>NC_091546.1:21077500-23766572 GCF_030788295.1 Drosophila virilis
GTTGCTGCATTAAACAAATTGATTTCGGATGAGCCCATTGCCTTCGTCGGCATTGATAGAAATACTATACGATGTGTTCGCGTCGACGATTTCGAGAGCGCCCAATCGATATAAATATGTATGTATAGATGCGAGTACGAAATGTGGATAGCCAACAATCTGACTATGGCTTTTATCGGGATGTGGGGTCAGGGCATGCATCTGGGCACACCTTGTGTTTACCTTTGCCAATAAATTCACTTAATTGCCGGGAAATAATCATAAAGCAATCGCCCGTAATGCGAACGGTATACCAACTCCACGCTCATGTGCGCATCGATTATTGTGAAATATTTTTTCCAATTTACTGTGGGACTAAAAATATGCTAGAGCACGGCAAGATTGTTGAAAATGTAACATACAAATTATACAGAATTATGGGGAAATCGATTTGCTGCCAAAATTGGTAAACTTGCATCTGAATCTTTCTTTCATTGCGAGCCCAGCTGAATTTGGCATTTGTAAGATGTTCCCTATTAAATATACAATGCATAATTTGAAAATCTTAGGTATTCGAATGAGACAAAGTAAACTTTGAATTTACAATTCGACACAATCAAAAACTGTTCTGTAATAGCTTACAGGTATTTGACAATGTCGTCAGCGCTCAAGGAGATCGATTATCCACCAGTTTGACCGATATTTACCTACGAAGCACATTTGAATCTGTCATAAGGCTTTTAGCATTTCCGTATCATAAGAGACCCATAACGCAATCTGGGATTATATATGCCGATAGGACGGACTAGGCGTGTGGGTGAGCTGGCAGCAAGTAAATTAGATATAGCCGGAATAAATCGAATGGGACCAAAACAAAGTTATGCTGAGTGATTCCAAGTAATATATCAATAAATTAACCAAGCCAATGGCTCATGCAAAACGCAAACGCATCGAGCTTCGGCCAGTTCAATAATTCACAAACACAAGACACGGACACGGAAAGTCCAAAAACATTGTTCTGATATAGATATGTATTGCCCGGTTGGTTAGGTAGGCTAAAATTAAGTTATACGCCCCTAATAATATGCAATGCGTTCATTTATTCATCACCCAAAGTTGCGACACGACGCTATTCATATATTCAAAAATTTATCATAGTCTGACCGGGTCGGAGCCTCCTTACGTGACGGCATCGCCATCTCGCCGGTTATAGCAAAAATAATTTGTCAGGAATATGTGCGTAAATTTGTTTGATCCCACTTTCTGATTTTAATCTCTCTCGTCTCACCCACAGCGCCCATGAACAGCAGCAACAACGCTGCAATCACACCCATACCCATAACCGGACCCAGGTCCAGTGTCCAAGATAGATCTCGAATCAGTACCAACAGAAATTGTGAACCGAAGGAAGTGGAGCGATCAGCACCCACCGTTCTAGAGGAGAATGTGTTCAATATTTCGCAACCGCATCAATTACCGAAGCACAGGTACGCGCAGTGGCTCTTCTAATGGTGGCAGCTCGGTAGCTGCAGACCCTACAGGCGATAGCAGTCTGCTAGCCAAGGAGCTGAATGCGGACAGCAATAATAACGGCAGCGCAGCGGACGAAATGCCGGAGCCGGAGGCGGCGTTACAGCTAGAATCGGAGACATCGTTGCCCTGCGCTGATCAGCCGGAGAACAGTAATGAGGCGCTGGATTTATCGGTTATCTCCGGCAGCCGCTTGCCTACAAGCGGGCACGTGGCACTAGAAGCTTTACAACATACCAAAGTGGCGGTGGCACAGTTTGCAGCCACTGCGCTGGCGGGTACGACTGATCCAAATGATCTGGCCATGGTGCAATCGACGATCTTCAATGTACAGCGACAGCATCTGATGCAGCTGCAGCTCATCCAGCACCTACAGAGTCAATTGAAGCGGGCGGGTGGCGTGGTAGCTGCTCTGAGTAGGCCGGGTCAAAGTTATGCTGAACCTGAAGATGAAGATGAGGAGGAGGAAGAAGAGGAGCCGCCGCCGCCGCCGCCGCCGCCGCCGCTAAATCCTTCCAAAGAGCAGCCGAAACTAAATGGCGAGGAAGCAGAGATTGATCATGAAAGGCTGGAGGAGAGTTCAAAGACTGAGGAACAGGAAATGTCAATGGAAATAGAGGCAATATCCAATGAGTGCAATAGGGAACGAGAGGTGCTCCTCACCAAAATAGAACGCGACCGTGAAATTGAGGTTGAGGCCGAACGCGAGCTGGAGAGTGAATATAAGCCGATAATGTGCGATATCAGCTCTAGTCTGGCATCCAGTATCATTACCAATCACGACCCACCACCGGCGCCAAATGAGCCCAACTGTCTGGAGATGCTGCAACGCCGTACAGAGGAGGTGCTGGACTCGGCGTCGCAGAGCTTGCACGCCGCGCAAATGCAGGAGGAATATTCGGAATATGCCTCAAAGGAAGCACAGAGTCGTGGTGAGATCTTTAAGCATCGTTGCAAGTATTGTGGCAAGATTTTCGGCAGTTACTCGGCCCTGCAAATACACCTGCGATCCCACACCGGAGAGAGACCCTTCCATTGCAACGTCTGTGGCAGCAAGTTTACCACCAAGGGCAATTTAAAGGTGCACTATCAACGCCACACGCAAATCTTTCCTCCCATGCTGCTGCCGCCTGTGGTCAATGGGGGGCCACCGCCGGCAACGCCCGAGCAGTTTGCCGCTCTGCCACCTATTCGTTTACCCTTTGTGACGCCAGCGCCTCTGGCACCGCCTCCGCCGCCTAACGTAGGTCAACCTAGCGTGGATCATACACCGTTGGAACAGCAGCAGCAGCAAGAGCCGCAGTCGTTGACAATGTCGGGACATCTACAGCAGGCCGAGGATCTAAGCAAGCCGGCCAGAGAGATGTCGCACTCTCCCATGCAACCCGCGCAGACATCCAAATCTCAGCCTGAACGGAGCAGAAATCAAAGTGCAACGGATTCTGTCCAGCCGCCGGTAGCTTTCACCGAGAAACAAGAAAAGGATAAAACGAAGGACAGTCCAAAGCCAACGACGCCGCCGACGACGGCGAATCGTCGAAACGGCAGCGTACGTAAGCGTCAGACGAGCAATGCGGGCAGTCCGCCCGGAGATGATCGCGAACATCCCGAGCATCTACAGATTGCCAAGCTGGTGCGACGCTCTTCGGCCAGTCGTGATGGGACTGTGGCACTGCCAGGCGAGTACTCGTTGGCTCAGATGGAGCGCATCATTGACAAATCGTGGGAGGATCTCATTGAGATAGATAAGACATCGGAGACGTCAAAGCTTCAGCAGCTGGTTGACAACATCGAGAACAAGCTAACCGATCCGAATCAGTGCATTTTCTGCCAGAAGGTCATGTCCTGCCGCAGCTCACTGCAGATGCATATACGCACTCACACTGGCGAGCGACCTTTTCGCTGTAAGATCTGTGGACGCGCATTCGCCACCAAGGGCAACCTTAAGGCGCACATGAGCATACACAAAATAAAGCCACCCATGCGCAGTCAGTTCAAGTGCCCAGTATGCCACCAAAAGTTCTCCAACGGCATCATCCTGCAGCAGCACATTCGCATTCACACCATGGACGACGGCAGCGGCAATCAGGGGCATGGTCAGGGTCAGAGTCAGAGTATTGGGCTTGGTGATGCTGAGCGCTTGGGTATTGAGGATCAGAACTCAAACAAGTCGCTAGGCACCTCAGACACTTTGGACTTCTCAACCACCATATCAGACCACTCTGGGCAGCGCTCGGAGTCTTCGCAGGGAGGCGATTTCGACGAGTTCATGACCATGGACAGCACTGACGATTCGCGTGACAATTCAAGTGCAGCCACCGCCACACTACTTGACAGAGATAGAAGGACTGGCCATGATGACGAACGCTCCAGATCCGATATGGAAGGTGGTGGACGTGAAAGCACCAGCGGCGAGATGCCTGCAATGGACCTTTCATCGCCATCATCGTCGTCGGCGGCAACAGCGGCTGCGGCGAGGCTCTTTGGCGTCGGTAATAGTACAACAGCTGTTGGTACTGGAGCCCTACCGATGCTTGGCATGCCGATGCCTCCGAATCTGTTACTGATGGCGGCGGCGCGCGATGAGATGCATGCGCTAGGGCAAACGCATGCCAAGTTTCCGCTGCTGCCCTTCGGACCGCTCGGATTAATGGGTAAGTACGCAGCGACTGTCAAGCTGCGAAATGACAAAGCCTCTTTGTCTGTCACCTTTGACCCAGGCGATGTTTGCCATGAGACAGTGAGGCAGTAGCTTCACGCGGCCGCGGCACAATAAATCTGCGTTCTTAGCGCGACATAACTCAATTGGACCAAGACAAAGCATTTACAGCCCCATCCACACCCATTCCCCAATATATGCCACGTCTGCCTATGCCAAATTCCAAAATTTATTTATAAACTTTTCGCGCATTTTCAATTTCAATACGTGATCGGCGTCGGAAGGCAGCCCTCAATGAATTACGCTTTGTTTCATGATCGTGGCGTCATTATGTCACAATGTTTTATTCTGATGAAAATTTATTATATTGAATTTCGGTTCCTCTCGTTTCCAACATGCGTCGAAAGTTATGTCGTATCATGACTGCCTTGTGCTTGATTTGTTATTTCCTTGACTCTCTATTTTTAGGTCTGCAGCCGCCCCCAAATGTGTGCAATTTGTGCTTCAAGATGCTGCCCAACCAGGCTGCCCTGGAAACTCATCTACAGAACGAACATGCCAAAGAAATGACGGTTCCTTCCGCCCGAGCCCACTCCAACGAAACTATATCACCGTATGGGCCAAAGGTAAGTTTGTTTTCGGTTGTTTGTTGTTAAATCTTTTCAAATGGGACTTGTAATAATTTAGCTGGGTAAGGACAAGACTTTGACAAATTTAAACTGCTCTCTTGAAATGCTGCAAAAACGAATAAATATCCTCGAAATGAAATGCGCTTCTTAAACAACATCTAATGATGAGAATTAATGCCAGCTGTGCAAATAGCTTTGTTGCCGCTCCGAATCGCAATGCATACATATAGAGAGCCTGGTCTTGGCATCATTAATGAAATTGTTATGGCCAGAAGTGCTCAAGAGTGGGCAACCCAATATGGACAGAAACTAGGAAACTGGGTAGACTCCCGTTTAGGCAGGTCCATACAAATTATGAGCTTATTATTAATTGCTCATCTTGCTCTTGTTCACGACTTTGGCATTATTATGAAGAAATTGTGGCCAAGTTGCATAGTTTGCCTTAATTGTCGGCGTTCCGCTTGGCGGTCGCATCTAAAGAAGAAGAAGAAAAAACATTGAGGTTGAGAGTTTAGCTCGCATTGCCCAGGGCCTTGTGCATGTCTTAAAGCGCTGAGATTACACCACACAACAACGCCAATTATTTATTAAAGTGCGTTCGTCTTTGAGCTAGTATGGTTTATTACAGAAACACGAGCGCGGGGAAGCGGCAAGTCTGGTCTGCGCTCAACGTTCTATATAGTATGTGTCTACGTTGTTGAGCAGCCATGTGGCTGCCCATAACTTAAGCACAAATGCGAGAATTAATATTTAAGAATGTTCGTCCGCAGTTTCATGTTGTGGTTCTGCCTTGCGCGCAATGCGGCATTGTCTATATGACTAATGACATCGTTCATTATATTTTAAATTCTTGGAGTAACTCCAAAATTGTAAGTGAATATTTGAGAACGGTGGCGGATTTCAAATTCAATAATATGACCCTGCGAAAAGTTCGAACTGTAGATACTTTTTGGAACTCTCAACCTGCAATTGCTTATAAAGCAGTCCAGCACAAAGTCGGACAAGAAATTTTACGAATACTTCCTATTTTAATGCAAGTATAATTCTCCATAGTACTATTAGGAAAATTGTTGCCCCTTGGGCGTGATTTTAAACCTCAATCCGCCCATGTGTCTTGCTATATTTTGGCCCAAATGTCATAACATTTTCAGCCAGTAATCAGCCCTGTTACGCTGCCTTGTCTTGTCGTCTTGCGGAGACAGACTGCACTCCATACTGGGTGCTCCGTTCCGTTTTGCTCGCTTAACACATTGTTGATGATCTTCATCAGACACGAGACAAAGTTGGCGGGCATCGTCATCGGCATCGGCATCGGCATCATTTTTGGGCTTGAAATTTTTAAATGATTCAAAAATTGTAAGTAATTACGAGAATGCATTATGATGATGCGAAATTTACGAGTTGGTCTGGTCCCAGAGTAGTCGCAGCTGCCCCCCCTCCCATTCCGAGCTCTACCAGATAAATGTCAACGCGGCGAGTGCGCGCTTCGCGTGCCATCTCTTAAGAAATGGGAATAGGCGGTGGTATAATCTTAGGGGGGATCCGGACAGCGGGGTGTTTGTGTGCCGGATCGGTGGCGGTGTGTGCGATGCATTCAATGCAAATAAATTATGTTACGCTTTATGCAAAATTATTTAATCTTTTGTTTGTCGCGCCTCGGTCGGCATCTGTGGGGCAGCCAGGGACTGTGTCAGCCGCCGCACCAGCCGGCAGCCAGAGCAACCAGAACGAAAACCAGAACAAACAATTGTTTTGCCATAAAAATATGAGACCCGGCGGTTTTGTCTGCGCAAGATAATTAGTTGGCATTATTATACGCGATGGCATAGAAAAATTGTACTTTATGTTTTGTGGCTTCTCGAAAATAAGATAATTAGGAATTGCGTCTAGGCCGAACTTTGAGAAGTGCGATTTGAACGCTACATTAACTGGCAAATGCAGAGAAATTATCGCCCCTTATGGCAGTCCGCGTTTTGTTTTCGCTCAACTAAACGCACACATATATATATATTTTTCAGCTCACTCTCAATCCAAATCTGTTTGCTAAGAAGCCGAAGCAATCGCAGGAGTTGGCGCCAGCGGAGCCAGTCACGCCATCGGCGGCAACCATTAAAGAGGAGCCTGAGTCCGATCGGCTGCTAGTCGACGAGGGTGGCGATAACGCTTCAAATACAGCCGCTACCAACTATCAGCACGAGGCAGCCGCCGATGCGGAGCAGTCACTGATGAAGATGCAGTTGCGTAAGTGCTATCTACTGTGGTACCAGTCCAGCCACCATATACCATTTATATTGGGCGCTGATCCTTCACAGATGCTCATCGCTTTCCAGCTAGCCCGCTGGACTTTCAGCAAGCACTTATGTCGGCAGGCCCGCCCAGCTCTAGCCTCGATCCGCCGGTTAACAACAAGCATTTCTGCCACGTCTGCCGACGCAATTTCAGTTCTAGCTCCGCGCTGCAGATTCACATGCGCACTCATACCGGGGATAAGCCCTTTCAGTGCAATGTCTGTCAGAAGGCCTTTACCACTAAGGGTAACCTTAAGGTGCATTTCTGATGCGGTTTTCAGTCGCCAGAGCCTATATTGATCCGCTTACATTTTCCTGTGCATCTCCGCTTGCTTACTATAGGTTCATATGGGTACGCATATGTGGACGAATCCAACATCGCGTCGGGGCCGCCGTATGTCCCTAGAGTTACCGATGCGCCCTGGACCGGCACCGGGCGCTGCACATGGAGCGCCTTCGGCTGAACAGGAGTTCATGCAGCGCCGACCGGAACTCTTTTTTCCCTATCTGCCACCTTTCTTCAACGGAATTCCACCCAAGGTATGTGCTCAACTATCATATTATCTTTAAAAGCTGTAGAAAATGCACCTCTGCTTAAAAATTGGTATTCGACTGCTTTTCTTGCTCTATTCGTTTTATTGTTTTATCAAAATTGATTTTCATTTATGGAGCTGGACCTAAAAAATCTCATATTTTTTCCTATAATATTCACATGCTTGATTTGTTCGAAATTTGCTTTTGTTTCTGTGGCTTAAGATAGGCATCACCCAAAGGTTGAATACAGAAAATTTCTCTTTACATTGTTCTTTATCTTCAAAATGAATATTAGCCCGGTGAATTAAGTCCTGGCGCGTTTACCAACATACCTCCACCGCACTTTGCAAATGGAGCCAAGTATCCATATCCGCCAGGTCTGCTGAGTTTTCCAAACTTCTTAGGTGGCGCTGGTCTTCATCACCAGTATGCCCATGGAATGGAGCGCAGTAACAGCAAGTCACCAACGTCAGAGCCGGCGCAAAGCCCTGCATCTCGCGAGGATGACGGAACTTTAAGTAATACCATCTGGCATCCGTTGAGCAGTATCAAGATGGAAAACAATCAAAATGAGAGCATTGGCAATCAGAGCGAGAAAGAGCAGGAGGATAATGGAGGCGTGGATGTAGACGCCGAACCTGAGGCTGGAGCCGAGGAGTCCGAATTCCAGGGCGGTGAGAAATAACTGTAAAAGATCGCCTTACAGTCTATTGGAATACACATGGTTTTTGTGGAGTACATATCTTGAGCATAACACTACGCTAAGCTTGATCTAGCACACATATACGATATATCCTCTGTGTCTATATACTATAGTATGAGTAATTAATGGCGATTTTGAGGCATTTAAATGCATTAAGTATAGCAATAAGTTGTATAAATTGCAAAACGTGAGCAAAAACAAAGAAGACCGAACCTGGCGGCACACACACACACACTCACAATTAACTAATTTTATGGCTACACATAACACTTAACAATACAAAAACAAAAACAAAAGTAGATACACGTAATGTAAACTGTGGTAGTTGCATATAAAAGCGAAATCGAAAATCGAATGATCAAAAATAAAACCGTGCGAGCAAATTGCAAACCTCGAGTGACATTTAAATTTCAGCAATTGGAGAGGATTTTCGATAATGATGGCATTAATGGAATTTTTTTTTGCTAAAGAAAATATTGAAAATTGTTATTTTTTTTCGATTTTTGTGAATTTTCTATACCCTGGGTAAAAATGTATTTTCTACCTCTTAATGTATATATATTTTTTGATCAGCATCAATGACCGTCTGTCCGTGATTCCGTCCGTCCGTTCATCTGGCCGTGTGTCTACTACGATCTCTGAACCTTTTAGAGCTAAAATTGTGAACGTATTTCCTACTTGAACTCGCGCCGTGCAAGTATGTTTCCGATAATCGACGCCCTATCTCCAAGCAATCGATGAAAATCGATATTGAATTTCTGTTTTTTGGGCAAATATCTTAGGTCTTGAAAGCTAGTCATTCAATTTGATCAAAATATACAGATATTCCCCTGCCAACTGCTTCCCTTAGCTCGTTCAGGGTATCCCTTAGTCGTACCCTATTTTTTTTTCGTTTTTTGGAAGTGTTTTGAAATTTGTGTTAAATTTATATTTGAGATTTCTATCTGCTATAGTCAATTATTTTGCTGAGTTTCAATCCTTTCTGGTTTGTCGTCTATTTTGATTATTTATGCATTTCTTAAACTTGATGAAAACCATTTTTGAATTATTTTTTCATGTATAATAAATGTGTTTCGTATATTGTTAATTAGGCTGTTGTCATTTTGGCAACGCTTTTGTCTGCCAGTGTAACAAATTATAATCGCCAGGCCGCAACAAGTTAATGTCTCTACGAAATACAATTGTTTTCTGAATATGACAACTAGGCATAAGGCATAAAAATCGTAAAATAAAGTAAGCATGGGTTTATAAATATCATATATGTTTCCTACGAATTCTAATATTTATGTAGATTTTGCATGCTTAAAGTGTAAATGTACATTTATTTTCGTGCGCCAAATTAAGAGTATGATATGACACCATGAGCTATGCGCGCTCTTCTAAAATAATGGGTTACTTTATTTGTGTTATATTCTGTTTTTAGTTTCGTGGCACCTTAAAGACAATTTCCACTATTATAAACACCTCGCCTTGCCATTTTCAGTACCAGCTACGGCTCTAGCATTTTTCATGTACTTTGCAATTTCCCATTTTCCACAATGTTGCGATTTTCCAAAGAAATTTATGTCATTTCATGGACGCACATATTTCATATGCGGTTACTGCACGGACACTGATACCAGACACTGCAGACTGTCAGGCGAACTAACAATTGGCAAGGCAGGGGTCGAGGCTGGTGGCAAATGCGATGTCGACAGGGCGCAGAACTATTATCAGGCCCCTAGACTAAAATGTGCCGAATGCGAGCTATTAAGTGGCAGCAAAATGACGAACAGAACTGGCAAGGAGGTAACTCGAAATGCCTTGTGCATTAAAATGAGGAATGAGAAATTGTGACATGTGACATGTCTGGAGCGCAGCCTGGCCGGGAATTCAAGATCAAAATTTTGCGTAGATACTTATGGCTATTTTATAATCTCATTTTGTTCGTTTAGCCCAGTTTCATCAACTAAATCCCCAAGTGGCCCGACGATTTGCTCTATGTACAATTCATATTTATGTTGCGTGCAATTTGTTTGATCTCAACGAGTAATTAAATTTCGTCTGCATATGCGAAATTATGAGAAACGACTGTTGCAAATGCGACATAAATAAATGTTCAAATGTCGGGAAAACCTATCCACTGCGTTTGACGGAAAGCGCCCTAGTGTCGGAGGCAACTTTGAAGTGTTTATAATTGAGTGTGTGTGTGTGTGTGTGTGTGTGTGTGTGTGTAGCCGGCGCTAACAGCAACTATTTGGAGTACTTGGAACCGTTAGCACCAAACTGGGGATCCATAGACTCTGTGGTTTTATCGCCCACCTTTGGCAATGGCCATTGAAATGAAAATAAAAATGGAAATGGGAGCAAACGCAACATGCGGCCATCGTGTAGCGCGTTTAATGGCACCCACAAATTCCGTGCTAATTGTTGCACCGGGAACTGGTTTGCAGCAACTTGCAACGGCCAGCGCCCAGTGCCCATTGCCATGGCCATATCCGTATTCCAAGATCGGCAAGCGTTGCTAGCTGCATATATGCCCCTGCTGCGAAGTTCGAGTAGTTTGCTTCAATTTTGCCTCAATTATTTCGCTTGTTTGTTTATGGTGGAATCTTTAATCTCAGTGCTAGTGTCGCTGACAACCTTGACGTCGGCGGTGCGGCATGCTCCTACAACTTTTCCAGCTTCAGCCTCGGCTTCTGCAGTTGTCTCATGCGTGGCCACGATCTAGACAACACCTTACCAGCGGCAGCCGAACGGATTGAGGACCGAGCGGCAGTCTTTATATCTATGATCGTCGCATTCGACTAAGCCGGCTACGAGGTAGGCGAACAAGTGTTTTGTAAAATTGATTATTCATGTTGTTGTCCTTGGCAGGATGTGTTGTGGTTCTCTTTGTTGCCGTTATAGGTGTTTAGTAACTGGTTTATGGGCTTACAATTTTATTTCTTCATAAAAAGTATATATATATAAAACTCCGATGTTTTGGTAGAATTGTCCGATTTTTGATTCCCGAAAACTCTAGTATTCCCTTTTTTAACCCATTTTCAATGCATTATACTGAACTCAATTTCATAAGTATAGTCCGTAGCACAGCTTATATCTGGTTTTACTATACCCCCCCTTTCAGTTCCGCCGCTTGAGCCACGCGAGCATCGATAAGGCGAGTGATCGCATAGCATGCGAATAGGTTTGGCCTTTTGCACAATGCACGTGACTGCAACATCATCTGCCGCAGCTAAGCCTTGCCTCTGCGCTACCTTCTCATACAGCTGGCCGAGCTTAGCAGGTTGCTTGCAGTACAGCTACAGTTGCCGTGGACGCGAAATGCAATTTGTCCGCCACGGCAGTTGGTTAAAAGCGGAAGCGATAACGTAAAACAAATTAAGCCATGTCCTGCCAAACAGTTCAGAAAGACTTTATTTGTTGAAGATGAAGTTAGTTGCTGAGCTGGCGACTTTATTTCGAAATTATATTCCAATCAGACATGCACATAAAACCAACTGGCATCAATAAAGGTCAGAGCCAATATGAAGTGGGTTGGTTGGGCTGTATTGACCCTCGGGGTTGTCCAGTGAGTGCTAAATTATTAGAAAAAATATTTTTTGTTCGATTGACGTTAGGGATTTGACCGGTAATACTCGGGTCTCCAAAGTGTTTCTCCATATTCAATGTTCAATGTTGCGGGCACAAAGGGATGAGTTTTATGACAATGGCTGACAAGTTTATGTGACCCGAGCTGCACTGCCTTGTGCAGGGGCCCTCCCAGCAGTGCCATAAAGACAACTTGCAACAAATCCAGGAACTTCAAGGTGTTTGGAGCTGGGCGCAATGCAAAGCTTGTGCACAACATTTAATGGCAATAATAAAGTGGCATAACATTCAACACTTAGTCATTGGCTTTCTTGCTGTCTGGCCGCATTTATCATACACCCCGGCGGCCCTGCAGACGACAGACTATTTTGACAAGTTATCAAAATGAAATGTAGCCAACAAGTTGCCAGGCAGACGGCAACCACACAAGTAAACAACCAGCAACAGCTACAGCATTAACATCGCGTCGTCTGTCAGCCAGTTCCAGCCAGACTCTACCCAGCCTCCTGCCCCGACCATTTTGTCATAATATAACCGAGTAGCGACCCTAGTGTTCTTAGCTCTAAGTTCTTGGCAGTCGGCACTCGGTAGACGACAAGTATATTTATGTTATGATTTGAATACCGCTAATGACAGCTTGGCTGCAACGTTTTGGGTGGCACAGTGCAGGGAGCCGCACAGTATCTAGCTCAGATACGTCTAAATTTGTGGCGAGAGCAGTTTTCAACAATTTCAGCGCTTTCATCAATCCATCGCATTGTTGTAGGTATTTTCACACCTCATCATTTTTCACCAAATTATATAAATTGATTTCTCTACTCGCACGAAAATTCTTTAGTTTGCTGCACGGGAAAGCCTCGTTATTACAAATAATCGTTTACATAGAAGCCTGCATACTCACAACCATTTCTGGTGAAAAATCAAAAACGATTCGTTGAGTTGTGGTCGTGCAGTGTAATGCTAAGATAACAAAATAATATGAGGCTTTATAAAATTATTGAAGCAAGTACATAAGGTACAATGTTTGATAAACATAGACAAAAATGTTTATGGCCAAGGCAACTACCTATCTTCTTGAAAATAATGTTTCTATATAGGAACATTTGAATGAGTTAAAGTGAGGTAGATATTCATTTAAATGTTTTTTCTGCTATCAATATGCAAATAATTTAAAAGTACCATATCATAATTTTGCCCTTAATTCACATTTAATTCACAATTTGCAAGCATTTATTGATTTCCTGTGTTACTGCTTTCTTGACCTCAACCCATTATTCAAGTAGCGTGGCCTACAAGGCCGCCAACAAAATGATTTGTTTGAGGTTTGATAAGCGGATGAAAATGTCGTTGGCATCAACCAAGTATCTTAAGATCTTCGCATCGACAGCAGCAGCAGAAACAACAATAACTAAATGAGTATGGCTACATGCGCAGGATGAGGATGAGGCTGAAGCTGAAGATTAAACAGATGGTTGCTGCTGCTAAAGTTGGATGACAATCCATGTTGCTGTCGTCGACAACGACGAGTGATCCACATCCACTTGCAATCGGCGCAATCAATACTTTGTTAGTTTTGAGCAACATGTTGCTGCGGTGAATGTTGTTGTTGCTGTTGTTGCTGTTTGGCTGCGTGGTTACTCGGTTGCAGTTGTTGCTGGCGATGTTTGGTATGCAAAAAGGCAACTTTTGTTATCTTCATGACAATCATTGGCCCGGCTCATCTGTGTGCCACAATTGCTCGTTCGTTTTGCGCTTGATTGTCTTCTGCTGTCTCCCCGCCTACCCTATGCTGCCTACAGTGAAGCCATCGTCGACGACAACGACGACGCTGACGAGGGAGATGATGATGAGAACGGCGGCACGAAATGGCGACCGATGACGGGGATTTCGCTGATATGGCGGCTCTGCAGTTGTCGATATCGATGTTGATGATTATTGTAGTTCAATATTTGCCTTATGGAAGGAGGCCTCAACTGGGGCCAATAGAGAGGAAGCGGCATCTCCACTACTTGTTTGCCGTTTTTGTCGCTGGACAGTTTTTTTTTTTTGCTTCTGTAGTCTTCGCTGCCAGTTGTCAGTAGCATTCACATCAAATTAAATTGTATTTTGCAAAATAAATGAAATTAAAAGGAATGGCAACGGCGAATAAGCAGCGAGATGCGAACAGCTCCCGACTCAGTGGCAGCAATGGCGACAAGTGGAGCGAGCCCGACTCTAAGTCCAGCTTTGAGTTCGACTCCGATTTGGTATCCTCTCCTCACAAGTTCATATTGAATTTATGTTTCTTGTTTCATTTTTTCACTGTTCGTATGTCCGCGCTTGCGTCTCTGACTGGACAAGTATATATGTAACTATAGAGATACATCTGTTTGTGTGTTTGTTTCTATGTGTGCGTGTGTGTGTGTGTGTGGGTTTGTGCATTCCATTTATAGATGGCGACGCTTCCTTGCCTCCGAGTTGCAGTGGGTCCAATTGAGATGTACATTTTGGTCGCAAATTGGTACACTTGAGCAACAGTCCATAGACTTGAATAAATGCAATACACAGACAGTGTTAGTAACTGATTTCGTTGCAAATCAAGATCCATTAAATATCATTCAGGCTTACAGATAATATACAATTCAAAACTGGGTCTACTTTCCGTTGAGAAGATACTCGAATCGAATTAAAACAAATTGGAATAATTTATTTAAAGAATTGTATTGTAATAAATTACACGCACCCAGCTAGTTATTTTCCAAATGTGTTTGTCAAACTTTTTAAATAACTTATTGAAAAGGTGACTTCAAATAATTATTGTATGTGCATATTTATATCCGGGCAGCTGTCATCATGGGATATGTCAACTATTTAACAGGAAGGTGGATGCTGTAGACCATGGCATCTATGTGTTGATTGAAAGAGTTTCAATTGCTTGTTGGCATATTTAACATTCTGCCCAAGGCTTATATTAACACTAAATTGGGGCCTGGCAATTAAAAATTATTCATATTTACAGTGAGTCGGTTAACCGAAATCACATGGGTACGGCAAAGCCAACTAAAATTTGTACATTTATTATTTGTGGCTCTGCCACACACTAAAACTCCCTCTACGCACTTAACCAAATGAGCAGTGCAGTCCAATTAAAATAATAATTACATTTCTAATGTACTCGTAACTACAATTTGTGCATGTGTTTATGTGTGTGTTCCAGTGTCGAGTGCAAATAGTGAGCCCAGCCAGACTCATCCATAGAATTGCATAAATATTAATGACGTCGTCGAACCCGCATCTACATGGCGGCATAGGGACAGTGGGAGGTAGTTGTGGGCCTTAAAAAGGAAATAAATGTGCGTGTCGCTAAATGTTTGCACTTTACACACACAAGCTGCACCATATGCACACACAACACACACAACTGCAAATAGAAAATAATACAATTTGCAGTCTGTGGTCAAACGTTCATATTTACATTCTAAATAAATAATATTCTAATTTGACAAAGTAAATGGTAGTTTTAATAAGTTGTTGTAGTCCAGTTGTCCAATGTTAATTTCATTCTTGTTTAACTAGCTGAAATGCTCATTTCGGAGGAGACGCCGAAAAATTACAATTAGGGGGATAGCTACACATTTAAGGTAACAGTCCAGGAGTCGTCAACCAAATAATCAGGAGGATATTCGATTTGTTTTAAGTTTGTTAACAGAGTATTTTCCAGTTGTTCGTACCTGACTGAAAAATTCTTTTAAAGTACTTCTTTTGAACTGAGGTACTGAAAATTAGTGTCTATGCTTTCCCTTTAACGAATGCTGTATTATGTCCATCAGTGTTGAGGGTGAATATGTTCGCCGATCCGTTGCCTGAATTAAAATGAAAACCGCTAGTACCGCAGCGGTCACTTTGTACGTCAGTTCGTGAGTTAGGGTGGCTGACTAGGAAAATTACTGTTGCTGTAAGTATGAAAACAGCAATTGGTATATTCAGTATACAGAAAGGGGAGCCAGACAGGAACAGGACCTCCTGCGTGTAATATAATTATGCTAGAATGTGCCCGATGGAAGTAGCCCCATTCCCGATGCTAGACGTGTGCAACTGGGCATATACTCGTTGGTATTGCAGAGGTAAGCAGTGTGTCTGTCTGCCAGACGGGGGATTATGGCGGCTCCAGTTGGAGCCGTGCACAACATTTCATATGCAAAGCCGGGTCGCGAGTTACAGAAGTGCGGGACAGCAACATGCATCGACCTAACCACCAATATAGCCAACCACAGAGCGTGGCCAAAGGCAATGAGTTAAGTGTGCGACATAAACAATTTGCATTTTGAGCACTCGACGCAGTTGTGATTGGTTATTAGCGTTACCCTTGGATATGATATTATTTGTGAATTGTATTTGTGTGAAGGGAGTGCATGCATTAAAGTGTGTGCAATACTATCCTTTGTTGTGGCAGGGCCGCATCTCTCGTTGGATTGAAGAGATATTAAAATGAATATTTTGCGGATAACATGAAATTGAAATTGTGTTCGACCACGTCGTCTGCTCTTTGTGATGACCGCCTGCTTAACTGGACGCTGGCTGAACCCCAGATTCGGCTGCAGCCTCGTCTTCATACTACAGCTCATCCGCATTCGCAGCATCGCCGGTTGCTTATGGCGCAGCTGAATTCCGATAACAATGAGAACAAGGCGGATGACGACCACAATGATGATGATGGCGGCACCAACCAAAAACAGAGGCCTGTGCAGGGCGCAAAGAGGCAGGAATAGAGACAGCGCCAAGTGGCGTGCTCCATCGGCTTCCATTTGACGCTATCGTGTAATGTGTTTAGGCTGCGAGTGGCGACTGCCAACTGGCAACGGGGCACACAACAGAAGCAGAAGCACTTTCAGCTTCCAGCGGCTTCTCTGTAGATTTCCATATTAATAAATGGCCACGGCTGCTGCAACGGAGTTGAGAGCGGAACGGAGTGCGGTGGAGCGGGGTGGAGTTATTTATTGGCAGGCGTGCTCTCAATAAAATTATGGTTCATGCAGATTATTCGAGTGCAGAAACTTGTTTGCCAAGCAGTTATGCTAAAGGAGCCATGGAGGGGATGGATGTAAGAAGTCAAGATTATTGTGGCCATCTTGTGAACGGATGAGAGCGAAGACTAGTGCTGGGTCATGAAATGGCCAGCAGCGTGTGGATGTATCAAAATGGAGTGAATACCGCAAATTAAGAATCGTTGAATTAAAACAATTGAGAGTTATGGAAGATAAATAAAGTTGAACATACTAGGTCAATATTTATTTCTCAATATAGAAATTAAATCAGTGTTTCTTCATTGTATGTATATGTTTGTTTTGTATTGAGTTATCGATATGGTCATATAATGTTATTCCCAAATTGTCGTCCACACCATTCTATTCGATTATATTTACCAATAGACCCAACTCAAGCCGAAATGCAGCTAGGAGACATCCTTGGTCGCTGTTGTTTCCAACACTTTGGAACTAATTAACGTTCGTTTCCAGAAGCAGCTGCGCTACGATAAATGTTAGACCTGAAGCCTCGATCGGAGGAGTCTCAGCATTTACTTGCGGCGCTATTCAAAAATTTGCATATCAATTTGTTCACAAAAAAAGAAACAAGAAAAAAAAAAAAACCAAACAAAAATGGCGTAAAAACTGAAAATAGCGCTTAAACTGCAGAACCCGAACCGAAGCAGAAATCATGATTCTCATTATTTTGCTAAAAACGCCACTCTAACAGGGAACGGGGATAAACTGAATGTCGGGCTGTAACTGGTACAGGGACACCGCAGAGCATTTAAGAGCAAAAGCGGCAGACTCAAATGAAGATATGCAGATTAAAGCAGCGAGATGGCCAAAACCGCAGAAAAAACAGCGTCAGTGTGGAAAAATTACGATGAGCATTACCAGCCACATTATAAGGTAACCACAGCCTGGCGCTGGGCCGGGTCACAATGGGAATGGGCTACTGTAGCCGACTGGCAAGCTCAGTCGCAGACCAATTCTGAGATATGAACAAGCTGCTTTCTGTCTGTTGTGAGGGCCATATGAAAAGCGCAGTAGCTGAAACGTGGTAGCATGGTACCCAAGAATCGAACCAGAAATATAGCATAAGAATGCACTTGGTCTGGCTTTGGGTCTTGCAGGCACATCTCTACGAGCCGATAACAATACTACGTGCGCCACGACCAACTGTAGCGGCCAACTGGACATACTCACATCGAGGGCGGGGGCGGATTTTAGCTGGCATCGTTTGCTCCAGCAATTGTTCTCGCCGCGTGCGCTTTTCTTTTCCGTGTCTAGTCTAAGGCTTGGACCAGCAACCAGGCCCAGTTGGCCTCGATAAGCGTCAGCGTGCCAGTTAATAGCAACAAATAAATGTAACTAAATGCTCGGCATGGCGGCCACCATAGCCATATGAAGATATCCAAAACGACGACACAATGCCACAGTTGCCTTTGGCATATGGTCGCCACTTGGTCCACCGCCTGCTCCTTAAAACTCCTTAGATTCAAAATTGCAGCTGTAGTTGTCGCTGGGTTTGTCTCCACATATTTCTGGTAGCTGCGCTATTGTCATTGTTTTGGCCAGCGCCAGGCTAACACGAGGCATTGTCTTCCTGTTGGCCCCTTATCGTGTACTAAGTATCTGACTCAGCCTCTTACTCTGGCATCTGTGTTTCGGATTTGCCCAAATTTGGTGGCCACCGTGTGATATAATTCATAATTCATTCAAGGTGACATCTTTATTTGAATTTCGACTATGTTTAGATTCGTGTGTAGAATATGATTGCAGTATAGTTCATTGACGGTGACAATGTAGACTTTGTATATATTTGTGTGGCATTATTCGGCGTTGACAATCACGATCTTTATTAAATCTACAGACATTTCTCATATGAGTAACATATTTAAATATATATGTACTTTAAACAAAAAGGATTCTCTAGGCACTCTTTCAAGATAATTTTATTTGCAACCGCTATACAAGTGTGCAGAGTGCTGTTCATTTGCGTTTCATATTTGGGTAACTCATGCCGTATTTCCCGCAATTACCAAAGCCGCTTAACACGCTATCCATTCATCAAATATCTTTCAACACGTTTCAAGCGCCTTCGCTAATTGCAAGTCCAGTGCCCCGTTTGGGAACCAGTCACCACCAGTCACAAAATCTTATCTGTGCATCTCGTGGTAACGCCAGGTTGTCGCCAAGTGCGGAGTTGCATGTCTGGGCCAGGCGCGAAAAGTGTTCAACTTAAAATTTAATAAGCGCAAACAACTTCATAAATTCAGTCGGCGCGAAGTCGAGGCGAAGGAACAGTAGACATTGCAAAAAGATCGCTGGCAGACACCTGACACCCGGACCTGAGATCTGGGATCGGGAACTCGCCGCTGACTTCTAGCGTGTGGAGAAGGTAGCCGAGCACGACAACGTACGACGATACATTTAATATTTAGCCATTAAATGCATTTATAATGGGCTTATCGTGCTCGGATCAACTTTATCACCCAATTTAGCGCGACTTCAAACTTTTATTATGCGCACTTTGTGCAAAACGCCACCCGGTCCAAAGCCACAGCAAAAGACATGCAAGACATAATGGCTAGAGGACAGACGCTGTAGAGAACAAATCGCACATATCAGTTCAAATGTCACAACAACGTACAAGGCTTCAATGTAATAGTAAATAATACAAGCGATATAAAGATTTTATGCCAGGACTTGCGTTACATTATGGCAAGAAATATAATTAAAGGTGGGTTGCAAAAAAACTTAAATACAAAACCGGACGGTAAAAACATTTTGTCATTTGGAAATATACGATAGTAGGTAATATACAGAAACATTTTTAAGTATTCAACACGTTTCTGTTGTAGGCCAAGCTTTCGCGACACTAATTACCAAACACAATTAAGCACTTTGATTTCATTCAGGCCAGTCGAATAATCAGTCCCATGAATTCTCTCACGATCTTTATCCGGGGCTGTAGTGCGGCTTAATTAAGAGGGCATCACGGGAAAGGGTGGGGAGATCCACAACAGAAACAGAGTAACTGTCAGTTGCTACAAATTTGAAAGCCAACTTACAGTCGACGCTGATCCTCGGAGTCTCAATTGCTCGAGTTAGAATTTCTATAACCGAATTGCTATATCTATTGATAGCTTGCCTGTAGCTGTGAGGCGGCAGCCGCGTGTTGCATGGTGTTGAAAAATTGCCGGCACCTTCAACACGCCGCCCGTCTCTATCGACCTGTTTGAGTTAAGCGTTGCGACGCGTCGCTTACAGCGTCGCACTTGTGTCACGATCGACATCGCAGCCATTGTTGCATCTAAGCAGCGTGCACAAAAGCTGCGGTTGATCTCATAGAGATTGCATCTGTAGCGCGGCACTTTTGGGACTGGTCGAGACGCTGCTGCGATCATAGCAACATCATCGGCAGACGAGCGAATTGATGACCATTGCCAGCTACAGGCGTTGACCGGGGTCGGAGGCCGGACTCACACGGACTCAGATGGAGATGGAGTCGGAGCCGAGTCCGCAGGCCAAAGCCGAAGAGTCTGACTTTGACTTCGACTGCAACTGCGACTGTATCTGTGTCTGAGGAAGTAAGCCGCCAGCTGCGTCTATTTAAGGCCGAGATTTGATTGTCAAGCGGAGATATGCCAATTTCTCTGTCGCCATTTGAGCCTTGGCAGCTCACAGCTTGTCGGACATTGTTCTGGCTATGAGTGTAGAATAAAGGCGGCCGTCAATTGATGCGATTGCCGCATGGTCAAGCTCCGGCTTGAGTGTCCTTCTCCAGCCAATGGCCGAGCGAAAGTGTCAATATAATTGGCCAAATTGATGTTGCCTGCTTTCGCGTCCAAATTAGGCATTCACGTTTCTTTAACTTTGGCTAGTTTGGTTTGCTTGTCACTGGCTCTCTATGAACATTCAAATTTCCGTTTAGAGCTCAAGCCGGCGGCCCCTGACACTCACCCACCACAGTCAACGCAGAGGGACAGGCAGGGACACATTTCAATCAGATTTCATTTTTACGTGGAAAAGCGATAAATAAATGACAAAATCCATTTCATAAGAGAATGAATGCCGCTCAGTGCAGCCAGCTCTCTGCCAAGTTGCAGATGTAGCCGTTCAATTTTGCATCTGCTGGCAACTGGCAACTGGCAACTGGCAACACTTGCAGTAGCCGCAACAATTGCTGTTGCAGATGCGGCAGCACTTTGAGTTCGACTTCTACATAAATGGTAAACACTGAGCTGCTTTGCATGTCACATCGACTTTCACATTGTGACGTATTTATGGATATCATGTGCCACAATTTTTGCACACGTAGATTCATCTTTGTCTTCGCCATTGTCTCGACACTCGCAAATCTATAGAACTGGCTGTGGATTTCACAGGGAGAAATCTAGTTAGTTATGTTTGTGACTCTTCTTAATGCAAAAACTGAACATTTCATTATCTATTTATTCCAACTGATATATATATAATTTTCAAATTCATACAGCACGTATCTACCTGCATTATCTTAAGCTTCCAATGTTTTTATTTAATGAACCTCTTAAGATATCGAACAAATTTTTATGGTTTGTTTGCCGCTATAAAAGAATGGACTGCAATACTCAAATGACTTTGTTACTTAACTTTACGCAAAATGGAAAATAATTAATTAATTAATTAGGAGAAACACATTCACAACGGCGGCCACCTGCATAAGTGCCTGCATTGTAAACAGCCTACCGGCACCACCATCACATCCATCGCCATACCGTTCCCCTTATCAATATACACGTTGCTGGCGAAACTCATCGCTGATTCTTTGGAAATTTGCAACGTTTATGTGCTAGGTCTGTTGCGGACGCTGTTGTTGGTGTGTAATAAAAATTTTATTGGGTGCCGGTTGCTAAAGAATGGCGGAGAGTGCGTGGATACCACGATATTCCTCAATCATCGATGTATGAAAATCAAAAAATAATTGTGGAGACAAAAGTTGCGCCCAGCTGGATGTCTTAGCTGTGTTTTGAGCGCGCCTAATTAATTTTGATTTATAAACTGATAGCCCACCCAGACGGCAACCCTCTGACTGTACTGGCCGAGGTTGAGTCATACGGACTCGGCAATGGCCTCTTGAACATTTAAAGCGCGTTCTTTAATAACCAATTGAAGTTTGTAGAGCTGTCAGCTTTGCAGCATATTTAACGCTGGACATGGCCACTGGCTTAATGCCCAGTGCGCTGGGCGAGCCGTCAATAAAACCTGAGTATATGTGCTAGCGTTTGCATGTTTAGCTAAAATTTGTGCAAAATTGGTTGAAGCGTATTGGACTGCTTTGTGCTGGGGCAGCCAAAGCCGCAGATCGTAGTCCCAGGCGTATATTATTTCAGCATAAATCAAAACTTTCACTTAGCACGTTCATTTGTTTCAATGACCTGAATCACACACACCCCAACTGATGTCCCGTGCCCGACTCCGACTCCACAATAAAATCTAGTCCAGGCGCTGTCCATCCTTCACATTGTGTGTGCACTTAAAATGTGATAGAAATCTATTACAAGCTCATATCATATTTTATTTCCGCTTTTACGAACTTCCTTTTTCCGAGTACTACCAGTGAAATTATGAAAAAGCTTTTTTATGGCCACATACGTTTTTTACGAGAATGATGATGAGCGCAGGAGAGGAGCAGCAAGGATATGAGGACACTGACTTTGTTTGCCAAATGTCCTTGCCTTTGTCCCACGTCCCATTGAGCTCAAAGTGACATATTAAATTTAATGGAAATTGATGAGCGCTTATTATGATATGAGATAGCCGCACTGGCCAGCAGCTTCGTGGCTCGGTTCTGTCCTTGGGGGTTGATGGTATGCGCTTGGGTCAGCCAGTTTTTTCTTACTTCCTTTTTCTTCTGCCCTTAGTATCTTTTTTTTTATCATAAAAGAAATTTTGCTGATGGTCGCACTAAATTCATTGATTCAATTTCCTCGCTAGCTTTGCGATTGTCTCAATATGCTATATGGATACAATATTTCAATATCTGATGAAAATTAACGTAAATCACGATTTGTCCAAATACTTGATAATAACTTTTGCGTGGACGAACTATGGGCTTACGCTTGCCCATCAAAAAGGCTTTACGATAAGATATACTTCGTTCTTTGTGCCCTGATGCTGGCTGAGGTCCAAGTCAGAAATACTCACGATATTGGCAGCTGTCATAAAAATTGCCATGATTCATAAGCAGAACTCCTGCAGTGTAACGACACTTTAATAATTCTTATAATGCAAAAAAAAAAAGAAGAAAGTAACGACGAAATGTTGCGGGAAACGCATTTAATGACTTTCGAGTGCCTTTTAATTGGGTGGCGCCCATTGCCATAAACGTTAAGTTTCGCTGCCTTTCGCCGTCTTCGACTCTGGCTCCACCTGGGGCATTGTTATTCATATTTTGCTGCAGCATTGAAAGCGGCACTAAAACATACCCACTGTTGTGAATCCAACGAAAACACATATGGAATTTGATCTGCGCTTTAAATTAAAGACACCGTCGGGGTTCGTTGAGGTTGACTTGAGGCCCAAGGCGACAGTTCTACAAGAATTTACATCATAATTTTCTAGGCATTTGCACTCAGTTGTTACTTTACTTACTTATTGTTACTTGTTACTTCCTTTTACCCTTGGACCTTACCGTTCGCTTTGGGTTGTAATAACTTTTCACTTTGCAGCAAAATTTCATTAGACGTTCGCCTCATCCCAGACTGCTTTTGCCCGCCCCGCCGTTGTTGACATATCGGATTACGCACTAATTATCCTTCTAATTAACCCTTCTGTCTGCCGAGTTATTTTCTTTTTGTTTCGACATTGTCTTCTTCATTTGCACTTGCCAACGGACTTGTAGCTACAACGGTTGCTCAACCATGACCCTAAGTTGTCTGCCTGGCCCTTAACGTTTTTAAGCCTATTAGGCAAACTCATAATTAGCTTGTTACTCGCAGTTGCCTCTTGACAGTTGTCAGTTGCTCACGGAATTTTGCTATCGGCATCTACCAGAAAAGCCAAGCCATATCGATGACAATGACAGTTTTTCTGCCAATTAGGGTTCGAAGGGTTCTTAAATCCTTACGATATATTCTTTTCACAAGTGAGAAGGAAATGAACGTGTGTACAACATTGTTGACTCTACTTAACATATGTGGCAATCATTTTTTTTTCACACATTCAATCACTAGATAAATAAAGATCATTTATGTTTAGTTGTATGAATTTTTCTTTGTTGTATGCATTTGGTCACTACGCCTTATCGGTCATTGGATCAAACGATGCATTTGTGACAAAGGACAGCAAATTAAATATTGATTGTTATATCAATGCATCAATATCAAAATTTACATATCGAGAGCCGCAAACTAGCTCTCTATTGCACAGACAAATAAGTGAGTATCGTATTTGCTTATGCCTCTATATGCAAATGTCACCAAATTATCCTGGAAATGGCTGCAACAGCAGGACTAACCACCTGCCACCCGGCATCTATTGAAATTGGCCTTTGTGATGTTTATCATTAAATTCATGTTAGGCCGGCCGGTTTCAGTTGGCATTCGACATGTACATGTCGCATGTGTCTATTAGTTATTGCCAACAAATAATATTCTCCTTCTTGTATGTCAAACGTGTTGTTATTGTTGTTGTGCAATTGCCTTTGTCGCTGTTGTTGTTGTTGTTGTTGTGTTTTGTTTGGATATGCTTATAAAAGCATGTATGTGTATGTGTGACACGCACAGAAAGACCACAATAGAGCAATCAGCAGCAACAGCCCCAACAATTGAAACAATTGTCGACAAGTGCGAATCTTATATTCGTACTCGTTTTTATGAGCGATACCCATTATGATAATGCAGATGGTATCATTATATGCTCCTTTATATATCCAAATACACACATACATCTGCATTATATTGCAGTAAATTCAATTTGCTTTATTTAATTGTAGCTAAAAACAGAAGTTGCGATACGTAAATACTGAAGCCATATTTGCAACAAAAATGTGTATATAATAAAAAATCATTATCTATAAATATTCGATATTGAATTCGTCACATGCTCCACAACTCAACAGCATATCATATCTGGTATATGTTTGTATGTATAGAAATATGCATACACATTTATGCATATTTGGTATACTGCATGTATTCAATTGTAAATATTTGTACTCACTAAACCTCAGAAAGCCAAGATGTTTGTTGCACCTAAATGAACGAAAACATCCTTATGAGCGAGCATCTAATAAGACATGGACCGTCTGTAAATATGTATTTGTATCGGTGACAATCTTCCTCTGCCGGTGGCCTCTTAGCTGTTGACCGTTGTTTACAATTTACGTCGTTGATTAAACAGACATAAAGCCAGTCGGCGTGTCTGGCAAATAACATAAGACATTCGCAATTCAAACATTTGACATTGTCTGTTGCTCTACGTGTGTGTGTGTGTGCGTGTGTGTGGTTGTGTGCATGTGTTTGTGTGTCACGCCTCCTGTCCCTGGCATGTAATTCACAAATGGCTACAATACGAAATTGATATGCTGAAATCAAAGACGTTGATTTCCGTTGGGAATTGTCGCGCCCTGCTTAACTATACTTAACCCATTCGAGGTCCAATTCCAATTGTCTGCCGGCAGTTGACCTTTCATATAACCCAATGTGCAAGAGTCCATTACCAGTCCACATAGGAGTGTGTACATGTGTATATGTGTGCATGCGTGGTAGCCATCATATTCAATTACAGGGTTCCCAATGTTAAACTTCCTTCTCGGGCTAAGTGTTGAAATTAATGTGCACTCTGATTTACATTAAAGGCTGCACCGCAACCAGCTATCTATATTATATTTATTCACAATAGCAACGACAAACATTAAGAACAACAACTATAACAGCCACTGCGACAACAAAAGGGCAGCAGGGCAACAATTGCATTCATATCCGCATCGTAAAAGAATACAAGACTCGCATATTGTAAATATATCTGACCGCTGACCGACTTCGAGCCCAGGACAGTGGTCGAATGGGGTGGCGCGCACCGGATGCACCTGAAATCGATCGCAACGGTGAGAATTGACTCCGAGCGCATAAGTTGAACTGTAATTATTGCATAATGAGCGCGCTGTAATGCATGTGGCTTCGTTTGTCTTCGGAATATACTTCGATATCATTATTAATATGACTGAACAACCAAATGAGTCTTCTCTTTCCCAATCCCCTATGCGGTCAATTTGCTTAAACGCTACTTAACTCATGAAGCCACAACTTGCTGAAATTCCCAGCGTTTCGGGTGGCAACTTGTGGTTATGAAAACACAGGCGCTTAAAAGCGCTTCTCCCTGCTGTTATACGATACGAAATTTACTTAAAGGTGTTGACAGAAGAGTCTGCTCCTTCGAAGGAACGGAAGTATCACTTTGACTTCGATAATTACCAAACGGGTAATAAACTCAATTTTCTTCAAGCATGGTCAGAAGAATTCCGATATAAAAACTAATGATTTGTGGACAGGTTCACATCACTTGTGTTTGTGTCTGAAATCAAACGCTATTTCGGAATAGTTCGCTACTTTGAGATCCTTATGACCTGTTTTGAATATGCCACCAAGCCAATAAACTTTACCTCAGCACATAATCTTATACTCTTTCTACTTATTCTGTCCTTTTAGGTATTAAATAAAAGCCAGTCCTTCTCCGATTAAAAGATGACATTAAAATAAATGCTTGGGTAAGTACATATTTACATAACAATTTATATTTAAATAAGATTATCTTGCAAACAATTCAGACCAGCTTATATGTAATCATATGATTGAGTGCTGGAAACAAAACAATTTTCGCAACCTTTTCACTTATATTATTTATTTCGTCCAAATTCTGAGAGATTGTCACATAAATATGTGCACAAATATGCGCGCGATCATTGGGTTGACACTTCGTACGCATAAAATATATAATTCGAATGGGTTTTTTATTTTAATTTGGCACGATCAGAGAGATATACTCGGTCAAATGAATGTATGTATATGTAGGCATATGCAGACAGTGGCTGCCATTTGCCAATTGCTTTGCCCCAGAAACGAAAAAATCTGCGAAACAAGCACACGGATAAGATCTACGGGCAAAACAATTTTGTTTTGACATTTATGATGAAATTTCTGAAAGCAACTGTCATGTTTGGCTGTCATATTGAATAATTTCGGCGGCTTTATGGGCCCAAGTTTCGCCACGGGTTTGTATGGACTGGATGGTGGATCGCACTTGCTATGCATAATTTATGGCGTCTCTCTGGAAACTCCTGCTACTGTCCGGCAAAGTGAACCCATTCTAATTAAGCGCAGAGCTGGAGCCTCTGGTCTTGGGAGCCCATAAGCAAGCTATGCTACGTGAGCCAAGCGAGTCGAGCTTCAAAATATAAAATGCGCTACTCATTTAAAATGCGAGGCAGGCGCACAAAAATGTAATAATTTCGCTTTTTGCACAACATCAGAAAGTAGCGATGGACTGGAGCTTATGATTTTATTATTCTCAGTTTTAATGACAACGATGATGACCAATAAAGATATTAAAACGGTGCACGAAATGTGCCCCCGAAATGGTTTTACAAGTGACACTGCGCACGCCTGCCCGGCGTAGAAGATGGCCTTTGGGCTTTCCCCCACATATGCCTTGAATACGTAATGTTCTGCCAGCCAGAATGAATATGTATTTGTATATGTATATGTATATGTGTACGCATTCGATTGGCCTTTCCATTTCTGTGAAATTCGGACGTCTCTGGCGGCGTGTGGCGCTCTGTTCAACATCAACCGCAGCTGCAGCTGGTCTGGCAGGTAATGATTGCAGCCAGAAGATCTTGTTGCTGTTTAGTTGGCTTGTATCTTCCACCCCAAGTCGGCGGTCGGCAGTCGTCTTACGACGGCTCTAACCACGCCAGGAGATTCCAAGATCGTTAAGATCTACTGCGTTGGCTGTGCTGTGATCAGCCTAAGATCTGGCGGGTTCTCTTGCACTCTCACTCTCTTTCTTTCTCCCTCTCTCTATCTGAGTTTTAGACCCGTTGCGCGGTGTGTGTTTTTACGAATCACGGATTCGATGTTTCGCATGAATACGTAATTAAATCTATAAATCGGCCAATTAAAATGCTTTGATATCGTGACAACATAGCATTCGACAACGTCGAACGTTGCCCGCCTCGTCAGCCCCCCGCTGATCGGCTGTATTCGCTGTCGGGATCGGGCTTAAAAACAAAATAAAGCAAAATTATTATACAACAACCAATGACTGCGGCAAGGATACGTTAAGAAGGCTCTGCTCTGCATGTTGGCTTATTTATTACAAGCAAGTCCAGACAACGATCGCTTGTTAAATATGTAATACGTATTCTTCTTACCAATTGTGACAGTTCAATGCACAGCATAACTTTTAATTGTCCAATGATATCAACATGATTTTTTGGTTACGGTACACCAAGATATAAAAATAACAAATATTTTTGAAATACAGCTCTTTCTGTTGGTATTGATCCGTTCTTGCTGTGACAAACTATCCAATTATAAGATGAAGAGGCTTTGGTTAATATTCGGCCTCAACGACGGCTTATGCAAATTCAGTAGCTCCGCCCTATGGCCAGTGACAATTCATAAAAGTTGCGTCAATTAACAGCAACGAGATCGAGCAAGAAGCTGGGTACAGAGAACCACTTCGACCGAGCCACCCACACAGTGAAACTAACTAAAGCGTCGATCTGTGCGATAAATTGCGACAAGTGAATGTGGCTTTGGCGTAAAAGCATGGCGGCGGGAGAGGATGCGCTGTCGGGCCGTCGCTGGGATGTTGGAGCGTAGAATAATTTTAATTTTTGGGCCTAAAGGTTTAAGATGAAACCGGCTGCTGAGGACAAACTTGCCGCCTCTGGCGCCGGTAAGCGTCCCAGGTCCACCAATCGAAAACACATTTGTCGCTGGCTGGATGAAACAACAACAACGACTATGACAACGGCCACGGCGACGTCTCCGGCGACTGGGATCACTTCGTGGGCTGTTTCGGTAAATTCTCGGCATTACCGGGGACCTTGGAGCAGCGTTGCAATCGCCTAGATCGTGAGAGTATCGAGCCCAGGCTGAAATCCAAGCTTAGTGAGTCGCAATTGCATTTGGGTCGTCCCGATGCCTACCCAGCATCATCGCATGTTGTTCTTATTGTCATCATTTTATAATTGTCGTTGTAAGCTGTTGCTGTAGTTGTTGTTGGCTCGATGTTGTCGTGGTCGCTGCTATGTGCAATTGTTGTTGCAAGCCAAAGCCAATCGCAACGCCAACGACGACTGCCAGACGCCGTCCGAGTTGTTAGCTTCATTTGTCGCGGCCAGTCAGCCACAAGGATACAGATAAACAGCAGAGCCACTGCCTCAGCCTCAGCCTTAGTCTTAACCTCATCCAATGCCTCATTCTACTCTCTTCTGACTGTTGTCCATTGTAGTAGTCCAATGAGCGCGAATTCTTCTGCATTTCTGTCTGCCTGCCCAGTCAACCCGCAGAGCCACTGCAACTAGTTGTTGTTTTTGTTGTTGATGGTGCATTTTATAGCTGCTCCTTTGGCTTCAAGTTGCAACTGCAGCGAGTTATTTCTGTAACTTGTTGGAATTTTTGATTTTGTTCATGTTTGTCGCTTAAGAAATGTTCGCTTATGTTTTCCATAATTTAAATATGGTTGAAATTTACATTGGTCTTGGTCATGACTCCCATCAAATGGGCAAGCACCTGAAGACAGTAGACAGTAGGACACAGGCTAAACATACAAAGTATTTTCGAAATGTCCCCAAATTACTTTTCAGAGATACATTCGACTGTGTTGTTTGATATCGTTAGTTCTACTTATCCTGTACCTATAAACCTGGCGTCTACATTTATGTAGACGTAAGTAAAAAGCAGAAGGAAATTTGTATGTACACTTTTTGATACGACAAAAGCCTCGGTCTAGTGAGTTGAGTTGATCAGTCTTAATTAAACCACTCTTTTATGATATTGACTACCATATGCTCATGCCTTATTTAAAGGTATAGGGTATACCCTAGGGCAAACCTTTTTAAATAGGCACAAATTAAAGTTAAGCAGCCGACACGAGCAAGCTCGTTGGCGGCGGCAGAAACTACAAGTTTGGCTACTGTTTGCCAATCGATTTGATCCCAGTGTGCGTGCTCAGGGCAAGGGCATGGTCTTTCTTTTAGGCACTTGGTCCGTAACACGGGCGCTTTGAAGTTGACCAATGGCGACGACCGCAGCAGTTTAAGCTGCAGGTCAGCAGGTTGCCGTTACCGATATTGGTGACAGTTGTTGTTGTAACTCTTGCTGTTGCTGCTGCTGCAAAGTTGTTGTCAGCGCTACACAGCTCGTGTAAATTCCTTAAATGCTCGGCCACAACTATTACAGGCTGCGCAAGTTGGCGCTAGTACACTGTAGGACATGATCAAGAAGTATCAAGCGCTAGCCATCGGTAGTCGCCAGTGCCAGTGCCAAAGATAGTGGGTTAAAAGGTTGTATAGCTTCTATTACAGCGTCCAGGCGAAATAAATAAACAAAAAAATTGTGTTTCAAATCATGTTCGTTTGGACAGGCTACAAACAGTTTGGACAAACTGTGGAAACGTCTTTGAGATTGTCATTAGTAGGCGACTATTATCAGACGGTCTTTCCCAGACCCACAGAACAATACCAACAGCAAGAAATGCACAAAGCAAAAAGTTGCCAGCAAACGAAACGTAACAAAATACAAGCCGTGAATTGCATTCGAACAACATCGTCTACAAGACAATCGAAGGCGACTCTAGCGACATTGGCGACACCGACAACGTCGCCCGAGGAACTGCACACATTTTTGGAGCGATGGATCCGCAACAACAGTCGGCCAAGCTCAGCAGCGCTTCTATTCCTCTACAGCAGCCACAGACCGGCAGCAAAAAGTTCTCGTTTAAGGACAGAGGCAACAAGTAGGAGGGATGGCAGTGGAACAATTGCAGCTTAGCAATTATTGTTACAACGCGACCGTCGAGCATCGAGAATTGGTGACTCTCGTCGAGCAACCCCAGTGATAGGAAACACATTTTTACGAATTCACTCAGCACTATTTATTTTAACTTTATTGTTAGAGGAAAATCAGCATAGTGAGTTTTTAAACTATTTTTGAAGACCTATTTTCCAAAATGTTAAACACTTTTTTTTTAGAAAGTAAGCTTTTTAAATTCTGCTGGTTTTTGCTAATCTTGTGTGAATAATAATATTGCTTATAAAAAAATGATTAGCAAAACACAAAATTGTTAGAAACCATCTGGCAATTAACACAAAAAGCAAATTTTCATAGCGAACAGATGACTTAGTTAAAACTGGCTACGAATGCTGTGTAACAAAATTTCCTCTAAATTTGTAAGCAATTAGTTTGTGAAGTTTTCCTATTGCCAAAAGAAAAAAAAATGGAATAGCTTTTAAGCGAATGTCACTTGGGCTTATATATTCCTATGACTAAATACAATTTTTTGGGTGATTATAACAAAAGAACATATGCGGCAGGTGTTAAGCACCTGCATGACCAGGTATTAATCCATCACTTGCTTAAAACAGACTGGCCCGTCGGCACTTATTCATTCATTCATAAAGAGAGATACGGCTAAATATGTAAACAAACAAATCGCGCCAACAACTGACAACAACAATTGATCTATGCCATCATACAACCCCATACCCACTTCCAGATTCCTATCCATGCGCCGTATGTTACGCACCTGCCGCTTGGATCTGACGTCACAGACGGCGGGTGCGGGAGCGGGGCCAGGTATTACTTGGGATCTGGGTGGGCTGCACGTAAATGAATGAAATATCCGTTTTTAAGCTAGATAAAAGTGTGTTAGCGTGTCCATGAGATGGGTATCTGTAAGATTTCAAATTATTAACAAAGAAGTTCTTTGTTTATTGCAATCGTAGCCCATTCATGTACATTACAAAAGTCTAGTCGCAGCAAACTTAAAGTTTGTAAAAGTGGCCAAATTTTACTGAATGAAAGCCATGGTCAAAATACTTATATGGAAAAACAGAACGTGCCTCAATCAAGGTGTGGGTGTGCTCGAGTATCCGGTCAACTAACAGCAACAACTACAACAACAACTACAACTACAGATTCAAACCGAATACAAATACAGGTGGCTCCAGCAAAGCGCGTTTCCGGCGCTATTTTGCCTGAAACAGCGCCCACAATTTAAATATTCATTAATTTTATATAAATCGAAATTCATGCGAAGCAAATCTAAGCAATTTCGCGCTCTCAGCGCTACTGTAGTATCTGTATCTGTGTGTCTAGTTGTTAGCGGTAGCTGCAACTTTTGTTTTTGATTTTGTTTTGTTTCTGAAATTAGGGTTGGCTTGTATATGTGAGTGTTCGCATTTCAGATTCAATATAATTATTGGGTGCGTCGCTATTCAAGCGTTAACAAATATTATTGTTCAATTTTGCTGTTATTGTGATAATAAATTTTCGTATATGTTGCTTGGCCAAACAGCGACAACAACAACAATATCCACATCAAAATCAGCAGCAGCAGTAATACCAGCAATCGCAGCAAAGTTGGGTGCAGCTTGTGAGCTATAGTACAGGTGATTATTGTTATTATTTAATGTTTATACAACGTTGACTTCTGTAAATCTTTTGTAAAGCTGTCTGCCTGCAGTTCCAATGCATTTCAATTGTTCATATCCCCTATGCGCATTTACCCAAAGATTGGGCTGAATCTTAATAGCAATCATGAGCGAATGCCAACAGGGCCTTAACTGCCGCGCAACCACTCAAAGTTTACCTCAAAAAAGTTCAAATATCTTGACAAATGTAACAAATCTTTGCCGTTGCCGACACCATAAATGCGAGCATTTATGAAACATAATTTGATCGGAGCAAATGCCTCACTGACGACTTTGACGTTGACAGCGACGAGACGATGCCCAGATAAATGAATGGCTGCGGCAGCCCTCAGGTGGGAGGGGGATGAGCGTGGCAGAACGTGCGTGCTGTGCTGTCTTGGCTTTTGAAAGACCGCCCGAGAGTGCCCCGAAAAACTCAATTCGAAAATTGGCTTTCTTCTGTCCGATTCCGACTTCGATTCCAATCTCGAGGCCGTTACTCGTTTAGCGCTCATTTGTGGCCAAAATGGCGTTGCAATGCTAAAGTTGTTGTTGTTGCTGACGTCGTTATCGTGTCGAGTGGTGTTGACGACGCCGACGACACATAAATTGCGATTAAAATGATTAATGCTCAACGTACGGCGCAATGTTAATTGCCACAGCTTCAACCTCCAAACAGGCGGCAGCTCGAAGCTAAGTCTACGGCTTCGGCTTCGGCTACAGCTTCAGCTTGGACCTGGTTTTTTAGACTCAGATCTTGGTCTATGGTTACTCTCTTCAACTGTTTGTTGTTACTGCTGTTGGCAGCTATTTGCATAAATTTGTTTTGACGCTTGTAATGAGCTGTTTGTGGCATTTTCACTGCCACTATCGAAAAACTTTTATCAGCCTCGAATGGCCCGAGCCAACAATAATTTCCATGTTCGTTTTTAATGTTTTTCTCCCTTCTTTCTGTTAACATATTTTGAATTATTATAAGCCAACTGCTTGCTGCCCAACGCTCGCTAATCGCCTCTCGCATATCTCGCAGCAACTGCGAACTACAAACGGAAGTCGCCGCCGGGCTGCTTTCAGCTATACTAATTGTGGAAGTACAATTTTAGGACCCATTTTATGAATGTAGAAATTGTCTTCAAGTTAATTGACATACTATGTAAATATTTTCACTATTTTAATTCATTATAAGTAGTTATTTATAATACATATTGTTTTACTTTGCCGAAATGACAATAAGAATTATTTTAATGTGCAGTTCTAGTGTTAACTGGCACATATCTCTAATAATTTTGTATGATGCACCTGTACCTAGCCAGCTCACCTGATTACCCACTAAATATAAAATGATGTAGCTTTTCTTTCAATTCGCCAATTTGCCAGTTTAGCTGGGAATCTACACATAAAACTCCTATTTAAGGCTACAACTGTTCTTACTTTTCTGTTTTCTGTTGTAGGACGTTCGGGTTAAGCTTTTCAAGTGAGTAGCCAGGCATTTACATTTTATGGGATGGGGTTGTTAGCTTCTTATAAATTTGTAATAATTGCATATACATCTGAGTCGTAAGCTTAAACTTGGCTTCAAACAGATTTATGACCAACTAATTCGCTTTGCATGTCAATCGAACTGGGAAAGAATCATCGTTGAATTCCAGTTGAAGACTCAGGCTGCGCTCAAGTCTTGATTTTCTAAAAAGTTTTATTTAATATTAAAATTTAACGAGCCTGCCATAAATCTTCACTAAAAAGCAGGCAATTCAAATTTAAGAAGGCCTGGTAACAAAAAAAAAAAAAAAAACGAACAACATGCCGGATTCGGATGCATTGGTCTTTGGACTGTGTGCTTCGATTCTCTGGCCTTGCTGCTTAACGGGGGAAACTGCGACGTTGATGACGACACGTTTGCCACTGAAATTGATCCAGTTGCAGCAGTTTTGCAGCGGCTGCGAATGCCTCGCATCGCTCGAAATGTTTCATCATTGAAACAATGGTCGGGGAGGCGGAGAGAGCCATAACTCTTGTGATAAAAAGCCAAAGAGCAGCGCTCAAGCGTTGGCAAAAAGCACTGAGCGATGGCCAAGTCAGCAGCTGTTGCCGGTGCCGGCATCAACCGTACAAGTGCGATTTAACCAAATGGGTACACACGGCCCCAAAAGTGGTCAGCAACGGGCAACGGGCAACGGACAACGGGCAACTGGCCGCGTCTGTCGGCCTGACAATAGGCGAAATATCATCGAAAACCATAAAAAACTGACAGCACAAAAAGAGGTGTTGACACTTTGATTTATCTGGCATGCTACTGTACACAGCACAGATGAGACCTCGATGCTCGATGCTCCAGGCTCAAACTTGAGACTCGTTTTGTGGTAAGGATGAGCAGTGGCGACGCGGTGTACTGGCTATTTTAGATGGATGGACTAATATGCGAATGTAGCTGGCAAAATTTGACCACAAGTCGGCAAACAATATTATAATATATTGTTTGTGTGTGCACAGTGTGGGAGAATGTCATCAAGACACTGAGAGAAACTATCGTTACCAACAATTTGTTATTCTGACATGAGCACCCGGATTATTGTTTATTATTATTCATTTGGCCAACTAAGTGGGTCGCTTAGACAAGTGTTCTTATATTTTATTTTATGCAATTTTATTTATTTTATAATAATTTTTTGAGTGCACGGCTGTTCCCGGTTGCCATTTTCCTTCTTAACCTTATGACGATCCTCGTTTGCGAACATTTAAACCACTTAACTGACACACTCAGGCATACACACACAAGCTCACACACACACACACACACACACACACACACACACAGACACACACATCCAAAGACAAAGCCAGTCTGCTTCCGATGGGTTAGCGAGATATGTTTTTGGGCTAAAAACGTTACCAATTTAAAAATTCCAAATAAAATATAAATTGACCAAATTAATATTGGAATACATGAAACAATTCTGGGAGAAAAAAATGTTCACATTTTTGTCGTCGTTGCCGTTGTTCACATCGCTGTCCTCGAGAAGACTTTTTAAGTTTTTGTTTCTTCCGTTTTGGTGTATCTCCGCGTAATGCATTTTGGTTTGATTGTTCGCCTTGCTGAGTTTTGCTTATCCTTAGCTGCATTCAAAATCAGAGTAATTCTACCAGCTGCCCTCTCCAGTTAAAAGAGCTGAGAGGCTGTCAAGAGACTGCGCCTAAAACTTCGAAAACGCTCAACCTAAAGAAATCGCTTGCGGGCTGCAGAAAAATTAAAAGGCAAATGGAAAATGGAAAACTTTAAAATGGGATTTTGTAGACTGATTTTGTTGTTGCTGTTGCTGCTGCTGACTGCTGCTGCGGTTAAAAGAGGCGACAAAGCATGAAACCAGTAAATTAAAGCAAAAGGATAAAGTTTAATTGGAAAACTATTTTTTGCTAAGCTCCGCACGCCCCGTTCAGTTTGGAGCCCATTGCCACTCTACCATTTCTCCATGACTAGGTTCTTTAATCTGCTTACCTTTAGTTTTCTTAATTTTATGCAACTGTCGTGGCATTATGTTCACGTGTGTGAAGACAAAAGTTTTGCCTCAATTCCCGCTGCCAATATGACTGCAGCTAGCGAAGCCGCCCTTCCCATCAAACCCCAGCCTTCTACATAGATCTGCTCATTTGTATATGCCACATATATCTGTGTGTGAATGAGTTTTAGCAAATGAATAGAAATTAAGTTTCGTTCCCGCTTGAGCGCTTCTACAAACTACTGCAATGCCTTCGGCACAGCTCTCGGCCTCCGCAGCCCCACCTTTTCCTATTAAGTCAACCCAAGACAGGTGAGAAAATACCGTTATTGTCGAAAAAGTTTAAAATATGCCGCCTTTATAAAATTTAATGAGAAAAGTTGGCGTTATAAATTCTTGTATGCGGTAAATTTACTTGTTCATTACAGAACGTATAAAAGAATATAAAGGAATGAGAATGGAGCTACAGAAAGTTTTCTTTTTCTAAAGATTGATTTCAGCTATTGATTTCAGTGGGGTAATTCCCCCCATAAGAGAGAAAGAGAGAGTAGATCTGGAATATGTGTGCGTGCTTTTGTGGCTTATAGATTTCACCTTATGATAAAAGTTTTGCATTCATTTCAGCGTAATTCATTTTCAATTCAGATTCATTTTTGCAAAGCGTCTAGTACGTGCTGCAACATGTGGCTGCAACAACAATAGCCAGCCACACTGCCACAATCGCTGCAGCAGCAAAAAAAAAAAACAACTAATAGTCGAGTCAGAAGATACCCTGTATGATGTGAAATGCGTAAACAAAAAGTGAATATGTAACATGTGAACAAGAATATTCTTAGTTCGGATATATTTGCAGATATAAATTCGACCCTCTTATCAGTGTCATGGATACAGGGTATTAAGAGGGAGAGCGCTGAACAGCTCAGCCTCGTAACGGCCTAGTGAAGTTATGAAGAATTATGCTTACGCTAGGCACTGGCCAAAGTGCAAATTTGTGATCCGCACACTCGTGCATAAACATATACTGAGCCCCCTCCTGTCCATGCAAAGCTCATAAATATGCATCGCTGAGGCGACTCTATTGTTGAAACGCTTCTGTTGGCCACACTCACCAGTGCCAAATAATGTTGGCCATTATAACACCACAATGCGATGCAATTTTCACTTATGTGCCTATTTTGTACAAAAAAATACTCCGCACTGTTGGCTGTGTCCATTATAATGTAAAGCAGTTGACAATTATTGCAAATGTTACACATCGCAATCCCATGACCGACATAGAATGCACCAGACCTTTCAAACCGAATATTAAATCCATCTGTACTTTGAACTCATCTAGTTAATGTTGATTTTAATATTATGAGCGAATCAGCGAAATCGAATTGAAGTAGGTTTTCAAACAATTCTCCAAATTCATCTCTTCGGTTCAGAGAAAGTCCCTGCCAAAGTCCGCTAATTGTAATGCAAGACAGGCCGTTTTATTTGTCGCATAATATATCAAATTGTTATGATTGCGCTTTATGGTACCCGGCCACAGCCCAATTCCATTTCGATTTCAGACCAACATGTCTACAGGTAGCGATGGGTCGACTCTGCTTGGAATTCGATAGTGTGGTGAATAATCATGAATTTATGATTTAAGTGCGTGATTATGAATACCCCCCTTCGGAGTGTTGCTAGTATTTTATGTGGGTGCGACGACGCTGCCGCAACGACGTGATGCGAAAGGCTGATATCGGCCAATATGAAATATGAAATTCGATTTTATGTCTTCTTACCTTCATGCTGGTTGTTATTGTGTACGTGAATACATGACAGCGCGAACATGTAACGCGTGTAATAATACTATAATTTATGAAGGCATACATTAATGTTATACCCCAAATCGATGTATATGTACATGTATCTAATGCAATAACTTAAGTGCTGCGCCCTAATTGACTAATTGAATATTTACTTCACACAGATTTGAGTTAAGCCTAACTCTGCTTGGAATTAATTATACAGTTGAACAATATTTTAGAGAATATATTTTGTTATGCTGAACTTTTTTATATCATCTCCTCTGACTCTAGTATATGCGCACGTTTGAATATTCTAATCGAAACCCCATTGATTAGTTTTGAATTTGCATTAGAGACGAACATGAACGCATAAACTTGTGTAGATGCTCGGCTATGGACATATCAAATTGAGGACCCAGTATTGTGCTCCTTCATCCAGTCGTATTTGCAATTACCATTTAACACAATGCGGTGCTTTCATACTTTTATGCTTTCTGCCGGAATATGGCATTCGACCCACCCGGTTGACATTTCAATTCATTTCGCCATAAATAACGCAATCGCGTCCAAGTTGGTCGTCATTGAACCCTTTTTGGCCCCTTCGCATTCACATTCACAATATTTTGCCATTGATGGTTGCAAACGCCCGATCCATTAATTATACGCCCACTTCACAAAAGCAGGCAGAAAAAGTCAAAATATTGACAGCTTAAACTTTTTCTTTTGCTCTACGTTTGCAATTGTTGTATACGCTTCCTCTCTAAAAGGCAATCAGAAAGAGTCCGAACCGGAGTCACATTTCCTTTTCGACTTGCAATTATTTAACGACAATGGCAGCTCTCGTAACAATTGGAAAAGGACACGAAATACGAAAAAATATCCTTTCCTCATATCCGTTTATCATTTTTGACCTTCTGCACAGTTTCGCCGTTCATAGCAATCTATCCAAAAACTCTTTGCCAGCCCCTCTTGATAATATGAATGAAGTACTCCTCGTCAAGTGCTATTGTGGGTCAACTTGGGGGCAAGTTGAAGGCAGTCTGCTTTTATTAAAGTTATTGTTTCGATGCACAGCATTTATGAGTTCAGAATCGGGCTGTGTTCCTGGCTCCTGGTCTGGGCACTAATGAATTATTATGTACGGGCTGCACGCCTTCTCTATCCCCTTAAAGCTTGCAAAAATTATTAAATGGCTCGGAATGAATGATTTAATGACCATGCACAGACTTAATTGCTGCCACGAGGGAAGGGTTTCGTGCAAAGGGGTTGTGTGGCGCAACAACAACATCAGGTCCTCTCCAATTTCACCTTATAATATGGGCTCGTCATTCAAACTTTAAGCGTTGGGCAGTCTACATTTGTATTTCAAGCAAGTCCTAAACACACGACGAGCCCATAACAATACTCGAGCAATTTTCTTGAAAAGTGCCAAAATGGATTTCTTTACACCGGCGGTCACAAGCTGTCTTTATTGTTGCTTTTTGTCTGTCCTATAACACATTCATAAAATCGTATACCCTGAAAATGCTGCTTAGACTGGGGAAAAACCACATAAATGCAATCCAATTCCTTTTTGCAGTGCTGTCTACTTTCTTTCAAGCTCGTTTCGTCGCTTCCCATTGAAAGTCATCACAATAAAACCGTTCTATTACACTACATGTAAAGTGGGCAACGAGGCGTGGCAGCGATTTTGATGGCAATACGCCAAATGGAAATATTATTGGACTGCATAAAAAGGAATTTTATTTGTAGCTCGTTCGTGTTGGCCTTAGCATAAGTTGGTGCTAACTTGCAGATAAGTAATAGACACGTCTTACTCTTTTAGTTTCTTTTGGTAGACAAACCAATAACAACACTGTTGAGATATTCTAAGAAGAGATTTATGAAACCAGTTACTGCTCACGTCGAGAGTGTCTGATATCGGACAAACATAGACTGTTAATCATAATTTGAAATACTTACTCTTTATTATCAGACGGACCCATAAACAGACCTATTCTAGATGTTGATGATGATCAAGAATATATGTGCTTTATAGGTTAGATTTTTTTCGGTCTACTACACATCCATTGTCGTAGTAGGCCTGACTAAGGCCAATCCCTTCCATTTCCTTTTGTACATTTTGCCAATTTTTCAAACCGTTAAACTTACGAATATGCAAATTAGTTGTTCAGCTGTAAACTTTTCATTAACTAGAAATCTCTAGCCGATGACAAAGCATATAAAAGGCGATGCTGGAAAAAAAGACAAAAAATTGAACAGCAACCTTTTTTCACATTTAATCGATTTGAAAGAAAAGCAAACACGGCGCATTTGAATTGTTATTAAAAACGAGCGACAAAAACGTAAAGTACAGAAGTATCCTTTCCATTTCGCATTCGATCTAAGTTTCTGCTTGGGAATGGGATCCACAGCAATGGCGGCTCCAGCCCAATCGCAGCCAGAAATTATCATAAAAATCGCGCAAACTCCGTGCGTGACTTTAAAGTCGGCAAAAGATGACGATGAGAGGAGACAAAGACTGGGTGTTTTTCCTCTAGGGTGACTTTCAGTGGTGGTGGCTCTTGCCAGCTTTTTAATATTCCCGTCATACGCATTGTCATTTTTGTTGTATTTGATTTTAATACAAATTTCACATTTTACAATCAAATTAATTGGTCACGCTGCCACAGGATTACATCCTGGCAAGGACTGCGACACCAACAGCGAATAGCTTAAGCAAACAAACAAGTCCGAGAACTCTTAAGGGTTGTATACGAACAAGAAATAATGCCTCTGAGAGGGGTGAAGCTGGCAACCTATTGAAATTGTCACTGGCTGCATTTGATGCTCCGTCGCTCGTGCACGTGAATCACACGATGCGTCGCTAATTTATGCAAATATTGAATCAGACAGAAGCCCGGAATAGAGGCAGTTAAATTAGTTCCACGATATTTATTATTTTGTTAGAATTTTGAATATTTAATTTCGCTCGATTTGCGCGGGTATATCCGAAATTTCATGGACGTCAGCTGAGCCTCCAAATTAATTTGTAATTCGTTGGTAATTTGCCAGATGAATTATTGGCATTGGGATAAAGGATGTACGCCAATATAAAACGGTTCGATTTATGTGAATATCAATTTGCATTTGATAGGGCTTCGCTAAATGGTGCAATGTTTTACAGCACAGAATTTCGTTATCCATTCAATGGAATGTAAATATGAAAGTATAACCGATAAACTTGGTCTTACTATTTCATTCAATAAAAATAAAGTTGAGAAAACTTTAAATCTAGCTGCACATTTTGTACTCCAGTCTACTCTACATGCCAAGATGTTTACACGAGTTTAGGTGCATCTCCACTTTTCACAGGGCAACATAAACAGAATGCAATCTAGTAGCTGCCGTGTTTCTATAGCTGATAATATTGTTGCTATTGTTGCTGTTGTTGCTGTTGTTGCTGTTGTTGCGGGCACATGCGCTTCAATAAAAAAGGAAAATAGAAACATAAATCAGCAGATTAATATTTTATGAAGTGTATCTTTCTGTGTACCTGACTGTTGTCGGAGCTGCTGCATGAGATACTCGAAATACAATGTTGCCCATTGCCCAACGGAGTGGTCGACTGGGGGAGGCTGGCAGGGCTGAGCGCTGAATAAACGACTTCCCTTTGTTTACCATAAATTCGTTAATAGACGCTGCCGCGTGTAAACAAATCACTTAAACATTTTCAAATTGACGCCTGACATGATTTTTTCTATGCTGTCGAACTCCAGCACTCACACACACAGAACGAAGTAATAGATGGATATTTACTATTAAGTTGTTCGGCAACGGGAAGTATCACAAATTTTTAAATCTACTTGATGTAAAACTGAATTGTTTGCTGCCAATTGCTAGTTATTCGCACCGGTCCCGTTCCCGGTCTTGAAACCGGACGGCATTAGTGTGAAAACTAAAAACTAAAAACTGGCTCGCTGCCCAAAGCTACGACTCTGATCCTGAACCTGTGCCGATCAGCTAGACAGACCTGGACGGAGGACAACGTGAATTGCAATTAGCAATCAAGCATCGACGGCTCGAACCGGCCGACACCAAGCAAGACATTGGCGCGCCCCAGCAGGGGCTAACAGCAAACAGCAAACAGCAAACATGAGCAGCTCGGTAGCTGACGCAGTCGTAGATACAGATATAGATACATTCAGTTACACAGACATGTGTGCATATCTGTAAACTTGGGATAGAAAGCAAACAAGATACTTCGTCTGCTAGTCAACATTTTATGAAAAGCTCAATTAATTAGTGTCGATGCACATAGCTTATAGCTATATAAATCGATAATACAAACATTTTTCAGCGACGCCTGCCAGGAGCCAATACAATTCCTCTCCCCGCATCACCGCACGGTTAAAATACAGCTCCAGATTCGATTCCCATTTCCACCCACAGACTTTGTTCTTGCCAGCCAACGGTAGATGATAACAAAATTATAGACAGCTCCACTGCCATCTGGTCTATTGTACATATTCCTTTAAACACATACTTATATTCTTACAACATAATTTGGAATGCCATCTTCGTAACGCACATATTGTAATAATGTTATTTCAAATTCCAATGCATATTAGGTAGCCATTAACATTTAATGTTAACTTTATGGATGGCGTCTTATTGAAAACTTATAAAGTTTATTGAGGAAGGTGAAGGGGCATACGTACATTGTTTATGACTACCAATATGCTTTCCAAGTGGCGCTAATTGATATTGAAGACAGTTTCTTGGGAACATTATCGCTGACTGCAATAAACAAGCTTACAGGCGGCGGCAACTTTTGAGAATTTAATTGAGTCAAAATGGTCGAGGAAGCACCTTAAAAAGTCGCCAGCGATAAGTCAACTTAAGTCGGGGCTTTGACACTTATTATTGCTCAACTGTCAAAGTCTGTGGGCAAACAATGACAGCAACGACACAATTTTCATACACGACCAACTATCGTCTTCCACAGGCAATTAGCTTAAATGGTGTATGAGATACAAGATACATACGCTGGCTGTGATTTTGGTTGTTGTACATGTGAATGTTGGTGCGCATGCGCAACGTGGACACGTTCGTGGTGTGATATGTGTCGCCTCGAGGCGCCTCCGATTGACTCTGGATGCCGTAGAGCATTTCTCAGATTTTAATCACGTTTCTAACGATTTTTATGATGTAAAATTGAAATTTTATTTATTTGTAGGCCTTTGCGCACTGTCGGGGGTATATCCATCTACCCGTCTATCTAACTATTCATCGTGTCGTCTGTAATTTTAATTCGTTTCTGTCGCCAATTGGCTGCGCATTGCAAACGTTTGGGAATTATAAATTTCTTAATTGCAAGAATTGTCGCCTGGCCCCGACTCAAAATAGTAGTTCTTCATTCTAAGCCCATAAGGCAAATTTGTTCGGCTGTTTTGCTCGCTTCAAATACCTAAAGACAACTTGGCGGCTGACTTAATTAATGAGTTTGAGTCTGTGCGAACGTGCTGGGAAATTGTCTTTTTATTTGCATTTTTGGGCTGCGGATTGCTTGTACAATTCGGTCTTTGGAAAGCTTTGCAGCTATGGCCGAGGCCCCAGCCGAGTCCACAAGCCGGGTGATTTGTGCCTCGCCTCGATCATGGGAATTATTTTCGCAGCCTTATGCCAGTTGAATATCAATTTGAATTTATAAATTATTGGCTTATTACAACTCGTTCAATTGTCGCTCTCCAACCATTTGCAGTCCGATTCCTGTTTTGTTTCATAATCGTTGAAACTCTTAAATCATTACTCTACACAATTATGAGCTAATTTAATCGATAGGCAATGAATATTTCATATATTTCATACTAATGTCTATCTAACAATTGAGCTAATCTTTTTTGTGGCGTGGTTCACTGTATCCTGAACTGATGTTCATAAACACTTATCAGCATATGTATCCGGAGTTACCTGCGTCATTTAACTCATTTCATTTTTGTCTGACGGTCACTTGGCCACCGTCACGGGAACATGCGTCATCCTTGGCGACACTGGCGAGACGACAACAAAGTCGAAAAAGACTATAAAAAGTAATAAGGCTACAGAGATTCTATGTGCCGACTAGGATGGACTGTGATCAGCTGGGTGTCATCTTATGTCTGGGTCTGAGTCTGGTTGGCCGTTTGTGTGTCACCTTATCAATATTTTCCGTCAAGTAATTTATTGGATTTCTGTTTGAGTCTGCTTCCTTGTGAGCCGCACTGTCCTACTGCCATCTCGACGTGTTCTATAAGTGTCCCCTTCCATTTACCATTGCCTTCCTGTGTTGCATGTGTCGTTCATGTAGCAAGGTTTAAATTTGTTTGAGCATCGGTGTGTGCGTGTGTGTGTGTGTATGCGTTTGTGTTTTCACGTCCATCTTAGACCCTGCCACATGTTTATGGCACAGCTTATGGCATCAGTTTTTAGTTTTTTCTTGGATAAAATTATATATTCTTCTTTTTTATTATTACAGCCGGTCAAGTATTCTGCTCCGAAACCCAATGCGATAAACAGCAGCTCACCTAGGGACATGCGCCTTGGTCTTTTGTTTGTGCCATTGTTTCTGTGTTCCTTTAATGTATTTTTAAAGAACCACCAATTTAATAGACTCTATTCAGGTATTAGAAACCTTCGCCTGAATATTATCGGCCGCCCCTTTATTGTCGCTTTAGGTGAAGTGTTAATGTTACCAAAACATATCGGCTCATTTCTATCTCAACCACGAGCACAGACATAAAACTATTTTCATTGTTTTCAATTAAGAAAGTTAATTATTTGATTATTATCAGCATTAGTCGTATTTCTAATTTTCATTTGAAGCATTCGTTATTCAGATTTCAGTGCCTAATGAGTATATTCTGATTACTTTCTGTATTTACTCAGATATACCGACAATAGAATGTTGATAATTAAACGAACATTACATATATAAATGCCCAGTTAAACAATTGTTATAATAATTTCTGTGTTTTAAGTACGATTTTAACATGGAAATTGGGTAGAGAGAAATGGGAACAATGTTGAGGTATTCCAACGTAACCAATAGAACATTATAAGAAGGAATGGTTAATTTGTTGTTTATTCAACTTGAACATAGTTTCGGCTACTAACAATCTCAATACGAGTTTTTTAATGGGGCGCATAAAGAATTGTAAATATTTCAGTAGCAAAGTACACAAAATCACAAGATATGGATTTCATATATATACCTCTCCATACGTATTAAGTTTCTAAGCAATTCGTCAACAGGGCCAAAGTTATGCGAATTTATCAATTTAAGAGTTCATATTTATGGGTCTCTTTAACAGGGGCAATTCCATTCACACGTAAAATATGCCTTTCCAATTCACCAGCTCCTCAAGAGCGCCACATATTTCGCTTACTCTTAAAGCTCTCTCTCTCTGCTTGGGGATTATAATAGCCCAGCCAGAATGAGCTTAGCTTATCCACTCCCTGCACGACGCACGCATTGATTTCACTTGCCGACAATTTGTCATAATCATAAATCATTTCTGAGCGCTAAATCCAACGCCTAATGCAACCCAAGGACGATGAACAATGGCCAAGTGAGCATCAGTCGCTGTCTGGCCGGAAACCAGCGCATATTTCACAGCAGGATATTGGCCTCTAAATTACCCCGCAAATATAGCGACCACCAGAAGGGTCTGTCGAATTGGCAAAAATGTTGTGTGTGTGTGTGTATGTTTGTTGCTAGTATATACGTATAAGATTTTCAATTATATAAAGCAATGCAAGGAAACTTGTTTGCACATATGTCGTATCTCATCATATTATTTGTCAGAATGGTATGTGGCCCATCCTTTTGTTCCCTTCGACTGTACAGACAACTGTCCACGCACAGTTCTATCGGTGGGTCGTGTACTGCACCCACCCAGTAACGCGGGGGACATTTAGTGGTGACAAAGTTTTACAAAAATTGCTGAAAGTGTGTAAATGCATCCGCAAAAGTTTCAGAAAGGAGGGCTTAAGGTATAAACCTTTTCGGCAGTAACCTGTTTTTTTTTTTTTTTTGTTGCACTAGCACATACCCGGAGACACAATTCAATTAATTGTGACAAATAATTTATGAAATACTCGGTGTGTATGTGTATAAAAAATGAATAATCCATGTATCAAGGCAGATAAATGAAGAATATGACAAGCATTTCCAATTTGAGGCTGATATGCAATCCTTGGGGTTGGTTACAATTTTTTCGCGCTCCTTGTTGCCGGCTTCGCTCGATCCAACGCTTAACCCCTTTTAGGGCTGACAACCACTATCTCATACAATGTCATAGTCGTCCCGGTATGACTGAGTGGCACTTGAGCTTGTTTCGCACTTCGTTGGCTGTCATTCAGATTGGGGTTTTATTTGCCACCTAGTCAACAGTCACATGTTGACAAGTAGCATTCAGTTTGGTTCGGAAACGGAATTTGAACAACATACTAAACAAAATGGTATACTCTTATGGTCAATAAGACCTCAAGAGTAACTTACAATTTGATATAAACATTACAGTTCATCCATTGACTAGACAAGTACCAAAATACATATATGCTCTATATCGTGTATATATGTTAATTGAGAAATGGTTTTCACTATTAAATAGAGGACTATTAGAGTAGAGGGCTATTCACACCAGTCACCAAAAACCTACTCACTCTTCAAGCGGCGCCTTCTGTTCAATTTCAAAGAATACACCACCCAACAACCGAGAGCATCGAGCAACATCCAACAACCGACAATGCACCAGTTGCAGGGTCGGACTACTTTGTTGTCAGTGAGACAGGCGTTGTCGAAAATTTCCTTATGACATATTTTGATATTTATTTATTATCTTGTCACTGTGATTTGCAACAACATAAGCTACGGCCACACCCCTTCAGCAATATCCACCCTGACCGCAACCCCTATGACGTGGGGTGCGAACTTCAGAACTTACTTGTCGCGTGTCGAACAGACAAAGGCAAACAAAAAGCTGTCAGCAAGTCCTCCACTTGGCACTCTTTTATAATATTTTTTTTTAAACATACTTAAACCAAATTAAATGCACACGTTAAAAGGATAACTTGCCCAGCGTGGGCAACTAAATTATGTCAAGTGTATTTCTGAAGTCTGGGAAAATATTTGACCAGATGCGGCACTGCTGCGGCTCACGTTGAAGTTTTTCGATAGTCGTTTAATTTTTTATGACATTCATATGGGGATCAAAGCGGATTTACAAAGTTCGATGCTGGGAAATTGGTTTCTGCTTGATACAATCGCAAATCGTTCATTTAGCTTAGCCCCAGAAAATATGAGCGAATGTATCCATGCCTACTGTGCAGTCTGACACTGGCTTATGTGCGTAATTTATAGCATTGCTCTGGTTTCTCTGACCACCTTAGCAGTGCGCCTCAATCTGCTTCAGCACCGGGCGCTTCTCCATGCCTTCTAATGAGCACGTCTATTAATTAGCAGGGCACGCATTGGGTGGGGCAACGAAAAGAGTGAAGCTAAAATTCCTAATGGCAATTAGCAAAATTGCTTTATATTTCATGCGCCCATCGGCGTCATTATCATTTATGAGCGCCAGTGTCTAGGGAGTGCGCGTGAGAGTGGACTCAGTCTTGCTTCTACCGATGCAGGCGGCTAATTGAATTTCGTCGTTGGCTGTGCGGTGAACAGCTGGTTCAATTTCGCTTGTAAAAATGATACTTTGAGCAAATGGCTTCAATTTGTCAGCTGATGTCTAGTTAAATCCTTTACAGATCCACAAACGGGTGAAATAATTGCAATCGATGCATTTTGAGGCCACGGCCAACGATTTAGCGTACTGAGTAAAGTTACGGAGGTACGCTGACCAATAAAATCGTTGGCTTTTTTATGCCGGATTGTATGAGCTCTTGCCCAGCGAAATATTTGTGTGTGTGTTTTGTGTTAAGTGCCACGAAATGCTGGAAGTGCATCTGATTTATGTGCTTTAGAAGTTTCAACTTCACATCCTCACTAACTCAACACTCCACATATCCCCAGCCGAACACACACATTCACATCAGGCTGGCACGTACAAAAAACAACAACAACAAGGACAGCGACGACTAGAACAACAATGGAACGTTAACTAAAATCCTATAAATTAAACGTACACTTAGAGAAAACAATTGTGTACGTAATTCATATATGGAATATATGTCTAACTGATCGATCGCCGATCTTCGGACAGTCTAGCTTGGCTATTTACTATTGCAAAGGACTGCATACTTTTGTGGGCGGTATTTAAGTCCTCTCATTTGTAACATTTTCAATTAAGATAGTTTTAACTTTAGTAACTATAACTTGGATATATGAAGGCTGATTTGAGAAAGACAAACTGCAATTTGCGGCAGATTAGTAAAAATTTACAAAAAGAGAAAATCGTGATCTGAAAGAGTTCGAAATACTATATAACATGAAGTTCAGACCTCATTTAGACAAGGAGTCTAAATTGTATACAAAAAATGCATTAAGGTTGATTTTTTCTCTTGCGTTAAATATTTGTTCATTTTAGCAATATTTTTCTCCCGCGTGTATGGGGTGAAGCAGCGATTCACAGCCGTCTCCATCGTGGGCCAAAATAAAAGTTTTGCGCCCGTAGCTGATATAAATCACAGTTCTTTTACGTAAATTTGTGCTTTGCCATTTGCTGCAGCGACCCTTTTTACTTTTCTTTTTTTTTTTTTGTTTTTTTTTTTTGTTTTCCATTGCGACTGGGGTCCACCTGGACTAGTGTAGCTTCTCCGCTGCAGTGGTTAAGTGCAGAGCATGCACAGCCACAATCAACCACTCACAAACATTGCTTATCGCCAAAAATATGAAAACTACATTTTCGTTTGGGGAGGAATATCAGTCCTATAGTGCGAAGCACAAGCAAACTATGCGCACACGTCGCACTCAAGGCGCAACCAGGACCAGGAAGGCTCTTAATACACATGTGTGTATGTCGTTAGTATGAGACTATGTGTATCTAGCATTCCTTTTTGTGCAGTAACACGCTTGATAAAGAAAAAACTGCATAAAAAGTTTCAACTGCAATCGAGAAACTTTTGACTTTTTTGTTCTCCAACTTCTACGTTCAACACAAATACACATGCGATATATGCTAGAATATATGTAGCACATACGTGCATATAATATATACATATGTGCATGCGAGAATACATACATGAGCATTACATAGAAAGTATTTTCTTCATATCCTTATGTCAAGCTGGTGAGTTGCCCCGTGTTGTTATTTAAAAACTTTAACAACTCATACAGTAATGCACACATGTGCAACCATATTAAGTATATAAGCGAGATTCTACATTGGGCTAACGGGATTGTAGCTCCTTATCAAGCTAAAATAAACGTCTAGACCACAAAAATCTAAAATTTTAGAGTTTTCCAGTCTAACACAATAAATCTTTGACTACAGCTTCCTTTAACGAATATGTACATGATAAAATACAGCAGGGATTATGTTCACTTTCTAAATTATTTTAGTAAAAGAATCTTCTCTTTAAAAATACAAGAGCTTTGAAAATATTTAGATGTAATTTACATCATATATTCACATGTGAATGAAAAATTCAAGCATTTCATTATACAGTCGAATTGGTGAGAACCCGGTAAGGTCTTTGTCAATAAATGCAACTAGAAAATGTAAGTTAACACGGCGACGATGATGCTCGTAAGCATGTGACTACTGTTGATGGCTGTGTTGTCCGATGCCGGCTCTGTGCCACTTTGCTGTGGTATATTGAGACTTGTTGCTGCCTCTGATTTCGCATATTTCATGAATCAAGCTGCCAGTGGCAGCTTGTGTGACATTTCTTTAATTTATATGCGAATGCGCACGCGCTGTCACCAAGCCCCCACCCACCTCTCATTGCCTTCCTGAAAAAATGCAGTATTTTTGCAACACGCAAAGCAAAAGTCAAACTAAATAGTATATTTCGGTTTCAGCGGCAACAATTTATTGCGCACGCTCGTATTAAATAGATCATTTCGGTGAGTCAATTGGTAGCTAAAGACTAAGGATAGAAATCCAGTTTTTCTGAAGCTATATCAACGCACAGGGATCGAATAAATGTAGCTAGGTACGAGTCAGGCAATGTCTTGTACCATGCCGATACAGATACGATTGCTTAGATGCAAATGCGCTTTCATTGAAATTCGCTGGTTTGTACCTTCTTGGCGCTGCCATGGTCTAAATTAAGCCGCCTGCCCTTCTCCTTCCATCGTACGAAGTCCGCTGCGACAAAAGTCGTGACTAATTACAGAAATTAAAACGCTGTAATTTAATTATGTATCTGCGATTTGTTATCGGCACTGGCGGCAGTCGCAGTCGCAGTCTCCTCTCTATCGTCCATAACAAAAACTCGCCCAGTCGCCTTTAAACAACTCCGCAATAGCCGGAAATTAATTTCATTTGACGATGTAGACAAACAACCATAACAATACTCAAACCTGCCGAAGCTATCGATGCTGGATCAGAAGCGAAGCCAGTTAGCGGATATGTGCATCAGCTAATCTTGACTCCCGTCATCGATAATCGATTCTTTACTGATATTTGGTTGAATCTGCATGCGAACAAATATTGGGCCTCACCAATTTCTAAGAGACTCACAATGTCCAACTTTATTATGAATAATACAAGCGGCTTGTACAGCAACGCATGCTTAAATGCAGCACGCTTGACTTATGTGATTGTTGTCCGAAAGAAAGAAGAATAATATTGACATTTAAATCTACATCTATTCAAAGGCGAACGTAATGTTTCCAAATACATATATGATTGATGATTCACTTTCCAAAATTTAAGAGCTGAAGCTAGGTGACAATTGCACATTGGTTTATCGTTTGTAAAAAGGCATTGAATTAGGGAGGCCAATGTATTGAATTACGCCTAATTTGAATTTCGCAGAAAAGCGTTGCAATTGCATTCGAATTCGACAAGTGCTTGGAATTCGGCATGCAAATCTAGCATTTGTAAGCGGAAATTTTATTCAGCAAATTTTCTACTTGTGCGTTCCATTCACAAAAATTGCAAAATCATCCATTGGTCACATCTAGAAATTTTCCCCCATACATATGTATGCAAAGCCCCACTCCTGTGGCTAGCAAACAAAACCTTCGATTGTTGATGGGCCGGCAATCAACCCAAACAAAACTCCGAACTCTGTGCGCATTCCATTTTAATCGATTACGAAAATTGTACACTGTATGTGCCCACAAATCTCAAATATACAATTTAAATTGTCCAAGTCTGCAGAATGCAGAATTTTTTCTATTTTTATATACATACATATATATGTATATCTTGATCTGTGAGTCGATATTCAGTGCAACGTGCAACTTTTTTGTTTGTTTTTATTATTGTTGCTGCAGAAATTCTCGTTTTCATCGAATTCGTCTCATTCCTGTTCCCATTTAATTATCGCAATTATCATTATTCAATTTTATTGGTAAGGAGCTATTTGTATAAACATGGCTTTTTATTTCAAATAAATATTCAGCCACACAGTCTTGGATTTGCAACTTCGTAGCAAAGAGCATCCGTAGTGGAATCTGATATGCTTTTATCTTAGCATAAACTATTGTTAGCACAGAACAGCACCTACTACCAATTTAAAAAAAAGAAAGGAAAAGAGTGTAAAACACGTTGTTTTTTTGTAGTTGACAGCCGTAAATTAAACAGACTCCGCCCACTTAGGCATATGTCATTTGTAGCTGGGATCGGCACCAATATGAGCCTCAACTCTCATTAAATTTTTGAATATGGGACTTTGAATATAGCTGTGACAGGAGACTACTGTCTATATTTGATTAGATGCTGGCAATTAACATTGGTTATCTGTTGATTTTGTATGGTTGTCGCTTGGCTGTCTGAACCGAGATCAATTAAGAGGTGTGTCGGGGCCAACTCAATTAAGTTAACAGCAAATACTCGTGCGGCGAACATTCAGTGGCTGTATACACATCTTCTATAAAGCCATACATTTAACAATTTTCAGCGCAGAACTTCAACAACAATTTAAGCCGCCGCCATATTCCCGTTGCGCTGCAATTTGCTGCAATTCATAATAAGTGGGCTCGTTACCACCCACAGGGCGGTTGTTAGTCTCTCGCAACCAAATACCAACCAAGACTGAAACCACCGAAGTTGCTGTCCAAGTTACAGCCTAGACTGGCAGTCAGGCAGCGGTGTCAAGTCGTCGACTCCAATCGAGCCGAGCCATTGAAAATTGCTGCAATTTTATATTTACAGCAATTGGGCACAAATGCGCAAAACAACAAGAACAACAACAACAGCAACAACAACCGGAACGGGCCAGTGGAGTGAAAAAAAGTTGCGATTGCAAAAACAAAAACTTTAAAATACATAATTGCATATTCCGCCCGGAATCGTTTTGTAGACCGTGCTCCCCCAGATTTAAACTCTGAGTTTCTCTGGCTTAAAATCAAACTCGAGCCCAATTCAAGTTGGATAAACTCGTAGCTAACAAACATCTCGCTGAATAGAAGCGGCGCACAGTGTAACAAGTTATTGTTCTGCTTAATGTTGTAGGAACATATTGAATTTCAGAGTACACATGTAGACAAAGGTTCAGAGAATCAAGTTCGAATATGTTAAAATAAAAACGTATTTACAAAACTTAGCAAGCAGTTACTATTCACCGACTGTAAATTAACACATGAACAGTTTGCATTTAATTCGTTCAAGCAGAAGACGCTTGGCAATAATATCAAATCCATAGCAAACCAAAAGTAAATCAGAGTCCTATATTTAATAGTGACCACTAAAAAATACCCTGAGCACCCGAAATGAGTAATGTATACACACCGAAACACTTGCACCCACGCCGCAGCTTAGCACTTTTCCCAAAAATAAACTCTTCTTGATATGGGTACACTAGTTACATTCATACTAGGCAATAAGTTAGGCGCACTTATAAGGCTTGATAGGCTCAAATTATCCAGGTCAGGCATATATTTATACTTGTACTAGATAAGGTTGGCAATGCCCTTATTATTTAGTAATACATACTCATTCATTGCTTATTTTGTATCGGTAAATGGCAAAAAAGAAAAGCTCGAGGAAATTAATTTTGTGGCGAATTTTTATTAGACCTAAACCTCTCCTTATAAGAACATGTAAGAGGCATTGGTCGGGAGTTCCCGACTAGGGGATGCCATGAATCCTATTCTATCAGACAGACGGGGGAAAGGACGGACGGGCAGACGAACAGACAGACGGACACGTCTAGATCGACTCGACTATTTATGCTTAACAGGAATATATATACTTTATGGGGTCGGAGATGCTTCCTTCTGCCTGTTACATACATTTGCACAAACACGTTATACCCTTCTTACCCATTTTCAATGGGTTCAGGGTATAAAAGCAGGAACACACAGGCACAGCCGCATACACAAATGCTCACCAATATGTGTTGCTATTTAAATTGTGCAATTTTTGCTTTGTGGTCCCCCCTTTTCGTTTGGCGACCCTGTTTGTTTTTCCTTTTCTCTCTCTCTCTTTCTGTCTCTCTCTCTCTGTCTCTCTCTCTCTCTCTGTATTTGTATATCTTCCCCTCTCAAAATTTGTATTTTTTTTCCATGCGAAACGAACAAAACGGCAATTATGCCGCGTTTTTGCTCCCAAATCAGGGGTAAATATATTTGAACCGCTTAGATTTGGCATCAAAGCAAGACTGGTGGGTGGTAGTTGTGGAGCGAAGTGGTTTGTAAATGGATTGATTGGGCTGCTGGGGCTGCCAAAAGAGGCGATTCTGCTGCTAGACACGTCAACAACTGGCAGGCGGTTTCCAACTGACTCTAACTCCGGCTGATATTCGCATCCGGGGTTTGCAGGCGCTCTCCACCTCTTTGCTCGCTGCAGTTATTTACAGTGCAGCACAAAACGATGAATCGATGATTCCGCCATGAGAAATTAGATCGACTCAATGGGAAACCCATCATCAGCATTGCTGCAGTCGGAACGAACACAGCCACAACCGACGGAGTGAAGCAAACAAATCACTGGAAATGTAATTGAGAAGGCAACGGAGAATGGAGGAGACTTGGGAATGAAATTTTGAAAATTGCTGCTGGGATTGCGGGTATTATTGAAGCTGGTAACTGTACTCTATCTAAAACTGTACTGTGCGTTGTATCTCATGGTATAGTGCAGTAATTTTCTCCACTGCAGCATGCTTGAACGTTTTTTTTTTTGTTGTCATGTAATCACATCGCCTCCCTTGAATGCGTGGGCGTTAAGGCGATGCAGCCAAGCAACAAATGGCGTTGAGTACGGCACGGTACCAAGTCCAGTGCAAGTTGGTCGAACAATGAGTCGACCGCATCTTCGCGAGGAGCCTTGGGGTCGCCCTCTGAAGCAACAGTAATCTGTTTCAACGAGTCCGTTCATTTGGACTACGCCTTCCGGGCAGGGCACAAACGAATTATGTTGCATCATTTGCATCGGCGACGCATTGAATCCTTTTGCCTACTTTACTCAATAACCAATTTATATATACCTATATATTTATTTCACTTCATATCGAAGAGATCAGTGACAATTGTCAGCACACATTGCATGTGCCACCGCAAATGAAAGCAAATGGAATATGCCACGAAATACAGCAAACATAAGCCAGCCATATGATCGTGTCGATTACCCAAATACAAACAGAAGCAAATTTACACGCCCACCCAACACGCACCACACACGTGCCCAATAAGACAGGGCTGTAACTTGTGCTAACAGAATGAGAGAGTTTAGGGGCGAGACATGGTCAATCAGGACGCTTGTATTCTATCAACTAATCCTTTGCGTAATGTTGCATAAATGCGAGCGCATGTCAATCGCCCAGCGGCTCAGACGTCGCTGAGTCGCAATCGATGCTGACAAAACGGCCCGAACGGGCACCGGACCAACTAGCCAGCAGTCGGTCTGATAAGTGACCCTATCCATATCCAAGCGTACTTTGGAATCTGCCGTCATCAAAATGCAAGCGCAACTGGCGGCGGCGGCGGCGGCTCAAACGGAGGCAGTCGCTGCCATTGTATGTTGGCCAAATGATGTGCCAAACTGACACTGGCAGATAGATACGGATACCCAAAAACCATTAAGGAGCTTAAGAGGCGGATTGAGGTAGAAGGGAAGCGTTGGGGACTCACCATATTGCGCTTGGTTTTTGTTTTGTTTTTACAGCCCGGCCATGCTGCGATTTTTGTTATTTTTATTTTGTGACAATTCCAGTAACAGGAAATAATAAAAGTGCAAACAAATCGTTAGATTTTCGTATTAAAGTGCCATCTATGTTAGTTGTTGTGAATGTGTATTGCTGTTTGGCATACTGTCTAGTGGCACAGTGGAACTATAATGAAAACTATCTGGAATGCTTATAAAATACGTGTCGATTGATAACTGACTTTATCCAACCATTTAAAGCTTATTATAGTTTTCTATATCCTACATTAACTTTTAACTGATGTCAGAAATAACTATTAAAAATGACTAATGTATACTTTTATCCGACATATTTATAATTTGCACGCGTGCCTTAAGTTTCGGGCCCACTGTACCAACAACAATGATGACTTTTGGGCCAATGAAGAGTATCAGTCGGATCGAGCGGCCGCTTACTGCTGCTGTTTAGAAGCGATGGCAAAGCCGCGCAAAATGTGAAATTTTTCTTGTTTTGATTGTTTGCGTGGGTGGGTGTGTATTTTTATGCCTGTGATAAGCTCGAATGGCTACCCTAACCATTCTCATATATTATATGTAAGGATTCTTGCAGTTATTGCAAACGTTTACAAGGATTTGCCAGTGACCTAACTCAGTCTTTGTAGTTATCAGGCAATTCTTGCTATTGCTGTATTAGTCTAGCTTTATTTGCCAGTTAAGTTTTATGTAACTTTATAAGCAACATAAAACATTTTACGGCACTGAATTGTTATAACCTAAAAATAAAAAACTTTAAAATTGTAAGCGGTAATGACAAGCGACCTGTAAATGTCATAATTGCCATCCGGACATCAACTGACCTTAAGCTTTGCCACTAACCTTACAGCATTTTGTTGCCAGAACTCAGACAGCGGAAAGGCAAAGGGTTGCCACACCTCAACTCACTCTCAGTCTCCTTTACACCTGAAAACGTAAAGTGCATTAAAAAGAAAATAAGTCATACTGCGAAGTTGCGACTTATTAAGATTGTTGTACTCATCACCAACGAGATATTAAATGCAACCCGTCAAAATATCAGTTAATTATTTCACTACAAAAACGGTTAGTCTGGCATCCAAGACGTGCTCGAATGCGCACACAAATAAGCAGCGGGTGTTCGTCTTGAAAAATATGACATACCGTCAACGAGAAATTTACTAACGACTAAAATGCAAGCGGGACAAATCAGGTGGCCGGATAGTCATTGGCATTGAAACACAAAAAAAAAAGATATAAAAAAATGAAAGGGAAATAAATTAATTTGTGACAAAAACTAAAGAGAATATAAAATGTAGGCAGCAAATATTTGTTGAACTCGGCTTTGACTCTAGATCCAGTCCCCAAGTCTGAGCCACTCAGTTTTCAGCTGTTGCTGGCTATCAATATTCCGTTTCGATTTCGAATTAAAAGATTATGACGATAATAAACTTGACTAATCATTTTTATTACAATATCTAAACATTCACGGACCATTATTGGAGGTCCATGGCCTTTTACTACGAAAATGAACGCTTATTTTTTTCCCAGAACATCCGCCCCGATCTCGATAAGCGCCGTAGAAGTCAACATACAGGTATAAAACGCTGCTGAACTGGGCAAAATAAAAACACAAGTTTGTTTATTAATTTTTATAACTTAAATACATAATTTTTCTTTGTATACTTTTTATTTGTATTTCGTTTGCTTTGTTTTTTTTTTGTGTTTTTTTGTTTTTTTTTTTTTTTTTCATTTTGTATTTCGTTCCATGGGTAATAAATTATGAGACTATGCTTACAAACAGATTGAGATACATTTGTATCTTTATGATTTATGGGTTTATCGTAATTTAAGCCTGTTATCAAGTTTACTTACATACCAAGTAAATGAATAAAATGGATTTTCGAAATAATTAGATTCGAACTTTTTATGCATATATTTATTAGTTTGACAATCGCCGTATATTGTTTTATCAACTAAATTAACTATGAATGTTAAATAAAAAGTTTTTATGCATTTATTATGTTTGTTTTTCTTGTTTTTTTTTTTTTTCATATTTAACATTATTTGCCAGTTGTTATAAGTGATATGGAAAGCAATTTACATCAACTTGGCTTTGGCTGGTTATCCAGTTGGCCAACAATTTTACATTTAGTATCACAATTTATGTTTTTTTTTTTATTTATATATTCTTTTATATTTTTTTTTCTTTTCAAGATTAACCGAAGCAAAGCAAATTAATTTTGAATTAGGTCTACCTGGATTTATTGCGTGTAAGTACAAAAGATACAAAATTAAAATTTAAATTACGAACGTAGGAGAAAAAGGCAGACTAAATGTATATCGTGTCATATTATTATTGCACATTTTAAATATAGTTTGTAATATTTGTGGACTAAGGTATCATATACATTATGCAAATGTATATACTCTATATATGATTTATATATTATTTAGTTTAAGATTAACATTACCTTAAATGTACTTTAAATTCGAATTTTGATTTTCCTACGCCTTCAATTTCAGCTGTTGTCAACTTCAATTTCCATTTTTTTTCGTCTGATTCTGATTTTTTGTGGCGAATATCATACTATACATTAGGGTGTCAGCCTGAAACGCAATCAGTCTCATTTCAAAGCAATCCAGCGGCATTTCTAGGGCCTGTTTTAGACTGGAACATTGCTTTTGATGCATCTTTGGATACGTTTCATGCCAGTTTAGTTTTGTGTTGCTGTTTTCAATGATTTCTTTAGCTTTTGGATCATAAAAAATTGTTTATGAAAGAAATCATTGGAGAAATCATGAAAAGAAATCACAGGCGAGCAGGCATTGCCTGTCTTAATTTCTGCCCCGGGTTTATTGTTAGCAACTTAAAAAAAGAATCAAATATTTTTGTGGGCAACAATTTATAAAAACAATTTTTTTTGTATACGCGTATGTGCAAAGCTGTTTTTATGGGGCTTCGTACATTTTCTCTTGAACTACCTTGTGAGGATTTCAGAGCAGTTTTCGGTTCTCTTTGCTTCCTTCTTGCATTTAGTGTTCACTTATTTCAGCGTTCACACTCTGCAGTCGTCTTTGCTTATCCACTCTTTGCCTTAACCCGCACTTCACAACACAGCATGAGATCATATTGTTGCGAGAGTCTATTGTCACGGCCAATGGCTAATATTTGGATTGTTCTTGATCGTACTATCGATAACTAATTAACTTATTCACGATCATCGCTCCACTCATTCATCTATAAATAAAAGGATCAAACAAAACAAGCACTTTATTAATATAGCTGATAATTGCAGTTAAATAGGAGCTTGGTTGTGTTAAGCTTTTTATACTTGAAGTGTTTAAATTTAATGTAAAAAGTTCAATAATTGGGCACAGAAAGTTCTGAATTACAGAAAATATTTGTAGGATAGGAAAGTATTTATGTCTGATTGGCAACTAAAACAAAACTTTTTTTACATAATCTAGCTGTCGACTGGTCAGATTTTGAAAATAATGTTTGTTCTGAGTTTTGGTTTGGTGTGATTTTGGAAGACTTACATACTTTACAGCACGATTTCTGAAGGTCTCTTGCTCCATGTCGCGAATTTTGTGTGTCAGCATATGCTGCTTGAGGTTACCCTGCAACAGAATTAAGAAGAGAGAGCAGAAAGAAGGCGTTAGGGTTTCATCTAAGCATTTAATACAATACTACATATATTCCCACAAATATTCTCTCCTATACATACCTTAGTTGTAAAGCCGCGATCGCAGATGTTGCACTTAAAGGGCCGCTCTTTGGTGTGGCTCCTGTAGTGAATCTCAAGCGCCGAATGACAGGGGAATGTCTTGTAACAGATGCCGCACGTGGTGCTGCCACGCACCCCACTTAGTGCCAACGGATTAAATGGTGCCGCTGGCATCACGGATTGCGCTATTTGGTTCATGGCATTGCACATATTTTGTGTGGTGGCTGGCGGAAATATTGGTAGATTGGGGAACATGCCGAAGGGCGGTCGCGCAGAAATCAACGGATTGGGCTGGGCTGGCGGACCGACTGACGATTCGCCGGACCGAGGTGGAGGCTGTGGAGATTCCTGACGCTGGGCAGCGGCAGCTGCGGCGGCTGCAGCCGCCGCTTTCTGTTGAACTTCCTGCGCCTCGCGACGGAGGTGTTCCTGATGTTGGTGCAGTGCGGCCGCATGTTGCTGCATCTGATGATGATGATGCTGCGCGGCTGCTGCGGCGGCCACAGCCGCTTGTTGCTGCATAAGATGCTGATGCTGCTGCTGCAAATGATGCTGCAGACCAGGAGGAAGGCAATCAATGCCCACTGAGGGTGGCAACTGCGAAGAAAGCAGCGCAGCGGGACCATTGGGACTACGCACCGATGGCTGCTGACTGAGCGGGCTAATGGTCTTCTCCTTACGCTCAATAGTTGGCGGTAGCGGTGAGCGCGAGCTTGAGGAGGCCAGCGGCGGAGGAAGAGCGCGTGGTGTCAAGTCGAGAGCACCCTGTGAAGTCTCTGACACGGAGCGAACGGGTGAGCAGCTGGGCTTGGGCTGCGAGCTTGGGCTAGTTGGCGCCGAGGGTGACGCCGAAGCGGAACCAATCGAATTGGGATTGCTGGCGGCAGAGTGCGGTCGCTGATGACTGTTAATGTTGACTACCCCAGTTGGATCAATACGCAGCTTCTGCTCAAACAGGAGCGACTTGAAATCATCACTAGAACGCGGTCGCTCGTCGCCCGCAGGATCGTTACTATTTGACAAATGCTCCGAGGAGATATCATCGAAGTCATCTCCATCGCCACAGTCCATATTATCATCCAGGTCACCCTGCGATGACTCCGAGCCCAAAGTGCCATTGTGTGGACCACCGGGCATGCCAGAAGCTCCAGGCGGACCACCAGCACCGCCGCCAGGCATGGCACCAAAGTGAAAGGCAGCCGCTGCGAAAGGATTCATAAAGTGGCCAGGCATCATTGATGGCGGCGGATCGCGTATTTCAGCGGCCTGTATTTGCTCGGGTGTCAGGTCGGTTGGCTCCCCCGTGTGCAGACGTATGTGCTGCTGCAGCACAAGTGCATTTGAGTACTTCTTGTGGCAAACCGGACACTGATGAAAGTTACGCATGGGCGGTCGAATCTTGTGCACAGCCATGTGGGTTTTCAGATTGCCTTTGGTCGTGAAGGCTCGGCCACAAATTCGACACTTAAAAGGTCGCTCGCCCGTGTGAGTACGGTAGTGCATTTGGAGAGCGCTCTTACAGGAGAGGACGCGATCGCAGACAACGCATTGATTTGGATCGCTGATCTTCTTGTTCTTCATAAGCTCTTTGAGCTTCATTGTCTCCGAGGTGTTCGACACCTCAATAAAATTCTCCCACGAGTTGTCATTGCTATGAGGACGCGGCAGCAAGGCAGCCATCTCATGTTTGATTGGATTGAAGAAGGGTGAACGCGGAATGTGAGCATGCGCATGGCCAGCGGGCGAGCGTATGGGCGAATGGTCGTCCGTCTTTGAAGTGAAATTAAGGGGGAAGCGCTCCGCAAAGAAGTCTTCTCGTTGGGGCATCGTGGGCGGGAGTTGTCCAGGAGTCGGCAACTGATCCAGATGGGTCTGCGATCCAGGTGAGCACTGCGCGTGCATGATTGCTGGTGGTTGGATGGGCTGCACCACAGGCGGATAGGCGGGCATGACACTGGAGTGGGAGTGAACGTGGTGATTTTGCCGCTGCATGAGTGGTGGCGTATGAGGCACTGTTGAGGATGAGGGCGTAGGCGTACGCCGGTTAGGCGCCTCCGGCTTTTGCATACCCTCCTGCAAATGCATCTGATCTTCATCGATACGCTCCTCCTTAATCCGCACCTCAAGCGGCAGTGGCTCCATTTCGGCGCTTTCAGCTGTCGCTGCTTCCATCGTGTGCTCCGTCTTTTCCTCTTCCATTAGCTCTGATTTAACAGGCAATCTAGCCGCTATGTTGTCTTCCTCCTCGTGGGGAGAGCTGGGACCCGAAGACTTGCGCAAATCCGTGGGCATGTCCTGACTTTGATCGTGCGTGTGCTTCAGTGCCGCACCCAGCCCCGGCATCTGGGGGAAAAACGGATGCGGCAAGCCGGCGGTACTGCCTGCAGTAGCACCAAGTGACTTAAGCAGCTCCATAGGTGGCCGGTATATGCCCGGCAGTCCAGGGAATGCTGGACTCGAGGCAAAGGACATCGACGGCTGCATCTGTGTTAGTGTGGACGTTGATGGCGGCGGCAGACCAGTCGCTGGGGCTGGTGACTGCGTTGGAGAACTGTCGGGAGACATTTGATCCAGCAGCGGTGGATGAAACTTGTCCATGTGCTCTGGTATAGGCGTTGCATTCATGGGCACATGCGGGAACTTTTGTGCATGCCTCTGAAAATGCACCTTAAGGTTGCCTTTAGTGGTAAATCGGCTCCCACAGACGTTACATTTAAAGGGTCGCTCACCCGTATGGGACCGTATATGAATTTGTAGTGCAGAGTCGGAGCCAAATACCTTTCCGCAGTACCTGCAGCGGTGTTTAAAGAAGGGCTCATTGCGACCCTTACCGTCGCTGGACTTGTCACCAAAGGCAAAATCATCGGCCATGTTATTGGCCAAGATCCCTTGGGAGGCAGAATCGAGCACCTCCTGGGTGCGCTTTTGCAGCAAATCTAAGGAATTAGGCTCTGGTAAATCGTCATGATTGGTAATGATGCTAGACGACAAATCTGCACCAAAGGGCAGCGGCATATTCTCCATCTCTTTAAGCTTATTCAGGGCGTCCTGTGAGCTCTCCTGCTCACCGAAAATCTTAGCACTTGCGCCGGACGACTTGGCACTGGCATCTTCTTCGCGTTTGCGCTTTAGCGACGAAGTCGACAGCGATGTGGCGGCTGGTGAGATGGATCTGGAGCGTTCGCGTAAAGGCACACCCGCATTTATAAGATGCTGACGCGCCTTGGACTCGGCCATGCGTGCCTCGGCCTTTTGTCGCAGCTCCATGTCTGCGATGCGCTCCTCCTCTTCGTAGGTATCCGTTTCGCCATCCTCGCGCTCCTCCGGCTCGAGTTCCTCGTCGGCTTCGTCCTCGTTTTGCTTAACCTGGTTAAGAGCCAGCTGCGATTGTAATTGCTGTATAAGCTGAATCTGGAAAAGCTGCTGCTGTTGCAAATTGAAGAGCGTCTGCTGCAAGAAGGCCAGCTGCTTCATGGCTGCCTCATTGTCCGTTCCAGATGCCCCATTCGCAATTGTCTTAGCCGCAAACTGTGCAATGGCCATCTGCATGTTTTGTATGGCTTCCAGGGTGACAGGTGTGGCGCCAAATTGCTGTGCTGCTGCGCCAGCAATCACAGCATTGGTAGCTGGTGGCGTAGTCGAATTCTTGCCACGCGGCGTTCCCTCATCCTGCATTTCAACATCCACGTCCAATTCCTTTTTAGGGGATTTAGCCTGTGAAGTCGCCTCCCCCATTGACGAAGTCGCGGCTGTCGGTGAATTCGGCATAGAAGCGTTCAAATTCGCATTCTGCTCGACCTCGTGCTCGACTGGTGGCTTTGTCATGACCAATTTGTTATTGTTGTTGTTATTATGATTGTGATCCGCGTTTGTCTCATCGGCATTATTTTCTATTTCTTTACCAATCTCTGATTCGGACTGGGCACTCACTTCTGGTACCAATTCCTGTTCGGACACTTGTTCTGGCTCCCTTTCGTCCTCGCTGTGCTGCTGCGGACTGCGGCTGGGACACGGGCTGTTGCCAGCGCTGGCGCTAGCCGTTGCGGTTGTCAGAGGCGAGCAGGCGCCATTATCTTCCTGATCACTTGCTATGTCTGCCAAAAAACAATATAGAAAACAAAATTAAAACCCTAGAAATTAAAGTCTGAGATTTACTTAATGTCATTAAACTCTAAAAAATTGTTGACAGCTTAAAGCGACATCCTATTAACAAGCGACAAATTACAATGCAAATAATTTACAAATACATACGCTGTCCAGTGCAGGCAGAAGGAGGTACTTGAAATATAGGAACCATGTAGCGTTGCAGCTGACGTTGTCTAAACCGTCCAGTTCGTGGCGTATGTGCTAATATGTTTGTTTTTTTATTTTTTAATGGAAGTTTCTGTTTTGTATTCGTATTGAATTGATTGTTATGTCAATTCAACTAATATGTCCCTTTCGATTTATATTTAATCTATAAACCAAATTTCGAAGACGCTTGCTCCAATGTGCACACTTGACAATGACAACAACAATAACTTGTTGTGTCTGACTATGGCACCACCAAAATAGAGAACGCACTGTCTGGAGCTAACTGCTGCCTGGCCTGGCTTGGCCTGGTACCGGTAAGACTCCCGCATACCCCGCTGCTGTTGACCACTGCCTTGTCGCATATATGACTTAATCGGTGGCAATTGTTCATTGCAATGCGGCTATGTTGCTACCGTAGTGGAAGTTGCTGCTGCTGTGTTATGCTGCTGTCGAAGCAGGTAATGCAATTGCATTTCTTGTGTTAGCCTTAACCAGTTAGCCCACTACCCCCTTGTCAATACACTGTTTGTTCGAAACCCAATTAGCAATTGTTGATTAGCTGATTCTCACCTGATGCCCGCGCAACAAAAAACTATAACAGCTGACATTTGTTGGATCGACGGAAAGTGTCCACAACATGTCCACAAACTGTACGAAAGGCAGGTAAACAAATGTTACCTATATAGAATATAAAAAATGACCAAATTGGTTCGCATGCGCAGAGACCATAAAGCATAATTTATGATAAGCAGGGCCAGCAAACGAGATAAATCTCCATCCGTAGCCCACTTGCCTTGCTGATCGGCAAAGATACACTCGCCAGTATAATAAAGCATATTTCTGCACAAATCAAAACGAGTCAAGCGAGTTTTATACATAAAGTATACAAATACAGAACCGCGGATAGAGCGTCAGACAACAGGCTCTTGATACTTTAGGCAGCTACGTTTTGGCTGCGTATCGGAGCCATTTGCATATCGATCGCATTAATATAATAATTATTTTTAAAACGAATATTACGACGAGACCTCAACGTTGTTCCTCATTTGGAAATTTGTATTTGTATTTGTATTTGTATTTGTATTTGTTTGTATTTGATTTGCCGCCTGTCGAATGCAACGTGCACATTTCGATATTCGATTGTCGACTCTTGTTAACTTGCTGAATAAGATTTTTAATTTTTAGCGGGTTCAACGAAAATTGTGAACAAAATTATAATAATTATAACTGATAAGTGAATGTTATTTTAATTAATTAAAATTAAGTATAATGGGCGCCATAAAATTTGAGTCGGTCGCTTTGTTGGCATGACAACCGGCCATAAAAAGTAACAGCAATTCGAATTATGATGCCCATAAAATTGTCAAGCAATCGAACATTGCTAAGTCATTTTGCGATTGGTAATAAATTTGCTAAATTTACAATAAGAATAAACACATCTTGTTTATTGTCTTGGTCAAAACAACAAATCACAAACTGAGAGCTGCGGCGTCCCTCTTATCATTCAGTTCCTAGTTTCCAGTTCCTAGCAAATGCATCCTTTACCTTTTGATTGAAACTCTTCTGTCTTGTTTTTCTTTTATAATGCTTCGATATTTTTGTTTGCTTCAATTTATTTGTACATGTGTATATAAAAATATGCAAGAGCGCCCAAACAGATCAGAAAGGCCTGAAAATATGTGTATGTATAACGATTGATTGTAATTCGCAAAATATTGTCTTGAAATGCTAGCTGAAAACAATATCAAATTGTGGACAGAATATTATTTATCCTATTCAGAACAAGTGCAGACAAAGTCAACTCAAAATAAATGATATAAATTGAATTGAGTTTTAAAATCTCCTAGGCTTCAAGATGGTGTGTGTCAGTAATCTGATATAAAATACAATTATATAAGCAAGAATATAAGTTTCTAGTAAACAATATACCTAAAATGCCATAATTTGCGGAATTTAAGATTATCTCAAACATGAAATATTGAGAAATTTCTTCGGCCAATGTTAAATTATGTCTACTTAGCATTTAAATTGTCATTGTCAGCCGCATGCACATCAAATATGTCAAATGTTTGGCTACAAAATTCTTTTTTAGCTCTTATATATCTTGGCTTACTAAATAGTGAAACCTATTAGATCTCATTAGTCTCATTGATAAATCACATATTAGTTATGTCAGCTAGAAGTAAAAAATCATGCTAAGCCTAAGATTAATGAACACTTTTTACGAAAAGAGTTGTCGATATATGCACTATTTAATAAAATGACGTGTAATACCTATCAAAAAATGACGTTCAGCTTGCACAAGTCATTTTTTGTTATTATTTTTAGAATTTTTGGTGCATACATTTGACTCTGGTCACCTATCGATGGCGCACAACGAGCGTTTCAATTATCCCATCATCATATTCAGAATGGAAATCAGCCGGGAATAGATGGGGGTCTAACAACGAGCGAACAAGTCAATGATTTTCCATTTTTGTCAAGGCAAAAAATGTTGTGCAGCCATGTAGAAAATGCAAAACAACTATAATAACAACACAACAACAGGGCAGCCACAGAACGGACATGTCGCATAATTTTATAATATCCAAGTCCATTGTCGATTCCATTTTCGATATAGATTTCACGGGTTTCGCATAAATTGACACTCGGGCCAAATTGAATTTCATGTATATGAATTTCAAGCATACATAAGTAAAGTAAATGAAGAAAAAAGAAAAACAAAATCGAGACACAAAGTATCAGGGCAGAAATTAATGCAACAAAGTTTGCCTACGGCACTTAAAGCTACGCAAATTGAAAATATCAGAAGCTACACAGACGAATACAAAAAGTCGCATAAATAAAAATAATTAAATAATTAATGTCATTAAGTTTTGCACATTGACTTCTCCGTTCGTGCTAACAAAACAACAACAACAAATATCAACGAAATTCATATGCACAGCTAGTACATATGTCTATGCATACATATATATATATATATATATATATATAAATCCATATAAACCATATGGAAATTAGCTCAAATGTTAGTCTCTTTTCTGATATCTTAAAATCTGCTTCTGATTTCAATTTTTTTATATTTCTCCAATTTATGATCCCTTCACTAATGAGTGTACATTTATTAATGCACAGTAGCAACAAACAAGAGCACAACTTTCGGAAATGCTTCAGCTTTACGTAAACCAAATACGCGTAAAATAATTGATAAATCTCAAAGATAATAATTTACATGCTGCGGTTTTTCTTTTTTTCAAAATAATAGGCAACAACTTGCAAATATAGAAATTTGGATTTATGTTTATTGAAAAACAAAGTTGATTAAACGTTTCTGGAGAAAACTCAATGGTTTCTTAATCAAATATATATTGAGAATATAAACAATAAGTAAAACAGAAATATATCAGGAATCAGCTTATAACCTTATCCAAATATGAAAAGGAAATAATTCAAATAATTTATTAGCAAGCAGCTTTTCTTTCAATATCTCGTTTAAATTATCATAATGGTATATTATATAACTTAGAGTAGAAAGTCGACATACTAGTATCACAAAAAAAGAATTTACGTCTGAGTTTGAAATGAACAACAATTAACTGAGCCAGTTTCTGCTAATTAACAAATTTATCATTTTCGTCCAAGCAAACAGACAAAAGGAAATTATGTTATATAAATGTAGCTCTAGTTTTGATTTGGGCCTCCGTAAACCAGATTTTCTTTTAGCGAGGGTCGCCAATCAAAATGTTAGTCAGAGGAGAAAAACTGTGCTAGACGCTTAAAAAATATCTTCAAAATTAATAAATATAAGTATTTCGATTTAATTTATGCGCCAGTCTGCATCAGTTTTCTTATGAATTATATATAACATTTTGAGGCTACAGTTTTTAATTTGTATTTCCAGTTTTTGGAACCGATAAAAGTTTTAAGTGCCTGAAAGCCTTTTTTTGTCACCATATTGTTCGCTTTGCCTCCGTCACATTTCTCTCACATGCACTCTCTCTCTCTCTCTCTCTCGCTATTTCTCTATCTCTTTCTCACTCTCCGCTCTCTTTTCGTCTCTATCTTGAATTTTCCTCATTTCCCCGTGCTTTATTTGTTCTTGGATTGTATTTGTCATGATTATTCAAAAATACCCCTTTACTACCTCTGCTCGTTTTTATGACAAATCAAGTATCGATTTAAATACAACGATTTGATGTCGCTCCTCGCTATGATTTAGGTGTACACATATATAAATGCACATATTTACTTATACCAGTGTACGTCATAAGACACAAAAATGATTTCAGAGCAATTTGGGGGCCTTTTAAAGACTTAGTGCGTTTGCTTTAATTGTTTCGAAAGCCTCGCCATTTACATACGTCAGAAACGAATCCAATCGAAACGCATTCACACAGTTCGCCTTGACTATGGCTTGGACCCAAATTATTACCATACTAATGTAGTATTTGTAGTATGATTTAATATGTTTTTAATTTTTTTACGAGCTAACGAATATTTTTGTTTACGTCCAATAGTTATTATGGTATTATAAACATTTTTCGTGTAAAACACCAATAATTAATTTTATAACCTATGTGTTATTTTCACAGCTTGTTAGATAATGTGATTTTGGCTCATTCAAAAAGCCAATAATTAAATTGATGAATTCACTAATTTTATTGCAACTATAGGGAATCAAAACTCCCATTTAAAAATAAAACCCCAGGCAATGTGTGATTTAAGTTTGCTTGAATAGGAATGCAACACACAAAATTTGGAAAGGCAAAGAAAAAATATAGAATTGAACTCTAAGTTATTGGCTACGATCTAAAATAGCAAACACACCTTTAATTATGTTGCCTCAGCTAATCGAATTGAAATTCGCAAAATTTGTAGCTTTCATTATGGACTGCACTTTCACGCCAGCTTTGGGTAACTCACCTTTCTCTGCGCTTCTGGCGCGATCCTTCAGCTGTTTGACAATGCCATATTTAACGGTACCAAACTGTATCATTTTATTTATGGTCTCCTGGTGATTATCCTTGAAGTCACTACGCATTGCACACAAAACGATTGGCAAGTGATTTTTATCAAGAATAAAGAATTTTCGTTTTGTTCTATTCTATGTTGTTGTTGTTGTTGTTGTTGTTGTTTTTTCTTCTCTTTTAGCACAAACCGAACACTAATTAGATTTAGATGCGTTTATTACTAGGGAATGAAGAAAATCTGTGTTCGGTTTTGTTTTCGGCGCCACTTGGCCAAAGAAAATTAAACAATGTCATGTGCTCAGAGCTCGACCCATGGTCCCTTTCCTTGTTGCACTGTGCAAAAAAGTTATTAGCCGTAAAGCCTTGTCTCGGGTCAGTAAATTGATCGCTTCAATTGTATGCGCGAGTGTGTTTTTCCGTCGGCTTTGCAACGCTTATCGATAACAACTGACTTTATCTTTCATTTTAAATTCAAACTCATCACATTGATCATGTACATATATGTAACGACAGGGCTTTTAAGATATATTGTTATGGACACTGTCACCATCTGATTGGAATTTTGAAATTGTACGCGCACTCGCTAAAAATTTGTGCAGAAACGGGAATAATAGTCGGTGTTAACTCAGTGGCGGAATCGCTGCTCTCTCTGCGGCACGAACGTTCAGCACGCGCGTCAAAATAACACTGACACAAAACACAAACAATATCTTTGAGATATTTTCAGGCACACATACATGCGCACAGCTACACGAACGCAGTCCGCAGTCGTCGTTTCTGCTGCTGCTGTTGCTTCGGGCTGCGACGACGACACGACCGGTTTACTATCAATATTTTTACATGCGCTCTACCTATGTATGTTGAATGTGTTTGTGTGTGTGTGTGCAACATTTTTATTATGCTGCCACCAACAGCAACAACAACATGGGCAACTGGCTTATCCTGACATTCATTCAACCTACCCACCTTAAGCACACACACACACACTCACACATACACACATGTATATGGATATCAGACTCGCACTCGCTCACATTTCATATAATTTTTCCTACATAGACGCTCTCGCTCCCACTCGCGCACACACCCTCTCCAACACACACACACACACAAACGTAGTTTCCCTCTCATCATAACTTTTATTAAATTTTGCTCGACAGTCAGCCTTTTGTTGTCTTACTTGCACCCATGGGAAGCTATGGCTGCTGTTACTGTTACTGTTGCCATCAACCTCTCACCTCTGCTCAGCTTGTTACCCTCGCTCTCTCTGTCTCTCTCTCTCTCTCTCTCTCCCTCTTGCGCTCACGAGCGAAGGATGCTCAGTCTCTGGTGTTTCTGCTTACCTGTTTGCTGAACGGACATTTATGAAACTTGTTCGAAAAATTATGAGACACTCACACACACATGCACACACTAAAAAGCCGAAAGAGACTCGCCGCTGCTGACGCTCAAAAAAGCAGCGAAGTTTGTGTTGGTACTCGCCTTGGCTGCGCTTTCCTTGCTCCTGCTACTGCTTCCTTCCGCTTCTGGGGCTCGCTCACCTTTTGCGCCATTGTTTTTGTGTGTTGTAGTAAATGTGCTCTTGCCGTTTTTACAGCTACATACATACATGCATTCGGCTGCTCTCGGGTGCGCTGTCTGACGATCTGCCTTCTCTCTCGCACTTGCACTCTCTTGGTTAATAATTTATCATAATTCATATGCCCCGGCAACTGGTTGTGAGTCCCCTGCTTATAAGTGTACGGCCCTTTTACAGCTGCCATCTCACTTCCACGCACGCCTGCGCCTCGGCCATTTGTTGCGCGAGCTCTTCCCACCTCTCGCGCTGCGACTCTTTCTCGCGCGCAGTTATGAGCGCCGTTTCTGTTGTTGCTTTTTTAATTTCGGTTTTATAAGATTTTCGGTTCTTTGCTATTGTTCGCCCCCGACTCATTGGACCGTTCGTCCGCCTGTCTGCTCTGGGTGCTTCGCTTATTCGTCAATTTTTGTTTTGTGCGTATGCTATGTATGTTTGCATGTGTGCGTTGAGTATTATGAGCCATTCATCAAAACGTTTGGTTTCCTGTTTCTTTCTTTGTTGTTTTTTCTTTATTTTGGGCAACTCCCACTTATTTTATTATATTCTTATGCTTTGTTTCCTAAGCTTCCAATCATTATATACGTACGTTATTGCATATTTTTTGAAAGGGCATGGTTTTGTGGATTTATTTCAAAGGTACTTAAATTATTTCAGTTAACTGTAACCAAATGTAACCAAGGCCCCTTGCAACTGTTCTAGAAGATCGTTAAAAATTTTTACGCACAATTCGCATTAATGAATTGTGACTCAATTGTGCACAGCTGGCGATAGGCTGGCTTTTGTGGGTTCTGTTTTGATATAAACATTAATTTCTTTGTTTTTATTTTTATTGCTTTTGTTTTTGGTAATTAAAAAATGTTAAGACTTTAAAGCACTGCAAATAAGGTTTAAGTAATTATTTGAACAATTGCTGAGTAGCAACTGATTACTAACTTAAGTTCGTCAAATGGGAATTAAAGCAAATGAATCAATTTTTTAATTTCATTTGAATTTCTTAAGCTGAATCGCCTGACTCACAATAGACAGAGTATTCTATTTATAAAGCCAAGTTAGTAACTTTATGTATTTTATTTATGGCTATGTACTATAATCGATAGTCCCTGTTGCAGCAGAAGCCCAAGTTAAAAGTCAAATTCGTTCATTGGGCAGGAAGATTGCTTAGCCTAAGGGGGGCTATCATAAACTTTGCCCGAAGCCAACGAGAGGAGTCTTACACGAATGAAGACAATAAAATGAACATACTGAAAGAGAATCAACTCAAACTTGATCAAAAAACCAAAAAAAAAAAAACCATGCGAGACGAGCAGCTAATAAATAAAAGGGAGTACAAGTCGAGTAGACCGCCAATAAAATGCATAAAGTCGAGAAGTTGGAAATTCAACGTGTTAAAAAAAAAAAAAAGATGGAACACAATAAGAGACGAGTAGAAGCAAAGAAAAAACGCGAGTCCAAAGCCAATCGCCACCTTGCGCACCAGTAAGAAAGCAGAAAACTGCGCACTGAAACAAAAGCAAGAAATAAGACGAGCCAAATGTATACAGTACGCCTCCTACCCACTCATATCTCAGCGCTGTTGCGTGTGTGTGTGTGAGGGTTTGTTTATATACCAGACCAATACATAATTCATAACGCTCATATTCGCTCATTTTGCGTCGCAGCCGACAACCAACCGCCGCAGCCAGCGACATCAAAAGCAGTGTATATGTAGCTGCCCTTTTCATATCTGCCATTATATTCAATACTGATACGCCAATACAGATACGAGGCGGACTCATACGATGGTAAGTTTTGATAGACTCTCATAATCATAACGAAAACAACAGCAACAACAGGAATAACAGCGTGCGTTGCACGCTCATTGAATTCTTACAGGTTGCTTGCCTCTCTCTCTCTGTCTCTCTCTCTCTCTCTCATGGACTCTCTGTGAGCATTTATTTTTACTGTGGCGCAACAGTAGCAGCACAACAGCCGCTCTCATTTTCTAAATGCCTGCTATTTCTGTCACTGTCGCTCTCTCGTTGTCATGCGCTGCTAGCAGTCAGTCTTATACACTGTTAATGGGTTTTCTTCGAAAAAATGTTCGAAAACTGTGCACTGTTAACGATTGCCCCGCCAAATGTTAAGATATCATAAGAATGTTAAGTGGTATATATTTCTGTGTGTGTGTGTGCTTGTGTGTGTGTGCTTGTGTGTGTGTATGCATTTGTATCTGTGTGTGCGAATGTGTGAACTGGCGAATAAGTTTTATTTTTAATTACTGAGCATGCATTGTATGGACTTTGTTTTAGATTTCGTTAGCTCAGAATCCTAAACGACCGAGTCTGTTGCTATCAAGCTCCATGAGATATTGATCATTGAATTCATTCCTTATCAAAATCGAAAAATATCACATATTGTAGAATCAAGCTAATCAATAATGACACCATTCACAATTTTCATTCATAATACACGACTGAACATTTCCAGTTGGACTAACAGACCGAGTTCGCCAGATCAAACGATCGGAATTATATGTTCATACTTTCTATGGATTTGTTTTTCATATACATACGTATCTTGTTTCATTCATTTTATTGCTCATCTGCCGTTGGTATTCATTTCGTTCTGCTGCTTTCATTCGTTTCTCATTATCCAATCCTAAAACTAAACTATCAATATGCAGCCTGGCAGTTTCATTGTGTCGCTCCATTTAAAGTACCCTTTTTTTTTTCTCTCGGACAAACGTACTCTTATCGTAGCTTTAGGATCTACGGGGAAGCAACGAATTTTAATGTTGTTGCGGTCTCTTTGTTGCCCTAAATAAAATTAAAAAAAAAAGTTAAAGAAAATAAAATATGTAATTTACAAAATGCAAACGAAAGTGAAGTAAAAAAAAAAAAAAAAAAACCAAAAACGGAATCGCTTCCGCCTGATCGACTCAAATTTATGTAGCGGTCCCGTCTCAGAGCCCCGAGGCAGCCAAAGGGCATAGCTGAAAATGCAATAATAAAAAAAAGTATAAATAATTAAAAACAAGTAAAGAAATAAAACGTATTACCAGCTCTTATGAACACGCATGCGCTAAGAATTTTAATTGTTGTTTTTATGTTGGCCTGGTCCGTGGCCAGATGCAAGTCTTAAGTAAATTCGATCCTCGCTAAAGGATTTTGAAATTTCCATTCGTTTGTTCGGCCCGCTTTTTCCTTACCCGTTTTTCACACTTGTTTGCCTCATAAAAATTATGCCAAATTGTACGAGTAATTTTCACGGCACTGTTCAAATATGTTAAAAGGCACCGCATGCTTGCCTCTCATCAAGACGTGCCACAGAGTGCTCTGTCGTATTTGGGTCGGGGAATTCGTCTGCGTGGAGGCGTTTCAGGGCCACGTCGAGTTTGCTATCGTTTCAGAATTTTAACAATTTAACAATTTTTATTTGATCTTAATGCTCACTATTTCTGCCGCCTTCTTTTCTATTATAGTTATTGGGTCCAACGGGCCCAGGTCTATTAGTATTCACTGAATGTGCCCAAAAATGTCTATCAAACCGCGAACTCATTTAAGTCGCTGAGAGACGTGTTCAATGTTTACTTTATGCACTTGGCTTATTTTCACCTCTCGCCCAAGCTTCTTACTTAATTTTATGCATTATCAAACATGTAATTTACAAACACGCATAATGCAGGATTATTTAAAAAAAATTAGATATAGCGCCGAAAGATAAAATTAATGTTATTCTGAATAGTAATGAAATAATTTAAATGAATTAATCAAAGATCAGAGCACGTATAAACGATTTTTATTAGGTAAAAGGGCTTATAAACTCATCAGTAGCTAATCCCGATTTCCATTAAATGCTTTTAACATACCTCCGTAATCTGTCAATCAATCAATCACATCAATCAACGTTATTGAGCTCATAAGCGTCCTTTAATGAACTGAAACTGAAACTGAAACATTAACTATCAGAGATACTGCGCGCGAGTCAATCGAAATTTTAATACCGCTTCGGATCCCAAAAGTCGGAATATAAACATTTTTATAGAGCAATATTTAAATATGGTTGTCAAATGAACCAGGTACGGCTAGGTGTAGCCGAGTAATTACGCATAAATCAGTGTTGCGAGGGTCAAGAGCTGAAAATGCATACAGATATCTTCATAGAGGCTGACACCACAGCCAAGTCGATCAATATTTCATTGATAGAGCATAGGATATGCCGGTAAGGTCAAAATTACAGAATAGATAACGAAAATGTCAACAATTTTTTCGGGCTAGGCCATAAATTTGAGAAACCCACAGCTGCCAATGCAGTAAACGATATTAAAAAAGGATTTCCTTTCGCCTTTGACCATTTTCAAAAACATAAACGCCGGCCAGTAATAATTAAAACTAGAAAAGAAAACAAAAAAAAAAAAGAACATAATAAAACAAAACAAAAAAAAAACGAGCTCAAAAGGAAAACACAAATAACCTTTGTACCTGCTCTGTTTTTGAACCTCAATGAAATGCGGACAATTGGCGACAACTTGACAAAATTATGAAGGTGTGCCCTAAGGATAATATCAGTGCTGATCGAGGCCAGCAAGTCCTTCAATTGCGCAATCTGCGCAGGTACACACACAAACAGACCGAAATGCCGTGAGGCGCCACTTAGCTGACAATTTTCAATTGTGATAAGAACAAGAGCTCAGAACCGTTAGTTTCTGTTGCCACCTTGGCGCCGTTGTGCGGATGTCCTGTCTGCCGCCTACTGTTGCCAGCAGCCTGTTGCGTGCTTTTGCGCGCTCAATTTACTCGAAATAAAGTTCAATTATTTGGGCATTCAACTATTTGACAGCCTCCGATTTGACTGGCTGCGACCGCAACTTGCAACTGCCTCAAAGTTGCCTTGGCAATGTTGCCACACGCTTTCACTTCTTTCGGCCCCTTGCGTCAGCGTATTCTCATGCACGCATAATTTCTGAAGTGCTCCTCAACTCATCGCAACTCTCATTGTTGATTTCCTTTGTCAATTGCACTCACTTAGCGCGATTTCTGGCACTCTCTCTCTCTCACTCTCTCTCACTCTCTCTCACTCTGTCTCGCTCCCTTTTTGCCCATCCTCGCCCTTAATTCGTTTGTTTAATTTATTTATTTGCTGAAATTGCTATGAAAATTATATTTGCACAATTTTCAACAGGCGGTTCTCGAGTGCTGTTAAAAACCATTGTGACTGCGATTCCGTTTGCTTCTTCTGTGGCCAACCGCACAAATCACTTCAAATATGTTGTCAGCCAGCTAAAGCAGGGGCTGGGAGTGAGGGGGGTGGGGATGGGTGCGATTCATCCCGCCTCTTTGTATTTGCCTATTGAGTGCGCAATTTGCACACTTTAAAATTATTATGATGGAGAGGAACTTATTCTAAAAGTTAAGGGCTTTTCATTAGGCAATCACAATTATATACAAGAGTGCTCAATAAAGGCTTGCCCGACTAGCAGATACCCTAAGCCTGGCGGCGATCTGCACTAACAGGCATGGCCACCTTAAATGTACAAAATATGGGTAATATCTTCCTCCAGCATCAATCTATAGGAAATGCAGTCATAGCTTACAGTCGGATCCTTATGCAATGTTCAGTGCTCAAATAATGTAGGAGTTATCATTTCATTTTCCATTTTCCATTTTCATTGGCAAAGGCCTTAAAGGGATGTGACTTATATTTAATGCCCATAGAATTGTACTATCTTTGTCACTTTGATGCTTGCCTTGGTTAAACAGAAGTTGAACAATGTGCAACGCCTGTCTTCAAGTAATTAGGCAACAAATTCGATTAAAACCCAATTAGTCGCAATTAGATACCATTTTAATGAGCTCTGCACTAGATAACAATTGAAAGTGTGTAATGCTGAGTCCGAAGTAATAAAAAGTTTAATATGTGCTATCACAAATGCCTCAAACATGTTGCGAGAACGTGTCGCAGAGCTCAACGGAAGGAGAGTTATGTGAAGGGCAATGCAGGCTAAAACAAATAGACACTTGATGGGCGCAACCAGGTAACGCCAATGTGTATTTGTGCTAGGTCCTGGCATTCGACGAAAGGATAAAGGACACGGGGCTATAAACGAAAATCTTATGACCGTGTTGCTGATCGCGCATTGTGATGTCTGCTCTAAATGTAAACCAGACGATTTATCTTTTATTATTGGTAAACATGCCCACCCGTCCATCACTTCATCCGCCTGTCCCAAGGCCAAGGATGATCTCTCGTCTGTCGTCTCTTGTCGCTCAGTGGAAAAATCAAAACTTTATGATCGTGTTAGAGAAATTTCTTTGGGACTAGTTACGGAAACATTTGAAAAGCAATAAAAACAACAACCCTATGACACCGGCCCGGGCACCGCTGCTGTCCCTGAATCAGATCTGTCGGACAACTGGTGGCATTATTACCAGCGAAAAACAAATATCCATAAAATTGTGCGTTCTTCCTCTAGATTTTCTGTGCGCGTGCATTTGTTATTCTTCTGTTAAATTTGTTTCAATTTTCTCAAGTTTTATGCGTTTTCTATTGAAACAATGACAGTGATGATGAGATCGGTGCAGCTTATTTCTGTGTGAGTTCGTTCCATTAACGACTTTTCCGATTGAACTATTTATGTATTACGAGCCCTATGCCGGCTATTCGTGTTTCATTTTTATTATGCAATTGTGGTTCATTGCCGCCCCCAAGCCCTCGCCGCTAGCTACTGTAATGCAGCCTCAGATGCAGTTGCAGTTGCAGTTGCAGTTGCAGTTGCAGTTTACCTTGCCCGGCCAAGTTCCCGTAGATGTGGCTTGCTTTACGACTTGTAATTGATGTGAGTTTTAGCATAATTTATTGATACATTTAACGGCTTCATTTGAACCCTTTAATGGCCCAAACGTGGGCTGCTATTCATTGGAATCAAAAATTATGATATTTTTAAAAAAAATTTTATTACCAATCCCTGCGGGACCACAGAATGTGCTCCGGTGTGCCTGTCAACATCATTTGCCCGATCGGCTGCAATATTTATGGCATTTGTGTGGAAGCACTCGCAGTTTCGTTTGGGGTCTCATAATTTCTTGGATGATGCATCAGACCGGCAGACATGTGCATTGCAATCAACAAAACTGTTGAGACTTTCCAAATTTCCTTACTTGTAATAAGCAACTATAAATATATATATATATATTAACACGCCGTATCCTTAAGAACATTTTGCGTATCGATTTGCTCTTATTATGCTGATACTCACTCAAATATCATCTGAAATTTAGATGAATGAGGCTCTGAATTGTGGACGAAAAGGAATACAATTTAAAAAGAATTTGACCAAAAGTTCAATGACAATGCCAGCAGAATTATGCGCCTCGACGTGAAGCTTGACATTGACGATGAATGGCGCCGTGTTTTCCCCATTTTTCCCTCCTTGCGAAGACATTCTGGAGAGCCGTTGCTTAAATTTAAGTGGCGCTTAGACGGTTGGATGGCGCACACGATTTCGGGCATTTGTCAAGCCCAATTTTTGATCGCTTTTTGCTGATTTTTAATAAGTTATGCGGCCTGTTGGCCTGCCAGTGCACTCTGCTTCTCCTACTCCTCCTGCTCCCATGTTTGCTGCCGTTTTATAATGTGCCCGTCTTAATATGATTTTTGTCCCCAGCGGACATACCTCAAATTCCAAAACGCAGCATTTAATTCTTCATTGCAGTCGCAGCTTGGAGCTGGCTTTTGCCTTACCTCCGGCTTGGGGCCACTTGTCAGTGGCCGTTTGTCAAACTGTCATATGCTTGTCGCACGCTGGCTGGGCGGACAGAAAAGTGAACGAGGACAGCAGCCTTCGCCTGGATATATATTAGCAGAAATTTTAATTACCGACTGGCGGTTTTTGTGGAAGGCATTGAATATTTTTCATGCGGCATTTGACTGCACAAGCTTTTTCAAAATTTAATTGATTGATTTATTTTGGAGAAGTTGCCATGCAGCAGTTGTCTGTACTCTGCTGCTCCGTTCTGCACTGCGGTAGTTCGGGCAGGTAGGTGGTCAATGAAAAACTTCGGCATTTAGTGCGGCTTTTGACAAATCAATTGCGCGTCGAGCTGTCGCACAGACGAGACAAATAAAGCCGAAGTAAATGCATTGTAAACTGTCTCAATAGTAACGCCTACAATGGCCCGATACCCTTTCTAATCCCTGGACCAGGCACAGGCCCAGGCACAGGCACAGCTGGATCTAGCCCGGTTTGAAAGGACTTACACAAAACGGGCGGTGGCCTTTGTTGCTCTTAGAGCCGCCTCACCGCATCTTGGCGAATATCCCACAAACAGGATCAATCAGCAAAAACACTGTGATCCTCAGGATCATGGGCAAAAATTAGTGCAAATTTAAAGGCTCTTCGGGCTTGGGTAATGTCGTGCAGGTAGGGCTTTTACTCTGACCGCTCGCTGACCGGAAAATCCGATCGAAGGGATTATATTTCTTGCCAAAGGCGGTCCTTCTACGCTCCTTCCGCTCTTAGGGTCCGGCTTGTTTGTACGACAATTACGGCAAATATTTTGCGTACTAATTAAGCACGGCTTAAGCCGTGCTGAATTTTGATGAATTTGCATACAGCGTTTTTGGATAGCGCATCGGATTTTCAGCCATTACCCTTTTGTTGCCAAAGGATTTGCCAGTAGGCGTTTAGTTGTGCTGCGGGAACAGTTCTTCTTGGAACTACAAACGTACAATGAAAATATAAATTTTCACGCTTCTTTCGGTATTTTTGTGTCTGGAATGATATGCAAACATTGACAGACATCATTTTTCAATATTTGAGCGTGAGTCTGGCCCGTCACGTCTGCTTAGGCAAGGGAGTCGCCATTTCGTTCAAGGCCGAGTTTAGCTATTCTTCAAGGCTATTTGAAAAGCAATTCTAACGATTTCCGTTAGATCATAACAAATTAACACATAAATATAAACCTAAAAGCTTTTATTAGGCAAGCCTAAGGCTTACACAAAATCTGTCTAACTTTTCCTTTTCCTTATTTGAATGTCATGCCATATCATGACAGCGTTCCGGAAAAGGAGTCGTCTTTGCAGCAGCAAACAGGGATCGCAGCAGTCTGACGATGACAGGATAACAGAAAAACAGGGCATGAGGGCTTAAACAGCTCCTGTTGTGCCCCATGCTCCGGGCAGATGGGACGTGAAAAATATGTTCTCTGGATAATAGACGCTAAATAGCGGCACGCGTCGCACATTTTCCGGCAGCAAGCGGGTATATGAATATGAAATTTGGAACGGAATCGAAAATGAAAACGCGATTGATATCGTAGAGCGACTGAACAAAGTGTTGACTTCTTGTTAACAACGAAAGGACGAGGGGTGATACGGACAAACGCTCATTATGGCAAGTAATTTCATAACTCGTGGGGCTGGCACCCTTCGGCTTAATATTGAACAATGAGCGAACAGACTGGCGGCAACGTTGCATGAACAACATGCAACACGCAAACGGTTTGCGCCTTCAGCTACTGGTGTGGCTATAATTTTATGAGCGATTTCATTATTAATACGTTACATTATGTAACCGAAAAAGGATAAGGGAAAGTGCAACCATCAGTGGCGTCGTGGGCGACGTCGGCTCGGCATGTGGCACGTGCCAGGAAGGCGTTATGTTTACATTCAGCACTTGGCCCGGCAGTGGCTGCCGGGTGTTCTTAGATTTAATAAAATGATTTCGTGGCTAATGTAAATATTGGCTTTGCTGCTGGAAAGGATTCGCTCACGCATATATGCGCATTAATTCCCAGTTATTAGATGGGCAGCCTTTGAGCATTGATTTATGGCTGCGAAACGGAAGCAATAAAAAGTCTGCAACATTTTTAGATGCCGATCAGTTGTTGCCATACGCCGGCAACAAATCAAATTGAGTGCAAAAGTTGTCCAAGGTTCAAGAATGCACAACTTTAAGATAAACTGTGCCCAAATTGTTGGGCGTAAGTGAAATGCGAGTCCCCTAAACTGGTGGTGGCAAGCATCTTCTAATGTGGCTCCCAGCAACGCATCTGTTGCCATTTCATTTTCATTTCGTATTCATTTAATTCGAGTGCTTTCGTTTTCACTTTCACTTCAGCTGCAGCGAGCTCTTGACTGGCTCCCCCAGACTGAACACCTCTCCTCTCCACTTTTCCTTTTCCAACCCCCCACCCCCCCTCGATCTCAGTTCGGTGGCATGTAAACAAGGAAGCGTGGTGTAAAATGTCGCTGGTGCCAATTGAACCTTCTCAAATGCCTTCACTTGGGCTGAAGCTGGGTCATCAAACTGTGAGCTACCCACTCGTTGCATCCTCCCCTAAAAGTAAGTCCAAGTCAAATCGATGTTTTCGTTGATGCCAACGTTTTCCTATGTTTTCCCTGCCCATGAAAACAAGCCAATGTTTAAATATAAGCATCTGTTAGTGTCTGTGTATATATGTGACTACTAAGAGGTGTATGTGTGCGTGTGTGTGTGTGTGTGTCTTGAGGATATCTATCAGATAAATTGCCAAATGCTTTGCTACACATTTGTTTTTAAAGAGGGACTGAAAGAAATAGAAACAGAGATGTGCGTATGAAGTGCTTTAATTCAAACATTCTTTTAGATTTGCTTATATCTTGAGTGAAGGTCATTTAGTTGTGACTAAATTTAGTATAAATATATATTTATATTATATTTATCCGATTGACAGTTTAATAGTGAGGTAACCTCTTATTTATTCTTATGCCGTGCATTCATTCTTCGATCTGATGACAAGTCGCACACACAACTCGTGAAGCTCATGGTTAGATAATTTTAGAAGCAGAGCAGCTGGACTTATATTAATTAGCTCTATCACCCAAACTTCGCATTTGAAATTAAAGCAAAGGATTAGTTTTATAATTTTTGGGTAGCCCAGTATCATTAACATGGATTACTTTGCGGATGCGCTGCAGCTAAAATACACTTTCAGAGCACTCCTCAAAATAGAAACAATCATTAGTTTCGGAAATTTATGAGAGGCGGGCAGTAGGGGCCTAAACTGGCAGCGGCACGTTCCAAAACAATTTGGAAAATAATAAATGGCAAGCATAAATTCAATTATTGTAATATGAAATTTGGTGTAAGCTTTAAAATAAGCCGCCTTAATTAACCGAACTGTCATCTGCGTCTAGTGCGCAATTAAATAAAATCTTGGGTCATTCCCCAAAGACATGGCTACCCCTAAAATAATATCTGGCCCTCGCAATGCGCCATACGAGCATCTTTTCTGGTGGCGAGATCGAAATTATGGAATATACCCCAGAATGGAAACGTCAAAAATGCAATTATTTATACAAACTGAAACATTTTGAAATCAATTAGAAAATGTGGCGACGCATGGCGCATGACTAGGCGACACAGCGACACACATTTGCTTGTTGTAGGCGCAGGCACCGACCCAGCCTCAACAGCAGGGCTCCTTCTGACGGCACTCTGTTTATCCAAGCGGTACAAATGAAGTGCCCTGCGTCTCGGTCCCCGTTGAAGTGTTGCAGCCTGATTGTCTGCAACTTTCAGGGGAGGCCCCTAGATGCCCAAATCCATACACAGCCCATCGCTCTGTCCCTCTCTACCTCTGCTCCTCGGAACAGGCATAACGATGTCAATGACAAATCATGGGCGCACGTCAAAAATCTGTCCTGAAATATTTGAGCTGTCAATTCGCTTCCAACCGAATCAATGTATGTTGCCATGCATCGCACCGAACAGCTCCTTTTTGTCGAATTCGTTTCTAAAATTAGTTATCAAATATTGTTACAAATGTGTTGATTCTAAACAACTGGAAACTAATGAGGCTGCCTCACAGCTAGCTCTGCCTCCGCCTCAAGTGGATGACAACAATTTATGCTTTTTGTGAAAGACGAGGGTGTCCCGAAGCCAGTCAATTAAACGGCAAACTAAATGACTTGAACACACACAAATACATATCATAAAATAAATAAACTATAACAGATGCATTTTTGCACTACAATTTGTACACTCTCTATAAACAGTTTTAGTTCTCCTAATTAGCTGTTCGTTATCGAATATCAAAATTTGCAAAGGTAGCTTCCTTGTTGGGCTTAAGCTATCGGATTTGCGAAAGCAGCTGCATGTTATTAATATCATCCCAATGAAGACAATGCTCTTAAAAGAGCCCTTTGGCATAGAGAAAAACATTCTGAAAACGTGCATCAAATCCTTTGACAGTTGACATGAAAATTCGCTTTTTGCACGCGATGATTCAACACTTTGTATTGTAACAGATACTCGTATACACATCATGTTAAACGTACGTAGCCAGAAAATGGGAAAACCCTTTAGCGAAATTATTTCGCGAATCCAATAAAGCAGCAAAGCAATATTAACCGTCTTTTTTTGTTGTACGGTGATGCATCAAACAAGATTGACAACGCATTATTCAGATCAATAACTTGGTCTGCCAAAAATTCAGTTCGCTGTAGCCTTGCAACCCCAAGTTGAATTGGTGACAGTTCGAGCAAAAAGTGAAATAATGCGTACAAGATTTTTTTGCAACCCTTTCGGCAAAATGAATTTGAAACGGCGTAAAAAATTGCGTCACTCGAGGGCGAGCGGAACAAACAAGTGCCATACGCGTCTGGGGACAGAACGGGACGAGACGGAACGGGCGAATTTTGTGAAGCGGAAATGAAATTAAGCGAAATATGCTCACGACCTGCCAACATTGAATTAATCAATTTAATCTGTTAAATGAAAGGAACGAACAAAGTGGCCTGGAATGGGCTGATCTGAGGGTTAACTCCCCATCGAGCTGGGCTGGCAGGCCATTAGCGTGATTTTGTGCGGTGTCGCCGGTGTTGCCTCTCTCATTACCATACCATACCAGTTCTTATCAACATTCTTAGAAACCGTGGCCATCAACACTTTTCTCTCAATTCCAATGCTCCAACAGTTAACAGCAAACAGATTGTGAAAGCACAGTATCTGAATGGCTTACTGTATAATTTTTATGATATTGTGTGTGAGTTGTTGTTTTATATTTTATTAGTCGTGCCTTTTGCTTTCAACATTTAATACTCAATTAATTCATCATTATTCGAGTTTTTCTTTCATTTTTCTCTTTTTGATACAACGACAGTCACCTCGAAGATGCCTGTTCGACAGTTGTCTGCCATCAGAAACGAAGCCATCAAATTTTGTTTTTATGATTTCAAGCGAATTTTTGTTCATTTTGTGTGTCTCATTTTGGACCTGGGATTTGTTTTAATTTTAATTTATTTACTTTGAAATTCAATATTTGTTAAATGTATTTTTAATTTTATTGCCTTTGGTAATTATTTACCCAAAATGGTGCTAGATAGGCTCGTATCGGTCAGTCCGATGCTGAGGAATTTCTTACAAAATCAACCTAGGCAGCCCTTTAAATTGTTTTTCTGTTTATATGGCTATAATTCAGTATTCGTATATTTTTAGTCTGCCGCGCGTCTTAGAAATCTGGGTTAAACATTATTTGTATGAACCTTAGAGCTGAGTAGAGTGTATAATGAAGGGCTTGCGTGCATTTTATCAAACTAATTCGTACTTTAGAAAAAAAGAAAAAAACAAATCTAATCAAATGATTAATTTTTTTGCTTTAAATGATTGATCTAAATATAGCTTAAGCCCCAATATCGAGTTATTGCTGGCTTTTTAAACACGAAACTCAACTTAACAAAATTTAATTGCATAAATCACTTGCAAAATGCCTAACAAATGCCGATAAGCTTCTGACTCGATCAGTTTCACGGTTTGAGCGGCCATCAAGTTACGAAATGTTCCAATCTGGTTCCACAAAAGCGGAATAGGTAATGAGGGGCGTCCAAATCGCATTGCAATTCCCAGTTCCAATATCCCATCCAATATCAGAAACCCAACTAAACTGTGAGTGTATGCGACTAGTGTGTGGCCGAGGTCGGCGTTGGCGTTGGCTTTGGCTTTGGCTTTGGCGTTGGCGTTGGCGTTGTTTCAAAGGGTAGGGAATCGGTAGGTGCATTTGCGGAAATGTGTGCACAACATGCAACATAAATGGAAATGCCGTTTGGAAAACATATTGTTTTTGGCTCCAAAATGCACTCATTTTCCTAACGCGCCCCATGGGATCTGCATTGGTCTGGTTGCGGGGCCAGTGCTCGAGCAGGGACATTGGGTGCAGCCTGAACCTGCACACAATTTAGAAATTGGACGGCATTTTTCGTTGAATTGTGTGTTGATTGTAATTCATTCTGTGCGTGTATCTGTTTGAAGAGTGCACACATTACCCTGTGCTCTACCCTTGACTCTCTTGACCCCCTTGTTCCGTACACACACAGAGAAAATTTTGATTGCATGTTTCGATACAAAATGGCAATGCAAAGCGACCATTGCCGCTGCTGCTTTTACTGACGATGATGATGATGATGAGGCATGCCAATCCCGTTGACGATGAGGCCGTCGAGCTCTCCATTGAAGATTGCCCCAGAGTTGACTGCAAATTGGGAAATGGGGATGGGAGCTTTCCAAATTGCAGTGCGTGTGTTGTGCTTTGGTCTTTGGGATGTTTGTACGCTAGGCAAATGTGCATTTTCGAACGACGAAGCGTAAATTAGGATTTCAAAATGACATTTGGAATATTTACGACTTTTCGAACGGAGACACAGCTAGGATACCCTCCAACATGGCCCATCGCCGGACGTTGTTGTTCATGGTAATTGCGTAGCCGGTTGTAGCCCCGTTGCCAATGGAGGGATGATGAGGAAGCGGATGCGAACGAGGGCTCTGACTCGCCTGAATGTTTGCACACAGGTAAAATTGTAACCGAAGGGTTTGGTGGCTTTTGGGTGGGCAGGGGTTATTGAGTGCGTTTTACGTTCTTTGTTGAATTATGCAACTTAAAAGTTGCACACGTCGACTCAAAATTGGCAAAATAGAAGCTTTTGATTGGAAAATTGTTTGATTGGTTGCAATTTCAAATTTAAATATTTTCACAAGCCCACAAAGGCGCCTACAACTTTGTATGCTTTTGGCTTTACAAACACCCACAACACAAAAGAACACAAATACAAATACCAACGTAAAAAATATTTCATTTGAACATGCGAAACCACTCACAGATCGATGAGCTCTGTGGGTAATCAATCTCTTTTTCATATAAGTCAAACTTGTCCTGCGCCCAAAGCGCAAAAAATCAAATGGAAATCGCTAAACAAATCCATATAAAGATGAGGCTTCAAACACAGCAGCCTGCCTGGATGAGCTTTCATCAATGTCTCCTGACTATAAAACATAATGTTGTAAAAAAAGAACAAAACAAACACAAGGAAAAATAAAAAAGAAAACAATAACTAGAAAATCAAACACGGCAACAAAAATTTACCAAGTATCAATATGTATCAAGCAAACGCACACACATGTCTGTACATGTATGTATGTATGTATATTTTGTATATTTTCCATTTTCACCGAAATAAGTAAACATCATCAATGTCAAATGGAAATCACCCGCATTGGCAGCACTCACCCACCCGGCTAAGTAATGGGCGGCGGGGAGCTGGCCGAGACAGGCATTTTCTTTTTATGAAACTATTTCAAAATGCGAAACCGATTCGCATAAAATTTTGTCAGCGGCATGTGTCAACAAGAAATAAAATCAAATTCAGTGAACAAAATAAAATGCAAGAAAGTTTTGTTGTATGTGCAAAAAGTAAAGCATAATACACACAATACAAAACTGAAATAAATGAAATACAAAAAAAAAAATAAATAAATAAATTCTGTCCCAGTTTGTTGACATTTTGGCAAACGCAAATTTAAATCTGAAATAGCGACAGGAGACGCCAAATCGCTGGGGAGGTCGGTCGACCATGTTATTTCTGTTCTCATTCCCGTTCCGGTTCCTATATGGCTGCAAATATTTCAAAAGCCATTGACAGATGTCCTTATGAATGATGTGTTAATGTGACAGCCACTGTCGAACGCTCCGCTCCGGACGTATGTGTAACTTGCCGTGTGCGAAATGGTTGAAATTGACAGCCCAGCTTATGCGAAATACGAAAATGTACATAAGTGCACAGACGTGTTACCTTTACAGTTATTTTTGTTGATTCCAACTTCAAATAGAAATCATGCGTAAAAAAATGCACACCTTTGCTGATAATGCATTTTTCCTTATTCTTGACAAAAATCATAGCCAGTATTCTATTTGTTGTTTAGCGTTTGTTTAATATGAGTAAAGTAATCGGAGGAGAGTTGCATTCCATAAGAACTATTAACTCCCACCGGTCTCTATTACGTTCCGACATATTCGAGCTACTAATTGCGGGCAATTGTTAAGCATTTCCCCCCAAAACAAATCGTAAAAAATCAAAATCTCCCCAGGGCTGCATAAATTAAAGGCTTGACTTGCAGGCGATGTCGTATCGTTAGGTTTCCAGCCACGTGCTTCAAAACAAAGCGATTCGAGTAACAGAAAGAAAGCAAAGAATATCAAAATACGAATGAAACAAAAAATCGCTCTGGGCCAATGAGAGCCCCATGGCAGACAGGACTCTTTACTTTAAGTGTAATTTCGTATCCTTGAGAGACTGCGGCCCCTGCAGCCACTATACAATTCCAAGAAAATGCGACAGTTTTCACTTTTTTGTGGGGAGCTAAAAAAAAACATTTGACACGCGGCGTGTGACATTTATCAAAAAAAAGACATGAAATAAATAGGAACGCAGAAAAAATAGCCTCTAGAATCGAAAATTGTGATTGATCGGTTGGCAAATGTATACGAGAAACAGGCGTTCATTATGCATGTGCCGGTCGGTATTGCATTGGCAGGGCTCTATTGACCTTTGCACCCTGCCAATCTGTGCCCACGTGCGGCATTAATGGCCTCCAACTAGAAACCCTTTTTCGTTAAGCTTGCGGTTGCATTGCCTTCAGCTTTATTGGGGGGAATCAATCATTGCTCAACTCTTATAGCCTAGAACACAAGCGCGAATTCTTGTTGCCAATTTAAAACGATGGCCAATCGGTGTTACCATAAAGCTTGGCCTCCTTTCCCTTGAGACTCTGACCATAAATATTTTGATTGGCTTTTTTTTTGTGATTTATTTTTAACTAGCCACGAATTTATTAATTGCCAAGCCCCATAAATACTTGTGGCGCTTTATGACCTTTGACGAACGTTCTCCGATGCCACATGCGGCGTTTTTCATTCTTTCTATCGATTTATGTTCTGAGCTCTCTTGTCTTGTCGTATTGTATCATATTTTGTGACATACCCATAACTTGAGGCAAAGATAACACGAAACTTGCAATTACACGCCGAATCGATTAAATTGCGGTCTCCTTGTCGAACTGCAGATCTGCCTGCTAACATAAATGGAGCACTGCCTCGACTGCCTCGACAACAGCACCGTGTCATATACTGCATTCATTCATTTATAATTTAATAACGGCCGGTGTCCGTATTGCTCCGCTCTGATGGATGGCCGCATGGCCAGTTGGATGATATGTTTGGAGCAGCCGATGCTGCACTGGGACACTGTCCATCGTAAAACTTTATGCTTGCCTCGTTGCCAGCTTTATGGGCCGCAAGAGTTGCAGTTTCCACTCGCTTGAGCAGCGAGTCATATTTTTGTGGCCTTTATGGCGTTTGGCAAATCGAAGGCCATAATTCACAATTTAATTAAGAGGCGTAAATAAAGCGAACTATATGTTTCCATTGGTTTATCGCAGTCGACCTTGCTGGTGTATCAAATGAACTTTCTTGTCCTATCAAATGACCGTTAATTAAAAATTTAAATGCTTCCTTGGTTGAAAACTTATACTTATTATGTACGCAGCAATTGTGAGCTGCTAACAAAGACCATATATTGTCTTATGATTCTACTTTCGACTTAACTTTCCAAACTTTTCGTTTCTATGGCGCCGCCATACTTGGCTAGTTTTAATTCCCGCAAAAACTTTCCATCTATCTATACGGGCATACAGCAAAATGCGTAAAAGTAATTTTAATCGAAAATTGATTTATAATTGAAAAATCTCATTTGCAGAAATTGATTTACCGCAGAAGCCGCAGCGCCGCTTGCACAAGTTGCGTGGCTGCCAGATGCGTGCATTATTTTTCTGAAGCTAGTCGATAAGGGCGGCAAGGGGAGCAGGCGGGGCAGGGGTAATGGGTAGATAACTGAACGTCAAGTGGTTGGGCCAACAAACTTTCGTAAAGCAGAAAAATGTCTGCTAAAGACGAAGCAGCTGGAAAAACGTCTTGCGGGTAAGATACTGCCCTCAGCATCCTTTGCCAGCCTTTTTAACTGCCTTCCTCTTTGCCTCACCAGCTCTTATTCATCATCCAAAAAGCTACTGTTGGTGGCGTCGACAACTTTTCCGATTGACTTTGCTTACGTTTAGATTTTTCTAGCTTCTCCTGCTGCTGCTGCTGCTGCGGTAAGCGCATGCTTGTGGCAACATTGTAATTTTGAAAATGAGTAAAGTTTGAAAAACCTTGTGGTTGCATTTCCCAGTTGCCGCCAGTTTCTAGAAACCAGTTCAGGCCCTTTGCTCATGTCTTTACTGCGGCCTGACTTTAGGCAAATCAAATTCTTATAGAAATCTTTCTCCCGTCAACGCTCGGCACCGTTTCCGGTTCCGCTTTGACACTTGTTTTGATGTGCTACTCCCTTGACCCCACCACGTAATGATTGCCGCCTTTGCAGCGAGTGCAGAAAACTTTTAAAATCATTCACAAAAGTTCTTACAAATTATGTACGGCGTCTCAAGTGTCATCTTTCTTTGTCCCAAGCAATTGTCTTGTGAGAGCCCTTAGTTTGTCCTTTGACAATTATTACTCTGTTCACGTTAAAATTAATTTTCTTTCGCAGACGTCATTGTCTGGCTACAAACAAACAAAGTACAATGCCATCTAAAACAAGGTGGGAAAGCAATCACTTTTGTCAAACTACAAGAAGCTGGCACACGAACAAGAAGATTAATGCTCCTTCAGAAAACCCCATTATAATTAGTTTAGCTACAATATATTTAGCAGTCCGATTTGGCCGAACAAATAAGCCGCCTTTTTTCAAACTTTCAACCAGATAGATTTACAGCCTTGTGAGAGACACCTTTGAGTAAAAAAAAAGAGATAGACACTGCCTATAATCATTATAAAATTGACAAGCATATATCAAAGAAAATTGCATTATAATATTGACAGATCAAAAAATATGTAATTTAAACCTGATAAAAGCAGAATAATTATGTATGTGCTTAGCTGTGATTTCGAAGCACTAGTCACACTTTAGACAATGAATATTACAAATTAAGCAAAATAACTGAAACAAATTTGGAAATCAGCCGTCATTTGTTTAATGACAGGCTACAACCAGCTTTCCGATGACGGGGCTTACAAATTGATTGACGGCTGTCGCTCTGAAATAGAAATGACACGGCAAGTGGCAACCGCAACTGCCACAGATACAGTAAAACCTGCGATGATTTCGACAATGTGCTGGGTGCGGCTAGCGCATGACAATACTGTCATGGATGCTAAGCTGAGATTACTGAAAGCTACAACCGCTTAAAGTCGGATGGGTAGCTCGTATCTCGATCGGCTGTGTATCTGTTGCTGCTGGTGATGCACAGTTTTATGCACCGATTGGACATTAATAAATTGGTCAGCCGCAAACGGGTGGCCAATTTGGGCAGCTTGGCAGTAAATCAAAAACAAGTTAAAAAAATTTGTGTCACCTCTGATCGGCAATCGGTCGGTAAATGTAGCGTTGGAAATTGGCGACAACAGCATAGCAAGCGCTTTGTACGTGATCATTTTATTGAGCACATTTGACTATTATTAGGGAAATCGCATTGCTGTTTCGGTATTTATGGAAACATGATTTATATCGTCGCCCCAGCGACATTGCGCATACACAGCATTGCTACAAATTTGGAAAAATTGCGTTTAACAGCCGATTCGTCTAAATAAAATAATTACGACTAAGACTGAAATCTTACGCCGGCCACTCCAATGCCTACCTTATCATTCGATATCTTATAGAGCCTACAATTCGTCACATTATTTCAGAAAAAAAAAATTTCAAATATATTCTTTTAATATTTGTATAATTGATACATTATGATTATGCTATTAGTCCTTGAGATCTTTAGGGAAATTCATTATGTTGTTCAATTATTTTATATTGCGTTTTGCACTTTTATAGCCCAATCTGGTCCGTCTGTCTGTCCCTTAAGATCTAGAGGCTTTGAACCAAGGTCCCCTAGTGCCTACGATAACTTTGTTCCATTTTCAAGCCATCGAAAAAATCGACATCAAAATTCTGTTCTTTGAGGAGTGGCGAGGGTTGCCGTAAAATGAAGGATAATATTGATTCATCTCACAAATATCCATATACTTTTCGCTGGGTGGAAATGCGGGCTCAGAGTAGGCCGGCTTCAGATCGTAGATACTATAAAATAAAATAGCATGTTTCTTTAACAATATTTCTGTTTTTGTGTACTGAATGTAACATTCTTTTCTTACTTTCAGCAATGTGTATAAAAGAAAAGATCTTCGCAATCCTTTTGGAAAATGGAATGAATTTATTGGGTAAGTCCATATTTACACATATATTTAAAATAGGTATGAGAAACTATGTTAAAGCAGTTTAAACCTCTCTCTCTTCCTCATAATAATATCATAAATCAAATTATATATATAAAACCTCATCAAATAATTAAGCGATAAGACCATATTTTGATGAAGAGTATCATGCTCGTGTCAAATCCATTTCGGACAACTTATCCGGCTGCTGTTGAACTGGTTAAAACCAAAATATTAACATGCCCGTAAGTTATTATAAATAATCATAGTCATAACGGGCAGATAGCCAAAGGCAGTGCATGGCGACCAGCTTTTCATTATATAAATGCGTCTAATTAAAAATTAGTGCAGTTTTTAATTAGAGAAATACGAAAATGAGACTTCATAACCAGTTGCCAAAAACGGAGCAGAAAAAAAAAAATAACAAATTAAATAAATAAAATTGAGTAAAAAAATTGAACTGAATACCGAAACGACGCAAAAAGGCATAAGCGACAAAACCAACAACAACAACAATCACGAGAAAAACAACAACAACAAGAAAAACAACAACAGTAGCCACAATAAGAGAACATAATGCATTGACAAAACGCTGTCCGCTGCTGCCATTTATGAAACCCATGTTGACATGCGCCGGGCACAGGCGGCCAAGCATTTGGAGAGGGGCAACGGGGCTTCGAGGGGAGTGCTGATGTTGGAACGAGTATGAAATAATTTCTAACTCTGTCGCGTCGCTGCTTTTGGCCTGCACCGGCATTTTTGCCGCAATTTGCCGCCAGTTGCAGTTTCACTTTATGGTCATGTGCTGTGCCGACTCGCTCCAAATTCTTAGCGACCAGCTGCTGGCCGGGCCAAGACACAGTCCGGACTATACTGTGCCAAGAGGAACGTGCCATAAATTGGCTAATCAAACGATGCTTCATTATGCGCGTGATATTCGACTGATTGTTGCCCAGCTAAGACTTCATTTTGGCATCGCAGTCCCCCGAGTGCCTCGGATAGGCATTGCGCAAGAGTATCATTGCATCGATTTGGAATCAGCCATTGTCGCTTTTAACTTATAACATAATTGCATTAAAAAGTACGACATTAATAATTATGGGAGACTCTTAGGTTTAATATCCCTATGCCACTAAGTCTCAGCGGAAGTAGTAAATACTCTCGGATATCGACAGGTTTAAATAACAATAATGACTAATGACAATAATCTTATTAAATTATTAAAAATTGTGCTTCACATTAAGTTAAACGATGATGCAAGCATTTGTTTGTCTTTGTGTTTGACAAGAAAATGTTAATTAATTGTTATTAACTTATGCAACGCGAACATTGTTTACATAACTTCTACAATTTACAATTGAAACTATGCGTAATTTTACCTTGCCGAGTTATCAACACGGTCGAGTTGTCGGGTCATATAGTCGTACTTCAGCAAGAAATTTATGCATTCAGGTCATAAAAACAAATCCAGCGAGCAGATAAGGTTAACAATTTTATAGGTATTTCACATTATATTTTCACATACGCGCGGGTGAACCGAGCCCGAGTACGTACATCATATAAAACCCAACGACTTTTACAAGAAAAAACGATAAAATTATGAAAATGTTGCGTGTACAAGTGTGTGGCGTGCCGCGTACCTTATAAAAAAAAAATACACCTCCATACATATTTAGGCATGTGTATGTCGTTTGTGGAGCGCGCTTAATGTACATGTAACTTGTCATAAGTGCGTCTCAGTACCCCGTTGCAAACTTGAAACAGACCAGAGACCTGAACACGTTCCATGTCGTAGCTGTTGGACTTGTTGTTCCAAGAATAACAGCCTAGCACGCGCGGACTTGCTCTGAGTTCGGACTCGACTTGTCATAGGGAAAATGACATACAGCACTTCTGAAGGAGCTGCTCACTAAGAAGATCACGTAGATGAGCTTGGGTCCGGCATTTGAATGTCGCTTGAGGCTCGAAAATTATAATGAAACAACAGTAATTCAATAAAAATGAAGGGCTATGCTATGGGAATGCGGCCCTCAAACACCTCAAGAGATTCCTTAAACGAATTTGCATTAAACGATGAACAGCTAATAATCTGTAAACCAAATTAAAAAGAACTTACGGGCGCGTTCAAGAGAAAAACACCAAAAGCAAAGGCCGACCCCAAAAAAAAAAAAAATAGCAGGGTCACAGCCCAGAGCTGGGGCTGAAAAGTATTTCCAGAAAATTAAAGCTAATGAAAGTGCTTCTTTCCGGCTACGCAACAGCACCTTAAGAAACACTGATAGCGATAACTCATGGCCGTCTGGGAGGCCACTTTCAGACAGATATGCAATATACAACACACCCTTCGGCCCCGTCTCATCCCCATCGTAGACATGCTGAAAAATGTGCTGCTTTGCTGGGCTAATGATAATGATAACAAACAGGGCTCAAGTCCTGAAGTCAGAAACTTTTTGACACACCGCGCTTCGCCACAGTCTCCACAGCCCTACCTCGGCCACGTCTCGCTTACAATTCGCCCAAGTTCTGCGACTTGGGGTATTTGACGCATATTTACATATAATTCATTCATTTGCCCATCCATCCATTTTGGAAATGTGAATTCTTGCGCATCATCATTGTTTGATTGCTCGTGCTTTATACTTATATATTTCAAACTTTGTTTTCGAGTTCCTTTTCCTTTCCTTGGGGTGAGAGTTACACAGCGACTTTTCACTTTCACCGGATTTTTTTCCGTTGAAAATAGCTTGATAAATTGGGGTCGGAATTGTTATAAGCGTTACTGTTACTCATAGCCATTAATTTTTTTTTTTTTTTAAGATTGCCCAAGAGGTAGTATTAGAGCGAATACAATACTAAACAAAGGATGTACGAATTTCTTAAAAGGCAAGGTCTTTTGAAATTTACACAAGAATATTGATGGCATTCCATGTGTTTGTTGCTCTTGGCAAAGTCAATCTGAATATTGTAAGAGTTAAGGTAGTTTTGATGCATGCAGTAAAATGCGGGTACAGCCACTTAGATGGGTTTATAGTTATATTTCTTAATAGCCAAGCACTGTTTCCTACATTTCCAATGATTATAAACTGAACCTATTGAAAATGGGAAAAAGGGTATAATGTTTTTGGTCAAATGTTATGACTGACAAATGGAACACATTTCCGATCCCATAAAGTATATATGTTCTTGATCAGCATCAAAAAGCGAATTGATCTAGCAATGTCTGTTTGTCCTTCTGTCCATATGTATAAATGCAAGAATCTCAGATATGAGCTAGAGCTTGAACAAAAAATGGAACATAGGTCCTCCTAGTGCCCACGCAGTACGAGTTCGTTTCCTAAAATCGATAACCTCTAAGATATTGAGAGCTTGGCATGCAAATTCTAGAATAGTGTATACAAATCATGTATCTTCCATTTTATAGCTACAAATTATATACATTTGATGTTGGTAGAAGAGGCTTTGGTATCCCCTAGTCGGGAACTTCCGACTGGAGCACTCCTACCCATTTTATTATGAAGCTGCACAAATCTGTGATCACACCCTTCGTCACCTCACTTGGCATAAAAACAAACAAACAGCTGAAAGTGAAACAGCCGTGCTCACCGGCTTCTCAGGCAGGCACCGTTTATCGGGGTGACTTTTTCCATGAATCACTTTTTAAGTGACTGCCGCATACGTTACCCATGCCCGATGCCCCAGACCATGTCCGAGACGGTGGTGTTAAAAGGACAAGTGCTAGGACAAGCCGTTATGAAAATTCAATTTCGTGTTGAATTTATATAAAGCAGCTTAAATATCGTAAGCGCGTTGAAATGTAGACATTTGGGAATTTCGACAAGTGCAGTTTGAAAATTTTGTTTTTATCTGAGGGCGGGTTTCATTTCAGGACCGATTTCTAGCTCATGTTCTGGCCGCAGGCCTTGCCCTAATGGAATAATTTAGGCATTAAGTTAATCAAATAAAAGAGCACCCAACTGTATACGATGCTGGGATACAACATAAATTTCTATCCGAAACTCCGCTACGCAAAGGCCATCACTTAAAGTATTTACTGAATATCTTTAAGTTAAAAGTAATTAATATACAATGGATTCTCTGTTTTATTCTAATTATCCTAAAAAATAATTTGTTTCAATTTCTACCTTGAATTTAGATTATTTGAATTCTGCCAAAACCTATATCGCAAAATTTGTTCAATCCCAATCCAGCTCAAAAGCTTTTCTGTATTACGCAAATTTCTACCCTTAAGAAAGGCGTGCGCAAGGAGTACTTCGATCACGCCCTCCTGCACCCTAAACACTTTTCCACTTTCCCAACACTTCGTAGATTATGAAAAGCGCACTCCGGGGCCAACAAGTCCATATTTCTAATGCTTTGTTTTATTTGCGACTTTATAGGGATGCTCTGCATTCGGGCATCCGTTTCTTTATGGTCGTACAATGTAAACAACAACATTGCCGTAAGAAGTTGTCGAAAGCGTTTCAAACTTTTCATTGTATTCATTTAATATGCAAAAAAAAAAAAGGGGACGTCACGAGGGTTAACAGACATTCTGGCATATTATTATTTCTTCACTTACCATAATTTCCCTTTTCATTGTGGAGATTTTAAAGCCAGAGGGTGGTCCCTGACCCACGAGCAGCAAGTGCGCAATTTCAAACGCAGTCGACAGGTTGACTTCTAGCGGGGAACTGTAGCAACCCCATAGGGTTGAAATGCGGAAGATGCCATGCTTATGATTATGATATTATTTTGAAATTATCCGCTTAGTTTCACGAAGTGGAAGCAGGCCATATGTGCGGCCATTGTGCGGCAATGAAATCATTTCGCTGTTAATAATGATGACATATGATTTTCATTGTCAAATTTTGTCGTTGTCGTTGTCGGTGTTGTTGTTGTTGTTGTTGTTGTTGCTGTTAAGTGAATTAGGCGTTTTAACATTTTATTGAGTTGCTGGGCACAAAGTCAACTCGTCCACATTGGGGTAAACGGGTAAAGTCTAGCCGGTTGCGTTAAATTTGTTGGCACATCATTAGTCATGCCGTTGAATATTGCAAGGTGTATGGGCGGCTATTGAAACATCTGCCTTGATATTTGTGCATGCTGGGCATTTTATCTAAACATATTTTCAGAATATTGTTGCTGCAGTAGCTGGGCATGACAATCATTTGAAGGGTTTGAAATATGCCGCAGACAAGTTGACAATGTTATGTTATGTATTTAGTTTGGAATTGAATTTTTGATTTGCATGGCATTTTGGAAAAGAGTTTTTTCGAATAGCAATAATTATCTAATCGCCCTTCAACAAATTATCTTTTATTCTCGCTTAAATAAATTGAAGAATTGTTTGTTTTATTAGTCAGATTCAAAAGTTTATGCAAACGTTTTAAGCATAAAATTCGACGGTCAAACGAGCATTTATTTGTTCAGCTTGGAAGAAGTCAATTAAGCTTCCAGCATAATTAAAATTTGTATGAAATCCCTTTAATTACTTTTTAGATATTGTGTTCAAAACTTTATCGCTGCGATGTGGAAGAATTATGTCCGCATCATCAATCACGCGACCGGCAAGGCACTAACAAAATTTTTAATGGCCGCCAATCACTGCGAAGGGCAAAATTACGAAATGTCACAGTGACCAGCACCCTGCAACCTATCCCCCCCCCCCCCCTTTTTTTTTATGTATATAAAGAATCATGTCCAGTTTCACCTGCTGTGCAGCAAAAATGTATGTGTATATATATATGTCATGTTGATAAACGTGACTACGATCAGAGCTTTTGGGCATGAGCTGCCTCTGTGTATTTTAAGGGATTACGATTACGGCTGCGAGCTGGGTCGAGGTGTACATGACAATGCGTTTCTTGCTGGGCAGGATTTGAAAAAAAAAACTGTTCTAGGCAAATTAATAAATAGATTGAAGAGGACGAGAAACGAGAAAAGGAAACCGCTTGACAATAGACATTTACAAATTTCGTGCTATATGTTTCGCTGAGTATTTGTATCCACAACTTCCGTGGCGTCTTCGTCGCTCGGTCGCCGGTGGCCAGTAGCCAGGACGAAAGGACATAGAGGAGGGGGGGAGAAGGAGAGAGGGTTATAAAAATAAAACCTGCCTTTTGCCATATGCCATTTAAATGATAAAAGGATTTCAACGGACCACACTCTCAACTGACACGCTGACCACCCCAAATGGAAAAGCACACGTGGTCAATTGCGTTTGGGGTCAACCCTTTCGCACGAACGCCATCATTCCGTGCCGGCTCCTGCCCCACGCTTATGCTCCGGCCTCGAAGTGTCAGCACATTTTTCAAAGGAGCATATAAAATGGCGCTCATACATTATGTCCATATCTGCCCGCCGGCCGTTCCGCTTCGTCCTTTGTCCGAGCTGCGATTAGGGGGCTGGGACAAATGTGAACGGTTGTGACGACCGAAACCCCCATTTTGTATGTAGTACCTCGAACAGATTATGCATTAAGCGCTTATTTAGCATTTTTCTTATATAATGTGGCCGCTGTCACTTTGCAATTGCTATCCTCCATTCTCCATACTCCATGGACGGGCAAAAGTTTGTTAATACACAAAAAAGGGGTGTAAAACCAAACGTGAGGGTATTATTAAGTAGACTAGAAACAAATGTATATATATATAGATTAGTGCAAGTATAATATACTCTTTTAACAATTATATTTTCTAGTTCAGTCTCTTTTGTATTTTCTCTAGTTATGGATCAAGTTGTTTTGTTTTTTTTTTTTCGTAAAATAAAATAATCATAGATTCAAAACGAAAAATACATAACATAGAATATGAACAGCCTACCCTAAATGGGTAATACGCATTAAATTAGTGTGAGTATTTGAAAAATAAATTACAATTGGTTAGTCGGTTCTGTTCAAATAAATCTAGGGCTGAGACAAGGAACGGCCCGAATAATTGCTTTTTGCTAATTAATGTTGTTGTGCTGAATAAGTCTTCATCTCAAAGAGAAAGGTCTTGGGTCTGTTTTCCATTTTTTTCCGTGCACGAAAAATTGAAAAAGGGAGACGCAAAACTGGATGGCTTGGACACAATGGAAAAGCAAATCCCTGTTGTTAATGAAAATTGCATTTTAATTTCATAAACGGCAATAAAAGAGGCATATCGTTAGAAGCTTTAAGCAGCCTAAACTAAATGCCACCTCTGAGCTAGGGCCGAGATGTGACTCATTATAGACCCACAGCAACCGCAGAAACCTTTATAATATGCAAAGAAAATGACCAATGCGGCTTAAAATAATTGCCAAGTTGGCTTAAATACTCTTTAAGAGCATCACATAGTGTGTGCTGATGTTGGAGTCTGTCATGTCCGTTGAAAAAAGAAAAAAAAAAAACAATGTCCAGACCCAACTTGAAGAAGTACATAAAAGAAAAAACGGAGCAACAAAATGGACTTTTTTTTTTTTTTTTTTTTGTTAGCTGTCGCTCACGTAGGCAGCGTCCATGTAATTAAATTAAAATGGAAAATTTAGTCGAACTGCGGATTAAATTAATTTTCATTTGCATTTGCATAAGTTTTGCCAGTTGCCCACTCAAATGTCTGCTCGTGTGTTCATTAATTCCTTCATTATGCCATTTATTGCTGAATTTACTAGAAATGTGCCTTTATTTTTATCCCTCCTTCATTAGTTACAATTACAATACAGCCTGGACAATGAATTGGACAAGCAGAATAGAGTACGGCATGTAATTGAATTAAAAAAAAAAATCCTATAAAAATTATAATTGAAGGACCACAGAAGACATGCATACAACTTATACAAGACTTACTATAATTGTATCTTCTAATGTTTCTAAGCTCTCAAATGAAAATGTTTGACTTAAAAATGTCAACATATTTAAAAAGCATCTTAAATATTAGGTAATTAAACCGTAAAGTGAATCTTGTTCTCAGCCGAATATTTAAAGGTTTACTTTTTTTAATTACTTTCAAATAGCAAACAAATACGGGGCGATTCTATTTAGGAACCTTCTTCCCTTCTTTTTTTTTGTAAAAGAAGCAAAACGAAGCGAAATGTTTACAAGCTGGACCCAAAGAAAGAAAAAAAGGAAATGAAAATGCAATTTTATTTATTGTTATGTAGCTTTTTTTCATTCAGCTTATGTAAATTTATTTATTTTTCGTAATTTTTCTTGTTTTTACAAAAGAATAAATTTGCCTTGTTTTCCGTTGGCACCCAAAACAATACCCTCCAAGTTGCAGACTGTGTTTGGAGCGGCCTTTCACGGCCAAAAAATTTAATTAGAATAAAGAAAATGAGGAAAACAAAGCGAAAAATTAAAAAAAAATGTTACCTTCAAAATGCCGCAAATTAAATACCCTTCAATACCAATATCTACTAATATCAATCATTATTTAGAAGCCAAATAGTCGAGGCTTTCATATGTGAACTTGTTTCTGCCTCTTCCTGGAGAGCTAGGCGAAAAAATTATCCGCTTTTCATAATTCATTTTGACTTTAGCAGCAAAGTAGAGCTCGTATTAGCCAAGTATAATAGAGACAGGTGGAAAGTTAGCTTATAAATAGTTTATAAATTGGAAACTAGCTGCCATAGAAACAGGCATAAAATATAAGGCGGACACGCCCAACTACATTGGCTCAATTATGTGTTATGTGCGTTACACATTTCCTGAAAATATTATTAGACTTTGTCTGCAAGGGTATACCAAGGCAGCTAGAGCAGGGCTTAGGGCTGTCCGAAGAATTTTGTTGTACATTTTTCTTAATAAGGAAAAGTTGTCCAATTTCCATGTGTAACTGACGGCCTCCAGGACCTGCAACATTTTGTAATGAGATCCGTCTCGTCTAGCCCCGTAACATTACTGGTCAATCCCAAGTACGGTGGTTAAGCGATATCCTCGTGAAAGGTCTGCTTTGTCCGAATTCATATGCATATGCAGGAATTCTGTACTGGATCGCATGGCAAATTATACCCAATACGATTTTAATAACATTTAATAAGAAGTAGCTGTGATAAATTGCGCTTTAAAATTCCAGCTGCCTTTGGGAAGAATACTGCCAGCAATTTTATATATCCAGCTCATCCAGCTTAATTACGCACTTAGTTTATGACTTAATATACCATTCTAAATATTGTAGAGTTCTGCTCAACATCCCCAAAAGCTCACTCAGGTCTGTCCCTCATATACGTCGCACAATTATAGAGAGCTTTACGTCGCAACATTGTCGTCGCACGACGTTAGTTCGAGGCAAATTTAATTACGTCGTATTATGGAATTTATATGACAATAGCACACACACACACACACACACACATACTCACTCACAAATACGCACACACTGAATGAAGTAGCAATGGGTGAATTAATTATGATGTGCCTAAGTTATGCAACGGGTTTAAAATGAAATGCAATAACTTTTGTTGAAGGATTTTAATTTGGAATTTGAGAGTTATATTATACTTAAAATAAATTTGTCAGCTTACGGCTGGATTTTGTTAAACAAAGGTGGAAAACGTAAACATGCGGCAGATTTTACACTTTAAAGGGCATATTTGGCCAAACAGATGATATTCTAATATTTTTATTTGACTTCCTCTTGAAATGATTACCATGGTTTCCGTTAATTTCTATAACAAACTCAATTGACTTAACTGCCCCATTTGAATTTCATTAATAGAAAATCATGTACACTTGGCCGGCTTAGCAAACAGCAAGAAGCATTCGAATCACCCATCAAAAGGACATAACAATAATTAATGGTATTTGCTTAAAGAATACAAAATGGGCACTGTACATGACTAAAATGTTTCTCCTCTTATTGTTTTCCGATTGGCAGTGAATTAATTTACATTTTACAATTTTCTCTATATTTAACATTTTTTTTTGCCAGCTTCATTGACAGCGCAGCGGCATCAAGAAAACAAACTTGAATTTCAATTAGTTAACTTGGATGGTGATTGAGCCAATGGTAATATAATAAAAATTAACATTAATTTAGAATCACGAGCAGAAAAAATGGTAAAAAACATTCATATGACACTTCGCTCCCAGAGACCAGAATTTAGCAAGAAAATTATGCAAATTGTCTTGTAATAAAAATGTCCAAGCCCCAGGCAGTTGCCTGTATCTGCAAATATACATTTTTTGAAACATTCCCGAAAAGAGCGTAGGAATTAAAACAACGCGACAATGAAAAAATGCAAAATAAATAAATAAAGTGAGGAGAAGAAACACCAACACACACACGCACACACACAAAACAAAAAAATAAAAATAAAAACAAAATAAAACCAAGTGACTGCGACAGAATTGTTCTCCAGAAAAAAAATTATATCCCTGCAGGACATTATTTTAAATACTAATCCGCATCAGTTTTCATTTAAATCTTAGTGCTGGGGCGCTGGCGCTGGCGCCCGAGCACGGAACAGGGAACAGGGAACAGGGAGCTTGCCCTATCAGCAACCCTAGGACATCGACATCGCAGCCTGTGTGTTCTTGTGTTTTTCTTCGTCCACGTCCCGTTTTGCGACGTGCCTGCCATCTTTGTTTGTGCGCCGTTACATAAATTCAGATGTTATCCTAGATGCGCAGCATGCACGTTATTAAAATAAAGTCAGGCAACGCTCGGTTCCGGGAATTATACGCCCAGGCGCAAGCCGGAAGTTAACAAATGAAAAAAATGCCCATTTTGGCCTATTTTGTGTCCAGGACACAGGCACCTCTAAATCGCAGCCAGTTAAGGCAGTTATGACAGCATCCTTTTATTTTTTATATTTAAAATCTCTACAATCAATCACAAAATACCCTATATTCAAGGCTTGATAAGCCGCATTACGTATACGTTATAAACACATTAAAGTGTATTTGCCTTAATGGGAGAGACACATGCCATCGATGTGGGTTTAGTTAAATTTAAATTCGGATCGACATGCATGGAACAGATTATTGAATCATTACACAACGGGGCGCTATCCGCAAATATATATGCCCTTTTATGATGCCTGTATGGGTGTTATTATATAGTATCAGAAAGTATAGCATACTTTTCAGAGAGCGCCAAAATTATTGCGAAGCTCAGTCGAACTAGAACTTGTGTGTTTATCATACGCGGACGGACAAAAGAGTTATACTTTCAAACTATTGCCACACTTAGTTATTTTCATATCAATCTACATACTCAAGTTCATTTAAATGTATTTTGGACCCGTTTCTAAATTATTTCCAATAAACAAGTAAAATCAAAGCTCTATGTAGTTGGTGAATTGGGATATGGCTTTGTATGTTACATGGTATATGAGACGTGTACAAACAGCAGTAAAATGAACAAATTGTTGATGTTTGTGTAAACCATAGAAAATTCGAAATGCTTCAATCAGCAATTCGTATTATTAAATATTAATGCAGAACTCAAGTCGGCTTGTTTGGTACTGACCCTTTCGATGTTAGTCCAAAAAGGTCAACATGTGTCTGCCCAATACGTGTGTGTGTGGTTCTGTGTGTATGTGTGTGTGTGTGTGTGTGTGTGGTGCAGATACAGACACACATGGAGACACTCATAGGCACTTCAGTAATGTCAATTGGACTGGACACTGACCGGAGCTAGAATCTTGGACATTTTTCATCATAAAGTGGTGGTTGCTCGACTTTGATTTCAAATTGGATTTGAATTCGGAATTTCGGCTTTCAAGCACTGTTTAGCCTGCAGGCGTGTGTATGGAACTGGTCGACACATAAATATTTCTCTTTGTTTCGCTCTGGTTGAACTAAAAGAAAAAGTTGGTACATGCACACATAGCTAGACACACCTGCATGGGGGCCAAGGCTCCAGCACAAAAAAACAACCAGACAGAAAGGCAAAGCAGGCAAGAGCAAGCGCTTGGACTAGCAAAGACATAGTAAGGAGAGTCAGATATGAGCAACGGTCGAATGGTCAAGTCAAAGTTATTGTCTTGTCATGTAAGTGTCCACCATATATCCCACAGGCATAAACCAATTGCTTTTTTCAATTTGCTCCATGCCACACACACACACACACACACACACACACACGGAGCAGTATTTTAGGTTTATGCAAATGATTGAAAGGGAATCTTCAGTTTAGTTCTGTCTTGGCAGAGCACAAGTAGTCAACGTATTTTAATTACCGATTCACAAAACAAAATGGAGAACATTTTTGTGCACACGCCTATTGAAAAACAAACAAAAATTTATGTATCTTTCGAGCAAGCCTAGTAAAACAAGCAAGCCCACATACAGGATTCGATTCCCAATAAGGTACAAAAAGGCAAACGGATAGCAAAATAGTAAATATATTCTCTCTAGCTACTCCCAGGAGAGTGCATCCCAAAAAACTTGAAACTTGAAAAACTTCAAAGATACTTAAGTGAATTTTTGAACACGTTTACAAGCGCTATGGAACATGAGTAAAAATTAAATTGATTTTGCTCGGACATTAAAATAGTGTTAGGTTTTCAGTTAACAGTCGCACAAATTGCCTTTTCATAGTTATACTTACGGCAACCCTTACTGTGTTTTTATTTGTTTAGTCACTTTCGGTGTTTTATTAACTTTTTGTTTTTGAGCTAACTCCAGCCTTCAGCAAACAATCGTCGTCCAAAGGGGTGGATAGCCCCTTCTAGCTGACAGTGTGTAAAGTAGTTTTATTTAGTTTAAATTAAATTATATATTATGTTGACAGCCAGACATTTCATAAACGTAACTGGAATGTAAAATTTTAATTTCATCTAACCGATCATTTTCGGAATTTATTTGTCACTTCAAAGTCATTATGAAGATAGCAAGTGCTCTGTTGAATTACATCCCATCCCACACAAAATCCAAGATGTCCCGGCAATTAAACAGGAATCTAGACATTTATGCACACAAGTCGTAGAGAAAAGACGTGCAGACATTTCTTAAATTTCCATTTCCGCTTCCCCCTGTCGCTCATCTATCTATCCTTTAGCTTCTTCACTTTTTCATTCAGTCCCACCGACTGCCAGCGTTGCGTCCTCTTCGCCTTCACATTCTTATATCTCTTTTTGATGTAATTTTGGCATTTGGGCCAAAAAATGCCTCCTGGCTGCCTTCCGTAGATGTCTATGTCGCGATAGGGTTCCTGTCAAGTGTTGAGGGCGGGTTCGGCTGGTGAGCTTTGTATTTATCAATCTAAAGGGGTTAAAGTGGTAGGCGTCAAATGGCGGCAAGCGGTTTGCCGAATGAAACACGCTCAGGTAAATGGCAAAAAGTGTTGGTAAATTAAGAAAATACTCAAATGGGAATGAGCAAGATGCTGGCTTTGCTAGAAATTCGACGATTACGCTTTTATTCAAATCTGAAATTAAAATTTCAGCATTACGCACATAAGTTTTTCATTTCCATGTTTTTTAGAGAGGGTGTGAGACATTATCTCAGACAAGATGATAAAATGTGTTCTCGATAATTTTAATTGCAAAATTTTGTCAATTTTTATGCAAAATTATTTCAGACTTAAACCAACGTAAGGCCAATACTTAGTTAAATTCGTTCCCCTTTTGAAATCTGTGGCGGATGTCTATTCGCCCGTAACTTTTACCGCCACAAAATAAGTAAGGAGGGAATAGAGGAAATAGAGCACTGAGAAATGAGAAAATGTGTGAAAATGTGATATAAAGAATAATACATAGCAACCGCAAGTAAATTGGGAAACTGTAATGCCTCCACACTCATAAATATAAAGTCGCAGTTGAAAGAACACTGAAACATTATTGAAAGGGATAAACATAATTTGCTTTCTTTTTTCCGTCGCATTTCTTATTTTCACTTTAATAAGTGGACGATCTTATTAAGAGATGCTGGAAGCTTATAGACCCAACCAAGCCGTTCCTGACCCTATCATATTTCACAAATATATTTAGCGTATGTATCTCATTCTTTCATTTAACATAAAAAAAAACTGATTGGAAATAAAAAGTAAAAGAATCATTTTTAACATAATTCCATGCCTTAATGCCATATTGGGTTCATCTTTTTCATAGTAATAAAATTTCAAGTTCATTACGAAAACTAACAAGACTTTGAATGTCCATAGAGATCCAATCGCACATGTTCTACCAGTTCATTTAGTTTCGCCATTTTGATTGGCCGGCTTTTCACGTCTCAAATTATGAAACTAACCACAAAAATTATGATATTAAATGTGGACGGATTGTGGCATACGGTCGACCAATACCAGACCTGCAGCTTAGAAAGAGGGCAACCTCTCTCTGTAGACAAACGTGGTGGGTGTTTATTACATAAAGTTATGTATATCAATATCCATAAAGTTTTATGTACAACGCAAATACAACAATCTAATACGAGTTGCTGTTGTTGTTTTTGTTGTTGTTGTTGTTGCTGGCTTCAAATTACAACCGCATACATAAATGTTACGCAGGCAGTTATACGTTGCCCGGCCAAAGGGGATATGAAAAGAATCATCGTCAGAAGCGAAAGCAGCCCCTAAAAATCAACACACAACGTATATATGGGGGCGTTTAAATCAACAAAAGAAGGCAATGATAAATGCATCGCGCTTTGGGGGTGAAATTCGACGCTGTCGCGTGCTCGCTCGAGTGCCACCCCAAGCAGCACCCAGCACCCCATACCCCATACACCCTTGCCACGTCAATGCCACCCAATTATAGCCATATATATACTTGCATGATATGTATGTATGTGTTCGTGTGCGTGTGCTTGTGCTTGCGGCTGGAGGTGGCAAGCGCATTTCAAATAAGATTTTCACTCCTGCAGCGTTCGCCCCGTCTGGCTGTCCATCTCTCCATCGTCGTGGTCGTCCTTTTATGCTTGTATCAATTTTCTTCGATCTTTTGCACAAATTTTGCGTATGTATATATATATACATTTATCGCGTATATATATATATATATATAAGGACAAAACAATAACAATAAAAATAAAACATATCTAGTGGTGCTCCCCAGCCAACCAACTTAGGCACCCAAAACCCCAGGCATTATAAATAGAATTAAGCGCACGTGCAGACATATACAATAATATATATAAATATATATATATATATGTATGTTATGATGTGAACGTCCTAAGAAAATACATACATCTACTAACTGCTCTTTCCTTTGCCTTGGCACTTGCTTCATTTTTACGGATATGTGTATGTGCAGAACGTTTCTGCTCTCCCATCAATTGCGAAATGCCACATGGTATTTGCATTGCTTTGTGTATGCATACATAACGACTCGAAAAGTATCCTTTATGACATTAAATAGCTCTGTTCAATCCGCCTTACGCTCTATTCAATGCGACGGTCTATAATTGAGCTTTGCAGTTTTAAGCATGGTATTTAATATCAAAATATTCCCTATATTATTCAGCTTTCATAACAATGTATCCAACTAAGTATAATACATGTGGCTGCCTTCTGTGTGTAGACCCTCAAAATAACAGAGAGAGAATAACAAATAATGGGTAGGGTGTAGTCAGTGCCACCTTCGGCCCTGAAATGACCAGCTACCAAGCTTATCTATTGATTTTTTTTCCGCATTTACTACGAATAAAAACACTTAGGGCGAGCTAAGCCATATCCAGTACTGAGTAGGACTGTGAAAGCAACTGGAAATGTGCCCTTCTAAGAGACAATCGAACCCCAAGCTAAACCACAGTCAAAGTTCTTAGTCCCCTGCTTCGTAAAATGCATTATAACGGAAATTAAGCAACACAATTAATGGTTCTCGGTTTATCATACAATTTTAATGGCCCAAATAAATTGGCCAAAAACTAGCCAAGAGCAAAATTGCCAAATGTGTCTATCGAGTCGCAAATGCAAACGCATTTTCAGTTCAAGAAAGAAAAATAATTGTAGCGGAGTAACTAATTCAATTAAAGGTTTTCCTGTGAAGAACTGCTAGTAATGTGTGATCCTTAAAGTAGGCAACGACCTGCGAGTTCGAAGTTTAGTAAATAAGAATATAGCAACAAATATATAAACTAAAGCAAATTGCTTTATAGAGTGTGACATCATATTTAAGAAACGACCGCAGACTCAACGCCCCACCCGAAATAGTATCAGAAATCCATTTGGTCGCTGGCTCGGCGGTGACACCACCCAATCCGCTAACATTGTTATAAAAGTGCAAACAAATACATAACCAGCAGGTGGGGAGCAAAGAGAAACAAAATTAACTTCGGTTGGACTTGACCCATGCCCAACTATGGGTTGGCACTAGGACTTGAGACGGAGCATCAGATGCCGCACAATAAGTGTGTGCTATCCAGCAGTTCCCAATCCACGAGTCAGTCTCGCCGAGCGAGAAGGCAACAGCAAACACGGCGGGAAATTATGAAGCCAAAGCCGACGAGCACGGCAATGGACGAGAACGAAGAAAACGAAGGAAACGATGACGACGGTGATGGCAATGGCGTCGCCGACCTGTGGCCGCTGAAATAAAAAAAAAAAAAATATAATAAAAAAAATGAGAAACCATGTGGTCCGCTGGCTGGGCAAATAAATCGCTGGACATACAAACCGAGCGTAAGCGAAACAGAAAATCAGCAAAAAGGGAAGATAGCCCCCGCCCCGAAAGATTTACGTGGAACAGAGCGAGAGCCACTGAACGTCGGCACGAATAAAAAATTGAATGAAATATTTTTATAACCAAAAGAAAGGACGAGCAAGACAGAGAGCAAAAAAGATAAAGAGAGGCAGAAAGATATTGATGGCGTGCAGCAGTAAAAGGAAATGGTAAAAAAAAAAAAAAATAAAATCAAATAAAAACGAAGGAAGAAGGAAACCCTGCTTATCAAATATGAAGGAGCACACAAAGTGAGTCGCCGCCTCGGTGTGGGCATCATAAAAGCCATGAGCTCACCTTGCATAAGGCTGGAGCAGACCACACCTAAGGGTAGTTAAGTCCCAACTTTTATGGCAATGACAGCTAGGTGGTCAAGCGACCCAACTAACCCACCCACTCCTATGTATCTTACAATGAATATAGTCTTTTTGTAGTCATATAATGGCGCATTGTGCAAGTATGCGACTGGGTTCTGGGCCACGGAGATGCTGGACACGTGCGGATAATAAAAAATGTTTTACTTTTCAATCGACCAATAATATGGCGTTCTATGGACAGGCCAAACGTGCGCAACCCGTACTCGTAACAATGGCTCTCGGATACAACTAAAACCGTAGTTTGAGATACATGTACAGCTACAGATACAGATACAGATACAGATACAGATACAGCCTCAGCTGGACGGGAAACCCACGTACATACGTTGTTCAATCATCGTTACAAAAAATTTCATTTTGAAAAATGCTAGAACTTCAATAAATTATATTGCTTGGCCTGAACGAAACCCAAGCGAATCGTAAAAAAATGGCTACGCTCGGGATGACCTCAACTGGGCGGTGGGAGAGAATTCGGGGTTAGGTTTTATCCAAGTTGTTGCTCGACTTGCTGGCACCTTTACTATCATGACAACAATACAAACGAGACAAAGGCAGCGATGGCAGCGGCGAAGGAGAAATAACAGGGCAAAATTCGTAGCATAACACGGCGGACAGGTGAATCGGGTCAGCGACGGAGGCAGCAACAAACGGTCAGTTATTGTACTACCACACACATTCACACTCCCAACTAACTCACATCTATATACAAACACACACACACACACACACACACACACACAAGCGCACCGAGAAGCCGGATGAAAAGGCTGAGACGGAGATGGAGCTTAGAGTCTGGGCTTAAGCCCATGCCACTGAGTGAGGATGAGGACAAGCCAATGGCAAGCTGAGTTCACGCTGCCCGGTCGATGGTTATTGGTTCGCGTCGCAATAATATAATATAATATACATACATACATACATACACACATTGCCACACACTTATGTAGAACATAAAAATTGAGAATATAAAAATATCACAGGGGAAAAAAAGGAAGAAAAAAGTGTAAGAATGCTTTCACGAAGTGTTTGATTGAAATATACCCAGTGTCCAAATATCTAAGCAACTTTAACATATCCAAAAAAAAAAAATTAATGATCCTGCGATATCCGGAGTTGTCTAATGAGATCGAGTCGCCTGTTGATATTCACATCTTATATATAACACACATGTATACTTGATTGTCGCAGTTGCAGAGCTTTGCCATATCCTTTAGACAATTTTAATGTGTGCAGGGTATGCAGAAAAAATGGAAAAAGCTGCTGTCAAATGAACGTGCAAAAAATTGTGCTGTAAAAGGGTATCAATCGGGTGCGGGGAATATGATGGCGAATAAATTTTTTCTCAACTTTGTTGCAACGTGACATTTTTGCTTCGCCCCATTTGGCGGTTACAACGCGATGAGGAAAGCAATTGCACCAGATGAGAGAGCAGAGCGCAGGCTAGCATTATTAAAATGACGTGCTTTCCCGAGCATTTCGCTTGAATATTGATTGCGGCTCCTTTGATGTGCTCATTCTTGTTAAAAGCTGAGGCAGACACCTGACACAAAAGTCGCTAATTAAGTCACAATGGATCGCAGAGTGCAGATATGTGGAAAACGCTTTTTCAAAGCTAATCAGGCAAAATCTTGCAAATTCATGTACAATTAGCCCGCAGCATGGGGACTACAGCACATTAGCCGGGCCCCAACAAAAAGTGGCTCTCATATGTTAGCCTGAATGTCCTAGGGGCGCGCGTTGGCATTATCGTAATGTCTTCAGCACAAAATGACATTGACAATAAACCGAAATCAGTGAGACACAAGAAAAAAACTGAATTTTTTCAATCTCCCTTAGACAGCTTGGGAAAACCGAACGAGTTTGACGAAATCAGATACTTGGGCTCACTTGACAAGACGCGCGCGTCAAACTTTTTTTTTTGCCGCAGGCAATGTAAAGAAAAGTGTGTTTCGTGTTTATTTGAAAAATCGCTAAAGGATAACTAAAACATTCCCCCCAAGGGCGTTTTTGGCGAGCACGCAAGTGATTTGTATGCGAATTTACATACGCAGCGTGGCCCAAATCAACTCGACCCATACCCATTCAAATAGAACTCCCTGGGTGTTTTCCAACTCGTTGAGCAGCTCCAAAAGTCGTCATCGCTGCCTGAATTCAATGTGTTGCGGTAATAATTTTGCATACTGAATAAGTAAATGTAGCCAAATTGAATCTTTGCCGCTTTGAAATGAATCAATCGGCTTAAAATGAAAACAGCTTCCAAAGCCCAGAAGTGGCTTTCTTCGCATCCGTGGTCGCTTAGCAGTAAATTGAATTTATTCCTGAGACACCAAACTCTGCCCAAAATGGATGCATTATGAGACCTTCAGTAAATGATTTAATTTACAGCATGTTATATTTTTCTCTATGCAGGCGCACACCTGAGTCTGGTTTAAATTACAAAAAAAAAATATATAAATAATAATTTAAATAATTTCCCCTTTTCACAATTGGCAATTATCCTGATAAATTATCTTAAAACTTAGATACGATTCCCAGAGACAGCCAAAAAAAAAAGGGTATATAAATAAATCATGGATAGACATACGAATTCATATCTACTTTTCGTATGAAGCACAAATCGTTGACTGTTTTTCTAAGCTGCCTTTTTTTGGCCAGAAATAAACTATTTGCCGTTGAATAGCGTACAGGTAGAAAAAAAAAAAAAACAAGTCTGTATGGGAGACAACTGCGAGATGCGGCAATACAAATTGCAAAATAAACGAACAGTTTTCAAAACGAAGCCAAAAAGCGTGTAAAAGGCCCCACTCTGCCTCCAATTCAATCAATCAATAAACGAACGAAACGCGTATACGCAATGTTGTCCATGGTGCGGCAAAGTAACAAATGAGCACACACCGACACGTACACAGGCACAGACATCGCTGCCTGCTCCGCACTGCTTTGCAAATACCACAAAATCTATTTCGTTTCGCAATCAAAATCCCAACTTCCATTTGGTAGTAGGCCGCTTTTGTTTTTCGACCAAAAGGTGGCACTGTTGTCCGTTAACCGTTGCCAGGGTAGCGGTTGGCTCCAAATCGTGACCAACTTGTGCTTGAGTGCTTTCGTTTGTATTTAGTGGTGGACTTAAAAATACAGAAACGTCCGCACCCACAAAGGCCGTGGTCGTCAAAGCGTCCGGCCTCTGACGTTCAACGAACGATAAGCCGCAGTCGCGCTCATGTCCACATCCACATTCATATCCACATCCACATCCGTGTCCGGGTTCGCGTCCGAGTCCGTGTCCTTGTATTCAGTTGCCATGTTTTCCAATTTTCAGCACAGCGCATTCGAATTCGGCCGAGAGCAGCAACAAAGAAAAATACGCGCACGGCTTTCTCCAAATTTAGTCATTGTATGCGAAATTGCTTATAAACGTTACCGGCCGACCATCGCCCACTCTCACTCTAACCGCACTCAATCTGACCTGCCATATCGGCGCTTTAGCTGCTAGGCTTCGCGCACCACCTACGCATACCCCATTTTGGCTTTGGCTGCACAATTGGTAGAGGGTCGCTTTTTGATTGTTCGCGCAGTGGCGTAAAAATATTATTGCACTCTCGTGGGCTCTACATGTTCGAGCAAAGACTGCATCCCGCTCCAGCGCACACGATGTGTTTGTGCCCAATTGCGAGTTTAGTCGCTTGTAAACTTACATTTACATACAGTTGTTTATTTGAAAGTTGCCTTGCAATTTTTTATTTTTATATAATATGCAGTTTCTTTAAAATCATTAAATGTTGTCGGATGATCAGCATCTTATAAATTAAGCCTTGACCTAATTGTGCGATAGCCAATTATTAGAAGAGGGGCATAGGTTTCGTAACTGACATTACCAGACCCATTTCTACTTGCTAATTGTTTAATTTTTGGATCTAGCACAAAAAGGTATTAATTATATTAATCCTAATGATATTATTTGGGATTGAAATTTGTTTAACCCTCAGTTGCAATAGACACACTACTAAGCTCCGCTGTTGACTGAGGTGATGAATGGATTAGGACTTTTGTAGGCAGCAGATGCTTTAACGGTTCCAGTATCTGAGCCTGCATCAAGTAGGTTAATTGGTGTTGCTCCAGCTGAAGCAGGCTTATGCCGAGGTGCACGCTTATTGACTGAGGCGGGAACACGCCGTGAATACAGCGCTGCACATAGGGCACCAGGTCGTAGGCAAAACAGGAGCACAGTTTAACGAATGTTTCGCGTTCATTGCGAGTAAATGCTTGCTGCTCTTGGCGATAGAAGGCGAGCACTTGTTTTGCTACCAACTCCAGTGACCTTTGCAAGCAACTGGTTACATCTGTAGCCACAGCAAAAGGCGCACAAAGGCGCAGCTCATTCAGCGCGTTCAAATAACCATTGCAGAGCACGGCAAGCGGATAAAAGTCCAGCAACGTCTCTGGCGGTGCATATGACTCCATGTCCGGCTCACTCCCGGAAAGAGCAGCTGTGTCCAGCTGCTTGCGTGTATGCAGGCTGACCTTGTTAATAAGCGTAAACTTTTCCAACTCCCGATCAAAGTTTTCGTTAACTTTAATAATGCTGGACTCGAACTTATTGCGCACAACGCGTACAAAAATGGGCGCAATCAATGCGCGAAAGTCGGCACCGATGCGACTGAAGGATAGTCCAAAATACATACACTGCCCGAGCACAGTTTCAATTGAATTAATGCCGCGTTGCAAGTCTTCCTCGAGTGTCAACAGAAAGGCGTCAATCTGCAAACAAACATATAAATAATATCCGCTAAGCTATAAGCATTTGAGAATCCCACCTTATTATGCAGCCAGGCTTCAAACAGGCGAAGTCCGTTGCAGCTGACACCTGACAGCTGCTTCAGTCCGGCCGACTTGCTTGCCTGCTCTCCCTCCGGAAAGATAGCGCGGTATTGTGTAATTATATTGAACAGATTTATACGCGTTATTTCTATAGTCTTCGTTAGATGCTGCTGAGCTATAAGGTAATCATTTTTTAATATGTTTTCAACAGCCCAGTTAGCGTACCGTCTGTTTTTGGAATGGCGTCCAGACACGATGTCAACCAAGCGTCACGCGCCTGTAAAAACTTCAATTTTAACTCGTTGTCACCAAAAGCTTGCATGCGCCGCAGATAACCGACGATTTGCAAGCACTTGGGCAGCTGCAGATCCATGCGCATCTGTGCCACAAGCTGCACGAGCATGGTATGCCATAGGGCCTCCACGGAGCGCACAATACCCTGCATTAAAAATGTTGTTGCATGAGGCGGGTAAGAGAGAGTGGAAATTGTCACGTACATTCACCACGGGTATGGTTTGTCCTTGGTGCTGGCCCAGCCGCTGCACGTAGCTGGCCAGCTCAAGCGCTTCCTCGTAGCGACCTTCGCGTATGCAGCGCTCCATCAGCTGTGGCAGCTCGAGTATCTCCAGCAGCTGAGCGTTCTTGTGAAGGGTTGTGCTATTCAGACGACGCTGTTCAGTTAGCTCCGCCGATTTTTTGAGAAACTCATGGCACTTAGCACTGAACGTGGGCAGTTTGTCTTTAAGTGTGTCCACCTGCTCCTCGGCCTTCTGAAATTCGTGAAATATCGAACGGGAGTTCTCCGCCGTCGTGATAAAGGTTTTGTAATTGGTTATGGCTAGTTCTTGTGTTTGCTCCAATATTCGCTTCGTCTCATCAGCTAACCTCGTTTGTTCTTTCTTCAGTTGCTCCACTTTGCAAGTACCCAATTTGACCAAATAATTATCTAGCTCTGGATTGCCACGCAGATTTTCTGGAGAGTTGAAAAATAATAACAATGAAGTAGTACCCTGGGGCAATGGACTTTACAGTGATTATAATAACCTGGAACGCCATTAGGAAATATTAATTTCAGCACTCGATCATTTTCTAAATCCATGTTTTCGGCGAATTCCATTGCAACTTAAATTGTTTTGTTTTCTTTATTTTTTTACTAATGTAAAATATAATATCGATATTTCGATATATTGCAACTGCAAGCTAAGTCAAACTATCGATACCAACTTCCATCACGCAACAAAAGCTGACAGATATATAACTTCGGTGTGTGTCAGCCTCGCAAATGTTTTCTGCTATAATATAACCACAATTTGAATTCTTAACAATGATTTCAAGTTAAAAAACTGTCAACAAATTGAAGTTAATTTATCAACGTACTTATTCTTTAATAAAAACTTATCAGGTATTGTATCAACTGTAAGCTTCCATCTGCATTGACAATTCGTCTTGCATCTGTGCTTCACAAATTTCTCTTTGTGGTTCTTTCGTGCGTCTGCTCCGATCACTTCACTATCTGGTGAAAGTAGAACATTTATTTGTCTATTTGCTAAAATTTAAAACATATAATCTCTATGTTAGTCAGTCTACACAACTTCTCGTAAGTACGCACTACACCTGCTTCACAGTATTCGTAAAGATGATGCTAATGAACTGAGTTGCAGTTGCATGAGAGCAAACCAGCCAGTCGCAAACTTTCATCTCGCCCAGAACCAGAATCTGCTTGGCTCAGACATATTGGCGTCGTCGGCGTCCACAGAGAATTGTAATTGTAAATTATAACCACCTGTTCAGTTGTTGTGAATGAGAAATTGTATATTTTACAACAGCATGTCTAACTCTTGATTTGTTTTTATAATATTTGTTGGCAAGGGACCGTTGCTTCCATAAATATTAAACATAGAAACTCTTCTTTTCATTTTCCTTATTATACATGAAGATTAAAACTGCACTTTCATTTTACCGCAAGTATTGTAGAGTGTGTATTACACACATACATTCGCATAAGCACACCAAAGGCGCATGAAGTAAATGTGAAAACGTAATGCTTGGAGCCAAGGGCCAAACATGAAATTATTAATCACATATCTACAGTTAGATACCCTTTAGATTAGACTTTTAATATCACATTTTAAATGACTTGATATGCAGTTTTTGCTTCGGAACTCGTAATTAATTTATTATTGAATCGATATAGTCACCATATCTGGAAGGTAACATTACATTTATAAGATTAGTTAGCTTATGAACATATTTTTAGTTTTTATAAAAAAAAAAGCTAAACCTTTACTTCTGTTCATACTCTTGCTCTGAATTACTCTTGCAATTTATCCTCTCTCTCTCTCTCTCTCTATCTCTTCTTGTTTCTTTTATTTTCTAAAAGCCTTACTCTAATCTGATCTACATATCTTTTGTTTTTTTTAGTGGATGTGTAAATATATAAAAGTCTGCTCGTCTTCCACCAAAAAATTATTTGGGTAAGTGCACATTTATATATATATATAGGTACATATGTATGTTTTCTTTTGTATAAAAATAAGCTGATATAATCTTGTGGACCATGGAGTCAATTGTTAGGTTTTTGTCCGTAATAACTAGTAAATTATGGTACTATGTTGCTCGCAACTGTGCGATTTCAAATAACTTAACTTCGGGTGGGTAAATATTTCTGAACTACCTAACACCTATCGATATTTACAGTGGGAGGAGTTTTTAAAAAACAGCTGTATACCCGTATACCCGCTGCGTAACTTGCGTCTAGCAACTACACACTTCCAGACTCAAGTTTTCGCAGCTTATGTTTAAATGAATAGTAACAAACATGCAACGCAACAAGAAATATAACAACAAAAACATCAGCAACAGCGCCAGCGCCAGCGCCAGCAACAGCAGCAGCAGCAGCACCAACAAAGTTAAAGGCCACTACTGACCTACTAAGCAGCGTCATCGTCTTCGCTGCTCGGCAAAGCTCCCGCTGCCCACCAGCAGCACCGACAATCAAAAACAACAACAACAGCAGCAAAAGCAGCGGCATCAGCAGCAAAGTCGTGCCTTCGGTTCGTCTCGGGTACCATCTTCATCTTCGGGCCTGCGCTTTGCTCTCTCGTCGTGTCGCTGCCGTTGCGTGTGGCTCTTTTTTGTGCCTGTGGCTTGTTGTTGTTATTGTGTTTTTGGCGTTGCTGCTGCTGCTGCTGCTGCTGCGGCGCTCGCTTGTTTTTCAATGTTTGTGTTTTGCTGCGCCCGTCCGACGCTAACGTTTCGAATAATAAATAAGAAAAAGTTTTCCTGCCATCGCAAAAAACCATGCAGAGCCGTAAAAATAACAAGATTGCTCCACACGACAATGCTTGCTCATCGATACCCTGTAAATAAACCCGGCACCATATGAAGTGACAAAGAAATTATTTGTTGGGTGCCTTTTGTGTTATTTGTTTTGGTTAGCTAACACGCTAAACACGTTTACGCTTTTGATAATAACACCTTTAATAACGCCTCGATTCGTTTGATTTGCTGTTATATATTACGTAAATTTTAAACATGGGTATACCCATGCCCATTTTTTTTTTTTTTTTGTTAATACGTGTAGGGTATAGAAAGCGTTTTCGCTTGCGTCGCGGCTTGGCAGTCTTTCTGGCTCTGTCTTAAGTTGGGGTTCCGATTTTACGGGCGCGCAGTGGGGTCGGCGCTGTCGACGCTGCTGTCGCTATTTGCCGACGCCGCGTGCGGTGGCTCTTGTGCGCCGCAGCGCTCGACGCAGTTGCAAACGTGAGTGCGAAGCGTGTAAACGTGATTTCATTCTGGGCCTCGCCATTGTGAACGCTCTTCTGGTTTATGTGTGCCTGTTGATCTGCCGAGCCAAGACAGCTGAGCTGAACTGCAGAAATAAACGATTTGCGTGTGTATAAAATACAGTGTGCATAAATGAAAATTACAATATTAACTATTATGAATATTATGATTTGCAGTTATGTAAACACAAATCTCAAGCCAAAACAAAATCTATATGCAAAACACGCTGGCTAATAACCTGTGACCCACGCTGGCGATAAAGCCAAACTGGTAACCCATCAGGCTACGGCCCAAAAAAAAAAAAAAAAACAAACAAATCAAGCGAAACAGTGCAAAATCCCTTTATGAAATTTATGTAAGCCGCTTTTGGCATTGATTGTGTGCGAGTGCCAAACAAAGTGAAAGTAAACAATGGATCTTGCAAATATGGATAGAGGATTGCAAGTAACAAAACTAATAACGGTAAATTACCACCAGCGTCACATAATATGTGTTAATTTGTTGGGCCTTGGGCGGCCCTAAGATAATAAATATATATTTATTGACATCAATCGAATCGGTTTACCCGTGTCAGGACTCTTTCTATCAGGTCGTTATATATAGCCCATTTTGGATCTCAAGAAATGGCTGAAGCACATTCATTTGAACCCAAATTTCACCTTCATTGGCAACCAGACCTGCAACTAAAATTGTTAGCGTGTTTATATATATACATATATATATATATATGTATTTTAATGAATTATGTCTCCATTACTGGAGTATCGAACCAGCATGACGAAAACCTATTCTGCGCCTGGTGTTGTTGTATTACCGGTTGCGAGATACATAAATACAAAAAAAAAAATAAAATAAAAAATTTCACTTTCTTCGAACGTTGTTGGCTTGCAGCGATTTCTTAATTTGACGCCATTTGACTCTTGGGACGTTGTATGAATTTAAATGTGTCGGGAGAAAAACTAAATATAAGTAAATAGCAAGTGGAATACTCTGTTTGCCAAATTAGAATACCAGCTGTGTTAGGATTTGGTCTTCTTTTCCGGCAAGCTAGATAAGTGAAAACACATTGACAATTAGCAGCAATATTTATGAACACAGACACAAATGAAAATTTAACATTTATATGGCCAGCATATTTGCATGAGGCTGCATTGAAGTTCTTCGCCTGGGCCTTTCTTTTTCTAAGCTTCGTGTAAATTTCACCAGAGCCTGATGCTGTTGACTGTTGGCTGTTGGTCTCTGGCAATGGCAATTAGCAGGCACAGAAACGGCAATAAGCGAAACCAAATTTGGTTAAATGTAACATCAACTTCATTTGCAGTAGTCAGTTGCAGTAGGCTTCTGAATTGATAAATAATTCATTCTGCTGTATACGCAGCGGGACCTGGGCAGATCTGTCTGCGGGCAACTGTCGATGGCACTGTGCGAGTATTTAGGAAATGAAGACATAAACGGCAATCGTCTACTAACTACTTGTCAGCTGGCCGGGCTATTGGCGGCCAGCGGGCAGCTGGTGGGCTGGTGGGCAGTAGCCTGCTTTTGGTGGAGTCTTCTTAGAAAGTCTCAATCCTAATCGCACTGACACATTAAAGCGCTGCGATCTAACAGCATCGTCGCGACATGGAGTGACAAATGTCTTCCTCAATGCCAGTTGACTTAATGGCCCGTTTAGCGCTCTCGTGTCGGATTGGCGAATTGCCGGATTGTCGATTTGGCGTATTGGACATATTGATTTGTTAGAGACGCATGCTGACAGCCGCCTGGCGTGACTGTTGCTCCAATTTTCATTTGGCGTTTTTCTTTTTTTTCTTTTTATTTTTTCTATGCCTACCAGGCTACCAAGAAATATGACTCGTTCCCGTGTCCACTCGCGCTTGTCGTTGCATGATATTCTATTTAATCGTCTTGATAAATGTATCATCTGCACATATATGTACGTAGGTAAATATGTTCCCATACAAATCGCCTTAAATGCAGCGAAAGCATTTTTGCTTTCCATTTCAGATTGTGTTGTGCTCTGACCTAATTCGATTCTGTACACAAAATTAGTTTGAAAGCAGGTTTGTTTCTCAACACATTTATGGTCTCGTGCTCAAATTTGAGATTCACTTTTACTAGCTACCAATTCGCATAATTGAACGAATATTTATCTAAAGAGAGTTACATACAATTATTTGCAAATCGATGAAGTCACAAAATTTCACATACAAATATCCACAATGGGACAGACTGCATTACTTAACCGGCCGCCGAAAGCAAGTTAGTTTCTTGGTCGGACGGACAGCCATATACATATATTTGTGGGAGCAGAGCACTTTCTTTTCAATTCTGTGGAGAGCACGCAATGTTGGTGATTCATTCAAACTTTGAAAAAAAAACAAAAACTCATGCGCACTAAAGTGATAACTAAATGGATATAAGTTTTGAGATACAAAAAGCAAACCTGTTTTAACAGAGACGGGAAAAGCGCAAACAGTACAAAATTTGGCTTTGAGCTGTTTAGCATGTGCTCCTGTTCCGTCGATTGTGCAACAGAAAGGGAAAGTTGAAAGGGACCAAAACGAACAGTTGACCAAAAGGCTTACTCTGCCGCAATTTACTTTTACTCGGCCAACCTCTCTCTTTTACAATTGCTCTCTCCACTTCACTTTTCTAACGCTCGCCATTAGCCACTCAACGCTAGAGAGCCTAGTCCCGCTATAAATCAAGGTAATTGCGACCATTCTCCATACGTCTCCGCATGCAAATGCACATCGATCAAACTATATGACTTGTGCAGTTGGCACTGCGTGAAAGTAAAATTTGATGAGATATACGAGAGAGGGGCGGAAGCTCGTTTGGGCCTTCCCGCTTTTGGGTTTTGCCTCGTCACGTCGGCAACGCATTGTTTACCCAAGTGAGAGCCGGCCGCATTTGTCAGTTAGGTGCACACAAGACTGAAGAGTTTATCAGTTGTATACCGATTGTTCATATTGCAGCTATAGTTGAGATTGTTGACGATATTTGAAAAACAAAGGTTTTCTCAATTTTCAATAGTTTTCCTATCCTGTATACGAAAATGACTTGAATACATATCTTCTAGTTCAGATTCGCATAGGAGTTTTCCTTGCTGTTGATCATTTTCTGTAGCTCGCAATTTCCATAGACATCAATAGATTATTATCTATTCGATAAACACGCATTTGGTATTAATCACGTTTTTGCTTCGTTTTCAATTGTAGTGGGATTTTTTTTTTTTGATTCTGCTCGTAACAACAGTGGCCCAGTCTGATAGTACCTCCAGCTTTGGGTTCGACTCGGCCAACTCGTGCAGCCCGAACGGTAAAATATCTAGGCGTGGGCGGGCCCAGATGCTTGCGGCAATACCATGCGACCTGGCCAAGCAGCCGTTCTGCCATCTGCCAGGATCTATTTATCCTTGGCACGCCGTACGCCGGTTTGTGCACGAGAATCAGGGTCTGATGAAGCGCATGTATGGAGACGTACGACACATTTCCATCCTACGCGATGAGATTCAAAACGAGGAGGTGGTCGATATGGACAGCATGGATGATGCAACACAGCGCTATTCCAAGACGCCTCGTGGCGCCAAGTATATGTTGCATGGCAGGGACAGCAATCGGGATGAATTTACCAACTACAAGAGCAACGACGTGCTCATGGAGCCGCATTTTCGACCAGTGTCCACAGCCAGCACAACAACTACACCAACAACAACCGCAGCGCCAACGTTATCGACTGCACCCACGCCTAGTTCCTCTAATTCGAAGACGTCGAGTGCACCGACAGAAGTTGTATTTGTGCATCCGGATGGTGAGCAGCCGAGTCTAGACTCGAACAGCGTTTACGATGTGATGAACACTACGGCAGCAACAGGTACAGCAGGACGCCCACAAGGAACGATCATAGACGGCGCAGATGACAAAATAAATACCATTGACAAACCACAGCTGGAACTGGTGCAGGAAGTAGACCAGGGCCTACGCAATCTGAGCATCGCGCCTGTTCCGGTGACGCCTGCAACAAGCACAACAGCTGCATCTCAGCTCAGCGCAGCGGTACCCAATCGCAAGCACAGCCCCAATGAGAGTGACACGTCGAAAACGTCTGCGGGAGCAGCATCCGATAAGGCAACACAAACAAACACAACACCAACTTCAATAGCACCTCTACCAAAGCTCAGCAACAGCACCACCACGACGGCCGCGTTGGTCCCACGCAGAAATGTGACCAAGACGATATTGGGAACTACAACATCCGCCAGCTTTGCCTCGCTCTTCTCGCCTACAGTCGCGGCGTTTACTTCTGACAAACAGCGGAAACCACTTACAGCCAGCAGCACAGCCGCGCCTACTAGCTCTACGAAATCTGGACTATTGCGGGAAGGACAGCTTTTCCAGGATGCCATGAAGCAGGAGCCGATGACGGTCAGCAGTAATATGCGGGGAGTGTAAGTGCCTGTTACTCAGGGTTACTTCGACACACGTCTGATGCCACTTTCATTAACTTTCTCTCTTATGCAGCAATGCTTGTCCTGTAAAGGACGAAGTGGTTGCCCCATTCTGGGCGAATAACACGCGTGGCGAAGTACTGGCTCTATTAAACTTGTACCCCTTCGAGCAGTACGTGCACTGGGAGAAGTGCACACACGAGTTCAAGCAGATGTTCTGCCGAGACGGCTGTCGTTGCGAGCAACAGTACCGGCTCCATCGTCTGCTGGCCTACGACCCTCACAACGAGTGCCGCGGCATCTTCTCCGACTGGTTTCGCTTCCCCTCCAGCTGTATATGCAAGTGCTATAATATACCAATGGATTTTCGTGCAACGTCGCGCAGTCCGCGATCGGAGAACAGCTTTAATGCACCACAGTCGTTGCCTCAGTCGTATCTAGATGCCATTGAGGTGGCCGAGACGGAGGTGCAGCGTGCTATCTATGAGCATGCCACCGATCAATGGTATCGGCCACGCGATGAGTTTGATTTCTTCGAGGGTTAGTTATGTAAATTCGAAAAATTTGCAACCCTATCAGAAGAATACTTTGGACTAGTCCCTTTAATGTACAGAAAACTAAGTGTGAAACCCCCAATCTAACCAAAAAATATGAAGATAGAAGTTTTTCATAAGACTAAACGTTTTAAGTTTCTTCTATCTTGATATTCTCAAACAGTTTAACGGTTGATTAGCATAATTCGACGGCTATCAACTATAATTAAGTAAAGCAAGCCATTGTGTTATTGTACATATAGATCAACACATTGTCTTTCCTAGCGACCATTTACAGAGCATTCCTAAACACGAATGTGTCACGACAATGCGTTTAATAGTATTGCTCCTTTGGATAATTTTTCTTAGTTTTACATGACGGACGTGTGGCCATACTATTTAAACAAACATATTTTGAACTGTAAATAAAAATTTAAAAAAATACAACAACAAAAAACAGAATAACAATTTTGAAAAAATATTTATTGCAAAAATATATACGCGTAATAACATTCTTACGTATGTAAGTATATTTTATATAAAATAGATTATAGTGTATTTAATACGTTCATATTTTACTTTTCTGTTAGATTTATTTAAATTTTGTAGCATTTCTTTATTGCTAAAGGCATTTTATGTATCAGTTTTTACATTTACTTTTTTAGTAATACCGTAATAGTAATAGCATGTTGTCATTATCCACTTTGTTCATAGAATAAAGACTTTAAGTCTGCATTATCATAACTAATTTTATACTTTCACTTTTCTTTTTATAAAAGGCACTTTTTTATATATATATTTGTAATTTAAAGAATTATTCAAATATTGCCCCAAAACTATTTGAATCAAGTAAACTATAATAGTCCAATTGATATGAATGCAAAATTTTTACTGCAACAAAATTTAATTTAAAATGCAGATTATGAATTTAAGCAATAAAACAGAATTGCTTAATTAAACAAAACTTGAAATATTACATGAACATTTTGAAAATACTCGACCAGACAAACAACTACTTTCCCACAGTATTAAAATATTATATAAATTAAATCAGACATGGAACAAACATACTAGATACTGCGCCCTATATCCAAACAAAATAAGTGCAAATTGTGTTTAGCATAACGACTATACGTTACGCAAACCGAATATAATAACTGTACACAAATACTTGTGAAGTTTCTGCAAACTAATAGAATCTAAAAAAAAAACATCGCATCTCATTTATTAGTTTGATTGTGCTAGCCATTTGTAACAGGCACCCAGAGAAGTTTGTCCTGCTCCTTATCAACAGCGTCCTTGATCTGTGTGCACATATGCTTGATGCTGACTCCAGGAATAACGGCTGTATAAATATAAAACAAGTTAATGACATTAAGTTATAGTTATTTAAAAAGAAAGTAAAATAACTTCTTCAATCACCTATCACTCTTACGACACGGATATTGAAAGGCAATTCGAATTTATTTCGACTTCATTTAGCAGATTTTAAGTTTAGGTTTGTTTCCTTGCAGATACAAAACTAAAGGGTTTCCATAAACTTTTAATATCCAAATCGTTAGCATTGATATAATATGTAAGCCCAGTTAAGTGTAATAGCAATTTGAGTGTAAGGCAAGCCAAATACGAAAATCAGGGTATTGCAGAAGTTCACAGTGTAGTAGGGCATAGTTCAAGAGCAATTACTCACCGGATATGTACTGCTTATAGTCGAACTCCAATTTAAGTGCGCGCTCGTACATTTCCTTAGCTGCTTTAGCCGATATTTTGTCGGTGCCAAAGTCGCGTATATCGCGAATTTGTTTCGCCGACTTAAATCGAAGCAACAGTACAATCGGATAGATTTGCAAACGCTGCAGACGCTCCACAGCTGAGATCGATACATCTAGGATGCAGTGCCGCCGATCCTGCATGACATAAGAATGTGTCAAAATCTTGAAGGGTGGTTATTTGACCAGATACTCACAATCTTGCACGCATTGCTAATGGCCTCTACGGTGGTACATTCGAATTTGTTTCCACGCCGGCGATAATCCACGAATATATTCTCCTTGAGGCCCTCCTCCATGGCTTCCTGTGAGCAGTCCATGGTCGTTACTTCGCACAACTTAAATAAATTGGAAAAATCGATTTTCAAACGATCTATCAAGCACTCTGACAGCGGTCCAATGATTAGCACTGGTCGACGTATGGGGGCTGTGCAAAATAAATACGATTAGTTATGTTAACAAACATTATGAACAATATTGACTTACAGTCCAGAAGCTCCACACGCTGATAGCTCAAAACGCCACCATCATCGTTTAGAATGCCCGAGTCGGGAAAGAAACTTAGCTGTGTATTGCTAAAACTTGCTATCTCCGTTGAATCGCGTGAAGAGCTACGCTGGTTTTTCTTGCGGCGAAAAAATGAACGGCGGGCTGAGGTGCTGCCGCGTCGCGCAGTGCCTGTATCACAGTCCACTACCTCGCCCGAACGCAGCTCCTCTTCCACCCTGCAAAACGAAAGTGAAAAGTAGTTTTTTTGTGAATATGATAAGACTACAATATAAAACATACATCCTAGACAACCATTGGTCTTAAACTAGGTTGTAGTAACACAATACTCACTTCATTTGACTTGGAATGACGCCGCACTCTTTCCGATGTCCCATTGCATCTAATTTCCAAGCGCGCCACAGACCAAACGTGCCATTAAACACCGTGTTATCCACATAAAGTACCTCGTCTTTAACGAAACGCAAGTCATCCTCGTTTAATTCCCCAATGCGATCAAACCCCACACGTATATAGAACGAATCGCCCGGTTTATCCTTGATTTGCTTAAGAGCTTAAAAGAATGGATTGCAAAAATAAAATCGAAATAATTTACCAGTATAAATACCACTCACTTTGTAATTTGTTTTGCACTAGCATAGTTACAGTGTCGGTCAGCTTGGAGATCTCATTTGCAGCCTGTTCGGCGGTAACTCCGCTTAAATCGACGCCATTGTACTCCAGTATTAGGTCACCCTTACGTATGCCAGCGTGATCTGATGGTGAACCGGGCGCAACGTCGTGCACGTAGATTCCCACCTTATTACCTCCAAACAGTTTGATACCCAGATTCTTTGACTTATCCATGTGAAGCGTTACAAAACGCAAAGCTGCAAAATATTTGAGTATTAAAAATGTGTTGAAAATAACTTATGTTAACTAATAAGAATGCCTTATTTATGCGAGTGTGTTGTTAACTGTTTCATTATATACAGCATGTTTATTCAATAATTATTGCCCTTTTCGGATTTCTTATTTAGAAATTTCAAAAATATCTAATCACAAAAATTATCTCTGCAATAAGAAATCTATGACTTAGCTTTAAGTTAGCTTAGCTTAGCATAGCTTTCCCATGTGGAACCCACTTAATTTTATTAACAAAATAGATTCCGTTCGTGGAACTTACCCTCGGCAGCCAGTGATGGCGGAGCTGCGGGCAGTGTGAGCTTGGCTTCGTCATCGTAAACGGTTGAGGTAGCCGAAGCAGTCGTAGTGGTCGTTGTGGCCGCCGATGAAGGTATATCCTGGCTACTGCTTATGTCCGATTGATTTTCCAAGCTGTCTGTAAAGCTCTGATCCTTAATCGATTGATGAGAGAGTGGCGCACGTGTGACGGATACCGCGGACGGCAGTAAAGTCAGCGGCTGCTGCATCGGCAACGTTGTTTGTACACTGCGAGCCGGCGGTCGCGGGGAATTTCGGGGAGTTGGCGAGCCTGAATGATTAAGGGGAGATTCTGGTTCCAGGTTGTGTATGCCCTCGTAATCAGTTGAGTGAAACTCTGAAAGATAAGTTAGTTGAAGAGAAGATTCCTTTTAAGTTAAAAGCCAGAATGAAAAAAAAAAAAACAACTACAAAATTGTCTAAATGGAACCCTCATTGTACTATATATAATATTGGTATATCTACTCACTCTCTGGATTGTACTGCACCAGCATTGTAAAGGAATCGCCGCACTGGCGCAGCACATTTGCCGCTATTTCGTTAGTAGCTGCACGCATGTTGATGCCGCAGACTTCCAAGAGTTGATCGCCCACCTGGAGACCGGCACGCATTGCGGTACTCTTGTCGGCAACTGTGGACACAAAAATACCGCCGCCATTTTTGTTGCACTGTATAGTAATGCCGAGCGACTTGTCGCGCTTATCGATCGTGACTCTTCTAAGGTCTCCAGGGCATAGAAAATCCGTGGCAACATTGACGCTGCGCTTGCCACTTCCACTTGGCCCGCCATGACTAAGTACCTCCACATGCACCTGCGGCATGGGCGAGCCTCTTCCGCTGCCTCCTCCGCCGCCGCCACCATTTATGCTATTTACATTCGCGGCGTAGTTTGTGTGGAGCGCAGAGCTCATCACCGAGACCGGCAGAGCTGTGTGACCGGAATTGCTGCTTGCACCATAATGATGGTCAATGGAACCAGAGCTGTTCTTGACCAAGCTGCTGCTATTCTGTCTGTTGCTGGCCACGCTGGGATTCGATGGAATACGCAGACGTTGGTTGTCTTTCTTCCGCGGAAAGGTGCCGCCTTCATAAATGATGCCATTTCCAGGCCCGGCCACGCCAGCGAGGCTGTAAGGATAGTGCTGCGTCTGTTGTTGGCTATAGTCGATATATGCCGGGTGCTGCATGTGCTGATGCGAATGTGGAAGCTGCTGCGAGTGTTGACCTGGCGCAAACTCCAGCTCAGATGGTATACCAATGGTACTGCTGTTGCTATTACTTTCTAGCTGTGCCGGTAGCGAGGCCTGCGGCGTTGTCGCCATACTTGGCGGTGGCGGTGAGGGTAACGTCAGAGGACTGGAACGTCGCATGTAACGGAGGCCATGACTGCTGGGCGGAAAACTGGGAAAGAGTTGTGTGTGCCGATTGCCGACTGTAGTCATGTGCGCCTGATGAGGCGGCAAATAATTGTGCCCGCCTGTCACCAGTATGCCTGACCCAACGCTCTCGCTGTCGCTGGGATATTTTGGAACATGTTTTGGTGGCATTGGCGGTACATTACGTTTTCGATACACATTACATTCACTAATGGGCGGACTCTTTGCCGACAGCATGGACTCTATAGAGTTTTGTGACTTAAGCGATATAATATCCACTGGGCCGCCCGAACTAGAACCAGCTGATCCACTGCCGCCGGAAACACGGGGCGGAGGATGCAGCGGCATAAAGACGGCGTTCACTTTAGGCAATGGCAGCGGCGGCGCTGGCTGCTGAAACATATCAAACATTTGCTGCTTGCGGGATGGAAATTCACCAGCCGCAACTGCTGGCACGACCTGCTGCTGTGCCTGCTGGCCGCTGGTTTTGGGCTGATAAAAATCACCTCCGCTGGGTGGTATATTCAGAGAAAAACGATGTGGATTGTGTAAACGGGTAGATCGTTCCTGTCCGTGCAACTTTACGCGTGCATTGGCGCCCATTAGCGGTGCGGGTCGCTGCATCTGCTGCTTGTCCTCCGGCAAAGTAACCACTCCTCCATATAACGAATGTCGCGGATAAGTGACGCCCACGTTGCTAGGCTGAAAGAGTGTGGATGCCACCACATTGCCAACAGGGTTAGAATTGCGATTGGGATGCGTTTTGATTGTACCGCCATTAACGTTGCGCGGCTTGGACAACTGCGGTGGCAACGGTGGCGGCGGAAGCTCCTGAAGCTGCAATTGTGGCTTGGACTCCACTTGATCTACGACATCATCATCTTTATCCACGTTGATGGGCCCCGCGGTAAATAGTGACATAAGCGCGCGTTTCTTCTCACCACCTCGTTGGACAATAGTGCCAGTTGGATTATCGTGTGAGATGTTTGTGCGGGGCCAGGTACCCATGCTTTTCGCCTCTTTTTCGCCCTTTTTTCCGCGCTTGTGGCGTTTGAAGAGATTCTCTTTGCTCTTCTCTGAGCTATTTTCGCTGAGCACCGAATCTAAAGCCGCAATGGCCACATCGTGCTCCTGCTCAAAGCTATCATCGGCAGTACCCGGTTTACTGAATTTCAGTTTACGGAGAAAGTCTGCAAATTTGGACGGATGCTTTGCGGCGCTGCTGCTACCACTAGCCACACCACTGCTACTATTTAACTGTTGCATGGAGTCAATGGAGCTATCGGTTTGCGCAGATGAGCTAGTCATGCGACAATGCGTATCGGACTGCTGCTCCGGCACGTACTTCAAAGCAAATATGTTGACAGTGTCGGTGTTAAGCAGCTGCATCACCTCATCAATGGACTGCAACGAATCCATTGACTTATTGTTTATACTCAGCACGCGGTCCCCCACATCCAGCTCCGGCTCGTAGAAGGCCAGCGAGTTGGGCTCTATTTTGGCTATAAAAACGCCCATGTCTAACTGCAAGCCGATGGCATCACGACCGTTCGTTTTAAGCTGCACAGCGTACGAGTGCCTTTTGCTGTGACGAGTGCGTGCTACGAGCAGCAGACATCGTGGTGCGCATGCGCGTATTTCGTCTAGAACCATGCGTTTCGATACGCCCTGGCATTCCAAATTATTTACCTTGCATATTACATCGTTTATTTTGAGTTTGCCAAACGCAGACGAACTATTGGTGACACCACAAACCAGCTGACGCTTGTTACTATCATCTAGTATTATGCCCAGATCTGAGTCATGGTAGTTGCACAATTCGATTTCCAGCAGATCTTCGCCGCTTTCAAAGCTGCTTAAGCGAAAGCTGCGCCGTGAGGCGCTATCGAAAGGCATCGCTGTTGTGGTTTGACTCTCAAGCTGCTCCTTGAGTGCATCGATTTTCTTTTGTGCCTCATCTTTTTGCTTTTTTATTTTTTCACTGTCGCGTATGGCCATTAACAAATCGGATATCGCCTTGTCGCGCTCCTTGCGCAAATTATCACAGAGCGTCTTTACTGAGTCACGCTCCTGTACGATTTTCTCACGTTGTGAGATTGCCCAGTCGCGCACACGTTTTGCTTCTTCAGTATCCTGCATTGCGCGCTCAACTTCAGACTGAGTCTTGTCAAGACTCTTACGTAACTTTTCCAACTCCTCTTTATCATTATTGAACTCCTTGGACCAGCTGCTCTCCCGCGACTTTAGTAGATCACGCTTCTTATGCTCTGCATTTGCTAATTGCAAGGACTTTAATTCGTTCTTGTATACAAGCTCATCCTTTTTAAGACGATCGATTTCCTTGTTGGCTAGCGCCAGATCATCAGACATCTTTTGATGCTCTTGCAGCACGTTGTCCTTCTCGGAGAGAAGCTGATTTAGCTCTTCGGTCAATGAAACAACGTGCTTTGTCTCCTTGGAGAGTAGAACTTTAAGAGTTTGATTCTCATCGCCGCGTTCGCGATAAAAGTTGCGCTCCTTTTCCAGCTCAATGTATGATTTCTTGTATTTCTCACGTTCCATAGCTATCAAATTGCGCTCCTTTTTCATTTCCGCCAACTTCTCGCTGCTATTGCAGCTCCCATCGCATGGCGTCTGCAGCTTACTGTAGTAAAAGGCGTTGCTACTGGCTGTTGACTGTTGTGGAGCTGAAGCATTTCCATTGTTCTGGTTCTGACTCTCTAGCAACATCAATTTGTGTTTTAGGCGTGCACTCTCAGCCACAATGTCCGTAAACTTATTACGATCAGCCATATAGTGCTCTTGATAAAGATTCAATTGCGTGGCCAGTTCATCACAACGCCGCTCCGAGCTCGAATGCTGGTGCCGCAGCGTGCTCAGCTCCAGCATCGCTGATTCATACTGTGACTGTAGTAGTTCGTATTTCTTAACATTGCCACCAACTCCCCCAACGCCTCCTACACTGCTGACAACCTTGGTAGGTCCATTATTGTTGGCCATATTGGCGGCTGTTGTGCTTCCACTCGAGTTGGACGGCGGTCGCAGTGTGTTATCATAGCCCACATATTCAGAACTTTCTTCTGCAACAATGAAAGGATTAAGATACTCCCTGTCGCATTAACTGCGCCGTGTGCTTTGCTACTCACCCTCTTGACTGCTTGTGCTGGTCAACGAAAGGTCACCAGATGCCATTTTCGCCATCACAACATCTTTATCAAATTACTCAATACACAATAAGTAGATATATGGTTTAGCTGAAAGACAAGATTTTACAAATGTTAGACTCTGCACACAATTTAACGTTTGCATAAAGCTAAGAATAGGTGGTCTAAAAGTGATATAAATGTTTTAAAAACGAAAGAACGCACACGTATTTACAAACCCAACTAAAATCAATATTTTATATATGTTAAGCTTTTAATATTAAAAGTCTTCGTATAAAATGTAGAGTCTCTAGCTCATTTAAACTCCGATATATGGGCAAAACCAGGAAATCTATATGCAATATGTGGAAACGGGCAAGTTATCGAAGAAGATTTTCATTCATATATTCATATTTTCCAGTAATAGTAGAATCCACGTTCAAAATTTTAAGTTTTTAGCTCTTATAGTCTCCAAGATCGACGATTTTATACAAACGGACGAATGCACAAGAAAACTAAATCGACTCAGCTGTTGATGTTGCTCAAGAATATGTACATATAGTCGGAAAAGCCTGTGGCATAAAATTGTACAAAACCATTAAACTCTCTTTAACCACTTTCAATGTGTTGATGGTAAAAAAACAAAAAAAAAGAAACCAAAACAAATACAAAGAGGGAGTGAAAACGGGACTAGAGCAGCAAAGCTTAAAACTAGCCATAGTTTGTCTAGGTTTTGAGGGGCTAATGACTTCACCGACGCTTGCTGCTGCTGTTGCACAAATTGAATGCGCAACTGCGTATCTTGTAAGTAAGCAAAAGGTAATAGAGCACCGACAGTGGCTAAACTAAGAGAATTAATTGAGTCAGCCAAGCAGAAAGTGTAAATTAAACGCACTACGTGCATTTCCAATCAACATAAAAAGTTGACGTATAAAGAAAATAAAAATAAAAAAAATAGATAGAGAAAGAGTTGGGCCAACATCAAGAAATTATGCTATTTGGAGTAAACGTTATTGAAGAAAAGAAAGAAGATGTATGTGTATATCTCAATGTATGTATGTGTGTGTACACGTATTAATGCACATACATACATGTTGGAATACGCACAGACACACACAAACGCAACACATGAATGAAATGAGCAAGCAACGACTACACCCCAATTTCAGCCCCTGCGCTTCATCTGACGTTGAGGATGCGAATGCGCAACTGGCAACAACGACATTTACTTTTTATATTATTAAAAATTAATATATATGTAGATTAAATCAAGCAACTGAACAGGATATAAGAAGCATAAAGGTCAAACTTCACAGCGTTAACATTTTTTAATTGCATACACACATTAGTTGTGTAAATTATTTCAAGCAATAACTTACAAATCACAAAAACGAACAAAAAAAAAAAAACAACCTTCAAAGTCTAGACAGTGCAAACGTCACTTCTTTATTTTCACTCTATGTAGGTTCGTTTCATACTTTAGATGGAGATCGGATCTTGGCTGCCAATGGGATGGCTTGTTAGCTCGAATCTTAGCACTTTCGCTTCATCGTAATTTTCATTTATTAGCATACTGACATTGCGTTTGTAATATAACTTGTTATTTTATTTTAAATTATCTAGTTATATTTCAATGAAAAGAAATAACAAATAAAAATAAAATATTTTCGTTGTGAAAGTTAGAGTGCGACCGTATCCTCCGAATCTGAAATACTGATTTACGGTTAGAGTAGCAAAATACTGCATCCGAAAAATACTACTACACTTTAACCGTGTTTCAAATAGGTCACGGGAATCAGAAAAAAGGGTTTTAGAAAATATAATCGGTTTAGTATGGTAAATAAAATATGAATTTAAAGTATATCATTAATTTAAAATGATTCGAATTGTTATGTCTCTGTGTAATTTATGATTTGATTTTGTACGGTTAATATTTAAATTTTGAACTTGTGCAAGAATTTATTTATTTGTTTCTTATGAGCTTACCAATTTTTAATCCTGCCATATACGCGTTGTGCAAAATTGATTAATAATTTATTCTTAATTTTGTTCCTTGTCAGTCTCGTTTCATGTTAACAGAGTGCTCCTCATCGTAGAATTTTTAACATAACAGAAGACTGTTTTAGACTTTCTGCTATCGATAGCGATATATATCAACTGTCGCTTTACACTTTCTGCTATCGTTAGCGATATATATCAACTGTCGTTTTGGTATTTTTCTTGTACTAAAATGTTGAATTTTCGTGGCATTTCTTTTGATTTGGCTCCAAAGTCTAGACAGTCTGAATTATGAAATATGCATACAAAAACTTAAGCAAAACTTAAAAACAAGACAACTAAATATTTATTTATTGAAACAAATCGATAGTAAACATCTGGTAATAGTATGGTAAATGTAATTATTGTAATTGTTTCAATATCAATAAAATAGTAGATTGCTTAAAATAGACAACTCTAGACTAGCCTTACTCTAATTTAGTTCGTAAAGTATGTACTAAATAACTATATCTGCTTCAAGGCCCAACGACTCCGAGTGTTTCTTAGCTTTCATTCGTAAATCCGCTATGCTAGAGTTCTTGTGCGCGGCGGCAAATGCGGCCAAATGAAGCGGATACTGCGGCAATGCGAAAAGTCCAGTGGGTCTGCTTCTATTAGTTATTGCCGCCGCATACTGAAATAACCAATGTACATAAGTAACCCAATTCACGAATTATGCTTTATGCATCTACCTGGTGTGCAGCAGCAGATAAAATTGCTGGATCGAACGCGGAAAATGCTGCTGCGGCTGCAACGCTGCCTGAAAAGTGTTCAGCTGCGGCTGTCACAACAGCCGCTGGTGATGGCGCCCGATTATTTACAATGCTGGCGGCGCTTTTCCCGGATTGATGCTGCACAGAGCTTAAAGCGTTCGTAGATGGCATAATAGACGTATTTGTATTGCGGATAGCAGCCAAGTTTACATAGGGCGCCACTCGGCAAGGCTCGAGAGGCGTTGACACCGGCGGGCTTCGGCTACTTAGTAATATACCTGCAATATTCAACATATTTTGCATGAATCAAAAGAACTATGAAGTATATACAAATCCGTAAGTCTTATTATCTTAATATTTCATGTACTCATCTTTTAATACCTAACGCCCAATTGGATAAAGGTATAATGTTAGGTAGACAAAAGCAGGGCGACAAACATCCGAATCAATCTACTCATGTCCGTCTGTATGAATGCGTCGCACTCAGAAATTATCCATGTTTACTTTGTGCAGTAATACACCAGATGCCATATGCTCTTATCGGTTATAAAGTTCAAGTAAAGATCTGATAGCTATAGCGAATGTGTTACGTGTTTTCGGGATCTTCAATATGCAGCACATTTATTTAAGCGCAAGCCGCCTAATCCAGAACTGCCCTTACGAAATAATAGAACTTGCTCTTGAGAAAGTTTGATGCTATGTGTAAATAATTTACATAAGCACACACCTAAATGCAAGTACATAAATACAAATGAACATACCAATTTGGCAAATCGGTACAAAAACTCGTGACAAGTAATTGAATTCATTTTCTAATTTATTGCCATGAAAACACCCTCGAGTTGAGGGCTTGATACTCTCGCTCGTACTGCCGCAATTTGCTGGTGCACCCCCATCTCTGGACCAAGGCCAGACGGACACATATCAAAATGACACTCAAGGGACCACAAGGCCAAGACCAGGTTAGCTTCGTCATTTATGCAGTGTTTTGCTTTTAGGGCTATTTTATTTTCGTGGCGATAAAAAGTCTGAGAATTGATATAAGCCCATAAAACGATACCTTACTCTGTATGAAAAAGGTGGGTTTTTTCTTTTTTTATTCGAATTTTAATTTGATTACTTTGTTTTTGCTGCTGCGGCCTTAGACTGTTCTGCCCCCTAAGAACATTTTATTCAACAATTTATGTACGTACAGCAATATGTACTTAAGTTAACCTCGGTTATTGAATCATTGAAATATGGCACAACATAACACTATTTCTTTATCGATGGGACATAAAAACCTGTTGGAAAAATATAGTTATCAAATATAAACCATAAATCAAAAAAGATAGAAACGTCGTATACACCATATATACAACTTGTCGTCCCAACTATTTGACTAACTAAATTTAATCAAAGCCCAGAAGCTGAATTTTTACTAAGTAAGCAGTTTTGTGAAATTCCACCCACTGTTGTGGAAAATCGCGGAAAGGGTTGTATGAAGCTCATTTTTTACCGCAATTTTCATTTTCTTTGCTAAATTTGATTAAAGAGGTGTATCACTTCTCAGAAAATTCCTTATAATCATATAAATGGGATACAAAATATAGGAGCATTTTGTATTCAATTTAATTTTCAAATATTTTGAAGACAACTCATGGGAGCGTGTTTCACACTTTTTGCAGAATACAAGCTTCTTCTGTGAAAAATGCGATTGCAAGATTTTTGTGACGAAGCTTTCAGTTTTGTCAAAATTGCTTTTAACTTATCTTCAAAACCCTCAAACTCATAGGAACCTAATGAATATGTGCTTTAATTGGTAATTTGGTAATTTCGCCCACAACTGTGGAAACTAGGCGGAAACTTAGCAACTTTTTTGTTTACCATCGATCCAAAGATCTTTGAGATAATTTATTTGATGTTATTTGCGAAATCCACCGCATTTGCATTAAAAATTACAACTCTTGGTTCTTAAATACGATAGACCCTAAATATATTTTCAAACAGATTGGTATTCTCACGGCAGGAAACTGGTTGAAAAAGTAAAAATCTAAAATGTAGAGCAGCAAACTTGCCACGGGCAAGGCCGGGCAATACCCGCTCGTTATACGTATGCACATGTACAAATAAATTGTGTCTGTGGCATGACAACACACAACTGAGTCCCCGTCGTGCTATGTAATCAAGTCATAAAGTCATATTTAACAAATTCGTGCTACAAAGCCAGCTGGGTGCTAGTTAGCGAAGACAAAGGGGAGGTAGGTGGAGAGAGAGAGAGAGAGAGAGAGCAAGGCCACATCGAAGTTACAACAATCATTAATTACATATTCACAAATGCATAAATATAATATAAAAAGAGTATATACATATACCAAGAAGTTATGACTTTAAGAGCCCTCTCTCCGAAATTGAAAATTGTTGAAGTCTTATTTCAATTTAATATCCAGTATTCCTTTTTCTTTAATTTCATGTGCACCCTTGCTAATGCCAACCTAAGCCACAATCCTTCTGTCGCTATTTTCAACATGGAGATTATTTTAATTTATGTAAATTTAAAAGAACATGGCAATTAGTTAAGTAAACGTTGAAAGTTTACAGCTTAACTGTAATGCCACGGTTGTCCTAATGTCTCTGGCGTCTGTATTTAACCAACTGTTTAACACAATATGTCATGGTTTCACAGTTTATTTAAATGTATCATCATTAATACATCAAGATCTCAGCCAACCAAACTCTACACTGATTGCTTCGTGTTCATTCATCAACGCCCCAGCTTCGCCGATAACATTTTTATTTTCCACTTTTACGGCTGGAATATTTAATTTGATTAAGTTGGCAATGATTTGTGTCGCTGTCACGCTACGCACAGCATATCCGAAGGGGAATTCGAGGGGAAAATCACGGCAGATGCGAATTTCAAAACAGCGATAATTTTAATTTTAACATCATACAATGTTTCTGAATCGTTACCCATTGCCGTGTACATTATAAAAGAGCAATTTGCTGCCTTTGAAGCTACGCTGAGTGCGAATTTGTCAAAAATACATTTTTGGCGACGGCTAACGACCTTTAGGCATATTTGCAATGGCTTTTTAGGAATAACTGGTCAATTTTAAATTCAGGTAAATTTTAAAATAAGGTAAATAATGCAAAAATATATTGCTTATAATGGAAATAAGAACTCGAATTGGCAGGGACTTTTCCCTGAAAGACTCGAATAATTTTTAAGCTTAACCAAATTTTCAGTCTTGATAAAATAGCAATGCAATATTATTGATTAAAATGGTATAATATACAATCTTAGATTTTCCCAAATGTATTTGAAGATAAAGATAATTTCTTAAACATAGAACAAGATAGTAATTCCGTTCACTTACCTTTATGCATTTGATTTTCGTGTTTTCGACATTTGGCTCTTCTGTTTTGAAACCAAACCTAAAAATATATAAAAGAAATGGTATCCTTTCGAATATACTTTATATTTAAGTCAATTGTTTATAATAAAAATGTGTTGATTTGAATTTACATATGCCTTATAATGCTGCCTAGAAAATTTGTTTCTAGGACTGTAAAATAGATAGTTGAAAAGCGATAAGTTTTTGTTATCTAAGAGTTTAGAGATAATATTGCTTAATACCCCCCATGGAACACTTAAAGTAGCAAAGAAAAGTCCTTTTAGTTTTTTTTACCAACTGACATGGTAATAATCTTAGAAACCATTAACCAAACAACGTTAGCTACATGATATTTGACAGGACATATCCAAAGTTTATAGAACTAAGTGTTAGCATTGCTCTTATCCATTAGTTGGCATAAATTTATTGTAAGTATTGTAAGTATGTATGTGAAAGGGAATTGTAATTTATTGCACTTGTAAAAACCAGTACGTTGTTCATACATTACCACATAGCGGTCCATTAAGAGTCGCCCTGATTGAGCATTTAAGTTGTAATCGGCCCCCTGTTGTTTCTACAACTTTCTTACTTGGGCATAATTGTAACGAAGGGCGGCGTAAACCACTTAACACCCCATATCTCTTGGTAAGCTGGTGGTTGGTAAGCCAAATTTGTTACAGGACTTCACTTAAAATCGGCAAAAGAGAAATCTTGCCGGTCTCAGCTACTATTATAATTAATACAAATTGAATTTTGATTTGTGCTCCCATATCGATCTAACTGTTGGATATATAACTTTATTGACTTACCACTCCGAAATTGAAATTTGAAGTTATGATCGTTTTTTTTAGTATGTAAATATTCACCTGCACTCGTGCTTCACTGAGTCCCAATCGCTGACTTAGTTCCTCTCGCATAAAGGCATCTGGGTAGTGGGTCTCTTCGAAAAGTCTTTCTAGTTCGTTGAGCTGTTCAAGCGTAAAGTTGGTTCGTGATCTTCGCTGTTTACTACTAAGTCCTGAAGGCTCTAGTCGTGCTACATTTTCCCCTATTGTTGTTTGTGGTTCCGGAGATATAGATTTTTCAGATGGGACCACCTTGTGCAATGATATTTCTGCAGAATTACTATCATTTGAACTTTCGTTTAAGTTTATTGTAATTGTTGCAGAAGTTTTCATTTCTGTAAAGTTTGTATAATAAATCATAATGAAAAATGTTTAGTTTACATTGGAGTCTTAGGAATTAACGTAAAGTGCCGACGCCCTCATCAGTACTCAAATGATACTCGTTCACAGATTTATAAAAAATATATTGGTTTTGTGCAACGTCCATTTTACTATCCGTCCTTTTGCTTGTGGAATTTGTGATATCTTAAAATTATATTGCTACACCCATTTTGGAATTTTCAAAGTGACCAATTCTTAAATAAAGCCTATGATTAGCTCCTCTAAAGGTCGGTTCTCTGACCAATTGAGAAAGATATGCAGTAGATATCTCACAGTTGTAAGGGCAAACGATCTAAAAATCTCCATGAGCCCCGTGTATATGTACGATTTTCTGTATTCTTCTATATATTTATATATACATTCCGAATTTATTTTTCGTAATTGTGTTTGGCGGGTGAGTTTTGAAGCTTCAATATAATACTAAAAGGCACATGCAAGGCGGACAATTACAAATTAATATATTTTCCGCTTCATGTGCAAATTATGATTAAACAAACAGACGGACGAATATAAAGATCAACTCGACTGCTAACATTAAAGAATATATGGGATAGACATCTGATGATATCCTCTGAAGATCTGAAGAAAAAACTAGCCCCCATTAGAGACGGGCAAAATAGATAAACTACCCAAAATTGGAAAGAAGTCCCGCTCTGATCCCCTCTAAAGATCAAGCCCAATATATTGTGGCCACATTGCTGCCGCCACAAAATGCAAAACTCTATATCTTATAGACACAGTGGAAAATCACAATCAATAAAACTTCTTTTAGCTTGTATTGCCTGCGCCTGCATCGTTCGAAAAAATAGTTTATATTTACTTAGCGAAGTTTCGATATCATAAACTTTCATATCTGTTGTGCTCCTGCTGCTGGTTTTACAATCTGGCTCTTGGCATGTGGATCTCAGGTCGCCATTGCTTTTCGGATTACTGTTAACTGGTTTTAATATACACGTGTTGGTATCATCGGAACCAGCAGTGGGCTTTTCACATTTATCACCTGAAATTACGAAAACCGAATACACATTACAAGAAAATAAGAAAACAGCTAATAATGTTGCAGTGTAGGAATATATAGGCTGTCTCCAGGTCTGAATAACTCACAATACTTTTGTAATTACATTCATACATTCTACTACTAAATGAATATATTTGTTGAATGATCATTCATCCCTAAGATTCTGATTTTCGCCTTTCATTCAGCCGCTCGATGAATTAAAAACTGTATAAGAACCCATTGCCCTTACAATACGTATATTTGAACAAGAAAATGATAAACAGAATCTATCCAAAGCATGTAAACACTTTAAGGTTGTGAGAGAGCTATGGATCGAAGTTATATCCAATGTAGCTTTCTTACTTTACGCAATATTCATTATTTACACAGCTCTTCTTTAACGAACATATCGTCAGACAGACACTATAAACTTGTTAATTGAAGTGTTTGCTTGAATGTGTAAATGAATTTATGTTTTGTTACCTTCCGAATGTGCGTCGGACACCAATAGATCAGAAATTAGCCAGTTTTTGGGCTTAGGAGCAGGATCAGTCTTACATAAATGTTCATTATTGGAGTTAGTTGAATTTGATTGCTGCTGTAGCGAACGAAGTTTAACTAATGATAAAGGTTTGGGTAGGATCGATTTATCCTCAGAGCTGCTTTCTTCCGCAACGGAAACATCGGTTATATCAATATCCATGGATTCGTCCTCATTGGTGCAATTATCGACGGAAATTCTTTCCAATCTATTTGTATTGACCAATATAGACTTTGTTGTTGCGTCGGTTAGTTTATGAACACGAGCACTTGTCATTGAGTTAAACAAATGATTAACCCGATTATGAGTTAAATTAAATTCAAACGATTTGTTTACAAACTGTGCTAATTGCTCCATTTTTGCATGCAATCCGATTTAGGCGATATTATGGTTTCTTTAATATTGAAAATTTCACAGCACTTTTACTCCGATACATAGTTGCTCTTACAAAATAAAACGGTCGACTACTTGGCATGAAACGCCAATAGCATTACAGGTCCTTTTCCAAACCAAATAAAAACTAACACAGAGATGTGTCTGTGCTCATTTCAGAAAAATTCTATGCCGCTCTTGTCTGCTGCGCATGCCATTCAGCTCAGCTTCACGCAATCACATTGCTTTTTTATGAGAAAGATACATCACTGTGAGAGAAGACACATTGTTAAATCAACAACCGTGATGCAAAATATGTATTGTAATGGGCACATACTTAACCATACAATCAATAGTATAATTAATTCCGTATATTAACCTACAATTGATTTCTACACATATTAATTTTTAATCTCCGAGATTATTTGGTTATTATTAACAACATAATTACACAACATTGGGCAAACGTATTCAATCTAAACAAAAAAAAAACTTTCCTCATTTGAGTTAATAGTCATAATACTGAATACAAGTTTTTTATGAAATCAAATAAACATAATTTTATATAATTAAAATACTTAATGTAATAGTATAAGCTGTTCCCCAATTGCTCGCTCCTTGGGGTTCGCTCTTTTGGACTATCAAAACAACCCCTAAAAACAGTAGTCACGGCTCGTAGAACAAGGTGTCGCCCTGCCTACTTCTTTTCAATTTATTCTCATTGGTCTTTACGGGCTGGTTGTTCTTGTAAAGTGGTTGTAGGTTGTTAGCTCAACCCTACTTTACTGTTATTGGTTATAGCCGCTTTATGCTGTATACACATTAAGAGTGTATAAAACACCTAATAATTTTCCGTGCTATCGCCTATGTGGGTGGAGTTTCATATTCGTTGTTTGCAGTTTATTTCTCACTTAATAGATAGACTTAAATATCCCAAATTATTTATTATTCGACTGGCTGCTTAAGAAATAAATTTAAGTTTTGATTCACATTGGACAAGTTTCACTTTTCGTGTCGATTATAAATGAGCTTAAGTGAGTCACAAGAAAAATGGGAGCACATTAAAACAAGTGACAGTAACGACCATCGGCATCAAAGTAGAAAAGAACTTCAGCTTAACATCAGAACATCAAAATCAGTGTCATTATTTTAATATTTCATAATAAAGTGCTGCTGCTTATTAGTCAATTCGTAGTCCCTCATATGTGGCTGGAACGAACTCTACCAACAAAAGTAATATTTGTTTAAATAGAAGCAGCTTTCAATGCTTGTCCACCATCAGCTACACCTGTACAAGCTTCACTTTTTACAATTCAGCCAATATGAAACAACTTATGTAACCTTAATTTAGTGGCTTCTACATTTTTGTAAACTCATTTAAAGAATAAATTATTCTTCAAAACACTGTGAATCGGTTTAATGGTGAAATTTTGGACATCACAGACTTATAGCTAACTTACAATCATATTTAAAATTAAAGTATGTGAAAATCAACATAAAATTATGACTTGGATTTTAAAAGTTATAAAATCTAGAATTATCTTTATGCTTGTAAAAATGATTATTCTTTGTCTTTACAAATTCTTGAAGTCATTTCGTGAAGTGGCTCTAATTCCTTGGAAGATATCAGTTCAAATTCTTGCACAAAATAATAAAAATGCTTATAGCAAGCATTTACGTGCGCTTCCTGCAACAAAACACGAACAAAATATGTATTAATATTTGAAATATTTAGTTATTAGATTTTGTTTACAGCTACTTACCGCGCCAATAGTTACAATTCTATCAAAATGATGAATATAGACATGTACAAAGACCCGAAATAATCTTGTTAATATTTTTCGGCAGAGTGACACAAACGTTTTGGGGAAGGGAACATCTGAAATCAAGCATACAGATTTTACCATTAATAATATACATATAATCAGTGTTAGAGAAGTTCGTACCAGTGGAAACGGGAAATACTGCTTCATTGTTAATTTGTGTTTCAATCCAGTCCATGAGAAGCTCAATATATTTCTGTGCAGGAAGCGCAGTGGGTTTCTTGTACCTATAATTCGATGGCTCACATAATTTACACTATAATAACGCCTTACACGACCACTTACATATCTCCATCTGCCCATAGATACTCATATCGGGAGCCACCAGACATTGTTGGACAAGTAGTTTCATTGCAGTATTCAGATACGGTGCCATATATGAGATTGATGCGATTGAAGAAGTCAACAACTATATATATCCCAAAAAAATTATATCAAACATTAATTGAATATATACAGATATTTGATGGAAAGTACCCACCGTGTACTGCTAACCAGTCATTCATATTCTCGCCTTCCGGCAATCGCACAACTTGCCGTAAATTGATACCAGATTGCAAACTAGCCTGGGCCTGCTTGTGAAGCGAATATCGAATAGTGCCGGCGGTAAACCTCTTTTTGGGTCTAAAAGTCTACAAACGAATAAATATGAATATGTTCCACGCATGGGTGGTATTATTCATTGTAAAAACAAAAATGTCAATATGCAGGCAATTGTTAAAGTATTTACGGTCAACACTCTAGCTCTTGGTTGCACATTGACAGCAAATAGCATTTGGACATACCTTTCCCTTTTGAAAGAAGTCCAAAAACCCATTAAGGGCCATTTTCTGTCGTGTTTTTTTAATATTTATATATTGCTTGAGAAATATTAATATTCTTTACAAAACATATGTGAACACAGTGTGACCAGCTATGCAAATTTAAAAATACTAAATTCTGTTGTATCCATGTTAGATCATTCTCTAACATTTTGAATAAATACCATTTATTTTATTTAGAAAAACCGGACTTTACTTCTTTTTCGAATTGAAAAACAAATGTTACAGAAATTGAATCAAACAAGTTTCAGAGCCTTAACAATGGCATTGAACTCTTATCGATATTAAATTTGTATCAAATAAATATCAGAGCCTTAACAGTAGCATCACTAACCATACAATGCATTGTGTGGTAAGTGGTAGCATTGTACACTTATCGATATTAAATTTTAATATGTGACAATTTTATCTAGCTGACCACTCTTGTTCTATTAATTAATTAATTACAAAATATCTATACTCTATATATAATGATTTGCACTCAATATACAGATTCTGTTCTGTTTAATTATATGAAAATATCGATATATGGCTATCGAAAATTTATAGTGGCATCTAGGTCGCCATGTTGTTTGGCAAATTGTGCATCTCTGTTTTGTTTGTGTATTAAAGCGATTAAAATATTGTAACAAAATAATATAAATAATGTTTTACGAACACATTATATTGGCCAAAAAAGGGCCGCTAGCCAGAATATGGTTAGCAGCCCATTGGGATAAAAAAATTACAAAAGCACACGTATTCGAAACAAACATAGAAAAATCTGTGGAGGGTATTTTACAACCAAAAGTAAAATTGGCGCTACGTACATCTGGACACTTATTGCTTGGGGTAGTGCGAATATACTCAAGAAAGGCAAAATATCTTTTGGCAGATTGCAATGAAGCGTTTGTTAAAATCAAAATGGCATTTAGGCCAGGAATGGTGGACCTACCAGAAGGCCATAGGGAAGCCAATGTTAATGCCATAACATTACCAGAAGTTTTCCACGATTTTGACACTGCATTGCCTGAACTGAACGATATTGACATTGAGGCCCAGTTCTCCGTCAACCAATCCCGGGCCGATGAAATAACAATGAGGGAAGATTACGGCAGCTTATCGCTCTCCCTGCAGGACGATGGCTTTGGAGACATTGGATTTGAAGCAGATACACCTGAAATGATGCGTGGTCCCATGTCGGGCAACATAAATGATCAACTGTTTGATGACGATGTATTGGCAAATGTTGTTGAATCGAACGATCCAAATATTACGATAACACAGTCCGAAATGCCCAGCGATCGTCTTGATGGCGACGGCTTTGGCGATTCTTTTGGCCAACCGACATTATTTGAGGATGATCTGTTTGGCGAGCCGCCACAAACAGTTGGAATAAATACAGAAATTAACGAAGCTAACAACCCACCAGACTATTCTGATGACGATGGTATTGACAACTTCAACAACGCCCCATCGCCGGCATCCTCCTGCGCCAACTCTGTTGCAGATGATAAGGAGGATAATTTCCCAGCAAAAGACCACAATTTCAATGAAGACGTCAATGCCTCTGGCGGCGATGCAGCATTAAATGACTTAACTCTTGTACAAAATGATGACGAGGGATTCGCTCTGGCACCGATTGATGCAACTACCTATAAGGGTGCCACGAAGGCCAAGCGCAAGCGGAAGCTTATTATTGATGAAATTAAAAATATTTCGGGAGAGGAAATGAAAGCCCAACTAGCAGACACCTCCGATATACTTACTACTCTAGATCTGGCCCCACCCACAAAAAGGTTAATGTATTGGAAGGAGACGGGCGGGGTTGAAAAGCTGTTCGCTCTACCATCTCGAACTATACCCGCTAGAGTACTTTTGAATAATTATAACCGGCAATTACTTTCACATTCGACGCCCCTGGAGGACTTCTCAAGTATCGCCCCAATGGATGTCCTGGCGTTGGAACTGTACGCACAGGAAGGCGAGAGCTCGATTATTATAGTGAATAAGAAGGGACGCAAGCGCAAGAATGATGTATCTGCTAATTTAGCTGCTGATCCAGCTACAGATAATACTCTAACACAAAGTTTGGCGCCTCCTGAAATGATTCGCGAACAAGAAAAATCTTTGGGTCTCTCAGCCGTGTCTTTAGATATCAGCACAAAAGAGCGGGAAAGCCTTGCACCGCAAAGCGACGCTGCAATTTTCGAGAATATGCGAAGTCCAGCCCTGTTGTCGTTCAATGACATGGAAAACTTCTCAAATCTCAATGAACTTCCATTAACACCACGGGACGGGCATCAAGATATGGGTGATGATTTCCACCATGGCGATTTAACACCTGCCGGCTTGGATCACGGACAAATGACTCCACATCATGGCGGAATTGGTGACATTGATTGTATACCAAATTTGCCGCCTGACCAAGTCAGCTCCATTTTCAATGATACTGAAGCTAGATCTATAGCTGCTGCCAATAACTTCAATAAGACATGCGAGATTTCAACAGATTGGAATGATTACGATTTCCCACCGTCAGTTGGCCTACCGAATGCTACCGCCGATGAACAAATGGAAAATGAAACGGATGAGCAATTCGAGGAGCGGGTGTTAAACAAAAGAGCAGCACAACTTTTCCTTGATGTCAGAGTTCACTTTAACAACAACGATCATCTAACGCTTTCGCAACTAACAGTTCGAAATTCAAGAAAACAGGCCGCGCAAAAGTTCTACTCCCTACTCGTATTGAAAAAATTCAAGGCGTTGCACATCACACAAGCTGCGCCGTATGCAGACATAACAGTTACACGTGGCCCTCTGTTTGACAATCCAAAATTGTAAACAATTGCCAGCTTGGTTTTGGCAGTTAACCGAAAACAAGAATAGTTTTGCATGTATTTTTTCAAAAGGAAATAACGTACCAATAAAGTGAAAAATCGTAATTTATAAGCCATTAATAGAAATTTGCGGTTTTTAAAAGCAATTAAATATAATTTAAAAAATAGTTCTGTATTTATTTCATGATGTTTATTGATTAAAATTATATGTAAATTAATTATCAATTTTTAATATTGTTTACGAACTTGAAAAACAATTGTTAAACATTGTGAATATATATTCTATTGACGGCTAACTAGATTTAACAGATAGAAACTGTTGCCGAGCTTCACAAAGCGTAAGTCTGGACAAAATTCGAAGTCCTAAGTCAATCAACATTGTATTAATCTTCCTTATTTTCAGATGGGCCGAAGTTATTTCGCTGATCAAATAACTGTACAACTCTGGAAAGAATATGGCCCATGAATATCATCTGTAAATTAGAGCACGTAACTAATATATCGTAAAGAGCATTTGACAAAGATTTTATTGCATAAATGTTGTTATATTATCAGTAGGCTCAATAAATTTAAATAGTTTTTAAATTTATAACATATTTCTAACCCATCTTTTAATACACATGATATAAAATAGAATATTTGCAAGTACATATATACACATATATATATATATATATTTAAATATGCTTTGACTTTACTCCACGTTGTCATAAATGTCTTCCAGGCCAGGAACAAGCCGTAGTTTTTGTACAAATGCATCATATGCTTTCTGCTCATCTTCAGCTAGCAACACAAGGTTCTAAAAAGTAACGAACGCATTTTAATCATATATTTTTTTTAAATGAAAGAAAAATTCCAGTTTCTTACGTTTGGCGTAAATACATGTTCGCTATTTTCAATGCTGTATCCATTTTGCTCCAATGTCCTGCTTAGGCCACTCAAAAGAACAGGACTGCAAAAAAACTAAAAGTACAGACAGAATTGAGTATGATTTTATATATATTATTAGACAAATTAAACTTACATTCACTGCAGCATTTGTTACATCAACAATTTCGACGTCTTCTGCTCCAAACTGAATGGCATCTTCAGTTACTTTTTCTTCTAAGCTGGGCTGATTTTTGTCTAACTCTGAAGTGTAACGAGTTTCGATAAGACCAAAATCTTGAAACATATGGCTCACATCCACAAATGAACCACTGGAAGAGTTGTTTAACTTAAGTGTAGTTTTTAATTAAGCTTTTCATCTTTTATGAATTACATTATTAACTCACCCAGCCTTTTTTATCATTGCGGTTGCATCCATTTTAACGGCAGCCATATTGTCAGTATATATGGTACAAATCATATAAACATTTCTTTTGAATCTTATGTCGAGTCGATGTTTTTTCAATTGTGCCTTGTTATGCTGGCATTTCTTTATTGTGTTTTGTATTGTTCCGATTGGCATATTCTTTTTCAGCGCATTATCTATTTCTGATCGTAGGAGAGAGTTCACAGCAGGATCCGCAGATTTACCTTCCTGCACAGCCAATCGCAGTTGTCTAGCAATCTTTGTGAACAGAGCTGCACGCAATCCGTCCTTCTGGGCTTTTATATGTTTTATATTGGCCCACTTTGAATGACCAGCCATGTGACGGACCGAACATTTATTAAAATTTAATTGAAAATATTCAATTCCGATTCGGCTACAATGTCGTAACATCTTTATATGAAACATTCACAACAACAAAATTAAAGGAAACTCAAAACACACATGCCTCTACGATAGTTCGTGCCGATTGTACAGGGCGGTTATGTTAAGTAGAGGCTAATCGATAAATCTGCAACAGTATATAATAAATACAGAAATAACATATTCTGTTAATGTAAAGGGCATTTGGTATTAATTTTAACATGTGAAAATTAGTACATTTAACTTATCGAAATCAGCGGAACCCATAACAAAAATATACTGATTTCCTTGGCTTGTTATTTAAATAGCAATTTAAAGATCGTTGAATTTACTTGGACAATCTGAGGCAATTATGTGGAATTAAATGTATTCTGTAAGCGAAAGTTCTAATGTGCAGTTTGTTTAAATACATTGAAATTAAAGGACTGTTAAGATGTGCAAACTAATTCATAAAGATCAATTCATAGTGTTTATTCAAAGTTTCTTGTGTGCTTCGTCTGATAGCGTTAACGGGATTGGACAAAATAGTGCGCGACTGTTCAAAATATGTAAATATCTTCTTGCTGATTAAATATACAATTGCAAAATTGGAACCTAGAAAATTGGAACCTACGGGACTCAGCTTAGCTTTAAATTAAGAGCCCATATAACACTTAATATTTTGATTTCTGTACCGACTCAGATTTTGCAACATTGTAGTAACAATTGTTAATTGATTTTCCATTTACGCGATAAATTTCGTTCTAATATTTTCACACAGCTCAACTCGACTGCTGTCGTTTAACTAAAACTGAATTTGTCTGCGCAGACGCAAAGTGGATAAAAATCAGCGAACAGTTAATTGAGCGAGAAAACAGTTAACTGACTGAGCGACATTCAAAGGCAGATAACGCATAGGCAACCGCACTGATGCTAGATCAGTAGATAACATCTACGAATATACACACACCCAAACATGCACATGTGTGCGGAGAGAATCGCCAAATATGTAGAGATGTACATGTGTATCTGCCTGCCAAGTGCATTATCTGCTCATGCATCGCGCTCGCATCAATTTTTGGTGCTCTACACGTGACTTGCTTGACTTTCTGTGCGCCGATTTTTGCGGTCTTTTGTTTGACCCCAGTTGCCAATTGAATGTAATTGCATGCTGAGATCTGTGCACATCCACAATTTTTTAATTACTGGTTGCACGAGACTATAATGTATGTTAGTTATGCATGGTTATATTTTTAAACAATTTCAATCGTAGACCTCTTGAAAAGGTCGGAGTGTATAGAATTAATTGAACCAAAAAAATATATAACATTTTTTACTACTTTTTTAAACTCACAACACAACAGCCAGTCTTGCCGCGTTGACTAGTGGGATCAAACTAATGCAAAAGTAAAGTTGCGCAGTTCCAAAGCGAACCGAAAAACTGGCGCTCAGAAAAAAGAGCAGCCGAACGACTAGTAGAGGAATTTCTACACAAGCAAAGCTTAATGGGACCAATGAGCGATCAGCACCAAAAAAGTAATTAGCGCATGAGCATAAGTAGACAACGCACTCACACACACACACACAGGTGTCAGCTTTGGTTATTATCTCCCAGTTGTTTGTGTGGGTGTACTTGCTGGTCAATGTGATACTTCATACTCTCGCTCGAATTTTGATCACTTGTTTAATTGCTGTGCGCCGGTTTTTTCGTCCGCTCAAGGCACTCACAATTCATTAACTCTCTCTCTGTAAGTTTGACCCCAGTAGTCAATATGACAATTCTGCATACTTGCAAATTGTGGATTCCTGAAAGAAAATAATAAATTAAATAATATAATGTATGTATATTATGAAGGGTTTTATTTTCTAAGAATTTCAAGTAAATAAATCGCTAATGATATATGTATCTCTTAAATAGGTTGTGCTATATTGAATCAATTGAAATAAAAAATATTATGAAGCCCTCAACTTATAATGTCCTTATATCTCGGCTCTTTGGTGGACTTTCGCCCTTTTCTTTATATACTTACAGCATTTGAAATATTTAAATTTAAGGGGTTGCTCTTGTTAGCACAGCTCACTTCACTGGAGCGTATCTTATGAAAAAAAACCCGACCCAATAAAAGAGCAAGAGAAATCCAATTTTATTATCATATTCAAGTTTTACATTTGTGTTTGTTGATATTTTGTCTTGCCAAAGGTTGACTTTTCATTTTCATTAGCTATAGGTATAACGCGGAATAAAAATTTCGAATGCTAGAGTTGATTGGAGGCATCGGTCTTAGAGTTGAAACGGGCTTAGTCAAGCTGCTAAAAAGGGTCATTTCGACTTGATCTTCATATATATTTATATATATATATATATATATATATATATATATATATATATGCGTTACTTATAAAAAGAGCTACTACAACAATAATATCAATGTCAGAATATTGTGTGTGTTACCATTCTTAAACAATTCAATTAATTTGCATTTCGGTTGATTTGTTCTCTTTTGTGTTCAGTTCAATTCAGTCTTGCCACGCCTCAGGGCGTGACATCATAATCCATCCATTAGATCATAATCCTTAGCATCATGAACGTAGTCAGACATCGCTTCATCAGTTCAAAAGTGTACACATTGTGAATACCTAAATTATGGGTTCAGACAGCATTCCAGAAGTGTTCCGAATTTATAGATATATATAAATAAAATATACACATATATATATATATTGTATATATACATATATATATATATATATATATATATATATATATCTATATATTTTTTATGTGTATAATATTTGTGTATTTTCTTGGGCTTGACATTTAAAGTTCTACTAATATTTGACTTGTTGAATTCTAAATTGTTTAATTGTCATTTCTAGTGATTAACATAGACACCGAATAAAACAAGATTACTTAGTTGTATGTGTGTGTATGTGTTTGATTATAAATCTTCTTATAGTTGTTGTTTATACTTATAGAAAAAATTGTAGTATTGCTTCTGCATAATGCGCTAGATCTCGACTTCATCTCAACTCTGTTCATAATTATCTTAACTGCTTCAAAAGGCCTACGGGCGGCATTTAGGGCGCTAGTTTTCGCATATACCAAAACTATCCTTACAAATTTCTTGTGCCTTTCCATTAAAAATCCCTGAAAATTGCTTTACTTAGCTGCTGTTTATGACTTCACTTTGATACCCTTGTAGAGGGTATTATAATTTGTTTGCATTTTTGAAAAATTCTTAAACTTTATAATCTTTGATGACATTTAATATGTATTGTATTTTTCACATTAAAGCAATGTTTGTTTCATCAACTTTTTCATCATTTTCTTGTTATTAGATGTCTCTATTAATAATATATATATGTATATATATATATATATATGTATATTGTGCTCTAAAAGCAAATTCAAAACTGCGTTTGCTTAACTACGTTACATTATCTGTTTGTTAGACATTGATTTATCACACCAATTTATATATAATATATATATTTATATATGCTGGCGGGTAGTTGCTTATATAGATACAAATTTAATATGTTCTATCAACTCTTTACACATCGTATCACCCTTGCGCTACAGTGAAGCCTGACTTAATGTCTACAAAAAAAAAAAAACAAAAACAAAATCTATCAAATGCAAAGGTAAACGCTACACAAAGTACAAAGTACTCTGATTACACACACATATTACATTATTTTAATACTATATTTATATTTGTATTCTTATAGAACTTTCTATTTCTCTTTCTCTCTCTGTGTCTCTCGTTTTTCTAAACGCATCCAATTTGCATTTAGCTGATCATCATCCAATAGGTTTTACAACTAGTATCATAGCTTTTTTGTGAGTATTGCTTTAGTTTTTACAGGGTTTTCCACTTGTTAATCTATTTATTAGAATATATCTAAGAGTACAATGCTTTCACTTGATTGTAGCTGCAGTTGTCCGTGCAAAATAGAAAACCAGATATTATAAAAAAAAAAAAACAAACTGAAAATATAATAAGATTTAGAAATAATATATACTAATATATTTTTAAAATAAGAAAAATAAAAACAAATTCAAATTGCATTTGTAGATCATAAGATTTGTTTGTATTAAGTGTGTTGAAATAACAAAATCTTAAATAGTAAATCAAAAATGAAATAAATCGATAGCCATCGAAATTGAAATCGAAATAAAAATTAATAAATTCTTTGCTAAATAATTATTTAAAGAACGCGAGAATTGATAATCAATTTACATTAATACATACGGCCTGGCCGAAAGCGCATACAGTTTGGCATGTCCTCAAACAAATGATCGATATGTTAAAGTATATAAATATAGAACCAATCCATATATAACTGAGGACTAGAATGTATTACATTTGAGACTGCTCAACTAGTTGATAATATGGCTCCATGTGCTGACTGAAAGAGTGAGTGGAAGATACTTGCAATATAAAACATGAAAAAGAATATAACACATAAACGGACAAGCAGACAATTCATAAATACAATTATTAAAATTGTTAAGTAGATAAGGTTTAGATCATGCCATTCCGCCTGCGTTTTGAATGCTAAGCAATTCAAAATCCAAAAAAAAGGAGATATATCTATATATATTTAATTATATATATATATGTTAAACAGAACGACAAATACGAGAGATCGTTTAAAAGTGGACCAAAATTGTGATAAGTCCTAAAATTGCAAGCTATGTTACATTATTAGTATATTATTATATATTAGTATATATATTTATATATATATATATACATATAAATATATATATAAATACGTATGCATATCGCATACGATTTGATTTGACTTGTTGATTGCCTACAAACTAATAATACCTTAGGTTTGCGCTAAGATTTCTACATTTCATATAGCTAACATCTAATTATATATATAAATATGTATATATATATATATTTATATTATATTAAATATGTTGTATATATAGTATATATGATATATGTTAGTTATGTATACAATTGTATAATATTGCAAATTTTCAATATTCAGTTTAATGACATTTTATGCGTGTGTATCGTGGGCTTTTACGCCTTTTTACAATACAAATTGCTTGTCTTCAATTCTTTATAATATAGTATTACAATGTGAGTTGTCATTTGTTCTTCTCATTTTTCTTAATGTTTGCTGTGGGGCGGGGCGATGTATCTGTGTAGCAGAGTTGAGGCATTTTATGCTTTGCCCACACAAACTTCTTTAATTTATAAGTTTCTCTCAATTGCTACAACTACAGTCTATTGATTTATATATAGGCGCTACATGTTATATAAAACCCATAAGAAACTTAGAAATGAAATAAGTACCAATATTATAATAAGAGCTGGTATAGCATTTGAAAATATGTACGAAAATGCTCTTTTAGTTTTTCATCCATTTCAAAGTATTCAGAAATATTTTTGAATTTTCCTCAAAATTGTTTAAGGAAATTCTGACAAATGAAAAACTTTTGCATGTGCACTCAATTTAACTAATCATTTTTTTTTTTAAATAAAAGATTAATGTAAACAAACTTGGGAACAATTTTAAATATATCCTCATGAAAAAAATCTTTCCAGTATTTTGTTTTAAGTTTTTGTTATACACACTTGTTGAATATTTGTTTTTGGTATTTTTAAAGGAATACCAAATGGTGCTTTTCGTTTGTTTTCTATAAATAATTTTCTTTAGCTTTGGTTACTTATTTCACGTTTTTTTTACAACTATTTTCTATGGGTCTTTTTCATGTTGCCTGCTCTACGGAGATTTTTCTATACATATAAATATTGTTTCTCATCTGTTTTAACAGTTTTGTTCGCTTTACGAGATATTTTTTTAAATAAAATATATATGTGTTTAAATATATTCTAGAATTCGCATTGTCCTTTCACATTCAGAATAGCCCCTGGGCGCCGGCTAAGCGTCGTCGCCGAAATCACATGAATCATCATTTGAGCGTATTGTATATGTTATTCTCACCGGCCAGCTCTACGGTGGTTATATGCTGAGCAGCCGCCGCATGCCGCTCTCCGAGCGGCTCCTCGCCGAGGTAGACCGTATGATAGCTGATGGCACTGGTGGCCGGAGTGCAGTTAATCTCGACACGGCTCACAGACTGCGGTCCGTTCGGTTGATATTTGAGCGAGGCGTAGTCACCATCGTCTTCGTCCTCATCATCTACAAGGACATCCTCATTATCGTGTGGAGGCAGCTGGGTGAGCTGCGTGGCGCCCGAGAAGCTGTCGCAGGTGTGCGAGGCGCAAATTTCCGCATAGATATTCTCCTTGGCGTAGTCCAAGGCGGCAGGCGTAATTGGTGCCGGTTCCCTGTGCTCGCTGCTGTCCAAACTAGCCATGACTAGGGAGTCACGCACGCTGGAGTACGGCAAATCATCCTCCACCAGCGATGTGGGTGAGAGAAGCGCTGCCGGAGACAGTGCGACTAGGCCGCCGAGCAAAGAGACGCCGCCAGCTGCGCGTCGTCCTGTGATGGGCCCACCAAACTCCTTGCCTAGCTGGAGCTGCTGTTGTGCTCGGAACTGCGTCTGAATGCGCTTTTCGGGCTCCGTTTCGTGGAGCTGCAGCTTTTGCGGCAACGAAAAGTGTCGCAACTGATGCAAACTACTCGAGGATTTGCTATACTGGCGCGTTTTCACATGGAACTCATTGTAGAGCTTCTCTGTGATAAAGGATTGCGGCGGCGGCGTTTGGTTCTCAACATCCTCCAGTTCGGTGCCGGCTTCGCTGATGGCATCCGTATGCGCAGTAAGCAAATCTGGTCGCTGCTGTGGTCGTTGTCCATTCAGAAGCTCAATGTCCTGCAGGGACATCGACTTTTGCAGCAATGTGTCCAGCGATTTGGGCATGGAACTGCGCTCCATGCTGTGACTTAGCGTGGTCGTCTCCGTTTCGCTGTGCAGCGATTGGGTATCCGTGGTAGCTGCCGCGGGCTCATTGTTGTCATTGCCAAAGCGCTCCTGCAGCAGCTTGGACATGTCCGTGTAGCGTTCCATGCTCATGCGCTTCGCCTGCACATCCAGCTGCAGTTCTGTTTGGGACTTATCCAGTTGCTGTTCTTGTTGTTGCTGCTGCTTGCGAAACCATTTCTTCTTGGTGGACTGAAAGACCTTCATGCGCTCCGTGATGCGATTGGTTGCAACCTGGTTCGAGGTTTCGCCTGTTGCTAATGAAGCCGCTGCAGCTGCTGCCGCCTCTTTGGCCTCCAGCTGTTCCAGGTCGGTCTTACTTAGAAATATGATCGAGTCCTCCTTCTCATGCGCCGCCGTTGACGTTGCCGTCATGCTGCTCTTCTCGCGCCGCAGCAGCTTGGGCAGATGCAGCGGCTTCAAAATTTTGAGTCCCTCGCGCGTTTTGCTGCCCGATCGTTCGCTGCGCTGCAAGAGCTCAATCTCCACAAGTTTGAGAAACTGATCGCAATTAAATTGACAAAACTTAAGCATGGTCTGCACCTGAGCATTGGCCAGCATGCGTTGTTCGGAATCAAAGCCCAGCAAGCATTTGAGCAGTTGCATCTCGCGGCTGAGATAAAGCTTACGCAGCTGCAGCGGCTGCTGTTGCTGTTGCACCGGCGGCAAGGGCCCGTTACCATCCAGCTCCTCAATGGGGCAGCCAATTATGACATCCTCCTTGCTCATCCGACTGATGCACAGCTGCTCGGGTATTTCGGCGCCGGCAGGACCTGAGATGTAGCGCAGCATTAGCGGTAGCTGTTTGGCCGCTGCCACCAAGGCGCCCAATCGATGCACACACTCCGGATTCAGTTTGCGCTGCATGTCGCCCTGTTTCTGCAGCAGCTGCGGTATGCCCGGCTCAATCTCGTAGAATTTGCCTTTGGTCGCCAGCGGCACATACATGACCTGACGCTGCTCGTTCAATAGCTGCGCATAGCGTCCCTTTTCCTTGTCGCGCCCCATGTAGCCTCCACTTGCCACCACATGCGACTTGCACACACTGTTCGTGTGACTCGCCTGGCCATGCTCCTGCTTGCCATCCTCGAAGACGGCCAGCAGACGAAACACCTGACCGCCGCGTGCCGTCGTCTTTATGTACTGCGGCCGCTGTTTGCTGCTGGGCAGGCAGCCCTCGTGGCTGGGACTACTGTTGGCTCCACTCGGCGATGATTCGGTAAACGCCGGCATGTTATCCACCGAGGCAAACTTGTAGACACGCTCGCGAACCAGCTGCATTAGCGTTCCATACTGTGTGGCCGTTGGCAAGCCCTTCTCGTTCAGCAGCGAAAAATACCCTGGAAAATAAGGAGAACATTAATGCCAGTTGCAGAGTCAAGCAGTTGCATAATATTTGATTGACTAGGCAGTATGCAGTGCTTCCTCTACAGATAGACTTAACTTTATCGATGCCTTAGATCAGCAGAAATTCACTCTTAATTAAAGTTATAAAATATTCAGAGCATGAAGAATATTCCCATGCCATAAAGATGCCAGCAAATATGTAAATATATGAGATATTAAGAGTATGCCTCGTAGTCTCATATCTCTTATAAGTGATAAGAGGATTAGATATATTCTATATTTTTATACGAGACCTAAATCAAAATCGATTATTAATTTTAGGGAGACAGATGCAGTTATCCATCATTTAAAATTTTTGTACCTATGGAAAGTACTTAGAGATTTATTAATGAGAGTGATGACATTGCCTGATGACATTAAAAAATATGATTAAGGCAAAGTAATCTTATATTCTTCAGTTAGAAAGTGATTTCTCCTATTTTGGTGTCACTAACCGATTAACTAAGCAGTAGATCTTCCAGCTGTTGTTACACTGGGGAGCAGAGTATTACGCAATTGGAAGATTACGAATTTAGTTTTTGTATTCGCGTCGGTTTTCCGTTGCCTGTGAAAAGTCACATGAAGCCCACAACAATGGGTCGCAGTGGCACTCGCAGTCGTTGCTTACATAATACCCCGATGAGCAATTGTTGTGATTCGATTCTACTGCAACTGCCGGCAGCGTCTGTCACACTGTCCGTCCGTCCGACAGTCAGTCAGTCTGTCACGCATATTAGCCAAAGCGAAACGTAACGCAACTTAAATTCGAGTCGTATCTCTAGTTATTGCTTCTATTGTGGCCCGCTATAATGCCTGAATAGCTCAGTAAACACCAAAATTAGCCAACTGTTTCCAGCCGTGTCATGCATTAGTCATGAGAATGCAACAAGTTAGGTATTGAAATTACGTAAATACTTTAAAAATAAAATTACCTAATTACTTTACTAAACAGTTTATACACATTTTGTAGACAAGGTAGTTAGAAAGAAAAGCCGAAATAAAGTGAAATATCTTGTTTGCTTTCAAGAATTAATAATTATATAAAATTAAAAAAATATTGTTATATTTGCATCTGTGTGAAATCTTTTGAAATAATAATTTTTGATTGGACTGTCAAATTCTATAGCATTTTACAGTTTTAGTACACGACTCGGTTATATCAAATCGTCTTCTGACTCATCCAATATCTTTCTATATGACAATATTTAAATATATATATATACTCTTGACAATAATTTGTTTATTTTATCTACAAAATGCATATGTTTGCATATTTTAGCTCTGAAGATATTTCTGACTGGTTTTGACAGTAAAAATTCCCAACACTTTCCCTGCTCGGTTGTCTACTCTATTGAATACATTTAGTTCCACAAATTTGTCACACTGCCTGAATCAGCGCATGAATCATCGATACTATATAATCTAGTCATGAACATGGCACACGAAATGAACTCCTTGAGTCACTCACGCAGCGTTCAAGATCTCGGAGAGTGGCCACCTCCGGCGTTCGGCCCCTGACTTACCTGGAAACTCCTGGGGTATGAGCACCGTTTTTTTGCGCTGCGATGCCTGCGACTTGGCATTGTGTCCATGGTAGATGTGACGCTGTCGAACGAGCCTGTAGAGCAGGAAGAGCTCATCATGGCCAGGCTGAACGCAGCTGCTGCTGTTGTGGTTGCCGCTGCCAGCGCTAGAGGACGAATTGGTGCCGGTGCCGGTGCCGGTGCCCGTGCCATTGCCCGACTCATTCGCCAGCTGCTGCTGTTGCTGTTTGGGGCCTGTCGATGAGCTGCTCGAGGCAGCCGTGGAGGAGCCGTGCGATGAACTCGACTGCAGCGTCTCATTGGAGCTTTTGCTGCTGTACAAAATGCGCACAACTCGCGGCAGCGAATGCCGCTCGAGGAAAACATCAGCGGGCAATGGTTCCTGCTAAGGAAACATTTACTTGATCAAAAAGCTTTGCCGCCATTTGAATGCACTGCTCACCTCGCTGCTGCTGCTGCACTTGGAGTTCTTGCTGTCGCCCGTTGAGTAATCGCCGCTGCCATTGAGGCCGCCGCAGAAGCCGCTGTAGCCCGCATTATTGCTGCCCGTGTAGCCAGCGTTGTTGGTGGTGTTGTTGTTGTTGTTGTTGGTGTTGTTGTTGTTGCCGTTGCTGCTGGCGCAACCGCCAGCCAACCCGTAGCTGCAGTTGGCGCTGTTGCGCTGCCGTCGCGCCAGCCGCTGCTTCAGCTCAATCTCGTTGCGTCGCGCCAGACGCGCATTCTCGAAGTCCGCCACGGAGAACATGTTCGAGCTGGTATCGTGGGAGTTGAAGCGACGCAGCTTCGGTTTGCGCGCCTCGGCAGCGGCAGCGGCAGCAGCCGCGGCAACTGCCATGTGGCCGTGATGTGCGCCAGGTGGGGCACCTGCAATCAAAACAACAACAAAACTTACATAAAATAAACAGCAAAGAACAATTTTTCTCAAGTTGCCAAAGATTAAATACCCTCGCCGGCCTTTAGCACACAATATTTAAAAGTGTATTGAATTTTCCATATAATTAATACAATTTCTAGCCTAAAGAGTTCGTTTTGGATATATTATTGCGACAACAAACAGAAATATAAAATAGTGGCGCTGAGTGCATGGAAATTCACAGACAGGTGCAATGTTCGTGCGGACCGATAATACAAATGTGTATATACATTTTATATACATTTCGATTACACATTTTGTAACTTATTTAGAATACCCTCGGCAAGGGTATCTTGCACAGGTAGGCAAACACACGGCGAGTGCAACAGTGAGCTAATAGTCTATATATATATAAGTGCATGGTGTGTATATATATCTTATTGTCGTCGCTCTGCATTGGGGAAAATCCCACACAACAAACTTACACACACACACACACACGCACACACACACGCATACACACACACACTGCAAATGCACGGTAAACGCGAAACAATTGAAATTTCAAACTGTTGCCAAGCGCTGAAAAGTTTTTAGCCCAAGCGTTTGCACAGTGGTCAAAGGGATTGCAATATGCCAGCAAAATTTTGACAGGTGTTAATTGAATGTCAAGCCAAATCTCATTGTGCCTGTGTTTAGCTATTTTGAGCAGTTCGCAATAGTATTTAATAGGAATTCTCTTTTAAACCAATTGACAGTACGGCGACAACGTCAAACGAATTTCGGACAGTTGAGACAGCTGAGGATCTGGAATAATTCTAGTTCGTATTTAAGTTCTAATAATATTTACTTGAGATTCGATGACTTTCCTTAACAAATCTCATGGAATATTTTTCAATAATGGTATACAAATCTAATACAAAACAAAAGTGAGAAAAGAAAAGAATATTCAAGCTTAGCTCGAACTCATTTTAATTAAATAAATCAATCGTATTATATCAGAAGCTCGTCCTTAATATTCGTCAGGATGTAAAAATATGTGTAAACAATGCAATTTTATTGCAAATTTAACAACAATTTTTTTTGCCATTTCGGCTACCTAATTCAAAGCATAATTAAAATTCGTCATATTTGAATTTTTATTGCAAATGGCATAGCATTTATAAACAAAAGAGACTCCATTCAAAGCTGTCATGATGTGAATGAACTTTCTACAAAACCTGAAATGCGTGTGCGACGTACGTAATATGCTAATACATTTCTTAATAGCAAAAGCTTTGTTTATTAATTATTAATTTTTGAATTTCGACTTTTATTTTTAGTGGAGCAAAATCGAGAGTGTAAAAAGCGTGTCTAGATTAAATTGACACTAATGGAAAACTTCCACTTTTGGATGGAAAATACTTTCAAGAAACAAATTGAAGCGATTTTCACCTATTTGGGTTGTTCCCGAATACGTTTTCGATTTTCTTCTGCTCAGCTTCAAATTTATTTTCAAAGATCTATGTAAAATTGAAGACTAGCTGAAACGATTCCGAAAAATGCATTCTGTATGTCAAAATGGGGTATGAATACTATGACCATGCTCAAAAGCCCGAAAACACTTTATCAGATGATACTACTTATGGGAATTTGTACTTAACTGGAATGGTCAATTTACGGATAGTTAACTATCCAAAAGCGACAACAATTATCTATCTAATCACTTAAATATTTTTATTGAGTGTACACACTTAGACATATTCATACATACATACCTGTATATGTATGTACGTGCATATGTATGAATTTTTTGAATTATCCAAAAAAGCTGCAACTCAATAAAAAGTTAAATATCTTGATTTTGATTGCTTTTTGTTCGATTGCAGTCCATTGTCTGATGGCGATTCGCAGTTGTTGCTGTTGCTTTATAGGTCGGTGGAGCTATTACTCACTTTAATTGCGCACATTTAGCTTAATTTTTTGTTGTATGCTTAATAAATACATACATACAAAACACATACTCACACACACATGCAGCTGATTGTAGAGTGCAGGCAACGTAAAATCACAGCGAAATTATTGTACAATATATGTAACAGTGAAAGAGGAAGAAGCAGAAGCATAAAAAATACTAAACGTTTTGCAATTGCGCTTATCTTTTGTGAAATATCAATTGCAACAACAGCAACAAAAAACAACAACTTCAGCAACAACTGTGCCAAGTGCTCGTCAGGCGAGTGGGCGAGTGGGCGAGAGGCGTTGGACGCAGCGCGCGCTGCGTTGTCGTCACGTTTTGTGAAATTACGCGAAGCGACCGACGCGCGCACTATTCAGGCAGTAACGAAAGGGGGCAGACGACAACAAATGCAAGCAGCAGCAAAAGCAACAACAATGAGCAGCAAGGCGTAATCAAACAAATCTACGAAAACGTAAACTCTCTTGCGCTTGCTCTCATTCACGCGCTCACGCTCTCTCTCTCTCTCTCTCTCTCTTTCTCTCTCTCATGTATTTACGTCTCTCTTGCACTTTTGTTGGTAGCGCGTGCCTTGCCTTGCATTCATTCCAATCGTATGCGCATACATACACACACTGCGTTATGTGCACGCCTGTGCGCGTGTAAATCTTTTGAATGCCCACACCGAAAAAAAAAACCTCCCCTGTTGCTTCACTTACCGTTACAAGCGGCAGCAGCGCTGTTGCCGGGTGCGCCATGCACTGCAGCTGCCACACCTCCGACTACAGTTGCGCCCACCACTGCAGCTCCAGTTCCAACTCCTGCCGTGGGTGGCGCTGCGCCCGCTGCTGCAGCAGCTGCCATGTGCGGACTGCTCTTCACCAGCCAATTGGCTAGATGACGTTGACGCTCTAGCTCGATGTTGGTGCGTTGCATTTTTGCTTCTTTTGTTTCGATGCGTTTTATTATATTTTTCTCGCGTTTACGCCGACTGCGCCGACAGCAGCGACGCGTTGCCGTCGGTTATTAACTACCGTGCGCTCTAAGCGTCTCGCGTTGTCAACTGTCGAAAGCTTACTAATGCTGAGCGTAACGTAGCCAAAGTGCAGATCGCCCACCACGCTCCCAGACGCTCTGTCGTCGTTGTCGTTGTCGTTCCTGCTGCTGTAACGAGGCATTGAGAGCAAAAATTGAGAGAATAGTTTACATAAGTGAGCGTGCAAATAAATAACAAAAACAACAATGTCGAAATGTGCACAACGAAAAGTGAATAAAAAAGATGTTGATGTGAAATGAAAGAGCGAGCAGGCAAGCAAAAGAGTTGTGCTTGTTGCGAATATGTGTGCGTGTGTTTGTGTGCGTGTGTTTGTGTGTGTACGTGTGCTGTGCATAAATTAAAATTGGCCTGCGTAACTCTGGCAACGATGACGACGTTATCACCCAGCTGCGATTCAAATTCTCTCTTCTCTCGGCTCCTGCTTCGTTGCTTCGTCGCTGCCTTATTCAATGTTGCCCCGCACCTTAATTGTTATCGCCTCGCGCGCGTCCCCCGCTCCACATACACCATCACCACCCGCAAACAGACCGCTCGGGCGAGCCAGAACGTCTGGCAGCACAACGACCGCTGCGCGTCATCTTCAAACGAAAATGCGACAATGTGTACGGAGGGGTCGGTGTTGTGGGCGTGACTGTGTCAGGCCTGACGTTCGGCCTTATATCACACAAACTAATATATGTATGTATGTATATAGATACATACATATGTATGTACATAGTATGTATTGCTATTGCTTTGGCTTTTGTTTTTATGTTCTTTCTTAGAAAGGGTCTCATAATTTTGTCATAATTTTGGCAAAGCGTGCACAACGGCAAAAAGCCAAAATACATTGATACTTCTGTATGTATGTATTTACATATGTATGTATCGTTATATTATGTATGTACATACAATGTATGTCATACAAACTTGTATGTATTTGTTCCGCATGACGTGCTGAATTAAGCGATCTCCCGACAATTTTACCCATACGTCGCATTGAGCGTCTGTTGCTAAGCCAACTTTTTTATTAGAGCAATTAAATGGGATTGTATCACAAAAAGTACTATGTATGTACACACATATGTACATATAACCTTTAGTCTCAGAGTAGGCTAATAATTGAACATTTTTCGCAAGGTAGTGAAAAAGAAAGGTCTAGCAAAATACCGAAAATATTCTACAAATTACCGAAATATATTTGAATAATGTACTTTCTATTTTTTTTGCATGAGTTGTACATATGTATGTACATATACATATGTATGTATAGCAAACAGCTGTTTAACATCATTTCTGGGTATTTTGTATGCCATTTTGCTGACATCTATTCACAGTAAAACGTCAACAATTGCTGTCTCGCTCAAGCATACATACATGTACATACACACATACATACATGACAAGTAAATCTTTTTAAAGGGTATTTTTCCATTATGAATGCATTTACAATGTTGTGTGCTAGAGTTGAAAGCAGTAACAATAACATCTGGTTTTTAACAACTTCATAAAGAGTTATTGTTAAATTTAATTGTCACACTGTCTTTTGTCTTATATTAATTTAAAGGAACAACTGTTTTTTGAAGTAACACGATATTACAACAATTGTTTTATACCCATTTCTGTTTGTAAGGTAATTACCGAAATCTGGTTTTAGATTTATTTATTTTGAAAGATAAGGCGTTACTAAGTTTTTTTTAATATATTTTCCCATATGAGTCACATTTTGTCTGTACTATACGAGTAGAGCCTTGAGAAAGCGTATACAAAGTTCGAGGTGTAGAGATAACGGTGTGTGTATGTGCATTGAATTGAAGGTTGCTTTTTGATTCCGGAAATCAATTCGAACTAGACAAATGTGTACAATTCTTTGAACACCCTTTAAAAATATATGATACATATGTATGAATAATAATGATGTTAGTTAAAATCTAATTTGCATTTAATTATGCTTTTGCGTGTTTTATATTTTGAAGTAATTTTTCATATTTTATTTTATTTTTATATTATTTCATTGCTTCTATAAAGAGTATTTGCAGTTTGCCTTGTAAAAAAAAAACCTTTTTTTTCTTGTTTTTGGTATTAAGCTTTGAACACGCACGCAAATTTGCAATTAATTTGTACACATATTAAAATGATGTTTGGCTATAGAACACGGTGTTTTTAATGGCACTAAAGCACACACATGCAAAAGTGTATATTAGTGTGTATTGATAGATGTGCATGTGTGCCCGAAAAGTACAGCAAATACTGTTTGCCCTCCCTTTTTCACGCTCGCTCTCTATTTACGTGTGCTTTGCATTTACATACGTAGCGTCAGCATCTGCCTGCATTATAGCACGTAAGCTCTTTTTCTGGGTAACGGGATCAAACTCAATTGTGGAAGAGAGGAAGAGAGAGAGAGGGAGCTTATTGAGTGCATGTGTGCTTATGTATGCGTGTATTTGTATTTCTGCTTAAAATAAAGAGAACTTAAATTTCAGGCAGAGCATTTAGACGTCGGTTTGTTTTCTTTGCCTCCCACCTTCTATTCTCTTGTGTATTCTTTGTCAACTGCTTCGGTTTAAAGTTAATGAGCATCGGCAATTCGCCGAGCGCCTCAGGTGTTTCCCCTGACGCATGAAAGCGCGGCTTGCCGGGGGAGGGGCGGGCGCACGCTGGGATTGCTGTTCTATTGCCTTTGTCTCGACTTGTGTGTCTCTCTAGTTTTGTTAATCTCATTTCCATGCGTTGCGGTTTCTGTTAGCTCCGTCGGGGCCCTGTCAGCTGTCGCCGCTCTTTTTGATGAATCACAGGCCTGGCCAAACACAGCTAAAAATACTTGCGTACACACAGAAAATGCAAAATTCATGGCCGCCGGTCCGTGGAATGCGGTGAAGGCGGCTTCAACATCTACGACAAACTGGCAAATGAGCCAAACATTTGGTGACGCTTACGCGCAGTGGCGAGGGCTGTAGATTGTGTCTAAAGTAAGGTTCAAGCGCCGCTTGGTTTACGCAAATATTTGAAATCTGTTGCCAGGCGACGTTCCGTTGCGGTCTGTGACTCAGAAAACCGTCGCAGATCCACAGCCAGCGGTCAGCCAAGCGGCGTCAGGTGGCCAGGCGACATGCCCAGGCACACATGGGAAACATATGTACATACATACATACATACATACATATGGATATGTCGTTTTGGCTATTTGGCCAATTGGCTGGACACTGCACACTAAGCTCAGGTCAAGCCCTAAGCCAAGTGATGTACCATGGGCAGAAATTCATTGTACACAGACAGATTTTTCAACTATAATATTTTAAATATTATTTTACACTGCTTTTATTATTATTATTTGTATTTCAAAAGTCATTATTATTAATAAGACATATGGAGAATTTTGATGAATTTTGATATGTTTTTATGTTTTTTTTTATCATTTAATTTGTATTTATTATTAGTAAATATTTGTTACTTTTCCTATTACCATTTATATTCTGTTACAAATATTATTAACATTATTATTATTTCCATATAATGCACATATAGATAGATTATATTTCGAATCATCATCTCGATTCAAATCTATAAATAGAGCTTTTTAAACATATTTTTTTATAGTTTTTATAGCGTAATCAATAACTATCAGAGAGATTAGTTTGACAATATCTTGAAAGAGGATAGTCGTCTTATATGCGTTAATTAACAATAAAAACCAAATTAATTTGAATATATGAATATAAACGGTATCAATAAAATCGTTTATCGTTTATTGCTAAAGAAACAAAAAATAACATGTTTTTATAAAAAAAGAAACAATCTACAAAGCGAAGGAAGTTCAAAAACTTAGCGTAACAATAATATTTGTTTGATTCAAAACATGGAATTTATGTGTCTGCAATTTTAAGAAAAAATCAAATCTTGTTAATTTTACGAACTATTGGAGATCTTTTAGCAATTGATTTGCCTTTGAAATATTAGTTTAAGCCAGGCTCTTGCACTGATAGAGTTAAAGTGAAATCCAATTCGAATACGGGCTGCTGATATTTTAAATAATCCCTGAATAGTTGTACATTTGTTAAATAGTTTTAGATATAAGCTAACTGTCAGCCAATTAAATTGAAGCCAAAGCGAACCACAACGAATGCGAATGCCTAGCTAAAAATGGCCTAGACAAAAGCTTCTTAAGACGTGGCTTAAATGGGCTCGTCTGCGGCTGTCTGTGCATTGCCCTGAACCGTTCCACACCTGACCCCCCCCCCACGCTGCCCCTCTGCCACCAACTTAACCACCTTTTGGGGCCATGTTATTGCATTCATGTGCAACTAATCGACGTATGCAGGTTTATTGGTTTCGGCTCCACTCCACTGTGGTGCGGGGCGGAGCGGAGCGGGACGGCGCGGTGGCAATTACGTCGCTTTTGCATTTCGCATTTGATGATGTGGTCAACCAGGCAGAGCAGCAGGCAGCCGGCAGCAGGCAGCAGGCAGCTAGAGCCAGAGCCACAGCTTGGCAATGCGGTTGCAAATGCGCCGTTAGAGACGGACGGACACGTGGCCAGAGCAGGGCAGGGCAGGGCAGGGCGGTGTGCATCGAGAACAGCATGTGGTCACCTGGCAGGCAAATACATATGCGCACACTCAGAGAAAAAATGCAGTTTTAAGTTCTCATACTTGACTAGATAAATATCATGTTTAAGGTTCGAGGTGCAAGGTTCCGGCTTTAAATATAATTTGTATAATTTTTCTTTTTAATTTTAAAGGGGCAGATAGAAAAAAATGGATAATTGTGGAATAATATTGGCATTATTTTAGGAATTATGCCTCAGAAATTTCGAGAGGTAAGATAGGTTTAAGTATTTCCAGCTTGATCAAGCTAAAACAATATTTGAAGTTTATTTGCATGCAAAATATCAGCTTATTTCTCTCAGTGTAAGCCAGTACATCCGATGTGCATGTTTCGTGCTTGACTCAAAGGGGAAAGTCGGAGGATATGGGTTATGGCATGGTAAGCGCCCATGCAATATGTATGTAAGTTGAGGCATATTTATGTACTAAACGCATTAAACGCTGGACAATTATTTATTAAACAAGCAATGAGAAAAGATAAAGAGAAAAAACGAGAGTGAGAGACAAACAGACAGAGAGAGAGAGAGACAGAGACAGACAGATACAAATGGAGTAAGGCAAATGACAATGTGAACGGATGAAGATGAATGATGCATAATGATATATAGAGGTGGGCCGAGGGAGAGAGTAATACGAAAAGGAAATGCGAAATACACTCAACTTCAAGTGGGATTTTTCATTTGACAGATATGATGAATGCATAGACTTGAATTAAAAAAATTATAATAAAGAGAAGACAAACTAAAGTTAATTAATCAATGCAAGTTATGCGATATACTCGATGTTAGCTTTTATGTGTTAATTATAGAAACATTACACTTGGCAAATTGATTGCAAACTTTAAATATTATTATAAGAATTGTCACATTTTCTATTTGAATTATTTTTTTGACCATATGAATTTGGTTCTTTTAGAGGATTTTTTTTAAAATTAGTTTCACGTTTTCAATCTCGTATCTCTTGGAAATAGTACAGCTATTAACTTTTACGACAGATATAGGTCTAGTTAGGTTATATCCAGGAAAACATATACTCTTAGGTTTTCTTCATATTGAGAACATACGACTGACGTTTAGGTTCATAGAATTGCCTTTTTATACATTTATCGTAAAACGCTTTACCTAAGCAAACTTTGTCTAAATTAATTTTAAGATACAGATGCAGGTCTCAATATTTACTCAGTGTTAAAAGCATGTGGCATACTGAAGCATAAATCAGTATATATATTTTCTCATATATATTTTAAAATTCTATTAAAACTACGCAATGGGAAAGGTAAATACGTTAATGTATATGCAAATGAAACTCTAAATGACAACTGTTCTTAGATAAAGTTTAATACGGCGCACTCGGGAGTCGAGCTGCATCGTTTGCTGCATTCGAAACTAAAGCCAAGTCTTCCGGCCCGGAAGTCCTCCATAACACTGATACTGCAAGAGAGCAAGCGGCGCAGTATTAAATTATTAGGAAATATGAAAAAGACTTTACGAGTAAACCAGAATTTCAAGTTAAAGAACGTCAAGTCCACAAAGCTAAAGAAACGGCTGCTAAAACGCCTTGTCTACAAAATACAAGCTGCTAAGCGTGACAGGAAGCTGGCGGCAAGGCTTTATGACTTAAAAAGACAATTCAAGGCGAAGACAGCACTTAAAAAGGATTCAAAATGTTCAAAGCAAACTTTGCAGCAGGTAATTAAAAATCAGACAGGATTTCGATTTGGTTTCTTCTCCAAAAATAAATTCTAAAATAGCTTAAAATTTTAAGATGTTTCTGTTTACCTTATCAAACAGATCCCGGAAACCCCAATTGATCAATGGGTTATGTCTAATGTTGACTCTGAGCTACATGAGGAGCTGTGTGAATGTATCGATAAACTTATCGATATAAAGATAATGAAAGTGTTGCCGCTTCAACGAATCCATGTGGAGTTCCAACAGCCGCTAATCCAGTTTGTGACTTACACTGCGGAACCGCTAAGAGGACGTCGCCTTGAATGCGATTTGACCAAACTTCCCACACGATGGGAATTGCTATGGATTATGCTGCAGAGCGACAGGATCATATATAACGATCTTTTCTATATACGTCAGCAACTAAGAAGGGATCCGGAAGTTTCCTCTATATGCAGACCCACACATATGGCACAGTCCACCAACAGACAAAATCCATGCCGTCTCCTAGGAATGTTTCTTATGTGTCTCAGTTTCTTTGCCCTGATGTTTGCAATCTTTGGTCAGTCGTTTTATGGACCCACCAAGACATTTACGTTTTGGGAATGGTTTTTAAGCAAATTGGATTATTTTCTGCGCCTATATTTCTATATTGATATCAACAGTTATTAAGCAAAATTGTCATTGTTGCGTTTTGTTTAGCTACAAACTAGCTTTAAATGTTCAGGAAATAAAGTTAAATCCGGCTCGTTACTTCCTGCTTATGTCTAAAATTAAAGATCGGGTAATTTTAACATTTTCGATTCTTAAATTGTGGACTCAAGCCTAATCAGTCGAAGAAATGCTTGGCACTTAACTGGATATTCTTTGGGGCGGTGCTAGGGCTTGTGCCACGCCCCTAGAAAAGTTACTACTCAGTAAACCAAACTTTTGTAGGAAGTTCAAGCGGCGGCTGTGCGGAAGGGGCATGAAAATGGGAAACGGAATCGTAATGGGCTGGGATTGGGCATGGGTGTAGGGGTAGGGGGGTAGGGGGGTTCGGAAAATTCGGTAGTTTGGAAGGGGCTTAAACGTGGCTGTCTGTGGCGCCGGCAGCTGCTCGCTGCTATCTGCAGCTGCGATTTATTAACAGTTAGCTGCCGTTGTTATTTTAGTTGTTGTTGCATTTCGCAGCTAGCCGAAAAATTTATGGCCTGCAGCCACATGATGAATGATTCTGATAATAATATTTTGTTATTGCTTTTTGCCTGGGGCGTCGTTTTTTTTTTATTTCCCCTTTACATATAAAACATTTTTTTTATTTTTTTTTATTTTTATTTTTATTGCTGTTGCAGCAAGTTTTGGCTGCGTTTTGTAGCCAGCAAAAAAAAATCTTTTATTTTGAAGTCACCATGGAGCCATGTCTCAAGACCTTGTAAATAAGTGTTGGGCAGAAGCAGAGCGGGCGAGAGTAGGGAGGGGGGCGGGGCGATGGGAGTAGGGCGTAGCTACTGCCAGTTGCCTCCTGCTGTTAACCTAAAACATTTGGCGGACCAAAAGGCAAGCATCAGCCAAAGTAATAAAGCAAAGGTTGCCACAAGAAATTTGGCAGTACATTTTTAATGGCTAAAAACGAAAAGCCTTGCCATAAATATATTTATGGATCTGGATTTAAATATATTAAGTACACTACAGTATTATATTAAACCGAAAAAAAAAACTTTAAATTTGTTTAAATATAGTTTTAATTAACAATTTCTGTACGTTTTCTAAGTGAATCTCAGAAAATATACTTCTGCCTCCTTGAACAATTTTTTTTTTGATACAGCGTAAATAATTTTCCGAAGCCCGTCTCCAATAATATTTTACAAAAATATTTAAAAATAATGGCGAGTCGTTGAAATCATAATTCGTCAAATACATTTTTAATCGAATATTTTCCACAATATTCCACACTTGAGGAAACATTTTCGTGTGGACTTATGTCATTAAAGTTATCTGCTATCAATAATTCAGCTGCCCATTTTCCTTATTGCCCCCAACCTGGAAAACCACACGCATCCGGAATTCTACCCACCGTCCAAGCATTGCGAATTTCTAATGCAAATCTGAACAATTTGCATTAATGGTCGGACCCCGCTTTGAATCCAAGAAGCGCAAACGGATAAGTGGACTATATAGGTTGTCGAGTGTGGGTTGATAATTAGCCTTAACATTTGCGTCGCGTGGGCGGCTCGTTGCATATGCAAATTACAGACGATTGGTTTCGCATTACGTAATTAATAATTCAATGAAAATGTGCATGTCAATCACGCGCATGCAAGAAGCCACCTTTGCTGTGGGCGTTTGGCTAGGTGGGATTTAGAAATACGTATATATAAAAAACACCTATACCTATTTATTTATATGTACATACGCCATGATGGCACAAACCGGCCAGCTCTGATAAATAGAGTATATACAGCGACCGGAAAAATGAGGCTAAAAATCAAGTTGGCTACAAAACTGAGAGACATGCTTGTAGGAAAATCAATTTGAGATCATTTTCGGTGACAATTTTCTAGAATATTTTAATTAAATATATTCTTAATAAACAGATATTCAGATTGTAATTGTGCAATAATCACACACAGTTAAAGTTTACATTAAATATTTTATATCTCGCCCTTATATTGAGGCCAAAATCTGCATTCAAGTACAAAGAAATTTTAGCTTTAAAAAATATATGTGCCTATAACTAGATTTTATATGATGCCAGTTATTATCAGGTGAGTAGCTCTACTATCTATTCAAACGTTATCTCTGTGATGATAGGGTATGCATTAGTCGTGCAGATTTTAGTCGTTTTTGTATATGGTATATAGCGAATGGGAGCTCTCTAATTATAGCTAGTTAGTCGACGTTCTCGATGGAGCCTATTTGCTCGAATCAATAAATTTCACAGTTGGACGCACAGGTGGCGCTTGGCGTTGGCTCTTGGTGAATGGAGCCGGCGGGGCATGGTGGTGCATGGTGGTGGGGAGGCGATAAGGCGACGCTGCAGACACAGCAATTTGGCAGCAGCGGGCTTAATGGGCCTTTTGTTAACTTTGGCGACTGTGTACGTGTGCGTGTCGGTCTGTGTGAGTGCAGTCAACGTAAATTCATAAATGTTTGGCGCTCTGGCTACCTTTTAACCCTGCCACCGCCACCCTGTCCACAGCAGCAGCTGCATCTGCCTGCACCTGCCCCTTTGTTGGCGGCGCACAGTGGTGCAAGTGAAAAATAAAACTGTGCTCAAAAATCATTTCTACCTTTTTGCTGGGCTAACGTTATTTTGTGTTCCTCTAAGTAAGCAAATTAATATCCCCGATTATAATCAAATTTATGTTAGCACTCATGGAATTAGTTACATGAACCTCGCTTGTGAACTTATATCTTGAATTCTTGTCCCCGGCGCGAGTTCCACTGTGCAGCCTCCTGTTTATTTAAGCAAGCAATTTGGCTTTTATTAGACGACAAGCAACAGCAATTGCAGATGTTGTTGAATATGCTACTCAACTCTACAGCTGAATATGTAACTATATGCATATATTTATATATTTATATGTATAGTATATGGGATATATCGTATATATCTTCATGCCGTTTATCCCACCCTCGCTCGTTAAAAATCACTTAAAATTCCATCATCATAAATTTGTCAAAATATTTGTTTACACTGCGCTACTTTAACGTGTTCGTAGACCCCTCCCCCTCCCCCCTCCCCGCTGGCCTATGCTCTGGGTGACTGAATCGTTGGATTAGTTATGGCATCTGTTTTTATTTGTTTTATGGTTTTCACGCCATGAAATTAGATTTTGGGCTAGTCGTGAATCTTAATAAACAAATATTCAGTGTGGCACAGAATTTTGTTTTAGTTCAAAAGAAGCTAAAAATATTTATAATTAACTTTCAAATAAACATTTTTTCGACACAATAACCGAATTTCAAGCTGTAAATAAGGCAAATCAAATAAATAAGCTTAATATTTTAATACGATTTTTTTTAGTAATTTTCTCAAAATATAATTAAAAAGTCGGAACTGGACTTGCATTCAAAACTCCTCTTTTGCAGCTACTTGACTTGGCTTACAGGGTATTAAATTAAGAAGATCCGATTTTGATATTGTAGAGCTTTAATTACTCTGCCAAGATATTAAATCGTTTTCGACTTAACGTTAGTTAGTTCGCTTGACAATCGCAATTGAAGGACTTTTCGCCATTGCGTCTGGCTATCTACAAGTATTTCAGCTACACATCTCATATCACAGCCAGTTCAATCCCATTTTTCAAACACAACAAAAAAAAAAGAAGGAATCCTGCAAATGTTTACATAATACGAACCGCAGTAGCTGTTTTAGTCGCAGTTCGCCCGCAGCTCTTCAAATGCCAAACCCTGGACTCTACCCTGTAGTCTGTCGTCAATGCTAGGTGTGATGTTTGAACTACACTCAACTCGGCTTTACTTTGCTTTACTTTGCTGATGCTGATGCTGTTTCTGTTGCCTTGCTTTACTGTTTTACGGGAAAGTGTTTTTTGCTTCACTTGGCTCAGCCATAAAGCACGGCCGGGACTTATCCTTAGGTGCCTGGTGTTGCGGGTTACGGGTTACGTGCTAGAGGACGCACTGCACCACTTGGTGTAAAATAGAGACCGTACATAAAGCGACAACAACAACAAGAACAAGAACAAAAACATTGCTGACGCTGGTGTTATTAACATTTCTGTTGACATCCTTTGCGTTCAGTTTTTTTTCTTTCTGTTTTTCTCCTTTTTTTTTAGAGGGTGTGCATTTATTTTTTTTTTACACTTTTCATATGTACTTAGCCGCCTTCTCAACTCAATCTTTCATATACGTGGCATTTTCATTTACCGCGCATGTTTTAAGTCGCTTCAAAGGCCCGCACAGTGGTTCAAGTGATTGTTATATGAAAATTTGAGTGTTTCAAACAAAATACAAAAGATGAAAGTAACATACAATAACAGTGAGTGGAAAAAAATGCTTATGGATTGAATATCCAAACACGGTTTTAGCCAAATTCACCCACATCAATGGAAAACATTCACGCATATTTCGCTCAAGGAAGTGAATTCGCCGAAAATGTTGAGATACGTCTAAATTTAATTACATTAATTATTATTGTACATCAATTAAAAAACAATTAGCTGGCACGGCCTAATGACGTGCTGTAGACAAATTTGTGTCAGAAAAACATTTCTACCAGCACTAGAACTATTAAACATGGACAAAATGGAACTGCTGCGGATCTGGTGCTGTCTCGTGATCATCTTTGTGCTCAGCAGTGCACTGGCTGAATATCTGGTGCGCGTGGATCAGTTTAATTTTGAGGTCGAGGATCGGGAATTGATTGTATCGCAGAGCACCAGCATTGAACAGGATGGAAATCGTAGCTATCTCTCCGGGCATTTGATCGTGGGTAAGCCCATCAATGAGATTTCGATGCTCGCTTCGATGGACATTTCGCGCCCAAGTTTGCCGCGAGTGCGCCTCTTCGCTACGAAAATGGATCTGTGCTCATTTTTCAATAACGACTATAAAAGCAAATTTGTGCAACAGTTTTATAACAGATACGTCAACTTTATTAATGTTCGACCACGTTGTCCGCTTCAAGCGGTAAGTAAATCTATGCAAATAAATATATGAATGTTCCTTATAAAATAACTATTTTGTTGCATTTAGAACGTCAACTATTCACTGCAGCGCAGCTACATAGATGAGCGAATTCTGCCCGAATTACTGCCAGAGTGCAGTTATTTTCTGAAGCTGGAATTTCGGAATAAGACCAAACACTTGGCCCAGGTCCTTATTTCGGGCCATATAACTCCCGTTGCAAGCAAAGTGCCAACTCCAAAGTTTCGTGTAAAATTTTAACACCAGTTTTAAAGCCTTAAAGAAAAGAAGTAAAATATATACACGCTTTTTGGTGGCAAACAATGCGACTTAAGGGAACTAGTCACACATATGGTGTGTAGACTTTTGTTTATGATACGCATGAGAATTGCATTCAAACAAATTGTAAGAAAAGCGGCATGTTTTTACTCGAAAATAATCACCCATATTCCACTGAAGTAAGGGAATTTGCAAGAAGCTTCAAAATACGTCTTCCCCATAAAACTATATATAATGACATAGTTACGTAAATGATTATGTTAAACCTAATTAGCTGGAACGATCTATGTTCTATAAAAAAAAAACAAACATTTGGTGTTAAAAACATTTTTTGGCAGCGCAAAAATTCGTCCAAACTATAACTGCGAATGATTTTCGTGTTCAGCTGTGCATCGAGCAGAAAGGCAATCGTAGCTCTCTGGTCATTTTAATCTTAGTAAGTCCACAAATCAGGTTAAAATGCTCGCTTAGATGGATACATTTGCCGCGTGAGCATGTTTTCAATTCAAAAGGAACCTTTGCTCCTATTTCAACAACGACTATAAAAGCAAATAGCAAAAACCTGGTACACGGTTCGCGACTTCTACGTAAAATTTAGCAATGTTTTACAAATTTGTCGGAATAGTACAAAAAATGTTGCCAACATGCATATTACGGAGCATATATAAACCGTCGCCAGCAATCGGATAACTCCAAAATTTGGTGCAAATTTTTAAAACTGATTTTCTAGAACTATTTAATTGAAAAAATCTACAAAGTAAACAAGTTTGACTTAAACATCTTTGGATCAAAACAGAAGTTTTATAATTTACTTCAACAATTATTTTGGATTAAACTTTTTTAGCCTCAAATTTTCCTTATATATTTAAAACACATCTTAAAATGAAACTTAAAATTTGAATGGCCAACCTGACTCCATTTCAATTTTCAATATTAGATCAGTTTTTTATTTATTTTATTTTATTTAAATTTTGTCTAATTATTGTTAAAATCAGTATATCAAAATTGCCCCAATTAGAACATAATTCGAATAGACAACGTGTATTTTGTGTAATATCTGATATTTTTGAGCTGTCCAGTGAACAGTTTAAGCTGGGCTTTCACCATGGTTAGTTGGCTTTGGTTTTGGTTCTGTTTCGGGTTGCCAACCCTCGTGATGGTGCATGGGAAGACGCAGCAACCCAATTTTCGTATTTTCATAAACGAGTTTGCCATCAGGCTGATGGTCAAGGATCTTTTCGAAGAAGCCAATTGTGAAGTATACCGATCTCGCTTTGTCAACTGTAATATGATCCTTCGGCGCAATGTTGATCAGGTGGACGTAGAGGCAACCCTGGACATGCTGAAGACAAACAATAAGACAATGCGTCTCTTTAATGTACGCTTGGATGGTTGTCAATTTTTTGACACTCTTCACAAGAATCTTCTGTTTAATGTGTTTGTGAAAAGTCTAACTAATGCCATACACGGTAGTCTAAATTGTCCGGTTATATCGGTAGGTATAGGTATACCAGAATTATTTTTATTATCTCATTTCATTTGGAATGTGTATTTCGCTCATTTCACTGGCAGCACTTTAACTACACGCTTAACAATTGGAGTCTGGAAGAGACCGACTTTCCCAACTATATGCCCGAATGCGTGTTCAAGGCTGATCTTACATTTCTAGAACATGATAAGACAATCTTACGTTTACAAATAGATGGTAGAATAAAGCATAAGAACTAACAAAATTATCGAAATGTACTTGTTTATAAGCAACAACATAATTCATAAATAAAAACTCACGATTATTATATTATATATTGGACAAACAAGTTTGCAATCATTGGCTCTGCTTAGGGTTACCACCTTGCAAAATGTTGAATGCCAAGCGGGAACAACACATTGTTAGATAAGACGGCAACCTTAAACATCTTAAGGACCAACAATCAATTTAGTTTGATTCTCTATATGTACGCTTTATATATATTTATATATATAATTAAGTTTTACACGTTAGGTTACTATAAAAAAATATATTTCAATTTATTATTTTCACTTAACGGCTACTTTTGTTGAGTACATTCAGATTTGCTTCCCGAATATGAACTGATTTATCTAACTGTTGCGGTCGCTTAGCAAACTTCGCTTTGAGAGAGTTTGAGTCAAAATTGAGTGAAGTTTGAGCTGCGTCAGCAATTATGCGTGGGATAGTACTCTGATGGGAACATTGACAGTGGCGTGATATTTAGGGTGAATTGTTTATGTCTACCAAAGGGGGACAGTTTGATCTTGACCAATGTCGATGTTATCACCAGGCTCTTTGTTTACAATATTAGAAATGTTTATAATTGTGCTTATGCTTATGTGCTAAGTTATGTTAAAGGGTGGGTGCGACTATGGATATGTCACTCCCCCAACCATTAGAAAAGTGCCTGTCCTCAGGTGTTTAAGTTTGGATATAGTGTAACATTTTCTTCTTTTAGAATTGGTATATCTCCTATTATTGTAGGTGTTTCTTCTACTTTGGGTTTTTTATATTTTATAATTAATTTCTTAGGTATGCTTTTGAACTTATATGTCAAATACAGTGTTAAACTTATTAATATGATTACAAATATGGTTATTGTAATTATCTGGAATACATTGTTAAATTTTGTATGTGCATTTATAATTTGTTTCGTTTGTACAAACGAAAGTGGTTCTAATTTTATAACATCATTGCTTACGTAAATGCTTTGAGTATAATCTAACATATTGTTTGAAATTGAAATTTCATTAATTTGCAATGAACAATTAAAGATTTTTATTATATTGTTTCCTTCTATTGTTATTTCGTTATTTATACAATTATGGTTTAATATAGTTTTTGGTAAATTCCAAGTTAAAATTATATTTGGTTCTATGTAGTTGATTTGAAAATTTTGCAAAATTTTAGTATAACTACATTCTGATGTTATTTGGTTTAAAATTCCTGTTAAACATTCATTATTAATTAATTTTTTTGTTTCTCTGCTATAAACTTTTTTATCTTGGGTAAAATATTTTTCATGAGCTATTTCTGTCAAAATATTATTATTTTCATCCGGGTATGGAATTATTTCGAATACCGGGCTTTTTATTATTTCTCGAGGAATATGGGATATTATCAGTATTTCGTTTGTATCTGATTTAAACCAAGTGGAAGTTTTTGTATTCAACAATTTCTCAGAATTAACATGCAACAAATAGTCATGTTTTAGTAATTTTGGGTTAAAAATTCCTAATCTTGTGAGCTGCATTCCCATCTCAATGTCTTCTATATATTCTGTAAAGTGTTGTAAGTTAAATATAAGGATATCTAATTTCTTTCCTTTTTGTTTCTCTTGATCTAGTTCGTTCATGATTTCTATTCCTTTGTTTATAGCTTCTATTATGTAATTTAATTCGTTAACCTGAACGCTGTTTTCTGCTAAGTTGCTTATTTTTTGTTCAATTTCTGCTTTGTCTTCTTGATTTAATGTTCCAAATAAGTATTTATATGCTGTTCCTACTATGTTAACTAAACCTCTTTTGCTACGTTTGGCTATTTTTAAGCCGTTTATTTCTCTGTTTAATTTTTCTACTAGGTATTCGATTTGTATAAGGTTATTGAATTCTTTACTTTGTTCAATTAAATTGTTAAAAGTTTCTTCGGTTTTTGTTGAGGTTATTTATTAGTTTTTCTTTATTAGCTTGAGTGTCATACTCTGGTGTACCTGCATATATGAATATGTCCGCTGGTGTTCTGTTAGTCGTTTTGTGCTTTGTTTTATGATTGTACGTGTAGAGTATAGTTTCAAATTTTGTAAGTTTATTTTCGACGTCTGAGTCGCTGTTAATGATTCTTAGTTTTTCGTTAACTGTCTTATGAAATCGTTCTACGTCGGATATACCGTTTTTACTAGTGGTTATATTAATATTTACTGCTTCTGATTTTAGCCATAATTGTAAAGCTGTGCACATAAAAGCTGAGTCTTTGTCTGCCTTTATTTCGATGGGTTTACCCATTTGGTTGAACACTTGTAATATAGCTCGTTTGGTTTCTAGCCAGTCTCTACTTTTTATTTCTATTAATGATGCAAATTTTGAATAGATATCAATGCAAGATAAAAATTGTTTATCTCCTACTATGTAAAAATCCATTACATATTTTTCTCGGATATTAGCGATTTCCGGAGTTATTTCGAAAGTTAATTTTGTATCTCTGTGTTCTGTTTTTGCGATGTTGCAAATCTCACATTCATTTATTAGATTTTGAATTAGATTTTGATAATCTGGGAAATAGTGGGTTTCTTTGAACCAATTGATAGTTTTTTCAATTCCTGGATGTAATAATTCTTTGTGCTTTTTTAATATTAATTCTTTGAATTCTGCGTATGTTTGAAGGTCTATTAATTTTGTACTAGTTTTCATTGCCTTTGTTGAATTATTCGGACTTATTATTTCTAAGTAGGCTTCTTGAAAAATTGGAAAATCTGCTTCGTTGTGGAAGTATAGCACACTTTTCTTTGTGCATAAGTATTCTTTTATTAATTCTTTGGCATGCGTATTAGTCATGTCTTTGTACGTAATTTTTATGTTGGTTTTGTGAAAGTAATTCGTAACTTTTGTTTCGTTCTCGGTTCCTTTTTCAAATTCTATTTGTCGATTATAATAATTAAGTGGTCTTTCTGTGATTTGTAAATGGTTACTGTTGTCTTCTTGAGCACTATGTATTGTTGCTCTTGTGCTAATTGTATCTTCGCCTAAGAAGTTTTCGTTTAATTGAATTCTGGACAGAGCATCTGCCACATAATTTTCTTTTCCTGGGACGTATTTAATTTGGAAATCAAACTCATTTAGCTTGATCTTCCACCTTTGTAATTTCATGTTAGGTTCTTTCATATTATTTAACCAGACGAGTGGTCTGTGATCACTAAGGATTTGAAATTGTCGACCAAAGAGATAGGACCTAAAGTATTTAGTGGCCCAAACGATTGCTAATAATTCTTTTTCAATCGTTGAATAATTTAACTCATGCTCGTTGAGAGTTCTACTTGCATAGCATATAGGCTTATGCTCTTGCGAAAGGACGGCCCCTATTGCCATATTACTCGCGTCTGTAGTTAATGAAAATGGTTTTTCGAAGTTAGGGTATATTAAAATTGGGTCGGATGTTATGAGTACTTTTAGCTTTTCAAACGCTAGCTCGTAGTCTCTGTCTTTTATATTGATTTTTGCTCCCTTTTTTAATTTAAGTGTTAATGGTTTTACTATATTAGCGAAATTTGGTATAAATTTCCTATAGAAACCACATAATCCTAGAAATGATTTAATTTCTTTTGGGGTTTTTGGAATTGGGAATTTGACAATTGCTTGTATCTTGTTGGGATTTGGTTTTATACCCTCAGTTGTGATGATGTGACCGAGAAATTCAGTTTCTTTTCTCATAAACTCGCATTTATCCAACTGTAGTTTTAAGTTAGCTTCTCTAAGCTTCTTAAATACCTTTTGTAGCGACAAAATGTGTTCCTCCAATGAAGTGGAAAAAATAATAATGTCGTCTAAGTAGACCAGACAATCTTTAAAAATTAAATCTTCTAAGAGATTGTTCATACAACGTTGGAACGTTGCAGGTGCATTCTTAAGACCAAATGGCATGCGAGTGTACTCGTAATGGCCATGTTTAGTCGAAAATGCGGTCTTGGGTATTGAACCAGGATCCATTTGGATTTGGTGGAAGCCTTTGGCTAGATCAATGGTTGTGAAATATTGACATTTTCCAAATTTGTCTAATATTTCATCCATGATCGGGATAGGGTATTTATCATTAATAGTTAGTTCATTGAGATTGCGGTAATCTATGACTAACCGGAATTTTTGCTTTCCAGATGCATCGTTTTTCTTTGGAACGATTATTACTGGTGAGCAGTAAGGGGATTTGGATTTACGTATGATATTTTGTTTTATCATATCGCTTATTTGTTTATTTACTTCCTCATCGTATATTTGAGGATATTTGTATGGACGCTTGTAAATTGGGTCCTCATGTTTCGTTAGAATTTTGTGTTTAATTGTACTAGTGAAAGTCAAATTGTCACCTTCATGGTACTGGATATCACGAAATTCATGTAAAACTTTTTTTATTTTTTCTTTTTCTTCTGAGTTTAGGTGCTCTAGCCTAAACTCATTGTTTTCTATTAATTCATTATTAATAGCGAAGTTAAATGGTCTGTCCTCTGTTGAGGGTGGATCAAGGCACTCTTGTGCGGTCATGTCCTCTTCGACCTCTTCGTCATTATATCTAAAACAAAAGTTAAATTCTCCTAAGGTTACGGATCCTTGTGCATAGTCTATTTTTGCTTGACATGCCTCAAGGTATTCTCTCCCAATCAGAACATCATAATGCTCTGAGAAGTCGTGAATATAGAATTTTTGTTTGCTCGGACAAATTTTGCTTGCTCCTAATCGTATACTTTGTTTTAATTCAATAACACCATTTATGGTGTGAACCTTTAATGTTTCGTTGTAAACTGGAAAATTTAAGCGGTTTGTTTTCATTAGATTTATGGTTGAACCTGTGTCGATGACACATTTTAGAACTTCGTCATTCATAATCAATTTTATGAATGGATTTCTTCTGTTTGTTCCGAGGCTTGCTGATGAAAATTTTCGGATGTATCCATTTTCATCTGCCCACTGTTACTATCTCTTTGACGTTTAGTCGGAGGGTTTGGTGCATTCAAGCGTGAATGGGACTGATTTTGGTAGTTTAAGGGATTTTGGTATCTACCTTGACTTAATTTCTGTTGGAACTCGTGGTGAGCTTTCTGATTGTCTTCGGACTTATTATGCTGTTTATTTTGTGCGTGATAACTCTGATTCGTGTTGGAATAGCCACTTGAAATGGTGGTTGGGTTAGCATTTTGCTGATAATTTCCCATGTTCCTACGATTGTTATTTGGATTTCCCTGAACATTATTATTTTTAGGTTTTTCAGTAACGCTATTTTCATATAATCCCTCTCTTTGAGCTACTTGCTTTAGTTTTTGTGTCGACGTAATGTCGTGTCTGGCTAACATCATGAAAAGCCTATCTGGTAATTTTTTTGTAATAACATCTTTGATTGTGTTATTCATAGCATTTGTATAAAGGGTTGTATTGCTAGGTATATTTTCTAGTGCTAACTTATTTAAAATAACAAAAGATTTATTCTCGAGCTCCTCGATGAACTTACGGACGTTTCCTTGGTAATTCGTGTTGTATAAGCGTCGAAGGAGTTCTTCAAATGGTGTCTGCACTTTGTATTCTTCAATCAATGCGTTTCTCAGCTCCTGCCAAGTGTTGGCTGCTGTCCTTTGTGATATTCTCTGAGCATCTCCTGTGACTTGCAATTCGATGGCTCCGTATAAGATGCTATGTTGTCTAACATCTCGGGTTGGATACAGGTGTAGGATGTAATCTATCCTTTTAATGAAGGCGTTTAGTTGATCCGTTGATCCGTCAAAGCTTGGCACCTGTCTAAGTTGTGAAAGGGCCTGGTTGAGGTGTTGTTCTGATAATTCCATTGTCATCTTGGTGTAATACACTTTTTTTTGAATAGTTTTGAGTTTGTAGGTTTGAACTTTATTGTTCTTTGATTTTGCACTTTTATTTTAAGTTAAAGTTTGTGATGGATTATTGTGTAAATGTTTTTTTTTTTTTTTGTGTGTGTGTCTTAAAAAGACTCAGTAATAACGTATTGCAGGGATCAAACGATATGCAAAGCCAGTCGTTATTAACTGTAGTAGCTTTATTGCCCAAAGGGTCAATATTATTAAGCTACTAATGACCCGAAGGTTCTTGTGCGGATACGTATTCGAGAAAATTTTTATTACACTCCGACAACACTTTCGGTCGCGATTGTGCGTTAGATCTGGGAATTAATTATCCTTTAGCGATCTTTAATTTTTCCCGACGTATCCTACCGGCTGCGCCAATTAAGTTTTACACGTTAGGTTACTATAAAAAAATATATTTCAATTTATTATTTTCACTTAACGGCTACTTTTGTTGAGTACATTCAGATTTGCTTCCCGAATATGAACTGATTTATCTAACTGTTGCGGTCGCTTAGCAAACTTCGCTTTGAGAGAGTTTGAGTCAAAATTGAGTGAAGTTTGAGCTGCGTCAGCAATTATGCGTGGGATAGTACTCTGATGGGAACATTGACAGTGGCGTGATATTTAGGGTGAATTGTTTATGTCTACCAAAGGGGGACAGTTTGATCTTGACCAATGTCGATGTTATCACCAGGCTCTTTGTTTACAATATTAGAAATGTTTATAATTGTGCTTATGCTTATGTGCTAAGTTATGTTAAAGGGTGGGTGCGACTATGGATATGTCACTATATATATATAGTATATATAGTATATTTCAGGTAATTTAACAGTGTTAGTTGTTATTTAGCAATTTATAAGTTTATTGATGCCTTTTTCCATTTTACTCATTTAGTAATTTACTGATAGATAGATAGACCGACTACTAGATCAACTCCATTTGGCACATGCCACAATTTGAAACATGCTAATCCAATTTTAAGTAGCAACCGATTGAATATTGATGCCAATAATTTCTAGCTTTGTTCAATTAGAACCTAATCAAATGCGATCAGTAAAACGCATTATACGTAATATATTAATGATCCAATCCAATATGACGAGTGGGACACTTGAAAAACATCTCTTGCCATGTCTGGTTGGCTCAGGTTTTTGACCTATTTGGCGTTGTCAACCCTCTCATTGGAGGCCGTAGCGATACAGCAGCGAAATTTTCGCTTCATTATCAGCGACTTTTACTTCAAGCCTACCGTTGCAGGTTTTTTCGAAAGTATAAACTGGAAGCTACACAATTATAGCTCTATTAGTGCATTTCTGATACTTGAACGCAACGTTGATGAGTTGGAAATGGAAACATCCCTAGACATGCTGCGGCCCAACAAACAATTGATGCGCCTTTACCACATACGCTTGGATGCTTGTCAGTTTCTGACGACCATTCACAAGAATCGTATCTTCAATCTATTCGCCAAGAGCGTCAACAGAGGCAGCAATGGTTTATTGAAATGTCCATTAATAGCGGTAAGTATTTACTTCAATTGTCTTTTTATATATTTGTGCGCTAGCGGATATTACTCGGCTTTACTGGGCCGTTTTTTCTTTAAGTTCGGTCATCAAAAAATATTGGAAAAGCGTGAAATACGTCTTAAGACGATTTTAAAAAGATCTTCGGAAATGATCGTCTAATTTTAGATTCATAATTCCAGCAAAGAACGGTTGACTTTGTGAAAAGTGTGCAACACATTCCCCGTTCAAATGTGTTTCACGGTTTTCCGAAACTTTTTAACACTTGCGGTTGGAATCTCTAGAAACCACGTTTTAGCGTGCACTTACATCTATGATAATTTTATTTTAATTAACTAACTTGTTACAATTAACTTTTCATTTTGTCTGTCAGGATCCGTATTTAAATTATATTCATTTTATTTACTTGCAGCATTTAAACTACACTGTCTCCAATATGCATGTGGATGAGACCGATTTTCCCCAATACGTGCCCGAATGTCAGTTTAAGACTCTAACAAAATTTTATACACAAAAGAAAATGGTCTTACGACTGGTCATGGACGGTAGGGTCGAGTATAAAAATGAAAAATTATTTAAAATGCGCGATCCTCTAAGATTTATTTGAGGGTATTTTTTTTTATAATAATGTTAACAAGTAAGAGGTTCTACTCGGGAGCTCGCGACTAGGGGCTACCCTGAACCCTCTTATTCCAACACCAAATGCAGTTGGCGTTAAGTGTTTCCTTGGCAGGGTTTGTACACGCAAGAAACCGCACTACTTGCCTCCGTCTACACTCAACAGCCACAGCAGCAAAAAAAATAAAAATAAAAATAATTTCCTCAGCAAAATAAAATGAAAGATACGTTTTTAATATATAATATTCTACAAGCAACACTTCATGTTTGGTGACTCTAGCTCTTATTATTTACCTAATTTGCTCAAAAAACAGGATGTCGATATCGATTTTTATCGATTGCTTCAAAACGGAGTAAGTTATCGATTATCGGAAACAAACTCGATCTGCGCATGGACTAGGAGGACCTACAGCTAAGAGCTAGAGACTTGAAGCTCAGACATACGGACAGACAGACAGACAGACAGACAGGCAGGCAGACAGACAGACAGACAGATAGACGGACATGGCTAGATCGACTTGGCTGTTAATGCTTCCTTCTGCCTGTTATATACATTTGCATTTTGCACAAAAACAGTATACCCTTCTTACCTATTTTTAATGGGTTCAGGGTATCTTGGTTTCCCTTTGAAATTCGACGAATTATTAGAAGATATCTTGAAGAATTTAAAGAAAATTTTCAGCCCTTAGGCTTTATAGTCTACGCCTAGGGTAAAAACACAAACATAATACAGCGTTTTGCAGTATAATAATCAGTACAATCTCACATTAATATATTTTTAGCTTGGGTATAATAAGCAGCTCATTATATGAGATTGTGGGTAATACTAGACCAATCTGTGTTAAGCGAACATTTTGAGTTAAGGTTCTGTCATGGCGGGTTGGTTCTGGTTTTGTGTCTGTTCAGCTTTGCAATTGCGTCCAATAGTCAATGCAATGACGCCACAGCGCAATTTTCTTTTCATTTTCAACGATTTGGATATCCATCCTTTGACCAAGGATCTCTTTGAAGAGTTTAAATGTAAAGTGACAAATTCACGGTATATCAACTGCAATATGATTGTGCGGCGCAACATTGAGCAGTTGGAAGTGGAGACAACCCTGGACATGCTTAAGCCCAACAATCGGTCAATGCGGTTTTATCAAGTACATTTGGATGTCTGTCAATTTTTTTCCACTCTGCACAAGAACCGTATGTTTAATGTAGTCGCCAAGAGCCTGTCTAATACCATAAATGGTAGCCTAAAATGTCCGATAGTAGCGGTAAGTGATCCATCAAATTGTTTGAAAATTGTCAGTGGCTTTTTTCTTACCATTTTTGTAGAACTTCAACTATACACTAAATAACTATCATCTGAAGGAAACCGATTTTCCGAACTATGTGCCCGAGTGTCAATTCCAAACCTGGATGAAATTCTATACAAACAAAAAGTTGATTCTACGATTGGGCTCCAGCGGTAGGGTTCAGTATAAGAAGTAGTAATTATGCATCAAATGTCAGGTCTCAAAAAAGTTGTTGCTCCTTATAGTATTTCAAAGTTTTCTAAACATAATTTATATATATTTGTGTATAAAAGGGTAAAACTGGGTTAATAATTAAGAATGCAAGAAAAAAAAGCGAAAGTTGTGAAATTTTGAGTTGCAAAATTATTTAATTACAAGCTATTCATTTTACGATGAAGCGTAACCTTCTTATGCAGCTAACCAAATGACTGTGTTAGTTAGACAACTTAGCGATATAAATGTTGAGGATCGATCATTTGGTATAAATATAGTATTTAATAATAACATAGTTTACTGATGATCAAAGCTAATTAACATTCGAAGTTCGGCATTCATCATGACAGGTTCGGTTTATCTGATATTGTTATTTTCAATTGTGGACGCGCATACAAAAACAGACTTTAGATTTTATATGGAGAAGTTGGTTTTACAAAATTTTGATTCGGAATTCATAGAAATATTAAATAGCCGTCTTGTACAATTGAGCAATCGCAGCTGAACAATAGCCACTGTGAATTTGATAAAGTCTATTAGACAAAAGCAACCCCTCTTAAATGTGCGTTTTGAGATGTGCAGTTTCTTGGAAAAAACTGACAACACTTATCTGTTCAATATATTTATTAATATTTAGTAAAAGTTGTTCTATAAGGTGTGGAAATTTCGAAAATACCCTATAAACATTATAATTTAGTACATTAAAAAACAGAGACAATATTTAGTAAAAGAGTATTAAGGTAATCATTCGTTATAACCTGTTGGTTCTGGCAATGTTTGTGCCTACTTCTCTAGAAGGAACAAAGCAAATTTCGATTTGTCTTTAATAAGTTTTTAATTAAATATTTTCACAATGCTATGAAATATGATTCTAATATGATTCTACGCCGCAATATCGATCAGTCGGAATTTACAACCGAATTTGATACCTTGAAACCCAACAATTAGACGATGCGAATATTTCATGCACGCATGGTTTTTTCTTTGTTTTCATGTGCCAGAGTGTAATATTAGAATATTAACTAAATGCTGTACAAATTCTAAATTGACTGTTTAAGCTTTCAGTCGTGGTAGGGTTATCTATAAGAATAAGGACCTTGACTAGAAATAAACATCATCTTTTTGCTTTATCAATTTCCCAGTCTTAAATGAAATCTCACATTGTATTCAAAGAAACATTCAGTCCATAATTGATTTCAAAATATCGTGAAATACATTCACATAACGAGCTCTACTAAGCTCCTCAAATAATGGCAAAAAGAAAAATATTTTATTTTAGATCTGATAAATTTTCACGGGTATTTGATTTTTGGTATTGCGTACATAACTCTTCAATTATGTTATTAACACAAATAAATCAGATTGTTGTGAACAAAATTGTTCAAAATATAGCAATATTGATTTGAAGTAATTGCCTCAGCGCTCATTCAGAACTAAGCATTTACCATGTCCAGTCATATTTATCTGTATCTGTGGGTGCTGCTCATTGCGATGGTCCATGCCAAGCAAAATTTTCATTTAATACTGGACAGCCCTATCGTAGAAAACTTGGCTCCAGATCTGGTTGATGAGATTGAGTTTCGTGTTAGTCAACTGAATAATCGCAGCTATGTCAGCACCAATTTGAGGCTTAAACGTATTTTAAAACATATCGATCTAAAATGGGTTTTGGATTTGACAAAAATGAACAATCAAACTATGCGGCTATTCAATATACGCGTCAATGGTTGTGAATTTCTCAGAGGCACAAATAAGAGCAGATTTCTAAATGTGTTCTTTAAAATTTTACGAAAATACGGCTCCCAAAATTTAGGGTGTCCATTTCAACCGGTGAGTGTTATATGTATGTTATTAGACTCATTTTATTCTGTATCCATATTCCACCCAATATTCATAATATTTCCCTCTCGACAGAATTTAAACTACAGCCTGACTAATTGGTCTATAGATGAAACAGATATTCCTTTCTATGTGCCCGAATGTGTCTTGTATAGCCCCGTGGATATGTATGCAAAACAACAAAAAATAATAAGCATAAAAATAAAAGGCAAAATAGTCCATATTTAGCTCATACTGATCGATGATAAAACAATTAAATAATTGCAATAACTGAGCCAAATTGTTTTATTCACTGTGAGCATGATTTATTTCATGTTGAGCCGCGCTTCAACCATGTTCGTGTATCTGTGGATAATTCTCGTGAGTGCGGTTGTTGCCGCAGAGAAATGCAAGTTCCGATTCATTTTTGATACAGTGAACGTTAAGCACTGGGCACCAGAACTTGTTGAGGAGCTGCACTATTCGATGATTCAAGTTAATAATCGCAGCTATATCAGTGGTAACTTTATACTCAAACGTAATATTAGTAAAATGGATGTCAGCTCGTGTATGGACTTCTGGAATAGCCATAATAAAAAGGTGCGCCTGTTCAACTTGCACACGGATACGTGCTCCTTCTTAACAATGGTTCATAAGAACCCGATCATGAGCACCTTCTTAAAGAGCTTGAAAAAGCATACTACTGCGGACTTCCAATGTCCATTTAAGGCGGTGAGTATTCGTAATCATGATCTAGTAAATTAAATTGCCGACAAGCTAATTTGTGTTCACTTTCTGAGATTCATTCAGGTTGTAGTTCAAGCCCAAGAATATAAACGAAACAATTCGCTATATAACTTTATATATGTACGAATTTTATCAATATTTTTTTGGGGAATATAATTTGGTTTGGAATTTGCACCCAATCTTGTTCGACTCCATCTAAACTATTTTTTTTTTTTGCAGAAACTAAATTATACGCTTAGTAATTGGTATCTGGACGAACAGGATTTTCCCAGTTATGTGCCCGAAGGCAGTTTTCAGACCATCACGGAATATTTTATAGAAAAGAAAAGGATATTTCGCATATTGACCATTGGCAAAGTAGTCTATTGAGCGATAATATGAGGAATATAAATATTTAAATTAAACATTATAAAATACAAATAACTTGAATAAAGTTCATCTTGCTCATTTTTTAGTCTGCGCATATTTAAAATTTTGCTATTAGTTCCAATCGATTTAAGCATTTAACTAAGTATAAACATTGCGCAATTTAGATTGCACTCCTGACTGAGCCTATTAATGATGATTATGACTATATTTAAAAATAATATTAAAATATTATATCAATAGGTTTAAGATGCAATTGACCACAAAACCAAAAACAGGAAAAAGACGACTTGTGAAATCTTTCAATCTTAAAATAAACAAAAGTGTTAAAGAGAATAGATTTTTTTTTGTGATTTTGTTAAGAACATTTGTTTATCTTGCAATGTGACAAAGCGCAATATGGCAATACCACAATTAATATTTAACTCGTATAAAGTTTTAAATTACTTTTGGGACATGTGCATATATTTTTGCTAAGTAATCCATTAAAAATAGATTATTATTCACACTTAAAGCATTTTAACACCGAGGTAAGCCAATAAGTAATAACTGAAACATTAAACAGTTCATTGCAAACGATTAAAATGAACGCTTACATTTTTCCAACTGCCTTGCTATTCTGTTCTGTGGTGTTCACAGAGTCTGCGAAGGTAAGTTATTTGTTGTTTTTCTTTTTTTTTGTCTGGGATATATTTTAAGAAATATAAAATATTTACATGCACATAACTTATAATTAAAATGTACATTCTTTTCACAGACGAAAATAGTAGCTATATTCCACAAAGTGTTGTGTGAGAATCAGGAACCGAAAATGATAGCGATATTTAATTGCCATGTTAATCTCACGACAAGTAACGTTTCTGGTCTTTATGTGGAGTTCAAACTAGCCCAAGACGTGACCAATGTGAACGGGTTATATATTTTGGCAATTGAACATGGCAACAAATTTATTAACTACACCGCACAAGAGATGAACTACTGTGAGGCACTGCATGTAATTCATGGCCAATACTTGACCCAGATGGTGGCTGTTGGACTTCGTCGCGTTTCCAATTTTCCCCTGGACTGCCCATTCAAGAAGGTTCTTACATGCTTATCCTATAATTGTTTTTTTTTTTCATGCTAGTATCATGTTTACTTTCAGGAACTATTATATTATGTAAATGGGTTTACAATCGACCCGAAGGTTATACCAGTATATATGCCCCGAATACACTTCAAAATGACTATGACTTTTGTCTCTAATAAGCACCAATTGGGCAGCTTAACAACATTGGGTCAAGTAGACCGAAAGTAAGAGCTATGAAAATTTAAACTTTCACTTAATCTTTGTATATATAACATTGTTTTTCCACACTGACTGTTGATCAACGCACAGTTCAAACCTGAAGAGCTAGGAATCTGACACTTTTACTGTACGTACCATATAAAATAAAGGTCCACACTAAATTGGGATATTGGGAAATTCCAACCGCAGAATTATTGCAAACGCCATCCAATCCACTCAATTTCAAAGATATCTGTTTATGTTCGTTAGAAATCTATTTCACACTATCCAACCTTAAAGCGTTAGATTTTGGCCACATCCAAGGTTTTTACATGTTTCGCAATATCAACACAGAGGGAAAATGCGGGTCAAAGATCTTATGATCTAAGTAAGCGGAAAACACTTAATCGAAATTGTGGTTCTTAATTCGATCAACTTTAAGCTTATAATCAAATATATACTTATATTAAATTAATATTAAAATACAGGATTCAAGACATAAAAAGTCTAAACACGAAGCAAACCTGCATACATCAACCATAATACAATAAATATATCGATCTACAAATTAACCCCTTTATTTCCTTTTATAAAATTCGTAATCGCAATGTGTTAGTACCCAAATATATTAATTTTAAATAAATAAATGTTTGCTGTTTGATCTGATCTTTGCAAATATTCGTAAAGAAATATAAATATAACGATGACTGATATATCTGCAATATGGCAACGCTCTCATATGAAAATATGGCAACAATATATTAACAGAAGCTTAAAGTATTTGTAGATAAGAACCCGAAATTTAATATTTTAATGTTTGTATTAAAAATCGATTAATGTTCGCACCAAAACCGTTTAATTATTGAAGTTATTCAGTAAATGATAGTTGAAGCATTATTAGTTGAGTACAAGCGTTTACCATGAACGTCAACATTTTGAAAGCGGCTTTGCTATTTGGTTTTATTTTGATCATATTGGCTGCAAAGGTATACGGCTTGAATCTAGTAAAATTTAGCAAAAATATATATGCATAATTCGAGAAATATAATTTTTTTAAATAATTTTTAATAATAACAATACATTGGAAATGTATAATTTTTGACAGCCTAAGATGATAGGCGAATTCTCCAAAGTGTTGTGTGAGATTCAGGATCCGAAAATAATGGAAACATTTAAATGTCACATAAATCAAACGTCTAAAAAGCTTTCTAGCATCTATACGGAGTTCAAACTACTTCAAGACTTAACTCATGTGACCGGGTTCTACAGTTTGGCAATTAAACATGGTAACAAATTTATTAACTACACGGCACAAGAGATGAACTACTGTGAGGCACTGCACATGGTTCATAAACAACACTTGACCCAGATGGTGGCTGTTGGACTGCGTCGCGTTTCCAATTTTCCCCTGGACTGCCCATTCAAGAAGGTTCTTTCATGCTTATCCTATAAATGCTTTCCTTTTTGCTAGTATCTTATTTGCTTGCAGGATAATTTGTACTACGTGAACGGGTTTTCAATCGACGAAAAGTTTATACCAGCTTATATGCCCGAATTTAGTTTCAAAGCGGATGGAACATTTGCCTTTAATAAGCGCCTATATGCAAGAACAACAATATTTGGGTCTGTCGAACGAAAGTGAGGAATATATTCATTCAATATAAAAATCAATCACCTATTTCCTTCTATGACACGTGCAATTGAAAGTAATGTTACTTAAAAATAAGTACATTTTTGCTGTTGTACATTTCAAATCCGGAAATTTTTGTGAATAAATGTATATGGCAACGATTAGATACTAAAATGTGTAAAATCCAATTGGAAGATCGCATTAACAAATGCTTAGAATATTTCTACAAACGGAATAATAGAAAACATTTTATTTGGTCTGATGAACTAACCCAAAAATATTTTATATCAAACGATCGCTTGATGCAATTTAAAAATGTAATATATAAAGAAATAGATTTAATACATTTCTAGGAAACCCAAGTTCATATTCGAATTTACTGAGAGTTCAGAATCATTCAAAGGAAGGCTGCTTCTCAACAGATCTTCCGAGTGGAAATTATTTCGTAGTCTTATATTATAATTATTCCTTTAAGTATTCCAAAAAAAAGCTTTGTCAGCTATCAGGCAACGCTCGCAGTTTTAACAGTATAAATAGATAAATTATATTCGTATAATCTAACAAAAATGGAGCTACATACGATTAATAAATGTTGGAATATGCTATTTTTCAGAAATAATCTAGTTTTAAAAGTATTTAAAATCGACAATTTTTAGTTTTAATTATAAAAGAAGAAAATACCATTTCAAAGAGGACTGAGCTATAAAACGCTTTGACAACGGTTTTGTCATTCAGTTGCTGAGTACTTTTATTTTTTATTTTTATTTATTTATAAATATTTTTCTATATAAACTCGATTCCATCCCGTGTGATTCATGTTATTATCGCATGTCTGCAATATTGTTCGTACTCGCTGTTGACATTTGCGAACTGTTTGCTTCGGCTCGTTCTCTTTCTCTCTCTAGAAAGGGCATGCAAGCATCGTTGTTAACACTTTTTCTTCGGAGTTTTTTTTTTAAAATTCTGTTATGGAAAGCTGAAAAACTTGATTACAGGTGCGCTAATTTAGTTGCACGCGAAAAACACACGCGTAATCAAAAACGGTTTGCTGAAGTGCCAACGCCCCGACCCCCACCGCTACGCGAACCCGCAGCGCTGCCCCGCCGCCAGCTAGCCCCACGAGTTTCAGACTGTGAGTCCTTAACCCGTGCGTCAGGTTTTTAAATTGGAGTTCATGGCATGCCATGTTTTTTGCTTGCTCGCCCCTGGGCGCACAACAATTTAATTTATATGTTGTGCGAATGTGCGGATGTGTGCGTGTGTGTGTGTGTGTGTTTGTATTTATTTTATATGCCATGGCAGCGCGCAAAAAAGTATGCAATAAATTTTTAATTTAAATCAAGCCATCCGCCCACCCCATGCAAATCGTGGCAAGTTATTAACATATGAGTGCAACACTCACCTCTCTCCGCTGTCCCTGCCGATTGCTACTTGCGTCAGACTTGGGGGTCGGTCTATTTTAACTGGTTGACACTGAACATGGCGCCGTCTTCCTTAGAATCTCAAGTGGTTTGAAAGACTGAAAGAAAACATTGTCTTTATGCATAAGCCATAAATGTTTCAAATATACACTTTATACCATTTTTCATTTTAAAATATATATTTATGTATTTTGACTATTGTATTTATTGCTTAAGATAATGTAACAGCTTGATGATAATTTGAATGTATCGAAAACTAATCGATAGTCATTTTGATAAAAACAGGAGCTCATTGGAATTCTGTTTCATATATTTTTTGAGACATTTTCATCTCTTTCTTTTCTAAATCAACTAAATAGTTTTAAAACGAGAGCTTAATATATTTTAAATCAATTTATTTGTATTTTTAGCACGTTAATTTCGCATATCCATAATAACCCTAAAAGACACGACAATTTCTGAAGCAGGCCTTGAGCTTGTTGGCATGGCTATGAAGTTCTCACTGCCTCTTGTCCAACCTCATCTCCAGTTCAGCCTCCTGGCAGAGCTGTTCGACCAGCTTGCCGGACTGCTCCATTTCCAGGCGCAGCTTGGTTAGACTGACCTGCATGCGGGCTATGCGCAAATCGCCCGCACGCAGTTTCAACTGCTGCGTGGTCGTGAAATCCGTTGCCTGCTGTCGGGGTAATGCATTATAGCTGCCATATCTGGGCCTGGACCTGGGGCTGATGTTGAGGATGGGAATGGGATTAGAGCGGGGGCTGTGTCTTCTGTGCAGCTTCTTGTCTGTCGTCTCGGGCATTATAAACCTCTTTTAAAGTGCCCAACTTGTTGCAACTATTAATTTGGCTAGAACGTTAGAGCGAGATGGAGAAAGAGACAGCAAGAGCGAGAGAGAGTGCTTTTTTGTTCTATACAAAGCGTATCGAATTGTTTTAAAATGTTTGTTTAACACATGACACATCCAACAGCGTCTGCTGCGTATGGCAAAGAGAAGGTGGTGGCTGGTGGTGTGGGGGCTGCAAGCGGGTGCATGTGTGCACTAAAGCAAACCACTGAGCTTTAATTACAATTAACCACAAATGATGTAGCGACTGCGGTCAAGTCGACGGCTTTGGCCTTGCGGTCAAGCCGCGGGCAGCAACAAAGCAACAACAATTTATTTTTGCTACCACGCTGACAATATGCATGACTATCACATACACTGCACTCGTATGTAATTGAAATATTTTAATTGAATATCCCAAATGGAAGCAGCAACTATACAATATGGTAAGCCAATGATAATAAGCTCGTAAATTCTGATAACAAACTGATATGGCTATATTAACACAGTTTCATTTTGTTTAGTACATTTCATGACAAAAAGTTGAATACCCACTGCAAGGGTATAAAAAGTTCAAATCATGAAATTGATTTTCACATTTTTAAAACCAAGCCTCATATGTCTTTATTTTTAGCATAGCTTTTTATATTTTGATGATTTGCATCCACATAAAATACACGATAAGCTATATCATATAGAGCTTCTCTATATCTATTCGACTCTCTCTTATCTCTATGTAATTTTCCCTCTCTATATATATATTGTAATAGTATGATTTTCTTCGTTGATTTAACTTATGTTCGGGTTGCCTTTTTATTTTTAACAACACGTCTTCTTACTGCTAGTACTGTAGAGAGACTGCCTTCCACTTCTTCTCTGCAGCCGCTTTTCTTTATCGATATTTACTTATCGTACTGTTATAATTAACATAGATAGTGACACTATAATACCCTGGCTAGGGTTACCAATGATGCTCTTATCCTATTACAACTCGGCCATCCTGACAAAGAGAGCTCCCGATCTCTGTCTTTTATATGTGTATCTATCTTTATAACTAATGCTTATTGCCTATTTTCGCATCCAATGCTTAAAGTTTTGGCTATTCCAGATACCAACGTACGGGTTGCGAGATAATTGAAAGCCTTCTACATCCTTTAACAAGTATCTATCATTTTTTAAAATCTTTTCTATACTATAAGGCCCTTTATATCTTGGTATTAACTTTTTTGAAACTCCTGGTGTGCTATCAAAATTTTTTACCATGACATAGTCACCTATTTTATATTCTACTGATACTTTCTTCTTTTTATTAATCCGCTCTTCATTTCTGATTTGAGCTTCTTTTTGATATATTTCTCCACTCTTTCTTATATTTTCTAAATTTCTTTTATCACACGTGTTCACCTGTGTAAACTCTTCTAATTTTTCTTTTAATTCATCAACAACTTTTCCTTTCTGTTGTAATCCGAATAACATTTCGCTTGGAAATTTCTTTATGCTTTTGTGTTGTGTGTTGTTTATTGCATATTCAACATTTTCTATAATAACATCCCAATGTAAACCATTTTCTGGCTCCGCCATTTTTGCCATCATCGGACCCAAGTCTCTATTCAACCTTTCCACCTGACCATTTGCTTGCGGACAACCCGTTGCTATTTTAATATGCTTTACTCCCTCATTTTTTAAAAATTCATCAAACTCTTTTGCAGTAAAACAACTCCCTCTGTCCGATACAATGAACTTAGGTCTACTATACGCTCTGAAATAATCTTTTAATGCCTTAATCGCTTCTTTCGTACTTGTTGTCTTTGCTGTATATAGTCTAACAAATTTTGAAAATCCGTCAACCACCGCCAATATATATTTATTAGCCCTTCCTGCATTAATTGGTCCATAATGGTCTATATGGATCATCTCCCACGGTTTGTTTCCTTTCGGTATGCTATGTAATAGTCCTTCACTCTTACCCGTCTTGGGGGCGAAGGCAATGCATTTTAAACAATTCCCTATATGCTTTATTGCTTTTTCCTTAATATATGGGAACCAGTAACTCTTTCCAATGGCATCGATCATCTTATCTCTCCCAGCATGTCCCAACTCATCATGATATTTGTAAAGTACATGTTCTTCCATATCCTTTGGTACATAAAAAACTAATCTGCCATCATTTGTTTTTCTGTAAATGACCCCATTTCTCATTTCGAATAGCTTGTGCTCTTCTTTTTCTAACATCTTTCTAATATCTACCAGTTTGTCATCTTTGCTTTGGCAAATAACTAAATTGTCCTCAAAACTATTGGATTCAATAACTAAAATGTCCTCATAACATCTGCTTAACGCATCCACATGTTGCATTTGCTTGCCCGATCTATGCACTAACTCAAAATCGTAATTTTGTAGTTCTAACGCCCATCTAGCAATTCTCGGATTTAAATCTATTTTGTTAAGCGTTAAAGTTAAAGAGTTGCAATCTGTCATTATTTTAAATCGTTTTCCCTGCAGATATATACGAAATCTGCGTAATGCGTAAATGATGGCTAGCGTTTCTAACTCAAAACTATGATATTTAGACTCTACTTCGGTTGTTCTTTTAGAAAAATAAAAAATCGGGTGTAATTTCCTATCTTCTTTTTTTTGAAATAAAACAGCCCCAAATCCCACTGCGCTGGCATCACAATGTAGTTCTATTTCTTCTTTGTAATTATATATTGATAGTACTGGCGCCTCTAACAATTTATCTTTTAACATATTAAAACACTTAAACTCCTCTTCTCCAAACTTGAATTTCTTATCTTTTTTCAATAAATCATATAAGGGTTTAGCTAATATAGAAAAGTTTAAAATGAACCTCCTGAAGTAGGAGCATAACCCTAGGAAACTTTGTACTCCCTGAATTTTGTTTGGTATTGGAAAGGATTTAACCGCTTCTAACCCTTTTTCATCAGCCCTAACGCCTTTACTATCCACCACAAATCCTAAATATTTAACGCTGCTTTTAAAAAATTCACACTTATCTAATTTCAACTCTAATTTGTTTTGCACCAGTCTTATAAACACTTCCTTTAAGGTCTCCATGTGTTCCTTTATGTTTGTACTTGCTATCATAATATCATCCATGTAAACAATTACCTTATTATCTTTTATCATATCACAAAATATGTTATTAACAAATCTTTGAAATACATGTGGCGCAGTTTTTAAACCCATGGGCATCCTAAGAAATTCATATTGTCCTAAAGGGGTAACAAATGAAGTGTATTTAATAGATTGCTCATTAACAAAAACATGAAAATACCCGTTTTTTAGATCCAACTTTGAAAATACTGTTTTTCCGCATAGTCTGTCTAATAAATCGTCGATCAATGGTAGCGGGTAGTTGTCTCTACATATAATTTTGTTCAGTCTTCTAAAATCAATACATAACCTCATGTCTCCAGTTTTTTTCTTCACTAGTACTATAGGTGATGCATACTCTGAACAACTTGGCCTAATGATTCCATCTTTTAAATAGTCGTCTAATAATTCTTGCAACTTTTCTTTTTCCATATAAGATAACCGCCTAGGTGTACAATTAAATACTTTGTCGTTTTCTAATCTTATGCTTAACTCATGTCTTAATTTTGGCTGATTTGGCCTTTTCGCTTTTACATAAGTATTTTCAAATAAATTTTCAAATTCACACTTTGTGCTGTAATCAATATCTTCACTTAAAATATATATATTTTCTCTTTTGTTAGAATCTTCCCAACTTATTGTTAAGATATCCTTCTCAAAATTCTCTTCTAACACTCCCATGATTTCGCTATTCACTGGCGCTTCATTAACATGATTATTAATTTTAACTGCACTGTTTCCTATATCTTCTATAATCACTTTTTCAATCCCGGTTTGATTATAGATAATTTCATCACTAACAACTTCTTCACTATCAGGTTCGAGCTTAAGCTCTCCATAACTAACTATCTCATCACTAACAGTTTCGATCCCAATCACTTCATTTCTAACTATTTCACCACTAATTATTTTATTTCTAACTATCTCATCACTACCAACTTTATCACCAAGCGTTTCCGGACTAACAATTTTCTCACTAACTAATTCATCACTACCAGTTTCATTACTGACTATTTCCTTATTAACGATTTTATCATTTAACAATATAGTTTCATTTTGCTCGTGTTTGATATCTTCATCGTCCACTTTTTTTTGTTTTTCTTTGTAGCTTGTAGCTATGATATCATTTTTACCATTATTCTGGTGATCAACTTTATGCCCGTTCACAATTTTTAATGTTCTTAAATCAATATTTAAACCAAAAGAATCCATAAAATCTCTACCAAGCACAGCGTCATACCTCATAGACTCATTTGCCACAATTATAACATTAAAATAAACATTTATTAACTTTTTCTTCATAAAACATAAAATTTTTCCAAAATTTTTCAATTTACTTTCATTTAAACCTACATACGAATTTGCATCTGGCATACGCTTTACTTTTAATGGCACAAACTTTTCCTTTAAAAATGAAATAGGGCTGCCAGAGTCTATAAGGCATTCTGCAATTATTGATTTGTTAAATGAGTTACTAAAATGAATTCTTAAGTATCTTACATATTTGTTTTCCATATCATACTTTTTATTTGGACATCCTGCTATTAAATGATCCTTTGAGCCGCACGCATAGCAAGATCCTGCCTCCCGTTTGGGCTTTAAACAATCTTTGGCCCAATGGCCCTTAACATTGCAATTGTAGCAACGTTGTTGTTTGTCCGCCTGTGCTTCCTGTGCAGTTTGTTTCACTACATGGTTTCGTACCCGTTTAATTGGCAACTTTATAGCTGCAAACGCACGTAAAATTTGAGCCGGATTGGTAAAGCAATGCATACTAGCTTGAGTGCGCAAGTTTTCGCAAGGTATGCCTCGAATAATACCCTCCATTAACTCCTCTACATCAATGTTGATGTCCTGTGCCAATATGCTTTTTTCGCTAAAATATGTGGCGAACACCTCATCTGGTTTCCAAACCCGATCCTCGAACTTCTGTCGTAGTTCCGACTTCGAAAATCCTCCCCCGAAGGCCAAAACCAATTGATTTAGCATCTCGTCAATCGGAGCAATGATGCGCATAGGGTCTGCATGCAACCACTTCAAAGCACCGCCTTTCAATTTGCTTATACAAAGCAAGTGCTGTTGCATATCATTTAGTCTGTAGATCTTGGCCACATTGAAGAATTGCATTACCCATTTACGCACCTCACTTTCTCCAGTAAATTCTAATAAAATTTCCTTGGCTAACATCATCGCTCCAGTTTGGATGCAATTATTTAAGTTGCCTCCGACAGCGTTGCCACTTTCGTCGATCCTTCCAGCTGCCCCAGCGTTGCCCGCTGCACCAGCGTGATCAGCTGCACCAGCGTTGCCATCCGTTCCAGTGTAATCAGCTGCACCAGCGTTGCCATCCGTCGACCGTGGTCTTTCTTCAGTGTGACCATCCTCTAGCTGCAATAAATCGCCGACTTCACTTTCTTGCTCTCCCCCGTCGCTCCCGCCGATGTGCGAGTTGCGGTTCACCGTTACTTGAAATTCTTCTAGGAATTTTCGAGACGCTTCAATTTCGAGACGCATCAATTTCAGCATCTCGGCGCCATTTGCTATTTCGTCACGCTGTTGTTGCATTATGTTTTGCAACTCATTTTGAGCCTCAATTGTCTGTTCCTTGTTACGTTGAACTTCAAGTTCCTTTGCAGCATCGTCTCGGATATCCACTGGTACCTTATTTAATCTCGCCATCAGCTCAGTTTTGGTACCCTCTGTTGGCAAATTTAGTAATGCCAACCAACTTTTCAATGTCGCTATTGACACGTCATTTATATTTATATTTTCCATTTTGTTGTGTTTTTTTTTTTTTTTTCTGAGTCAATCCCACTTCTGATATTGTAATAGTATGATTTTCTTCGTTGATTTAACTTATGTTCGGGTTGCCTTTTTATTTTTAACAACACGTCTTCTTACTGCTAGTACTGTAGAGAGACTGCCTTCCACTTCTTCTCTGCAGCCGCTTTTCTTTATCGATATTTACTTATCGTACTGTTATAATTAACATAGATAGTGACACTATAATACCCTGGCTAGGGTTACCAATGATGCTCTTATCCTATTACAATATACCAATTTTTATTTCGTCTCCTTCTCAACCCTTTTTCGCACTCTTTCACATATGCAATTGTTGAGCCAAATTGAATTGGGAAAATTTCCCAATGTGCGCTCCAAATTCTTTAATCGAAATTCATTTTGAATTAAATAACAAACATAATTCAATCAGATTTAACTTAATTTGAGTGTGCAAATGGAGAAATTTAACCCATAGCAATTATATATACGGTATGGCAATTTACACACGCAATTTATACATACACTACGTGAAATATGAAGTAATCCTTGCCTCTTCTCTCCTGCCTGGCGAATTCGAAGCGCGTCGACTTGACTCGGGCATGCAATTAATTAAAAATACATGCAGACATTTCGAGCCTCCAAGCCCCAACTACCTGCCCCCTAGCCACAGTTGCGCCAAGCGGGGCAGAAATATACGAATATGCGGCATTAATTTGACCGCAGAAAGGACTCTAGGAGCAGGCATATCGAAGCACATATGTGTACATATAGCATGTATACGTATTTATATATATATATAACGAGCACACTCAAGCACCGCTAAATGCATTAAACCACCTCTGGCCAGTCCTCCCTCAACCCCTTTGCCGGCGTCTGTGCGTGCTGCATGGACAACATGTGCGACTCTTGGTGGAGCTCCGGGTAAACAGCAACAACATCCATACAAGGACATCAAATAAAGTTGAGCAAACAGAGGCATTAAGTGCAAGAATGTTCCAAGGATGCGCCTGCTCCTGCTGCTGCTCGTGCTCCAGGCCAGGGCTCTGCTCCAGCAACAACTTCATTAGGCAAGTGCTGCAGCCTGTTGGCCACGACTTCAGTTTGCTTCTATTGATTTTTTTCGCTTTTAGACATTTTGCCATTAGGCGTATATAGTTCACTATTTTTTTTATTATTTGCTTTATACCCTGTACGCGTCAAAATGTAATTAAAGGTCATGATAAAGTGATGCGTATTTGTATTAGAGAGCAGAACTCAGCTGAGTTTTTTTGTGTGAAGATCTGAGTTCGATTCGCAGACATAATAATATGATTTATATTTAAATATGAAAGATTGCAGCTTCCTTTCGTGACACATACACAGAAGCTCAAAGTGAAGATACCATAGATCTAATAAAACGGACAATGGAAAATTTCTCTAGAAAAGCTATGCGAACTTATTGCGAGCTTGTTTCAGAACTGTAATACCTCTTCGCATCATATTAGAAAATTCAACACACGACCATCCCAGAAGGCGAAACCAAATTTGTTTTGTCTCGTATATCGCAGTCAAATGAAGTTCAGTTTGTGAATAGAGCTCTTCACGTTCTCGTTTAGTCGGTAAATGTATGTCCAACCTACCTTCTGTGATGTTTATTACACACCGGGGCACAGGTTATCTGCTAGCCGAGTACTCTTAGTATTTTACTTAGTTTTCTTATATACCTTTACTGTTATTTTTCATTATTTTTCCTTTCTTTCAATATTTGCACCTGATGTTTTTGCTTTGTCTGGCGGACACGCCGTGCAGAGTGTCAAATGCCATTAAATGTCAACTAACAGCAGGAACAGGAGCAAGAGGCGCCCAAGTGGCCAGCTAGGCAGCTGCAGGTAGCACAGGTAACCAGCTACTGATTGCCAGTAGCATATCCAGGGGGAGGCAGAAAGAACGATAGAGCTGGTTTGCGGATATTTCACTTACCTTTTACCATTGCCTATAGACAAGTGGCAAACCCTCTGACAATGTTTTGACGACTCTGGCAGGTGTAGGCGGTTGTGACATTCACACACAATCGCACAGCTAAATATAAGTATATGTATAAAGTATATAAAAACATATATAAACATAGCTGTGTGTGTGTGTAAGAACTAATAAGAAATTAGTTGACTTGTGGCATGGGTGTGGCAAAGTCAATAAGAGCAGCTTATCTAAATAGACAGGTAGTAGATGTTCAAATATTATCGAATCGATGCCACAACAAAAAAAGCAAACGGACTTTACCAGGAAACCACCCAGCACTAATATAATCAGATATGGACTTGCAACTATATATATATATCTATTTGATATATTTATTTAAATAAATTTAAACGAATTAAAGAAAAATCAATAGCAAGATTTTATGATAAAAATCTGACTGCATCGTTAAGATTTTCAGAATATATTCAAGCAAATATTGTCTGTAATAAAATACGCTTTATGTATTTTACTTAAACAAAAACCTTTATCAGGCTTTAAAGCTTCGTTTTTCAAATTCCATTGACAGAAACATTATTATCATTATAGTCTATCCGCAATCTTGTTCGGATGAGAGCGCTTGCCAAATTTGAGCAATAATCATGATGATAGTTCGGGATAAAAATCAGAAAATTGTGGCAAGACTTAATTGAATGCATGCTGGGCGCGCTTGAGTTGCTAAACTCTTGCGGCAGCCACAGGGGCAGATACAAAATTGCAGCAGGCGATGATAAACGAGCGAGTCGAAGCGGATAATAGGAAACAAACAAGCATTAAGCCAAAAATATACTATATATATATATATATATATATGAACATGGTTTATACATATATAGCTAAACAAATAATATTTATGGCCTCCTGCTGGAGTAGGAGTAGAGATAGGAGCACAAGCAAGTGAGAGGGAGCTGTTTGGAATTTTTGGCAAAGTTTCGTATGCTGTAAGCATGGTTTATATTTATGTGACCAGTCGAGAGAATAATCAGCAACACCTCATAAATTAACGAGGCGACTTTTAGGGAACACATCCAAACGAATTTTGCCACATTTTTCGGTCAGCGGGTCAGCAGTTGACTCGGTTAATAGAATTTATTTCGCACAAAAAAGAACAGGGACACAGAAAATTATTCTATATATTGTTTATATATACTTTGTTTAGATTTATTTAAGTTGAATTTTAAATATTTCCCAGCAAAGCCTATTATATGTTATTTTTAAAGTAACAGCATAATATAATAATATATTCATTGGAAGTCCATTTATATTCCCAGAAATAAACCACAATATTCTCCTAACATTCAGAGAATAAATGCACAGGCATTTAAACGACCCTTAATTTCATGGGTCTAGCTTCTGGTTCGTAGCGTTAGGGTGTGCATCAAATGTGCAATATAAAATTTAAGTTTATCTCTCGGCAGGGGGATAAGCGAGCTGTGGTTGGGCCATATTCGGGCTGAGTTGTTTTGCTTCAGCACCTTTCAGACACACACAAACAGCAATCAGCTCAGGCAGACGAAACGGGCGCAGGCGTTGGCTGCCGGTTTGAGCCAGGCCCATGTCCTGTCCTGGCCTGGCCTGGCTTGGCCCATGGCAACAGCAGCCTTGCTGCACACACACACAGGCACACACAACAAACATGATGTACTATGTGCGAGAAAATCAATAAATTGTGTTTTTCATTTTTGTTGCTGCTGCTGCTGCTGCTGCCCAGACCGGAGATTTTTGCCAATATAAATCTTCGGCGCACTTAAGCCCTTTAAATATTATCAATGGCCAAAAGATGCGCACACAACAGTTGCCACAGTGGCTGCCACAGCTGGTGGCAGGTGGTAGCCAATAAGCTGGACAATGGCAACGGGCAAAAACGAATTTTAAATACCCTTGAGCCCCTGAGAGCTTGGCTTTGTATAAATTTTATTCTGACTGAGCCAAAAAGTAAGCAAAATTATTTATGAATATGCCAAGTGCTGAAAATATCGCAGAAAATCAACTAGATTTTCAAGCATTATCTCCAATTTGAATTATTTTAGATTGTATAAACACGGGCAAACTGTTTTCCGTACATATAAAAAATCTACCTGAAACTCAATTCGTTAAGAACAAGTTTTAATTTTTAATCGTTTCGTCTTAGAACGAGCTCATCATAAGCCCTGCTCTGGAGCTGTTCTTATATGAGTTTTCCCCACACACAAGTTTTAATAATTCAACTGCATTTATACGAATTAAGTTGTACGTAAAATTGAAATCAATATACGTACTCAAGTATATATTCGTAAATGCACAGAGATGAAAATTTTGCAGCCGCCAGTTAAATAAATAATTTACGTAAAATTTGAAAACCAAAAATGTTTTGTGCCTTAAAGCACGGAATTTAGCAAAATGCATTTATGCAAAATAATGCAATATTAGTGCAGCAGACCGTTATAATTGTCATATTAGAGGGCGGGTTAACTTGGACAACGGTCAGCCCGACCAAGCTGAATGAGCGGCTGCGAGTTGAGCGGGCAGCAGGGTTGGGCTGGTTAGTGTCCAGCTTGGTCAGCTGCAGTAGAAGAGTTCAGCAGACGCTTGGAGAAAATTGCTTAATTTAGCGCAACAGAAATTATCCACTAGACGAACCGAAGCTGAACTAAGGGTTGTGCTTGACACAGAGTAGACAGACGATAGAAAATTTTAGAAATGACAAACGAAAATACGAAATATATAAAATACACCTAAAAATTCAAAACGGAATTAACCACAATACACACGAAAACACATACACATCACACACATCAACAATAAATACAAACAACAACAAGAAAAGCCGGCTAGCAAAAGCAAAAGCAAAAATCTAAATTTTGCACATCTTCACGAAATGCCCATCCAGACGAACGAGAATCACGACGTTGGGCCAGCGGTGCTGCTCAATTTGGATATCAATGAGTGTGTGCCCGAACTGAATGCCGATCCCAAGAGCATTGGCTGGAATCTGCAGGCAACCACAGAGATGGCCACACAGCCGACGACCAGCTTTCTGACCGAAGTCCAAGTCAGTCACAAACAGATCACCGATCGCTTTGTCGAGCTGCTCAATCTATTCGAGGACTACTCAAAAATCATGAAAGAGACCGAACAGGCACAACCAAAGCTCAAGCGTACGCAGTCCGAACAGTTTACAGCGACGTATCTCCAGGCTGCTGAGTGTAAGTTAAAGATTCAGCTCGAGAGGGTGTATACCCTGCAGCCATTTAAAATGGCTAAAAAGAGGGTTATGCGTCTCCAATTCCATTTAGTATATATATTCTTTCTAAGCAGATAATATGCGCAGGTGCTCGATAAGCCTAGGTTTCGGAGATTTCGACTTTCTCGGATATTTTGTCGTATTGATATTTAACTTTAAGGATTTCATTTCCCCATTTTATTTTTCACACCAATAACTAAGATTTCTGTTAGACGCGCGCATTAAAATGCCACCTTCAAGAATAGAATATTTGTTAATGTTTAAGGGAAACCTCTCCAAAAACTATTTAAGAATTTCCCAACTATTTCACAGCGGATAGCAGTGAAGTGGTGAAGGCCACCGTCAGTCTAAATCGCATGCAGCTGTCAGACTCAACGCTGTTGGCGATTCCCCCGAAGCTCACCTGCGAGGCGGCCTGCCAGACCTATTGGCCTGTTTCGCCCGATAAGGAAAAGCTGCTCAAGCCGAGGCCAGAGAAGTCAAAGAAATCCGTTCAATTGAAGGATCAGCTGCAACAGCAGCAACACCAGCAACAGCAGTGCCAAACCCAATCCCAATCCCAGGCGCATACACTGCACATTGAGGTGGAGTCGATTAGTTCATCAACAGCTTTGCATCGTCCACCGATGCGCCAGCGCTTGTTGCAGATGCTGCACGATGCGGGGCAAACGCTTCTTGCCTGCCTGGCCATGATGGGCGAGAACTTCACCTATGTGCTGTTCGTGCTGCTGTGCCTGTGGTGCCTCTATCTGATCATCGGACACTACTACAGTTTCCTGGAGAACAATATCAATCAGCAGTTAGATGTTAAGCAGACACTGGCTCGCATCCGTGCGCAGCCGCGAGCGGTCCCAAAACTCGATTGATGTGTAGTTAATTATTTGTCGATAATTAAACGCAATTTGAGTCAAAAATGAATAAACCCTATTTATCGAAACATACTGGGGGTACAACAACACATGATGGCAAGACTACAGTACAGGGCCGAGGCAAAATCGGTTAACATATAGCAGAAACGATCGGCCAACGGGGGGCGGCTGTGCAAACTGGGCGTCGGCACTGACATCGCATCAATGAAGATCGTCTGTCGCTCTAGCTCACAGGGCGCCGTGCCCCGTAGCGCACGATCTCCGGGCGTTTTAACGCACGGATTACGCTTCCGGATACGCAGTTGTTCCGTTTGACAGGCGCAATCACTAAACTTTTTGATTGTCTGTCTTGATTTACGATAAATTTCCAATTCATCTTCAGAGCTATCTGCGGAATAGAGGCGAACATTGAGCGGAATTCTATGAAATTATGAACAAAGATTAAGGCCCCTCAAATCTTTTTCAAAAACTGTGATCAACAAAATCAGAGAGCTTAAAAAAGACAATCTACGTGTTTATTATCGGCATTTAAAGGATATTATTACGTTTGGCCTTAGGTTAAATATAAAGATCTCTCTTCATATTGTTAAAATCTGATTGTTTTATCAGCAAGGACTAAAATACTTTTCAGCATTTATATGGACCGTAGAGCTCAAAGTTAACTGGTGTTATCATTTCGAAAACATTCTATTCTGTAGATCTCGAAGAATCAATTGAAATTTAACAATCTTTAGGAGGAACTTTCAATAAGTTTTTTTCTTTCACACACCAAAGAACTGATAGCCTTTCTAAAACTAGCTGCCTTTTAAATCTCTACTTATCTGTCGAAAATGAAATGTTACCCGCAGCCAAAGCCTGAACCAGCCAACTGTGCCATTTGTGTATTTTTTCATTTGTCTGTTTGCCGCATGGAGGATCAGTCGGAGGTGACGAATCGATGTCCTTGAGAGCCATCATCTTGTCCAGCTCAACATCGTCAACGGCAAGAATTTCATCATCTTGCTGGCCGTATGGAATTATTCCCAATATATCGAACAACCTTTGGCATGGACCGAGTTTGAAGGGATTAGGTTCCTTCGTCGATAGACACCGTTCGATAACCTCCTGAACTAAGTCGGCTATTAGGGTGTCTATGACGATGGCAGTTTGTATCGCTCTGAAGGCCATGAAGCAATAAAATTTCGAATTTTTCACAAAAGTTTGAGTTAAAGTAAAACAAACATATTAAAAACATGAAATATACATCTGAAATGTCAACACACGACGAACACTACAATATATGAAAATGAATTTCATTTGAGCTCTGGAAAAATACAAAACCCAAATTTAGCAATGGATGATGACAAGAAAACGCCGTCCGATGAGCAACCAGAAATGCTGCAGCTGCCAGACGGCCTGGTGGGCGAAACCGAAACGGATGATCCGCAGTTGCATGTGGAAGTGGCAATGGAGATGGAGGCGGAGACAGAGCCGAAGCATGTTAGCTTTGAGCTGCCCGGCACCAGCTGGCAGGGCACATTGCAGCAGCGCCAGCAGCTGGAGGAGGCCAAGGCCCTGGTTAAGGACATGATTGAGATCATGTTGCCGCGCAGCGAGCCCGAACAGGATGCAGATGAGGCGACCCTAATGCAGGAACAGACAGTAGAAGCCGCAGCAACAACAACAACAACAGCCACACCCCCAACCTCAGATGCGCTGCGCTACAATGATGCGCGACTGCAGCGCATATTGCGACTGCTTGATCGCTACACCCGGAATCTGGAGGCCATCGAGGAGCATGTAGAGTCCGTCAACAGTGGTCAGCGTTCCACAGTGCAGCTGGATGGCATCACAGATCTGCAGGTCACTCAACATTGTGAACTGGCCACACAAACGCTGCCGGTTAATAGCTTGCGGTTGGATGTGACCAGCACGTTTAGACCCAAGAGCCATATTAGAAGCAGCCAGCAGCAACCACAGCAACCACAACATCAGCAGCAGCAGCAGCAGCAACAACTTAATCAGCAGGTGGATATAATGCCACCGTGCGAGCGCAGATATCATACGATAACAATTAGCACAAATAGTTCGTCGGCTTTCGCAGCGCCTGCGCGGCCGCGCACTCTGCTGGGCAGAATTGGCCAGACATTGGGCGATTTTGCCGGTGCCTTTTGCCTGTGCCTGCAGGTGAACAAGGATTGTGTATTTTGCCTCGGATTTTTTATAGCATTTGTGATAAGCGCCAGTTTTCTGACCGCCTTCTTCTATCGCACCATCAATCTGACGCAAACGCAGCTCCGTGTGCCATTGGAAGGGATGGAGAACACGCCGGCCACGACCAGCGATATGGTCACACTGCGTTTCAATGGTGGCTACTATTATATCTACAACAGTCAGCGGCAGCATTTTGTCTAATCCATCAGAGATTCTATTATGGGCGTGAAGTGTTCAAATTTGTGGCTTGAGTTGCCCTCTGCAAGGACAGCTCAATTCTTTTCCCGAATACAAAAGAAAAAAAAGAAAAAACTAACGAAAAAAATCAATAACAGTCGATGTAGATGTAATTGCAATTGTTAAATTTTTAGCATTAATTGCCATATTAGGTGTATTCGAGCAATTGATAAATTTACTAGTGTATAAATGTTTATATGTATAAAACATATTTCTGATTTAATTTATTTTCAAAAAAAAATGTCTTTTTGCCATAATTGATAGCTCGATAAACACGGATTGTCCATTCGAGATATTTCGTCAAAAGTAAAACATTTTCTGGAATGAAAGTTATTTTTAATTTGGTAAGCCAAAATAATTAAATGATGTATCACTTCTGCTAAAACGGCTATCGATAAATGCCAGGATCGATAAACCACCTAACTATCAATTGAAAATTAACGATAAATACAGAATTCTCTCTTAGTGCCTACTCAGTATATAAGTTTAATGAGGCGCTGGAAGATAACGCCGAAACTGATCAGTTGGGTTGAAAGGTTTGGCAAAATAATATTTCGAAGACGTCACATTGGTTCATTTGAAGGGTATTGTCATCTACAAGGGAGACAGAAAGCAGATGCCCCCAATAATTTATTTTACAACTTTTTTTCCATCTGATTTTTGCAGATTGCACTTCCTTTAAGAAAGAAAGCAGTTGACCCGAGGTTACCATAAAATAGTTGTTTAATAAAGTGAAATGCCATAGTCATTTTCCGCATATAAAGTTGACAAAAACTGTTCAGTGTTGGCTTTGGGGTCTCAGTTTGCCGGACATTTCGAATACTCTAGCATTTTAAATGGTTGACAAACGTCACGTTTGGAGCTCCGGACTTTGTGGTGTTCATTGTCCATTGCCCATCGTAAGTTGTGCGTTGTCCTTTGCCAGAAAGCATTTTTTTTTTTTTATAGTTTATTTTCATTTTTTGTGTCAGGCGTCGCATTTAACTTCAACTGACAATGGGTCACAAAACGTGGACCATGCCACAGCGCCGGCACATGCCACAGCTACCCGTTTGCAGCCGAAATTGGCCACAAAACGTTCGTCGCCTGCTGTGCGGGCACAAAATACAAAAACTTTTTGGCAAGATGCCAGCACAAAGGAATTATTGTTAATATAGGCTGCCCGGGCACCCAGAGCTGAGCTGGGAGCTGGGAGCTGGCAGAGCCTGACCGGGCATCGGCTTTGAATGTAATTTATTTATGCGAAATATGCCAACAATTTTGAAAATTCAACACTCCACACATTGCATGTAAATAATTCAAATACCGCACAATATATACACTATACAATTATTTTGCGAGTTGCTTTTGGAGGCTGAAAACCTACTGGAAATTATGTATGTATTTTTTTTTAGTCAGAATTCGGAGTAATTTAAAATGATCTGTAATTTCTGATTTTTCATATCTACCTTGACTTATTATACTACATTAAATTTATTGTAAAAACAAAATAAAAAATATTGTAAAAAAAAGACCTCTAAGAAACTCTTTCACACAAGATCTTGGAGTCCAACCGACTCAAGATTCTGGTTCTTATACTTAATTTTCCCATTTACCATGAACTTTATCAAACTGGCAAACCTCATGTTAAAGTTAAGCAACTGTTAGTTCACTTTAGCTGCTCACAAATGATATGTGATATATTTGATTGAGTGCTCCACCAACTGAATGGCAATGGGGGCAAACGGATAAGCTGTTTAGATATCAAATTTTACAAAATTGAATTCTTATTTATTTATTATTATTTTCATCTTATTTTTTTTTCATATTTTCTTGATTCTTTTTTGGCGCTGTGCGGGGACAATTAAAGTTGGAGCGCAAAGAAGAGGAACTGCCAAACAATTTGGACAGTGCTTTCAAGTTGTGTGCTTGAGGGTTTTCATTTTTTTTTTTTTTTTTTTTTGTGAGTGGGGAGGGGAGGGGTGGGTGTTGGGTAGTGCTGATGTTTTTTTGGCTTTCGATGGGTGAGCACAGAGCGACGCGCGTTTCCGCTGGCAGGAAATTGAATTGCACGAGCACGCGAAATTACATCATTTTGGAACCACGGTAAACAATTTCCCGTTCACCTGGCTGTGTCGTTTTTTGTGACGTCCATTTTGAGCATAGAGTAGGGGATATTTGTAGGGGGCGCAAAAATAAAATTTGACAAGCGAAAATGTTGTTGCTAGGTTCCCACCTTGTTAACGGCAATTTGTGCGAAAATATCAATTTCACTTTTTGCATTTTTTGTTTGCAATTGCTAAAACGCAAAAAAAAACATATATGAAATCTTTTACCATATCGTGCGAGCTTAACTATAGTTAGTATACACTCTCGCACACACGCACACACACAGAGAGAGGAGGCAGAAGGAACAACATGGCGGCGCTATAAAAAATAAATGATAACAAAAAATAAAAACAGACAACAGGCAATCAAAATGTCTGCGAACTCGAACCAGACAATGACAGACAACATATGGACAGGATAGAAACACGGCAGAGGGCAGCCCAATTAGTTTTAGTCGAAATTAACTTAGTTTTATAAATAAAAGCTTTTATTCATATGCAGAACTCAAGCTATTCCACACTTAAAAACCTAATCACGCGAGTTGAGTGGAACGAGTGGAAAGAAACATGAAAATATTTGCACCAAAATCTAATCTTTAAATTCAATCCGAGAATCGGCATAAGTAAATGTAAATCTTTTATTTTTTAAATATATTTTTATTGATTTGAAAAAAGCTGCTGAGTTTCTCTCTGTTTCATTTTTATGTGTCTTTCCTGTTTCCTGTTTCATTTTCATATGTTTTTCCTGTTCATTTCCATGCTGTTTCGATTAACTTTTGAAACAGCCCCCGTTAAAAATTTTGCACATATGCTGTGCGAACTAAACTGAAACTCAGTCAATGTGCCACACCCACTTGGCAGCCCTTCTACTGCTGCTGCGCTGTTGCTTCTTCTTCTTATACCTCCTCTTTTCAACTGCTGCGACATGGCAGCGCTGTCAGTTTGAAAGGATTATTGCCACTTGCCGCTTGCGGCGAACGTTCTTAAATGTAACACGTTTGAAACAAGTTTAGATACGTGCGGCGCTCGTATCTTTTTTATACCCTGCACCCATTGAAAATTACTATTAAAAACGGGATATGACGGTTTGCGGCAAACGTATGTTGCACACAAAAGAGGGGGGGTTATTCAAACAAAGTAAAGTATATACAATTTACAGATATATTTTTACAAATATTTATGTACCTTAATAAGTAGTATATACATTATAACAAATTCATATATATATCTGAGTATTCCGATGACACTATAAAAGCTGGAGACTGCAATCTTGGTATGTTAGTTAAGTTAAACATTTCATAAAAGTTGTTCAAGACGTAAAATTCTGTATGCATAGAAGAAAGTTCGTTTGACAGCGCACTGCCGGGTACAGGGCATCGCCTAGTCGAGCACACCCGACTAGAGCACGCTTACTTGTTTGGTTTTGGCTTAGGGTCTGAGTCTGGGTCTTGGTTTGGGTCGTCGCTTCTTTGGCTATGTAAAAAGTCATCAACGGCCCAGTCGGCCAGTCAGTCAGCCAGTTGGCCAGTCCGATAGCCCGAGATAGCCAGCCGCCTGCCCGCCCGTCCGCCTGGACTAGGCAAAAACCCAAATGGCTGCGACTGGTTTGACGGGATTTTGAATGGGCCCGCGGTCGCTGTTGGCCACAATTTGCCCTCACTTCGCTGTTGAACCCCAGCCGAATAGTCGTAAAAATTCGCGCAAAAAATACACAGAAAAAAAAACAAGTAAACCGATAAAAAAAAAACACAAAAACTGCACAACGCTCAATTGTTAAAGTTTTGCGATGCTAAAGAAAAACAAGTATGCTGTGGTCGCGTGTGGTCGACTGCAGGATACTCTGTGTCCAGCAATGCACTTGCGCTGTGCTCCTTCCTTCCCTTAGGCCAACATGATAAAAAATCATTCTAAAATAACATCGGTGCTCGATATCCGATCGGTACACAATTTGTAGAGCGTTAAACAAGTGGATATAGCAGAAATTATAGCGCTCATATTTTGGTATACAAAGTTTACCTTTTAAAATCTGAGATGGTGACAATGTTTTAGCTGAAGATTCCACTTTCGAACTACGACATTTGCAACAATCCAATATACCCTGTTTTTTTCTATGGCTACAGGGTAAATAATGCGAACAGCCAAGCTTCTAAAGTTTCAGCCCTGCCTTGGCACCGAGTGAGAGATTGATTAAAGACGCCAAAGTCATTCATCATGCGATTCACAGCATGACAATAGGAAAAAATACGAAACTGAGCTCTATAACACAAAAAATCAACTAGAAACTTGATATGAAATAATTGGAGGCACCAAATTAACAAAATAATTAATAAATTGCAATAGAGTAAGTTCGTTAGCATTGACCAGCATTTCTAGACGTACAGTTCCAGAAAGTCTGTACTTCTGCTAAGGAAGATGTGGCAAAATAAAAATATACCCTATGAATTTTTGCCCAACGCAGCTGTTTATTAGTTGACATTCTCAATACTCTACTAAAGGAATATGCGAAGACTATAAAACTTTCAAAGCCCATCGGTTTTTGTTCATAAGTATCAATAATATAGGGTATTCATAATTTGCTAAACGAAATCTTAACCATAATTAAGTGCGTTTTAAGGCTGTTGACCAACACTGGCACTGGAAAATCGCATAAATATTGTTGTACTTTAATTTTACGACTCACCTTAAAATGGGTTCCGGCTTTGCCCGTGTTGTGTGTATTTGTGCATTTGTGTGGGTGTCTGGATATCTGTGAGTGTGTGTGTGTGTGTGTGTGGCTGCTGCTAAAAGATGTTCTTGCCGTTGTTGTTGTTGTTGTTGTTGTGCATCCTGGCGGCCATTTTGTACTTATGAAGCAGCTGAGGCTTTAAGTCTACAATTTGTCGAAATTCACATCTTTGCTATTTTGCTGTTTTTTTTTACGATTCAAGATAACGGGTTTTATTTTATCACTTTAGCTGCATTGTTTTTTTTTTTTTGCTATTATATTTTATTGATTTACTAACACTTTTTTTTGGAGGGGGGCTAAGCTGTATTTGGTCGCGGGTTCGGCTGCGGGTTCGCTATAAATCAAGTTTTCTTAAAGCTTTTCGAAAGGCCCCACGCACTAAGAAGAGGAAAAAAACAGCCGAACGGCAAATAGTTGAGAAATGAAATAAAATAGAAAAAAGAAACAAATTAAAGTGTAATGTAAAAAAGCAGTTAAACCACTTGGCTCTAGGTTGTACTCTGTTTATACACTCTTAACGAAAAACGGGTGGATTGGTGTTTGGCCATCTCCAATTGTAGCTGAATACCCAAAACTTATTTGAACAAATTTAAAGTGTTTTTTCTTAACTGCAAAAATTGTCATGCTCTAGTTTTACAGTTTAAAACTCACTACAGTAAACGCTCGCAAACTAGAATTGTTCATATCATATATATGTATATTTATTTATCTTTTGGTTCCTTGGTGCAACTTTCAGAAAGTCTAACACTTAAAATCACTTTTAATATCGACGGCTTCTAGTTGTACTACCTACAGTTACAGCTAAAAAGCTACTAACACCATAATCTTGGCAATCACAGTTAAAGTAACACTAACACAATCGTCCACCTATTTTTAGACTGGGAACAGAGTATGATGCCGACGAGAACTTTCGCCAGTTGTTACTGTCGTTTCTGTTGCTGCTGCTTCTTCTGCTCGATTTGGTGTTTGTATTTTATTTGTATTTTTTATATTTATGATTTCTTGTAACAACGAAACAGCTGAATAACAGCAGCAGCATCAGCAGCAGAGCAGCAACAGCAGAGACACTAGCGAACCTTTTGAGAGCCGGTTTCAAACAAAACGCAAACGCAGCGAAAAACGCGAAACAAGTTGCAAAAACGTTAACGTCTGGTTGCAAGTGACGTCGGCAGCTAACTAAGCGGAGCAGCAGCTGATAGCGCAGTGCGTTGCTAGAACTTGTGCAAAGGACCTGCAGCCGGGCTCTGAAAGCATCGGCAAAATGTCAACTTATGTAAAGCTTCACCAGTAACAGAATCAGCGGCAGAGACGACGGCAGCAGCAGCGACTGCAAAAAGAAGAAAAAAATTGTTTTCCGGCATGTGCTACTGCACATATACATACATACATATGTGCGAACGAGCGAGATGGCAGCAATGCAATTACTGCCCAAATTCTAAGTAACAGCCTATGCATGCTTATGTGTGTGTTGGCGCCTGCGCTGCGCCTGCACAGCTGAGAAGCTTCTGCTGCGACCGCACGCGCTGTTGCTAGGGGCCCGACTGCAAAAGCTCAGCTGTTTTGTGCTGTTACAACAAAGAGTTGGGGGATGGGGCGACTGACTGGAATTTCTATTTAGCTTGGCAACCCAGAAGTAACGGTCTTCTGGGCCAACGGTTTTTCCGATTGATTGCAGCAAATCGAAATATGTAAAACAAACGCAATGAAAACAGGTTCGCAGCAGAGCACAGTGTGACGAAAGCTGCAAAATGCGTGTACTGCAAAAGACCTTGCCAAAGGATGCCCACAGTAAATAGCAAACAAATTTTGCAGGGTATACCCTCCCCTCTCGTAACAGTCAGTCAACAAATGCAGTATATTTTCGCAAAAGTTCTCTCTGAGAGCGCTCAATCACTGTGTCTCTTTCCTTGGTCTTGTTCTTGCGCTCGCATACCACAGTGCAAACCTGTTTTATTGTTTAAAGCATTTTCGCCGCCCGCCTGCCACACTAAGAACACTTGCCACCAAAATGTTCCGTTTCACAACATTTTTTTTTTTTTGTTATTGTTTGTTGTTTGTTTTTATGTTTTTTGATTATGTTGCTGCTTCTGCTTCTTTGCGTTCGAAGCTGCCGCTACCGTTTGGGCTGCTATTGTTGTTGCTGCTGCTTTTAAAAAATTCAACGACACGCGACTACACCTACACATACACATTCATACACGCACGACGCGCTCGCTCACTCGCACATACACACTCACACGAAATGGGAAAAAATAACACGAGAGCCGACAACGGTCTCCACGTCCGCGCGCTATAGAGAGAAAAAACGAACTGAACACTGAAATCCGTTTGCAGCCGTTCGAAGCTCTTTGGTATTGGCAACATGTTGGGCAGACAGTTTCACCAAATTTACCAACAAGAAGCAACTCCTTAGCATAACGGAGCTGTAATCCGTATCGCACAAATTTTGTACATTTAATTAATTTTTTTTTTATTTGAATTAAGATTCCTTTTCTATTAAAGGCAACTTGGATTTTTACCGTGCGTTTTCAGCAACTTTTAAACCGAACCTCTCACCTCTCCTGCAATAACTGCGCATAATTGCACGATGCACTCAAAACTATGGTGATCGCATAGTGCAGCTAAAACTGTTTGGGAAACCATGTGCATCGCGAACAACTCAAATGTGTTTGCCTTGCAGACAATTTTTGCTGTAACTATGCATTAAGTTGCACTTGCACAATTTGTAATTAAAGAATAATATATGTAAATTATTTGTTTATACTTGTAAAACACTTGGCGAATATGTAAAACAGAGCGCGCGCAGACCTACACCTTCGACAGTTGTGTCCGTACTAAGCGTGGGTGTGTGAATTTGCTTGCATTAACGAAGCAGCTTAACGAAGAGCCAGCCTAACAGTTCGTCCAGTTAACAGTTTCGTTAGGTATCTAACAGAATGTTATTGCTAAACTTATGGCACAGCACCGTTAAAATTTAAATATTAGAGGCAAAACGAGTTTCTGATAATTTACCATTTAATGTACACGAGCATAAAACAATAAAGAAAAACGACAAAAACATTTGTTATAATTAATAGCTAATTAAGACAAAATATGTATATTAGGATAAGACAAAAAGGCGAATAAAAATAAAGCACTTGTTAACAATTGCTTAGGGTTACGTGAATGCATAAATAGTTAAATATTTATAAATAAATAAATATATATATATACAGATGTATATATACATTTATTTATAAATAAAGGACGACACAGGGTCCTTGTTAACAGGTTTTCATAGCATGTATATTTATATGGTAAGTATGAGCTATTTGCTAAAGTTAATCGTAATCGTAAATTCAAATACAAGCTCCAAGTGGTTGTAAGTAAATACATATATTATAATGCTATAATATCCGGGTATTTAAATATATATATATTTATATATCGGTGATATAGCCTTTGCTCAGCATGGGCTTTTATTTATATACTTTCATTTTGGATCTTAAGGTTCTTTTTCTCCTCTACTTTGATTGCACTATACAACAAATTGAAACAGTTTCTAGTGTCACAGAGCTCCTAACCTTACAGATTTCGTAAGATCTCCAGGGTAAGCTATGCTGAGAATTATTGCGAAACGTATGTACAATATGATAAAAGTCACAAAAATTTTGAATCTTTACGTTTTCCATACAACTGACAGCATATACGGAATGTCCTGATAACATAAGATTAAACATATTGTTTGCTATTGCTGACTGTCAGGAGTACAGTTAAATATAAGATAGATCAAGTCGAGAGGGCCCGACGAGTAAATACCCTGTACATCTGCTCCACTTTATAACAAATACATTCTTTTATGACTTATGTGATTATTGTCCGATTCTAATGAAATGCAGTGCCTAAACATGATTTTTCAATGTGTGCATATACAACAAATGATGATTAAACCATCTCAATTTGGGCGGATGGATTGATACAAAAGTGAAATATTCTTGATCCCTGTGTACTTTATGAGAAACTCAATAACAAATTTGGTGTCTAGATTTTGTTTTCTCAGATAAATGCTCAAAAATCTTGCAGTTATCGATTCAAAAAAATCGTAGTTATTAAAAACGAAATGTTTAACATGTTTATATAATATATACAAATTGAAGTATCTGATAACAAATAGCAATTCTATAGACAAACAGACAGCATACATATGCATACTCTCTGGTCATTCCGCCCGTTACGTACAGTGGGTACAGGGTATTATTGCATGGTAACATTTGAAATTTACAAAATAGCTTATTTACGCGAAAAAAAAACAAACTGACTTTTTATAAGATCGTCTAATCATTGAAGTTCTGCTCGCATAGCTCGAACTCTGTGGCCACTTAAAAAATTGCTGTTTCACAATTCTAATCATAAGATAAGTGAATAAATAATCCAACATATTGTGCAGAAAAGGTACTTTGAAGGGATTCAATTTGGTCATATTCCATTCGAGTTGACTTTACGTCGACAATCGCATGTTGGCCAGAGCCAATGTATTGCGTTCAATAAGCGACCGCATCCGCTCTCGCAGATACTCACAAATGGAGCTGTAGTTCTCATGATGCGCCAGCTCCATGGCCGTTAGACCGTCCTGGTTCTTGAGCAGCACATCGCTGCCAGCGGCCACCAGCTGCTTGCAGACGGTCATGTGGCCGAACATGGCGGCCGCGTGCAGAGCCGTTTCCCCATTGGGCAGCAGGCCCAAATTGGGTCGATATTTTAGCAGCACTGTGACCACTGAAGCGTGACCCTTGTGGGCGGCCTTGAACAGTGGCGTCGCACCATCACAGCGCACCGTGTCCACATTGGCGCCATTCTGCAACAGCACCTTGCAGATGTGATCGTGGCCCATTTGGGCGGCTATCCAGAGTGGGGTCGCTCCATCGATGCGTTTAATGTCCATTGATGCATGCGCCAGGATGAGCAACGACAAAACCGTTCGATGACCATTTTGGGCCGCTATAAAAGCGGGTGTGGCACGATCCTGCAAAGAATCAAATATTAATAGCCAATTCGCATGAAGTAGAAAGAGAGCATAGTGCGGGTTATCGAAGATGCAACATGAGATTCTCTGCGAGTATGCAAATTTGTTGTTTCAATTGATAAACACTCCGTGAGGAACATTCTGTGTTACCCGTTTGGCAAGTGTATAAACGCACCTTCATGCAGGCATTCACATCGGCCCCACAGTCCAACAGCTCTCTGATAATCTTCACATGCCCGCCTTGGGCGGCCACAAAGAGAGGCGTGCCGCCGTCCAAAGAGGGCGTGTCGACCTTGGCGCGCGCCTTCAGCAATATTCGCACCACATCCAAATGGCCGCCTTGGGCGGCAAAGAACAGCGCCGTGGTGCCCGTCGATCGGCGCGAGTTCAGATCAGCGCCCTGTTCGAGCAGCTCCAACACGCAATGGATGTGGCCACCAGCTGCAGCGAGAATCAGGGGCGTGGTGCCGTCCTATAAAGAGCAAAAGAAACCAATTTGATCAGAACAAGTTCACAGCGAATGCCCTCAACTTGATGAAAAGTGGAAGAGTTTGTATGAATCGCATTGTTGATTTCTCTCCAAATTTGTTTAAAAGCAAACCCTGGCAAAACCGGGTAATGCCCACTATAAAATAATATATTTTAAGCGTATCATATAAAGTACTGTCAATTAAGACAGAAATAAAAGATTGTAGCGATATGGTTTATAAAAATGAGATCATAAATACGCGACTTTATAACCCGATATTATTACATAAACTTGTTTAAACAGTAGACTGAGTCGTTAAAGCGTGAAGTCATTCGCAAAATATTACAACATTTGTGAAGTTAATAAATAAATACAAATGAATTTTCAGCTAAAAGACAAGTTAACACGTTGTTTACAAAATTGCGCACCAATTGGCAAATATGTTAAGTCGAAAAGCGAAAGAAAAATAAAAACGAAATTATTAAATTTCACTTGAGGCGCAGCGAAGCGCGCTCAAAAGTCAGCTGCATGAGCTGGACACAAATACCGATGCATAGCCTGGCCAGTTCACCATATTCTCGATTTGGCCTCAAGCAGCACACAAGGGCAACCCAAATCCCCCGCCGTTGCAGCTACGTGACTGTGCCACCCCAAGGGGCAAGCACACCAGCAGTTGCCGTTTGGTCAGAGTTTTCTGATTTTCGCTCCGATTTCGCTCAGCTGCACGCATGCAAATCAACACGAAACGAAACATAACAAAGCAATTACGAGAGATCCGACTACGATATACCCTGGCAGTACACAAATTCATTTAATTAATTAATTGATTTCAAATTCCTGTGGCATGATGGTATTTCGGCTACCCATCTTTTATATTTGGCTAGAAATAACATTTGGAAATTTGCAAGAAACTAAGAGAAGGAGAAAATATAATACACCCGATCAGGATGCTGCCCTTTGCCTGTTGCATACCTTGGGGCCAAAACCATTCAGCCCATTTCCAATTGGTACAGGGTATAACAAAAAGAAACGAAACAATTTGAATTTCGCTTTGACTGGTGAAAACTAATCGCAATTGCAGTTGAATTCATTGGACGCTCAATTAAACAATTCAACCAGCTGGCAATGTTTTATCACAATCATTTAAGCATTTAAGATAATGATACAGCAATTATATAATTATAAACTGCTTATTGAATCAAAGAGATTTTCAGCTTTGCTTTGAATTCTTAAGAATTCTGTGTGTATACTATCACGTGGAGATATGTATTTCAATTATCAGACTTTATAATTTCTGTATATAAATATATGTAAATATAAGTATTTATTTATTTACTTAATTAATTATTATACAAAAAAAATAATTGCTAGCTCCTAAGGCCATCGACTCGACAGTTAAATTATTTATAGTATGATGTGTATATTATATTAAAATATATCTACATTATTATATGCTATTTAGTATGTTATGGCGTCTAAGAATTTAATAAGCAATTTTATATTAATGTGAGTAGGTGTGGTTAGAAGAGAGGTAGGTGGGATTTGCCCAAATAGACAAGTGCTAAGGTTATTAAGTTGTGGGCAGTTATTCAATATGTGTTGGATTGTTAATTCTCCCCCGCATTTTGGGCAATTGGGATTGGCTTTTCCTTTAAGCAGGTGGTCTTGGGTTAAGGCGGTGTGCCCCGTTCTGAGCCGGGTGATAGCACTGCAATGTCTTCTGTGCCATGAAGCTGGATATATATAAGTAAAATGCCCATTTCGAAGTATATTTGACTAACATATCTAACATACTATATCGAAATTTAATGCCGAGTCGTAACTGCCTTTCAAGCTGTCTCAGCTTTATTCCTAACTGATATCTGGAACATATTTCAATTCCATCGGCTGCCTTCTCAATTTTTAAGTAAAATGTCTCTCAACTTGCGTGAATTATAGAACACGCTATGAGCAGCTGCAAGCAGCTGATTGTTCGTAGAAGTTTTATTAATAGCAAAGACAACTTTGGAGCATATCACTCACCTCATCCTTGCAGTCCACGTGCACCTTGCCGGTATCGAGCACACGGCGCATCTCCACAACGTCGCCGCGCAGCGCTGCCAGATGCAACATCACATCGGAGGGCGTTTCCTTCTGTAAAAGTTGTTGAACAAAATGTAATGTAAACAAATTAATTAACAAGTTAAGCTTTGGCAGCTGTCAAAAGCGAGACGGCACTTGACTAATAGCGCCGGAGTTTGAGTTCGGGTTTGGGGAGCGATCCGACACCCACACACACACACAGCATTTGTTGTGCTTGCGGACGCCAGTCTTAAGTAACATTAATGAAGGAAATTAGTTTGTACTCGCTCCACACGGCAAATTATAGTAATTAGTGCCCAGAGGGGCAGCTAAGGAGAAAAAATACAAAAGCGCTGGGAATGAAAAACTTTGAACAGCGGATGTGGATGCATTTTTACAATGCTTTGCGGACGCTTTGACAACCGACGATATATGTGTGTGTTAACCCCTAGCTGGACGCATTGTATACATTAGCCAAGGGTGTCAGTTGATTGGCAAGCAGAGACCAGAGAGATGGTTATTCAAATGTGAAAAATAGTCCTTAGAAGAAACTAAATGATATATGAAACCTAACATCGCTGAGCCTAAAAACTTTCTTTGCAATTTGATTTCCTTAAGGAGAAGTTAATATTACCAAGGATTTGCAGATCTTAAACGGCTGTGTTTTATCTTTTATGAGTTAGTAACTATTTACATTTAACGGCAACCAAATGGACACAAAAGTAATTGAAATATTTATTTATTTAATATTACAGTTTTAAGAGCCATCAAATGATTTAATGTTTTTCTCATTTGGAGTAGAATAGTTTAATAAAACATTTCTTTTACTTTTACAAATTTTTTTGACAAGCTAAGCTCTTGTACTAGCTCATATGACAAAAAGTTTACTCGGCTGAGCTTTGCGTAATTTTTAAAGAGCTGTGCTTAGTTTAAGCACCAGGCATACTTGAGGGTTAAAGAGCACTCCGCTGCGCCGAGTGATGGGGTCATCAGTGTACAAACAGTTTTCAGAGGAAATAAACGTACAATAAATATTTGAACTATTTAAATAGACACTGAAACTGGGAGAAGACTGTCAGCTCGTGAGTTAATGAAGCGCATTAAGTGAGGGGCTATTCGCATAGCCACCTGTTGAAAGACAACAAAAGCGACACGAAGTAGCCCCCCAACATGACATCACTCAAGTTGCCACAGTGTGGCAACAACAATGCAAATGCTGACATAATAATGATGATGATCATAATGATGCTGATGCTGCCGATGATGATTGTAATATTTATAGACAAACTGAAATGTCAGCAGGCAGCCGCAGCAAGAGCCACAGCAGCAGGTGAGAAGCACTTGTAAGCCTTCAGACAAACGCTAGACACTGCGCTTGCAACACGCTTGTGCCACACACTCTTGTGGCAAGTGCAAATGCTAACAATAGTCGTCTTTCGACTTGATATTTCTGCAATCGCATCCATAGTCAAGTGTCCACTTGAGCTGTTTTGGAATATATATTCTCTCGCTCTATCAGCATGCCAAATGCGATATTATCATGCCAAAAGTCAAAGTATAAACGACAAAGAGCAAAAAACAACAGGTAAAAATGTTGTATTCGGACTTAACCGACTGCACAATACTCTTCAGAAAAGCTTAGGGCAAGCTGTGGAGGTATGTGTTTTGATAAGTAGAGGTCATGACATCGACATGAAGAGGTCAGAATGCCACTTTGATTCGTTTCAAATCAAATTCAAGTTTAAATACTTTTTCTCATACATCAAAATGTGCTTTGCAGTAAATCACCATGCCCTCTAACACTTTGTGAAGAGTGCTTAACAATAAGTTCTCAAATATTTACTATATATAGTATATTCTTGGCTAATGCATGACGGCGATCTTTGTCTTCGCGCAAGTTTGAAATCAAGTGTGAGTAATTTATCTTGTTCAACTACACTTAAGTAGATCAAATAAACACAGTGTAGATATGATGAAAATAGAAGTTAACTCACGTCTTTTCAGAAAATATGTTAAATATTAAGAATATATTTTACAAATTTACAGGCAACATCTTTTTTTTTTGACACGAGGCCAATGGGAGGAAGCTGCTCTTAGCCTGAGTCATTAAAACATCTGCTATATTTTGATATATTTTATATTTATGAGCTTATATATTTATAGGAGCTAATAATCTGTTATATATATATCTATTGGTTTAAATAATATATTATCGCTGCGCTTTCAAGAGGTGATGCGCACACATATTTTGCCAACCCGCACACTCCCCCAGACAAGCTGCCCAAATGGGTAATATCTAAGCAGCTTGCCGGTAATCAACTTTATATAGGTCAAACTCACCTTTAGTGACATGTTTTGATTGCTTAGCTCTGTGCCGTCTCCACGCGTTCCCTCTCTCTCGCTCTCTTTTGGTTTGGTGGCAGTTGCAGTTGCACCTGCTTACAGGCCCGTTACCATTGACCGATTTACAAAGTGTAACGCAGCCGGCTCCAGCTCCAACTGCAGCTCCAGCTTCAGGTCGAGCACCAGAAAACAGCACCAACAACTTCAACTTCTAGTAACAGTAATAGCGCAGCAACAACAATAGTAACAGTAACTACAACAACGGGCAAGTGGCACCAATCAAATCACAACAACAGCAGCAACAATAACAGAGATCATCATCGAGGAACCAACGAAACGTCCGTCCAATTGTCCAACCGACTGTCCAACCGACCGACCCACCGACCAGTTCCAAAGTATCCCAAGTTGAAGAGCTGCAAAATAAAAAGCAAACCGAGTCACGGGGCATATCAGAATTAAGTTGCACAGACAGCTGGGATTAGAAGTCGGGGAATTGGGAGTTACGAGCGAGGAGTTTGGCTATTTGTCGGGTCGACAGGTTTCCCAAGCAACTAACCAATTAGAATGCAAAACAAAAAACTAGAAGCAAAGCAACGAAAAAGTTTCAATGCAATCGCAAACAAGAGCGCAATTTAATACTGCTACAAAGAAAAGGCTATAATTATAGTGGCTCCTACATAATCATAGGGCCAGATAATATGCATAGAGTAGCTGGTGAATTTGTAAGAATCAAAGTTGAATGCACTTCGAAGAAGATTTAAATTAAAGAGGAGCTTTTATAATAACAGCCTAAGATTAGGTTGTAAACGTTGCTTTCTTTCTGAGTATTAAAGTAGTTTTAGTATGAGAATTGATTGTAAAAAATTTGCTTTATTTTAAAGAAAAACCTAATGTAGTACGAGCCGAGGCTCAAGGATTCGAGCTGCAGTTATCGTAGTCTTATAGGCCCTTGGAGCCGCAGTGTTCAATATGCGAGTGACTACTGTATATTTCGCATTTATACTAAATGAACATCAGTTTGTTTCTTGGCTTCCTTAGGATAGTTAAATGCTCCGCAATTATCTGCTTTTTTTTACTGTCATGCATTTCCATTTGATTTTGCATGTTGCAAGCAATTATTGTTATTTTCCTTTTAATTTTATAATTTTCCCGATTGATGTCGATACGCCCCGTCAATTGACAGGTGGGCGGGGTCAACGGGCCTAAAAGGCCAAGCAATAGACTTTTACTTTGCTCGTAGCTTTATTTATTGCATTTCAGGCAGACCACATTTTGGTACTTTTTTTTTTTTCTTTCTCTCTTGATGTTTTTTACGAGCATCATCAGCGTCTCGCTGGCTGTGTTCCCTTTCAACTTTTGACCTAGAAAGTGCTTTACTTAAACTTTTGTACATGTACTCTAGACGTCATCAACAACATGCGGCACAGCAGGCACGCATTTTGGTGCTGACATCACAGTTTTTCAAACATATTTTCTTTTATTTGTTCGTCTACTTTTCATTTGCTGGCATTTGAGAATTATTTTGAAGGCCCTAACGGCAAATGTGGGCTCAGTTAAATTACTTTTTACTAGACGCTTTGTTAGTTTTGTTTTGATATTAATTAAAAACAATGCATTCTCATTTCCCCCTAGCTTGTATTTCCCCCAGTTAAGAATGGGCTTTACCGAACTACTTTTGTTTGTTTATACGACAATTAAATGCTTTCAAAATATAGACGTTAATCTATTTCCAGAGGTAATTCGTAGCTTGCCTTGGTTTACCTAAGGTTCTAGGTCAAATACTCGAGATAAGTATTAAATATGATAAATGTTTTGTGTTGGCAGCTCTTTATGGCACTTCAATTTTGTACGCTATCAATAACTATGGCAATAATTTTAGTTTTATGTGGCCACTATTATTAAGTTTTCGACATAATCAATATTAACATTTTATTGCCTAATTACAAACAACATAAGCTTTTTTTATGCTATGCTATGTTATGTTATTAAAATGTCTTTTTTCTTCAATTGGCTTCACTTTCATTTTGGTTTATAATGCCTGGGCAGCAACTATTTATTGCATATGCTTCTGTTGTTGTGGGATTTTGTATATCGTTTAAAAATAGCAGCTCACTCAACAAATGATCTCATTTTCAGCGCATTAATTTACATTTTCTGTTTTTACAATATGCAAAAATCACACACAGGCGCTAAAGGTCAAGAGGCTGTCAGCCGGCGCGGTATGAAGTCTGTTCAAGAAATTTACGACTGCAACGTACCGAGAGCACATAAAAGAAAATCACGCCGCAAAGCTTTTGGCAGAGCAACCAACGTGAGGCAACCGAACGCTTTGAAAGTTGAAAGTCAACTGAGAAGCCAAGCCAAATAGTTGGACAACAGAACCTGCTAAGCTATGGAATACACGAATCTAAAATTGGTTTTAGCCTTATAAAGCTAAGCAGAATAATAATATATGTAGCTGGCTTTTCATTTTGCATATTATTAATTAGGAGTTAAGTTGTGGTAAATATGAAATAGAAGTAACGGCAAAGCTGGCCAATTCAAAGATCTCACGCTTTATTATGTTAACAGGCCATGTTATGTTACTGTTAATGGTGATCGTATGTTATGTTGTGTTGATTAGAAACTGTTAAACATTATTTGCGATTTAACGGAATAAATATTTGGATGAACGTTTGTCGGTTGCTTATTCTCAACTACGTTTTTCTTATGCAGCAGCTGCGTTAATATTATAAAAAAAATGTTTTATAAAGTTGCCGGATTATCCAACTACTACAAACAACAGTATAATAATGTGTATATTGAAATACATTCGCCCACTGCACAAGACGAACTGCAAATACGAGCCAGTCAGACGCGTTAATCCGTAATAATAACAAACTCACACAGTCAAACACCTTCACACAACAACACACACACACATGCACATAAAAATACACACACAGTTGGCGCAAGTAAAAAAATCCTGCGGAAGTCCCATTGACGGAAAATCGGCGCTGACACCGGATCAAGGACGCCGACGCCACAGCCTCTGTCCAAAATCAATACTCACATTCAAAGTAACCACAGGGCTCGTTCACTTATATTCAATTTATTATGAGCACACACTTTTGCCACTAATTTAACAATTTTCGTCTATTATATTCTATGGATATAGGACTACGGGTTAACAGCTACCGACTTTGCAATGGGCGCTAAGGCCGTGAAAGCTCCGGCGCCAAAATTGATGCAATGCAGCACTAGTCTTTCACATTGCCAAACGACTAATAAATATTTATGAACGGTTTTCGAACAACCGATATATTCGATAAGAAGCATCGATACATTCAGCGCAACAAGCTACGAAACATCGCAAACTATTTAACTAAATAAATATAAATTCAGTCCGCATATTAGAATGCGTTTTGATTAAATTCTTGCAAAATGTTAAATGTATAAAACCAATGTTAAAATTCCTTGAGACTTAATAGTATATTTAATTATTTAAGAAGGCAACAGAATAGCAGATGTTAAGAAAATAATAATATTGAATTTAAATGATGTGGAATTATCACTGTATATTAAATTATATTTTAACAAATTCAAATTAGTTTTTTTATTATACAAATTATTATTGTTTATTTTACACAGAATAGCATTGACAGATATATCGATATTTTGTTGCAACCCTATAGCGCAGCCAACTTCACTCTTTCTCTTTTTAGCCTCCATTGACGAGTGTTGGTTCGCTAATTTGTAAATTATTACAAAATGTATGTAAAAATACGTTTATGCATATGGAAACGCACACAAAATACTGATAAAATGTTATATTTTTTATTGCAGCATAATGGAGAACGACGCCGGTGAGAATGTTGATTTGTACGTGCCCCGCAAATGGTAGGTGTTGAACACGTGTTTCGCGGCTCGCCCGGGCCGTCAGTGCAGCAGCAAAATTTACAATTCGATAACCATTGTGGTTTGTTTGCAGCTCGGCATCGAACAGAATCATCCACGCTAAGGACCACGCCTCCGTGCAATTGAGCATTGTTGTTGTGGATCCCGAGACCGGTCGCCAAACCGATGGCACCAAAACCTATGCCATCTGTGGTGAGATCCGTCGCATGGGCGAGTCCGACGATTGCATTGTGCGTCTGGCCAAGAAGGATGGCCTCATTACCAAGTGAGTCCCATATATTGTACCAATAGCATCAAATCATGAACTCTTGTTTTTGTTTTGCAGGAACTTTTAAATAAATTGTACACAACAAGAATTGGTAATAAAGTGAATTCCTTTTGTATTTAACGTAAGGTCCACTTATTTTGTGTTTTCTTTTAAACCGAAATGAACACTGGCGAGCCCGTGCATCTACAGTTTGGAGTCGTGATTTCATTTGGAAACCACATAGAGAACTACAATAAACCAAGCTTTTTGTTTTAAAATGAAGCATGTTTTGTGTTAGTAAATTAGCTACTATAGCTGCTCGACTAAAGACTAGTTCAGCCACCATCGATGATAGTCTGGAGCAGGTCTTAGATTAACAAGTTTGGCTAGGGAGAAGTCACTAAGGAAGTGATTATATAGTTTACCTCTATCCGAGCAAATGTACCCAATGGTTGTTGGTCTTTAACCAGAAGGTTACTACAAGTGCAAGCAGATGCCAACAATGTGCAACTTAACCACTGCACTTTGTACATATATATAACGTCTGGGTCATCTGGTTTTATTTCATTTTATGTTGATCCAGTACTCTGTCTCAGCATATGGTGAAAATATGCTATACATGAGTTTATTTGATCCAAGGACTATTTAAAAGTTGTACCTAAATTATTTTAAGCAGCCGCCAACTAAGTGGACTGGTTAATACATCTTAGCATTGCAAACACTAAACTGCATAAAAAACATGATAAATTACAAGATCAACTAAATAAAAATATCTAATTAAATAATAAACTGATATTTTCATGGTCTAAAACATTGTATGGTCGTATTTGGCGGTTTTACTAGCTCGGTATGATATTTATCGATATATAAATAAATCACGCAGTGTTGCCATATAGTCTGTATGTGGAATATTTTCAGTGCTAGGAAGCAACAAAAAATACCAACAACGCACGTGTTTCTTCAAACGTTTCATTCATTACTCTGCCCCTCAGTGAAGCACACAAGCCGAGAGGTTGCATTAATATTTTTATAAATACATAAACCAAAAACGAATAAAAAATGGTATGATTGTATTTGAGTATTCAATAAAATGTTTTACTCATCGAAGTTTCGATTTTCCACAGACCGAAGAAGTGAACCCGAAAGCATTCCCCTTGGCCGATGCCCAGTTGACCGCCAAGATCATGAATTTGCTGCAGCAGGCACTTAACTACAATCAACTGCGCAAGGGAGCCAACGAGGCCACCAAGACACTTAATCGTGGCTTAGCCGACATTGTTGTACTTGCCGGCGATACGGAGCCCATTGAGATTCTGATGCATTTGCCACTGCTGTGCGAGGACAAGAACGTGCCGTATGTGTTTGTGCGTTCCAAGCAGGCATTGGGACGTGCCTGTGGTGTGTCTAGGCCCATTGTCGCGTGCTCTGTGACCACCAACGAGGGCAGTCAGCTCAAATCGCAGATTACATCCATACAGCAGGAAATTGAAAGGCTGTTAGTTTAAGTTAAGAGGTGACTCTGTAAATGCGTACAAATCTGTAAACTGTATCATTAATAAAAAAGTGTATTTTTACAAATATGAAGTAACCATTTAAATTACGAATTTTATTTTGTTTATAGACTGTTCAATTATCGATGTTCGATATTTGAGAGCATGCTGTTGTGCACTGCCGCTTTGCAACACTGCTTGAACAGCTGTTTTAAAATGTCAAAAAGTTCGCCGTGTGGAATTTGGCAATTTTTATAGAAATTTTTGTTGGTCCAGATCTCCGGCAAACCCACAACAACTAACAAAAATGCCTAACGATTCGCTTGACTTAAGGAAACATTTAACTCAATGCAAGTGACAAAAAGCATACAAAAGCAAAAAACACAAAGCACGCAACGCCTACAACAACAAAAGCAACAGCAGCAGCGCAAAAATTAAGCGTCTGGCAGCAGACGGTGGCGCTTCAGCTCGAATTTCAGCAGCGACAACAGCAATTGCAACATGAAATTACTCGGGAAATACGTCGATAAGGGCATGCAGGGGTAAGTAGCATTCGATCATATGCAATATGTGTACTTATTTCCAATTCGCAGCAATGTAACCCTCGTGCCCGAGGAGCCGGAGGACATGTGGCACGCCTACAACCTAATTGCTGAGGGCGACAGCGTGCGTAGCACTACAATACGCAAAGTGCAAAACGAAACGGCCACAGGCTCATCGACGAGCAGCCGTGTGCGCACCACTCTGACCATTGCCGTGGAGGCCATCGACTTTGATACTCAGGCCTGTGTGCTGCGTCTGAAGGGGCGCAACATTGAGGAGAATCAGTTCGTCAAAATGGGCGCCTATCACACGCTCGATCTGGAGTTGAATCGCAAATTTGAGCTGCGCAAACCCGAGTGGGATACGATAGCACTGGAACGCATTGACATGGCCTGCGATCCTACCCAATCCGCGGATGTGGCTGCTGTCGTCATGCAGGAAGGCTTGGCACATGTCTGCCTCATTACGGCCAGCATGACGCTGGTGCGCAGCAAAATCGAAGTGTCCATACCGCGAAAGCGCAAGGGCTATGTGCAGCAGCACGAGAAGGGCCTGGCCAAGTTCTACGAGCAAGTCATGCAAAGTATATTGCGTCATGTCAATTTTGAAATAGTCAAGTGTGTGCTGATTGCCTCGCCGGGCTTTGTGCGCGATCAGTTCTACGACTATATGTTCCAACAGGCGGTCAAAATGGACTATAAAGTGCTGCTGGATAACAAGAGCCGATTCATGCTGGTTCATGCATCCTCCGGCTTTAAGCACTCTCTAAAGGGTACGTAAGACTCGCAAGAACTGTTTACATTTTTAAATTGAATACTGTACATTCTAACAGAGGTGCTGCAAGATCCGGCTGTGGTGGCTAAAATGTCCGATACGAAAGCCGCTGGCGAGGTTAAAGCACTGGAACAGTTCTACATGATGCTGCAGTGTGAACCAGCCAAAGCTTACTATGGCAAAAAGCATGTCCTGCGCGCTGCTGAGGCACAATCTATAGAAACATTGCTCATTTCCGACAATCTGTTTAGGTGAGTGCAATGAAAAAGATTATATTAATTATATGAGGTAGTCTATTAAATGTATTTCTAAGTTAAAGTCTGTTAGTTGTAGAAATGGCTTATCCTTTGAATCAGGACATATTTCAAATACTCTACATACATACACGAATTAGGCACTTCATTGTTCAGTTTCCTATTCAGTCAATTACCGAAAAGTAGCGTTTTAAATAGAGATCCTTAAACTTTCAAAAGGCATTAAAATTTCGCATTCTTTTAGCAATGCCTGTTTGTTTTCTATGTATGGCAATCTTAATCAAGTTTGCATCTTTAATTGATATTTTTATCCTAGTACAAAGTACTCCCCAAATATACAAAAATACTCCCCAGGGTGTTTAATTTTGGGCGCAACGAAAATTATCGTACATAAGCTACCCCTGCAAGCTATCTTCTCTTATGTACAGAGCTTCCTTAACAAGTTCGCTTTGCTGCTTGCTTATCAAAGCTACAGTAAGAGTTGGCCTAGATTACAGCTTATTTACATATTTACCTCATGCAATCAGCTTGTTCGTATTGCTGTAACCTTATCAACTGTAGTTACCCCGCATATATGTCGCACTACATGGCAATATTTGAAGCTCAATCAAGCAGGAAGATCAAGAGCACGCTCAGTGACAAGCCCACAGCGCCAAACCTTCAACTTTACCAAATTGCCACCGAGTATTGCGACAGTTTTGCGTACAAAAATTATATTTTTAGGTTTCATTTTTGTTTGGCATATGAAGCAGCTGTTGATGCGCTACATGCGCTATATACGACTTGTGTGCGTGGTTAAATATTGAAAGAAGGTAAATATACTCTAAGAAATGGTCTTATTTTGCAAACATAAAACATATGCGAGTTTGTTAAAGTTAATCGTTTTCAAAACGTAACTTTCACTTAGCTATTTGATTTGTCTTAACTGAGCTGAGTCGTCACAGCACGATCAGCATTTGCGTTTTATGAATAAATTTCATGGTTTTCTCTGGACACGGTAGTTGTACTGCAATTATAAAATCTGACTCAATCGCTGAACATTATCACTATGCTATAATTAAAAGAAACTGATCGCTAGCTTTCTAACCGATCAACAATTTAAAATTATCATTTGAATATATTTGTAATACATATTTCAAGCTGTGGTATGATATGAACGTTTTGTTCTAGCCCGGGTCTTGATCTAGATTCTAGAATCACACGCTTTATACGTTATTTATTCATTTATAGATCATTTGTGGTTAAATATGTATTGGATTATATCGTCATGTGATCGTCGAACTGAGCAATGTTTACCTATTCATCTGAGTTGTCTTGTAGTAGATCAAATTTTTCCTGAGGTATTTCATTAGATCATTTAAAAATGAAGAATGTACGGCATGAAGATCGGTCTTTGATCAATATTCTGGTCTCTTATCTCTCGCACTTCTATGTTTGATTTAACATCAAACGAATATTTGTTAAGAAAGTGTTGCTGGTACTTGATGGTTCATAAGGTAATAATAGATCGCGATCATCAATGATCCTATTTTTTGTAGCGCACACAGTTGTCTCCGCTTCCACTGATCTTGAAGTGCTTCCAGATCTTTAGTCTGGCACAACTTGTGCACAATTTAGCCATTTAAAGAAGGCACGTCCGAACACGCTAATTTGATGGGCCACCCCTCACCCGTCACCCCTGGCTCTGACATGCTCATGATCAAGGTTGGTCGCCCGTAGAGTCGTCGCCATTTTTGGCTCTTAATTTTGTTGTTGTTGCTTTTGTTGTTTTGTTTACGTTTTGTTTGAATTCGAATTTGTATCTGTATCTGAAAAGCGCCTCTCGCCACAGACCGTTTACATTTTAATGAGCCGTTGAAATTCCTTTTAACTGAGCTACAAAAAAATGAAAAGATTTGTTGCTTTTTATGCAAACTGCGTGGCATGCAATTAAATTAAGTATTATTGTTTTTGATTTACTTAGAATTAACGCTTAAAGTTCTATGCAAAAATGTGTGTAAATTGCTTTTTATGTTAAATTTAGCACGTTTTAATCAGTCCCTTAATTTATTGTAGTTCAGCTCTGGAGCTTCGCCTCCTACTCCTTCTTCTTCTCCTCCGCCAGCGTAATCAGAAACTATTCAAATCACAAGTCGCCAAAGTCGCCTTTGTCGTCGGGCGTTTTGCTTGGGCTTTATCTCGACATTTTTGATTGCTGTTGATTGTTCCGCAAATTGATAAAGAATAGAAAAGAACAGAAGAGTACGGAATAGTTAAAAATAGGGCCTTGAGTTGATAACTCTTCAAGTGTATGCTTTAATTTACCGTCTGTCGTGCTGTCGTTGCTGCTTCTGCTGCTCGTTCCACAGATTCTTCTGCCTTTTCTGCTGCGCCAATCTATCATCCAAGTCTCTGCCTCGACTTGTTTCACAGTTCTCCGCTTGTTCACCCAGCAGCCGCTTATTGTAATCATCCAGCGTTTCGCGTAATGGCAACAGGCGACTCGGACTGGGACTGTGGCTGGGACTGTGAGTGCAACTGGAGCGAAAACAGGGCTCTTGTGGGCGGCATTTCTTATAGAAACTATGAGCGTATAGCTGGGGATAGCCCAGCTCCGAAATCGTATAGTCTGGCTGCTTAGTGAGCATCGTCTACACTTATTCTATATAGGAACTATAGTTGAAAGAAAATGAAAAATTAAAAATGATTCTTATTATTTTTCCTTGTTGGAATACTATAAATACAGTCTACTTATTCTAGCATGTAAGCTCTGTTAATGCACTAGTCTCACATTCTTTTTGGATTTTAATCTCAAGGGTCTTTGATAACTTGATTATCTACAGTCAACACCTTGTTTATCTTTTAATTTCAAAGCTCTTTTGGTGCTTATTATCAATGTTAGAATATCTGTTAAACAAACAGCGCGCCATTATTTATCATAGAAAATTAACATGCTCGTTAAATATATATTTAAATGTTAAACCAGGAGCTCTGCTTAGCTGCATAATATAACATTTTTATGTTAAGTTCAGCGAGCTAAACGATTGATTAACTGTAGCAAGTGAGCCCATATTACGGGATTTACAATGTCTATAATATGAGCATATAATAGTCTAGCTTAAACTACAATGTGAAACAAAAGACCCCATGAAATTGCCATATATCAAGTTGCAATAACAACAGAACAATGAATAGAAGTATGGTTGTCTTGTCGATTTTGCAGACCCCATAAAGCTCATTAAACGCTGCCTCTTTGTGTACGTAGGTGTTCTACTAAACGCTTAAGTTCTTAATAGTTTTTGACTCTCAGTTGTTTTTCATTTTATATATAGAATACCCCGCAAAGAAAACAAAGACTGTTGCTGTTCTAGTTTCTGTTTGTTTTTTTTTTTTCGCTAGTTAGTTGTACCTCTTTTCTTTACCTATATATGTAGATGTGCTTAAGTATTTGCTATTGTGTTGTTCTTTCACACGCGTATTAAGTATTTCAAGCTTCACTCAATACGCAGCTCTTTCAGTCTTTCCATATGCATATACATTTCAGTTTTTTTTTTTTTTTGTATACGTATGTATATTTTGTATATATATATTTCAGCTCGATTGACGCGGTCTGAGATCTTTGTTTATAGAGCTGTTTCAGTTTAGAGTAGTTGGGTTTTACAATTCTGATTTGCACGGCTCTAATAGTCGTGTAAATTTTGCTGTAGCTGTATCTTTTGTGTATTGTATCTGTATCTTTCCATTGTGTAAGTAACTGTATCTGTATCTTTAATATATATAAGTAACTGTATCTCTTTATACGCAGCTCTTAACCGAATACAGTGAAGACCCTACTAACAAACAAACGCTTTATCGTACAGATTTATTAATTATTATTGTATGGTATTGCATAGATTGTGAAGAAGTTCAAGCACTCTATCGGTAAAATGAAAGATAAATGGTGCTATAAAACAGACTATCCCGTATAGTTTTCCTCTATTTTTCTGCAACATATCTTTCAATCGTCGCTCGCTCTGTTGAGTTTTTACTGTATCTGTATCTGCATTTGTATCTCGACTCTATTTGCGTTTTGCCTGTTCCATTTCTTTGTGTCGCCTTCAAAGTTGCGCTAATTATTAGCACGTGTGTGGGTGGCAAATACAATAACAACAACAAATTTGTAGATATTTAACGTATTTCACTTTATTAAATCGCACCGTTTATGGTTCTGAGCTGAAGCCAAGTTTGTAGCTCTTAACTTTAACACGCATTTTGTTTATTTCTGTTTGATTTCTGGACTATTTTCTGCTTTTGTCTTGTGATTGAGCCACTTGGATTCCACATATGCCGCTGTCCCCTAAACCTGCGCCTGTGTTCTACTCTGTGATATGATCCACTTGCGTCGAATTGTGGCAGTCTCTGGCTGCTTCTTGCAGCTCTTAATGGTGCATGCCCTTTCTCTCTGCATGCCCCATTCGAGTCGTTTATCACTTGCCTTTTGCTTCTCATTCGCATTTTCTTCAGCGGTTCTCTGCTTGATTTTTTTTTTATTGCATTATAGTTTTTCATATTTTCTTGTTGCATTTATCTGCTGCAACCAGTTTTTCTAGTCTTTCGTTTTAGGGCTTTTTGCGCCTCGTGCAACGTGCCCCTGTTTCCAGTCGCAGCTGCTGCCTGTTGCCTCTTGCGGTTTCTGTGTAAATATTGACTTGCAATACAATTGTGTATTTTGAATATTATTTTGGGCACGCGCTACTGGGACATTTCGTGAGCTGTTTCTTTACTTTTGGTTTCATTCGTATTTTATGGTCTTTGGAATTGTGCAAGAAATGAAAGGGCGCTGGTTTTTTATATGCCCTCTACCAGATATCATGTTCAAACTTTTACAAAGTGTGTGACGCATTTTTGAAAAGTTGTTTACATGCCCTCAAAAATTTTGAGTTACAAAATAGTTTTGTTTATATTGAAGCCAGCTCGGGTTCCTTACAAGATGTTTTAAAAAGGCTCACAAAGTGGATTTAGTTTCCAATAAAACTATCCGCTTAAATAAAGCGTTATACGATTTTGTAGTTAAAAAAGCTTCAATTATTTAATTAGAAATATTTATATAGAACTTATTAGTGGACAAATCTATGAACGAGAGGGATTCTTTAAGAAAATTGATTTGGGCATCAAAAATAAATATTTATATATTTTATCGAGTTAAGATAGATTCACTATGTGTGTTCAGCTCTCCTGTTCGCACTCAATTTTTTAGCGTATCTAAAATTTGACAGCTCGTGGCCAGCTTTTTGTCACTCTTTGAAGTTGTTTTGTATTTGGGTTAAGTTGACGTGGTGGCATATATAAAGAAATCGTTGATTGATCAATGTTTGGGTTCACTTACTGCTTGATGTTGCCATAAGAAGCCAGTAAATTGATTAAATATAGGTACGACATACTCTCCGATCAAAACACGTATAGTGAGTTTTTACAGTTAGTTTATTGCATTAAACCAAAAAACAAGTTTCGACGTCGGCTTCGCTCAGATGAAAGACCAAAAAGTTTAGATGCAAAATTTTGCAACATTTTGCATTCTGAATTTTTCACTCACACAAGTTCATTTCAATTTAGATGCTAACTGACATGCGATACAGTTAATTAGACATTTCCCTCCCCCCCCCCCCCACCCCCCTCACGCGTCTTGACGTTGGCCTTTCCACAGCGACCTCAGCTGAACCGCGCCTCCCCCGAACGCCCATGGCTCTTTCACCTACGTTCCGTTAATTCCATTATAACAATTGATTTCATTGTGCAATCATTGTCACGCAGCAGCAACAACAAAAACAACATCAACAAATGAATTCAATTCAATTCATGACTGCGGTTAGCGGATGAGCAAAAAGATAAACAGGTAGCCCCGCAGATACACAGATACAAATGCTGCAGCTGCAATGCCCAGCGCTGACTCAAGCCGCAAAATTCCAAAAGTAGTCTATAAGAAAAATCCCAAAACTTGATTTGTGTGTGTGTTTTTTTTAAACCTTTTGCACTTGACATGCACAGCAACAATAACTTTCACTTTGGCCTGCACGCACCTTTTGCTTTCTCTCTGGTTATTTTTCTTGTGCTTTTCTTAGCACCAATTTCTTTTTGCGTGGCAAACGCGTCGCGTTGTTTTCTTCGCTGTAATTCTGCTTCTTGTATTCTTCTGCCCACTGTGCCGACGTGCGCGTCGCAAGAAAGCCGCTTTACAACTAATTCTACACGAACAGACAGCGAGACGGTCTCTGCCGCTCGCTTAAGCTCTCTTTGGATACCCTGTACCAAAATACTATATAGGGTATTTTAATATTATATCTTTATGTTGTGGTTACATGTAAAGTGAATCTACAGTTACAATCATGCAAGTAGGCATACGATCGATATCATTGTCGATATTATCGATCGGTGAAACTTTTTGTTTTGTAAATTGAAACGCACAAAAAATGCTTAAAAATTCCTTGGCTTTTTAGCAATCTTAAATATTGTTTTATTTCTGAAGTATATGTGGTAGTAGTATATGTGTATATATTACCATTTAAAGTTCTTTAATACGATAATTAAAATAGCTGACGAGCTTTTAGTTTGATCTTTGGTTTAAAGAAAAGCATAAACGAAGTAAATACCGTTTGCAGGGTATACCCGAGTCGGGCTATCACACAAATAAATGCTGCTGTTTATCTTTTTCTTCTCTCTAACGGATACACGTGCTGTGGAACGCATTGCCACGTACTCGCGTACTCGCGGATGGCATCCACAGGGAGAGCTCAAGAGAAAGGCGCTTCAGAGAGAGATCGTTAGCTGATCTGGTCACACTGTATTGCTCTTTGGGTGCGCTCTTAGCACAATAAAACCACAGAAACCGCTTTTTGTGCGTTCAATATAAAATGATAATTGAAATTTTACCTGTGCTGAATTTTGTTTTTACTCTTTTTAATGGGAAGGCGCAGTTTTTATTTGTGAGTTTTTTTTTTTTTTTTTGTATCTTTGTAGCATTAACATTTGCTAAGGTTTTTGAACCTCGCCGTACTTTCTAGAATAAACGATTTGCAATGACAACTTGCATTTTCATCGCAATTAGCCCAATGCCTATAACTGTAACCTATGTCGCGCTCGCGAACCTATAAATTCCAGCTCAACCTGACACCCTATGCATTATGTATGGCGGTGGTGCACCCATCATATGACTTTTGCGTCAATGATTAAGCGTTTCGCTATTTTCAGCGTGTATCGAGTATCGAGAGTCGAATTGTGGATGTGCAATATCACGTAGTTTGAATCGTAATAGATATTAATTGTCTTTATATCTAACATTTGCCTAATGCGGCTTCAGGGTTTCATGTAACGCCGCTTCGTGTTGGTATTTTTATATTTTGCATGTTCCGAATGAAAGTATGTAACTAATCTGTAGCTTAACTCTGTGCATTTTTTATGACTTCTGTGTTGGGTTTTTCCACTCTACAGGCCTGCCTCTTTACTTTATAGCGTTTCATTCCTTTATGTGGATCTTATTAGATGCCATTTCGAGTTTCATATTAGTACTCGTATTATCCAGGAATATACTCGTACATAATTATTGGTGGCTAATTTTTGGAATATGGCTTTTGTTGCTTTTACAGAGAATATTTAAGATATTTTATTTATATTAAATCCCCTAATGTGAATTTTATGTGCTGCCTAACATTCACAAGTTCTTGGTATAAATTTCTAGCTAGTAAAGTTTTTAAATGTAGGCATGGGATTCCCCTCATTGTACGCCTTACAAAACTTGACATTAATATTTTTCAATTATATATTTATGTAATATCTATTTTCGATTTCTCTGTTTCGTTAATGCAGATGCCAAGACGTTAATCTCAGGAAAGAATATGTCAACTTAGTTGAATCGGTGCGCGATGCTGGCGGCGAGGTGAAAATATTCTCCAGCATGCATATATCGGGAGAACGTGAGTATTTAGAAATTTGGAAATTTTGAGTTATGGGAACTTTTTAGAAATTTGATCATACTCTTTTATCACATTTGACCTATTGTATTCCAAAAGCCTTTCTTTGAGTACCAAGTTTTTACGCCTTCGAATTTTTGTAACTCTTCACAAATTGATATATGGAAATCCTTATTTCTAACATTTGCATATTTATTTAATTAGAATATGAACAATTTTAATTTGTTAGTCCGCTAAAGAATCGCATTACATGTTCTATAGAGAAAACATGTAAAATGTCTATGCCTGATGTTCAGTCTGGTATAGAAAATGTATGCAGAGGCCTCCCTCTGTCTAATGACCTCGTTAAGAATTCTATTTTTACATGGCTTGCAATGGGTGTGCACACAGATAAATATATAGATATATATTTCTCGAAGGAATCTCCTGCAATGCATAATTTACGCAATTGGACTTTAAGCCCATTGCACATCAGTTTGTCTTGAGGGCACTTTCAATTTCCAATATAAATTTAACTTGGCGTTAATTAAAATTGCATTTTACATGTTGTGTAAATATTTTTGAGGCGCTTTAAATAGCAATTTGTTGCGCCCAGCGGCTGCTTGGTAAATGACTCACGTGTCGCATTTGTTGGGTATTCTTTTTGTGTTCTTATCAATTGTCTGCGACTTGGCAATGTTTTTTGCCAATTTAAATACCCTGTAGACTGAGAAAGTTGGGCATGCGCAAACTATAAAGCTTAGCAGTTTATTGTAGAAGCTGAACATATATCCAGGTAGTTAGTTTTTATCAAACAGAAATCAAATAGAATCGTTTTCATATCTCTAGATATTGCCATGATTTACATGTGGCTTAATATATGGCTTATGTAAGCTGAAAATTTTATAGAGATCGTTTAATAAAGGAAATTATTAATGAAAGTTTGCATAAGTGTAGATCAGAAGGCAGCATGTGCTTGTATGCGTGTGAATTTAGCTGAATTTAGGTACATACTCAATATAATGCAAGCGAATTATTAGTTGAATATATTTTAAATTGTATATTATATATATATATTTTTTCCTTACTAAGTCGCTTGCGTTCTTTGGAGAGCATTGTTTTGTTTCAAGTTTCGTTTTAGTAAAATAAAAAATGTTGAATTTCTGGCTAAAATTGGTTCTCTATAAAAATTGTGTTCTGACCTTGTCAAAGTCCAATTTATAATTACAAGTTTTGAAAATAGTTGCAAACTTTTTATCCAACTTTTCAACTAGCGCTGATTACATGCAAAACTTAGCACGACATTTAAAACCACAAATCCATTTGTCAGTTGCCTTGAATGCATATATGTTCCTTGTAGAGGGTGTTATGATGCTTCATGAAGTGTATAACGCTTAGAAGGAGACGTCTCCGACTTCATAAGGTATATATATTCTAAATTAGCACCATCTGGTCGTGACCAAAATAGGCATTTATAAGTCTCACTAGCCTCCTCGTATATATGAAAATCCTATTAACCCGGACTATATCATATAGCTGCCATAGGAATAACCGTTCGAAAATTAGGTTTTTGTATGGTAAAATATTCTGTTTTCTAAGATATTTTCACAAAACTCAGCATTTACGAACTGGACTATTCTTATATACACAACAAAACCTTGAGTAAAATGTCTACAAATCTTTAGAGTTTTATTATTAGTGACTATCGCAGACCTATAAGGGGTATGTTTTAGTTCAGCAAACTCTCATTGACCACTTTTGCTTGTATCACGTAAATGGGTCGCCGTATTTCTAAAATAGAACCGAATACTTTGTAGCTATTGCAACTTGTACAGCTCGTAGCGCTTGTAAAATGAAATTTGCATATCGGGACTGTCTTTCAACGCCACTTGAAAATTTCCACATAAGTTTTATTTAACGCGTTATCGCTGGAAGCGCCTCCTCAAGTGCCTTGCCTACTCCTCCTGCTCTTGTTGCTGTGCGATCGTTTTAATCAGCTTGAAATTACTTATATACAAACATTGTAGAGAAATGTAAACAAAAAAAAAAAAAAACAATTCGAGCACTTGATTTAAATTGTGTGTAGATAAAACAACGCAGCAATTTCAATGAGTAAACAGTCAAAAGCCCGAACAGAACCGATCAGAACCTATACTAAACTCAAGCATGTTGAGCAATTCACACAGTTCTGCATGGTTTCGCTTTTTTTTTTTTGTTTTCTTTAAGCTTATAGAGCTCTACATATTTAATTGCCTCTGGGGCACATTTGCATATTGTAAATTGTAATACCTTAGTTTTTTTTATTTGCTGCACTCCAGGTTGAATGTTAAGTTCAAATGTGAGTCAGTTCTCTAGAACCGGTGAGCCTTGACTATGTCAGCTGCAACTCCTACGCCCAGTGCAAATAATACAAAAAAAAAAAAAAATGTAACTGGTTAGCTTGGCCTTGGCTCTGCGTACTGCCAGACCAAAGTTGTGGGAATGCGCTTTACCCAAGTAAACCACTGATAACCAGAGTTCTTAAGCTAGTTAATCTCGGACCGGTTGCATAAATTGTGCAATTAACTTGTTTTGCTAATCAGCGAGTTCAACTATGGGCTAAAGTCTAAGACTAACTATTGTCCACTTAACTAGCCGGCAAAGTCGATCATAGTTAGCTGGTCCAAAAATCATGTTTGTGCGAACTCAAACTATGTAGGGAAAATAAGTGGGAGTACTTCACTCAAGAATGCGCTTAGCTGTAGACTTTCTGTTCTTGAATTAATTCTATATTTATGTTCCAATCGTTATGAAATGTTCTATGCTAAAATAAACATTATATTTCTAATTTGTTAAAAACATCTGGCAGGTTATCGATATTTATCGATGTTCAAGGATAATCTATAGTTATCGATTTGCGAAGGTAATCTATAGTTATCGATTTGTGGAGCTAATCGATAATAGTCGGGCAACAAAGGCAGACACTATAAAATAATTATGGAAATTCGACTTTGCTTTTGTTTTCGAAAATAATTGTTTGAACGATCTTACTATATATTTTCAACTTTATATCTTATTGCCCCAATTAATTACTTTGCAAAACTTTAACATAATTTTAAATTTTCAGAACTCGCTCAGCTGACGGGCGTTGCGGCTATTCTGCGTTTCCCTATGCCCGAACTGGAGGATAGCGACGATGATGACGACGATGATGGTGCGGCGGGCGGCGATAATAGCGATAGCGATTAAGGACTATATCCTAAAGATCCCATAGCATTTTATTTCAAACGATTTATCGAACTTGCCCGAGAACAAAAGCGGAGAATGCGACACTCGTGCAGCTGTTTCTAAAAACTTACAAACAAATGAAAAGAAAAAAAAACCGAAAAACATATAAATATAGAGTAATAGGTACTACTTATGACAGACTTGGACTGTGTCAGGGCATATACAATATACGAGTACTATATATACATATACAAAACTTAGGTTATACGATGAGCGACAAATCGTTAGTTAAAATTCATTAAAACAAATTTTTAAAAACAGTTTCTATAGCCAAGCAGCTAGGTCTAGCTTTACCTCTAAAGCCAATATATATTCCCCGTCATCAAAACTAATCCTCCCCAAACAGAAACCAAGCTATGCATAACTAGGAATGTAAACAAGGAATTCCTTAGATCTTCTTTCTCTCTCCGTTTCTACTATATATTTATAACAATTTTTTTTATTGCTTTACTGCTGTATTTTTGTTATTATTATATATATATTTTTATGATTTATATTATAATTTTTATGCGATTCATGTGTTCTATTCAGATACTGTAAAATTCAAAATCGATTATGGCGAGTTCTTATTGTTCGAACGTTTATTTAAGCTTTAAAAATATAACGAAAAACTGTGCAACATAATCTATTCAAATATCTAAAGCCTGCTTCTTAAATCCGTCTTAATATATCAGCCTTGGATAATGCGAGCTGTTGGACATCGGACCCGTCAGGATTCGCAAGGATAAGGTTGAGAAATAGACCATTTTCTGTTATCTTGGCTCCTTAAAGGAATTTCGGCCTTATAATTGAATATTCTTAATTGCCAGGACGAGGACTATTCATTGCCCAAAGGACATTTGTATAGCCCATGAAATGGTAGCTTAAGACTTCTTTTTATAAAATAAACGCAATTTTTAAAAATATAACGGACTTTTTTTATCGGCCGGCTTGTGATTTCTTTAAAAGGTCATTTAAATGGAGCTCCTGACGGTATGCAATAAAATTTTTAAAAAATTTTCTGGGCAACAACTTTTTGATAATTTATTGAAGTCTCACGAGCCAACAGACTATTTAATTGAAAAAATATTACTCTTAAGGGAACGCATCTCAAAATTTAGGATATTTGACTGTTATAGTGCTGTAAAAATTGTCCTTTGAAATCCTCCGTTTGAAGGACTTTCGTCCTTTTCTTTGTATACAATGAATTGGCAGGTCAAGCACAGTCTGCTCGCCAAAGGACATTCCGATAGTCCTTGAAATAACCAAGTTTTGGACGATTTTGTGATCACGTCCTTTTTAGGAAAATAGCCATAACTCGGCCATATCCTTGCAGATTTCTAAAGGACACGGTACGTTAGGAACGTAGGGACTAGCTGCATCGATCTGCATTAAAAAATTATGGGGTCATCTAAGAATCATGGACTTGGTAAATTTTCAGTCGCGGGCCGCAAGAAAAATTGACTGAAAACACAAAATTTCAGTAAAATCGCTATATCTCTGAAACTACAAGGACGATCTTGATGTCCTTTGGCCTGTTGGTTGGTCTGGTCAATACAATTTTTTTGACGCAGGACTCGTCAGGATACACAAGGATATGGCTGAGTTATAGGCTATTTTCTGTTGCGAAATTTGTCCTTAAAACTTTGCCGTTTAAAGGACTTTCGTCCTTTTCATGATTGATTTGTGTTTGGGAGGGTGAGTACTATCTGCTGGCCAAAGGACATCCCGATAGTCCTTAAAATGGCAAAGTTAGCCCCGATTTTTTCGATTTTGGTCAATTTTGCGACTAAACCCCTATGAAAATTTTTGCGAAATTTTTTGTCGAATCATGGAAATCCTTGAATGCCAATCGATAGTCCTCCTTTCTACGAGCTCAGAAATGTATATCCTTCCAATATCCTTAAGGATTTGGCCGAGTTTTGGCTATAAATAAAATATCCTTTTCAGAAAATTGGCGATATCTCAGAAACTACAAGGACGAATTCAATGTCCTTTGGCAAATTGATAGCTCTAGTCCAAACGAATCTGTTGACACAGGACTTTTCAGGATCCGCAAGGATGCGCCTGAGCTATGGGTATTATTACATACAAAAGAAATGTCCTTATATCTCGGCTTTTGGAGGACTCTCGTCCTTCTCTTTGTATACAATGAATTGGCAGGAAAAGCCGAGTCTGCTCGCCAAAGGACATTCCGATAGTCCTTGAAATAACCAAGTTACAGACGATTTTGTGATCATGTCCTTTTGAGAAAAAAAGCCATAGCTCGGCATATGCTTGTAAAATTTTCAAAGAAATCATTGCGTAAGGTTCGTAAGGACAACCGACACCGATTGGCATCTAAGGATAAAGGATTGTGTAGGTACAATTTGATTGAGCAAGGATACAGTGAAATTTTCGCTTATTTAAATTTTTAGTAAATATCCCTTTCTCGATTGTATCCTCACGTGTATCGTGCAAGGACTCGCTAAGTTATTACATTTTTGTATTTTTATTGGGTACAAGCTAAGACTAAGATCAAGACACAGGTTCTGGAATAGCGCGAGCTAGCCGTTTACTTTGCGCCCAACTGGGCGGCAGCTGCAGCTGCGGCAGCGGCCGCCTTACGCGCCTCCCGCTTGGCCAACTTTTTGGCTTCCTTAGCATCGGTCTCGATTGTGCGGCGCTTCTTGCGCAGCAACCACTCTTCCTTCTCCTTGGCCTGTTTCTCGCGTATTAGCTTGCGGAAGAGATTGCGATGACGCGGTTTGACCATGCGCGCCTGCAGGCGATGTTCATCCACCTCTGCCTTGTGCACCTGCCTCTTGTTGACCTTGTGCACTTTGCCCGATTGTACAGACATTTTTTGTTTCTGCAAGCAATTGAACATACATTAAGAGAATTCGTATTAAGATAAACAATGTATGACGCACCTCTTCTAAAAGTCGCTTCTCCTTTTCATCGAGCTCCTCCTCGTCGTCGTCGTCGCTTTCCTGCTCCTCTCCATCGAAGTCCTCCTCGTCCGAGTCTTCCTCATCCTCATTAACACCGTCGGCACCCCCGTACTTTTTGTACTCGGCCGTCTCCTGTTGATAGGCGCGCTGCAGCTGCGCATCGAGCAGCTCCTGTTCTACGGTATCCTCCTCTTCCGCTGCAGCATCATCCTCGGATTCATCTTCGCTTTGAGCTATGGAAAATGGTTGAGATTAGCATCTTGGCATGTGGGCTGTTAATAATTTAATCTCTTACCATGTGTTTCGATCAGGGAGGGATCATGCAGAGCCTTCTCCTCTGGCGGTATATAAGTGTCGCGCTTGGCATCGACAAATGGCGACAGATGAGGCGGCAACGGCTCGCCTAGGAAGTACTTGTTGGTGGGCAGCAGCTGGCGCTGATTGACACAATCGAAGATCCATTGGGGCTGTATGTAGTCCCTGGAGATGTACTGTGTGCTTAGGCTGGGTCTGTCCACAATCTGATGTGTTATGGTTTCATCGCTCTCATCGTACGTGGCACCCGAAAATACAGACGAATCCCAGGATACTTTGCCGCCAAAGGAGCGTATGATGATGACCAACGGCTCGCGTGGCACCTCACGATTGATAAAGAATTTCAAGCCTTTGAACAGGGTACGCAGCCGCGACACTTCCTGTGCCTCCTGTTTCATTTTGATGATGCGTTTGGAGTCACCATCCTGTTCTAGCAGCTCCATATCGATATCAGGTTCCTCCTCATCCTCCTGCACTTTATCTGTGCGCAGCAGCTCAAAGTTGAGCGCTGTAATGCGATCCGACACGAAGCTGGACTCGTCCTTCAACGTGTCCGCATTGTCCTGCAGCATGTTGCTGGGAAACTGTGGTGGATAGGCCAGGTTAAGGCCATGATACAAACGGAAATTTGTGAAGCCCAACATGATGGTGTAGAACTCGACGAAAATGGACATGACTTTGAAGTCCACCTCCTGACGTGACTGTGGCTTGAAGGGATAATAATGCGGCACTATCCAGGTGACCTTCTGACCCTTGATCTCTGCCTGGAAATAGTAGCCTTTGATGGAAATGAAAACCTTGCGCAGCGACTTGGAGGCAATCACATAGTGCAGAAACTCGATGGTCAAGCGGCGGCAAAGATTCGACTGCTCGCGCGGTATCAAATGCAGCGATGGAAATGTGCTGAACAGAAAGAGTAGCGTGAGGCAATCGTCCAAATCCTTGAGCGCATCAATGAATGTGGGATAACGTTCCTTTACTATGTGATCGAGCTTGATCTCTGGAAACATGGCCAGGCGGCGCTTCAGATTACGAAAGTCCTTAATGGCGCGATCGCGACCCGATTTCTTGGCAAAGATCTGCAAAGCAATAGAAAACATTATACAATATGCAGGCATTATTATGCAGTTGTCCAAATACCTTATAGTCACGCAGCGTCCACACAATGGGCTCGTGGAGTAAAAACCGTATGTCCTTCGCATGATATAGGATTTTGATATCCGAGGAGCCTTTCTGAGCGCGTCTTCTGTGCTTCGGCTCGCGCGGGTAAACACCCTTTAATATGCACAAGCGGCGAAAATCATTCAAGGATAGCTGCAACTTGCGCAGCGCAGCACGTCGACTTATATACTGTGTGGCTTCGCCAGCCTCGTACTGCAAAGAAAATCATGAGAGTTAAAAGGACATAGCAAATATGCTAAGAAATTCAATATACCGTTCATTTGGTTAGTGTATGAAATTTAACCTCACAACTTCGCATCAAATTGCGTGTTAGTATTTAAAGTGCAACTCACCTTCTTGGGACGTCGCATTATGACAGTTGTATAGAGCGGCTATTAATTAGCCTAAGTCAACTGTATTTTACAGCTGATTCGCGTTAAAATTGTTTTATTTTATATAAAAACACGCACCGAACCAAAACACACGTTTTTGTGTTATTGGTCGCGTGGGAAGGGACAGTGTGACCGTAGACACAATATTACAAAATATTGAAATTGGTAGAATACTTGCCATTCACTGCGAACGAATACATTTATGGGCAGCACTGAATAACAGTGTTGCCATACTGTTGCTGTTCATTCCGTTGCGCGCCAAATTTAAACATCAGTCTTGCCGCTCGCCATGAGCGCGCATATAGCATGGGTAGCACTGACTACCACTGCTGCCACTTCTGGCAGAGAGTTCACCAGCGCGCTAAATTCAAACAGTGAGCTGTGCCTTTTGGATAACTCATTTTATTGAATCTGTTTTTATTGTTTTTATAGGTAGGTATTGTATTGAGAAAATAACATACAGTCTAAGTTTGTTGTATTATATAATATTTGTTATATTTTAGTTAGTTTGAACATTAACTTTATATATTCATTTTTGTTTTGTTTTTTTTTGTTTGTTTGCAATATGCTGACTGCAATTTTGCTTTACAATTTTTTTTGTTTGTTTTGTTAATAACAAAATTTTTTATTAAACGGCCATTTTATTCGTTTATTCGTTTGCTGCGGCTCTGCTACAACTCGGCTATGTAACGGTATTTCACTTTGCTCGTTATTGACGCTTTCAACTGTGTGTATGTGTGTGTGTGTGTGTGTGTGAGTGTGTGTTTGGAGTGTGTGTTTGTAAGCGTTACGATTCAAATGTATCTGAGTGTGATTTGTTGTATATTTCACCTAAATAACTAGTTAACATTGTATCTATGTTTATTAGCTTCGTTTTGATTTACATAAGTGTCGTTCCGTTTGCACCCCTCTTCTCTTAAAAATGCTTTAATATCTTTTATCAACTTGTGTATTTGTCATATTTGTATTACTCGTATTTTGTGTGCCAGCCAGTACATATATATTTTTATATATCATCGAAATTGACTATTTATTTGATTTGCTTTTAGTCCATGCGGTTGTCGTGTTTTTTTTTTATTTTTCATTGATGGATTCTAATTTGATGTGTGGGTTGGGCGGGGATGGGATTTCAGGAGGTGAGAATTAGTGATTGTGTTTTGTATAAAATCTAAATATTTCCATTAAATATATATGTATGTATATATGTACTTCTATAAAGTAAATAACATTCTGTATTATAGCATCGCTGTATTTTTTGCAACTGTTGTAAAGTAAAGCCGACTTCAATTGTTCAGCAAGTTCAGGGATTCCCGGTTTTCACTTCATATATTTTTCAATCCAATGGCATCATCACTTTCGTTTGACTCGTTAACAGGATCGATTGTTCTCCATCCTGTCTTGTAAGGCTTACAATATACAAATATAACAACAAAAGGGCATTCAAAATAACATATGGTAAAAATAGAAACTAAAATATACATTTACTGCAAGATTCGTTTCTATATTGTTTCAATTTATAAACATTTTAGCGTTTATAATTGTCCTTGATATTATGTGAATGTATGTATGTATTTATATAAATTATTTGTACAATCTTATGTGCTAAAAGCGTATCAGTTATTAAAATTAATTCTCTTTTTTTTTTGGTATCATAATACTCTCTTTGTTGACTATTCAAATTAACATTTATGCATATGCACTAATTACATGCTCAACGTTTCTCGTTACAAAAAATAAACCACATACATATATATTAATGACTACGTTCTATGCGTACATATGTAAAAAAATGTAAAGTAAACATCGTACAACAATTAAACTCAACAACACAAAAATCACTGGTGGGTAAGGAATTTTCTGTATAACACACACGACGGTTACTTTTTACTTTGCCAACGGTACCAAATCGATAGGAATTATCTATGATCGATAATTGCATTACCTATTAAAAATAATAAACGCACTGTTGTTGTTCTTCTTGTTGTTGTTATATACTTACAAATTTGAAAACGCTATAAAAAACATTAAATTAGTCTACCAATATGTTAACTATTACTTTTTGCTGGATTCTCTTTGACGTTATTTCATTTTACGCTTCTTAATATATTTATAATTATCGTTGTTTTATTATTTTGCTGCTTAAAAAATAGAGTTGGGCACATGTCGTGTTTATTTGTTTGCGACACGCGCACGAATGATCCACACGATTTAAGCAACACGAAAATTGATCGATTCTGATAACTAAATTGGTTCTCTTTTGGTCAAACAGTTCGAAAAAGGATGAATTTTGCTCGAATATATTTCAAAATCAATTTAAACCCATATTTGACATAGTGCGTCTTGTTTTCGTGTTTCCTGCTCGTGACATTCGTTGACATATTGTGCCCATCTCTAATTCAAAGTAAAGTTCGAGCGCATGCAAGCGATAACTGACAGCTTTGCAATCGTTAATCGATTATCGTTGATCAATGCAGACGAAAGCTGACAGCTGGAAATCTTATGGTCGCTGCATTTTATTGTTTCTTGTTTTTGTTTGTTTGCTTTTTTTTTTTTTGCTTGTATTATACAACGGACGCAACTTGAAACGTTTATTTGATGTACTCGTATATGCACACACTATATATAAATATAGGTATATATTCGAATATAAGTTTTGTATACACGGCGTTACGTATTAAAAAAAGGGAAGGAGAGAAAGTTACACATACTATCTGTGGGTACATACATAATAATATAATATACTTATAAAAATCAATATATTTGTTATATTTATTATATTTATATTTCGTATTTAAAGCTGATATTAATGAATATGTGCTCTCACGTTATGTATTTGGTATTGTTAGCAGGTGATTTAATAGTTAGCTAACTCCTAACTCAACTGTACCCGCGAGTTCGAGTTATGTAGCGGCCAGTAATTGTTTGTCGGTGCTATGTGTTTGCTAATTTCATATTTTAGAATTTCTATGGAATTTTCAAATGCCAATTGTTTAGTAAAAATGAAAATTTTGGGTAATACTTACGGCGATTTAAGCTGTAACTTAAATAAAATTTGGTCAAGGATAAAATTAGCAGACACAGGAATTGTACGCGAGTTAATATTTTTTTTTTAGGCTTTTCAGTTTTTTTTTTTTTCACTTTAATTTCAAACAATGATTTTTTTTTATTATTTGTAAGTTAAATATTTCATAAAGTATATACTGTATTTTTATTATTCATTAATCATTTAATTTAATTTTATTTCTTGCTCCGTTACGCTTCATTTGTATGTTATGAACATTTTTACTAATTTTTCAACAATTTTTTTTTGGTTTGACATTTTTTTTTTGTTTTTCTTGTTACGCAATTATTCAACTTGTTAAAAATCTATAACCATAACAATTTCTCATATATATATATATATTTCTTGTATATATATATAATCTTATATAAGTTGCTTTAAAGCGAGACTTTAACGACTCCCACTTGACAAGTGCGTGTTGGTGTGCGTTTTTTTTTTTTTTTTTTTTTTTTGAGTTAGGATCTGGGAGTTGAAAGGAGTTTGAGTTCTGAATATGATTGAACAATTGATGCTAACTACGCTGATTCCGATCTTGATTATTATATGCAGGTTTTTGAGTGTGTGTCATTTATTTTGATTTGATTGTTTGTTGTCTTTTGTAAATGTTAACAGACGCTGACATTTGTACTGCACTCTATGGTTTGGGTAATCGGTTTTTAGAGAGAAAGTGCTTCGAAAGTATATAGTAGTATACGAATATTCCATAGGGAATGCTAGTTGATTAACAATTTTTCATAAATTTTGTCGATTAGTATTTTTACTTATTTTTGTTGAAATACTTTTTACTATAGTTAGTTCTACATATGTTTTTGTACTCGTTCGTAGTACTTTATAGAGAAAAGTGGGCGCGATATGTTTTAAGTGAGTGTAAATGAGTGTGTTGTGTGTGTGTGTGTGTGTGTGTGTGTGTGTGGGATGTGGGTGTGTGTGTGTAGGCGTATGTGCTGGGTGTTATGTACTAAATAAGTAAGTTTGTTTGTTTTTAGTATTCAGTATGTATATATATATATCGTATAATATATATGTTTTTATATATGTTTATATAAGTATGTACTCGTATGCATTTGGTTTTTGGTATTACATTTAATTTGGAAGATTATAGTTTAGTTTTAACCATATACAGCATGTATAAAAGTTTATGTTAATTGTTCTTCGATTCGCTTTGTAAGTACTGGAAGTTATCTTTATTTAAAAGCAATTCAATTGTCCTTGATATTTCCGATTGCTCTACGTTCCCGAGCCCACCATTGATCTTTACGTGAGAGTGAGCGTCCGAGTTGAGAATGTTGAGAGAGTCTAGTTAAGAGACTTACTATATCACATATATGGTCGGTTATAGACGCACACGAACTTTTGCGGCATTGACAATGAAGTGAAATATGAGAGCGAATGTAGAGTGTAATTAAACAGCACAAGATCAATAGTATGGGAAGGTTCTTTGGTAAATTTATAAAAAGGCTGCAAATAAATTTTAACAGTGCCGCAAATCCCTTTTCTTCAAGTATTCTATATAAATTGGACTGAATTGCTCAACTGAATATCGGGCTAAATATTGTTTTCGTCTATGCTTGGCCTACTCTATAAAGCCTTTCCAGACTTGATCTTAGAATTATATAAGGACTATAGATAACGACAATTTAAAATTATCAGATTTCGTGATATATAATTTTTACTCTCTATAAAAAATCCTTTTCAAGTGCCGCATGAATTCATCTGCAGTGAAAAGACAGGAGGAGAATTAAATGTGGCAAGCATTTGGAGACTCGAGCTCGAGCTTTGAGGCCCTTGATTTAAGAAACAGCTAGATAACATATTAAAGTGTTAATAACTAAAACAAGTAGATTACTTTAATTAGAGCGTATTGCTAGGGCTTGAAGAGTGAGCTATTTAGTCGTTAGATGGATTCATTTTAGAACAAATAAAGTTAATAAGTATAACTGCAACTATGTCGCTCTCAATGTCGCACCTTTCGAGTTCCTTTGGCTTGTCGACCATATACGATTAAATGTCGTGTGGTGGTGGTGGTGGTGGTGGTGTGTGGTGGTTTCTAGTGCCATGTTGTAGCTGTGGTTTATCGAGCATTTGGCTAAGCACGGTAGTTAGCGTGACGTACTTAATATATATGCCTCGTTGTATTAATACAATGTAAAAGTTTTGTTTTTATTCTTTCCTTTTTTTTTATGGTATTTTGGTGTTCTCTGTTAATTTTTTGCATTGTAATTATAATCTCGTATGTATGTCCATATAATAAGAATGTATATGTGCATTTATATATGCACTGCACCACCCATGGGGTGTAAGAGCATACACACTTCTTTACCTTTCAAGGTACATATATATATATATATATATTCTTTTATTTTTAGGTATGTATGTATATATTTATATATAAGTATATCTGATGGCTTTGACTAGTCTATACAACAGCTGGGGCTAAACTCCGGTAGTCTCGTTTGCAATGTTTGTTGTTGTTATTATGTTTCTTGGCCGTGCTTTAAAAAACTTTTTTTTTTATCTTAATTCCGTGGTATTATATGTAGTAGTATATATATTTATATATATATATATATATAAGGTTATGTCACTGCCACTAGTTTTCATTTAAATTTATTCGCCTTCGCCTTGTTGTAAAAATTATTGCTTTCTGTTCTGTGTTTTTGTTGTTGTTTGTTCATGTGTTTGTTTCATGTGTGTGTGTTTTTTTATAGTATTTTTTGTTTTGCTTTTCCTTTTTTTTTTAATAGTATTTTTGGTTTCCTCAACTTTAATTTGCGAGCCATATGCAAACATTTTGGGTTATCTTTGGATATATTGCCTACTTAAGTTACATTTGCATATATATATTTATATATACTTTAAGTTTTTATCGTTTCTTTATATATAAAATATATATATATATGTATATATAAGTATGTATATATGTAATGCGCTTTTATGTTAAGTTGGTTTTTTATTTCTTTGCTTCTTTTTTGCTTACGGCCGTTTTTTTTTTGAGTTTACGATTTAAGGTTTAAGATTTTAGGTTTAGTTAAGAAAATTGTTACGTACGTTCTAAATAAAGAGAGCAAGTTTTTTCTTTGCTTAAATATTGTTTTGTTTCTTTTACATGTCGTATATATATAAATATGTGTATATGCTCATCATATTTGTATATATATATACACACAGGGGCTTGATTAGGAAAAAAGTATATGAAATAATAAATATCATTTAGTTTTTTTTTCTTTCGAATTGTTTTTGTTGTTGTTGTTGTTGTTGTTGTTGTTGTATGTAGTCTATCAATAAATATTATTTAAATTGAAATAACTGCACCTTTGACACGCCAACAAGAATCATAAGTTTTAATCATAATAATAATCATAATATAACAATAATGATTAGTCGTAAATTTTCGATCGAGCGTCACGTTTTAAAATTATGTATGACAAATGCTTAGCAAAATGTTTTATCATTTTTGTTTGTTTTCTTTTCAAAGTATTCCTAGTATTATTATTTATATATTTAGAGTTTTTATTTTGTTTTATTTTTGCTTTTGAGTATAGTTATTCTTTGTTTAATAAGTACGCAAATTATCACTTAATTAATATAGGTCAATATATAAGTAAGTATATATATGCGATGCAAGTGTGCGTGTGGTATATAAGTTTTATATATAGCAAAAGTTTCGTAAAACTAGACTGATTTAGGCTCTGTTTGGCGTAAAGCTTTCTTTATGTTTTAATTTTGGTTTTTTTTTTTTATAGATTTTGGAAAATTTTTAGAACAATTTATAGTTGGTGGAGCATGCAAATCAAAGTATTGGAGAGCGCCAAGTGTTGGAGAGTTTAGCTCTGAAAATTGTCAACATACGTTTATCTGAAAACTGTTGAAGGACTCAAAACACTATTGACTTGGAAAATGCTTCCATTTGTTTTTAGCTTTTAAAACTTTAGAATACTCAATGGTCTAAACAGCTTTTGAATTTAATTCTCACAAAGTTCTAGTCAGGCTAGTCAACACAAGTTGGACCTAAAAGCTATTTTTGCGTAGAGTTCTAAAACAGTTAAGGATTCACTTGGCAAATCCATGTGTGTTAAAAGTTTAGCACACATTGTGATCTAAAAATGTGTGGCCATATTCGTTTGGAATTCTGAAGAAGTTAAAGCTCAAATTCAGTTAAGTAGCTCGTCTGAAAGATTGAAAGATGCTGCCCAACACTTGCAGAGTTATAAAAAATATGCTCAACATAATGGCTGTCTTGTTTCATAACGTACAGAAGGTGCATGTGCCAAGTTAGGACTAAGATTTTATATAATCGTAATTAGTAGTAATTAAAAAACCCAAACGCTTAAGTAAAGTAATTGATTGGGAAGCCATTATTTTTGGTTTTTTTCTTTCTAATTAGTAGGTAATCAATTATGGATAAGTTTGTTAAGGTTCATAGTTCAAGTAGAGAGAAGGATAGATAGATAGATAAAGCTAAGAGTTTTGTGTGAGTGTGTAAGTGTCGTTTTATAGGTTGTTGGCTCTCTTTTTTTTTTAATAACTGCTTAAAAAGCTGCGGCTAAACATTTAAAGTAAATGTCTCTTTTGTTGAAAAAGGAAAAACGCTGCACATAGCACTAACTAACTCGTTTTTTTATATTAAAGTTTACTTTTGTTGTTTCTGCTTTTTGTTTTGCTCATCGTATTCGTATTCGTTTTTGTTTTGCTTTTAGTTTTGCTTCTTCGTGTGTGTCGTGATTTATGCATTTCATTTTTTTAACAATTCGATTAGCTTAGTCAATTTGTTAATTTAATTCATTAATTTGTTTTGTATATAAATTTAGCTAATTGGTTTGCGCATTGTACGTGTGTGTGTGTGTGTGTGAGTGTATATGTGTGTATGAGAGAGAGTGTGTAGGTGTGTGTCACATTTGACTTTGTTGCAGAGTTTTTGTTGCTGCAATTTTGCCCACGTCTGTGGTGTTTAGAAGGGGCAAGTGATCAAATCATATTCGAACATCAGCGAAACGGCAACAAAGACAAAGTACAACAGAAACATGGTAAAGCCCAACCCCTTGTTCATGCGCCAACGGAAGCAGGCAATTGATAGCACCACAAATACGAGCATCATAAACAATATGGTTATGGAACAGACCATGCCCACCGAGTTCACTTCAACGGGCGCATCGTAGATAATCCCATAGATCAGCCAGGGTATCGGTAGGCTACATATCCAAACATCAGATATAAGTCAAAATTAGTCTCTAGCCTCAATCTCAAATCTATACATATCTATATATATATAATATAAAATGGTACTTTCACTTACCCCACAGTCACATCGAAGATGTTGCTGCCCACCGAACTGGACACAGCCATGTCGCCAAAACCTTTGCGCGCCACAATCACCGACGTTATCAAATCCGGTATAGATGTGCCTGCCGCCAAGAATGTTAGGCCCATAACCTTGAGACGAAAATAAAAATAGTAATTTCAGTTAAAATAGAGCCAAATGGAACGTAAAAGAATTTATAAATCCGTTTAAAATTATTTAAGAATTTTTTTTCAGAAATAAACTGAAAACTACAAAAAAATAAATCTATATTTACATTCGTACGAGTGGCTCTTAGTTAGTTAGTTTTAGTTTCTAGGTCTTAAACTTTTATAATGCGATACAATGCACCAAAATGTTCATAATTGAAATTCTTAAATTCTCTGAACTGAACCTACCTCTGGGGGTATGCGCGCTGTGTCACCAATGACATTGGCCCACCAAACCATGAGGTAGGAAAAGGCGGCTATCCACACGATGGAGCCTATAAAGGTGACCGGAAAGAAACGTTTGCCGCGCGGCGTTCGCGTATCGGGCAATGTTAGCCACATGGGCACCAGAAGTGGGGCGACCAGGACGTAGGTGAGCCGCTTGCGAGCCGTATCCGGCCAGGCCATGCTCAGGGGCTCCGGTTCGTCCTCGATTATTTCAGGCGCCTTTCATTTCGTATATAATATGGATATGAATATATATATTATAAAATGTTAAAGTTGATGCTTGTTCGGTGCTTTAATTTGTTTGGTTTCTTCTTCTTGTTTTTTTTTTTTTTTTTTGATTTTTGTACAATAAATGTTGACTTCAAATAAGATTATGTATAATAGAATAATATATATATCGTATGTAATTTGTTAGTATATAAAATATATATTTATGTGAGTCTGATATGAAAATATTGTATGATATATGTGATTTGGCTATGTGTATACATATGAGACTGTTGATAATACGAGGTATGTTTTGTTTTTATCAGATCAAGAGTTTTGAGCTTGATTTTGACAACAGATTTCGATTTGTGGAGACGCACTCACAGACAGGTGTTTAGAGCTTTGCATAGCCATAAGGACTCTAGGTAAGTACGTCATTAGGTAAAATGGTGCGTATAAAAATTGGTACAAGTTAAGTGTGGCCAGAGTCTAAATAATGTGTATTTTATTTTGTTTAAGTACAAACACAAATAGTTATGCACTTACTTTCTAATTAACGAGTACAATTTTTAGTAGGTGCTATACGAGTATTGTTACGTGCACAGATTTCAGCATCTTAGTTTCTTATTAGGCATGCTCATTGAATTTTTTTATTTTTTTTTTGGTTTGGCTAGTGCAAGCATACATACATAGACAGGCTACACACATACGCACACACACACACACACTCTCAATGGATGCGCATGGGCACAGCCCGAACTAAAGTCGATCAAAGTGTAACGAAAATAGAAAGTAAAATATGTTAAATATAGTTATACATATGATATTTCGAAAAATTACTAATTAGCTATGGTTAAAAAGTGTGTATAGCTACGTTTTTTTGTAAGCAGCACTAAAGCAATGTGAGTGAAAATACTCTTAACACTTGCAATATAGCAAAGTAGATAAGTAGGTATAAAATTCATTGATATATATTCTAAGCTAGTGGCGTCTGTGGTAATTGTTTTACGCTCCTGGGCAATGGTTGCACTGTGGTTGATGACAAGTTACGCCCTGACGTCATTCGAAATGTATCGAATATTAAATTACGTATTGTTCAGTTTTACCCAAATGAGTCATAATTAGTATTAAATCGAAGAGTGGGGTTAATCATGGTCTGTTCTATGAGTAGGCTCGAAGACATGTGCCATATGGGTGGCGCTTCGCGTACCAGCTGCAATACGTGTTTTTCGATATTGCAGCCAACGAGTAGAATATATGTATATAGTAATTATGAAATGGCGATATATTCTATATATTAAGTTACACTATTCACATCTGATTTTTTAGCAGAGCTTTAAGCTCTGTTATGTGCTAATATGTAAAGTAGATTTACGATTTTCGTTCTTTACTAGTTATTTTTTATTTCGATACATTAAATTTACGATATTCGATATCGTGTTATTCGTGCAAACAGTAATTACCCAACCATTTTTTCAATATTTACTCAACAATATTTAGGTTTAACGCATTTTTTTAAGGCCCCACCTATATTTACGATATACCTGTCTTCCATCAAATTATAGTCACGGACATAAGCAATTAAAATATTCAAATCGATTATATGCAAATTGATAATGCCGAGTGCCTCATCTTCTAGACAGTTGGGTGCGAGAACCTATTTGATCCACTGCCATTTGCCACTTGCTATTGCCCTCGCATTCCACTGCGCAGGAGAGTTCAAATCAATACGCTTGCGCTTTAAAACAACGTCAGACTTGTCTCAGTTTATCGCTGACGTCGCTTTCTACACAATGCAATGATATATATTTATAATTCTTACGATATTTGTAATAAAAAATTATAATTATAAAAATTTGTATGCAATATATAGAGAAGACAGAGATAGAGAGATAGAGAGAGAGAGAGAGAGAGAGCAATAAATAAATTGTTTATGAAACTAACTTTGATGCTAAATTTGCGTGTCTGAATTTTGACCCTCTGCTCAATCCAGCTAGGACGTCGACCACTTAACGATGGCTTTTGATATAGAATTGAATTTAAGTTTAGAATTCATTTTAATAATTCTTTATTTTTAATTTTAAATATTTTTTAAAGAAAATTATATATTTTTGTTGAGAATATTAGTGAATTTTTGCCTTTTTGCTTAAGTTTTTAGTTCAGCTATGGAAATAATACTTGATTAATAAACCAAACTTTGTTTAGAGACAGATAGACAGACTGGGAGATAGAGTAGTAAGATAGAGAGAGAGAGAGAGACAGTAATGGAAAGTTGTGTTGAGGGAGTTTTCTTGTTCTGGGTTATTACATAACAAACACATATTGAACGGGAATCGAACACAATTACAATTTTTTTGAGTGTGGGACTGTGGAGAGCATAGTGGAATTAATTTATTTTATTTATTTTTATTTTCTTGAAATTTTGTTGAATATGCTTATTTTTTTTTATTTTTAAAATTTGGTTTTCAATTTTGTGACTCAGGCCCAACTCGGAAGTGGGTTCACGCTTCAATGTCGATTGAGAGTCGCATTCAAATGAAACATTTATTGTATAGCGATTGAATTGTCTTTGAATTTTGTTTGTTTGCTTTGTCATCTTAATGCACAAATCAAAAATAAATAAAAAAATAATTATATATTGATATGAGCAGCTGCTTGGCCCAGTGCTAGCGCCTATGCATTAAAATTCATCTTTAATAACAAAATGTCAACAATAAAAATTAACGATATTTGTTACAGGCACACACACACACACAGCTAGATGATTGTGTTGTGGGTGTGGATACGATGGGTGTGTGAATTGGCAATTGCATAGCGTAGCAGGTTTCTGGCACAGCGCGTGGCAGCTAAAAATTGCAATGAGTGCCTGGGAATGCCTGAATAGCTGATTATTGGAATGACTTCATCGAACAGCAGCACAACATATGTATGAAAATATGAGTGAAAATTCATGTTCGATATAAAGAAAATATGACATAATATTGTGAATATAAAACATGGTGTTCGGTTTTGTCTAATTTGGTTTTTGGCTATTATTAAATGCGAGTTGCCATCATTCGTTTAACACTAGGCATTACGTTTCAAAATTCAAGATACAAAGCAAATGATTGGTTCCAAATGGTGTCTGCATAAACGATAATCGTAAAATTGGTTAAAATTTGACAATTCCGTATAGGCTCTTTATTAGTTTTATATAGTGTTTGGTTGAGGGTTAGGCAAGACACAGAACACACGCACACACAGAGATAGAGAGAGAGAGAGAGAGATGGACAGATAGAAAGATATAGAGAGATGAATGGAATGGTGGACATGGGCGATAGAGTATTACAGTTAAGGTTATAAGTAAACATACACAACAAAAGGTTGGTGAAAAGTTGACGGGCTGAGATGTGTTGTAGGTGGGAAAGTTGTATGGAAAATTGATATAATTAAGTTGAAAGTAAAACAGAAAGATTTAAATTTATAAGTCACACAGAAACGTTGCATAAATACACAGAGACCGCATATGTTGATTTTATTTATATTTTTTTTTTTTGAGGGGCTGTCTACACACTTAAGAGTTGAGCTTCAAGGAGAGCAAAGAAAATGAGGAAAACACATAAGAAATACACATAAAACGAATGCCTGGGCTTACATTAAAAAACATACATGTTTAAAATTTGGGTTTTACGAGTAGTTTAGGTTCAGTCCAAACGCATCAATCATTTTACCAATCAAATTAGCAATGTAGAGAAAACGTGCCAACAGTTAAGGAAATTTGTTGTAAATGATCTAAAAAAATGTTGTAACGCGCTTGAACCTGGTACTCTAAACACTGGGTTAGAAAATAAACGATCAGAAGATTTTTAAATAAAATATATAATTACGTCAATAAAAAACACTTAACATATTACAGTAGATACGCAATTCTGTGGAATAGATTCACCTAACATTGTTAATATTGTAATTAAATACGCGTTTGAGTATGCTCCACATACTACATTTTACAGCTGCCGTTTTTTTTTTTCAACATACGATATTCGACCTTACGATATTCAACGTTTACGATATTCAAATTAAACGATGATCAAAATTTAAGATATTCATCTGCGATATTTTGTATGACGAATGCAGCGCATTATGTGTGACATAGTTCAATTATTTTCGAACAAATTGAAACAATATCAAAAATAAATATGTTAAAGAAATCCATTAAAAAGAAATTAATATAAATCATGCCTAAAAATCATGAGCATTATTTCATTAGCACATTTGTATTATCAAATTCAATAATCATGTATATATAGATGTAGTATTAGGCAATAATAATAATCACAACGTTACAACTTACCGAATCGAGCGTGGTATCGATATTTCCATTGGGTCGATCGGCCAATGTTGTCTCCTTGAGATTAATCTTAACGTGATTGGCCGCTGAGGTGGTGGCGCCACCGCGTTGCGGCTTAGTGGCATCCAGCAGTACTTTAAGCGAGGCAATGGCATGCAGCTGGGTTGCCTTCTCGTCCACTTTGCCTGGAACATCATCTTTGTCATTGTAATTGTGTGTTGGGTTTTTTTTTGAGGGAGGTGTTTCGATAAAAAAATGCATACACAGAGTAGAGTGTAGAGTATGTTTGTGTGTTGTTGTTGTGGTAGCAGTAGAAGAGTAGAGTAGAGTAGTAGGCGGTGTTTTTGTAGTATTTTGTTTTGTTTGCACACAACAAATTGAGTTTTGAACGCAAAATCCAAGTGTTTATTATTATTATTTTTTTTTCAAAAATTAAACGAATAAAAGAAGAAGAAAGAAAGAATAAAATTGCATCGATTAAAAATTAGAATAAAACGAATTAACCCAGTTAAATATATTTTTCATATCTTTTTTTATAAATATTTTTCATTGGTTTTAAGTTAATTTACAAGCAGCTAAATGCCCTTTTTTTTTGGGTTAGAGTATATTGAAAATATTTTATACAAAATGTTGATGTCAGTTGCGAAATAGCATTTTGGAGGTTGATTATCATAGTATGTAATAGTAGTAGTAAAGTAATAGCTAGTAGGTTAGAAACTAAACTAAAGTTGAGGTATAGACTAGAGAGCGTAGAGTTTAGAAAGCTAGTAGGACAGTGTAGGCACAGACACACATTAAACAGCATTGAAATCGAAGCATAGTTGAGGGCGGAGTTGCGCACATGAGTGTATTGAGAGTGATTGTTAGAGAAGGGGAGGGTTGGGCGTGTTTTATTGGGCTCGGGACATACGAAACTACAGCTAAGACTAATTATGCTAGATATAATTACTAAACGAATACACTACTGATATTTACCGTGTCAGAGTCTCATGGATTTTTGGTCTAACTTTTAAAAATTGTTTTTATATTTTTTAAACTTTTTTAAGTTTTTTTTTTTTTTTTTGAGTGTGACAGCGATCTTGTGTTTTGCACTAGGAATTGGGAACTGTTTTGAATAGTTTGTTATTATATGTTGATTTTTTTTTTGTTTTTGAAAGTTTTGAGGTTTTGGATTGAATGCGAATTAATTTTGGCTTGGGAATACGGACGGGTTTATATTATTCATTATTTTTCTTTGGTAGTTTTTTGTTTTTGTTGTCAATGTGGCATGAAGTGATACATACTGGGGCTTATTAACCGACTGCTGCTGCTAAAGAGCTGCTTTTTGTGGACCCCATAATATCGCATATGGCACTAGCATTTTGTATATACATATACATATGTGTTCATATCGATGAATAGAGATAAACTTAGATTTAAGCCTAGCTTATAATTAAATATATACTATTGTAAATACGACTTAACTAGATCTAATATATATAGATTTGCTTGTTATGCAACTTCTGACACACGAGTATTATTTATGACGGTATTTATACGAGAAACATTAACCCCATGCTCTTCAGATGAATAAAGCTTTAAATGCTTTACATTACGTACATGTGATGGGAATTATACATTGGGTAGCGCTGAAACATATTCATATTTTATTTTTTGATGTGCACCACAATAGCAAACTAATTTAAACTATCGTCAGAATAGAAAATCGACCTTGGTTCAACTCGCAATTTTTAACAAGTAAAATCTTTGAAAAGGCGACAAGGTATTTGCAATCTAGAATTGACAAAAATGCTTAAGCCGCCCAGCTTGATATTATTATTATATTGAATAAGTATTTTTAGATTTATAGAGTTTTGCATTACAGTATGAATCTTCCAGTGCTGTAAAACGCAGTCAAGGAATTAGATTTATTAATTGCAAAAACGGTTTGGATAACGACTCTTCCAGTGTTGTAAAACGTGTGACAGTATTCAGATATATAATTGCAAATGCGGTAATATTTGATAAGCTTTTATAAGCTTTAATAGTTGCCAATTATAAGATAAGTATCATATGGATAAAAATTATTTTGAATGTCTTTCAAATAGGTATTTAATGGATACAAAAATATTTCTCTCAAGAGACTTGTTTGAATAATTATTATGTCCATAAAGCAATAGATTTTTATATATATATTTTTTTGAATATTTAAGAAAACAGTTAATTGAGTAATTTTTGAAGAACAAGTCCTAATTGAAGTAGTGAGTATTTTTTAAATTTTCAATAATAGAACTCAGATAATTAAATGCACGCAACTGGTTTTAGTATCGATCAAGTTTTATTGAGGAACTTTCCCAAATGACGATAGGGCTGACTAAATGGGGCTGTTGCTATAAAAATCTATTAAATATTGATAGAGATTACTATAATTTCATTGTTTTAACGCATCTCCCTCAGTATAACCGTCATATGTATTTTTATATAGCCACATTACGTATAAAGCACATTTGAAAACATATGTAAACATTGTCAGCACAATGAACATTCCAATGATAGGTAAATATAAACGTTTAGACCTAAAGAAAAAATTAAAAACACAACCCGCTCGACTAGTCAACTTGATACATGCAGGCACCTAGCTAATAACTTGTAGCTATTAAGTACAATTGAATATCTGATAGATTGTAGCTCGTACTAGGCCCGGGCCAATTTCGAACAGCATTTTTGTAAAGCCAATTGTACTAGTTGCTAAGTAATTACAATTAACACATACAACATTAAATGCACACATTGTTTATAAATATGTAAGATATATAAATATAAATGTTATATGTACAATATAAATTATTTTGTTATTGTCACGCGTCAAACTTGACGGTCGCAAAAAACAGAAGCACAAATAAAACCAAACATAACTCTTCAAACGAAGCAATGGAACGTTGGCAACCAAAACAATCCTAAAGATACAGATACAGATACGAATAACTATTCACTCATAAATATAAACGAGTGTATTCTTACATTCGTTAATGCCACTAAGCTGCGCACAACATTCTATGAATGTCTATCGAATACAAGTTATTAAGTATTTCATAAATATAGTTTAATATATAACGCATATGTATATAGTATATAAATGTAACTCCAAACTGACATTGAACAACATAAAATATTTTCGTAACTTGGTCTCATTTTTTTGTTTTTGTTTTGTTATTTATTTTTTTCAAAGCAAAATTATATAAAGAAATGACTAAGCTCGAAATAATAAAAATTAGAAAAGCAAATTACATTTTAATGAGGCAGCACAAATGAAAAGATTTGGCATTGAAGCGTTAGAAGAAAAACCAATAATAATTAAATATAAACTAAGCAATTTTTGGAAATGCTAGAGACAAGATAAACCCACAGATATAGATAATGTAGCGATAACTACAAAAAATGCTTGAGTTAAGGAAATTAGATCAAAGATTTAGTGAGCCTTAGAAAATTCTGCTTGAATTGTTTGTTTCGAATTGATCTCTATTTTAAAATTTTCCCACACGATCAAAATCACATTGTCAATTAATTTTGTCGCTATCGGTGCAAGAATAAAAAATGACAAAAAGAATTCGAGCACTTTGTACCTGTAAACCTTGGTACACGCCCCAATGTCGGCCTGGCCCTGGCTGGTTTGGTATAGTTTAAGCTTTGGCTTCAGCTTAAGTTTAAGTTTGAGTTTGTCTTGGTCTTGGTCTGTGGGCCATTGCCGTGGCAACATGGCCCCATACATATTTATACCCCAGTCCATACCCGTACCAATGCTCATGCCCCAATCCAATCCAGTCGGCTCTGTGCTTAATACATAATAAATCAATGCGAGCACGTCCGGTGCCGGTGCCGGTGCCGGTGCCAGAGTCGAAGCGAGTGGCGAATACGTGCCCCCCAAATGCCAGGGAAAAGCTCGGCATTAAGGGGTAGACCTGAACTGGAGCACTGTGCTGAGGGATTGGTAATGGCAATGGTAATGGGTGTAAGGAGTGTAGAATAAAGCGTACAGCGCAAAGCTGTCAATTGTCGAGCGCTAGACGACGTTCAGTCTGGCCGTGCTGCTAGCCCCTGGTAATTAGATAAGTGGCCTCAAGGTCAGGCATTAAAAACTAACCAGCCCAAAGGTCAAGTCAACAAAGAAACTGAGAGACAGACAAACAAACAAACAAACAAAGCAACGTACAACAAACCAAACAAAATGAAAATCACCAAGTATTCAAGAGAGAAAGAGAGAGAGTAAAGAGTAAAGTGTAAGTAACTTCTTGCTAGCAAGTCAAACATCCAATTAGAAGGAACACAGAATATACACAGACTTTAAAGAACTGAACACAAAGTATTTTTTATTATTATTTTTATTTTAAGGTTTATACTCTTGCAGAGGGGAAAGAGACATCCCTATACCTGATTTAGATAAAGGTTGATTTTGTATAATTTTCCATGTACATATTATCTTAGTTATATAAAACTTTGCATAGAACCAGGCAGTACATAATTCGGAGTCAGAAATACTGTATCATCTAGATCGAAAAATTTCTTTGTTTTCCATGATATATGCCAGAACAGAAGAACTTTATATGTCACTTATAACCTTAACGAAATAGTTCGCATATCTACCACATGCCTGCAAGAGTATTTAATCTTCGGCTAGCCGAAGCAAACAAGATTTTCTTTTCATTTTTAAGAGTTAGGTATAGTATAGTATAAGTAGTTGGTATAATGTATTTGCTTTTGTTTTAGGATGTAAGCGTTTGGTATGGGATATTTGTACTTTGGGGCGGGGAACTCTTTGATTATGGGGCTTGGGGAACGGACTGGGGTTTGCGTTTAGGCACACATTAAAATTTTCCATTTTTATTATTTTTTTTTTATTTTTGACTTGTGCAAAACACAATGTGACAAACTCAACGAACTTACCATCGTGTAGTGGATCTATCGTGTGTATCATTAGCTGTAATAGGCCATGACGGAATTTTGCACCGGTCTGTGTACTACCAGCGGTCCCACCACTGCTATTACCTGTAGCGCCCGCATTGCTCGAACCGGCCGGACCCGAACGGGTCTCGCTGGCCGCTCGGGATGTCACCGAACCGCCCGGCTGTGTGGCCATTGACGTTTCCGATGAGTTTGCCGCATTACCCTGAAGTGAAGGAAGAACGATGGACGGGTGGTACGGTTACGGTTACGGTTACGGTTACAGTTATGTTGAGAGTTCAGAGGTATTTCAATTTTATTTTCATTTCATTTTTTGTTAAGAACAGTGTAAATGGTTTTTTTTTTTTGGGAGGGCAGGTTTTTTTTAATGTTTTTTTTTTTTATGGTAAGCATTGTTGTTGTTGAGAAAAAGGTGAAAAGAAGAAGAAGAAAAGTTTATTATTGCAATTTGTATAAATTTACAGTTGAGTGTTGAGCGTTGATGTTGTTGTTGTATTCTTTTTTTTTCGGTATTAGTTGTAATAGTTGCTGTTTTGTTGTATGTATTTTGTTGTTGTTTTCAGCTGTTGTATCGCTTAAAAGCTAATCGAATTGTTAAGTGCAATTAATTGTAGCCAATATTAAGATAAAAAAAAAAAACCGAAAAAGTTAACTAAAGAAAATTATGTCAAAAAATGAAATTCATATGTGGAAACCACGACACGTAATACAGACAGAAACGAATTTATTTTCCAGACATACGGACCACATCTGTTGTTTACTAAGCTCGGCAGCGCCCATATAAGCCATATACCAAGTTCCGTTATAATAATTATACCATAATTCCATATTCATGGTAAGAGGTTTTCTAATGCAAAATTACAACTCTGCTTGTTGTTTGAACAGCATGAAACATAGTTTTGTTCTAGTGCAGCAAATATGTATGCATTTCAATAGTGCAGCAAAAACCTTTAAGGAGAGTTTTATATATACAACAGGATTGGTTTTTAGATAGTTAGGTGCATACAACTGGATTCATTGGGTGTAATCAGCAGGCCCAATAACAAAGCACCACAGTTGATGATGTGGCTTTGCGCTAGAAATGCATTCCATTACCTCTGAATTTCGATTTTTAGTGGTTTTCGGAAACACAAAAAAAAAAGAAGGAAACCAAATTATTAAACACAAACATTATTACACATACAGGAAATAAAGTTAAGATTTTTAGTTCAACTAAAATATACAAATTTCATTGTTTTTTTTTTTTGCAACTGTTTTTAAGTATACATACAAGCTTCAGTTTTCAATGACTTTTTTTTTGTATTTTTTTGTTTCATTAGGAAAAAAAATGTACATATATACTTTTTTTTTTGTATTATCAAAGCGCAGTGGGAAGTTTTGTTGTATTTCATTTTGCCTTCACTATAATCAAAAATGTAAACACAGAAAACTTAAAAAACATTAGAAATCTTTGAATATAATGCAGAAATAAAACTTAAAGCTCAGATTTATGACTGGCCAAAGAAAGCTCTAGAAGTGCGAGGAGAGAAAAAATCAAAATTATCGCTAGCTAAATATATGAAAATGTTGAATGGCGCTAAGTAATGACTAATATATATACATATATATAACTATCAGGTGATAATTAGTTAAGATATAGTAAATACATGTCAAGTACGTATACAGATAAGAAATTCTTTGCTAATACATATATTATAAGAACTTTAAATATATATATTTGTGTGTGTGACTGTTATGTAAACTGTTGTGCATATGTTAATAGAACACGTCTATCCAGATCGTATTCCATTCATAAAATCACTCAGAGCCATAAAGTGGAGCACGTGTGTAGTAATCCAGCTTAAATAAAGTACACATATATACTTAGTATATACATATTCAAAGAGTATTTACAGAACTGGTTTCTCCTGTTCGCATTTCATTCATAAAAATCAGTATTTAAGAATTGCTGCGAGTGTAGGGCAAGTTAGGTTAAAGAATATATATTATATATAACATTATCTGTTTGTTAAAGAACAGGTATTTCCAGATAGTATTTCATTCATTAAAAGTCAAATCTAAATATGTGGGCAAGTCCAGATTAGAAAATTTCTTGTAATAAACATATTTAATGTCGCGAGCAATGCATGATTAGAAAATACTCGATTTATTTCTATATCAAGATATAAGATTAGTTATTGTTGGGTTATCATAAGACTTGCTATCGTAAGCATTTGTTTAAGCAACACGTTTATTCAGATTACATTCCATTTAAAAAATGTGCGGGCTATGAACTGCATGAACTTTGTCTATACATCACGCCTATTCAGATTATGCTCCATTTAAAAAATCGAAGAGCTATAAACTGTAGGAAAAAGAATACATATATATTTAACATAATATAATACGATTATTTGTTTGGCAATAGAACTTGTCCAGCCACAACGCCTTCCATTCATACAAATGAACGCAGAATTGGAGCAAATGCAGTTTAGCGAATTCTTGTAAAATACATAAATATTATTACATAGATAATACTATGCCGAACGTATGCCACTTTTATAGAACTGGGGCGTGTGTAGGGCAATTCAAGATCAAGAAAACTAGCCTCCAACTAACTAGCCTCTGACCAATTAACGTGTGGCTCGTGCCCAGGTGAACTACCTCATGGCTGATTATAATGCTAATTAATGGCAAGTCATGTTGTTTTGCCCGATCGAACGCTTAGACGACAGCTCGCCTAAGACTCATACGAGTTAAGACAAAAACCACTCGGCCATGACGTAAAATTGATGAGGATCTATGAGATGAACGAGTCAAGTCATCAAAATAGAAAGAGAGGGAACAAGTTGGTAGAAAGAATTAGTAATTGTCTCGAACTGCATTTAAAGCTGTTCCATCAAGATGTCAGCTTGTTTTGATAGACTTTGACAGCGAAATGAAGTGTAATTAATATAAAGCCAAATGAAATTTTTCTTCGAGTCCAAGAGTTGTGGAATCATGCCAAAAGCATTTACTTCAACACAAAATTCATCAGCGCAACGTCAGTTACTACAGGTGCTTAAATCGCATAATAAATTTAATTTAAACTCGCGTGAATCATTTGTGCACAATTTCAAAAACTCAACTCAAGTTCGAAAATTTCGCCCTGCCAAACGACAAGAAAAAAAAACCAAAGTCGACCCAATGATCTAAGAAATGTAAATTGCAAAATATACAATGAACCTGCTCGAACTGTTAATCAAAAAGAGAAAAACTCACAACACGACTCAATTTGTCACTCAACCAGTTTTGGTTCAATATATATATATATATATGTATATATAAAGATATAATATATACATGTATGTATTCACTTGTCACCTGTCTCTGTGGGGCAGACCCCGAAACCAGTTCCAAGAATTAATGCAGATATTCCAGGGATTTTGTTTACGTTCAAGTCGATATAGTGATACGACTAGCTAATGCTATATGCCAGCTGATATCGATAAAAAATAAAAATCAGAGAGCAGCCTCTAGCAACTCGTCTAACATCGACTAAAGATAACTCGCGCGATTCGCAACGCTTCGGTTTTCGCTTTGACTCAGAGTCTGTCATTCTCTGTCGCCGTCTGAGCTCGGGCTTTGAGCTTGGCTGCATTGATCGTTGATTTGTATTATATAGCTGGGTTATGCGCTCTGTGCACATCATTTAGTAACGAATCTTGAACCCAAACGCAACGAATATTAAATTTAAACGGAACGCGAGTGTGTGTGGAGCGTGCGGCGCGTGCTACTTTGACAACGAAAGACAAATACAAAAATGTTTCAAAAAAGGATTATCGAATTGTTTACGCTGCTCTTTTACTGGATGGTTATCACGCCAGCCATATATCAATATTGCAAGACCCAGAATTGGATACGTTGGGATCTAAATATACCATTTCAATCGTTCTCGGATCATGCCACATTCGCGCTTTGCCTGCTCGCTGGCTATGTGACCTTTTATCGCATTGTTATTTTTATCTACATGAAGCTAAAAGTGTGCGATGTTAAAATGTGGCATAAGCTAAAGAAAACACAAGAGGATCCCGAATCGCAGCTAAAGGATAAATCACATTATCAAGCTGTATCTACGGAGAATCTGGACACGGTTGATGGCGGACCACCAACTACCATGCCGAAAGTCATACGCACCATAAGCCACCCACTGCTGGTGGAGAGCGATTTGGCGCGTATTCACATCAAACACGAGACGCGTCCGCTGCGTAGCGCCACATTGCCCAGACAACCGCAGCAGACAACCATCTCTAGTCCCACGCCCAGTTTGCGGTGTGCACCGCCTGTGCCCAACACGCCGCCCCGCACACCGGGAATGGCCCGCAAGCTGAGCCATGGCATCATCATGTCACCTGATGTCCTAATGGGCACCTCACAGCAGCTGAGACCAACCATGGTGAAGACATAGGTTTCACTTCGGTGTACTTTACAGAGAAAAATAGAATTTGCATCCAAGTATTAGCCTTAGCCAAAGAACCAAAGATAAACCTAATATTATTCGCAATATTTGTCGAGACACAATTTTAGCCAATTTTTTCCGAATCTAACTTACATGGTAGCTCTTCTTGTAACAAGGAATAGATCATATAGTGAGTTATTATATTTTTTGTTTATATCATTTTAATGTTAGCTAGCGAATACGAGTACTTTTGCGAGTACTTTTCGAAATTTAGTTGCATATATTTATTACCTAGTTTTAAGTCCAGATATTATTATCTGTTTATCTATTTAAAATATATATGTGTATGTATTATATTATTATATGAAATATGCTAAAATAAAAGAATGTTCTAGCTGCATAGCACAAATTGCAAGCTTGTTAAATAAATAATTCATTGTCTTTATATGGGGGATTACACAATGAAACGTAATACCTGTGCAGAGGGGATTGCACTTTGAAGCTGAGAAATTAAGTATTCCTTGTCATGTAATTAATGTTCGGTATATTTTTGTTGCAGTGAGTATTTTATAAATGTTATTAAAAAAAAAAAACAAAAAATTCGCTACATTTTCTAACCTAACAATAAAAAATGCATTTCTGAAATGATTGTTCCTATGAACAATATGAACCTTATGATAAATTTGCTAAATAGTTGATAAGATATTTCATATATATATGTGTCTCCCGGCAGACGTTATAATCTGATAAATATTCTCAACAAAACTCAATATGGAAGAAATAAGATTAAAAATAAATATCCGTAAGCTTCCCTAGACCATTTAATGGCAGCACATACAACCGCAACTTAAATATTAATACTTTCTTGATATAAAAATAAATAAAAGCTTTTGTGTAACAAGTACTAGAGTAGAAATCGTTTCAATTAATCAGTATGTAGAATTCCTTCAACTGAAAAACAAGTTTCAAGAATGTTTGAAAGAAAGTTTTTGGAAATATTTGTGGTGATCTTATATTGGCTAATATTTACGCCCTTCATCTATAATAAGTTTACAAAAAAGGGTTGGCTGCTGTTGGATTTTGGTGCTTTGCGAGATACAATTTGGGCAGTTCTCATTTTCGGACTTGTCGATGTGATGGGTTTCGTAACATTCTATCGGATTGTTATGTTCATGTACAAGAAATTGAAAAAGTTTGATAAAAAATCGCTAAAAAAGGTGCATCAAAAGTATAAAAATGGCAAAAACGATCTTGAGGCCCAGTGCGTAGAGGAGAAATACTTGGACGTTCCGGATGGCGCCAAAAAGCGTACTATTAAATCCAGGCTGCAAGCGCGCTTTTAAATTAAACTCATATTCACTGTATATTTTGAGATATTATAGACCATCAACAAAAATATATATTTATTAAATTAAAAAGAAAAAATTAGATACGAAGAGTATTTTTGACATATTTCTGGGTAATTTTATGTTTCTGAAAAGAATTTCTTGAAGCTTTCAAGAACAAAGCGCACTATATACTTATTTTATTTAAAGAATCTTTACAAGCTGACTGACTAACTCTCGTATAACCGCAAAAGAGTCAAAGAACATATTTAAAACTAACTCCACTTGACTTAGTTGTATTGCTGAACCCGAAGCAAACTCATGTGCGAAGCTAGTAAAATATCGGTGTGAAAAATGATACAGAAAAGCTGTGTTCAGATCTTTGTACTAGTCCTGTACTGGATTGTGATAGCGCCCCTGGTCATAGTGCTTTGCCTTGAACAGAAATGGGTCGTTTGGGATGAAACGAATATGTTCTCATCGTTTAAAGAGTTCTGTGTTCTTGGTCTGTGTCTGGCAGCATGTTATCCGGTGGCCTATCTACTTATTGTGCTCATTTATCTGCGAATCAGAACGTGGACCATGACAATCTGGGTCAAATACGACCCCGCAACTATAGAAATGATTAATCAAGAAAGACAATATTATGCAGATAATGATCCACGACTTGACCCAAAACAGGACACCGCATCCACCACCCTGGATATGGAAGATGACGAGCTGGATGGCCATCAGTCGGTGAGCCGGGCACGCAATGTACCACGCCCGGTCGAGAGAGTGCATCAAAAACAATCCAAAAAGGAAAATCGAAAACAGAAAAGGCAACACCCTCCGTCTTATGAGGAATGTAACAATTAAGAAATAATTTAAAAAAAGTTGTTTTTATTTATTTAAAAAACATAACTATTATTTTGTTTGGAGTTAAGGCAAGACCAAGCAAAGCTGTTCCAAAACTGTTTAGTATACTTTTTTTTTTATACACATTTATTTTAGCAAGTCGAATAAAAAAATGTCCAATACAAAAACTAAATTTTTGAGAATTTTGTTTTAAACATAAAAAAGATAAAACCATTTTTTCATACAAAAACTCTGCTTTCGTTTAAAGCTTTATCATATAGTAATCCGATCCAGCAGATATACACGAATCGCATGATTAATGACCTACTCATTGTCCGAGCACCTTGCCCAATGCAACTCATCGCTTTAAATTTAAGCAAACTCTATATTTGTCGTATTATATATAGTTTTAACCACAAAAGCTATACAAACGATATGTGAGCTTCTGTTTCCGGAACAGTTCGATTAGTTACAGTCCAGTTCGCAACCAGTTCGTGTGTAAGATTCGCTAAAATGTTTGGAAAACAAATCGTGGAAGTGTGTACAATAGTCGCGTATTGGGTGTTATTTGTTCCATTTCTGTTCGTCTGGCTGGACTTAAAACTCGATAAAAAAACACCGTTCGATTATTTTTTTGAACATTCCGATTATGCGCTATACCTGATTCTGGGCTATTTGGTGCTTTATCGCATTGTCTCGTACACATTCATTAAATTGACATCCTTTGATCTCGGACTTTGGCACCGTTTGACCAAGACAAAAGTGGAGTGTGAGATACAGCTTGAGGAGGCCAAATCCAATTATAAGAATTTGGATCTTGTCGATGGACCGCCTGCTATAATATCGTATGCTAGTCGCTTACCCCGCAAACGACAACCGCCTCCACCAACCCCAAGGCATGCACCACCTGCTTCGCCTATGAAAAGTGTCCAATCGGCATCGGCACAAAATGAGATATTTTATGATTGAAGTGTACTTTAGAATTCTCTAGAGCATAATAGTTACGCATATTTATAAATATTACATTATTAACATTCATTCCACTTTACATGAAGGAAATAAAAAGTTGCAACATTTTCTCTACAGAAATTTAATTAAGAAATGTTTGCAAAAAATTGGCAAAAAATATGCAGGAGCAATATAGAGATCAAAACATAACTAAAACGGTACGTTTAAAGAAATTTGATAATGTTTTGATAGTTAAGAACTGCATAAGATTTGGGAATCAAGGGATTTAGTTAAGTTACAAGAAAGAACAACACCAGTCTATTATTTAAATTAGTTTAATCTGAAAACAACTACATAGGAAATTGAAAAACTGTTTCTCTTCACAAAGTAGCTATTAAATTTGCCTTTCTTTGTTTTAGAACCTAAGTAGTATTTAATAAAGAATTGTGGACTGTAGTAAGTCGAAATAAAATGCTTTAGGGTTCAACAATATAAACATATACTTATGCCATTTTGTTAGAGACCACATAACATTTTAAACAAATTATTTTACGCCATTTTAGCGCTGTTTGTTGCCCCCGTAAAATAAGCGTGTGCTTATAAAATTAAGTTAATATTTATGAACAAAATGGTGCAACTAGTTAGAGCCCAAAAAGTTGTATACATGCGTGAGCGAGTGAGATAATCAAGCGAGAATCCAGAATCAAGTTCAGATCGAATTCACGTTCAAGCTGTGCGAGTGTGTGTGTGTGGGAGTGTGTGTGTTTGTGCACAGTTGCTATTGGCTGCATGCAAAGTTGTTCGTGTGTGTAAGTGTGACAGCTTCTGTGTGTGTTGCGTGGGTGTATGTGTGAGTGTGTGTATGGGTCATATTTGTTTATATGGTTAAACAAGTCGTAAGAGGCATAGCAAATGAGAAAGTGTTGGAAAGAGAGAAAAGAAAAATAAAACAAAAGCTAAGCGCTAGATAAAGAGCTAGATTTAAGATTAAATTAGAGATAGATAAATATATAACTATATAGTTTTAAAAATGAGTTTTAAAATAATAAACGTGCCGTGACTAAGCAGTTGACAGTTGGCCAGTGTTATTAAGCGTCACTTAAAACAGTCAAGCAGTTTCTAGGCAATTCGATTGTTGAATTGTCCAGTATTGTTAAACGTTTATACAAGCACTCATATTTCTCGTCAAAAAGAATGAGCTAACCCAACTTATTTAATCATGTCATGAAATTTTATAGTTGAACAGTGCTGGAAAGCGACACAAATAACAGTTTTGTATGCGTCATAGAGTATGAGCTAACCCAACTTAAATAATTTCGTTGAATTTGTTTAAATTTTCTTAAAGTTTCAGCTGCAGTTCTCTGTTTGACCCTGACTGACTTTGGTCACTTTCAGTTCCTGGAACTGGTTTGACAAAAAATAAAACTCAATTGACTTTGAGTTAAAACTCAAAGGTGAAATTCGAGCGCCTGTCAATTATTGTCAACTCATAAGCCTCCTCATCATGATCAGCATCATCATCATGATCATCATCATCACCTGGCGTTCAATGCCAAAGACGCATATGGCGTTAGTCATGCAGTTATCTTATATATAAGATTGCAGTCTCTCCGCAAGCCCTTAGTCATAGTAACTAGCACACCTGTTCAACTGTTTAGTCCCATTTAAAATGTATGGAAAATTACTGGGCCAAAGAAACAAAGAGGAAAAAAACTAAAACGCAAGCGATTAAAAAACGAAAATATATTCCTGGCAAAGGATTTAAATTTTCGTTGCGTTAATTTTTGCAGACAATTTGCAATTTCGCTTTCTCTCAAACGACTTTTATCGATTTAACATTTTAGTACTATTATTTTTTTTTTTTTTTTTGGATTTTGTTTGCAAAAAAACTTCCCAACTACTTACTGCTGGCATAAGTTGATCTGTACTTCGGACGCGAGTCACCTTGTTTTTGGTAATCATCTTCTTGACGCAATGCTCCACCTGTACGTTCCACTTCATGAAGGTCACATAGGCAATGTATATGGTAAACAGGATGAGCGCCTCCCACCAGAAGATGCGATTGTCGCGAAAAAAGTAGATCAATACCAGCAAACTGATGCTATAGAATGAGCAATCACGGAATAGTGGCCACCAGGTCAACGATAGGACCGTGCGTGAGAATAACGCACACATGCCAATCACGAAGAGAATGTTAAAGACAGCAGATCCAACAATCGTACCAATGCCAACATCATCGAACGACACGAAAACGCCAATGACACTCGTGAAGAGCTCCGGGGCACTGCCACCCGCCGCCATAAACGTTGCGCCGGCCACATCGTCCGTGATGCCGAGCTTTTCAATGATTACGTCAAGGGAAGGCACGAAGAATTCATCGCAGACAATTGCCAGCGCCACAAACATATATATAACACCGATAATGTGCAGGATGACAGCGCCGTTCTCAAGCTGTTCTTTCGTGAATAGGTCCTTTGGAAATAGTGGCGTTTTCGTGGTGTTTGAAATGTCGATTAGCGTTTCTGCAAAATAGAAAAACAAAACATATTCGAATTAGTATTAGATGTGACACGCATATTCTATCAGGGGACTAGGGAGAGTATTCAAAAGACCAGTGCAGACACCTTAAGTTTAATATATGCCTATTAAGCGCTTTAACAAATTGAGAATTATATCAGGGGAAAGGACCAGTGCAGACACCTTAAGTTGAACAAATGACATTTTGGGGCTTTAACTAATTGAGAATTATATCCGCATAAGTTTCTATTAATAAGGAACTCACTAAGGAACTTTTCCATTAGTATAATATATTAATAAAACTTTGTAGTGGTAAAAAATGCTAATAAAACGCAAAATTACAAAAAGATATGCAAATTTAATAAAATTTACGTGAACGTTTTTAAATATTCTGTTTTCTGACTTATAAGAATAACCTCCTGCAATTTATGAGGTATATTGAGATTATTTCAAATTGCAAAATAGGTTTATAGTTAAAAACCTATTTTACCAGGCCCATTAAAGCTCCATAGTAAATGCGAGTGAACATTTGTTAAGAGGATTCTTTGATTTTTAAATATGTTATTAGAGGATGTCGAGAGATTTGAATTGTCTAGTAAACTGTAGATATATTATTAATTCTTATTATAAATGTAAGTATAAGTATCTAATGACCTATTACAAATTAAACAGAAGCTAAATTGCATTATTATATACTATTATATTCATATGTGTTGAAACATGTTAAGAATAACTTGAATGCCTGAAAGATTGCTAGCTAAACGTGCCGAATTTGTCATTGCGCATGGTTGGCACACAATGAGGAAGTCTGACCTTTAGGTAGAGAGAAACGCTCCCAAGACACTTAGAAGCGGCATTTTTTTTCTTACTGCCAGGCATAAGTACACATTGCGCATCATATGAGTAAACGTTCGGTTACAATTCCCCAATTACACATCCTCAATTAAATAGCACGACCTTTTTGCTGGATAAAAAAAAAATAATAATAATAAAGAAGATAAACGCGGGCAAATCGCTGCTAAAAACGCTTCGCAGGCGGCACCTTTTGTGCGCGCGCGATTTGCCATGGCAATTAACCGCAAAATTATGCAGCACATTTTGCAACAATTAACAAATCGCGAGTGCAACTGCAACCTCAACAAATGCAACTTCAATTGGAGTTGATAATGGCAAATGTTAATGTTTATCATTAATTTGCGTTATTTTTTGTTGTTGTTATTGTTGTTGTTTTCGTATGAGCAATCGTTTTGGCGCGTGTGCCAAACAAATAATCGGCGCGTTTTTAATCGCCCGCGGCACAAAACACTGATTCTCTTGACTGATTCATGTCATTTGTCATACCCTGCACTTATTAGCTGATAATTAACGGGTATAATGAGTGCTGCAAATATTTGTTAACATTTACGACTACATTGTTATTTTTTCCTATCTAGTTATAATTAATTCATATATTTAGATATGGGCTCATATTGGCATCTTCTATAAATCAAATCAATCTTAGCAAATTCTCCCAAAAGTTATTTAATAAAAATATATGCTCTGATCTTATATATAAGGAATTGCAGTCTATATATATCGATTCTAAGCTAGTAAAATGGAGGCTGAGATTTTAACTGATTGAACTTTTTTGTATAGTATTATAAGATCGTAACAAATTGTTAAAAGCAACTTAACAAGAACATTATGCAACTAATTCAAACTGTGCATTCGGTGTTACCGTAGGGTATCTCGTAGTCTCATTGTGTAGCACCCGTTGTTGTCTTCGGTCTTAGTTGTTTGTCTGTGCCTGATTTGTCACTTTGGCTTAACAAAGCAAATGCTTTCACTTATACTATTTACATAGTTTGCTTAAGTTTTGTTTGGTTATCACAGTATGTTGCAGCATTATTTCTGCATATTTATACTTTGTACTTGGTCTATAATCGAGTGAATATCGTAGCTGAGTCGTTGACTCACTTGCGGTTGGGCCTCGGTCAACCAAGAACTCAACTCGCTCTTTAATGTGAAACCGGTTACGGGCGAAATATATTAAGAGAATCAGCACTGAGAATCGAGCACACTTGCAATTTGCATACAGCTAACGGGCTGTACACACCCACACACTGTGGTTAACCCACCTTTCGGAAGGTGTTGCAGGTAACCCATCCTCTGCTTCATCCCTGAAACCCCTCGCTTAGAGCAGAATTAAAAACACTCAACACTGGAACGTGCGCTATAAATCAATGCTACAAATGAATCACTTGCCAAATGCTTAATGAATGATGATTACAGCATTTGCTAGACATACCCTGTAAATAGTAGATACTCTCGTAAGTCGCATAAGCTACACACATGCATTCGTATTTTCTAAACTAATTGTAACTTTAAGTTTAAAGAATTTTCATACGATATTTGTATGTTTATTAGTGTCAAGTATTTTAGAAATACCCTGTACTATTTACCCAGTAAAATTATCGATGTCTATTTGCTTATCTAAAATTTCGATATAGCATATATATTATTATATTTTTATACCCAATATTTCGTATTAATATATATTCATAACATTGATAAATTTATGTTCTAGGGTATTTCGTAGTGCATAATCGTGAACTGTTTGGCAGTTTTACGTTTTTACTTGTTTTTACTTAACAGGTAGATAATTTGTAGTTTGATTGGATGTGGGCGGGCAACAATAGACTCGACTACAGTTAGCTACGGGGGACAACGTTTTGAATATCAAACCAGATCATCGAGAAATTGTGGTCATTATGAGTATGAATACATTTATGACTAAGTGTAATGCTAGGCAAGCTGACGGAAGACGACAGGCGATAGGGAAGTAATCAAAATAGTTCGAGAAGTAAATAAAGCAGTGGAAGAAGAAAAACAAGTTATATTTACCAGATATGCAAATGGTTGTATAAAGTGTGTACATTAGAAAAATACAGATTTAATTAGGTACGGCAACAAACAGAAGATAAGCAAGAGGAAGTTTGGTATTAAATAAAAATTTGCAGATTATGAATGTCAGGTGAGGATGCAGTAAATAAACGGGTACATGGGTATAATCATAAAAAGCAATGCATTTACACAAATAATTATTATTATCAGAAGTTTAGGACATATTTATAAGCTATCAGCAAACTGAAATATCTCTGGCTTAGGGTATCAATATGGAATCCCATTTCAAATTCTTTATTGTCAGTTTCTTCATTTATAAGACATACCAAGATACAAAGGTAGATCGAATAAAGTTGAAGGTTTAGGGACACATTCTTTATAAATGTGTAACTGATAAATACTTAAATCTCACGAAATCTCAAGAAAATGAAAGCTAATTTCTAATCTAGTTTTGGATAATAATAATAATAAGTTAGGTTAAGATGTTATTGTCAAGAGCTGTATAAAACTAATCGATATTAATAAGGTTTTAAAGACATGTAGGCAAGCAAATAAAAGACAAGTTTGATTAAACTTTTGTTCATATAATGGAAAATTAAGTATATATTGCCCCAAAGATGCTAAAAATAAAAAGGAGCTTAATACGGGCATTATTTAGTTTTAATAGATTCGTCTATATCTACTTTTCACGAAACTATATTGCTTATGTTTTTAAGCGTTACACATTTAATGACAAAATCATAAGATTCAAAGCAAGTGTATTTAGATTTAAAGTGCGCCAACCCCTCGAGTTGAGCAATAAAATTTCAATAAATTCTATCCAAAAGGTAAGAACAAATAACTGGTTGTTTATTTTGTTGATTTTTGCTGTATTTATTATTTATTCTTGGTTTTTTTTTTTTTCAGCTAACATTTGGTGGCATGTGGGCGCGTGCCGTCTCTCTGTCTGCCTATCTACCCGCCAGCCTACCTGAGTTAGTCAAGACTTGGAGGCCAATTGAGGTAACCAGTTTCAAGTGCCAAAATGCCGCAGTCACAATTTGACTAACCGCATGCAATCGAGCCGAGCGTCAGCTCAGAAATCTTCTAGAGCAAACCGCACACACCCACTCATGCACACACACACACATACACACACTAACACAGACAGAGAACCGAGCTAGTTATGCGTCATGTGTTGACTCTCGCAGCTGAGTAGAGAACAAAAGCCGCAGCAAAGTCGCGTTCGTATTTGCAAAACAGTTGCAAATTGAAACTCGAATCGCTCAGATGGCAGCCGCAGCAGCAATTCCGGAGCTTTTCATCAGCCATGCCACCATACAGCTGAGGCAGCCATCAAGTGTGGCGCCACCGCGAGTCTACGAGTGGCGCACGCAGGTCACGGGTCAGACGCAGCAGGCGCAGGAAGCGCCAGTCGAGCGCATTAGGCAAAGCGGCAGCACAGCAGCAACAGCAACAGCAAAAGCCACGCCCACATATACGCCTCCGCGCATTCAGGGCAATGAGGCGAAACGCAAGAATCTGCCACAAACGCTTTGCAACTTCTTCGAGGCGGAGCGCCACGACAGCGCCTGGAATCGCGTGACTAAGTGAGATGGAACAGTCAGCGCTTCATATATATATATATATATGCATACATATATATACATAAACATACGTTATAAATTAACCCATTGTGTGCCAATGCTGAAAGTAGGGCACCCAAATAACCAATATAATGTGCATTAAGTTATCTAATCGTCAAATTCAGCTTTTATTTATAAGGCTCTTTTAGCAAATCAAAGAAAAATGTAGTTTTAGCTGGTATAAATAAAAACTTAAGCTCAAAATGTTTTCAAAGTCTTATCGTTGTTTTTTATATATGTATTTTTGTATAATTATTTAAAGAGAGCTGTGCATGTCATAATACTCAACTTTAGTCGAGATAATTTAAATTCAATACGCGTTAAAGCACGTAGCTAGCATATAAAATATTTGTATACCCTACAGTTACAAATGGGGTATTAAAAGGTTGTATGCCACAAACTAAACTTCTTAAAGCATATATTATTAAAGCTGCAATGGCATCGTTGAAGACATGTTATTTATTAACTCGTTATTAATTACATAAAACTGTAGCTTATAGTAGGCATATAGGCATCACATTTTATAAATGCCCTGTAGGCCGTTCCACCAGATTGAGACATGTTGTCTGATTCTACAGCGAGAGCCAATAAAATGATTCATAATCTTGTAGATTAACTTGTCGCCCAACCGATCTTAGAGACTATAAGACCTAGATGTTTTAGGGTGCCCTGCTATACCCAAACGTTAGCTGACACTATCCACTTTAACAAAGAGTATCTACTGATACTTCTTCAAAATACTGTTAACAGTAAAATCAGTATTTTTATTTTAAATTTTCCTGTATGCTTATTATACTCTATAGTATAAAAGATTAAGGGTTTCACTCTCCCTCGCAGTCTTTCCCTTCACTTTGCTATCTCTCTTAATGTGTTCATTATTTTAATAATGTCTTCGAATCTACGGTGTCCCCATTTTTTTGCTGCCAACAAAGCTTTATTAAATTCACCTCATCTATTTTTCAGACTCCTTCACCCTATATTCTTATACTATATTTGGACACTAGCGCCCAATTTAAATATTAAAATATCAATCTGTTATAATTTTGAACTTAACACTTTTGATAATAGTGCTAGTAGGTGCTATAATTATGAATTTTTAATCATCTGAAGAAGTGTTTTTTTTTTATTTTTGTTCACAGCTTGACGTTTTGATTATTTATGAATGAAGAAAGTTTAGACAAACAATCATGGCACGTTTTAGAAAAAAGTTGTGTTCATTCACAAAAACTTTAAGAGCTACGAATATATTCATATAATTAATGATAAATTTGCTATCTTAAAGATATTTAAAGAATTGGCTTCAATGGGTTAAGTTCAAGCGTAATTAAATGCTGCAGATAAGAAAATCAAAAGTAAGCACAAATAGAGAGCAAAAAACGAGTTAACTCGCTCGCTCGATTTTTTTCATGTCTTTTTTTTTTTAACTTTTTGTTCGTTTTTTTGCGACGTCATCAATGTGCATAAATCACGGCTGAACAAACGCACACAATTACACGAAGCCGACGCCATTGGGCCGGAAGTTCATTATGGGTAAAGGAAGGGCTGCCCTGCAAAGCGGAAGCTAAGCGAGTGCCCTATATATATATATATATATATATGTAAGCATATGTATGTGTGTGTGTGTGCTTCGATAGTAGCCGAATGGTTTCACGCTTTGTGAAGCAGCTGCTAATTTATCAGAGAGACAGCGCGCTTTGGCACGGCGCAAGTTTCAAGGTAGCGCAGGCGAATCGATTAGCGGCCAACCAGAAACGAATGGAATGGGAACAAAAAATATATGAAAACGAAACGAGAAATGGGTAACGTGCACATGCACATGCAAATTGACAGCTTTGGGTATTGCCTGAGCGTCGACGTCGACGCTGCTGGCGTCCCTGGCCCCGCTAGGGTTGTCAAGTGGGCTGTTGAATCAATGCAGCAAACTGAGCCAACTGCCAATGTGGCAACGTTGAACGAGAGCCACTTAAGCCTTGCCACATAAACTTTATGAGTTCACAGTTACGAGCTGAGCCTGAGCCTGTCGTTGCGCCGCTTTGATGAAGGTTTTAAGGACCGCAGCCACCTGCAAGCCCTCAAAGTCCACATTTTCGCAGCGTTTGCACACAAGTTTCCAGTTATTGTAAAAAGTTTGTTGCTGGCCACCCTATCCACCCAAAAACAACAACAGGAACAACAACACTTTGTAGCTAATCAGGCTCAAGACGTGCTCCATTGGGGCCAAGTCATAAATAGTTAAGAGTTGGGCTCTCCGTGCGGCTTGAAAAATGCTAAAATTATGGTTTCTATCTGTTGGGCTTGCCAAAAACAAATAAAAATAAATGCTCTCACGAAACTGAGAAACTTCGCATGTTATTTATGGATCACCTGCAAATTTCATCTGACTAGAGTTTGCAAAGATTTCTTGGTATAAATGCAATTTTCATAAATACATTCGAGCCCAGAAAAACAATATACGAGTGGGTCAGCTAAACAATATATATCTATGGGGGACCACAATTTTAATGCATTTCTGCTCTAGCTCATGTTAAAATGCTGGAAAATTCTACTTATTTATTAATATATATATGTGTTTTTTTCTTTCAATGAACCATTCAATTTCTTTGTAAGACCTTTTCGGAAAGTCCAATTGTTATATAGAAAAAAAACCAATCTTTACAGCACGTGCCTTCCCTGAGTCAACTTAGGTATTTCAAGATCTAACTGAGAACATTTAAGCGTACTCAAGTGGTGTATGCTAGACTAATGAATACCTTATTTACATTTGCTTATACAATAGTTTGTATTTAGTACAAATTATAAAATAATAAATGGCTATTTAGTCAGTTGTTTAATTAGAAAAATGTATCTAAGTTGAAGATCAGAGTAGCAAACTTCAAAGCCTAATTAAGACTTTGTGGCTAAAAACTCTTGTTAGAGGACTGTAATCAAATATCACCTCAGTTATGCTTTATTATACTTCCCGGCTATTTTAAATGAAGCTAAAAATTTGTTGTCAAGCAGACAATTTGATTGGAGCGTAACTCTATAAGCCAAATATTTATATTCATTTACATTTCCCATGAGCCCTATATCAATAAAGCAAATATTCAATACCCAATATATCATAGGATTTTCAAATCCATTTTAGCGGATGTTTATGTAAGCCTTAAGGTGAAAATATAAATGGTTTTAAATTTCTGGCCTCTATATATTAACACAAGGCTATAATTAAAACCAAACCGTTTATAAAGCGTAAATTTGGCATTCGGATAATTGCATTTATTTTGAGCGCAAATTAAATAGCTTACAACTGAATTACATGTGTTATCAATTATTTATGCAGGACATAATTGTAAGCTATGCCATAAATAATTAAATCTAAATGTCAACTAGACCAATTAGGCTCCCAATTGGATTTACGTATGAAAATTATTTGAGTCAAATATTAAATGCACAAATTTATGCATATGCATTTCATGTAAAGTTTTGATGCACGTAAATTGAATTTGTATTTAGTAACCGGTTTTAGCACAGCGATTGAAATGAATCACTTAGATATAACAGGTGCCTCGGGACCTTAAATAAATCCCCCTAAAATCTGTCTGTGAGAGTGGGAAAGAGAGAGGGGGAAAGAGGTGACAATATCATGATTCATATTGTGTAGCAGCTGTTGTTTTAAATTGTAAATTGATTAGCTAAGACTTGGATTGATATTAAATATCTAAAACTCCTGCTGAGTCACTTCAAAACCAGGGAATAATAAAAATGGCAATGAAATGCATAGAAGTGATTGTTAAAGTTGATGGCAAGCTTAAAACGCACTTAGACACATGCACATATTCAGCTGGCAACTCTGCCCAAGCGCAAGCACAAACGCAATGACAGTTTTAGAGCCAAATGCATGAGAAGAACTTGCAATTTTTGGGTACATACAGCATATTAAAGTTAATGGATAATTTAACATGCACATAGATATAAATGTCAACTTTTCAAAATTATAATAAAATTCTAAATTGTTAATGATATATTTCGAACTGGGTTGTAGCTAGTTGTTAAATAAAGGTATCATAATATCAGGTATATGCAACTAAATTGCATGCAGTTTTCGCAAGCTTTTTCCTTTTTTTTTAATGCAGACGAAAATCACCTATATTTTCCGTCACGTAACGTATAATCCCATCGTAACCTACTTTCGACAGCGTTTACATTTTACACGAAATTAATGCTACCAGCTATAAGCTACCTAAAATCAGCACATGACAAAGAATAATAGAGATTTTTTTTTTTGGATTTTCTTCACATTAAAGACCTGCGCGCATCTTGTGTGTGGCCCTGAAATTGTCCATACACTGCAGACATAGCTGACTACTCTGGCTAAGCACTGGCACGGTCACACTGGCAATTAGTGGCCTCAAAGCAAGGGGAAAAAGTGGGAATGTCAATAATTAAAAGTCGGCCAAATGTTGTCATTTGTCCTCAGCGCCGCAAAGCGACTTCCTGCCGCCCACAAAGCATGCACACACACACACACATACACGTACACTATATACACATACACCCACGGGCAAGCCACCCGTATATAGCTGTTTGTGGCGTGCAAGTCGCACGTCCTTGCGAGCCTTTTGCCATTGTTGTTGTTGTTGCTGGCATTTTGATTTATCGATTTAAATTTCGTTGCCGTCTGTTTGGTTAGCTTTTCCTTGCGCTTTTCCTACATTTTCACATTAGCAGCTCAATCATTATTTTCTCTCTCTTATTTTGTTTTATTTTTTTTTTTTTTGCCTTTTAAATACTTATGCTTAATATTTTTTTTGTGCTTTTTGTATTTTATTTTTTTTTTTAACATATTTTGACCGCCTGCCGTTTGGGTCGAGGTCTTTTGCAGCGCTTTTTGGGGGTTTGAGATTGCTGCCACTTCTTCTGCTTCGCTTTTTGCCACCCACGACAAACGTCGTTAACAGTCACGTTAGCGTGCGAGTACGTAACACACACACACACATACACACAAATACAAGTGTAGTATAAGCTACTGTTTGTGTGTGTATGTGTGTGTGTATGTGTTGTTGTTGTTTTTATTATAGCAGCGCGCGCAATTTGGGTCGATGGTAAAATAGAAAAGCCAAAAGCAAGGCGAAACCAAACACACACACACTCACACACACACTGAGTGACACGAACATTTCCAACAAAGGTCGTTTCGAGTAGACCAATGCACATTTATACATATGTATACACATACATATTATGCCCTCTACAGCCCGAGACACTTAATTGGGAACACACACGTGTATTTTCCCTTAAAATCGTTTTTAGGGCGAATTTGCTTAGCAAAATAATACCATAAAGTGATTACTCATTTTCTTTTTTGAATGTTTTTAAAAGAGGTCATAAATAAAAGGCCGGGATTCGTTACGTAATAGTATTCAAACGGAACGTAATCTAAAAAGTGCTAAAGTCTCTTAATGTACTTAGAAGATGCATGCATGTACTACTTTTACTAAACCCCAATCGAAATGTTTAGGTTTTTGGTACAAGCAAGAAAAAAACATTTGAATACCGAGAATATTTTTCAATTTATTAACGTTTTCCAGATAACCATTCTTTATTATTTATATTCTTTTATTATTTTTATTTCTAGTTGAATTCGCCTTTAAAGATTTTTTTAACCGTGGCAATTGCTCTTAATTTTATGGCCAGCGCTGTGCGCACACATGCACCTATATTTTCTCTCTCTCTCTCTCTACCTCTCTCCTTCACTCTCTATCTCTCCCTCTCTTTCTGTGTGTGTTCGCGCGCTTTGTCTGCTCTTTTTGGACACTTTCTGGAACTGCTTTGGTTTCATGTTAATTGCTCGTAGCGTCGCTTGTTCCGGCAATCTGCGTTAATTTTAAAGCTTGATTTACAGACTACATCTAGTCCTTGATGTTGTTGTTGCTCTTGTTATATTTGCTGCTCTGCTTTATTTCTGATTGTTGTAGCTGTTGTCGTTTTGCGGTTGCAGCTCAACTGCAATTTGCGCCCCAAAGCACACAACAAAATATTTTTGTTTTAGTTTCGTGTGTGTGTATGTGTGCTTCCGTTACACTGTCCCTGCATGAGGTCACATGGGAGCATAACGAGGCATTTAGGCACATTTATATATATATATATATATATATATATAATAATAGGCGTAGGATGTACATTTAAAGAGCTTCTGCAATTTGTGGTCATTCAATAGAAATACATAAGCCGCAATATATTTATACCCGCATTTATCTTCACAGGGTGTTTTAGATTTATTATTATTATAGACGCATATAACAAATGTGCTTTTGATAACACTTAATTATTTTAATAGAAAAATTTTAATTCCGATTGTTCCCGTGGCAGCTTGGGTATATTAAACGACCAAAAAATGTTTACCTATTGTTTAAATGGCAGCTATATGATCAATTATGATAATATTGCGCATACTCTTCAACTCATTTACACTCCCACCCCCGCGGACCTATTAAAAATTTCATAAGTGTAACAGACAGAGATTTTCTCCATTCCATTTTCAATTTCTCCATTCAGCCATCCTCTATAGAGTATCGCTAAATTCGAAAAAGCTCCACAAAATATAACTCGCCTGCCGCTTGTTTTGGCCCACTCTTTTGTTGTCGGCCACTTTGCCGCATGTGTGTGTGCAGCAGACAGATAGAAAGTAAAACAGACGGGCGCAAAGAAATGAATAAAGAGAGCAGACAGAGGGAGAGAGAGAGAGAGAGCGAGTGGTGAGCTGCCTGGGAGACAGCACAGTTGAGTCATTAAAATGAGAAATGGCTCCAGGGTGCGCTCGCCTAGGCAAACATTGTGCCACGTCGTGTTTAATTGTTGTTGTTGGCCCAAAAATAAAAAATAAAAAGTTCTGTGTGGCCCGCAACGTAAGCAGCAGTTGGCCAAATAAAAGGTGAACACGAGGTTTTCCCAACTTGACTTTGCCCCAAGCCCCAAAAAATGCACAAATGCAGTTGAGCTCAGGCTGAAGAATAGCTCAGAATTCGTTGTTACGATACGCGAGAGTGTGTGTGCGTGTGTGTAATTTGTGTGTGTGATGTTATTGTGTGTGTTAGCAGCTGTTCTGGCCGCTTCAATTATTTATGTTTGCTAACGTTGCGTATACGTAATTTATGCGCGAGTTTATGGGATTGCGGGCATATTGCATATAACGTATACGCCACGTTCAACTTAGAAACAATTTCAATAAATGTTTTACGATATTCTCTTAGGAACAAACAATATAAATTTTAATAATAAATCATTTTTGTATTTGTTAGGAAAGAGAACCAAATGAAATTAAGTAACATATAAATATGACGTATACGCAGGGTTCAACTGAGGAACAATACAAATAAATGTTGTGTGAAATATCGAAATACAAATTAAGAAGAAATAAAATGTGCAAAGGCTTAAAGAAAAAAAAACGAAAATTTCTTCCAAAGTCCGGATATTAATAATGATTTTGATATTGACTTTGATTCATTCTATAATAAACAATAGCGGAAAATATGCAGATTGTTAAATACTGTATTCTCAAAAATCTATTGCAAAAAATATATAAGACAGCAAGCAGCATCAAAAATAATATAAAAGGCCTACTTCTTTGTATCAGCTTTTTAAATGGAAAGGCAAGAAATCTTAAATAATTGTGAAATATTCTCTTTCCAATCAAATATTTTTTAATTTACGCTTGTCAAATTTAAATGTTACTTTTCTATAAATTGCATATCTTTTGCTTGGTTTTATTAAATATTATGATATAATATCGCACATACGCATATACCCATATATATTTTATCAGCTCACGCAGAGCTATGCAAGTCTAATTCAATTTGATGCTCCGAGAGAAATCTTTATGAACCACCCCCTACCCACCCTTTCTTGATTGAATTGTTCATTGCCTGTCGCATAAATCACTTATACAGCTGCTTTCCTTCTGTCCCCTTTGCCTCATTTAAATACAAATTCCATTAGTCATAGTCGCAGGCAAAAGGCCAAATCACGCGTTAGCCGTGTTTGTTTTGCGCAAGTGTGTGCGTATGTGCGTGCATGTGTGTGTGTATGTGGGTGTGTGTACTCTGAGGGAGTACTAACCCAGATGAAAATCTTGCTCTTGATGACATGCCTATCGCTGACGTTTTCAATGCCATTTCATGTGCTTATAACAAGATCCAAGGACATTTCATCGAAGGTGTTTCGCCCGTTGACATACTCAAGAACATGCCAAAAGTTTCGTAATGCATTCTTATATTTATTTTGTCTAACATTTTAAGTGAAAAACTTGGCAAAGCCGGGCAATAACCGCTGGCAGCTTCCAGATTATAATCCAAGGAAATCTTTTTCGAATTAAAAGCGCGCTCAAAGGCAGACAATGCATTTCCAGTTTCCTTCAGGACAGTTATCAGGACAGGTCATCTAGATAGTCCTGCCGGACTTACAAAGTTACATTGTAGGCGATTTCAAGGAGCAAAAGGGTCAAGGTCTGTAGAATTTCGACTGGGTCTCTCAGAGATTGTAAATGTGGCTTGGCTGGGATTTAGATATAAGATGTTTGCACTTACCATTGGAACTGCGTTGATAGGGCACATTATCCAGCCGGCCGTTTAGCTCACGCCCCTCCTCCTGGTCCAGCTCCTCCTCGCCAAACATTTCAGAAGACTGATAAAGGATTTCAGCTTCGTCCTCGTTCGATGTTTGCGATGATTTCACTTGATAAGTGGGCGGCACGTCGGCCATGTTGTTAAACGTGACATCGTTGTTGTGCGCCGGCTGTTGTTGTTGTTGTTGCTGCTTGTGCTGAGTGGCGCTTTTGGGCTTGTGAGCCTGGGCGCTACAGAGCAGCAGCAGCAAAAGCAGCGGTAAACAGTAAAGCGGCTGAACACGCCTATGGGCGTGTCTGTTGTGGTTGTTGTTGTTATTGTTTGTTTTGTTAGTTGTTAATGTTAATAATACTAAGCGTTTTAAAATATTTACACAATCGACAATGCACGCGCACATTATTGATAACAAAAGCTTTGCATGGTGTTTGGTTTGTTTTGGTTTCGTTTGTTGTTGTTGTTGTTGTTGTGTATAAGCAACATTTGCGTTTGTTGCTGGCACTTGTTGGCAACATTTGTGCGCGCTTCGTAGACGACCGCGTCGCCGGCGACTGTTAAAATCTATCGTTGTTGTTGTGCTATTGCTGGGTAGCAACATGTTGCTAAGGCGCATGTTGCCAGGGCGCATGTTCTTACAGCTTTGAGCTTTAGCTGTTTGTTGCTGCTGCTGCTGTTGTTGTTGCTGCTGCTGATGCTGATGCTGCTGCTGTTGCTGTTGTTTTTGTTCTCGTTGCTGTTGCCATTGTTGTTTGCTGCATGTTGTTTGCTGCAACATTGGACCCGATAAAAGTTGTTACTGTTGTTGCTGTGGTTGCTTGTTGTTGTTGTTCTTGTTGCAAAACCGTTTGTTGTCGTTGTTTGGATTTGCTGAAACTTTTTTTTTTGACTTTGCTGCGCCGTCTAAAAACAGTTTGCTCGCTATCGCTAGCACGCTCGCCCTCTCTCTCTCTCTCTCTCTCTCTCTGTTTCTCTATCTCTCGCTCTGGCTTAATTGCTGCTATGCTTTTGCATTTGCACAACTTTTGCTCATTGTTGTTGCAATATCACACAAATTTATATACACTACTATACATAAATAACAATTAACACAGCAACATACTAGACGAGCAACCAAATGTTGTTGCTGCTGCTGCGGCTGCTGCTGACGCTGACGTTGACGCTGGCCGCAGCATTTCCACTACGTTGAGTTTGCGCTCGTATTTGATGACGGCTCTTGGCCAGGCCATGTGAAGGTATGTGTTTTCTTTATTTTTGGCAAAGGTAAAGCAACGCTCTGTTGTGTGCGTATGTGTGCGTGTGTGTATGTGTGTGCTTGTGGAAAAATTTCCCTGAGTTTTGCCAGTGTAGCGCGCGCGTCAGGACACAGCACGACTAGCAGGACACCACTACTGACGTTGTTGTGGCGCTGCCAGCGACGCTAGCCGTGTGCTGCAGGCCCACTGGAAGGGATACGACAACGGTCCCCAGCTGGAAGGCAGTCAGATCCAGTTTATGGCAGAGTGTATATTATAGCTGCTATTGGTGTTTTTCTTGTTGTTGTTCTCGTTGCTGTTGTTGCTGTTGCTGCTGCGCGTGCGTTGCTTTTGTTTACATTTTCGCATTTACATTGAACTTGCACGAGCTGTTAAATCTGTAAAGAGAGCAAACGATATAAACCGTTAAAGTTAGTCAAACTGTTTTTTGCACGATAGCTTTGAGCTGTAAAATGCTCATGCTCTTTCCTGTCGGTTTCACACTCACGCATACACTCTCTCTGCAAGTGCAGCACATGCATACACGCTCTCCGGCTCTCACTCTCACCATCTCTCTCTCCTCTCTTTCTCTCTGTTTTATTTCCCTGCGTACACACGCTCTGCTGCTTATCTCAGCGTTCTTATCGCTGCTCACGTTTCTGTTATTGCTTTCGTTTTCTTCTGTGCTTCTACTATTGCTGCTGCTGCTGCTACTGTGTTTGTTGTTTTAGCTTACGCTTACAATTTTTACTTTCATTTAGCTTAGTAGGTAACACTCACACGCACAAGCAAACACCCCCTCTTTCTCGCTCTCTTTCGTTCATTGCTTCATTTTTTATGTAGCTGCTTGTGGCTGTCTCTGGGCTCTATGTGCGGTTACGTTCATTGTTATGCTTTGAGTAGCTGCCGCTAATGTCCTACTCCCCACCCACGCCATCCGCAGCCCCTAGCTCTATATGTCTGTGTGTTTGTGTGCTTTTGAGTCTCGCACTTTTCACAGCTAGCTTGTGTGTTTTTTTTTCTGTTTTCTTTTTTTCTTGTAGTATTTTTAGCCCTAGGCCAAAGTTTAGCCAGGAATTTCGACTCTAAGGGCATTATTATTAATTATGGCATTTGATTCTCTAGAGCTGCGTAAAATTTTGTTTAGCTGCAAATTGCGTAACAATCTATCTATCCACAATCTTTACTAGAAGAGGTTTAAATATTTCCTAGAGTTTAAAGCTTTGTATAAGTTTTTTATGAGTTTGTCGTAGGGTTCGAATAAGTTTGTAGCTCTTTCACTTTCAGTCAGAACCAAACAAGTATATCATAGTGTTCAGCGCATTGTGCAATTTTTTTTTTAAATTTTAAATTTGAATGTAATTGTAATCTTATCGAATACTAAGACCAATCCCATTGTTTCAAAGTTATTTGCTTAAAAATCGTATAATAAATTAATTGAAAAAATCATTGTTTGCATAAATAATATATATCAAATCTTATCTGAAAATAAGCATAAATTTGCAGATCTTTATGGATGAGTTTTACAATAAACATAAATCTAAATACATACAATAATAAAAACAGAAGCTTGTTTTAATTATTTTTTATCTTTTGAAGTTATTTTTAAGAATTGTTATTCGATACAATTTTAAAAAATATTGTCTTTTTTAACTATATCTCTGATATTTTATTTTTTTCCTTTTTAACCCTCCTCATTCCGTTATGAAACTGGTTCTTGTAGTTTTTATAAATGCTTAATTGTAATTTGTTGCCGTTAAATTATAATATTTAAAATATTAAGAGCATCGAAATGTTCAATTTATGGTAACTTTGCTTTAGACTCGATTTGATTGTTATTTATTCAATCAATTTATTTTCTATTAGCCCAAGCTTAGAAATCCTGTACAACACACCTGTCAAAGTTCACACTTGCTTTTTACATGATAATTTTTTGCAACACATAATTTTTCAAACAGTTTAAGCTAAGCTTTCGATACCGTTGTGGAGCACATTTGAAACAGCAAAACTTGTGTTTTTGAATAATTGTGCTCGGCATTAATTGCGACAACTAAAAGTATGCTATAAAAATGTGCAATTAGTAGCTTTCTCTCTCCCTCGCAAACAACCGCAGCAATTTACGGTTAAAGCAGCGCTTCTTTGAGCTGTGCTCAAGTTTTTACAACTATTATATCATTTGCTCGTACACACATCAGCACTTTAACCGGGGCGGTGCCGAAATAAGGGGCTGCCTATTTTTTTTTTCTTTCTCGGCTGTCTGTTAAATTTGCTGTCTTTAGGCAGCGACAACAAAAAACCTTTGCACACTGCAAAAAACCGTAGAAAAACGAAAGCAACGTTTTGACCTCTTTATAAAAAGCCTGAAGGCACGAGAAGACACGCACACGTACACACACGCAGGCACACAAACACACCCAAACACATTTGATACAATGGTATTAACATTTCTGCACTCACACAAACACACACACACACACACACACAAACAGGCACGCACACAAAGGCACACGAGCACAAACACAAACGAGCGTTCGCCTGTCATTTTTTATTGCTTGATTATATAAAATTTGGCTCGGCTTTAATTTGATGGCACTAATTTCAATATCGTTGTGATTTTTGCAATTTGCTTTGCTTTTTGTTAGCTTTTATTTGTTTTTTTTTTTTTGTTTTTTGTTTTCAGGCAACTCTTTTCTAGTAATATTAAAGTGCAATCATTTTTCAACTGTTCACACACGATTAAAAGTTTCTGCACACACACACATCTATATAGTTTTTCCTTGAACGCACCGTCCGCTTATTGGTCCTGCGAGGATGTTGTCAGCGCAGCGCACGAAAACGTTTTGTGTCCTTTGCCAGCGACCAGGCACGAGTCTGGGGCCACAGCTACAAAAGCCGAACGTAACAACGGAACGAACGAACCGACGCGCACACGAGCTCCGCTCGACTGCTTCCAGTCGTGAGCTTGCACAGGAGCTGAGCTTGATTTCTGCAAACTAGTCACATTGCCGACACGCGCGCACTCTCCCTCTCTCTCTTTTTCTCATCTTCTCTCGCTCTCACACGCACATATTCTATGTGCCGCGCTGTGCTGTTTCGTTTTCTTCTTGTTTCAATTTATAATTAATTAATTTATTATTCGTGCGTTTTCATGCTTTAATATTAGCTTGCTCATACTCTCGTTTGGCTCGCTCGCTCTCTCCCTCTCTTCTTAGTTTCTCTCTCGCTAAGTTTTGCGCTCTGCCTTCCAGTTTATAGCAAACTTTCAAGCGCAACTGAGAGCAAAGAGCGTCTGCCTGGCTCAGGTAGAGGTCTGCTGCCAAACAAACAGCAGCAGCGCAAAAAAAAAAAAACAAATAAATAAATTTGTGCCCGCGTTACAACACTTACAAACACAAACACACACACACAAACTTACACACACTCAAAGAAACGCACACACACGCACGCACATCCTCGCACAATTGTATTTTGATTATGCCCGGTTCGGTACGCCGCATAGCTTAGATATTTCTACGCACAACAATGCGACGTCGACCCGCACCCCTCTCAGTATCCCAGTGCCATCCCTGCCCTGCCCGGCCTCACAGCAGTCCATTGATAGCCCCAGTTCGCCATATCAAATATTTATAGAAATAAGAAAAGGAGAAGAATTTACGCATAAAAATAAAGACAACGAACTAGCTATGCCCTAATTTAACACATAATTGGATAATAAATGGGCGATGTGCAAACAGAAAATACTATAAGCGCCTTTTTATCCTTCCAAGTGAGAGTTTTGTGAGAATGCAATCTATCCCCCAAGGCGATAGACTTGGCGATAGCATTAGAACAAAATGCATACAAATAATCTGCTAAAAATGATTTAGTTTTGTCTCCAAACTAGGGCTTAAACGTATGGAAGAATATCCTCCATAAATAAAATATAATATAGATTATATTAAAAGTATTCAAGCGTTTTTCTATCAACTTTCTAATAGATAATCCAAATTAATAAATAATTCCAACCTCTCCAACGTTTGTAGGGTATACGAGTAAACGAAAAAAAAACAAAAAATTTGAAGAGCAGGCAAACCGGGCAAAGTTTTGCACGTTTGTCATAGAAGAGAGCTCTAATAGGCATTTAGATCATTTATTTTATGCACAGTCTTATAATAAAAACGCCAAAATATATCATTTGTAATTATAATTTGTGGGCAGGCCTCTAGACGGGCATAGGATATGGATGGGGTAGCTGTAGCCCCATCTCTGGCCAGGACACAGCCCTGTCTGCACTTGTCAGATGATAAAGATATTTTTACAAAAGCTGCTGCCAGCCAAACAAATGGCTCAAGTCAACTGTGGCCAAACAAAAGAGTTACATAACAATGGATATACGATACAAGAACAAAAATAAACACGAAACGCAATAGACAAACTATAGACAAGTGGAAGAACCTATCCACCAGATGCCCTGCAGCCCAGAACTGTGCGAAAAATTCAAACAAAAGCTACTTGTCTGCAAAATTCTATTTAATAAACTACTGAAAAGCCAATTTGCTTGCAGAAATATGGTATTATAATATGGAAAGACATAATTTATAATCATCTAACTAGCTGCAAATTGTTGGATGATGTTGTCTTAAGGGGAGTGAATTCAGCATAGAAATTTGTAATATTTATTTCCTTTGTGTATTTTGCAAATGATATACTATATTAGAATAACATTTTAGTAATAAATGCAGTATTTTGTTTAACTACGTTGAATCAAGATACAAACTCGCTAAAATTCGCAATGTGTTTTAGCCTTAATCGGCTGAAAAGGCATTCCTTCATTCGAAAATGGAGCCTGAAACTGGAACCCTTGTTTCCTATCAAATTTCTATACTAATCATTCTTAAAACGAAATGAGGTGCTTTATTTTCTTGCAACTCCATTACAAACATTTATTTACGTAGTTAAGAGCTCAATATTTTTATTCATTTATAAATCTCCGTTTGGACTAATGTAATAGATCATTAAATTTACGATATATGCCCGGCAAAGAAACAAATTAATCTAAATTAATTTTGGCACATGCCCTAGAATCATTAGTAGAGGGTATACAAACTTCAGTCTCTGCTGCCCCCCCAACACCCCCGGTCCTGACTTGCAACACATTGAGCTGTTGCAGGGCGGCAGCTTCTGTTTTGTCTGGATGCTTAATAAAGCATATAATATGATTATTAATCAAATGTGGCGTATTGACTTTTCATTTGCTGAAGGATGCGGGATTTGGAATTAGCTTGAAGCGAACGCTCATATCATAAATCAGTAAAATGTGCTGTGCGAAGGCGAGAACGAGCGGCAGGGCGAGAGCGAGGAGCAGGAGCCGTCGAGCTGGAGAAAGTTTTGCACTCTGACCGTGTGACTGGCTTTAATGGCAGTTTGTTTGGATTGTAATACGGCTGACAGCTCAATGCTGTTTAATGCGCCAAACTTACGAGCTGCGTACACATTTTAATGAATGACGTCGTCAGTGGCAAGGACAATGGCACACCCACCACCCCTCGAATCGCCAGCCCACAAGAGCAAACCTAACCGCCCAAGGACAAATACTTTTCGACTCGAGGCGGCGCACAATTTCAATGAACTTTGATAAATCACGGCGGACGGGGAGTGCGGAACTTTGCGGAGATTGCGGGGCAACAGGGCCACTGCGAAGGGGCTTCGGATGGTTGAACTTCCTATTTTGGCTAAAATAGGCAGCGCACAGTGAGAAAAAACCCCACAATCTTATTTTTAGATCTACAAAATAGGCCTGCCCATTAAGCCACAATTTGTTATCTTTATGCAAATTGATTTTTATGCTCCCAGCAAAAAGATCCTATTACTTTACTAATTGCCATCAGATTACCCAGGTACACTTCCTTTATTTAGATATCTATTATTGAAATAGCATTGAAATCTTATTTAATCTAGTGAGGCTAAATTTATGGGTTTTACATTTATAATTCAAAAGCTTAAGGCAAAAGAGAAACTCTGAAAATTCCATGGAAATCAAAACGAAGCACGAAATAATAAAAATTAAATTTTGCCGCACTTAATAAAAGTTTAAAAATTAAAACTCTTATTAATGGTTGTGGGAAACCTGATTCACGAAACGAAACCAAAGTTAAACCAGCGACTTTTAATTTATAGACTCAGCATGTAAATTTATGTCAGCTTTAAGGCGATTCGGTTCGATTCAGGAAAACCCAACTAATGTTTAACCCGAAACTTTGGCTCATCTACGTAAAAGACGAGAAACCACAAATCCAACCAGCAAAATATTCCTTTGCTTTGCAAGCTCACTTTAGCTCTACATTGAGTATACAATATAATTCTACCTACTTTGAACAAACCGACTTCTATAATGTTTGGCTTATATCACCTGCATACCACAGCACGTCGTTAGCTTATCTTATAAACCTAACGTATCTGCTTATTTTATCAATATGTTGAGGAGCTGAAGAAATGTACTTTTTTCAATATATGATTATACTAGCGGATATAGCCCGGCCTTGCCCGTAGCACCTATAAAATAAATGTTTTTAAAAAGTTTTTAAAATGATTTTGAAACTGATCGGACGGTAAACAAACAACTTTCATACAAAACTATGAAATATCCCTCGAATGAATGAAAATGAAATATCCCTCAAACCGATCGGATGGTAAACAAAATGTATCTTTTCCTTTTATCATATAATATATATATAGAATACCCTTATTATTATTATCTAGAAATAATCCATTAAACTATGCTTAAAATTATGTTATCCCTTTATCTTGAATCGTCTGTGCATAATTTACAGAAAAGTAATTTGATTTCTCTTATTAGCTAGCACTAATCCTTTGAAAAAATCATCAAGGCTTAGCACTTGCTTTTATTTCCATTCTTTTTCTCTCGTTCTGGTTTTGGCCAAATACTCCGCCGGATCATTTCAATTTGCATATCTTTTGGCTGGTAAATACATACTCAAGCCCTCACAGTTCTCTTGTCCCCTTTCTCTTGCCAGAAAGGACAGTTTATCAGCACAGTTAACCACACACAGCTTATCAACTTTATAACATGACACAAAACATGCCCGGCTAAACAGACATGCGTGTCTGTGTCCGTGTGCGTGTGTGTGTGTGTGTGTGTTTTGGTTAGTGTGCGCATACATCCCCATAATTACCAGACACTTGAGCCACATACTTAAATCCTTGCCTTTGAGCAAACAATTCCAGAAAATTATACAGCAGCGAGACACTCCTTCTCTCCCTTCCGCCTCGCGCCCCCTTGCCAACCCCTTCTCGGTCTCACAATTAGCCACTGTCTGGGCCCTGTTGCCATGTTTAATGCATTTTTGGCTTAATATACGTATTTGCCCACAATAAAAAAGTACGCATACATTGCGCATTCGCCGCGTAGTGCGCTGCACAAGGGGAAAAACTTTCCCTGTGGAGGGAAGACGGGCCAGCTGGCTGAGGGACACAAATGAGTTGTAGAGTAGTAACCGCATTTACTAGCCACTCGAATTGTAACTCCCATGGGACAGCGAGCGCTGCGAAATACAAAAAGCAAAAGGCTAAAAACACAAACACAAACGCAACAAGGCATAAAAAGCTGTATAGAATGTTGCAATCAGTTAATTTAAGTGCAGGCTCAAACCGGGCAAAAAAAAAACAACAACAACGAAAAGTATGCGGAAGCCTTTTTGGCTAACAGATACCCTAACAAACTGTGTATCTTGAAGAATACCAATACAGCTATTTTCTAGCTAATTTTGACTGTTTTCAGAGTAGAAAGTAATAGGAAAAATATATCGAGTAACTTTTAAAATTTGATACAGCGACTATTTTTTTGCTGGTTCGCTTCAAGCTTCGTTTCTTGCGTTTCATTTTATTTTGTGGTACCAGAAAATATGTGTGTATTTGCCAATATGCTGAGTATTTCGGGTTTGAACCTTGAACCACTACGATTAACTATCGCTTAAATATTTAGCAAAAGTCATCAATAATTGATGAATTCAATTTTTATTAAAACTTTAATTATTTGTAATTTCAATTATTATGTTTAGTTTAAGTAAACCCAAGTAGCAAGAGGATTTGCTATTTAACAGGAATCTAGCTATACTCAAGTAATATACCCTGTATTACAAAGACTCTTCTTGCAACTATTGCCAATCTATGTACGAAGTCATGCATTCCTTTTGCATGCCTACGCTGTTTACAGGGTATAAAAAGCGTAGCAAGGGCAGCCACGAGTAGCAACAAAAAAAAATGGAAATTTCAATGTGCATACATATATAAACAAACACGCAGCAGAGCAAGAGAAATCTACGGGCTGCTAAACTGTGGGCAAATGCGGCAAGTGAGAGGAGTTGAGCAGAGAGTGACGAGGTGGGTTTAAGGGGGGGGGTGGAGAGAGAATTGGGTTCTCTGCTGGCAGAAACTTGGGCAGGTTTTGCCAGCTTTGACTGCGGGCAGACCAAGCGAAACTAAACGCACACTCACACACAGACACACACACACATAAGCGCACACACATAGAAAAGGACACACACGCACGCACACATACACACAAAAGCACAAGTGGCTACTAATGCAAATAATTTACAAGTAGCAAATGTGGGCGGTGGGCGGTGGGCGTTCAACGTGACAGACGCCGAGGCGAAATGTCGACAACAGCAGCAACAACAACAAAAGAGAAACAAAAATAAAAATAAAATGAAAGGACAGGAAAAAGCAACGAGAACAGCAGCAGCAGCAGCAAAATAAGAAGAAGACCAAGCAGGAGCAGAGAAGAGAAGCAAGTAAAAGGACATTATGCGTCTTTTCACATTTGAGAAAAAGGACAAATTTGTAAGGACAAGTGTAAGTGAGGAAAGCATGAGAAAACCTCCAACACATGACCAACCAACCACCCATCCCCCCACCCTCTCACACACACACACACACACACACGCGTGCATACAATTTGTGTGTTCACAGGCCAGTCGCCATTACACGATGTCGAGTGAAAATCAATGCGCTTAATTTGTGGAAAATACCCATAATAAATATATATATATAAATATAAATAAAAATAAAAGCCGAAAAGAAAATTATGAAAACTATGTGAAAAATTTGCATGCAATACAAATTTGCTGCTTTTTACATTGAATTAAAGTTTGAAGAAGGTTTTGTTTCAAAACCCGATATGTTCAGGCAGTTGGCAATTGTAATTTACATTTTTAAAAGTAGCAGGAAATTGTATCACGTAATTGAGAAAAATTCCTTTGTGATCATCTGCTAACACATGTATAAAGATCTGCATAAATTGTTAGGGACACGAGGCATCAGGTTTACATTTAAATTCTTACACAAACGGAAAATGGTGGGAACAGTAAAAAGAAAAACATTTAGATTACAGAGTTTATACAGTTTTCAACTAATAAATATATATAATACAATATTATTACTATCAAACACTCGAAATAACTTAAGGCTTGGTAATTATATTCTGCTCCAAAAAGTATGCTACAAAAATCTGTTTCCCCCAATAGAAAGACAGAAAATGGTTAATAGTATTTAAACAAAATGAAATCGATATACAAGGAAAAAGAGAGCACTAACGACTCTACATATACATTTATGATCAGGAAAATAAACTACCTAAATATATACAACTTAGAGACAATAAGAGCTAGATACTCAAGGTATAAAACCATAGTTATACTAGCATCTTTAAGAACGATATTATTATTGACAATATTTTTCAGAATTTAGGAGTAAGTAAGTAAAAATGAATTTGAAGCCTTAAAACAAAACTATAATAGTACACATTTTAAATACTTTTACTACCCAATATTTTTGTAGGATACAAACAAAATGGTGTCATATTCATTTGAATATAATACCCAATGAAATGACAAGAAATGCAAAAGATAATAACAAAGGCACATTTTTCATATTATGAAACACGAAACACAGCAGAATTTTGAAACTGTGAATAGGGTATCTGCTAGTCTGGCACTAACGACTAACTTGCTTGTACAGAACATTTCGTTGGTTGTCGACCAACATTTGATCTATTCTCCGAGCTTCAGTTCGTTTAACATTTTTCAGCTCCTGAATTCGGTACACATCATTTGTCAGCTCAAATGCTTCAATAGTTTACGTTGCAGGCATGGAATAAAATAAAATATAAAAGCATGAACAGATAAAGTACAAACAAAAACAAAAAACTGTAACCGAAATAAAAAAAAAATAAATAAATACAAAAACAAACCGGAAAATTCTTCAACTTTAGCTGACTTTTCAGAATTTTTGCGGCGACATCGTCGGCGGCGGCGGCGCTGGCGCGTGGAGGTAATTGAAGTGACGTTTATGAATGTCATCCGTCAAGCACTCAAGGACATTTACATACACACAAACACACACAAACACACACACACACATACAAACACACAGGCACGCACACAGAGTCAGACACACAGGGACATGCGTGGGGCGTTTGGTTGCTTGACAGATGCGCGTTACAGAGATTTTTTGTATACCACACCAATACACACAATGCACACGCACACACATGCACACACACAATGGCGCACACAAGCTCAAGTCACATGGCGCATACGCCGCGTTGTCGTCATGTACCATGGACAATATTAAAATTTTGTAGCATTAAGCAAACCAATTTTTGAATTAAAAATAAGAGTGGTAAGTTAATTTTAATTATTAATTTAAAAGCATGTTGCTTCACAGCTGTTAACTTAACAGCTGAGCGACATGTAAACGATTCTGTTAAGTCACATTGCAAATCTTGATTATTTAAGGAAATTTTTTCTAAATATCCCATCGTATTCTATGGAGGATGTTAGCTGCTGCTGCTGCTGCTGTGTGTTTGAGTATGTATGTGTGTGAGTTTGTGTGTGTTTATTTATGTGTGTGCGAAACAATTTAAAAATAAATACAAGAAACTAGCGCAGAACGTGGCGGCAATGGGTCGAATGAGCGCCTGCTGGGCATCAGAGACGCGGTCGGGGGGTCTATTGCTAACCGCGAGGGCAGAATGATAGATTGAAAAGGACTTGAATTGTGCTAAAAAGGACTAGCTCCCACTCTCCCATTCCCTCTCTCTTTCACTCTTTCACTCTCCCTGCCAATTTGGACAGTTTGTTTGTTATACGAATTGGACACGTTTTCGGGTTTCTCTACAGTTCATATGTCATTGTCTAGTTCTAGTTCCACACGCATCGTTTCTCATCATTCAAATGATTTGCGTTTTTCAGCTATTTTTCATGCACAATTTTTACCTTTCGCATAGCTGATGAGCCGCAACAGAACTCAAACTATTGAAAATATAAAAATAAAGATGAGGGACTCAAGACTAGAGGTTAAAGGTAAAGAATGAGAAATACTAATATATTATTCAAAATAAAATTTAAAATTCCTCTAAAATAATGTATTCTAAATAAAAATTGTAGTTCCTTACTTGTAATTTAATACAATTAAGCCTTTTCAGTGTTTTTACTTCTTTAACCTTCTCTTGAACTCGAAGATAAAATCGCTGGTTCAAACTGTGTACGTATCGTACAGCCCACGTGTTGGTCTTTCATCTTATTCTTTGGATGCGTGGCATGCATATGTGGATGCCACAGTGGCGCAGTGCAACACAGTGGCAACCCACTTGGCTTGTCTACTAATTAAAATGCATGCAATAACCTGAAGCCTTTGTTGCCACATTGTTGTTGTCGAGGTTGTTGCTGCTGCTGCTGCTGCTGCTCATGCCACTGTTGTTGTTGGTGTTGTTGTTGTCGTATGCGTAGAAGGACGCACAGCGTTCACAATTTGCACAAAGTGCTTGGACTTGGACTTGGACGGGGCAACGAGCTGGGGGGCGGCGCACTTTTGCTTTTAAGACGAACCAATTTTTTTTAGTATGGCCCCAAGCTGTCCGCCCCCTTGTGCCCCAAGCCAAACTATTGATAGCTTTATAAGCCACATTTTTAATTGTCTATCAACGCGTCTATTTTTAAGCACAAAACTTGCATAAAATGTCCTTGCACTAAGCTCAGCTGGCGCAGGATCACAATTTCCCAGGCGCATGCATTTTTCATAAAAGCAATTTAAAGGTCCAAATGAAGCAACTGTTGCTGTCATTGCTGCTGCTGCTGTTGCTGCTGCTGTTGCTGCTGTTGTTGCTGCATGTTGTGCCACGTGTTGCAACAAAAAATTAATGCAAATTTGCATAATAAATAAACACAATCAAGTGCAACGGCGCAACGAGCAACAAATTTTTGCGTGACTAACACAAAGTGCGGCGCATTGCAGGCTCATTTTTAGAGTACCCTAGAGCACGCCAGCTCAGAGCGGGTATATTTGTCAATTGTAATATATTGAGTATAAGATAATTTGAGCTTCCAGCATAGTATATACTAATCAAGACTCTTTCATTTGCCTAGTCGGACTCACACGTCTAGTGCACACTTATTTGCTTTAAACATAACTTCACAACACTTAAATATCGAAACATAACTTTTTAAGTATTGCAAAAGCCCTACAAAATTAATTTGTTTAAGCCTAAAGCTAAATATAAATCAATAAATAAAGAATTAGCCACAACATAAACAATTTTAAGCTGTAGATTTATATATACACTATCTATATAATTATTATTGTATCACATTTTTAGTTATACTTATTAAAAGCCCAAAAGAAAGTGCGCTTTTCTAAAGCATAGTGTTTAAATACATTCATTCATTTAAAACTAGAGGGTATGCACAGGGCGAGCATTGTCGACTTCGCACTTCTTGTTGATGCTTTTAAAGTAGTTTATTTACATTTTATGGTTGAATGCAGTAAAGCGATTTACAAAATTAGAGAGTGCTCCATGGAGCTCATGAACCAAATAAATGGATTTGTTGTGACAGTGCATGTCGAAAGGATTTCCTAAACAGATCGAGTAAAAGCGATTTGCAGGAACAGAAATATGCATAAGAGAGTTGGGATCAGAGTTGGGAATTTGAATAATGCATGTCTTGAGTAAATCTTTTTATTCATTTAAAAATAGCTTTTCGGGTAGTAAAAGAGCCTTGAATTATATAAGAAATAGCTTTTGACATAGTTATTAACATTAGATTAGCTTAGGTTAATAATATTTCTTAATGATATATTGTATATATAACGTATATAACTTACCCGAAAAGTACATCACCTTTTCTTCGAGCTTCATGCAGACCTGGGCAAAAGGATACAGGGACACATTGGTATGTTAATACTCTAGTAATATATAGTTTATACTTATTTGATTTTATGGTTTTGGGTGACAGCTACTCTATTTACTGTGACCTTGGGGAATATCGATTTTTGTATGGACTTGGCCAAAAAAAAAAATAAAAAATGTATCTTATACTTGTTTCGATTTTACTGAAACTACGGAATTTTTTTTAATGCTACGCAAGTAATTAAACAATGTCAAGGATTTTCTAAGCAATCGTCCAAGTATCTTCCGGTCGGTAGCGATAAATATTTGACAGGGTATATCAAATATTAAACGCAGCCTATTCATGCATAAATTGAGCCTCGCATGAATTGTTTGTTGTCTCTAACCAACAATAATGTCTCCATTTAAGTCGCAACACTTTGCTGCTCATTATTTTAACGACATTTGAAGGCAATTGTATACCCAAAAGCAAAACGCATAAATTACGCAAATGACCTTGAGATTCGCGAAGCGCTTTTATTACAAACGTCAAAATTTCGATATCGAGCTTTGAACCGAGCATGCAAAACGAGTGGGCGACGAAAAAGAAGAGAAGTAGAGAGAGAGAGACAGAGAGAGAGAGAGAGGGGGAGAACCGGTTCGCGTTGAACTTGACCCGCAAGCGCTGTCTTTTTTTTTTTTTTTTGGGCAACTATTCGCTACGCCGCGTGCAGCTATGCGGCAAATCGCATTGTTTACAAACAACATTCTAGAAATTGCAAAAGAAGCAACAGCCGCAGCAAGAGTATATATACTAATAACAACTACAGAGACAACAACAACAGCTGTTGCCGTTTACATGCGACGTCGCCGCTTCCGCAATGCGAGCGAAAGCTTTTGCGCTCACAGACGATCGCCGGCAATACGATTGCCAGAAGCTTTTTGACCAGACCGCCCAGCTTTTGCGCTCTGGGCAGACAAACTGGCCGCGGCTCTAAGCTAGTTTTAGTTTGGAAATTGACGCGCTGACAACACGCGGCAAACGGCAACAATCTATAAATAAATTGAAAAACTACAAATTTAAGAAAGAAACAGAAGAAAAAAAAAAAACACATTTCTATGCATAAGCAACAACAATTTTCTGTCGTGGAAAATTGTTTTGATTTTGAATTTTAAGTGAGTGCCAAACAGATTTCATTCAACTTATCGCATATGGCTAAAGCAACACAACACAAATGGATATGTCTGTGCGAGCCAGTGCCAATCGCTCAAGACATGCATACACACAAACATACATACACACATGTGTATTAACTGTAAATCAATCGTTTGATTGAGCGTTCGATTGATCAGCGCCTCTTAATAAAAGCTTACCTCATTTGGCATATATTATGCATTGAAAAGATCATAATTTGGCAATTAATACACTAAAACAAAAAATTAACTAATTGAGTTCCAAATTAGATGATATATTATTATGCCGGTGATCAGCTCTTTCTTAAGCAAACTCTAACTCCTTAGTAAACTTTCCATAATCACGGCGCAAGTTCGAATTACTTCATCACGATCGCCGCAAAGTGAAATCTGCGCATGGTTCAAAGAGATTTTTGTCTAAATGCAAAAAAACAAAGTTGTTTTCAATAAAGTTGTTACAGAAATCTATAAAAAAAAAAAACTAAATAGCTGTCAAAGCCAAAATAACAATTTTTTAATTTGTCTCCGTCAAAAACCTATTAAAATAAATCTTTGGTACAAAATTATGACATATATGTATTTCAACCTTTTTAAGTTACAGGTTTCTTTATTATTTAAATTTATGTTTCAATTTAAAAAAAAATTTGTATTGTATTCTCTGGGAGTTTATGTAATTTTTTCCACTTAAAATCAATTATACTTGTACAAAATTAAGTAAAGGGTTCAATGGCAAACCTGGCGTATACTTAACGTAGCACACGTCAATAATTAAGATTAATAAACTTTGCTCTCCTTAATGAATGCTATGACTCAATGAATCTGCGCCATAGTGGACATTATATATATACATATATACAAGATCGAAAAGAATTGCATCTTCCCAAAATATTCCCTATATATATATATATGCATATATATATGTGTGTAGAATATATATTAGCTAGTGGGCATTGATTGATTGCTAATTAGTTTGTTTTTTACTAGATTTAGAGCTAATTGACCCATTCAATAAACCCTATATATAAACTGCACCCACAGACACTATTCGTAAACACTTTTTTCTATGCTTTAATAATAATCAATTATATTTGAGAATGCATTTCTAGAACGAAGCGCCAAAACTTTATTCTTATATTTGTGATGATTAAGCTTTTAACATGTATATTTATGCTTTTGCTTTTACGTCAGAACTCAATGAATTATATTTTTTTTTTAAATGATAATACTTTTAACCAAATTTTAATCAAAGTAAAATGTTGCAACAAAAAAATGTGAGCTGGTCACAAGGAAAGAAGCACTATTTTCCTTTGTGCAACTAATTTAAATTAACTTATTGAAAGTTTTAAATACATTTCAAAGATTATACTAAATAAACACATATATATTTTTGAATATTTAACATTATCTAAGATTTATATATCCTTGTACAAATCTTCATGCTGATTGAATATAATTTGCATTAAAATGTGTACATATATATTTAATAATATATATATATATATTTGTAGGTTTTCCTGCGATACAAGAAAAGCGAGCTGACATTGACGTCACGAAAATTCTAATCAGTTGCCGAGCTCAGTATTTTCGTAAAAGTACAAATTTCCTGAAGTTAATCACCAGCACACACACACACACACACACACACACACACAGATACACACAGTGCCCTTGGGCAATAAAATAATTAGAATTACAATAAAATAGGCAAATCGCGAAATCCTCGAGAAAAAAAATCAAGCCAAGGCATATGTATACAATTGAGCGCAATTATTGTTAATAACAAAGCAAATCAATAGTAGCATATATACATATATATATATATACAGAGTATATTTAATATATATATGCTAAGAAGATCGCTTGAAGTCTTGAAGCATCAACGCATTGCTGATTAAGCACATACATATACCCTGCAATTGAGGCACAGCAGTTATTACAAGAGAAATCTTATCAGCAACAACTTCGAAACAAAAAGTGTAAGTGAAAAAGTAGCAATCAACTTAATTATGAAAAAAAAATAAATAAATAAAAACAAGTTTCAATTTTAATTATAAATTTTATACCTAAATTTTCATATATTTTATTTGATTTAATATTATTTAATTTTTTTGGTTTGTTTTTATTTTTCGTATAGTTTATTGCCACGAGTAACGGGTCGAGCAGTTGGCCGCGTGGCAGTTGGCCACAACGGGGCTTAGCAACATATTCGGCAAGTGGGTCAGTCTTGGATGCGAAATATCAAGAGTTGCCATTACATTATGCGCATAAAAATGCAACAGCCAACAACAACAGCAACAGCAACGGCAACAACAAGACAAACAACAACAGCAACAATAAGACGTGTCAGCAACAACAGCAGCAATTACAACAACAAAATGTTTCATATGTTGGTATTGGCGCTGCTGCTGTTGCAGCTCATGAGCGGGCAAATCGATCCGGTGGATGGCCTCAAAGTAACGGTAAGTTAGTAAGTTAGTTAGTTGGCCAACGATTACCAAGACAACAAGTATTTGCCAATCGGCTATTGGGTAATGTTTTTATTGAAAGAGTTGAAAGTGGCCAGCCGTGCGTATACTTGATATTTTATATTTATCCCATTGTTTTTAGACAAACATACTTGCCCCGGGCCGGGAGTCATAAATTTAGTTACATTTATTAAATATGCCCTACAAGTTGAAGCACTTAACTTAGCCTACTCAGTGCTTAAACCAGTTGCGAATCGTTACGTAAATTATTATTTAGGCGTAAAAGTAGTAAAGCTCTTTAAAACTCCTTTAAAACTGAAACAATTTCAGTTGTTAGCTGTTATTATAAAACTTCTCTGGTCGAAAATACGTCTTTATAATAGGAAATTAAATTAAATAAATATTGTTGGTATATGTATCTCTTCAAGAAAATCTAAGAATGCGATTAAAATAGCTTATCTGGTAAATAATATTATCTATTAACTGCGAGCACCACAACTACGTGTCTTTTTTCTACTTAATAGATAAAATCTCAACACTATTTTTTGATCAATCTTCATTTTACGAACCCCAATTCAGTAACATTCGATTTTTGAATAGGATCTAGACCTTATCATAGAGCTCAACATGTGTCAGACAGTTGGGAATCAATAAAACAAATTTCGTTTGTACGATAAGATATTCGACACTCACTCGCAATAATTTTGGACTTTGGTTTGGGATTAATAAAAAAAAAAAAAAATTGCGTTACTTCCAGAAAAAGTAAAAATATAATTATATGGCAAATATAAACTGACACATATGAACAGGCTCAATAAAAAGAAAGAAAGAAGAAAAAAAATACACCGAATGACTATTAAATATTGTTCAAGTGCATTGAATGATTGTGACTACCGATTATAATCTATAAACATATATACTATATATTTTTAAAATGCTCTAATGAGCTAAAGATAATGAGCCTAGCTCATTAAATGATGAGTAATTATAGTTGCCGTTAGATAAGCATTAATATCCTGAGCGATAACTGGAAAAACTTGGCAAACTTTTAACTTTGATCGGGCGATAATAGAATAATTTATGTCACACTCTATCCAGCTATATCAGTCAGTTTTGGCCCCCTCCAAAATTATGTATGACTGATAACATTTTTGGATGGTTGTTCCAATTCACATGGAAACTAGCGCGTGTCAAAGCAAAACAATAACAACGCATAATTACCCCACTTATGGATGCATATATGTATATTAGGCATTTTGTCGTATTTATTTAGCCCCTCTTCCGTACACTTGCCTGATTAGTTAAGGTATCAGCGGAACATGATTATATAATCTACACATGAAAAGTTTATGTTGAAGCCAAGTGCCGAAATGCAAAATTAAGTGAATACACTTTAAAAAAAAACCCTATAAACAAATCTGCATTTAAATATTTTATTGTTTGTTATGAGTCAGAAAAAAAGATGGATTAAAAAATTACTGTGCTTATTTAGACATTTTTCCAATAGAAATGTCGTTCATAAAGCTGGTCTAGTATACTCTCGATTTATTTCGCTAAGTGTACATAGTTTCGTATGTGCGCTTATTTATGTGCGCTACGTATTCGTTTATAAAGCAGCTGCGATCACCCGATCAACAACAAAAACAGCTACGCACATCAGCTGATTGTGCTCAATAGTTGTGCTCTGGCTGATAAGAGAGTTGAAGTACAAACATAACCTCGCTTCCGCCACCTCCCCCATGATCGTGACAAAGCTTTGCTGGCAAAACTTTTGCCACGCCCCTAACACTAATGAATGGCACACGACGCGCTGCCGCTGGCAAAGTTTGATGACGCGCTTCTTGTGCTTGGACTTTGCCATGCGTCGTTGTTGTTGTCGCTGCTGGTGGCTGATGCGTTCGCAACTGAACGAAAAGTTTCGTTAAGCTTTTGCGTGCACGCCTTTGTTGTCATATTAACGAAGCACAAAAGCGCGCGAGAGAGCGGTAAAGAGCGTGCGAGAGAGAGAGAGAGAGAGAGCACGCTTACAACAATAACAAACATTTATTTTCTTGTTTTTCTTGATTTTGATAAAGCGACTTAAGACCATCTAATCACAACGCCCACCTGGCGAATGTCTTTTGGCAGCTAAAAAAATAACAAGCGAACTTTGATACCGATTTAATTTTCCAAACATCGCGTATTGCTAGGATGAGCCATTAGCTTGCTATAAAATTATTAATAAACACACAAAAAAAAAGTGGTGTGATCATTAATTAGTTTTAGTCTGACTAGGAAAATAAAAAGCTTGGGAACGTTTCATATGTGGGTCATGCATTAAGTCTTGTAGATAGTGCCAAATGATTGAATATGTTAATTACTAATATAAAAATAAATATAATATATATAAAATAGATATAAATTGTGTCTGTTGTGCCTTTGGAAGCAAGTGCTATACACATTTCTACATACATATTAAACATAATTAAATTAAAGTCAATTAGTTAGATTCCAAAACGCTTCTTAATAATCATACTTGTTTTTTTTTACAGGCCACTCTCATAACGAATCACAACTATCCCGTGGAGGAGCACACCGTACACACGCCTGATGACTATATTCTCACTATTTATCGGATACCCACCTCCCCCAAGAGGCAGCAGCTCAATGAGACACAGCAGAAGCCTGTGGTATTTTTGCAGCATGGCATTTTGTGCGCCTCGGATGATTGGATCATCAATGGGCCGGAGACATCGCTGGCCTACATGTTCGCCGATGCCGGATACGATGTGTGGCTGGGCAATGCGCGCGGCAATACGTACTCGCGACAGCATAAGCACATACATCCGGATACATCGGATTTCTGGAAGTTCAGCTGGCATGAGATTGGCGTCTATGATCTGGCTGCCATGCTGGACTATGCCCTGGACGTGAGCAACAGCACATCGCTGCACTTTGTGGCACATTCGCAGGGCACGACCACATACTTTGTGCTGATGTCCTCGCTGCCTTGGTACAATGATAAGGTGCGCTCAGTGCATTTGCTGGCGCCGATTGCGTACATGCGCAATCATTCGTTCATTCTGTCCAAGCTGGGCGGCATATTTTTGGGCTCACCCTCGTTCCTAAGCTGGGTATTGGGCAACATGGAATTGTTGCCCATTACTAGCATACAGAAGATAATGTGTGAGCACGTCTGCTCGGTGGGCTCAATGCTGAAGTTTTTGTGCTCCGGACTGCTGGACTTTATTGGCGGCTGGGGCACCAGACATCTAAATCATGTAAGTAGAAGCAACAATCCTAACTGGTAACTAGAATTTTAACTATCTGAAAACCCTATTTCAGACCCTATTGACAGACGTTTGTGAGACCCATCCGGCTGGCGCTTCCACCACACAAATTATACACTATCTACAGCTATACACATCGGGAGATTTTCGACAATACGACCATGGCAAGGAAAAGAACGAGATTATCTATCGACAGGCCGAGCCGCCGTCATATAATGTTCAAAATATCAATAGCTGTGTCAATATGTACTACAGCGATAATGACTATATGTCCGCTGTGGAGGATGTTGAATATTTGGCCACATTGCTTCCGTGCGCAGATCTCTATAGGGTGCCCTACAAAGACTGGAATCATTATGACTTTCTGTGGTCTGTCAATGTCAAAGAAGTGATAAATAATAGAATAATTGATAAAATGCACAGTTATGACATCGAGCACGACACGGGCATGAGTTTCTAACTGATATATATATATATATATATATAAGTGAGCGGTCCCAAGTATAAAAAAAAAAAAAAAAAAAACAAAACAAAAAAAAGCTTAGCCAAATCAAAGAAGGGTACTCAGAATGTAAATACGTGTAAATAATATGGTTAGATATGAGCATGTGCGTGATATTTATGGTAATATTATTGTTTAAGTTGCAAAAGGTTTGTGAAATGCTTCTAGTAAAATTAATATAGTTCTTAGTACGCTATAAAATATACGATACATCATTGTTTTTTAAAAACACCGCCAAAATAATGTTATTATTAGGGGGAGTTTTTTGATAGCTTGTGCTATCGATAGTCAATAAACTGCAATTCCTGTTGTTGACAGAAAACTCCCTCATTCAACAGATTAGTCAGTCAACACAATATGGGCCTATCTAACATTTACCTAGCTAGCAAATTATATAGCTCTCAACAAAGAGTACGTTAATTCAGTACTTTTGAATATACGTAGACATACACATATACATTTTTTTAAATAGCCGCCAGAAGCTCAAATGTTATTATTAGCAGAATCGATTGCCCACTTAACAGAATGCAGCTGCAGTTAACAGTTAGCCCGTTAACAGTTTGCCTTCTGCCTAACAGCTCTCATACTGAACACACCATTCGCTTTCAATATAAACAGTTATTTAAAGCAAATAAAAACAGTTTATTCACCACATTTAGATTTTTTCACCTCTTTTTTATAATTATAAGTTTTGCTAAATATTTACGAATTTTCTCAACAGTGACTTACCTGTAGATAGTACCAGTGAAAAGTAGCAGTTAACCGAATATCGCTCATCTCTAATATGTATTCGCTGAGTGTATAACGCAAGTAGTTAAATTTTTTCACAGTGCTGCTGCACAACAACAAATACGGTGTGCGTAAAATTACAAAAACACAAACAAAAAATCCGTGCAATTCGGTTGCATTTGAATTGATTTTCGCACAAGATTAGTTCACATGTAGCTGTTTAATACAAATTCCATATCCAAAATGGGTAGGTAATGGTGGAAAACAATTATAAATTATGTCTAAGCCGCGATGCTGTGCAACCCCCACCTTCTTCGTTTTGCGTACTAAACCAGGGCTGCATGCAAATACAACAATTAAATATTCACAATTTTTGGCAATGTAAACCAACATCAAAAATGTAAACCGCCTTTTACAGCTTCCCAATCGTTAAGTGTGGGACAAAAGATGCTAGTGGAGATAACCACGGACGGCGTACCGAAGCTTCACTGTCCCGTCTGCAACAAGGCGCTCATTTCGCTCGCCGGCTACGTCAAGCATGTCAAGAAACACGAACCGCCGGGCGGCTTCCAGTGCCGCTACTGCGACATCCACTATTGCCACGAGGAGGAGCTGAAGGAGCATGTGAAGAGCTCGCACAGCGCCTACATCTGCCGACTGTGCGTGGGCGGCAATGTTATATTCAGCAGCGAGGCGGAGCACGATGCGCACATCGAGGAGGCGCATCAGGATCGCAAGTTCAATGTGTGCCTCGATGCCATCGAGAAGCCGTTCAAGTGTGAGGTGCGTGGCTGAGCAGATGATGTGTAGCTGTTGCCAATTTCAAGTTCCACCTGTGCCCTTTGCAGATTTGCGGCAAATGCTTTGCGGATCGTGAGAGCAGCCTGAAACATCATTCCGAGCACACCAACGCGTTGCCCGTGGAGTGTAAATGCTGCGCCATGCGCTTCTCCTGCCCCTCCACCTTGGCCAAGCACCAACGCAAGCATCCCGACAGCTGCGGTCGTCAGTTGCCGCGCACAAATCGCCATCGCTGTGGGTGCTCCAGCTGCTAAATTCCCCAAAGCTTTGGCCAATTCTAATCAATTTCTCTTGCAGTGCCCGCTGCAGCAGAGACAGTATCCGCCGAGCTCGCCCAGCAGCAAGTGGTCAAGCGTAAACGCGGCAGGCCTAAGAAATGTCCGCCGGTTGCGCCGCCCTCGGAGGATAGTGAGGATGATGTGCCGCTGGCCAGCAGGCTGAAAGTGCAGGCGCCCGTCAAGCTGAAACAGGAGTTCATTAGCAGCCAGGAGCTGAGTGATTCAGACGAGGAATATCCTGACTTTGAGCCCAACAATAGCGATGAGGAGCCTGATGCGGTGCAGTTTAAGCTGCCAACTCCGGCGCTGGTCAAAGAGGAGGCCATAGATCCGGACTTTGAGTACCAGGATGCGAGTGCCTTTGTCAAGATGGAGGGCAACGGCCTGGACATATATAGCAATGAGAAAGACAAACTGCTCGATGTGCTGCTCAGCACGGACGAGAGCCTGAAGCCCTTTGAGAATCTCAAAGTGGAGCATGCAACGGGCATACTGGATGAGATTGCTGCAGTGCCCATGGCCAAGCACAATGGTGCCGAGCACATGGAGGAGGATGTGCTGGCGCTGCGCGAAACCGAGCCAGACAGCGCCGAGGAAGATGAGGATGCGGATCAGCTGCGTCCGCTGACCAAATCCAGTGTTAAGCGAAAATATCGCAAACGCAATGCCACAGCCTCGCCCATGCCGGAGGAGACAACGGCGTCAACAGGACCACGACGCGTGGCCAAAATAACCAAAAAGGAGCTGAAGGAGCGTCTGAAAATGTTGAGCAAAATGGAAAGAACCTGGCAGTGTCCGCACTGTGTTAAAATCTATCACATACGCAAGCCATACGAGAAGCATCTGCGCGACGATCACAAGCTCAACGAGCAGGCCATCAAGGAGCTGTTCAAGGATGCGGATGCGCATGCCAAGCTGGACGAGGAGGTCTTCAAGTGCAAAATATGCAGCAAAATCTATTTGGTGGAGAAGCGCCTGGAGACCCACATGAAGGTGCACGGCCAGGATGGCAGTCTCACCCACAAGTGCCCCTGCTACTGCAATCTGTTCTTCGCCAGCAAGGAACTGGCCACCCAGCACGCGCACCAGCAGCACAAGGAGCTGCTCTACTGTGAGAAATGCGACAAGTATATGACTGGGCATGATAGCCTCAAGAATCACGAGAAGAACTATCATGCCCGCAAGGAGCCACGTAATCTGCCGCGCAATCTGATCTGCGATAAGTGTGGCAAGAAGTTCACCGGACGCACCTCGCTCTCGGATCATGTGCGCTCCGAGTGCGGCCGTGTGCCGCTCTATGAGTGCAGCGTCTGCTGCAAGCGGCTTTCCACGGCGGGCATATTGAAGACGCACATGCTGCTCCATCAGTCTGAGACGCCCTACCAGTGCGACAAGTGCGGCAAGACCTTCAAGGTGAAGGCGCAGTACAAGTCGCATCTGAAGACGCGCCACACGGACTACAAGCCTTACAAGTGCCATGTGAGTAAATTCTAGTTAATGCAGAAGGGTCCTGTTCACGCTAGACAGCTGTTAAAGCCAAAGCCTTCTGTTAATTGTTATGCCTTCTGTTATTCGTACTAAAGCTTATCGTTGCGGCCTGCTGTTAAATTTAACTAGAAATGTTACCGTCTGCTGTTAAAGCTTACCCGAACTGTTAATTCTGGTCTTAAGCTGAGGCCTGCTTTAAAGTTGAATCTAGCCTAGTTCTAATGGTAAAACCGTTTGCTTTATCCTGCTGGTAAATACAAAGTCTTAATGCTTAATGCTAGTAAGCCGCAACTCAGAGCTAGGTATAGTTAAATAAGGTACACTTACCCTCAAGAAAAGCTCCTCACTTTCCACATTACTTTAACGCTTCTTTATTTGCTCTTCTCTTACAGCTCTGTCCCAAGGAGTATCCGTACCGTGAGAGTCTGTTGACGCACATGACCGTGCACACGGGCATCAAACGTTTCCTTTGCAATAATTGCGGCAAGCGCTTCACTTGCATCTCAAATCTGCAGGCACATCGCAAGGTGCATGCGGACACCTGCGGCCAGTTGCCCCTAAATGCGAAGGCGACGCAATATATGGGCGTGCAGCGAGGCAAGCTGCTGATGGGCGCCAAGCCGGAGGCGGGCATGGAGTACGAGGAGACAAAAACGCTGATTGCCCAAGATGTGATCGATCGGGATATGCCCATGGCGCAGGAGCTCAACTTTCCTTCCGATGGCAGCGCGCCACTGGCCACAGTGCCGCTCAACTATGCCTCCTCGCATCTGGTTCCACATATTGTGCTGCAGACCATGCAGGCGGAGGCACGAGCACAGGATTAGTTTAGGTTCTAGCGGTAACACTTTAAACGAATAAAGACGCTTTTGTATATTGACTAAATTTTTAACTTACGAACTACAAACTTAATCCTACTGTTTAGTTTAGTCTAAAGTAGGGCTGCTGAAAGCGACCAATGGGCATGCGTCCCTTGCTGCGCAGCCGTCGCACGGCCTCGCGTATAAACTTGGGCTGCAGTGCGCCCGATTCGCCCTGTTGCTCCATCACGTCCAGAGCTGCAAGTCAGAGGGGTTTAATTAAAGCTTTCCAAAGGTCTATAGCCACTTAGCTTACCCTCCTCCACGACCTCGCCTACAAACACCTTCGCTATGCCAGACATTGCTATGACCACATTTTGGGAGACCGAGCAGCCGGTTATGGTCTGCATCAGGCGCTTGACCGCGGCTTTGGGAAAGGCGGAACGGCGATACATCTCATACCGATCTAGCTGCTCTTCTGTGAAGTTGGACACCAGAACTCTGAAATTAATCGCTTAAGATGCTACTGCGGCCGTGATTTATGTAGCACTTACTGCATGCGTTCTCGTTCCTCCTCCTCGAGTTCCTTTTTGGTTTTTAGTTTCTTTTGAGAGGGCTCGCCGGAGTCGCCGTCCGCATCGGCATCTGCTTTGCCATCCTTGTTGTCGGCGTCATTGCCATTGCCGTCTGCTGTGTCGGATGTCTCACTATCCTTCCGGCTTTCGGTGGCTGTGTTAAAGAACTTTAAATCCACATCATCGTTGTCACTTAGTGAATTTTGCGTGGGAAACAGAATTTCATCCATTTCGCTAAAAGTAAACAGATTAAAATTATCGAACAGCCACCACCATCTATCGGTAGACTCGAAACAGGCATTGTTCAACACTACTTAAGATGATTGTGAATGATATATCGATAGTTTGTTAAGGACAGTTTTATTTTGCAAATATTTAATAGAAATATATTTATGTCTAGGAATACGTAGTTTTTAAATCATCAAAATTACAATCTAGTCGGCCGCTTTATGTAAAATTAAAGTTTAATATGAACACAACCTTACGATAGAAATATTCGTTTAACTTAAATGTATCGTGTTTTTGGCTAGCAACACATCGCTAACCTCGTGCTCTCCTTTCATCGCCATTATTGCTTAGTAGCCGCAAGTGTATTTTATAATTTTCGCAAATACATAAATATGTCCGCAGTGGAAACATTAAACGTTGAGGCGGCCGTAACCGAAGTTGCTGTAACCGCAGCCGGCGACGATGCCAAAAAACAAAAGAAGCCAAAGCCGAACAATAAAAAACTGCGACAAGGTGAGTGACCTAAGCATTTCGCCATACATTTACCTACATATATATATATATATATATATATATATATATATGTACTTCACATGCGCAATTCCTAAATGCATTTAAAATAATACAGAGGCCGCAGCTAAAAAGGTCGCCGAGGGTGGCGAACCGGAGGCAGCCACTAATGGCGACGTTGAGAAAAGGGCGCCAACGGGCGCAGCGGCTGCGCCCGCCAAGAAGAAGAACAAGGGCAAAAAAGCCGGCGGCGGTCAAACAGATCCACCCACCATACCCATTTCAGAGCTCTTTGCCAATGGCAATTATCCCGAGGGTCAGATTATGGAGCACCCTACGCCAAAGGATCTGCCGGACGACCGTACGGCCAAGGATCGCTTTTCATCCGAGGAGAAACGTGCTTTGGATCGCATGAATAACGACATCTACATGGAGCTGCGTCAAGCGGCCGAGGCACATCGCCAGACTCGCCAGTATATGCAAAAGTATATCAAGCCCGGCATGACAATGATACAGATATGCGAGGAACTCGAAAATACCGCACGTCGGCTAATTGGCGAGAACGGACTGGAGGCCGGCTTGGCTTTTCCAACCGGATGCTCGCTTAACCATTGCGCTGCCCATTACACGCCCAATGCCGGCGACACCACGGTGCTTCAGTATGATGATGTTTGTAAAATTGATTTTGGCACTCACATCAAAGGACGCATCATTGATTGCGCCTTTACGCTGACATTCAACAATAAGTACGATAAGCTGCTGCAGGCCGTCAAGGAGGCGACCAATACGGGCATTAAGGAGGCGGGCATCGATGTGCGTCTATGTGATGTGGGCACGGCCATTCAGGAGGTGATGGAATCATACGAAATTGAATTGGACGGCAAGACCTACCCCATCAAGGCTATACGTAATCTGAATGGACATTCTATTAGCCCGTACCGTAAGCGAAAATACCAGTTTCCGTTACGTTGGTGCACATCTAACGTATTTTTCCATTTTGGTTTTCTGCAGGCATTCATGCTGGCAAAACTGTGCCCATTGTCAAGGGCGGCGAGTCCACACGCATGGAGGAGGATGAGTTTTATGCTATTGAAACCTTCGGCTCCACAGGTCGGGGCCTGGTGCACGACGACATGGACTGTTCGCATTATATGAAAAACTTTGATTTACCATTTGTGCCGCTCCGCCTGCAGTCATCCAAACAGCTGCTGGGCACCATTAACAAGCATTTCGGCACGTTGGCCTTCTGCAAGCGTTGGCTGGATCGCGCCGGCGCCACCAAATACCAAATGGCACTCAAGGATCTATGCGACAAGGGCATTGTTGAGGCGTATCCGCCTCTGTGCGACACCAAGGGCTGCTATACGGCCCAGTATGAGCACACCATCATATTGCGACCCACATGCAAGGAGGTGGTATCGCGCGGTGATGATTATTAAAATCATGAATATATCGGAACATGAAACGTTTAAACGGCATTACATTTGTAGCATGCATTACATTAACATTAACTACAGTTTAATTTCTATAAGTTCATGCGATTGTTGAATTTTTGTGTGTGAGAGAGTAAGCGTAAAGCGATTTCAATATACTGTGCAATTGTGTTAAGCAATTCACATAAGCGAACACATATTGTTCAACAATATCATTATTTTTCTGGCGGCTGCTGTTGTAATTCCTGACGCCAAAACCACTCCATGCCGTGGGGCATCAACTCGTTCCAGTTGATTGACTTATTCAGTTCATTGACTTTGCTGCTGCTCTCCTTGGAACTATTGTATGCCCTGTAGTAGAAGACAAACCATTTGCCTGTTAGATAATAAAGAATTTCAATATAACTGATAATGCTGAAGCCATACATCAGCGATAAAATGCCACCAAAGCGATCTACAATGAAATGGAACAGTAAACAATGCGATTAAACATACTTTTTAAATAGAGCATTGGCAGATTAAGCTAATATGATTGCATTGAAGAACAATTTGTATAAATATTAAGAGCTTTAATAGCAACTAGTTGAGAATGTCCGACTAGGGAATACCTTGTGACCAGCTCCTAGATCCTAGCTTACACAACGATTTGATGCCTCAATTGTTAAATCAGGCGTTGATATTCCAAGGGTTTTCTATGCCACAAATTAACTTAATATTTAATACAACTTTCTTAATTTGACTCTAGTCTCTAAAATGGACGTGTTTATGACGACGGACAGACGGATTTCCTACTGATCATGATACTTTATAAGAGCTCAGAAGATTCCCTTTGGGTACAATGGGTACAGTTAGTATAATGCTTATACATAGTATAATTGTTAGTTATTAGCCTAAAAGTAGTTAATTCTTAAACTCAACTGAGCAGCACAACCCAATCGCCAACCATATCCATTTGTGTGGCCTGCGCAAAACGCAGCTTGAAGAACAATTTAATAATGGACAAAGGACGATCGTTGTTCAGGCCCTTGCTGGAATAAGCCAAAGATCAACATAAACTCAAAAGGTAACTGCAAAAACTGAGCACATACAGTAGACCACGATTATAACCCGATGAATTGTAGCTCTTGCGCAACGGCGCCACATTGCTGATGATCTCAAAGTTGACGCCGTCGCAGGTGGGCAGGCAGTGGAGGCATTGCGATATGCTGGCGGCATCCTCCTGCACGTACGGATACTCATTGTAGCCATGCCAAATGTTACGCCATTTCATCAGGCACGGCAAATCCAGAAGCGTGCAGTAGCTCACATTGCGCGCTGTTCCGGCCATGGGCGAGGAGACGCAACCGCAATGCTGCACCATGCTCTCAATGCGACACAGCAGCATGCACTCGTCCAAAGAGTAGTAGGATCTGTAAGGCAAGAACAATAGTCGCTTGACTGCACGAATTCCATTCACTTACTGATTCAACAGCTGTCTGCCCTCCTCGGGAAAGTAACAGCGGCGTGTTTGTGGCGTTACACCGCGCACCGCGTTGCTGGAGTCAAAAAACTTGGGTTGGATGGGCACTTCGACAATTGTATTATGATCGACGAGCAGTTCGCCATGTTTATTGGATTGTACTGTAGCGTAATCTTCCTGTGGGAAGATCATGAGCTGCAAGGTAAATAAATGTATATATTAAATTAACATAACGTAAAGGAGTTAAACGCACAACGTCTGACAACGATAGAAGTATTAACAGAATCGATATCGCAACGGTTAGTGTTAGCCGGTTAATCGATAAGTGCTTTGAGTTGCTTCTAGGAAAAATCCTTTGGGATATTATAAATGCCAACATTGGGAAAATATTGATCGACAAATCAATTGATATCGTATCTGTTCATTTTGCCGCTGTTAATAGATGTGCTTTGAGTTGCTTCTAGGAAAAATCCTTTGGGACATTATAAATACCAACATAGGGGTATAATTTAACATTGTTTGCCAAATTAATCGATATCGTTTCTGTTAATTTTGGCGCTGTTAATCGGAAAGTGCTTTTTGCTAAGTGTGTATTTTGATGTGTGAGCGCGGTAATATTTATAAATTGTGCGGTTTAAAAAGAAAAAGAAAAAGTGTTTAATGTACCCGAAATGCCGTGTTGCTGAGATATCTTTCCGTTAAATCATCCTCTTTTATGTCCTGCAACACAAACTGTATGCCATTAAGTATGGAATTCGATTCAAAGACAACCTGCGGCAGTGCAGACATTTCAGCATCATCTTGAGCGCGCCGAGCGCTGCAAAAATACAACAAACAGGTAAATGAAGCCTTTAATAGTGTATTTTAATTACTCACTGTGAATAGCTGGGTCGTCTGTAGTTAAATATGCAGCACACACTCGCCGTTGTTGACCGCTTGAGAAACAGTTGACTTGTGTTGACGGGCGCACCATAGATGAGTCCGCGCGGCACCAGGTCGCCGCAGTCGGGCGACAAGTCTCTCAGTATATCGTGCACCGAGTACCCGCTGCCATTATAGTAGCTATCGAGCAGCCAGTGGAGCTGGCCCAATTCGGCGACGTCCAGCGGCGACTCGTCGTGCGCATTCAGGTAGAAGTTGGTCAGCACCAGCAGGCGGCGCGCCAAATTGTCCGCATCTAACGGAACGTAGCGGCTGCCATTGCCAACTGTTGTTTTGTACATGGCCTGGTGCTGATAGCTGTGAATCGGGTGCGACATTAGCATGCTAGCTGAGTGTGAATTTCAATTGGAATTGTTCTTGTTAAAACCAAGGCAAATACACTAGAACATATTTGCTTATATTCGCGTTACCGCACTTTAAATACCCTATCAACTCTTTTGTTAATATAGAGACACAATCGTGGCGACTCCGACTGTCTATGATCTATGCCCAGTTTACTTTACAGTAAAGGGTTTATGTATATATTTAATGACGAAAATTTATTACCCTCTGGCAGTGTATAACAATTTATAAACTACTCGTCTCATAGCGGTCTTTTAGGAATAGTTCGACTTTAGCATTCCAGACGCTTTTTCATATGTCTGATCAGGCTGCATTACGGTTAGTCCAAGTTTTTTATGACTGGCAAGATTCGAAATTTTTATTCAAGACTTGCAATTTTCGGTTGATTTACAGTTGAGACGTTCTCTGATAAGTGCATTGCCTAGATTATATTAGATTGTTTCAATTCTTAAAAATCATTTGCAAAATCCAAGGACTATAAATAAAATTTGATCGATTGACTTATCAGCAATGTCTGTATCAGAGACATGTTCCAGGGCAAGCAAACCAAAGCCTATAAAAGCACATCACACGACTGCGTGTTTTCATACCAACGGCAACCATGTCGCTGAACAAGTCGCTTCTATTCGCCCTGTTGGGCCTATTGGCCACGTTTGGATTGGCTCAGGCGGAGCGGGTCCGCTACGACAACTACCGTCTATACAAGGCCAATGCAGAGAATGCTGAGCAGCTGGCTGTGCTTAAGCAGCTGGAGGGATCTACGGATTCCATCATGTTCCTGGATGGGGTTCACATTGTTGGAGCTGATGTCCAGATGGTTGTTGCCCCACACAAGGTGCCTGATCTATTGGAGATTCTGGGAAAGGCTGAGATCAAATATGAACTGCAGTCTAAGGATTTCCAACAGTCCATGGATGAGATTGAGGAAAAAGTAGCCGTCAAGGGCCGCGCCAGCGCTGAGTACAACTGGGTGCAGTACTATGAACTGGATGATACCTATGCCTGGTTGCAATCATTGGCCAAACAATATCCTCAGATCGTCACATTGATTGAAGGTGGCAAAACTTATCAGGGCCGTTCTATTTTGGGCGTACAAATTTCCAAGAGCGGCACCGAGAAGCCCGGAATCTTCATTGAGGCTGGTATTCATGCACGCGAGTGGATTGCCCCTGCGGCCGCGACCTTCATCATCAATCAGCTTCTTACTTCAGAAGTAGAGTCCATCAAGGATTTGGCGGATAACTATAACTGGTACATCTTTCCCCATGCAAATCCCGATGGCTATGTCTACACGCACACCAAGGATCGTCTGTGGCGCAAGACCCGCACACCCTATGGCAGCTGCTATGGCGCTGATCCCAACCGCAACTGGGGCTTCCACTGGAACGAGGTGGGCGCCAGCAACAGCGCCTGCTCTGACACCTATGCCGGACCCTCGGCCTTCTCTGAGATTGAGACTCTGTCGCTCTCGAACTACATTGCCTCGCTTAAGGGCAAGATTCAGCTGTATGTGTCCTTCCATGCCTATTCGCAGTACCTTCTATATCCCTATGGCCATACCAAATCCTTGCCAGACAATGTCAAGGACTTCCAGCAGGTCTTCAAAGCAGCAACTGCTGCGGTCTCCCAGCGCTACAACACAAAATACACTGGTGGCAACGTTTATGATGCCATCTACCCTGCCGCAGGCTCCAGCACTGATTGGGCCTATGGCGCTCAGGATGTGCGCATGTCCTTCTGCTATGAGCTGCGTCCCTCCTCCAACTCCTATGTGACCGGCTTCAAACTGCCCGCTACACAGATCATACCCACCAGCGAGGAGCTCTTGGACTCCATCACCGCCATGGTTGGCGAGGTCAAGAAGTTGGGCTATTTTGATTAAAGTTTTGCGCAATAAACGACTCACATTTTGGCAGCATAGCTTTGCATTAGACGTCTGCTGATCATATTGGAGCTACAGACACCCACAGCGGGAAAGGGGCTGTTGGACACATGCACCAGATTGGGTGCCATGTGGATTTGAGTGGGTTGGTCAATGTACTCGAGCGTTAGATTGATGATAACGATGTGTGTCCACACAACAATAACAGCGAGAAACGCCACCCAGAGGGCTCTGTCAATAGATAGATAAGTTAGTTAAATAGATAAGTTATTTTGTTTACCAAAAGGGAGATGTTGATGAGTTTTGGCTCACTTGGCGTATTGCACAGGCGTGTGTAGCAGCAGAGGTTGTAATCCACTAATATAGCTGCTGCGCAGAAAATCTTTAAAGAGTTTCCGATAGATGGATTCCACTTTAGTTATTTGCGCCATGTTGATGTCTTCACTAAATGGGAGCAAGTCACCAGTCACCTTATGGAACCGACTCTGGTTGACTCAGCTCATCAATCAGAACCCGTCCAATTGGAATATGCCACGGCAGGACATTTACTGTCAAAATATGATGGGCCAGAATGATTGATGTACTTAAATAGGGGTTGAGTTTACCTACATATTGATCCTGTGTCACATTTAGAAATTTCTTTATACATGTTTTAGGTTAGTTCCAAATAATTCCTAATTTCAGGAGTAGTAGATGAATAAGAGAATATTGAAAAGTTGAACGGAGCAGACCGAAAATGTAAAAATATTCCATATCTCAAGGCTTTAGGTGCGCCTAATCAGCCTGGTCAGCTGGTTAGACCTTAAACTCTGACTGAATCTGTAAGAGTTATCAAGAACTAATAACAAATCTCCTTCACTTTTTAGGAGGCCTAATTATGCCTTCGTTTAATTTCTCACCAAAATTCAGTCAGCTTCTTAAATCTGATAAACATACCCTATTATAAAACTTGGTCGTAAATCTTACTGTTTTCTTTAGAAGTCATTGTTTTGTAAACTTTATAGACAATTCCCATGTTTCTGAAAGAAGCATACTGAACCTTTTTATATCCATTATTTATAAGACATGGAGTACATAGTGGGTTGTTCTTCTTTTAAGAATCGGCTTAAGAAAATCGGCAAAAATCATTTAAAATTAGATCCTAGGCATTTCGGAAACAGTAATTGTTGTAGTCTTTGAGAGATCTATAATTTATTCTACAATCAACCATCCGAATAGTTTCTAAAAAGACTTCATTCAAATTGTCAGACCAATTAAATATTAGGGTACTTAGGCACTAAAATGCGTTACGTTAGCCTTCCTTAGCTCGTATTCAATTTATAGACTGCCAGTCACCCAATAATACAGGGTTAAACCCAAGTGTTTTATGAGTAGTTTAAATAAAATTCACGATTTTTATGAAATCTACAAAAAAATTGTTAATTTCTTAAAAAAAATATTGACAATCAAAATATTGATAAGCGCTTAGACTGAGATAACTCTTTTATTTATGTCTCCAAACATTGACGATTTAATCCCAAGGGCTATAAATAAGATTTGGCTAATTGACTTATCAGCTCTTATCACAGACGTTATGCCCAAAACCCCATCGACTATATAAACCAACCACGCGAAATCGTATTGTTTATACCAACGACCGCCATGTCGCTGAATAAGTTGCTTCTCTTTGCCCTGTTGGGCCTATTGGCCACGTTTGGATTGGCTCAGGCGGAGCGGGTCCGCTATGACAACTACCGTTTATACAAGGCCAATGCGGAGAACGCCGAGCAACTGGCTGTTCTCAAGCAACTGGAAGGATCTACGGATTCCATCAAGTTCCTGGATGGAGTTCACATTGTTGGAGCTGATGTCCAGATGGTTGTTGCCCCTCACAAGGTGCCCGATCTATTGGAGATTCTGGGCAAGGCTGAAATTAAATATGATCTGCTGACCAAGGATTTCCAAAAGTCCATGGATGAGGTCGATGAGAAAGTGGCCATTAAGGGACGTGCCACCGAAGACTACAACTGGGAGCAGTACTATGAACTGGACGATACGTACACCTGGATGGTATCTCTCGCTAAGCAGTATCCACATGTTGTCACATTGATTGAAGGTGGAAAGACCTATCAGGGACGTTCAATTTTGGGTGTCAAGATCTCCAAGAGCCTTAGCGAGAAGCCTGGCGTTTTCTTGGAGGCTGGAATTCATGCCCGCGAGTGGATTGCCCCTGCGGCCGCGACCTTCATCATTAATCAGCTTCTTACCTCAGAGGTAGAGTCCATCAAGGATTTGGCGGATAACTATAACTGGTACGTCTTTCCCCATGCCAATCCCGATGGCTATGTCTACACGCACACCACGGACCGCATGTGGCGTAAGACTCGCACTCCATACGGCAGCTGCTTCGGTGCTGATCCCAATCGTAACTGGGGCTTCCACTGGAACGAAGTCGGTGCTAGCAGCGATCCCTGCTCCGATACTTATGCTGGACCGTCGGCCTTTTCTGAGATTGAGACTTTTTCACTGTCCAACTACATAGCCTCGATTAAGGATAAGATTCAACTTTATGTCTCTTTCCACGCTTACTCGCAGTACCTTCTGTATCCTTATGGTCACACCGGCGATTTGCCTGACAATGTAAAGGACTTCCAACAGGTGTTTGATGCTTCTATTGCGGGTGTAGCCCAGCGCTACGACACGAAATACACTGGTGGCAACATATATGATGCCATCTATCCTGCTGCTGGTGCCAGCGTTGATTGGGCCTATGGCACTCAGGATGTGCGCATGGCCTTCTGCTATGAACTGCGTCCCTCTTCCACTTCCTTTATAACTGGTTTCAAGCTGCCCGCTGCACAGATCATACCCGCAAGCGAAGAAGTGCTGGACTCCATTATCGCCATGGTTGGCGAGGTCAAGAAGTTGGGATATTTTGATTAAAAATTTGCGCATTAAACGATTCACAAAGTTTTTCAATAGATTTAATCTCGTTCTCTATTGATATAGTTAAATACAGGTCGAAAAGTGAGAAAGTATACAAATTCAAAGGCCGTGACAATGCTGAAGCCAAGTATAAGACCTAGCAGGCCGCCAAATGATGCTGCAGATTGTAAAGCCAAAGGAAACGTTTTTAAATAAACAAAGGATCGAGGTTTTAATTAATGTGAACTCACCCAGTGCCGATAGCCAGTTCTGAAAGATCTCCATACGATATCTGGTGGACATTAAGTCGCTATAGAAGACATGCACCAAGATGCTATCTGTTCGATTAGAACTAATAATTCGAGAAGCTTTGTCAGACTGTGGAGATCTAAAGTATATTAGTGAAAATCTTGCCTCATTTTGTTGCCGTTGTAGCTTATATCGAGCCTGCCCATGGTGCTCTCTGAAACATATAGATTCGACTCGCAGTCGGGCAAACAGTTGCAGGGAAAACTATTCGTTTGTCGGACCACGGAAAGTGGGGCGTCTAGATTGGCCAGGGCGCGAGAAAATAAACCTGAGCATAGAAATAGTTGATATCACAGCTCATCCGACAATATTCGCTCTCCATTCTCCGTACTTACGTTTGCTTTCAATCATGCAGTTGAAGTTGAGCACCCCGCAGACTTTCATGGATGCATTGAGCGCCAGATATGATGGCAGGCAACCACAAAGTTTTAGGGTCATACGCATTCTGCACTCGAACATGCAATTGATGAAAGAGTAACGTGTCAGGCCATCGAGCTTTCGTTCGGTGCCAAAGAGGCAGTTCCTCCAGCGCAAGTCCATCTGGCGTATGTCCTTGGTGGCATAGGTGGACTCTGGATTGATGCGCACAAAGCTCTCGCGCGTGGATGTGACTACCTTGGTCTCAGAGTTCTCATCCGGAAAATTATAGGCATCATGGATGAGCAGGCGAAAGCCAAAGCCGCTAAAGAAGGTGGCATAATAATCCTCGACCAAGGGATCGAGGAGCACCGATAGACCTGTGGGATAGCCACAGCCAGTGACACGATACGGACGCTTGGGAATTTGATATGCGATTTTGCTATTATAGAAATATTTTCAAGGATTTGTGAAAGAGCTTCGAAGCACGTGATAGATATGGGAATTTCAATGGCTTTCTCTTTATATCTTATTCCTTCTTTTTTTTTTGTGTTAGGAATACTTACATGGGAAAATTATTGGAAACGGCGCCAAAATAGTTGAAACTACAGCAAATACCCTGTAGAGTGGCAATGCGTTGAAAGAGGCTTTCACAACGCGTTTTGATGCCCTTCCAAATGCAGCGTGAGATCATATCCAGGCAGTCGGGTGACAATCGATTGAACAGCTCCGTCAGGGTGATATTATTCAGATTCAATATCCTATCGTAGGTCTGCAATGAACTATCGCTTATAAGTTTGCCCGTGGGAATCAGGGTTAAGTTAAAGAGTTGCTGAAGTTGCTCCTTGGTCACATTGGGTGGCAGTCGCCTGAAGAGAAGAAGTACTATGAGCTTGGGAAAAATAGTTGCTGATCCATCTCAGACCCACACACTCACATGCGCTGCATCATGTCCAGGGCTTTGGTTTTGGACACTCTATTGAAATTGCAAATGGTTACCGCTGGGAAGGGTATATTCCAGGTGGGAAAGTGCGAGCTCTCGATGACAGTTACCGTGGGTGTCTCACGGTTCGAGTACCACGAGACCAGCACCAGTGAAACGGCGGCTATAATTGCCGCTATGACCACGCCCAGCCAGAACCAACGCTCGTTCCGGCTGATATCCTGTCGTGTGATATAGCTGAATCCGTGCAGCGATGTTGTCTGGCAAAAGTTCCGTAAACTCTCCATGAACCAAGTTCTCACCAGTCGCAGCTGATTTAGTTTCCAGCGTTTGCGACTGGCCCCAGTTTTGGGTGTGTGCACGGTGTGGCTGCTTTTCCTGTGGCTTTCGGTGGTTTTGCTGAGCTGCTGCTCGGATAGCACTTGGCGCATATCAAAGATCCGTCGCTTCTTGAAGGCCATGTTGAACACTTGAAGGTGCTTCGAGCAACTGGCTTAGCGTGGCCTTTGGCTGACCAGCTAATTAGCATGTCCTAATTACCATTTGCGGCTCGTCGCTGATGAAGAAGTCGACGTCGCTGTCGATAGCGTATTTGTTGTCTGGTCAACCAGTTACATGTGGGGCGCACACACACAAAGAATATTAGCTCGAACACAGATACGAAACTGCAGCCCATAAATAGGCCGGTGATGCCGCCAAAGGTGCCTGTCACATTACAAACGACAAGTACTTCATTAAATATGGGTATAAACGCACCTTAGATACGGTTGAACGTGACTATAATGAACGTTTATAAGTGCAATGCTATGAGCTTCAAGCTGTTTTACAATTAATTAACTTAAAGCATTTTCCTTGAGTTTTCAGTGTTTCCAACGAGCAAAGCTATGTGATTTGCACAAAGCTTAAGGTTTTTTAACAGCTTTTGTGTTTATTTGTCTATTTGTGTTGAGTTCGTTTTAGCCCTGTTCAACTGTACTTGCCTATAAAATTCAGCCAATTCTCATAGACATCCAATCGCAGTCGTTCAGCGCTGAACGAGTCAAAATATATGCGTAGTAGCACTTCGTCCGAGCCATTAAAGTTCTTGCTGTTCTGGGGAAATTATAGTTATAAATATTAACTACCCTACTTAATAATCAAAAGCTTACAAAAAGCCATCATTAGCTTGGGGCATAGGGTAGCTGGCATCCAGGGTTGCCACATCGCTGTGCACTTCGTAACGGTAAAATTGACAAGATGGCAAGCAATTGCATACGCTCTGCATGTGATCCCAGCTGTTAACTAGAGCAGATATTATAGAGTTGCTTATTAAATGGAGAGACTAGTGAGTATTACCCGGCTTTGGCCGGCCAAATTATAGAAAAAGGAAAAGATTTTTCACTAGATCGAGTAGTTCGTCTTTAACGAACTTTTGAAAAAGATCTTTGGAAAAGATTTTTAAGCTGATCGAATAAAAAAAACTAAGAAGAAAGGAATGAACTAGAAAAAGTGACTGCTGTCATTTATTGGACTTTGTGTATCTTTAAGCACTTTTAAAATTAAAGCTTACCCTCTTCCTGAAGGCATGCGAACTGTTCCAATTTACATAGGGGCCACTGCCAACGTCTGGGCATATGTGGATGAACACAGCCGCAAATTTGCAGCATTCTCTCGCTATGACACTCCGCCAGGCAATTATCCTGACTGTAAACCGAGTAATAGAACAGCGGCCGCTCATGGCTCAGATAACATCCGCGTTTGCTGGGCGCCAGACCGCCTATATAGGGCGTGGCATATGTACTGTATGGCTTCAGCATGAGCTGTGCCTCCGTACCTCTGGGCACCAGCACGCGTTGTGTGGCCGCATGGATAACTGTATGCGGTTCATGTATCAACAACTGGAAACCGGCTGCGGCATGACGTGAGCTAGCATAATCCTCCAGCTGGCTGGCTAAACGCAAAGTCAAACCCTTGGCTGGATTGCCAGGGAAGCTGCCGGGCGGCTGCTTGAAGCTGCAACAGCGGCCCTCACTGTAGCTCCAAGTGGTGGTCAGCAGCTGTTGACAATTTTGGGCCAAGCCCTGCCACTGGCAGCCCAAAGCTTGTGCCTTACAGATCCGTGGCGCCAGCTGTTCCAGCAGCTGAGACCAACTGACGTTCGCGTAGCTCAAATCATTTAACGCCGTCAGATTAAACTGCTCCAAACTGCGTCCGGTTAACCAGGGCACTTGCTGCAGCGTTTGTGGCGCCACGGACCACTTTTTCGATTTAAGCAACAGCTGGCGCCTGGAGACGCGATTCAGGCTGCATATGCTCAACGCCGGATAGGGCAAAGGCTGTGCGGACATGGGCTGCAACATGCTCTCTATATACCGTATGGTCGGCGTTTCCGCCGACAGGCTATATGACATGGTCAGCACCAGGAGCGAGAGTAACAGCGCCGTGCAGATGAGCAGCCACCAGAGCACACGCTGCCATGTCTTGGCGCCCACGAATATATGAAATCCATGTATGCTTGACATTTCGCAATAGATCTCAAAGCCCGTCTTGGTTTTGCATAGACCATCATCGTGCCGTGCACGCAGAAAGCTCAGAAAACTGGGCAGCGGCAGCTGTTCAAGTCTTTTGGAGACTTGGGCACGCTGGTGGCGCCACCATCTGAATAGCTTAATTCTTTTGAAGGTTTTGTAGAGCTTATTACATCTGGATTTGGGTTTTTGAGGCCTATCGAAGCATTGTAGCGGCGTTATCTTGTGCCGCTGCTTGGGACGCAGATAATTCTCATAGTTGATTAGATAAATAGGCTGTGTAGGCGCCTCGGTTGGAGCACTTGCCATCTTTAATGTGATATTAGCTGTTGTATAATTATATTAAAACTTAATTCTCTTCCTCAGTGAATTGACAGATAATTCAGTTGATTAGATCTTCATATATCCTGTACCTATAGCATAAGAGTGAAAGAGGAAAAGCATATTCATATATCTAAGTCTGAGCCGAAACATATTTTTTAAAGAATGAAGTTTGGCTCAAATTATATTTTATTATTTGGAAAATCGAAAAAATAATTGCAAAACACCTTAGTTTATGACTGGAATGTAGGTTTGATAAGAAATATCTTGGAAAACTTATTTTGCTGTACAAAAACTCCTATTTTGACCCATGTACTACTGCGACTATATTTATCATACAGTAGCTCGATAATTATAACATAAAACTCATATATATTAATATACGGCGAGCTGGGTTAAGATATCTTGGTAAACAAGACCCCTTCAAACTGTGTGATATAGTTGCCCTATATTGATAAGATTTTGCATAGTGAGGAGCATAGTGAAACCAATAAATACCGCGTTTTTTATCTCAGGTATATGATAGAGTAGTCGACGGATCTTTACAAAGTTTCAAAATGATAGCCTTAAAACTGAGAGTAAATTAGATAGACAGACGGACGGACATGGTTATTTCAACTCGTCTGTTGATGCTGATCTAGAATATATATACTTTATTGGGTCGGAACTGTCTTCTTCTCGTCGTTAAACATTTCATGACAAAGTTACAATACTTTTTAAAAGGATATAAATCGAAACTAATTACGATAAAATAATATATGTCGATGTTATATTATTTAAATTATAACAAATTTAGTTGTGCCATTATGATCCAAAACCGAAGTTTACGAGTTTGCGAGCACATTCGTTGGATTTGATATATATCTTATAAGATCGGAGCTGCCACCTTAAATGCTTATTAATTCGATTCACTTTTCCCTATGTTCTTCCTTTAATATAAACAACAACATTTTTATTTGGTCTGCCTAGGAACAAAAATCGGTCGCACTCTGTTTTACTTTCTTTAACTATCTACTTCCAAGCTGCCCAATTTGCTTTATATATGTTTTTCCCAGTGCCTCAATTCGAAATCGTTAGCGTCACGCCCAATTCATTAAATAGATTCTGTCACGCCCTTCAGCTGTTTTACATTTCGCTATCAATCGTTGCTCCTGGTCGAGCTGGAGGCTGATTACCTATATCAGTACGATTGTTACCTTCACACCTGTAGCAAATAAACAAAGTAAAAAAAAAAAGAGAAAGAAAAAGAATACAATTAAGCATTTGTTTATATGTGGGTAGCTACCGAGAGCTACCCCAGCGATAAGCATAACAAATAAATAATAATAGGAAATTGTTTACAACAAAATATTGTTTCCTATTCCTATAGAACAGTTGGACACAGAAGCTATTGCTTTTGTTGTTGTTGTTGTTAATGCATTGTTTAACTAATGAGTTTATTGTTGTTCTTGTTGTTATTTGAACTGTGCACACACCCACCCCATTCACCCAGTCACCCCATCACCCCCCACACAATGCACCATTATCTCTCTGAAAGCCGAAAGGCATTGATAATGTTCACATTTTATATATTCAGCTCGTGTCGCCTAACTGTAGCCCCTCAAAACCCCACTACCTCGACAGATATACGTAGTGCCCTAAAATAATACATCAAAGTCACGCGCAAATTGGGCGTTAGAATTGGATATGGTTTGGTCAATGGTTATGGCAAAAGGCGACTCATTAACGGCCTTGTCATCCGATAACTATGTACAAAGTTCAACTTATATATATATATATCACTAGCACACAGTAACAGCTATATAATTAGCGTAATTATCTGATAAAAGATGAGACTCTTGCTTGAATCCATTTCGTGTATATGGACTATATGTGTGTATTTATCTGGTAGTAAAACATATTTAATATGCTATTTGGCTAGTAAAAAAAATCGTATGCTCTTATAAAGTCTGGCTAACCAGTATAAGTGTATCTAGAAGGTTTTATACCTTGTAATACTCTTGATCAAGATGATCTCTCTTTCTCTCTCTCTCCTTTCTCCCAGCAAACAATTCTCTGAGCTTTTAAGTTACTTTGAAACTCATCTTCTCGCTAGCTCCTACAATAAGTTTAGTTTATTGAACTATTTATTTTAACTCCATGTTAGAGTTTCATATGTTCTAAATATTATTCTCTGAGCTAGTATTTTTAGTAAAATACTAAGTCAACGCCTAAAATTTAAACCCGAATCTTCGTTTTTCATTAAACTTAAGCTGATTATATATCAACTATATGTCATCTGCTTTCACTAGAAATGTTCGGAATCGTACTTAAAAATATTTTCAATCTTTTTTATTGTATGTGAACTCTGTGCCTTCCCACCGGCTTCCAAAAGAAACTTTTTAAATGTTATACTAAGAAAGTTTTTCAATAAATATTATTTACTTTATTTTTGGTAGATTCCAAAACAATAAAAAACCAGTGAATACTTTTAAGCGTTGCATAAAATCAAAATCTCAAGTCGCGTGCAAATATTTGAGTTCACAATATTTGTATACGAAAAAAAGTTTGCTTTCCGACCGGGACAAATATTTGGGATTCTATGAAAAATTGAAAGCCATAAATTTTCGGCGAATCGACGTTCGCATGGCTTTAATTAATTGGATTTCATTATGAATAACTTTTTTTCCTTTCATTTTTTTTTTTTTTTGATTTACTTTCGTGGTTGCCTTAGGTACTGACCAAATATGTACACGAGGTAGCCTCTAATGATATTATAATATTCCGTGAACATTTCGTTTCATTCATTTGGCAGCCACGTGCCCCAACGGCGCATGTATGCTGGCGTCTGGCTGATATATAGCTATATACACAGATAGTTATTCATATATAGTATTTTATTACAGAATAATGTGCCCGTTGTGCCGAAGCGATAAGAAACTCGAGACAGCTGATCTCAGCGTGTTCGAGGTGGGAAAAATATGCGAGTGCGTTCGCACTTGAATTGTTCGAAATTCCTAAAATAAAAACCGATCTCAAGTTATATAATTAAGTCAAACTTAACTGTAAACGGATCGGCATATTGCGTCATGGCAACGGTAAAAACCAGGCATCTCATCATAACTGACCGACTGACGTCTCAAGCCAGGTGCTATTTTTGGCAGTGCGCCTTGTAAATTTAACTTTATTTTCTGTTCGATGATGATAAGCCCTGTATCAGCCCCATCACTGTCCAGTTTATATGTATTTTTTTTTTTTCTTTTTTGTAGCTGCCCCCCAGCGACGTATTTTGTTTGTATTATCTGGCGCTGTTTTATATAGACGTAGCGCCTCATTATGCGAATCTAGGGCGAGGCTAATCTTTTGGTGTAATTGACGCAAATTGAAAATGAGTCGATTTCAGAGTTTTATTTTTTCCTCTCAAACGGCCAATGGCTTTTGAACCCGTACTGAATCAGCGTTTCCCTAGGTCGGGCGAGTGTTGTGCCTGGTGAAACGTGCCGTCTCTTTTATATAGTACACAAAGGTTCTACATGTAACAGCCGCAGCGTGTGTCATTGTTTTTAATGCTGAAGGTTGAGAACGCAGTTTGTTGTCTCTCTTTGTGATTCTCAATGGCCTGATGAGTCCTGAATGTGCTAACTAAACAGTTTTTATACGAAAAAACATGTGTCACACTAAAGATTATATTCGGTTTAAGTGCGATTTAGCTACAATTCTTCGATCATTACTAAGTATCATATTTTTTACATATATAACACTTTTTTTGAAATAATACAATACTGAGAAATATTCAGATATTTGTACTTAAATGAAGTCAAACAAGCTCGAACTATCCTAACCTGGACAGAAATTTGTTTAGATTTTAAGAAGAATATATTCATCAAATTTTTTTTTTTTTTACCCTTAGCATTGCTAATGTTTATAATTTATTCTCTTTACTTTATACAAAAACCTACAAATATTTAATCCCATTAAAATGTGATTTATAATTAGTCAGCTTACCAAGGTTTCTTCTCTTCAGATCTTCAACCTTCGGCTCTACGGTTTTCCTTAATATTTCTTTTTTTGCTCACACACACAAAATAGGTAAATATTGTTACGTTTTTGCTCTTTGAGTCCTTACTTTAAATAAATAAAATATATAACCAGATATAGTAATTAAACGATTTTCCTGAGATAAACAAATAAAATTGAAATTCCTTTTGATTCTTGAGATAAACAATCGATATGTGTGGTGTGCCGACTAAATACAGCTTAAGAAAATATTTGTTGTCGAAAGCAATTAAATTTTGTTAAAAATCGTTCTGAATACAAAGGTGGGCTATACGAATTTATTTACGAATTGTGAGTTACGATCGATGTGTTAGAACGCGAACCAAATGTTGCTTTAATTTTCAAAGTGCCGATTCGATTTAGATCCATCAAAATGTTTACACGCACATAAATAATATCGTTTTGTTTTTCTAAGTTGTTCGCGTTTTTGCGCTTTTTTTTTTGTATTTATTTTATTTTACGAGTATTTTTGCATATTTGGCTCGCGTGATTTTTTTTTTCGCTTTTTGTGCTGCTGCTTTCAGCTATGGCATTAAATCTTGAGCATTTCATTTGGGCGTGACCCTAGATTAGCACAATTTGTATATGTATATATATATGGGTATATATATGTCTATAGGGTGTCATTTTTTGGGGCTAATCAATATGGCTCGCGCCATTCATATGTTACTACGCTATTTTTAATGCTAAATAGTCATATAAATATACGAATATCATTCATCTTGATTGAGGGGATGTGCCATACAAAAACAGGTATTTGACTGATAGATATCCTGTAATGTGCACACAAAAATTAACATTTTTCAAGACTTGGTGGTGAGTCGGAGAACTTATCAAAAATGTTAGCTAACCTATTTTGATATTCCTTACATATTAGTTTGCCTTCCCATCCATTACTATACCCAATTGGCTGTGAATCTGATTACAGGGTATATTCTAGTAGGTTGATAGCCTCAGATCATGAAAATACAAATTTATTTTTTATAAGCAATAATTTTTACCAGGGGCAAGACGGGCAGATACTGTATTAAAATGGTTCAAATTAGTTGCTGAACTTGTAAATTAAAAAAGACGGAAAAATTCCTAATTATATAAATATTAACATTTAATTATTTGTATATACAAACAAGAACTTTCATTCAATTATTTTTGTGTTCTATCTCAGTTCCATCTCTTTTACGATCGTCTATCGACTGACGCAATCGGTCCGCCCAGTTTCCAATTGGAAGTTTCAGCAGAATCATATATTTCTTTTATTTTCTAATTAATGACGTTATGGGTCAGCCCACATTTTTAAAATAATTCCTTTGAAATTTCAAATTTGTCAACAATCTTTTAACAAAATCATTAAAATTTTGCTCACATTTTGGTATATTTTTCCTGAATGCCAATTGATGACGCAGCAGACTCCAATCCTCAATTGGCACATCAAAGATTCCAGTAAAACTGAGAAGCTGAAGCCTGAGATTTACGTATTTTGCGGTTGAAAATGCGTATGCTACAGCCAATCCCGTTTTGCGTACATGTGACACAAATTCGAATCGAACGCAGTTTATGGCAAAACCCGAGATGCCATTTATAGGCAATTGATTAGTGAGCGCAGCTTTGATGATTTATTTATCTTGGGGTAAAAATATATTAAAATTTATTGCAATGCTGGCTTTCAGATAAAGTGAAACTAGAAATCATGTGGCTGCAAGCTGGTAATTAAGAAATTTGGCCGGGGATAGATTACAATTTTGGAACTAGGTTCTTGCTGGTTTGAATAAATTAAAAAAGCGTAAAAAAAGAACAAAATTAATTGCCAAGAAAGTTGGATAAAAAACCTTTTAAAATGCAGACCAATAATAAAGCTAATTAAGGTAAATTAATATACGATTGCAAAATATAAGAAATATATTGTGTAAACAAAATGAATGTAAATAAATAATATTAACAAAACAAACTTTTTTTTTTCAGCCTCGCCTTAACAAGTAAGTCATGCTGAAACTGCGAAATTGCATCGGTTTACTTTAAGGAATACCACTAATGTAGTCTAATAAGGCGTATAAATACCTTTTATATAATTTAATGCGTCAGCCAAGGGCATTGCAATTCGCATTAACTTAAAATGTTGAGAAAACAAATTCAGACATTTGATTAGCACAAAAATTGTTTTGACTAAAACTAGTAAGATTTTCAGATTTTTCAGATTGAAGATTTAAATTGATGTGGAAATTATTTCTAGATATTAAAATAATATCGAGCCAGATAAACATTTTGGTATATGTTCAATTTTCTATTAAAATGCCAGCATCCCACAGATTATCTATTCAAAGTTTTTGTACATATTTATTTTTGCTATTGAATTGGTGTTGCCCCTAGACCAACCTAATTGTTTGTGGCGCCAGTGCCACACACACACACACCTATATGAATTTGTGTGTGTTTTTCTCTAGGTAAAGATCATCTATATACACATACACACACCCCCACACACACACACACTGCTCAGCATGACGCTCGCACAACAAAGCAAACATGTTAATGAGGCAATGTTTTTGTTGTTGTTGTTTTGCGCAAAGCCTAATACTATGACGTCAGTAAAGTCATTGAATTATAAATTAATAACGAGCGCCATGTCAAAATTATAGCAAACATTTTGTTAAGCTCTGCGTATTACCAGCAACAACAACAACAACAACAACAATAGCTGAAATAGTTTTAAAGCCAACTAAAAAAAAAAAAAATATCGTTAAACCTCGGCGCGGAAGAGCCAGCGAAGCGGCGCTACCTGAGCAAACTATTAAGTTACATTTCAGCAACAATTCAGTATGAATCGGAATCAGAGTCGGAGTCGGAGTCCGATTGCGATTGCGATTGTCGGTCCGTGAGCTACAATAAAGTCGCGAGATTAAAAAAGTCAAGTGACACGCAAATGCGTCAATCGAAAGCGCAAAATTTATAAAAAAAAAAAAGATTTTAAAAAATTTATTTAAGACAAGCAAGAACTTTAAGTAAGCGTGACGAAGCTTAAATACACTTATCGATTATAATCGGAAAATAATCGAATAGGAATTGAAGTAAATAGGTTTTCTACTAATTTTAAGAACTGCGGAGGGAATTTCCTTAAACCTCATGCTGTGTTAAATTAAATGAGATAAGGTAACTTCTGTGTCGGCAGTAAATGGGATACGATTCTTACTCCTTATAAAGGCTTACATGTTTTGTTCAAATATTACAATACCCGCCGCAAGGGTATCGACAAACAAACGTCACACGTCACAGCTTGAGGGTACAGCAAAAGTGGGAGCTGTAGCTGAAGCTTGGAGCTTGGAGCTGGGAGCTCTTTACGCTCTTTGTCTTTGCCTTTGTCTTTGTCTGCCGATGGCCAGTGATGCGCACAGAAATCCACTTGAGCTGTGACAGCTCTACCCTCGTCTGCTCCTGCTGCTCCCGCAGATCCCGCAGCAGCAGCTGCTGCTGCTGCTGCTGCTGTTGTTGATGCTGATCATGACAAAGAAATGTCAGTAATCATCGCCACAATACCCCGAACCAGGTCCGCCCATCACATTCAAGCCAAGCAAAAAATTTACGTTTGACGTCAGCAAACTTGAAGCTTGGGCATTTCTCGTGGACTTCCACAAAAGCGCGCGCGATGATTATTTGAGAGCGCCGTTTGGAAACGACATTCAATCAAGAGATCCGAGAGATTGATAGAGCTGCAATAAATTGAAATGCAGCCGCAGCAATGCACTTATATTGCAGTTACCGTTATGTGGGCCCAACGGTGCCGGGAGGCCTCGAAACGTAGGTACTGCTGAGTGTTAAGAATGAAATTGTTGCGCTTCTCATGACGAATATCCCCACAAATTGGCATTTAGAATACTCATACAACTAATTGCTTATTCGCTGACTCAAAGTCAAGCGGGCATTTTAGTGTCGTTTGTGAAGTACGTTTTGGCATCTGTTGTTTCATGTGGGCTTATATAATTTTAGTTGAGGTCTTTAAGATTTATAGCTATATCATTAACTAAAGCTATAAAGTGTGGGCATAAAGAGAAACTATCTAAGTTCCAAGAAAATTGATGATAATTTACAACTATTTATGCCAGAAAATAAAATATATTCCTACTGCTCTTTCGATCTTTAAAAACTAGTTTGGCAGAAAGAGGTTAAAATCTTTTAAGATTTCCTTTCGGGCATAATACTATAAGTCCTTGCATCTGTTTAAGTAAAATATACCAATTTCTTGAGTTATGACATCCGGTTTATACTATTGTATTTTATGTTTTTAATTTGACTGGGAACAATATATTTGAATAGCTAACGCGCTTCATTAATTCTGTTTGTGTTGCTTCGATTTTTAATTATTCTAGTTTTAACTATTCCATTCAATAGTATTTGGTTACGGTCACGTGCAGTTGGATTGGATTTGTTCTGATTGCATTACTCATACGCCACGTTGCACTGCATTCGGAAAGTTCAATGCATTCGTGGAGGGTCTTGAGTCTGGGCCTACGTCGAAAATTAGCATTGCCATTGGCTACGCATAACAATTGGTGCCTCCGGTCGTCGTCTGACGTATGTGGCTGCCATGTGGAGCATGCAACTGCAGACGACGGCTGATGTCGAAACTCAACTTGGGGGTTTGTATGTCACTCAACATGGGTCTGACGCACGTTGCGGCCCCCGGGCTCCACGTTTGCGCCCATAAATATGCGCATTTTGCACTCTCCCTTGCGTTGGCCATGAACCGACGTGGCCTGCAGCGAAAAGAGCTCAAGAAACTGGCGCAGATCTTGGATTGCGTTGTTTGCATAATCTTCCATTTAGCCTCTATAGGCGTTCCAAGAAGAAGATCTGCGCATTTAGCGTATGTCCATTTGCAATGCAGATGCCGTAGCATCAGATGTGTACCAAGTACTCCCGAGAGCAGTTCAACAGTTTGGATAAACAACTTTCAGACAGTTCAATGCCTGAGTCTGACCTTAGATGGCGCCATATGCGGGACGGTATCATAAGCTTTGTCTTCGATATCATCTTATCTAATTGCGACGTATCGCAACTACGCATCGGAGATATTAGATAAGTAAACTTCATTATGCAACTCCTCAAACTATCACAGCAGTAGACCTTTACTTTGAATGCATTCGAGATCAAGTGAATCTATAAAATAGAACTACAGATTGAATCAATTATTTCTACGTAGAAAGATATGTATCTATATATAGAGCTGAATCCAAAATTTTCCAGTTTTTAGTCCTGTTCAAAAAGGTATCATCTTTCTCTACTACTCATCTGAATACGTTGTCCGATCAAATCTAAATAGATGATATATTAACTAAATGCAGCTTCTTTTATCTTCAGAGCCGAATCGATTGAGTCAAAACTTATATATAAACAAATATTTCTACCTATACAACATACATATATTTAAATATGTATGTATATTTCTACACATTTTTCATCAATATTTTTATGGAGTAATATATCTGGTTTATTTCTGTCTTAGCGTGCCCCACCTTTTCTCATAGTATAAACATGCTGGGAGAGGCGCGCCATAATCCTCCTATTGAAATCAAAACAAACTGAGTGCAATGCTCACGCCCTTGCTTATAATAATACACCCCCACACACTCCGCCAAAAACTATCCTCGCTATGCCCACTCTTCACTGGGTATTTCTCTCAGCTAGCGCTCGTTGCTAGTGCTCTCTGCGCCCACTGTACACTCAGCCCCACTGCTCGCGCTCCTCGCTAGTGTTCGCCCTGCTGCGCCCGCTCTGCTGCCATCAACTGCTCTCATGCTCCACTTCGCTGCGCTCTGAGCGACGATCGGTTCGTTGAGTCGAGCGCTGCGCTGCCGCTGTCGCTGCCAATGAGTGAGTGCTTGGCTTTAGTACAAAACTGGCCGTCGTATGGCGAAACCAGTTAGTCGCCGCACAGAGTAGCACGCGTAAACAGCTGAATGTCGTTTCGTGTGCGTTGAATATCAATTAAAAATCAAACATTTTTGTTTCGTGAAAACTTCGCAACGGGCCAACGCAAAAAAATTAAACCGAAGCCGAGGCAGCAACCAAAGTGTAGCTGTAAACAGTGCAGTGTGAAATCAAGAAAGAAGAGAAGATAAAACGCAAATGCAATGTGCTAATGAAAAAAGAGACTAGGAAATATATGCATGAAAATAGTTAAATAAAATATGCAAATCTATTGAGCATAAAGCGAAAAATTAATTACCGAGAGACAGCTTAACTTTAACACCCGCCCCTGTGCACCGGACAACTAGAACCAAAACCAAATGACTATGACTTCAACCGTGCTGCAGCGTCCAACAGCAACAACAAAAACAGTTGAAAAACAAGCTACAAAAACGACGGCAAGGAGAAGTCGTTCCACCATGGCCTGGTCCCACGAGAAATTGCGTTTCTCGTGCATCGACAACATTGGCCTGAAGCAGCTATGGAAGTTGATTGCATTGGATACGGCAACGCCGCCATCTTCACCACCCAGCAGCAACAACAAGTCTGGCAATGTAGAGCAGCAGCCCAAAACCAGCAGCAGCAGCAACAACAATAACAACAACAACGACAACAACAGTAATGCTGAGGTAAGTAACCGAAAAGAAAGCTAACAAGGGGGAGTGAGTAAAAACAAAAACAAAAACAGCAAAATATTAAGAGAGGTTATGACGTCAATTGGGCGACAATATACATCCGCGTAGAAAGCAACGTAAGCAGAGAAAGTAGTGACCCAAAGACTGAGCACCTACCCCTCCGCCACCTAGCCCAATCTATCTGCGGGCACATGACTAAACCTTTTAATTCCAAACAATGCCGGGCATTATCTTAAGCAGTTGTTGAAACAACTGTTCGGATTTCCTCGAGCTATGCGGCATGTAAACAAGCACTGAAATTCCAGTAACCCACGTAACGTCAATTTGCATATGGCAATAAAAAACGCAAAAAAAAAAAGCGCTAATTAAGACAGGCAAGAGCCGCTCTTAGGCATGGTACAGTGAACACTCGGTAATTAGAATGGCCAATGGAACAATTCTAAAATTCATACATTTTGAAAACCATTCCAACTCTAAGTCCGATGCGTTGCCATATGCGAGCGACCACTGTACAGTGGCTACCACGCTAGACTCCAACATTTAGTCACATGCCTTGCGCGGCAACAAATCAATTCATTTTATTAAAAACAATTGAAAGGCTTTTATTTAGCGCTTCGCTTCACGTTGCTCATTCTCTCTTTATATTGGCCACATATCAATTTGTCCGCTTTGTTGTTTTCATTTTTATAGACATCCTTTCATAACAATTATGACAGCTGTCAGTTTATTAACACTTGCCCTTGCTGCACTCCAAGCATATACGCTTCATATATAATGGCATACAAAAAAAAAAAACTTGTGTTTTTTTTTTTTTTTTGAGAATTTCGTGCAGTGTAAATTGCACACTTGAATAATTTGTATAGAAAATATAACTGTCAAGTGCAGCGGCCCACGCTGTCAGCAGCTGCCAAATTATTATCAGCTCCAGACCATTTTATTTAATACAAATTTCATTATTATTATATGATTTTATAATACAATTTTTCGGCTTGGATCAAGGCTTCTGATAAGTGCTGCTTGTTGTCGTCTGTGAAGGCTGTCTGTCAGACAAAATGTAGAGTAAAGTTCAGGGCAAATCTGTGTATACTCTATTTTAATATGCCTGCTGACATAGCATCGGAAATACCCTTTCTTCTTACGTTGCTTACTTATTAGTCACAGCTCAGCTCAGTTTATTGGTATTTTTTTTTGTTTTGCTTTTTTTTTTTAGAAATTTCACTGTGACGCATCACAAGTGTTCAAAAACATATTGTTTTTAATTAAAAGGAAAGAGATTAATCATAGGATTAACAAAATTTGAAGTTTACTAATGGGATTTACCACAGTTTTTTTTTTCTCTCTAGAGGTTTTGGGCAGATTTATAGTTTTAGCGAGGCGTGTCTAAAATTCACATGCTCTTCAGCTCTTTCTTATGGCTTTTAACTGGCTTGATGGCAGTTAGGCTGAGTTTATTCAGTCTAACTGTTAAATTTAAACATTTGTCAGCCCGTTGACAGCAGCTTTATGATATATAAGGTTTAATATATGTACCTGTTTAAATCGCAGTCGCTGGCCCTGCGTTCATCTTCTTTCGCCTCGTTTTGTATAACGTAACTACAATGCGTTATGTTTTATAAACCATAACTGGTTTTATTTTTTAACCCTAACTCTCCTCTTACACCCCCCTCTGGGGGCCACAATGCATTGACGTCAATGCAAATCAAGCGACTTGTGAATTTTGCCCGCCTGTCACCCGGCCGCCCCGGCTGCCCCTGCTGCTCCCTGTGCGGGCTCTCTGTGCAGACACAGCGTCTTCGAGGGCTCCCGGTTTATTGAATGTCAGGGTTGTGTTCTAGAAAATAAGGAGACTGTAACTGAGTCACCTACTCCTACAGGCCCAAAGCCGGACCCGCAGAAATTAAAACTAGTTTTGACTGGGACCTGCCACAAAAGTCAAGTGCGTGTCACCTCGCCACAGGCTTAAACGGTTGACTTGTATTCAAAAACAATACAAAGGTATAATGAATAAGAATCCTCCAGTCGACCAGTTATCGACTGGGCAATACCCTGTGCACAGCTGGCATTTTTCTTTCAAAATAACTTTAGGTTTATATTATAGGGCCTAGGCATACTAAAAATGATGCCTCTTAAATTCTTACCTGAGGTCTTCTGTGTCTTTTTGCTGCTCTTGCGTATATTGCCCATTTTTTACACATTCATAATTAGCACAGGGTATATTGAGAGAGAGGGAGAAAAGAAAAGAAAAAGTTAAGCTTGAAGTTTCAATTTGACAAATTCGGCGAGCTGAATTTGTTTAATTAACAGCTCAACGCTTTGACGTCACGCGCATAAATTTGCCAGCAGAAATGTTTTGTTTTATTTATTTTACCTTTTTTTCTTCTTCTTCTGCTGAGTAGATATTGTTGGTTTAAAATTGTATATTCGGCTTTTTTGAGTTAACACGCTCGTTCGGGGGCAATACAAAAGCTTAAGTAGTCATAAATAAACACTACTAAACTGTAGCTTAGTTAAACAGTGGCTAAAAATAAAAACGGACGCGTTTATAAACGTGCGGAAAACGCACACAAGTCGCGTGTGAACAGCGGCGCCCTGTAGCGCAACGAAAAGCTAGCGAAAACAAAAAAAAAATAACACAAAAACAAAATAATAAAAAAAATGGGTTTACAATTTTTTTATTATTATTGCAATATTTTGCGTTTTGTGTGCAAATGTCATAACTAATTATCGTTGCGGTCGTCTGTTATTTTCATTTCATACAATTATAAATTCTCCACGGTTGCCAAGCTTTTCGCTGAGGTTTTTCCAGCCACAAAACAAAAAAACAATAAATTAAGTAACAATATATAAAAATTAAATAATATGTGAGCCTGCCTTATCAGAAGTCTGAACTTTTGTTTAGCACTTGGCTTTAAAACCGTGTGCTAATTGTTGTACTCTTAAATAAACTAGACCTTAATAGTCGTTAAATGTGTACGTGCAAAAATGCACCAGCCTTAACGTATACCCCGACCAAATATCATTAAAATTGTATTTTGCATAAACTATATGAAGCTAGTCGTTCCAGTTGTCAATGAAAAACATAAAGGCAACTGTGTGACGTCTGCAGCCACGATTCTATAATTAAATGTTGTCAACTACTGTAATCTCTCACTCTAAGTGCCTAGCACAAACTCTTGTTGTTGCATGTGCTTTTATTTTGATTGTTTGTAAAGGTCAGCGATTCAACTCTGTGCTAAAAATACAATATTTCACACACGACTTTCGCCTCGAATATTAGCTTTCAATATGCATTTGATTGACAGTGGCCACACATCGCGTATAGATTGATTAGTGTTTAATTACTTTACTCTATAATATATTGGCTTTTAATGAGCTGTTTTTAAATTTATTTTATGTGTCTTAAACTTGTTTGACATCTCTTTATGCAGCATAATTTTGCATCGTCGGTGCCTGGTATGAAATCAGTTTCATTTTGTTGCCACCAACTTAACAAGACAATTTATGAGTTGCAGCCAACTTAACTAGCTTGACTTAACAGTCGCAGCCAACTTAACTGGCCGTTTGTTTAGGTGCAGCTTACTAAACAGGCTCGTGGCTTCATTCGTTGCTGCCAGGCAACAATTAAAGCTATTTAAATTAAAAATCAACTGTAAAATTCAATTAAAAAAATTTCCATATGATATTGTTTATTTAAAATACAAATCTCTATTAAATGCTTAGCATATTTGCAAAGACCTTATCAATATTATTAAACCACTGTTGCACATGCCAACCTTGGCCGCATGCCGCTATCTAAAGCCAGACCGCAGACATTATCTTTATACCAATAGCTGGATTATAGCCCCCTCCATATATATTCATACTCATATCTAGATGCCAGTTAATGCCTTTTGCATTTAGTGCTCAAACAATTGTAAATGACAGCTGGCACACTGTGCCTACGGTGGGCAAGCGTGACAAATTTGTGGCACACATGCAAATTTTTCAAGCTTACGTAAAAAATAAAAAACAAATCGAGCAAAAAAAAAAATTAGCTCAGCTCGTGGCATGTTATTGACCCAAAGTTGACGCTTGACTTGTGATGGAAAAAAGACGCAGTGCTATCGCAACTGATAAGCGATAAGAGTTAAATGATAACCGATAAGATTTGGCTACGGTTTAGTTCGTTTAAAGCCCAGGAGCAGTTGTTGGCTGCCTATATAAAGATGCTGTGGATAAACAATTGGACGCTCAGTTAGTTAAATGAATTAAAAGATTTCGCGTACGGGCTCGTTATTTGTTATAGCCATGGCAGTGCCCAAACATCTTATAAACATTTAACTCAATTTATGGAAACTTAGCAGCAACAACAACAGGTTGATAAATACATTCAACTTTGCATACTAAGTGGCTCATTAGGGGGCACGTTGAAGAGCCACACACATCGATCAACTGGAATGAGAATTGAAATGGGCCCGAGCCCCGAGGCAGAGACCCATAAAACAACGAGCCGTTTTATAAGCCATATACGATCCGAAGGCAGCGTAAACAAAATAGAATTTTTTGCACTTTGCTGTTGCATTTTGATTGTATAATTAATCAGGTTGGCTTTTTATGTTGCTAATTTTTTATTTAGCGACTGAGTCACAGGCTTTTGCTTTACAATACCCCCCATACGCTAAAAGTTTAGAGGGTATGTCAAAGTCAAGTCGAGCCAAGGCAATATCAAAAAACAAATCGCATAATAAACATGCAAGCTGCCTGGGAAGCCCAATATAAAGCTGTGCACAGGGTAGCTCTAAGTCTGGCAGACAACGCAAATAGACTTAATAACAACAAAGTTTTTAAGTAACCAATTTTTTCGGTAGTGCAGGGTATCTCTGCGTAGAGCAGTCTCCATTTGAAATGTATTTTGTTTTGCTTTCGTTTGTTTTTATTGCTCGCCGCGTCTTGGGTTCACGCAGGGCACTGACGTCAATATATATATACATATATATTCATATATCTGATCTATTCCACAGCACCTCAACACCATACCCTACGAGAACTGCGACAACTTGGCCGACTATTTGAGCCTGCAAAGAGCCGCCCGGGCGCGCATCCTGGAGTCGTCGATGCCCACGACACAACAGCACATGTCGCTGCTCAAGTTCTTGGCCATTGTAAGTACCAGCTCGTTGGGTTCTGGTGGGTTGAGGTGTGGGCTCGATATTATGATGATCTTTTATGATGATCGAATCAATATCGATGCGATATTAACTGGCCATAAGGCAAAACAAACGCTTTAACGCTTCCTGCTTGCTGCCTCAGACAATAAGCGAACAATTGGCGTGCTGCCTGCATTAATTTCACATTACAATCATATAAACGAACGGCAGGTAGGAGGACGTTGCATATAATAAAAACAAATTCTTTTTTGTTTTGTTTGTTTGATTATTTATAATCTTGAGCAGACGGCAAGTACTTCAATCTGCCCCCGATCACACACACAACACATGCTATTGAAAATATGAAATGTTTGATTTCTGTTTCTGTTTGCCTGAAACCAGTTCTCAAACAGATGCAACAATTTCATTGAATTTGTCCCTATCGCGGCGAGTGTGAAATATTATTGTCTCTTTATCAGTAGGTTTTTTGCACCCTTCTGATAAACACAATGGGCCATGGAACTCTCTATGCAGTTCGTTTCCATACGTTATCGGCTTTATTGCAGCTTGTGATCGGAATAATGATTACCCATGAATATTCAGCGTAAAATAGACGAAGCTAGCTTTAATATTAATTAAATTCTTGACACTGCATTAAATGAGGCATACTTAATTTAGGAAACTTACGTAATTACATTGTACTCTGTTAAAGTTCGAAGTAAAGCTTGGGTTCCTTGAAATTATTTACTCTCATTAAATTATCTCACTCTGTTATGTCTTCAAGTTAAATATGATAGTCCATTTTCTCCAGCTATATTCGATATAATAGTCCAATGGGGTTAATTAACTGATAATAATACAAATAATGATAATAATGTTTTTTGATTTTCTGTTTGCCTTGCAGAACGCTTTGGAACTGAGCGCACCTGCCACACCCTTGCTGCTGCAACAGCAACAACAACAGACGCAGTCCAAGCCACACGGCTGGATGCAGCTCTCCGGACATCCCGAAAGGTAAGCAGTTCAAATAGAGTGCTCAAAAAATCATAGTCTAATCAATCGGTTTTGTCTTCTCTTCCCACTTTAGCATTGTGCCCACCACAACGGGCATTGTGCGCAAACGCATCGTTGGCATCGATGACAGCGAGGTGCTTGCCTATCAGATGATCTCGCAGGAGCCCAAAACTTCACAGATTGTGCCCGGCTACTTTGGACTGCGCGAGCTGCATTCACAGCACTATATCGAGCTGCAGGATCTGCTGGCGGGCTTCAAGGATCCGTGTGTGATGGACATTAAGCTCGGCACTCGCACATTTCTGGAGTCGGAGGTCAGCAACAAAACGCTGCGTCCGGATTTGTATCAGAAAATGATTGCCGTGGATGCCAGTGCACCGACGCCCGCCGAGCACGAGGCACAGGCGATCACCAAGCTGCGTTACATGCTCTTCCGCGAATCGTTATCCTCGTCGCAGAGCAAGGGCTTTCGTATTGAGGCGTTGCGTCTGCGCGGACGTTCACCCCTGAAGGATCTCAAGACTTGTCGCAGCAGCGAGCAAATCTCACAGACCATCGAACAGTTCCTGGCCGCACGCAGGTCCGTGCAAAAGGAGCTGCTGAAACGGCTCAAGCACATGCGTCTCGTCATCGAGCAGTCGGCATTCTTCAGTCGCCACGAGATCATCGGCTCCAGTTTATTTATTGTCTACGATGACCAGCGCGTCGGCGCCTGGCTGATAGACTTTGCCAAATCGCGGCAGCTGCCGCCACAGTTGAGCGTCAATCATCGCAGTCCCTGGCAACCTGGCAATCGCGAGGAGGGTCTGCTCCGTGGCATGGACGAGCTGATACATGCCTTCGAGGAGGTCTATGCGCGCAGCGGCAATCATCGCAGCTGTCTGAAGATCTGAGCTCCATACAAGGATCCATAATTGCCCACAGCCACGCCCACCTACAGGCACATAAGACTGATTTGCACCACGTCCCATTTATAATTTGTACAGTGAGCAAAAGTAGAAAATCATTGCATCAAACCCTGCATCATGCGACGCTTTTGACTATTTTCCACATTGGAAGCAAACACTAAGCGCCAGACCAGGACTTGTAGAGAATATATATGTATATATATATATATATATATATATACACCTATACTATATGTATAAAAACAAACGATTAGTATTGAGCACCAAGCAGCATTTGTTTGATTGAAAACAGGTTTAACTTGATTAAGTATTAAGTTTAAGAAAGCGTAAAACAAAATGTACCCAATGTGAATTTGTACGCAAGTAATAAAAATCTCAAGAGAAAATAAGATGATAATTTAAACTGGATGTTTTTCTAAATACTATACATCAATTTGCATGTTACAGTATAAGTTAATTTTTTTTCCTAAAATATTTTTCAGTTTTTCGGTGGACTTTCACTCCGCATTTCCATGGAGCTTTACACAATTCCACGAAATCGGGTGGGAAATTGGTGAAAAACAGTTATTTGATTCTTAACCCATTGGTCTTTGAACTGATTTCCTTTCTGCTTCAATCATTACGAAAGACCAAGACCTTTCTGCTTCAAGCATTTCGAAAAATCCATGAACCTGAATGGAAACTGCCGTGTCTCAGGGAAAGAGTTATATTTGTATCCAATAAGCCTTAAGTATTCTATTCTATGCTAATATAAAATCGATTAAAGTTGAAGCCCGAGCACGTTGCGGAACCAAATTTGAGTTCCGCAAATATCAAACGATTTCGGAATTAGAAACAGGTCTGCTAGTTGGATTTGCCTACGTGTTTCTATTTATAAAATAGCCGAGAGGGCGCAACGACTTATTCGAATCGCGTTTTTAAAGTTTGAATACAAATGCATCCAAATCAAATATTGAATGGAATCGAATCTTTTCAAAGTAGTTGACAAAATGAATAGGTATATAACTTCTTCAAGATACTTAATTATTTCGTATTATATATAGAGTATATAAAATTAATAACTACATGGTGCATATAAAGTGATCTGCATCGATGCTGGAGTAAATGTGGCCCTCAGATATCATAAAGTCCAGAATGTTGCTGTAGATTGAGATTAAGATAACCATAAGTACAACAATTTAATTTACAGATAAACAGAACTCACTTCATTTCGGCTTGGCTTATGTGAGAGAACTTGGCATTCAGTTCGCGTCGATGGATGCCCTCCTCGGAGCAGTTGCTCTTAATAGCCTGGAAGACGGCCAGCTGCTTGCTGTCCAGGCCAGCAACAATGGCATTGCTTTGTGTGGCAGTTACATTGGTCATTAGCGTGTTGCTGGCTGCAGCTGATGTGTCGCCCTTGACATGGTACTCCTCGGCCTTGTAACGCGAATGCAACGCCTCCAGAATGTGGGTGCACACCTCGTTGGGATCTAGCACATTTATCAGCTTGAAGACCATCAGAACTTTTTGGCCCGCCTGCGAGCGCACTGAACCATAGATTTTCACATAGTTATTAATCATCACATCGGGCGACTTGATGGCATCGCCCTCCTCCAGCCAGTAGTGTGCATCAATGCGTCCACTGTGATCCTCCAAGGAGTATGTGATCTTCGTTGAGGACGTTTCAATGTTGCGCACAATGCCCACGGCGCAGACCAAAGCATAGGTAACATCGAACATCTTGAAATTGCCCTCGGGTGAATCAAGAATCTGCTTGACCAGCAGCGAAATAATACCCTGTACAATATAAACATTAATTAGGGTATAAGAAGAGTTAATTGTAGTCATTAAACTAACCTCGCCGGAGGATTCCTTTGTGGCGCCGGCAGTGGCCGTTTGTGTGGCATTGAAATCTCCAACTAAGGGTAGAGAAATAATGTTTAACTACAAGTTGGCAGTTTAATAAGTATAATAACTTACAGGAATCGTTCATTTTGCTCAAGTATGATTAAAAATATATTAATTCCACAAATTTTACAAGCCGTGTTAGCCTCAAAACGCGCCAAAACACTAATGCGGACACACACACGTCACAAAACAAGCCGAACGTGCAAACGATAGTATCGAATCAAATGAAGAATGCCAAATTGCAATTTTCTTAGCTATAAGAAGTCGTAACACTTTTTTACTGACTAGCAGTAGTTGAATATTTTTTTTTTCATTTTTATTCAAAATGTCCGCTTCAACAACTCACTGCATCCGTTGCTCTCATCAAGCATGTCCTTAAAAATTCATCGGCTGTATCGTGTTCAAGTGTTGCCACTTAGCCCACAGAGCTGCCAGCTAGTGTTAAAAAAATTGTGGGCGTCAGTGTTAAGTGTTTTGGCGCCTGAAGTTGTTAATTTCGCGAAAATTTAATTTACATATTACAATATATATCCGTGATTATTAAGATATAATTATGTGTGCTTACCTGTCTGACCTTTGAGCAGGACTATTCAAACGAGTAATTGCAACGGTTTTCATATTTTCATTGCATACAAAAGTTTGGCGGTGCAACTGGAGCACCAAAGGCTCCTTGTTAGCCGTGATCTGTGCGCATACCCATTCCAAAGTGAGTATAGAATTGACTGGCAAAAATACTGTATTTCAAACCAAGAAAACTCTTATTTTTATTTAATTAATTTTATTTCATTATTTTTTATTAACGTACATATGTCTTCAATTAATTTTCTCCAGCCAGAAATAACGGAAATATTCCCGATAAATTGGCGGCTGTATCGTGTACCGTGTGGCCAGACAGATGACAGAGCTGCCAACTCGTGTCAAACAACAGCTGAGCGTGTGGCGCCCTTAATTTTGCACCTTCGCAAATCGCTGAATTATTTGGATACATTAAAATGAACACGCTGCGGCCGTGCGGCTGCAAAGGTGTGCGCACCTGCCTCACCTGTGAGCAGGACTACCAAATCGATAAACCATCACTGCAGCAGCAATTGCAACAGTTGGAATCCTGGTCCTATTGTGCACAATGTGAACGTCTATACGCCGGCTGGGACACGCAGGCGGTGCAAGCGGCACATCCGGATCACAATTTGGCCGAGAGTCTGCCACTGCCAGGCATATTGGTGCAGGAGCAGTTTATCACGCGTGCAGAGGGCGCACAGCTTATGTCCGACCTGGACGCGCTGCCCTGGGCCATTTCACAGAGCGGTCGACGCAAACAGAATTACGGCCCGAAAACCAACTTTAAGAAGCGTCGCCTGCAATTGGGCGCCTTCGAGGGCTTTCCCGCTGCCACGCGCTTTGTGCAGCAACGCTTCGAGTCGGTGCCGCTGCTGCGCAACTTTCAGACTATCGAACAATGTTCGCTGGAGTATGATCCCAGCAAGGGCGCCAGCATAGATCCGCATGTGGACGATTGCTGGATATGGGGCGAGCGTGTGGTCACCGTCAATTGCCTGGGCGATGCCGTGCTCACGTTAAACCTCTACGAGGAACAGCAGGCAAACAAATATAATTTGGACTTGGTCCAGCAATACAAAGCACAGCTGCTGGCGCCGCTCTTGTCGCCGGACCAGTTGGCGGCCTACAAGGGCAAGGTGCTGCGCATACCCATGCCAAAGTAAGTATCTGATTATAAATCCCTGCGTGCGTATAGAGAGCTAAGTTTAGACTGTTTTAGACTTACTTTAGGGTTTTGAGGGTGATCCATGTGTCTGTCTGATTCTTCGCAAACGAATCTTGTAGCTAAGCCTGGTAGGGGAATATCCTTTTGTTGTCAGGCTCAGCAGGACTGATCATACAGTTTCTATAGGCTATCAGCCGAGTCGAGCCTTTTCGACGAGATCACTCGAACTTGTGCCGAGTCGCATGTGCAAAGCGAAAACCAATTGACCTTTTCTTGATCCCTTGCAGCCTCTCGCTGATTGTGCTCTATGGACCGGCGCGCTATCAGTTCGAGCATGCGGTGCTCCGCGAGGATGTGGATGAGCGACGCGTTTGCATTGCGTACCGAGAGTTTACGCCCATGTATATAGATGGCTTGGACAAGCAGCAGGGCGATGTGGTAAGAGAAAAATCACATTTATTTTGGTCATTAAAAGCAAACTGAATGCAGATTGGAAAATGTGCAGAGATGCAAATCTGTATATCTCCGGTAATTAATTTATTTATCATACTCGATGCTCCGCCGCTGACCGTTCTCCCTGTGCGCCGGTCGATAGTCGAGCAGGGCCACTTGGGCGGGCAGCTGAACGCCGTGCATTCGCTTGAGATGGGCACGCAAATTGCTGCTGGTGCTAAAGCTATTTAGGCAGACGACGCACTGATGGCTATTCGCATGCTTGTCCCGTATGTGGGCGTTCAGTTCCTTCACCTTGACAAAGGCTGTGGTGCAGTATTTGCAGACATGCGACCGGCGCACATGGGTCTTGAGGAACTGCTGCGAGGCATAGGCCAGCGGACAGTATTTGCATTTGTAGATGGCCTGGCTGCCGCTGGGCTCGCTGTCCAGCAGGCGGTTCGTTTCATTGTATTCGTCCAGATTGTCGTGCTTCAGCTCAACGGCCGCATAGTCCAGTGTGCGTAGCTCGTAGCTGGGAAAATGCGATAGATTTTGGTCCATTTCGGCCTGCTCCTGCTCGTGCAGTTCGGTGGCAGGCAGAAATTCGGATACAATCAGCGAATCCTCGTTGGCCAAACGCTGTGAGGGACGTGGCAGGTCCAGCAGCATTTGCTCCGGGTCCTGCTGCGTTGACTGCTCATCCACGTTGACTTCTATCAGCTGAACGTCACCCTCCAACTCCACCTCCAGCTCCAGCTGCTCCCGCTCCAGCTGCGCCTCATTATAGAGCTGACGCAGCTGCCGATTGGCTATCATCAGCTTGCTGAAGTATGCATAGTGCATGAGGCATTCCTCCAGGCAGGCATTGCATATCATGGGCAGCTCCGACGATAGGTCCAATGAGATGTGCTGTGCCGGGCATAGTGCATTATAAATAATTATGTTATTCATATTAAGTCTGTGTACCTACAAATATGGCCTGCATTATTTCGCATATTGTGTGCTCCTCCTCCTCGGCGTCTGCGTCGATTGTTTGGCTCGCTGTCACCACTTTGTGTTGCGTTATGTCTATGTCGGCGTTGTCCACAAAACAAATGCGGCACAGTTTGCGCAGGTCTATGTTCATGTTATTTGCTAAACTTTATTTCAACAAAATAATGAATTTGTTCAATTTGTTTTGCATTTAAACAAATTTTGCTGGCTTTGTCTAAACAGCTGTTAAATAACATTTTAGCTGTTAACGCGAAATGCAAGCTGTTAGCTAAGCACTGTTAAGTTACAGTACATATCGATAACATGTCTGCTCTGATTGGCAGCTGTTATACAGCATAAGGGACTTTAACGTTATGTTTTTTGTTAAACTGCATATTACAAAAAAAGTCCCACGTTTATTCCTTTTATAAAAGAATTAAGTAAAATTTCTTATTCTCTTTTCAAAATAAATTTTATTCAGTTTTTTCATGTTTTTTTTTGTTGGTTTTTGTTTATGTTTTGTCGCATTCATTTCTCTCGATTTTTAAGGTTAATTTACTATTTAAATCATTTAATTCCATTTTTGCTTACAATTAATTATTATCGTCAATGTGACGAAAGTTATTTGTCTGTCAATAATACGTATCGACAACAGACTTTTTTTTATGTTGCTAATTTGGGTTTTTTTTTGTTTTTTGGTTTTTGTGGCTTATAATCATTATCTTTACATGCAATAATTGGGTTTCATTTTGAGTTTACACAAATTGCGGTAACGATTTTTTTTATTATTAATTATGCAATTAGCTATTTAAATTGAATTGGTAGTTTTTGGGGAAACTTTTTTAGAGGCGTTGGGATTTATTTAACGGTTTTGTTTTGTTTGGTTTGGTTTGGTTTTTGGTGAGTTTTAGTGCTTAACATTTGCAGTTAATAGCCTAGTTTTTTTTTTATTTAAATGCTAATATTAATTATATCATTTTTTAAAATTGGAACCGATCTTTCTGGTTTTTGCTTTAGTTTTTCATCGTCTTTAAGCTTAGCTGCATAGATGGGCAGCAGTAAAAAAAATTGAACAAAAAGTAAAACGGAATTGTCTGAATTTTGCGATCTGCTCTTTATTTGAATAAGACAAATGTGTGGGTGTGTGTGTGTGTGTGTGTGTGTATGTTTGTTGTATGCGAGTGTGTGTGTGCCAACCTTTTGTTTCTAATAAGCATTTAGTGTAACTCTGATCAGCAGAATAGTAATTCGAGATTTTGTTTTTTCTTATTTTTGTTAAACTTTTAGCAAATGATAAAACATTTTTTTACTACAACTTGCCGTTTGAGATGTCATTTTTTTTCTTTAACATATTACTTTTTGCTGTAATTTTAAATTCGTTTTTTTTTCTTCAAGTTGTCCTCTCCTAATGTAGGACGCTTATTTAAATTTAACTTTAGTTTTCCATTTTTGTTTTGTTTTCTTTTTATAATTGCCTATTTAATGCTATAGTATTATAATACATACATGTAGACTTCAATCTTTTAAAGAGTGTAGAAAATGGTTTTTGCTTTTTTAAAATAGCTTCTTTTTATCAAAAAGACATACATACACACACATATATATATATATATTTATATATATATATATATATAGAAATACATAGTAGTTCTAATTATGCGCCTAGTTGCTCAAAGTTAAGCACTAAATTAATTACAAAAAAATTAAATACTTGCTAAACGCTTTTATTTCCAATTGAATTCCATTGCTAATTGCGCGAATTGCAAAATATATCAAAGGGTATTTTAATGAGAATAAACAAAAATTAAGCACATTTTTATTGTTCCTTCTCTAAACAACCTCAGGGGGACAGAACAGTTATCGGTAGTCAAAAATTACATTATATCAAATGCAAAATAAAACATACAAATCGAGTGCCCTGTAGTAAGTATATAAAAAGTCGTATAACCTTCAGATGTTTAGTTCAGCTCACAGTGTGTGTGTGTGTGCGTTTGTGTGTGTGTGTAAATTGATTAAGCTTTCATATGAGTGTATATATTAATGGGTATTTCTTTTCCGATTTAAGTAAAATTACGTCTGGCAAATCAGTGAGTGGGATAGAGAGAAAGAGAGCGAGAGTTGGCACAATTCTGTTAGAAATTTCTAAATGGGTAAGACAGAGATAGACAGAGCAATTGTGGTCGGGTGGGGTAAACATAAGTACAGATCGGAGTTAGGTTTTCATGTGGGATAAATAGCGAGTATGTGCGAGTTTATACGGCAGTGTTTACGAGACATTTTCAACAGGTGTTTCGCTTTAACAAGGAGGTAGGTTTTTTTTTTTAAGTATATTTGTTCGTTCTTTTGGTTTTTGCGTAGAAAAAATGTACATTAAAAGGTTCTTATAGGTGGGTCTTTGAAAAGTTTTACAATCTGGGAGCGTTTTAACCGTAAATATCACTGTTTCGCTTTGTATTTATTTGCTTGAAAACAAATTAGTTTTTTTTTAGCTAGGATACAAATCGGAAGTATAACCAGATGTTTAAAAAAAGGAAAATACAAACAAAAAAAAATAAGAAATATAATAATTGGAAAAATGTTTGAAAGTTTCCAACAAAATTGTGTTGTTGTTTTTGCAGTATTATTGGTTGTTGGTAGTTCTTGGATTGCTAAGTGTTTGTAGTTGTTGCTTCCGTTTTTCGTTTTATTAAAAATATATCTGTATATGAGCTTATGCGGTGATATATGTGTCATAAAATATATATACACCAGCGTTTATTATTTATTTATACTGTCCATAATTCGTATTGCTAGTTTGTTTTATTTATTTCTTGATTTTGCTTTTCATTTGACTAATTTTCTCATTTGCATTTAATTGGTGACTATAACTTGTGTGTTTTATTTTTTTTTCGGATTTCTTTTTCTCTCAATTTACTACAACATTTCAACAATAAATTTTCTAAAAACAGCGTTTGTTCAATGAACATATTCTCAAAGTATTTGTTCTGTTTTTATTCTTATTTAATAATATTTAGTTTTTGTATGCGCGTTTTTTAAAAATTAACTATATGGTACTATACTCTTTTTCTTTTTTTGTTTATATATTTAATTATATTTATTATTATGTGTCAGTTTGTTGCCATTTATGCCCCACCTAGATGCTATCCTAAACACACATCTCAAACACACACTCAATGGCATTTGTTGTTTTTTTTTTTGTACAACAGAAATTTCTTTAAACAAAACGTACTTAAACCTTTTACGACTTATTAACAATTTCGTGAGTTACAAAAATATTTCAGAAAAATGTAAATTAAATAAAAAGAAAATAAAATAAATTTGAATTTAGAAGACCGCCTAGGTTAGTTGAAAACTAAACCTTAATGAAAAAGTTGACAAATGTTTCATTAGCTCAGAATTATTTAAAAAATAATTAAAATAATAATTTGCTTTGGTCCACATGATGTAAACACAAGTTGAAAACAATATAAAACGAATCAATTATTTAATAAAGAATGGATTTTGTAGGGTTTTTGTCCATTTCTGAATTTCCAACTCTTTCACATATAAAATGGCTGCTGTCCCTAGTTATTTGCATTACTCAATTAAGTGCTTGTGTGTGTGTGTGAGTTTTAAATACATATCTAATGTCTCATAGGAACAATCTCTCTTATATACATACATATAATGTATTCGCTTCTCTTGCCGTGTGTGTCTCTGTGTGTGTGTATGCTAACATACATAAATTATAACAACTCAGCGTAATTAACTTATAAGTTCCTCATTGTACATACACATACACACACACACACACATATATATGTATATGTGTATATGTATATGCATATGTGTGTTACATATACGCACATAATTGCCTAATCCTTTTTGTTCTCTCTTTCTGAAACGTTTTGTTTAGTAATTTGTTTTGCTATTACTATGCAATTTTTTTGTTTTGTTTTCTTTTTTTGTGTTTTGCTCTTTAGTTGGTAACTTTTTTCTTTTCTTGTCTCTTAACTTAGACAATTAACATTTTCTTCTTTTTATTTATTTGGTTTCCTTTTTCTTGTTTTATTTTTTTTTGTTGTACGGCAGTAATTTTTGCTTTGTTTTGTTTTTTTTTTTTGTTTTTTGTTTTTCATTTTCATAAAATATTTGTTTAGTACACACACGAATTGTGTTATTAAATTTTACATTTCATATGTGAAATTTTCTTGAGTGTGTCTCTTGCTTTTCTAGCATTTTTTCGCTTGCGTTTCTTATACTTTGACTTAAAAATGTAATTAACAATTTTTTTAATTTATTTATTTTTTTTTGCTTTTTTGCAAAGCAGCTTCTCTATTTGTTGTTTTGGAAAAGAACTTAACTAGGCATCCCCACATATACAGCATGGGTCGTATATGCGTATGTGTGTGTGTGTGTGTAGCTTAACGTGTCTAAATTGAGCGTCCTTATTGCACGATGATGTGAGGAGCTGAGAGCAGCACGGTTACCGTTGCAATAATCGTAAAGAGCGTAAAAACAATTAAGCAAAATCTGTGAAGTAGAAGAATATACAATGATAAAGATAGATTAAATATATATAGAGTATAAGCATGGTGCAAGTCTTATATACACAAGCACGCACACACGCTTTTATGTACATTTCCCAACAACAAAATGGCGTCAATTGTACACCTACCGCCATGCTTGTTTATTAATGCCACGTGCTGTGCATGTGTGTGTTTGTATGCTACAGCAAATAACCGGAAGTTGTGTGGCCATGCGGCTGTTGCCTTAATTGTTTGATTTAGTACAGCGTCAGGCAGTTCTTAGTAGCCGCACTGTTTGCAGTCACTGTGTTAGTTATTTACTAGATTTATGTCACTATATATTAGACGGGCTGACTGCCCAGACAGCCTGAGCCAAATTCAGGGTAATCACAGATTTTCCCTAGCCTAAACTCATAATTCTAATATGAATATCTAAATCGAAATGAATGTGCTGAAAAGGCAGACATTCATTTAATTTGGAAATCATTTTGATATATGGGAAAAGCTAGTAATGCACAAATAATAATAATAATGATAGATTTTCATGATTTTTTTTTATGATTTTAATTGCTTTGAACTTGAAGTATATTTTAAAAATATCATCCCAAAGAAACTGACCAGTTGCCAATATTGCCTGGCAAATATAAATAAATACAAAAATGGATAACGATTTTTTTGTCATCTATTAAAATGTGACACTAAATTTAAACCTTAAATAAACCTTTAGTACTTAAAATTAAGTATTAAAGCTTCAGTAATCGGAAACTGCTTACAAATAACAAGAATGTTGCCCACTGCAAGAGTTTAAGATGGGCTAATGTGCGTTTAAATTCCGCCCAAAAAAAGTATAACATTTTTAAAAACCCATTTTCATTTAAGCAATCAGAGTAGAAAAATTTATATTTTAGCTGGATTATTTAGCTATTTCTTATCCGCCGTTTCGATAACTTACCTATCCACAACCATTGCAGCGAATTTCCAATCGCTTATCAATTCCGCTTCATCGTCAGCTTTGCGCATGCGTGACGTTATGAATTGCAATTCTTTGAGAATTAAGTGTAAATCTTTGTGATTGCAACCTATTGCAGTGTGATGCTCCTCCACCGTTGTGGGTCTGCCAAAGCTGCTACAGTTGCGATAAAAAGACATCGATTTACAAATTTATAAAATCGAATAAATTGAAAAAAGAAACTCAATACTTACGCCGACGAACCGATGGCGGTTTGAGAGCCTGATATTGTATGACGAAAATCGTCATCGATATCAAGAACATTGGCTAGTAAGGATTTGGAAGAACGTTCCTTCAGCTCCAGCTCTTTCATGCGATTGCTTAATAATATTGACTTGCGCGTGATCTTGCGACCGGGCCGACCCATGCGCAATATCCAGGGCAGCCATTGTAGGAAAACGGATTTGATCTGCGAAAGAATAGCAATTCTTTGGTATTCAATTGGGAATGGCTTTGGGTCTCTAACATACCCACGGTGGCATCTCGTGTATATCCGCTGTGCGATGATGATAGTTGAGTACCACAACCGTTAGCACCACAGACGACGCAACCATGAACATGATACAGTTGAAATATGTACCTGAATGTCGGTTTTTTACCAAGCAAACAAACAAAAAGAGAACAAGTTTTATCCAATATTAGTAGTATACGCTCCATGGGTCTTCATAAAATTGAGCAACACTAAAAACAGAAGCTTTAGAAATAAAAATGTACAATAAAAACAGCATTTGCATTACGTTTCTTAATTTGTAATATCATGATAAATAATTGGAGTAGTTTGAGAATTTGCGAGTGTGTCATACAAATGCTGTGAGCGATACCACACGACAATTTACAGGGTATTTTCACATGCATTACGGCTTAGACGCTGCTTTAAGCGTTTCACATTTACTTGTACATGCTTTACCATGCCATTAAAATCGGTCGGTTTATACGTGTCGTTCGTGCATTTTCTAAGAAATGGTTTACGTTTTGCATAGAAAAGTCAGCCATGTAGTCAAATATATAGTGTATTTATAGGAATATAAATAAATTTGGAATAAATATATATGATTGATAAAATATATATGATTTTTTTTCTCGATATTTGCAAAATATTTAGTTCAAAGTATTTTAGATTTATGATAAAGTTTTTGTATTTCTTTAATTTAAAAATATTATACTTGTAGTGTTTTTATGTATGAAAAATGTTATAAAAGTCATAAATAATGTGGGCTGAGTGAAACGTTGCGGCTGCCTATCTAAAGTGAACCTGCTCTCGAGAACGTAAATGCAGGAGTATAAGAGTTCTTATGCGAGTGAATAGGCAACCTTTAGGAGGCCCTGGGCTATATGCTTAGTAATAAAATATGCAATATATACATGTTAATTGGTTTCTTGCATTTGATATTGTAATAGGATAAGAGCATCATTGGTAACCCTAGCCAGGGTATTATAGTGTCACTATCTATGTTAATTATAACAGTACGATAAGTAAATATCGATAAAGAAAAGCGGCTGCAGAGAAGAAGTGGAAGGCAGTCTCTCTACAGTACTAGCAGTAAGAAGACGTGTTGTTAAAAATAAAAAGGCAACCCGAACATAAGTTAAATCAACGAAGAAAATCATACTATTACAATATCAGAAGTGGGATTGACTCAGAAAAAAAAAAAAAAAAAAACACAACAAAATGGAAAATATAAATATAAATGACGTGTCAATAGCGACATTGAAAAGTTGGTTGGCATTACTAAATTTGCCAACAGAGGGTACCAAAACTGAGCTGATGGCGAGATTAAATAAGGTACCAGTGGATATCCGAGACGATGCTGCAAAGGAACTTGAAGTTCAACGTAACAAGGAACAGACAATTGAGGCTCAAAATGAGTTGCAAAACATAATGCAACAACAGCGTGACGAAATAGCAAATGGCGCCGAGATGCTGAAATTGATGCGTCTCGAAATTGAAGCGTCTCGAAAATTCCTAGAAGAATTTCAAGTAACGGTGAACCGCAACTCGCACATCGGCGGGAGCGACGGGGGAGAGCAAGAAAGTGAAGTCGGCGATTTATTGCAGCTAGAGGATGGTCACACTGAAGAAAGACCACGGTCGACGGATGGCAACGCTGGTGCAGCTGATTACACTGGAACGGATGGCAACGCTGGTGCAGCTGATCACGCTGGTGCAGCGGGCAACGTTGGGGCAGCTGGAAGGATCGACGAAAGTGGCAACGCTGTCGGAGGCAACTTAAATAATTGCATCCAAACTGGAGCGATGATGTTAGCCAAGGAAATTTTATTAGAATTTACTGGAGAAAGTGAGGTGCGTAAATGGGTAATGCAATTCTTCAATGTGGCCAAGATCTACAGACTAAATGATATGCAACAGCACTTGCTTTGTATAAGCAAATTGAAAGGCGGTGCTTTGAAGTGGTTGCATGCAGACCCTATGCGCATCATTGCTCCGATTGACGAGATGCTAAATCAATTGGTTTTGGCCTTCGGGGGAGGATTTTCGAAGTCGGAACTACGACAGAAGTTCGAGGATCGGGTTTGGAAACCAGATGAGGTGTTCGCCACATATTTTAGCGAAAAAAGCATATTGGCACAGGACATCAACATTGATGTAGAGGAGTTAATGGAGGGTATTATTCGAGGCATACCTTGCGAAAACTTGCGCACTCAAGCTAGTATGCATTGCTTTACCAATCCGGCTCAAATTTTACGTGCGTTTGCAGCTATAAAGTTGCCAATTAAACGGGTACGAAACCATGTAGTGAAACAAACTGCACAGGAAGCACAGGCGGACAAACAACAACGTTGCTACAATTGCAATGTTAAGGGCCATTGGGCCAAAGATTGTTTAAAGCCCAAACGGGAGGCAGGATCTTGCTATGCGTGCGGCTCAAAGGATCATTTAATAGCAGGATGTCCAAATAAAAAGTATGATATGGAAAACAAATATGTAAGATACTTAAGAATTCATTTTAGTAACTCATTTAACAAATCAATAATTGCAGAATGCCTTATAGACTCTGGCAGCCCTATTTCATTTTTAAAGGAAAAGTTTGTGCCATTAAAAGTAAAGCGTATGCCAGATGCAAATTCGTATGTAGGTTTAAATGAAAGTAAATTGAAAAATTTTGGAAAAATTTTATGTTTTATGAAGAAAAAGTTAATAAATGTTTATTTTAATGTTATAATTGTGGCAAATGAGTCTATGAGGTATGACGCTGTGCTTGGTAGAGATTTTATGGATTCTTTTGGTTTAAATATTGATTTAAGAACATTAAAAATTGTGAACGGGCATAAAGTTGATCACCAGAATAATGGTAAAAATGATATCATAGCTACAAGCTACAAAGAAAAACAAAAAAAAGTGGACGATGAAGATATCAAACACGAGCAAAATGAAACTATATTGTTAAATGATAAAATCGTTAATAAGGAAATAGTCAGTAATGAAACTGGTAGTGATGAATTAGTTAGTGAGAAAATTGTTAGTCCGGAAACGCTTGGTGATAAAGTTGGTAGTGATGAGATAGTTAGAAATAAAATAATTAGTGGTGAAATAGTTAGAAATGAAGTGATTGGGATCGAAACTGTTAGTGATGAGATAGTTAGTTATGGAGAGCTTAAGCTCGAACCTGATAGTGAAGAAGTTGTTAGTGATGAAATTATCTATAATCAAACCGGGATTGAAAAAGTGATTATAGAAGATATAGGAAACAGTGCAGTTAAAATTAATAATCATGTTAATGAAGCGCCAGTGAATAGCGAAATCATGGGAGTGTTAGAAGAGAATTTTGAGAAGGATATCTTAACAATAAGTTGGGAAGATTCTAACAAAAGAGAAAATATATATATTTTAAGTGAAGATATTGATTACAGCACAAAGTGTGAATTTGAAAATTTATTTGAAAATACTTATGTAAAAGCGAAAAGGCCAAATCAGCCAAAATTAAGACATGAGTTAAGCATAAGATTAGAAAACGACAAAGTATTTAATTGTACACCTAGGCGGTTATCTTATATGGAAAAAGAAAAGTTGCAAGAATTATTAGACGACTATTTAAAAGATGGAATCATTAGGCCAAGTTGTTCAGAGTATGCATCACCTATAGTACTAGTGAAGAAAAAAACTGGAGACATGAGGTTATGTATTGATTTTAGAAGACTGAACAAAATTATATGTAGAGACAACTACCCGCTACCATTGATCGACGATTTATTAGACAGACTATGCGGAAAAACAGTATTTTCAAAGTTGGATCTAAAAAACGGGTATTTTCATGTTTTTGTTAATGAGCAATCTATTAAATACACTTCATTTGTTACCCCTTTAGGACAATATGAATTTCTTAGGATGCCCATGGGTTTAAAAACTGCGCCACATGTATTTCAAAGATTTGTTAATAACATATTTTGTGATATGATAAAAGATAATAAGGTAATTGTTTACATGGATGATATTATGATAGCAAGTACAAACATAAAGGAACACATGGAGACCTTAAAGGAAGTGTTTATAAGACTGGTGCAAAACAAATTAGAGTTGAAATTAGATAAGTGTGAATTTTTTAAAAGCAGCGTTAAATATTTAGGATTTGTGGTGGATAGTAAAGGCGTTAGGGCTGATGAAAAAGGGTTAGAAGCGGTTAAATCCTTTCCAATACCAAACAAAATTCAGGGAGTACAAAGTTTCCTAGGGTTATGCTCCTACTTCAGGAGGTTCATTTTAAACTTTTCTATATTAGCTAAACCCTTATATGATTTATTGAAAAAAGATAAGAAATTCAAGTTTGGAGAAGAGGAGTTTAAGTGTTTTAATATGTTAAAAGATAAATTGTTAGAGGCGCCAGTACTATCAATATATAATTACAAAGAAGAAATAGAACTACATTGTGATGCCAGCGCAGTGGGATTTGGGGCTGTTTTATTTCAAAAAAAAGAAGATAGGAAATTACACCCGATTTTTTATTTTTCTAAAAGAACAACCGAAGTAGAGTCTAAATATCATAGTTTTGAGTTAGAAACGTTAGCCATCATTTACGCATTACGCAGATTTCGTATATATCTGCAGGGAAAACGATTTAAAATAATGACAGATTGCAACTCTTTAACTTTAACGCTTAACAAAATAGATTTAAATCCGAGAATTGCTAGATGGGCGTTAGAACTACAAAATTACGATTTTGAGTTAGTGCATAGATCGGGCAAGCAAATGCAACATGTGGATGCGTTAAGCAGATGTTATGAGGACATTTTAGTTATTGAATCCAATAGTTTTGAGGACAATTTAGTTATTTGCCAAAGCAAAGATGACAAACTGGTAGATATTAGAAAGATGTTAGAAAAAGAAGAGCACAAGCTATTCGAAATGAGAAATGGGGTCATTTACAGAAAAACAAATGATGGCAGATTAGTTTTTTATGTACCAAAGGATATGGAAGAACATGTACTTTACAAATATCATGATGAGTTGGGACATGCTGGGAGAGATAAGATGATCGATGCCATTGGAAAGAGTTACTGGTTCCCATATATTAAGGAAAAAGCAATAAAGCATATAGGGAATTGTTTAAAATGCATTGCCTTCGCCCCCAAGACGGGTAAGAGTGAAGGACTATTACATAGCATACCGAAAGGAAACAAACCGTGGGAGATGATCCATATAGACCATTATGGACCAATTAATGCAGGAAGGGCTAATAAATATATATTGGCGGTGGTTGACGGATTTTCAAAATTTGTTAGACTATATACAGCAAAGACAACAAGTACGAAAGAAGCGATTAAGGCATTAAAAGATTATTTCAGAGCGTATAGTAGACCTAAGTTCATTGTATCGGACAGAGGGAGTTGTTTTACTGCAAAAGAGTTTGATGAATTTTTAAAAAATGAGGGAGTAACGCATATTAAAATAGCAACGGGTTGTCCGCAAGCAAATGGTCAGGTGGAAAGGTTGAATAGAGACTTGGGTCCGATGATGGCAAAAATGGCGGAGCCAGAAAATGGTTTACATTGGGATGTTATTATAGAAAATGTTGAATATGCAATAAACAACACACAACACAAAAGCATAAAGAAATTTCCAAGCGAAATGTTATTCGGATTACAACAGAAAGGAAAAGTTGTTGATGAATTAAAAGAAAAATTAGAAGAGTTTACACAGGTGAACACGTGTGATAAAAGAAATTTAGAAAATATAAGAAAGAGTGGAGAAATATATCAAAAAGAAGCTCAAATCAGAAATGAAGAGCGGATTAATAAAAAGAAGAAAGTATCAGTAGAATATAAAATAGGTGACTATGTCATGGTAAAAAATTTTGATAGCACACCAGGAGTTTCAAAAAAGTTAATACCAAGATATAAAGGGCCTTATAGTATAGAAAAGATTTTAAAAAATGATAGATACTTGTTAAAGGATGTAGAAGGCTTTCAATTATCTCGCAACCCGTACGTTGGTATCTGGAATAGCCAAAACTTTAAGCATTGGATGCGAAAATAGGCAATAAGCATTAGTTATAAAGATAGATACACATATAAAAGACAGAGATCGGGAGCTCTCTTTGTCAGGATGGCCGAGTTGTAATAGGATAAGAGCATCATTGGTAACCCTAGCCAGGGTATTATAGTGTCACTATCTATGTTAATTATAACAGTACGATAAGTAAATATCGATAAAGAAAAGCGGCTGCAGAGAAGAAGTGGAAGGCAGTCTCTCTACAGTACTAGCAGTAAGAAGACGTGTTGTTAAAAATAAAAAGGCAACCCGAACATAAGTTAAATCAACGAAGAAAATCATACTATTACAATATAAAGTTAGTGCAAAAAATATTATTAATTTATGAACAAAATATTATTTTATAATTTTTAAGCTTTACAAATATTCAAAATTGAATATGAATTTTTATTCCCTGGCTCTACTATATTATTTTGACTACTTGACTGTCTTTTATGGTATACACAACATTCAAAAGTGTACTAGAAATAAAAATGCATGCATTTATAAGCCATTTTGAAAAAAAGTAAAATGTGAGTTTATGATGATTTAATTGCTCTGGCAAACAAATTGTATTTATTTTATTATTGTATTATATGTTTTTTTTTTTAATTTTTATTTGAATGCTATTCATGGGTTTATCAATGAAATTATTTACGGTATGCTTTCTGTGTATATTTAAAAAAAATGGTTTAAGAAAAAATTGTATTTAATTTAAGGCGCTTGACCGCTTAAGTTTTACAATTTCTCAATATTTAGTCAGTTTTTGATACTTGGATGTGAGGAATTCTTGAATGTTTTATTTATACAAGATATTTGTATATATAGAGTAAATACTTAAAGCATAGCTAGCATACGAGTAATGCATATGTATTTAGTTAGTTAAGGGGTTTATTTTTTTTAATTAGAGTGGGGGCGTGGCAAGCAACTAAAGCAAAGCACCCGCAGTCAGCTAGTGTTAGTGTACAAGTAAAAGGTTTGAATACCCTTGCAGTGGGTCAATTCATTTTGGTCTATATAAATCAGATTGCGTCAAGTATTTGCTCGATAATTGTCTAAAAAACAATTATTTTGCCATATGTTTAATAATTTGAAGTCATGTCAAGTAAACGATCGATTATTGTCTAAAAAGATTTATTTTTTAAATGCAGATAATAGTTTAAACAAAAAGTAAAGCAAAGAGTTCTTAACAAAACAGTAGCTAGCATTTCTTTACAGATTCAAGTAGATTTTTAACAGTCAGATATAACCTGTCCTGAGAGCTGCAAGAGTATTTCATTTTCGGTCAGCCGAAATCAACTTTTTGTAGCTAGTTGTTGTTTTTCTGGTGAACGCTGTAGTTACTTTTATGATTTTTTTTTCGTATTTTTTTTATTGCTCAGCATTCCACTTAACAAGAGAATATAAAGTGAAAAGAGGTTCAGCCAAAGTCTAAAAAAGCATTTGATACGGTTGTTTGTTAGAGGGGGCGGCGAGCGGAAAGGGGCGGGCAGGAGTTTTGTTGGATTAAGCTACGGCAGCCATAGGATATATATTTTGCTTTTTGTATTTGTTATCCTTTGGAGTTGTACGTCATGCTCTCGTTAATTTCAGTTTTTTGTTCAGTTTGTACCTACTTTAAACGCACTGCAGAACAGACTGCAGTCGCACTAATTATTAAATTTTGTACAATATATATATAAATTTTGATAATTTGTTTTTGATTTAAGATTTTAGCCAGTTGATTTTTTAGTTTTGAAAACTTTTTTCGTTTGCTACATTCGTTTGATTTTTTTTGGTTAGCTAAAAGAGAAAAAAGAGTTTTTGTTTTTTTTTTTTTGTTTGTTTATAGAGCGCTAAGAATTTGTCTGGAGTTGTAAATTGATTTGTACTTGTTTTTTTTTGTTTTTTTCAAATGATAAAGCATTACAAATAGAATTAGTTTGTACTAGTACCTAGCAGCGGTACGGCCTCGCTCGTCTTTGTTATGACATTGCCGACCAATAAAGAGAAAACTGTTTGTGACAGCAGAATTGTAACACCTGCAAAAATTTGATTCGAAAACAATTGTTTTTTATAGTAGCAAAAGTTGGGAAATTAGAGAGAACCACAGATTGAGGGATTGAAGTTCGCTTTAGGCAGTTGTTGGTTTTTTTTCGATGGTCGCGTCCTTAAATTTGGTTTAGCTCTAAAAAGTTGTATAGTTTGGTATGATCATCAGATTTTAAAGTTATTTGAGTGAGAAAGGGAGGGAGAGGGAGAGAAAGAGAGAGAGGAGTTATACATAGAGAGTCTGCTGACTGGAGCTGTGCATAGATAATTGGAGTCCATGTATCAATATTAACATACAATTTATTCAGTTACTATTTAAAGAATATCTATATACGATCTTTAAAATGAATTAAAAACCCTAAAAAAAAATTTCTTGATACTAGAAATTTTAAAATGTTACTATTTATATAAAGCTTCTTTCGGATCTGAATATATTCTTGTCAAATATTAGTTTAAATTATTTTGTAATATTTTTATTTTTTGCTGTTATATGTACAGCTCCAGCCATTCAAGACTTCTGAATTAGACAATTGCTAAATGATATTTTTTGGCTGAACCTTTTTTTAGCTTCGTTCTGTAAGGGAAGACTAGATATTTTTTTAAGCAAAGCCTGTGGGTGCATTTACGAGGCTCGCAGTGATATGGAACATATAGTACTATATACTATATTAACACAAGTGTTGTTTTAATTAAGTTTTGTTGTTTTGTTTATAGTTTATTTGGTATTATTGCGTTTTGTTATGGCAGTGCAATTTATGGGTTCTTTAAGCAAAAAGGAACAGCAAGCAAATGCAGAGATACAAATTCTTGACCCATTTGCACAAACCAAACTGAACGCTGGATATCTTTAAAACGAAATGATATTTTTTTTTTTTTTTTGACTGTTGCAGCAAATTATTTTTTAATATATGTATATCGAATTGTTCAAAAAGGTTCTCGAGCAAAAAATATCATTCCGAGAAATGGGTCAAAAAAGTGTAAAAATAGTGAAGAAAGTAGAAAGTGATAGCACGAATAAAGCGTCTATAACATAAAACTAAAATCAACTTGTATGGAAAGTATGGAAGTTTACTAGTTTTGATATAATTGGAGTGGATTTGGTGGAGATTTGGTTTGCTGAAGTGGTTTTTCTGTATTTTGTGAGCGTACGAAATTTGTGATACTTGGGCATAGATGTATTTAATAAAATATGCTTTGGAACGAGTGGAACAGTTGGAACGGTGGAACATTGGAGCAGTGGGTGTACATATATAGTATATATAGTTATATACATATATATATATATATATCATATGGTGATGCTATGCGTATTTAACTTCACTAAAACAAGGTGACTTGGCATGAACGAGTGAGAGCAAGAAATCAAATATGAATTAAGTACAAATCAAAACTATTTGCAAAAATAGTTAAATAATACCATAAGAATAAAACATCTTTCTTTCTTTCATCTTCATCGATCGGCGACGATTTAAGTGACGATAATATGCGATATTAAATATCGGCATTTCATTATTTTCAAAAATTTCACAAGTATTTTCCCAAACTCACTTGTATTGAAATCTGTCTCATAAGTATCTTTTGTAATAACATATTTATTTTGAATGGAGTTATATAATTGCGAAGTGGAAATAAGTACATAATGTGTGTACTTTATATAAAATATTGGAATAATTCGTAAAAAGTATATTAAGAAGCTGGAAAATCTATATTTTTGTTGAATAATTACAAAACTAAGTTTTTGTTTTTCATATATAGAAAGGGTGTGTATATATTTTCTTTGTATGCAATAGAACTTTGTTAGAGGGGGTTAGATTTAAAGAGCTCAAAGATTGAGAGATATTCTGAAATATGCTATATTTGAAGATAGTTATGATATGGAATGTGAAGAGAGATATAAATTGTTTTATACTTGTTGGCCCTGCTTTTGTGTAGAAATAAATATTTCAATTAATATCCAATTTAAACTAATAAACTTGTAAACAATTTATGTAACTGCTCTCAAAGTGTGTGTATTCACGAGTATATTATGAAATTAAGAAAATATTATAATTCATAATTGGATATTGTTAGGATTCCGTGGATTGCAGAAATATAGTTTAAAGAACGGACGACAAAATCGAAATCGGAAATACTTGGATATTTATTTGTTCTATTGCTTGAAACAACACCAAAATTTGATTTAGGAAAATTGGAAAATATTGAAGTGAATTAAAAACATTGGCGTAGCTTTTCGATTATTGATATGTGCTGGAGTAACAGTTACTATATAGAAGAATATATTGTATAGTAGTATGTTAGCCACGTGCCAATGGCAAGTTAAGAAGTTAAAGAGAAAGTTCAGTTAGGAGTTTATAGATTAGAAGTGTTGATAAGTAGATAACGATAGCATTTAAAAGATTTCTTGTTCGGGTTGACGTTGCTCACTTTAAAGATTTGCTGGGGTTTTTATTAACTTTATTTTGGTATATCTGAGTAAGACAATGCTGTAGCACTTTGCTTTGGCGTGTGTACCGAAAACTTTTGACATTCTTTTTGTTTTTTTTTTTAAATATTTTTAAAAAAGCGAACGAAAAATATTGAAGAGCGAGAGAGAGAGAGAGACGGAGTGTTTCGTAAAAGAGAGATAGCAACATAATAATATGATCAACTAAGAAACGACGTCATTATCATATATATATAGAATATTTAAAGTTCAATTTTTAGAACAAGATAGACAGAGAGATAGTTAGTTGAGTTGGTTTAGTTTAGTTAGTAATTTAAAACTTGTTGTAATTAGTAAACATAGTACGAAGTACACAAATAACATTTAACAACTTTTGGCACTTTTTGTTGACTTTTGGTTTTGGTTTTTTGTTAGACTAATATTTTATTTAAGTTAAGATTTGTTTTTTTTTTGTTTTTGGTTTTTTAATTAAGGATTACATATGCGAACAATTTAGCAATGTGTGTGAGTAGAATCATAATAGATATATATATATATAACAACAATAACAATAATATTTATGAATATATATAGATATATATATAGTATATGTACGTATATATAAATCATATTAAGTAATTTGTTAATTAATTTTTTGTTTTTGTTTTGTTTTTTTTTTTTTGTTTGACAAATTTGAATATATATTTGCATTTTTTATGAATTTTTTTTAAATGCAATCGCTACCTAACAAGGGGATTGCATCAGATACTTGGGGCAATGTCTCAGCTACAAGGTTGAGAAACACTGTGAGCGATAGAAGAATTGTAACTCCTGAAACAAAAGAATTTCGTTTGATAAAATACAATTGAAATAATGAGACACGAAATTATAAATTAGATAACGTATGTGTGTAGTTTGTTGTGACGTAAATGAAACTTAAAAAACAGACATATTCAAGGGCATTTTCACAAGTTTGTTGTTGTCCTAGTTGTTCTTGTTGTTGTTATTGTTGTTGGTGTTGGTATTGGTGTTGAAGTTGTTCTGATTGTAGTTGTTTTTTAATTGTGTTCATTTGTTGACATAGCGTTAGAGATTCGTTTTCCGTTCAGCCGTTTGTTAAGTTTCTTTGTTCTTGTTGCGCTCGGTAATTTTGTAGTATTTTTTCATGGCTGATCAAATTTTTTGCTTTTTAGTATCTACTTTAAGTAGTTGCATTGATATCAATTTAATTCTCAATGAAGTGTGCTGGCATGTGATGAGTATATGCTTTTTGTATATGCTTTAAAACTCAAAATCGTGGAGGGCGGGCCAAGGGCTCCAGGGAACTGGGTCACAACTGAAGCGTTCGTAAAGTGAGGAATCATTTGTCTGGGGCTTATAAGTATATGTACACACAATTCATAAATAATACCAAACAGTTGGTTTAAGCTTCATCATAGTTGATTAACTAGCAAGTCATGTTGAGAAAATTTGAGAAGAGAAATAAATTAAAGCGAAGTTTATATGTGGCATATATTGGAAGACTTCAAAATTATTTATATATTTCTACTCTCTTGAGTCTCGGAATATTGGTTTTTTAAAGCTTAACGCTCTGTCGTTAGTATTTATGAGAACCCCTATTTTATTTAACTATTTCCTTAAACTGTAAAAAGGGATGTGCTAAATATTTGAAAAATATTTACGCGCTTGGTATAGTTGATCGTAGATAGATCTTAAGCATGAACCAGCTGGAACGTGGAACACTTAACATGTTATAAAAATGTTCATATCCTAGTACCTAGATTAGACATAATAAGAATAAAGATCGTACCATATTACAGGTCGCATCATTTTCCAAAATAAGTGTTGCGTTGATGCATAAAACTCTTCCTTCTCGATCAGATTATATTTAAAAAAAAGAGATATGTATCTCTTCTTATCTTTCCATATTAATAATCTTCAATTATATTTACGTGGTTAAATTTCAACTTTACAACCTTCTAGCCCTCCTTAGGCTTTGGGTTAAAGGTGTCATCAACTTGTGCACACTGACACAAGTACTAAACATTTTGACACAAATTTTCACAACACTCTGCGTAAAAGAATGTTTTTCATTTTGCTCTTTTTTTCTCTTTATTTTATTTTATTCTATATTTTTTTTTTGGTAGTTTGCTCAACTTTTCAAAAGCTTAATGGTGGTATAAGGTGCACATCCTTCCAACTTTTACCCATTACTTTGCGCTTAGAGGGGAAGGAGGAAGGAAGGAGATGGGGGTGAAAAGTTAGTGGCAAGTGGCAAGTTTTTGCCGTTACTTAAATGAGGAGAATTTGTAAATTGAACTGAAGCTTGCGCTCGACTCGAACTATGCCTTGTCTTGGCAATGAGTTTGGAGCGCTACGTGTCACCAATTTGCCACGCCCACAGAGCAGGCAGCGTGCGTCTCATTTAATTTGGGACGTGCAGCCCCGGTTAAATGTCGGTCCAATGGGCAATACTTGGGAAAAAATTTGCGCACTGCATGCAAATTATTTTGGTTTTGGCCCCTCAACGCTGGGCATTTGGTTGGAAGTGTCTAAGGGTTAAATATATAGATATTAACATATATATAAGTATATATATTTGTTTAATAAATGACATAATATGGAACGCATGATGAGCGATACGATATTATGTGGAGTTGCAAGTCTACCATCTGGTCAAATGGATCTGCATAAATGCAAGTTCAAATGTTGCGCTTTGAGTTTTGTCTTTTCTTTTTTAAGTTTCAGTTTAGTTGGGTTCGTTTAGCGGGTGGCGAGTAACTGTTTATAAGACGGGAATTTACAGGTGCATAAATGTGGAGTTTTTTTTAGAGCAAATATATATAGAGCATATATATATAATTTGTTTAAATATTTGAGCAAATAAATTTACTGGAGTGGCTGTTTTTCTTTATAATTTTTGGTGAGTGTTTTGTGTTTATGTTTTCATAGTTATTGTGCAAGTACAAAGAGTTCTTGCCAAAACGAGACAGTTTGCGAGAGAGAGAAAGAGAGATAGATAGTAAGAGATAGAGAGAGAGAGTAAATGAGTGGGCAAGTGTCTTTTGGTTTATGGCTAAGACTCGTTTGAGCTACGCTTTTGTTTATATTTTTGGGGCTTTTAGCCTGGTTTGTGGCATGCGCTTTTCAGTTTTTCATTGTCGTTTTCTTGCGTTGAGAGTTCTGCTCGTTTGTTGTGGTTCTTGTGTGTGCTTGTACTTACGTCAGTGTGTATGTGTGTCTGTGTGTGTGTGTGTCTGTGTGTATTTTATTTACAGTTATGTTTGTTAGGCAATTTGTCTATTGCCTGCTTACAGCTAAAAGAGTATTTAAAAAGTCCAATAAATAATACTCGTATACCTACCAAAAAATTCTACAAAGCATACAAATTTTTGTATTTTGCTTAGACTAATTTATATACATATATTGTTGATATTGTTCGAAATATATATGTGAAAATGTTTTGATATTTTGTTTGCCTAAAGTTCTTGTTATTTTTTTCCTCTCTACTTTACCAAGTATCAAAATGACAATTGGCTACGTTTTGCCTTTTTCATATGTATGTGATGCCTTCTCCAATACAAACCTTTACCAATATATATATTTATATTGCGTTTTGTTGTTGTTTTAGCAATTGATATGCGTTATGGTTGTTGTTGTTGTTGTCGTTTAATGCATACAAAATCATAAATATGTATATATATTTATAAGTCTATGTTTTTTTTTATACATATTTTCAAGCTAAACTGGACTTCGTTAAATTAACTGGGCTATGTGTTATTAAGTTTTTGTTTGTTCTATTTTCCAATTTCTTTTTGCATTGACAGTCGCAGTGCAGGCCATGAAAATAAGAGCACTGGCTCTACAATTCCCTTTGTTTAAATTAATAATTTCATGAAAGAATCTTACTTGGAATTTAAATTAATTTTGAAGATTTAATACACAATTTTATTTAGATTTTTTAATAAATTCTCCTTTACTTAAACTGTCTTTTAAAGCACCCTTTGATTGCCTAAGAAATGCTCTATTCCCATGACCTGAGCTGTAGACTTATTCAAAATCAAATTGAAATATGCACAATTGCTTCTTTTTCGATTGTTGTTTATTTATGTTTTTATCTGACTGTTTTGTTGGCTCAGTTGATGGCCGTTTTGTTGGTTGGTTGAAATATTTGGTAGCGAAAAAAGGTTATTCGTTGGATTTTTCATAGTTTGTCTATTTGCAATTCAACTATTTTTTTTTAGTATATATCTAGCTAGTATATTTTAATTGGGTTTGTTCTACGTTTAAAGGTTGCTATTATTAATAGTTAGTTGATGATTTGATTGTTCAGGCAATTAAATGCGACCCGCCTGATGTGAAGTTTTATATGATACACTACTCTTATAGAGAAGCTTATTTACATGATGAACGTATTGGCTTTGGTTTATTAAATTATGGTTATTAGTTTGCTTTTTTTTAAACAAGTTTTTAACAGGCTAAGAAACACAGAAGTAAACTGAAAAATGTAACAAAATGATATTGTACATGAAAAACAAATATCAGCTAGCGGCAAACACGTAGAGAAAACAAACAAACCGACAGAAACATCAAAAACTGATAAAACTAAGTGGGTAACGGGATTAACATACGCTTTTTGTTTTTCAAACAGCAAATGGAAATGGAAAAACATAAAACTTTTCGTTGCGATTCGAATATGAAATTATATGGTACGTGTCTGGTTTAGGTTTAGTGGCTTAGTAGCTTAGTGATTCGTGATTCGTGATTCGTGTTTCATGATATTGTGAATAGTGTTGGGAGCGTGTTGTGTTGTGTTCAGTGTTGTCAAATACCAATTATGTCAGAGCTTTTGTCGCGCGATTATGTTTCTAAACTACTAAGAGATCAGCTGAGCAAAGAATTGTGATAAGAATAAAAAGTTAGCAGTTGATCAAAGTATAAGTTAAGAATAGTAAATATAATTTTTAAATTTGTCAGCTAGCATTAGAGTAAGAAGAAGATGAAGAAAACTAGCTGCAGCTGCACTTTTTAGGTACTTTACATTGTTAGACAGAGGATAGATAGATTATAAGACAGACTGTTCGGTGTAGGTAGTTTATTTCTTTTTATTTTGGAGGTGTTCTTTTATTTTGGTAGGTGTGCTGCTTGTGTGTTGTTTCGATATTGAGGCTATTGCAAAGGTCTATCCAAAAGTTCCGGCGGAAAGAGAAGTTTTAGCTGGCCTGAAACTGAAATATTTGTTATGTGGCACACAGTTACAAGTCCAGAAGTTGATAGTAATATCTATTTGCAAACAAACGTACAGAATTAGGATATATCTAACATATAGCAGATATCATTCGCCATACGATTCAGTGTGTGTGTGTGTGTGGGTGTGTTGGTGTAAATTAAAGATCTAAATAATTGGTATTTTTTCTTGTTTCTGATTTTTTTTTTTTGTTTTGGTTTTGTTTTCTGGTTTTTGTTTTGTTTTCATTGCACTACTGTAGTAAAACTAATGACAACTAAAAACAGCATTAGGACACAGCACTCATCTGTCGATAAGTGTTATGGAAGCTTTTTTGTATTTTATTCGGGACTTTTTTAAATAATTGTTTAATAAAAATGTGTGTGTACCTATAAGAGGAACAGCATCCGACGTTGTCGGCATTGACTCAGCAACAAGGTTTAGAAATACTGTTAATGATAGTAGTATAGTTACGCCTGGAACAAGAGATACAATAAATACGTATATCAAAAAAACAATTTGAAATAATAAACTAAATGACTGAAAATATCAAAGATAAAAAGTAAGAAAGTATTATTCAAAATATTTATATATTTGCAATAAATTTTGCGTTTACTCGTTTAGGTTAGATTTAAAGTTTTGTTTTTCGGTTTGTTTGGATGAATTTTTTAAAGAGGTCGTTTCTTTTAAGGAAGCCTACAACTTTTGTTGTAGATCTACATCTTTTAATTAGCATGTTCAGAGTGCTGCCTCTTATGATAACTATATTATAGTAATATATAAGATCAAAGCAGTGGGGCGAAGGGCAGCACTCCGTTGTTTAATTTATTTCAATTTACTTCATTTTAGAAATACTGGAAAAATAAAACATGCATTTGTTAAGTCTAGACTAGCTTTTAAAGCAGCGTTCATAATATACTTGGGGTTTAAGTTTGCGAGCTTTTAATGGGTAGTTAAATATGGTTAAATCCAGCTAAGCCTCATTTCGCTACCGCTGCTTTACCTGACCAAAATTATATATATCAATACATGTATATATATATAGCCTAACTTTGTATACGATATCGTATTTGTAGTACATTTATCACACGCTGAAAAAACTTGCAAAATTTGTTTTATATAGATATCATATATCTGGTCATTGGGGGGCAATCAGTGTTGTAAAGTTTTCAATTTCATTTTCGTTTTCATTTTGGTGCAATTTGCATACTTACCCAGCGTCAGTTTCTCGCCCGAATCCGGGGGCAATGTGAAGCCCAGCAGGGCCATCGATGATATTAGCACGCATGGCACAATTAAATTGAAAAAATAATATAAAGTACGTCGGCGTATTTGTATAGTAAAGGTGATATCGACATATGGTTCTGGGCAGCACTGGTAGACTATAGTATTCTTCTTTCCCGGCATGGCTGAACGATAAAACTCACGATTAGTTAAATTCGAATCAATCAATTTGATTGCGACATTGAGACACACAAATACACACACATACATATGTACAAATACTTGCAATTTGCATTTTTTTTAAATCTATATATCTATGTACAAAATGAAATTGTTAATCAAAGCGGCAGCAACTGAAAATGTTCTATGAAGCAATTTTGATAAAGCGCCAAGCGAAAAGTTGCTACTTCATATTAATTTATATGCATATATACAAACTTAATTTAAAAAAAAAAATAAAACATGATTATAAGTTATTGATTAGGTTTAAGGTTAATGATTGTGTTAGACATTTACACATGACAACGTTAAGAAAACAGTGGAATAAGCATTCGGTTTATGATGATTTTTACTAACCAAGCAAGTACCACTCGCCATTTGTTATGAAATCGGAAAGATCCCCTCCATCTTCGGAATTCAAAACCAAATCCAACTGATATATTTCAACGATTATTTTTTTTTTTTTCAAAAAATTTGTTTGACATTTTTGTAGACAAACGAATTTTCATTTTATTAGTTAATGTTAGGTTGGGTATTGTTTTGAGTTTTTTGGTTTTTTTTTTCATTGTTTGGAGAAAAAGAAATTTATCATTTTTAGTTTGATTTATTAATATGTTTGAGAATTTACTTAAAGCCACGTTGAAACAACATTTATGTACATAAGAGAGCATGTGTTCAAGGTGTACGAGCGAGAGATATAGAGAGCAAAACAGAGCTTACATTTTTTTTTTTTTTTTTTTTTATATATATACTTATATATGCTATTGCGTTTTTAGTGCAAAGAAACGTGGAAATAAAATTAAATTGTACTGAAAACCTCATATATTTGTTTGACTTCCATTAAGAGTCTTTACGTACGTCCAAAATAGTTCGATTTAGTATTTTTTTTGGGCGTGGTTTTGGTCTGCTAACATGCAAAATAGTTGAAACTGAAATTTTTCAGCTGTTGTCACATAGGACGAAAAATTTCAAGGGTCTCACACATGATTCCATTTCTTCGCAGCACTATTGTGTCTCGTGCCAGTGTTGGTAAACGCTAACAACTAACTGCTTGTACAGCTGGCAGCAGACAAAGTGCATTATCTGTTTTTTGGTTTTTTCTGTTTCTTATTGAAGTGTTGACCTAAAATGTTCAATGCCTGATTGAACATTTTAGCCAGCACGCTGGAACGTATTTCGCGTGCTTTGAGCACATTTAACTTTTTGGTTTTGTAATTCGCAAAAACGCAAAGAACTGTTCGACGTGAGGGATAAGACAGAGAGAGAGATACAGCGAGAGAGAGACAAAGATACTGATATATAAATTAAACTGGAAGATAGTTTGAGATAGAGATATAGAGTTTTGAAAAGCATAAACGAAAGCAGGGAGCGCCAAATGACTCTAGGGGTTTTCCATTTATAACGTCGAGCCTCAGTGTCCTGAACTAACCTAAAAGGTCAATTCCCTCTAATCCTGCCTAAATGGTATAACCGACTTTCTGCTTGTGCACGTGCACGTGTCTTTTGTGCGTGTCTTAGTTAGTTTTTCAGTGTATGTGTGTGCGTGTTTGTGTGTTAGCAAAAAGCGTGATTGTGACGTCTTGTGAATGTGTGATGTTTTGCTGCACTGCCAAACAGTTTACTGTACCAAGTACGGATTAGCTCTCTTGGTGTATACTGTACTGTACTGTAACTGTGTACTAAACACTTTACCTGATTTCCATCGTAAGTCCAACTACCGAATTTCATTTCGCAATGTTGGTCATCAAATGGGAACCACGTGATGTCTATCTTGCATGTGCTCTTGAAGATACCAGGGGGCACGTACAGACAACTGCCGTTATGTTTGACCACAATGTTGGTGTGATACGTGCCATCGAATCCCTCATCCGCGCTAAATTATTGTACAATATTGTTTATGTATTATTATATTTTTGCTGTTGCTTCTTATTTTCTTCTTTTTGTTGGTCTATTCTTTTATTTGATTTGTTTTGTTGTTGGTTCTATTTATTAATGTGTTATTATTTTTTAAGATTGTTATGTTTTTTTTTTTTTTTTTTTTTTCATTTATTGTTTATTATTTTTTTTTCGTTTTATTTCAAATGCGCATTCTGTTGTTTTTTTCTTTCAGCTATTTTATATATATAAAAAAAGGTATTTGGATATGGCCTTAAGAGAGCTTTGGGAACTAGGAGATTTGTGTGTTGGTTAAGTGTAGAATAGGAGAGCTTGGGATTTTCTATGCTAGGTTTATGTTTTTGGTTGGTGTTGTAGTGTTCAGTTTTATGCTAGTTATGATATACGTACTACTTATAATATTTTCTATTTTGGGCTTATAAGCTAAGGAGCATACATATATATATATAAATATAAAATACTTAAATTTTTTGGGTTTTTGTTTCTCTTTTCAGGATCGGTAAATAATCTAAAAACAACCTAAGGTATTTATAAATATATATTTACAAACTATACAACAATATGATGCAGAACTTGCTTGAGATAGAAGGGAAACATTTTCTTTAAGAGAATGTGATTTGCGAGACAAGAAATTGAAAACGATTATCTTTTAGTTTGGATAATTTATGCAACAACACTTAAATTTATTCAAAAATAGTTGGGACAAGGCAACAGCGCTTAATATCTGCTAGTACATAGTTGTACACAATTTGTTTTCATATTTTCCATTTATATTGTGTGCCAAATGGCATTTCCATTGTCAGCACATTTTGGCTAAGCAAATAAAATCTGTTAGATACAATAACTGTATCTAACTACATTCCGTATCTGTGTGTGCATATGCAAATCAGGAGCATACAATATGCAAGTGTGTTGAAGTCAAACCCAGACTCAAGTGGCCTACACCATATATATACAATATATAAAAAGATATACGAGTATTTTCGTTCCTTCCATGGCAATAAAATGCAATTACTTTTATTTTTTCGAGTGGGCTTTTTGGCGGTGTGCGGGTGTGTCAAGAGACGGTCGAAAAACTGTTGCGCAATTTGCATAGATATTTTGAGTTACGAGCTGTTTGCTGTCATTTGGTGTACTTTTTGCGGTCAACGTGACTTGTACGCAATCTATGTGTGTGGGTGTGTGTGTGTGAGAGTGTGTGGCTGTGCATGTTAGGATGCGACCCACACACATACTTCCACACCCACGCACCTTCAATCATGGCTGGATTGCGATTTGCGGTTAAAGTGCGCATTTAATTAGCGCCGCATGGCACCTGTGTCTATGGGCGTATGGGCGTGGTCAGCTGGAAGCTTACATGCTATTGTTGTGACATTTAAGTGGAATTTGTGCCCCGATTAGCGGCTGCTGTTAACATGTGCAAGGCACATTGCCACAACAGCAGCGCGGCGAGGCTTGAGAGATTGTGGCCTGAGCATACGGAGGCGTGCGAATAAGCCAACAACAACAACTGCAACAATTTGACTAATTGAGGCAACAACAATTGTGGCATTCATCAAATTGTTAGCTGATGTTCACAAGTAAGAATATTATAAACAAGTTCAAATGAGCTTCGAAAAAGCAGAGGAAAATAAAAATATTCGACAAATTTAGAATATTTACACATGTCGATATTAAGTCAATCTGGGCATGGCTCAAAGTGTTATCCAATATTAAAATTAGTTCCGCTGTCATTCTCATATATATTCCCAATCTTATCATATCTGCAACATGGTAATGTCTACAAGGGTATTATATCCTTAGTTATCTTATCCTTACCTTTTTTTTTTTAATAAATATGCAATACTAATCAAGATTTCAGTAAAAAAATAAGTCATGTTTTAAATAAGTTATGGAAGCTACCTTTAAAAATATAATTAATAAACTTTCTCAATATTATGTTTTCAACATTTGCTGCCGGTTTCAATTTATACTTTTTTTTTAATCTAGAGCTCATATATGCCAATTTTTTTCTCTTTGTCTATTGACAAATCAATTTTCATTTAATTCATCAAACGAACAAAGCCTGCGTTTTTTATAAGACATTCAATTCAGTTATCAGCTTATGCTAAACCTTTATCAAACCTGTATTTATTTCTGAGAACCATTTTTTACATTTAAATTGCGAAGCAGATTTTATTATTTGAATGTGAAAGATTTGGAAGTGTTTTGTATTAGCCATGGCCTTGGCCAAGCTGAAACAAATAAATAAAATCATTGCCAGGGCATTATTAAAATTGATGTTGGTTTTGACCTAGCCGGGGGCAGGAAACCGACAGAGAAAGTGGGAGAGAAATGGTCTACGCCTCAGTTGGCTAAGCCACAACCGCTGTCAATTTCATTTGGGCGCGAAGGCCGCTTTTCTCTGTTTTTACTTAGAAACTTGCACATGCTTTGTAATCTGTTTACGGCATTTACCAGATAACATTGCAATTAATGTGAAAGCTTTTCGCTAAGAATTGGCGTTCTTATGACCTAATACAAAGGGTATTATGAATTTTTCATAAAGTGTGTTACATATTGAGCGTTGCCCATTTTATGCCACAAAGTGGTCTAAAATTGCACTGAGATGTGATTCAAATCGTGCTGGATTACGTTTTGGCAGAATACTTTATCATATATTTTAACTGATTCGTACGATTCGTATTTCACACTATTATCATTTGATAATGTCTCTTTTTTTCACATTTTTACAACATAAATGTCAGACTTGGCCAATATAAGGGTAGACTTTTGGTAGTCAAAAAAATCTAAGCACAAGTCAATCGATAAAATTATTCGTACTTAGCCAAAATTAATCGAAGCGTATTTAAGCTTCAGCAGTTTCTTCTTTTTTCTGCCTTTGGCTTAAAGTCCAGCCTGTGTAAAAAGTATCACAATTAAACATCTTTCAGATTGAGATTCGTACAACGCACATTGAAATCAGCATAAATAAAATTACGAAAATTCCAAGCTGGTCAGATTGATGTGCAGAAGGCGTTGATGGGCTCCAACGAACCAAAAAAAAAAAAAAAAAAAAAATTGGAAATAAAATCCCACAAGGCCATATATATACGTCTTCAGTAAATGTGTGTGTATATCTGCCAATGTATTTGTATCCTTAACTGTAACTGTATCTGTATCTATAAGCCTTGTTCGTCGTGCTATTGATCTAAATGATGGCCGCACATTAGCAGCGCTGCCGACGCATACAAATTAGGCTGGGCCAGCTCTCGTTCTGGCCATGGCCAAGTCGAAAAGAAAGCTGAATTAATAAATTAAACCAAATGAAAGTCAATCGCAATGTGTTCCCAAATATGTTTGCGACACACGAAACGCCCAAACGTGTGCAGCTTTTGAATTCGCTTAAATAAGCTTCTAATAGGCTTCTCTGAAATATTGTTAAGCTCTTAATGGGCATTGCTATTATTTTTGGCGAAATGGGCGTGAAATTGTTTCATGGAAATGCCCCAACGCTAACGTCGCCCTGTGCAAGTTCATTAGTAAATAAAGTTGACAGTCAGTAGGTTGTTGCGAGTGGATGCTTCGAGCGTGTACAGCCACGCCCAATGTTCTGGTCCTAGTCCATGGCTCTATACAGTGATTTACCCTGGTTGGAATGCGGCTACAGAACGAATCGATATGGTATCTTGGCCTTTTGCATAGATACTGTCCGGAACTTGCGTAGGCCTTGCGGCATTGTCAAGCAGCTCGCGTGGTCTATAGTCCGACCGTAATCAACACCGGATGCTGCGTGCCAGGGAAATTAAAGCCAGCACTACGTGTGCCTGCACATTGTGTGGGCCGATAATATCATGCCCACGTTTGGCTTTTAAGCCTTTTGTTCTTGACTGGCATCTAAACGTTCGTAAATCCTGACATCAATCAGCCGTGCAAAAGGGTATCCAATGCAGTGTAATTAGCTGAGGAAAAAATTTTGACACTACGCCAGGTGCATTTTAGCCACAATTTTGTGCAGCTGCCATATTTATCCTCATTTGTGTGTCCCCTACGCCCGCTCAGCTTTACGCGCTTTTTAGATCTGTACCGGCACCAAGGGGATTTGCGGCATTTAAGTAGTTTTTAGCCATTACAGTTGGTTACATTTTTTTTGCTGGCTCTGACATTTAAGTAATGGCTTAAAATGTTTCAGTTCATCTGGCTGCTTAAATAATGTGGCATAAAAGCTTTTTGCCATGAAGCTCAAAAGTATGCAATGCTTTCTTTTGCTGACACTGCGCAAAAGTTAATGAAATAAATTGTGGAAAATACTTTGTAAAATATTCGAAAAAATTCTGCAGTTTTTATGCCAAAGCGACTTACGAAGTATCAGAATGACGCGCAAAGTGCAATCGACGAATTGCGTTTGGAATATACTTTGTATGAAGGGAAAATAAATGTTTTGAAGGAAAACATTTTACGAGAAAAACTTATTTTTATTTTAACGTTTACGAATGAGGCACAGAGCAGAATCGAAGAAAATTGAATAGTTCGAGGTTGTAATGCGGTTGTAGCGTTCAAATATACTTTGTATATCAATTGAGTATGATATATAAGCAAAATTGTTTATTTGCAGTTTATAATTTAAGAATAACTTCCAAACAGAAATATTGTTAATCAATTGCTCTCGAAAGAAAAAACGAGATAAAAAGAGCACAATGTGCCGAGAGAGGAAGAGAAATATATTTGTACACAAGAAATGGTTAGATGAGTGCTTTTTGATATTATAATAACAACCTTAAACAGATATTCTAGTTAAATTTAAGATACTCGAACACAAATATTTAAGCCCGAAACCCTAGCACACAGCCCACAGAATTGCTATTGAGCTACTTCTACAGCTCAACATGCAAACATACACTCGTAAATTTCCTGTTGTGTATGTGTAGAATGTTTATTTGTGATTGTAAATTTAAACTAGGCTGACATGCAACTAAGCTGAGCTTACAACAAAACTTAAAGTAACTAAGAATAACCTAATGAATCGACAAATGGTTCGATTTGATTTGAGTTCTGTTGTCAATTCAAATTAAACCGATTGTTTGTAGTAAATAGTTGTTGTTTGTTTGACGCAAATGTATAAAGACGTACGATTATTTGGCGGCACACATATACATGTAGATTTTGGATTGGGTATAACAATTTCTTAGTTAACAGCTATACATAATGTACATATATGGATATTATTTGTGTGGTTATTGATGGGTTAGTTATAATTGACAATCCACTAAAATTTGAAGTATGAAAATATTTATATAGACACAGTGAAACACAGCAAGAACGTACAATAGCACACGTATATCAACAATGATAACAATTGATTACTTGGTTAATAGGTAAACACACTCACACACACACACACACACACACACACACACTCATACACATACATACACACACAAGCATACACTCTCACATTAATAGCAATACGCCGATGCAATGAGTTGAATGAAAATGATATGGAATTGTAATTATTGTGTGGGCATTTCACTTGCATTTAGTCAATAATCAGAAAGGCAGAAAAACGCGAAAAAAACACACACATCAAGTACTTGTGGTTGCAGTTATTCCCTGCAAATTAAGGGAAAAAGGCAGCTTGAAAGTAAACTCCCTTAAACTTTTTTATGCATATGTTTAATTTTTTTATAGGAAAAAACAATATTCAATTTGTTGCAAATTTTCTATATTATGATGTTAATTAAGTATCATTTTAATTAATTATCTAATGAGTATTGATATGCATATTGCAAGAAGACATCTTAGAAGCCATCGGAGCCAATTGCAGGATATGTGATAGTCGAGCACACTTGACTGCTGCTTGTCACGATGAGCATATGATACATGTTGTTGCATGTGGGCAGGGCGTAATTAGCGTATTTTTTTCAACTATATCAACTAGACACACAGATACATACATACAGTAGACACATACATACACATAGATATAAAATACAGTTAGTTATAGCTGGGCTTTTAATAGTAGTAGGGCATGTTTGTATGTTTGGCACATGGACTAAGTGAAAGCAAATGGAAATAAAGTTTTGCGCAAAAATTTGTACTTATTGTTGAGTGATTGATACGTGAATTAGGCAAAAGTTTGTCTGCATTTGGAGCGTGATTCGAATATCAGCATTTAGCGTATAATTCATTGATGAGCTGTACCATAGAAATAAAAAAGTTGGGCACGAAAGAAATAAGCGAAAAAGCAGAATCTGCTAACTATTTGGCACGAAAGAGTCTAAGTTTGTGCAGGAGAATAATTGAGCACGTTTTTACTCAGTTTTTCGATTTGCAGTTTGCAAGTTTTTAGCCTTGAAAAAAGATGTTAGAGTAAGTCTTAGAATAGCGTATTTTATTAAGATAGAAATTGTTCTCTAATATATTTTATGGGAAGAGGCATAACATAGATTTCAGCTTATTATATTTCATTTAAATATAACTTCAAAGAAGTAAAAGTTCAATTTCAAGTTTGATTACCGGTTGTGAATCTGGGAGAACAATTTTAATTTGCAACTGGAACTTAGACCTTGTAAAAATTATCGTCGGGTTGAATTCTCGACAGATATAGCTCACCTTAGCATCGGCTAGCCGAGCAGCTGGTTTTTAGCTATGACTCCTTTTGTTAATGTAAGACTTCTTTTTGAGATGTTTCAAGATTGAAAAGTGCCATGTTTCACTCTCGTTTCGAGCAGCTTAAAAATGAAAATGATTTTAAGGAGCTGCGTTTAATTTAACTCTAACTAAAGCGTTTACCGACTTAAATATGTATGAGAGTAGTTTAAGTATTTTTTATATAATTTGGTTATTTTAAGTGTATGTATTTTTTTAAATATGTTATCTAAAGTGTGTTGTTGTATGTGGTTTGGTGTGTGGGATGTGGGTTAGCGTTTAACAAAATGGTTGGATATGTATTTATTAGAAGTGCCAACAAAGTCCAAGTTTTGTTTGGGCACTTGATTTTTTAGTTGGTATGGAGGGATTTTAGGTTTTTGGTACTTTTTTTTTTCATTGGTATTATTTATATATGCGTTTTTATTTAGTTTGTTTAGTACGAGGGATTTGATTTCTCATGCACAATACTTGAAAATCTATTTTGCCTTTGAGTTTGTGTTTTTTGCAAGCTACAACAAATACGAGTATAACAAAAAACATTTTATTGTCTTGTTTCCTCTTTTCTTTGCTTTATTTATTGTTTATTTTTTAGGATTTGGCCAAATAAATTCAAGTACTGAACGTCTAACCAGATATATTACACCAGCATATTGTTGAACAATTTCTTATGTTGGTTATTGTCTATTACTTTTTTTTCCATTTCGAAACTAAGTACTGAGAGATAACAATATACTACGTATGCATAAGCTACATATGGAACAGATCACATGAGATTAAATGCGGATCTGTTGAGGTATGAGAATTAGGAATTTTCGATTGTTTCGAACAAACTACTTGCATAATATTCTGGTTAAACAATGTGTTTAAAGTTCATGGAGTTTAGTCTGAGTTTTATTTAGTTTCTCACTTTTTTCGATTAGAGTTTTTTTTTATTGTTATTGTTTATTAATATTTAGATGTTACAGATTATATATGTACGTTCGGTTAGCATTACGAATCCAATTACAATGTGAGGCCCACATCAACGGCAAGCTGACAATGTACAGTCCCACTAGAACACCACTGCGTGTAAACTACTCTTATTTGAAGTAAACATTTTCATGTTTTGGTTTAAAAATGTATAGATTTTTTTTTTTTTTAATTTAAGTCGTTTGTTCAACATAAACATTAAAAGCAAATCAAAATTTTTGGTTAACATTGAAACACAAATACATATAACTAAAACAAAAACATAGTCGATTATGTTTAGGTTTCGGCTTTGCGTTTTATAATAGGTACACACACAAACAATAGCGAGTGGATTATGATACGTTTATAATAGGTCAGGAATACATATTATATATAATATATAAATCTATTTTTTATAAAGCAAGTTTGCGCTTTGGCAAACAAAAATTAAAAATAAACGAGAACAAATGTTCAGCTATAATTAAAAAAAAAAGACGAACGCACAGCATTAAATATTGGACGATTTCTTTTGCAGGAGCAATGGAAATTTATTTCAGTTTTGATATATCGTTTTCAACATTTTGTTTATGCAGAAAAATGCTATTTTTCATCGATTCAAAAAATAATACAGTTTGCAATTTGTTTACGACGAACGAAGTGCAGCTTAATTTAAATTTAAATTGCAGTTTTAAGAACTGGCAAGCATTGTAACCGTATTTTAAAGACCAAAGACAAATATATGCATTTGTAATTTAATTCTCATTTAATTATAAAATAGAAATGCCAACGTTTTTAGGTGCAATTGGTCACACTGTTTTAAATATGTTTTATCTCCACTTGTAATATAATTACTCTTTTTTTTTTTTGTTTTTGCTGATATTTATGAAAATGATTATAATATTTCGAAATTCCATCGCTCCTTTTGGGAAAAACCAACATAATAAAAAATTCTCAAGGAGTCTATTGCTTACATAATCTTTAGTCTATCAAAAAAATAAGCCAAAAACAAACATTCCGTTTTAACAACTAATGTGCACAAACCAGCTACAAGAATATTTAATGGTTATTATATAACTTAAATCAGGAAACTGTAACGCTAGAACCAAAATATTCAATCGACTATCATAAGATTTATAGTTTATAATCTTCATCTGGCATAGTTATTGTGGCTATAAAATCGTTATATACACTTACCATTGAGTCTTTAATATGGTAAAATATATATGTGCTTGGTTAAGGCTTGGTATTTTATATTTAATACCTTAAGAACAGTCGAAAAGTTTCACTGCTTTCACAGTTTAATCACTAAGTAGCGCAATGTCAAAAGTTTTGATTTCTTGTCGTTTATTGGTTTATTGGGCGTTATTGCATTAGCTAGTTGTGAGCATTGACCCATGTGCATGGGCCACAAACTGGACACTTGGGGGCACTTACCTATTGTACATGAGCACATCGGGTTTCCACAGTTTATTGGGCGTAATTCGCAAATCCTTGACGCCGCCATATTCCGTTTCGTTCCAGCGCAAATTATAATCGTTCCATTCCTATATTGTATATATATAACAAATTTTAGTAATGGTAAAATAATTGTTGTTAGTTATAGACTATTAAAAAGAACAGAAGGGTAAATTATATAGCGACGTGATGTGATAAGAAAGTGAGACAAGAGACACACAGAAACTAAGTATAGGCTCTATAGAACATATAAACAAATGAAACTAAGTAATGCTGAGCACATGCACAAACAAACGGGCACATAATATACAACAGTGCTATGTTATAGCTATGTTAAATCACTGTAAAGGTCTATGGTAAGCTGTTTCGTTGTTATTAAACACATACTTAACATTTACAACAACATGACAGCAAAATTGAAGCTAAGTTCTTGCAGATGGCCACACAAGACGCACAACTACATACACAAGCGCACACACACACGTACGCACACACACTTGACAAGTTTTATCAACATTTTGTTTGCTGTTTTTATACCCTTGCAAAGTGTACTATAACTAAGTAAAGACAAGGAGAGAACATCATAAATTAATCGTGCTAAAAGAGCTTAGTACTTCTGTCCGATTGTCTCTTTGAAAACAGGATAATCTATTGATTATGATCCGTTAACGGCGAATTGAAGAATGTAAATATGTCGAAGATCGGATTGCTGTGATAATATGCTACAAGGGGTTTTGTAGTTTTATGAATTTAGAAATTTACTTATGTAGGGTATATAAACTTTGGTGCTATAGAGTCCCCTTTTGTTGCTATTGTCATGTGAACGCGGCTGCTTGATCCTGCAACATTCCGTTCACGACTGTTCTGACTTGTGTCGCACTATCTTTTGCCCCAGGACGAGCACTGGCAGGAGCACGAGGCATTTGGCACAGGACTAGGCTCAGTGGCAGTGCTTTGTGTCATTTTGCGGTCGACTGTTTGTTGTTGTTTTTGTTGTTGCTTGTTGCTCTGTTGCTGCCACATGCACATATACATACACGCATTTCGCAACTTTGCGCTTTGTGGCCTCGCCTACAAGTGGTTCTTGTCATAAAAGCGGCAAAGTTTTTCCTCTAGTTTTCCTCTTGGTTATTACACTTCTGCTGCTGCTGCTGCTGATGTTCTTGTTGTTCTTGTTGTTGGTGTTGTTGCTGTGCTTTATAATTTACACACACCCACATACATTTGTGGCATTTTTAGAGCAAGCAATTGTCTTGCTGCCTCTTTGCAACAAATCCCTTTTTAAATCACACAAAACAAGAAAAAAAAAAACAAAAACAAATAAAAAAATTTAATTACATGCCATGACATTGCATTAAATTATATATGGTAGATATATGCTCGCATATATACTATTCGGATGCGTCTGCTTGGCTTTAAAAACTTTTTACTTTAGTGCTGTTATTGTGTGCGGTTTTATGACAGCTGTAAAAACAGATGACGGTACACACTAACCGCACAGATATATAACCAATTTTTCCGACAACTCCCTCGGATACCCAAACTCTGTAGCAAATTGAACCACGCATTACGCAATTTTGTGGCATAGGCGAGTGAGATTTTCATGCTCTTCACAATGGCAATTAGTTTTTGGATAATTATATTACACTTCAAAATTTCTATTGTTGGTTATGTTACGGCAACACGGATTTTGTATAGAATTTAGAACTAATCTAAAACAGATATATAGTTTAGGTAATAATAAATTTTTTCACACGTATTTTCATTTTCATAACCCAACAGAGTTTCATTTCGTTTGTGCTGCTTTTCACGCAATCTTATAATCTGATACCATATATAACTTTTATTTTCAAATTGCACTCATTTGTTTGACGAAGTTCAATTTATTGCTTAATATCTTTAATGTTTCAGTTTCAGTTGTTTCACATAATTTTTTGGTGTCAGCTTTTTGAAAGCCCTCTTTTTGCTGCTCAATGCCACAAATTCGGAAATCAATTTGTGTTGCAATTCCATTCGTTTTCTATTAAGTCCCCCCTTCGTGGTCTTAGCTTAGTTGTGGTTTAAAAGGAATGACAATTTATGATGTCCCATTTGTACTTGACTGTGGCAGTGCTCGAAATTTGTAGGGCCCGAATGTCGCCTAAATTTACGCATGTCGCTGCACCACTCCCCGCTCGCCACCTGTCCATTAAAACGAGTGGAAAGGCACTTTATAACGATTCGTTTGAGTCATGTAGATTTGCAGGGTGGCCTTTCATTGTGAAAACATTTAAATTACAAAATTGCTGGAAATTGACAAACATTTTCAGGACATTTCAAACTGTCAGTTAATAAATGACACATAAGCCATCAATCAAATTGCCAATTGTGGAATACTTCGAATCCAAAATGACAACAAAACGTTGCATGAATCACATTTTGGGAGGTTCTTTTTTTTATGTTGCCCCTGGACAATACCGAAAATTACAAATTACAGGCCGCACATCGTACAACACATATGTTGCGGATCTTGGCTTAATCATGGAGATAAGTGGGGCGCGGAGTGAAGGGCTGGTTTCAATGTGTTAAATAAATAATTTAATTAATTTCACAAATTGACAGAAATTGACGAGCGTTTCCACAAGCCCTATGCCGGATATAAGCATGAGGATTTTATAAAAAAAAAATCATGTAACATTTACCCATTGCGTTTCCGTTCAATAATTCGCAATATATCATATTTTATAGCACGCACATACACACACACACACACACACACTCGTGTCACATGCGTAGTATAAAAAAAAAATAAAACTATGTTTAAGACATGCGATACCTAGTTAAATTTTGTGGGCTTATAGCACATTGTAATTTTGTACAATTTTGTATTTCCTTTTCTCATGCAAATTTGTTGTTTTGTTCATTTGTTGTTGTTGCTGTTTAGAGTTTTTGTTTGTTTGCTCCGTACATTGTTTATGTGTTTGGTTTTTAGTTGCTCTTAATAATAAATGCCAAAAGAAAATTTGTTAAAAACTATAAATTAATATTATATTTGGCAGCAGCTAAACCTAAAAACTTAAAGTTTATAATATATTTTTGAAAAGCATTTAAAGCTACTTAAAAATGTATTCGAAAACTAAATAGTAGAAGAATAAAATAGGAAATCAAACTGCATTATGCTTTAGCTAGTTAAAGAGTTTAAAATATGTTCTTTTTTTGTTTTTGTTTTTTTTTTTTTTGTGTAATAATGTAGATATATTTAATAAAGCGCATTGATTTAAAAATGTATATATTTAATTTCAATTGTATTTAGGGCATGAGGTTTAAATAATTTATCACACACTTACTAAGCCACGCAATCAAGCTAAAAAGTTGGCTCAGTTTGAAATGTTACTATAGAGAGTTAATGGAAAATAGTTGAAGCTTTACAAAAAGTTGGGGGGGTAGAAGAGAGTTGGATTTTCGAATATACAAAAATTGAAAGTTTCCGGAACGCAAGGTTCCTAATAGTTAAACTGGTTATAGAAGAAGTTCAAGAAGTTCGGGCTTATAAACATTGAGTGCTATTCGTACAACTCTTAGCATAGGGTATGGCCGTGTGTGTGTATAAATTATAAGCAGGCAAAAAAAACATTTCATTAGCTATGCCTAGCAGCCCGACTAACTACGGAACTATAGATGATCCCTTAAATTAATATACAGATTTGTGGCATATATTTAAACAGCTGCTCAGCATAGCTAATGAAAGGTTTATTTGTACTATTTATGATATGGTATTTAAAGCATATGAATTATTTAACGTAATGCTATATTTAAGTTTTTTATGTTTAAACCATTTTTGAGTTTAAGTTGAAACTTACCAACGAAAGCCAAAGATTCGTTATAAGTAGTTGGTTTTTCTCGTCCTACAAACGCGTTTTTATAAAATTTGTTTACATCAACGTAAAATAGAAATTAATAAAACACAAAAAATCAATGAAGTATACAAAAGGAGAGAAAATATAAGTTAATCAAAGGCAAAAGTTAAAAAGAGCAGAGCATGATAATAGAAAGTTTTTATATATATTTGTTTTATGAGTTTATAAGAGATATTTTCTTTTTTTTTTGTCTTTTTTCTTTTATTATTATTTGTATTTATGGTTTTTGTAAGACTTTGTTTTGTTTTTGATCCTTTTTTAATAAGCCTTTGCTTACGATTTGGCTTCAATGTGCTTGGCCTATGCATTTTTGGAGGCTATGTGCAGCTAAAGTTATGTTAGGTGTTGCGCAATTTTAGGTTAAGTTTCAGTTATGAATCGAATTTCATGTGTTTTTCTATTGAAATTGAATAAAAGCTCATGTAATTAGCTTGTCGCAGGCACAAAGACCTAATCAAATAGCACAAAATGTATAGAAAAGCTATCAAAACTTTGTTAGCTCGCACAAAGCTGCCTTGGCCTTGGTCCTGCAACAAAACTCAATGCTCAATTTTAAGCTGCTGGTTGGCACAGGCCGATTTCTTTTGTGTCCATTGTGCCAATTTGCTTAGCATTTTATCGGATGTGGGCATGTCAGTGCAATAAAAAACTTTGAACTAGCCATTGTAGGTATCAAAACCCATTTATCTTTATACAAATTTTAATTAAAGATATTTCATGCTGGTCTATTGTCACTCAAACGTAGACAGGCAGTCTGTCAAATGTATGTATATTGTGAAATTTAATATGTCGTTCAAGCTGGTTGCGGCAATTGTCGTTTGTAATGTACATATGTAGATATATGAAGTTCCAACCCCTGCCATTTCCCTTACCCGAATCACTGCCATTTTCATTTGACTGGCATCTGCATATGAAAGCCAGGCGCTGAGGTGACTTCTGTCATTAATAACTTGCCAGTTTAAACAACAACAGAAAAAATGAAAACAAAAATGGAAAATCGTTGTGGCCAACAGCAACAACATCTACATTTTGGCCCAGTTAGTGCCTGACAGCAGCTGCAGTAACGACTTGAGCCATTAAAAGATACAAGGAGTAGGTAGAGAGATAGAGGGAAGCCAACCTGACAGCCGTTTGGTTCAGGATATTTCGGCGCTGCTTCTGTAATGATATGCAGGGTGGGATCCGGGTACGGGGAGCTTCACTCAGTTTTGGGCCACTTAACGTTTTTGGTAAGCCAATATGCGCAGCACTTCCTCTCGACATAAAATGCCATAACGTCTATATATGCACGCGCCTGTGATATGTGTTATGTGATATTTGGTGTTGACACCTTATAAAAATGGCGGTTTTGTGCAAATTTCATGTTTATGACAGGCAGTTTGCTAAGCGCACTTCCGCAAAGGGGCCGCTGGGGCTACATGAACAGTTCGAGGCTGGTCGAGGTGATGGCACGTCTTGAAGCGAATTGCAAGTGTCGGCGATGCCAACATCGACGCATACTAATGATATTTTTTTTTTGGCAGGAGGGTTAACTTTTCGGCTTACCTAAAGAGAGGGCATTTGCATTGCCACAGACATTATGCATCGCTTTACTATATGTTGGTACGAGTCCTCAACGCCCGCACTAACCTATGACCCTAAAGCCTTAACTTTGAAAATTAGCAAACTACATTGCTGAATTGGTAAAATAGGCTTACCATTGCTGTTAATATGATCTACTTCCTTAAAGTAGGGTATTCAATTTGGGGCACATCTTGACAGCTTTTCTCTTTTTCTTATAACAATTTACTAAAGTTGAGGCATCATTTGCAACGAATGACATTTGCATTAAATGCTCGCACTTTGTAGCTGGTACGCTTAGTCATATCTATATACATATACTCCATATATGTATATATATAGTACATACGATTATGTACCTTATGTAAGGCATATGGAAAGTTGTCGCAGAGTTTCATATGCCACTTCGCTGTTCGAGTAGGGGACTCGTTGAGCACGTTGTCATTGCATGCATAAGCTTATAGATTTACTTTGCATTAACGTGCCAAATTGTTTTTAAATGAGTTTCTAATGAGCCAACAATTGCTGTTGCTGTTGTTGTAGTCAGAATCTAGATCCAACCGGAACATATATACCCACCGACTTTTATGATAAATGTTCACAGCACAACTCGCTTGTAAATGGGGTATACTACACATGCCACATATGTCTGGTTGTACCGAGCTCAAGGACAAAGTTTGTTAGCCTTGCCAGCTGTGACCCCTTAACCCTACAACCGCTCCCCCTACCTCGTCGCTGTTGTAAATGCCACGACAAATAAGTGTGTGATAAGTGCGAACAGTTTGGTTGTGCGCCAAATTGTTGCATGTTGGGGCAACAGTAATAAAATTGGAATTAAGCTAAGAGCTTCATGTAATGAGCTGTAGAAGTGAAAAATCTCAATAATTTTTAATACTCAATATTCAGCACAAATGTATTGGGGTCGAATGGAGAAGCCGGAAAATATGGTATGGTAGCCCAGTTTTTAAAGAAATAAGCTTCATACGAAATTTGAATATTGTGGGTTGGGAAACTTTAACGAAAGAAAAACCTCAATGAATTATAAAAAGGGGAATTCAATAGACTTTCAATTTTCTACTAGATTAAGGTTATACTATTTATGCCTAAAAAAAATAAAATTGTAATCAAAGTTGATCAAATTCTGGCTTTTCTTGCCCTTTGTTTTTTTCTGCTGCCCTCAGAATGTGACATCAGCTACAAGCTAACTAGCTGCTATTAGCAGCTTAAGCACCTTCGAAAGCATGTTGCACTTCAGGATTCCTATATTGTTCCTCATGCTCAAAAAAGCACTCTAGACATTTCCTTTTGACACATTTCTATGGCCAGTCATTTGGTGGGCTTTGTGTGGCTGCAGCCAGGAAAGTCATTAAGGGCGGGTGCAGGAGAGGGAGCGTGGTAACACAGGGGTACAGGGCTGCTGGTGTTAGCCGAAAAATGCTAATGACTTTATTTCTTAAACTTTGATGTTGCCTGCGCCCGGGCCAGGGGCTGGGCCTCGGCCACACAATGTGCATTTTAATGGCGTGCCAAGGAGGTGGCCTCTGACACTTCAGAGTTCAAGACCGCCTCACGTACGCCTCGAAACGTACGGCTGGTAATTTTGCCAATGACACTTTACCATGTGCTGGTGTCTGGTTGCATTGCCACAGCTGACTGACGGACAGACTGACATGCCGGGGCCATCGATGCTTAAAGCACCATCATCATCATTATCATCAACAACAACACGAAAAACTAAAATGAAACAAATAAAAAATTTAAAATCAAGAAAAAACCTTGTCAGCCACTGAGCACGTTGCAACATCATGGACACTTGTTATGCTTGCTTCCTATGGCTTCCTTTTTTTTTTAGTGTTTTAAATTTAACATATGTAGCCGCAGGGGGGTATTCAGGGTCCACTCTGTATGAGAGGAATTTGGTAAAAAGTCAAACAAACAAGCCCATGAATCAGTTTTAAACATTTTAGCAAATGTAGAATTAATTTAATCCAAGTTCAAAATGCCATCAAGAAAGTCGTTTATATTTATAGAGCCTAAAGATGAGATAATTAAATGTAATGAGACTACCTTATATAAGGGCATTTACGTAGTCGTCGTTCTTTGCTGTGGGTGAAAATTGAGATGCGCATATCTCATGTGTATGTGTGGAAATACCAGCTCATCAGCATGTATGTAAGCTATTAATTATTAGTAAACTAATTAGCGTAATTGACAACGTGGCCGGGCAAAAGTTGAAAATGTCACGGCTAAAATTCATAAAGCTGCAGTTAGGTTGAATAATTAATGCGGTTTGCAAATCAACAAAACGCTGCGATTTTCTATCAATGAATCAATCGCAAAGTAGTGCATAAATCAAATGCACGTTTATCAAAATGCAAATACCTTGAAATGTAATAAATAAATTAATTACAGAGCTTTAATTAACATTACTTGCCGCACATTAAAGCCGAATCATTTTCTTTGTTGTTTGTTTTGTTAAATATATAGCTATTCGTTTCTTTTTAAGTTTCATTTAGATTTGTGTATACATTTATGTTTAGATACAAAAAGAACACCTAGGTTAGTTATTTAGTTAAATTTAGTTTGGGTTTTAAACAACATGCATGCCGTCTTTTGTTGTTGTTGTTGTTTCCTTTTTATTTAAATATATATATATATTTTGTTGCTTTTATTCAGTTGTTTGGAAACGATTTATGACATGTACCCAGCAATAATTTAAGTTGATCAAACATAATCTGTAATAGATACTCGCATATGTATTAGTACATGATAAGTAAAAAAAAAAAACGCACACACACACACACATACACACATACCGAAAAGTGGGCAGGTTGCAGTTCAAAACACAAAAATGAGCAAATACTCTAAAATTCAAGTGATAAATTAACACGAGTCGCACAATTATATTAATGTTAATTAAATTTTAATTAAAAGTGTATTAATGCTTGCTTTAATTTGTCTCTAATGCACTTAAGACAAGTTGTTTGTTGTCTGACTTGAAGCACATGCCAGAATTTATGTTTAATCCTTTAATTATCCTTTTGTACATTATTTGTGCAATCAACTGCTGTTCTAGGAGCTCATTTAATGAGGATTTAAACACACAACCAAATGATCTTCTGTGGAATATTTTGACAAATCTGCTTTTGAGTAAATAATTCCCTATTATTTTGTGCAAGATGTTTTTGATAGCTTTGTAGCTGAACTTTTCAATAGTAGCTTTAAAATGCTTTTAATCCATGAATCTGCACAATTTAATTACTAATTGTTTAAGATTTAATAGTGGCTATTTTGCTACTATAGGATAACATTTAGAATTTAAATGAAACTTTTTTATTTAGATTTAAATTGTGAAGTGAAATTTCCGCTTTTGATATTGATTTAATTATAATCAAACAGGAATAATGGATATGGGCACATTTTAAAATTAATATGCAATATAATAATTATTAATCTTTTTTTTCATAGTCCAATAATATTTTTATCATTTCTGGCACAAGCTCTGACAACATTTTAAGGGCATTGCGTTGCACAGTTTTAATCCAAGTTGTCATTTAATTAAATTCGATTTTAATGTGTTTATTTAATTTGTATGACAAAACATGGAACACAACAAAAAAAAAAGTAGAGAACAAAGGTAAACAATGTTGGATAGGAAAAAACATTTATTTAACTGAAACAAAGTTTAGACACATATATAAATTCATATTTTTAAAAACCACACAAAGACAACGACAATAACGCCTAGACACGCTGCTAAAAAAATTGTTTAATAATAAATGTTTTAGTTTTTCCATTTGGTTTTTGGTTTTGTTATTTTTTTTTTGTTGGTGCACTATGCAACAATGATGCAGGTTTCATTTTTAAACATGTTTTTAGTTTTTTTTTTTTCATATTTTGTTGTTTTTGTGTTTGTTCTGTTGCGTTGTTGTTTTCCCAACAATTAGCTGTATTTTAGTTTTAGATACAAAACATCAAAAAAGCATTTTACAAATTGAAAATTATTGGTTTCAGTCATAAATCTCGCAGAAAAAATGCGCTATTAATTTTATTGAAAAGGGGTTTTTGATCAATCGCACCAGCTTCAGGTGTGCCACAAACGAAGCGTAAAAATTGTTGCTGTGCATAAATTTTTATTTATGTTCCTGTTTTATACCCTGTATACGAGCAAACAGTGAGCTGGAAGTGAACTAGCCAAAGTTTAGATTTGCAAACTTGAAACTTCTTGATTGACATAAAATAACTTCAGCTAAAAATCATAAAAATAGTTATAGCAGCTCTGCTTAATTTTTCCCAACTTCCATTTGTCATCTTTAATTTCAAGTCTAGGTTTCTTTATAATAGGAACTTTTCATAACTATCCCAACTTGATGAAGATTGAAGTTATTCAAGACTTAAAAGGAAAGAGCTTCAGCTACAGGGTATTTGCTGGTAGACTAACGCTCTTCAACTTGTTTGTGTTGATTTATTTGTTTGTGCTTATGGCTGGAGTGCTCTATGGCAATTTATGCCAATTTAGCAAGAGCCCTCGACCATATGCCAAGGCAGTTATAACGAGCTGGGGCCCAAGTTCGAGTTAAATGAAAATCTATAAATCAAATATTTTTAAGGCTGAGTATTCAGAACAAATTGAGGACTAACAGGATGTTTACAATAGTTGATCTATACTAATGTCTGGTAGCACAAATATTGCTTTCAAATTTATTTGTTTATTTAGTTTTATTTCGTTTAAGTGTGTAGTTTTTTGTTTGTTTTTAACAATTGCTTTTAATTAAAGTGACTGCCATTTGCAGTTTTGCAGCTTTGCACTAACAACAATATATGTATGTATATATATATATATATAAATATATAATTTAACGGTGTATCACAGCAAATAAATTTCAATTGACTTTTAATATAATAATTGTATATTTTTTCACACACATATCGAGACAACACATATTTGATAAAGACGCTTCCGAAATCAATAAATAAAAGAGGTTTATTTCAAAGAAATGCTTGTGTTTACTGTTAGCTAAAAAGTTAGTCGCACTTTGTTTCAAAATTTTAAGCAAATCAAAAAGAAATAAAAAGCAGAACCAAAAATAAAACCCTAGCAGTTGATAAGAAAGACAGACAAACAGGTGCTAGACAAATTTGACGGCTGGTACATGTCACTTACCAAATTTAACCACGCATTTGTGGTCAGAATCTGATTCTTTTCGTCCTATAAAAAACGCAAGAACTCGTAAATTTAACTGTTAATGAGTGTTGTTTTTTTTTTTTTTTTGTGTTTTATTTTTGTTTAGAGAGAGTTTTTGCCAAACTTAAAACCGTCGCGACGGGCACATCAAAATGTTATAATTCGTTTTATGACAGTGTTATCAAGTATTTAATGTACCAAAATGCTATCATTTATAAAAATGAAACTAAATATAAAACGTGTGTGATTTAAAATTAATTTAACAAAATTAATCGTTTTATTTTTATTTGAGCAACTGAAAACACATTTACTTAGGGTAAAATATCAGCTTGAAGTAAAACTCCATATTATATAAGAGTTCACAAATGATTTATATAAATCAATCTTAAATGAAAAGCTTGAAATGAAAATTCCTTTTCATAAATTGTTAAATTTATTTTAAATTCTCTTTAAATTTGTTTTATATTCTCTTTCTATATTTAAGTTTAAATAAAAATGTATTATTATTTATTTAAAGAATTAAAATCCCTTTTCACTTCTTGACAAATTATATTATAAATATTCGGCCAAGACTAACTATAAAATGTGTTCAAAGAATAAAAATCCTTTTTTATATTACGAAAAAATACTGACATCTAGATTATGTTAACTTGAATAACTTCATGTTTTAATACTTTCATTATCTTTTAACTTTATGTAGCCTCGTCATTTTTGTATCTTTTTTGAGATCTGCGCTTTCAATTAAATATATTGCTCTATGCTGCCGATCAATAAAATATTTATAGACACTTTAAAGCATTTCACTCGTTAGCTCAACTGTATGTTGTCCTTGAGAAAATCAAAATGCATATGTGTTATGCCATGTCAAAAACAAAAATTGGAAAAATACAATTTAAACTATTTGTAGCTATTTGTGGTTTGTAAAAAAAAGAACATTTAAAGAAAAGGTACTGAACGACGGGTACATGTCACTTACCAAGGCTAACCACAACTGCCTGTGGTCAGCAACTGATTTTTTTCTTGTTTTCAAACCTAAATTTGCTTTTTCTAGACATTGTTGTACTCTAGACCGTCGCGACGGCTACACATAAAAAAAAACTCCGCATAGCCTTGGAAAGTCATTCCATTAATTTGATTATATAATTATTTTAGTTGATTATTGATGCAGTTGCAGCTGCTTGAGAATTTTGACTGGTGGTCGTCGCTTCTCTATCCCTATTAATAACAAACTTACCACATCGATGATTTGCTGCAGCGTCAGTCCAAATTTAACCTCCAGGGGCTCCGATTCGTTGGCAACGGGTCGCTCCAGTGTGTTGTACGTGGACAGCAGGTGATTGAGTAAGCGCTTCTCGTGTGGTCCCTGACAGCTTTCTGCAAAGGCAGACGAAAAATACGTTGTGTGCCAATTAGTGGGGGCTTCAAAAACTCAATTCTGATTTATGTTTATGGCACATTCAACAAATTTAGCTAATAAACGACTTTCACACACGTACGTATATACTGACAGCTCATTAGGAAGCAATTAAAAATCTTTCAGCAAATCGAATTTTGGCAGCCACTTAATTTCGCTAAATGGTTGCCCGTGTCGCTGACAACCAGTAAAAACGTGGCGTATGCGCAATAACAGAGGTGTGCACATCAATCATTGTTGAATCTGAACTTGAGATTTTACAATTGGGCGACATTTAGGAATAATATCTGTTTTTCTTTTTTCTTCAACCATATACGTTTTACTTATACTGTCTACGTATTTGGCTTTTGCGCTTCTTTTCTCTTAAATGTTTCTTTTATTGTGTCTTTAACACGCTCTTAAGTTTATTTCTCTCTTTTTTGTCGCTCCCCTTTCCTTTCATAGGACTATTGTGTTATCTTTTTGCAAGTTTCTTTGTGTTCAATTTTTCTTCATTTAACTTCTCTTTAATAAAGTTTATTGGCTTTCATTTTTACTTTGTTTTTGGTTGTCTTGATAAAGCTCTGTCATCCTCCCTGTTTCCCTTTTTTTCACTCTCCCCTTGCCACATAGCATTGTCATTTTCATCAATCGCAATCAAGAGACCTACTCTTTGTTTCTCTAATTTGTTTGATATTTCTGATAATTCTCTCTTAAATCTTTTTTATTAATTTGTTGCCCATTAATGCATTTTGTGTTGAAAAAGCTTAAACCTCAAACAATTAAATTATTGCTATATTAATATACGCATATCAGAAATCTTTAAATCCCTCTAATTGCGCTGAATGTCAAAGGAAATTAAAAAAATTGCGCATTCGCCGCATGTGCGGCAGTTCTTTTGCGCATTGCCGCTGCAGTTGCAAGCAATTGGTCCATAAAAATACAGAACGCATCACAATAGTAATTAACAATTTACTGAGAAACACAAACATTCACACGGTCAGACCCACCCACACTGTTTCGGGCACACATACAACAACCACTGACACACATGCACACCCACACAGAAGAACCACATCAACTTTTGTACGGGGACAACCCGTCGAGCGCTTGGGTTTGTCAGCAAAATGTTGTATTTTGTTGTTGTTTCTTTTAATTTTTTTTCACATAGTCCCTGCCATTTGCAGCAAGGTTAAAAAACTCATAAATTTTTGAACAACAAAAGAAGAGCGGAATAGGGGAAGGGGGGCAACTGAGAGCTTTCGTACTCGTAAAACCACTCAGAATAAAAGGTGCAAAAATGGGAAATCACAGCGCAAAATGTCAAAAAGCGTAACAAAACAGAGCAAAAGAAAACGAAAACGAAATACGATGGAGAGGGCAAAACACCAAAAGAAGTTAAATAGTTTTAAATCATGCAAGAGGGCGACCCAAGAGACACACACACAGGTACAAACACAATGATTGCGGGAGTATGTATGTGTGAACACAAATGTCAACTGCAATGCGAGGACAACTGCAGAGCTTGTAGAAGTTCTACAACTGTCTCTCAAGGCCAAAGAACAGAGTGTAACTGGGTCAAGCTGCACAACACAAATAAGTCGAGTTAAATGGAATATATAAACGCTTTACATCTAAGACTCTAGCTCCCAACCGGCTGACAGGCTGATGATTAACACGGAGCCCAAAACGTAAAAGCTAGGATACTCCACTTTTTAAAAGTAGTCACAAAATTTGAAAGCGGGAAACATCGAAAAATTAAAGGATTTTGAAAAACTAACTTGAAACGTATTTCACACTTTTCCGAATATTCACTCACTTAGCTAAAAAATAATTGTATATCTGAATAGCACATTCGTCCGATCGGCTTCGAATTTATTGTCTACAATAAAAATTAAAATGAATGTTAAGAAAATACCGTGTCCAAACAAAACCGAGTAATATTTTATATTATATATTATTAGTGCCACTTGCAACTGTGATGCTGGCGTATCCTTTGCATATTGAAATGCGGCTCATGTAATAAACAGAGAATCCGTTTACAGTCACCTTGACAAGTATACGTACATGGCTGGTGGTCAGTGTCCAAGTGGTTTGCTGAGCCATGTCAAATTCATGGACTGCATAATTTATAGTTAATGCCAACATGAATTCGATTGCACTGGCTGACAGCTAACTAATGCATTTATGAATGAGCTGCTGCCTTGTTGGCCACCTCGGTGTGTGCCCCGGTGGCTGGCACAGTTTGTTCAGGCCTGGTCAATATTTACACTCTAGACGCAGCGGAGCAAGCAACCTGCCCTTTTGTTATACCTCTTTTTATGTGCCTTTTCCCCATTTCACTTGACAACTTTGCCGTGCTCTGATGCGGCCTGTGGCCTGTCATTTCGCCTAATTGCGTGTAAATAGTTTTCGCAATTGAGTTGTCAATTTTGCCCGACCTGTGTTTCGACTAGATAAACGTGAGGCTATCCCAGTTTCTACTCACCACACCTCGTAAATTTTCCAACTTTCTTCTTTTTTTTTTGTTGCACAGCTCAAATATTTGTCCTGGCTGTTTTACGGGCTGTTATAAAACACCGTGCACTACCTTTTAAGTGGAAAAGGCAAGAGCCAATCGAGCTACACCTGGGAGTGCGCTACTTAATGATGTTTTATGGCTGCCATTGCGGCCTGAGGCTAAAGACCGCCTTTCGAAACAGTTGAGTGATCAAAAAGATAGTTAAATGTATTTTATAGCTACTATAATAAAGGGGACTTGTTAGAAAAATTATTGAAACTCTAAGCCTTACGCAAAATAATTGCTCTTTAATTTTTTGAACAGGTTCATATTTTATTTTTTACAAATGAAATTAGGGAATTTTATAATCGTTTGAAGTAATAAAGATACCCATTTTACCCATTTTTAATGGGTTAAGGGTATAAAAATATATTTGAGAGCTTAGCAAAACCAAAATGACGAACATTTTGTTATGCTTCGCTATCTTGTAGATCACTGCAATAGATTACATAAAATTGAATTTTTCTTAGCTGTAGATTGACAAAAATCGCAAAGGGCTTAAGCCCAATCTACAAGCATCGCTTTCGTAGCATTTAGCTTTTCACCTTTGATTTCCGATTAACAATGAAAACTACAAAAGTGAGACAAACTATTTTGCTGTGAGAATTGGTTTACGCATTTTCTACCAGCTTTGAAAGAAACTTCAGTTGGCAATTAAATACATGGCTGACGCCCGTCGCTCCGCCCCTTCCTTACCTAACCATCGCGCATGTGTTACAAATGTTGATAATGCACTCGGAGCGAGAGTGAGAGCGCAATTTTTATTATTGCTTGGCTTAATGATATGCAAATACATGCAGACAATGGCAAAGACAACAAACGAGACTCGAAACAGAAACAGAAACAACAATAAGGCTTTGTTAATTGTCGTTAGCCCGTGTTGCTCTTGTTGTTGTTGTTGTTGTTGTTTTGTGTTGCTGTTAACATTTAATTAAACGCCTTTTGCTGCGTAGAGCGCGACATGCGCAACGCTTCGCTTATAGTCCACGCAATTACGCGCCATTTTCACTTTTCTAAACGAATTTTTCACAAATTTCCACTAGAGACTCTCCATCTCGCTCTCTCGCCCATTCTTTTGCAGTGCTCATTGCTGTTTCGTACACTCATATTATTGTTTAATTGCAATTAGCGCGTAGCAGGCAGCTGACAAAATGATTATGACGAGCCCGTGTGTTGTCGACTCATGCATTATGCAAAGGACATGCCACGCCCTTTTACATACTCTCCCACACACACACACCTTGCAATTAAGTTGCAAATGCCTAGCGCCCATTGTCCTTGCTGCTGCTTTGTTGCTATTTCTGCTGCTGTCGAAGCCAAAGCGTGTTGAAAATATCTCCTTGAAGTGTGTTGCCGCCACTTGAGTGCGCCCGGTCTTCAAGCAAGCCCTTCCCCCTCACACTGCTCCTGGTTCTTTAGCAGCTGCTTTGCTGCGCTGCTTGAGTCTAAGTGCTTCCCGCCTTGAGAGTGTGTTAGATTATTTGTATACCCTGTACTCATTAACAATGGATAACATAAAGTACACAATTTTTAAGGACGTGTTTAAAGCAGATTTCATTATAGAAATTTAATAGATCCCATAATAGAAATGAGGAACCAAATTTTAGCTTGTGGATTCCCATCTATCAAATATTTTTTGCATATTTAAACCTAAATGAAAGCTGCATTTATTCTATTATGCATGCTTAGAGGGTATATACTAGTCGCCTACCCTCATCTTAAGCTCACTTACTTGTTTTGTGTGTGTGCCAGGTTTTTTTATTCGCATGCTTAAGTAGTTAGTTTAATAAATTGCATTGCTTAGATGCGCGCGAGGAGAAAGAGTTTGGTTGAGCTCTAAGGGGAGCTTCGCTAATAGTTAGCTTAAAACTTCATAACTTGCAAAACAACATTCAACTGATTTTAGTATTCGTAATTCGAAAATGAAAACGTGCTCTTTTCTGCATAAATAGCTTATACCTTAGGGTGAGTTTTCAGCATGTCGAAAAGTTTGCTGCTCATTTCAGTGAAAACTTGGCGTGAAAATGTTGTTGAAATTGTGATTTAAACTGGGATTTTGCGGATCTAAGAATACAATTTTGAATGGGTTTAAATTATTATGTTAACACTTTCTACCTTGTTGTACCAGAGAACTGTGACATGATAACTTATATAACTTATATTGATTATAATACAATAAAAAAAATGTGCTCTATACTGCTGTCAAGGCTTATCCGAAAATTCACCAAAAATAATGGAAATTCCATTTAGAATTTAGCTGCCTATTTTGTATGTTAATTTCAATATTTTCCATGGCCATCTCAACAACAACTGAAAGCAATCCAATTTTCTATCCCTAGCACTGTCGTTTGCATAATATGCCGCAGTTATACCCGAACTCCATTTCTTAGGTCAGTTCGCGCTTTGCTCTATATCCGATCCGTGACCTTGGGGCTCAAGTGGGGCCCACTTAAGAGCTATAAACAATCAGCGCCCATTTGCCCAAAGTTCATTATGGCCTTAACTACACATATGCATAATATGACGACGACATTTAGTCCCATACCCATTGCCATTTTTCAGCTCTCATTTGGAGCAAAGAGTTTTATGAGTTTTTCAATTTTGTTTTTTTTATTTTTTTTGTTGCCAAAGGAAATTCAAGTAGAGTCCTGCGACCTGCTCATATTAAATGCATATCGTAATGCGAATGTGTAAATTTTGTGTGTTAGCAAGCAGCAAAAAAGGCAGAGTACGCTGTTCTCGTATTTTATACTACAACTTTTGCTTGTAAGGGGTGCGGCCGGTTCGTTGAAGTGGGCGCTTGGGGGCGGTCATGAGTTTGTGTCACGTTCGCGACTTCATTTGAAATTCATGCATAATAAGCAGCCAAGTACACACGCCCACACAGCCAGATACACACACACACACACACACACGCAAGCACACATACACATATACTAGCATGCGTACGTCAACCAAATTCTGTGCAGCATGAGAGCCGCTCTTCGGGTTCGCTTGACTGTTGCCTGCATAAACAAGCACCCAATGCCGGAGCTAATTTTATTAAAAAGCAACGCTAAAGCCAAATAGCAAAGAGCTGGCACGCCCCCACGGTCCAATCCCACCACTGGACCCAGCACACTGTGCACCCAGTTGTGAATCAAAATTAATAAATTCAATGGGCCCCGAATGCAATAAAGATTCACTGATTAATACAAACACAAAATATACATTTCTGCATATAGGCAACGTGCCTGGAAATTGATTTGATAAACTTGAAGAAACCTGTTGCATAAACCAATATCAGTTGCTGATTTTGTCTTTAAACATACTTCAACTTGTTTTGAGTAGTTTTCTATATTTATTCTCATGATTTTAACATTGCACAGTTATTATTTGCATATTTCAAAATTTTATTTTGGTAAAAGTATTTATTTTTTTGCGAATTAACAGCTGAATATCTCTGCGAATACATTGAATATATTCGAAATCAGAATTATTACTTAGTTTTTATTATTTTCGAATTTAGTTTTCTGAGTGATCTCTCACTTTAAAATGAAATATAATTTTGATTATAAATTGCACACGAAATTCTGTCAGCACATTTGCTTAATATTTTATATTGTGCCGGTTAATGATTATTGGTCTAGATCTCTAGTCGATTATAGCGCTAAGAAGCATATTGGTAGCTTTTTTGCACACTGTATGTCCATGTTGACAGTGGGCCCGTGCTGTTGCTGTTTTGTTGTGCAGTGTAGTGTGTAGTGTAGTTGGGCAACTGATGGAGTGGCCTGCTGTTGTCGGCGCACTGGCAGCACATAAAAATGCAGCTCGGGAGCATAAACAAACAGCTTGTGCCTGCCCCAGAGGGGTGAAAGCCGCTTCCCAAACGGCCGCCCCAAACGCTCACGCATCAGACACATACGAACAGTGCAGGGCCTAGGATTGGAGGGTGGCAGGACTAGTAGGACGAGCAGGACTAGGACTAGGGCACTAGGCGAAATTTATGCGGCATGAAGTTAGGCGAAGCGCTAAACACACAGCTGCGACGCAGTGTAGCGCATTCATGAGCTCATTTTTTATGCTTCTCCATTTTAATTAGATACATAAATTTTGGGCCATCGTTTAGGCAAATTATTGTCGCTGCCTAAAAGAATGCACGTTGATGTTTAGCACCGGTATGAGCAGTATGCAGGTTTAGTTTATATATACGCATAAACCGTGAATGAGGGACGAACAAAATATATAAACAAAATAATTAAATATTTCTATGTATTTGATAGGCAAGTGGGAAAATTAAAAATGTTTTGTTGTTGCTCCTTCCCACCTTTATCTAATCTTATATTTCCTGTCTATCATATATTATACCAAGAATTGAATGAAATACAATACTCGATTAATGTTTCCATTTCGCAGTTATTTATGTAACAAAAATCGTGTTTTGATATCCAATTATGTCAAATTTGTTGGGAAATTTCTAGTGTGCCTAAGATGCACATAAAGAAAACACACGTAGTGGTTCGGTTAAATGTTTAATGGAAACTTCAAAGCATGAGTACAAAAATCTGAACAAGTACTCAATTACAGAATGAGTACTGTGCTGATACAATGTTGCCAGATTATAAAGAAGCTTAACAGCTTATTGTCACTATTTTAACACTTCTTCTTAAGCTAATTATAATCAGTTGCAAAATAACAAATTTAATTCAATCCAAGTGTTTTTACAAAGCCTACGTGCTTTTGCTTACTTAAACATTTTGTTAGTATATCTGCAACATTATTATTTGTAGGTACGTATTCTAATGCAATATCATTACATTGTACCTTTTCACGTATAAAATGATACCTTATGTCTATGTGCTTAGTGCGCTTATGATGGACTGGATTTTGCGCAATATGTTGCGCGCTTAGGTTGTCGCCACATATAGTCAACGGCTCTGTATCCTTTGACCATCCCATCTCACTAAGTAGCCTGCGTAGATAAACTGCTTCTTTGGCAGCCATGGACAAAGAAATATATTCTGCTTCAGTGCTGCTCAATGCGACAACGCTTTGCTTTGATGAAGTCCAAGAGAACGCACTGCCTGCCAGGAAAAATGCGTAGCCACTATAGGATCTCCTGTCCAGCCGATCGTTGCCCCAATCTGCATCTGCATAGCCTTTTAGTGGTTTGCCATTTTTACGGTATACTAATTTCATATTCTTTGTACCCGCAAGATATCTTAGAATGTGCTTTGCTGCAGACTGGTGTTCTCCATGAGGATTAGCATTTCTTTGTGATAATTTGTTTACAGCATGCAAAATGTCTGGTCGGCTCAAAACTGCTAAGTATATAAGCGAACCAATTAATGACTGATATTGCGTTATATTTACCTTTACACAAGTATCGTCGTTGCAGTCCACTTGAAAACCTGGGTCAAGAGGTGTGCTTACTGGACGGCAATTGCTCATGCCATACTTGTCCAATAGGCCTTGAATGTGCGTCTTCTGGCACAGCGAAACGGAACCTCGATCGCCGTCGCGTTGGATTTCCATGCCTAGGAAATAGCTAATGGGGCCTCCATCGTGCATTTTAAAATTTGATGCAATCTTCTTCTTAATCACGGCTATGTCTTCTTCGCTGGGACACACTATGATTAAATCGTCGACGTAGACAGCGATGTAGCTGAATTGTTGTTGCTTTTGCTTGACGTATAAGCATGCTTCATTTTTGCATCTTTTAAAATCCATGCCTCTCAATACCTCATCGAGCGTATTGTTCCAAACTCGTCCGGATTGTTTAAGCCCGTAAAGTGCCTTTTCTAGTTTGAGGACTTTATTTGGATGCTGCTTGTCAATAAAATTCGGCGGCTGTTTCATGTACACAGTTTCATTAAGCTTACTATTTAAGTATGCGTTTGAAATGTCGACTTGATGCATATACAGCTCTTTTTCGGCAGCTATTGCGAATAACATGCGAATGGTTTCATATCGAATTACGGGAGAAAACGTTTCCCAGTAATTGACACCAAATTGTTGACCACAACCTTGTGCAACTAGTCGAGACTTAAATTTTTCAATATTACCATCTTTATCTCTCTTGATTCGGTAAACCCATTTTGAACCAATGGCCTTTTGTCCAGGAGGTAGCTCACACACTGACCATGTCTCATTTGCTTGTAAAGCGTCGTACTCTATTTGCATAGACTTTTCCCAATCCTGCGCATTTTGGCCATGTAATGCTTCTGCAACTGACTGCGGAGTTTCAATGTCTTCAATCTGATTAAGACTATTGATCAATTGGTACTGCTTTCTGGGCCTGCCTGGCTGACCTGTACGTATAATTTTTGGCCTGCCACGCCCATGTTTTACTACAGCTTCAACTTGTGGCAGCGCTACTTGGTCATTGTCGTCATCGTTGCCATCTTCTCCTGGATCGCTTGCGCTCACAAAATCCTCCTCTTCTTCTTCATTTGAGTCACTGTTGTACTCTTGCACCTCGGCAGGTTGCTCTGGGTGGTTTTTTGCAACCTCATGATTTGACTCAAACGGGATAATGTACGTCGTGAAGGTGTTTCTGTCTGAAATACTGCATGCATCAGTTGTTGCTATGTCAAACTCACCTTCAATGAATTTGACATCCCTTCTTTCAATAACTGTTCGCTTCTCGCGATCATATAGGCGATATGCCTTTGCTGTAAAGGAGTAACCAACAAAAATGTACTCCTTGCCCTTTGCTTGGAACTTGCTTTTTCTGACTTTGTCGAGTGCAAATGCCCGCGAGCCAAATACTCTCAAGTGCTGTACTGATGGCTTGCGATCCTTCCATACCTCAAATGGTGTGCTTCCATCTAATGCTTTTGTGGGACATCTGTTGCGCAAATAAACTGCTGTTGCAACAGCCTCTGCCCACAAAAATTCTTCAAGCTTTGAATGAATTAGAAGACTTTTTGCCATTTCAACGATGGTCCGATTAGCACGTTCGGCCACACCATTTTGCTGCGGAGTGTAAGGAACTGTTAATTGCCTCTTTATACCGCACTCGATCAAAAATTCAGTGAATTGCTTATTCACATACTCTGTTCCATTGTCGCTGCGCACAGCCTTTATTTTATTTCCTGTTTGGCATTCTACAAAAGTTTTAAACATTTTAAACTTTTCAAAAACTTGGCTTTTTGAGTGCATAAGGTAAACAAATATCTTGCGTGAGTAGTCATCAATAAAAGTTACGAAATATCGATTGCCTGCAAGCGACTTAACATTCATCGGACCACATACGTCTGTATGTACTAAGTCCAGTACTTGCTTTGAGACACGATTCGCTTTCTGTGGGAATGGCAATGCACAAATTTTTGCTTTATTACATGTATCGCAATTTATTTCTAATTGTACATTTTCAACTTTCATACCACGCACCAGTTGCTTATCATTAAGCAATTTCAAATCCTTAAAATTCAGGTGGCCAAATCTATTGTGCCATTTTATGGAAGATGAATCAGAACTATTTAGCATATGAACCTGATCAAGACTATGTTTGTAAACATACAAACCATTTTCGTGTCTTGCCCTTATTATCTCGTTGCCTTCTTTGTCTTTTATCAGCGCAATTTTCCCTTCAAATATGGTAGAATTCTCAAACTTTGCTGCAGCACTTACTGATAAAAAATTCATGCTTAAGTCAGGGACATATAAAACATTTTGCAGCTTTAATTTTATTCTATTGCAGTGCAACTCAACACTGCCACTGCCGGGTGAATCGATAAACTTATTTGCGGCCAACATTATCGACGTCTTTTTATCAGCATACGTAAGGAACATGCTGCGGTCGCAGCACATGTGCGATGTTGCACCACTGTCAACGCACCAAAAACTCTTTTGCTTCTCCTTGACACACGTGTGCATTAAGCATAGAGACTTTTCGTCCTTTTGGCTCTTTTTATCATCCTTCTTTTTATTTCGGCAATCGCTCGCTCGATGCCCTTCTTTTTCGCAATTAAAACATTTGCCTCGGAATGGCTGCTTACTGCTATTCTTTCTGCCTTTGCTTTCGACACTGTTGTTGTCCCGCGGTCCATTATGTTTGTGTGTATACACTGCTTCTGGTGTCCCTATGCCGTCTCTGCTAGCTCTTTCTTGCTTTCGCGTGGCCTCTTCTAACATTTTAACCTTGACGACTTCGAATTTGGGCAGCTCATCGCGTGTCTCAATCGCTATTACAAAATTTTCCCATGTGTCTGGTAGACTGCTCAAAAACATGATGACCTGCAACTCGTCATTGAGTTTGATGTCTAATTCTGCCAACTTTTCAATTGTCTCAACAAATGAATTGACATATGCGACTACATCGTCACCCTGCTGCATATTGAAACGTATTAATTTTTGATATAATTGGACCTTCCTAATCGGTCCAACTGAGACATGAATTTCCTTTAGTTTTTTCCATACAGCTGCAGATGTTGGGCATGACTTGATATGCATCAACTGTGTTGGCTTCAGATTTAAAATTATGTAAGCCATCGCTTTTTGGTCGACACTAACCCATTTTTCGATATCCTCACCATTTCCTTCTGGCTTAACATATTTTCCACACACAACATTCCATAGGTCCGCCACCACCAAGACACTTTTCATGGCCATATGCCATACGTCATAATTGTCCTCACCAAGTTTTTCTATTTGATGCGACATGTTCATTTTGACAATTTCACCACGTTATTCTTCGCACGAAATAAACTTTTTAAAAATTTAACAAAAGGAAGCTTTCAAAACCATAGACACTTTGTGTACTTATTTAACCGAAAACAACGAGACCTGGGCCCATAACCAATGTTGGGAAATTTCTAGTGTGCCTAAGATGCACATAAAGAAAACACACGTAGTGGTTCGGTTAAATGTTTAATGGAAACTTCAAAGCATGAGTACAAAAATCTGAACAAGTACTCAATTACAGAATGAGTACTGTGCTGATACAATGTTGCCAGATTATAAAGAAGCTTAACAGCTTATTGTCACTATTTTAACAAAATTTAACCCCAATTATTATTTTCTTACAAAGTTTAAATGTTTGTACATTGTTTTTCCTTCCAATTATGTTGTGCATTCCATTGAGCTATGTGTTTAAATCTGACATAATTCGACCTTTATTTGGTGCGTATTTCGAATGTTATCGAAATCTTTTATTTCCATTTATATTATATTCATTTTTCTTTTATTGTTTCTATCCTCTCCCATTCTATTGCTCTTTTTTTCTGTCATGTACAATCCCGAATATCGATCGACATGGTATGGTACCCTTTTTTTCCTGTTGCTGGTCGGTTGCCACCTGCAGAACCTACATCATTTTTGGGCCCTTGTCACAGTGCCGCCTAAAAAGCAGGCGACAAGCAACCTTTTTTCAATTTTGAGAGATTTTAAAGTGGGCGCAAAATCGTTGTCCTAGATAAACATGCAGACGCACAGGCACTTTAAAAATAATCACACGATTTATGACGCTCAATCTAACCGCTAATTTATAAGGCTTAAAACCAGGCATTGGCGTCTGTCTGCTCTATGGCCACGCCCCTATTTCGCCTGCCTTGGGACGCAAACGCTTTGTGCATTTTAAATGTATTGTGGCTTACACACGTTGCTTTTTAAGCATATTTAGTGCGCGCGAAAGAGATAGCCATATGTGTGCGTGTTGTGTGCCTTAACGTGTGTGTGTGTGCGTGTTGTGCGTGTGCATTAGATTCCGCTCGTGGTTTTTGCGTTTGCGGCTCAACACTCGCAAATTCAATTTCCACCGATGCCAGCGATTATTTTTCACTGCGTCCAAGCCACAAAAATTTAATGTTTAAAATGCTTCTAAAGCAAGAAGAGGGGTTGAGCGGTGTATAACATGCTGAAAATCTATTTACCATCCATCTAAAATACATACTAAATATCGAAAATTTCAAAAAAATCGGATCTCGGGTTAGTATAAATTGCGTTATTCAATTCTCTGAATATTCTAACCATTTTTCATTTCATAAATCTGTATTTATTTATGTAGTTTTTTTTTGGAAAGGAATTAGATTTTCCCATTTTGTTTAATAAAACATAATTTTTGTTATATTTTATTTTTATAATAATATTCACACATTCTTTTTATTAACCTTTCAGGATTGTTAGGAATATTTTGATAGATCTCGGGATCCTTCAAGCCGTAAGTGTAAGTTATTATTATCTTTTTTTCTGTATTATATTTTTCAATACAGCTTTGTTATTAGTCTGAGTTTTACAGGAAATATAAACTATCCTGCTTTAATCCACTTTCGCTGAAATAACTCAGTTTCTAAGGACTGCGATAATCAAAAAACATCATACATATTTCACTATAAATGGTCTAACATTTGTCCTTGCTTTTGACCTTTAACTAAATCAATTTCTCAAATATTCCAGGCATATTATTGATATTGCCATTACTATGGTCATAATTTGAATGAGCTAGTTATTTTTATATTTAAATATTAATTATATGAATTAAGTGACAAACAACCAATTTGAATAATTGAACTGCAGTAATCTCACAAAATGCATTTGAATTTTGTTTTTGCACGTACCGATTCAAATGTTGGCAAAAACAACACGCGTAAATGGGTTCAAGTAGGATCATCATCATTAACATTTGGCATAAGCAATCTCTCCCTTTCACTGTCTCTCTCTCTCTCTTTTTCTCACACTGTGTATATATCTCTTTCTCTGCTGCCACGCCCATACTATTCACGAGCAGCAGGCGCTGAAGCATAGCAACATATAAATTTGCCGCATAGTTTTATGGCGCGCCAAAACTTGTGCCAAAGTCTCGCAGAACAGAGACGAACAGAAAACCCCAATCAAAAGCCCCACCACCTACTTATGTGTGTGCCGGCAAGTGCTTGAGTATTGGTAACAAAATTAAATGTGCGCTAAGTAACGAGCAGCACAGTGTGTGTGTGGGCCGTGTGTGGGAGCTCGAACCTCTGGCAGCAAGTTACTCGGAGGGGGCTGTGCATTTACTACGACAAATTAAAAGCACTTGTGATTTTATTTTATGATATGATTTCTATGCGAAGCAAGCAAGAGAGACTCTTGAAAAATTATGCATATGTTAGAAGTCAACGGGCAGGTCTATAAATCGCACCAAAGCTCTGCTCTTAAGTGGATTGTCCCGAAACTTGCCGACAAGGAATGCGAACAATGTCGCAAATTGCGCTTGCTCTGCCAAAGTCAAAGCGCCTGCACAGACAACTTTAAGAATGTAATTTCTTCGAGTCAAGCAATAGTAATTATTACTTAATAGTAAATAATTTTTTTTTGTCTGGATAAGTAAAATGAATGGAAGTTAGACTTGGGCTTGGTTGTTTGATTGACATTAAATTTGCATATTTTTCTTATGACTTATACTTACTTTAGAACTAAATTTTTTTATATACATCGGAAGTGCTATGATTCGAACCTGGAACTCCCTTTTTTATTTGCAGTTTGAATAGTAAATTTATTAATTTTGTATGCTGTTTTTTATGGAAAGATACATAAGAAATGAAATATTAACAAGTAGTTCTTACTGTCTGTGACAGATAAAAATGTTCTCGTGTTCCGCACATTTGTGGACATTATTATATGAATAAATTTTAACGCAATTATTTATAACTTGAGTAACTACGGTCTTTAAAAGTTATAAAAAGTTGATTGCATTTTCAGTACTCCTTAAACGTTAAACATTGAGTAAGTGCTCTTCGGCAAACATTTCATAATAAATGGAGAAAAATGCAAGCCATGCTGAGAATCCTTTGTGCTTTTAAGCACACAGACTTCAGCCAATTAATTGCACATCGCAAAATTATAATTAATAACATGATTTAAAAAATAAAAAACAAACAGAACGAAAATAAAGCTGCTTGACCAAAAATAATATTAATGGGTTGCATTGCTGTCTCCGAGTTTCTCCGATTGATAAATGCTGTGGCAAATGGAATATAAACTGTGAAGAATGTGCGACAGTTTCTGGTTTGTACGGTGACAAATTGAAAACAACCGCACAGAACAATGCAACGAAGGTTCTCGCTCTCTCTCTCTCTCTTTCTCTCTCTCTGTCTTTAGCACTCAATCGTTTCTCTCGCTCTGTGGCCAGTCGAAAGCAATTGAAATCGCATGCAACTGTCATTAATCAAGTTGCAACTTTGCCACAAAACCGCACATGAAATCAACTCGAACTGTAAGTCGATTCTTGTAGCTGGACAAATTAGTGCAGGACAGCTAAAAAAAACACCTGAAGGGTAAGCACGAGCTAAAAAGCGTTAAGCTGTCAGGCATTTAAAGAGAAATTATACCCTATAGGCACAAGTAGTCAGTAAATTGGGTAGTGTAAACCTGTAGGGCTGGCAAGTTTGGGGGGATTTACGAATAGGCGAGTTATGTGCACAATTTGTGCGGCTTTGCTAAGTGTATAAAAATGTCAAATTAATTTCGAGTGCTTAAATGCACACACATTAGGCAGAAAACATGTAGTTGCTCTCTCTCTCTCTCTCTCCCTGTCTCACTCTCTGTCTGTGTATGTGTATGGAGAACTAGAGAATTTAGTGAGCATATTCCCCTATGAAATACATAAGCCTGGGCGGCAACTAAACTGGCAACATGTGGCATGCTCGAGTGACCCCCAAAAATATGCTACACAATTGTTAACAAGCCCAAGGCTTGACGACGCCCGTTCGTGTGCATGTGTGTGTGTGTATGCGTCGCCAAAAACGTTTTCATTCATGAAAATGTTTACACAAAATTACATTTGCCACAACTCTCTCTCTCTCTTTCTCTCTCTACTTGGGCTAACTAACTGCCAGAGCGTTGGGTAGCCGCCACAGTGCGGCAGCCATTTTCTCTAAATTACTCAGGCACACATATATCCCCAATGTGTGTGTGTGTGTATATGTGTGTATAATTTGCGTTGCCTTTCCATAAATAATGAAATGCTCTTTCGTTTTGTAGCTGTATCTACTAAGCTTGCGTGTGTTGTGTTTGTGTGCCTCGGCGACTTTTGTTTTTCACATGTGGCAAACTTTATGACCAACGCATGGGCGCACACACACCTACACACTCGCACACACACACACACACACCCACACAAAGTCCGTCTACGTTGCCAAACGGAAGCCAACTTACTTTACACACATGCCCCACATCCGTTTTACAAGTGGCATACAAATTTAATCTGTCGGTTTTCTGGGATTTCCTCATTTGTAGCAGATTATAATCTGCCAGAAACCCAGCCCATACCGCTCACAGGCCCTCTCTCTTCTTTAACCCTGGCCTAGGGTCAGTTGCCATCAATAGGCGTAAATTTGCTTTCGTTTACCAAAAGCTCACAGTGCCCAGCACAAACGTTAATGAGTTGCTAAGTGTTGGCGGTGTCGACTAGGGGGTAACTGGGGATCGTGTGTCCAGGGGTTGCTGCCAGCTCAATCAAGGGGTAGCTGGCAAGTTGCATTCAAGCTACGTTTGTTAGCTGTAATGGCATATGGACTTAATTGATAGACTCTTTCTTTTCATTTTACTCAGCAGCTCCTATTTCCAATAATTACTTGGTTGCCGTTGCGGTCCAGTGTAATGGTAAGGTATAGAATATCACGGCTTAAGTCAATTAATTTTTCTGTTACTCATAATTGTGTGCGTGTCTTAAATGCGGTAATGATAAAGATTCTTAACACATCAGTACATTTTATATATCATATTTTAAATATATATATACAAATTTAAACAAAATGACAAATATATAAAAATAAATAGATATATTTTTCAGCGTTTTCTCTGCAGCCAATTATTTATGTATATTTAATTCATAATTTATTATGTTTTTTTAGCTGCTTTCTCTAAATATACGCCTGCTATTTACTCAATGTTTTGGGCTCAACACCTATTTCTGATAATTCGCAAAAAATATACTTTGTATTTTGCTACGTAATTGTGCAAAGTTTGATTGAGAGAATGAAGCTCAACTTTTCTGATATTATTTTCTTGAAATTCGCTTAGTCATTTTATTGTTTTAACGCCTCACCTGCAACACTTTTAATGCTGTAAGCAAAACTGCCTGCCTCCAGGCAAAGCGCCGTTTTTAATAGGGCAAACAGTTTTCTTTGAGGAAGGTTTTCCTTACCTCTTAAAGTTTCCGTCAGCCACCTTCTGGAACTGTCGAAGCTGTGCAACAAACTTGTCTTGAATTATTGCCCAAAGGTAGCAACTGCAACTGTATAAATTCTATAAATTATATTATGCAACTGAGGGTGGCAACTCTGGCAACTAGGTAAACAAATGCTGCAAAGTTATTATTTTTTGGCTGCTCATAAATTTTCTGCTGGCATTTGGCGTTGATTTTGCAGGCCAAAAGCTTTAGCTTTCTTTAATATTTATGAAAACAAAGGCCTGTCACCAAACACCAACCACTCCCGAAGGCTGTGTGTTCTCGGTGTGTGTGTGTGTGTGTATGACTGTGTCTCATTCATTTATGCATGTTGTGTACACATTTGATAGCTGTCAACACACGAGACGGTGTCGGCCTGCTTAAGTGCCCTTCATCATATTTTATGTAGCATGCAACATGGCAAGGCACCGCCAACGAGTTTTACGAGCTTTAGAAGACCAATTCACAGCCGGTGGCATTAACCTGACACATACTCGTTTGAGTATCCGTACGAGTCACTCGTAAACTCAACTTGAACTCGTGACTGAGCCACTGAGCCATAGAGCTTCAGTCAGAGTCTGAGTCTCGGATATTATGCTTCAGTCGGGCCTGCTGTTATTTCACAAATGCCGAGTTATACAGGAAATTAACACGAGTAAAAATCAGCAATAAGCCTACTGCACATCCTTCCATCCTTGGCCAAATGGCTGGCAACAATGCTACAAGCCGTTTACGTCACCAATAAATGTTCAAATAAGCAAAGTTATTTACAGTTGCCAGTCGACAGGCAATGGAGGGGAACAGCAGGCCACAATTGTAGCTCATAAAGCAGCTGAAATGTTGCTGGAAGAACTGAGAAGGGAGCGAAGGGGCGTGCTAAGCCTTTTACTGTGTAGGCTGTCCAAAATTTATTGTAAATGGTCTGGCCATAAATGCTATGGAAATTGCCAGCTAAAAACGGGTTGACTTGCAAGTTGGGGCAGAAAACGCTTTTTCAAATAAATTTTCTTAATATAAAAAAATAATTTAAAAACTCGTTAGGTCCAGAAAATAATTAACACGTACAGTTTTTTCCAATTACTTGCATAATTTGTATATTTAAAATTATGTTGTTTAGTACCATAAACTTAAAAAAGGGCCTGGGTTGAACTAATGTTTGCACTTAAGTTGGATTTAGCTTTTCAAATCGTTGCGCCAGGTTCCTTAGATTTTCTTCTATTTTAGTATTTAGTTCCAGATTTGTCAAAAGAAAGAAGAACACCTTCATCTAAACTTTGACCACTTTGAGTTTGTTGTTTTCGCTTTAAGATCTCTTCTCTTTTTATTTTCCCTGCTGTTAATTATGTATTTTAACAATTACTTCAAGTTGCCCTCGTTTTGCGCGAACCTCAGAACGTTCGCGTTTGTGTTTCTTCTTTTTTCTCTGACGTTGCTCGGCAATTACAGTGAAATGAGTTTGAAAATAAATTCACATTAATTCTTGTTGTTTCGGCAATTTGTTTTAAAGTTTTTGGCCAACGCCCCACATTTAATTGCCCAAGCAGGCGTTATACAAACCACCCGCCAGCCGCTGCCTAACCAAGCGCACATGGAGCCTATGAATGTGGGCAAAGAGCTGGGTAGGCTCAATAGGGCAGCAGAAACAACAACAACAATGTCGCGGCTGGTTGATTGTCGTTGTAACGCTGTGGCGACACATTGGCTAAACGTGAGTCGAATAAGGACATAGTCGGAATCAGTGCCAAATGTCAAAGGATACCCAGAAGGCGACAGAGACGGGGGACAGAGCTAAAGTCGGAGCCTGAATCTGTGCTGCAGTTGGAGCCTGAGTTGGAGCCTTGGTGCTGCACTTGAGTATGTATTTCACTTACGGCTTTTATGGCAATTGGCGTGAAATTTGTAAAATGCATTTTTGTCGGCTCTGGTGGAGTGTTTGTTGTCTGTGTGTTTCTATCTGTCGCCTGGCCTGTTGACTAAATTGAGTTTCAATTGCCGGCACATGGCAGCACGTGTGGGAATACTCGATTGTTTTTCTGGCGCCTATTGGGCTCGTGTGGCATTGTTTATGCATGTGAGCAGTTGCATTCGACTGGAATTCTCTCGCTCTTTCTTTCCCTGTCTCTCTCTTCCATTATATCCAATTACCTGTTTCTCTGTGAAGCCAGCAGCTGTCTAAATAATTGAGGCATAGTTTTTCACAACTTTGCTTTACGTTGCATTCAATTAATCTAATATGCAACTGTTTTGGCATACGATAAGCCCCATATAATACTTTGTGCTACAAACCACGTGCCACAAAATGTTACTCCACATAAATGTGCAATACGCAACAATAATTAAACGTCATACGCGTCGTATGCGCAACGTTCCTCAAAGTATATTGTGTAACAATCGCACAGGTGGAAGATTCGGATGTAAAACCTATTTACAGCTTGTCAAAACACAAAATACGTTTTGTAATACGCATTACATAACCGAGAAGCGTAATGCATGGCAATTTGTTGACAATATAATCTTACATTTGATAGAGCTCTGAAATTGGCATACATTTTGGCCTCGATTGGGAACAAATGTGGTTGCTGCTAGTAACATGACTATTGAAAAATAATCAAGGAAAACTTTCGATATCAGACATTTGTGAAACTTAGCTATTCAAATTGTTGTTGAATGAATAATTAATTAATTCAACTATTTGAAAACGGTATTTCGAATGATATTAAGCATGGTTTACACTTTTTATTTGATTTTCACAGTAAATAATTATAAATTACATCAAGACAAGTTGCTTCAACAGTTACTTTCTCAGATACATATCGAATTTATAAGTTACTCAGCTTTGTTAAATTTAGTTCAGTGCATTTTTCAATTATTTATACTATCCCTTATTATGCGCTGTGTAGTTAACCGACCCTCTCACATCCGCTTTTGACATGCTGCCTATCCGGTTAACTGGCTTGTTAAGCTTTCAGGTAACGTAGCCATCGATTCCTGATGCAAGCACCCTCTGCGCCCTACTCAGAGCATCTCATGCGTTTAGAATTTCACACCTCACGCTTGCTCGACTGTACCTGCTGTCACTTCAACTGTTACTTCAACTTAAACCTCAACGGCAACAGCGATAAGCAGAGAGGCATGGCCCGTTGCCATTGCAGTTGCAGTGGCAAATTGCCGGCATAAACTTCAGTTTCATCTCGTATGCAGTTGCCCTCCTTTTTATATATGTATGTTGGCCCCCGTAACGTAACAAAGTGGCATAAACTTGGCTAACATATGGCTGCAGTTGACGCTCTGCCTGTCAGCTGCCGCTGTTGATGCTGCTGCAGTTTGTTGCTCTTGGCCATCGTCTGGCGTTTGTTGATTTGTTTGTTTGTTTGTTTGTTTTGCCCGCAACTTTTTTGCACTTGCAACAAAGTGCAATCTTATGTGCCACATGGCATGACAGTATAAAAAGGCCAAAGCCTGACAATAATTATGGCATGCGCTATTATGGCTCTTTTCCTCAGTAATCAAATTTATACAGCTGCCTTCTCGCTCACTCCTCCATCCTTCATCCATAAAAAATGGCTGCCAGCGTGCCAAGTGGCAGTTGGAGTATGGGTGGCTGCAGCCGCTGAAGCCACTTTAACATGCACCGCAAAAACAAACAAAACAAAGGGAAATGGCAACAAAACCGCAACAACAACTTGAGGCAAGTGGGCAACTGCCTCAGTGCCAGTCGCAGTCCCAGTCCAACTCCCACTCCCAGATACAGTCGCTGTCTCTGTCTTTGCCTCACTCCTTGGCCAGGATGCAACTTGCAACTTGGCTGCCTCATTCGCTGCCAAGAGGCGGAAACAATGCAAGAAAAAGAAATTAAAACTTGTGCCGCTGTTAAATAAAAAATGTGCTAGCCGCAAAAGGCAAAACTTTTTCAATACCTCGTAATCCAAAGAAGCTTAGCAACTGTATTAATCTTCAGTATTTATCAGGAATGATAATAATAAATATTTTTTTTATCGATTGAGTATCTGTACTTAAAAAAAAAAAAAGCACACCTTGCTTGATTTGGGCAAAAAGATCCCAGCAGAATATTTTAGATTATAAATTTGTGTTTTTAGTTTTGGTAAAAATATTTTATAAAAGTTAATTTAAGCTAGACTCTTAATATTTTTATAATTTTTAATACTTATTTCGAATTGATTTGAACAATTTTTAGCGTAAACATTGTTGTAAATTTGTTCAATTAATAGAATTTAATTTGTTTTAACTTTTTGCTAATAGCATATTTTTATTCTATGCACATATTCAATTATAAGTTCATCTAGGTATAGCTACAGGGTACTTTACAAGTCAATTTCTCTTTATAGTCTGTAAGTATTATGTTTTTTTGTAGTTCTTTCCTTTGTTTAGCTGTTGGCCATTGTCGGCTTCGGCTAACGCGCCGCGGCAAGTGCAATGATTCATTAGCAGGCGTCATAGCTGACGCAGGAGGCAGTTGAGCGAATGACTGAGATGAGTTGCTGGCAACCAAGTTGCCAACCATTCAACACCCATATCCATTCATTCAAGCATTCAGTCAGTCAGTCAGTCTGTCAGTCAGTCAAACAGACAGCTGCTGGCAGAATTACTTCCGCTTCGCTTAATTGCATTAGGCAGACCCGCGGAGACCCATAGATAGACATTGGCGGAGAAGATTGTTGGAAGGGGGGGATACGGAAAGCTAAAGGGCAACGGGACCGTAAAAGTTTTTGGGCGTCTTCCCTTGCCCGCTGCCCTCCGGCAATTGCAGTTGCAGTTCAGTCATGGCAAACCGCAAACACGTTCACACATGAGCGGCATTCAGAGTTCTTGCCATTGTTGCCACTGTTGTTGTTGTTGTTTTTTTTATTGTTCTTGCAGCTACTTGTTGTTGTAATTTGCATTATTTTCATTAACAAAAGTACAACTTGCTCTACGCTTTTCGTCACGCTGTTTCGCTGCCTGCCAAGGCTCAGGAATACGTTTGCATTTCCGACACAATAGTTTCTCCTTCTTTTTTTTTTTTGTTGTTCGCTCGGAAGTGAAGGGCAACCCTGGCAACTGTGGATTGAGTGGTACACTGTGAATGGTGGGGGAAGCTTTACAGCAATAAACTTTAATTAAAATGCATAAAAGTGTGGACGGAATAAAGTAGTGAAAGGTTCAAGAAAACTGGCTCAACAGCTAACAACAGGATACAGGACAACATATTTTTCCAAGTTCTTGACAATCTAAGTTTATAAAATATATAAATTTGTTTTTTACCATCTAATGCAAAATTGTATGAGGTTCTTGATATTTTTAGTATAATTTAATGCAACAAGTAATGAAATTACTTATCGTCAGCCGACTTAACACAGATTCCTATGTTCCAGAGTAAATATTAAGATTGACGATTTTAACATAGACAGAATTTCTGTTATTTAACAGAAATGTTAATCTTTTTGAGCAGCGTTAAAACATATTTGAATCAAGTTCCTTAGCTGAGAATTGTAATAATATTAATATTATATCTGCGTACTAGAGATATTAATAAGATTCAAATTAATTTGCAATCTTCTTACTCATTTATTTGCCTTTAAACACACATACTTCCAAATAAGTTATCACTCGCAATTCAGAATTTTATTAAAGAAAAAAATGCGTAAAAAGACAACGCAGCAAAAAGCTACTTGTAAGATGATTTATGAACAGCTTTAACATCTCTAGAAGTCTCACAAATTTTGGCATTGCTTTAAGAGAACTTTTTGCTGAAACTGGAAAACTAAATCATTGTATTCAGTATTTCCCCCGGGTGAAACAGTGCTGCGAGTTCTGTATCTGCGGCAAACAAAAGTTTATCTGACAAATACATTTCAATTGTTATGCGAACATTAAAACAATGCGTCAGCTATGGAGTGCCTCCCACCCGCCGTTCCACGCCCACCGCCCCCCCGCCCTGTCCCGCTTCAAAAATGACAAATGAAACTCAAAAGTTTAATGAACCGCAGCAACAGTCGCAAAACGAAATTTTGCTGTACATAATGAGATGAGGCCAGCAAAGTTTGGAGCTGGTTTCAACGGAGTATTCCTTTTTTTTCGGAAGAGAGGGTAAGGGCGTGATGGCGGCAATTATATTTTGCCCACAAAATGTACAGCTCAATGCGCTGCCCTCAGTGCAATAATACTCATAGTCAGCGAAGCAGTTGTCAAAATTAACTAAATGCGGCACTTCTCATTAATCTCTGTCGCCCAGCAGAGGCAGTAACAGCAGCCGCAGTAGCTCTCAGCGCCAGAGGCAGCTGTATGAATGACCAGCCAGCCAAGCAGCCAGTCAAGTTTGCTGCACAATGTGAATTCTCCTAATAATAACTAACAATGCCGTGAACGACAGATCTTGACCAGCAAATACTCTTTAGAAGTAGTCAAGCTCAATTTGCATTTCTTAATAGCTGTGCTTTGTTTTAGTCGAACTCGGCGACAATGAGATATTAAGTTTAGGTATATGCATACCCAAAATAAATACGCTATATTCTTAAATAAATTATGAACAGTCAAAAAATAAGGCGAAAACTTTGAGCATCTGAGCAAAGTGAGGCATGTCTATCAAGCTTCTGCTTATAATAAATGCTTGCTTTTTCTTAAATAATGTTTACAATGCCTGTTACATACATATGCTTAAATAGTGCATACCCCATGTGCAACGTTTAACGTTTACAGGGCATAAAAATGAAAAATTTACTCAAAATGACAGCAGAAAGTTGCGTGGCTGTTGTTGATTCCCCATAGAAGCTGCTGCTGTTGCTGTTTTATATCTTGGTCAACAAGAAAGACAAAAATGAAAAAAATATGAAAACAAAAATACCAAAAACTGGAGACTTAACAGAAGCAAGTGCTCGAAAACTGGACGCATGTGGCACAGCTTTAGAGAGTTAATCATTTTGTTTTAGCAATTTGTTTGATATATGTTTTGTCAGCTGTGTGGGCAACGGGGTGGTTGGTACGCTTCATAAATGACATTGCGAGCAAATTTAATTAACACAGTTCAGCACAAAAAGCACATGAAAATAAATGGATCAACATTCTAAGCAGATAATGAACTGTGGGAGTGGGGTGAGGAGGGTGTCTGACTAAAACTTGTTAATTTATGAAGATCTGCAGTAGAGCGACAACGGCTTAAAAAGATTGGAATAGTTTTAAGATGCTATCCCGAATTATTTTATCCCGAACTGGTTTCTTCGGGTTGCCTAAAACAAATTTGTCCTGCATGAAGACAGAGTATTATACATAATTTAAGATCTAAAACTTTATTTAAAGTCCCTAAGTTCGCTTTTTAAGCTCGTTTACACCCTCTTTTTAGTTACGCCAACACATGGCCCTAACTAACCTAAGGCTTAACCACGCACACACACACACACACCCACACACGCAAATGTCTTTTGAGCAGCTGTCAGGCGCGATTTAAAGTTTTCGCTGTGCTTGCTTGGTCGCGGCTTTCACCTTTCATTTATTACCCCATAATTTAAATGGGCAAACCGAGCAATAATCCTTAATTGCTCATTTTACTTAAGCATATTTTCTTGATACTAGAATAGAGAGTGGCACGGTCTGCAGGGGCTTTTCGGGGTATTTGGCTTTACCTTTTTACCTTTAGCTTTTCATTTAAAATGCCCAGCGCAAACAAAGTTAACAACGGAGCAGGGCGCGGGCAAGGGGCGGCGAGCGAGGTGCGGGCCTGTTAGAGTGTGAAACTTTGCCAGCGCCAGTCTGTATGCCACGTTTTTCATTATGCATGTGCTATACACAAACACGCAAAGACTCACACACACTCACACTCACACACACTCACACTCACACACACTCACATTTTTAGGCCTTTCAGCGGCGACCGCGTGTGTATTCTCACGAGCTGGGACACAAAGAAGAAGACGATGTCGACGGATGTGCACTTGCAATTTACCTGCAACGTGGCGTATGCAAAATATTTGCATTGATAAACAGCTTCCAGCACTGCACTTGCCAAAGCAGCGTCCTCTAGTGAAGTGTATGTAGGTATTTGTAGGTGTGTGTATGTGCCCCACGGGCATTGTACAGTGGCCACTTAGCCCAAACCAAATTTGCATAGACTATTAAGGAAAATTCTTTTGCCTGCTGCTATATATCGCTTTAGCCCCTTTAAAAAAAAGATGCGCTCTTCAATGAAATCTATACAGAAAACGATTCATGTTAATAAAATATCTTATCTGTGTGTCTTAATATATGAATAATTACAAAACTTTGAAAAAGTGATAGGACAAAAGCGGATATTACCCTTGGGAACTGGCCGTTAGTGGAACTATCACAATAAACACTTTTTAAGCAATAATCTGTAAATGTATATGTATATATACATATGTATGTTGAAACTAGCTAAACCAGAAACCTTTCAATACCTGTACTCAATTTTGTTATATATTTCTTAAAATTTTACTAAAATAAAACATTATGAACTGTCTGGCAAAAAAGCCAGAAACTAGCTATAAATTAGTTTCCAACCCAATTTTAGTTAGTCGTTCGCTCTTTTTTAATTTAATAGGTTCGCTTGAAGACTTTTGTTTAAAACAAAAGCCGCAAAATTTGTGTTCCTTTTGAGGTGGTTCAGGCACATAACGCAAAACCAAATTCAAATCAATTTTAACCAATGTGCAACGCCCGCAACACACACACTCACCCATAGCACTTAAAGTTTTTCATTTAAAGTTTTGAAAGGTAGCTTTGCAGGTAGCTTAGGGGTTTGTTATACACTCTCCCACACCCATTCGTTCAACCTTTCTATGCAAACGTGGCTTATCGATTCGCATAGCGACACACACAAACTGAGCGGAGCGCCGGAATTTTTTTTTATCACATATAAATATATATATATATGTGTATATACATATACGTTTTCTGTGGTAGTTGCTCTTTTAAACACCCTTTGGCTGCCCACAGTTACGCAAAGGTTAGAAACGTTTGCATTTATCGATTATAATTACTATTAACAGCCATTGAAAAACGCAACGACCTTCACAGCGCTGGGCGTAATTATAACACCACCCAGCGCTTTAATTGCGCTTTTATTGAATTTACAACAGAGCACGTTAATGCACTGAGACGCGCAGATATTGAGATACGGCGACACTGAGACATGCAGCTATTGCAGCCGACAAGTCATGAAAATGCGGCTGCCTTTTAAAGTCGTGACTACGCGCTTCATTGAGCAAACCAACAGCAGAAGCAAGAGAAATACAAATGTGGGAAGGCGAAGGCATCGTCATGCCAGCTTTTCAGAGGAAGCATCCAGGGCACAGCTCATGGAGCGTAAATATGTTTGAATAAAAAAAGTATTTTTTATGGACATGCATAGACTGAGAATCGAGACTAGTATCTATTTGGTTAGTGAAGCTTCAAAGTTTGAATTGAGTATGATTGAAAGGTCAGAAGCAGTTGGCTTTGGGTAGTGGGTGGGAAAAAAAAGAAAGAGACAGACATAGCCAGCGAAAAATTTACGTGCCAAATGGTCAAAAATATTTACGTTAGCTCAACTTAAATCTAAAATCTATTACATTTTGAGAAACTTAGAACTAATCCAAATATTTGCACTGTATAACATTTAACTTCAATGTTTAAGCATAAAAGAAAATAATGGTTCGAAATCCAATAAAATAAATATTCCATGTTTCGGTCCAGACTTTAAACAATTGCCTCGCATTTTCACAACAATTTAAACATTAATACCATATAATGGTATAATTTAAACAAATCTTGTTTTAAAGCTTAAAAACATTGTGCTATTATTTATGAGTTTTATCTGTAGAAAATTTAATTTTATGGTAGCCTCAAAAACTTGGCTTGTCAGCACTTTGGACAGCTTTTGACTGCCATTTGCTGTGCTTTAGAATGCCAAATGCATGATGCATGATAATACGCTACGCACATACTCACACTCACATACGAGTGGCATGTGGCATGTGGCATGTGGCAGTGTCGAGTTGCATTCGATAACAAATTTCGTGAGCAAAATAACATTAAGCGTATGAGAAAGAAGAGCAATAGTCACAGAGAGCAGTCGTGGCATAGAGACATGAAGTGAAACCCACAGAAGAGTTGTTCGTTTACAATTGCAGCCGTTGTTGTTGTTGTTGTTGTTGTTGTTGTTGTCAGTCTGTGTCTGTCGTTACATGCAGCTAGGGAAAACAATTTAATGATGTTGTAGCAGACCCATTCATGATGCTGTCGATGCTCGTGTGTATTTTGTAACTGAGCAACTGTTGAGCCGACAGCTGCAAGGTTTGAGAGTTTTCCTCCTTACTCGCCCATTGACTTTATTATAATACAGAATGAGAGTAAGTGGCAGTCGGTTGCGTAATACCCTGTATAAAGTGTCTACAAAAATAGCTTGAAATTTTAATCAGATCCCGATTTATATAGTTGTAAAATTTGCGGAAATTAATCCTATAAATATCATGCATATTTTCATTATATATATATATATATATATATATCATATTATAAGTTTCATGTCCATATACCCTTAAAACGTACAGATAGCCGTTCCACAAAACCAGTCTGCTCTTTACCACTTTGTTTATAGGCAATGGGGGGGGGGGGGGGAAAAACTATAGCATAACTTTGTGCGCTGCGGCTATGCATATTGGCAGCTGCGTTTATTTACTTAACTTGTCTTTTTGTTGTCCGGCGGTTCTGTGTGGCGGCAGCCTTAATTAAACGTAATTAAAAAGTTGGCTTCACACGCGTTTGGTAATGCGCTGTCCACTCACTCAGCCCCAAAACCCCCTCACCATGCTTCTACTTGTCAGCGCCAAATGTTGCCCAGTCAGCAGCATCAGCATCATCCACTTCCTGTGCTTCCCGACTAATGGCTCAAAGTGGTCCCAGTTACCGCAGAACCTTTTACTTTTTTTATGACTCGGGCCCCTTGGAACCCCTTTAATGGTCACTTCTGAGCATTTTTGCGCATAATTAGACAAAGTTTGACTCTGGCAAAACTTCTGCTTTTGGCCGCAAATGTGCGCACACTTTTCGAGTATATGAAGTTCGACATAAGAAGACGGCGAAATGCTGCAATTTTAATGTAGACCTCCGACCCCCTCTCTCTCTCTCCCTTTCTCTCTCTCAGCATCATCTCTCCATCTCTCTCAACATACAATCAAAGTTTTTGGTTATACCTGGCCATTCGGGCTTGGAATTGGCTTGAAATACCCTCAGAAGTGTGAAGGCTACTATTAATCCTTTAGGTGTTTTATATTTATATCTGCCATTTACTTTATCTATTTTATTTTTTTCTATATTTAAATGTATATGAATACATTTGTGCTTTGATACATAAATATATGTGTATATATATCTGAATCTCTACATTTGTACCTTCGTATTTTTTGTATATATTTGTTATCTATTGCAGGATATGTATCTTTGCTTCTGCATCCATTTTCTATGTATTTATATATTTTGTATAAATGTTTTATCTGTATCTGTTTCTTGTTATCTGTATCTACATTTGTATCTGTATGTTGAGTCCTTGTATTTATTCCAGTGTTTGCATCTAAGCATCTGTATCTTTCTATAAGCAGCTATGTATTTGTATGTGTTTATATTTATTTATCCATCCGTATGTATATCGCATATATGTACCTATATCTGTTTCTGTAGCTCACTCTGCATAATTTTCGTATAATTTATGACTACCCTAACTTAATTATATTTGATTTGTGCACCATGATTTTTATTTCTAAATTTAATTCCCTTGCGCTATAAATAACTCCTGTTGGCACACGTGCCAAGCAATACTCAGATGCCATATAGATATATATATATATATGAGGAACATAAAAGAAGTATTCATAATAATTATTTTTATTGCCAGTTTGGACGGCTTGAGTCACACATAAGCCGCCTGAATTACCCTTAACTTCCACACACTCGGGAGCTGCAAACCCAAAAGGTACAAGAACAAGAAGAAGCAAAAGCGAAAGAGCAAAAAAAAAAAAAAATAAAATAAAAATAAATCCCATCTTTGCAGCTGCTTTCAATCAGCTTATTTTATCACAATTTTTGCGAAAAGCTCTCGAGTGGTTTCGACTCTCATTTTTAGTTGATTGAGCATTAGAAATTGATCTGTGCGTTTATTGCCCAGTTTGCCTTCGGCTTGTGTTAGTTTTTATGACCGAAGACAAAAAATATTGCTATTTGTACACTAAGAGAAATTCTAAATTTAAGTGTTGCAAGTTGCAAACTGGAATATAAAACATATTGTTTTGTTCTTAAAATAATGGGTTTCAAATTCTGTTCGCGTGAATGTGCATACTTGCAGCAGCCGTGAAACGTAAAAGTATATACAATTTTATTTGACCTAAACCACATTTTTATCGAGCTAAGGAAACATCGATCAAAAATTCTACAATTTTTCTGTAAGTGTATACATATGTATATATATAAATTATGTTTGCTTTATATATATTTGAGGACACATTGGGAAAACACCTGGCCAAAGAGATGTGCCACCGTTTATTGCTTTCATATTTCTCGCTTTCTTATGGCTCGTAAATATTTTGATGTGTTGACGGTTAAAGTGATTTTCCTGTATCTTTGAGTTCTTAAAGCCGAGTCAGTTGACTGTGAGCTGCGGGCTGCTGGCTGCTTGTCTGCCGGCGGCTGCCACTTAGCCTTAGTGTCAGCGCAAATTTTGGTGCCAGGCCGTTAATTGATGGCCATAATGCACATAACATGGCAGCTGCGAGTCCTTCAACCTGACAATGATTTTAATGCTCGCTGGCAAAAAGTCCACACCCCAACCCAGACTTAAAAAAAAAATACCACACAGCTATGTACATAGACATATTGCTGTCATTTTTAACACTTTTCGACAAGAATTTTTTTGCGCTCTAATTTTGTGCTGTGCGCCTTCAATTACTTAGATGTGGTATGGCAGCTGCGAAAAGACGTTGTGAGCGCGGGTGTATATATGTGTGTGTGTGTGTGTTGCATGCAACATGCCGCAAATGTCTTAAGTGCCGCCAGGCGCTGTTGTCGACGACACTTTGATGGCACTCGGCTGCCAAGGGCTACAAGGGTTATACTCACACACACACGCATACGACAAGCTAAATTTCTGCTGCATATTTGCAGGCGCGCGCGCGCGCTCGTGTTGAGGTTTTGTGTTGGTGCTTGGCGCGTGTTTCTGGCCCTCTTCAAGGTCATTTCCATTTAGAGTTTTCGCAACGTTTAAGGCCCTTTTGACAGGCAACAATCCCGAGTTGTTTTATAAGTTAAATTAAAACAAGCTGCCTACGCAAAGCCGTTGAAAGCAGCAAAAAGCACAAACCAAAGCGCAGTAAAGAAAACATGCGGATAGCAATGCGAAAACGGACATGAAACGAGCTTAAAAAAGAAAAGGAAAATGGGCACACAGCACGGCAAATGGTGGGAAAGAAAATTACGCTTAAAATGTGTCAAGGTCCTTGGATTTGAATTTTTGTAAGAGCGTCAAGCGCAACGCTCTTATCCCGGGCTTAACTGAACGCCCAGCGGACAGAAGTTCGCCCCTGGCCCTGGGCAAAACTGTATTCGATTCAAGTGGTCGGCGCCACTCATAAAACAGACATCAAATGAGATACTCGGCGGCTTGTAATGAGCGAGCGCTCATTAATTTAATGCCAAACGAAATTAAACTGAGCGAAAGCCGCCGCGCAAATGCCGAAGCCTTTTAACAAGCGCAAAGCGCAGAAGGCAAATAAAAACCCGGACAAAAGACCAACAACAAGTTGGCCAACAGCTGAATTTCTGTGCCACAGTTATTAGGTCTGCGCAGCTCCCGACTAGCCTGCTTCAGCTCCTAACCGCATCGCGTATGTTCAATGCACATAACTACAGATTGCTCATACGCTCCGTGGGCAACGCATTGCTGCCGTTTCTGTTTGTAAAATTTCTCGGTCAGTTACTGCCTATTCATTACCTATTTGGGTGCATAACATGAAATTTTTGGCATTCATGGGTTTGAGCAGCTGCCTCACGCATTAGCCACTGTTTTAATATTGAAATATCTTTTGAGGGTTCTCAGAATTTTGACGGTGTATGCCAATACAGTTGAAATTAGTTGAATATATATATTTATATATATATGCCACATACATATAAATTTATATATTAATGTCGAATTTTTGTTTAAGGAACAATTTTTTTCAATCTTTTATATATTTAAAACTTATCATATTATTATTTTGTTTTTGCTTACGAATTTACTTTCTTTAAATTATATTTAAGCGATTTAGCATTAATTTCATTTAAATATTTACTTTTTTATATATGTAACATATATGTTATTATAAACATTTTTATTTACTTATTTAAAGATTTTGTGCATTCATTCCGGTTTAAAATTTATTCGTTTATATCTATAATATATTTGTTATATATATTTTATTCGTTTTTTTCTCATAAAATATTTGTTTGTATCATTTATTTATGCTTTTGACAGTTTTTTTTTCTCTCAGTATGTCTTTACAATATTTATTTATCTTTAACAAATGTTGTTTGCCTTCTAATTTGTTGCAGTGTATTTCGACAGTAACTCAAATTTGCAACCTTTTAGCTACTCCACATGACGTATACATAACATACATTACTCATACGGCACGTCTTGTGGCCTTTATGAGCCATACACAACACCGTTGGACAGCAAGATAGGCACATAAATTTATCAAACCCGTTGCCGCTGACGTTGTTGTTGTTGTTGGGGCGGTCACTTGATGCAATAATAAGACAACTTTACAGTACGTAGAGCGAGCCGCTTTCAACTGTAGCCTTCCGCATGATTTATATGATGTGTGTGTATGTGTGTGTGTATACAATAAAATGTCTTGTCAACATTTCATAACTCACTTTGTATGCCTGCCCAGGACCCCAGTCGTCCAGTGAACGAATCTTCCTGTTTGTGCATGGCCAACACAATGGCCAGCGACCAGACACCTCTCCACATGTGTGTGTGCATGTGAGAAAATCGGCAAACAGACACGCACGACTGTTTGCCAGTGTATCTGTGTATATGTCTCATTTGTAACTGTAAATGTACAACGTGTAGTAATAAAGCATTTTTCATATATGTAGTTTCGCAACGTAATAATGATAACGCCTCCTGCGGCTGCTGCTGCCTACGCTCATGATGACTTTGTAATGATAAACACCCAACCAGACACTAAAGTCAGCGGGAATGGGCGGGGCATGAGCAGGGAGTAGGAGTCAACAGTCAATCACGAAACATGTGTTAATCAAATGTGAGCAAACTTTAAGTTTCACTTGATCATGAGTCTGAAATGCTGACAAATATGTTTTATTTGAAGCATATTCAACTGATTGATAGATTGATTTGTTGAATAATATGAATTTCAATTTCAATATTAGAAGTTAAAACAATATTTGTTGCCAAGAAAAAAGTGCTGTATGGTAAAAAGTACTTTGTAATAATATTTTTAGATCACAAATTTGAGATGGATCTTTAATCGTGAATCCCAAATTTCAGCTTAATTGTACAAATTAAATTTGAAAAAAAAACTCGTTCAAGATAATTTAAATTACTTAAAATTTAAACATATCTCTAAATTATAAATATTTAGTTTTTAAGCCTATAAGACAACCTTTACACCTATTTGAAGTGTCATAACTCAAGACACAGCTCTATTTCTTAACAACAGTTCAGAAACATTTCAAAATCGACTCTAATTAAGGTGTAAATGTTGTTGAGGTTTTGGTTAGCCATAGAATTAAGGTTGAAGGCAAAAGAAATATCATTAACACAAATATACCTTTTGCAGCTAATTCACTTATTCAAATTAACCAACGCATAAAATGTCGCAGCTTCCACTTCCACGGGATGTATTTCACAGCGTTTCGAGCAATTTGCTGCGAGGAAAGTCAATTAAATTTGAACGCCGTCAGGTGAGTGCTTTGCTTTGCCTCTTACCTTTCAAAAGAATTTTTACACATTTTCCTTTTTCTATTTCGTTTTTTTGTTTTTTGGTTTTGTTGCTTGTAATTTTATGGTAGACGCCATCAAATGGCAATTTTTACGTTTATCTTAAATGACATTTATGTTTCCCAATGGTTACATATTATATCTGAAAACTGAAACAGAAATTGTCGTTCCTCGACCCGCCACGTCCCAACTCACATTGCTCTTCATCGTCCAGACTGAAGGACACTATGCTGCAGACACTAGGTCGCAGTGACTGGCAAAGTGAATTTTTAATGCTATTTTGATAAGTGTCTGGGCGCTTGCAACTTTCTACCTATTTCTTGTTGCTTTTTAAATTTTCCTGGGCAGCACTTGCTAACGTTGATTAAATGTGTAAACAATCATATTTTGTTGAAAAGCATTTTTTGTCTTGGACTGAAAGTCTCTCTACAGATTATCTATGAAAACCTGAAAGATTTATGGCTCTGTTAGTGTCGCTTGTTTTCGAATTGGTTACAAATTTCATATTTAAATATCATGTTAAATAACTTTATCAAATGCCAAGCAATAATTTTAATAAAATCGACCATAAATAATTGTGGCAAAAATATTAATAAAAAAAAATGGCAATATATTTTTATTAGACTCAACTGAAATTTATGTGCATATATTTAACACACAATCACACACACACACACCCACACACATGTGTGCATTTGCGTGTGTGCTATGCACATTTGTAACCTTAGGCTCTTTGGTCAAACAGCGTCATGAATGCAAACATTGTCAAAAATGCCACCAATCAACCCCTACGCAACCCCCCCAACCCCTGTCAACACCCCGCTCGGTCATCGATCAAAGCCGTTTCTGGCCGTAGGGCCACCAAAACTCACTTGCTGCCAGCGTAAAAATATCATTCAATTGTCAGCACTATAAATGTGCGATCATAAATCATGCAGACACATGGACACAATGCACACACACACACACACACACACACATACAGAAATAACCAAAAATAATACAAAGCAATAAACAATAAAAATCGGTCAGAACGAGCAAGATTGCGCCGCTTAGGCCTAGTGCACAATCAGATACCCTATAAAACATATTAGAATATATTGTATAATGAGTGCCCTCCCGATATATAAAATATATAATCGTATCTCAATTATATATTTGTATACGTATGTAATATTGCGTATATATAATATATGAGTAGCCTTTCAACTACCAGCTTTCATATTTAACTTTCTCTTGATTATATATTTGTATATATAATTATATAAATATTTTTATCGACTTTTATGTCAGCATGAGGCTTGCTTTATCTGAAATAAATTTCAGCTACAGCTAGACACCAAGAAACTTATTTAGTTCATATTTTGATTTATTGACTTGCCATAAAATGTTAGTCTTTTGAAATGATTGTAAAGTTCGATAGATGTTCTATTTGAAACCCAATAAGATATAAGTTCGCTACAAGAAGATAAAAGATAAGATAACCTCAGACGTTAACTATAAATTCATAAAATTAATATAACAAGATAAAACGGACTGTATCAGGCAACGCCCATAAGAGCCAACCAGTTATTCAGCTCTTCCAGTTTCTTACATCAAGCAACGCATATACTAAGCAGTTTATAAGGCTAGACCCAATGATGCTGGTAATAAACACACAGTCTTTTAATTTTATAGCTAGTTAACGAATTTTTTTGTCTTCTATTATACGCACACACAAGCTTATATAGAACATATATATCCTTTCAGCCATCTCAAAACATATATACCATCGCTGTAAAAAGGCATAAAAAAAAAACAATGGAAAAGGTGCGCGTGCCAGCAAGCACAATGCGTTAAGGCCAAAAAGGGCTAAGGCCACAAGCAGCACGACTTGGGCTATAGAAGCACACACACACACACACACGCACACCACACACATGCACATACACGCATACCAATGTGAATACCAATATCCCAGTTGTGGATAGTTAATAATTTATATATTTATTCCGCTGAAGCGTAAAACGAAGTTGAAAAACCAATGCGAAAACCAACAAAAGCGTAATACAATAAAAAGCACACATAATAAAAGAGCTGCCAAGCAGTTGGGGGACGGGAAACACACACTCACACACATACACACACAGCCAAAATAACACACAGATGCTTAAGCAAATGGCGCCAGTAATCGAATTGAGTTGTTGCTGTTTCTCTCTTTTTGTTGTACCCTGTACTCGTTGGAATTTAATTTAAAAAAAAAATGGGTTCTGAGCTCGTCAGAAATATTAGTTCTTGATCAACATGAATGGCTTAGCTATAGCTTCCCTCGTTTATCTGTCTGTATGAGCGTATATGTTAATCGCTTCTGGTTGATTATATCCAACCAAGTTTTTAGTTTCAGATAAGTTTCCTATTCGTTTATATATATTTTAAAGCTAGGCTGCTTAGTGGAAAATTATTATTAAATTGGAGAAAATAAAGTAACATTTTAAGTCATCTTTACAGCCAACAAATTATAGCACAATAAAAAGAACATATTCTTATGAATGGAAATTTTCATTATATGCATATTGTAATCATAATTGGAGTGCTGCGTACAGGGTGTCTTTAAGTCCAGCACTTACTACTGGAGCACTCTGGCGTGGTTTTGTGTTGTGGCATTTTCTTCTGTTTGATGTAAGAGTCAAACTTATAGCATATAAGAAAAGCTGTTGAGCACTTTCTAAAGCACATGCAATGCGACCTTCCAACTTCATTTTGTGGTCGTACTGACCTTTTTCCCTGAATTTCAGCATTATTTTTTTTTTTTGTGGCTTGTGGTGCATTTGGGGTTTGGCTGGGCTGTGGCATTGGGTTTACGCTAGCAGGGCGCGCACGCTATGCATAATTAATATTGACACAGCTGAGGAATGCAACGTCAAGGCTAATTTTTGTTGTGGGCGCATATGCATTTGCCACATAAATCAGCTTGAAGGCCTCAGCGTGCAAAGAGGTTGTGTGTGTGTGTGTGTGTTTGGGGCTTGGTGTTGAGGGTTTGTCTGAGAAACAGCGCTGCTTTTGTTTTTAAGCAACTTTCTAATTGCCACTTTAGCCCGACAATGTATATGTATGTGTGTGTGGGAGTGTGTGGCAGTTCATTCATTAAAACAAACTGCCGGCAGGCTAAGAAGCAGCCAGAAGAAGCAACAGCAGCAGCATCCTTGCTTCTAACGTCAACAATGAAAAGAAATGGCATGGCAACAAAAAAGACACACACGCTCAAACACTCACACACTCTTTAGCACACACACACACGCACACACACACAGAGATACACACATACAGAACTTGTAGAATTGTTAAAATATTCGGCGAGCAAGTCGACAACTAGAAGTGCGCTACACTTAGTTCTAAGAGCTCGACAAGGCCTACAACATTTAATAAAGAACATAATTATTTAAGGAATTAGTAAAGAATTATAAATAGTTTGTAAAAAATGTAGTTAGCTGCGGTATAGAATGAGAAAAGTTATATAAGTTGTTGATATTTTAATATCTTAGTTTTTAGCAGAGAGTTATAACGTAAGTAAAGAGCGTTTAAAAAAGTTAATAATCTATATGAAATCACAAAAGTATTTAAATTTTCATAAAAATGTCTTACATCAATTTAGGAGAGTTACCAAAACTCGGCTTGGGCAACTCCTTTCGGAGTGATAGTATTAGTTATTCCAGCATTATTTAATTGACAACGTTTAATAACCTATATAAATAACATTTAAATCTCAATATCCACAATTTAAATTTCACATTCTCAATTATTTTAACAATTTACAATTAATTCAAATTGAGTAATGCTTATTGGTTGGCTTAAATTCCATTTTGCAAATGTCATTTCCAATTAATCGAGTAGGCGCCTTGAGCTGCAACCTTTCACCTTGATATGTCAATAATATTGTGTTGCAAATTTAATGTTAAATTTATTTTCGCTTGTTCTAAAGATAAAATTGCTTAACCTGTCCCTACCTAATAAGGGTAGTTGAATGCAATGCTTAAAACTCATATTAAATGTTTTATTTTAGCGCTGGCTCATCCTTAAAAGTTATAAATTAAGAATAATATATATTTTAATTCGGTTCCCGGCTTAGTTAAAGTTTCGGTTTATGGCTTACAGCAGATTACCCGCAGCTGTTCTCTCTCTACTATATAATCCACATACTCTATTGTATATATCATGCTCTAATTGCTGGTTCGCTCTGGCAACTCTGTTCGCATGAGGGCGCACGCCTATTTACAGCGGAAATGACATTGGTATAGCAAAGAGAGAGGGAGAGTGGGAGAGAGAGAGACAGTTCCGTTTCCACGTAACGGTACACACAACGCGGCGTTGCCCATTTGGGAGGTGAAGAAGCGAAAGTGTGGCACACACTTAAAAATTTCTCAAGTATACCTACCGGACATCATTCCGTGTGAGCCATTGTATGTGCACACACACATATACACAGACACAAAGATAAGCCTTGTATGCTCATAACCATTGTTTGTCTTGGTGGGCGGCTAGGGATTGGGCAACGTCCTGCCTGTGCAATGGCCGCTGGCTACAGCTGTAACTAAATAGCCCGCTGCGCATTGTTGTTGCTGTTTGTCTTTTGAGCCGTTGCCTCGGCCACTGCCTCTTCAACGTCATCTTCTTTTTTAACACAAAAGTTGCGCGTGAAAATTTTATTAATATATATATATATATATTTGTTCTTTTTTGCTGTTCCTCTTCTTTTTTATGAAAAGGCTTCAAACTAGCTGCTGCTGCTCGCTGCAAGGGCAGCTCAGCTATTCGCCGGGCTTTATCAACATTTTCCGAGTGGGGTAAAAGGGTGCGGGCTTTTGAGTGTGAGTGGGGGGTGGGGTGCCTCGACTGCCCGCCTGGCACTTTCACTCTTACGCAAAAGTTCAAGGACTTTTTAGCATTTATAAAGCAATTAAAATTTAAATGAACAGTTTTTCGGCCAAAAACGTTTTTGGCCTTACAAATTGTGACATGTAAGTCATAAAATATTTATGAATTATTTACTGTTAAATAATTGTTGGCATTTTCAGCGACGGCCTTTATGTAGACATAGCTCCCCAACCCTGATTGCAAATATATATTATTTAGCTTTTCTTTTTGCCTTTCTTGGCCATTTTTTACTTAACAGGCAATTAGCTTAATTTCAAGCCCTTTGCACGTGGCGTTTCTCAATCCCTCCGCTGGCAATACGCGTAATGTTGGGCTGTGTATAAAAATTCATGAGCTTCATTTTGCCTTCAACTATTGAAACTATAATTTGTACTCAACTGTTTGCAGCAGTTTTCTTGCTCACATTTCATATTCAAAAGGGCTGCCAAGTTATAACTCGGCAAATGTATAGGCCTTCATGCTTAAGTTTGGTATGTGTGCAGCTTTTATGTATTTTTATGTATAAGCTAAATAATAATCGTTGCAAGATTCCAAATTGAATATGCCTTATTTTTATAAATTTAAATATTTAATTTTTTATCACCGAATTAGAAAATAAAATAAAACTGTTTTATTTACTGCTCTTTCTTCATGTTGTCTTCATATTCATTTAAAAATTCAATTAATTAGATTTTAAATAAAGAAATAGAAGTACCACATAAAGCCAAGTCAATATTTAGTGCAATCGCTTGGCCCTCATAAGTATGCTATGGAATATTTTGCAAAAGCCAGATGCACATTTGCATACCGTAGGGAGTCTCTACTAGAGGCACTAAAAATTCATTGGCTTAGTGCATATTTGGATATAATTTATATTGACCAAGTGCTGGCCACCAAACGAGTTTGTGTGTGGATTTTCATTAAATTTTTTTGCAGCGTTTTGTTTTTAGCGATTTTCAATTATGATGAGGGTCAGTTTCCAAAGTTTTTTACAACATGCAGCCCATGTCGAGCAGTTCGAGGAAGGGCATTAACTTTACTGCCACTGCTGGGGCCATAAATTATGCCTTGGCTTTTGTGCGACGCGCTGGTCCATGGCGCGCGGGGCATGCAACAAGCGTTGCCGCCCACGAACATAGCTCGGACTTCAGACTGCAACATGCGAGCATTTCGCTTAAATTGAATATAAATATGGGCGGCCAGTAAAACGAAAAATGTCAATACAAAATACACATTTGTAATATGTGAGACTTGGAAAGAAAAAGAATAAATAAATATAGTCACAATGGGCAAAACATAAAACAAAAAGGAAAATATTTGTAAATTATGGGAAAAACGTGAGCTAAATAAGCAAGAAGTAAACGCTTAAAAGTTATAATCGGAGTACAATTTTGAGTACTATTTCAATTATGATCATAGGGAATAAGACAACTTTTGATTTGTATATAGATTATTTTGGTTATTTTTCTGATAGACGATAAACAGGCCGCAAACCGTAAGAGTTAAAGAACGACTCGCAATCAAACCTGGGTTTACAGCAAGTTGACTTTCAGATCAGAAAATGGTATAAAGTAAATTTTATGATAAATAAAAAAACTAATGACGATCAAAGCCGTTTAATATTTGCTGGTACCATTCATAAATCCATTCATTAAATTAATTCATTCAACCACGCGAACATTTTAAAGCGACATTTCAGTTTAATCTATGGCAACCCTGCTGCTTACTGTTGTAATAGCAGCAGCAACAACAATGTAACTACAACAACCGCTCGGCATTTTAGACTTAATTTAAATGCAAGTGAAGAACAAAAAAAACAAAAAACAAAAAAAAAACAGAAAAATGAGGCAAAAAAAAAAATATAACAACAACAAGAGAGCTAAAACAAAAGCCGCTTCAGCATTCCGCAGAACGCAATGCCAAACGTAACGTAGCGCAACGTAACGGCTGTGGATGGCAAAAAGTATAATTTATGTGTATTTTGTTATGTGCCGTTGTGTTCTTGTTCTTGTTGTTGCAGCTGTTGTTGTACATACTTTGGCACAAATGCTCATTTCATCGTTTAACTTGGCAAGGGCAGAAAGCTACATGCTACAATTGAATTTGAGTTAGCCGGGGTAAGCACACACCCACACACCCACACACACCCGCAGGCTGCTTAACCCAATTCGCCGTCGCAGTCGCTGCCGCCGTCGCTGCTGCTAGCCAAAACGCAAGTGTCTCAACAGAGAATGTCAACGTCGACGTTAGCGTCGTCGTCAACGTCGGCGTTGCTATTACAACTGTTGTTGCTTTGTTTTGTTTTCGACAGCGCACACGCTGCCTACTGAGTGCGAGCAAGGAAGAGAGAGAGAGAGAGAGAGAGAGAGAGACAGAGAGGAGGAGCGAGCAAGCGCGAGTGCGTTGGCTGCGTGCGTCTGGCAGCTTTCATTTTTTCTAAGACATTTGTGGCATAATGATTTTCAAACTCTTGCTTTTGGCAGCATGCGAGAGATGCTGAAGAAGTTATCAAATACTATTGCTTAATATTCGTCTTAAAATTTAATTCACTTCCAACGAATGTTATGGGAAATGTTATAACCTGTTAGGTTATTCTGTAAATGTTAACTTTCGTTCAGTTTGAATAGATTTGTTGCTTTAGTTTCAACCAAATTCGCAGTACTGAGAGCATTGGTCACGGCATGGGTCCATTAAACATACAGTATGTTAACTGCATTTTATGTAATGTTATGTTAGCTGCACTGTTAATAACAGCTACACAATTTTAGCATTTGGATTTATTTTCTTTATAGAGCGAATCATTGTATCATCATAATTTTCTTGTCTTAGTTTTCCCTATTTCACATTATAGCTATTGCACTTTGACATATAATTTTTTTATTTTCTTTTCATGTATATTGTTAAACTTGCAGACAGCTTTTATTTGATCTGTATTCTCGTTTACTATTTATGCTTTCTCACCTTACTGCCATACCTAAAAAGCTGTTGAAAACAATTCTGTGAGTTTCTATTCGTTGGAATTAGCCCCTTTTGAGTTCTGTGCACATTATTTGCCATCTCATTCAGGGCCCGTCATTCACTCAAACAACTTCCACACCCGCTGTCATTTGCATCATCATCATCGCTATAATGATCACCCTCATCATTCTAGGCAACTCAAACCGAACCACGCCTAAGCAAACAATTGAAGTGAGACTGTTGTGGATGTTGCTCTTGTGTTTCACGAGTTGCTTAAATGAAATCAAAGTTTTTGCTATGATTAACTTTTCCCTGAGGCTGTGGCCCTGGTAACTGTGTCAAGTTTAAAGCCAGGCCAGGGCACCAATATAGGGGTGAATAGGAGAGAGCAAATGACGAGTGGAATGCCATGGCTCGTTGCTCGATAGTTTTGCAATGTAATTTTCTTTATGATTTCACTGGAAAACTCGTGCGTGCGTAAAATTGAATCGTAGCGCTGCCATCCAAAACGCTGCCCACTGCTCTACACTTTTATGAGTTTTCTAGTTTAAACAGAAAACACGCGACAGCTTTAAGGCATACACAGGGATAGATTGTGTGTGAGAGAGAGAGAGAGAGAGAGAGAGAGAGAGATAGAAAAAGAAATGGTAGTGAGAAAGGAAGCAACTGAAAAGGAGTTGCTTTTCACAAGAGCCTTTGTCATAGTTCCTTTGGCCTCAGCATTTCCGTTTTGCCTGGTATGCTTTTGTCTGGTTTTCGCCGAGTGGGAATGTGGCCCATTGTAGTCCAGATCCCGACTCACATATGCATGCAAGAGTGTATGTCCAAAGGTGTTTGTGTGTCAGTGTCCTTTTCCCTTTTTATAATCAACTAAAAGCCAAATAATCAAAATGTCAGCACAATGCCAAAGCCAGCAGGGAACAGTTCAATTTGACATGACGAACTTTTGCATGCTCTCCAACATTTTCTTTGTTATTGCTCATATTTCGAAAATACAGGAGAATAATTAAAAATTTCCTGGTTACAGAGTTGCTATGTAGTAGGATCACAATTTAAATGGGAAATGATAGTATGAAAATATGAAAAAATCATATCGCAATTGAAAGCTAGAAATAAAAACGTTTGACTAAAATTAATCAAAGTGTAAAATCTAGAAAGTGCATAGCTTACATTGTGAAATTTAACTTAAAATTTCGAAATATTCTTGAACATAAACAATTTTATTTTCAAAAATGAACGAAGTCAACTGCTTAACTAAACCAGAGAACAAATTTCCCCAATATTCATAATAATCAATTGTATACATTTACTTTTTAAAAGCTCTTTTTTACTTTTACTTCTACACTTTTATTATTTTTTGTACTTTTATTCCCTATTAATAATAATCCAGATCTGTGTCGCTGTGGCAACTCTTTTAAAAAAGTATTACGGTACATAAGCCTATATTCGCTGTCCTTTGAAAGGCGTTGGCCATAATAATCAATGAACGCGTTGGACAAAAAAAAAAATAGTTGAGAGCGGGCAAGAGGCTTCAAAATGAGTGAAAGATTCTTATAGGTTGAGATATTTTTTGTTGTTGTGACCTTTGCGAGCACACAGCAAAGTGTCTGTGTGTGTGTGTGTGTGTGTGTTTGTGTGCGTGCGTGAACTTATAAAAAATATATATCTAAATACAACAAGAGCCAGCTGAGTTGGCGGGTGTTGGGGCAGTCTAAAATGGAATGCCTACCACACAACATGTTGCCTACTTTTTGACATTTTCAACATGTGTCCGATGCCTGTGTGCGTGTGCGTGTGTGTGTGTGTGCGTGTTTGTGTGTTTTTGTCGCTTTTGAGCGTTGACGTTTGCGTTGATTTTTGACAGCTGCCTAGGCGAGCACAACACCAAACGTCAAACACACACATACACACACTCGCACACACACTGAAAACAATAACGAAAACTTGTTACCAAAGTTGTGCCAGATTGCCTTGCCACGCCCCGCCCTCGTGCCGCCCCCCGTTGTCTGCCCCAGTGTCTCTGTTATTGTTAGACTTTTGTGCGTTATATGCGCATACTTTTTTATACATATCTCTAAGGTTTATGTCAAGGTTTTTTATTACTTTGATATGCCGTTCAGTCTTATGTTTTTTTTTTTATATACAACGTATTTTTTGTTGTTCTTCTACTCGAGCTTATACTTGCGAAATATTGTGCTTTCTCTTCCTCTTCTAGTTGGCTGTCAGTTTTATGGGACACGAATTGCAGTTTAAATTTGACAGCAGGCGGATGTGTGTACTTACCTGTAAGTAAGCAAAAGTCAAAGCAAAGCTGATTAAATACGCATAGAAGTTGTATAAAGGGGGACATATATGGACATGTGTGTAGGTTAGTGTGTGTGTGTGTGTGTGTGTGTGTGTGTGGGTGTGTGAATGGTACACTTAACATTTATTGGCAATAACTTGGTCTGAATTGCGCATGCCTCACTTCCTAATGGTAAATGGTCTATTATCACAGAATGTTGATAGCTCTAAGCGCACCGAATGGACGCCAGAGTTGGGCGCCTCTAAATTCCAATGTATGTGCCCCTGACTCAAACGCGCCACACACACACATGCCAGACACACATATGTGTGCGTGCGCCAATTGACCTCCTATTGAAGATTTTCATGAGACTTTATTCTCCCTCTTTAGATAGACATATGTGCCTGGTCTGGCGAATTTTTCAAATAACTTTCAAGCTTATGAACTATTCTATTTGTATTGCTTATAGATACAGATGAACTGTGAAAGTCACTTTATTGATAAAAAAATATATTGAAAAAAATGCAAAGGCTTTAAGACAAATTTGGACTTTCAAACGGAATAAATAGCTTGAAAGATTCTTTATATTCCCACCGAACACCTAAACCGCTTGTGGATTCGGGTCGCAGTTTATCAAAAAATACTCTTAAATAAAGCCACAAGTAATAATATTAATTATACTAATCATATTTATATGTACAAAACTGTTGCCGAAGTGTCTACTCATCCTTGTTGAAGTATTTGAACTAATTTTATAACATTTGTTAGATCGGAATTAGTTTGATATCGAAGTAAATACATTTTCCAAGTACTTTCCACAACTTTGTCACATTAATCATTTATTAATAACAAGTTAAAGCTTCTCTTCTTCTTCTTCTTGTATGCAAATGTTGCCTTGGCAAACACATTATTTGTCTGCATGACTGGCAAATACCTTACTAATCTGGCTTATTAAATTTTCTTGGAAAATGCATTGTGTCGCATTTAAAGTTTTCACATTACATAACTTACTTCCCTCGACAACCATTTTCGGCATGGAATTAATTCGGTTTGTGTTTGCCTTTCAATTCTTGGCAGCACGGCCAAAGTGCCAGCTGTCATTTGCATTTTGCACTCAGTCTCGCAAAACAATTGCAATCAATTAAATAAGTAGCTAAAATTACTTATATGTATATATGCACATACATAAACATAGACTTCTCGGGCATATTTAACTAGAACTCTAAATGCAAATAAACCCAAAATGTGCCATTTAAATGCAATTGATTTTTGTTTGCTCAATGAACGGTAACAACAAAGAACCCCAAATAGAATAGATACAAACCAAACAGGTGAGCCAAAGGAACCCGTAGAAATTGCAAAAGCATTTAACGCATGACTTAAATATTGAGTAAGCGTAGAAGAAGTCGGAAAACATTGATGCAAATCTGAGAGTTTAAGTTCAAGTCGGATGGACTTAAGAAATGCTCTGTATGCAAAAAAATGTATTGTAACAAAAAAAATTGATTTGCATTATAATTAATTTAAACACAGCTCTATTGCTATACTAAATCAATTTTACCAAACATTCCTTAATATTCAGAAACCAACCCAATTTGTAGTACACCGAAATTTCCAAAATAACCTTCACTTTATTAGTGCTAAATCCTCAAGTATATTGATTGATCAACAATATTGTATTTAAGCAAATGTGTTTCATTTGCTTTTCTTTATATTGGGCGTTCTTAGTTTGTATATAAAATATATGGGAAAACTAGCATTTCTATATATTAAACAATATTGAGTCCCAAACAATTGCCAACAGAAGATAAACATCAGCGTTTGGTTTGTGTTCATGCTAATTTTTTAATTATAAACATTTTGCATTAAGGTTTTATTATAATAATTCAGTGTGAAGGCTTCAAGATATCTGCGATATTGAGTATGAGTACTTAGTTTTAAATATATTTTCTTTTGAATAAGTAGGAGCTACCATTTATATAAGTTTAGCAGGGTATTTTGAATACGCAGTGTAAGAACTTTGCAATACAACAAGTCAAATATTGATACACACATACTTGCATACACTCATACAGGCTCACACTGGGCGACAGGTTGTCTAGTGGGAGTGGCTTTGTGTGCCTGACACACAAAACCAATGAAAAGGGAATGAAAAATACATTTCAAAATAAGAAAAAAGTTACTCAAAAGCAGCACGCGCCAAAAAAAAAAAAAAAAAACAAACAATTTGGTAGATGCGACGAACGCAAAACTCGACAAAAGCAATTGCAATTGCATCAGCGCAGAGGTTGCGCTGCGGCGGCGTGGGCGGTTGCGAGTGTAGGGGGCGTGTCAGTTGTGGCACCACAACAAAGTTGTTGACAATGCCAAACACGTTAACCGAAAACTTTTGGCACGAAGATAAACGCAAATAAATTTGGCAACTTGCTCGTTTGTACTTGTTGTCGCAGCCGCCGCCACAGCCGCCGCCCCCGCCGCCGCTGCTGCTGTTGCTACTGTTGCTGCAGTTTATCTTGGGCGCAAATTTGGCTCAAAGTGCTTGGGCACAAAGGCGGCTAAAACCCGCATGGCAAACAACAGTGGCTGCTCACTGTGCACGGTCTCTTGCAGCTAGCCCGCATTTACAGTGGCATAAATATGACACAGAGAGCTCAGCTTGAAGCTGGCCATAAACGATTTTCACGGGCTACAAAGCTGCACATAAGCCACATTCCCGCGAGCCCTTTCTGCCCAAAGTATGAAGAGTTCTGCAAAAACCACAAATTGACATGAATTGAGCGCTCTATCTATGCCTAACTCCCACGTTAGGATGTGGGCAACCCATTGAGCAAAAAGCTAAAAATAAAACAATTGTGCTCTAGCAGGGAATCCCCAACTACAATATACCCTGTAGCCAAGGCATCTCCTCTAAATGAGTAGGATACCACTCATACTCTTAAACTGAAGCTCTTTTAATATGCGAGATATGTTACATAGGCCGTATATCTATACATTTTTGGGAATTCCACCACCAAAAGAGTTGAGAGATATATGTGAAGCTATATTTCTGAATATGTCCTTCTGCTTGTAACATACAAAAGCACAAAACTATATACCCATCGCACAAACATTTTCAATGGGAAAATGTCGCGTTTGTCCAATATATTGGACGTTGCTGTGCACAGATTTGCCGACGCATGACACTCATAAGTAAAATGCCTCCAGCTCTGCTCGACTCTCTGCCCGGCTACAAACCCAAAAATCAAGCTGAGTGCGTCCATGAGCTTAAGGAAGCACCAGGACAGTTGGACGAGTGGACAGCTCAGACAATAGCAGCAACAACAGTACAGCAACTGGCCGGCACATAAATCGCTTTGCGGCTGCTGTCTAGGAAAGAAGCTGCTTGGTCTTAAGGCAATGCTGTCTTTTGCCCATGCTCTTCCCGACTGTCCACCTAGCCATGCATCTAACAAGTTGTCCATCGTGTTTTTTTTTCCTTCTATTGGGTTGAGGCAGTTGAAACGCTGCAAACAACAAGTACAATTCATGATAGGCAGCAGCCGAGCGAGAGAAGTGTACAAAACGTTTGCGATATTTTAGTTATTTGAATATGTATTAAATTAATGTTTATTCTAACTAGTTCAGTGAGCTTAGCCGAACGAGAAACCCCAATTATGATGTCTTTAGGAGCTCGACCCAGATAATTCCTACGTGAAGTTTGGCTGAAACCAAGAAGTCGTCGCAAAGAGTCTAGGCTAAATGCTTTGATCTGATCTTTTTTCTACCTTAGCCTTAGATTAGGGCTTGAACCCTTGTTGTTGACGGTTGTTACTGTATCTTAATATATAGAAATATATATTTATGATAAAAATAGATATAAAAAAATATTATAAGAAAATATAAAATTAATTATTTAATGAACTATGTTACTTCTACCGGCCCTAGCACAGCTCCCTTTAGTTTCTAACAAAAAACTAATATGCTCCAAAATAAACAATAAAAATAGAGTCAAAATTCCTGCCGGCTTGTCATCCACCTCTAACTTTTCAAACGACCTTCGCTCGTGTGGGTGTCTGGCCCTCGCGTGGCATGGACAGTTCCATATTGGCTTGTTATTGACAGCATAGTTGTTCCGAGATTTTTTTTCTTTTGGTTAGTTTTTCTTTTGGTTCGATTTAAGAAACGAGCAAAGCTGTCGACCAGTCGCACAGTTAGTCACCCGGCCACAAAGAATAACGACAACAACAGGCACAAGGAGTAAAAGCAGAAGATCTAAAGGCTGACAAGGCAATAGCTAAAGCTACGATATGCAGGCAGCCAAAATATATATATATATACATATATATATATAAGGGAACATTAGGCACATTCAATCTCGACCAGCCAATAAGCAATTTTTGGTCACTTTTATTGGGCACAAAAACTGTCAGAGCGGATTCTGCTGCTGTTGCTCCCTTTGCTGCGTGCCCCTTGGTAACCAACGTTGCGTATACGTAATGTGCGCAGGAAATGAAAAATGTAATTAAAAAAGTTTCTTTTGTTGGCCAAAAAGTCTGCTGCATGGGTCAGGAGTGGATGAGGGTGAGCTGGCTGAGCAGGAAAACCAAGTGAACAATTTGTGGTGCCTTTTAAAAGCGAGTGCCGTGTGACATTCAGCTGCTCGAGCAGCATTCGAGCTCTTCAGCAGACGAATCGAGTTAATCAGTTTTTCAGTTTTAAGTTTGATTTCAGGCAGTATATCTTAAAACATGGGAAATTAAGCGCCTGTATGAAATCCTTTTTTGTTTTAATTATGTCTCGCATTTATGAGCTCAACTATGCTTCTAACTAATGAACAAAATTTAATCAGCATCGACTCACTTTACCCAATAGTTCCCATAGAAATAATTACTCACAAATTGAGTATTTTTATTGAAACATATCGCAAATGGCGGCAAGGATATTAAATATTCGATGTCCCAATGAGAACTGTTCTCTCTAGCTAGTTTTATGTGTGCCACAAAAGGACACACACACACACACAGAGAGAGACACACACGTGTGCATATGTAAAAAGTGCTCATTAAAACATATCAACAAGCTTTATAGCCGCTTCAACAGCGACGTCGGCGTCGCTGCTGCTGTCGCTGTCGTTCTCTTTGTCGCCGTCGTCATACCGACAGCAGTTAAATTCATTCATAAACTACGTGACAAAACGAACGGAAATGTAGAAGCGGAAATTGCCAACAAACACACTCGCACCCACACACACACACACATACGCGCGCGTAGGCAGCAGCATGCGGTTGCTCACATGCTTACACATTGACACACTTGCATCCAGACAAACTGTCAGTCGTGTCTGACAGACATTCGACGCGTCCGTCAGCCAACTTTAGCCTGCCTGCCTGACGGTTCAACGTGCGCGAAATATTTTCGCACTCGCCGCCTTTGCATGGTATTTACAATCAATTTTTAAAATGCCCGAAAATACCACAAGCCGCGCTTTAAATATCCTGTAATCCCAGCAATTAGCCAGCACTTTATTTACGTACAATTTAATATTCAAAGAAATTAAAGTTTTCATTAAGTTTTCTAGTAAAAATAAAAATCATTTAATTTACTTTTGCAAATGATTAAGTATTTATTTTAAAATGCTCGAAGAATGCTTAATTTTAGACCCAGCACTTTAATTAAATTTATTCTAAACTCTCGTAAACATATTTGATTTCTAATTTTTTTTAAATTCAAACGAATCTTTTCAAAAATCTTTTCACAAAAACTATAATTCGATATATACATAGATAATATTTTTTTAAATTTAAAAATTCAGCTACACTTTTCTTTGGCTTTCTTAAGTATTTTTGAAAACTTACAGGGTAGCTTGGAGTCTAGCAGTGCCAAGCCCTAATACACTTGCCTTTTTTCATGGCGCAACCCGTCGAGTGTCTACTTGAGTGTAGCAAAAATGTTGAATTGCTGCGCCGAGCCCAAATGAAGGGGGCGGGCGGCGCACACGTAGCAAACCCTCCGACACCAATTCCCGGCCGGGGGCACCGTCTCTCAATCTCAATGCCCTTCTCCGCCGCTCCACCTTCCCCGCATTCAACAAGCATATTACATTTGCAATATTTCCCACCCACTCTCGCACTCATATGTAAGTCATCAAAAAGGGCAGTGGCAAGAGGGCGGGGCAGAGTCGGCGCGAAATCTCATAATATTGATAGTGCGCTTTTGGTAAGGATGTAAAAAATCAAGCGTATTTTTTGATTGCAGCCATTTGACCTCAGTCAAGGGTGGCACAGTGGGCCGAGTTGGCATAATTTGCTACATTTTGATTTCATATATATATGTACATACATGTATGCATGCATCGATATGCACATATATGACAAACAATTGGGCAAACCTTTTTCTATACTATTTTGCTAGCCACACAGAACACAAATTGGTGCAGCTTAGGCCAACAACCACAAAAAAATGAAATCTACGAGTGCTTCCGGTGGGCAAATCTACCTTCTTCCAATTTTTTTTTTTAAAGGGGGCGGGCTTGGCAGAGCTTATTGCTTGCTTCAATCAGAATTGTATTGTCCTCTCACAAAAAAAAAAATGAAAAAATGAAAAAATGGGGATTGTGTATTGCAGTGTGTTTGCTCGCTGGGTGGGACTTGTGTTCGCTACCTTTGTTATTGTATATTCCCGCTGTGGGGAAGGCAAGAACTGGGTGTCAATGAGCCATGCAGATCCGTTTTAATTGAAAGCATTTTAAAAGACTGGCAAGCAGACAGACTCTATATGCAGTTGTTGCTTATTTTAAATGAAGATTGGAGGAGATTGGATTGAAACATGTAAAAGCGTTGCTTGAGAACTGCGCGTTAAAAACTTTATGAAGCGCGATATTAAAAATTCAAATACTTTCTGTACGCAAAGCTATTGTACATATACAAATTTTTAAGCAGTAAAATCTGATCTTATTTGTGTTAAAAGGGAGTTTAACAGCTAACTGACATTTCGCCGTAATAAATTGGTTAACTTTTATTCACTTAACAAATTCGCCGTTGCCAGGTTACTTTTGTTGATTATTATTTTAAGAATTCATTTACTTATTACCCGACAACAATGTCGCTGTCAATGCTCTGGCTGAAGGCCAGGTATGTGAGCTGCCAGTGTTGAAAAGGCAACTTGGAAAAGCATTCAACTCGACAAGCTACACGTTAGTTGACCTAATTTAACCTTGACCCATTTTCAACCTGCGCTCTCAACGTTTGAAACATTGTGCAAGCTTTCTATAGCAGTTAATGCTATGCCCAAGGATTGTAAATTCAATTAAGCAACTAATTAATAGCATGGAAATTAAAAGAAAGGCGTAATTAAACTCAAGAAGCTAAAAAGAAAAACAAACATACGAAATAAAATATATAAAAATAAAAGACAAAGAGCAGTATTTAATTAGCCTTAGATTTGGGCTTTTAAAAATATATATTATTATTTATGTAAGCTTTCCCTGAGGTAGAGAAAGAACAAACTTTTACAATTTTTTAAATTAAATTAAGTAACTCGATTATTTTAAGGAAATTGCCTTAATTATAATAACAATAACAATTTAAACGCATAACGGCGAAAAGCGTTTTCAGCCCTTACTTAAATTGTTTCAGCCAATCTAATTATGCCGTAAATTCATTTTCTTAATTTAAATAATTCGTATAGCTGCACGTAAATTTTTGTCTTTATGGCAATAGTTTGGCCTTTCAATTAATTTAGCTCACGATTTGCTGAACTTGGCCCAATCAGGGACCAGCATATTTTATGAGTGCAACCTTTAGCATTTGCTGTTGCTTATCTCATATGCATATAGGCATTACGATGCCATTACTTGGCATCTGCTTAAACCATTTACCTGTTTGCTATTTGTTGCACGCAAATTGCGTATACGCAGTGTGCCACAGGCACAGTCGTCAGCCCTGGGGACACACGAATTCGCAATCGCATTGACTATGCCCAGGGTTGCCGCTGGGCGCTTCTGTGCGTGTGTGTGTGTGTGTGTGTGAGTGTATGTGGGCTGCGCTCTACGGCCCATAAATGTCAAAGTCAATGCAGTTAGCACGGATCTCGGGCAGCTTGAGAGCTCGGTCTTGAGTCAAGGTCTGCATTGGTTTTGTGCGTGTGCCTGTATGTGTGTGTGTGTGTGGGTGCGCCATAAAATATACAGCAATACGAGGCAGACAATTTCAGATGAAATCGCATGCGTGTTAAAAAAAAAAATATATATATATATATATATGTACTGTATATATCACTTCTTCAGCTGTTGTTGTAGCTGAATAATTGAAACGATAAATTTTTCACACAATAAAGCGCTAGGAATTCAATAAGGTTTACAATTTGAACGGGGGCGGGGGGTGTGGGCGGCCCTGCGACACAGCGAGGCGTGTTGTTGTATCAGGCGCACTCAATGACATTTTACTTGTATTACTTGTAACTTGTTGCTGCCACACATACACACACATGCATAAACATTATTTTATGTGCACACGAACACACAACTCGACAATAAAAATCACGCATGAATTTCATATGTTCACAACGGACACGGCGCAGAGCAGCAACACGCCCCACAGTGCCACTTGCATAAACAACTAGAAGCTAGGCGTCGTGTTGCACGAGTGGGGCTGGTGGTGTGTGGGGGGGATTTGAGTGGGATGTGGCACAAAGCAACGCTTTAGAAAAAAAAATGTCGCTGAACAAAAACCTCAACACACGAGTAGAACAAAATGTAATTACAACAAGGACTTTGCAACGGGCAAAGATGGGCCAGAGAGGGTCCGCAGCAACAATGCAATTGTTGTGCTACCTGTAAATGCAACAATGTTGCATGAGTGTAAGTGTGTGTGTGTGTGTCAGGCAGTGAAAGTGAAGGTTAGCTACCAAAAAGCGTTGTTTTAGCCAGGCAACTGCTGCTGGCAGGTAGCACAGGCCGCCACAAGCTCGACGCTACACTTGAGCTTTATTGCATACATTAAGGGACCGAGCTGGGCCACAGAGCAACGCACACGCACACGCACTCGCACGCACACACGGATACACTCACACGTACACACTCGAAACTGCACCTGGGGGAGTGTGTGTGCGTGTGTGAGTGAGTGTGTATGTGTCTATTTGGTTAATGGATATTGTCGTTTTGGTTAGCAGAGAATGAGAGTGGGCATCACTATAGCGAAATGGAGCGAACGCGAGAAGTGGCATCATAAATAATGCCCCAAAGCCTGATAGATGCTTTAAAGGGCATAAATAAATATAAACCATACTGTGGATACTATAAAAATATATATATACTATATATATTTTCCGGTACATTTGATAAATGGCCATTTAGTAAAGAGATTTTCAACATCAAAATGGCCACAAAATTTCAATTTCTTTCATTGGCCATTGTTTAATAAATTGCAGCAAAGATAAACAATCAAGTTGCCATTTTACTATATTTTGTGCAATAAATTGTTACATTTACATACGTTTATTTACTTTTACCTTTGTGTTTTATAAAAGTTCCTTTGATAACAAAACTCTTAATAAAATTTAAATATTGTCAGATAAATATGTCATTATGCCGTTGTTAAAATGTTAAATAATACCCTATATAGTTATTGTAATCGAACTCTTGCTTTGGTTATTGCTTTGCCTTATTGAGTTTGTAGCTCGTCTGTTCTAAGCTTTACTTCTTGCTTCGCTCATTACTTTGCTTCTCACTTAGCTTCTAGTTTCATTCCTTGCTTCAGTCAGGCTTATTTTGTTGCTTTAAGCCTCGCATATTGCTTGATTTTATGCTTCTCTCTTTAAATTGGTTCTAGGGCTCGCATTAAATTGTTAATAGGTTTCCTACGCTCCTCTATCTGATTACTTTTTTACGAATTAATGTTATTAGCTTTATTCAATGGGCTTCTGACTTTGCTTCTATCTCTCTACTTCTCACTTTGCATCTTGTTATGTTTCTTGCACACAGTGCACTCGGGAGGGAGAAACTTAAAGCATTTTATGCTCATCATTGTTTGGCACTTAGACAGACCGACGACAGCGACGGGGACGGCGCCGCCGCAGTTATGTCGATTAGATGAAGAGACACCTGCACTGGCCACAGTGCCCCAACGACCGACCGACCGAACGACCGCCCGCCCGCCCGCCCGCCCTTTGCTCTTGACATGGCTAACGAGCAGCTGATATGACAAAACGCCATTTGGCTTTTAGACGGAGTGGGGCACACACACGTGCTGGCCAGGTGCATGCCATGCATGGCGCCCCCCGTTGGCACCTGCCCTTACGAGCTGCCGACAGCATCCTTGACATGCTTGCGGGGCACCGTGACAATTGTGCCTGGTCTAGGATTTGGCTTTTGAATTCGGCCTGTTGGCTGTTAGCCTGCTGATGGACTTGTCTGCCACTCTGTGGCTGCTTCTAATGCGTGCGTACCCTCTCCCCCTCTCTCTCTCTCTCTCTTTCTCACTCTCACGCTCTCTTTTCCTCGGCATATTTCTTAATTAAAACTCAACCATTTCGGCTCAATTAAAGTGCCGGGCCGCCAACATGCCTACGCACTCAGCTGCAGTTGCCAACTGCAACATAAATTGCCCAGTAACGAACTCTAATGGCCACAACTCTGGGTCCAAATACCAGTTCGAGTCCAAGTGCGATTTCGAGTTGCCATCATTTCGGTTGCTGCCCACGCAGACAGAAGGCATATACAAAATTCAGCTGTCTGTCAATTATGAGCTCAACACAGAGCTGCAAAATAAACACTTGATGCTGCCCATATACACAATCGATCTAGCTACACTGCTGGACATATAATTAGGGTCAGGTTTTTTTCATTTACTGCCAAATATATATATATTTAGCAGTTAAAGATATACTTAGCATAGCTGCTTGGGAATGAAATTTACAATATATATGCATTAATAGATATTTTTTGATAACCAAATCCTATAAATATAATAAAAATGTAATGTAATAATGACAATCATTCTAAAAATAAATTAGTTAAATGATTAAATTATTATTCTAATATAAGTATAATATTCATATATTTATTATCTATAACTATATGGATGGCATATACAGAATACGGACTCTCCCTGCTATGAAAGTATTAATTTTGTTAATATTTATTTAATGAAATAAATAACACTTAAGGACTGTGCCTAATTATATGAGCAACACAGTGTATACACAAACAGATACATATAAAAAATCACATTTATATATATATATATTTTATATATATATCTGTGCGAAAATCTATTGAATGAACCCACGCAGCTTTGAGTAAAAGAGACGCAAGCGTCGACTGCTCTCAACGTGTGCGTATGTGTGTGTGTGTGTGTGTGTGTGTATCTGTGTGTGAAGGACTCACTGGAATTGAGCGTAAAAATGTGCCAGAAAAACGGGAATAAACATGCGCATCCCCGCATATCCTTGAAAATCCTTGTACACAGTACCGCCTGGATGCGTCTGGAGCGCTGCTGCTCATTCCAGTTTTTTTTTTTTTTTAATGTTATTTTTTTCATTGTGCGATGAAATAACTCAATGCCACACGATGTGGCACAGTCAGTCATTGGGTCGAGCCGGCTCGGCTCGGCTCCTTGACGCTCACCTGACCGACTAAAAGCTACACCCCTCCCATCCCTCATCAGCAGCCGCCACGCTGTTAATGTCACCATGGAGACAGAAGCTGTAGCTATTGCCTGGGCACCCATGCCCTGCCACATGCCTCCCGCCGTGCACCGCCCTTGCCGTGGATATGCAAATCGCCGCACAACACACAAAGGCATCAACTCGCGCTGTGCCTTGAAATTTGCATGTTTTTTTTTGTGTTGTTTTGGGCAGGTGGAAAACGTAGCTTGTAAGTCAATTGGGTTGGAGCTTGTCTACACACACACACACACACACACACATTTTAACACACAGACGCAAACACACACCAACGCACACATTCATTTAGACTGACGCGGGCATTGCATATATTACGGCGCCGCGGGGCTTTTCAAGAGAGAGCCAGAAATTGGGAGAGCGCGCCACTGAGCTCTGTTTGTATTTCGCTTTGTAGTCGCCTTGGGCGCAATTATTTCTTTTTGGTTTTTTTTTTTTGCTTACCATTCCCTACGCTCAGCCACCAATTTTTACCTTAGCGGCAACTCTTCATTTTAAACGCTTTTAGCGCTGCCTTCGAGTGGCTGGCAAACAGCTGAGAATTGTCTGGATTTTAATTTGATATTTAATATATGCTTCTTTTCATGCTAACTTTATTTGCACTAGACTCGACATCAAGTCTTACTGGGTTTTCTAAAATAATATTAGCTTGGCCAGGGCTCTGTTATAAATCCCCAACGAGATATTAAGATAAACAGCTTGGCTAACGTATTTTGCGTTAAATGTCGCTTAGTTAACAACGTAAATGTTATGTAACAGAAACAGTTAATACTGTTAATTACAGCTGCTAACAGTGTGCTGTTTGAAGCTGCTGTTACTTATTATTAAGGCATTAATTATTGCTAATCGAATTATTTACTTTTGGTTTCTAAGAAGTTTGAAGAGGTTTAATAAAAATACTTTTTGAAAATTGCATGAATTTTGCAATAAACCCTTTTAGATAAAGTGCATATTTACATGTTTTCAAAGCTTTAAATTTCGCTTGCAGATACTTGCGCGGTCGAATATGCCTCGAATTTTGGCTGAAAATTCGATAATGCCTGGTGGGTTCCCATTGTGGAGTACTGTCCTTTATGGGCTTCTTACTTGTTCTCATTTTATGACATTTTTAAGTAAGTCGCAAGACGCTCGCGAGGCGTTTTATTCTTTTGTTTTTGTTTTTTTTTTTTTTTTTTTTTGTAATTGAATGCGTTAAATTACAGCAAATTTATGCCTATCAAGTTTGGAATTTTGTTGTGTGTAAGGCCCATGAGTGCCGTTTACGGTTATTTAGGCGCAGGCACTAAGTTTTTTTTACGATCTAGCGACAGGCGAGAAGTGCCAGTGGGGCGGATAGGGATTGGCCGCGTAAAAAATGCTTATTTGGAAAGTTTAGTGGCGGCAGCGCTGACTCATGCGATGCCCTACAGGTGCCCCGCCCCCCCCCAAAGAAAGAGACAGACACCAGCTTTGGAGACTGGAGCAAGGTTACGACCAACTCGAAATCCAAATGGAGCTCACCTAAAGTTGGGCTGGCGCCGCGGAAATGCAGAGCGTATAACTAAAACTTGTTTTTCTTACAGTGCAGCTTGCTTAACGACTGGCTGGCTCGGAGCCGGGTACGGGGATGGTCGGGTGGGTGTTTGGGTTGCTGCCCGCTGGCGGCCTTGAAAGTTGTGCAACTTGCTGGGGATGTCGAGCGGAAGTCGAAGTCGTCGCTGCCGCTTCTCGATGTGGATTATCCGCATTACCTGCAGGCGTCAGTGGCGTCTCCCGCAGGGGCAAACTTTTCACTAAAAGTGGGTGCCAAGCGCTGCTCGAGCTGAGAGTTGCCGCAACGGCAACGCTTTGCTTTAGACGTACAGTGGCTGCCAAATGCTTGCCAAACCGAAAGATAAGAAAGTTTTTGGTTGATCTGAAATTTTTCGTTGCAGATAATGTTACAAACAAATTGTTGAGTTGGCTAAATCAAGTCGAAAAAAATCTGAATTCATGTTTAATATTTATTTTTCGTGCATCAATTATATTGTCTAATATATAATTTAATTTGAATTAAATATTGAAATGTTCGTTTAGGTATTCTAGTATTTTTGTCGCATTTTAATTAGCTCATTCATTTGATTTTTATTGCTTCAGTTGTTGTAAAATTCATTTAATGCATACCAAAACTTTTCCCTTTTACTGCATCAGTTTGCCACGCCTTTTGCAGACGCCTCTGTGCTAGTCTTACTTGAAGCTAAAAGCGTTGCGTATGTAAATGAAAGCCCAAAATATGTTAAGGACATTTTGAATGTGCTGGCTTTTGGCTTTGCCCACGGAAATCCAATAGAAATTTATGTCATTTAAATTTTTCGCAATGCATAAAACGCAATGCTTAAAAACAAAATATATGACCAGCAATATGTAGTCGAAAGCCCCTCCCGTTGGCAAACTGCAGGAAATGAAGGGGCAGGCGAGTTGAAAGCCGGGTGAAGGGACAACTTCAAGGTGGAGAGCAGAGCCGCTGGAATTGCCATGAAATTTATGCGCCAACTGCCAACTGGCTGGCAACAACAAGTTGACAACATTCGGCTGAATCTCTGAAATATTGTATTTTCCCTTCTGCTCCGCCAGCGCCGTCTGCTTCTTTGCTTTTGGCAATTTTCAACTGCTGATTTTCCAATCAGTGCGCAGTTTGTTACAGCCACGGAAAGCTTATTGAAAATATTTGTCCTGCCATGAACTTGAATGTGACTGCGAATACGAAATCGAATGCAACGCCATCTTCATTAGTCTTTGTCTTTCTGGGCAAGGGGGAGAAGTGCGAGCGGCAAACGGAAGTACAGGGCAAGGACCATCAAAGATTTGCCAGTAAGCGTCCACTGCGTTGTTTAAGTTGGCTCAACTGGGCTGGGAGAAAAGGAAAAATCAAGAGCCCTGAGTCGAGTATCTTCTCTTTCCTGTATTTTTTTTGTGCGTGTCTTTCCACTGCAGTGCAGCACTCTGCAGCTGAAGCCGATGCCATGGATTTGACCAAAGATATGTAATTGAAGGGAAAAATACGATGCCATAATTAACATTAAGAGCCTGGAAGACAATGAAGCATTTGGCTGACATTTTTTGTTCTTCCCTTATTTTTTTTTTTTTTTGCTTTCTTACTGCACTGCAGCAGTTCGCATTGAGGACATATAATTGAAGATTGCATAAATATGTAGCCTTAATTAGGAATAAGAGCACTGCAGTTATTGAAGCACTTGACTGGCTTTTTTTTACCATTTGCACTGTACGGCCGCAATCTGCAGACGCAAACGAAGCATATTAAATACTATAATAAATCGAAAAAAAGGTCTTTAAAATATTAGAGAAATCAATTTGAACTCCTCCCCGGAGAGCTGTCACTTAATTCTAATGCATTTCGTTGCCGTCAAAGTGGAAACAATGCAACTGGAGCAACGAGCAACGAGCATCGAGCATCGAGTGCGTCGTTCGCTTGTTATTTTTGACAACAGCGGCTAACACATGAGACTACCCTGCTGCCCGTCCTACCCTTCTACCACTCTGCCGCCCAACCCAAGCCGCTCAGCGAACTAGAAAAAACAACTTCTCGACTGAATGCAAGCTGGAAGGCGAAAAAAAAAAAAAACTTGAAAAACTGCGAGTGCGTGCGTACATCTGTGTGTTTGTGTGTGTTGGTTGCACACTGGGGAGCAGCTGTAGATTTGAAGTAGGCTCTCCTGGGGCTCACTCTGACAATTGTACGAGAATTTTATATTTTTTTTCCTATACCGTTTTTTTTTCTTTTCGAAATATTTGTCTCATTGCCGCGCGTATTACTTTTTTTTTAGCTCTGGCAATTGCCGAGCTGCTGCGCGGGCAAACTAAAAAATATGGCCAAGTTTTGGCTCTAGGCGATCTCCATGGCGCTCCATGGGCGATGGCGATGGCAACGGCGACAATGTGAATTTATGGCGAGCTACGTGGGAATACACTCAGCTAGCTACCATATGGATAGGTATACATATGAATAGATATATGTACGCATATATATATATACATACATATATCTTACCTATATACACTTCTATGTTTCATGTGTGGCTTTTACATTTTGCGCTCCGTTTAGTATTTGTCGTTGGCGGGGTTTTTTTTTTTGCTTCTTTCTACCCAGTTACTGTGTTTGGTCTGCTTAAAGCGCCGTGAAAATGTTGGCCAAGAAAATTGAAAAATCCGATGTGGAATTGAATAATGTGCTGGCACGCGAAAGCAGCTCAAGTGGGTGGTGTACGGCGGGCTAGCGAGTGCAACAGTCAGCGACGCGCTTTGTGGCATGTTAGTAATGCGACAAGAAGATTTATGCAAAGTCCTGAGAGTTGTGCATTTCGAATTGATAGCGGCACACACGGATTTGTACAACAGGAAGGACCTCTAAAGTTTTATGTAGCCCTAGCTAAGCACAACAAAGGACAACGAGTGGTTAATAAATTGGGTGAAAAACAAGCAAGAATAAGTAAATAGAAGTTGCTTAAAGAAAACTTTAACGACAAACTATCTGGAAAAAATGTAATAAGCGACAGCATCATGGATCTATCTAAGTATCTTGACCGACTTGCTTTACTTAAGTGACATGTACAGCCCAAACTGTCGAGATTTTGAAGAATTCCATCCCAAACTGCAGAATGATCAAAATGCATAAAAATGTATTTGCTACCTTTCAAAAATCCCTAAAATTAGTGAAGAGTTAATCTATGTAAAGATAAGCTTTAAACTTATTTCCTCATATGTACCCAGGTTAAATCTTTCGTATTACAAAAATGTTTCAAACACGATTCTGACAAAAATATGTGTAAAAAAAAATGATAAAAGTGTGCCCCTATGCTCTTAACTTTTGAAACAGCCCCGAAAATTATTTTTGGATGGCCTCATTAAATTCGCAGTTTTAACTTTACATATATCGTGTGCATAAAATATTCTTAAAGTTGAAGACGTGCGCTGCATTTAAAATTAAATGTTCGCCTTGTGTGAAATCAAATCCATTAATTAAGTAATATTAACAATTATATATTTAATTAAGTTCGCTAAAATGTTTGCGTGGCTTTTCATTAGCCACACACACAAACTTAACTGCGTGTAGGTGTGTGGGGGGGGGAGCTTATGCTGTGTAAATGTGTGTTAAGGGCCTAGGCTGGGGCGGGCGTGTGGGGTCAAAAGCGAGCACTCACCTTTAATTATCACAAGGAAGATCAACGCGACAAACAGCGTGCACGACGTAGACGAGTCCATGTCCTTGGTTTTGTTGTTTGCGTTGTTTTTAGTTTAAATTGCGAGCACCGTTGTTGTTGTTGTTTTTGTTTTTGTTATAGTTGTTGCCCCGTTGTTGTTGCTGTTGTTTTGAGAGTGAAAGTGTCTGCCAGAAGCTGCAACAATGTGTCGCCTGTCGCCGCGGGTTTTAAGTAGCCAGCGCCCAGCGTCCCGCCTCGCTAGTCCTGGCACGTTGCCGTGATTAGCAGTAAGGCCAAAAGACAAACGCGTCGAGTGGGTCAGAGTTCAGCGCAGCGTGCCAAGCTATGAAGGCCAGTTCTGTTGCACTCTATCTCTTCCTCTCACTGCCTCTCTTCCACTCTCTCTCTCGGTCTCGGTCTCGGTCTCTCTCTCTCACTCTCTCTTTCTCTTGCTCCTGCTGCAGCTTATACACTTATTAGAATATTTGTCGTTTATATTTCGCTTGTAGCTTGCTTTTGATTTAGAATTTGTCTCTAATCCACTTTTTTTAATCTCTGCACAAATTTACCAGCAAAATTTCTTCATTCCGTTCTTATTTTGCCTCTCGCTATCTCTTTATTTTTTAATGTTGTTTGTTTGGCAAATATTTTGTGTTTGTTTTATTATTTTTTTTTTTTGCCTTCCTTCAGAATTTTTGGCTGCTGCGGTTTGTTTGCACTACTTTTATTTTATTTTTTTTTGAGGTTATGGCTGTTGCAAATTTAATTTCCGGTTTTCTGGTCACGCATTTTCAGCAGGCTCTTTATTTATTTTTATTTTCAAAGTTTTGGTTTGTTTTTGTTTTTGCTTTTAATTTACATAATTTGCACTTGAGTACTATTTTTGCTTTTTGTATTTTTTTTTTGTTCAAAAGAGCTTGAGAAACCGTAAGTCGCAATTGTTGCTGTTGTAAATTTGATTATTTTAGTTTAGCTTGTTCAGTTAAATATCGTTGTTTCGTTCAAGTGTGAAGAGTTGCCTGTAAGAAAAGTAAATATAAAAATTATCAACATTTTGCTTATAATGTTCAAAAGGCACAACATTTCTAACATTTTGCGATAGAGAGCTTCGAGATTATAAGCTATATGAATTAAATCGTGACGAGTATCTAATAGACGAGTCTCTAGTTAAGTTTCTGAAAGATTCTCGGACTAAAGTATCGTAGATCTGCAAGAGCAAGGGTATTGCATCTCTGCCTAATCCTCTTGCTGTACTTAGTTTCGTTAACTACTTTTTGTTTGAATTAAACCAAGTTTCAACAGTCTGAGCTAAAAACTGTAATCCCTTAAAATGTAATCTCAGTTATTTTCGCTTTTAGAATTTATCTTTCACTATGAATATAATTTAGTTTTACCAACAAATAATACTAAAAAGATAAACTTTTCTTTTTAACTGTATCTCATTAGCCGATTCCCCTTTTACGCCGTTTTTTTTTTCGCAAGATTCACTTTTTGAAGTTCATATTTCTCGGGCCACAACTTAGCAGGTTGCGGTTGCTTCCAAATGCCAACTGGGGGGAAAATGCTAGAAAAAAATGCAGATATATATATATATATATATATTTACGGCACGCAGTTCTTTGAGCCACGTCGGATAGAAAACCACAACAAAAAGTTTGCCAGACTTAATGTTTAATTAAAAATTGTGTACACTGTTTAACCCTATTCTAGGCTTTGACCTCATTACTGACCAGAGCCGCCTGCTTTGTCACCTTGGTTGGGCACCCTACTCAGCACGCCCACACGCCCACACGCCCAGCCTAACCCGGCGGCGCCCACATTGATTAGTTTTTTGTTTTCGGTCAACAAACTTGAGTAAATTAAAACAATGAATTTGCGTAAAAGCGCGCGAAAACACAAAAACATAAAAGGAGCGAAACCAAATGCGCGCCTGGCGCAAATTAAAAATCCATAAAAAAAAAAAATGCTTTCGCAGGCGGCTGCCAATGGGCGGGGCCCACAAACGCGTTACTGATGCTCGAACAGAGTCGAAGATGGGGGCTATGGGAAGTTGAGAATGGAGCGAGAAGCGTGGAGAGTGGGGCCGCTGGCAGCTGACTGAGAAATGCAGTAATTGAAATACATGCGGCGAGGCTGCGTGTAACGTTCCGCCTGTTTCGCAAATGAAGAAGAAGAAGAAGAAAAAATACTATAGCCTGCTTTCAGGCATTCCCTCCATCCCGACCACAATCATTTACACGCGTGTGTTGCACTGCGTATACGCTTTAATTTTTAAAGTTAACCAGAGGTTATATTAAACATCAATCAGTCGTAATGCATGATGAGCCCCATCTGACAATTCGTACACTCAGAGAAAAAATACATTCTACATTTTAGTTAGAACTAAATAAAAGCAGCTTATTTCTTATTATATATTCCAATACTATAAGAGCTTTATTAAAAACTGAAACAGTTTAAAAATACTTTATACTATTTTAAAAATACAAATTTTCTGTGCAACCATTTTTTCAGCAACCATATTTCATATTAAAATCGCGTATATTATTTGCAGACGATTTCTTGGAACGTGCTAACAAAAAGATGCAAACATTTGTAAAGGTAAGCTTCAACTTTTATTCATTTAATTTTAATTAAATTTAAGATTTTTAAACAAATCGGCAAAACAAAAGAAGAAATTTCCTTTATGCCAGCCTTTAACAGAGTATCCGGGCTGCGGCTCGGCTGAAAATGTTTGCCTTTTTCGTGGATACTTTATTTTATTTTATATAACAAATCGCAAATTTGTCTTTGTTTGAGCACAGTTGAGAGGGTCTGCTCCCACCCGTGTGCCGCCTACTCTATGCTCTACGCCTCCACCCTATTTGATTTTATTTTGTCTATGGCCGCGTCAGCTGTTTGCGTAATTAGGGGCTTTATGAGTTATGTGGCAGGAAATAAAGGGAATGGGAGGAAAGTTTAATTTGCAGAGACTCTTCGGAATTTTTTTAAGTACTCGCTTTTGATTTTGTTTTTTTTTATTCTTTTACGTAAGGGGATATTTTTCATTGTTTTTATTGTATTGCTTTGGCCTTGTCGCGGTTAATTAATTTCAAGTTTAGTTTTGCGTTTTTCGTCTTTTGTTGTGTTTGCGGCAAAGTTTTTAAAGTTAATTTAATGCTTCACCAATGCCTCGAGTCAAACACAATGAGCCTTGAAATTGGAAGGCCCGACTCCCGCATGCCACCTGCCGCCACCTGACCGCAACCCATTTTGGCCACTAAAAGTTGCAATCACTGAGGAGCGTCAATAATAAAAAAAAAAGAGAGGACTCGCGCTTGGCCCAAAGTTGAAGTCGCTTTTTTAGGCTCCCTGTAGACAGAGCTTTACACGTCGAGGTGTTACATTTTTTACACATTACAGTTTCAGAGTTGCCGCCTTGCTGCCTTGCAGAGTTGTCGAGTTGTGTAGCTTGTTTGCATAGCTGGTTCCCGGCAGGGGACTCGCTTTTAGGCGTTTATTCCTCGTTTTCTGACAGCTTTTTTCTCTTTTTTTTGTCACCTGAAGAGCTCTGTTCATAATTGAACCCTTTGGCATACACACGGGCACACACCTACACACACACACACGCGCAGGCACAACGTTGGCAAACTTGTTTGAATTTATGCTTTAGGAAGCACAAAAATCGCCAGCCAAAGTGCTTTTTGGCGCTTTTGTTTGCACCACTTGCATTTTGTGCAGCAGTTTTTGTGTAAAATATTTAAGTGAAAACTTGTGATAAGAATATATTTGCATAGGATAATCTTCTTTTAATTCAGGTGGTAAATATTTGGCAACATAATGATAAGTAAGCACCTTAAGGGGCCTCTATAAGATTAACTACATAATTAATTGAATTGTGACAAGAACGCTTAGCTTCTAAATAGTTAAGCGGTAAAATTCTGAAATTAACCACATCATCCCGGATAATTGTTGATTTGCTTTAGGATGTAAGTTTTATATAGATTATGTATATTTAAAATATGCTTTTTGAAGTAAGTCTAGCCTTAAATCATTTTTAACCGGAACAAATTTTAAAAAGAAACGCGCAAAGTTTAAAGAGTTGTCTGTATCTGTGGACTGAGAGACGTTGTCAGCCGAAATCAGCTTAACCTTGTTAAGAACGTGTTAAACGGTTAAAAAACGTAAAAGCGAGCATACTCAAGCTTTACTTTTACTTTAAGCAGTCTTACAGTCAAAAAGCACAAGGTTTTTTCTTCACAACTATAAAAAAAAAGAAAACAAATGTAACCACGCATTTTGGTATTCTGTTTCCGAAGCTATTTATTCTAACTGGTTATACTCTAAATTTTTGCTTGTCATCTGTACAGGCTAGTAAACCGCTAAGAACTTAGTTAGATTTGTGTTCTATGTTCTATAGTAGCATTCAAAATTCAAAGCTCAAATACAAGTATTAAAAACCTCTACGGATTGTAAGCTAAATCTATATACCTAAGCAGACACCATATAAACTTGTACAAACAGAGCAATGCGAAGCTGTTTAGCAAGCACAAGCACATACATACGTAGAAACACACACACACACACACACATACGTACATACACACACAGACACACGCTCAAAGCTAATAAACAAAATTTGCACAGTTGAACGTCAATGCGGAATAAATTGAGAAAAATGCACTTTCAAACATTTATAGCAAATTTTCAATAGTAAAAATTCGTTTTCCTATAATTTGTTTTTTCCTTTTGCCCCCTTTTTGCGATATTCATTTGAAAGTCTCTCGATGCTGGCCTTTGGCAGCATGGCCTGCACTCAACGGCACTAACATACCGATAAACACTACCATTCACACGCACAGACACACACACACTAACAGAGACCACATGCAAATATTGCCATGCGCTGAGCGTCGAGCGTCAAAAGTCATTTGGCCAAATAGTGCTGCATACTTTTGTGCGCGCGCTTTCAAGTGCGGTTATTGGCGCGCTCTTAACATACTCTAGGCTTGGGGTTGGAATTGCGCCATGCCCAGCCATGGCCTTTGTTAGCCTAAAGCCCAAACAACAAGTGCTTTGTAATTAAAACTGCAGCAAAAAAATATCAACAACTGCTGCAAAAGCGACAGGCAATTACAAAAAAATTTAATTTTGATTGGTTGTGCATATAAATAAATGCCATATAACTAGAAGTGTTTTAGTTTGGGGTATATTCGTTTTACCCTGATTCAAAAAAAACATCAATGTTTTCCTAAGCAACATATAACAACCAGTTTATGTAGATCTATCTTCCTTTTTGGTAACATTAACAAAAAAAAATATGTTTGAGTATATCGAATAGCCATCACACGAATGCTTAGTCGCTATTTAAGTTCTAGTTGAGAATACTTTTCGTTTTTTTAAGATATCTGAACTTAGCTCATCAATTGCTATGCTCCTAAGGGAAAAATAATTTTTAGGAACTAGCGTTCAAAAATTAAATTTAATTTTATATAAAAAAAATGGTATACATTCGATTTGATATCGATTTATTGAAATTAACATTTGATAATAAATAATGTTTATTCGGCATATATTAGATTTAATTGATCGAAAATATTCCATTGGCAGCATTTAAATAAAATAAAGTAGTTTATTAAAAACACTGGCAATGAAACATTTTTGATCAATTAAATTTAATTTATGCCAAATACCTCTCATAATTTGACCACTGTGCAGTGGCTGCAGCAGCGCAGCGAGAATGCTTTGCTTTTGCCGCATGTCCACGCCCACTAGCACGCCTTTCAACTGGGTCAGTCGATGATGGTGTGAATGCCTGTCTATGATGGGCATCGACATTATAAACAATTTGCAGCTATTGACGCACTTTAATTAAACTAGCGACCAAAATTCCAAAGAATTTCTGTATAAATATGTATAGCATAGTATTTATCTGCAGCTATAATCTATTTGGTTAGCTGTTGCAGCTGTTGTTGTTATTTTTGCTCTTGCTGCTGCTGCTGCTGCTGCTGTTGGGTATCACATATACGAATACACAAGTTAATTTCATGTTGGCGCAAAGGAAATGGCACTGCACACAAAGCCAAAGACAATGGCCAGGCAGGCTGGAAATGCGCGTCTGCAGCTCGAGGACGTTGGGCATGTTGGTTGGGGCAGGGGAACAAGAGTCTTGCCCAGACAGAAATTAAATTGAAAATGTGCTGGGTGCAACAGCAACATGAGCCGTGCAGACTAAAAGGAAATAAAGCACAAGCAATTGCCACAGAAAAAAAGAAGAAAAAACTGTGCAACAACAAGTGGCCAGTGGCAGGTGGGGCTGGTTGGCAGGACACACGGGCAATAGCTACGGCAACAGCAATGGCAACGACAACGACAACGGAAGCTGCCGGTTGCAACCGGCAGCTCAACTGTATTATTATAAAAATGCAGGCAGGCCTCTTATAAGTTGGAAATTGTCTCAGATTTAGCAAAAGGCAAAAAGAGAAATACCTGCTGGCCAGCAATGCCAACGTTTTAATGCCCTTACCAATACACTAAAGAAGTTGGGCTTGAGTAATAAATTGGGGTAGTTACAGCTACGCATACATTCTCTTATAGGATACTGTTGAAGCATTAGAGGTTTTTCTTATAGTTGTAAGCATTTTACCTAATGCCCGACACAAGAGAACACCAAAAAATTACAACTTGCTTTACTTTGCATATAAATTAATGAATTATAAAGCATAACTCAGCTTAAATCAACAAATGTTAATAATAAAATATAATGTTATTTCTTGGTTATTTTCGTAAAGGCAAATGCCTCAAAATTCACTAATTAAAATACAATTTAATTTACAACTTAAGGAGAATATACCATAAACAAAAAAAACGGCATGCATTCATAATAATAAATAATAATAATAAAATAATAAAGAATAGTATAAAATTGAAAAATAAAATCTGTTTTAAACTCCAGGCGCAGATGTTTAAAATATTGCCCAGGTGCATCCGAAATATGTAGAAAAAGAAATATATTCAAACAAATTTGTTTTCAATTTTAACTTTAATAAATTAAATCACGGACACCGAGGCAGCTAATTAAATATTTTAAATAATAAAATAATATTCTTTATTATTATTATATTCTTTATTATAAAAAATTCATGTATTAACTTATTCGCATAATTTAATTTATACGAGCTCACAATAAATTCAGAAAGTGGCTGAATTTGTTATATTCAAGAAGTGCTATTATTCATTTTATGTTATGTATTTGTTATTTATTAAAAGCGCTTAATAGTGAACTTTTCTCGTATTAAAATAAATATTTGTGTCTATTTCAATGCAGCATTTGTAAAATTAATGTGAAAGGAAAATTTCGAAAATGTCCACAAAGTTTTGCTTAACTTTTACTATTTGTGCAAATTTTTAAAACTGCTTACTTATATATGTATCATTTGAATGTGGCCCAAACGGATCTTAAAATCATTTAACTGAATCTTTTATACCGTTTGCTTTCGATAAGCAAATTTTGTATGCCTGATGGGTAAAGCATTAACTTTGTTCTGACCTACAGTGATTTCCCCAGTGGGTAGCAAGCCGGCAAGCCTAATCACATAGCTATTATACACTGTGGCATTTGGCAATAAAGCCCCAGATGCTGGGCTCTTAAAGCGCCAGACAAACAAAAGGAGCTGTGAGGTGCTGCCTGTGGGTGGGTGGGGAGTACAGTGGAAGCCAGCCACAGCAAAGGAAGCCTTCACAACATTATTTAGGTTTAATCAGCAAAGCAGATTTGCATGGGACAGTTGCCTGTGCAGCAATGAAATAAACCAGCTGGAATTGAAAGATAGAACCCGAGACAGGCTCAGACATGGAGAAATGGCTAACTAAACATGCACACGCTCATACCAACACAGTCAGCTAGAAACATCAAACAAACGGCAATCCCCACTAACTCTTGCTGCAGCTCGGGTTAGTTTGGAGCGGTTCGGTTTCGGTTCGCTTGGTTGGGCCAAGCGCACAAAGGCAAAAACTATTATAAACTGTTGACAACTGGGGAAATGAACTTTTCAGCCAAAATGACAAACGTCCGACAGAATGACAGACTGACAGACAGTGCAAAACACTCAATGCGGCATTTAAATTAGATGCTGGCCTTTTTTCTATCTCTCCCAGCAAAAAGAGGAAGCACAATGCGTGTCTAAATAAACAACATGGAAATCTTTTCACAAAAGTGTTAATTAATCAAACTAACTTAAGGAAACGGAATAACAGTGTTGCCTTTAGGAATAGCGTCGATATTAAAGAAACCAGTTGAAAATGTTTGAATTAAAAACAAAACAAATTAAAAAAAATTCAAAAATGTTTTTTTCGTTGCACACATTTTTTGTGCTCACAGTGAATAAAAAGCAAATTAAGCAATGCTCGTTGAGAGACGGCAACTGCATTTGCTCTCGCAGGACAAGACGAATAGAAAAAAATAACAACGTGTCGGAACACATTTTCCCTTCAAATCCAGTACGATAAATTGCAACAAATTTTTGTGCGGCATATGTGCGTGTGTGTGTGTGTGTGTGTGTGTGTGTGTGGCAGCATAAGTGGATAAAAACTGGTCCATTTAAAAACGCCTTCAATGCACTTGCTGTACGCAAAACATTCGCCTGGCCCAACTTCAGCCATCAAACCAATCTCCTGTTTTTCTACTTTTTTTGCTGATGTCCATCTAACGAAAATTGCTTTCGGTGATTTTTATTGGATTTCGTATGTACCTAATATGAAATTCATAACAACCAAAACTGCAACTGCCACTGCAACGAACGACTCTGAATGCGACTGCGAATGCGAATGCGATGGCCGACTGTCGACTGGTAGCTCTGCACAGTTTGCATTTGCTTTAACGCCATTTAAAATATATTTTCAACGCTGAGCTCAACGATTTTTTTTTTGATTGTTGGTCGGCGGTCGGTCTGACAAGCTGTCCCTATACACTATCCATGCAAATAGAGCATAAAAGATTAGATGGGCAAAGTACGACATATTCTGCTATTTAAAAGAAATACTCCAAGATCGAGCCTAAGTATTATAAAAATAAGTTAATTTCTTAAGCAATAAACATGTTTTTTTATATTGCGCAACACTTTAATAAACGTATGACTGATAATCGTTTTAAAAGCACATTAAAGCTTTCTACGTAAATGATATAAAAGATTAATCATAAAATATGATCGATTTTTATATTAAAATATTTTGTGAAAGCTGCTATAGTGTTATTATTTTTATTATTTATATTATATAATCTATATAACCTTTTATATTTTTTATTCGAATATCTGCTGGGAATTAAAGGAAAGCTGTTCAAAGAAACTTTTATCATATATTTTAGTAAAATCATCATCCCATAAATCGTTTATTTGCGCCAAATCTCATATAAGGCTTTAAATATCCCTTAAAGCTCTCAATATCTCTTAACAGCTGAAAGCTGCATTCATGTCTGAGCACAGCAGAATTAAACTGAGCTGAATTTACATGGTCGAAAGCTAAGCAAGAGGAATACTACCACAATGAATGTGTCAGTTGGATACGTTGTGCTTAAATTTAATTTTCTTTTAACATTAAAAAAGAAGAGTATTTAAAATGCGCTTTGCTGGAAAGGTTTTCCTATGGTTCCTATGGAAATTGGACATTGACTGCACTGAAAATTGTGTGTGATTTAATTTTAGCATTTTGTTAATTTTGCAGCGTTTGTTAAATGGATGTCTAAAAATTTTGATATTCGATTTTTGAGGGATTTTTTTTCTTTGAGTGCTTTTTACTTACCCAGCAAATGCGTTGAGGGTCGTGCGTTGAGTTGGCAACTCGGTTGTTGTTGTTGCTGTGGTTGTTTTTGCAGCTGCCGCAGTTGTTGTTGTTTTTGTTGCAAGAGTTGCTTTTGTTGTTGGTACACTATAAACTTGCCTAAGTGGTCGTCGTTGTTGTTGTTGTTGTTGTTGTTGAGGTGGCTGCAGCTGCAAGCAAGCGGCGGCCTTTTCGTTTTGGCAATGGAACAAACTCAACAAAAATGTTGATGAATGTTCCATAATTAATTAAGAAATTAATTTAATTTAATGGCTTTGTTTTTTTAGCGGCTGTTTTTTCTTTTTAGCTTTGTTTAAACTCGTTTAATGGCGTGCGCTTAATGTTAAACATTTAAAATTTATTTATTGTTGCCATTTGTTGTTGCATTTGTTGTGTATTCTGTTGTTGTTGTTTTAGTTGTTGCAGATGCTGGATGATTGAATGGCAGTTGCAATTGATGATTGGGCGCTTGATTGGCTGGTTGGTTGGCTGATTGATTGAATCGATTTAGTATTTTTGATTTTGGGCTGAGGCGAAATTGAGTTTGCATTTTATTTATTTTTTTTTTTTCTGTTTATTAGCGTAGTTTAGTGTGTAGATACAAAGATACTGAGAGATAGATGCATAGGTGTAAATGCAAATTAAGCTGGCAATTTGTATTTAACATATTCTCTTTTATTAGTTTTACATTTAACTACATTTGCTTTTATAATTATGAACACTTAGTTATTGTTGGATTTGTTTTTGGTTTATCAATTTCCTTAAGTTGTTTTTTTTTATTTCTATTTTAGTTGTTATTGAATCGTTTTTATAGAGCTAGTTATTTAAATATTTGCATAACGCATTTACGATTCGATTTTTATAAAAAACATTATTTAAATTGTACGCATAATTGCATTTTATCTGTGCGGCATTAAAAAAAAAAGGAGATATTAAAAGAGAAATTCTTATGAGTATTTACTTATTTTATCAATATGTATACAAATTAGTAATTGTGAAACATGCAATATTTATTCAAATATCATGAAATTGAAAGTGAAATCGCGAGACGAAATGAAATAACAGGTGGTAAAATGTTATATGATTAATGAAAATGTTACCTTATATACATATATTGGCATGATTTACATTTGCAATTTATTATATTGCCAATTTAAAATATATGAATATTCATAAATTAATATTTAATATTTATACAGCTGGAGGCGCACGCTTAAAAGTCTGCTATGAGTTTTAATTCATCGCATTTTCCTTTAAAAACTGTTAGCTTAACAGCTCGCTGTTAAGTTAACATAGCGGAAACTAAAGCATTACAGTCCTTTGTTCCAAGTGTTTAGTTAAGTGAGTTTCCTCGCTTAAAATACTTTATGTGTCTTAATGTCACACACAGTTTGACTTTTGCGGTATATATTATAGATTAACAGAATTTGTATATAAATATTTATGTAATATATGTTTTTATATTTTATGTACGGATGTGCATATACATATATATTACATACATTTATATATAAATTCTCACATAAAACCCAAACCAATTTTCAATTGAAGACCTTCAGATAAGCCATCTCATTTATCTGCTGTTGATGCCCAGTAGGTAATTTGATCATTTTTGTTCCCCCAACATAATAGCTGTGAAAATTGATTCCTCTGCCAATTTGCTGATGAACAAAAGAGCTGGCCACAAATTAAGCTGGTGCTGTGCAATACTGCACGCAATTTGCGGCATTATAGCGCACTGTCCGCAAACCACTTTATAAAGCCGTGCAAATAAACATCTTTAGCTGTCTGCCTGTTGCATTGTCCGGGCATTACGACACAAAAGCCCATTGATATTGGGCGTAGGATGAGCAATAGAAGAGATATATATAAGAGGAGCTATGATAATGAAGTTTGCTTGTGGATTGTCGCTAGTTTTTAATGAAATACCCTAGCATTATCCTTTCCTATTTCCTATCCCGGTGAACTGCTATTGTATCCAATACAAGTTCAGACAGTGAGAAAATGTCTTGAAAACATTTGCCATTGCGACACTCTCAAACTGTCACAGCCCATAAAATTCAATTCAATACAAAAAAAGCAATTTGCCTTGTCACGCCCAAGCTCATGCCCATCACGTGCCACGATTTACTGACAAAGTTTCGAGGGTCGACACTCAAAAACTGTAACGAAAGCAACTAAACATTAGTTTAATGTGACTGTCCCCTGCCCTCTATCCCCAGTCCCCTGCCATTAGATAACTATGAGTACTATGAGTACTCGTCCGTTTGGATAGCTGAGCGCAAAGTTGAGCAAAAGTCACTTTAAGCACCAGCCATTGAAATTTCCGTTATGAGAACCAACCACGAACCAAAAATAAGAAAAAATAATAAAAGGATAACAAAAGTGGTAAATGAGATAGGGCACTGTAAAAGATCAGGGAATACCCTATAAACCATTTAAGTGCTGCTCAGACAGCAGTAAAACTAACAAGTGTGCTTAACATTGTTATTGATTGATTACTTCAAATTTAATAAAGTTAAATCTTTAGTTCGGCATAAAAGAGAAAGCATTACCGAACGCGTAACTAGTCATAAATGTTATAGGCGTGTGATTGGACTCGGAGCTATAAATAAGCTGCATATGCTGGAAACCATTAAATCGAAATGGAGGAAATGATCAAAAAACCTCTGTACTATATAGGCTACGCTCTGTTGATATAGTTAAGGAACAGTTGTGAAACAATGGCAATATCATAAAGTGCTGTATTAATCGTAAAGTCTTTGATATGTGAGCTTCACAGTGTTTGCACAAGTATCTAACCACGCCATATCTCTAACTTTATCTGCTTTACCGGGCTGCAAACCTAATACACCTTCTAAATACCCTTTTGGGGCATAAAAATGACAAAAAAAAAAAGAGTTGAGCCACTGTCCAAAAATGGCGAAAAAAAAAGATGAACAAAAAAGAAAAAGGAAATCACTCGGCTGGTTGGTCACTCCTGTGTTTGGCGCTTCGTTTGTTATTGTTGGTGTTTGTGTTGGTAAAGAGCGTTGTTATTTATGACAATTTCATTGTCTTGTCTACTCGCTGCCCTTTTTACTTCCGCCTTTGCCTTTTGCTTATGCTTGGTCCAACAACAGGACACACAAATAGGAGGTGGAGCAAAAAACGTTGCTAGCTCTGGCTTTGCCTTTGTGTAGCATACTTTTATGCGCGCGGCGTTATCAAACGTTTTCCGCGCTGTTACGCATATTGATACCCTACAGCGCCATGCGAGAATAGGGTATATATATAAAAAAATGGATTTTTCAGCCTGGAGTTTTGTTTTTTTGCATGTTTGTAAAAATTATGCATTTCATGGCATGATTTAAAGTGATACAATTTTTGTCACTTCCATTTGATTTTATCACTGAGCAGCTGTTAAGTCTTATGAATATAGAAATTGTATAAGTATCTGTTGATTTTAGCAAGGAGCAAGAACGGGAATTTATAAATTGTTTAGTTTTCACTTAAAAACATTTGGAAGGTTATCTAATAATCAGTTTTTCCTTTGAAGGAAATAAAAAAATATTAAGGCGAATAAGAATATATTGATGGAATTTTTCAATTTTTTATTAAAAAACTAATCTTTTGAGAGATTTTCACTTCTGTACGAAAAAGTATCTACTCCCAAGTTACTTACTCCTACTCTTAACTTAGTATTTGTATTAAAATAAAAATAATAATTCCAATTTTCTGAAATATACTCTATTTAGACTCTTCTTGTTCCCAATCCCGAATATATACTACATTTATACAATAAAAAATATTTTGAAAACGCATTTTGATACAAAGCGAAGCTTTTGCACTTGGTCCAACTATTTGCTTGCTTATTTCTATGGGCATAGAAATATTTTTCTGCTCCTTAATCTTAGACTAGACTTTTTTCAAGTGTTGTTTAGAGGGTGTCTCAAGGTACTTGTCTCTAACTGAGCTCATGTTATCACTTGTGTGTATTTTTTTACGCATCCTGATTTAGACAGCTTTTTAAACAGCTCTATCTGTGTGATGTCTCGATGGTGTGTAAGAGAGTGTGTGCGTGTGTGTGTGTATGCTAGTGTGCGTGTGTGTGTTCAGTCTGTTATCAGTTCAGAGAACTCAGCGTCCATTGATGGAAAATTTGAGTGCGAATGGCGAGAGCTGGCTGAGTTTTATTTTATTTCGTTGCTTGCGAGTTTGAGTGAAAAAATGATTGTAGAGCGCTTGGAAATGGCTCAGCCTCTCAGACGAGCAGCCGAACAGTGTTTACACTTGGAAGCGAACGAGACGGCGACGAGGACAACGAGCACTGAGACTGCCAATTGTTGCAAACGGCAGCCAGTCGGGATAACAACCAACCAGTCAGCCAGTCAGCCAGCCAGAAGAGTCCTGTGTACCTTTTTTTAGCTGGTTCTGGAGCAGAGTACTTTGTGGCCAAGAAGCTGCGACGCATACAAAAAAATATTTATGTATAAGCAATTCGAGTTCACGCAGCAGTTGGCTTAGAAAATTCTTTGAGCTAGTGTTTGAGACATTTTTGGGCTTAGGAATTCTATTTAATTAACCCTTGGCTGGCGATTGTCATAAATCTGCGCACGCCTGCAAAAATTGTCCTTTAAGTGTTTTATGGCTGGCGCATGTTATCGAAATATGAGTTGTTGTTGTTGTTGTTGTCGCTGCTGCTGCTGTTATGTGCTCCAATTCGCCCGACACACACACACACACTTACTCTAATAGACACTCGGCAGCAACAACAATAATAGACGCGCACAAATATTTGCAACTTGTTTGCGCTGCTTCTGCTGCCTTTTTTTACCTCTCTCATATTTTTATGCTGATAAGGAAATGCTTTTGAGCTATGATGAGAATCTGTTAACCAAGCGTGCAACACTTTGTGGCATGCAGCAGCAGCAACCCCAATCAGACATAATGAGCAATTAAAAACTTTTTTCAACACAATTTCAATTGTGCCACCTTACTGCCACACTGCGTGGCCATTAAATAGTAAAACAACAAAACAACAAAAGCAGCAACAACACCAGCATGTTTGAGAACGTGTCCTGTGCCAGGAGTCGAGCCGCAGCAGCAGCAGTGCCAGCAATGATGGATGTGAGCTTAGGCAGCCAGAGCTCCATGGCTTGTTTGCCTGCACGTTGCCACATGTTGCAGCAACCGCTGTGGCAGCTGCTGCTGCAGCGACATTTGATTGTTACAAATTTGTTGGCTAACTTTTAATACACCTTTTAATACACATAATTCTAAAATTAAATTGAAAAGAAAATATGTTAAAGTTAACATACAAAAATTAATAAACAAAACATTTCATAATATAGTTTTATACAATTAGATGCAACTAGATATGTTAATTCTATATTTAAATTTAGTTGTTTGTATTAATTAGCAATTATAAAAAATAAGCCCACTAATTAAAGTGTATTTTTTTTGTTATTTTTTTTTTTTCAAATAATTTGTTATACCATATTTTGCTGGTCTGAGAATTATTTAACGTAACATATGTGAATATCGAGTTCGTGAAATAATTCAACTTTTCACAAGAACAAAATATTTTTCTGAATTTGTTTTAAAAAGTAAATGTGTTTGATAATCATTAAAAATGTTGGGCATAGTCTTTTATTGTAGCTGTTGCCTTGTAAAAATATATTGGTGAAATATATTAAACACATTTCGTTGAATTTTTTCAAAACGTTTCATAGGACATTATTTTCTCCATTATTTTCAATAAAATATCATTAGGATCAAATCACAGCAGCCATTTAATATTAATTTTAAAATTTAATGTAATTACAAATATTTTTTTTAATATTTTCCATCTTTTCTTTGAAATGCGTATCGCTATTATTATTTTTATTTTTATTTATTTTTTTATTATATAATTTAATATTATTATTATTATTATTTTATTACTATTATTATTATTATTATTTTTATTATTATTGTTATTATCATTATTATTATTATTATTATTATTATTATTATTATTATTATTATTATTATTATTTCATTGCCTAAGAAATTTATCTAGAACATAATTTGAAAAAAGAAAATACTTCGTTTGCCTCGTGAGATAAATAAATGTTTGTGAAAGTTGGTCAATTGAAGTAAATAAATTCTTTTTGCTTATGAAAAATTGCTGCAGCATAAAAAGTATATTTTGTATGGCAACTGAATGCTTTGAAGGAGCATAACAGATGCAGGCAGTGTTGGTAAATGCTTTTTGCTCCCCTCCTACATCTCACGCACTTCATAGACATTCGTGTTGCTCCCATGAGACATCGATGTGAAGCTAAAGGTAGCAACTATCCATCTATCTATCTATATATCTATCTATCTATCTGACTGTGTGCGTGAATGTCTGCTTACCTTGGCTATCAAATGCTTTATCCAGCCATCCCTCTGCCTCAACGAGAACCCCCCTGCTGATGTTGTGGGTAACCAAAAAGTTGTAAATCTTCGAACTTACGTTTAGTGCAACAAAGTCGCGTTTCATATGATGAACATAAACGAGTAAGCAGAAACTTGAGCAACAAAGGCAGCGGGGCGAGCTTGAGGTTGAAAGAAAGTCGCATATGTGGACAGGGGAAAAGGTTAAAGTTGGGTGGCCAAAGAAAGCGCCGAGCTCAACAAAAAAATAAAAATAAAATAAGAATAATAAAAGAAAAGAAAGGAAAATTCGATGCCGGCGACGTGGTTCAAAACCAAATAGAGACGCAGTTGCGAGAGACGCAAGAACGAGCAATAAAAGTGCGTAAGGACAAATAGAAAATGCCAAAAAGCGTTAAGGAACAAGGAGTCCAACAGAAAGGAGGAATACGATGACGAGGTCGAAATTAATACGAGAAATCACATTAAAACTTCCATTCGAGCGGCAGCTCAAGCAGAGTGGAGAACCTGAGAACTGAGCGAGAGTTTTTGGGGTGTGTGTGTGTGTGAGTGTTGAAGCTTTTGGCTGGGTTAAAGACGAAACATATTGTGCGTAGACGCAAGTTAAAAAGGACGAGCACAGGACGAACACACACACGCACGCACACGCACGCACGCTCAGGCATACGCACAGACAACGTGTTTATGTTTAAGTGTTTGGGATACACAGAACTGCGAGGGCGGCTTTTGAAGGTTCGTTGAAGGCAGACGCACACACACACACACACACATACATATACATATATATGTATATAGAAATATGTGCATGTATGCATAAAGTGGAGCAATTTAGACGACTTCATGTGTATTTGTGTTTTTCTGTGCTTTCAATTTGTGTTTTAGCATTTAGGTGCGTTAGATACACGCACACACTCACTTACATATGCATATGTGTGTGTGTATGTATATATATTTATGATGTCTACACTGTCGCTTATCAGCCAGGCAGAACGCGACGGCAAAACAACAACAGTAAAATGACAACAACCCAAAAAAAATCACACACACACTCACACAGTGAGCTATGCTTGGTAATAACTTCGGACCGGGCTGATTTTAATGAAGATAGGTTAAGCAGAATGACAACTGGGGCAGGTCCACAGACACGGCTCCTATGTCTATGCACGTGTGTGTGTGTGTGTGTGTGTGTGTGTGTGTGTGTGCTGTTTGCTAGGCAGCAGGTGAATCGCCGCTGGCTAAACTAAACACTGGACACTGATAGATGACATTGACAAGGAGTAGTTGAAGAAGAAGAAGCAGCAGCAGCAGCAGCAGATTGTAGCTTAAGATGGAAGAGATGTTAGCTGAAAGTTGGATAAAATGGAACCCAAATGGAAAACAGCTGCACACAGCTGCAATCTATTGAAAGCAATCAGTTTGACAAGATAATTTTCGGTGTTCCACTCAATAAGAGAAACGGAGGCATACAGATAAACTCCAGTGCAATTTAATACAAAATTGTAAATTTAGTATTTTTAAAGCCTTTCTCTTACAAATTTAATATTTTTATGCCTTAATTATGCACGTTTTTCGCTTCAGTTTTGTTCCTTCCATCGGGAGTCGCGAGTGAATAAAATAAAATAATTTTTGGAACTGAATTCTTCAAGAAACTTAAAAAATATTAAGAAATTTTAAATTAGAATCACTTTTGAAACCGCAGCTTTCTTTTTGGCAATTCTCATTGTGCGTAAATATGAGCTAGACATTGTCAGGCCAATTCTTTGTTTAATATCTAAAATTTGTATTGATAATAATACATAATAATTTTTTAAATATTTTTAAAATACCTCAAAATTATATAGTCTTTAGATAACTAAAATTTCTTTATGTGTATGCAGATTTAACGAACTTTGACGCTATACAATATTTTCGAGATTTGAATCGAAAATAACACTGAACAACGACATTTATTGTCTTTTTCCAGCCATCACAAGTGCCCAGTTAAAAAGGAAAAGTGCTGACGCGTTTCCTAGAATTTGTTAATGCAATAGATAAACCAAAAAAAAAAAAAAACATGTTTTTCAGAAGACAGAAGTCTTGTCCGTAAAACCATTTAAAACTTGATTAGACAAGCACGTCGAATTTAAGCAGCTTGAAGACTTTGAAAGACTTATTGATTTTTTGAATTTGATTGAAAGTAAATTTGAACAAAAAATTAACCACTTGACAAGTGAAAAATCTTGATTAAGTACATGAAAAACACATGAATTGGCAGCTCGATTGCTTAAAAATAAATTTTAAATTGTTTCAATTCGCTTAAATTTTACTACTCAAATTTATGAAGCATTCTTTCTGAAATGTGTTAAAATGGGATGCCAGAAATTTTAGCGTATTGAAAAATATTACGAGCTGCAACTTTTTCGTATATATCATAAAGAAAAGTTGTTTTTAATGCTAAATTCTTGGCATCACTTTCAAGCAGAGCAAAAACTCAATTAATTGCCTTTTAGCCATTAATAAATTTTAATGAAATTTCACAAAAATATCTTTGGCAACTTTATAAATCGATTGATTAAATCTCACAATAGTTTCTGCAGTTCGACAAAGTTCAGAATAGTTTTTAATAAATCTAATTAGATGACAGCATCAGCAATTTCTGAGTTGATTTCAAACAGCCGCCAGGGCGCTCTTCAAAACCGTGAACTAGAAGCTCGGGCGAAATGATTGATGGAAAATCTGTGTGTGTGTGTGTGTGTGTGTGTGTACAGAACTTGCCAATCAAAGAAAAAACGCACACACACACATGACGCCCAGTTGGCCACGCCTTGACCAGTTGTTAGTTGGCGCAAAACTTTTCTTTGCCATTTTTGGCCAAATTGAATGATAAGGTGGTTGCATTCTGGTAGGGGGGCGACGACGTTAGACCGAGTGTGGTTAGTAGAAAAAGTTTTTCACATGAGCCTCAAACTGATTGATAGCAGTGCAAAAGTTAATTGCATGTGGACCCGGAGCCGAGCCACTTCCAGCCAAAGCCAACAGCATGCCCAACCCCAACTGAACCCAACCAAAGCCAGGAGCATTTCGGATCCTTCAAAAATTTTGTGGCCCCCGAGCAGAAACCACAAAAGTGCAATTTATGTGCGAACATTGAAATCTCGACACAATGAAATTGCAATTTAAAGTTGTGTATAATTAAATTTTAATTATCGCAGCTGCAGCCGAAAGCTGAACGAAAAACAGCAATTTGCCCAAAGGGAATGCGCATCGCATTATTTATTTGTGCACAAAGCGATTTTATTTACATATATCAAATACACATAAATAAATATACATATATATATATATAATATATATATATTTATATATATATATCAATAAATTATAATCAAATTTATTAAAATGAGCTTTGGCAGCTCGCCCGAATATAATATATTGCGCATACGACGTGTGAACAGCAGCCAGCAGCAGCAAATGGCAATCATTCCATTTTTGTTTATTTTTTTTCTTTTTTGGGCACTTGGCCAGTTCGTTAGAATCAGTTACAACTGTGCCAACTGACAGGCGCAACAGTTATGAGACAAATAATTGACACATGAGACAACACAGCAAACAATTTCGAGCTATTTAAGCTGGAGAGACAAAAAATATAAATATTAGTTGAACGTAATTTCAATTGATAAAATTAAAAAAAAAAAAGAATAAACCAAATATAGCTGTCAGGATTAGTTAAAATAATTAATACAATTTTTTGTAAATATTTTTTGTAAGCTAAAAAAAAAGCACTATATTTTTCACTTAAATTTTCAAAGAAAACTAATTTTTTACTTTTCTTGTTAGCTGCGTTTCAGATATAAATTAAATCAAAGACTCTAATTAAATCAAAGACTTGAATATTTTTCAAAATACAAATTGAAACATAAATCAGAAAATTATTTCTGTTCTGAATTCCAAGGGAGGCTAATTTTAAAATCCTTAATTCGTCCATTAATTTATTAATTTATTATCATTTTTTCCTATTCAATTTGATTGGAATGATTTACTCTGCTTATAGGGCTCATTTCTTACAAACATAAATATAATTTTTTTTAACTATATTTGAATTTTTAAAACAAAAGCCACAAGTCTCCGAAACCACAACTAAAAATCAAAGATATTTGATTGGAAACCGCAATTTACAAAGGTTCCAAATGAATTTGATTTAAATATTTAAATAATTATTATGCAACTTTATTTATAAATTAAATAATCAAATTGGCTAGCATTTTTTTTTTTTTTAAAAATAGTGATAAATCAATTATTTAAATGCTGATTTTGAAAATAATCCGTTTTTAAAATGGAACTAAATATTTGATTGATGATTTACATTTTTGATGTAACACAATGTTTAAATGCGCCATACAAAATATTTATTCGTCATTTTTTTTAAATATTTTACAATTTTTAAAAGCACAAAGCGATTAAAATTATTTTGTAAGCTCATGAATTCGAATCTTCTTGACAATTTATATAAATAACAACAAAATTATAATATAGATTTGCATATTCAAATGCATTTACACAACAAAAATAAATCAATAAAATATTTTGTCCGTAAGGCAGTTAAATTTTACACTTACATTATATTAACCAATAAAAATATTAATAAAAAAGTCATTTTATTAAATAAAATATCTAAATGATATTAACATACAAGAACATATTCTAACTTTTTCCAAGTTATTTATTTTATTTCATAGTCAATAATAAAAAATAAGTCAATTTTAATTTTTAATAAGAATAAGAAACAAAGTTATTTTCCAGAACACAATTAGCTGATTGCTTCACATGTCCTGCGACTGAGCGCAACAATTATGTATGTGTGGGAATAAAAATCGTAGCATACTTTTAAGCTGTTGCACCAAAGTGAAACTGCAAAAGCCCAAAACGGTAGCAAATTTTCAGTGATTGGAAGGGGGAGCAGAGGTAGTTAAAAAGTGTTAACAGTCATTTGCAGTTGTTGTTTACCTTGGAATTTGTTTAATTTGCCTTTTTAATTGGTTTGTTGCAAATTGTTTCAATTTATGTTGGTTGCATATTTTGTTGTTGTGAACACACTTGAGATGAAGTTTTGCCACACACACGGGCACGCACACACACGCACAGGCACACTCGCAGACGCATACACACGCACACACATACACACACGCACAAAGAAACGCGCGCGCGGGCGATGCCAAAAAGGCAAAAGAGAAGTTTATTGTTGTTGTTGTTGTTGTGCGAGGGCAGCTGTCGAGCGGAGCGCGCGGGGCACACACACGTTTTTTTTTTTCAAAATCTCGTCACTTTTCTTGTTGTTGTTGTTGTTGCTGCTGTTGCATGCACATAGATGGTTTTTATTTAAAATATTTTTTTTTATTTAATTTAATACTTATTTGATTTAATTTATGTTGTTTTTTTTCTCTCTCTTGATTTTTGCACAAACTGTTGGGCGCTGTTGAGACGTTAGACGAACGCCAAAATCAAACGCGGCAACTGTGCGAGAAAAGTGCGTCCTGTCTGGTTGTACCCTAACGACTTAATGCGCTCAACGCAGCTTTTCACACGACCATGGACCGGAGCTGAGCGCAGCAGGAATAGCCAAGCAGCAAAGCTGTGAAGCTGCTTCCAACCAAATGAGAGAGAGAGACGAGACGGATTGAGAGCGAAGCGTATCTCATGTGTATGCTGTGGCTCAATGCTTGAGTGAAAGCTTCGCTCACTGGAATGTTTACAGTTGAGCAGAGCAGCGCCGGCAGCGACGCCAGCAGCGTGGGATGCTGCCACTGCTGCTTCTACTGCTGCTGCTGGTCAATGTCTCTATACCTGCAAAAATAATGGCGCTCGCTGCTTGGCAAACTTTTATTAATGAGCGACAAGTGTGCCCAGGCTACTGCAGCACGCTCAACATGTGCGCGCGTCCCACTGCCCGCTCCAAAAAAGACAAAAAAAAAAAAATAGCAGAACAAAAGAGTATTGAGTCAGCCCCCATACTCACGCCCTGTCTCCTGCCAAAGATGACACTCGGCCCGCTTGTTAATGACTGTCTAATATTTTAGAGCTGACCACCAGCTGCTCCGATTGATAACGGTAAAATCGCCAAAAGCCCAAGCAGCGTGAAAGCTGCTCTGGACTGTTGCACAGTGGTACAAGATGCACACAAATCGCAAAAGGGAATTTCATTTAATACGTGAGTAAAACCAATTTTCCTTATACTAAATGTTTAATTTTACATAATTTTTGACCGAATCGTAAAAAATGTGCATTACATTTATTTTGATTGCTTATAGCTTTATTTTAAATTGATTTTCCTGAGGAATCAAAAATTGGCAATTTTGAAGTATGCAGCATTTTTCCTTATTGCTTCTAAAATTTATATTAATAAGGCATTTTCTATTCGAAATAATTACTTCGATTTATAAAGCACTCATTTGGATTTCTGTTCCGAATGATTTTAATATGCAAAAAATATCTTTTTTGCCAACTAAAAAAATTTAATCCTCTTCAACGATTTCTTTTGTAGAAAAAATTTAATTTAATTTAAATTAGATAAAATACACAGAAGTTGTTAAAAAAAAAAAAATCAAAAAGTCATGTTTGAATGAAATTTCATGCCGATTGAAAGGGTTTTCAGTTCTGAAAGTTCTAATTTTAAAGCGAGAACGTGTAAAATTCCGAGTTAAACAGAATACAAATAAATATAAAATGGAATTGAAAACACAAGAGAGTGAGAACTAAAGCTCTTAATTTGATGTCAAAACATATTATGTTTTAACAAATTAATCAGGAATTTATTTGTAAGCGATGCCCTTTTATTTTCAACCGCTCTCAACCCACTGTGCACACAGGACCTAGATTAAACAGTTGTTGTTGCTATTGTTGTTGTTGTAGTGGCTATTACGGATTTATTTTGTAGCTTATGAACAACATGAATAATGTAAACCAATAAAATTAAGTGCATTAATTCGAAATGCCTATTGTTTTCGTACTCTGAAATGCGTCTTTGTTTGCATGCGCCAGAAGCGAAATGCTCAATGCAATCCATAAATTATCTATATATATACACAAATGTTTATCTATATATATATATATATGGTATATCTCAGCCTCTCAGGCAGCTTGTATGTAGGTCAAATCACAGATAGATGCATTTGCGACTAATTCTAATTGCATTAATCATGTCCAAATGAGCTAGTTTAAATGGAGGCCCAAGTCGTCGTCGCCTAGACCTTCTCCAATTGCACAAATCGTTCGCGTTTATACTGATCAAAATAGCTGCCCACAAAATTGAGCCGTCCCTGATACTTCAGATTCATAATGGTTTTGACCAGCGGCGGATGCTCGTTGCCCAATTCCAGCCACAATTTGCCGCCGGGTCGCAGATGGCGACAGGCCAGGTCGAAGACCAAACGCGCCACACGCAAACCATCCGAGCCGCCATCCAGTGCATTCAGGTTCTCATAGCTGCGGGCGAGAAAACAACATATGAAATATCAGATCAGAATAAATTTATAATAGCAGATAGGCAGGCTTTGCCTGAGCCAAGCTTTAGTTTCTTTAAGGCTCTAATTACTATCCGATCCTTTTTCAGGAATTGAATTTTATAAGCTTTGCAAAATTAGTTTGAAACGGATCGGAAGAAAATTAAAATGTTGTCAAGATTATTTTGCAAAACTCTCAGAAAACGCAAATGTTTCGAGAGCAGATGGGATGTAAACAAAATGTTTCACTTAAATGATTTTCACCAATTTTTCGCTTTTGCAAGAGAAATATATATATATATACATATATAGATATAGGACTTACACGACCACCTCGGGATGAAGGAACTGAAACTCTTCGGTCTTCACGTAGGGAGGATTTGATATGATCAGATCGTATTGCTTATCCTGCAGCTCAGTCGGCATATAGTTATCCTCTTCCATGGTATGATTGTGGACCTTGAAACGATCCTGCAGGCCCAGCAGATTCGCATTTTCCCAGGCTAGCACAGTGGCCACTTTGCTGCGCTCGATGGCCGTTGCTTCCACCTGGGGTAAGGCGTGCAGCACGGACAGCGACATGGCGCCGGAGCCGCAGCCCACCTCCAGCATATTCACGTGCTTGGCTTGCCTGTAGTTCTCGATGACCAGACGCACAAATTCTTCGGTTTCGGGGCGTGGTATGAACACAGTAGGCGCCGTCTTAAGCGTAATATCCATGAAATCCCATTCGCCGATGATGTGCTGCAGCGGCATGCGGGCGCAGCGTGCCTCCAGAAAGCGCTCAAAATTCGCCAGCTGCTCGGAGCTGAATTTCAGCTGAGTAAAGTCATCTGGCACGGTGTTCTATTTGGTTTGGTTTTCATTTAGAGAGAGTTCTATATACATATACAGGGTATTACTCACAAATTTACGGTTCAGCACATGCGACACAATGCACTTGATATTGAACTCAGTGTCTTGGATGCCCGCGGCCTTCAGCTTGTCCGCCCAGCCATTGATCGCCTGGTTGACCTCAATCAATGGACCGCCAGTTGTGCTGGTCGGCGATGTTGTTGTTGTTTTTGTGCTGCTACCGCTTAGATTGCTGCAAAGCGAACGCGTAGCACTGCGCGTCGCTGTTAGCAGCGGTCTTGCTAAATATTTGAGCATTGTTTAATTCAGTTTTATTACCTAATAAATTGATTACAATTTTGTACTGTCTACGGGCCGAAATTCATGAAACAGCTGTTCATGGTCGATTAATCGGCAGCCACCACAATAAAAACGATAGTCGTGTAGCGATAACAGCTAGAGATGAGCAAAAAACAGTCACGAAAAATAAACCATACACGAAATATAAATGCAAACAAAATGTTTATTAGGGGATTTACACGGATTTATTATTAAATAGCTAGAAAAGTAATAAATAAATTAAAGTTATTCGGTGAAAAGTCAACAACTTATTAATATAAGAGTTAACAAAACAAATATTGCACATACAATTCAAAATTGCACTCAGCTATCTGGTTCGTCCACTTTGGGCGCCAGATAGTAGCGTATATAGCCGTAATCCTCAATGGGATACTCCACCAGCAGCGGCACTTCGGGCGCCATGCTAATCTTCACCTTCTCCGACAGGGGCGTGGCACGTGTAAAAGTGTTCAAATAGCGTCCGGCAAAGGAGAGTGTGACTGGCTCCTCCACCTGCACGCTAACATCTCCCTTGCTGGTTTCACTCAGCTTAATGTTGACCGAACCCATCTCGCCGTTGGCAGAGAATTTAATGCCATCCTTGGTGCAGGCAATCACCACAGACTCGCTGAACGTGGACAGGTCGCGACAGATGCGTGCGAATTCCGTGGCTGGCATGTGAACCACGCAAGCGTAGTCTGTCTCGGGTATGGCCAAATGTTCCTGGTCCAGATTGAGCAGACGCAGCTCATAGTCGGCGGTACGATCCATGCTGGCCGACTCAAAGCTCAGCTGCAGCTTGTCCGCCTTGTCCGCGCTTTTGATGGTGACGGCATCATCGCCGCTGGCGCACTTGAGCACCTTGGTCAGGGATCTGAGATCCAGGCCCAGCGACAAATTGCGATCGCAGCGATATTTCTCAAAGCAGTCGCTACGCAGGCTCATGGATACCAGCGAGACATGCGAATTGTCCATGGCCTGCAACTGGAGTGGAATTTTGTTATTGTTTTTACCCGTGACAATGTGACATGGGAGCTTGCCTGTATGCCAGAATCGCTGCAGTCGAGTGTGCTTTGGTGTAATATCTCTTTGAGCGCATCCACAATCTTTTTTAGCAGCGCTGTGCTGCTCAAGCGTGCCTCAAACATTGTTGCAAGTTTTCCTTAATAATTTCACAATTGTAAAAGGCAAAATGTCACATAAAATTATGACTGCCATAAAATGCCCTGTAAAAGGATTGTCAAAGTAAATGCGCCTAACTTAAATGGAAACTATGTTATTTGCACACCTTTACGAATAGCTTGCCCTTATTGCAATTAGAAATGGTTTTAGTGTGTAAAAACAAAACAAGTGTCGACTGATAAATAAACAACGCAGCGATAGTCAAATGTTAGAACGATGTAAATTATATCGAAAATGACTATCGGCCGCCTCCATATGCTATGTTAACAGTATGTTACAGTGAAATGTTACTTACAGCTGCTAGAATAAAAAAGAGGTTTAATTAAACATATTAAAATCGGAGCGCAATAATACGCCGAGGATACACTCTTATCTACTCGTCGATTATTATTGTATTATTATTGTTGTGATATTAATGTGACTATCGCTGACCGCCACTTGCAGTGCTTGTGCCTAACGATAACAGCACCCTGTTATTGTTGTTGTTGTTGCTGCTGCCAACCAACAGCTGCTAAAATAATAATCACAAAAACAGTTATTGTTAGCATTTTCCAATTAGTTAATTGAATATAATTTATTTAAAAATGTTTTATAATGCCATGGAGTATTTAGAAAGCTAGTGCAATATTGGCAAATACTACAAATGGCTGCAGACGAGCAGCAAAGTGCACCCAGCGATTGGCTGCTGTGGTGTCGCCTTTGCGCCAAGGACGATCTCCAGGGAAATATAAATGTGTTTTTGAAAAACGAACAGACTCCAGCTCCGGGCGAGCAAATGGCAGATGGCAATGGAGCAGCAGCTGGTGCTGCTGCAGTCAGCGACCTGGCTCTTGCCACAGCCATTGGCAAATACTTCTGGGTGAATGTGAGTGGCTGAGGATTGGATAGAATTTCTATACAGATAAGCAATATTTGTAGATAACACGCGGCGAGGAGCTGCCGGAGATGATATGCAGCGAGTGCCTGAGCTTGGTGACATCGCTGGTCAATTTTTCGGAGCGCATAACACGCGTGCAAAAGCTCTATTGCATATTGCAGAGCACGCCCAAGGATTCGGTCAATATGCAGGAGCTGCGCGCCAGATTTGGGCTGCTCGAGGAGCGGCAGCAGCAGTTGGAGGCAGAGCCGGAGACGCTAACCGAAGTGCATTATGTGGAGGAGAAGCCGAAGCTGACTGAACTGGAGGAGACGTCGTTGGAGTTGGAAAATCCGCTCACGCCGTGCGCACAAAGTGTGGAGATGAAAACAGTTGACCAGCTGGAACGAGTGGAAGCCGCAGCAGTTGACCAAGAAGATCAGCTAGAGAATGAAGATGAACAGGCGGAGGAGGGAATGGAGGAGGACGAAGAGGAGCAGGAGCTGGAGCAGGCGCAGTCCGGCTATGAAGATGCGGGCACGGAGCTGCTGCTGAATCTATGCGAAGCATACAGCCACGATGAGACCAACTCCTTGGATAGCGCCAAGCCTGCCCAGCCGAAGACGCACAAAACCAGGCCAGGCAAATCCTATCAATGCAGCGAATGCCCCCGGATTTACGCATTGCCGCAAACGCTGCAGCGGCACATGCGCCAGGACCATGACAAGACCGAAGTAGACTCCACCAAGCTGATAGCCTGTGAGCAGTGCGAGAAGCAGTTCCGGTCCCGCTACCAGCTGCAGCGGCACATGCAACAGCATCTGCCCATGCCGAAGCGCAAGCGTTATCCATGCGGCAGCTGTGGCAAGAAGTTCACCACGAACGCCTCCGCCCAATCGCACGCCCAGTATATGCATCAGGAGGAGCGACCACGTCCGGTCATCTGTGAGCAATGTGGCGTGGCGGTGCATTCGCTGCACGCGCTCAAGGAGCATCTGCTCAGCCACACGGATTACGCGCCGTACGAGTGCGATGTGTGCAAGAAGTGCTTCAAGAGCGTAAGCCGGCTGAAGCATCACAAGGAGACGCACGATCCACACAAGTACATCTGCCCGGAGTGCGGCATGCAGCTGAATTCGCGACCCACGCTCAATCGCCATCGCCTGGTTCACACGGATCAGATGCAGCACAAGTGCGACTATTGCGGCAGGGAGTTCAAGCGTGCCAAGGCTCTCAAGAATCATCTCATTCTGCACACAGGACTGAAACCGTACTCGTGCGATTTCTGTGACCGCACCTTTGCCAACGGCTCCAATTGCCGCACGCACAAAAAGAAGTCACATCCCGAGGAGCTGGCCGCACAGGAGGCGGCAGGCGGCGGCAAGAGCTACAATCGCAACATACCCAAGCTGGAGGCGCTCAAAGCATTGTGGGTATAGCTTGAGGATTGGCTCGAAAAACATTTATAGTTATATATATATATCTATTTATGCTCGCTTGCAGCACGAAGAACAAGGACAATCTGTCGCCGGTGGCCACCAAGCAGAGCGGCTGCTTCGCCTTCGGCAAGAAGCCCAAAGCGCCAACAGCGAAAGCAGCTGAGCTGCCCTTCCCGAGTCCAGCAACTGGCATACCCACCATAGAAAACATTTACAATCATCTAATGAAGCCCGAGCTGCCGCCACAGCCACAGCAGCAGCTGGTCCTGGCCAGCGATGGCAGCGCAAGCATTCTGCCAGTGGAGCAGGCGGAGTCCAGCGCCACGCAAATCTTTTCCTATTAGACTCCAATTGGGCGCGCATTTTTGAATTGTCGCCGCGCACTGCGCATGTCCATGTCAGAGGCGGGCGCACAGTCACCCCCATGGATGTTTTTTTTTTTATTTTTTATATGGGGGTAGCGCCAAATGGCCAATATCCTTTATGAAGGAATTTAGTTCAGTTGACAGCGTGCGCTTCCTCGTGTCTGCTACGGCAGGGAATTTGTTTAAAATTGACTTAAACGCTAAACAAAAAAAAAACTTTATTAAAGCAAGCATTGGAGAACGCGTTTAACCATGTGCCACCAGGCGCCAATGTGCATTAATAAAAGTGCTTAACATATTTAAAATAATCAAATTTTTAATTTTTATACTGCGAGCAGAAAATCAAAAAAAAAAAAAAAAATCGATTTCTCACCAATGAAAACAAAGTGCTTTAAAAAGCGTTAATTACAGCGCAGGCGGCTCAACAAATTCAAGAAACCAATTTAAAAAAAACATAGTTAAGCCGCAGCGCAACGTTTAAAATGTATAAACAAATGCAGAAAACAAGCTAAACAAGTGCCCGAAACAAAATCAAAGCGAGCAGCAAGTCAAACAAAAAGCCGCCAGTAATTAAAACAAACAGCTGTGAAACCAATCAAATTTAATGCAAGCATATCAAGTGCGTCTTTTTGTTTTTTTAAAAAGCAATAGAAAAACACAAGCAGTTTAGTAAACTTATTTAATTTAAATAACTTTTAGCAGCAGCTGCTTGCTGACCCATCCCTGGACCTATCACTTAACATGACCATTTTGAGTACGTAACAGTGCCATTACGAGTTTATGCTACTGTTAAACTAACTGAAAGATAAAACCAAAAAAAAAAAAAAAAAAAACAACAAACGAACGCGTCGTGCTCGCGCTGCACACAGTGCAAATTGAAGAAAATAGTGCGAAATATTTTCCGCGAAATTCAGTGTGTAAGTAAGTTATCAATTACTATTAGTAACAATCAATAAAATAAGCGTGTTCTTGCCTAAGTTGTGTTTGCTTTGCTTGCACAAGCAGCGCGCTGCTCTTGTCGTCGCAGTCGGCGTTTTTCACTTGTTTTTTTACGCACGTACGCGCCGCTATGTATGTGTGTGTATATGTGTGTGTGTGTAAGTGTTTGTATAAAAAAAGATCGATTTGCTTGTAATTTTCAATTCTAATTGTGCATTTCAACAATTAAATTACGTCGGTATGCTAAGCCAGCGCCAGCGCCAGCAGCGCAGCTAACATGTGCAGAGCTGCTTAGCTGTTGTTGTTATAGTTTCTGCTGCGGCGGCTGCTGTCGTTATTGAACGGGTCCAGCGGCTGCGTAGGCGGGCCTGAACGCAGCCAGTTTATATGTTTACAACAACAACAACAACAACAATAATTTAACAGCGCGCGCCAGTCGAAAGTTGAAGCAACAGTGCATTCTAATTGGACTCTGTCCTAGGCGAGCTGTTATCCCCTGCCTACCCGCTGCCCATAAACCCTATCATAACCACAACAACCAAAAAGTGCAGCAGCAGCAGCAGCGAAGCAAGAAGAAGCGACATGAAAAGTTTTGTGACTTAGCGGTACTTGCTATCTGTGTGCAAATGCGTGTGTATGTATGTGTTTTTTGTTTTTATACGCTGTTCACAATGTGAAACAGGGGGTATATTCGATTCTTGGAGCTAGGCCACAAACGCACGCAGCGCTTAAGACTGCTTTAAGCTGTGTAAAGAGCATTTCGCAGTCGGCTATTGGTAGGTTTTTTTTTTATTTATGTTTGTGTTAGCCGCGAACCGCATTATCCTTTTGGCTTGACCCAAATTGCAATGCCCTTTAGAACTTGCAATCATTTGCTTTTGTTCAACTTTTTGTTGCTTTCTTTTGTCCAAACTTTATTGGACGTGCAGCAGCACCTACACAACGCCCCTGCCCGCACCATGCCCCCACCCCTGCCAGCCGGGCTGTTGTTATCATTTAATGTGCGGCCAGTTAATTGCCTGCACTCCGAGAGCAGCAGAAACTTTAACAAACTGTCGCCTTTAACTATTTTTATCAGTCCGAAAGTTTTTAAAAGTGTTATGTTAGCACTCTTCGCCGCCCCCCACCGCACCCCCCTCCCCCCGTCACATTGCTTAACAAATTAAAATTGGAACACCCGCCCACGCCCGCTGGCTGTCTCATTAGTTGGCCATTAATGGAGTTTTGTGCCAAATGGGCCTGTCAAAACTAAGAATTTCCTTATTGAAATTGCTTCGTTATAAGCGCCCCTCCCCACTACATCCCGCTGCTGCCCTACTTGCTTAACCGAATCAGAGCCGGAATCAATAAGCTTTGCGAGCGTTTCTTATGCTCATTTCCTTCTTTTGCTGCCCCCAAAAAAAATGACTTTTCATTTGCTGAATCTAAAACTAAGGTAGAAGCAGGATACGGGTTGCTGTAGGGGGGGGGGGGGGGGGGGGGGGGGCACTTTAATTAGTTGCTCGCATCTCGGAATCGTTGGGCAATTTTTGAGATTCGTTTTGGTGCGCATATGGATGCATTTTGTGCGTCCCACTGGGCACACATAAGGGTTGCAACCAGTTCCTTGACTAGGGTCAGAATGGTTCCCTTTAATTGTTGCTGCTGCGGATGAGGGGGAAGTGTTCCATCTAAACGTGTCCTGTATCTATATTTAAACTGCCGCAGGAATGGACTATTCCGTTTAAAAATAAATGTGTCAAAGCAGTTGGGGAAATGAAACGAAATTGAGTTATGGAACAGCGGGGTTGCATTGATTTCTATGCGGAAATGAAAATCGATTCAAATACCCTATTCAACATGATTCCAATTGGACAGAAAGGCCTTTCTGGAGTTAGTTACTTTATAAAATTCAATTAAATATTTAATCAATTTACTTCGCGGAAAGGGGTTAGATATTGTCTCTTTTTTTTGTTAATGGCAACGGTCTAAATTTAGGCAAGGGGATCGATTTTTCTCTTTTCTGTTAGCGACTCGGTTCTTAATTTAAGCAAGAATTTTAATATATTTGCCATTGCTAAAAAGCGAACATAAAATAGAAGAATCCAAAATAACAAATCAAAGCAATTATTCATAGAAGGCATTCTCAAATATATCAGCTTTTATTATTCTTCAGCTAGCGAAAGTATACATTTGTGACAAATAAATATCCTAGCATATGGATAGATCGTTCAGTTATATATACTTCCTTATGAGAGCTAAATTATATTTTTTTAAATGATTATTATTTATATATTAATGTACATATTTTTATTGTATGTGATATTCGTTTTAACAAAGTTAATGTGAAAGTTAAGTGAATTCCTTGGGAAACACTTGTATATTCACAATAAGCTTTTTAACATCTTAAATAATATATTAAAATAAGTCTTTAATTTGTTCCAGCTTCTTTTAAATTTGTTCCAGCCTGACAAATTTGCCATTATATTTTTGGCTTTTTATTATTTTGTTTAAGACACGTTAGTTATTATTTGCCTTATTGTTATTATGCTCTTCCATCATTGTATCTCATCCGTCATTCAAGGCGTTTTTAATTGTTAGTTGCTGTTGTTGTTCCTATCAGTTCTGGTATAAGTTGAAAGCTCTTTGCAAATGCCACGCTGCGTAAACATGACGCACTCTTGACTTGGCCAACAGAGTTGGCCATTTGTTATCAATGTGTTTCAATCGTTTGGCTTACTTGGCCTTTTACCAGCGCCTACGCCTAAGCCCCAAAATAAGCCACTCGACATACGCATACTTAAGACACATCATATTGATAAGCCTTGGCCAACTTTTGGCAGGCCTCGCATTCTGTCTGCTTTCCACCAGCTCGGTTCTTTAGTTCCAGTTGTTTTTTTTAATAGTTTATCGACCTTAAGTGCATTAAAGTCATGCGAGGAACAATATGCTAATACATATTTTAGGATATTTCAGAAGAGGAATACGTCTGTGCTCTATAAGATCTCTTTACTGAGGAATTCAGACAGTTTCGTCAGGAAGAGTTTTAAATTGGTTTAAATAATAAAATAAGACAATAACAATTATGGAATTGGAATTTGTATGCATTTAAATCAGAAAAAGTCGATTCTATTTTCATGACAAAATTTATTGTTGGCAATTCGAGCAGCTTGTCGGCCTCTGCTTTTTTTAAAATTAATAAGGACACCTAAGGCTTTCTTTTTAGTACCTACATAAACTATGTTAGGCTTATAGAATTTGTATCAATTTATATTTGACTATATTTTCTTAAATTTAAGATAATTTACTAATGAAAAGCCTCCATATTCTGGTTTATAGTTTCCCATAATTATACTTATATTTATAGCATGGGACTTCTATGTTTTCTAAAACTGCTATAATTAAATGACTAAATCCTTGGTATTTAGACTATGAAGCTTTTGCTGTTGAGAGCTTTAAGTTTGTAGAGTTTTGTGAAAGCTCGCTTAGTTAGGTCGAAAAACTTTTTGGCATTACAAACCTATTGCAACTTGTTTAACAAATAGAACAGTTCATTTGAAGTTAATACTGATTTCTGTTATACACGAACTGTGATAATGTTATCCTTTTCCCGGAAAGCTTTTAATGTGGAATAGTTATGCCCTGCTGTGCTTGGACTTAGTTAGCTAACTTTTCGACCTGAATACTCCATCAAAGCACTGGCAAAAAACATATTCTGTTATATTATACAAACTGGGTATTGTGACCATTCAATAAGGTGTGAGCTTAAGAAAAAGTGTGTATATGCCAGTCTTTTGTTATAACATTTAAACTTTTATACTTTGAATGAGTTGTATAACAGTTTTTTGCAAAAGGGACTTTTCAATTACAACCATTATATGAATATATATCATACTCCAGTAGCATATAACAGTGTATAACTCGTAAGAGCTTGTGTTTGCTACGATTTCCAGGTAGCACACTTTGACTCCTTGAGTTACAAATTGTAGCAGCTGTTGCTATAAAACCACCTAGCCAATACTCAAACCTTATATGAAAGGCAAATACTATAACAACCCCTTAGGATTTACAATTTACACTTATATCGTGGACAAACATAAGACCAACCCCCAATTGTGTAGAATATTCCGTGCTCAGGTCTCCTTTAACAACCCCTTAGCATATACAATTTACACTTATATTGCGGACAAATATAAGACCAACCTCCAGTTGTGTAGAGTATTCAGAGCTCAAGTCCCCTCAGAGTTTGCGCTCATTTAGGGTTGTATTTGCCTTGCAGCATAAACTAATGAGTCGAATGTGTCTTAGCCAAATGCCACATGCAACCGCTGAAAGCCGAAGCTTTGGCTGCTAAAAAATGGCACGCATATAAATTGCACGTTATTATCCTAGCAACTGCAGCAGACGGACGCATCCCATGACGGTCACAATTCTTTCATTTATTTTTTTTTTTTTTTTTTTTTTTTTACTATTTTTAACAAGAAAACACAGCAAAATAGCTGCACAAAAAAATGTGGGTAGATAAATAGAAAGGGAAATAGAGAAAAACCAAAGCTTTTACTTTAATTAAATGCGTGCGTGTGCCGGCAAGTCCCAATTTAGAATTCTCTGCTGTTTTACTCAGTTGCTGCTGCTGTTGTTGTTGTTGTTGCAGTTTCTGATTAACGGCAGCTGCTTTGGCCCAACCCACTTTTCCGCCTTTGCCGCCCACATTTTGCATAGCATACTTTTATGCTGATTGAGTGCGGCTTATCTGCAAGTGAACGACGCCGGGACCAGGCCGTTACGCTCGCAAAGCCCTCTCGCAGTTATAACATAACTCATATGATCCCCCACCGTTATGTCAATTGTAAGCAAATCAGCGCCGAGGCCCATAAAAAACCGCAGCCGAAGACAAATGTTATTATTAAAATGGCCGGCGTGCATAAACAAAAAAGAAAACAATGGCAAAAACGCGTTATGCGAGGGCCGCAACTGAAGTATGCTCAAGGACAGAATGCAGTTGTGAAAACATAAACAGCTTACAGATAGAAAAATAACAGCAACTACACTTAATATCAAAATTACACAAATTGAAAAATATAAACAAAATGATTTTCTCAATAAGAGACAATTAAAAGCTGCCATCAGATAAATAGTTTCTATTAAAATTGATAAACGTTAGTTTAGAAATTGAAATACATTTGTAAAAATGTTTTTCTTTTTGTATTTACATGTGAGATAGTTTAATTAAAGTATAGCTAACCTAAAATGCATTTGCACAGAATCTAGATATAGTTTGGGTATACAATATTTTAGATAAGGCAAATGAAAGTTATTCTGTGGGTTTGTAATGTGAAGCAGTTAAATAAGAATGTGTTTAAGGTGTGTGATGCGGTTTGTATTGCAAAACGGACAGATATATATGCATTATAAATTCTAAAATGGAATACTTTTGCCTAAAGTTTCAAAAATACCAAATTTGAGCTAAAACATAAGTTCGAGTGTTTTTGAAAACACCCTCGCTGTAGCTATTGCCCAGCACATCCTTTAAGCAATAAAATATCAAGCTAAAAGCCCTTCAAAATGACAGCGAGTTGTTTTTGTTGTTGCTGCTCTTGTTTTATGTTGTTTCAGTTGCTGTTGTTGTTTTTGCTGCTGCTGCTGCTTCTGTAAGCGGCTGCTATAAATTTGAAGTATTAAAACAGATATCGAATGGATTATTTTTAATATATGACCATGCATACAGTGTGCCAGAGTTGGCCCCAAAAACTGCAGCCTGGCAGATTGCGGGCGTAGAGCCGACACCGACGCCAACGCCAACGCCTGCCAAGGCGAAACGCAATTAGCCCCTGCAGCAAGTGCCCCCGTTGCCTGCCAACGCCACAATATATGTAGGCAACTGGCTGGCGCTACAAATTGCCATCACATTCGCATCTACATCCTCAACCGCATCCGCATCCGCATCCGCATTGGCAGTGCCATTGCCAAGTTGAAGTCGGCAACAACGCAGCTGGCATTTTCCGCTGCGTAATCCTTTTATTAATCCCCTTGGCTTGGGCTAAGATCCCTTACACTGCTGTTGGCACTTTTGCAAATCATGAAAAAAAAAACAACAAGCTACAGAAAGAAAATCATAGCAACAGGCTTAGAAAGCCGTAAGTGATCGACTTACTAAATATCCTGTAAACCTAGTGATCTCCGAATGACATTTCTTTCATACACTTTTTATAAAAGCTACAAGTAGCTTAAACTTTTGCTCATATGTGTATGCCAATTAAACGATAATATATTTTTAGACCTTTCTGAAATTTAAAGATACATAAATGTCATAAATATCGTAGACTTCTGATAGATACTTATATATGTATCTTATGAGCTTGGCTTTATATTAGTTTATATTGATTTATAAATTTTTCCACAAGTATAAGTGTTTTACTTTTTTATCAGGAATTTGTTGTTCATTTTAAATGATTTTTAGGCAAGGCTAAATTGTACAAACATATATATATCGTATATATAGAAGAGCTCATATTCTAATAATAAATCTCTGAGATTTGTGGTTAGACATCGTAATGGATAAATATGCCTTGTAGACTCGGTTTTGCTCTGCTTTGCTAACAACTTTAGCACAACATTCGAAGGGCCTTTTTTTTTTAAACATTTTTATAAGCTACAGGGTATAAAAAAAAGAAGTAAACGAGTAGCCAACATAAAATTAAGATAAATATGTGAATGTGCAACATACGCAAAACGCTTTGCTCGCGTTGCTCGCCTTGGCCGCCTTGGTCGCTTGGTCGCTTTGGTGGTTGCCTGGTTAGTTCACAATTTGTTGGAATGCTTAGCAAAGATTAAAAATTAATTAGCCTGGGTTTGAGGCGGTTAGGGCAGTGGTTTAGGGGCTGGCGCCTATAACATGGCATATTTACGCATTGAGCATAATTTGTGTTGATTATTTCTGTGTTCGCAGCAACAGCTGCGCCCCGCTTCAAGTGCTTTAAAAAACATGTTGCGCTTAGTTCTAGCCGTATGCCTTTTTAATAAAGCGAATTAATCAGGCAGCGTCCCGTTAAGTTCTGGTGCTTAGAGTCACCTTACAACACTGGCGAAAGATCCCTTTTTAAGCCCCGCGCTCCTTTATTGCTTTGTGCAAGTTTTGAGAAGCGCGCAGCATTAAAAATTCAAAATGCACTTAACGAAGCATAGCGCGTAAACCGATAGCCAGGATACTACTCAGCAGCGTGTTGGCCGGGACACGAGGCGGTGGCAGTGGCAGTGGCAGTGGCTGGGGCAAGCAAATGAAACCCACTTTGAGCGCTACACAATCCTGGGCATGGCCGTTACTGTTACACACTTGACCCAGCTTAATTTAAATCGCTCAACAAAGGCTACTTTGATGAAACCCCATTATTCATCAATAGAGCAAAGCCTTCCAGTTAGTTATGGAAAGCTGATCACATGAGCCGGAACAGCGTTTTTTGTTCTCTTTTATTTATAACGAGTTTAAATCAAAGGTCAAAATTCGAAGAAAAAGTTCAATAAGGAACTGGAAATTGCAAGTGTGTTGTAAAGATAAAATTGATGATAAAATATATAAATTACATCTACAATTGAGCCATATTTTACGACTAAAGCAATATTTATTAAAATGAATATTCCTTTGTAATACAATTTACAGTACTTGATTTTCCATTAAGAATCTAGAGAAATAAAAGTAAAGGTAAGGATATGGAACATAATCCAAACCGAATATATTTATTTAAGAGTATGTAAAACATGGACGTTGAATTAACTAAATGCCTCAACTAAATAAAGTTTATAGACAATGAAGTATTTTTTTATGAATATTTTATACTTTTAGTTAATTTGAACTATTAACTTTTCTCTCAAAAACTATTAACTCATTTTACTCTTATATACAAATGAAGGTCATTGATAAAGCCCCTGCAGGCCGAAACTTAGCATCGTTTGCCTCACTTTTGCTTTGTATACGCATTTAAGGTTTATGTGGAAAGTCTGGGGCTGAAGGGAAATATTGTAAAATCTTTTTGAGTTGACGGCACTTTATCAACATTAGCGCAACTTGTTTTGCATTTTGCTTAATGTTGTTATTGTTTTCTTGTTTTTTTTTCTTCATCTTTTTTTGTTGTATGTTATTTTAGCCTTTTTCACGCACCACGCAACGGGGTTGAAAAGTTAATTCAATTAGCTTGACTCTGCCACTTAAGCTGGCTTTTAATAATAAGCAGACAGTTAAGTACTTTGCCTGGCAACATTCGCACAGGCGCCAGGCGCAAGGCAAGGAGCGGTTTCTAGGGGTACACAGCTTCATATCATTATTTTTTACAATATTGTAATATTTGATACCCTGTAAGCAAGAAAGTGTGTGCACAGTGTGGGTGGGTGCAGCACTTGGAGTACAAAAGCTGAACATGTTTACGTTCATAATACAGAGCCTGTATGAGATATGCAATGAAAATTTGATATGTTTGGGTTTATGAAGTCTAATCTTAAAAATAACAATATGAAAATTGATCAAAATATGTATTAAGCAGTTTTTTTTTATAGCTATAGAGTATCTTTTGGTTGAGCAAGCTTTAGAAGAGTTTTTCTTAACACTTTATCGATTTTTTCTCAGCAAATTAAAAACTATTCAAGTCCAAATATTAGTAATTAGGCAATCAAGTGTTGAAAGTCGAAGATTAAGCCTAAACCCTTGTTCCCACTAGCTGCATAAATCAGCAGGGGATGGCAAAGGGAACGGGTACAGCGTACCAGGAGTCTGAAAATATATTTACGAGTGTGTTAAATGTCAATAAAACGTACGCTTGCCCAAAAACTACACGCTGCTTAAATGTCAAAGTCCACACGGCGTATGCGTAATAAATGACAAATTACGTCCTCTATGTTTCTGTGTTTGTTGAGGGGTGTGTGCGTTAGTTGTCTGTGTGTGTGTGTGTGTGGGTATGTACTTTAGGGGTGTGTGTGTGTGACCGTATTTGCCTTGTGCAATTGCACATAAATCAAACAAACAACTCAATTGAAATGTTAGACGCAATAATATCATAATTATATTGTCATATACAACCGCCTCCTAACTTCATTATGATAATAACAAGGATGATCGTCGTAATTAGGTTTGAGTTGCGGCATACTTCTTCAACGTTCTCTATGGCACATATGCACATGGTCCGCCGCCCAACTTAATGAGTAAATCGTAAACTAATTGCAAGATAATTAATTTTAATTATTTGTGTATTTTACTTGGACCTCGCCTTTGCCTTACCTACCTCTACACTCTAGCCCCTGCGCCGTCGTTAAACCCTGCTCCCCAACTATATGATATAATCAGCTGGACATGGGGACCATTAAAAGCACATTAGCTTGTTAAGCGTTGGCATTGTTGATGGGTCGCGCGCGGCCTGGGCCCAAACCTGCCACCACATCTACAACAATAACAGAAGCAGCAGCAGCAGCAGTAGCAGCTACAACAACGGCACACGTCCAACAACTTTTGTTTGTTGTCTTTAGTTGTTCATACATCATTATCATTAAAGCGTTAAATTGTTTTGTTGTTTTCGTTGTAAGAGGGGGAGAGAGAGTCAGATGAGGGCCGCATGTTTCCCGCTAAGCTAGGGGTTGGTTCGTTTAAATGATTTGAACATTAAGGTTTTGCATTTTTCGGTGGGCCTGGTCACATAATAAAGTGGCAAGGGATTTTACAGTACACACAAACACATAGCTGATGTTTGTTCGCGTATTATTTGTTTATATTCTCGACGAAATTCCTCGACCATTTAAGTCTAATGACATGAGAAATTCAATTTGATTAGCTAACTGTTGTTCTTTGGTTTTTGATATGCCACATGAAAATGGCTTAGCTCATTATTTGATGGGTATCGATAGTATTTATCAAAACAAATTTCTTAAAATTTCTTGTTGTGTTTGTTTTTCCCTTAGCATATGAAGACCAGGCATTTGTTTTATTTGAGAGCTCTTTTGAAGATCCTTAAGAACTAAAGTTAAGTTAAGCGACGGGTTTTTGACAGTCAAAAGCAATATTTTTTCAGTCAAGCTTTTCTTTTTGGACTTATTTTCGTAAAAAACAAAATACACAAAAATGTTTAAAATTCAAAACATAAAAATATTCAAATCAAGCTCGTTTACAGTTTATGTTTCGCTTTGCGTTCGTGTATAAATTATATGTTCTTTGTACGCTGAAAAAAATAACAATGGAATTCATTTAAAAGTAGAATTTATATCGATAAATGAATAAAATTCGATAGTTATATAAAATAATCATTTGATACAATATCTATTCATTTTTAATCAGTATATAAAAAGCAGGGGCTATAAATATAAATAATTGAAATAGTTAACTTTTGTTTGTATGAATTATACTCTCTGTTATTTTGTAAATTGATTTTAATTAAACATTCACATATTGAATTTCACATTCATAACAGTTGCACAAAAAATTATACTCTTGGGAGAAAACGCAATTATATTGCAATATGAGAGAACCAACAGTTGTTTCCAAATAGAATTAAAGCTTTTCAAAATGTATGCAAAAATACATTATTTTTTGTATGCATTAATATAAAAATTGAGAAAAAAATACAAACTGTTGCGCAGCGCAGTTCCTCTTTTCTCTCAGCTGTCAGTTGAGGCCAAGGCAACAAATTATCTACGAAATGTGAAACTTTCGGATAACATGTGCAATTTTTCTTGTCATTTGTTTAACGCAGATGTTTTCGTAACTTTCGGCTATATATAAACAGACAGAATGTACATATGTATAAACAGACATGCACATGTCTAACTGTACATCTACATATATTGTATACTTTGTACATGTCAGCATTAAATATTCATGTAACAGTTAGCGTCTGAGAGGCGGTCGGAAGAGAAGCAACAGACATAACCTTACATCTTCATACGCAGCAGAAAAGTATGCTACGGTTTTATGCCGCTTCGTTTGTATTAGTTTATTTGCCGTTACACGCTCAGTTTGTAAGCGAACAGGGGTAAGCGTAAAGAGGACTCTTGAGGGGGGAGCTGAAGAGAGCCATTTGGCGTTGCCATTAATGTAGCCGCTAAGTGGCAATGTCATGCTAGGCTAGGCCCACTGTGCAGGCCAACCGCAAAAGCCAATGAAGATTTCCGGCTAAAAGGGTGCGTGCTTTTGGCTGAGGGCGGTGCGTTGGGCTCGTTGATGGTGGGCAGAAAAGAGAAAAAGGGGGATCAGAGGGATTGTAGGTCCAAGTCGAAGGCCTTTGCATATTTCATAAGCAATTACTAAGCGGCTTTTAGGCGTTGGCATTGCGTAGAGTATTTTTCAAGAAGAGCAAAAAAAAAAGCACAAAATATTACGAAATTGGCGGCGTTGACAACACGGCCACGCCCAGAAGTAGGCAGCAAACGCACTTTGTTCTAGCCAACTACACACCTCCATTCACACACACACACACACACTGCACTTGAGCACAAATGCCAAATGGGCAGGCATATAATTTATGATTACATTTTATGACTACACACGCGTAGCGCCTGTCTTTGGCTTTTGTTTTCTACGTTGTTGCTCTTTTGCTGTTGTTTTGCTTCTGCCACAATCGCTTCTCCCTCTCCACAGTTTTTAAGTCATTGCTTCCTATTATTTTGTTATTAAATTACACGCAATTGCCTTTGGCTTGCGTGTGTGTGTGGTTGATTTTTATGACTTGAGCAGAGTTCAAAGTGACTGCCTACCGTCGTCTAACTACCCCATCTTCATCATTCCCCAACTCACAATGCCATTAAAAGTTGATTTCATTTTATTAAATTTGCGCGGCTTTTCTGCTCTTGTGATTTTTTGTTGTTTACTTCTTTTGATTAATTTCTATGCGATGCATTCAAGTCGCTGACAGCGTGCTTAATTTTTTGTATTTTGATTTATATTACCTGGAAGTCACTTAAGGTTGAATTTTAATTTGATTAAGTGTTGTAAAATGACGTGCCAAAAGTGTTGTATAGAGCATTGAAGGGAATAATTTTTTGTATGTACATATATGTACTAGGTTATTTTTATGGAACATCTGAGGGTAATATAACTTTTTAAAATGATAATTAAGGCTTAAAGTAATCGAAAATCATGTAGAATATGGCAAAGATCTGGCATATAATATATAATATATATAAAAGTGCTTCGAACCTTTCTAAACTACACGATCCACACTTTAAAAAACTTTTACATTCTAAACTTTTGACCCTTAAATGTTTCGTTTGACTCCTTTCTTGTTGGGAAAAAGTGGATGATTGCGTCAGAATGAAAAGCAGACGTTGTGTATTTCAATGAAACTCTAGGAATTCAACTATAAGAGATTCTCACTTTAAAGCAACAACTAATTTTTGATTTTAATATGAATTCTTTTATAAATGCTTACGAATCTTGGTAGGAAATTAACTTATAAATCTTAAAGAGCTACACGCTCCATTCATTTTATTCGAATCAGGCTGCCTTTGCCTTTTAGGTTTTTTTCATTTGGGCTAGGGAATTTAGTCGATTATCTTGTATCTTGTATCCTAAACAAAGGCCGACAATTATCTTAATGCCAGGTGCAAGAAATTAATGTGCTGTAAGCACATTTCAGCACAATACTTCGTATAACTAGCGCATGCTATGGTGTCTGCAAGGGCTCGGGTGGACGTTAGATGACGATGTCGCACTTAATCTGCGATAAAGACGGGCGTCCTTTTGGCCTAGGCAAAAAAGGTATCTGCAGACAAATCGCTGCCTGGCCCTGGGCAAGGGGAGAAAGTGTAGAGTTGTGCAGGGGGAGCGGGTGTGGGCGGTCAGACCATTATAAGAACTCGTTGTGGTCCCTTTTTTTGTGTTGTTGTTTTTGCTGTTGTTGTTGTTGTAGCTGGGTGTCATCTATTTGTATTTTTATGTGCTTAATGTCAACGAAATAATTGAGTAACTCTGTGGCGTAGGTGTGTACAAAGGTGTGTGCAGCTGTGTGTGCCCGAGCCGGAAAGAGAAAAAGCAACAAAGTGCAGGCATATCACATGAATAGTGAATTGGGGGCTTTGGGCTAGGAGAGTGGGTTACTTTTGGACGTTTGGGCTGCTGACAGCTTGACTGAAATGGAAAGTTAATGTTTATTCCATTTTTATGTCCAGGGCTGGTTGGCAGATACCAGAGGGGACACGGTGGCAGCTTGTAAATCGTATCTCTATTTTGATGTTTCAGCGCTATTTCATGTTTTGTGCAGAAGGTAAAAAGTTAAAAGCAAATGCTTTTAATACATATTCAATGGGGGTAGAAAATAAATAGTGTAAATTACAGAAATTTAAAAGAATTTCAAAGAGATAGTTTTTGCTAATTATAGAGTGAATTATTTTCAGATAGATGGAAAGATTATAGATTTACTTATTTATTTTTTTTCTTAATGCTCGACAAAACGAGTGTCTAACCAAGTATTTTATAAAAAAAATACATCAATAAATTGCTAAAATATATATATATTTTTTATCTTTTGCTATATAACAGTTTTTACAACTTAGTACTTTAATCTTGTTTAGTCTGCATTAATATTAGTTGCTTTATTTAACCTGAGAAATATCAGATACTAATCGTATTATGTAGCCTACTTCATATATATTCTCTCAAAATAATCCAACTTTGTGCAGCCGATTTTTTTATAGCTTCTGTTTGCTGTTGAAGTTTGCTTTTTATATGGGAAAACAAAACTCTTTGAGCCGCTTTTAGGCTTTATGTCTTTTCAATACATGCGAAACGAGTAAATTTTATGGTCAGAACAGCGGTCCACCTGTTTGGCATGCACAACTAGTCGAAAACAGTTTTCCTAGCTTTCTTTCAAGTGGATTTTTTCTCTATACTTTTTCTCATGTTCACAGATATTATATTATTTCTGTTGGCATGGTGCGTGGCAAAACCAATTTTCTCAGCGCGCCACTTGCCGCTCTTTTTGGTAATATGACCATTTTATGGTCCACGCATGTGGTGTGTGTATGTGTGTGTATGTGTGTGAGTGTGTGTGTCTGTGTAGGTGCTAAAGCTAAACACGTACTAGCATGCCTAAGGGTAGTGGCTGCCAGCTCTAGGCAGCACCACCTGCCTGCGTTGCCTCTTTTTTTTTTTTTTTTTTAATGAAACAATCTCAGCAAATATGATATTTTGTATGCAAACATGCAAAATATTGCCTGCGCCTGGGTCCGGGCCCAAAGCGTACTCGTAAAACGAAATAAGCCATGCGCCTCAGCACCACAGCAGCTCCTATCCTACCCATCTGAGCTGCCTCTAGAAAAAATACCTAGCGCTTGGGTGGGCTGCGGGTGCTCCCTTACGGCGTATCTTGTGTGGTTGGGTAGCTGCGTCTTACGTCAAAAGACAAACAAACAAATATTTGCGCTGACAATAAGCTAAGTGGAGCGCAAAAAATAAGGGAATTAAATACAGTACTCGGCTGTTTTATGAAACGAATTCGCCATTATTCCGCCAACGTTTCACCTGGGAGGAACAATGTTGATATCGCGCTTATAAATACATTTTATGTTAATATCGGAATTAAAAAAAATTCAAAGCATATTTTACGGGTAAAAACATTGAACATATACAGGTATTCACATCTTTTTTATATTCAGTTCATAATAATCCCAATTCGCCATCGAGCTTAAAACAAATTTGACATCCAAAACAACCCCCTACCCAAACTCAATCAGCTCAGCGCGCTGTGAAGCGCAGAGAAAGGCGCAAAGCTGTCTTGCCTGGTTTTTCAATACATCAACGCATTTTGAGCGGCTTTTATGAAAATTTTATGCTCTTAGTTGCCGAACTCAAATTGTCAGCTGCATTTCAAATGAGGCCTCAGCGAAATAAAACCCTTTGATAAGTAAATACAAATATACATATGAAATTCTTTTTTGTCAACTTGGTTCCTCAAGTCATGTATGTATGCATGGATATGCACACACACACGCACACTCACACTCACACTCAGACACGTTCTCATACACATTCGTATATATTAAATATGTATTGTATATCAATAATTCAATATTTATTTTCACTTTTGTCGCTTTTTCTCATTTTGTGCTCAGCCGTAAGTCGTAACAAGGAAATTTAATCTTTTTCTTTTACACATTTCTCCACCTGCTGGCAAAATGTTGTTCCTTTTTTTTTTTTTGGTGTTGCTTTCTTTGAGGAGCGCTGAAACCCAATTAGTTGACGACAACGTTGACGTTGAAATTTGACATCTTTGCTGGCAAAGCAGCAGAAGCAGCAGCAATTGAAAATTGAAGTCCAAATTGTATTTATAACGAAACGAAATGGGGAGAACATCAATATTTTTTCTTTCTTTCAACCTGGTTCCCCCCTATTCAGGTATGAGTTTTAAGTTTCTCGTGCTGGGCAATTGATAATCAAATCACTAAAAAATGCGGTTATCTTTATATTTAGTTATGTGTGTGTGTGTGTCTTAGATTTACACGGCCTAAAGGGACAGCATCAATGGTCCAAGGATGCGTTGGCAAGACAACGTATATAACTAGAGTAGGAGAGTGGACGCGCGTTGTGAACATAATAAGATTCTACTCAGGAAATAGGAAGTTGAGTGGAAAGCTTGATAGATACCTTGATTTACAGGCATGATATATATAAAAAAAATTATAATTAATAAAATGTATAAGTAAAAAATGAATATGAGCTAAACAAATAGACAGTACAGAAAATATATCAAATTAGAACAGCAAAAAATTTCTTTTTAATATTTATTACATGGTTAACGTGTTGCTTTTTACTCTTTTCTAAATTTTTCTTTCCCTCATATCCCTTTGCCATATGTTCTTATCTCAATTAAATATTATTCTTAACTTTGTCTCTCTTAAATATTATGACCTCTTGCCTTAAAAGAAACAATCTTCATTTAAATATAATATGTGTTTTAAGTATACGCTTATGTAAATGCCGTTTTTCTATCTCTATTTTCATTAAATACCATATAATTTCCTCAACAGCTTTGTATCCACCACCCCACATCCCCTCATACCACCCCCTCCGAAACTATTTACCATAGTCACTAATTACAATTGCGCGCTGTCTTGGCCGTTCGCTGGCCACATTTGGATAGAGGCTGACGCTATATATGGACGTCTTGTAGTCCCCAAGGAGTTCAGTTCGTTTGAGTCCCATTCCGTTAGGTTCTGTGCCATGCCGTTCGGTTCCGTCCAGTGTTGGGCAACTAAGCTGTCAACAAATTAACTGTAACGCTCTGAGCAGGTCCGACATTGTGCCCATGTTCTGTTGCCTAGTTGCTGGCTTGGTCGCTCGGCCGTGCACATGTGTCGTAAATTGCATGCCCCAAAGGAGCTGCTAAAGCGACAAACCGTCCAACCAACAGCCCCCCAACAAAGCGACAAAACCGACCAAAAGCAACAACAAAGCGACAGCAGCAGCTGCTACAGCCGCTCCACATGAATTGAACAATTAGCAAAATTGCTCAGACCCCAAAAACAGAAAAATAAACTGCCAGATGATTTAAATTTCTTTTCTTCTCAACATGCATACATATACACTATCATTGGGTATTATAAATTTCTGACAAAGCGTGCTACTCAGGCATTTCTATTACGAACATTTGTTTGTCTGACATGTCCAGAGCCCAAATTTTAGCTTTGGCTATGTTTGTGAAAGCTAAGATGATGAGATTCTCAAAAACGTTCAAATGAATCTTATGGGGAAATCCACCTTCCTGGGTGGTAAATGCGTGTCTTTAATTCGAATAAATTCAATTATGAATTAGTATATTAGCATTTTTCTTGTACTTTTGTGAAAGTGCAATCAAAACGCGGCGTGCTACGTACAATTGTGTATATGTAGTGTACCAATTTTATTCTTTTCATGTATTTGTGGGGCTGTTCAGAGTTAGGGGTGCGGGTTGGTTGTCGCTATAAACGATATACATTTTGTATAAATAACGGCGCTACGTGCGGTAATGATGCCGACACGTGACAAGCCAGCGAAAAGCAGGTAGACAAAAGGCGCTGAAATGAGATATTTTTGGCGAATATTTATTATGGCGTCCGGGCAGGTGTATAAATTTGCATGAGCTACTGCGATGCGTGCGTGTGTATGTGTGCGCGCAGGTGTGTAAAAGTATGACCAAAGTGAGGGGGGAGTCGAGAACAGTTCACAAAGCACTGCATAAACAAATAAACAAACAAAACATAAATTTTTGCACACAACACACGCACGCACACACACACACAGATATACATAATGTGTAGGTGTATGCGGGTGTTACGCCCCAGTGTGGTGCGGTTCTCCTTATGCCTGGCACGTTTTTTGGCTGTCGCCGTTTCCGGCTCTGCTGACTTGTGCCGTTGCCTGCTGTGGGCCTTTCGACTCCGCCGGGGCTTGACATTGGCTTTGATAACAATAATAATAATAAGAAGGTATAATAACAATCATTTTGTGCCCATAAATGCCGCTGCATGCCTCGACCCAGTCCTTGGGCCCACCTGCCCCAACCACACCCAAAAGCCCAACCATGAGAAAGTCTCTTAAATTTTTTTTATTTTTTTATTGACTGACAGTTTTGTTGGAAAATTGGTTTATTTATAGCAATATTTTTACTTTTATTGTTGCGGCACATAAAACATTTTCAAATTTTTTAAAAAATAAATAAATAAAAATATGTTGAAGAGTCCATCCATCAGACAGCAAAAGATTTCCAAGTGTAGCAGCTAAGGAATATAAAAACAATTTATTGTTAGCCACGAAAATTTATTGTTATTTGAAAAGACTTAAGACTAATCAAAAATCTTATATTTTTTATCTCTTTCTTATAGCTACTGATGTGCTGATCGAAACGCATAAACTGCTGTAGAGATAGATGAGAACAACAACAAGAACAACGACAACGGTGGGAAATTATGGCGATATTTAATAACGTGAGTAGCGTTTATTATTGTTTGATTAAATACTTAAAAACTCTTTTTAATGATTCTATAAAGATATGCAGTTTTTATAAAGAAAACGAAAAATTAACATATAAAAAGTATAATATAAATAACAAATGACGTTTATGCGATGAAATTCATGATATAATACAGTAGAGCGATATATATGCTTGTTCTTTTGAGTCTTTCTTGTCTTCCTTTTTTTTGGAGGAGGAATATGAATTTTCTATACAACACACATATAATATGCCCCTTAAAAGAAGCTCATGTGCTCACAAAAAATGATTAATTTTAAATGCAGACCAGAGAGTATAATGATAAAAATTTCAAATTCTATATTGTGTATTCTGCGTTGAGTTTTATAAAAAAGGAAATATTTTTTTCTTAAAATATATTATTTGAGTTTACTTAACAATTCCATAATATATCGGTTCTCAAATATATTTAATACTTTACGAGTAGAGTATAAACAAAAATATTAAGAAATTAGTCACATTTTGGAATGTTTTTTTTTGGATAAACATAAATACGAAAGATGTTTCTTGTGAATCTTAAAATTTTTCATAGTATTCGCTTACAATTCCCAAATGGTATAGGCGCGCACTTCTGCGAATAAAAGTTGCTGGTTTAATCAGCTTTTTTCTAATTTGTTTTAACTTAAGGGCTCTTCAGTTAAGGATTCTTCTTGGCAACCCATATTTCACTCGTGCGATACACCGTCAATAAATCAAAAACGCTACGCAATGTTGTTGTCCAATGAGCCGCAGCACATTTTGCATATCGCATGATGTCCGGTTTTTGGGACGCACACACTTTCTCGTTCGGCTGTGGTCTCATTTGTCAAGTGGTGCCAGATCTTTGGCCACATAACTGAAGGCTATCAAATCGCTGCCAGTTGAACGTATGATTTGGCCATTAGGCAAAAGGAAAGCAAAGCTACGTGCCAATGCAAAATCGAGTCGGATTTTCCAAGTGTCTAGACTTTTCGTACGATTCCAGTGCAAATACAGTTCTTCGGGCCCTTCTATTTGCATAGTCGGGTGGTCGTGGAGAAGGGGGGGGGGGTGTAGGGTGGGAGTTCGCAATTACTGCGGAGCGTATTGAACAGCTTCTGTTTTATGGGCAGCGCCACCATTTGCCAGCTATAATAGAAGGTTCTGTTCATAAAGTAATCTCGACTGCGCCTTTGTGTGCGTTATATGCGGGCCTTAAGCAGCCCCCTGCTGCCCTAGCTGGCCCCCTTTTACTCCGCCCATGCCTCTAAGAGTTGTAACTTTTGTTCGACGCCCGGACATGTGAATATCAAGGATATCAGCGGGCACAAAAGGCAACAAATTAAACGGTTCTATTTGCAAATGAATTGTGCGTGTCTGTACTGCGTAATTTTGCTGGAAAACTTTGCAATACACACATGCAACATACACTTAAAGAAATATTTCCAATCTATAATCAGTATGACCAATTTCTTTCTTAACTGTATGTTTACTTATGTTTTTAAAGTCTTCTGTGTATCGGGTTTTATTTCGAACAATAATTTTCTAACGTAAAACAAGCGTGAAACATGTGTAATTGGGAATTTTAAGATTATAAATAGTTTAAGGAATAGGTTAGATTAGAAAAAAAAATAGAATGGAATAGAATATAAAATGATTTTATTATCAACGAAATAAGATTCTCCGATTAGAACAAACCGAATTTGATTAGTATGTCTTAAGAATACTGCTTGGGTTCTTACTCACACGAACATCTAAGAGGATTAGATTGGTTGTTTATAAAATAATTGACAATATATTAATATTTTGTATGCTATGAAAATTTAAATTGAAATAAGTTCTTTAATTACCAATCTCATGCTTGGATTTGGTGCTTGATCTGCGCACAACGTGCCTAACTATTTCTCTGAGTGTAGCCCGCTAGTTCTCCTTTATCTCTAATGTGTTGTAAAATGTTGGGGATAACCCAATAACTAGGCAAATAGACACACACGCGCACACTCTTGAAATAGAATAAGTAGCTGCTATAGAAAGGAAACGAATTGAAAGCAAAGGATTCTAGTGTCTTTGTGTGTGTGTGTGTGTGTGTATGTGTGTGTGTGCTCGCATGTGTGTGCTGAACTTTTGTGTGGGCTTCTGCTTTTGCGGCATTTCATACGCTCAATTGCTGTTGGTTAGCCAACACTGGCAGCGTGTCCTGGTCGCCAGTCAATTGAAAATGAAATTGCTAAAACTTGGCAAGTTCTTCCCATTCCCGCCGCCCTCTTGATCTCACTCCCTCTCTCTCTTTGCTGTGTGTGTGCCTCAAAGCACAACGTTCGGACAAGCATGCATAATGAACTGCAGGAACGGCTCCTTGAATCTGGCCCCGTCTCATGCTCCACACCGCGCCTCGCTTTTGGCATGCGGGCAAGTTACCTCAGCAAATTAATACTAACAGACGCGCAAAAGTATGCAACATCAAATGGGCCAAGCGACGTGCCACCAGCTTTTATGACACTGCAAAAGCCTGAGGTGGAGCCGGCTGCTCGCCTGAACCTCTTTTGGCTCGTAAAGTTGCAACTGCAAACTGCAGGGGACACATTTTGGGGCATCATTTCGCTCCTTCTGCTTATCACTTGACACGTTTTGTTGTCGTCATTTTATTTTTCTTTTTTTTTTATAGATTTGTTTGCATTTGTAGCCTTTCCCGTTTTTTGAGTGCATTTGCTTGTTGCGCTTGGCGTTGACTACGCAGTTTACAGATTTTTACGATTCAACTCGCCAAATATATATTTTTATCTCGTTGTTCTTGTGGTTGTTGCACATGTGCGAAAGTTTTCATTATTGTCACAAAGTGACAGATTGTTCGGTTATAGATATATATAGGGTTTTATACAGGGAAAGTTAAAAAGGATTAAGCACATAAAAATGCAGACAAAATGCGACCATATTATGGAACTCCAACAAGAAGTGGGTTTTTACGAGCGCCTCTTTTTTCACTGTCAGTGGACCTATGGGATTTGGTTTGAATGGTGCTTTGACTCGAATTTTTTGACTATTAATCATGATGCACAGTTACGGCTATGAAATATAAAAAATTTCTAAAGGTATGTCAGTGGAATATATATAAAAAGGAAAGAGACTTCACTTTGTGAATACTTCAACAATTGGGAATCGGGAATTGTCTAATATTAAAATTGCGTGCAGAAAATTTATGTTTTATGTTTTTTTTTTTTTAATTAAATTTAAATCAAGGGTTATCGTAATCGAGCTTAAAATTAATTATAGAAAAGATTCTTCTATTTATGGCCTATACAAAAAGAGGATGCCCAGTTTCAAAATTACTTTTAAAATATTTTAAGGCTTACAATAATGTTACATAAAGGGACACAAGTAAGCGAACAAATTGATATATAGAAGAACGACCCGTTCAGCATAGTCTCCAATAAAAAAAATATATAACAACAAACTCGAATTGGAAATCTAGCAGAACCTATATATTCTGGTAGTGGAAAATAGGAACTTTTCGAATTTAATCAGTTTTAAACATAATAGATACTAAAGGCAATAATATATAAAAAATTGTCAATGATAAGGTACAATTAAGAGAAAACTTGTTTTAAGTCAGATGAAAACAGTTTAAAAGCAAAAACTCGAAAAGGAAACCTTGCAGAGACTACGCTCTCATTTTTCCATAATGTGTCGTGCATGTCTTGCAGCGAAACAACGAGCTGGGCTTATATATTAAAACCCGTCCAATCTGTTGCCCGACTGTTGGTTTGCAAACTAGTCGATTACTATTTTGAAAACCAACTGGATAATTATGTTATGTAGCTCTCATATGAAATATGTTTTTTGAGATACGTTAATGTTTGTTAAATAAGGATTTACACTAACCCTATTAAAATATCGATAAACTGTTAGAAAAAAACATCTCATGTATGAAGATATTTAAAATATTTAAAAGTGTCCATATACACTAATTTCTCTTAAACATCGATAAAACGTTCTTTTTATGTCGGAATAAAATATCTGGTGTGCCAAATACGTAAGGAAACTTTAACTTTAACTTTAGTTTGTTTATGAAAATTAAGTCTGCCTTTTTCCTTTTTCTTAAAATTCAAACATTTACCCTTAATAAATTAAATATAAGAACAACGCCTAGCTCTTAATAAGAATATTTTATAGCTTATAGGTTATATACAAAAAAAAAAAACGCATTCAACTATTAAATGGTTTAAGAAAACTTACCATTTCTTGGATGAAAATATCTATTTAAAAGGCAGCCTCTTAACATTCTATCTGTGATCGAAGCCTTCACATTTCCTTGTTTCTTATTGTCAGTCTCTCATTTGTTACGTTTGCTTTGCCTAAAACAAATAAATGAAAAGAGCGATAGTCAAATAATTCTCAATTTCTCATATTTTATTTGATTTATTGCTTAAATAAAATTCACAAGAAATTGTTGGATTTTTTTTTTTTGCTTTTGCGTGTGCTGAAATGTGATTTTGGTCTCTCATAATTTACAGAAATTTTGCTGGTTTTTAAATTTTATTATAAAAATAAATATATTATCATAATCCTGTTTTTTTGTACTCTCATATTTTGCAAAAGCTGGCCCGTAAAATGTTCAACAATTTTCTGCAAATATTTTTCGTGCAGCATTTGTGTCATTTTTTGTTTTCGTTTGTTTGTTTTTGTTAATTCTGTGTTTGGCTTTTGATTTTGCGCATCGCATGCGGCAATTTGACATTTGCATTTCGGGCCTTTAAAACGAGCCAAAAATATGCCAATGCCTAAAAACGTATATGCATTTGCAAATCAAACATAATTTTTTTTTTAATTTAAATCGAACGGAAAGTTTAATTTGCATGCGTCATTTAGGCAATTCATGTGTTCTGTTGTTGTGAAAAGCTATATCAAGGCTATGATAGGGCAATAGAGAGTAATAGCTTGTATAAACCCCGATCAAAAACAGTAAAAATCGAAATTTTATGTTCCCATCTCTATGTCTTCCTTGCCTTTTCTTTACAACAAACAATATAGTATTTCACATAACTACGTATAGAAATAAGTTTATTTTCCATAAAATTTTATTTTAAAGGTTTAACTACTTAGGTCTGTTAATGAAATGCTATGACTAAAATATATTCGCAATTATTGACTATTATTATTAAGTATGTATAGGAATCCCGCCTATATAAATTGAAGTACCATAAAACTTTATGTCGAAGGTTTTACTGCTTAGCGTTGTTATTAAAATATTATGGCTAAAATAACTGAATTACTGTCTGTCTTCTTTTCTCTTCCATAAATTATGAGCAAAGACTTTTTCTTTATATTTAGTAATAATTACAAATGGACTTTTGCTTGAAATATAAATTACCAAATTAATAAAAAAGAGATTCTCAAAATAATTTTTATTTATACACATTTCTCTATGTCGGCATATTAATCATTTTATTTAATATGTCCCTTTTACTGCCTCTGTTAACGAACTGTTCAATCTAAGGTTGTCTATGATAAATCATATCTTTTAATTCAATTTGTGAACACTTGTACATTATAAAGTTAGAAAATTATTAAAAAGATTTTATTTTCACAAACATTTTTTTCGTAAAATGTGATTGCGGGCACAACTTTTAAAATATTTTCCCCCAAATTAAATATGCGATTTTACGCACAATTTTTGCTTTACAAAATTCTAATAGATATTCTCTGAAAAAGAATTATCTTAACACAGGGCATGTTACAGTCGTTCAGTCTCACAATGCATTTGATCACTTTCATGTACATTTTTGTCACCTTTATATGAGCAATTAATCAAAGGCAAAAACTCAACAAATCATTTGGCTGGCACACTTAAAAAAAAAAACCATTTGCTAAAATAAAAACGGAAGCGAACGCTCACAAATTAATCAGTTTCGATTTCGGCACTTGCGGTTTAATTGGCCATTGGGCGGCACACCCTAACGATATGTGTTGGTGTGGGTGTGTGTGTGTGTGTGTGCGTGTGCACACATAAAAATTTATCACGCCTCCAACTGTGGCAAGGAATAGGACTCCGCCTAATTCAAACATTCGAATTTACGTTAAAACCTCATAAAAGTTCGCGCGCCAAAAAAAAATATAAGAAAGTGCCGTTATGAAGTTCATTCAGTTGTTGATGGTGTGTGTGAGTGTGTGTGAGTGTGTGTGCGTGTGTGTGGGAAATGGGTATGGCGACGGGGAGTAGGCTGGCATGTTTATACTCACATGAACTAAGCAAAGGAGCAGTCGCTATCAGCAGGCAGCATCCTGTGGCGTTGCTTTATAATATATAAAAATATATATGTTTTTTCCCACGCTGGCTTTTGTCCTTTACATATCGTCCTGGCAGCGCAACTGTGTGTGTGTGTGTGAGTCTGTGTGCGTTTGTCCTGTGTCCGTGTCCTGAGCGCTTGCCACGTTTGCCGTCTAAACGATTTACGACACTTTTGCCAACTGCTTTGCCGCACACATTTGCAATATTGTTTCTACTAAGTGTGCGTGTGCCCGTGTTTGTGTGTGTGTGTGTGCGTGTACTATCTGTGTGTTATTAGCATTAAACAAAACCAGCACAAGCACACGCACATACACGTTTGCAGTTGAAAAACAGCAACGAATGCCGCACACGTTCGTTTTTATTATGTTAAATGTCTCCTGGGGCCAAGCAGCAGGACACACACACTCACACAGCCATTCTGGCGCCACAACAACGGTAAATCGCAACGTCTGCTTTGCCTTTGCAACTGTCTGTTTTTTTGTGCAACTTTCTCGACTGTCTCTGTGTCTGTCACAGTTCACATAAACTCAGCCTCAAACGCGCGCGCCAAAAAGTATGCAACACAATTCGCTCGCCGCACAAGCAGCAGCGGCTGCTGCGACAGCAGTCGAGCATTACCCTTTTGCACCTGCCGCTTTTAGCACACAGCACGCCGCTCCACTGAAGACTGACGCGGCAAGGCGGTTCAATCCTTGCGAATTGGCCAGCTTCGTTAAATTCACCCACGCACGAGCCAAGTTAAACGCGACGCTGTGCCGAGCATAGCCGAAAGCTTTTCCCTGTCCTGTGTTGAGTTGAGTTTGACTGCAGCGTCACTTCGCTCTTTGCTGTGTGTGAATTGAGTTTTTTTGAAAAAGAGTCTGCATATTTGAGCGCAGCTCATTTCCTTTATGGCAGCTCAAAGAGACGTTGAGACCTGTAATTGTACTGTACGTCCTGCTGCTCTGCTTGAATTTGAGTTGAGTTTTGTGCCGCTTGAGTTGCGAGTCGCCTGGCTGCTCTTGAGCGTTTTAAGCTATCCTTGCTACTGAGCTTTCTATGAATTGCTCTTAGTTGGATTGAGTTTTCAATTGAGCACAAGTACACAAGTGCCATGAACCTTGAGTACTTTATTCGACTCTTATTTAGCAGCTCTTTGAGCGACATTATTGCGAACAATGTTTGAGTTGCAGCTTGTTTTAGTTATGCTTTGAGCTGCATTTGTGAGTGAGTTTTAGCTGCACTGCCAATTGCATGTTTGAGTGAGCTACGTATTGCTCTCTTTTGAATGTTCTTTAGTGGGCTTCAATTACAAAATATTAACAAAGGCATATTTTCTTTACGTTTAGAAATAATTTCTACGCTTGAAATAAATATTTTAAAAGTTATAAAATTACTGGATTTAAAATCAAAAAAATAAATTCATTTATTTAGTGGCATCAATTTTTTAAATACAGTATTTAATAATGATATTAATTTAGTCAAAGTTTGTACCTTGCTTGAGTCAGTTACAATTTGGAAGGCTTTACAACTTTGCTCAAGCTGAGCTACTTTCGTTCGCTCACACTTTATGTTCTCTTCATGCTGTGCTCTACATTCTCTTTTCTTGCACTTTTGAGCCGAATTGAGCCACCTATGCGACTCCAACAGCAGCACTTTCGCTGCTCTCTTTAGCTCACTTGAGTTGGTTTCGTGGGGCTTCGTTAGCGCTTCGTTGCTCGTACGAAAAACTCACCACAGTAACTTGCCGAATCCGTTTATTCGCTCAGGCTGCTCGTTGAGCCTCGGCTGGCACACAAACACACACACACACAAACCCACTCACACACGCGCACACACACCATCTGCTCGCTGCGGCTGGTGCTGAGCCTTGGCCAATCGTAAAAGTTTTGTACGTATTTAGTACAATTTCGGGATTTGGCAGGATGTAACCAGCCTGTAAGAAACTGAGCGCGCTGTGTGTGACAAAAAAGAAAAGAATTAACAATCAAATACAACAAAAAAATTGTTTAAAAAATGCTTTAAAAATTTCCAATAAAATACTAAAAATATAAAAAAATAAATATATTATATATAATATATAAATACTTGTGTTTTGTTGAAGAGTTTGAATTGAAAACGTCAACATCTTCGGCTTTGCCTCGGTTAATACTCGTTACACACCAAACCGCCCCAGCCTGCCTCAGCTCCCCCGCCTTTCAACGCATGCCACGCGTCGCGTCGTGTTTACCGCGTGCCGGTTAACTGTTCTTATTTGTTTGCGTTTTTTTTTTTAGTTTTTAGCTCAACGTACGCCAACAGCTAATTAATGTTTGCATTGAAGCGCTTAAAGAACTGGTAAAAAATAAAACAAATTTAAATTTTTGTTTCAATTTATAGCAGAAGAACAGATCTTTGTGTGTGGCCTTAAAATGTCGTTTAGGCTTTAGATTATTAGGCATGGCAGAGGATTTGCTTATGCAATGCTAAAATATAGTTAAAGTTCTTATAGCTATTTGACAACAAGAAAAAATTACGAACCCAAAAAATTTGGCTTCACAAAATGAAACGATTTTCACAGCAATTGACATGGGGCAAGGGTCGCGTCAGGGGCGTCGTGTGATGTGGGCCGGAGGGGAGGTAGGAAACTAACCCAAAATCAAAATCTGTTGTGTTTGTTTTTGTTGTTGTTGTTGTCCTGTGTCATTGTCCTGGCACAGTGGCTGCTGCTGCTGTTGGTCCCGGGTAATAGTGTCGTTTCCTTTATTTGTGCCCGCATTGACTTTTATGTTACCTTCTTCGCCTTTTTTTTTCCACTTCTGGTGCTGCTGCTTCTTCTTGCTCGCCGACGCACACACAATTGAAAATTCAATTGATTTACAAAATGAAGTTGCTTTGCACTGAGCGTGTATGCGTGCGGGTGTGTGAGTGTGTGTTAGTGTGTGTGTGTGAGCGTTTTATTTTTTATCTATTTTCATTTTGGCTTTTACGAGCGGTACAACAATTTTGAGCTGCTCTCCTCGGGCCTTTGGCTTAAAGCACGCGTTAACAGTTTTCCAGTTTGTAGTTAGGCTAGAGGCGTGGCAGAGCGTTTGACGCCCAAATTTCCTGCCTTTGTTTTGGGCAGCGCAAAACAAGCGTCACGTTTTCGGCGACTGCGACTGATGGTCACTGTTGTGCATGTGTGCAAGTTTGTGTGTGTCTGTGGATTGCGGCCTAAATCGTTTTTGGGCGAAGAGCTGTGATTTTCTGGGCGTTTTTTTCTTTATTTGCTGGTTGGGCAAAGGCATTGAAATGTTTGCTATGGACATTGTCCTCAAGTTTTGTGGGACAAGCAAGCGAAAAGGATGCGCCAGAAATTGACACAGTTAGTGTTTTTTTTTTGGGGGTAGCTAGTAAGTGAATTTCCAGGCAGTTAATCGTAAGCGTAACTATTCAATGGAAACTTGCCCGAAAAAAAGGGACGCTGCCATTTTTGATAGATGGCTTTAAGTTGAATCGACTGTCAAATGCATTTTTGGGCTGACAATTGAAATTTGTCTATCTAAACTATATAGAGGATATAATTCCGATTAAATTTTAGTAAAACTCAGTTTTATTTATGTGTCCGAATTTTTTGCCGGCCCCAAAAAGCTATCTATAAAATTGGTTGTGCAGTTCGTGCTCTGAAATTTAAAATACAGCTCTATTTTTGCACATAAAATAAACTCGTAAAATTATTTTTATAATTTTTATTATCGGCAAAAGCTCACACACGCACACTGACCTATCGTAAAAAATGTGTATTATACTTATATTTGTCAAATTTGTGCCAAATTATAAACATTTCAGTGCAAAAATTGTGCTGTGTTTTGACATTTGAATCGTTTGAATGTCATAATACCTATTGATTAATGCAGCTCCGCAAGAGGTTTTCGTTCGTAGTTCATAGCACGACTAATACTACCTTTAAGGTAAACTTTTAAGAAAGGGGAATAACTCAAGCTCTAAGTTTTTTTTCGAACAAGAAATAGTTTACGCAAGTTCCACACACTTCAATAATTCACGAGCTCTTAAAACGTATCCAGCGAATTGATAGAGCACGCTGAAAAATAGGCAATTTTTCTGCTCCCTTTGCGTTTGTAATATTCGATCTGACTTCAAGAAGTTTGCTTATGAATCGCATCAAAGGCAACAAATCGCACGCTCGCATAAGCCAAGCATTGGATTTGTAATCAACTCCCAGCTCATTGAGGGAGCGAAAAAAATTCAGCGGCAGGGGGGGAAGGTGAAGAACATTTAGTTGCCGCATTAAAACTGCAAATGCTCGCATTTGGTCCTTTTTCATGTCCTTTGACAGCTGCTACTGCTGCTGCTACTTTGTAGCATACTTTTGCGCTGCTTTTTATTGTGTAGCATTCAGTGTCGTCCTTTGGAGCAACTGCTGTCCTTTTTTTTTTGTTATTTTGTAGCCACTTTTGCAGCATTCGATTGTTTGCCATAGAGATAATTTGCAGTTAAGCCAAGTAAAAGCAGCTCAGTTATGTTGTTTTACATTGTTAGTTGGTTTTAAAAGGCAAACAGCTTGCGAAAAGGACCTCAAGACTTAAGCGCCTGATGAAGTAGTTTTGCACAGTTTTACAGTTGTCAAGAGTTTCACATTTTTGATAAGATGCTTTTCGTGTTTTTTTTTTCGCATTTGTCTTAAAATTCTTAAAGCTGCATCAAAGCTATACACAACATACTTAAAGCGCCTGCTCTCCGTCTTACTTCCGTCGTTCTTCAATCCCTACCTGCCCACATTCTTCATCTCATTTCGTGGCTCCCACAAGCACTTTGTTTTGCTCGTTTCGGTGTCAAGTGTTTTTATTAGACCCAACGCAGAAAAAAAAGAAAGAAATAAAGAAAATATGAAAAATATGTGGTAAAAAGAATATGGAAAAAATTGCAGCTACTAGAGTCGACAGCTGTGGCAACTACTTTCCCGGATCCCCGCCCACTCTTTAAGAGCTGACGCCCATTTTATCTTGCGCGTGTATGTGTGTTTACTTTACCTTTATAAGAGCTGTTGCTTTTTCCTTTTCTATATGTGCTCTATCAAAGCAATATTTAAATGAAGTTTTGCGACATCTCGGGCAGATTTGAATACCCTGTGAATATTGGAAATCTCTAAAAGGGTTTATAAAAGTTTATATTTGTAAAATTGTATGTAACAAAAGATGGCAAAAGACGGCAGCTCCGACCATTTTGTATATATATATATTATTGGCCAAGTTTGTATATGAATAGTTGTACAGAGTATCTACTAGAGTATCCACTCATGGCAAGAGCACTTTTACTTGTTGTATTTGCGTTTGGAATCCATTTTGGAGACACTCATAACACGCATACGACGTGTGTGACAGCTAAAGTTCTTCTTGCTGTCAACTTGAACCATTGCTGACATTCGTTTTTCTTTGTTTTATTGTATTATATGGTAACATATCTACCGAGCAGTTGGCTTATCAGATGTCATTAGCCTAATTGACAAAAAGTCAGCAAGTTTTCTGTGCAGTTCTTCTCTGGCAAAGTCAAGCTTATGTCAGCGTGTAAATAGTGAACGAGATATAAATATGAGTAAGAAATATGATAAGCAATTGGATTAGATCTTTTTGCTTTTTATTTGCGTAAAGCATGAGTAAATAAAATGCATGAATACGTTATTAATTAATTAAAATTATTAGGCATTTATGAACTACAGGAGAAAGAAGTCCAGTGAAAAACTAATTCCAAAACTAATTAAAATAATTGAATAGCATAAGTAATACTCATTTGGGAATGATGTTTTTTTAGACTTCTTTATAACGAGGCTAATCGGTTGCGATCTCAGGCTAGTAGTAAGAAAGTAAGTATAGTTTTGTTATTGACACAGAACCTGGAAGCAGGTGATATTCCGAATAAAGTTGCCTTGTTTAATACACTGGTTAAATTTCTTGGAATTTCAAAAAAAAAATTCTATTTAGAAATCATTAAAATAGCGTTAAAAATAGAATTTAATTTGTTCTGAGTACTGTGATAACTCCAAAAGTTGTAAGTTGCAGCTGGATTCAACTGCAGCTTAGTTCTCCTGCTGCGGCTTAACATAAAGACAATAAGTATGCAGGTTTACAGTAGACACCTTATAAATTATACCATACCAATCTCCAATCAATCTATTTCTATTATAAATTCCAATTTAGCAATTTCTAAGCAACGTTTCACAGCTTAGTTGCTAGTTGTAAGTAATTCAAAATTATCTTTGATCTCTGTGGCACATGCTGAAAGCTTTAGAGAGAATGTAACCTATATATATGTATATATACATAGGTATGTATGTATGTATATACCAATATATGTGGGACTGCATTTGTGGCCCTTGTCTTTATCTTTCTGCGATAATGACGGGCCGTGTGGCATAAAATCCATTAAATCAACTGGCAACGCGGGCAGCGGGCAACGGGCAGCTTGCACTTCAAGTTGGCAGCCCCTTGATACGAGCCCTTGTAGGCGGTTGATCGGCCACGCCCACGCAGCTGTTCTGCTTGCTTCTGCTGCTGTTGTTGTTGTTGTTGTTTTTCTTGTTGCTGTTGACGTTTGCAATTGGTGTTGAAAACTTCGGTAGTGGAAATTGGGTAACGCTCAACGAGAATGACGACGACTGCAGTCAGCATTAAGTGTATCCCCTTCACTCGCTTACACCCCCGCCCGCAGCCCTATGCCCTTCTCTCCGCCTTTCGCTCTCTATACCTTGCTGTCAGTAACAAAGAAAATTTTAATTTTGATGGAAAGGGCAGCGGGTTTTTTTGGGTTCGTGCCTGTGCTTACAGCAAAAGTGCCATGGCAAAAAAAAATCCAATTATTTTAAAACTTTTGACAACTGCAACAACAACAACAACGGCAACTCCATCAGGCAACAATGCAAGGGCTATGAAAACAATAAGAAAAGCAACAACAACGCAAAAAAAAAAGAGTTGGCAGCCATTATAACTTCACTTGAAAAGTTTAATTGATTTTTACAAGTGCATATAGAGCATAAAGCCGAGATGTATATACACACATACACATGCATATATATTCATACATATATATATATATATATGTTCCGCCTAGGCTGCAACTCTAGCTTGGCCACGCCCACCTGCGGCTACGGCCTGTTTGCTGAGTGCAGTTTACCAGTCCTTTTTTTCTACCTCTTTTCATGCTACCAAGTGGACAGGTCCGCTCGCTCCTCTGCAAACCCATGTAAACAAAGTGGGTGCAAAAAAATAAATAATAATAAAAAGCGGCAGCAAAAGAAACAGAAATCAAAAGTAACAACGCTCGTGCAATTGCGCAGTGACTTTGTATTTACCTTTTGGTAGTGCTGCCAACCTGTCTGTCTGTCTGTCTGTCTAACCGTCCAATAGAAATTCGAGAAGTTTGCAGTTTGAGTGCCGACTTTGGAGGCATTTTAAGTTGAATTTAATTGCCAACAGTTGTGGCAATTATTTGTTGCTGTTCTTGTTGTCGTTCAGCTCGTGCACTTTGTAGAGGTATCTAATAATAGGCCTTGAATAGCCTGACGCGCCTTGTGGCATGCCACTTATGCCAGTTTTTAGTATGATTAACCTAATTGCGTGCAGCAAGAGTGCAAATTGGTTTCTCCACTTGTTCAGACCTGCAAACAATATATTTATACAATCTATATATGTTAGCTGCTAAAATATTGGAACTTTGAGAAATTAATATATAGAAATTAACATAGAAGTCTAGATGCCTTTAATAGCTGGTTAAACTGTACCTTCTTCTTTTTTCGGCTGCGGACACAACCTTTTTCTTGTTCCATAGTCTACTTTCAACTTGTACTATTTCCATGCCTTTAATTTACTTATCTTCGATTTTTGCAAATATTTTAAACATTTTTAAATTTCTTATGCGTAAAATATATGTTGGGTTTTACTCAGGCAAATGTTAGCTTTGGATTAAAAAGTTCGATAGATTGAAATTTGCATAAAAACCGCAACAAAACACAAACACACAAAGGTCTGTTGTTTCGTATTCATTTTACATCCTTTGTCAGGGCAAGGATGTCAGTCGAATTTGCCCTCACAACATGTCATTCTCTATCTGTTTTTGCAGGCGACTTAACACAAAAGCATCAAATGACAACAGCAAAAAGAAAATATCTATAAATCAATAAAAATAAAGAAGAAAAATTAGGAGAATATAAAACTGCATATCTCTATATTGTTTAAGAGTTCATTTTTAAGTATTTAGTACAACTTTAAGCAGGTAAATTTTGTCGTATAGTAACAACAGCTTCCCTCCACATGGCAACAATATATGTTTACGATAATCCTGATGTTAAACCTGATGTCAAATGCGGAACAACGGACAACATCAACAACACCAACACCAACACCAATTGGGGTACTGTACACAACTGAACCAATCAACGCAAAATGTCCACAAATATTATCACAATAATAATAACAACGATAATAATGCGTGAACAATGTGAACAACAACTACTACGACAACGATTACAACAACAACGATGGGCGTGACACATGCGTTGAGCGCATGAATATTTTGTTTGTATTTTACTAATCAAATGCCGCCATATAATGCCAATAATGATGATGATGACATCGCATTTGCTAACATATCTTGTTATATCCGATGATTTTCGGCTTGGGCAAATGTATTTAACAAACGATTGAACAACCATTTTCTACGTGTTATCACAAACGTTCATACAACTAAATGCTATAAAAAAAACTAATACGCACACAAATTCAAACTACACACACACACACACACACATATACACGAACACACGTGTAAAACGCTCCTTACAACACACTACCCAACACTGCTACACAACACTGACTGTCTCTCTCTCTCTATGGTCAAACAGCGAGTGCAGAGTCGCATTGACGTCGACAAAAACGTTTGAGAGAGAGAGAGAGAGAGAGAGAGAGAGAGAGCGCGTAAGGCGTGCGCGCGCTTCAGAGCATATCAGCAAAGAGAGTAAGTCTGATCGCACTGTAAGAGAGGGAAGAGAGAGAGAGCGCGCAGGCGAGAGCAATTTGCAGTATTAAGTACTAGCATATTCGAACTTGTGATTTGCACAAGCTCTCGCTTAACTATTAAACAGCCACATACCCCCAACACCACCATATCAGCACGATCCACTCTCTCACACACTCTTTTTGGCATTAAATAAATAATGGGTCTGCAGATGGCAGCCAGTTTTGTTGCAGTCAACTTGTTTGCAGCCCTGTTGCTTATCTGGACACCAGCGACCGTCGATGCAGTCCGTGAGTACACTAATAAATACTACTACTTAATGGCAAATTTATATATATATATATATATAGTCTTAGGTAATTCCATTTGATATATTATGCTTAGATTTAAGCGCACTTTCTAATTGTTCATGCAACACGTTGCACGTTGCAGGCTACTTAAGCTGCTGAGTCTCAGTTAAGTTCAATTAAGCTTCGTTTATGTCTTGACACTCCAGTTGATTAAGTTGTAGAGTCTGTCTGCAGTTGACTTGATTTCAGTTTATTCGAGAATCCCACTTAGTTGGGGCAGCTTTTATCAGAAAATAGCTTAAAATTAAATTAACACTAACAAAGTCCAAATCAAGAAGTTTAAAACTCAGTATGGAGTATAGGTATGACTATCAACAAATATTTTTTAGATAGATGGATAGATTTTAATAGATTCAAAACCATTAACTGGAAAATAAATTATCTATGAAGGAATTTTAGTTCATTTCAGATGAGTTGAGTAAGTTAAAATTATAGAAAAATAAAATATATATATTTTTTTAATATTATCTATTTTGGTTTTAAAAGTGAAAGAAAAATTGATTGTGCTATTATTTTTAATTATCTTCTAATCCTTATATTATTATCTATTCCCTTGAGAACAAAATATTATTTCCTATTTGCTTAGATTTAATTTCTGATTAATCAATTGTGATCAATCTCAGCATATTGAAGTAACAGTTCACATTTAAAGGGAATTTCTAATCGATCGTTTTTTTATATATGTGGAATTTTCTGCACGTATCTGAAGCTAATATTTTATGTCTCGCAGTATCTGTTACTTAATTAAGACCAAATGCAGTATCTGCTTTACTAATTACCTTTGCAAAGATAATGTGCAGAAGGAGAGAGGTAAATGTGCATTAATCTTAAAGTTTGCTGTAGGCTTAGCCGGCTCATGTCGCGGCAATTAATGTGACGGCAATTAATCGACGATTGAAGTCAGGTTTATCTTCTTTTCAAATATCTAACGCCATGTGCTCAATATTCTTTTTATTTTTTTTTTTGGCTCAATCAAGCGAAAGTTGTAAATTTCAAATTGCTTTGCCAGGTCGATTCACCCCTTCACACATTGAGAAAAACTTGTTTTTGGAGTCATATTTCATCAGTCAGCGCGAATGGTGGTATATGGGGGGTGTATGGTGTGTGTGGTGGCTGGGGGGAGATGTGGTTCGGTTTTGGCAGAGGGTTTGTACTAGTTTTTCGGCAGCTTATGGCTTAGAGTGTAGCAAAAACTTTTGCTATATGTTAATTATGGCGCTGCATTTATTTGAGGCTTAATATAGCATGTCGTATTCATATAGTTTGCCAGTTGCCAGTTTCTCGGTTTCTCGTTGAGGTTTTAGCTTGGCAGCGATTTGCGAGCGCAAGGCTGCTAGTGAGGGGCTTGGCCTGCTAGAGGGGGCTAAATTTTACCTACTTCGCTGTCGCTGTCTAAGCGAAAACTTTTCAAATTATCGTAGCATCAACTTTTTGTGCGCCCTGCTCGTCACAGCAAGTGAGCGAGAGAGTGAGTGAGAGAGAGAGAGAGAGAGAGAGAGCATGAGAATTATTGCGAGGGGAGGCTGTTCAGATTGGGCTGAAGTTGCGGCAAATTAATTAAAACTTGTTGCGAAAAAAAGACAGAACGAACAAAAAAAAAAACCAAAATATGTGGTTGATATTTGTGTTGCGTTGCCCACTGTGCAGCTGTGCGTGGGCGTGGGCTGTGGGGGCAGTGCCCCCCTCCGGCTAAAACCAGACAATTGGCCGGCGTTGAGCCGCTTTTGTGTCATAATTTCAAACAAACGACAAATTAGCCGGCAAACGTTTCCGTGTGTGAAAAGCTGTGAAGAGGGGAAATGGTTTGAAAGAAGAATGGCTGGGGGGTTGGTGAAAGCGCGAGGGGGGGGGGGGGTCAAAGAACCATTTACATGCAATACACACGGCAAACGGCAAACAGTTTTGCATATGTTTTTAAAGCAGCCTGCCAACCCGAGCGCGCCCTCGCCCTCGGATCTTGGCCCAGTCCAGCCACTCGACAAATGTTGTTGTCTAACGGTTTGTCGCTCTGTCAACGCCCAGGGCCGCTACAAATAGATAGAGAGCGGCGAGGGGAATAGAAGGGAAGGGGAGCATGTCCTGCTGAAAAGCCGCAGCCCGCAACGAGTTGTACAAACATTTCACGCGGCAAAGTGCCGCATAAATTTCAATTTAATGGTTCATACGAGTCCAACACACACACACACACACACAAACACACGTGCATACGAAAAAAAGAGGTGCGACAAAACTGTACAAAAAACAACAACAAAAACTCTTCTGTCCAACAGGATGTGCAACATTTGCTTTTGTTGTTGCTGCTGCTGCTGCTGCTATTTCGTTTTTGTGCAATGTCCTGCCTGCTTGTTTATTAGCCCAATGCAATGAAGCAGCCGTGTGAAAGGTGAGACCAAACAACAACAGCTCTCATCCTCTTTCACACAAAATATATCTGCAACCTGTTTCTAGAAACTTGTTTTCATTCTCCCCAATTTAAGCTAACATTTTGACTCTTGCACATATTTTACTTTTCCAACTCGGGCAAAAACTGAAGGAAATAATATTTTTAGCGAGGTTTGCTTTCAACATTCAAATGCGGTTGGAAAATAAAGTGAATATATAGACAGTGTTGGCCACGGAAAGTTCCGTTCCATTAGTCTTATAATATCTCGATATCAACTGATTTTAATATTAAATAATAATAATAAATAATATCATTTTTCCTCGTTTTGCAAACATTATAAAAGGAAGTCTTATGCTCTAAGCTGCATTTATTATATGTTTCCCAGAATTTTGTAACTGTAATTACTTGAATACTGAAAGATATATATGTGCTTTTAGGGCGTTACGTAATTAGCGTAAAATAAGATGAAAATATTTATTTATGCGGTCGTTTCGGTTGCTTTTGCTGTCATTTTCAATTGTCGGCGATGGCAGCAGATAAATGTTGATTTATATGACCCTGGCCTCGCAGGTCCTGCGACATTAATGTGTTGACATTTGGGACCTCTTGACTGAGCGAGAAAAATGAAAAAAAAACAAAAAAAAAAAAAAACAAACAAACTAACAGCTTTTTGCTGTAGCCCATCAGAAAGAGGGACACACCAGATAGAGGGGCCCAGTTGTAATGAAAAGTAATAATATTAAATTAACAGACCTCTCAGGAATTGTAGCCGCATGGTCCGAGCCAGACATTGCTGGGGGAGGGAGAGGGTCGAAAATGGAATAGGGAATGCGGCCTGTGTTTCCACTATTATTTTCTGGCTAGGCCCGTCGCAGTAACATCTTATTTATGGTCTCGTTTCTCGTAAAAATTTGTTATTTAGATTTATGGCGCTTTGCTCTTTGTTGTTGCCACATTTATTTATCTCGCTTTTATTTTCTTCTCGTTTGTGCTGTTTGTTGATGCCACTGAAATTTTAGAGCCACTTTGCTTGGTCACTTTGCCACAAACGGGCGAGAAAAAAAAGTGTGATAAATGCCAAAACATTATTATTGTTGAGCATTCGGAGGGGGGGTGCGCAGTTAAGAGCGTGTTCAAGTACTTCTTATATGGGCATGTTTGTTGATCTAATGATATGATGGCATTAATAAAACGCATTCGCATTTGCGTGTCTCATTTGCCTTAACTGTTCGGGGCATGAGGCAATGGCTGGGCGTGGTCTGCAGGGGCTGGCATTGAATCCTGCTAAAAAGTTGAGCACTCACCAACAAAAGCGCAGTTCAATTCCAATAGATGGAATACAATGTAAGCCAATTTTTATATAGATCGCACATTTTAATCTGCGAATCTGCGAATGTTTCAATAAGCAATTTGTGCGTATAGTTTACGTATATGAACTTCAATTTCGTATTTATAGTAAATAAAGTTCCACTTGCCTTCCGTTCCAAAGCGCATCTTGTCATCATATGTCTTTTGTGCTTTCTTATATAATTTTATATTAAACATAATTTTACAAAAATACGTACAAGTAATCTAAAGAGTTAAATACGTAGTATTAAAATATATATTTGGAGCAACATTTTATCGGAACACTCAAGCAAACACTGCATCAGTTGTTCAGCTTTGAGCTTTGTTCTTTAAAAATGTTCATCTTAGATTCGCTTCGAGAATGAATCAGTTTATTTAAGTTGTTAAAACCCTTTTTTTTTTTCAATCATTAAAATACCCAACTGAAATCACGTAGCTTCAAGTCGCACTTATCTGGCCCAAATGCCACCGCAGACAGAATGACATTATGCAAATCTTTGCTGCTTCACTTTTAAGTGCCACAAATTGTGGCAACGCATTGTGCTGCACACTTGGTATTTTTTTTTTTTTTTTGCATACCACTTGCTGCCAGTTTAATTAGAAAAAATGTTAATTTAATGCTTCGCTGGTTCGCCGGGCTTTCTCTTCAATTGAGTTTCCTTGGCAGCCAGATGAGTGTGTTTGACTCTGGCTCTACGCTGTGTGTGTGTGTGTGTGTGTGTTTGCCACTTTTGTCTATTTGTTTGTTTCCATCTAACCTAGCTGACGCCCAAAAAGTATGCCACATTCAGTCACACTCGCACACACACACAAACACACACACAACACACCACACACTGAGCCGAACACACATTTGGCTGGGCAGCGCCATATGTCCGTGTCATATTTTGCTTGTAGCGAACAAATTTCGGCAATGGCCAAAGGAAAAAAGTACTAAAAAAAATGTTTATGAAAGTGAATGAACTAGAGAAATACCCTGCAATTTAACATATTGCTTTCTATGGTAGCATGACATGCTGCAAAAAGTTGGATTTGTAAAATTCTGTAACTAAATGAACTTTAAATGTAAGATTTATAGCTCAAAAGTCTTTCTTTCAATGTTGCAGTAGCGAATGCTTATTTAAGTGATTTACAAAAAAAAATCAAAGACAGTATTTTAAGAAAAATCTTATATTCATAATCTGGATCTGATGTAAGACTAAACGTTTTGTTTTATATATACCGAGCGAATGGTCTGGGAACTATTTGATCCACAGCTTTCTTAAGCAAAGTAAATAATATTGATTACCAAATAAACCAGTTTCGTAATCGGGTTCTGATTTTGGTTTCCTTATTTCGATTCATCAAATGGTTGCCCTTTGCATGCCCTCTTGCAACAACCTTTTACAGGGCAAAAAGGGAAATCCTCGCGCAGTTTTCATTTAAAAAGCGAAAAGTTTGCGCGCGCTTGCTTCGCGTACAGGCCAGCCAGTGTGTGTGAGTGCTAAATGATTCATGACTCACATATGTGTGTGTGTGTGTCCGTTGGTCTGTGTGTGTGTGTTTGAGTGTGTGTTGTGCCGTGGGCAAAAAGTGCTTAACTCGTAATTTTTCGAGCGGTACGTGCAAATAAGGCCACTGAGGCCGCACCGGCCGCCGTTTAGCGTACAGCTTGCCCTCTCCACCCTGCCCTTCCCACCACTTGGAGCAACAATTTTGAGTGCATTTTATTGTACTAGTTTGTAGGTTGTTCACGTTGCTGTTGTTGTTGCTGCAGTTGCTGGTCTGCACATGAATATTGCAGCTGATGAGCAGCCCCTCAGCAGCAGCAGCAGCAGCTGCCGCCGGTGCCCCCTCGCGGCCCGAGCAAGGGTCAAAAGTTTTAATTAATGTTTATGGCTGCACTGCGGCGACTCTGAAGCCCCTTTAAGTACAATTTATTTATTTTTGTTAGCATCCAGCGTTATGGCTAAGACGGCTCCCCGAAACGGCCGACTGGCTGCGCCTCACAAGATGCCGCCTAAAAGCAGACAACGCATTTTTTAATTAATTTGTTTGGCCCTTTTACCACAAATTCGTAATTGTTGTTGTTTCTTTTTGTTATTTTGTTAAGGTTCAGAGGTCGGGCGGGGGCTTATATTAATCAATTAAGGTGCGCAGGCAGCAATAAGTACATGAAATTTTAATTGCATTCCCTTACGAAGTACCCAGACAAAAATTTCCTTTCTGTAGACGTGTGCGTGACAATAAATTTCATTTATTTCCGTTTTTCGACAAGGTTACGGGGTGCGGCTACAGTGTTTGTTTTTGTTTTTCTTTTTTCGTGAACTTTGCCAATTGTTATGGAGTTTTGTACATAATTCTCTTTTCAGTTTTATGGATTTTCTTTTTTTTTTTATTGTTAATAGGTATAAGTAACTAGCTTTTTGGAAACTACGAAATACATGTTGAAGCCAATTTCATTAAATATATGATAACATTAAATTATGCTTTGAATTTAGCACATGACATAGTTTTTCAATTTTGATCTCTGAGTAAATTCTAATTTGAAGTGTGTCTGATATAAAATTAAATCAATTTGATAATAGACGAACATCGAGGCCCCTACAGTAAGTATTATACCTTGCATCAAGAATAAAAAGTGTAATAAAAATCTAAATGCTTACTAAATGAATCTGGAATAGAAGCAACTTATTACGTGAAATAGGTGAAGCTTCGCGCACGTAGTTCATTTTTCATATTAAACGCTTATAATTCCCAACTGGTTAACAGGCAATTGCGTGCTGCGGGCTTGCCGTCTGAAATTCTATTACATAGAACATAAACTTTACGGCGTCTAGCTATGTATATTAGTTGTGCCTTTGGTAAGTCATGGGTATAACACATAAATCGTTACTTCACTCTTTTCCAGAGTAATTTGCTAGAAACTCAATGCCCAATAAAGTTCAGCTGAAAATATGAACTCTTTAAACTCCTTTTGTTTTCATCACGCCATATGCCATATCTCACATATGCCATCATCATATACCATATGCTTATTTCCAAAAATTTTCAAAGCCCAGCAGAACTACCTCGCTCTATTTCTGTCCCTCTCATTCTCTCACTCTCTCTTATAGAAGGGGCTGCTTTTCATGATGCGTGTGTGTTCATTTTTTCTCGTGTGGCTTTGCTGTTGTTTCGGGGAGCACGCAGGGGAATAATTACAAAATTTATGAGCACGGCAATGGGCGTGGCCTCATAATTGTCAATTGATGGCAGAGCAGGAAGGGCGGAGGGGCTTAGGAGTCGCAGCGGGTAGCCTCATAAAACTGAAGTAGTTTTCCAGGCAACAGACTCGTTGTTGTTGTTGTTAGTTGTTGCTGGTTGTTGTTCGTTTCCGTTTGCATGTCGTGTGGGCACACGCCAAGGGGTTAAGGTTCAAGCGGCACGTGCGCCGCCCCCCATTGGGGCATGTCGATGCCTGGCTAGCAGCAAATCGGGCATCGGGTTTTAATATAATGCGCATTTTAATGTCATTATTTTTGTGTATTTTTTGTGTATTTTTTACTTGCGTTTTGCTTAAAGCAGCTGCACGAGGAAAAAGCAAAAGTGCAAAAGACGTCGACAAAGCAGGCAATGCAAATTGCGGGCATAAAAAAACAACATGAAACAGTTGGCTAAACGGGTAGCAGTGAGGGGATTGGGGAGGGGCTTTTCCACACCGAGAGAATAGCGTGAAACGAGACTGAGAATGAGAAATGCCGTCCGCAAAGTGAGCTATTTTTGTATGGCATATATAAAAAAGTGAAAGAAAGCAAAATAACCAACAACAGCACAGCAGAGCAGAGCAGAGCCAGCAACAAGAGCCGCACTTGCCACACTACCTCCACCCCAGAACCTGCCCCTCTCGGCTGTCCCTGCACTTTGGCAGTCAGACAAAGCGACGGCATTGTCGCTTTTGTGTTGCATAGTTGACATTGTTTGATTTCCACAAAGGTGTAGACCAAGAGCCAGGCAACAGGCAGCACTCGGTGCGAGGGCAACGAGAAGAGACTTGGGTAGGGGCAGGTGTGGCGGGACGGGCAGCAGCTGCTAGGTGAAGACCCGACCACAAAAAAACACACTCGCACACACACCCATAGAGATTGCAGCGCATTTGATTTGGTTTTTGCCTTGGTGCGACACTCGTATTTGCTTTTGGTGTACAATAACGCCTTTAGATACTTGCGACTGTTCATCTTCACACCTCATTGGGTCGCCAGGTGGCGCCACTTTGCCACTTGCAAGGCAATGCAAAACTAGCAAAAGTTTGTTTTTGCTACTCGTAGTCGTTTCGACCCTGTCCCCTTCTTTCTTCCATCCTGTCCCTCCCTCCCTTTTCTTGCTCTCTTACTCTATCTAATATCTCATTGTTGCCATATTTGCTTTGGCTCCAGTTCGAACTTTGAGCCAGTCGAGTCAACTATTTAAAGCCAATGTGCATTTATATTTATTTTACTTGATTTATTCGTTGCAATTCTTCAAGCACTCTGAAGTCTGTTAAGTTCGTTCTTTGGCCATTTGATATATATATATATATATATATATTGTTAACAACTTTTTCTTTGAGTATATTTAACACTCTCTTTATGCTTAAAAAACACTTATTAACATTCTCTTTAAGCAAACCAAAAAAAAAAACGGCAAATAAGTTCTTAAAACATTTTCCATTTATTAATATTCTAATCTAAAGTCAGCTTTTGCTCTTCATATTCTTCATTTTTAGGCTATATTTATATATAGATATTTTTTTCGCACTCAACTTCATATTTCACTTGTTGTCAAACGTTTTTTTAACACTTTGGTGCCATGCACACAAATTGAGGACAAGTTTATTTTTTGTCAGCTTCACTTCGCAGTTATGTGACCAGCACTTAAAGCACATGTCGACCCCTTTCCTTTGCTCACCCCGTCCGCCGTTTGGTTTGCATTTTGTGTTTGACGCTCTAACTAAGTACTTGACTGAAGAAGGGTGTCGAGCATCGAGGGGGTGGGCGGTGTATTGGGAAGTGTTGGATTGGAGCACTGGGAGCTACCTCTGGCTCTGGTTTTTCTTCGACAGACTGCGCCCAGGATGCAAACTTTCCAATTGTTAAAACTTTGCACTTGAGCGATTTTTGTGTAGCATATTTTTTGGCATATTTGCGCGCTCGCATGTACCAAGCACTTTGCAAAGAAAACTTTTCAATGTGGTAAACACGCGCACACACACACACTCACACACACTCACAGGCGAACGCACATACACTCACACCGTTGCACATACTCGCACAATGCCGCAGACACAACTATTAAAAGCCAACAGCAGCAGAAGCAGCCACCGAAAGAAAAATGCATAAATAATGTAGGCAGAGCGAAGCAAAGCTGCAAGCAACATCAAAAAAAAGAATGAGAACAACAAGAAATATGAGCTGGCAAATTGTGTACAATAACGAATATTTAATGCCCTGAAGGAGTGCATAACAAGAACTTTCTTACTTACCATGAGCAACTGTTACGCTACATACTGGCTTTAAGCTAAAACAAATTGAGAATTATAAAATAAATGTAGCATAACATGAAAATCGAATAGATAATGGGACAGCTATTAATAGTATGTTCAATTCTCGTGACCTTATATCAACCTTTTGTTGCGCTATTTGAACTCTTCTAAGGTAAAACATGTTGGGAATTCTAAATAAAATTCCTTTATATAAAATCGAAGGAATGTTATTAATATAATAGATTTGGTTGCCTTATCTCAGCTATTTGTCGTATATTGTACACAACTTTCGTGACTTGTTTTTTACCTGCTTGTATACATAGCTAATATACTCCAACATGCCCATATACACTATAAGTAAGACAAGAAAAAAGGACACCGCCTGTGTCAAGTTGACAGTTTTTCTTTTGGGCTGGCGCAAGTTCTTTTCCACACATTATGAAAAACTTTCTTCTAGCGCGCACTGATAAACGTTGCTCAGACTCCGCACACACCCTAACTGTGTGTGGGTGTGTGTGGCTGTGGGTGTGCGTGTGTGTGTGTATGTGCGCGTCTAAGTCAACACCAACAAGCGAGCAGCCAAGCAGCGAGTACATTAGGCAAATACTTTGAAAATGGTTTGAGTTCGCCCGAGTGGGTTTCTTGGTGGGTCTTGGCGGTTTAGTGGGTTGGTGGGTCAATTTTTTGGCTGTGTTCGGGTAGATGGTCTCTGGCCTTGCGTGTTCGCAGCGCGTTTTGAGTTACCTTCGCCAGGCTGTTCGCTGTCATGTTACGGCAATTTTACGCCCTCGCCATTTCAGGGGCAGCAACAGCAGCACCAGCAGCAACAAAGTTGACGACCGCCCGGGCGACACAACTTGCTACTACAATGTTAAAATGTCAAAGCAATTCCACATTTTTCCTCCATATACATATATATCTATATATGTGTTTTTTTTTTTCAAAGCTGCCTGAATTTTTTTCAACATTTTTGCCAGGATTTTTGCCAACGTTTTTACCTATTATGCAGCGAGGCGTGCGTGCGCCTCAGCTTATGCAGCACTTTAATGCCCGTTGCTCATAGCTTGCAGACTGACCGTCACTTCACCCTCAATACCCCTTGGTGACCACTTGCGCTGACCGTTGCAGTTGCTGTTAAGCCGCAAAACACGCATCCAGTTGCATGCAGCAGCTGCATTACTCGCCCCAGTCAACTGGGCTGACCGGGCTTTGGCATTTCTATACCCTGTAAGCGATATGGCCAGGGTAATAACTCTTTTGAAAGGTCTCTTAAAATTAAATCAAAGACTGTAACAGCTAAGTATAAATCTGATATATGCGCGTATAATATACAAATACTTTTACTAAAGCTTTTTTAAAGTCAAATTAAAGGACTATTGTTTTGATTGTGCGTACATACATCATAAGATTCGCTTGATAAGATCAAGTGTTATAAATAAATCAATTAATGTAGGGCATTTCGCTGTCAAGCTGTGCAAACCCTATGCATACCGATTTGTTTTGAGCTGCATTTGCAGAAATTGATGCTACTGGGCCTTGGTCCACATATTCACTGCAGCCAGAAAAGCAGTTGTTTCTGGGCCCCGTTCGAAGCATTTTTGCATTTTGGCCGACAGCGTGCGCCGGCTATGTAAATATATGCCGGTCGAAATGCATAAAACCAGCAAAACTGTGGAAATCTAGAAAACCTGCAAAACCATTGCCATTGAGTGCACTAATTTGAAATTATGCCGAGCTACGCAAAATATCGCAGAGTCCATGGCAACGTATTTTTTTTTTTCGTTCCTTTTCAAGTGTGCCAGCCTCCGGAGTTTAAGCCTCCTCTTGGGTAGCTTTAAGCATTTAATAATGCGGCCATTTCGAGAGCTCTTGTTGAGAGTTGTGAGTCGAGTCATTGTTGTGGCTAAGTGAGTGTGTGTGTATATATATGCGTGTGTGTTTTTCAGAAGCTGCCAATTTGTCTTTCAATTAGTTTCTGTGTGTTTGCAGAGTAGAGAAATAGTTTAAATCCATAGGGAACAAATTATTAAAGGGTGAATACTTTTTTTTAGTATGCTCTTTTCATTATTAAAGTTATTTATCATTATTTATTCATTATGTCTGTTCTATGCTTGTCGTTTGAATCATTAACAGATTACGATATTTCTAATACAATCTTTGAGTGGAATTTCCTATAGCTTATAAGGCAATTTTGTTCTTGTTACTTGGTTTTTGAGATATGTGTATATTTAAATACATGAGGAATTTTGCCTATGGAAGAAAGGAACGCAGAAATTTTGTTTTGTTGTATTTGCATATTAACAAAAATAATTTATAAAGAGAAAAAATTTATAGAGCTTGGCTTTAATGATCAAATATTGCCACGAACCCATCAGGATATAAATTTGTAATATTGAATTCAGAAAATCTTTTTATTTTCTATATTATTCCTAACAAAAATTTCGAACTTAACTTAAAATTTAACTCTGACTAAAATGGCCATTAATAAACAAAATTAGATAAATTTCAAATTAAAATGACCCACATTAATTTTTTGATCACGAAGCTATGCTTAACTTAGAACAATTAAAGATAAGTTAAAAAAAAAATGGTAATAAAAAAAAGGGTGTTTTTGGAAAAACTGAGATTAAAACCATTTGATCATGTGTCAATACCAAAAATGGCTAAGCAAGTTGACTAATTAAAGGGCTTGTCAGCGCAACAGAGACAGCAGCAGTGAGTGTGAAAGAGGGTGAGACAGATGTAGAAACAAAGCAAGTCAATTAGAGACGCTGTCAATAACAGAAATAACAAAAAAATACGAGAATTTGAACAATAAAGCAAGTCGAATGTGTTAAATGGTTAGTTTTAAACAAAACATTTAGATATTAAGAAACTTAAAGCGATAGAGTATGCGAGTGAAAAGAAGAGAAAGCGAGAGAGAGTGAGAGAGAGAGAGAGAGAGAGAGACAGAGAGAGAGAGAGAGAGAGAGAGAGAGAGAGAGAGGGAGAGAGATCGAGTTGAAAGCACGGCAAAACAGAAACAGTTACAACTGTCAGCTAAAGGAGCCAAGTTAAGTAAAACGGACTTAAAGTTTTAACAAGCTCGCCCAAGTGTCTGTCGAGAGGGGTTCCTGTCAAGGAGTGCAGGGGCTTGTTGGGGTAGGGAATGCGCTGCCTGAAGGCGCGCCTGCAAGGCGCTAAGCTCCAAGGGGGGCAGACGCGTGGATGGTTTGTTGCTTCTTGCTATTTACTTATTTTGTTTGCATTTACTTAAATCGGATGAAAGGATTTGCTGCTTAGTGCGCGCGACTTTGTTTCTGCCGCCTTCCCCGCCCCTTTGTGCTCTACCTTTTCCCCAGCGCGCCCCCGCCCCCTACCCTACCAGATCAACCAATCCTTGACAACAATTTTAAATGAACTTGCTGCCAAACTGAGTAGCATTTCAATTGGGTGCCACCAAATGTTGTTAGGCCAACAAATTTTTCTCATCTTTATTTCTGGTTGCCTGTCTACAGATTTATGGTCATTGGCCCGGCCCAATGTGTGTAACAGATATAGAGCTGAGCTTTTAATAAAAACACCCCCCTAAACAGCTCCCCATTGCAGCCCTCATCAGCTGTCACCAAGGCAACATTGGCTTTCAAGTAGCATAAGAAAAAAAAAAGGGATCGTTCAGTCGCTTATAATAATGACAAAAGGCACCAACAACAACAAATCACTGGTTGTATATATTGTTACGTCGTGCTCCATTTGTAAAATCCTTTTTTATGTAAATAAATTCTCAAGTCCATTTTCAACTTATTTATGCGCCATTTTACACACACACACCGAACCCAATTCTGGTATAGCCTCTATAGACATTTCGCTTCTTTTTTTTTTGTAAATCCCATTAAGAGAATTTTTACCCAAATAAGAAAAATGAGCTTTCAGCGCATTAGAAAAGAAAATAATCAGCCCAAAAACCAACAGCCAAACAACCAACAACCAACAACAACAAATGACAATGGCCAAAGTGTAAGGTAAATTTACTGTTGACATTTCATTTTGTTCATGGAATTTGTCTGCCGTTTTTCTCGTTCCTACTCTATACTCTTTTTTTTTTTTCAACTTTACCCTCTTTTTTTCGTTTGGCGAGTGATATGCTTGACACCATTTTCTGTTGTTTCTAGCGGAAATACTCAAGTGTTGTTTGGGTCAATGACGAAAAAGGGGCTCTACGAATGGCTCTGCTCAAGTGTGCTGAACCGTAGAGTGTTAGCGGAAACGCTTGCTTAGCAAGAGAGATGATACATTCAAGCACATAGACTATTTGGACTTGGACTGCTTAGGCCAAGCATAAATTGGGGTTAGTTGCACTATTGCCCCGAAACTGTTACTCCTGCGATTTTCAACAGAATCCGACCATTAATTGAGACGTTATGACAAAATATAAAATATTGTCTATCTCCGATTCGGAAACCATATTTCTGCTCTACTGAACACGAGCTTTTAAGGATATCGGAAAAGCTATTGAAGCCCAACGTTTTTTGCCATTTTATAAAGAACACTTTAACGATTTTTCAAATCCCAACTTTTGGCAATTCTTTTGGCCAAAAGCTATTCGCGGCTTTTCGTGACCTTTGACAGGTCAAATTTTAGGCACTGACATCCGCAACATGGAGCTCATAGAGCTAGCTGTGCACTTATCAGTCGAAATGGAAATTAATATTTAATTCGAGCACATTTTTATTATTTTTTACTTTCACCCAAAACACGCCTCCCCCTCCCTAACTTCACCCCTCACCACCAACTGGTCCCTGGTGGCGGTTGCCGAGCTTTGAAATGTTAGACGCTGCTTAAGCCTCATTAATAAATAATGACGGGCATATTATGAAATGAAATGTAAGGGAAATAGCTGTAACAGAGCGAAAAGCGGATGGTAAAGTAGAGAAAAGTCGAGTAAAGGCATTTCTCGACGCCGACTTTTGCTGCTGACATGCGCTCGATTTTTGCCATTTCTCAGTTACATTTTTTTCTTCATCTTGGTTTTCAATAATTTTTGCTGGCTGCATTTTTTTTGTGCGGGGGCGTCTTTTCAATCGGGGCACAGGGTGCCGGACGTGGCACAGCCACACGGCATTGATAAGCCAAAGAAAGTTTTGCTAGCCAGCAAAAATCCCCCAGAGATAGAGACAGCAAGAGGGCCGAGGGCAAGAGCGAAAGAGAGGGCAGAAATTTGTTTTTTGGACAACTTGGTGGCTGTGGGATCTGGTTTTGGTCTGGTCGCTGCTTAAACGCAGACAAGCAAAACTTTTGGCCGCAAAACTTTTAACTGGTTGGTCGCCATATACTTGTTGCCGCCCAGCCCAGCTAGGTGGTGCGGGGCTACTGGCTGGTGGCTGGTGGCTGTTGGCTGTTGGCGGTTCACGGCAACAATTCACGCAAGCAGCTGCTAAGACAAACATAAATTACATGCCATTGTCCAATGGTGCGCGTCCTGGGCCACAAAGTTGCCTCTAATGATGCCACATTCAGACGTCTGTGGGGCAAGCGGCATAAATTAGCCAAAAGCACAAATGCACACACACACAGACACACGCATACGTATACGTATGTATGTATGTACAGACGCCGCTAGGTGGCGCACCAGTTCAGCTCAAATTAAATGTTAATTTCATGCCATCATAATCACCAGCGTCGCACAACCAACACAATCACAATCACACACACACACACACACACACACACATGACCTCATTAAGGCCAACCGCTGGCCAACAACGAACAGAACAACAACAATCAGAAATAAGTTAGAATACAGCAAGTCAAAAGTACTGGACATGTAGTTACCCTATAAAATCTAGCAAATCTTTAACTTGTAATTTTAGTTTGCCTGGCACTTTAAATCTTAGGAATATATTTTAATTTTAAAATCGATATTTAAAAAATAAATATATATAAATATATGCTAATTGTCACAAACCTCGTGCACAGCCATCATAGTCCGTACTAACTGTCATCTAGGGTATTATATCACGAACAATGCCGAGGCCATATAATAAAAAGCAACAAGGACCGACCACATATAGCAAAGCTACCAACCGTTGGGCAGCTGTAGAAGAGGGGCGTGGTAAGGGCAGCAGGAAGAGAAGGAGAAGGAGGGGTTGACGGGGCGTCGTCTACGTCGCGGTCGCCACGCTTTGCAAATAAACTGTAAAAATGTTTACCGACAATTTTCTACACAATTTTACGCTGTGTCGAAAGGGGGGCTTGCGGGGTGTTTGGCTAGGAATTTTAGCAAATTAGGGTGCGCATGAGGTCATATTAATGTGGTTAATTACAATAATTAGAAATTTAATTAAGGTGTGTGTGTGTGTGCGCGACCGAATGTGTGAGTGTATCTGTGTGTGTAGCAGTACACGCTAAAAATCGAATTTACATGTTAAAAAGCTGTTAAAGAAAAACTGAAATGAACACATGCCATAAATACAAAAACAATATAATTTGTATTATGGGTTAGGTCTACCATCTGAAGGTAGGCTAGGGTGAGGTAAGGGGCTCCACCGAAAGGGCTAACTGCTGGCCAGTTAGTCAGCCAGTTAAGTTGGCAACGCGACAAGCAACACAACTAACTGAGTTGTTGTGGTTAATGGGTTGTAGGTACCCTCTTTTTTTTATGTAGCAAATTAGAACTATGCAAATGGAATTTCAGGTGGCGGGGATAGGTACAGGGGCTAGTCCGCTGTTAATGATGATAAATTTTGATTACATTTCTTGACTAAGAAACTAGCTAAAAGGTTGAGTTTAGAGTCCATGAAACTGGGCAGAAGAAAAGGCCCAAACAATATGAGTTGATATTTATGTACAGCTATCAAAAGTATAAATAATAATAAATAATTTAATAAATATTATACAAATTATGCATTATTATAATTATCTTTTAATGCATAAGATTATAGAAATATTTAATAATGCTTTTGGAAAATGATTACAATCTCTAAAAACACAATAAATATCTTATCGATTGTTCCTTCAAGAGCTTTATGTATATTTATTTTCTTTGAAAAACTCGTTAGTTTCTATTTCTTCAAATGCATTTGTATTTTCCCTTAGAAATATACTATGCTATTTTCCTTTAGAAACATAAATATTTATTTTTATAAATATATGTTCCAATTCAAGGACTTCAATTAAATTCAAATGTGGCTATCATTTCTTATGGGCTACTTACCAACTGGCCAACTGCCTTTCGACTCAATTATAGCTTGGCTATGATTCCACACAGACATTTGTTTAGTGGTTGGTCGTATATCATATGCCGCGACCCCTTCAATTACCTGGTATTTGCCAGGTAAACCAATTACTGTGAGAAAGTGTGCCATCTCTCGCCCTCACACTCTCTCCTCGTCTCAGCCTTCCTGCGTGTTTAGGGTTGTATTTATGTGTGCGTTGTTTCCATTTTATGGCCTGCTATGTGCGGAAATGTACAGCGCCAGAAACGTGCGTTTAATTAGAGTTTTTACATGTCATTGATTTGCCACAAACACACACATTTACACACAGAAATAAATAAAATAAAATATATTGGGGCGCTGCACCGCCCCGCTGCTTGTGGCATGCCACGCATTGCTAACGTTTGTTTTATGTGCAATTTGATTTTGGCTGTGCCGAGTTTAGTTTATTATTATGTAATGAATATTTGCCAAGGCATGCGTCTGCCTATGTCTATGTGGGCGTGGCACATAGCTAAGACCAAGTGCTACGGGATGTGAATTTAATTTGCGTATGAAAAAATTCCTTTCGCCTGTCTTTTGAGAAGCGCCACCAACAGCAGCAGCAACAGCAACGGCAGCGGCAGCGAAATTCCCCAAACAAGTCGAGTTCTGAATGCGAGTCGGGCCACTGACTGCCAGTTGCTATTCTTGTTATACCCTGCTTAAATGGTATGTTGATTAATAAAGGGTATTATGGATTTGTGCAGGCAGAAGTGAATCCCTATCTCCATCTATCTCAAAAGACTATAAGAACCAGATATCTAAAATTTTGATAATAGCTTCTTTAAAAATAAATACAGCAGATTTTAACCTCCTTCTAACTTACCGCATCCTCGAATATTTTCAATATTATTAAATGTTTATTGTATAGTCATGTTTTGATTAAATGCAATATGTAAGCCATCAACATTGTTTTAGATTAGCACAATAAATCCAAGAGTTTCTCAAAATGCTAGTGTTTAAAGTGAGGGAAAAGCAGAAGCGCAGGCAATGTATGCTTGGATTAGTTTGAAAGTGTCTATTGATGTTTAGGGTATCTGCTAGTCAAGCACATTTGACTGAAGCACTTTTACTAGTTATCCTTGTAGTAGTTGTTGTTTTTTCAGCAGTTTGTTTGGCTGTTCGTTTGGCTCTGTGTGTGTGCAGTTGTTTAGAGGATATGCATAAGAATGCCTTGCATTTCCGTTTCAGTTGTTGTTGTTGTTGTTGCTGTGATTTCCTATTTGCCTCGCTCGTTGCTGCAGCAGCAGCTCCTTTACCAGTGGCAAGTGGCATTGCTGTGCTGCGAGTTGATTTTATGCTTTGAGCAAAGTTCCGTTGCATATTTTAAGGCTCTTGTGGAAGCGACCAACCGCCCGTCCCACCCCCGTCCAGAAACCTCTACCCAACCCAACCCAGACTACAGTTATGTATGTACTGGAACGTAAAACAATCAACTGCGATTTGTTGTGGAGCAATTGCAAAATTATGCAGCGCCACACCCACAACTGCGTCCCAGCTCCTCACCCAAAACAGCATATTTTCTCGTGCGCGGCGAGCGTTTGTCAGACGGACGGACCGTGGGGCCAGACAGACAAACAGTGGCGCATTTGAAATAATTTGATGTTTTTCATATTTATTAAATTCGCTCGTGGCTCTGTGTAGCTAGGCAAACAACAACGCCAACAACAATGGAAGACAAACTGCCGGCAAATCAATTACAGCTACCACTCAACAGCTACACACACACACATACACCTCTGTTCAGTGTGTGTTGCGCCGAGTTCGTTGTCCGTTTGCTGTTTGCATGTTTTGATTCGTATCTTTAATTAGAGCACCGCTTGAATTGATGACGGCTCGAAGTCAGCGGCTTGTTTGTTGCCCATCACCAGGTAATTACCTGGCAGGAAATGCATATCCTATGCCCCCTCAGGAAAAAAAAACAGCACAAGGCTTAGACCAACAAAAGTAGCTACAAAAAAAAGGAGGAAACTTTTCGACAGCTTTTGGCGCAAATTTGTAACGTCAGGTTTGCTCAATTTGTTAAGTCTAACCATCCCCAACACCCGGCTCGATTCCTGCTGCGCCTATCCGCAACTGCTTTTTGGGGTAGCCATCATCATAATCAAGCATCAGCTGCTGCTCCACTTGTTTGGGTCACATCAACAGCCAACATGTCAACCTCAAAAACCGCAAAGTTGGCAAACAAGTTTTCCAAAAGAAAAAGGAAATTCGGCCTCAGCTTCGATTGAAAATCAACGCACACACACACACACACACACCCAGCATACACACAACACACATGTCTGCACACAGACACACATTTGTTTATTTGGCGTTGTGAAATTTAATAAAAGGCGCACAGTGGGCTGCAGCTGATTGAGAAATGCCAACTTGACATGGGTTACAAATCGAAAGTACGGGAATAGAATTGTGCACGGTTTAGGGGCGGGAGGCTGGACTGGATTTTCCATTTTGCAGAGACACAAAATATTTGTTATCAGATTGAGTTTTGTTTAGCTTTGTTTGTTTCCCAATTGATTTTTCATTTAAAAGTTTTTGCTTGGTCTGGCAACAGCAACAGCCACACAAATTGCCCAAAACAAAACTAATCGAATGCTGTAAGCAAATAATTGATATAGGTTAAGCACGTATAAGTCTAGGGCTTATTGACTATTAGATGCCCTTTGAAAACATGTGTCCTAAATACAAATCTTAAAGTTAAAACTAGGAATTTATGAATAAAACCAATAAAGCAATAAAATAAAAGTTAATATTTATATTAATAAACATAAAATATTCTAAAAAAAAACTCAGTATTTCCTTCATATTTTGTTTGAGAAACTTTTGAGTAACTTCAGTCAATTATTTATTTATCAGTCGCCTTGCAATTTCATACCAATGTGCAACATTTGGTGGCAGTCCTGTTTATTGGTAATTTTTGCCGTAGCATCATTTTCAATTTTGGTTGTTGATAAGCATAAAAATCACCAAGTGTTTGGCTTTAAATTTGTATGTAAACAACTTTGTGAGTTGCTGTCTCTTTCTACCCCGCACACACACACACACACACACACACCCTAACACAATTTCCTGAGCCACTCAACGCAATCACTTCAATGTCAAGCATCAGCAGAGCTGGGAAAAACAGCTACGCTCATCAGCATATCAATGGATGCCTCTGATTTTCTTCTGCTACTCTGTGTGTTTGTGTGTGTGTTTTTTTTTTTTTAATTTTATTTGTATTTTTTATGCTCTCGAATTTTAATTACAAAGTCGTCTGTTGCCAGCTCTTGTTAGCCGTTGTTTGCTGTTGTTATTGCGGCGTTTCTAATTTTACGCTAGACAAATTTTATATGACTGAATTATGATATGAACCGTGGCCCTGGGCTATGCTGCCACGTTCGAGCCAGGTCCAAGCGGGCAGTTCGCTTCAAAATATTAAACTTTAAATGGTTTTTTTTTTTTTTTGAATACCCTGTAGCCAATTCTGTGTCTGCAAGCGCTGTGAATGTTTAAAACTGGCAGCGATAGATATAATATAAACCTGAGTAAAATAATAGCTTCGGCGATATATGTTCTTGTCCAATCAGATTTATTTATTAAATTAAAATTGTTTAAACTGTTTAATTTATAACTATCCCATAAGAACCAGGAATATCAAAAAGGGTATGCAGATGATAGTAAATACTAAAAAATTGCAGATTAATCTGACAAAACATGGTGGAGTTATTAGATTTATTTTAGTCACGAATTGTCACGGTTGTAAAGCTAGTTAGAAGCTATTTCTAGGGTATTTCTTAGGCATACGCAATGGTCTGTCGCATTTTAGCTTTTTATTTGTATTTTATTTTTTTAATTAAACCAAGCGTTTAAAGCTAGGAACAGAAATCAAAGCCCACGCATACACCAAGTAGGCCGGAATTTATGCTAAGCATATGCCCGGCCAGACTTTGGAATGATTCTTGGTAATGACAAGGACCTCAGCGGAGCTGAAGCAATGCCAGAACAAAACGCGGGGCAGACTCAGGAGCATGAGCTCAGAACGCAGCCAGCCAAAAAGGACAACAAGCTTTATTAATGTTTTATGTGTATTGTGTGCTGCATACTAAGTAGCAGCCAGAGTAAGGGGGGGAGAGTGTTGAACAACGGTCTGAGAGAATAGAAGACAGGAGCAGTGGTGTTGTAGGGGAGCGTGCTGTCCTGACAATGTCAATTGAAAATGTTTTGGCGAGCGAGTCAATAAGTGGGGCTAAATAAAACTAATTAGTTCCAATGAGCAAACAGAAGCGAGCACCTGGGATGGCGCTGCACTAGAGAAGATGAGAAAGACAAGCATTTTTAATTAAATGAGTAGAGTGCGGCTCAGCGGGAGTTGAAGTTGAGGAGTGGGCGTGGAAGTGGAAGTGGGAGTGCGAGGCAGGTGGGTAGCAAGTGACAATAAAACAAATCCAGGCAAACAAAGTATGCAATAAAGAGACTGCAATTAAAATTCAAATAACATGCAAGGCGCTAGAGTGCTTGACGATTCTTAGAAAACCGCCAAAAACGCACACACGTGCCATGAATCACACACATACACACACAGACAAGCACAATCACTCACACACTCGCGCAGCAAATGTAATAAAGCTTTGGCTGGCATCCATTTCCAACTTGGCCGCATGTAGCATACTTTTCCGGGCCACCCGACGCATATTGCGTTGGCCTGCGGTGACGGGGCGTGTGCGTTGGGCGCGCATTTGCCACGCACACACACACACACACACACCCGCTCGCTTGCCTTTGTTGCCACGCAAAACATCATCATATTCATTATTATGACAGTTGTTGTCACAATTAAAACAATAACAAAAACAAAAGTCGTAAGTTTACATGGTAATTAAATATTTTAATATGCCTGCACTCGGTCGTCGCCGTCGCCCCCTTCCGCCCGTGTTTACGGGCCGCACACCTCGCGCCTGCATTGCTCATTTTGGGGTTTTTTGGTTTTTGGCGTCTGCGGTGCGAGGCAGCCGGCGCCAAAGATAGGCACCACTGTAAGTGGGCCTGGTGGAGCGCCTGTTGGTGGTCGTAATGATGGCGACAGTGGTTGCAAATTGCCAACCACCCAGCACAGCTGTACGAGGACGTTGTCTTCTTCTCTCTTTCACTATCTCCTTTTCTGGGAGAAAACGCAACAAAATTATTGCCATTGTGTCACAGTTGCTGCGTTAAATTTATTTATATTTTGGTTATACACTGCAGACAATTGTTTGTAGAGTTTTTCATAAACTAATTTAGAGTCTCACAAAGTCAAAAGATAAATGCTGTCTTATAAATAAATAAAGACGACGTCTTCAGTGCATACAAAAGAGTAACTTTCATCGTCATAAGTTTTGCAAAACTGACCTCCGTTTGAGCAGGGAAGCGCAGCGTTAGCTCTGGAATAATTTTGAAGCGTAGAGCAATAGGTTTTAGGCCTGGAATTCGTGCTGCTTTTTAACTTTAGACACCAGCAAATATGGTAATAGAATAAACGTCTTATGGAAGGTTTTGAATGAAAACAGTTTATAATTGTTTTAATAAATATTTTAAAAAAATCTCATTAGTGAGCAATTTGATATATTAGAATCTTTGGCAAACGTACTTGTTAATAGAATTACAATTATATTATTCAAAAATTAATTTACATCGTTATATATGAAATAGTACGTGTGTTAACGATTTATCCAATTTTCATATGCTAATTTATAAAAATATAATAACTATAAAAAAAAAATATATCAAATATGATTGAAAGCATTTCTGTAAGTCTCTACAGTGAAATATTTATGAACAACAATATATTTTACATACAATGCGAATTTTCTAACTATTTTATGGCATATATATTGGCTTAACTCAAATTCAAACATACACAAACGTTTAGCTCAGTGTAATTTTAATTTTCTAATTGTCAAAGTTGTGTGTGGTATTCACATATTTTTTCCACACACACACACACACGCACAGAACGCATACACCGCAGTCGTGTGGCATCTTGTGAGTGATTTTCATCTATTCAACTGTTGCTCAAGTTTTCAATGTCTTTGTTTATTTGTGTGTGTGCGTGTGTTAGCGTGTGTGTAAGCGTATAAGGACCAGTGTTGAAACGGGTTGGCTTAGCGAGGTGCGGGGATTTGTGCTCGTATTTTGCAAGTTATGCGATGCGTTTAATTACAACTTTATTTTAATATTTTGTGCGCCATGTCGCCGCTGTCAGCATTTGTCAACTTTATTTTTACTGAAACCTACCGGCTGCCGGCTGCCTCCCCTTCCAGTTCTTTCCCCTCTTCGTGCTGCTCAACTGGTATTAATTAATTCAATTCACGGCCTGTCATTTCCGCAGTTGCCGGCGTCGTCTTTTAATCTGATTTAAGCACGCACTTAGGCATTATTGAATTTAAACTTGAATATAAGTATATACGAAATATATATATATATACATATATTTAAATCGAATATTGCTTATTCCGGTTAAGTAAGACAATTCATTCAATTTGTGGCCACTAAATCAACCATAATAATAACCACAACAAATGGACGGGCACATAAAAAATAAAAAAAAGTGAAAAAGAAAAGAAAAGCTAAGGCAGCTAAACGAAAAACCAAGCCGCAAATTCAACGCCCAATTTGTGCCGCACTGCTGCTTCCGTTGTCAATAACAATTGACGGCAAAAGGACCAAATAGAACTGAACAAGAACCGAACAGAACAGAACACAGGACACTGTTGGCCAGGACAATAATCGAAAACAGCAGCCGGTCAGTAGAAAATATATTTCCTTTTTCTAATATTAATAATCCGGCGTACGCAACGACCAAACCGCCACCAACGAATCTCTCTATATAGTTGGTTAGTGGCGTGTACTGGGGCGGGGGCAGGGGGTGTCATGGTACTGCCAACAAATGAGCTCCGACAGGCGTGGAGTAGGCGCTCCTAATATGTCACTGTTGGTGCCAATAACAATAATAAGCAGCAAAACAAAGCCTAAAAGCTGCCAACCATAAATTCTGAGCTGCTGCTATCGAGCACTCTGTTGCAAAGGGGGAGCAACAGAGGGGGAGGGAGAGGGAGAGGGGCAAGGGCTTGCAAGACGCCGGCAAAGACGTTGACAATGTCAGGCTGGCCTATAAAAGGAATGAGAACAGAGACCGACAACGACCCTTGCCAATTTCAGCTGCAAAAATTTATGAAAAGTTCAATTTATTGTGTGACATTATTTTAGCACATAGTTACCGCAAAAAAGATATACCCTACAAATACAAGTCATGGGGTGTACAATAAATTGATTAATTTCTAGAGTAGAAAACACAGCTAAAAATGATTTTTGAAATTTCATAATAAAGGAAAAATATTAAATAATATGTATAATAATGTAAACATTAAATAAAAAAACACTGTTTATTATTTGATGTGAAAGAAAATAATATTTTCAACGAATAATGCTCAAATGAATGCCTCCTTGCCTCGCTTGACAAATTAAAGGGCATACAAGAAGTCTCCTATGCTCTAGTGTGTCTCAAGAATATATTATATTTTATTTAAAAACTTTATAAATTTTACTTGTGAATTACTCACACATGAAAAAACGTTGGCATATCAATTTTTATGCCAAACGCACATGTATTATTTTGGCATTTACATATGCGGGCGACCATGTTCGTGTGTGTGTGTGTGTGTGTGTATGTTGGTAACATATGCCATAAATTGCCTGAAGTGGCCTCTCAACTTCCTTTGCTTCGGGCACACTGCCTGCTGCCCTCATCTCCCTCTCTCTCGAAATCGAGACACAAAATGCTTTAGCATTATTGAAATTTTTACTTTTTCTTTGACTTCTTTTTGTTTTTGCTCCCTGCTTCTGTTTTGGTTGTTTATATGCGGGCCAGACAATAACCCACTCGGCATAGCATCAATTTAACATCAATCTATCGATATGTGCACACACATACACACACACACAGACCATGCACATGCCATATATCTTTTACACGGTTTCTAAAAGTCGTTTTGCATACGGGTATTTTTGGTATTTTATTTTTTTATTTTCTTGCTTGGTGCTCCCTGCTTTCTAAACATTAGCAGAGAGAAGCTTAACTTGACTTTCGATTGTAGTGCAGCTGGCAAACATAATTTTTCAATTTACGAGCGGTTGTATGCAAAGTTTTTCCGCTCTCGTTTGTTTATATGTACATAGTTCGTTGTGGGATTTGTGGTGAAAGGAATATTTTGTCTTTGATTGATTTTAAAAACAACTTTCCGCTGGGATTTAATAGTGATGTGATGTGCGCGATTTTAGACTAGCAATAACGATAATAGATTGGTTATAAATCGTTATTTGTCTGCACTTTAATAAGTTACTTCTTACTTCGCACTTCTACTTATACTCTACAATTATATCTTAACTAATCGTATCGTATATGAAAACTCATATCTCAAACCACATACCGACATTTGTAACTGTGGATAAGTTATTTGCTATCAGTTCACGGATTTTCTACACTCATTTTGTCTTCTCATGATAACATTTTCTCCAACCCACACCGCTTTTCACAATGATAGCGCGACTTTGGCTATAATTGCTTTGCCTTTTGATATGCTGAATCATGTAAAATAATTTCCTTATTGGCCAAAAGAAAAAAAGAACAGGTCGCAACTTAACTTTTTGACAAAATGCTGGCACTGCCAATCTCACGGCTTTTCCATAGATTTCCCCCAGCTCAACGCAATGACTATATACTTCTCTTTTTTTTTTCATTATCTCTGCCTGGCGTAAATCTGGCTTTGGGGCTTGGCTTTAATTAATGAATCTGCAATATGACAACAAAGCTTAACTAATTAATTTATAGCGTCCAACAACAAAATGCACCGCAATAATCTTAAGATACCATGAAAACTTCTTAGGCATATGCTCAACAAGAAGAAAAAATACTGTAAAAGATAGAAAATCCTTGAAAATACTACTGCAAATCTGTTGACTGAAGCTGATTAGCCGTACGGCCGGAAGTAGCCAAGGCAGCAAGAAAATGGCAACAGCTTAATTAATGTAATAATTGGAATTTTAAATGTAGTTAGGGCTTATCTATAATCCTCCACACAAGCGGGTTTTTTAAAACTTACTTTTGCCCAGCTTGCAAAGGAAGATAAAAAAGCGATAAAAATGCGATATGCCTGGCAGTGTGCGTTAGATTTCATAAAACTCCGGTGCTGCAAACGCATATAATAGTTGCTTATTACTATCGCAAAAGTATCTTCTAGGCGATAGGTTATTAAATGAGCCAGATGTAATACTTTGTGATTCAAAATGGATTGCAAGCATTAGTTCTCAGAGTTATGAAAAGTGTTGTTGCTGTCATATCAGATTCAGTCAGTATTAAATTTGGAATATTATGCAATGCTCTGACCAACTAACCTGCTCCACTTGATATAGAGAGTGATAGAGAGAGGGAGAAGGAAATCTTGATGATAACCAGCCCTATTACAAGTCTCGTATCAGCTGGACCAACTCTCATAATCGGACTTGGCCCTGATAACTTCTACTTTTGGACTGGGAAATGTCTTTACTATCTCGTTCTCTCTGTGTGAGCTGAACTGAGCTGAGCTGAGCTTTCACTTGCTGTTTTTTGGTGTCCAGTTACAGTTGGCGAGTCCCCAACCCCTCAAGTGTTTAACGCCGAGCCAGTTGTCTGTGCTCCCCGAGCTCCTTTTATATCCCCCGTCGGCTTGCACGTTACGTATACGTAACAATGCGCGCACATGACCCCTTTTGCTTGACCTCACTTATCTTACTTAGTGGTTTTAGTGCGCAGCTCGCGCGGCCAACGGCTACAACTTGGTAACAAAAACATTTATAGACACCCGCATACGCTGCACGCCCCCGTCCTACCAACCAACCTCTTGGCTGCCATGCTCAATGATCTGCCACCCTCTGGTGATATTTATGTGGCCAGCTGTTGGCATTAGTGGAACTGGCTTTTAAGGCGGCAAATGTTGTGTGCCCCGCATGGCAATAATGTGGCCAATGTTTGCCACGCCTCCGCCAACCGCCCATCTCCCGGTCTGCCCTTTTGTTGCCACTTTTGTTGCTGCTGCTGCCGCTGCTGTTGGCGCATTAGGTTTCAGGCCACAAAAGCTTAGGCTTTCGTCTGGCTGTTTGTCTGTCCGGCAAGAGTTTTTGTAGCTGCCATTCGCTCTGTATATATATATATATATATGTGAGTGTGCGTGTGTGTGTGTGTGTACGGGCAATAAACTTGTCACTTGTTATTATCGTCTTAATCGTCTCGCTCGCTCAATGCCTTTGCTTTAATGTTGTCTCCCCCCAAACTGCGTTTTGCTTTTATTTATTTTTTTGTGGCTGTTCTTGTCCTGCTTTTATGTACTACACATGGCTGCTTAAGGCCCCCACCCGCGCACTCATAATTGCTGTCATTGCAACAGTTGTCCCTGTCCAAATTGATCGAAACTTTTTGGACACACTAAGCACTTGCTCACTTGTGTTCTGTTATCCTGGACAACCTCCTGCGGCGTTGACTCGTGACGCATTTCACTAAGCCCACGCGAGATGCTCTTTCAAATATACAAAAATAAACACAGAATACAGGCTCAGGACTTGAGACTCGGACACATTTATCAAACTGTAAATGTATCTTAATATTTCTCTCAAATCCCCCACCTCTCGCAGCAGAAGTAGAAGCAGCAGCAGCAGCAGTTTTCATCTTTTAAAGTAATGCGTGCCGCACCACGTGACAAAGTTGTGCAAATGTCAGGCCTCCGCCTCTGCCCCATCAGCGACGACCTTTATAATCTGGTCGCACCACGACACACGCTGCATAATAATAAAGAGGCAAAGTCAAAGCTCCAGACAGCAGCAGCGGCAGCGGTAACAACGACAGCGATTTGAGAAACAATAAAACAAAGAGCCAGGATCCCCTCCCACATAGGCCCATAGGCCCACACAGACCCTACTTGGTTGGGAGTCAACGGCAAGCGGCAAAAGGCATAGCATACTTTATGGCTGTTCCTTTTAGCCTGTCGCCGGGCTTAGCGGCATAAACGGCGTCTAAACATTTTTTGCCTTCTGCTATTGCAGACTTGGGAAGGCGAGGTTGTCTTTTAGTTTCTTAAAGAAATGTAGCGGGAGAAACCGATGGCATGCATATATTAATTCCTTAAACTTTTGGCTTGAGAGGTGCGTTCGCATTGCACAGATTTGATGAAAGTTTTATGTTATGCTGTTTGTCACGATTGATTTGTCACTGAATGTTGGTCGGTCGGAGTTCTGGAATTTCTCGAGAGTTTCGCACAAAACGCATGTCGCATAACTTAAGCAAAGAGCTGAGGGGTATTCGTGTGTGTGGCATGAAAAGTTTTGTTCAGATTGAAATTCTATGCATTCCGATTGGCTTACGTTTTAATTTATAAAATTGTAAAATATTTTCCAAATATTTCTCAAGTATTTCATATGAGCATCCCTACCTCTCTAGAACAGCTAGAAAGTTTTGAATTTAGACAAAAAAAAATTAGTATATTCTAAATCAGAAATATATTAAAAATTCTTAACAAGATACTCAACTCTTTTTATGAAATCAGCATATTTCTTTTTATATCTTGAAACCCCTACCAAATATCTTTAATATATCTTCCTCCTTACAAGTCTTTCTTAGTCAAGTACTTAAAAAGAAAAGAATTATTATTATAATTATTCAACAAAAATGAAGAGCCTTGCCACTTGTCATTTCGTTTATTAAAATACAGTGTTGCCATATCGTGCCGTCAATTTGTATTCAACTCAACTCCAACAATTTGCTATGCATTTAACCAAGTTGTTCCTTTCAAGCTAAGTTCTTTAGATATAAATAAAAAGAAAAACTTTTCGCTTACAATTTCGAGTACAAAACTCAGCTGTCTGGCAACGCTGTCTGTTGCCGCTTTATGCAGCTAAGCTGCAGCTTTGTGCTCAACCATTTAGTGAGTTCCTTTTACAGTTTTTACCTTTGTTACTCGCTTGCGCAAAGTTTTCTATGATACGCATTTGTTCGTTATATAGAGTATACGCTGAACTGAGCGCGTTTCTCGAGTGCTTTTGGCAGAGTGTTGCCACACGGTCTGTAAGTAATTTCAGCTATTTATCAAGCTATGACAATGCGGATTTGAAGGCAGCTAAAATGCCAACACATTTCAAACTGCCTGAAATCTCGTAAACTTTTGCGCTTTTCTTTGCTGCTGTTGCTCTTGTTGTTGTTGTTGTTGTTGTTGTGTGAAGCACACTTAAAAGCAACTTTGACTCCAACCACAACGACTACGCCCCCCACTCTCTGATTGCTTCTGGGCTGCTTTCGCCCCTCGGACTTGCTACCTTTGTTAGCTGTTGCCATTTACCAGTTACCTGTTAGCTATTGGTTGCTGGCTGTTTCTTGCATTGTTTTTGCTGCTGGCGTGCTTTAAGTGTTGCCTGTTTACCTTTGTGCGCATTTAGACAGCCAGTTGTTGTTGTCAGTGCCATTGCCATTCCTCTGTGTGTTGGTCATGTTTTTATACTCTATTCAAGGGCTACGAAATGTGTAACGCATTTCGGTAGTAAGCATTTTCGACCGCAGAGACCATATGGCGTTCATATATACATGATTAGACGGGTTATACCTCTAACAGTCTGTTTCTATGCAAAATTACTAATTGGTCTACTTTGGCGCACATAGCTGGAATAAAAGAGCCGTCATAGAATCTTTCTTCGTTTGAATAGAAACAATCGAAATTAAGTTTACATATGAAAAACTCTCTTACTAAGGAATTATGTTATCCAATCTCAGCTCGTTATGCACCACTCCACTTGGCTCAATAAAATCAAAATTTATTTGTTGTTATCTACTTCACTTCTATTTCTTATAGCTCCAATAAGAGCAACAATTAAGTACCAAGCCCAAAATATATCCCAGTTCTGATAAATTTAGTTTACAAAGGTATTTATACTTCTTTCCTATTGCCTGCAATTGAGCAACTGACCAAAGCTCTTCACCAGATTACAAATAACTCAAATTAAACAAAACATCCCCCCAAACCGAAAAAAAAAAACAGTACAAGAAAAATGAAACTTTGATGCGAGCTAAAAGTTTTTTTTTTTTGCCGCCAGCATCATCAATATATATACCTATGCATTATATACAAGTATGTGTATAAACTCGATATAATTTCTGTCAAAAGTTGAAACTAATAAAAGTCAGCAAAAAAAAAAAAAGAACAGGCAGAGGCCTCTTAATGCTAATAATAATAAAAGTTTTTTCAAACTGTTGTCCAAAGTTTTTGCATTGTCTCGCAGAGGGAGAGAGACAGAGGCAGAGAGCGAGAGAGTACAAACGAGAGGGCGAGGGCAAATCCTGCAGCAGGCTGTCCTATACACGCATCAAATATATATATCATAAATATTATGACAAGCTCAATAAAATATCAAAGCCTGCTTACAGGCGCCTTTACGTGCGTAAAATGAAAGCACTAGCACGAAAACAAAAGCAAAATCCAGGGGTGTAGGCTAAGAACGATGGGCGGGGGGCTTGCCAATTTGGCAAGTGTCTGCACAGTTTATGAAATTGCCAGGTTGTCTACACGATCTCTTTCTTTCTCTCTGTACAACACGGGCAATCATAAATTGCACAAGGCCTAGTCAAGGGACAAGACAAAAGGGCAGTGCTGAGGGGGCGTCAGCAGAGGAATGGGTACAGGGAGGGAAGGAGGGACCGGCAGAGGGCACGTGTGTTGCGTCTCATAAAGTTTGCGGCATTTTAAGCCGTAGCCCGGCTTACTTAGTAATCCCGCATAGAGAAATAATGAATGTGGCCCCTGGCCTGACGTCTTTGTGTATCTGTAAAAAAAAACAGATAGATAGATGCTCAGATACATATAGATAGATTGCTGTGTGTCCGTGTTTCTGTGTGTGTGTGTGTGTGTGTGTGTGTGTGTGTGTGCGGCAAATCCCCATTTAATAGAACAGGCGTGAGGTTAGGTTGAAATTTGTGCAAAAATATGCTGCGGCTTATAAAATGCTGCCAACCGACCACAAACTCAAATAGTTTTAGGCCCGCAGCAGATCCCGAACTCGCTCCAGCACCATCCAGCCACAGTCAAGTCAACTTTGCTATCCTTAAGGCAACTTGAACCATAGCAGCAACACCTCGCCCTCGCCCACAATTCCAGCGGCCACCGCAAGTGCTGACATTTTTTGGCCGCACTTTACATTATGCCCGAGGCAAAAACTAATTATATTAAAATGTCATGTAAAATTTTCGTGTGTTGGCAACGGTCAGAAATAGTTGTCACAGTGTTAGTTAACTTAACACTGTCTGTGCGTGTATGTGTATCTGTGTGTGTCTGCGCGTGCTGGTGTCTTAATTTTTGGGTCCATTTAACGCTGACTTTGCCAAGTCAATTTTTCGTGCTGGCCAAAGCAGTTTTTTGGGCCGCCAACTGAGCTTTGAACTACTTTTCAGAATTGCAAGAAATTTATGTTGATGAGCTGTAGAAAAGTTACTTTTGGCTCCAAAATGAACTGGGTCAGTTGGGTTACTCTTTAATCAATTCAAAGAATAGAAAACCATGACACACTCGCTGCTAGATGAGTAATTAGGTAATTTAACAACGAGAAACAGAGACCGCGAATTCCTAAACCTCACAGTTGGCAGTGTCTTAGTTTTTAAAAATGTGTTAATATTTTATAACTAGCTAACTATATGATTTGAATAGTTAAGGAATTGGAATAGTCAGCTTTATTTATTGAATACTCCTGTAGAAAATATTACATTTTCGTAATCTGTGTAATGTATAGAAGACATCTTCCACCGTGTAAAATATATATGTTCTAGATTATTATCAACAGCTTATTTAGACATGTGTGTCTGTCTGTTTTAATGCGAACTAGTCTGCCAGTATTAAAGCTATCGACTTAAATCTTTTCGTAGGTCCGTCTTTTTGTTGCTTGTGATACTCGAGTTTGTTTCTTCTCAAAGTAAAACAACGCATAAATAGGTTAGGTAAATAATAAGAAATTAAATTAAGAACAATAAAAACTTGATTTCAACAGTCACACAGATTTTATCTACAGCCTCAAGTGAAATTCCCATACAAATCTAAAAACTCAGTTTCAGCTAAAGCTGTTGCATAATTGATGATAATTTTTTTTTGTTGTTTTTGTAATTCACAATAGATTTTTCAACCTGTACCAAACCCGTTTGTGGCCCTCTTCAACCACCCCTGCTTTTATTGACTTGCAGATTGTTGCTGTTTAAAATTGGCATTTGTTATGCTCGACAGTTGACAGCTGATTGAGAGATCTGTAAAATAGGACGTAGCTTGACTTAATGGTTTACCTTTTTATCGGTTCATTTAGCTGAAGCCAAATGTGAAGGGTCACTGGGCAGTAAAACAGGAGCGCAGCTCTTCAGGCAATGTGGGGGGGCCAATGAGCTTTAACCGTACAAAGCGGGCTTATTTATTTAAGTGAAAGTAAGCACGATTTAGAATTCGACATTTTTCTCACTCTCACTCTCTCTATCCTCTCTCTCTTTCCCACTGCTACTTAGCTGACCATCTGGTCACACTTTTAATTTTGATTAATGACTGTCTTAGAAGCTCCACATCATTTATATGCCTGACTGCGCAGCGACAACCTGTCGTCCGGATAGGCCCGAAAACTTTGGGCCAGCTTTACTTAGTTATTCTCAATGAGGGGCGGTAAGGGGGAACAATGGACAGGCATTCATCGATTTGCCGATTTGATGAATTGTTTAATGGGATTTTGTTGACACTTTTTTGGTCGGGCGCGCAATTTGAAAATCAAACCTGTGCGCGTTTTCTGCTGCCTGCAGGACTTCTTTTACTTCTTCTGTCTTCTTATCCCTGTCTTGTTGTGCAATTTAATTAAAATTGTACATTGCATAGTTGCAGTCGGCCATACGATATAATCGCTAGCTTTTGTTCCGAGCTCCGGGTCGGTTCGGGCCGGGCCGGGCCGTGTGCGCAGCTTGTTCTCAACTTGCGTAAAGTTTATTTTTATTACTCTTTGAAGTAACATTAAAATTTAGTTGCAAGACGTCGACGGCGACGGCGACGGCGACGTCGACGCTGGCTATAAAAACCCCAGCGTAAAACTATGCTGCACTTTATATTTTATTTGCAGACTTTCAGAAAACGGAACCAGTGCCAGAACCAGATCCACAAGCAGTGCCCTACCCAGAGACAGAGCCAGAGCCGGAGCCAGTGCCAAGGCGTTTCTGTTTCTTAGACTCAGCAGATTTAGCAATTCTATGCCAAAGTTGCTGCATTAAAAATACACAACGCGCCTCTAGAGAGTGTGAGAGAGGGCGGAAGGTGGGCGCTGCAGGATTTCAACAGAGTTGCAATTTGCCGGGGCAAGTGTTGGATAACAGCAAATGCAATGAATCGTTAAATTTAGCATCGTATTTCAATGCAATTCAGTAAAACGAAATGTGCTGCTGCTGCTACTGCTGATGCTGACAGGTGAATTGCAGCTGTCAGTCAAGAGGACAGCAGTGGCAGCGGGGGCGTGGCATTCGGGCATCAGGGGTATCAGGGGTTGGGTCAACCCAGCAAGAGGATATTCCTGCTGCTTCATTTCGCTCATATCTTTTTCGTAGCTAGTTTTTGTTGGCAAATGATTTGTCCTCAACAAACACACACACACACACATTGCCAGCAGATCCAACAGTTTAGCAGCATCAGCAGCCTCCCTCTACCCGCCAGCTCAATACCCAACACAGCCCCTACCTCGACCCTTGACTATTTGCAGCTAAGCTACAACAACCCTTAAATGTTGAAATTTTTGCACAACTTCTGCCCGCACTTTGCACTTATTAAAAACTCGTACAGATGAAATAGAAAAACCATGTTAAGCGGATGGGGGCGATGGTTGAGGGCGGTTTTTGGGCGGCGGCAGCGCATAAATTGCCAGGCCAAGCATTTGGAAGGCCTAACTTTTTCGAACTAGGGTTGGGGCCATAAAAAACAGCTGCATACTTTACGGCATCGAGCATATGCTGATTTTATATGCCTACTTCTTCTGTTGCTATGCTTCATCTCACGCCCGCCGTCCTTACCTTACGAGGCCTTTTGCCACGCGGGGTCAATTTTTATGAGGATTTTGGCATATTGAAAACAAGGCCAAAAGTTATGGGTATATTTTAACAATGTTTCAGAAACAGAGGCGTCATTGCAAAGGGGGCTTGCGAAAAGAAAATTGTCAGACAATGTAAACGAGTATATTGAGTTATTTGATTGGGTCGCAGAGAGGCGCTTCGAGTCTTAGAAACTTCAATTGAAAGGAAAAGCTAAGTTCAGGTACAGTACATAAATAAAATAAATAAAATACAACTATACTTTAGTTTATAGTTTTTATCATCATTCAAACCCTTTTTCTAATTATTAGGCTGCGCCACTGTCTGGCAAAACGTTTGTGGAATATATTTTATAAAATCAATTCGATTTTTTATATTCTGTTTGGTTTTCTCATTTTTTGCGTTATAGTAAAAATGTTAGTATTAATTTCCATATAAATTGCCCGGCTGCCTGCGTCCGTAATCCTATTGCTCTATTTGTGTGCGTGTGTGTGTGTGTCTATGTGTGGAGTTGTGTTAGCGTATATCTATAACTGTACATTTGAAACGTTGAAATCAATTTGCACATATCAACAACGAAATTGTTTGCTCTATAAAGCCCCGCCCCGACCCGCCTTCACCCTCTCTCATCTAATTCCCAGCGCCAGTCAAACGTGCAAAATGAAAAATCAACGGGAGCAAAAAATTACAAAAAAAGAAACGTTGCACGCAAAGCAAAACTTGGCTGCAGTTTAACGAGTAAAACCCACAATCCCAACCAATCCAATTCAACCAGTTCTGGTTCTGGGCTCTGGTGCTATCTATGGCATCTACAAATTTCATTTCGTATGCCTTTAATCTTTGTAACATACTAACCACCCACAGCCCCCAACCCACACCTGCCAGCACACAGCACAAACATAATTAAATTTATTTAAATTTTAGTCGAAACCCAGCAGCAACAAGCGAAATGTTGGCAATCCGGCAAATAAACAGAAATCCCAGTTTTATGGCTATAATGATACGATTTTTATGACTCGTCACGGAAGTCTTCTTTTTTTCTCTTTCTCACTATCTATCTCTCTTTAACTGTCTGTCTGCCTGTCTTTGCCAGCGCCACGCAATCAAATTGTTTAAGCAAACATAAAACTTTACAAATGCGCCCAGAGACGGCGCTAAAAAATAAGATATATATCTATATATATGTATATATATAAAAATCGCTGTAAATTTGCTTTACCATCTTGTAAAGCGCCTGGGCTTTGCGAAGAGGGAGGTGGTGGGGTGTTAGCTGATGCTGTAGCTCATTACAGCCACAAACCAATATGCTTATTGCTGCTCGGGCTATAAAAACTGTTAACGTAAGCGTAAAATGCTTTCAAGTGCTTCGCAAATCCAGCGACGACATTGCGCTGGCAAATCATCTTGGCAAAGAGAGTGAGCAGCAAAGAGAGGGAGCGGGGTAGAGTGTGAGAAAACTCCATTTGGCGTTTTATAATGAGCAATGGAAAATTTAGTTGCATTGAAGGATGTTCTTGGCAACAATTTTAACACAAATTCAAGTGAGCTGCAATTTGATTGAAATTGTTTATTGAGGCTCAGACTAGTTGTAATTGCTGAATAAAGCGACGAGATATTGTTGAGACAAACTATCTTTAAATTTGTTTAACTTGCTGCCATGGTTATAAAACTACACGCAGAGGCTCGAACTTAAATTAAAAATATCGAAAAACTATTTATAAAAATACTAATAATAACTCTGTACATGGTGAAGTTAGTTAAAGGATTTTCCATTCAATTTTGACATATATAAAATTTGTAATCAGATTTTAATCAATGAAAATTGAAGGCATTCAGCTTCTTTCGACAAGGTTTCCAAAATCCTGTTTGCTCTCAGCTTAAAGCCTACTCTGAGAAATGCAAATTCTTTGCTTTTCTTTTGAGTTAATTTTGTGACCACACTTGAATTTTCGAGTGTCAAATTTGAAATAATTTTGTGAATTCTGTGAAATTGAGGTAGACATGCGGCTGACAAGTGAAATTGGCCTGGCCAACTGCTAGACTTCTACTAGAAAGCCACACATAGTACTAGTATTTTTATTTTTATTTTCCCAGTATGTGTGTGTGTGTGTGTGTGTGGTGTTGCTTGTTTATGTATTTTCCACATGCTTGCAGTGCGCAAAACTCTGGCCAGCAACTTGTCGAGGCAAAAGTTTAACGCAAAACTTGCCAAATGATACCAAGTATTCGTAACAACAGGAACAGCAACAAAAGCAGCTGCCTCAATGGCAACGCATTACCAACCAAATGGTCTGCATGTTTTGGCTGTGAACGCCTTGTAGCAAACTTTAAATTATTTACAATACTTGTACATTACAATGTCCTCAGATTTGTGTCCAAGACAACAATTCAGCTCACCCACAATCTCTCTCTCTCTCTTGCTCTCTCTCACGCACCCTGCAAATATTATTCTATATACGTTTATAAAAAGAATATATATATAAATATATAAGCACTATATATGTATTTACTTATAAACCTGCGGCATTTGCTTTTGGTTGTTGCCAGGTCCCGCCAGGCCTCGACTTTTAACAGAGTTCCAAAATCTGCACAAAAAGCCAAAAAGTTTTAATGCCGCCCAGAACAGAGAGGGAATACCATTGTTAAGCATAAATCTTAAAAAACTGAGCAAAATATTGCCATTTTTTTCATGTTTTAATATTTATGCATTTAATTGTGTTCACATTTGATTTTCATAAATAAGTTGATCATTTTTGTTTTTTGATTGCTGAGACAGTCTTTTATTCTATTCAATTCCAATTTAGTTTATAAATATGTATAATATTATATTCAAATAAAAATATTTATCTTAAATCATTATTAAGTGTAAAATATTTAAGCATACACGTACGTAAGGAAAAACTTTATAGAGCATAAATTAAGTATTCAAATAATTTTGTTGAATATATTTCAGCTTTAATTGTTTTTATATGTATAAATAGATATGTATATGTAGAGAGTATTTATAGACTATAGACAATCTCTTAGTTTAAATTTAAGCCTTAAACTTAACTTTTTAAATCAAAAACATAACCATAAATTACAAAAAAATGAAATTAAATAAAAATCCTATGAATAATCGTAATCAAAATAAACGCGTCAATCATAAACGGTTGAAAATCGTGTCGTGTTGCGCCGCGTTGCAATATCCGTTAATATTAACCTCGCCGCTACATTTACAGATGCAAATTTTTCGGATTTTCCCTATATACAATATCTGACACGTAAGTTTTGCCCGCTGGCCGGCGACACTTCGGCAGCGAAGCAAAGTTAAGAACATAAAAAAAAAGAATGAATAAGAGAATTTAACATTTAATTTAAATAAAATGCATAAATCGAATTGATATGTTGGGTAAACTACTTTACACAGCGGCCGAGAGACAGAACAATTGACGATGGGGCGGGGCCAGCAGGGGGGAAGCTGCTGCTGCTGCTGCACAAACGATGCACATGACAATATTTTTGCTGCTTGTTTAACGTTTCGTGATTTTTGCCAGATTTTTAATGCCACACACACACAGCCAGCTGTGCCGGTTCCTGTTCGTATCTCTTGCTGTGTGTGCAGCACGTACGCAACGTACTGAGTGTGTGTGTGTGTGTGTGTTTGTGTGTGGCACAAACAACATGCGACGTTGTATTGACAGCATATTGTGACAAATATGTAAAAAAGAAAGAAATGCGCAAAACACACAAACGCAAAAATAAATCGAATTCGTTGCTAAAGCAAAAGGCAAAAGGCAAAGGGCGTAAAGAGAGAACATGAACAAAAAAAAATCAGTTGCCCAGTTGCACTGTTGCAGGCTTAACAATTACAGCATATCTGCCTCGAAGTTAAAACAAACCTGCAACCGTTTATTATCGTGCGCTTCGTTCAGTAGTTAACGCTTTTTTATTGCGCTCGTTTTGAATGGAATGCTTCATATACACGAGCGAAATAGCTTTTCCCTGCGAAACAGGCATTCTTATCGCCTGGGCGATATCTTGATTCAAGTAACAAGCGCACAACTCATTTGATTTGCTCTAAGCTTTCGCAAAATTCTCACTTAAGGCGATAACAATGTATTATACTGCATATAACTACAAATCTCCACCTGAGTGTTAGCAAACAAATGTTGAAATAAATGCTACATTAACTTACTTCAGTTCATGTGTCTCGTCGAAGTATAGCCATCTGCCTGGTGGTAAAGATTAGCAGCGTGTCATTTCTGTGCCCCGTCTTTTGTACTGTTCTTAAACTTTAAGCTAAATACTTTTACTAAACCTCAATTGCTGTTCTTTTGCACTTTCACAGATCCACCGGAGATCATCAGGAAGCCGCAAAACCAGGGCGTGCGCGTTGGAGGCGTGGCCAGTTTTTATTGTGCGGCACGCGGCGATCCGCCGCCATCGATAGTCTGGCGCAAAAACGGCAAAAAAGTATCGGGTAAGTTGAGCATTAGCCAACACTTTTTTTGCCAGCTGAGTAATCCATCTATGCATCCGTTCGTCTATCCCCCTACTCAACACAGGCACTCAATCTCGTTACACGGTGCTGGAACAGCCAGGCGGCATTTCCATACTGCGCATCGAGCCCGTGCGGGCCGGACGAGACGATGCGCCGTACGAGTGCGTCGCCGAGAACGGAGTGGGGGATGCCGTATCCGCAGATGCAACTTTAACCATCTATGAAGGTAAGTGGCAACCCATTTATAGCCAAATGCAGGCGCCTTAATTGAAGCTGCAAGTGAAGAGCGGCTGCGTTGTGTGTGTTGCCTTGAGGGAGGAGGGGGTGGGGGCGGCTAGTGGCAGAGCAAAGTTTTAGCGTAATGTAAGCAAAGTTCATACATTGATTTTGAATTAAAACTGGTTAAAGAACTTTACACGCCTTGGCGTAATAGCAACTTTGCCACCACATCTAAAACCCAACCCCAGTCAACACCACCCCCACCCCCCTTCCTTCCTGTCTTTTAACTCTCCATACCAATGGCAAGCCGTGGGCTAACTGCCGCCTGCTGTAAACTTGTTTGCCAGCTTGTTTGTGTGGCTTAAATTACTTGCCAAAATTTACTTTTGCTTATTTACAACTGTGCAAAGGATAAAGTTTTTTGGCCTAAGCCTAATCAAGTCTATGCCAAATAGCTATATACAGGCGTGGAATAGAACTAGAGGGGGAGAGAGGGGGAGGGGCTGCTCACTTTCTGGTCCCGGCAATTGAGCTAATTTGCTTAAACCGAGCGCAAAGCCTGGCCCGAAAGTATTTATAATTTTGCACTAAATTATAAACAGCTAAAAGTTTCTCTTTGTATTGCTGAACGCAAATCAATAACAGGGAACGAGCAGGGGTTATCGTCGAGCGTGGGGAGGGCGGATAGATGATTAAGGCTTTTGCAGTGTATTCATAACTTTTGCCGGCTCTGGCAAATTTTTTAATGAGCTTTAAGTAGCCCACGTCTAATTAAGTGTGCAATAAACTCATACAAATTAATCGCTCGCTCAAAAACAACAAACAAATTTTGTGCAGAAAATTAAGAAAAAATAAAACTAGTTAGCAAAAGTTATCCATTGCTAGTATATTGCTTGAGTTTTGGATTTATTGCTAAATAAATTTAGTGCACGGCAAACTTATATAATACGCTTGGGCTACAAATAAACACAAATTTTATATCTGCAAAAAACTTGGCAGCTCTTCCCAAATTTGATTAAACATCAACTTATTTATTGTGCACCAAGTGAAGTTGATCTAAGTTATGATAAAGTTCTGGGTTAAAGTTACAAACTGGGCGAAATGTGGTATAAAAGTGTATTTATTTAGCCATAAACAAGGCACTATTGCAACTTGCGTAAGAGTATTTGTAACTTAGCTTATGGCAACATAATGCTAGTTAAGCTTAGTCTGGACAAAGATATTTTCGATACATTTTCATTTAAATTTCTGCACAACTAATCCTGAAGCCAATAGGACATAAAATCATATTTTCAATTTCAATTTTATCAATTTTATTTATAGCTCTTTACATGTTCTGGCAATTTGAAAGGAAATAGTTAAAAGTGTAGAGTTTTTGTTTTTCCAGTTAAAGTATATATTATGTGTTTCCAATTCTTTCGATTTCTGGCCTGGTCTTTTGCCAGTTCTTGATATGGCAGCCATTTTGTAAACGGAAAATAATTATCAGCCAAGGTAAAAGGTTGAAATTTATGCACGTGGCGTATGAGTAATGTGCTATACTTTATGGCCAGACTCTGCAACTTATAATTTACTACTGTCTACTGGTTGTTTGCGACTTGTTGTTATTGTTGTTGTTTATAGTTTGACGGAGGAAGGGGCAAGGGAATGGGGCTGTGTGGCGACGTAAGACCGCAAAATGTGTGAAAATTGCAGAGGGCCAGGTGCAAAAACATATTTTTGTTGATACACTCGCTCCCACACACACACACACACACACACACACACGCTCACAGTGAAACACACTCGCATACTCGGGTTCTTGCATTTTTAGTTGTTAATTATGCCAGTTGATTATGCTTTGTGCGCCCTGGCGCCAGGTAATTGGTGTGCATTTGATTTGTGGCCGCTTGTAACGCTCCTTGATGGAGCCCCATAGCGTCTCATGGTGCTTGTGGCGGTTGTGGAACAACCCACGAAACGAGGGGAAGTAATTAGTGTAGTTTAGTGGGGACTACAAGCGAGCGATTTGAAGGTAAAAGTTGGGATTAACACGCCGCTCGTTTGTCATGCCACCAGTCAGACATCTTCTTTTTTTTCGGTAGACTAAAAAATTGGTATATGCATAAATTAAATTTTGGGAAACTACCAAAATCGCTTTGAATATTACTTTATGGCTTCCCTTAACTCTTGCCTTAACTTTCATCCAGCTAGCCTTGCTTACTGCTGCAAATATATCATCACGCGGGGCAGTTTCTTTTTTGCTAGGGCAACATGCCCGCATTTAGCCCCATGTATATCCATCATCTATGCGAATATATATGTTTGGCATAATGTATGTATCTCATATAACTCACCTGCAGCTGCACAGACGCCAGCAGCCTTAACAATTAATTGCTTTATGTAGCAGTTGCAAAGGGCTGCGGCATATTGTGATATTTACATCATCTATATACCCTAAGCAAAAGTTATGCGAACTATATCATAAAGTTTGCCAGATCACAAGCAAAGCCCTTTTTCATCTGCTTTATGGGATTGCAAATTAGTAAGAATAAGTATTATAAACTTTGTTTGGCGTCAGATCTTCGACTATATTTAAGAAATGTTGTAGGAAATTTTTATGCGAGTTGTTTAAGTATTCTTAAAACAGACGAAAACCCCTACTATAACTCAAATGAGCTCAAATGAGACGTTTTATATTTTCATAAATATTTTACATATCTCAAAATTATTTTGTACATTCGTAAGGGTATACAAACTTCGGCTAGGCATACTCAAAGCAATTTTCTCATTGTGTTTTTCTTTTTACGCTCTCGCTCGTTGGGTTAAAGTTTTTGGTGTGATAAATCTCAATGTAAAAATTTGCAAACACACACACATCGCACACACACACATATACACGGACACGCGGCAGGCAGCAACGCGTTAAAATAAACGCGCCAATGCCAATAAAGGCGACTGACACGCCCACCCAGACCCATTCAGCCATGCATGAGGAGAGAGTGAGCGAGAGAGAGCGGGAGAGTGAGCGTCAAGAGTTGCCAGATCCGGCGACTCGACGCCAAGCACGTTTGAGTTTCACGTGGAAGCATTTTTAATCAAAATTCCCAACAGGCTAAAGCAGCGCGAGATCAAAAACACTTGCAACGAGATGTGTGTTCATGTGTGTGTGTGTGCATGTTGCTACTCTTATTACAACTCACCGCAAAGCCGCCATTGCCACCTTGTGAGCACACACACGCACACCTGGAGACGCCCGCGTTGCAGTCAGAGTTGGCGGATAGATTGCAACACCTGCAAATAACGTGACTCCGGCTAGGCGGCTAGCAATAGCTCTGATGCCGTTGTGGGCGTGGCAGCTGCAGTAAATCCTTTAGCTCGCAGTTTTATGCACTCCCAAAAAAAAAAAACAAAAATGAAACAAAAAAGAGTCCTTCAATCAAGTATGTACGACTATTTGATACCCTGTACCTAGTTGTGGCTGTGCTTCTTCTTTGCTCTAAGCCCCACTCTATTCAATATATTTTCCTAAATTCTTGGCGAGCTTATGGCTCGATCGTAATGGAATCTTTAGCCTGTTCCCCCAACCACAATGTGCTATATTTTTCGCTTGCCAATTTTCTATTTCTACAGGGTATTGAAAGCAAAGCCAGCCCGACCTGCAACCCACCGCGAACTAACAGCCACGACGACGCTTGCAAATTTTTGACATGTTTGTTTTTTTGCGCTTATGCAAATATCGAAATAAAGATTAGTCCACACATCGTTGCAGCGCGCAAAGGATTTTGCACATGCCACCGCCGTAACACGGCAGATAAATTTCTTTTGTGGGCGTGGCACAGCGCCAACACCAGCCGTCTGCGTGAGCGAGTGTGTGTGCGTGTGTGTAGGTGTATATTTATGTGAGAATCGTTTAACTAACTGGCGGCGCTAGTCGCTGCGATTTAGTGCTAATGTGGAGCCGAGCAGCTTCTGCCACCCTCAACCCTTAGCTTCTGCCCCCGCTGCCCCCGACATGCCCTGCAGCTTGCCTAGCGCAAAATTTACTGTTTACAATTTGTTGGCTGATTGCTTGCGCTTTGCTAAATTTATTGCATGCTTTATTTATTTTTATTCACAGACCCCTCCCCTTACCCCTTCATCTAAACCTTTGTCAAACCCCCACTTCATCTCTCTTTCTCTCTTACTCTCTGTGCGTTCTATTTCCCTGCGTATTTATTATAATGCCAGCCGTGCTGCATTATTATATTCGTATTACTATTATAAAAACCCAAACCAGTTAGAAATATGTGTGTACGCATTATGTGCTCCACGACCCACTGTTAGGCAACATTTTTGATTTAAAATTTTGATTAAGTGCATAAAATATGAAAGGTAGGGGTTATAAAAGCGTAAAGGTAAAGTTTAAGGCAAGTGGAGTTGTTGTGTTTGAATGTCAAACGACAAACGGAAAAGCGCCTTGTGGTCTTAAGCTTGAGGATAATGATGTTGCTTTGTTTTTAGACAAACGAAATATGGCGACATATATGAGGTAGAAAATAATCCTGTATGTTAGTGAGTGTGCTTTGACAAAGAACAAGAGGAACTTGAAATTATATGGCATTCAAATTCGAAAGAAAAAAATCTTTTTACTGGAAAAATGGCTTTTATTTTTTTTTTAACAGCACTAGCTAATACTGCCTTTCACAACAACAGTCAGGGCTTCCAACCCGTATCATCGTTATTAAATGGAAACGTGTTATATGAGAGCCTCAACAAATCTCTGTCTTCGAATTTTAGGCACCAAGAATATCTTTGCATGCTGTTCATTCGTAAGAACAGTGAGTCATATGCTAAAAATCGACGCCTTTTACATGTTCTATAAATGAGTTTTTTCAACTTAAATCAATTTCATTGAGATTCAAGTCAAGACCATGGCCCAGTCTAGACAGTATTGGCAGTTTAAGTCGTAAATTGCTACATTCGTGCCAATCTGCGTCCTGGCCATAAAAGCCAAACAATTTGCTTTTGAATTTGCTTACAAAAGCTGCAGCAGCTAAGCCGCCACATCCACAACCAAGCCAGAAACAATATGCCCTGAAAAGCTGGCCTTCAACGCGTTGTTGCGCAAATAAATTTCATTAATTGCCAGCCAAAAATAAATAATAATAGCAACAACAACAAAAGGGCCTTCGACGTCTTCCCGAGATTCATTAATCTCACTTTATAGTAATAAGCGGCTTTCGTGGTTTCGGTTGGGCTTCTGTCGGGGCATGGGGCTTACTTACCTACGCGCCGAGCCATTAGTTGGGCCTTGATTAAAAAGGCCGCCTGGATACTGTTGGTGTCTCGCTCTCGCTGCACTTGTTGCAAAGTCAAACGGCAAGTCTCAGCTAGGAGCCGAGTAAAAACTTTATCCTTGGCATTTGCTAGCGACCGCCCATTGCGATGCCCCTCGCACTCGCCCCTCTACTCGTGCATAGCACTTGGTCGCAGACAAACATTGACAATACTCTGGGCGCGTTTAACTGGCCAACGGGCTGGCCAAATCCTCAACCAAAACCGGGTTCTGGGTCCTGGCAGCCACTTGGCGCCGTTTGCCGTTTGGCGTTTGCGGGCTGCCTAAAAAGTCATATTAATAATGAAAATTGTACAGTAGCGAAAAGTTTAAATGGGAAATTTTGCAGGCAAGTATGCTGCAGAGTCCAGCCCTGCAGCAATGCAGTCCCGGCGCCAAGCTGTGTGCCCATCTACACAGAGCACCAGAAAGAGAGAGTCCATGTACAATGAAGTGTGTGTGCATGAAAGTTATTGGGCTTAGAGCGCTTTGCGCTTAATATATGTGATATACCATACAGAAGGGGGGAGGCGCAAGCATAGAAATGCTGTTAAACTTAAAGTAAAGCCTGCAACATGAAGTAAAACAAAGTTATGCTAATATGCGTGTATGTATGTAAATGTGTACGAGTCGAACAACATTATGATAACGATCTGGAATTTGTTGCAAATTTGTTGCATTTGCCGGACCCAAGCACAATTAAAGCTGACAACAGGAAAATTTCTCAAAATGACACTCTCGAAGTTCAAGTTTTTCGAATAAACAACATTTTAGTTGGGCTCAAGTTCAAGTTAGCCTCATTTAAGTGGCACACTTTTATGATAACGACACAGAATCTGACTGAAATTTTTAGTCAAGCTTTTCCCTTAGATAATTAAAGCAATTTCCTCAAAGTTTTACCATATATCATGTCATATGCTTATTATATGCCATAAAAATGAATTACTATTCAACAGTTCATATATTATGCGTAATGCGAAATTCATTAGGTGCTCGCTTAAGTTTTATTTGACTTGTGCTAACAGAAATTCAAGTGCCTGGCAAAGGAAATATATATGACAAATATACTTATATATATATAGTCCAAATTGTAGCTACTACATATAATATGAGTGTAGCAATAACTAAGCTCTGACTTGGTGGCATGATATGGTTGCCTGGCTGGGTTTTTGGCGGGACAAACGGGGCGTGCTGTCTCGCGTGTGTAACCACACGTAACTATCAAAGCGACTTCGTCGCCAGCCAACGTCTTAAATTGAGTAACACCGTGGCGCTACCATAGAAATATAGTGCAGTCGTGAGAGCTGAGGTAGCGACAGCCGCAGAGAAACTTGGCCAGAAAATTGTTGCAGAGTAAATTGAAAAATTGATTGTAAGTCGGGTGTACAACAGAAAGAGGAGCATGTGTAGCGTAAATGTAACGAACTAGCTGCTATAAATAAAAATTGAAACGAATCATAATGGTAATTGAACATTAGCCAAAATAATTAAATGCAGAAAGAAGCGCAAGATATGCTCTTTACAATAATATATATATATATATATTAGTAGACCATATAACAAGAAATCCAATCTTTTAAATTCCTTCAACTTGTTTTATTTTATTGGTTTTTTTCACCTAAGCTAGAGCATTTCATATTCAATGTAGCCCCAATTACTCATATGACAGCCGCCTGCCCATCAATAGACACTCAATATAGCACATCCCTGTAACAGAAAAGCCACCGCCGCCCCCTTTCGCCAGCTATTGGCTGCCGAGCAAGTGCAAAGTTTTCTTTTCGGTATTAAAGTTTCAAATGTAATGACGTTAAATAAAATTGGAAGCGACTTCAAAAAATTGAACTTTTATTGGCTTCCGAAAAAAAAGTGAAATTACATTTACCCCCTCTCTCTCTCTCACTCTGTCCCTTTCCCTTTACGAAGAGTTGTACTATCTATCTAGTATCTAGTACCTAGACTCCGTGTATAGTTTAAGGAATATGCCATGTTTTACATTTGCCACATGCAATATTTCATGCCCGCCACCCCAACCCAACCCAAGTCCATAGACCCACTAGAATGGAGTCCATCATCATAACAGCAAACGATGCGCTCCAAGTGCAGCCACGAAACTCGCATGAGAAACGTTTTTGACGCATTGCAGTGTAGCCACCAAAATGGATTTAATGTCTATGCCCGGGCATTTAGATAGGCCAAGGGGCGTTACACACATACACTGCGAAAGAGCGCGAGTGAGGGAGGGGGGGGAGAGAGAGAATGGGAGACAGTGTTAGCGAAATATGCGAGTGAGCCGCATAACATTTGCTGCTAAATAGTTGGCATTAGGAATTAGACTTGGCCCATAAGCTTAACGATAAATTGAAACAATTTATACTCGAAGCAGAACTCTCCGACCAACTACAATATGAGACTTTATTGCTAGACAGATTTAGGCTGTCTTGGCTAAATGCTAGCCACAGCTAAAAACATAGTTAATGTAAGGTTGGATAAACATTAGTTATAATTTATTAGCACTGAACTTGTTAAGAGCTAATTTTTTTTGTAGGGACTTACATAATACAGCTTCTACTGGTAACTTATTCCACTTTATTTTTAATATGCTTTGGCCATTTTACTATTTATGCCTTTAACATAGACCAAAAGCCAGCTGGACGATAAGAAAGCGATATCGATAAGCATCAAAGTCAGTTTTTCTGCCTACTTTTAATATAAGTTCCCAAGTTAACTGCTGGAAGATTGAAAGGCGATAGCATAGCGACATCTTCTGTCCTACGCTAGAGATGCTATGAAATCTGGTGTCAATTTCTCCAAGATATGCACAAAGGCAAGTGCTGGGCTTAGGCTGTAGCATTAAAACCTATAATATTTTGATCTAATATTTTTCGTACTTATTAAAGCTAAGTCCCAATGCACTCTGCTGGGAGTTTGTCCTTATGGCACGGCCATATACTTCTATACGAGGCTTGTGCACACAAAGCCAGCTCAAGCATAAACACACACATGCACACACACACACACACACACACACACACATATGCTTTGTATATAATGTGCCATGTTTTTGGACAAATTCTTAAAGCATACTTTTGTGGGCGCGTCCTCTATTGTTTGGCCTTAGCTTTTGCTTTGGCTTTGGCCTCACTCATTTTTGGACGCTTTGTTTGCCAACTGCATTGCCGAGTGGCCTTTGTTGTTATGCAGGAATGGCAGCTGCAACCACACACACACACACACAGACACACACACACACACACACAGACACAATGCTAGAACAGCAGCAGCAGCGGCGTCTTCTGCGATTATTTTTCCGATTTCTAAATAATAAATGCTCAACGCAGCTGAATTTTAAATTAAGTAGAGTGAGGGTGGGGTAACGGTTGTTGGCGAGGATTTTGTTAAAATATATATCGTGCAATTTTAAAAAGAGAGATTCGGAAATGTCTACGACTTTATCAAAGATATTACCATTGTTGTATGCCACACGCTACACACGTGGTTGCGCTGCCTCACAGGCAAATTAGATTGACTGATGGCTGTGGGTTTCGCGGGGGTGAGAGACAGCAACAGCGGCAGCAACAACCCACCTACCCTTACCTGTACACCACCTCATGCACTTGACATGCCAGCAGTTGCCCTGACATACGATGCCACTTGAGAGATATGTCTTTGTTTCATACTTTTGTTGTTTTTGTTTTTGTTTCTGCTTTTGTTTTCTTTTCTGTTTGCTTATTTGTTTATTTGTTTCGTCTCTGTTTGCCTTTTGATATCTCAACTTGGGCGTGCGGCTTAGCGACAGGCGACGCATTGTAAATCGGAGCAATTCACTCAACAGGGGGTTGGCTGACAGCAGAGTGTGGATGGGGGGGGTTGGGGTTAGGGGTCGCGTCACATGATATCTCGCACGCATTGTGGTTGTTTATTTATTTATTTTTTTCATTACACGTGTAACAAAGTTTTGCATTTGCTTTGAGCCTTGTCTCGCACATTAAAAAGCCAACAGGAAAAAAAGTCGCGCAGTTACATTTATTTGTCTTTTTTTTTATATCATTTTTGTTTATTTGAGTTTTTACTTATCCAACGTGTCTGTGTGTCTGCTAAGGGTTGTGTCCTCCGGCTATGCGGGGTCATCCTTGTCAAGTGGTTGACATGTGGCATAAATCGCGTAAAACAAATTGAAAGGCGTTGCCAATCGTATATTTTTTTGAAGACGGAAATTTCATTGAAATATTGAAGCATGTTCGAGAATATATTAAGATTGATGCCAACAAAATACAGCCTTTAAATAAATAAAATATAAAGGTCATTATTTACCCTTTAAATGATACAATTATTTAAAGAAAGTTTGAGAGAGCTCCCTTTGAAATATTGATATATATTTTCTAAAAATTTACCTGACTATAGAATTTTTTTAAGCTAAGCTAAGTTCTGAAATAATATCACGCTAGATAAAGACAATTGAAAAGTTAACATGTCGAATAAATCGTGTCCCCAAGCGAAGTTTAATTTATTACCACTTTAAAGTAATTATATATTCGAACACAATCTCTCTCCCTCGCAAATAGAACCCATACCATTTCTAATGAGGTCATGTCTCCCAGCGAATCTTAAGCAAAAAAGTATGAAATAAGCAAAAGCCAAATATATTTCTCTTTAAAATGGGTTACTTTAATGTAACGCCTCGCCTAGACGCCTAGACTTGTTCGCTTTGTATTTAACCTAAATTAAATCCTTGCGAAAGTCTAAAAGTCGCATTTTTGTAGCGAATCGTTAAAGAAAAACGTAAGAAGTTTGCCATATATAAAGAAGCGCCGAAAAGTTCTTTAGCTTCTACCTTATTCTAACAGCCTCCCTGTTCCCTGTTTTTGCACTCACATTGGATAAAGTCCCATTGCCACTTTCGCTTGCTTGATAAAAAAAATGCATTTATCTTGCTGGGCTTGCCAAAAATGTAAGAAAAAAATTGATTATCAGTGAAAGTAAAAATTCGCTGCGCTTAATGCCAAGAAATGTCAGTTTTATCAGTTGCTGAGTTCAGCATATTTCTAGATATATGCTACGGCTATGCTTGCCTGATTAAACAAAGTGTTAAATGAGCTGCGAAAAAAGGTATACAATGCGCTGACCAACACTGGACAACTATGCCATAAAACGGGCAACAAAGGGATATGTCAGCTATTTGTGTCGTTGTTGTTGTTGTTGGTGCTCTTATCACATGTGAAATATCGCATAAACTAAAGCAAAATGTCAAACTTGCAGTCGTGCGCAAATGTCAAAAGGGTTGACAGCGCATCAGCGGGGTTGAGAGACAGGGCGAGGCGTGGCTTGGCCTTGCATGATTTACGACGGTCTATCAAAAAATGGCGACGCACAAAAGTATGCTATGCTTTTTTAATGTAATGCAATGCACAAAGCGAAGCGAAGCGGCGGCTGTTAAAAGTTAATCAGTTGTTGTTGTTGCTCCTGCTAGATGAAAAATAGCTCAAATGTTTGGCTGACATTTCATTAAAAATAAAAAAACGAAATTTCAAACAAAAAAATAATAATAATAACAGATCGAGAGGCGTAGAGAAGTGTGAGTGTGCGCGACAGCAATGCCAACGCTTACACAGTCAATTGCGCAAATCTCAGACGCAGCTGTAGATGCAAATGGTTAAAAGAATAAGAGTGTAAAAGTTTGGCGAACGAGTGGGGAGGGCTACGGCTTCTTATACCCTGTAGCACTTTAATGTTTAAGGGGTACATTGCAGTTGTTATTACAGGCAGATATAACTCCCCTAATTTCTTTGTTATAGTTAAATATAGATTCCTACTCTTGCGTTCTGATATTATAAGAGCTGAAGACTCCAAATTTGGTATGTAAACTTTGGAATTCTTGCTTGCAGGGTATTACCCAGTCGATCAGTCCTACCCAATTGCACACACATATATTCTGCAGCTCGATTATAATTTAATCTAGTGTGGTATGTGTGACAAACTCACGATGTGCAAGCGACGTGACACAGTCGCCATTTTTCACAGCATTCCACTCTGCATATGGCTTAAAAGAGGAGGGTAGTGTGGGGAACGATGGGGGAAGATGTAAAAGTTCTGGCGGCTGAGGGATGGGGGTATCCACAATGACAAGGACCTGCAATGTGGCATGTGGCGAAATAGAAGTGTCTGTCATTTTTATAAATAACATTTGCTATATGGCAATGCAGAAGTGTATGTGTGTTTGAGTGTGTGCGTGTGCGCGTGTGTGTGTGAGAACAACAACAAAAACTCTGGCAGTGTGTCATTGCCACTAGAATCTAAAAACAAATGACAAAAATGTCAACAATTTGTGCTCTACGCATTGTCATAACGACAATAAAGCAAATGCCCTACACCAGCTATTTGTACGTATGTGTGTGTGTTTGTGCGTATGTGTATGTGTGTGTTCGAGTGTTGGTAGTGTGCTTATAAAGACCAATAAATACTTGCAATTTCCAACACCAACAGAAATGCGATGCACAATTAAAGTAATTACACAGCTAGAGCAAAAGGAATTTCAGCTTTTGTAGCTGTTCAAATTGTTGTGTTTGTTGTTAACTGTTGTTGTTGTAGTTTGTCATTAAGCCTGCAATTAAGCCATTTATGCGCAGGCAGCACAAAAATGTTAAGCACTTGCCAGCCAGGCAGCCAAAGTCAACTAACTTTGGCCTGAACTTGAATTTTGCTACTACAAGGCGAGCAGCTAATTAAAGTCGCTTAAAGGCGAAACTTCAACCTCTCGTAAGCATGATGATGATGATAATAATGGTAATGGTTCTTAGTGGAGGGAAAGAAGTTTACGCTTTTGGCCCAGTCAGCATTGTTTGTTCTTGTTGCTGTTAGCACATTCCAAGCCTCTGAATATCGCTTGAGTGTGACAGCTAATGAGTGTTATTCATGAAAAGGTAATCATTCACGTTAAACATTGTATTTGCAAAGGCGAAACTAACTGCTCAATTGTATGCAAGCTTAGAAACAAAAAGCATTGATTTTTCGCTAACGAGCAAAGTAGATTTTTAATTTGCCAAAATAACATAATTATATTTATACGGAAAAAGGCATACTTTATATAAGTATATTTGGCATGTGCAGATAATTAGACCCAGGCACTCAGCTCGCCTCTCTCTTTCTCTCTCTCGACAGTAATTTGTTAAATTGTTCTTTGCGACACATTCGCAAATGTTTTGCTAGCCTCATATTCTGTTTATTGATTATGCTTGACTTAAAGCTATATTGAAAATTGTAGCCGTGAACGTTTGCAATAAACCCGAAGCAAATGAAACAAAATATTTTGTATAGCTCTAGACGTTGTTTCAAGTTCTTTGGCATTTTGATGAGTTTTAATTTTAAAATCAAAAATTATAGCTTGCATATCATTATATACTCTGCACAGTCGAACATCTAAGCTGTGTTCGTTTTTTGTACTATGTTTTAGCTCGCTGCATTCCCCTCCTCACACTTAAGGGCATTTCACTACAATTATTTTTCACAGCTAAAACTAGCTTTTAACTTTTTCAACACTCGACTCTTTTTGCATACAGCTCGAGCCGGCACAATTTGAGTGCTCTACATTACCATACTTTCCCGATTATACGAACCAACTTATGCCAAGCGTTTTGCCCGGGCAACTGAGCAGCAGCAGAAACAGAAGCAACAACAACAACAAGTAGAGCAAAATGCAAGCCGGTTTAAAACCTTCCGCTCATTATAAAACGCAGTGCCGCACATCAACCTCATCTGCTGCCGTTGCTGCTGCTGTGGCATGTCTCACAGTTGCCCCACGGTACAGCAACAGCAGGCAGGCATACGGGGCACCATGCAATGTTGCCACACGTTGTGCTTTTCATATTTTTGTACAATGAACGCCACTAGCCTTGAGCCAGCTGCGGACCATCTTCTACCCTCTATGCACTGCTGAGTCTGCCATGTGCAACTGTCGCTGCCAGCGTCCCCATTTCCTCCCCAACCCGCATTACAGCCCCTTTGCGGACCATCTTTTGCTTACAATTAACCTCAAAAATGAGTTTCCATTAAAAATGCCCCACAGTCATCGATGTGTCCTGTGTTGCATATGTATATGTGTGTGTGCGAGTGTGTGTTTGGCCACACACAGCTAGCAACATTTTCTTCTTCTTTACCTGCTGCTGCTGCATTGCATTGTCCTCTTCGGGTTCGGCTCCTCCGTCTGTGGCAACTTTACGTCAGCGCCACGTGACGTATGTTGAGCTGTCAGTTGTGTTAAATGTGCTGCGCGTTGCATTGTTGTTGTTGTTGTTGTGCTTTTCATGGTTAGCTTTTCGTTTTTCTTGGTGCGGCTTAAGTCTGCACTTTTTCTTCTTACCAAAAAAAAAAAAAAAAATTGGACGGAGAAGAGAAGCGCATTATCGAAATTGTTGTGAGTGCGTTTTGGATCAACTCCCAAGAGATAAGACCAGCTGAGCCTGACTTTATACATTGTTATTAATGTCCCTTTGATAAGGTTTTTATTGAAAATATAAGAGTTTCAAAAAAGCTTGCGCCAGCTGTTGATCTGTTAAATCAAATCCTATGTGATTCTCTGATTATCCCTATTATCTTTCAAATATATTAGAAACTTTTATAAACACTAATAAAACTAAAAAGATATGTAACTAAATTTTGCACACAAATGTATTATATTATACTACGTATTCTCTTGATTTATCGCAAAACATGTCGCCCCTGCCCTACTCCATGGAGTCGATAAACAACCAAGTGCCTTTTTGTCATATTATCATGTACTGCAAGTATCGTTCTTTACATGTGCTTTTCTTCTGCTGCAACTAAATGTGTCCAATGCACTTGCTGTCAAGTTTTTCTTATGCTTTCCTATTTTTATGGCCATGTCTGTAGCTGTTGCTGTGGCTCTGGTTCTGGCTGTGGCTGGCATTAGATTAATAATTGCTCGACCTTAGCTGGCAAACAATTTAAATTTCTTTTGCCGTGGCAAAAACAATTAGACGCTCGATCACACTAATTGCTGATGCATTAATCTATTGATTTCACTCCCACACACACAAACACACAAACACATAGTCCCACATGACATAACCATACACACCCACACACAAGCGCGCGCTCACATGAGCACGTCCTTTTGGTTTTGGGGGCGGGGTCTTGACCATTTTAAATTGAATTTTAAATTAATAAACGTTGCGGTTGCATCAAGAATTACAAATTTATACGCGTCGTGCTTGGCATCGTCTTTGTTGCAATTGTTGTCGTTGTTGTTCGCAGTTGTTGTCGCCGTTGTTGTTTTTGTTGTTGTTGTTGTTGTTGTTGCTGGCAGTGTTGTTCGCATTGGTTCCTGCCGTGCGCCTGGCATTCTGACCAAATCTATGCACATTTTTTTAGCCGCTTCGCCTTCTGCTTGTGACTCTCTTTTGCTCCTAATTTTTTGTAGTCAGTTTTTTTTGTGATTACCCTGTAAACTGTTTAGGTGTGTGGTGTTTATGACTTTTGGGTGAGTTGTCACTAGTCTATTTATTGTATTTTGTATTTATATATCGAAATGAAGAGTTATTAATCTCTCTAGCTTATGCACCTTTTCGCTCACTACATTTCTTATAAGATCTCTTAAGCAGCTGCAGCTTTTAGTCCTCTACAGGATATCTGTGTCGGTGTTGCCCCACACGCTACATAGTTTAGTTAATTCTTTTGTTGCATATAAATCTTGGTTTAGCCGACCGACTATGTTCTGCTTGCTCCTTGTCCCCGTGCCTTGCCCCCTACACTTGCCACAGCCTTGCGTGGCAGTTTGCATTTCTCTTCTTTTCTTTTATTCACTTTTGTATCGCTTTCTTCTGTACTTTTTGTTGTCTTGTTTTGTTTGGCATGTTTTGCTTTTGTGGTTTTAATTCTATTTTCACTATAAATTGTTTCGGTGCGCTAACATTTTACAAGACGGCGAGCGTGGAGCATGGAGCGTGGAGAATGGAGCGCGCCGTGCGGCTGCTGGCCGTGTAACCGTCTGCATGTCCGCTGCGTCCGTTGTGGCATGCAACTAATTACATTTGCATATCTATGGCCAAATGGAAATGCGACGCAATGATACAGACCCACAGCACATCCTTAGTGCGGTGGGTGGGCCGAGGGGTACAAACTGCAGTTGCCCAAACAAAAACAGCCAAACATCAAACTCGGCCGCTTTATCTAGAGTAGACTGTGCCGCTTTGTGGCCACAATCAGCATAATTATAAACTTTTCTTGGCATTTGCTTACGCATTCACTCTATGTCTATATAATAAGCACAAACAACAACAATTGGAACAACCAGCCAAACAACTTTGTCTCGCGCTCGCCAAAGCAAGCAATTAAATATACACTTGGCGGGTGGCTTTCGGGTGTGGGTTTTCTACTGCTTCTTTTTCTTCTGCGTATATGCAGCTGTCATCAGATTGGACACGCCCACATGCACGACTGCCCCGTCTCTGGACTGCGTTGAGCATTTTGTTAATTAGTCTATAATTAATAAAAAAAAAAAAAAAAAATTGTATTCCAGCAAGAGAAAACTCAGAACTAGCTTTGATTGCTTAGCATTTGTTGTGCCAAGAGCTTAATGTTGTTGTTGTCATATCTACACCCCGTCACCACTTACCACCCACCCACCACCCAGCACCCTGCCCGCTCCCTATTTGTTGTTGGCATTTTCAATTAATTGTGTGCCACTTGCCAAGTTGTTCATGCGCCAAGTGCGCATCAGCAGCAGCGGCAATAAAAAAAGCGCATTTAATCGCAAATCAGCGCCTGAAGTGGGCGTTCACAAGTAGGCAACTGCCTCCCCCCCCCCCCCCCCCTGCCCACATTTTAAAGTGCATGGAATGAGTGCATTTTTTCATGTTCAGAATTATTTCCAAGTGATGGAGTTAAATGCGTGGGTCTATATATATATATGTATATATACATAAATAGGGTAAAAGTTTGTGAGATAATTTTTTTAAGCCTGCGCTTTCATTCAAAGGTGCTTCAGCACTCACAACTCGAATAATTTGCAAACTAGGCTACTTTAATTTTGTATTCGCACAAATGAGACTTTATATGATTGATGTAAATAATAAACCGCGATTTATAGACTGATTTGAATGGCTTAAATGCAATTCAAGAATTTATAATGCTCTGGAAAAAATTAGTTATAAATTAAATATAAACTTGTTGATTTTAAAATGGATCTTGAGGAGTTTTGTAAGTAGAATAGATTGTATAGGTGCAGTCGTGTCTTAAAGTTCGAGAACTATTGTAAACTATTCAAGGCATTCCTAAAATTAGATAAATATAACAAATAAGCTGTATATGACTATTATCAAATCGGTTTAAAGACAATTCAGGAAACTATGAAGTTCAATAAATTATAAAAGTTTATTCAGTAAAATGTAAAATCAATCAAAATCTGTCCTATTTATAGGTACAAAGCAAAACGGGCACATTAGCTTGATGTATATAAATAGATTTATTTGATTTATTCACTTGTAACCCGCCTACAAAAGTTTTCAGCGTAATATTAATATCCATTTACTGCATACATTAGCAAATACATTAATGACATTTCATAGATTTACATGGCGTGGGGTCGCACATCGGGAGGCCTTCAAATCTGATCGGCAACTGAGCCATTTGGTGTGAATTCCCAATGGACACAGCTGCTGTTGTCTGCCACAAACTAGTAAATTAATCAAATGAACTACCTCGGAATGTAATTAACATAGACCTCTAACAAACGCGACTGACTGGGGGAAATACGGAGATATGTGGAGCAGAGAAGGGCAGGGGCTCAGCTAAAGCTGAATGACAGTCAAAAGCTAATTCTGACATATGCAATAAAATGGGGCACAAAAGTTAATAAACCTAAAAGCATGCGACCAATAATGCTTATAAATTTAATTATGTAAATGTGCGACTATAAAAAAATAACGCAAACAAACGAGCAGTGGAAGTGGGCGTTAAGGGCAGCAGCTGAACATTGAAAAAAAAGGCAAAAATTTAATAGATGTCAAGCACAAATTGAAATGCGAATACGAATGCCAAAACAACCGAACAACAAATCTAGTAAAAAAATCGCTCTTTGGATATATATTAAAAAGCGAGCGAAAGAGCGCAGAAGTTGAATGGGGTAGAGCCAGGGGGCTACGGGCCCTATTGAACCCATCGCAGATAAAACAGCGAGCGAGAGCGAGAGAGAGAAACCTGATAGCTTGATGTGCATATGAAATAATTAAATTTTTTCGGATTGTCAGGTCGCGTTATGTATTTAATGTCCCTGCTTTATGGCTGTTACCTTCAGAGAAAAAGAGAGCGAGACGGAGAAAAATATACATGCATATATATATATATATATATATATATATTTATATATTTATATATTTATATATATATATATTTATATATATATATGTAGCGGTGCATTTCTGCATTTCCGTTTGGTTATTAGTTTTTCAGCGGCATTTCCGGTATTTTTTATGTGCGCACGTCCACGTGTGTGTGGTTTAATGGCCTTGCTGCCTATGGGTGTGTGTGTGTGTGTGTGTGTGGAAATCAAGGCTGGACTTTTTATTGCTGTTGTCATGTTACTGTCTTCATTTAACTTGCAGCGGTTAATTAAAACAACAATAAAGCCAAAATATGATATGAGCTACATGTATGCAAATGTTTAATGGCTACTCTTGACTCTTTAATGCCACAAAAGAGATTTATATGTGTGCGTGGGGATAAAATATTCAGTAAATTAAATTGATAATATATGGTATAATAGATCAGACTCGGCTTATTTGTTAAAGTTGCTAACCAATACAATTATTCCAAAAGTTTGCAAAAGTCAGATAACAGACAAATATTTGTTTGCAAGAAATTTCCTCTTTTTTCTGCAGAGTTCAACAATTCTATAGACTGAAATATACATTAAAAGTGCTGATAAATGCGACACTCATTAAAAATAAATCCCTTTTGCTTTTGTACTACTTAATAATATTTAATAATCATGAAACACATTTCATAGCATACTTTACGGCGAGCGGCCGAACGTGGCAGAGTTGCCAACATGTGTCGAAATTAAACAGGTAGATGGCATTACGCTTTTACTGCCCGTTGGCTGTAAATTTTATGAGCATATTTCCAATAAATAATACATACACACACATACTCTCATATATTTTACGGTTTCCAAAAATGAGCAAAAGGGTTGCCACTCAATTATATGGCCTAAAAATAGTGGTTTGGGTCCGAGTGCGTTGGCCACGTTTATTACGTAAATGCAATTATGCAACTTTATGCAAGTCTATTTGAATGTTTAACATGTCATTTACATATGAAAGATTTAATGGCAGCGTGCATTGAATTGAAATTGCAAAAACACATGATGGCCATTCTGAGCGGTGAGCCGGGAGGAGTCATACAACAAGCGTAACAAAGAGCCAATTAAAAGGCTAACAGTGTGCGCCCATGGCCCAAAGTTTTTTAATTATAACTTTAAATTCAAAAACATTTAAGCCCAATGCGAATGCAAAACGCATAAAAACTCCTGTTTTGTTGCCCATAAAAGTATGCTATAAAGTCGAATGAATGTGTGTGTGCGTTTGCGTATGTGTACACACACACATGCGTGACCATTCCGGTAGCTGTCAATGTATTGGCCTTGTAGCAGTAACTACTAGTTGTACCCTGTAAAAAAAGGTTAACTCAAAAAGAATACAATTATCTTACTGTTTCGTATAGAAATAGTTGATACGATCTAATCCATGCAAGATCCATAAAATGAACTTAACAAGCTTGAAAGGGATAATGCAGTTCCTCACAGACTTGTTTTTATAAATCCATTTTAATATTGTACTTTAGTAACACAATTTGTTGTGTAAGCTAAGAAAGCTTTTGAAAGTATATTTCTGACGTTAGAAAAAATAGAAGTCTGTACATAACAAATTTAGACTTTCTCCCATATATTTTTTAATTGCACTTAATTTTTTTATTCAAAACTAATTCTTATTACTTTTAGTAATTTATAACCTTATTTTATTTGCTTAACAGTTTGCGAAGATCGTTGCGCATTATTGTCACAAAGTCGCTATAATTTTTATTTGTGAATATCTAAAGTAAAGGATATTTTCTAGTCCTTTACACCTTTGCTCTTTGAACTCAATATAACTCTTGTATTTGCTCTTAATGGCCGGCATTGTTAATTGCGTGCCATAAATCTGTGTGCAGCAGTCGTCCTCGTCCTGGTCGTCGAAGCCGTCGTCAACCTCAACCTCAAACTGGAAACTCGCATTGCCAGTTTTTCCCATTTTCGTTCACATAACGCATATAGTCATTCGTATAGTCGTATAGTATAGTAGTTGCATATATATATATATATATATATATATATATATATATATATAGAGGATATATATATGTATATATATTTTATAACTCCCCGACTACCTTTTGCAAAAAGACAGCAACAAAGGAGCAAAGCAAACACGAGCAAATAACAAACAGACGAATGGCCAAACGAAGTAACATGTTACATGTAATTAATTTCAAATTATTTATACATGAACGCGCGTTGCCCCGTAAAACTGAGCTAACAAATAAAAACAACAACACCGGCAGCAACTGCCAGGAAAAACTTTGACACAGCCTGCGGCGATGTTCGCACTATGCAGTGTGCTCAATTAAAGCCTGACCAAAGGGCCAGCCAATAAAAACTGTGAAATTGCCAAAGTCATAGTCATTCTCTGAGCTTGGCTTTCAGAAGCTGTTTGTAGATAATAAAACAAAGAGTTGCATTGAATGAAGTTGTCCAAATAATACAAAATTAACATAGAATCATTTACTCTACAATTCTTACTCTTCCTCATTTTTTCATAATTCTTGGAATATTTCGATTAACCGAACCAACAGATAATCATCCAATAAATATTATAAAGCTGCATTCTGTCATTGTTTTTTTTCCTCTCCTATATCTATATCTTTGCTCCCAGAACTCTTATTCTTTTCTAGCAGGTTGAAGATTCTTCACAAATACAATGCAAAAACAATAAAAGGGGGAAAAAAAGACTTCCCACGTCTGTTCGCATGCATCATTTCCCTCTCATCTTGCGTTTTCTAAATATCTTTTCTATTGCATTCGTAAAGATTTTAGAGGTACTTAATGCCATATTGAAAGACCTAGCAAATATTCTTTGCAGAATTAATATCATTTTTTTCGGATTATTATCAAATGACAAAGTACTCACTAAAATTTTCTCAAATCATATATTCGTTGGGTGCGACCGAATGTTTTTTATTTTTAATATATCCGACATAATTATGAACAATATGCAGACGCATACATAGGAATTTTATTTATATTCATTACCTGCCTTTATCTTTATTATCCCCTCAACCGAACTGCCATTTAAGCTTTGATTGTGACTCACGCCTTGCCGCAGCTAATATGCCCCTTCCCTTCTGAATCAGCATTCCCTCGTATAGGGCATAAAATGGTAGCGTACAGGGTCGTAAAGTCGCAGAGCAGCGCCTTTTGGGGTTTTGGCTTGAGGTTTTGGTTTGGGTTTGGGTTCGGATTTCGGTCTCCTCTTCGCCGCTTGCTTTGCTCTTCTCGGCTGTGACGAAAGACCGCAAAGTATTTATTTGTTAACTGGTTTAATGACAGCAGTGCCAAAGCAGTTACCACGCCTCTTTAGGGGTACAGGGTGCGGCAGTGCCCCATAAAACGCGTGCGTACGCACTTTGTGCCACAAATGCAATTGCTCTTTGCGTATACATGTGTGTGTGTGTGTGTGTGTGCGTGTGTAAATCATAGCATTTTGGCTTTAAGCGTTAAACTGTGCAACATTAACTGCCTTTTCCGCCCAGCAGGACATGCCAGCTCTCAGGTAGAAACAGCAGCCGTCGCAGTAGGGCGGGACCCACAGCACAGCAGCTGCGTTCCAATAAGCACATAATTGAATTCTGATCATAAATTTGCATTATGGCCATGGTGCGCGGCGGTTTCTAGAGGCTTCACTGTGCTTTGCTTTGGGTTTGGTTGGGTTTTTGGCAGACCCAGCGATATAATTTTTGTATTTTTGTATTTTTTTTTTTTTTTTTGCTGCTATGTACGCAGCACGTGGCTTATAGCATAATTTTACCCAAAACGCACATTTCAGTTTTGGGCCCAGCGCCAGGAAAGATACTCGTAAAAACGTGCTGCATGTAAATAGTCAAAAAAAAGTGGAATAAGCGGGCAGCTGGATGGCTGCCAGTGTAAGGTGTAGAGTAGGGTGGACAGGCGCATAAAATCCTACGATTTATGTCCGAAGTACCTAAATAACAATGGACAGCGGTTCGGTGGTCAGTTTTGCACTTAGCGATGGGGCTGATAGGGCTATGAGATGAGCAGAAATTAACGCAAACTATTAAACAATAAGCCAACGGAAGCAAATACGTTTTATTGTATAAGAGTGTAGTACTGTTTAGTTATATTAATTCTTATTGCATTTATAGGAATAGGCCCTAGCTTGTATTGCTTTTGGCTAAGTCAATATTACGCCTATACTCTAATCCGGTATTTGAATCCCCATCGTTGCTTCCCAGTTACCTTAATGAGCAGGTCATCCACCACATAATACATCAAATTAAAGCTATGTTCTAGTTATTATAAAGGGGATTTTTCTTACCTGAAGTCTTTTGTATATAAAACAGTTCGATTGAGGCACATATATTCACCACAATAATAATTGTATCAGTTCCTTAATAGCAATTTTAGTGCTTCCATCATTTATTTATATTCTTTTTGTTAGTCATTAAATTTTCGTTAATAATTTTAGCACTTTAGTCATTAAGAATACACTGACAGATACACGGTTCTACGCAAACTGATAGCATTTCAGGCAAATTGACAGTCTTTATTTATGTAGAATTAAACAACTAGTTGACGCTCGCCTGCTTGACTCAATATTGATCTTGACAGAAACAAGTTGACAGGTTCACTTAAGAGTTGCACTCACAGCAAATACCTTCACATTTCCAATTTAACATTTCTTATCACAAAAAACGAGATCTCAGCGTGACAAGTAAAGACAGCCCTTTCTTGATATAATTGATTTAACAGCAAAGAACACAAGTGGACAAATTCAGTCGTACAAACAAGTTAAGAGGCTCAGTTATGACCAAATTTTATCATATGCAACTTTGCTCACACAGACATAATATTTTTTTACCAAATTAGCTGACATTTAAAAAATATACAAACAAGTTGGCAGCTCTACCTGAGTCGAACAAGCTAGTAAGTTAACAAGCCTGGTAAAGGGTTGTTCTTACTGTAATCAAATTGGCAACTATGCTTAAGAGTTATTAATACAGAACACAAGTTGGCACTTCCACTCAGCACAAGTTGTCAAAAACACTTTAAGGATACCTTAAAATATTAAACTAGCTGGCAGCCTGCACTTAAAAGTTACTTATTCAACGAAGCCAAGTTGGCAGCTCGTCAGCCACATTAGTGTAATTAAGTAATCAGCATTTGGTTACGAATCTTTAGCCCCTTTGAGATAACTCGTGAAGTCCCTTGTATGATGAACTAAACTAGCAATGCTTGCTTTTTGTAAATGTATATTCAAAATGTGATGTTTTTATCGATTCCATCGAGTGTTGTTATTTAAATATGCAGATGCTAGCAGTTACCACGCACTCTCTCTCAGCAGCTGCTTATTCCCAAAACACACACACACACACACATGAACACACTCGAGCCATGGCATTATTTATATTTTCATTTTCAAGCACCTGCAGCTATGTAAGACACATGCTTAAAACATTTTATTGCCAGACATATTTATATACTAGATTTATCTAATTGTTTATTAATATCTTGACTTGCGGCTAACAGCAACAAAAACAGGCAGCGCTTACATACATATTTCCTGTGCGAGTCAGTCAATATTTCTATCTATCTGTCTATCTATATACAGATACATATATAAATTAAGTTCGCCCATTTAAGGGGCGTGTTCATACATTTCGCATTGATTGTTTTCAATATCGTACAACAAATGTGCCTGTCAAAAATTAATCACTTGCACTTAGTAGTAAACACACTAACACACACACACACACACACACATAGACGATGCCTGTTACACGCATTTATAATTGAATTTGGCTTTTGTAGTTGTTGTCGTTGTTGTTGTTGTTGTTGCTGCTGCTGTTGTCGTTGTTGTCGTTGTTGTTGCTGTTGTTTTGACGCTGTCTGTCCAAGTTGGCAGCTCGGCAATCGATGGGCGGGCGATGCGCGCTGTGCCATGCCTGGCAGTTGGCAACTGGCAGCACGCAATTTATTTTCATTTCTCTAATAGACTTATTTAGACACACACCCACACGCACACAGACTAGCTCACACACACATAAACACACGCACCTATACAACGCTGACTGCCAATACGCCTGTGTTTCGTGATAAATTATTTGTAATTTATTAATTTATTTATTAATTTCACCGTCTGTTTTGTTTTGCCTGTCTGCATCACTGCTTTACTCTGTATATTTGTGTGTACGTCTGTGTTCGAGTGTGTTCGTTTGCTGTATGCTCTTATTAGGGCATATTTGAGCTCGGTTAACAATATTGCACGGCAAGCAGCTTATTTTGAAGCCCAATAACTACTTAAAGTACTTGTTAGCTCATTTCGGAAATTACATATAATTGACTTTACAGCAATATTCCATTATTTGAGCTTTAATGTTATATTTAAAACATTATTTTGGAGAATTGAAAGAACCGATTTAAATTTACTAACTAAAGAGTTCTTTTTATTCATAAATTAATTCAACATCAATAAATAAATATATTAAATAACTAAATGGATTCAAATATATATATATATATATGGTTTATTTTTTATGCACGCTTTGGTGGAAGTCATTCGGGCAAAACAAAGATTCGTGTTTGATTTCTAGACCAGAGTAGAGACGTATATCTTTACGCAATCTGGAAAATAAGTCCAATTCCTTGGTATATAAAGTTTTTTTCGATGCTTTTCCTTTTCCATTTGGCTTTAACTTTTTGCCTTATTTTGGTAGCTCATTAATAAGGTCAGTAACAAGGCGAAGGTGTTTATGCCTCACACTGTCTTAACTTGTTTTCCTTATGATTTTTTTTTTTATTTTTATTGCATGCTAGCCGGCGTTTAATGGCCCCCTCGCATGCGAGTTGCTAGTTGTCAGGCTTGTGTTGACAATATAAATGGATTTCCAATGATTTATTGTTGCATTAGAACGCATTAGGCGACGAATGGCAACAGCAAGCAGCAGCCAGTTGACAGTGGACAGTGGACACTGGCCAGTGGACATTGGATAGTGGACTGGGTATTGGGAGAGTCTGACTTACCCAGGAAGATACTCATTCTAGCCCCGCATCCCGCCCAGACATTTGTTTCAGTGTGCAGTCAGTGGAAATGCATAAAAATGAATCATAAGTTTAAAAATTTATAAAATGCGCCAGGGCATAACTGCCAGACAAGGAACTAGTGCCCAGAATGGGGCATGAAGTAGGCGTGGCAATACGCCATTTGCAACAGTTCTTGCAACATTTTACTGCCCAGACAGACGAGGCAGCATTATCAAATGTCTACGACAAGGAAAAAAAAATTAAATTAAATTGTAGTGAGTAGTCAGGACGGAGGGCAGGAAGGCAGAAAGCCTTGGCGAGTGGGGTTATTTCTCCGAGTCGAAAAGAAGCAGCAAAAATAGTAATAGAAGATGAAAGATGCTGCATTGCTATATGTTAAAATCGTCTTCGACAGGCACATGGGCTGCCTGGACAGCGAAATTGAAACTCCGGCATCTAAGACGATGCCCATCTTCCAGGCTGCCGCTCGAACAACCTTCGTAATGCAAACTTAATAAGATGTACGCCACCCTCCCACCCAGCCTCCATTCCCCTCTTTTCCCCCCACCGCTCGCCGTCCTCCGCCCGCGCTGTGCATGTCGTCTGTCAGTGGATACACATGCAACTATCACGACTGCACTGTCAGTTAGACAAACAGAGCAGTAGAAGAAGAAGAAGTAGCTATTGCCATACCACATCCACTTTCGTCAGTTTTGCCATCAGTTTATCTGTCGCCGTGCCAGAGAAAGACAGACAGATCGACAGACAGGCAGGGAGAGTGAAAGAGATGGAGACAGAGCGCGAGACAGACGAGATAGTGAGCGGACAGCCCGAAGAGTCAGCGAATTTGTTGCCCCTGCCAAGTTGTTGCCATATAACTGTAATCAGTAAACATTTTATGGTCGCAACTGTACTGCATTTTGTATTAGACATCATGATGTGACTGGATAGATACTGGCTCACATGTAGCTCAAACAATGCCAACGTGCTTTCTGACAAATATTGCCCGGAGCATGGCAACCTTCTTCTCAAGCAGACAGTTTCAGTCAGATTCCTAAACTCTATTGATCAGAGCAAACAAACTGTTCTTGATACCTCTAGAGTAGCGAAAAATAGTTAGATACAATAAGATTGAATATACTTTAAGAAACAAATCGTCTTTATTTAAATGGTTTCCTTTAAGTAGACTAAATTCGAATTGCGGATTCGGATTGACCTTTGGTAAATTGACACATTTTTTAATAAATATCCACCCGTTTAATAGACTTGGCTTAGACAGGTTAGGGTTCAACCTTAAAAAAAGTGAAAAAAAAAAATAAATTAATAATATTTGTATTCTATATGTTCCCAGTAACTAACTAAAATAGTAATACAGTTGGGGTTCTCGTTTTAGTTCGGCTGTGTTTTGGAAAAGGTTCAGTATAAGTTTCTAAAAAATCAAAAACTCAAGTGCAGCTTCCAGCCGGAGCTGGCAACATATTTACTGTCATAACTGTCATAATATCATTAAAGTAAATATGCAAGCCATTGTCCCCTAATGCTGTATTCAATAACAACTTATTGCGTGGCTTTGTTCTGCTGCTATGGCGCACATGAAACTCAACTTCAGTTCATGATGCCACTTATGCTTACATTGTGCTTCTCTATGCATCTATTGTCAGCCGGTCCATCATTCTACAGTTATTCACAATCAATTTGGTCACAGACGTATACATACGTAACTATTAACTGCTATCATTACAGACTACTTGGACAGTCCTTGAGCTCCACTGACAGGACTCTTCTCTGCGTTTCAATTGTTTGCTGCAAGCGAAGTCTGCCTAAGTGCGATATACGATATACCATGACAGAGCTGAGCAGCTGAGGAGCACAGCGACAGCAATTAGGCAAACGTTGGCCCTTCATTAGGCTGATCAATGGGCTGCTTGATGTCACTTCTGGGCAGGAAAAGGGTTTGGGGTGAAGAGGGGATGAAGGGATGAGGAGTTGCCACATGTGGCACATCCTTTTCTGCCAAGAGGAAGTGTTGACTGGCCACAAATTTGCCGGCGTCTTGCGGATGCAACTTTGTTATATCTTCATGCTTCGCTCTCTGTCCCCCTCTCTCTGCATCTTGCTTGATTTTGTTCTCTTTTTTGTGCCTGCCGCCGGCACTTGCGGCTTTATTGTTGGCATTGTCTAACATCTTCAGCAAGTTGCCTTTTTTTTCTGGCTGCTGCCACTAAAAAAAACGGTTATTTACTCTGCTTGTAGTTGCCGCAGGCGTCGCTGCCTTGTCGCATACTTTTCACTCTATCCAGCCAACACGTTCCTGCTGCCCGCTCACAGCCATCCCTGTGTCTGTGTGTGCCTACTTAACACAATAAACACTCAATTTTGAAGCATGTTTTGTTTGGGATTTGTCACAGATACTTCGTGTTGCTTGAATGGTGAATAGGAGAGGAGAGGAGGCAACTGGGTGCTGGTTTGAAACTTTGCTAAGCAGCCCGCAACTGTTTGTTTGCTCGGGAGCAGATCAAGTTGAGGCCTATAAATACATTTTAACATGGCGACAATTGTTGACTGGTTGCTGCTGCTTTGATTTGTTTTCAATTGTTGGCAGCAAAAGTTTTCTGAATAATACCAAAAACTTGACACCAAGTTCACAAGTGAATGAAATTCTTGCGGAAATTTAAGATGTTTCCACTATACGGCAGCAGCAGCTTAAAATTGTAGCTAATATAGGAGGAACATCTATTTATTCATGCTAGCATTTACTGAGGATCTTTTGTTGCCGTTCTTATATATCAACAAGAGCCTTGAATCCATTAAAAGTCTATGACAAGAGACATTAACACTCCCTCAGTTTATATTGCAGACACCTAGCAAACTTTTTTCCTTTCCCCATTTCTTGTTCTTCACATTTCTATTAACAAGTCCCACTTAAGTTTCTCTATAAATTACAATCCATACTTTTGCCGTCTCAGCTGTTTTAATAATTTAACAATAACAGCAACTGGATGCAAATGCCTCAACAGCCAGCTAATGCTAATGCGCTCAGATGCTGACTAGTGGAAAAATGGCATTTTTGAGCAACTTACGAGCCGCAGCAGCAAGTGGCGTCGACCCTTGCTTGGCCCGGCCACAGGCTGATGGGCGCACAAGAAAAAAGGCGCCTCTTATCAATCTTAAAAATGCATGAATAATTAAAATATGCAAATTTACTTGCGGCCAGTTGCTGGCTGCCTTAAAGGCACAACTCCGAAGCCAAAGCCGGAGCCAGAGACCAAGACCAGGCCCAAAGTCGAAAGTCACAAAGTCCCTTTAAATAGAGTTCAGAGCAATTTTTGTTGTTGCTTTTGTTGTTGTTTTTACTCTTCTTCTTGTTGTTGTTAATGTCGTTGTTGCTGCCTTTCGCTTTCGGCGTCTGTAAAATGTTTGCTATGCCAACACGAAGGCAACTCGAACATGAAGAAATAGCTATACATATCCTTAATACCGAAGATTCTATGCCCTGGAACTAAACTATATTCAAATGATCTTATGTATATTTTATGTAGCAGCCAAATGATAAAGTTTTCTGAGTTTGAAATGTTTCACTATTAGTATATGGAAAACAAACATATTTTTATTTTTATTGAACATTCGCTTCCGAACGTATTATTTTAATAAACGTTTATTTTTCCGTAGTAAAACCAATATTCTATATTTAATATTTTTTTCATTTTGTAATTTGTATAGCCGAATTTATTTGTATTTGCACTTTTTCTATTTTATATCAATTGTCCCATAAAATGCTCTCAACATTTATCTCAAAAATAATCTTATTGCTAAAAAATCCATTTTATACAATTTTTAAATTTTCAAGGCAAGTTCTCAGATCGTAAAACAGTATGACAAAGTATTGAAACGGTGGCTTATTTGATATATTCCAATATATTAGAGTCTTTAAGCAATATTTTAATGCCTCCACTGGCAGGGTATTGAAAACAACTTACCCGCTGGCAAGCCTGGGCAAACAGCATATTTATCAGAGTAAGACTGAGAGAAAAAACGCGGCGTGAAAATGCGCCTTTGAAAGTGACTCAATAATGCAAACACCTGCCACCTGAGCGTATGCTTTGTATGGGTATCACAGTCGAGCACCTTGTATCTAGCCCCGATACCCGTGCCCCTTCTTGTTTCTTTGGCTTTTTGTTGTGCAGTGGAGGGGGGTCAGTGGCATCTAAAAGCAGACAACATGCAAATAAAGCGCTTTATGTGCCTTCGCTTTTGTGCCGTCTAATGATGTTTATCGCCGTCAAGACATTGCCAACACAGTCTATTGAGAGCTGTGCAAGTGTCTGTGTGTGTGTGTGTGTGTGTGGGTGTATGTATGTGGGTGTAGGAGTGTGTTTGATCCCAATAAAAATGAAATGAAAGCAAAGTGTGACCAGGTGCAGCACTCGACACAAGTCGAGAGTCGACACGACTCTGCCTTTATTAGCTAATTCATTAAAAAGCTGTCGCAACGGGATAGAATTGGCTGTGTCTGTACCTTTCTCTCTCTGTCTCTCTCTCTGTCGCTGTCTCTGTCTCTGTCTCTGTCTCCATCTGCTACTGGTATTGCTACTGCTGCTACTGCAAATACATTGTTCGCACATTTTCCAACACTTTTCGCAGCAGCAACCGCCAACTAGCAGCAGCTTAATTGAAATGCATGAAAAGCCACATGAATTTGGCAGTCAACGACAGCAGCAGCAGCCACTGGATGCTGCTCTATCTCTCTCTCTCTCTCTCGCTCGCTCGCTCTGACTCCGGCGCTATCTCTCTCTCTCGCTCTTGCTCTCTCTTTGACCGCTTGGCTTTATAATAAATGCACACGCACACCCAACACACACAGCACGCACTGGCGCGTTGCATTGGTCAGCAATGCGTTCGTTGCGCCCTTGCCTGCTCCTGTCTGCCCCGCCCCGCCCTGCCCCGCACACCCCCTCACTTCATTGACGCCTCTCGTAACGCTGTAAATGAAGTGTTCGCCAGTTGGCCAGGCTCTGAGTTTTCGCTGTCCTCTGCTTTTAGAATTTTTCATTGCATTTTCAAAATTGGCGACGCATAGGCAACAACAACAACAACAACAACAATGTGTCCATGGGGTGCACTAAAACATGAACAACAACAGCAACTACAACAACATCAAAATCAACAACTTTAGTCTTTAACTGAAATGTAGTTTAACCAGAGTGTGGTGTAGCCCTATCGATGGTGTCAATGCTGTGCTCCATGTGCCACCAGTTAGTTGGGTTTGGTGCCGCATTTGTGAGCCACTGCGTCGGCCACTGAAAAACTGCATATTTTTAGTCTAGAACAATGGCAAATATTTGTCCCAACATAATGCTCGAATAGTGCTCCAAAAGACACTAAAAAAAACGCTCTTTAAAGCGTTTTGCAAATATTGTATGGTAAAGGCATGACTGATAAAATTCACTTCATCGGGAAAATAAAAGTAAATGCGAATGTATTTAAATTTGTATAAAAATACGGGCTTCTACGTTTTATATTTGTAATTAAATTGTTACATATGTGTATTAATTTGATATTAGAAATGTTCAGTATTTCATTTAGCAATAGATATTATTGCTGGACGATTAATTTATTAATCTCAAGCATTTTTCAGTGGTTCACGATCATCCTTAATGAAAACGTCAGACTGAATCGTTTTTTTTTTACAAAAATGTAAAGAGTCAAAATCATATATTACCAGATTTCATTTAATTCAGAAGGAAGTGCCAATAAATTACCCTATTTACCTAATTCTCTTTCATAATTATATTCAACCTATGCTACCCAGATGTTGAACTGCCTTAAACAAATCCTGTGCAAAAAAGTATTGCCTGACGCTAGGTGCACGTTTATACAGCATTTTGCCTATGATTCCCAAGCGGTTCTAGCAGCTGCTGTATAGTAACCCAAGGGCTGAGCTGGTTTAAGCATACTTACCTGGCGTAGAGGTTAACCGTGATCACGAAGGCGGTTCCTCCGGAGTGAGGCTTGGCCATTGCACATTCGGTTGAGTTGACCTCTGCGATTATTCCTAATGTGAATAACTCGTGCGTGTAATTTTTGGTAGCCGGGAATGGCGTACGCGCCGTCCCGACATTTATTAATCAATTTTCAACTATTAAACTTTGACTTGGATGTTAAAGAAAGGTACATAAATTTTGGGCTTACGCTCGCACTTTTCCCCTGTTACAAAGAAATTGAGGGGAAAAGTGCAAATATAATCTCCTTATAATAGAACAAATGTATGGGTATTAAAAAAGAAACTGGTATATATATGGGGCCTTGCAATTCAACTAAAATGCTCTCTCGTCTCCTGCCGGGCAAAAGTAATCTGTTTTTTCTCTTCTGAAACTTGATGTTTACCCTCAGCTTTTGTACTTTGTATGTTTGCTTTTGCGTGCCTGTTGGTTTGTCTGTCTGTTTGTCACATTCTCTTTTATCCCACAACATAACCACACACTCTCGCACACACACGCTAAGCAAGCAGGAATACACTTTTGGTGCATTTGTTTAATAAAAAGTTTTATTTGTTAATTTTTGGCACAGTTTTCAGTTGGGTTTTTCGGCTTTGTTGTTATTGTTGCTTTTGTGTTTTTCGTTATGCATTTGTGAAGAAGCAACGCTGCAATAATAAATAAAACGCCCAAAAAGCCAAGGAAAAGTGGGCGTGGCAGGCGCAGAAAATGGCTGAAAATGCCAACAGACTAACGGATAAAAGAGGACAGAGCGTAGTACGGGGAAGGCTGAAGAGAGGCGGCAATGACGGCAACGTCAAATGTCAACATCAATGTTGTTTTTGTTGTTGTTGTTGTGGCTGCTGTTGCCATTGTTGCTCTGTTTCTTGTTTTTGCATTTATGCATATGTATATACACATATAGTATATATATACATATATGTGTGTGTATTATAATGCATACATATGCAGTCGCGTTTTTTGTCTCTGTTAAATTTTAATTTCACGCTGAAAAACACAAGCACAGGCACAACAACAACAAAAGTCCGTCTGTTAGTAAGAAAAGGGACAGGCGGGCGAGGGGAAGTAGCTGGGTTGATTCTGGGGGGAGGAAGGAGCAACTGCAGCTAACTCGTGTGCCGTTTATTGTAGATGTTGCCGCTGTTAAATGTTTTAGCGCAATGCACAAATGAAAATAATAACAAGTCGAATAAAAACAGCAGCAGAAAGCTAAGCTCAACGAATTATAGATATACCCTTACATCTTCCGAGTCCTTGGCAAAGCTGAATACAGAGGATCAAGGTTCACAAGCCGGAGTTCAGCGCTTCGTGGCTAAATATATTTAAAATTAATTAAATACTTTCCAAGCAACAAGAGAGTTAACGCTATATTTTATCGGTGTGATAAAAGTACAAGCTGCTTCGACAGTCTCTATAGTTCAGATATAAACGAGATTTACATTCAGCTAATTAATTGCAGAGAAACATTTGGCATATCTCTACGCTTAAAGATTTTGCTCAGTCTCTTTGTACAGTCGAAAAGGCTGAAATTAGTATTAATTTTGTCGAATTTGCATTCAACTGATCAATTCGAGATATTTATGTCATTTACATACCTTATTATATAGTTGGCATGCCCCTCAGCTAAGAGTTGCGCCCGAGGGGAAACGTGGGAGCGCCAACAGCATCCGGCAGATGTGCAATGCCAGCTGTCGGAGCTGGCTGTTAAAAGTGGAAACCGAACGGCTTCGGGTGGCTGGGCGGAATTCGTCGCCGTTGCCTGCTGGATTTAATTGGAAAATGTAAATGAGCTTTGTTCATTTGAAAGATGCAGTCGTGAACAGCAGCAGCAGCGGCAGCAGCCGCCACCACTTGGCTGCCAGTTGCGGATTTGCTTTAAACTGTCCCCCGCCCCTGGCTGCCAGACCCCGCTGCCACCGCAAAAACAATGCGAATGCGAATACGACTGAGACTGCGACTGCGAATGCGAATGCGAATGCCAAGCCCTTAAAGTGTGCCACAAAAGAAATTGTCACAAGCAAAAACGCTGACCCCCGCTACACACACACACACACGCACACGCACAATCACACTCACATATTCACGGGAGTTTGCTGCACGCCATTGTTTGACTTACAAAATGGCGTAGAAAGCGGCAACAAAGGCAACCGAGCAGCGAGGCGAGCTTTTTAAAAACAAAAAACGGCAACTTCCGCTTATAAAAGCTTCATGTAAAACAATACTTTACATGTGTGTGTGTGTGTGTGTGTGGATGGGTGTGTGTGTGTGCATGCGTGCATATTTGTGGCATATTGCTTTCGAATACTCCACCCGCAAGTTGCCTTTTGCTAACTCTTCTCATGCCACATACATATATTTTGTTATTGTTATTTTTCGCTATGCAACATAATTTTTAAAGCCGGTTCGTTGTTGTTTTCTTTTACGGTTTTTTTTTTAACTGTTTTGTTTTAATATATATCTTTTTTTTTTCCCGTTTCAGGCGATAAAACACCAGCGGGCTTTCCGGTTATAACACAGGGTCCGGGCACACGCGTCATCGAGGTGGGTCACACTGTCCAAATGCAGTGCAAAGCCATTGGCAATCCCACGCCCAGCATCTACTGGATCATAAACCAGACCAAGGTGGACATGAGCAATCCGCGATATGTCATTAACAATGGTAAGTCCAACAGTTTTATACTCAAATGATACATAGCAACGTAGATAAGGGAATACTAATAGAAAATGATATTAATATCTGCAATCTAATTTCTGCTTAAACGAAACACAAATTGACAAAGAGAAATAAACTGAGAGTCAATTATATTTCGCTCAGATTTGTTTTGCGAAAAATGGCATTGTTAAAGCAAAGACCTGACGGTTGCTAATGGGAATCCATAGATTAAATTAAATTTTCATCTTTGCTTTATCCCAACAATAAGTTTTTAAATGAAAATCTATTCGAGGTTCAATATTTCCATCTCAGCTTTTTCTCAGTAATTAGGTTTTTTTTAAGGGACAGCGTAAACGATTGATACTTATAAAGTAAATCATATAATATTAAAAATAGTTATTTGACCTGTTTGTGTTTAGGTGAGATTCGCTATAGAAGGAAATAGAAAAACAATAATATATTTAAAATTTATAAATACTTCTGAAGTTCGAATAGAGTTCAAAGCTTCTGTTCAAATATTTTCCGCTCTCACACCTTCAATACTACCGTCCCTTTTTATTTTTATTTATTTTTTTTTTTAACAAATATATTCATATTGGCCAATCTCTTTGATGTCTAGTTTGGAGCACATGTGCAGCTCGCCTGCTCCTAGGAAAGGGAACCCGTTGCCAGGGCTGCCGAGTTATTTCTCGACTGTGAAACGACTTCATTTATTAAAATTCAAGTCTCTGCCGCTGACTTTTTGGCATATTTTGTGTTTCTTCCCATCTTTCTCTCTCTCTCGGTCACTCGCTCGTTCTCTATCTCTGTCTTTTTTTAGTATTTTGCGCTTACGCTCATTTGAATTTCTTAGGAGTTTACTTATGCTTGGCCGCATTTTGTGTGACAAGTTTTTCGGCGCTTAGTTAACGTTTGACTTTTGCCAGCTGCTGCGTACCTGAGCCTGTCTCTACCTCCCCCCTCCCTTCTTCATAGCAAATGACAAAGTTTGTCCTTTAAGAATGTCGCTGCCTTTAGTGCTGGGCAGCTGCGGCCGTTTTATGAGCCCAGCTAGTTGAGATCTTAATAGCTAGGTAGAAACTTTACAAATGTCAACAGAATGTCGTCAGGTCCTTTAATCAGGCGCCGCTTCAGGTTTCAGGCTCCTGAGGTGGTCTGCAATTTTTCTAGCCAAGTATTTCTAATTACGAGGGCATATACTCGATAAGGCCGTTGTCGTTAGTGCCTGACATGGCACATCAAACGGCATTTAAATACTAACAAAGCCGTCAACAGCAGAGCGGACGGTCATTAGAAGCGCAAATATTGACATTAATATTGACATTAATATGCATTAAAAAGAGACTCCCCTTAAAATGACATCAATTGCCGCGTCGTCGCGTCGCCAAAGCCGACAGACGCAGCGACAGCCGTGATAACAATGATTATATTTGCTTTACGTCCAAACGAGTGGGCCCAAAGGGGAACCGGTCGGGGGAGCAGAAACATGGCTAACCCTCGCGTTTCAATTGCAAGTGCCATTGACAGGCGTCCAGCCGATCAAAGCCCAACTGGTGGCCACCCGGACATGACTGCCAGCTAAAGCGGCGCCCCGGCCGGAAGCCAGGTCCGGAAAGGTCCGGCCTTCGGCAGCCGCTTTAACAATTCAAAACGTGTTGGGCATATTAAAAATCGCAAGAGCTGCTGCCAAACCTGGCCACAATGCTAATGAAATGGAAGCTCGCCTAATGACAGCCCACTAAACAATTGACTCGTCGCTACACAAAAGGTTCGGCCAGCTGGGCTACGATTGAATACCCTGCACACCACTCGAATTGAACCCAATTAATTGGCAGGCAAACTAATTAGCTGAACAGGTGGTGAGTGCAGTTGATTGCATAATATTTATTGATCTGTGGAGGGTTTTCGTCGAACTCTGGCTACAGCGAAATTTTAAATGCTAGCGGAAAAGCATCTGCAGACTTCTTCTGCTGAGTTGCTTAAACGTAGCTCATTAGTTTCCTTTGAAGTTATATTTCCAAAATGTATTGGTATTTCCTTTAAAATTCAAAAGCAATAATCTGACATTTTGCAACTTACCCAGTTGTTTGGTTATTAAATAAAGAGAAAGATAGTTAGCAATACTTGGATGCTCCTACTTCCTTTCTTATTACTATATAAGTTGAAGTAAATTTTCTGCTGGTTTTTAAGTGTCTTCCTTTACTCGCAGCTTATCTAGTTTTTTCCTTCAATTATACATCCATGAAATAAATGCTCAGCTTTCTTTACTCTCAGCTAGTTTCTTTCATCAAATCGTTAATTCGTAAAACTTGAAGTAAGAGTTCAACTGATGTTAAAGTTTCTACCTTTAATCGCAGATTAACGATTCTTAAGAATATTCCACAAAAAAATCTCTTGCAGTTTTATGCTCTTACAACTGTTAGCTCGAATAATCTGAAAAGTCGTGACAACTCTTATGAGTTTAGATCACCTACACTCATGGCCTATTGCAATTACCCGCTAAGAACTAACCACTTTGTTTTAGTGGCCTTAGCGCATTACAAATTAAAAACTGTTGCAAAAATTTCCCCAAGGTAAAATCATTTTTTATGGTATAGTAAAGTATAGTATAGTATGTGCCCTGTTATTGCTGTCCTTGTTGTTGTTGTTGTTGTGGCGGTGTTCCTATTCGAGGTGAAACAAATTTTTCGTTTTTGTAATTTTTGTTTTCTGCTTTTCGGCTTCGGCTTCGGCTTCTTGTGGCAGGCGGCAGGTCGACTAATTTAGCGTAACACGAACAAAAGTGGCCGTGAACGTTGCGGGTTAAATTAGTTTTACGTGGTCCGCCCAATTTTGCCCAGAGACTTTTGTATGGGGCACTGTGCAAAAGAAGGCAGCTGAGCGAGTGGATGGGGTCAGAGCTGGCTAGAAGACAGGTTTTTGGCCATCTTTGGCACGTTAAACGAAACGTAAAAATATTTCCGCCAGCTAAATATCCTTTTGGGTGCCCAAAACGTCTCTAAGCGGAGCCTTCTGTTGCCATACATCCTCCTGACCCTCCACGACCAGCAACCACCTGCTTCTCTTTGGGTGTCGCTCGCCTTTGTCTTAAAGTACGTTTTAAATTTATGAAAATGAAATAAATTTACGCTTCAGGCGCGGACGGGTTCGGTTCGGTTCCGTTTAAGTCCTCCGGTTCTCTTTCGGTCTGTTCTGGGCTGCATAGCAATGAAGGGCCAGCGGGAATATAGTATATATATATATACAATGTAGGTATATATATTTTTGATAATAAGTTATGCAAGTCATGTGCCGTTTTATTCAATTAGCACTTTATGGTCCTTTATTTTGCAAACCACTTCGCCGCAATTCAGCCCCAACCCCAGGCTTCCACAAAAGGCAGCTTGAGGGCGCGTTGATTTTTCGGTTATACGGCCGCCGCCTGCTAATTAGGGCCCTCGGGAGGGGTACGTGAGTTATCAAAATGAAAAGTAACTCCCGCATAGTCACACTTACCATAGCTCACATTGCGCTCTCTGCTGCTACTTCGCAATCTCCCGCCCCCGACACCCCCATATCTCCCGGACTGTCTCTGCCTTTGTGCTTGCTTCATAATTAAATTAGAACTTTATTATTTTAATAAAACGCCTCGGGTTCTCTTTTGCCTGGTCCCGTCCCATGTTCTCTGTCGTCTTTGTCATAGTTACAATCATTTTACGCCTTCGGCCACGCCTCATTTGCTTTAAGACTTATTAATATGATTATTATGGACCCTTGTGGAGCATTTTCTTAGATTGTTAACGCATCTTATAAATTGTCATAGGAAATTGAATGTAAAGCGATTGGCAAATGGACTTTAATAAGGAAACACAAGATGATATTTTAATTTTATATAATTATCAAATTTTAATAATTATATAATCATATCAAGGACTTTTTTGGGAGTAAATATTTGATAAGCTATAAAGCAGAGCTGTTGACAGTAAAACGTTTGCGAATGCAACGCAGAGAAGAATTGTAAAATTCACTCGTGTTAGATTGGGCCCCAGAGGAAGAGCTAAAGAGACTGCAAATGGGGTGAGGCAGATTTGGTAATTGATAATTTCAAGAAATATAAAAGTTTATTGTAATTGCGAGTCATTTGCATTTATGAGTACTCGAAAGCACTTTCGAGTCAAATCCCTCAATAGTCGTATTTGTTAAATAACCCTGCAAAAAGGGTATAAGGGAGTTCGTTGTAATGTCAATCTGCATTTGGCGTGCTTTGCTGTTGTTGTTGTTGTTTTTTTCTACACTCTGGCAAATGACAACGGTCGCACTTCAATGCGCAAATACGTTTATAAATATTTTATTTAAAATTACTTCAGGGCATTGCCGCATTGCCGTTGATAGTTAATTTTGTCCACGCTGTGGCAAAGGCCCAGTTATAGAGGCCGAGCGACATACAGAGAGACAGACAGAGACCGATAATAATATTGAGCATAATACCTTTATTTTTTTTTTTTTGTCGATGGCCGCCAAATAGTCCCTTAGGGCTTTTGTTCAATAAAAAATGAAAATAATAAAAAGAAAGCCAGTCTGAGGCAGGAACCTCCATTGAGTTGTACTGACCATGTTCTGCTTGTGCTGCTGTTGCTTCTTTCCCTTATTTTTCTTAGAAGGGTTCAATGCGTCTGGGGAAATTACTTTATAACCGAGTTGGGGGCTGTGCACACTCGGACTTTTTGCTGTCTTGGGCTGCTTATTGCGAAAAAAAACGACAAGAAAAAAGGAAAGGTATAGCGAATATTTTTCAAATACCATAATTTGGCTTTTAAGCAAAAGAGGCTTATCAGAAATTGGTTTTGCTTGGCCAATTGTCTTAATGGCCGGCACGTGGAATGGGCCATGAGCTTACGCAGAACGCACACAAGTGTCAGGCTGTAAGGGGACAAAGCAAATAGGAGTAGAAGGGCCAAGAGAAGCAATACCAACAATGGGTCGTGAAAGGGTTGTTCCACGAATTGAATACGACAAGTGGCAAGTCGCAGGCAGTTAATGATTTGTATGACAACCCAGGGAATTGAGAGAGAGAGCGAGTGCTTAACTAGCATACATAGTTAAATTACTTAACAAGACTCTCGCATCAACTCTTAAGTTAGTTGATTTTTTAGATAAAGCTAAGAATGGCAAATAAATAAGATTAGCATAATAATAAGTATCAAGTTGTAATTTCTATTATAAATAAATAAGTAAGCCTTTTGTATAATTAAATACGAAGCAAAAATTTTGACAATTCTTTTAAATAGTTTTGAGTGCCTATATAAATTGTGTTTTTAGACAAAGCTGAGTTGCCTACAGTTTGAAGAGTTATCTAGAGAATCTAGGCAAAGGCAATGCTCGATTAAAATCTTTATGTCTATTTTATGTACTTCAGCAAACTACAATTCACCTTAAGTATTTGATGCTTAATTCTTAACTACTTCGATTCAATGTTAAATACGTAATGCCCATGTCGTAAGCTTCATAGAAAAGTTTAATCTTTATGTTTGCCCATTGTCGTAAAAGAATACACCTTGTCGCAATCGCCAAGCTGTCCATTTGTTGTGCACACACACACACACTCGCTGCTTTGCGCGTTGTTTTTGGCATTTTTATGTGCTCTTGTTAAACTTGCTGTTAAACTTCAACTACAAGTGGCAGCGTTTTGGCCGCAGCTGCAGCCTCTTTAAAAACAGGCGCAAGCACCCCTCAGATCCACTGAGCCGACACACCCTCCACACCCGCTTCACCTACGTCAAAATAGCCATGCGACTATAACTTTAATTGCTGTGCCCATCATTACAATCCTGCGCTACAGTTGCCCCCGCTCGCCCAGCGCCCCCTTGGCTGCCACTTGTCATGAGCAGGCGCCTCCTTTGGGGCGTTCGCTCGCAATTATTTACTTGAGCTGTAAAACTGTAGTTAAGACCAAGTCAACTTGAAAGCATTTGAGAAAGTTTAATGCTTAAATTATGAGCTACCCTAACCGGCACCACCCTACTTCAACTCGTTTCGCGTTGCCTCGTCTCGTTTGGCTTGGGCCAAAAGAGTTGACAGTCACTTTTGTTGAAAATGAGACAGTAATTGCCCAAAATGTGCATGACTGTAAGTGCTGGCACTCGGTTGGGGGAACGGGGCCAGCAACTCGCTGGCTCGCACATTTTAGGCTGGGTTGGGTACGGGATGCGGGGTGGTAGGGTCACTCAAGTTTTTCCATACATATTATTTTGTGCTATTTTCAAAAATTGAAAACTTTTCAGTTCTGCGGGTCCCCCTGCCTGTGTCATATTGTTGCGCTTGAGATGACGACTACTTAAATTAAAGCGTAATTTAATTAATAATCCCATTTGGCCGCGCTGTGCCAAGCTGTGAGCACACGCCTTAGCGGCTGTGGGATTCAGCCAGGCGATCAGCTTTAACCCCCCACCAAGCCAGTGTGTGTGCATGTATGTGTGTGTGTGTGTGAGTGAGTGTGTCTGGCAACGGAAGTTGCAAAATATGAAAATGACTGCGCAAGCGGAAGTGCAGTTGTGGCATGCCACATGTGTGCCATGTAGCAATACCAAAGGCGGCAGGGGGCAACAGGGATTAGGGCGCAGCCATATACAGTCTGGGGCACAGGTCCTCGTCTGGCTTCGTATTGGCATTGGCAGGCGCCATTGTCTCGCGCCTGTTGTTAATGGCAACACTGCCACAAAAGACGACAAAAGCGGTGGCAACACGCGTTGCCCTTCTGCCAGCCAAACAGCCAGCCAGCTAGTCAGCTAGAGTCGGGCTCTGATTGACTTTGCCTAAATAGTCTTTGTGGCCATTAAAAGCGCCAGCAAATTGAGCGCCAGCCACACAATAATGCAAACTATTGGGCTTTGTCTGAATGGTTCCGCATCCGACATGCATAGTTTCCTTCTTTTTTTTTTTTTGGGCGGTAGCATTCGCAATTCAAGAACAATAACAAGTGTGAGGCGGCCCAAAGAAAGTGGTTAGAGGAAACTCGGATAGGTTATAGTTCATTTTAATCCTAATATTGCTTATAAACAACTCTATCTGAGCTCAAATATTGCTAAGAACATAAAATTTCAGGCTAAAAATACGAAAATACTTTTACTTTATTTGAGATTTAGGCCCTAATACGTGTTTTAAATATTCAAAGTACTATTTAAGCATTTTCTAAAAAATGGTAATTTTTTATTGAAAAACGTGATGAAATACTTAAACACTTTTGCTTGGATTCGAACCTGTGCGCAAATTATAAAAGAAAAAGTCCATACCAAACCTTTTGTATTCGAATCTATATTTTGGTAAGTTTTTGGCGTTTTATAAACTGGTTTATTTTGAACTACGATGCAATTTTCGGCAACCTACACTTTGGTGTTAAGCACTTGCTATTCAAGCCAATTTTCAGAGCTCTGACTATGTTGACCATTTCCTTATTTTTATGATGCTTGAAAGAATTTTTAATTTTCATAAGAGTTGTGCACACACACACACACACACGCAAGCCCAAGCACAGTCGGGCGCACACACACTTGGGACAGTCAGGCTTGTGCGACTGAGAAGCTAAAAGGCCAGAGACGAAAGGACTTTTCATAGCTTAATTTTTATTGCACAGGCGAAAGTGCTGCTGCCACCTAAAAACCCTTGCAGCCAGCTACCAGTAAGTCCTAGTCCTATAGCTATCTATGTGTGTGCGTAGGTGTGGCTTATGTTAATGTTTTGCCAGCTTGCGAGCAATTTTAATGAAAGTTGCTTGCCATAAATTTTAATCACATTTTTTGTTGTCTTTTTTTTGGGGGGGGCAAAGATTCTACCTGAAACCATGCAAATGCCACAATCACATGCACAAGCGTATTTAAAGCATGTACAAAAAATGGCAATATTTAAAATTCAGTGGCATTTAATGGTTGTTTGAATGGTTCAGCGATTCCTAAACAACAACAATAACAACAGCAGCAATTGTGTTGCTGTTGCTGGCGCCCCGGAAAGCGCAACAAGCGTAATAAATGTGCAGCGTCATACAACACCAAAAAGTATGCAATAAATTTCACAACAATCAACTTTGATGCATGTAGGTGAACACGTACACACACACACACGAACAACAAAAATAGCAGCAACAAAAAATACTGCAAATACTGCAAATAAAAATAAAACGCAGCCAAAATGCTTGTGCACTGTGGAAAAATAAAACCGCGCCACAATCATCTAGCAGCATACATCATCATTTTTAGTTCTTTCACTTTTTATTTGTATTTTTATTTTATTTATATATATATATATATGTATTTTTTTTGCCATTCTTACTCCACCGTTTCCGTTACACCACCCAAAATAAAATATTAAAAAAAAAAAAAAAATACACATAATAAACACGAGTAGTAGAACAATTTTTGCAACATTTAGCACGGCTCGACATTTCTACAATTTATACACAGACACTTCCTGGGCTAGAGAAGGGGCCTGCTCAGGGAATTGGTCGCCAACAACACGAGTCATTAAAATGATTCACTCAACTGTAGTCTGTATGTGCCTCGTATTATTGCAGCTCTTCTCGCTGTGGTTGATTTTCCATTTCGCTGTTTGCTTTTTTGCCTGTTAAAGGGGGGAAGGGCGGAGCAGAGCGTAGCACAGTTTCATTAATTGGCCAACATCAAATCAGGCAACAGCAATAACAACAACAGGAAACACTCAAATGGCCCGAAAGTAAAAAAAAAAATAGCTATGAATACTTTATTTACGTTAGCTGCAGCCTTTTGCTATTCACTTTTCACAGATTAACCAAAAAACAACACAAAAACACTTCTTGTCCTCGTTGACATTTAGAAAAGTGAAAATATTTGTCATTTTTACTCACCGCTGAAATTTGATTATTTTCATGCAGATTTATTTATTACATGCGAAACTCGAAACCTCAACATCAACAAGCCATCAATATTTCATTCAATTTATGGATAAAATAAAAAAAAGTAAATTACATTGTAAAGGTTTAGGAACGCATATCTTTGATTACCTTGTTAGCAAATATTTGACTTTACTCCAAAATATAATTAAATTAATTATTTTTGGATTACATTGATTATAAAAATTGTTGAAAAGTTTTGCAAACAGAATATTAAGTTTCTCAGTGCCAAACATTAAAAAAGTACTATTGCTTGGCCCAGGTACCTATCGACACCTAACACAGTTATCGATTAGTAAAAGAATGCATAAGGAAACTTGTACAATACTCTTCTCAACTCAGTTTGTTTTAAAGCAAACTTTTCCAAGCCCTTCGCGCCGAATTTTGCGCTATAGCTTCACAAAATGTTGTAAAAAATAATAATTAAAAACGAATGTGAAATAAAATCTGGGCGCAAAAGCGATGTGACAATTTTTATCGCATAAAAACGTGCTCCATAAATAATGAAACGATTAAAATTAAAATCTGCAAATATTTTATACATACAAATGTGAAAATGTTGTGCAAATGAATTGTTTTCACATATCGTGCATATTTCATGCGAGCATTTCCCATAAATATTCTTCAAATTGACTCATATATAAACATATTAGTGCTGAAAAATATCTAAAGGAAGGCACCTGATTAATTGGAGCGCATTCAAGCGTTAATTGAAACCCAATATTAGACGAATAATACGGGAGAAGAGCAAATAATTATGTGACATGATGTGGGGCATTTGCGTAATTAGAAAATACGAAACCCAAATTGTGTTGAAATCATTAAATTCACATATTTTCAATTTTAAGTATTAGTAAAATCTTTATGTATTCATACAAAATTGTTGAGTATGTGTATTTATTATTTAATAACCTGGCTTTGACTGCCGGAATTAGCTTGTTTGGGCTACATATTTCATTGTTTATTGGTCATATAAAAATATAATGCACGGGCTCTCGACCCAGTTTATGTAGCTTTATATGTGTCATTCACATTAGCTTAATATGCCGGAAAAGTGCGCCCGATATTTAATAGACCCCCGGCAGATTCCAAGCAGTCGCATTCGCAGCAAACACTGTCATAACTTTTATACGGCCTTTAAAATCATATAAAAAATTGTGTTAATTTTCATGTGTTGCTGCTGCCCTACGCACCAGGCCCACCTACCCCACACCACCCCACCCCTTATCTCCCCTACTCGAGCATAAAAAAGGTAAATTCTGGCCATTTTATGGACCAATGAGCATCATGTGGATACGACCATTAAAGTGAAGCTACAAAATGTGAGAAAGAAAAGCCAAGCACACTTTGACTTTCAAATTTATTGATAAATCTAAGATCTTAGGACTACTTACACATGCGTTCGCCCTGGCCATAAATCATTAAAGCTGTTTTTTCTTTTGTTTACCTTAAAATTGCTTACATATTATAGAAGTGTGCTCATGATGATGATGATGGGTTGGAAGGCTGATTTATAAGCATGTACTCAAAACCTAATTCAGCATTTTATATAGGAAGTTCTTTAATAGATTTAAAGTCTTTGGAACTGTTGTTGTTTAAGTTGGAGAATACTTTTATCTAAAACCCATTTTAAATCGGGCTTCACAATAGTTATTTTTGGCTTTTAGTTTCGTCTTATAAATTATAATATATAAACATTTTTGAACCGGTTCAAACTTCGTCTTTACTAGTATTGTCTTATTCATTGCTAATCTTAAAAACTAAACCCATTTAAAATCGGCTTTGATTGGTTTAACCCTAGAAGTAAGCATCATTTTCGTTAGCCAGGCTTAGATGGATTACCCACGATTCACTCCCATCTAATGGCATCCACACTCCTTGGCCACCGTCTTTTGGTATTTGGTTAAGTCTATGATATCCTCGTTTATGTATCGCAATATGGTTATGGCGCCCAGAACAGTGGGCACACAGCAGGGCTTGGGCAGATGCGGCTGCTTCAGATGCATCAGGGTCTGAACAATCGCATGATTCGTGGCATTCATTTTGGTGCCGAGCGGAAAATTGCAGCCGCCGCCGCAAAAGTACGCCTCAAACTTCTTGGGCGCTATGACCCAATTGTGCATTTGCAGCTCCTTAAAGTCCACTGTAAAGTTGAGACGCTCGCAGGACTGCGGCGCCTTGAATACCTCCGGCGGGGGCCGGACGTGACCAGTTGGCGGCAACATGGCCCTGCGCTTGTTAAGGTCGCGCTTGAAACGCAGCTTTTGTACCTTAACCAGCAGCTCGGGCCCATTGAAATAGCCCACAATGAAGGGCTCCAGATTGGAATCCGCTGCCTGGGGCGCCACTAGACCGGCCCCCAAGGCACTTACCCGCGCCTCGCCCAACGAGATGCGCAACTCGTGGCGCTGTGGGCTCTTGTTGAGCAGCCAGGCGCGCAGCGTCTGCGTCAGATTGAACTCTAGCCAGCCCTTGTAGTGGGTTGTGGTGTTCACTGAGTGCAGGATGCGATAAACAGGAGCACCATCCTCCATAAAAGCCTGATGACTGTGGATCCTTCTATATACGGAAACTGTGAAATTCTGGCGCTGCTCCTGCCAGCTGGGCTGCTTATAGATGCGCAGCATGGCCTGCACCAGCGTCAGATCCACGGGCACGTCATTCGTATTAAACGTGATGTGCAAATCCTGCCGAGAGTTTATCTCCCCCTCCTCCTTCTCACCCTGCTCCAGTGACTTGAGGCGACTGGAGAAGGTCAAAATGCTGTTGCAGCTAGCTATCTCCTGGCGATCCTCACGGGTCACTAGTATATCGTCCTCTAGCGAACGCTTGTGTCGCTGCTGCAGCACTTCCTGCGGCTCCTGCTCCTCGTTGATCTCATTGTACACCTCAAGCAGGAACTTTGTGGCCGACGTGTGCAGCTGCTTGGGCTGTGCCATGCGCCTGGGTCTGTCGCCCAAATCCAGCAAATCGACCATTTCCAATTGTTCAGCAAGAGTTGTTGGCTCCATGTTCACATCGCCTGTTACGTAGGTGGTGCCCAGGACGCCCAAATAGCTGGAGAGTAGCACCAATGGGAGTAACTGCAACATTGTTGAGTTGTGTGTCGAGTGTGCAATAAGTAACTGAATAGCCTTGTTTGAAAGGTCTGTATTTTATAGGCAAACAGGTAGTAAGCGACGGAATATCTAGGTAGAGCACAAGCACAACCCTTTCGCAGAGACAAAGAAGAGGAGAACTATGTTAAAATCCCTCAGGTGAAGTGCAGGCTTTAAGGGATAAAAGATTAACGCCAGCCCATATACATGTGGGTAGGTTTAAGCCATTCCTAGTCAGCCTTAAGGGTTTTTTGTACCTAGAGCTCAGTTATTTCTTGGATAAGTTGAGCTAACGACAAGATAGCTAAAAAAGTCGTTAGAATTGTTATTTATTTATTGATCTTAACAGTAAAATATCATATATAAAGTTAAGTTCTCCCAGAAAACTCTTATTATAACTCTCTCTTTCGCCCTTTCTTCTTCTAGGCGTCTTGCAAATCAACAACAGTCGCGAAGAGGATCAGGGCAAATACGAATGCGTTGCGGAGAACTCTATTGGAACGGAGCACTCAAAAGCCACCAATCTGTATGTGAAAGTGCGTCGCGTGCCACCCACATTCTCGCGCCCACCAGAGGCCTTGAGTGAGGTGATGTTGGGCTCCAATCTGAATCTATCCTGCATAGCCGTCGGCTCACCCATGCCGCACGTCAAGTGGATGAAGGGTAAGTGTGTGCGATTGACATTTGCCCTGGCCCTATCCAAAGATAATCTCTCTCATTCTATGTGACAGGCGCACAAGATCTGACGCCGGAGAATGATATACCCATAGGTCTAAATGTGCTGCAGTTGAATAATATACAGGAGAGCGCCAATTTCACGTGCATAGCCGCCTCCTCGCTGGGCCAGATCGAATCGGTGTCCGTGGTCAAGGTGCAATGTGAGTGCAAGCAGCAGATTGAACTTTAGTTCAAATTTTAACTGATCGCTTTCTCTGTTTCCCTCTAGCTCTGCCCACGGCGCCTACGGATGTGCAAATCTCTGAGGTGACCGCCACTTCGGTGCGTCTGGAGTGGTCGTACAAGGGGCCCGAAGATCTGCAATACTATGTCATCCAGTACAAGCCGAAGAATGCGAATCAGGCCTTCAGCGAGATCAGCGGCATCATAACCATGTACTATGTGGTCCGTGCCCTGAGTCCATACACCGAATACGAGTTCTATGTGATAGCTGTGAATAATATTGGACGCGGTCCGCCCTCGGCTCCGGCGACTTGCACCACGGGTGAGACAAGTGAGTATGCCCGGCTACCGAAAGGAGTTCACTTAAGGATAAACCCACTAACTGTTACTCTTCTTCTTCATCTTCTTGTTTACGTTTATTTTATTTTTACCATTTTAACCACACGCTGCCAGGATTTTTTCAGACATTTTTGCAATTTGATTTTCTAGTTGATTTTTTTTCGCTTGAGTTTTTATGTAAACTGCGGTACTCACCCTTTTCTCGTTATGTCTCTCTCTCCCTCTCTCCTCTCTCTCTCTCTCTCTCTTATTTTCACTTTTTCTTGCACGCTTTCCCCGCATCTCAGGCGATTACTCATTTGGTGGCACAAGTAAGTATCCTCTTAGACTCTTCTGGGCAACAAAATTTTAGGGCCAAAACAATTTCAATAACAATTCTTGAGCGGCATTCACATAACATTAGCCTTTCCCCCACTCACCCTCCACACCGCCGCATTACCCTTTCTTTGCACGAGTTTCGCTTGGAATCAAAGGTAAATGCAATGTTTAAAAAAAAGAAGCGTTGCATACGCAGCTGCCTCAAGCCCAGACACAGGCGCACACTAAATCTGTTGATGGTTATGTGTGTGTGTGTGTGTGTGTGTGTGTGTGTGTGGGTGTGTGGGTGTGTGTGTGTGTGTATGCGTGTGTAGAGGCAGCTGCCTCACGTCGCCTAGACGTCCTCCACCACCACCTACTCTCCTCTGAATGTGGCTGGCAACGCATAAACTTTGCATTGTTATGCGTTCATATGAATGCGCATCAATGTCGTTTCTCTGCTTACAAGTGCCATGCATATGTATGTGTGTGCGTGTGTGTGTGTATGTGTGTGTACATGCAACACCGTTTTAGCCATGGCAATTGCGCGTAAGCAAGCGCTGCCCGTTTCGTTTCGCCCTTCTCTCTTCTGCGGCTATTTTGGCATGTCTGCCAATTTTTTGGGATTTTTTTGTAGCTTGTCGTATAAAAGTTGAAAACTTTTATTGCCGCAATTATGCTTATCGCTTGCCCAATATCGTTACGAAATATTATTTCGATAGCAAACGTTTACGGCCAGCAGCAACAATGGCAGCAAACCAGAAATAAAAAGAAGAACAAGAAAATGCGAAAAAAAAGAAGAAAACTAACAACATTTTTGAGAACGCAGCAGCAGGTCGCACGCATCGGATAATGACACGTGTCAGCACGGTTAGGTTCAGTTAGTGTCGGCTTAGGAGCTTAGGTAGCAGCTGGCAAAGCCGAATTTATGGTCTGTAAGTGCAACAATCGAGTGCCATAAACAGCAGACAGCTTAAGGAGGCACGAGCATCAGATGGAAGGTACCTGAATACATAACTGCATAGAAGGTTCTGCCTTAAGATGTGCCTACTAGCTGCCAAAAGGGCTTGGTCTTGTTAAAATATATAAGAGCTGCTTAATGTGGTTAGAAGAACTTTATCAGGTTGCATTTTAAATTAACCAATTGTTCATTTCCCATTCCTTTATAAAGTTGTTCGCGTGTTTTAAATGATATTTATGAGATAGCAAATTCCTGATTAACTCTATTTTTTTTTGACAACTCCATAAAGTATATGCATATAGACCCTTAAAAAGTCATGCTCAGATCTCTAACAGAGCTGACGACTTTTTTTCGGAGAAAAAGGCGTCCTGGCTCAAGTATACACAGTTCATGTACAAATTTTTTATAAAAGCTAATCTATTTTACGGCAAGTCGCAACGCTACTTTTACACGCTTTTCGTAATGCAAGCGCAGGGTAAAATTTAAATCCTTAAATTACTACGACCATTTTCCATCTATTTCAAGATTCATTTGACGTTTCAAGTGTCTTACATGCACATGGCCTATTATCATCTATTTTGGTTATATTATAGATTGGAATCTGTTACTTATGCTTTTCATTAATTTAAATGAGACTTTGCTTGAGTTGATCGCATCAGACAGGGTCTTAACAATTTGCACGCAAGCCGGGCAGCTGTTGGTTCCTCTCAATTCGCAGCAATTATAAAGATATGCAGTATGTCCTGCAGGACTTGTCACTCACTCTCGCTCTCTCTTTCTCTATCTATCTGTCTCACTCACTCTCTCGCTTTATATGTCTCCATTGTGTGCACTCAACCTTTGGCTGAAAATCCTTGCTATTGAAGTAACTGCTGTCTTGTATTGCAATTTGGCTATAATGTATACAACTAATATGGCCTAATACATTTAAGTTTAATGCGCACACAAACACCTACACACACGCACACACACCAATACACACATACAAAAGTGTGTTGGCAACTCTTTAACAGCTCCTTTCGTCATGTAATAGGTCATGGGGCCTCAGCACATGGTTCCGATGTATGGCGTTGTGTGTGTGCGTGCTTGCGTGTGGGCCTGTGTGCATGTGTGTGTGTGTGTGTATGTGTGGGAGGCTGCTAAGAATTTAGTGCTATGTGCTATAAGCAGACAGCAGTAGGCGTGAGCAGGCATGCAAGGGATACATATTAATGGAGCGTATCCGTATGTAATGTATATGCTCTTAAATGCAGCTTACGTGACGCTGCCACACGATGCACAGAAGCAAAAGGAGCTGCCAGGATAACTGGCAGCCAGGCTTCGCTTCGGTCAGGATGTCTCTGTGTGTGTGTGTGTGTGTGTCTGCCCAGTCGCTTGCCAGGCCAAGCTATTGCAATTTTTGAATGCCCCATGTGCTGCATGCAAATCTTAGCCTAGACCCAGCAAATGGCAATGGCAGACGCTTCTATCCGTGCAGCGCACACACACACACAGACACACACACATACGCACACACATAACACACACTCGTGTAACAGATGAGATGGGTGCGATATAAATTGTGGGTAAAACGCTGCAGTGGCACCATGTAGATATTGCAGTAAAATTGTGAGAATTGGAATTTATTGATTGGCCATTAACCAATTGAGAAGCACAAGAAAAGGAAATGATGCAACACAAACACACACACTCGCACACACACACACACACACCCATTCAAACACCCTCTCCCAAGGCACACAACATGCAGCAGCAGCAACAACAACACATGCTGGCGCTTGTCAGCAATTGAGGCGATCCACTGCTGTTGCCCACTAATTAGCAGAGCTTCCTTTTGCCACTCCCCTCCCACCCTTTCAGCTGCGATTTCTATCTGGTCTATCTGCTTTCTCTGTCTGTCTGTCTCTGTCTCTCTCTCCCTCATCCTGCTACTGTGCAGTTGTTCAGCAATTTCACGCCTCACAATTGTATTTCAGGCATTTACGAATGCGATTTAGGGCAATGCACGACTGTTGTATACCCTATAAACAGCTGCAGTATGCATCCACACATAAAGCTGATTCTAAAGATAAAATGCAATAAATACATCTGTATTTACCCGAACAAGGCATGTTATATTTGCTTCGCGAACTTTGATTAATTTTGTTCGAATTGCTATTTTGAATTTGGAAGAATTGTAAATTCAACATTAACCCAATTTTGTCAGCAGCTATGATATTGAATTCTCCTCTTAATGCTTCTTCCAGGTGCTGCCAAGTTATGGCAAAATTTGAATTGTAATTTTTTGGGAGTAAATCGATTTTTCAATTCGATTCTAATCTTCACTTGTGTCTGAAATGCAATTTTGTGTTTCTTACTTAAACATTCAATTGTAATTATACGAATTTAATACATTCAATGAAAGCCCCAAATTAGTGTTATACTGGCAATCCTCTGGCGATATCACCGATAAAACATTTCTCTCTGTTAGATAAACTCCTCTGTTATTCGTTTTACTGCAACAACAACAAAATCCACTCAAACGAGCGAAATATATGTTTGCGCGAATGTGCATGAGCGCCAAAACAAAAGGAGAGTTACAGTTAAAACTTCGACTGCCTTAACCTATTAGTGCAAGCGAGATAGCAAGACCATTCCCATTTGTTCTGCTGTTCTTTGTACGCACCTTCTTTGTCGAAGTGACGACAATTATAAGATTAAATCAACAGCTTCAGATTATGTGCGCCTGGTATTTAGAGATGGCACTTTACGTTTTTTTAAGGCCGGGCGGTGGCTGCCATTGGCATAATTATAGCCAAAGTTTAATATTTACTTTGACAAATTAAATATAAAATAAATTACACATTATATATATAAATGCCGATCACCTAAGGATATATCTTTTTTTAACTACTTTGCATTAGTATATAACATCATCATTCAGATATTCTATTATTCTATTATTTTAACAAGTCAAAAAGGTATATCCATAAAAGATCGGCCTTAAGTTACCCGAAATGCATAAAGCGTTATGTTAGCAGCAGAAGTGGTTATTATATGGCGTGTTAACTTGATTCTGATCAGCCATCACTATTCGGCAACCATTCTGTTATTCTTTTTGCTGCAACAACAACAACATCCGCTTACGCGAGCGAAATTATATGTATGCACGAATTTGCATGAGCGCCAAGCAAAAGGAGAGTTACAGTTAATGCGCCGAGTTGCGTTTGCGCACATATGTGTAAGCGAGATAGCAATTTTCATTCATTTCAATATCATTCCCATATATTCTGCTGTGAGCACCCTTTGCACAGACCTTCTTAGTCGAAGCGACGGCAAATTAAGATAAATCAACAGCTTCAAATTATGTGCGCCTGGTATTTAGAGATGACACTTTACGTTTACCTTAAGACCTAGCGGTGCATAGTATCGTCATGCCAGGTGATATTTATTTGATATGAAAAATATTTTATAAATGAAGCTGAATATATTATCAAGGAGCCCCAGATGATGGACTCAATTGCAAATTATTTAGACACATTTAATATTAACACCAATCATCTACTAATTGTCGAAAATTGTATCTGGTTAATGCACAATTATGAATTACTCGCGGTTCGAGTAGTTTGTATTATATGAAGCTTATTTTATACACAATTGCACTATTTTAAAGTCGTTTGTAGCAGCGCCAGGTTTGAAAGTAATCGTAAAATGTCATATCCAATAAGAACGAACTAAAAATCGCGTCAGTGAGTTGCATACGTCTGTATAGAAGAAAACACCCACACATATTTGTGCATCACGTTCACATAAATTTTTGTTGGGACTTATCGCTCAATACAAGAATTGTTTCTTTACAAAATCTACTTATGATCGCTTGCTTGTTCTTTTTGCTGTGCGCCCTTTTTGCACTGCTGCAGTGCTCTGAGCGCAAAAGTAGCCTCTCAAGCCTTCACTCTCCGTGTTCCCACACATTCGTTGGCGTAGTATTCCCATTGCTTGTATATCCAAAAAATCCACCATTTCCTTTTTATGTGCGCCTAGCATTACATACATACATATTTACATACTTAGCATACCCAACATCAGTTTGTGTGTGCGTTTGCTTGTACGTTATCTATCTACCTACAGAACTAAATTACGCGAGCGCAGAGCAGAGGCTTAGAGCGATAAGCAGCAAAAAAAAATCGTAAGAGCGCGCAGAAGAGGTAGAGAATAATAAAGTAAACACATATCATGCGACTCCAGCTGCATACACTTGTTTGGGTGTGTGTTCGCCCATGTTATCTACATCATAATCTAAAGTCGCTCGTGTACGCATTTCTCTTCCGATCGTTTGCCTGCGCCGACCTGCGCAATATTATTCTGTGTTAGTTTTTCCTCAGAAGTCAATTGAGCTTGAGTAGTTGCCGCTTAAGCTTTTATAAAACTATGTGATGCTTAAAATGTATTCCATTAAGATAGATGAAGCGATTTAAAAGGATTTTGCAAAATATTAGACTTATATATAAAAAAAGATCAAAAGCTTGTGCCTGTGAGAAATCTTCATCATGATTGATGTTCATAAGCATAATCAGCATAATCATAAGCATAATCATAATAATAATACTTGCTTCCTAGCGTTTCCCTCTGCATGCACTTGTGTGTGTGCTTATACGCTTATATGATATATATATATGTGCGTATGTGATCGCTAAGAGAGAACTAAACTGTGCGAGCGTAATGTGGACTGAAGAAACGGTGCCCAGAAAGAAACGATAAGCAGAAACAAAAAATCGTGAGAGCGCGATGCATAGGTAGATAATGCAAGAGCACACATATGTAAATTTATATGTTCATATCTGGCGATTATCTCTGCATGTTCTTTTTGAGGTGTGTATATTCTTGAGTGAGATGCATATGTTTAATTGCTTGTGCGTTATCTACCTTCGAATTGCGCTCACTCGAATTTATAAGTTGCTTGCTCTATTTTCTGTTGGTCGACTTTGTCAATCATTGAGTCCGCGGAACATAATTCTGTTTTAGTTTAACTCCAACAGTCGTGAGAATCTGTTCAAAATATTACAAGTGAAATATAAAAAGCATATATTAATCGCTGCTCGAATGGTAAACGTTTTCGGATTCATACGGATCGAGAATATCGATTGGCATTCAAATACGCACATCTTATAATTTGAGACAGTTTGACAAAAGTAGCATTACAGTTTCTGTCAATATTAAGAGATGGTGCAATAAAAATTAGTGGACTATCAAATCTATAGAGTTTCCTGAATCCAGAAACGTATGTCTTCGATCGGGCTTTATTTAACAGATATAGAATCACTTAAATTATACAAAAACCCTTATTTTTCATGTTGTATTTTTCAGCCAAATCTGTAAAAAATATCAACAATATTTTTGGTTTCTAGATGACCCATAAATCCTTGGTTATAAATACCATGGATACAGTTCCAAAGAACCTACAGGACTGAATTCTTACTAAATTAGCTAGAATATAGTCCAAATGTATGATTTTGCTTTCAGCTTCTTAGTTCTTAGTTGACTTGCATAATGAAAACCTGGATGAACAATTATTACGCTCAGTCGGTTGTCTTTTTAATAGATTCGAATTATTTTCTGATCTAAGCTGGATGTCCAGATATTGTATAAAGAACCGATTTGTTAGCTCTACTCCCTAATATACCCGCCTAACACTATGAACATTTCTAGGGTATAGATATTATATGCATACAGCATATGCCAGCCCTCAAATATGACGACAGGCAGTTGGGGCACTTCGGCGGACTCTAGCTGCATTAGCATTGTTTTTCGCACAACAAAAATCAGTTAAAGTGTGTGTGCGTGTGTGAGTGTGTGTGTGTGTGTTATATGTTGTGCTGTACATGTTTTTGCAGCATTGCGTTGCACATTATAAATGCAAAATTCGCACTATAATGCGCCGGACTCTACGTGGCAGCAGCACAAAACTGTTTACAATGACGACTCCTGCGGACGGACGGGCATTTAGCAAAAGTCCATTCCCAGCAATTGTGATGGATGATTGTTTGCATTGCAAAACATTTGCGTGGAGCGTTGGTTTCTCGATACGCACGCCCACGGCCTCATTCATTTGATGATGCATGTGCCCACGCTGTCATGTCCTGGTCGATTTTCAGCTATGGGTCCGCATTTGATTTAAAATCCTGACTATTGCTCAAATGCGGAAAATTCATTTAACAAAATTGCATATGCATGACCGATGGCGCGCGAGGTTTCGAGGTTGTCTGCGTTGGGGTCTGGCGTTTACCGAGTCGCATTTAAAGCGCATTTGTTTGTGAAGGATCGAAAACTATTATGAGCTCATCATACTTCAACCCTTTTTATATAGAGTATCTAATGCAAAACACTACATTAGTTTAGTCCAAATGCAATTATTCTGTTTGACTCTCTTGACAACTTGTTGCTTAGTTTCGATGGGCTTGTTAATCGGTACGTCTATCAGATAGATAATCGGCTTTAACTACTATTAATCAGCCTCTGAACTATGGTATATTTTGACTGAAATTATTAGACCCACACTAAACCAAAAAGTTCTTTAGGTTTCCCATAATCTGAGCTAAAAATAGCTCACATAATTTCTCGTCCACTCTTCATTTAAATGTGCTAACAATGGTAATAATCTTTTTATCCCACCTCTCACCTCTCTCTCTCATCTGTCTGTCTCTTTTCAGAAATGGAAAGTGCGCCACGTAATGTGCAAGTGCGGCCGTTGAGCTCCTCAACGATGGTTATTACTTGGGAGCCACCAGAGACGCCCAATGGACAAGTGACCGTAAGTACCTGGCATTGAGTACGCATATTAAACAACAACCCGAACAGGGACACAGACTCGAGCTCCGGCTACAGATGTCTGCAGGCCAGGCCAAGGGTCGACACTTTGTCACGTCGAAACGAAAGGCCGGGGGCAGAGAAATGGCCCAAATGACGTTAGCCATGTTTGGCATTAAAACGCAGGCGGGCCCAGAGAAGGGGAGCAAAGCGTTTAAATGCAAATGTGCGAATGAAATCAAAGCCACACAACAGTTAGCCAGTTGGGCTCCCAGTTAAGCCACCCAAGCCAGATCCTTCGGCTCCTTCGGGCTGCCTTCTGACTGGCTTTGGATTGCCTGGCTGGGCTGCACGTTGATCGAGTCAAGTGCTAGGCCGCAATGGCTGTGGTCTCCATTGTTGTGTGCCTCGTGCCACGGCGTGCTGCAGCTGCAAACAGTTCTCGCCGCAATGCCAAAATTATAAAGTACGCAAATCTGAGACCGCAGGTCATATTTCATTCTAGGCTATCAGCCTTACCAATTGCTTGCAGTTTATGGTTAAGCCAAAGATTTTGGGAGCACATAAGGATGCCACTTTTAAATGAGCTCGAAATGGAATAGTTTAAGTTAATGTTTTTGGTGCAATAGAAAGTGCCATATATTGTTTTTTTTTTTTCAGCTATACCATTCGCAATGTTTCTTCGTAACGTTCTTTTACTTTCTCTCGTTCTTTACAGGGCTACAAGGTGTACTACACGACCAATTCGAATCAACCGGAGGCCTCATGGAACTCGCAAATGATTGACAATAGCGAACTGACAACCGTATCGGAACTGACGCCACATGCCATCTATACGGTGCGTGTGCAGGCGTACACCTCAATGGGAGCCGGTCCCATGTCCACTCCGGTGCAGGTGAAGACACAGCAAGGTGAGTGCCAGCTGCCCTCCAATATTGATAGCCAAATCTCATCCAATTAGTGGTGAAATGTCTAATTGAATAGCTCGGTTTAAACGGCCCGCATAGAGAACACCAATTATTTAATTAGAATGTCCAAAATGTTCAGTCCAATGCATATTATGTAGATGTTTGTTAACCTCTATACAATCTCTTTCAATCTGGCAATTCGTTTTTATCGTCAAATAGAAATAAACGCCAATCTAACTTAGTCAGCATTATGTGCTTTCTCTCTCCCTATCCCTCTCTTTCTCTCTCTCTGAATTTAAATTAAATTTATACATTCTGACAACGCTGTCAAAAACCAGTAATAAACACAAATTACCCTAGCTAATTTTCTAATCTTCCATGAATAAAAATAGGTATTTTAAATTTCAAAAATCCGTCTCTACCTTAAAGCGATTTGGCAACTCTGTCATAAACTTGGCCAATTCGTTTAACTAATTCCCTAGTTTGTCATGAAGCGAATATTTAGTTTTACATTAAGACAAACTAGTTCCTTTTGTTAACCTAACATCATTTTCGTTCTCTGACAATTTTGCCATTTTATGTACTTGGAAGCAAGTGTTTTTTTGTAGTTTGCCAAGTTGATTTTGAATCAAACCCATTTATAAAATTTACTTACAACTATGCGTATCTATGTGTACTTACGTGTGTGTGTGTGTGTGCGAGTGCATGCAGCAAATATTCATTAAATTTGACTGCTGAAGCAATTGCATTTCCCATACATTGATGTGCAGCTTTGTGGTTTCGAGGACTTCGTCTAGCAGGGCGGGAATCTCGTTGCGCCAAGGGGGCGGGAATGTGGCGTTTGGCACGAGGGGAGACGGGAAGATGCTGGTCATCTAGTTTATGGTGTGACTTTGAATTTGTTGCTTTTGCAGATACTGACTAATGCGCTTAGCTGCGTTTGGGCCAACCTCTTTGACCATAAGCTCTTTGTATTGCAAGCGTAAGGATTTCCATTTGCAATTGCAACTGAAAATATATGCAAAATGCATTCATTTATTTTTCAAGTGCAAGTATCAGACAGCTTAAACTAAATATTGCACACATTAAATATCTAATAAGGATATACTCTGGGATTACTGGAGATTACTTTGATATTATCATGAAAGCAAAATCTTTAAATCTTATTAAAAGATAATGTTAATGATAATGCCATGCAATCTTGAAATAAGTGTTAAGTCTCATGCATTTTCCGACCTTAGGCGTAAAGCAAGTATACAAATAACTATCTTTTGTTTATCTTTTAGAGCTGAGTTTGATGCCGAACGGAATAAAAATGAGTTCCTCCCAAACTACAATCAGAACAAAGTTGTAGGGGTTTGGTGATGTGCTTTACACCATTTCAGATTTTCGCATAACTTTATTATTCTCCCCATTTTAAATGGATACAGTTGATGGTCACATGCAAAAATATTACTTTGGCACAATGGAATGTGTCTAAAATGGGGACAGGTCTTCCTTCGTTATGGCAATAGCAATACGCATGTATTCAATTATTTGTGGGACGGGGGGGGTGCAATTTCAATCAATTTTATAGGCTGAACTACATTTATTTTCAACTGGCAACAATTTTGCATATCTCAGAGTGAAGTGTGCGTGTGTATTTGTGTGTGTGTGTGAGAGAGTGTGTTGATCTGAATCATTATATCTGAGTGGGCGCATATAAATAAATGCCACATTGATTTGTTTGTATTTTATTTAATTTCCGTAATTTCCGTTTCATTATTAACAAACCAACCAAAACCGAAAACCAAATATGTGCGTACGTGAATGCCTCGATACGTTTATACATATACCCAGGTGTGCCATCACAACCGAGCAATTTCCGGGCCACTGATATCGGCGAGACCGCAGTCACATTGCAATGGTCCAAGCCGACGCATTCCAGCGAGAATATTGTACATTATGAGCTCTACTGGAATGACACATATGCCAATCAGGATCATCACAAGTGAGTTGGAGCCCCCTTCCCCTCCCCCACGCCAACGCCCAGTTAATTATATTATAAGACAGCAAGAAATTTAATCATAAAAATCATTTGCAGGCGCATCTCGAACTCTGAGTCCTATACGCTTGATGGTTTGTATCCCGATACCCTGTACTATATCTGGCTGGCAGCACGTTCCCAGCGTGGCGAGGGCGCCACCACGCCGCCCATACCCGTACGCACCAAGCAATATGGTAAGTGCTTTGCTTTTGCTTAATCCTAAGTTAGGTACCACGAAAAAAAAGAAAAAAAAACACAAAACGAAACTCAACTAAGCCGTAGAAATCGAGTACGAGTTGCTCTAGTTTAAGTACAAACCAAAAAAAAAAGACTCCAAACATAAATTTCGTTTCAACATATAACTATATAATTACATATTAATTATAAACATACATATATATTTATATATATTTATATGTTCAATAAGTGTAGTTGATTATTCAGTTGAAATACTTTTATATAAATTTATGTGTGCCATATATGGGAGTGTGTGTGCATTTTTTGTGTGTTATGGCCACCCTCAAGGAGACAGGTAAAAATCGAGCGTGTGTGTGTGTGTGTGTGTGCGAGTGTGTATGAGTAAGGTGTGTTATGAATTGCACTTTTCTGCCTAAATTAAATATTAATATAATATTTATATATACAAATATTTATTATAATATATATATTGTATGAAATGTGATTCTAGTTTCTTGCAAGTTATTTGTACTTAGTTCAGTTTATACACACACTATATTATACACTAGACTACTCCTAAATACACCTGTACATACCTTAGTCTAGTTAAGATAATACGTTACATACATACAACAGCTGAGTTAGGTATACTATCCACAATATACAAAACCAAACTAGTTATGGGCCCAATTCTATTCAGTTATTAAATAAAAAAAAAACTTCTGTTAAAATAATTATGATTCACCAATGATTCACCACCAAAAATACATAATAAATTAATTCAAAATTATTTCCAATAATACATCCTATTTTACCTCAAGAATTCGCATTCTGGGCGTTTCTCAAAGTTGTTGGGCGATTAGTTGCCTCCACGCCCTTTTTTTGACTTGTTCCACATATCTTATAATAAATTGTAGACAGAATATTGCTCAGTTGATAGCATCCGAATCTTGTTAAATATATATAAATATATCCAATATATATAAAAATATATATTAAAATATAAATGCTTATTGTTTCTGCATCCAGTTTCGATCTTTTGGTGAAACATAACCCCCAAAAATAAACAAAACCTGCTCACGTTAGCCAACACTGTAAACATCACCACATGACAGTTTGCATACAACAGAACAGATATTTCTTTATATACTTATTTTTAAGATTATTTCTCTTTAAATGTGAATGATATTTATTGATATTTAAATTTTATGCACATGAATGCCATTATTTTATTGCAAGTGTTCAGTTAAAAACAAATTATGTTTAAAAGTATCTGCAACTTGTGTTCAGTCTCAGCATGTCAAATTTTTAATGCAACTGCAACTTGAACTGCACCAATGCACAAAAAGCCACAAACTAGAATTTCTAGACAATACTCTACTGCTGTATTAGCAAATCCCTCTCTTTCTCACTTACTCATCTTCTCTGGTGCCTCTCTGTTTGCGTGTGCATTTAGTAATTGATTTTGAAATACATTTTAATAGAGCAACGCGCACAGACGAATTGTACAAGGAAAACGCCAGCAGTAGCTGTAGTATCTGGCAATAGTATATAGACACTATATCTAAAATGATATATATATTTTCTATATGTATTTGTATTGCATCACTTTTGGCTTTCATATTTGCACGTTTTGCATACTTGTATGATTTTGCGCATAATTAAAGTTTAAGTGGTTCCAGTGGTTCCTGGCTTAACAATTGTTCTGTGGCAGCCACAAATTGTGCTCACAGTTCTACACAAACAGTTCACACAAGGAGAAAAAGAGAAGTACACCGAGAGAGAGAGAGAGAGAGAGAGAGAGAGAAACAGAATCGGGGGAGCAAACGTTTAGCTAAATGAGATATGAGTTTGGCATGCGGATTATTCAGTGGTCTAAATTGACTTATTTCCTGTAGTTTGTCATAAGTTATTTGCAATGGTTTTGCAATTGATAGAAAATTTAACTTATTACGGGTCGATTACGTGTAGTGCATAATATTATTTCCATAAATGTTTTGAGTATAGTTGAAATCATTTCTGGCCTTGAGTTAACACAAATATATATATATATATTTTTATTAAATACTAATCTAAATTTAGAGTCGGAGTTAGTTTTATGTTTTAACTCCTAGTTTCACGCTTAACGTATAAATAAAAAAATGTTAAATATAAAACCCATAGCCACATGGTTTATGCAAATTAAATGTTCATATATCTCCGTATACCATGTGTGTTCGCACTGTGCGTGTGTTAATGTATGTGTGTGTGTGTGTGTGAGCCTTCCAATTAGTTTAAGCTAGCTTTAAATATTTGCACACTTTTATGTATTTTTTTAAATTAAATATTAAATATATATATATAGCTTGTTAAATGCACGCTTTTAAATATTTAATGTATTCCTGTATTATTAGTTTATATACATAAATTGCTCTCAGTGTGTGTCTCTTGCTCACTCGTTCTCGTAGCTAGTTAAAAATTTCAGCTCAAAATCGTTACCAAAAAATATGCACAATTTAATTTAAGCGAGAAGCAGAACTTCTCTAACAAAATAGAACAAAACGCTAAACGCTAAAAAAAAAAAAAAACAAAAAGCAAAAAACATTATTTGCATAAACCATTGGATCTATAAAATTAATGTCTTGAATCTTATTTGAATTATTATTTAATATACCTAACTTATATGCCTACCTTATATACTTATGCCTATCCATTACGTCATTTATTCAACATGATTTTTGTGCTTTCTTTCGTTACATGTTTTTTGGTTTGAAACTATTTTTGGTTTGGTTTAAACGCTAATCGCTGAACGCTATGAAAAAAAAACAAATATCTCTGGCTATAACGCAACCAAATTTTCTATGCACATCACCCAAAAAAAAAAAAAAAAAAAAAACAACAACAACACGTTACCATCTATTATGTAATTAGTACCAGGTGCACCGCCACGCAATATCACGGCCATTGCCAACAGCTCGACAACTATAGCGCTTAGCTGGCTGCCTCCGCCCGCGGAGCGCTCCAACGGTCGCATCGTATACTATAAGGTACTGTTCGTGGAGGTGGGCCGCGATGACGACGAGGCGTCCACCTTGACCCTGAACATGACCCAAATCGTGCTCGACGAGCTCAAGCGCTGGACCGAGTACAAGATCTGGGTGCTCGCCGGCACCTCGGTGGGCGACGGTCCGCGCTCCCATCCGATCATAACGCGCACCCAAGAGGATGGTATGTATGCCAATGACAATCTTACCTATGCGTAAGTCTTAACTCAAGTCGTATTCTCTTTGTTCATTTATCGGTTCACTTTTTTTTTTTTTGATTAAACTTATTTTTAATCTCATCTCTTCGATACATATAATTTTTATTACTATTTTACTTTAGTTTATAACTTTATAACCGTTATCTACCTAACTTATGCCTCATAACTAATCAACGAAAATTTGTATACGATTTTTGAATTTTGATATCGAGCAATCCCAACGCAGGAGCTGCCGGAACGCCGCAATGGAGCGTTTTGTTTTTGGTTTTTATCAACAAAATTTGTGTGTGCCTGTGTGTGTGTGTTTACCTAAAGTCATTTTAGATATGCGACTGGCAGTAAATACCATATGCTACATACATATATACCATATATGTTCTGAAAAGCTGCAAATATTCATATATTTTTGAATGCAGCTATGTTTTATACATTTGAATATCCCCCTTTTTTTGTAGTGTATTATTTTTATTATACATTCCTGGATATTTTTTTTTTTTGGTTAAAGAGACATATTTCGATTTTCGATTTTTACAGATAGAAAACTTCAATCGAATGCTTCTGATGCGAGTTAACTAAATTATACTCAACTAATCAATATATAAAGAAACTGCTTAATAAAACCTAAATCTGTAAACCTTTTTAAACTCGGATGCTTAAGCTGCTCAGTGAATTTCTAATTAAAATGTTCTATCAAAATATTCAACCATATCTATATCGCTCTAGGAGATTCTAAACGAATTCTATTTCAAATAGTTCTGCGAATTTTTTCATAAAAATTCAATCATTATTTTTATTTAAATAAAATAATCCAGAGAAAAATCTCCATTGACATTTAAAAATATTTTAAGGATTCCTTCGATCTTGAACCATTATGGATATTTAATTTAATTTGTATTCTGTTTATATGACATCGAAATATCATCCCCTACTTCTATCTCTTACCATTTCTTGTCCGAACATTCAATTTTATGTTGAACCCACTTTAAATTGTTTTCGTTTCATACTTATGTATGCTTTTTTTATTGTTAAAATTCTATCAAAAAAATGTTAAAAAAAAATTTTTTTTATTGGTACTATAAAATTGCATATTTTTTGGCGCAATTTTTGACTACTTTTTGCACTTGTATCTCTATGAAAAATCAGAAACTAACTTTTTTAGCACAACTCCTATAATGTGTATTATATGCAAGAACGAATTTTTGTTAATTTACTTGACTCTCAACTCGTCTTAAACAAAATACACGAATTGGATAAATATTATAAATATATATATGATAATTTTTGATCGATATAATGCATCAACTTTTTTGTGGTAATTTGTATAGCACCAAGAACAAAAAAAAAAAAAAATAATAAGAACATGAGCTCTGTGTTTTTGTAAGCGCACCAGATTTTATACCAAATACTAACTTACCAACACAAACACACAACTAAATATCTTAAACAAATATAAATATAATCTAAACAAATATCAAATTATGATTTTTGTGAATTTAGTTAGTTTGTTTGTTGTTTATTTTCTGCGAACCACCAAAAGAGCCGCATTAAATATTAAATTGATTTATTTACATAATTAAATTTATGCAATTATAAATGTAAACACGCGCTCCCATTACCCCGACAAACAAGCCTAAATAGGGCCTAGTTGTATTCAAATATCAACCCCCTACCCCCGTACTACCCGAACCCTAATGCCAGCATACATAAGCTCTTTTGTTGTGGTGTACCTAAGGCAAATAATGCAAAACGTTTGGCTGCATTTATTTATTTTTTGTTTTTAGTTGCCGCACACCTATATATATATATATATAAATATATGTGTGTATATATATTTACATGTATGCATACATATTTAATAACATTTTGCAGCAGCTCGATGTATATTTTTGGACAAAGCTCCCGAGTTTGTTTTTGTTTTTTGATATTTGCACTGAATTTTTTACAAACATTTTGCACTTTGAAGCCCCGCCCCTTACATTCCCCCGTATGGTTTTTTCTTTATCGCATTGCAAATACACAACAACATGGCGAAATCCTTAAATTGATTTTCGCATAAAAATTATTTGATTTTTGTATTTAATTTGTATTCTGTTGACACATTTGATTAAGTTTTATTTGCCATCACCTGCATGTTTGTCCAGTTAACACATTTGCATCTGGTTCAGCATTTTTTATTCGATCCATTCCCATTCTCTGGACCCCTCGCCTGTTTTTGTTATTATTGTGGCCGGACCTGAGCCCCCTCTTGGTTGATCCCGCCATTTGTTAAGGCAACAATGGAACCAATTTTATTGTTTATGCTTACATTTTTTGCACAACTAATTGTTAATTTTTTTGTTTCTGTGAGTTTGCAGTTCACAGTGAGCCAATTATTTCAACAATATATAGTTAATCAGCATTTGTGAGATAATTAAGCAGAAGTCTGTTCAATATTTTAACAATATATTTCAATTAATCAAACTATTTTCTGGTTCTGCCTTTATTATAGTGGAAAGAAGTCACTTTAGGCCTTTTTTAAAGAATAGTATTGAAAAAAGAAATATTTAAAATTAAAATCCATAGAAAAGTTTGCAAAAAACGAAGAAGTCCTTCGATATGTTGTAGTAAAATATAAAAAAAGGCTACTTTAAATTCAAAAGTTAAATACTTGTAATATATTCTAGCCTAAACCACTTTTAGTGATGTATTTTTTTTTTAAAAGTATGACCAAGTTAGATGTATGGACAAGGTTAAAAGGAAACTTCTGTGCTAATAATTTAGCTCCAACTTTTAAAACATCCAAAACTGCTTACTCCAACAACAGATTTGTTGAACAACTTTGAGTTTTCATTTTTCTGAAAGAGCTCGACATTGTTGCACTTCCCTCATCATTATTTTCAAATATCTCCATATTTTCTACGCCTCATTTCCTTAACATCCGGTTCTCGTACATTAATTAACTGCTTGTTAGCTTTTAAACTGCTTGTTAAAATACCTATCATTCTTTATAAAGCACCGATCTACTTTTGTTTTTATTTGAAGCTTGTCGACAAAATGAGACAAAGTTGGCACTCACTTAATTTGATTTATTTAAGCACAGCTAATGAATTATATTTACGTAACATTAAGCACCTAGTAGTACGTCTCTAGTCGGGCAATCGCAACTAAGTTAAGCATTAAGCACACTACAAAAGCCACTTTGATAATGTACTTAGGTAAGCACTTGAAAAAGCACCTGAAAAACAAAACTGAAAAAGCACCTGGAAGCACCTAGCACACGTATGCCAAAAGAGAAAATATCTACAATAAGCAATGGGCGCACACAATATGTGCACAATAACAATTTATACGTAAAGCTACTTTTTGATTTCTTTCGTGATAGAAAAATGAATGTATGTATTATGAGCAATGCACCTCAAGCACATTCACGTGTGTAGTCAGCACATTATTCTCTACACAACTCAATTCTTTGTCTTTGTCGCCTACTATATTTTAATTGTACTCAATTAAGCACAATGTGTGTGAGTGTGTGTGTGTGTGTATGTGTTTTGTGTGTGTGGGTATGGGTGTGTGTGACAAAGTCACTCCCATTGATACCCCTGCGGCTATAGCATTTCACACTTAAAGGGTCAGCTCATAAGTATGCTACAGTATTTTTCCTACCACATATGTAAGTATATGTATAAAGCTTTTATTTCTTCAAATTTTATTTTATATACTTTCGTATATGTTTCGTTATGATGATGCGCTTGTTAGCTTCGCTGAGCTTCGCTTTCAATGCGAAATGCAAATAGCACCTGGCCCAAAGCTGGGCACTTGCTTGGTTCTTTTTTATACTCTTCCACTCAGTCACTCCGTAATGCAGGCAGCTTGCCTTTTGTGTGTGCTACAGTAGACACACACGTTCCGTTCAAAATGGCAAAAGTACCAAAAAAAAAAAAAGCAACTGAAACACAGAAAAAATTGACACCTTCGAGGGTATACTCAACCTACAGTTGCTCATATTCTCCATGCAACAAGCCTCCTAATATGTTTAGAAGATATATACATAACAGAATTAATCTGTACTTTTGAAAATATTTTCTAGTCATGAAAAATAAAGCATTCTGCGAATGCCTTTATTATTAAAAATCAGTTTCCGTTCTACAATTAAAATTTATCAAGACATATTTAAGATCTCAATAGACATATATGTCCGCCATTATTGTGTTTCAAGTCTACCAAAATAAGTAATAAAAAATTCAAGAATTTTACAAACACCTACCAATGTGCCCAAAATAATTATGCTTACAGGGTATTAAGGGTAAATAAGTACGGGCTATATAAAAAATCAGCTTAAAATTTTAGCTTAGCTTAGGACTTGCACGTAACTTCGTTCTTTCTATTCAGCAGCATACAAAAAGAGAAAAAAAAGAAATATATTTAGAGAACACCTCCTAACGGTAGAATTTTAATTATTTTATATTCCTTTACTATGCACGTGTTATTAGATTGTGTGTGCGAGGGTGTGTTAGTTGTGTGAGTGTGTGTGTGTGTGTGTGGGTGTGAATGCACGTGAAATGACAAGACACAGACAAAGCTACTGCAAAGTGCTACAGTTGATGTACCTCTGCCCTCGCCCATATAACCCCACGCGACTATTCTGCCCCCACGTGCAGTGCTTGGGAGAACACTAATGAAGCATAATTTAACATTTGTGCCGCGAGTTGCATTTGAATAATTTTTATTATGCAGTTGCTCAACCTTTTAATGAAGTGAATAAAATTTGAACATTAAATTAAAAGTTATATACTGCAAATAGCAAGATTTTTAAGTATTGTAAAAACTCATAATAAATTAATATATATACATATACCTAGATTTATATAACAAATTGTTTTAGTAAGTTACTTTTAAGACCTAGGCTCACTTTAAGATTTAAGCTCTACAAAATACCACATCATACTAAATATTTATACAACTGCAACACATTTGTAGAGTATCAAAGCGGGTGTGCCAACAAATATGTACATTTTGTATCATATTTAAATATATATTCAGATAAATTGATAAACTATTTTCATCTTAATTTAATCAAAAACTATCTTTTATAATTTCATATAATTTTCAATTCCATGCGAATCCCGTAATATGCACTAAATACTTTTTGAAACTGTATACTGTAAACTAAAAAGCTATATCTTATATCTTTTTTCATATACTACTTAAAAAAAAAACCAACACACACACACACACTAAAAAAATACCAAATATATCTTTGCTTGGCCACTCGCACCTTGCACTCTACTTGCTCTGTTTCGTGCACCTTTTTTTGAATGCAAACTCGAAATGGAAAACTGTAACACAAAATTTTTGAAAACTTTTTGATGTGAATACAAAATATATTGCGAAATTTGATTTTTGAACGCAACATTTAATGGATGGTGGTTTAATATTAAAAATACAAATAAAAAAACCTTTTTAAATCTATTTAGAGAAAAAGAGTGAGTATTTTTTAAATGGTTTGACTATAATGTTTAAGAATGCCCCATAGCAACCTATATATATTTATATCTACAATATCTTGTACTATGTTTACTTTTAATTGTACTGGTCCAGAATATTGTTGACCAATCACTAAAGAATCAAATCTCTTTTTGTTTTTTGACATGTTTTTTCTATTTCACAACAAACAACAACATTTTTGAAAGCCAAAAAGTCTGCGAGGATTTTGTAACTGGGCTCTTGACTTTTTTCACAAGAGCCCCATATCTAACGATCTAATATATACGTACATCTACATACATATATATATATATATATGTTTTTTCTTTTATTTCAATCATATGTTTTGTTTTATCCGATTTTGCACACGAACAGTAAAAACTTTTTTGAATGCTTACATGTTTGGTTTTGCCCAATCGCAAGAGTTGAACAAGTAAAGAGCCTTAACTGGTTCGATCTTGTTTCGATTGTCAAGTTTTTGTGTACATTTTTTGAACTACTCTATAAGTATGTACTATTCTATATACTTAGCAAGGTATCAACTGCACTTCTTATTCAATTTTTGTGCACCTAATACTGAGCAACCACCTATTTATTTCATTATTTATATACTATACCTACCTACCTAACTATAACCATACATATAGCACCTAAGCAGCACTATCTTTGATACTTTTAACGATTTAACAACTTATACATTAAATATTTTGATTTCTAACTGTGATGTGGTGACTTGGTTGACTTTGAGCTAAGTTTGTTCTGGTTTTGTAAATTGCTCCTAGGGTCTAAGGCAACTTTAGCACTTAGCTTTTAATGTCTCTAGTTCCATATATATGTCTTTAAATTAAGCTATTTAGCCATAAGGAACCCAAAAATTATTTTATACTAGCCTAAGTTAACTCCTAAGTACTCGTTAAGTATACAAATAAGTTCTATGAAAGAACGTTACTTTTGCTGGCTCTAAGCTAATCTCTTGTCTCTTCGTCGTCGTATCTAGTGCCTGGAGATCCGCAGGATGTCAAGGCCACGCCACTGAACTCAACATCGATACATGTGAGCTGGAAACCGCCACTAGAAAAGGATCGCAATGGCATCATACGTGGCTATCACATTCACGTGCAGGAAATGCGAGATGAGGTGAGTTGGGAAAAGGGATAAGAAGGGATATAAGGAAAATAAAATGTTATTTCTTTCATATTAATTTCTTTTTTCTACCAGGGCAAGGGCTTTCTCAACGAACCCTTCAAATTCGACGTGGTCGACACGTTGGAGTACAGTGTAACCGGGCTGCAACCGGACACAAAATACTCAATTCAAGTGGCCGCGCTAACGCGCAAAGGTGACGGCGATCGCAGCGCGGCGGTTATTGTAAAAACGCCCGGAGGTGTGCCCGTTCGGCCAACGGTAAGTCTGAAGATTATGGAACGCGAACCCATTGTATCCATCGAGCTGGAGTGGGAGCGTCCGGCGCAAACGTACGGCGAACTGCGTGGCTATCGCTTACGCTGGGGCGTCAAGGATCAGGCATTAAAAGAGGAGATGCTGTCGGGACCGCAAATGACCAAGAAACGTTTCAACGATCTCGAACGTGGGGTGGAATACGAGTTCCGGGTCGCGGGCAGCAATCACATTGGCATCGGTCAGGAGACGGTCAAGATCTTCCAGACGCCCGAGGGCACACCCGGTGGACCGCCGTCCAACATAACTGTACGGTTTCAGACACCCGATGTGGTCTGTGTCACCTGGGATCCGCCAACGCGAGATCATCGCAATGGACTTATCACACGTTACGATGTGCAGTTCCACAAAAAGATCGATCACGGCCTGGGCTCCGAGCGCAACATGACGCTGCGCAAAGCGGTCTTCACCAACCTGGAGGAGAATACCGAGTACATCTTTCGCGTGCGTGCCTACACAAAACAGGGCGCGGGTCCATTTAGCGAGAAGTTAATTATTGAAACGGAGCGCGACATGGGACGTGCCCCAATGTCCGTACAGGCGGTGGCTACCTCCGAGCAGACAGCCGAAATCTGGTGGGAGCCGGTGCCCAGTCGCGGAAAACTGCTTGGCTATAAAATCTTCTACACAATGACGGCTGTGGAGGATCTCGATGATTGGCAAACGAAGACGGTGGGTTTAACTGAATCGGCAGACCTGGTCAACCTGGAGAAGTTTGCCCAATACGCCGTAGCCATTGCAGCGAGATTTAAGAACGGACTGGGACGCCTGAGTGAGAAGGTAACGGTGCGCATCAAGCCCGAAGATGTGCCGCTCAATCTGCGCGCCCATGACGTCAGCACACACTCCATGACGCTCTCCTGGTCCCCGCCCATACGCCTTAATCCGGTGAACTACAAGATTAGCTTTGATGCGATGAAGGTGTTTGTGGACTCGCAGGGTTTCTCCCAGACGCAAACGGTGCAGAAGCGTGAGATTATACTGAAGCACTTTGTGAAGACGCACACGATCAACGAACTGAGTCCATTTACCACGTACAATGTAAATGTGAGCGCGATACCTTCGGATTATTCCTACAGGCCGCCAACGAAGATAACAGTGACCACACAAATGGCAGCGCCACAGCCCATGGTCAAGCCAGATTTCTATGGTGTGGTGAATGGCGAGGAAATATTGGTCATATTGCCACAGGCATCCGAAGAGTATGGCCCCATCTCGCACTACTATCTGGTTGTGGTGCCCGAGGACAAATCGAATCTACACAAGAATCCCGATCAGTTCCTCACAGATGACCTGCTGCCCGGACGCAATAAACCGGAGCGTCCCAATGCACCGTACATAGCTGCCAAATTTCCACAGCGCTCTATACCCTTTACCTTCCACCTTGGCTCGGGAGATGACTATCACAACTTTACCAATCGCAAACTGGAACGCGAGAAACGCTATCGGATATTTGTACGCGCCGTGGTGGATACGCCGCAAAAGCATCTGTATACGTCCAGTCCCTTCTCTGAGTTCCTGTCGCTGGATATGCGCGAGGCGCCGCCCGGCGAACGACCACATCGTCCGGATCCTAACTGGCCCTCCGAGCCGGAGGTTTCGGTTAATCGCAATAAGGATGAGCCGGAGATACTCTGGGTAGTGCTGCCTTTAATAGCCGCCTTTGTTGTCTCCACCACGCTTATTGTACTCTATGTGGTTAGGCGTCGCCGCCAGCCCTGCAAGACGCCCGACCAGGCGGCAGTTACGCGTCCACTGATGGCCGCTGATTTGGGCGCCGGTCCAACGCCCAGTGATCCCGTGGACATGCGCCGACTGAACTTCCAAACGCCCGGCATGATCTCACACCCGCCCATACCCATCTCCGAGTTTGCCAATCACATTGAAAGACTCAAGTCCAATGACAATCAAAAGTTCTCGCAAGAGTACGAGAGCATCGAGCCCGGCCAGCAGTTCACCTGGGACAACTCCAACTACGAGCACAACAAGTCCAAGAATCGCTATGCCAATGTCACAGCCTACGATCATTCTCGCGTCCAGCTGCCCGCACAGGAGAACGTCCTCGGTTCAGACTATATCAATGCCAACTATTGTGATGGCTATCGCAAGCATAATGCGTATGTGGCCACACAGGGACCGCTGCAGGAGACCTTTGCAGACTTCTGGCGCATGTGCTGGGAGCTGAAGACTGCGACCATTGTGATGATGACCCGTTTAGAGGAGCGCACGCGCATCAAATGCGATCAGTATTGGCCCACGCGCGGCACTGAGACTTACGGTCAGATATTTGTGACCATCACCGAAACCCAGGAGCTGGCCACCTACAGCATACGCACGTTCCAGCTGTGCCGTCAGGGCTTTAACGATCGCCGCGAGATCAAGCAGCTACAGTTTACGGCCTGGCCGGATCACGGTGTGCCCGATCATCCAGCTCCGTTCTTACAGTTCCTGCGTCGCTGTCGCGCCTTGACGCCACCCGAGTCTGGACCAGTTGTGGTGCATTGTTCGGCAGGCGTGGGTCGAACTGGCTGCTATATAGTAATAGACTCGATGCTGGAGCGTATGAAGCACGAGAAGATAATTGACATCTACGGCCATGTGACGTGCCTGCGCGCTCAGCGCAACTATATGGTGCAAACAGAGGATCAGTACATCTTCATACACGATGCCATACTGGAGGCCATCATCTGTGGTCTGACCGAGGTCGCTGCACGCAATCTGCATACCCATTTGCAGAAGCTGCTCACCACCGAGCCGGGCGAGAGCATTTCGGGCATGGAGGTGGAATTCAAGAAGCTCTCGAATGTTAAAATGGACTCCTCCAAGTTTGTTACCGCTAATTTGGCCTGCAACAAGCACAAGAATCGCCTGGTGCACATCCTGCCCTATGAGTCGAGTCGCGTCTATTTAACGCCCATTCATGGCATCGAGGGCAGTGACTATGTCAATGCTAGTTTCATTGATGGCTATCGCTATCGTTCAGCCTATATTGCGGCTCAGGGACCTGTGCAGGATACTGCTGAGGACTTTTGGCGCATGCTCTGGGAGCACAACTCCACCATAGTTGTTATGTTGACCAAACTCAAGGAAATGGGCAGGGTAAGCTGACATATTCTCCTTCATTCGGTATCCTCTTTCAAGTATTTACTCTCACTCTTTCTCTGTCTTTTGCAGGAGAAGTGCTTCCAATATTGGCCCCACGAGCGTTCCGTGCGCTATCAGTATTATGTTGTGGATCCCATCGCCGAGTACAATATGCCACAGTACAAGCTCCGCGAGTTTAAGGTAGGGTAAATCACATTCCACGTTATCCATGCTTTGCTAATTATTCGCTTCCAACTATGCAGGTAACCGATGCTCGTGATGGCTCATCGCGCACGGTGCGCCAGTTTCAGTTTATCGACTGGCCCGAGCAGGGCGTACCCAAGTCTGGTGAGGGCTTCATTGATTTTATTGGGCAGGTGCACAAGACCAAGGAGCAGTTTGGCCAGGATGGGCCCATAACGGTGCATTGTTCGGCAGGAGTGGGACGCACAGGTGTTTTTATCACGCTCAGCATTGTCCTGGAACGCATGCAATACGAGGGGGTGCTGGATGTGTTTCAAACGGTGCGCATATTGCGCTCCCAGCGACCGGCCATGGTGCAGACGGAGGTGAGCTGACCCCGAAGAAAGTCTTTTCGACTCATTCGGCTTTGCCCCAAATCCGTGGAAAAATTTCTTTATTATTTCAGAGAAAATAATTAGAAATTTTTTTCTTTGACAGGATCAATATCATTTTTGTTATCGCGCTGCTTTGGAGTATTTGGGCTCATTCGACAACTATGCAAACTGAAGGAGTTGAGCAGGAAAAGGAGGAGGAGGAGCAGAAGTTGGAGTCCGGGCTACAGAGCAAAAACGTTGTCAACTTTAAGTTCATGTTAAATGTTGCATGTTCGTTTTCAACTGTACGCATAAAACGCATTTATGATATACACGGATACCTTAACTTTAAAGTATTATAGCCAGATACTGCCCACAATACTTACTTATACTCTATAGTATATTGTATACAACAATTTGTATAATTCAAATTTTAAGCAACCACTTAATTCTGTCCCTATTTTGATCAGTTACTCTTGTTTTACCCCTCAGTCTTTTGCTACGTTTGTTTTCGTATAATGTAAACTCAAAAAGACTGTTACAAGTTTAATTATCAGTAATTTATACTTAAATGCATATATCCCTATATGTACATATGTATGCATATATATATGTGCATACAGTTTTTGCTCGAACTAATCAAAGTAGTCAATCAACTTGTTGTGGTGCGGCGGCGCCTCCATAAAAGCGACCACCCACTGGTAAACCTATACATATTTGAACTAAGGACTTGGTAGCTTTTAAAACTTACCGCCTAAACGAATCTCGAGAAAAGCATAAGTTAAAGTCAACTAGTTGTCAGAAGCATGGAGTTCAAATCCCCATTTATCATAACATTCTAGACTATATGTGCATGCATTTGTGTGTGTACAACAATCAATCAAATATGTTTAATATGTTTTTATACTTGACATACTTAAAAAGTCCGCTTAGGCTCTATATATATAAAAGCAAATATATATATATAACGCAAAAGCAAATGTAAACCGTGCAATTAGTCAAAAGTCTTGCGTAGTGTATATCTTATAAGGCAGCTAGTTTTAATTAGTTTATAGATTAAGTTCAGTTATCAGGCATGTTTTATATTCTATTACATTCCCCAAATATGCTTACATCAGCTGTCCAGATATGTAAAACTCTAGGTCTTTGTACTTTATTAAGTAAGTCATTTTATTCTACCAGCTTTCTCATTCCTGCCCAAGCATAATTCTAAGTTAACCATTTTTAATTTGTTTTATAATTACATTCCTGTATATACCACAAAGCCCTACAGCTATACGAGTAAATAGGATCCTACAACTAGAAAATTATGGTACCTAAAGTGTATGAAAAAGACAGCATAGATAATAAACCCAGCAGATAAAGAAACGAGTAATAAGATAACTGTAGATATGTATTGTAGAATACTAATACTTATATGTTACGTCTATACTATTATAAAAGGCACCCATTTATACCTATAAAGCTACACTACAATATGGCATTATGAACATAGAATTATTATAATGTACATACATATTTGATATGCAGTTCTATGGGGCGATAGTATTTATAAACGATGTTAGCAAGCAAATGCATAAAAGCAAATAATATTAAATTGAATAATAATTATTAGCCGAACACATGTTAAACAACAATTGTAATACGTATGTACACTACAGATATTAACGCATTGTGCATAATGCATTATAGATATAAAACACATACACACACTGACAGACACACATATATACACACCCACACACCCACACACACACACACACACACATATGTATCTGTTATAACAAGTTTAGCGCGTTGCCCACTAAAGAAGGAATTAAAAGAATTGGAGTTAGAACCTAGTAAATTGACAAGTTGGCTCAATGCCATCATCAAACAATGTATTGGGGCATATTTGGAAAGTATATATAATAATGAAAAATTGAACAAATAAAGATTATAGCGTTTACAATTACGATTAGCAACAATAAATGTCTAATAGATAATGGTAATCACCGCAGCGTTGCAAGCATATTTAGCATCCTTCTATACAAATAAATTACAAATCTATATTGTATATTACAACAAAAAATTGGTCGGCTTGTCAAATTTTGTTAAAACTATATGAAATTGTTTAATATATATATATATATATGTGCATACATACATATATTTTACCGTTTAGTCAGATTTAAAACAAATTTTAATGATACACACAGAAGGCCCTAAAAATTAATCAAGCTAGATACGAGCGATTGTATTTCATACACATAATTGTTTAAGTAAGAAACATATTACGTTAAACATTATCATACGACTAAATGTATCAGATATATATATATATAAATATATATATATATACCGATAAACCAATGAACATGAATATTAAAAGACGAAATAAAATACATATTATGGAAAAGAAAACCCCAACTCGTGTCAAATTTTCATTTGGACAAAAAAAAAGTGTTAAATGTTGTGTTCAATCGATTATTTTTATGGCGCATAATTTGTTACACTTTAACAAACTAATATAAAAAAAAAATATGTTTTTAATACATAGACTTTCGACCAACGGCAAAAAGCCGTAATTGTTGTTCTGCTCCGTATATCTTGTTAAAAAACAAAGTGCTGGATAGAAAAACCAATTTTCAATCAATTATTTCTATGGGATGTCCATCATCATACAAGATTTGAATCCTCCAACATTCATAAGGCATCCATATGCCATTTTGATAAGTTTGTTCATACAGGAATTTATAATGCTAACTATGATATGTAGGAGGTTTAGATGGTTAATCCAACCTACTCAGAAATATGTCCTATTTGCAGCAAGTTTCATCAATATTGTAATAAAGATGAAGCATTTACTTAGAAGCAGACAGATGGAAAGATAGACAAGCGGACGAACATGGCTATGTCCAGTTGCATGGCGTAGAATATGAATACATTGTTTTGGAAAAGTTTGCTTCACATTTTATAATGTGATAAAATTTTAATACCCTCATCTAGGGTACATCAAAAATATGGTTGGACTTACCCATCCAAAAGTTACAACGTTCATAACAAATAGGTAAAATAAAGATAAACCAATGTATGTAAAGAATGCGTAGCTTGTTAGCTAGACTCGGAAGCAACAGATGATTCTTTGGAGGCCTGATTAATCTCAGACATAATGTTCAAAGGATCCTCACTACGTAAGTAACCATTATGCTCGGGATGCGATTCGAAAACGACTTCGCCTCGTATCACACGAACTCGGGGACCGTGTGCACGTGCCGTAAACTTGACCTTGCCGCACGTATCTGGTCGTAGACGACGATGTGCGCGCAATCCACTGACCACCACGAAATTCTTGTCACAACCATAGCACTTGTAACGTTTCATGCCAATGTGACGCGACAGATGGGAGATGAGCGTCTCGCGATGTGTAAAATCAAGCGAGCAAACCTGTAAATCGATGGTATTTAAATAAGATTGGAAGCTTATTAAGAGAGCACACTTACCTTGCATTTGAATGGTTTTTCACCTGTGTGCCGACGCTGATGGACGCGCACCTGGCCGGGTGTACGAAAACGCTTGTCACAGTAGTTGCATTTATGCGGCAGCTCCCCAGTGTGGATCATTTTGTGGATACGCAGGGCACCCACAGTGGTAAAGCATTTGGAACAATCCTCGCACTGATACTGAGCAGGACGAACAATTGGAGCTGGTCGTGTTGACTTAGCAGGAGCTGAGGCGGGTGGCGTTGACGAAAGAGCTGCAGGCGCTACAGGTGCTACAGGAGTTGGCTTTGCAGAAGAAAGAGAAACGGCTTCCACAGGAGCTACTTCTGCTGCTTCAACTAAAGAATCTTGAGCTGTTGCTGTAGACGCTTCTGAAGCTCGCTCAGTCGAAGCTGCAGTTGGCTCTGCAGCACCGGGAATCACAGGAGCTTCCGAAGCTGTAGTGGGCGCAGCTGGCGCCGTCTCTATTGGACTTGTGGCTGGAGCCATTTTGGATAAATTCAATTCTGAAAATATACAAAAACATTGTTAGATAATAGAAGAGCAAAAATATCATCTGTTTTCAGTCTGGCAAAAATTTAAATATCCTCGCAGACGACGTTTATGAGCACGTTTAATACTCACTCTTGTAAGTCTTGACCTCCACTTTTATATGCTCGAACTCTGCTTCCGCAATGCCGTGCACTTGGGTCATGTGGTTACAGAATGGTACATACTGTTCGTAGCAGCGCGCACATTTTGGACACTCCCAGTGAAAACGATGATTGGGATACGTATAGCGCAATTGACGCACTTTCACATTGCTCGATTTGGTGGGAGCCAGCCGAAGCACCTCCAGCTGCGATGGCAACACTAAATTGTTGTTTCTCTTGGGCGTTTGCAATACGCTGCCGGGCAGTGGCAATGTCTGCTCTATGCTGCGTATTTGATTTTGGAATTCTGTGATGATCTTACGAGATTCGGGCAAGCTCTCGAATAAGCTTAAGGCATTAAAGTAAGCATTGCGATTTATGGCCGCCTTTTGTGTGCCTTCTGCTTGTGGCGTACTGGGTGCAGTTGGGCTTGGAACTGTGGCGACCGAATGGTTCTTGGAACCAGCGGAAACTGAGCTTATGGACATGGCACTAGGCAGTGTAATAATCTTGCTGCCAATGGTGCAGCTATTCGTATTGACGCTCGTCGGGCTTGGCGCTATTTTAACAATCTTGGTGTTTGGTGGCAATTTGATTAGCATGCAATTGCTGGGCAAAACCTTTAAGATGTTGGCTGCAATATTTGGCTTGTTTTTCAACGATTGCAAGACGTTCTTTTTCAAAATATTTTTCTGCTGATTATTGCCTTTGTTAGGCTTCAAAATGTTTGGCAGCTTTACGGATGCATTAGTGTTAGGTATTGGTATAGGCTTCCATTTGCCTGCGGGCACAACTGCAAAAATAAAGAATGTACATAAATAAAATATTCAGTCGAATAAAATACCTGCCTAATGCTCTTTTCTCAGTTTATAGTTTTCTTGATAATGAGAACCTTCAAATTGTGAATTTTTAATCTATGAACCTTTAAAATAGGTCATCAGTAATTTGCCTGCTTCAATTGGTGTCCAGCTTTCTATACCAGCCATATATGGAGCATATATGAGGAACGAAGTCGCTTCAATCGACACACAGACGTACAGACAATAGTCTATAGTTCAATATACTAGATGAACATTTACAGACAACTAGATGGACATTGCATGAGTTCAATATGCTATACTTATATAGAGTCAAGATCAACCTACACTGTATTGATGGGGGTGCAGCCGTTGGTGTTTCAGCGCTCGTTACAGTTTCAACTTTTATTGGTTTCTGTATAGCAGGCAAACGCAATTTGCCGCGCAGTTGTCCTGCAAGGCTGTTGTTCATCCAGTTGGCATCCTGGCCAGAGCTCAACTCATCTGCTTCGAACTCTGGCTCTGTTTTGATAACAATATCCGCCATTTCCTGCTCATGCTCCGTTTCCGGCTGTTGCTCTTCGGCTTCCAGGGGCTCCGTTTTAATTTCCACATCACACGCCAGATCCTCAGGCAATTTGGCGTCGAGCTTGCTGACCGCCACCAATTGGCCTACATTGCCATGTATATCAGCATATTCGACCTGACCGCACAGCTCCTTGCTGTGCTGCCGATGTAGCTGCAATCCCTGGCGCGTCTCAAAGTGCCGGCGACATACCGCGCAGACAAAACGGCGCACATAAAAGTGGCTGCTCATGTGCTTGGCCAGACCGGCGGCATCGCTACAATTCAACTCACAAATCTGTATAACGAAAAAGAAGAAACATCCGTTAGATTATTGAAAATATTTATAATTGTATGCATAAATTAATCGGCTTAGAGTTGCCAATTTTCTAATATCTTAAAATCAAAAAAATTGCATATAAAAAAGTATATATGACAAAATTGTGATTCACTATCTTAGGGTATAAAAACTAGTAAAAACTAACAATGGGCACACTGTGCTCAGAACCCCGGTAGTGACATCTCTCTCGCACTTACCCTACAGCTTGATCCATTTACACCGCCCGCATGCTTGCGAAATTCGTGCTCCAGAATCTCTTCAAGCGTGTTGCACCAGACGCCGCATCCATAGCAGCAGAAATGTCGATTTAGCTGATGGTTTATCTGATGCGAGGCCAGCGCCAGATGATTTTCACACGTAAAGCTGCAAATTTTGCATGAAAATGCATCGAAAGTGTCAGCCGGGGCAATATTTTCACAAGGTGACGTCACAAATAACTGTAAGGCACAGAATCACACTGTCACACTCAAAGATATGTTTGCATGTATGTGTGCTGAGATTATGTGCTACCTTTTGCTGCTGATCGAACGTGCCGAGGCTCGCTATGAATTTAAGCTCATCCTCGGATTTGCAGTCATGTACCGGCACCGTTATCATATTTGGCCGCTCTTCGATGATTTTCATAAAGCTGCCCCCTGAAAAAACAGCAATCATTTTACAGATAAATTGAAACAAAGCTAACGGTATAGTGCGTAGTAAAAATAGACGCAACACATGCAAACCCACAGCCATGCGCACGCACACAAGCACATACGCACACATAGGTACACAAAGGCACATTGTCAAAGCAAAGGCACTCATATTTACCGCACGTCATATCTAAATGCGGCGCATCCTCATCCAACTCCAACTTTATTTTTGTATCATCAATATCAAGTTCTTCCTTTTTTATTACAATTTCCTCGTGCATCGCTTGTTGGCGTAAAAAAAAGTGCGCAAAATAAATTACCGCTGCGATCAGTAGATGCTATCGACTTATGTCCGAAAATGTATCGAATACAACCTTTGCCGCATCGGCGATATATCGTTAAACCTCAGCTACGATAGCTACATATCGATAGATTTTCATGTGCGGAGCACGAAAACAATAGTCGATATAGTGTACACTGAACTGTAACAGAACAAGAGATACTGCTATAAAAAACAATAAGCAAACAAATTGTGTTTGCTTTAAGATTAAAATTGTTGATTGGCTGAAGTCTTTGTCATTTAATTATTTTAAACGAGGCAGCCAACAACAAATTTAACAAAGGAACGACTTATAAACAACTAATGTCTTAATTGTAAGAATAATTTTATGCTGACATTCTGCGAGCGCGTAAACAAAACAAAATAAGAAAAATGAGCAACAGCGAGGATTCACAGCAATATCTCACTGATATGTTAGTCAAAGAGGAGGACGAGGCGTCGGGTGGTAAGCAATTAATCAATACAATATACATAGGTGCTTATAGACATAATTGCTTTGCAGACGAATCGGACCGACAGGACGGACATGGCAGCATGCTGCGCGAACAGGATCGATTTTTGCCCATTTGCAACATCATTAAGATAATGAAGGTGCCCGTGCCGCAGAATGGCAAAATAGCCAAAGACGCCAGAGAGTGTATACAGGAGTGCGTCTCAGAGTTCATATCATTTATCAGCAGCGAGGCCATCGAGCGCAGCGTCGCCGAGAACCGGAAAACAGTTAACGGGGATGATCTGCTGGTGGCCTTCAGCAATCTGGGCTTCGACAACTATGTAGAGCCCCTCTCCATTTACTTGCAAAAATATCGCGAGGTGAGGTGGTGTCTTAAATTAACTCTCTTAATTGTGACAATTTCGACTTACCTAGTTTTCTTTCCCGCTGCACAGTCAAACAAATCGGACCGAAATTTATTTCTGGAGGGCAGCTATATGCAAACTGACGACGCTAACGAGTCGGGCAAGCATTAGCTATCTATTATGGGGGCTTATTATTTAAGTTTTTGGTACTCTTGCAGAGGCTATTATAATCTCGAAAGAATTGTACACATTTCCATTATTGTATTAATAACATAGCCATGTCCGTCTGAATGTTTCTATACAAACTAGTCTCTGTTTAAAGCTATCCCTTTGAAACTTTAGTAGGGTCTTATTTTTTTTTTTTGCAGGCAATGTGTCTCTGGCCGGAATTGGACCACTATAGCTTATGGATGGGAGCTATCGTACAGAAGTAAATCTTAAGAAGAAAACCGTTTGATTTTTCAATCCTAAAAACGCAACTAGACGTCTGCAAGTGTATTTAGTCTTCGGCATACCGAAGTCTATTCTTTTTTTTTTTTAATTTATGAATTATATATACATATATATATATATATATAGTCAAGGTTTTACTTTTATGGCAAGTAGCTTAGTAATCTAATAGTTTCATTTAATATGTATATTTTATAAGACACCAAGTACTTTTGTATATTCTACAGGTTTACATATTTGTATATGCTTACTGATATTAAAAGGAGTATGATGAATTGTATTGTGTTGTAACTGTGCGAGTGTTTAAAATCATGACATTCTTAAGGATACAGTTGAGTTGTAGCTACGAGAAGAGGATTAGTACCTCTAGCTTAGCTAAATGCTTGCAGATTTCTTAAGTACTTGTTCGATACTAACATTTGGTATTTGAAGATAAGGATGATTCTTGATATCCCAAAACCTAAGAGAACAAATGTTTTATTCCCTAGCCCGTCGACAGGAATCACGCTATCGATGTGCTGATATATGGACTTTCTTAGCTCCTTGGGGCAAAACGAAGAGGAAATATGCCAAAAAATAATATGTATTTGTTATTTTAATTAAAAAACAAAGTTAAAGTTGCCACACAATTTAAAAATGAACTAAAGCAGCAGCTAAACAAGGAACATTCCGTGTATAAAAGTTAAATAAGGCTATAAGGATTGAAAAATCACTGGACTACCACATAGACTACATACTACATATACATATACATTTATGTATATATTATGTATATGTATATATTATATTAGCTACTCAGTTATGTTTAGTATGTGGAGGGGAGGGTTCTACCTAACAATAGCGTAGACGTGATGCTTAGTTTCATAAATACAATTATAAGAGATACTTACGTATTAAATATTATAAATTATTTGTGACTAACTCTAGGCTAAAATGATGTGGCTTATAAACATGGGGATAGTACTCCAAACTAACACATTATCAAATGACACGGTATACTTTCGCTTTGACTGTTACAGCATTAGATCCTCACACTCTATAGGCTCATCCTTGACGCGCAGCAGCTGGCTGCTCTCTATGACGGATTCGTTGAGGAATATATTGCTGTCGTTGTGCTTTAAATGCAGCGTGGGCATGGCGTCCGGCAACAGATGGCCCGGCTTAATGAAGCAATAGCTCTCAAAGTGCTTGCAGCAAATGTGCTTCGAATTGTCCCACTTGGCGATGTGTTCGATTTTCAAATTGTAGCACCATTTGACTCGCTGATTGCGATGCTCAGGAAAGTCCTGCAGGGGTAGCTGTACATCCTCCACACCGCAAATGAGACAGCTCATCGCTTTGGTGGGCAGGTGCACGGCACAAATGTACTTGCCGGCGTGGCGCTGCTCATCCCTCAAATTAAGCGCCTGACACCACTGATGCAGCAGCTGGGGATCTGTGCGCAAAGTTGAACAGAGATTAGACAAAGCAATGTCTTGGTGGGGTTTAATATTTACCGCTGGGAAACTTGTGCAGCTTGACATGTCCATCTGGTTGGCAATCCTTAATGCAGCAGCGTGGACCTGTCGCTGGCGGCTCGGATTCCTCGTTGTTCGGTGCCAGATTGCGCGTGGGTACCGCATTGGACATAAGACGACGCACACCAATAAGTTGCGGATCAAAGTGACGACTGCAGATGAGTTTTGTGTTGCGCTGCGACTCATAGAAGCGCATGCCCGTCGCCTGCTCCCATTTGCGTATGGCGCTAATATTGTTTGGCAGCCGGAAAAGCTTGATGCCATCGCCGCGTGGACGACGGCAATAGGGCAAACAGCATTGCTTGATTTTCCAGGGTGGCAGCTGACCCGCCGGCTGTGGATCGCAGCGTGAGCGATACTCCCGCTTGATGTGTGGCTCAGCCGGAAATTGCTCGGCATTATCATTATCATCATACTCATCGTCGCACTCCTCCAGTATGGTGTCATCCAGCTCCGCATCATAGTCCTCGCCCTCACTGCCCGCTTCCGCGTCGCTGTTGCGCTGCTGCATAAACTGCTGTTGGCTTTGCTCGTTCCTGTACAGATCTTGCGGAACATTGTCGCCCAGCTCCAGTGTGGGTACCGCCCATGGACGCAGCTTACGCAGGCGTATGCAGTGCGGCTCAAAGTGTACACTACATATCATTGTCTTCCAAGGTCGCCGCTCGTCATATCTGATACGTAAATTATGCATCCAGCGATGCTGTAGCTGCCGCGAGCGTGGGAATTTATAGATGTGAACGCCATGCTGTGAACGCTGGCGCTGGCAGTGCACCAGCGAGCACTTGTCATAGCCAGACTTGACGGGATTATAGATTGTGTCCTCTTCCTGCTTAATGCTGGGCAGGCGTAGCTGTAGCTGCAGTTGCTGCTGCGAATCTCTCCAACTACTATTGGTGTAGTTAAACTGATTGTCTTCCTGCTCGTCGTCGCCCTCGAGCAGTTGCAACTCTGGTACGAGCATGCTCAGATCCTCTTGCTCCTGATCATACTGCTCTTGATCATCATCCACTTGCTCCTGCTTCACTGGCAAGCTCTGGTCGGCACTGCGCTTTTCCTTATCCAGGCGCAAACTAAGCGCCGCAAAGTCATTGCCAAAAAGCTGCTTGGGCGCCCGGGCGCCAAGTTTCAGTGTGGGCACGCTGCCATGCATCAGTCGCATGTTTCCCAGGCACATGGGCTCGAAGTGTGCGCTGCAGATACGATATCGCCAGCGGTACTCCGGATCGAACGGCACCTGTGTATTGTGCTGCCACTTGGCGCACATGTCCGCCGAGTGTGGAAACTTGTGCAGCGTAAGATTTTCGCTGGTCAAATGATTCGAGCAGCCATCGATCTGACAGAACTTGCTGGACTTGCGCGGTGGTGCGGGGCAGGGCAAATGGAGATTTATATTCAGCTCTGTCGCATCATCGTGCGGTTCGGTGGGCACTACAGCGTCTGCCGACGCATCAGCCGACTGATCCACACTCGTCTGCTCTGGCTGCACATTGAACTCATTGTCATAGATATCCCCTAGGCGGCGCGATCCCAGACGCAGCGTGGGCATTGCCCCACGCCTGATACGCGAGCCATTAAAGCACTCGGGTAGAAAATGCAAACTGCAGATGCGAAAACGCCACGCAAAGTTGATGTCCACATTTACCTGGGTGTTGTGCATCCATTTCTCCATGGCATCCAGCGATGTGGGAAACTTGTGTAGCTTGAGACTGTCATTAACATCCAGCGAGGTCACATCGCAACCCCGCACGCTGCAGTGGCGCGCGCTGTAGGTGAGTCCGTTGCCGACAATACAGGCACTGCCCACTGTTGTGGTTGGGCCCAGTGAATTATGTGACAGGGTATCGGCATAGCTTATAATTGGTTTTGTGTCCATTTGCTCGTACGTGGTGCACTTCTCAACGTGACCCACTTCGAGCAGCACCTCTAGCGCTTGCTGCTGATCATTGGCCTCGTACTCCTCCTCCTCATACAGCTGTTCTGACTGTGGCTTCGGTTCCAGCTTGACAATAGAGTGCAGCTCTTGCTTGACAATTGGCTCCGGCTCCAGCTTGACCGCGGGCTCTAACAACTGCACTGCCTCGCAGCTGCCTATCTGCTCATTCATGCGCTGCCACTCCTCCTCCGAAGGATTCTGATGCAACGCTGGCGCTTCTGGGTCACGTTCCGGCAACTCCAACGTCGGCATGCTCCAGGGTTTTAGGCGGCGAGTGGTCTCTGTTACGCAGATGGCCTCAAAATGTCTGCTGCATACCTTATACATATAACGCTGCTGCTCGTAGAACACAAGCTGCATGTTATCTAACCACATCTGGAGTACATCCCGACGCGTAGGCATGGCGTGCAGGCGGTAGTCGTCACGTGGTTTGAGTGTCCTGCAGCCACGCACCGCACAGCTGATAATTCGTATGCGCACGCTATTTCGCGCAGCCTCGTAATTGGCGTCCAGCAACTGCTCCTCTGATGAATGCTCTGGAAAATGGTTGACACTGTGTTCATAGAGCATGATCAAGTGCAGTGGGCAGAGCTTGAGCGGTTCCTGAGTATGCTGCTCCAGACCCAGATACGACATCCACAAATTACGCAATGCCTCCTGCTGTGGCAGCTCATATGCGATTCTTTGATAGGTCTTCTGAAGTTCCATACACTGTGGATAGCAGCAGTCGTAGCCCATGGCTATTCGTTTGCCTTTAAGCTGCGATTGCGGCAGCTCCGCGCTTTGATGTATACTGTCTAACTCATCGTGGCCCAGCTGCAGCGTGGGCACCGAGCCTAAGTGTAGACGGCCATTCTCTATGCAGCTGGGCTCGAAATGTGCGCTGCATATCCGCATGCCTTGCAACTGCTCTCTGCTCGGCTCGAGGCGGAAATTTTGTAGCCATTTCTCCAAGACCCCTCTAATCCTGGGCAGTCCGAATAGCTCCACATTATCCACATCCTTGGAGCGACCACAGCTGGGCACAAAGCATATATTCACATCCTCCTCCCATTTTGCCGGATTGGGCAACAAATCCAACTCATCATCGTGACCCAAATGAAGTGTAGGTCGTGCACCCGGACGCAGCTTGTACGCACTGAAACAGTGCGCCTCGAAGTGGCGTTCACACACGTGCACCTCCTGGCCGCTAATTGACGCAGCATCGATGCGCAGATTGTAACACCAGTCCTCCAGCTGAGAGGCACGTTTGGGCACTTTGAAAAAACGACAACGCGCTGCATCCTTCTCCCTAACGCAGCCATTGACCAAGCAGCGCAACTCATTGACTGGCCGGCTCAGCTCCAGTGTGGGCACCGCGTCTTCCTTCAGCTCCCCGGTATCAGGGTCAAAGCAGTCTGATGTAAAATGTGACTGGCAGACCTGAAAGAGATGAGGTTTGAGAAAATTAGCATCGAAACTGGTTTATCAACTCGGAGTGGACTCCTTTACATGACAATGTCTCTGCGCTCACCTGAAATCCATCGCTGCTGGCCTGCATGGAGCGATGCTTGCAGTTGGCTGCCCACCTGCGTATGGTGGGCCGATCTGTGGGATAGGCATAGAGACGAACCAGATCGCTGCGCTGTTGGAAGCAGGTGAGCACCGAGCAGTAATTGGCCCAGATATACTGCAGCGCCTGCTTATTTTCCTGGCTATCTGCAATATTGCCATTGTGCTTGGCATTCGGTATGATGTGGCCCTGATGGCCCAGATTTAGGGTAGGCACTGCCCAACTTTGCAGCTGCTTCTTGCAAATCGCCTCCGCTGCGAAGTGACGCTGGCATACAAAGAGATTCTGCGTATCAACGAGACGTGGCTGCTGTTGTGTGTTCACCAGCCATTTTAACAGGGCCGTTTCGGCGCTGGGAAAGCGAAAGAGACGCGTTAGGGCATTGCCCTGCTGGCCGCAGGTGGAAATGCAACAGGTGCGCAGTTTGCCGCGTGGACTGGGACTGGCACTGGGACTGACTGATAAGGTTGGCGGCATTTCTGTTTTGATACGCAGCGGCAACTCCAGCGGTACAGACTCGGCTACCGGCATGGCATCCGAGCTATCCAACATGGTATTCTGATATATATCCGCATCGTTATGGTTAAGATGCAGCGTAGGCACAGCCCACAGCTTAGGACGTACTGCACCCAGGCATTGCGGCTCAAAGTGCCGCATGCAGATGCGATACATGTAATGGCGCTCCGGATCGTACTTAATTTTTGTATTGTGCACCCATTGGGCGCAGGTTCGCGGGCACACGGGCAGCTTGGTGAGACGCACATTGTCCGTGTATTTGGAGTAGCAGCCGGGCACAGCACAGCGCAGTTTCATGGCCATGCTAGAGCTGGATATTTGTTCGTAGGTTTCCTGCAGTTGGCGCAGCACAGACTCAGGCAGATCCGCGGGAAGTGTCACCTGCTCAAACAGCTGCATATAATGCATGACGCACAGTTGGGCAAGGCTAGCCAGCTGCGGCGGCGGCAATTGCAGCCACTGCAGCCAGGCATGCTGCACCTGCGGATGCTCGGGCAGAGCATAGCAGCGGTATAGATTAAGCCGTGCACACGGACAGCTGGGCACCAGGCAGCCACTGGATAAAGCCGAGCTGCCATTGCGATAAATATTGTTCGCTGCGTGGCCCAGCTTCAGGGTAGGCAGCGTCGCCTGTGGCTCAAAGTGCTCCTCGCAAAGAAACGCGTGTCTGGTGTTCATGTGCGCCGGTAGCTTTAGATTGTGAAGCCACTTGCGCAGCAGCAGTCGATCCTTGGGCAGTCGTTTCAATTGAACGCCATGCAACTCCGGTTCCTTGCCACAACTGGGCAGGCAACAGCGTCGTTTAGTCGTCACCGGATCCGGAGGCATCGTCAGCAGCTTCCTTTTGCGGCAGTGTTTCAGGCTCCAAAGCCGAAAAACCGAATGCTGCGGCTGTGCATCGTATATGCCCAAGGATTGGCCATTGCAGCTATAGCTCAATGGCGTGGCATGACCCAGATTCAATGTGGGCACCGCATTCTGCTTTAGCTTACGTGTGCCCAGCATCTCAGCTTCGAAATGTTCGACGCACACGCGTCCCACACAATCGACGAGATCCAGCTGCAGATTGGCGCTCCATTTAAGCAGCTGCTGCTGATCTTTGGGAAAACCAAAAGTACTCAGCTGATGACTTGCGGTGCGCTCCTTGCGGCAATGTTTCAAGCAACAAATAGGCGTCACATTGTTTACCGCCTTTTCGCGGCGTGGCGGCAACTGTATTGGAAGAGTATCTGGCAGCAGGAGCTCGTCATCATTGCCAGGTATATCTTCATCATCATCATCTTCATCAGCATCGAGATGATAATTGTCAGCAGAATTGTCATCGCTGTGCTGTTCCGCAAAGGTTTCCACTAGCTCTAGGGGATCAAAATAGCCATGCTCCTGCAGTTCCTCTTCCTCCTCATCCTGTTCCTGTTCCATATCAACTTCAGGATCTTCCACCTTCTGCTGCTGCTCGCCCTCTTCATCCTCATCCTCATTTTCTAACTCCTGCTCAGGGGTTTCCTTCTCCTGCTTCTCAATTTTTATCTTCCCCAGCGACTCCAAGCTGCCCGCCTCCTCCTCCTCTTCCTCCTCCTGCTGCATTCCTATTTTAATGGCCTCATTGTCAAAGACTACGCCCTCATCATGGCCAAGTTTCAGCGTGGGCACCGCGCCCGTCTTAAGCTTCAGCTTGCCGCGCACCATGGGCTCAAAGTGATCCGCACAAATGCGTCCGCGACATTGATCTGGCGCCAAACGTAAATTCACGCGCCATTTCTCGAGCAGCTCCTCGTTGCGCGGATAGCGGTAGGTGCGCAAATCATTGTCAATGCTACGTCGTTTACGACAGTGCGCCAGCGCACAGGTGGGCGTAAAAAAGCCCGGTATATTCTTTGGATTCTCATATATGTTTTGTTCCTGGTGGCCCAGCTGCTGTGTGGGCATGGCCCAGCCACGCAGCTGTTTGCCATCGATGCAGCGTCGATTGAAGTGAGCGCTGCAAACGCGCGTTGTCCTGTCCACATCGGCGGCGCTAAGGCGGAGATTGTGTCGCCACTTGGTCTGCTGCTGCTTGCCAGTGGGAAAGGGAAACAGGCGAGCACCATGCTCCAGCCGGCTGCGACCACAGCTGGGCACACAGCACTTCAAGTCCAACACAGATTTCTTGATCTTCACCTGGAAATTAATGTCGAAATGAGTTGGTTTTAAGTAGCTTATCGTTAAGAGCCGTCTGCTTACCTGTGTTGTGTTTGTGTCCGTGGCCTCTGACATTGTTATGTCCGGCTTGATGTCCTCATCCAACTCCTGCTTGATGCTCAGTCGCTGATTCTCATGCACACGTCGCGGTCGTCCAAACAAGTTGCTCTGCAGCTCCTCGGGATTAACCTGATACAGATCTTCGGTCTCTTCATGGCCCAGCTCCAGCGTGGGTATGGAGCCAATATTGAGACGCGTCTTGCCAATGCAAATGTCCTCAAAATGCGCATTACAAATCTTGTAACGCTCGCGCTCCTTGAAGTTAAGATGTTCCAGGCGAAGATTGTGGCGCCAGCGCTGGAAGAGCGATGGGTCCTTGGGAAAGCTATTCATTTGCGCCTCATCAAATTTGCGCGTTTTGCCGCAGGTGGGCACACAGCACTTGAACACAGGATCACCATAACGTTCCTCCGGCTTGGGATTGGGTATCAGCTCGATCTGGCCATCATCGTGCCCCAGAACCAATGTGGGTATGGCCCACTTGTACAGGTGTTTGGGACCAATGCAGTCCGGCTCGAAGTGCCTGTTGCAGATGCGCATGCCATAGCAGTCGACGGGATTCATTTTGAGATTGTTGCACCATTTCCAGAGCAGATCTTCGTCGTCGTTGGGAAAGCGGAAGAGACGCACATCCGGCTGCTCCTTGGATGCATCGCAACCTTCAACGGCGCAGTGTTCCTCAACAAACGACTGCGCCTCATTGGGATAAATATCGTCATCCTGATGGCCCAGCTCCAGCGTTGGAATTGCTCCTGTGCTCAGACGCTTGCCGTTAAACGAGTGCGGCTCAAAGTGCAGCGAGCAGATGCGATACTGTTGCCGCATGGCGCCTCTCGGCAGCATGCGAAGATTGTGCATCCACTTGCGCAACTGGGTGCGACTGTGCGGCAGCCGGAAGAGCTGTACGCCCTGTGCCCGCTGTCGACGGCAGCTCTCCACAATGCAGACGCGCTGCCAACACAGCTTGTTAGCCCTCACCTTGGCTGGGTTTTGGTAAATCTTGTAGCCCGGTGGCGTATTGAGATCCAGTGTGGGCACCGCCAGCGGCACCGGGCATTTCTTGCTCAACACATTTGGCTCAAAGTGGGCGGAGCATAAACGCCTTTGGGCGCTGCCGACCAGCGGCACTTGTAGATTATGCGCCCATTTGGCCAACGTTGTGCGATTGACCTTGGGGAACCGATACAACTGGACATTGTGCAGAGCGCGCACCTTGCGGCAGTGCGGCAGGCAACAGCGTGGCACCCAAGAGGCCTTCATGGCGGCTCCGTCAGCGCCAGCGCTGCGAGCGGCGGCTCTGTCCGCGTTGAGATGCGTGCGACGCTTGTAGAGCATCTGGTGTTCTGGATTCTCAAAAAGATTCTCAATGTTGCTGGCCAAATTGAGGGTGGGTATGGCCCAGGGTCGCATGCGTTTGCCAATGCAGTGGGATTCAAAGTGCAGATTACAGATTCGCATGCTAGGAAGCTGGGCAATGTCCAGCTGCAGATTGTGCGCCCATTTGGCAAGCACCTGCGATTCTTCGGGCGGACGATAGAGCTTGATGTCATCTACGCTGGGATTACGCTTACAGGTCTCCACGCAGCATTCACCCTGTTCCTCGCCATTGTTGGGCGCACTGGGACGCGTATAGGACTCGGCGACCTGCTCGGGCGTGGGCAGCGGGTAGGCTATATTCTCGTGGCCTAGCACAAGCGTGGGCACAGCCCACTTCTCCAGGCGCTTGTTGCGCAGACAGCGATCCTCAAAGTGCACCTCGCAGATGGCATCATTGAATAGTTTGGTGCCATCCGGTACGGGTCGCTGCAGATTGGCGCACCACTTGGTCAGAAGGGCGAGATTGCTGGGGAAACGATGCAGATTGGCATGATCCCGATCGCGATTGCGCTTGCAAACGGCAACGCAACAGGTTTCGCGTATGTTCAGCTTCTTAATCACATCCGGATTACGATGAATGTCCTCGTCATCATGGCCCAGATGCAGTGTGGGCACCGCAAACGGTCGCATACAACCGCCAATGCAGTAGGGTTCAAAGTGTAGACTGCATATCCGCATGCCCTTGTGCATCTTGTCCTCGGGTATCTTCAGATTGTGGCACCATTTACGCATCTGCTCTGGCCGCCTGGGTATTGTATGGAATGTGATGTTCTCATTGTTGTGGCGTTTGCTCTCGCAGCTTGGCACACAGCACACGTCCATGCTGTCGCTGACATTCACGCCAGACGATGAAGCGCTCATGCCCATGTAGGATGCACTCAGCTCTGGATCTACATAGTGCGAGGCCGAGCTGGCCGACGATGATGTGGATGCCGCCGAATGACGCTGATATTTATGATGTACATGTTGCTGCAGTTGCTGTTGATGCTGTTGCAGTTGATGCTGCTGCAATTGCTGCTGATGATTGTGCGTGGGCGTCGAAGGCGTCGGTGGTGGCCATAATTCATTCTCGTAGATGTTGAAAGTGTCATTGTGGCCCAGATGCAGTGTGGGCACAGCGCCTGGTGATAATTTGCGCAATCCGAGAGCTTCCTTGATAAAGTGAGCACTGCAAATTTTGTGGTTCTTGCCGCGATAGACAGCCGGATCGAGGCGCAGATTATAGCACCAGCGTCGCAGCAGTACTTCATCTCTGGGAAAGCGATACAATGACATGTTAAAGTCCGAGGAGCGACTGCGACGGCAAAAGTTGAGGCAGCAGCGTTTCTCTTCCACATACAGGTTCTTAGGATTGTCGTGAATCTTGCCGTACTGGGCGCCCAGATGTAGAGTGGGCACAGCCCAGGGCTTCAGCCGGAACTTACCAATGCAGCGCTCCTCGAAATGGCGGCTGCAAAAATGTCGCGGCTCCTTGGCCTGGACGGGTAAACGTGCATTCTGGCACCACTTGATCAGGCTCTTGATGTCCTTGGGAAAATTATAAAACTTGAGATTGCTCTCGCCGCGTTGGCTGGTGCAGTTGGGCATGCTGCAGCGCGCCACCTCGCCGGTGGTGAAGGTGTTAGTCAGCTCACGATTCTGGTACAGATTGGCTACATCATCGTGACCCAGGTTGAATGTGGGCACCGCCCAATAACACAACGAATAACGATTGATGCATCGCTTAGGAAAATGCATACTGCAGATACGAAAGCTGGCATAGCTTGAGGCCGGAATATGGAACATTTTGAGATTGTGCAGCCACTGATGCAGATACTTTTCGTCCTTGGGAAATGTAAAGAATTGCAGCGTGGGACTGGTGCTCTTGCGCACACCGCACAGCGGCACACAGCACAGCGCATCCTCCGATTCGTCCAGCGTGGAGGAGTGTGCCTGCGGGCCACCAATTGCTGCGCTGCCACCATGCAACGAATTATCGCTGCCGTAGGCATTATTATAACTACTCTCGTGCAGACTGTAACCAGACTCGCTGGTGGAGTTGCTATAGCTGCGCTCCAACTTCACATTAGCCTCGCTCTTCAGCGTCGAAGCATACAGCGCGGCACCATCCGCATTCGCCTGGCGCTGCTGCAGCAAGGAACTAAGCGCCGCCGTTGCGGGCAAGGCATTTGTCTTGTGCTGCGTTGCTGTCACTAAAAAGAGCGTGGAGTTTAGCAAATGTTTCAAATGTTTACTTACGGATAAAAAATAAAGAATTAAACTCACTTTCTATGGTGCCCATGTGGCAGTCCTGCAGTTTGTAGTTGCCTTGCTGCTGCTGTGGGTGTTGCTGCTGTGCATGTTGTTGTTGTTGTTGTTGTTGTTGTTGCTGCTGCTGCTGCTGCTGCTGCTGATGTGCTGCTGGATAATACTTGCCACAAAAGTAGGGCGCCGCCAGTCGATGCTCGTGCAACTCTAGTGCCGTTTGATACCACAAGCGGCAAATAGGACAATCGTAACGCTGCTGAAACTTGTGCTGCGGCAGATGAGCGTAAAGCTGTTCCCGCGTTGAAAACGTTACAGAGCACATCTGCAAAATCAAAGACAATTAATTTATGTTCGATAAAATGGACTCCCTATACGCCCATTCATACATTGCACACAAAGCTATCGTATTCATGCTGCATATACTCATGCGACTCGCATTCGGCGATGTTGTCGAAGTGCTTGCCACAGTATTTGTGGCAAAAGAACTTGTCAGCGCGATGCAGTTGCTTGTGCTTCTGCAGCTCCTCAGCGCCCATGAACGACATAGGGCAGATGTTGCACTTGAATTCATACTCTTGTATGATACAGCTGCTCTCGGCCACATGACGCAGATAGACCTGCTTCTTAAAGAAGACCTCCTTGCAGCGTTGGCAAATAGGCAAACTTTCCGAAGATCGCTCCGTTTGCAGCTTGCGGCGCGGATAGCTGAGCGGGTTCTATAAAAATATAAGCAAATATTTAATATTTAATATTTTGTTTATATGGGAACATGTGAAAAGTTTACCTTTTGGCTCCCATAAGCCTCGTCCTTAATCGTTAGCTCAACCTTGGGACTTAGCATGTCGTCGCCAAACTCGGAAAATTTACTAAAATCGGCAAAGGGCGTGTTGTCATCGATATAGTTGGACTTGAACGCATGTTCGTCAATGGGTTCCGCTGCCAAGAAGAAAATTAAAATATAAAATGTTGATTATAATATGCAATAGAATTTATCTCAGCTCTTTATCGAACTAATTTCACTTTTGCTGACTTTGCACTCTAATGAAAATAATGTTAAATTTAGATATCTATTTTTATAGCCTTATCGACACAAATTTTATTTGCAAATTCGTTTTTTTATACGAATTGCGAATACAAATAATTTCTCATTTTCTCTACCTGTCTATAAATATTAATATTTTATTCAAGAAAATCTAAAATGCAGTATTTTTTATTTTCTTCACATTATAAAACAATGAAGGCGTGTACGAATTGTTTATTATTATGAATGCTTGCAAAGAAAATGCTCTAAGAAAAAACAGATTATTATGTCATCGTAATCATAAATCGGATTCGAATATATAAATCTGAATTATCAAAAAAAAATTGAGTTGGGCCAATATACAGTGCCAGAAATAGTACATTAACAGCCTACCATATGTAAAATTTGTGAAATACATTAAGATTTAAATAACTAATTTGAGTATAGTTAATTAAATATATACTTTTTAAAAAAAGCTAAGAGGAATTGCATTTTTTAGATTAGCTATACACGGAACCATTGAAAAAAAAGGAATTTATCTTCTAGAGAACTTTAGTTATTTTCCAGTTTCTATGGCTTACACACACAAACATATTGTTCAATTGTTTTTAGTCGTTCTTGCTGCTTTGATAAGCATGAATACAGAGATAACACGAGCGAGAGTGATTTTCTTTTTGCTTTCTTATATATACACATAAATCTATAGTTTGTACAATATTTCTTAATTTTCCACAAGCGCTATTAAAGGAAACGAAAAAAACAATTTTGTAAACAATTTTCTTTCCTATTGATTATAATAAGTAGTTATTGTATCATCAAATTGGTTTCGCTGGATATTATATATTTATTATACATATATGTATGCCCCGCCCTAATGGCTGTGAAAGAGTATTCTCTGCATACATAGGCTATAATCTATTTAGGAACGTACAGTTACATAAGATTCGAGACTTGAAAGTGAGAACCGTCAAACGCATAAACACAAAAGCACACACACAATCTAAAATCCATCAATAACTGGATGTGTGTATGTGTACATAGGCATTAGGGTTATTGCCGGTAATATAAAGCATCTATCTGAGAATATATATGTATTATATATTTATAATGTTACATACAATATACATATATCGTATGGATACATACACACGGACAGACCAAAACGCACTCAGAAACAGAGATACAGATACAGAACGTAGACGAACTGAAAAACCGAAAACTGAAAACCGAAAACCTAGCGAACCCAGCGAAAACCAACCGAACGAAACAAGCGCAAAAAACCTCAGCGTAACTCAACTCTGTAACAAAACGTTTTATTGATTTGGCGACGCCAAAAACGGAGCTAAAATTATGGCTACTTACGCTATAGGAAAAAATATAGGCACCCAAGTAACAGTAACTGTGTGCGCTCTCGCGCTCACTCACCTACACTCTCGGTCTTGCTTTTGTTACGCTCTGTGTGAATGTGTGCGTCTGTACCAATTAAAGATGGGGAGTGCCTAATATTTTCAACTGGACACGAGCACGAGCCAACAATTTGGTAACACGCACGCTCAAAATGATCAACACAACACTGAACACTACTTGTTCATATTTTAACCGAATTTACAGTTCTATGGAACGTATCCATTTCTTTTTATATATATCTTTGTATGACTTCTATGCATAAATATAGCTAAAAACTATTAGCAGTAAGCGTGACTTTAATCAAAATAAAATGATTATATAATATAAGGGGTTTATGATTTATGCTCTATTATAAAAATATAATAAAAATAAGATATTTTCACATGAGATTTTATTTTTTTTTTTTTTCAGTTTGTATCGTGCGAAAAATTAGCGACACGTGCCCATCTCCACGCCCTACTCAAGTAAAAATTGCTTATTACTGTTAGTTTTTGCATGTGCGTGTGTGTTAGTTTCGGTATGGGTATCGATATCCCTAAAGCTCGATACTTACATTTTATTATCATTTCACCGCTAGCATCGAGCGTGTGACGATTGAGGGCGGGCGCTGGTGGCGGGGCCATTGGATTCTGGAAATGTTGTTGTTGTTGTTGTTGTTGCTGCTGCTGCTGGTGTTGCTGTTGATGTTGTTGCTGGCGTTGTCTATCATCTGGCAGCTCCAATGGCTCGCTCTTGATATAAGGATACGAGCCATGCATTAAACTGTGCGGCATATACGAGCGTTGACTGAGCTGTTGCTGCTGCTGCTGTTGTTGTTGTTGGTATTGCAGCAGCTGGTTGTGCGCATAGGCCACAGTATTGGCCTCAAGGTTATACCCCACCCCAGCCCCAGCTCCAGCCGCAGTGGCAGCAGTAGGAGCAGCGCCATAATAGTGCGCGCTGGCAGCGCCCGTGCCGTATGCATTCATAATATTGTTGTTGTTATTGTTGTTGTTATTCTTGCAGGGCGCCGCATAAGCAGCGGCGGCGTGCGGTTGGTGGGGCGTGTAAGAAGCAACATGTGAGTACCAACTGTGCTGCTGTTGTATTTGTTTATGCTGCAAATGCTGCTGCTGTTGCTGTTGCTGCTGTTGGTGGTGGTGGAGGTGGTGTTGTTGTTGTTGTTGTTGCTGTTGTTGCTGGAGGTGGTGCTGCTGCTGCTGCTGCTGATAGTAGTGATGATGCTGATGCGAATGCGGTTGATTGTTGTGTTGTGACATTACGGGAGAGATAATCTCAATTTGATTTTGGCAAAAATGTTTACCGTTGCAATTATTTGTTAGAAATACACCCGCAGTGCACTGTTCTATCTCTCTCGCTCGCGCGTGCTATCTTTTTCATTTGGCGTCGTCTTTTATATACCAGTTTTTCAGTGTTCTGCCCCCCTCATAAGATGTGTGCGTTTTTGTGTGTGTGTGTATGTATCGAAATGTCAATTATATTCATTACGAGCTGAATTTAATTAAGACGGCGCTTGCAATCCAACTGGACACATTTTCAATTAGTTTGCACGTGAATACCAATTGGAATTTGTTTCACTAGGCGCGAGCATTTTAGTTTTCAACATTTTTTTTCGCTTCGATGTTTTAGCGCGACGCGACACAACAAACTCCTGCGTGCGTGCATGTGCGTACATATACGTGTGTGTGTGTGGTTGCTTAGTGATGTGATATCTCCTGGTGGCGCAGTAATATGCGATGTTTTATTTCGCGCAGTGTTATCGATAAGAAATTATCGTTAAACGGGTTAAGATGTAACATCTTATTTGAATTTGCCAATACCAATAAGAATCAAAAATGCAAAACATTTTCTAAGATAAAGGCTTTTCATTCAAACATAATTTGTTATTTTATTATGTTATTTTCGGCCCGATAACGCCTACTCGCTGCTGCAGCTGCTCTTTCAGCTGCTGATTATCTGTTACCAAATGCTGTGCCGCCAGCTCGTCTAGCGTTTCGCGCAGCTGTTGCTTTACCTGCGTTATGCGCGCCGAGTTTTTGGCTGAAATGGGCAGAATGTGCTTGAATTTTAGAACTCTGCTGGGGCGCAGTTCCTCAGGACACGCGGGTAGACCGTTGGATAGATCTTTAATGCTAGGCTTTAGATTTTGTAGAATCTGCTTCGCGCCCTCCTTGTCCATTTTGTTGAGCAACAGCACGCATGGCTTCTCCAGCAGCGTCGGATCGTACAGCTCTAGTTCCTTGTTCAGCGCATAAATGTTGCTCAAACAGTCCCGATGCGGATGCCGCGGACTCAGCTGAAAGCCAAATATATCCACCATGAATAGCAGCAAACGTGTGCGTTCAATGTGCTTTAAAAACTTGTGGCCCATTCCAAAATTGGCATGGGCGCCTTCTATCAGACCTGGCAGATCGGCGATGCTAATGGAGCGCAGATCGCTGTATTCAACGGTGCCAATTTGCGGGCGTATTGTGGTAACTGCGGGTCGAAACAAGATGGTAACAGTGATACAGTAGCCACAGGAATATCATTGCTTACACGGATAGGCGGCAATCTTGGGCTTGGCATTGGAAATGGCTTTTAACAGCGTGCTCTTGCCGGCATTGGGAAAGCCCACCAGGCCCACATCCGCAATCAGCTTGAGATCCAGATGCACTGTGCGACTCTCGCCAGGCCGTCCCAGGAAATTGTTGCCCGTGCAGCCACCAGTGCCGCCGCCTGCCACAATGCAGCTGGCCTCGTGCTCGTTTAGATCGGCCAGCAGTTTTTGCTGCTCATCGTACACCTGCACACCCAGCGGCACCTCGATGCGTTGATCCACGCCGCGTCGCCCAAAGATGCTCACTTTGCTGCTATCCTCGCCGCTGGTGGCCTGCACGCGTTTATCCCTAAGGTTCTGTGCCAGCTTGCGCAACGTCAGCCCTTCCTTAGCCACAAAGTAGACACAGCCGCCCTGGCCACCGACGCCGCCGTATTTGGGTAAACCATTGCCGCCATGGCCTCCGCGCACCGTCAAGCGCAACGTGTCCAGGAAATTGGAACGAAAGTGGGCACGCGCAGGCTGCAATGGTTGCTTTGTAATTCAATATTTATATCAGTTTATTTATATACTTACCGATTTTGTGGATTTTAATAGGAATTTAAATAACTGCACCATCGCGAAACAGCTGAGCGTTCACAGGGCCAGTATGCTGCTCACTCATTATCCAAGCAGGGCATGAGACATCGAGGCTAATTTTATGCGACTTATTTTTTATGTAAAACACTAAAAGCTAACTTATAAATAATAGTATATAATTCCTACGCCGTTGCATAGCAATAAATAATATTTTGATACACTTAATTCCATGATAGTCGAATTCTTTTTGAGGAGCAACTGCATTCGATAGTCACTGCATTAATTCATCGATATAAACAGCTGACTAGAGCACGTGCACTTTGTGTGTTTTGGTTCGGAATTTTTAGTTCCATTTGCCGATTGAACCTAATCACTCACTTAATTGCTTTCTTACTGTAGAGCTGAGTCATTCATTTGCTTATGTATGTTATGTTATATTTAATGGCTACCTAGCATTTAATATAACTAATTTATTTGTATGAAGTTGAAGAGCTGACTCAAAACGTTCAGTAGTTCCTTAACACGTTCAATTGTAGTTCTTCTGAACAGAACGACGCATCTCTAGTTTGCTGTTCTAAAACGTTTCTCTTTCAGTTTTTAGTACATACACACGCTGCGAGATGGAGCCGGGTATTTGCTACATTAAGCCGGAGTGGGTTCTAGCTATCTATAATTTTTACTGAGTTTATAAAGCTTGGCATTTTAATTGATCTAGATATTTGTTGGCCGAAGCTAATAGTGGTCCCAACAGCGAAGTGAACGTGTCGGTCGATGGGGCATCTAACAAGAGAAAACACGCGGAGGATGCCGGCTCTCCCAACGAATCCGGCAACAAGCGCGGCAATAAAAAGGAGCGCAAACGTGGCCAAAATAAGGTAAAGAGACATTTTAACTATAATGTATAATTGTACTTAATATTCGTTCCTTAGAACCGACCTGTGTTTAAAGACGAGCGCTACTCACATCTTTGCCACTCGCTGATAGATGGCGCCGGCGGTCCGCCATGTACCGTGCCCAACTGCCGTTATGTGCACGATCTGGAAGCGTTTGTTGCAGCCAAAGGTGTCGACTTGGGCGATGTTTGCTATGTGTATGCCACAAAGGGCTATTGTGGGCGTGGCGTCACCTGTCGCTTTGCCAAGGCGCACACAGACGCACAGGGCAGGAACATGAAAGCGGAGCCCTATGATGAGCAGGCGGCGCAGACTACGTGCAATGGCATCAGCTCAGGTTGAACTAAAATTGAACTTATTTTGTATATGTCTGTAATCATGAATATTGTTAAACAGAGCTGCAGGTGCGTCTGCGCAAGCACGACTACGACTTCAGTCGCACCAAGGAGCTGATAAAGCAGGCGGAAAAACTGCGGGATGTAAGAAAGCAGCAGGAGCAGCAGAAAAAGGAAGAAATACCAGACGACAAGTTAGCAGTAACAACAGCGGAGAGGACGCCCATTGGCAGTGCCATAGATGACAACCCAAATGGACGCGATGCTCAGCGCAAGCCTGTCATTGATTTTCGTGAGAAGCTAGTGCTATCCCCGCTGACCACAGTCGGCAATTTGCCATTTCGACGCATCTGCAAGGAGTTTGGCGCGGACATCACCTGTGGCGAAATGGCCTGCGCTGTGCCGCTGCTGAAGGGCCTGGGCCAGGAGTGGGCGCTGACCAAACGCCACGAGAGCGAGGACATCTTCGGCGTGCAAGTGTGCGGCAACAATCCCAATGTGATCACACAGGCGGCAGAGGTGCTGCACGAAACGGCGCGCGTCGACTACATTGATCTGAACATAGGCTGTCCCATTGACCTCATCTATCAGCAGGGCGGCGGCAGCGCGCTCATGCGACGCACCAACATCCTGGAGTTGACCGTGCGCAGCTGTGCAGCCTTGTCCGACCGGCTGCCCTTTACGGTCAAAATGCGCACCGGCATCTATGCGGACAAGAGTGTGGCGCACGAGCTGCTGCCGCTGGTGGAGCAGTGGGGCGCTGCGGCGGTAACGTTGCATGGAAGATCGCGCGAACAGCGCTACACGCGGCAGGCCAACTGGGCGTACATTGAGCAGTGCGCAGCCCAGGCCAGGCACATGCCAGTCATTGGCAACGGCGACATAATCAGCTATGAGGATTATGTGGAGCGACGCGCGCTGGCACCGCACGTCAGCTCTGTGATGATTGGACGCGGTGCTCTGATCAAGCCCTGGATATTCCAAGAGATCAAGCAGCAAAAGGCCTGGGCGCCCACATCAACGCAGCGCTTTGAATTGCTGCGTCGCTATTGCAACTACGGCCTGGAGCACTGGGGCTCCGATACCAAGGGTGTGGAGAACACGCGCCGCTTCTTGCTGGAGTGGCAATCGTTCCTCTATCGCTACATACCCGAGGAGCTGCAGCTGTCACCGCCGCAGAAGATCAACGAAAGGCCACAAAAGTATCGCGGACGCGATGAAATGGAAACCCTCATGAGCTCTGGCAATTCCGCCGACTGGGTAAAGCTCAGCGAAATGCTGCTGGGTCCCGTGCCCGAGGGATTTAGCTTTGTGCCCAAGCACAAGGCGAATGCTTTTTAGCGAAACGAAGAGGCCCTAAGAAACTAAGTTTAATTGTTAAAGAATCAAAGTTTGGTATAGCTTGGATTTAGGCATAAAGTAAAGGTTTAGCTCATAAGTTGTTAACTAATACTTTTTTCTACATGCAATTTATATCTTATATAATATTGTCGATTTTAAAAATTATGTAATAAATGCATAAATATGCTATGCTATATTAGTCATCCAGGAATAGCTTGTGATTGGTGAAAAGGGAGGTCAAAAAAAAAAACCTAAATAATCTTTTAGTTTATCCTCCCCATTATATCACTGAAATCTCGAACAAGCTTCCAACAGCTATTCAAATTAATATTTGATATAATTACCGTTCCACTCTAATCCTTCCTCGCAATGTATATTAAAAAAGACGATTGTTTATTATCCAAATAGTATAAAACACACACATCACTTCAGGTAGCTGAGAGCCTCCTCGACATCAGCTTTGGAGCCCAAGAATATGGGACTGCGTTCGTGTATCTTTTGTGGCACAATGTCCAGTATGCTTTTCTTGCCATCGCTGGCCAGGCCGCCGGCCAGGATCATGAGATAGGCCATGGGATTGCATTCGTAGAGCAGACGCAGTTTGCCATTGGGCGCAGATTTGGTGGCCGGGTAGATGAAGATGCCGCCATATTTAATGGTGCGATGCACATCGGCCACCATGGAGCCGACATAACGGGCACCGTATGGTTTGCCCTTGCTGGGATCCTTTTTGGCCGCAATATAGTTATAGACACCCGCCTCCCAATCACTGGCATAGCCCTCATTGATGGAATAGATCTTACCCTTCTCGGGCACACGCATATTGGGATCGGTCAAAATAAACTCACCAATGGCCGGATCGTAGGTGAAGCCGTTGACGCCGCTACCCAATCCCAAGACAATGGCTGTGGCGGAGCCGTAGAGAGCATAGCCAGCGGCCACCAGCTGATTACCGGGCTGCAGTGCATCCTGTACGGTGGGCACGCCCGTGCTCTTCTTGCGGTAGATGGCAAAAATGGAGCCAATCGAAACCAGGCAATCAATGTTGGACGAACCATCCAGTGGATCAAAGCAAACAATATATTTGCCCTGCGAAAATGTGGCGCAAATCAAATAGTTCGAATCCTCTGCTGAAATAATGCACTCACCTGTCGCTCTGTCTCGACCTCAATGACATTCTCATTCTCCTCGGAGACCATCAGGCAGGTGGTGTACGAGGACTTTAGCATATTGATGAACAGCTCATTGGACAGCACATCCAATTTCTTGACCTCCTCGCCCTGCACATTCACATCCCCCGCAATGCCGTGCAGCTTGGCAATGCCAGCCTTTCGCACAGCCGACGCAGTCGCCTTGATGGCCGTCTGTATGCAGTTCAGCAGCTGGGAGAGATCTCCCGTTGCTTCCTTGAACCTGCGCTGCTCCTGCAGCACGAAGCGAGTCAGCGTCATCGCATTCGAGTCAAAGGCGGGTCCCTGTTGAGTCATTTTGGCTGTGAATTGCAGCAGGCGGCAAATTAGTCAAGATTTCCAATTAATATCCTAGCGGGGATTGAGCAATATATAGCTATGACCAGGTGCGGCAACATTAACATCAAACTTGCTGTGTTAGAAGGAATATATTTGAGGCAGTATTACAAAGCTACTGATAACTCAGTTTGGCAACAAAAATTGTTTATATAGCCTGAACCCATTGGAAATGGCTAAAAAGTGCATATTGGATTTTTTTTTAATAAGAATTTTGTTTTCGGTTAATTTTCAAACAGTTCTATATTGGTTAGATGCGACTTATAAGGGTATATAAATAAAGTAAAATATATATGAATATATTTTTGCGGATGTAAGTCTTCTTTATAGTATTACTCATAAACTGATCAAATTATACCATATACTATTTGTTATTTTATTATTAATTTTCTTGATAATCATATTATAATGTTTAACATTAACATAATAATTATATGATATTACTTCATATATATATATATATATACATTTTATGTTAGATCAAGATATTGCTCATCCCTCGTTTTTTTCTTCATGTTATATACAAAATATTATATGTATAAATAAATAAAAACATTTATAGAATTACGAAGCTTAGATTCTTAGTAAGTACTAGAGATAAGAGAAGTGCATAGCTGAATTTAAATTAGTACATGGAATTGTTTTTCACAATCTTTCTAATCAATTGGGTTATAAAATAGTTTTAGTGGGTTCGGAAACTGTGCAACTATTTATAGGTTAGTTCTCGGCTACTTTAAATAATAATTTTGGCATAGACAAAGGTTGGTTACTTGCCTAAAATTATTTGGGTATAGCGAAGCAAAGAGGGGGAGGGGTGGGGGGTAACTAGTTGGGCAAGTTATAAATTAAAACTTGTGCTGCAAGTGGGGGAAAACAGGCAATTGGCAGGCAGCAAAATGTGAAGAGCGCAGGCGGAGGGGGAGAGGGAGAGGGTACTGAAGCAGTGCAAGGCTTTGATTTTTCACTTACAATCACCGTTACTGGCCGCCATGGTTGGGTGTGTTTAGTGTAAATAATGCGGTTCCTGTGGCTCCTTAAAAAACAAACAACAATGACACAAATTAAAGGCCAATGTCAGCCAAAAAGTGTGAAGGTCAAACGACAGACAGTTCCACAGAGAAGCTTGAGTGGAAAATTATTATCAGAAACTTGTCGGTTCCTCTCTGCGAGTGCGTGTGTGTGTGTGTGTGTGTGGTGTGTGGTTTTTTTGGCTAGCTGATAACCTGTTTGTTCTACTTGCTATTTAAGTATATATATATATATAGTATATATGTATGCAGATATCGGTTGAAAATGAGAAACCGGAACAAGCGAAAGCATGTATATATATTATTTTCTTTTGCGATTTCTCAGAACAGCGACACGTGCCCCTATTTTAGTTTTGGCGCAGAAAACACATGATTTTATTTAGATACGGCATATATCCAAATATATATGTATGTATGCATATACGTGAGCTAACTATCTATAAGTGCCGCCCACTTGGCTATAACTTTGCGCTGACCCGATGCCGATGATGCCGGCTCATCACATTTGTGGTGCTTCCTCGATAATGTATATGTATGTATATGCAGGTGTGCATACGTAAATAATAAAAACAATAGTACTTTCACTTACAGCGGAGGCAACGATAAACGTACTGATCAAAACAGACCACGGATGAACTGAGCAAAAAGGAGGGGCACCAACTGAACCGCAGTCGATGGCTGTACTGAAGAGACTGAAACTGAGCGATGTTGACTTTCAGCTGGCAATGGGAACAGAGACTGTGGCGACGGCGGCGAATGCAACGTCACAAATTTGTTGTGCCAGACGGGAATTAAAAATAAAAGAAAATATTAATAAAGGTGGGTATGAGCGACGGAGAAATACCCTAAAGAATAACTTATGAATAGAGCATGTTTATAAGACAGTTTAATAATGTGGAAAATAATAATTGAGATATACCCTGTAAAAATAAAAAGTAAACTCTTATTGAAGTTTTATATATATTCCATATGTCCATTTAGAAATTAACATGTATTCCTGTAAAATGAATTGGTTCAGACTTCATGGGGTATACCCTGTAAATAGCAGTTGCACACTTTGAAAACAAAAATTCTATCTGAAACAGAGTTTAAATATTCTTAAAATTTCTTATATCATTTTTTTGTTGACTACTTTAAACAAGCAACCCTTTTCAATGGCTTACAATAAAATAGGGTATTAAAAACAGATAACATGTAAATGTACGCCTAATCAGCAGGCATGTGTGAGAAAGAGAGCAAAGAACCAGAGAGAGGGAGGGAGACATAAACAGAGCGAGACATGCCCCCACGCAGCCAGCTGAAGCATATACATATATGCATATGTACAAGACGTATATATAGTATATATATGCAAATATATGTGCATATACATATATCTGTGTGTGTGTGTTTGTGCTGCTTGAGCTAATGAGCAGAGTTGTCCAACTCGCAGAAGAGGGCGTGAATGAGCGCAATTGCAAGTTGTGGGAGAACTTGAGAGATACAGAAAAAATGCGTCAAGTTGAAAGAAAATTGGCGTGCTGGCTTTCAATTTAAAGACAACTGTCTTTGGTTTATTTTTAAACACTTCAGTTATCAGTTAATTAACGTAATAGCTGCCCAAATAAACGGAGTAAAAATAACAAAAAAAAAAATTACATTTTTTCCTAGCAATTTTCGTTAACAGTCTTTCTAGCTGGTTTCCATAGATAAACACCCTGTATATACTTACCCAACGTAATGCTTATTAGCCAGAAGTCTGTGATTTTTTTTCGGTCGCCAGTTGATTTCTGTGGAGGCTCGACTCCAATTTGAGGTTTTAACCGAACGCCACAATTTTTGATAAGATTCACATTCACGACAGCTATATAATTATTATTTTATATGTATTTTGGGTTTCTTTCGTTTCGTACTACTCTCGATTTTAGTCAATATGTGACTGATTACGGCTAGTTTTAAAAAATAATACACATAAAAACACGCGCAACTTAGTTAGCTATAAAATTGATAAAGAAATATGTTTTTGTTTTTATAGAACTGTGCACTTTGAATCTTTGACGTTCGAAATGTAAAATTGTTACAAAAATAAAAGTACGTTTAATATTAATTTAAATGTTAGATTTGCCCATTTTAGAGTAGAACATGTGTTATATCTAGATTTAGTAACAATTTAATGGGGCACAAAGTACACAGATACTAAATATTTAAGCTGTATATTCTAGTGAAAGAACTTTCGTAACATAATTAGTTGTGAGAGTTTGTTCGTATAAACTGATATTATTAGATATATTTTGTTTCGAAATTGAATAGTATACAATTCAAGCTCTTCACGTATATCTGTTAGACAATTGCGAAGCTTATCGAAATCGAAGATATAAGAAGCAATTTAATTTTTACTCTATCTATATTCATAAGCTCGCAACATACCAGTTTAAGATGTTAATCCAAGGTCGCATTCAGCTGATATGACTTCTTAAGCTATATACATATAAGAAATGTACTGCACCATCTTAATCTTAGAAGTATAAATCTATATACAATTGCTTGTATTTAGAAAGAAGTTTAAGTTTAAATAAGTCTTTCGCTGATGTTAATCTTTGACAGATGAGATGGTATTAAAATGTACTTACCTTAACGGCAAACATATGGGGGAAGTTGTAAGCACGCCGGAACTTCGGCACTGGTACCCACAATTGCCAGTCAATTGGAAGTATTCAACCACTTTTGTGCTGCAAGTGGCAACAAAGTGTCTCACTAAATGGCTTGCTAATAACCCGCAATTATTTTGCCATTGTTAAGAGCACTTCGGAGTATTTCACCCTCGGCACACGCCCACATGGCCATGCGCCAGCCGTGTGGGCGTATGGGGAAGAGGGCGTGGCCGCAGCCATAGTCATGGCCATGGCCATAATACTTCAACCCTATGGAAATGTCGCAGTTTAACCTGATTAGTGCCTACTTTTTGTTGGTCCTCAATTGGATTTGATTGCTTGACGGGACGCGCCCCCATGTACTCGACGGAGGCAAGAAAGTTTTCAGTTTTAAGAACCATTTTCACATGAGTTTTTATTGAAAGCATTAATACTAAGCTGGCTAACACATCAATATAACTATGAAGAGAGTTACATACTCGCCGAGAGACAGGGTGAGAGTTCTTAAAATGGAAGTACTCGAATACAATCACTATATTTTAAATATTAATAATATTTTAATGTATATATAGGTATATGTGTATATACTTAGCTTAAATGTAACTGTGACTAGACCTGGCGCTCAATTGGGAGATCGTATTGTGATCATTATTTACAGATTTATAACGTTAATTGTATAGACTCGAAATGCAGACTGTTACGCACTAAAATACCAACAAAATTGAGAAAAATGTCGAAGAAATTAAACAAAAATACCAAATAACTTATATTTTGAATTATCAATGGAAAGCTTTCTGAGAAATATGAAATTAGTAGCAAAAGAAAAGTGATCTTAGCTCCATTATGCATTGGTATTTTTTGTGTATTTGTGGTATATTTTACAGACTTACAACGTGTTACGTTAAATTGTGTGTGTTGTGCACAAAAATACCAACAAAACAAAAAAATACCAAAAAATTAACAAAAATGTCAAAATAGACCAAGAAAAATACCAAGTATAAAGAAAATAGTGATTTATCTGGTAGTATGTTAATCTATTGATTGTGTATATCAGCTATGCTTTAAATATGAGATAAAATAAAAAAATCCTTTAATCTTAAACTGACGAGAATGTGGTATTTTGTATATTGTTTGGTATTTTTTGCACACTAACTGTTATAATTGGTCTATTTATTGACAATGTTCACCCACTTACGGCCTATGTTAGCTGATATAGCTTCGAATCACCCACAATGTCCACATCGCTGGAATTATCATCGTCTTCGCTGTCCGCCTCCAGATCGGAATAGTCATCTGTGGAGTAGCCATGCTGCAGGAAGCACATTTGCAGCTGCTGCTGCTGACTAGTGGCCGGTTGACCCAAGCCCGATGCCAGTTTGGACTTGGAATCTGTGGAGGCCGCTGATGGGCTGGTGATGGCATCGCCTTGCTGTTTGCTGCCCGGCTCGGTGCGTGAGAAGTCAACGGGTTCTGCGGGCAGAAAATTGCCAAAAATTGTACAACTAATTTGATTTGGGCCAAAAACTTTAAGAAAACTTTCATCAAAAGGCAGCAGGCTAATTGGCCAAAAGCATGAAAGTGCCAAAAAGTTCTACAAAGAAAAGTTTGCCCAAGAAAACTGGCTGCTGTCCACTCACCATTGGCCGTGTCGCGTCGTCGCAGCTGCTTCTTGTGCTTCATGCGACGATTCTGGAACCACGTCTTGACCTGCGTCTCGCTCAGACCCAGCGCCGTCGCCAGCTCGACGCGCTCCGGCGTCGACAGATATCGCTGCGCCTCGAAACGCTTCTCCAGACCCGATAGCTGCGGGTCACTGAACACGGTGCGCGCCTTGCGCCGCCGGCAATGCCGCAATGCATTCACGCCCATGCCCAGGCCGAGGGCCAGTTCGGGCACACAGCCGGGCGCCCCGAAGAAGGGCGCTCCTCCAAAAAGGCTGGCTGCAAAAGTGAGCTTCACATTAATTGCATTACACGCACAGAGTTTTGTGCTCCATAATTGAGTCGTGCACTTTTCCCGACAAAACTTTCGGGTGTTGCTAATGGCCATTGACACGAACGTACCTTGGGACAAAAAGTAGGGATCGACTGACTTGTACGTGCCCGACGATGGCGACAGATAGCCCAGTGTCATCTGCAAGAACCCATGATCGCCATAGCCAGCATTTGGATAAAGCACACCACTCGGACCACTTGACGCAACCGGCGGTGGTGGTGCCGGAGGTGCAGGTGGTGCTGTTGCAGCCGCAGTGGTCATTTGCTCGGCAGTTGGCCCAGAGCTCGAATGGGCATAGTGGGCGGCAGCTGCCCGTTGCTGATGATGTGCACTATAGTTGCGAATTTGAAGTAAAGAGGTGGATAATCAAACGCTTTATCTATAAGTCTAACTCCGTATACTACCCTTATTAATAAACAAAATCATTATAATTTCAGCTTGGATCATACTAAAAGCATAACCTCGCTTGGGACTCTAAACTCTCGCTCTTTAATTCTCCTAACGACTCGATCTTTAAAAAACCTTTCAATAAAAACTTTATAGGTATTGCTAGGAAAACTCGAGGTTAAATTGAATATCTGAACACTTATCAACTATCATTTCATAAGGCCCTTGGAGAAGTTACTTAATTATATCAACGATATGTCAATATACTTGATCTGGTCGAGGAATACAAATATGAAGTTATTTTGAAGAAACTTTCTGCCTCAGACTCCTCATACGGAAAAGTCGCCCAAATTTGATGTATACATCATTTAGTTCTTTTAAGAAGACTTGGATTCTTAATTGTTCGGATCGTAAGATATTTAATATATACGAAATCTCAAATGATAAAACTTGTATTCTTGGTAGTTCTCATCGTACGATATTGAGATAATAACGATATCCAATTTAATTATTTTAAAAATTGTAAAATTATTTACTCCTGCTACCATTTTAGCTGAAACTGAATACCGCTTTTTGTTGTGCAAATTACCTTAGGAAGCTAACAATTTCTGATTGAAACATTAAAAAATCAATTGCGCTTTCAACATAATCCTAAAGCTAAATCCAATTCTATTCTGTTTTTCTTTGCTGCTTAAGATTTAACAAGAGCTTCTACACATTTGCTGAAGATTTTAAAAACATTTCTAAATTTGCTAAAGGCAAGATATATAATATGGCTCAGCGACGTCAACATCATTTCATAATTTGATAGACTATATGAAAACCAAATCGAATTTAAAATCGGTAAATTACCTACACCTAATAACATTTAACCAAAACTGAAGAGCCCGATTTGTTATAGAGGTTTTCATTGTAAGCTAATAATTTATGTTGCAAAAATTAAAAACAAAAAATAAAAAGTACATTATCCATTACATTTTCGAATCGCTTCTAATAATACTACCTCCATATTTGCTTAAGATTCGAAAATAATTTCAAAGTGTGTTAAGAGGAAAATATAAGCACGAGCCAATAGCGTTGGGTTTTTTTTTTCAGTATTAGAATTAAACTTGTTTTTAATTTAATAGATAATAAATTTTAAAATCTTTTCTGACTCGACACTAACCGTTGACTGTGCATGGACTTGACGTAATCCTCGCTGGGATAACCCGACGCCGAGTGGTTCGTGGGGCTGTTTGTTGGGCGTGTCGATGCCGTCGCTGTTGGATTTGTTGGATATCGGTTATTGTCATATGCATTGGCACTGGCACCGGCACTGGATAACGTATTTGATATGGATATGGAGCTGTCACTAGAATTGCATCGGGCACTTTTCACTGTATATTTGTTGCACTTTTGATTGTGGCTGCTGCTGCTGTTGTTGTTGTTATGATTGCTGTGGTTGCTGTTGTTGGTGGTGTGGTTGTTGCTGGCACTATTTAAATTTTGAAATAATATATGCTCAATCGAAAATGGCGTTTTTGTGGTTAGCATTGTGGTCGTTGTGGCGGGACTCTTACTGCTGGCAACAGTCGTCGCCGCCGCCGCCGCTGCTGCCGCTGCTGCTGCTGCTGCAGTTGCAACTGGGCTGATGCTGTTCTCATTAAGCGTTGACATGTCCTGCTTGCGTTGCGCCTTGTCCTGGTATGTCCTGGCCGTTGCCGTTGCCGCTGCCGTCGCGCTTATGTTGTTTACTCGTTGACGGTCGCGTTGAGTTTGCGGCAATCACCGCACATCAACCAGCAAATCGCTCTAAGCGATGCTCCAGGCGATGCTCGAGCTGCACGGCAACGCGAGGCACAGCACAGCTCAGCCCACCCCCAAAAGCGAGCAATGCAGTTGCGGTTCGCTGTCGCTTAGAGGCACCCAAAAATATATATCTATATATATTTATATATTTGTGTGTGTATATATATATATATATATATGTATGAACACACCCCCATTTGCATGTGTAGCATATATGGTTGTCTCCCTCGCACAAAGGACAATGACAACAGAATGCAATTTAGCCATTTGCACCGCTTGATTTCGGACCATAATGCTGGCATTTTACCTATAAAACTATATATGTATAATATATATATATATATACCTGCGTATATAGTATTCTGATATGTTGGCTTTTAACTGTGTTATGGTTATGCACTTGCTAAGTTTAATTGGCCTATGTTAACCGCAAATAACTCGCTCGCAGTTGCGGTCGCTGCTAGCGTTGTCGTCGACGCCGACTGCAGCCGCCATTTTGCCCATAATTAACGTGTCATGGCCGCCATTGTGTTGTGCATGCATTAAATTCATTAAATGCCACAATTATTATAATTAATTTATCGACTGATGGCGCAACTGTGCGCCTGTTAGCTACCCAGACAGATAGATAGCTAGACAGACAGACAGACGGGCAGGCAAGCTGTCAACGCGGCGTATGCGTAATATGGCACACAGCTGATTGTTAGAGGCAAAAAGCATGCATGCACAACTGTACCACCATCACCATCAATTGAGTCTAATGTAGGTATAATACGCGTTAGCCTGGAGCTTTCAAATATTTACCCCCTGAACCGAGCAACCGCTAGCTTTTGTTCTAGACCATCTCTAAGCTCTGACAATTAGGCATAAAAAATACTTGTCCGTAATTCAATAATTTGGCATAGCCTTACACAAGCCACCCAGACAGCAGCAGCCCACAAGACCACCTCGCACGGGGGGTGTGTCCTGGCGTCCTGCTGTAGCCAATCAGAGCGATTTGCGCTCTGGGGTTGCCGCAACAAGCAGCTGTTTGTCCTTATCCCACGCGCAGCAACGCTATGGCAATGGGGCAGCACTTTAAGGGTTGGGGTCTTGGGGATGTGCGTGTATATGTGTGCGACTGTGAGAAACAATAACGACGGCAACGAGCTGGCTTGAATACTAGCATACTGCGCGTGTGTGTGTATGTGTGTATGTGTGCTATGGATGCGACCAAAAAGCAAGACAAATTTGCTCGTTTTATTAATAAAATAAGTCACGCAAAGTAAGTCGAACGTCATTATTAGGTTAAAGCCCTAAAGCGGACGCATTAGATGTACGTATGTACACACACACACACACATGCGCGAGTTTCTATATGGAGTATGAGAGCATAACTGTGCTGACAACTACACTGACATCAAAGAGGTGACATATAATGGGAGTGTTCCTCAAGAGATGACTTAAGACAATGGATCGCCAACAAACTATATATAAGTCAAGGGAACAGCTTGGTTTGGTTTTATTCGGAATCTTTTCAAAATTAAGAAAAAATAATATCCGATCAAGCTTAAAAATATTATTGACTTTGAATTTGTCGAAATAAACAATATGGATGATAGCAAAATTAACAATTAAAATATCATTGATATAAATAATAATATAAGTTTTTAAATTATATCTTCAAAAATGTTAATGTTAATAACATAATGTTAATAACATAACAAACATGTAAAGTTAAATCCTAATTCTAAGGCCTGGACTTAACGTTGGAGAAACCCAAGAACCGTAAGGCGAAGCATTGGTTAGAATTGCTTGAGAACATTTTTTGTCATCTGAAAATCTTGTATATATATTTTTTTTTAATTTCTAACTACAAACTTCCTTTCTATTAAACAAAAAAAATAGGTTATTTGTAAAATGTACTCTACTTTCTAGTACTTACCTAATTTTGTACAGTGTATTTGTGACATGCAATTAAGTCGCTTTAGCTAAATCTCTGGGCATTATTTTTAGTTACAGGTAACTTAAGCCTGCATTGTGGGCGTGGACTGAAGCGTGGGCGTTGGCTGTCTACTGGGGTCCTCAGTAACCGACACAAGCTGCTTGTTGGTGGCACTTAAACTGCGCCCCGGAACTGACATCTTCAGTGGCTCGGCTCCATTGTTTTCCGATTTGACGTGAACGTGCGGAAGAGCTTGCAGCATGTGTTAAATATACATGTTTAAAGGTCTGTCCAACAGACTCAAGAGCTTCCACTGCTGCTCTGTGTTTAGTTGCGGCACAGGAATCAACGTTTGGGAATATTTTGTGGAATCCCATTTGAATCGATGGAGTTGCACGTGCCCGTCAGACGTGCTAAGCCTAATTTTTATAATAATAATAAAAATCAGGCATCGTATTGCAAGGGCACTTTGCGGTTTGGAGAGGGAGGATGATCGACGCCCGATGTCTGTCTTCTGGCAATTACAACATTTTGTGTCAGTTTGCATGGCAAATCCTTTTGTGATGCGACGTCCTCTCATTACCTTCTGTTTTTTTTTTTTTTTTATATTATAATTCCCTGAAATCAAAGCTGAAGTGTGTCAAAGATCAGGTTACAGACGTCGGCTTCTCAGATGCTCGATTGCAGCATCCGCATTTGAGTTTGATTCTCGGTAAATTAACTTCTGAAACGAGCAACATAAACTTAAGTATACAGCATTCAGTTAGCTAGGGGTACTTTGTTTATGCCAGGGCCAAAGGACCGCGCCACAAGTGGCAACATCCTTGCTTTGAGGTCAAAGGCGGCACTTCCCTGATATTCAATACATAGGCACTATAAGGGTTTGTTATTTATGTGAATTTATCGTTGTTCGGATATTGAATATACATTCATATATTTAAAACGAAAAATATTTATAATCTCAGTATGCCTTACGAGAACCTAAGCACCAAATTTAGATTATCGAGTTGCTTATTCTGCGGAAAATAACTTTTTATCAATATTTATAGACTTTCTAGATATATATGGGAATTATCCCTAAATTATAATATACTTGATGTATTTATGCCTTGCCAGAAACCTGCCTTCTAAATGTATCTTCTAATCTCTAGTCTCGGTAGACTACGGCCATGACTTGTTCAAGTCGTCGGCTGATATTTATCACAAATACTTTGTAGGTTCAGAGATGACTCCTTGTAACATATATTGTTTAGCAAGTATAATAATTTTTAAAAATATTTGTTTCATATATGAAATTTTTCTTCTGCACAATTTTCCCCGGCACATTTTTCTTAATTCAATACTCTTGAAGCCCGATGGGAAAATTCCAATATTTCCGAGACACACATATCAATTATTTTTGCTTGGAAATAATAAACTCAAAATGTATGCCAGATGGGGCTGTTAAAATCAGTTTATGAATAATCTCCTTAATTATATTATACAGCAATTGAATCGCTTCCATTTATTTCACATATTCCTAATTGTAGGCTCTCCATTTAAGCAATGGAAGCGTTGTCAATTAATAGCCGGGTGGGACCATTTGTCCGCCCTTGTACGGAGTCAAAGTTTTTTCACGTTTCGCGCCACTTTTCAGTTGCAGGAGTTCCAGGACTAAGGCTACGGCGGGGTTTTGCTTATTAAAAGCCTCTTGTTGTTATCCAAGGCACAGTAACCTTTTGCCCGGTTGCCGTCCGCCCAAACAATTAGAGCAGTAACAAATGCAATTACCAGTTCAACCTACTCCGACTCCCCTCCACCCGCGCCACCACCCTACCGACAATGTTCATGTTCCCGCTGAAGCACAACACAATTGCTCTCATTGGCAACAATTGAGCCGCAGAGCCGAGAGCCAGAGCATATCCTGCTCGTGCTGCCACCCGACAAATACGAAAAATAAAAAAAAAAAAAAGTTTGCCAAACGCGTGCCACATATTAAATTACATCGAAATATGTGCACATGAGTGTGTGTGTGTGTGTGTAGGGTGCGGGGAAAGTGGCAGCTTGTAATTTGCTGGCATTTTCTCAATGATTTTATCAGCACCCCGAATACAGATATATTTTGTTATTTTGATATATTTGTTTGAGTCGGCCTTGTGCTATTTGATTTAATTTGCAGCGCGTAATTGTCATAAAATTTGATTTACCAAATATTTTCTATTGTTAACTAAAGGGGTTTCGTTGAGGGTTTGCCCAACATTTAAGGGCGTGGCAAGGCCCACATTGAGCATATTTTTTCTATTTAAATGTAGCCTAGGCGCACAATCAAAAAGCCAAAAATAAAAGCTAGTCGATATTTTGCGAACTCTAGGCGAAAGGTTGATAATAAGCGTGTAATATTATATGTGTATATTTAGTAAAAAAGATGAATATCTACTCTACATATTGTAAGCTATTACGCTTTGAGATATAGTCGCTCGATGTTGACAATAATCTGTATTATATTGGATATGGTAAGGAACATAGAGATTTTATATATATATACTTTTTATTTGAAAAACTGAATTTCAATTAATTACAGCAAAGTGATCAATGGCTAGCTCTTGAGCTTCACGAACTTAATATTTTTTTAATAAACATTTCTGGCCAAATTTTAATGATACCAATTTGTTAAGGCAGTCTGTAAGTCACGCTAAGTGAGAGCCTGTTTGGCGTGCTCAACAAGAAGTCATCTGATTTGACCAGAAGAAGCTTTTCATGTTTATGCTCAAATAATTGCCAACACGTGCCCTATCAGCGTCAATCAAGCCAAAACAGTGTGCACAGGGGGCTGGGTCATGGGGTGTAAGGGTATGGGCCCTAGGAAGCGCAGCAGGATGCAAACGTTTTCACACTTATGCACAGCATTTAGTGCATTCTTCAAACAACCCGCATATATACCTTATATAAATGTATGGTATATACTCACTCAGCGGTCCTTAGCTACCTGTTCGGGTGGTTGTTGCTGCCGCTGCTGCTGCCCCCTCCGTGTCCGTCCGCCGTTAAGTAGCCAGCTATATGACGGCTATTGCCGCCTTTGTCGTCTGGCTGCTGATGATTTCATAAGGCGATAAGGTAGCCATTGTCATTCAAAGCTGCGTCTCACGCTGAGCGTTTCTGTGGCAATTTAATCAAATTAGTTTTCTCACGTGTTGCCCTTTTTTAACCAGCCCCGCTCACAACAGGCCGGTTCAAAAAATGCCAGTTAATCAAAAAATACATAACAGAGGGAACTCAACAGCCCTTTATGAACTCAAACTGAGAACAAAGACCCGAGTTATTGTAGAGAGCCAAGGCTCGAAACAAACAAATTGAAATTTATTATTCAGTTGGGCCGAAGTCCCGGCGATATTGCAGTGCCGGGCCAACCCGTGACAGAGGTGGAGCAAGCCCCTAGCACTCCGTCTGATTCCAAAAATCAGTTTAACATTTGTTGTTCTCCAATGGAGAAACTATCAGATGTTAAGCTGATAAGAACAGATACTACACTTTGATCTTAGCCATGAGGCCGAGAAGCGATACCTTCCAAGAAAATATACACACCTCTCTGTGTATCCACAGCTAAAACCAGTTGCGAATTATAAGCGAGGCACGTGTGTGAGGCTAGTGGTGCTTACTTAGGGGTAGGGCTGAATACACTGTTGCCTACCTTAGGGGTTCTTCAGGTGCAACTCCAATCATATAATTCACAACTAGTTCAAGCATTGCTTGAGGTAGAGTCAAGGTGTTTGAATTGGGCTATTCACTCTGGCTTCTCTTCAGTTGTCGAATAAATCTTTCGCCTTTTACTAAAGATTTCCGTGGAGAGGAGCACTCTAATGAGTCTAAATTGAATTTTTTCGTGTGCCTGGTGACATTTGTTGCCGGGCCAATCAAAAATTAATTATTCATTATAGTCGAAAATGTCCGACTAGCAATAAAAAGAACCGCGGCTGTAGTTTTATCTACTATATATCAAATATACCCACATATACTAGTATGAAAAGAGTTTCTACTTTCAAATATATTTGTTTTAATATGTATTAAATTATTTGTTTATTGTTATTGTTGCTTGTTTTGCTGCTGTTTCTGTTTGTTTCAAATTAGCCTGCAGCTATTGATTGTTTGTTTAATATGCATTCAATGAGTAGTTTCCTTTATAATAAATATATATGTATATATATTCATTTATAGTAATTCGCTTGTATAAATATATTTATGTATATGCAAATAATGTACTTCAAATCATTTCGCAAGTGCTTTTCGCTTTCATTTGCTCCGCTTCAGCTGTCAGTCATTATACAATACAATTATTTATAACTAAGTTCCGGATTTATAATTATTATGTTCTTTTATCAAAATATATCAAATGCTAACTTATCTGTTTTAAAGCTTTCTATTTAGTTATTGTTTGTATTATAAATCTGTTTAAGATGAACAGTTTTTCGATTTTTTCAATGCTCAGTAAAAATTTGGCAGCTGGGTCAGGACGATTAAATTAAAATTTGTTATGCAAGTTTATTTTTATAAAAATTTGATTAGCTGAAATTTAACTAGTAGTAAAAATTTATTATAAACCACACTGGTTAAGTATTCTAAATGGTTATAGATCGTATCTAATTTCAATAAGTTAGCGTTTAGTTCATTTCTGTTGATTTCATTTAGTTATTGTTGGTCTTTATAGTTAAATGAATAGGAAAGCTTTATTATACAATAAATAAAAAGGTGCGTGCTGTATGCGGGTCTAAAAAAATCTGTCGTTAAAAAATTCCAATTTAATTCTGAACGAGATTGTCGACAGTGCCCATAAATTAGGCATAATCAAGCTGCTTTATAAAGCTCCGGAAACTTGTTTGATTCTAGTTGAAAACTTTGTCAAATACACTATAAAATTATTCGGATATTTCTTATACTATTGTTCTCCTCATAGCGAACTGTAACCATAATTAGCCTATGAACAACCATTGTTTTCAAAGTGTTAAGCTACCAGGTTCTACACAGATCTATTCTATCTAAACACAAACGAAAGAAAGAATGATAACTTATTGATTGGAAATAATTTGTATTTTTTTTAAATTTATTTTAGATTTCCGACAGATTTGTTAGGCCCGCGTTTCGTGGCACTTTTCTATTGTACAATAAAAAATCTTTAGTTAATTTGCTCTTCTTTTCATTTTGGCATATTTTGCAAGCCGCGTAGCGCATTTAGAACAAGCAAGCATAGAGTATTTACAAGTATTTAAGTTTAAATAAAAATAGTTCATAGTAAATCGAATTTGTATTTATTTTATAAACTTTGTGATTTTTGTTAAAATATATAAATTAATCGCATAATAATAATATACTTAAAGCAACTCACTCAAAGTCGCGTCGAAATGCATAAATTTAAATTAAGTTTAATTTGAAGAAAAACTCAGCGCTTTCCACTTACACATTTAATTTAATTTTTTTTTTTGCTTTCTTAATTTTTCAATCAACATTTATGAAACAAATCACACATAAAACAAACCGAAATCAAGTCAAGTGAAATGCAATAATTATACAAATAAACGAGAATCCATATATATGTAGATGTATATATATATGCATATATATATAAATATAAACTTAACACCTACGATCGCCCAATGCAATAACAATTTGCATTTGGCGCTGGGTCTTTTTAGTTAGTTATTCACTCGAAACTCTTTCTCGAGCTCCATTTTGAAAACAAAATTGAATTTTGCTCTGCTCTATATCATCCAGCGGCGATTTTGTTTGTGTTTTATGTCTTTGGTGCCGCATGGTCCAGAATCCAATACATATCTATATATGTATATATATAGAAATATACACATATTTGCATGTGCTCTCGAAATATGCTCTTAACATATAGAATTTTACAAACTAAATAAGCTATATAACGCGGCCGCTCCTTTTTCTTCTCATATCTCGTCTTCTCTTCCTTTTTTGTGTCTTCTGTTATCTATATAATCTGTATATTCTGTATTCGATGTTGCCTAAGCCTATTGATTTTGTGAACGAGATTCGAACATTGCAGTCATATCGCGTATTGAGAATTGTGGTGAGATCTTTTCTCTGTTGCTGCAAATATAAGAAGATTTTTGGAATACATTCGATTTTCAAGTGTATGTAATAATAAAATATGTAGCATTAACAGAATGATGTTAAGCAGCTATAAGCTGTTAATATTTTACGCTGCTCTAACATTAATATCATATGGGATAACATTAACATTAACATAATATTTAAATAGGAACTACTTACTTGACGCTCGCATTGCTCTCTGTGGTTATTGGATGGGGCATAGAGTTTCTTGTCGGGCGATCGCGTCCGATACTCCGCTCAAACTTTCCTGGCATCGTAGAAGTCGTAATCGCTGTGATAACTGGTGCATTGTTGGAGGCATATTTCTGGGCAGTCGTCTTGACGCTGTGCACGGCTAGATTAATGCTGGCCCCATTGCTGGTATCACAGTTTTGGTTCTTCTCGTCGGAAATGCTGCGCACACGTTGTGTGCCAAAGTCGCCCGGGTGATGCAGTGTGCTCTCAGAGCCAGCACCAGCGCGTGCCAACTGCTTGAGATTCATGTCCATGTCCTTTTGCAGGGAATGCATATCACCGCGCGACTTGGACTTGATGCGCATCGAATCGGGGGCCTGGAAATTATTGTCATCCGAATTGAGCTCCGTCTTGGAGCGTGACTTAATTGTGTCCCCATAGTACTTTTGTGTCAGCTGCTGGCGACGCTCCTCCTTGATCTTATCGATGCGTTCGCGATCGAGTATGACGCCAGTCAAGACGCTCTTGCGTCCGCCAGCGGGTAGATTCAATATGGCGGCTGCTGCATTTGGTTGGGGCAGCTCACGGGCAGGCACATTATTCTGCTGTATCAGCGAGATGCGATTCTCTGTGGTGGGCGTGGTGATCGGCTCATCCAGTTCATTGGCGCGTTTCTGGCATATCTCCTCGGTAATGCTCATGCCTGGCAAACGCTTGGGCGGATTCAGCGTCTTGGGACGCGTGAAATCAAAGCTCTTGCGGCGATTGTTCAGCTCCGGCAGCTCTGGCAACTTACAGGCTGTCAAGTCCTGCAGTTGCTTGCCTCCAAACTCGCGGACAAAGGCGTTCTCGTCCAACGAACGTGTAATTTTCTGTGCTTTATTGAGTTTTTTGAGTGGCACAGGCATCACAGGTTTCGGTGGAACTGCGATGGGAAGACTCAGCTCATTTGGCTTTTTCATGGAGCCACCGCGTTGTGTGAAATCAAAGTTGGGCAACTGCTCCACCGGCGAACTCTCAAATTTGGTGGCCAGCTCTTTGACGCTGAACGATGGCGATTTACTGGGCTGTTCGTGTTGTTCCATGTTAATGTGTTCGACGCTCGGCAAACTATCCAGGCTGTCCAGTTCGATTCTATCACAGCTGGGCTGCTGTTTCACCACTGACTCCAAATCCAAATCCGACTCGAGCTCTAGTTCGTTTCCTAATGTATTGAGTTTCATTTCCTCGCCACGTAGATTCTCATAAACTGTTTTCGGCTTGCGCAGCTCAATGTTCTCATAAAGCAGCTGATCCTGCGTTCGCTGATCCTCCTCCTCCTCCTCTTCTTCTTCATCGTCCTGGTCTTGTTCAAGCTGCAGGAGCTGCTGAGTCATTTGCGCCGCACGATTGGCACTGACATCCTCCTCCTCAATCTGCTTGAGGCTCTGGCCATGTCGCTCATTCAGCAACTGATTCACCTCGGTCACCGAATTCCTAAACAGCTTCACCTGCTCGTAGACAATGTGCTCGTCGAAATTTGTCTCCAGCAAAAGCGCGGGCTTTGCTGGCGGCTTCTCCTTTTCCGGCGACTTGTACGTTATGCTAATGGTCGACTTGATGGGACTGTTAACAACGGGCAGCAGCTTTGGCGGCGTCAGCGCATTGCTAGGCGTCTGCTCGAAGTCCTCGTAGAGCGGCGAACTCTCCTCGGTGGCCAACAGTGAGTGCATACTCAGCTGGCGCTGCAGATGCTGATAGCCGAACTCGCTGGGTGTCACCGATTGACTAGTGTTGTCCGTAAAGTTCGAGTTGTTCGGCGAGCTGGCCTGCAGCTGCTCCTTGATAGGCAGCGTGGCGGCACGGTTCGCCGGCTGCGGCAGGCGTGGCTGCAGCGGCTGCAAATCCAGCGATAGTTCACGCTTCAGGGCATGCATATCGCGCTGCTCCACTTCCGTCTGTTGGTGGAACTGTGAAAGCAGAGGTAAAATGTGAATTAGTATTAGAACCAAATATAATTGTAAGCCGAGCTCGACTCACCTGTTGGCCCAGGCTCTCATGTGAGCTGCCCAGATAACTGCTCCCTGCGTCTACGCCCAACAGCAGCGGCTGCTGTTGCACATTGGAGGAGACGCCTGAAATGCCCGACATGGCAGAGTTAAGCATTAGCGGCTCCATATCATATTGTGGCGTATTCACTGCTGAGCTATTCTCCGAGCTCTCCGTGTCGCACAGCAGCAGCGAGTAGCGTGGACTATGCGCCGGCGTTGTGGGCGTGGGCACAGGCAACTTCACCGTAGACTGATCAGTGCCGCGCAGCGTTGCGTTTCCATTGCTGCAAAAGGATTAGGAAAATTGTCAAATGGTTTTGTTTTCAATTAAATGGTAACCACTCACTGTATGGATCGAGTTGTACCAGTCGGCTCCGGTTTGAGGCCCGACTGCGTAAAGGTGCCCTGATAGCTGAAGCGCTCCTTGGCTGCCAGCTGCTCCTTACGCTTAGCGCCCAGCTGTACGGATGGATAGCTATAACGTGCTGCACCTGTGGCGCCAGTCGGCGAAGGCAGCTGAGCCTGCGCCTGCGCACGCGCTGGCTTTGGCGGCGGATGCACCTCAACGCTGGCGAATTGTTGCTGCGCAGGCAACGGATGCTCCGGCGTGCCGCAGTCAATGAACTGTATATCCGAGAGCTGATCTTCCAACTTGTAACGCTTGCAGCAGTTTTCGGCGCCAGCGGGCTCATGGCCACAAGTCTGTTGTGGATTGGGATGCGGCAGTATGCGCGCCGCACTGGGCGAGAGCAAGTTGAGTCGAGGCTGCTTCTTGGGGCTTGGATTGACGCTGTTCGTCTGACTGGAGAACTCCTCCGGCCGTGCGCGCATAATGCGGCGCGTAGCACAGCCTGAGGCTGGTGGCACATTCTCCTTGCCCACACGCGGCGAGCTCACGAGCGATTCGCTCTCAGAGAAGATGCGCATTTCGGGCTCTTCGCGATCAAAGTTAAGTCCCAGTTCGGATAGTTCCCGGGAGGGGCAGGTGGTCATGTGGCCGCGCTGCGGCGACTGTAGCAGATCGAAGTACGAATCGTGCGAGACGCTACGCGAATGACCCACTGTGCGTAGGCTATCGATCGAATTGGAGCGTATGCATAGCTCCATGGGCTTGCTACCCAGCGCCGAGTCGCGTGCATCACGTGTGGTTTCCAGCAACTCAATGGACTTTGGTTTGTCGTGCTTGGACAGCTCCTTGGTGGCATGCACGTGGGAGGTCTGCACGAAGCTGACGCGCGATGAGCCGCTCGACTCCTTGCTGCTGGCGCCTTCGAGAATTAGCTTGTGACCGGGCTCGTTGCCTTGGCGCTGACTGCGCGTAAATATGGACTTCCACGAGGGCGTCTTATCCGGCTTGCGTTTCTGCCAGCTGCGCGGCACTGACAGTACTGTATGATACTTATCTGGCAGGCTAGAGGGACCGCCACCCACCTCAATGTAGGAGCCAATGTTGGAGGCAGCATTGCCGCCGGCACCGCCTGCCGTACTGTTGCTCATCATGTTGATGGGCAGCGATTGTTTCAGATCACCGCTGCACTCGATGCGCGAGTGCCGCTCTTGCGCCTCCTCCAGGCTAATCAGCTTGGCGCCCCCGGTGCTTAGGCTCTTTGGTCGCTCGACAAGACCCAGCGATTGATCCTGTTCACGCTGCTCCACCAGCAGGCTCTCGCAGTCGGTGAGCGACTCTAGACGCAGCTCGCCAGCTGCAGCAGCTGCGGCGGCAGCAGACGCAGCCGCTGTGCTGCCCACTAAGCTCAGACGTGCATTGTGATCCTCGAGCGCATCGAAGATGTTGTGACAGTTGCGTATAAGGTACTCGGTGACCACAGCCTGAACGCCCACACCACGCAGCGCAGCGACGCCGCCAGATTCCAGTGCCGGTGAGCGCAGCAAATTGGGCGCCCAAACAATCGCCAGATTTTTGTCCGTCATCCCAGTGCGTTCGTGATGTTGCGATACCTTGTTCAAGTGCTCCGACAAGTACTTCAGGGTGCTATCAAGAGGGAAGATGAGAGAAGCGAAGACGGCAATTAGTATAGCAAAGAAGCAGCGAGTATTTACATTCCTACCGATTACCAGGGCTTTAAAAAGGCGACTTAGATAAAGCTACGTGCCTTATTCTTAAATAATTAACGTTTTAGTGAAGATAAAGTTTAAGGTTTAGAGTACCAGCAAATATATATATATATATCTAATCTTAGCCACAAAACCCACTTAATCTCCGCATGATTGTTCCTATTAGCATAATATCTAAGTAGCTTTAAGGCCGAGAGACTAAAGATAAAACCCTGCTGACAAACTTAAATTATTCGCCTGGTAATCTTAATATTTATAGGGTCAAACAGGTCTACTCTCTGCATGGACATAGCGAGTAAAAGATCAGCGAAAAGTAATTTTTAAGATAAATTAATTCCCGTCGAATCCTGCAGCACTTACCGATAATGTGGCGGCGGCAGCTTCAGAACCGTCTCCTTCATGAGACGCAAACGTTCGTCGGCCTCGTCGGCCTTCACCTGGATAGCCTCTACAAAGTTGTCATACAGCTGATAAGTGCAGAGCGGATTGGGCAGCTCGCGGAAGTACATTTTCAGTAGAGAGCTGACCGCATGAATGTCCTGCTTCATCTCTGGATTACCCAAATCGGGCACACGCTCCTCGTCGAAGGCACGACGCAATCGCTGTATGTTCGATGTGATGCCAGAGAGGCGATAGATGCCATCGATGACGCCATAGTTCTCAATGAATTCGGCACAGGAACGCAGCACCATGGGTATATCCTGGCCGCTGTTCAGCAGATGCTCCGACAGATCACAAGAGAAGACGCGCTCCCTGTAGATGCCGCTCTGCTTGAGGCGTCGTCGCGACGGACGCGACAATATAAAGGAGCGAAAGAATGCAATCAGTTTGCCATGCTTGCGCAGCACCGGCTTCGTGGGCGAAGCATCTAGATGACCCACCAGCGGTGCGGGCATTGGAAAATTCCGTGGCACCTTATCGCCAATAGTGGCCACACAGGACTGCGGAAAGAAGCCAACCTCATAGAGGGACTTCTGCAGATGCGACTTCTTGCCGCGCCACCAGATCGATTCCGCCGGACTGGGCATATCAATAACAGAGATCATGTCGCCCACCTCAATGTTAATCTCGTCCGGCGCCTGCGCCTGATAGCGTCGCACGCCATAAGCTGCGCCCACCGCTGGCGTATTGATCGTACGCTGTGTCTCCCCATCGGCCAGCGGCAGGCGGCGTCCTTTATTGTCCAATTGCAGCCAGGTGAGTATAGTGCCGCATGTTAGCGAATCGGAGGCTATTTTGGAAAAGCGTTCCAAATACTTGGCAACAGCATATTCCACATCCTGTTCGCTCTGCAGTTGCGCATCCGCCTCCAGTTCGCACATGTTGCGCAGCCCGCTAATCTTGCGGTCGTAGACACAACGATGCAGCATCTCGTCCAGCATTTGCATGTTCTCGTAGCTGCGCTTAATCAGGAACGGTTCACAGCGTTGCGGGCAGACGCGTATGATGAACCAGCAGCTCTCAGGCGTAAACGCAGCCGAACGCATCGAGCTGTGCGCCAGCTCGCCGCCAATCGACTGGGAGGCAATGCTGCTGCCCATCTGCTCCGACTTGTCGTCCAGCAGCTGCACCGAAAGGGCGCCCAGCTGTACGCGCTCATAATGAAAATGGGCGCATTCCTCCAGCTTGGGAAAGCGACAGGATTTCTGTGAAGAAATTATAGATTAATATATATATAGTTTCAATAGAGGCTCCAGGGTGGAGGTTTTCCGGTTTACTCACGCTATTCAAAGGCTGCACGGCCATGTGCCGGCTGGGTTTGGGTGGTGGCACGGCTGTCGTAGCTGGCGGACTGCAGTTGGACTCTGTGGATGCATTTGAGATTTGTGATGTGTTCATCGAGGCAAACATCTCCTGGCAGCTGCTGCCAAGGCCTAAGTTAAGGCCACCCAAACTCTCCACTGGTACAATCTTAAAGTTTAGCTGTGCACCGATTGCAGCGGCCGGGGCATCCGTCTCGAATTGCAGCGGCGCATCCTTGGAACCAATAATTGGCTGCAGCTGGCAGGTGGCAGTCTCTGTGGACGAGCTTGTTGCCATCGCATGCGCATGCAATTGTGCCGCCAGAGCGCTGCTCACCTTCTCGGACATGGTATATGCTCACGGATTACACGGATTTAGTCATCTGAAAGAAATAAATGAAAACAAATTAAATCGAGCTGCATTGCCAATAATATTTCTACCTAACTTTATAGGTTTTTATATGGAAAAATAGTTCTGGTAATGTATTGCAACTAAATATTGACGAACAACATTTTTGCTGCAGCCAATGAGAAGTCTTGGTAGATGATTCAAAAGCATAACCATTTAAGATACACATTAGATTCTTGGTTATAGATTGATAAGGTTACGACTAATTGAATATGTACAGTATAACAATTAGCAGCTGCATTTATATTATTTATTACAGGGCAGTTTAAAGTCGAACTGCCTTATGCCCTTTGCATCAAGCATGACGCGCCGGGCAGTCAACGGCCATAAATTTCCAATTACTCAGAGATTTCTTAAGTTATTTCTTTGAAATTGTATACGGGCACACACACACACACACACACGCACACACATATATATAACGAGTGTATCAAAATAATGACGGAAGCCGTCAATGAAGCCCCCCAAAATACTTGCATGACTCTCAAATCAACAGCCACTTAGCTTTGTGGGTTGCTGACTGTTTTACACTGGCAAAAGATATTGTTGTGGCTTAAGAGGAAAGCAGTTTGTTTTCATTGGAGAGCGAAATAAAATGTATAAGAAAGTTGTCTAATTTTTGAAAGCTTTGTGAGTTTTATGTCTGGGCTTACTGTTCAACAGAGTAAAGACTATTAAATAATTGCTTAGCCTATGCAATTTTGTCAAGTCTATTAATCGAACGATTTGCACTATGAAAATTTCTTTTATATTGTTATTACAGCAAATTTTTAATTGGCGTATTTTTAAATATGTAAATTTCGTTGACGTTTAATGCACACATTTTGAGTGAAATCTTTTTTTCTGTTTCTGTTTTTTATTTCTTCTTTTTTTTTTTTTTTTTGAGTGTGCTTTATTAAATGCGTAATTTTGACAGTGTATGCTGTGTGCTGCTGTTCGCGTTTACTTTCTAACAGCACGCACGTATTTTTTATCAATTACCCCAAGCCGGCGTGTTCTACTTTCAGCTAGCGCAAAACTCTCTATGGGCAAATGCTGTGAGCCGTGTCTGGAATTCCTTTATTTGGAATAAGGCCAGTGGCTCAGACAGACACAGCCACTGGCCGCTTAAGGATGTGGCACACCACTCTCATATATAAATATATATATACGTATATCTGCAAGTATATCCCATCTATAAGCAGATACAATAAATATTTATAAGCAACCAGTTGGATTCGCAATCGACTCACCTAGCGGCAGTTCTGATTTACAGGCGACACCAAATGCATGCAACGGCCTGCAACATTTAAACTTTCATAAATTAAGCTAGCCAGGGGCTGGGCAGCAGCAGTCGTTGGGGGGGACAGAGGGTGCAACACTTGGACTGCGATTGCGACTGAGACACACACGTAGAGCGAAAGAGAGGCAGGACAGAGAGACTGGCGCTGCCGTTGGCGTCGGCGAAATCGCAGAGCGAGACGGAAACGAGTTTTAGCTGAGAATAGAGGGAGTGGGAGAGAGGGGCGATCCGGTACCCGGCACTGGACACCGGGCAGCAGCAGCTGCCACAACAAGCGGGGCAGGGGGAGGGCAGCCGGCTACGTTTATCAAATGCAACAAAACTATTTGAAATGTTGACGCTAACGGTTCGAAAATGCAGCACATAAAGAAATACAAAACGACAAAAGCGACAAGCGACAATAACAACAACAACAACAAAATGTGCACATAAAAAAGCGTTAAGCGAAATAAACAATTTGGTAAAAAACAAACGGCAAAACGAGCTGGGAAAATGGAAAAAAAAAACGCACACAAAAAACAACAGTCACAAAAAATAAACGAGGTAGAAGAAGAAAAAAAAAAATGGAAATACAAATAAGAAATAGCCATAGATCAATGCGGCCAAATGTAGCTGTAATGTGGCCTAGGCAAAAACGGGAAATGGGATAGAAATCATGAATTAATGCGTGAGATTAACTTTATTAATGATATCTTTGACAGTCGGTCCATTATAAAGTGGTACGGTTTGATTGTTTTTAATACCATTTAAGGTCTTTCATAGCTGTTCTCTAATGAAGTTAAATAGCCAGTTGAACAATTGAATCGAAGTTCATTTACAGATTGTATAATTGAACTAAGTATTACGATTTATTGCCCTATGAATGCTATTGGAGAGTTCAATTAATAAGAATTATTGTTTTACTTTACTCAAATTTTTATTAGATCTACGAAATTTACTATGGGAAAATGGAATCATTTATTTTATTTTTAATCTACTACTATATTGCATGGTAATATTATTTAAAATTGGGGGACCAGACATGCTTAACCCATTAACATTTTTTAGGTTTCTTTACTCGAATAATAATTAGTTGGCGTTGCATAATAAATAATTCGTGATATAGTTAACAAGATTTATTACCTAATTAATACCATATTCCCTTTGGTATAATTTTGACAAGTAATAAAGTATATATATTCTAGATCAGCACCAACAGCCGATTTGATATAACCAGGTCCGTCTGTCTGTTTCTATGCAAACTTGTCTTTCAGCTTTAAAGCCACCATCTTGAACCTTGGCATAGGTCCGTCTTTCTCTAGCAGGCAGTACGTATATCGGAGGCGGTGGGATCGGACTACTATATCATATGGCTGTCATAGATACGATTGGTCAAAAAGTAGCTGCAAAAGGCAAATATTTACCTTACTTTCCCGTTTTTAATATCACTTATAATTGTCAGATTTTAATTGCTTGCGAATTACGACTACAGGAATATTAGTTTTTTTAACCAGATATTATCTGCCTTGTGGCTTTAAGTCGATTAGATGGCTAAATCATAATTTTTTGAGGACACATTTTCGTGTTAATGGCCGTGTCTGGGCTAATTTCTTGACCGTTGCATTTACGACATGATAATCAATATGCCCAGCAACTGTTTTTCTCTTCAATGTTTTTCAATTCAAATTTGTATTGCTGCAATTGCTGTAATCGGTTTTTTTTTCGTACCGTTACAACGCGTTATTGCATACATATATATCAAATGAATTTTATCTCGCACATTTACAATGTTTCGCTTGATTAGCTGCTGCTGTTGTTGTTGTTGCTTTGGGGTGTTGCAATTGGCAGTTGCAGCTAGGCTCTTGGCCTGCTCGTGCACTTTGCCATCGCTGCCAAAGATGAAGACATTTTCCCAGGCAAAGCCGAAACCGAACCGAGCCGAACGGTCAGCCAAATCATGTACGTCACTTTCTCCAATCAATTAAGCCCCATGTGCAGTGTGTCTGTGTGAGTGTGTGTGTGTGTGTGTGTGTGTGTGTGTGTGTGTGTGTGTGTGCCAGGGTAGCGATTTCAATCGCTGGCAGCCTCTGTAGACTAATTAATGCTATGAAATAACTTAATATTGAACAATAGTTAATGGCTTTTTAATAGTCAGGTTTTTACTTTTTTTTTTTTTTTTTTTTTGTTACTTTTTATCTCTCACGACTGACCCAATTGAGACAAGTAAAACTGCTTAAGATTTAAAGACGTAACCAAAAGTTACCCTGTAAGCAGACATGCTCAATTAAATAATTTAGTTTACTACCAATTGTACTCAGTAATTATCAGTTGTAGACATAAACTCGTTTGATGCTAATTAAATCACGTACTCAAAACAATCCTGACAAATTGTTGATTACCGTCAAATTCAAAGAGAACAACATTTTTAGTTGGCTTTATTTAATAACAATCATTTTGATACTTTGTGCAAATTGATATAAATTAAATTAAAATAGTATATTATTTATGCAAAAACGACTGGTTTGTACAAAAAAAAAAAAAGAGAAGGTAGGATATATTCAGCACGCCGAAGATCTAATACCCTTGCATACATTTGCCTTTCAGTTTCGTAGATATGTGAATGTACTGAAGCTCGTAAATGCTGAATTTAATAACAGAATATTTTGACAAGAACAAAAACTTATTTGTCAACCAATTCCCACGATTTATTTATCTCGGCCAAATCTTTGCCGCAATGACTTGCCAAATATGCATATAAGCAGTTTAAATGGTAAATGATGGAGTTAGTGTATATATATATATATTGACAGAGAAAAACGTTTTTCACCTGACTTCATTTTCGACAGATCGTTTATATGGCAGCTCTATGACATATTATTTCGATTTTGTATATAAATCAGGAGCATGGTGAAACTAATAAATGATAAACAAAAAAGTTCTACCTACAAAAACCTACTACTTCTTCTACTACTTCTACATATGCATGACAAAATTATGATACTCTCCGAAAGGGTATAACAACAAAAGTAGATATAGCACATAGTATACACTAATAAATATCAGATTAATATTACTACATACAATTCTACTTCTACTATTATTTGTCAGTCACGTAACACAAAAAGAGTATATATTTTATATATATTTATATATAAAAAAAACAATTTGAAAATTACTTTATTTTTCTTTATCTTGAGAATAAGCGACCATCACGTGCGTGTCACTGAATTTGCCTTTCTATAAACATTAAATTTAAAAAATATATATATATAAATATATTCTGAAATGTGTTATAAAACGTGATAGTTAGCTGGAAACTTTGTCGTGGGAGAAGAGAAGACTTTTATTGCTGTGAGAGAATATGTGAATTAGGTGCGGCGATGCCTCACACTGCGTGCTGCTAACAGGGTATACAAACAGCTTTGGCTGCCAGGCCAAACTAAGGCTGACACTGAGCTGCAGTGCGTGCGAGTATCTAAGAGAGATACTAAGATACTCAGACCCGCATACGTATGCGTACTTGCATTTAATAAATGCACACAGACGTTCTAAGTTGTCTGTTTGCAGTAACTGGCAGTCGGAGGCTTGTGCTAATTTATGGCACTAACTGGGTCACAACTGCTCTGCGGCGTTTCTAGAGCGAGAACGCACACTAACTAATGATGTTGTCGGCCATAAAAGACTTGTGACTACATATATATATATATACATACATTTATACAATATGCCATGCATAATGTGCTTAACTTGGTTGTCAGTCAGTCAGTCAGTCGGTCGGCAGTCATTTAGCTGCCGAGTCCCTGACATGCTCTTGTTGCGCTCAACAAGTGCAACACAATAGAACAGGCCCCCAGCATTAACAGATCCGTCCGGGCAGAGGAAGTAGGAGGTGCTGCAGCCACATCCCAGCAGATTACAGCCCCGGGAAATGTTGTTCACTGATTCTAGGGCATTAAGTGTAAATGGTTTCTAGGAAGCGCATATATACATATATATGAGAAAAGAAATAAAAGTACTTTTGCACAGCGTGAGAACTTGGCGGCTGCTGATTAACACAAGAAGCTGCTGATGAGCTGATAAAAAGCACGTCTTGTTTTTCATTTTTTCAAAATTTGGAATAAACTGAAATTTGAAACTGATTAATGTAGTTTATATACTTCCTGAGATAACAGACTGAAACGCCTTGAAAGCGCTTTCATATTTATTGAGCAAACTTTATTTTTATTACAGGTCCTGCAACTTTATATTCTTAATTAATTGGTTTTTTTTTTTTTGTCTAACCTCTATGGGGTGTTCCTATACATGACTATCTACTAAAGAAAAATGGTATGCACACGGAGAGAATGAAAACAGATTTCAGCTTTCGTTCATGCTGCACTTTTTCCTAGTAGAGCGATCCTTGAGTTTCTCTTAAGTATGCCGAAGGTTCACTTTGTGGTTAATCCGCCTCGGTATAAAATATGTGACTTTTCAATATTTAATAAAAGCACAACAAAGCACTCGTGCGTTTCATTCTTAGTCACACTTAAAGATAGCTTAAATAAATGTAATTACACCACAATTATAACAAATTTAACCGCTTTAAAATATATGTGTTTATTAAGCAACTGATGACTAGCTTTAATAAATGATTCACACTTTTGCAGTTTAAGCCAATTAAAACCATGGATATATGCTATACTATGATATTACAATTGAATGGAATATAAAATTTCAAATTTCTCATGGACAGTGACTAATGAGTGCGCATAAAAAGTCATTAAACTGGCCAATTTCAATGACCATATAACTTTTATAGTCTATGTGTGTGTGTGTTGGCACTCACGTTATGTGCTCGACACATGAAATATGATGGCAGAAAAAAAAAAAAAAAATTGTATTTATATAAAACTATGGGGTGTCTCGTCTGCTATAAGCAACCCACTGAGCGCAGATTTCCAAATTGTGGCCCCAAGGCTGCTACAATTCCGGTTCCATTGCGGCGCTACTGGTTGCTAATCTCTCGAGCTGTGTCGTATCAATCTGCGCCTCAGTTGACAGAGCCAAGAGCCGCGACTCGAGACCCGAGACCTGAGACACGAGACACGAGACCCGAGACGAGGCACTTGCCAGTCGCCAGTCGCTGGTCGCAGCTCGCGAAATCTGATCTGATTGTCTTGACTGACTCACAATGTGCATTTGTTTACATATGTTGAACCTTTTTCGAGAGATTCCTCGCCTACTCTCTCCCCCCCCAACACTCTACACTCTGCTGACTCACAAAACAGTTGCCACTGTTCGGGAGACGGCGGGCGGTTTGGTTGCATGCACCGTAATTAGTCTAAATGTAGCTGCATATTAGTCAACTCGGGCAAACGCTTTCATTGCGTTTATTTTTAGTTGTGTCCGCAACCCGCCCAACCAACATTTTAGACGACTCTCTCATTACAGACATACCTCGTAATTGCGCAGCTTTCAACTTCCGGTCACATAACAGGTGCAGCCACAAATCGTTTGAATTGAAAGCTTGCAAGCAAAAGACCGAAGTTCGAATGCCCTTGCTGTTAATATGAACAAGGAAAACTTTAAAAAGCTTTAAATGTGAGCTGATTTCTTTCTATGCACTAAAGTTGTTTATTGTATATGGTTAACTTTAAAGGAAAATAGGAATATTATTTAATTAAGATTCAATTAGTTTACGAGGCATAGCTGTAATAATAATAATTATATATTATAATAATAATTTCCCGAGTCACTTTATGTCATCTAAATCAGCTTAAACTCAGTTCACAGACTACAAGGAAATCATTAATATATTATATTTATTATTATCTTATCATTATTTACATATTACCTGAATGCCTTATCAGAACCACTTTTCATACGAAAATTTAACCTAGTTAGTTTATTCTTAAGCAAACTATATTGATAGAAAAGAGAGAACTAGTAACCGCTCGCTTTCTATAAATGCATTACATACAGCAAATGAAGAGACCAAAAAAATAGTTAAAAAAAAAGCGAAATCGTTTAGTGTTCATGTAAATTTTCTACTTTGACATTTTGTGCAGAATTTCGCTGGGGCTCTAAGCGCTGCGAGCCATAAAACCTAACCTAATGTCATTTAACGACGTCGACGTCGACGTCGCTGTCGACATTTGCCGCGGCTTTTGCCAAGCGCACAGGTACACACAAAACTTTTTAATGGAAGTGAAAGTTTTTTGCGCGAAGCCAGTGTCTAAAAAAGAAGCATAAAATAAAAAAAAAAAACAAAAAAATAAATAAAATTTGGCCAACACACATGCCGCATATCTAAGCAGTTTTTTATTTCTATTATTTTTTTTTTTTTTTTATTAGAGCTCTTAGCGCCAGCAGGCCGAAAATATTCAAAAATCAACAACAAATTAAGTGTACAATAAAATTGCACATTAACAAATATGCGAAACAGCTGCTGGAAAGCGCGAGCCACATATATTTAGAAGCAAATGTCAGCGCTTTTTTTTTTTTAATTTCATATAATTTAATTATTATTCAATATGGTCTGCGCGCATATAAATTGTTAAATAACGAACAATATCTGCACGAGGCAAAAGAACGCGCCGCAATTAATAAACAAATGCGAATATTGGAATGAATGAAAGCTGAAATGTGCCTTATGGCTGAATAAAATGCGTTATTTATTCAGGCCTAGTATACTCTAGATATATGCTTAAATATTCCAACAATTCAGACGAGAAATTTCAGTTTCTTTTGTTGCTTTTTTTCCCCCCCGTTTGCCATTTATTTGTTTTTTTTTTTTGTGGCATTTCTTGGGATCTATGTTTAGATATCTATCAATGCGAACTATATACAGGAATTTCTAAAAATAGATCTGTTGACTTTTGTACCAAGAAAATACAACTTTACAGGTTGAATAAGATAAGATTGGGTGTTCAGTTTGTGGAAAGGGTGCGTAGGGACATCTCTAGGCTGGTAACCTGTTTCTAAGCTATAAATCAGTTTCAAAGCAAGTTGTTTACATCAGGTTGAAAAACTGGCGAAACGGGATAATTTTTTTTAAGTCTCTAAAGTGATTTGAAGTGGAAAGAAATTAAATCTGTGATCTCTGCTAGTTGTGAGCAGGCTAAACAATTGACGAGAAACCGTTTTCTAAGTCGCACAGTGTCAAACGGTTCTAGAACTTATTTCAGATACGTATTAAAAATTGTTCCCAAAAGAAAATCAGCTTGCGCACCTGCAAATAAATAAAACCGGTTTTAAACTGGTTGAAAATATACTAAAACTGTGGGTGTACAAATAATGAAATGCAATTTGTTTAGCCCTTTCAAGTAAAACATTGTTATACATTCCCATTCGTGTTAATATTAAATTAACATTGAGAATATTATCATAACTAATGATGTATTTGGTATCAAAGCCATATCTGTGATTCATATGTAAATCTATAGATAAAAGTTGACTTCTTTATCGGAAAAAATAAGGCTGGCTAGATTGTGTGTCACATGGATGAGTCATGGTGAAAACCTGCACTGAATGCCAAAAATGTAGCTCAACTGGCAACAAATACATATAGAGATAGCTATAGACAGATGTAAAGGCAAGTACTTAGTCAGCATACAAATCAAACAAGCTGATAAATGTATGCCATATATGTAGACTTTATAGTTTTACAAACATTTAAATAATACGTGATTGTATAAAGTCTAAAGATGATCCATTTCGAAATTCTTATCAATGATCACTAGCGAAATTAGTGAAACTAGTTTAAAAGCGAATCTTATGTTAAATAAGCGAACTTTTACGGTTACCCAATAAGATTGCATTAAAATCTAATAATAGTACAAAAATGATTAAATATTGAGAAACCTTTGATGATGGTATAAAATATAAGCTTGATATGATAAAATGTCATCTAAAAATGGCAGAAAAATACATGAGTTAATTGTGCACTAATTTAACATATTGAAGCAAATATTTATTTATAAACAGAATGGAAGATTGTAAGTACAAAAGACAGTTCGGTCCGTTTTTGGGTAACTTTTGATGCTCATTGACTATTTTTTGAAAATGTTGTCTTATTTCACTCAACTACTTCAAATTGCTGCATTTAGTTTCTAAGGCGCAGTTCGTCAAATACAATAATCATTGGTTCCATCATCAACATCAACATTATGTTGTTGGTTTTTGTTTCATATGACTGCCGACTACAAAAACAACAACAACAAAAACAAGAACAGGAGCAGCAGCAGCAGCAGCAAATATAAACAACAACAAGCAGCGGTTGTCAGTTTCAATTAAAATCAATTGAGCTCAATTATTTGATACGCAGATGAAATAAAAAACCCGCGCGCCACAAGTTTCTGTTTTCATACGACGTTTGTGTGCGTGTGTGTGTGTGGGTTTGGCTGGTATGTGGCCCTCGAAAATGTTAAGAATATGGGGGCGTGGCTAGCAAGAATTTACATGCTGTAAATAATAAACAATATGCGAAAGCGAAATGCGAGGCACAGGTGTAAACAGCAAAATCAACAACAACAATAACAACAACAGAAACAGCAACAACAACAGCAACTACAAACATGGCAACAAGACAAGAGCGACAAAAAACGAGTGTAAAATCATTTTTTGCACTTGCTTCTCATATACCCTGTAAATGGCATTAATTGAGAGTATGCTGGGATAAACGGAAGATGAAAGCGAGCTAAATAACCAGATAATTAATATTGCACGTCGCAGTACAGTAGACCCTCACTATAAGAATTATTTGAAATTTTAATTGTCTGTAGAAGTTTTTATTTTACGAACTTAAGTTATGAAATATGGCATGCAGGCTTTTATATAGATGATATTGTTTAAATTTTGCTTCGTTTGAAGAGATCAAAGGAAAATAGGATTTATACAAGCTTTATTTCATTATTTTATATTTTAAAAATAATTTAATATAATATATTATTTTTTTTATATCTTTTATCAGTGTTATATATATGTATATATATTTTTATAATTTTCGTTTATTAATCCCTGTCACCAATTTAGTTAAGTTTTTTTTTTACTCAACACTTCTTTAGCCCTATCATTGCTGGGTATGTGCTAGTCGTGCACTTGTGCGCTCGCAACACTTACTTGTTTTGACTGTGGTTTTTGTTGCCGCTGTTGTTGTTTTCTGTTTAATAAGCCACAAGAAAACAGATGTTACCAACAGCAGCAGCCAGTTGGTCAGTTGTGGCTTAAGGCAAGGGTTAAAAAAAGAAGCGATGCCAGACCAAAGACAACAACAACAACAATAACAGTAGGTGTAATGGGTGTAGGTGTACGACCGTGTCTGTCTGTCTGTCAGTGGGTGTGTGTGTGTGAGTTTGAGCGGATGTTTGAGTTGAGTGCACAGCTACCGAGGCGCAACGAAATTAATCGAACTCTATGCGCACGTTATGCTCTAAACACGAGCCAGGCACATACATATGCATATGTATATGCATATACATATATATGTATAAAATTTATACACATATGTATGTATATTCGTTGCATCTGTAGTTATCTGGCAACTTGACACGTTTCGGTCTGAGGCAGTTTTCATCGCATTGGCAGCTATGAAATGTGCCATAATCGTGCGCAGTCGCAGCGCGAATCTTTGGCTTTAAAACGTGAGGCACATAATAATAACAGTACTCGTTACACGCTATATCGCATATAACACATATAACACTAATACAGATACAGCACAACACAATGAGAAAGCTTGCCCAAAAAAAAACTTTTATTTATATATACATGTAAATAGTAAAAAGAAAAAAAATCTTTGACTGCACAATTAGAAATCAGCGGAACACAAATGTAACAATGACGAACTACAGATGCTCTTTGAGCGCAAATATAAAATTGCTTTAGATATGCGAATATTATCGGCAAGTACTCTTCATTGATTAAACATTCAAATTTGTCGGAGTACAGTAATAAATGATAACATATGTTAAAGTTGTGCTCTGACTCTGTGGTAACGGAACAAACGCAAAAGAAACGATCTTGAACTGATTTTGTTGTTTACTTACGAAACAATAATGTATGTGTGTACAGTCAGTTTTCAGGGTTAAAGCAGATCTTGCAAGGTAGGGGTTGCTTTGGAAGCAACGAAAACGTGATGAATGCAACCTTTGCATCTTGTTAAATTAAATGAGAAATAAAAATCCCTTCAAGGGTAATTTGAAAACAAATATCCCTAGTTCACTAGGCCCGTTATATTTTGTAGTGTATAAAAAGTAAATGCGATAGCGACCAAAAATGAAAGGCCGTTGCGACAGGAGTTGGATTTTTGTTGTTTTTTTTTTTTTAATTTAATTTTATTTTTTTTGGGAAAGTAACGACGCGACTGACAGCGCAGCGGCAGAGGCGGCGCACTTCCAGACGTAGGCGTTGGGGAGACGAAGAGACAGCGATAGGCGCAACTGGAATTGCTGGCGAGTTCAATGTCAACGGCGTGGGCACACACTGTTTTTTTTTTTCTTTATTTTTTGTAATTTTTTTATTACCACTTCCGCGCATTTCTGTAAAGGAAGCCCACAACCAAAGTACGGCCACACCTAAGCCAAAGCCTCGAAAAACAAGTAAAAGCAAAAAACAAAAACAAAAAGTGGCATGAACAGGCCAAAAGGAGAAGGAGCAAGCAGTCGGGCGGCATTTACAGCGCGAAATGGGGTGGAATGTGTTAAACAGATAGAAAGACAGACAGAAAGGGGCAGAGTGAGGGGCAGACAGACAAGCAGGCAGCAGGCATATGGTGGAGTTGTCTCAGGTGTGAGTGTGTTGGGTGTAAGTGTGACCAGCAGGGTGACATAAATGTAGTGTAAAAGCAACAAAATAATATACGTACACATATGCATTTATACACATGTATTTGCCCTTTTACATACCAGCAACAACAAAAACAAAAGCAAAAGGCAAAATGCGTACATTATGCGAGCGGCGATCCATGCGTGGGAATAGGAAACACACAGAGTAAGAGTGAGAGCGAGAGGCGACAATAACGTATGACGAAACCACACAGCAGATGCGGGAGGCGGTGAAAGATGTTGACCCCCCTTAAAATGGGGCGTTGTTGTAATACTGTTGTAATAACTGTAAGCTACTGTTTTTTTTTTTGCCGTATTTGACACACAATTCGCGCTGATGGGAAAACGATAAAACAATAACACAATTATAAAAGACAGCGTTTTGAAATGCTTGAGAAACAGAAACAAGCGTCTATTATTTATTATGCCTTAACAATACACATACACTGACACACATTTTTAAATAGAAGAAGAGATACTTTTCTGCTGCTGCGGCCGCTGTTCGTTCGCAGCATATCTTTTTTCTTTTGCTTTTCACACACTCGCACACATACATGCACATGCACAGCGGCCTAGCACAGAGCCACACACACACACATGCATACGCACACACACACAGGCAGACATGCGAGTTTTGCTGGACAACAGGCAACCGCTTATTTAATATATTTACCAAACAATAAACACACCTTAATTGCACATTGAAGCACTTGCATGTAATTGTAATTATATTACAACATTTCAAGAAGTTTTCACTAGCAGCAAAATTTGCAGGGTTTTTGATTGGAAACGCGACAACAAAAATTGCGGCGCACGTAGAAGCGACCACCGAACCGACGACGACGAACTAAAAAGTACTACTGAACGCGGTGTGACCAACGCAGACCAAACGATACCTAAAAGTAGTATTGTACAACAGAGTCGTTGCTTCGTTTTGATTGGCTTGCCTGCGATACCAAATTAGATATTTTGCACTAACCGCATGCGGTCACACTAGTAAATCGCATATGTAAACAAAAAGTCAACCACATAAAATGAATCCACTTACGAATATGCGAAATGTGCTTAAATTAAGCGAACTCGAGCTTAAAAATCCCAGTGCCAAGAGCTGGCATGATATGTACCGTGACTCTGCATGGATATTTATAGCCGGCTTTCCATACACACTCTCCGAAGGTGACATCATCTGCGTATTCTCCCAGTATGGCGAAATTGTAAACATAAATCTGGTGCGAGACAGCAAAACGGGCAAATCGAAAGGATTTTGTTTCTTATGCTACGAGGATCAGCGCTCCACGGTGCTGGCCGTGGACAATTTAAATGGCATCAAAATCATCGATCGCACACTGCGCGTCGATCATGTGGCAGACTATAAGCCACCCAAGGACAACGACAAGCTGGACGAGGAGACGTTGCGCCTTTATATGGAAGGATGTGCGCCGCAGCCTGTAACTAAACCAAAACTCGTTCCCACTGAGCCCGAATTTAGTAAATCCAATAATATAAAGCAGGAAAAAACCAAGCGCAGCAAGAGCTCCAAGGAGAAAAAACACAAAAAGCGCCGCAATAGCTCCGATTAGTCTGAAAATAATAAATAAAGGTTTGGTCATAATTTGTCATAAAGTATGTCCGGCCCACAAAGTATATTCTATATTAAAGAAAACTCAATCCAAGCCTGCACTTGCTTACAAACAAATATATATATTTTTAAGAACTGAGATTATAAACATTATAGAATTTGGTGTGCCTTTTATAGGAACACAAAGAACATAATAAATGGAAATAAATATATAAGGTAATTCTTTTAAAGCGCCCTTTAGTCGCTATTTTGGCCATGTTCGCTGGCGCTCTCAAAATATGGCTCATCCTTGTCGGAATCTTCGGAGCTGGAGTCGAGGCCCTCCGCTTCGCGCAGTATGCGACGTTTGTAACGTTCGTAGGCGCTGCCCTGACGATCCACATTATAGAAATCAACATCATCCGCAAAACCATCTGCCTCTGTGTCTATGGTGTGCACATACGGATCCTGATATGTATTGTAATCCTCTGCATCGCTAGAGCCGCCGCTGGCAAACTCATCCTCATCATCATCTGTGAACAGGTGGCAATAAAATCGTAGGTTTAACAAATTTTTTAATGGGTACCCACCAAACATGAATTTATTCATCTGCTGGCAGAGCTCCTCGTCGGAGCCCACGGCGCCAGCATCGTCATCATCAGGATATTCATTTGTATAATAGTTCTCCTGATTTGAGTCCTCCGAGTCATAGTCCTCATCATCGTTGTAGCAATCCTCAAAGAAGAGCTCATCAACGGGCCGTAGACTATGAAAATGAACAGATTTTGTGATTGATTAATATTTTGATTGAAAATTTAATTAATGGAAAACACTTATGTGCCCATTTTTTCTTCCCCTTTTTTGTTTATTCGATCGACCTTAGATTCATTTCTGAAAAGCGATCTAGAAATTCGAAATGAATTCCCCTTCCCTGATTGCACGTTAATTTCCCGAAAGCGGAATTTTCAAGAAAAACACTAGGCCTGTGCAAAGCCGGGTAACACCTACTAGTTATATACATCAATATTTATTTGAATTGGGCGCTAAACTAAAACTAAGCACTTAATTAGACTTTAGCACATGATTTGTGGAATGACTTAAATCGAAGGCAGAAACTTAAAAAACTGGCAACTGGCAACAAATGGGAGAGGCAAAAGAAGGGGTAAAAAACAATTCGAATACAATGCATATAAAACTAAAATATGTGTGTGTGTGTGTGTGTGTATGTGGCAAGGTGCAAAAAGCGAAAATATAAAACTAATAGCTAATTAAGTTGATTTGGTTTTCTTTGCTTTGCTTCTTTTTGAGGAGCTGACTGCGACCCGTGCTTGAACTGTGATGCGTGCGGGTGGGTTGTGTTTATGTGGGGGTTGGGCGTGGCAGCGTCTTATCACATCGTCGTGGTTGTTGCCGTAGTAGTAGTAGTTGTTGTTGTTGTTGCTGTGTTACCAGTAGCAGTTGTTGTAGTAATTAAACGGATAATACAACCTTATATAGAGAATCAGACGAATTACAATAACAAATTATTTATAGTCAAGTTTCTTTATGCTTATAGAAATTATATCTAGATGATGTTTTATAAGGGGACCAAACAAATGAGCAACATTTACTTAAGCACACACACACACACATAATTCAATTACAATTCGACTAGCCCCAAAGAATGTGATGTTTTTTTTTTACACATAGAAATTTGTAATGTGCAACAATGGTTGTTCTTCAATGTTTAGGACGAACCTTAAATAGTTGTCATCCAACATATCAACATATTGCGCCTGCAGCTCATTCTCCGGCACATACAAATCGTAGACATAGCCAATGTCCGAATCGGCGGGCCGTTGTTGCCTTTGTGCCGTCTCCGGCGACAGCTCCGGCTCCTCCTCTGCACGCTGTGTATGCTGTGACTCAATGTCGACAATCGTTATTTGCCGGCGCTCAGCCGTGCTTTGCTCTTGGCCTCTGCTGCCGCTTGCTGCCTCCTCATCCTGCTCCAACTCATCGTGGAGCGTGGTGCGCAAACAGTTCACAACTCGATATCGTTGCTCGCGCGCAATTTGCTGTGCCTCCTCGCGGCGTTTATCTCGCCGCTGGGCGCTCGCAATAGCCGGATCTATTGTTTGACGCACCAGCTCCTTGGCCGTTGCCTTGTTTAGACGCGCTGCCGCAAACTGCTTCGTGGCGCTGTCATCCTAAAAAATTGTATAACCATTAGTTTCAGCACATTGAATGCTCGTTTAACAAACAGCTCGCTTGTTGCCTTTAAGGATATTTAATATTCGGCACACCAGGACAAATTGAAATCCTTGGGTGTTCACTTAAGCGCCTACATTGAGTATTTGCCGCCTGACTCACCTGTTTTTCCAGTGTGCCGGCAAATTTTAGCAGCACCTGGTTTAGCTCCTCTTTGTTTTCAACATTTGGCGTCGCTGCCGCGGGCGCATTTTCATCGTTTAGCAAGCGTCGGCGTTTGCCGTTCAATACAAATGCCGTGTGCGGCTCTTCATCAATGCGGCGCTTAATGCGCACCACAGCTGGCATATTTTTAGCTTATTTATTGCTTAATATTATTGCTTTATTGTTGCTTATCCGCTGGAATTTTATATCAAAATATGACGCTTGCGCCACAAAATAAAAATGTGCTACTAACAGTGTGAACGTAGCCAGCAGGCAATAAAATGCTACAAAAAATACCAAATTGACGGTATTAAACAGCAAGCTGAACGAATCTGGTACAAAAACGATACCGATACCACTTCTTGTGCAACGAAATTATTTTGTGATCGCGAGTAAGCATAGGCGCCAAAACTATGCAGCTTGAGAAGACATTTTTCATTTATATTAAATAATGTGTTATATCGCGAGTTAAAAAGTGTATGAAATTACGTTTTAACCAAAACGGGAGGTCGGTTAAGTGAATGCAAAAGCGTAAATGTCTGCTGGCATTTTTTTCGCAACATGTTCCGTTAGCTATGCGTACGCTGAAAGTGCACGATTCATAGGCGAATATTGTTAGCGTGCTGTCTCGCTCTGTGCTCGTTTGATCGACGTCTAGCTATCTTTTTTTTTATAAAAGCTAAAGTTGCAATTCTAATAGAAAATTAGCTAGAAAAAAAACGTAGCTGAAATTCAGAACATGTGAAACTGTTAGCTTCGAACTGTTAGTTAACAGTGGAGCGCTCTGAGCACGCTAACATTGCGCTCCCAGAAAGTATGCAAGCCTAATACGAGCAAAGGGAATGTTAAATAGTCGGTTTGTGTACGCGCCGGGGTTCAGTTGTGTGTTCGGTGGGTGACGCGCGCATTGGATATGTTTTGCAAAATGTACCGTTAGCATTTACGTGTGCCGGCAGCCGCAGCAGCATCAGCAGCAAACAAAATTAAAACGTGCCGCAAGTGCCAAAGCTGTTTGTCTCGCCATCTCACTCTTTCGCCCCACTCAAGTGCAATAATTTAAAGTGCGCTTAAAAAATTTAAAGCACGCCAGCAACACCCTGTGAGTGGGTTGTCCCCTGTATGCGAGTGTGTGTGCGTGCGCGCTTGTCGCTCGTCGCATTGTCTCGAATTCGCGCGCGCAATTTGGCTGTCTGTGTATTGTTTGTGTTATGTGAGTGTGTGTGTGTGTGTGTTTGTGTGTGCTTACTGCAATTTGCGCCCAAATGATTTACCGTTTGATTGCTATCAACGCTTGCCGCAATTATGTTTTAATTGGCGCTAAATGGTTTACACACAACAGGATTAGCTGCAGCCCTTACGACAGGTGAGTGTGTTTGCTCCCAACCCCACCGCACCTGTGCAGCATCTTAAAAGTAAATTGAATTCGCTGTGTGGCATGAACTAATCCCGCATGCACAACGGCCTACAGACTATAAAAATATTTACGAGTAAATATGTATTACAAGGGAGCCCACAGCTTTCCCAGCTAAGCATAACATATGTTTGGGCGCACTTTTCTAATACCCTGTATCCATTTAAAATGTGTAAAGCCGAGCATATTACAGAGACAGAGTATATTTATGTAACAGACAGTGAGAGGCATTTCTGAACTCATATACACATACATATTCTTGATCAGGATTACAAACTGAGTCTGGTTAGATTCACGTTCTGTGTGCTCTAAGGGGATCAGAACGAGGCTTTGGGCGAACATGTGCTATAGTGTGTATGTATATGCATACAGGGCATCTCCTTGTTGGACACTCTTGACTAAAGGACTCTGCCTTGTTTATGATCAGTAGCGTGGCGGCGGCGCGGGGTGTCAAAAAATTTGCCAGCGTATGAATCATTTCGCCTACCCGCCGTCGTCCCCTATGCGTAATATGAGACGCGTCTGTAGCACGTGCATGTGTGTGTGTGTGTGTGTGAGTGCGTTCGTGGGGGATTTCGCCTGACGCATGGTGTGGATACACTGGATGCGTTTGGCATAATAATGAAATAATAATGTCGCCTTTTGTTGTGAGGTGTCTCTCATCCGTTGTGGCAATAAATTAATGGGCCTGCCACATAAAAAGCACCCCAACCGCAGGTCCTTTTTTTGTTTTATTTTTTTTTTGTTTGATTACAGCCTCACATGACTTCCGTGTACCCGTTATGAGATTGGCAGATGGGGGCGGAGTGTCAGCTATGTCAGCTGTTTGGCGCAGCAGCCGCTAAGCCCAAAAGATTAACATAAATATTCTGGTTCACGCTGTTCTCGCAACATAAAATGATGAGCTAAAGATCTGCTGATAAAATGCTAATCATAGAAACAATGTTGTCGCGACAACAACGGCAGCTACTACTTACAAGGATATGCCACACGCACCGGCTGTGACCGTGCCCTGAACATTTCCTATTTTTTCGGTGGTGGCAAAAACTTCCTGAGAAACTTTTGTGCTTTCCACTTAGACAAGTTGGCTTTTTTTCTTTTCATAGAGAGTTTCTGAAGAGGTAATCACAACTTTGCAATGCCATCTGGATGGGAAGATACAAAGTGTTTATAATATAATATAACATAGTTAAAAAAAAGGGAACAGCACCAACAAAATATATACTCTATAAACTTTAATTAAATTGCCAAATCTCATGTCTGAACCTTTTTTTCGGTGTTCCAATTTAAGAGTCCGGAAATCTTTTAAAAAACCACAAAAATAAATATTTAATTTTCTCAATATTTGGGTGAGTGTATCTAAGTTTCGATTAAGTAAGCTACATTTTCACAGATTTTTTTTTTGCAGCTCTACTTTGTAACATTTTTGATTAGCTCAAAGTTTGTACTGGCTTGAGGGGAGGCTCTGTGTGTGTGTGTGTGTACGATGGGGCTGGGGGGTGGTTTAATTTTTGTTTAAACTTGACAGAAAACACCTCAGGCGTCCGCTCGGGTCGAGTGTCTCTTTGTGGTTTTGACAGCCTTTGTTTCTTGGGAGGGCGTTTGGCTACTTAACCGACAAATTTGGCTTGCCAGCAGCAGCCGCAGCATCATATATCCTTGTTAATTTGTGTAAGGGATGCTTTTACTTGTACCTGTTTGTTGCCCTCTCATGTTCATAAATCATTTTAATGCATTTTGTTGAGACAAGTTGTCTCTCGGTCAGTTTATTTGGTTTCTGTTGGTCATTTTAATAACAAATTCATCATCGTCATAAGCGAGAATAATGACAGACAACAGGAGTCATCAACTGGACACTAGAAGGCAGATTGTGAAATGAACATCTTGGGCTACTTAAAAATATATTATTTTTGAGAGGTCGACCATGACGTGCGACTAATTGTTTTTGAATTTATTTGAACCACATTGTATAGAAAGGCTTCCAAGTAATTCGTAATTTAAGTCCATCTCAGTTTCAGTTCACGTCGATTAATCTGACTATTCTGTCTATTGTCTGTCTGACTCTATGCCAAGTTCAAAGTTCAAGATTTTCGATGCCTTCTTTTAAAAAATTAATAAAGCGTTAAAGCAATTTAAAGGAAATCTTAAAGTTTGAAGTGTTTTCCATTTGCTCAACACGCAATTGGGCTCATATTTTATTTAACCAAAATTGTAAAACGAGAGACACAGAGCTGAGCTGAATGGAGTTGAGTTTCAGCAAAAAGTTCAGCTAAGCGTTTTGCTGCAATGGATTTATGCGTCTTTTGATAACTAATTCCCTTTGGGCGACTGTCAACATGCGAGATAAACTCGCAGGCAACTCCAGAGTCCAGCTAAAGCACATGTGAAAAAGAAGAGCCGAATTTTCAAAAAGGTTTAACTTAAAGCTGAATTCTTTCTTTTTGCCGTTTGCTCAATAACTCTGCATGACTGGCAGAATGACAGACTGACTGGTTGACTGCCTGACTGCCTGACTGGGTGATTGCCAGACTGACACTCATATTAATTTGCTGTTAAATGGCAACCCTAACGGCATTTTCGGGGGTTAAAGCCTGGCCAAATGTGCAGAAAAAATGGCCGAAAACAATTTGAGGCAATCAGCTGCCGCGTACGTGACACGAGCTCCCTGTTGGCACTCAGTTGCCAACTGGCCAACTATTGATAAGAGAGAAAAACTTGGGGAAAAACTTTGAGCAAAAACTTAAGGAATAGAATGTAGTGCAAAATGCAAACAGCTGCTGCCCTTTGGCCCATGTCAATGACCTCTTCGTTAACGCGTGCACGTGAGCCAAGTGTAGCGGCAAATGAGCTAATTTACTTGAATTTCTGCTGCAGCTCCTTGGCAACCCACACCGGGTCCACACGTGTCCAACAAGAAGTCAAGAAATTCAATTGTGAACATAAATCATGCCAGACGGCAGATGAACACGCAATCAGCTGTTTGTCACAGCGCAGGTTCCAAATGGAAGTGCTAGTTGAAATCAAATTGGAAGGGGTCTGTGGAGCATGTCAATCAGGCCACAAGAACAACGCGTGGGCATCCAAGGGTTGAGAGTGCTTTAAGCCCCAGCCAGAACAGCATGTTTGGTGCAATAAGGGTACTTGCAGAGAGTAGACAGCCAGACAGATACCCTCTGTCGTTTATTGAAATATGATAAACATTTTTGAATTTGTTTTGACTATTTATTATATAAAGAGAATCAAATATGACTAGGTTCTAGAAAACCTTTCTTATTTAGAGTTTATCTAGAAAGCTGCTCCATTCGTAGTCTTTTCTGTAAGATCCAAATGAAGCACCAAATGTTTGGACTTCATTCTGAAATCATATTTTTCACAGCATTCATAAGAGAAAACTCAATCTAAATCTTTCTATATTTGCACTCATTTTGAATATGTTTTAAGCAAAATATCCAACCCAATATATCCCTAGATATTTCAAACCTCTTGATTAGCTTTCTCCATAGGGTATAAAACTGAAAGCGTAGAGGATTTATCGATGGCTTCGATGTAGGCGATAATTTATTTAACAATGTGTGGGCTACCAGCCTCGGGGCCAGATGCTTGCCCTTGGCTGGTCCGGGCCATTGAGATGTAAACGGTTACAGAAATACGTTGATGTTGGCGCTGGGCACATTGTTGGCCCTGGGGCTAGAACAAAGAAGAGAAACGTTTTTATCTGCCGCAGCATCGCACTCCTTCTACTATTTGTCGAGTGCAAATTGCAAAATGATATTAGAGAGAGGCGTTGGTAACTGTGGGGGTGGTTCGGCTGCTGCACTGCATCAACGATTTGGGGTTGGCCAGCCGAGCAGAGTGAAAGTGGAAATGCGACCAGCAAATGTGGCAGCAGCAGCAGCAACAGCAGCAGCTCGCGTCTAATGAGCACGAGCAAATTTAATGTGATTTGTGCGAAGGGTGCAACGCCTTTTTCAATATGGGAATGTCTATATATACATGTGTGTGTGTGTGAGTGTGTGTGTGTGTGTGTGTGCGGATGTGTGTGCTCTATTTGCTTTTCGTAATTGACGTGTTGGTCCAGGATACAAATCCAACACGCTCTGCCCTATGTCCAGTCATCGACTTTAATAAATAATTGAGCACACACACCTAAATGTTCTACGTGAAAAACACACAGAAATTGTCATGTGCATTGTCCAGGACATTTAGGACAGCTGCAGGATCAAGGTTGTGCACGAAAACATTTGTTATATGATAATGATGTCCAACAAAAGTGAGCAAAATTGTAATTGAACAGTACATAAAGCATAACTAAATGAGTTTAATTGCAGCATTTCCATCCGACATTTTAATAATTAGCTAAATGCCTAAAAATGTAAACAGAAATATAATTTAAACAGAAAGTTTCTTAAGGCTTATAAAATTAGAATAAATTAAAAAATTCCAAGCAATGAAAATGAAAATATAGTATCCAAGTATTTAATATTAATATAGTAACAAGGATTTTGTTTATACTTGTTGAAAGAACCTATTAAAATTATTAATATAATTAGCCTGTAAATATATAGATTTGAGCTCTAGATCTTGGTTTCATTTGTGCCTAAATCAAGGCACAATTTATTTATGTATTTTATGAGCTAAAAATCCTAGAAAATGAAGTGATTTGTCACCGAAGCCCAGCTGTTGAAAATTTATGAAGAATTATATGAAGAATCAAAGCACAATCTATATTTTTATTAGGAATAAAAAATCTTATTATATTAGAAACATATTCCGAATTCCAACAGCTGAAAACAAAACAAATATCCGATTTTCTATCAAGAATCATTTTGCTATATTTACTTGCAGAAAAAGCTATTAAATTTATCTCCATAACTAGACGATTATATGATAATTATTCTCTCTAAGAAATGGTATTTATTATTATGACAATATTTATTCCCTTTCTGCTCTCGGCCCAATCTACTGCCTATAGCCGTCATTGACAAGGCTCGTTACATTTAAGCTGCCCCTCACTTGAAAACGAGAATGTCCTTTGCCTTTGCCTTTGCCAGCTGCTCATTAGCACTTGAAATGTCTTTTATTGAGGCCACTAAGCAGAAAGCGTTGCGTTCGTTTTGCAGACGTCTTTATGGTTGTTTGTTGATGCAAATACGGCGAAAAGTCTAATAAAATTATTTCCGCTATTGTTTAGCGGGTTTTTGGGTTTCGTGTTGCCTTTCGGCTCCTGTGGGGCATCAAAAAGGCTCGCCTGATTTCATGACACGCAAAGGACTTGACTTGTTTTCGGCTTGATTTAGCTGCATTGAGATAAACGCTCTTTGTTTGGTTATCGTTCGAACGAGAAATGATAAACATAAGTTGAACTTGGGCCGAGACATTGACAGGCTGGCATTCGAATCGAGGAGAACGGTTAAACAGGACACGTGCTGCGTCCTGCCCTCTGTGCTGTATGTAAAGCTATGTGCAAAGAGGGCCAGGAGCCACGCCAACTGTAACGACCTCCTCGGCGCTCCGGCCTCCGCCCTTTGTCCTGCGACTGTGTTTGGGTGTTTGCATTTTAAAATCATCCCTCGAAAAACGCTTTGCCAACTTCAATTTCAGTCGCTGTCATTTGAAGCGACCCGTTAGCCCTCCCTTTAATACAATGCACGACCTCATGCCTCCAGCACAGTGGTCGACATATATGTATACACTTGTTGAAAAAAGTTAGTAAGTCAGAAATTTGTTTATATTTATAATGAATTTTGAATTAAGCGTGTTTCTACAACAGTGAAATTGTTCGCTTGGGCCCAACTTTATTATTTTAAAGGCTGATTTCTTTTTGAATTAGAATTGAAATATTACACATTAATAAATTGAAATTGAAATTAAAAATATACTACTTCAATTGTGAATAGGAAAAGCATCTGCTCAGAGGTACAAATGAAGCCTAATAAATTCTACAAGCTTGATGAATTTTATCCAATTTAATTGAAAGCTACGAATACATAATACTTGATCGGTCAATAACATATGCCTAAATTTCAAGAAATTTAAATGCAAATATATAGACTCTTGTGCCACTGTGCGATTCTCTGCGTTGTCCTTTGGGAATTGCCGGCGCTATTTGGTAACCCCATTTGGCCTGCATTTTGCGCGCTTTTTCGATTTTAGTCCTCTGTGCATAGCAATTCATGTTGCGATTGGGGTGTCCCATGTCGTCCACTGCGGACCACATTGGTCCAGGTAGCCAGCGGGCGTTGCAAGTGGCCAGATATGTGTTTGTGTTTGTGCCACTGTCTATGTCTGTGGCTCTCGTTTCAGGCTTTGGGTTTGTTAATTTTTTATTAGATTTGTTGCAGCGTCTGCACTGTGCCCATAATTTTTGTGTGACTGTGTATGGCAAATTGTTGCTTCTAAAGCGGCTCACTTCCCCCACTTTCTCTCTTTCTCTGTGCACTTGGCTCACTTCGACGTTGGCGAAAATTCAATCAAAAAACTACAAGCGTAAACAAGTGGGTAACATGGCCAACTCATGTATCGTTTCCACTTCAATTTTCAAGTGTTTTCCTTTCTGTTCAAGCCGCATTTTTGTTTTGGGTATGTGCTGTGCTTTTATCGTTGTGCCGCATTTTTGTTTTCCTTTCGAATTGAAAATCGCAGCTGGCAAAGTTTGTTTTTGGCCAGGTTTAAACTGCCTAGCTGGCAATTTGTGACTACACCCCACTCAGCCATTCCAGCCACACCTCTCAGCTCCTTAATACACCTAACAGCTGCGCTAAGTCCTGGCAGGGCTTTGGCTCAGACGCCGTTCAAGAAGTATTTGCACGCATTTTGCGGCCTAAAAGTATTCAAAGGCCTAAATTACTTGGCGAACACCGCTGCTGCTGCTGCTATCTGCTGATTTTTTCATCTATTTGTTTTTGTTGTTTGCGTGCTCTACCATATGGAGGGTATTTTGTTTCTCTGCTGTGACTTGCCTTTCGCATGATCACTCTTTACAAATATTAACAAAAGCATATGCTACTTATATAAGCTGGTTAAACAAGCTGTTAAACAAGTGATGTGGTGAAAAATTGGTTAGTCAGATAGTCAATTAGTCAGTCATACAGTCAATAAGCAAGTCAGTCAGTCAGTCATTCGGTCAATTAGTGGGTCAAGCAGCTAGGGAGTCGGTTAATCAGTCAGTTAATTAGTTTGTCCGTCAAACAATCAGTCAGTCAATCGGTTATATATTTACATATTTTAATAAACCATGTGCGAAGCATTAAATCAAAGGTCTGTCAATCTGTCAGACCGTCAATTACTTTGTCAATCATCTAGTTGTATATTTAAACGATACATTAACAGTGTAAAGCATTAGTCGGTCAATCAATTAGTTAGTCAATCGGTTATATACTTACATGAGATACAATCTGTACAGACAGATCATTAAATTGAATGTCTGCCAATCAGACATTAATTCGATCCATCAGTCAATCAACTAGTTGTATATTAACATGAAATATGACATGTATTATATTAAGTGTGTCAATCACACAGTAAGTAAATCAATCGGTCCGCTTTTAAGTTAGTCTATCAATCAGTCAATCAAAATAGATATTTATATGAATATGACCTCTGCACAGCGTTCAGCTAAAAGTCAGTCAATCACACAGCTTATTAGCCAGTCCGTCAATCAATCAATCAGTTGTATATTAAGTCTGTCAATAAATCGATTATATATTCATATGATATATAACTTTCGCAGAGCATTAAGTCTTCGACATTTCCAAAAAATGTTTGCTATTTTGTTTTTATTGCTGATTGTTCCACTTGTTTTTGAGGATAACAATAAATTTTTATTGTTGTTACGCTCGCCTTTCGCTTTTTTGTTTGTTGTTTATGTTTCGGTTACAGTTGGGTTTATTCTTTTATTTTTCGTCTTTTTTTTTCTAGGGGGGTTTTCGCTTTCGCGCTGTGGTTGGGCTACCCGACAAGAGTGGCCGCGTCTAATTTATTGATTTCTGGCTTTTTTCTATTTCTATTTTGGCAAAAAAAAAAAAAAAAAAAAAACGAAAAAGTTTTTGGCGGCTGCGGCGATGACTGCGGCTGACAAATGGTTTGAACTTTGTCAAAAGTTTTCATTTTCTCTAGTTGTTGCTGTTGTTGCCCCTGTCGAGGAAAACTTCATTTAATCTAATTAAATTGCTGCACAGTAACTGTAAACTTCATTAAGTTTTTCGTACAGCTTCTACACATCTGTTGTTGCCAACAATGAGCCAAGTTAATGTACCCGAACATTGTCAGGGTCTAGCGGGAAGTTGGGGCGGTCTTTCATTGTGTAAATTGTCATAACTATAGCTATGTTTAAAGTTGTTGTTGTTGCAATTAGCTGTGGCAGCTGGTTTTTCCTTTAACCTGTTGTGCTTTCAACTTTCGGGCAGAACTTTTTGGCTTAAGCAGTCGGTTGCATAGTTTTTCATAAGGTTCTTTGCCAAGTTTTGTCTAGGAAGTTGTCGTTGTATGCCAAAAAATAGCATCGAAACATTTGACTACAGTCATTCAAATGGGTTTCAAGTACAATGGGCAACAACTGCTTGAGCATGCTTTACAATTCCAACTAGGTGGTGTTGGCTGTGTCAAGCCTTTGCACTTTCCATATATGAAGAGCACTTTATGCCAATTGCCAGTCTTTAATTAAATACATTTAAAATGCTTAATGTAATCCGATTAGTTTCTATAAATATGCCATGAAAAATAAGCGGATTAGCTTCAACTCGTACAAAGAAATGCAAGTGGCACAAATCCGCTTAGAGCGCATTACAAGTTTATGAATTTTACGGGCTACAAAAATGAATGAATAATAATTAAGTTAAATGAATCAATTAAAATTCGATTAAGGAAGCTACTTACTGGATATATTAATTTAACAAATATTACTTAATTATATTTTTAATTTTCTAATGAATTTTTGGCCATTTAAAAGCATATATTTGTGACATTAGATCTCAATTAATTCTCTTTAGCGCAAATTTTTTGGACCCAAAATACAAAAAAATAAATAAATGTGGAAAAAAAAGGATGTATTTATAGATATTGTATAATTAAGTCATTTATAATTCTGTTTTTTTTTAGAACTGAATCGCCGTAACACACTTCCACAAAGCCTTTTCTCAGGGTCTTGTTTTATTTCGAGTTGATTCCCTTTTCCTTTTGATTTTCAGTATGGTATATTTCCCATAAAGTTTTATGCGCTGCTTCGCTGGCATAAAAGAAATCTGTAGAAAAGCGTCCTATGCGTGTGTTTTGCTTATGCATTTTCCATTGTGCTGCAATAACCCGCAAGTTTTTCTTGTAGTGCAGTTTGTCATAATTTGCAACTGCTGCAGCGCATTGGAGCGACTACCATGTTGCAGCTCTTACCACAACTCGCTCCACACTTGTTCTTATTAACTGCTCAGCCATTTGTAGTATTGGAGTTAATACAGTTTGGGAAACGGGTTGGGAGGGCGATTGCAGGGCAATGGCTTGGCATTTGGAGTGCATGTCCTTGTTGCTTGTTGCTGTTGTCCCTATAGCTGGCGTTCTTGCTGTCCTTTGACTATGTCGCTGCATAATTTATGACTGCTTAGTTGCAGTTGGCTTTTTTGTGCCACCGCCGCCTGCTGCTTGCCACTTGCCACATGCCGCATGCCGCATGGCACTTGCCACTTGCCACTTGCTGGCAGTTGTGCAGTGCACTGCCAAGTGCTGACCTCTCTGAGCGTAGCATGAGACGTCTGTCTCATGCCTCAGTGCGTGACAGGACTACTAAATCAGCTGCAATTCGATGCGATTGATACCCTTTGCATTTGCATAGGTTCAAAAGGACTTTAAGCGCCGCGGGTCAATTGGAAATGGCCCGAAGTGCGGCAGCACTAACTCAATTATTAAACCATTTCATTGGTCAGCCAGACCAGTTGAGATTTACAAGAGATGCCCAATGTCCGATGTCTGATGCCCGCAGTCTACACACACCACCCTTCGCCCACACACACACACACACATTACAAGCAGCTAATAAATTGTAGTCCTTTAGCATATGGAAAGCATAAGGACCTCCCTTGAATACTGCTGCCCACCCGCAGGGCATAAAATGTGTTGCTGTTGTTTTTAGTAGCTGCGGCTCCAGCTCCAGCTCTTGTTCTTATTGTTGTACTTAATTAGTGTTATGGTAGCAGCGGCCACAACTCATCTGAAATTTATTAAAGCTGGCACATTTCAGCGCCGAGCGAATGAAATGCGTCATTAATTTTAACCCAAGCAAACAGCACGATAAAATTGCCATAAGAAAGAAAGGAAATTTGTTACAATTTTCTTTACGATCTTCTCTTATGCAACTATGTATAAAAAGAAAATCGCAAAAATTGTTTAAGATTTTGTAGTAAGTAATGCAATTTAAGCTGATGTGTCTTGTATTTAAGTGCATGAAAATTCTGTTATAAAGAAAAGCTATACTTCAAATCTGATCTTTCTACAAGAGATATATTGTATATATTAAGTATAGTTTTTTCAGACAACTATAACGACTACATTATCATGATTTGCATGGCTAGCCAATCGTGATAGTCTTCGCCCGTTAAGGTGAGATATTGGAAAAAATTATGAAAGTGAAATTCTCGAGATTTTTGAACTGCATTGGCGAATCTATTAAAGAAATAAACAGTAAAATATTCAGCACGGCCTGTGGCGGCCCTCGATCTGCGTATAATTTCACGAGCCTCCGACTCGAAGGTCGTGTAACGTTGAGCGTTGCCTTTCATGAAGCTGGCGTTCATGTTGTCATAGGCGCCTTTTGTGTATAGGTTGAGCTGTTCTGTAACCTGTTGAGATCCGTTTCCCTTTGGCAGCAGATTTCTTACTTGGCTGCTAAACTGCTTTATGCCGTTGTCATCTGTTGGCAGGGTCGCAACTCTGGGTGTCCATTGTTCGATAAAGTCGTTCCATTTAGTTATTTCTTCTTGATTCGCTACCTCACAACTCACAATCAATTGGGCTAGCGAGAGGCAGAAGTTGACGCTATCCTGTCTGATAAGCTTCTTAGTGTTTCGGGCAGAACGGGCCAGTTCTTCTCGGAGATCTTCAGTTGGAGCGGCGGCGCCTACGAGGCTCTGCATGAAGGTCGAGACTTACAGAAACTTCCGAGTCTGGTCTTGATACATACCAAAAGAGCGATACCAACTGCAAGCGAAGAATGCATCTTTAAGAATGCTCACACAATCGACTTAACAACATTACCAATATATATTTTAGGAGGCAATTAATATATACAAATAAAGATCTGCTTTTCTTAGAAACGTTGAAAATTATCGCACATTCAAGCCGGGGGTCAATTTTAGGTCGCATTGTTGTGCAACGTCGTACTTTTGATAACTTTTTAAATATTCTTTTTATTTCATATTTATTATTGAATTGGGCCGAAGTCCCGGCGATACTGCAATGCCGGGCCAACCCGTGACAGAGGTGGAGCAAGCCCCTAGCACTCCGTCTGATTCCAAAAATCAGTTTAACATTTGTTGTTCTCCAATGGAGAAACTATCAGATGTTAAGCTGATAAGAACAGATACTACACTTTGATCTTAGCCATAAGGCCGAGAAGCGATAACTTGCTATCAATAAATACCCAGGCCTCTATGCAGCCACAGCTAAAACCAGTTGCGAATTATAAACTAACTCGTATGAAACCGACAATGCCTACTTAGGGGTAGTGCTGTGCACAATGTTATATATTTTAGGGGTTGTTCGGATGCAACTCTCCTATATAATATAATAATTCGCAACTAGTTTAGGCATTGCTTAAGGTAGAGTCAAGGTGTTTAATTGGGTTAATTCACTCTGGCTTCTCTTCAGTTGTCGAATAAATCTTTCGCCTTTTACTAAAGATTTCCGTGGAGAGGAGCACTCTAATGAGTCTAAATTGAATTTTTCGTGTGCCTGGTGACTTTTGTTGCCGGGCCATTTAAAAATGCATACAATATTGAAGAAGCGTAATCTGTCAGCTATATATATATATATATATTGCAGTATTGCTGGCATATTTACCAAATGTTTTTACTGTGCTTACCTAATGCGTTTGAACTGTATGCACTCGAGATTTTTATATAGGTTTACAATTATATTTCACAGTTTGAGTGTTCGTAATTTTGGCTTGTAAAATGTCGACACATAAAATTTAATAAGCGCTTTAAATTGCGCCGCACTCGATGTCGGCAGCTGTTGCGCGTCGTTTTTAATGGCCTCCTCCTTGGCAGCCTGCGGCTTGCCTTTTATGTGTGTCAACATTTATGACAGCTACAAAAGTCAATTAGCCTTACCAAACACAAAGTCCCCAAATAGGCATTTCCTTTCTCGCTTTAAGCCAGTTTACTGACTTGCTTTACTCCCTCTTTAATTTGTTTTCTCTTTCTATTGCTTGGCGAATGTTGACATGCAAGTCGCATCGCTTGACTTAAACTGTTGTCTAATTAGTTAGTTGAAGCGTCTAACACATGATGATGAATGCCTAAACAGTTGATACGTGCACAGATAATAGTATAGCAATAGGGGGAGGATGGGATGCATGTTAACTATAGCAAAGAGGGGTGAATTGTGGGTGGCATAATAACTGTGGGCTTCTGCAGGAGAGGCATTGATACAGATTTAATTTAATTGATTTATAGGATTCTACTTTACGTGCTGGAAACCTTTTTAATATTTAATTGACGGTTCAAGGTCTGGTTTTCGAATTCAGAATAATGTTAGCCCTGAAAAAGACTGCCTGCAGAACAGTCGAATTATATTGTCTAATCGAAACAAACAAAATGTTCTAAGCGGCTAAACCATTAACTAAGTTTGTACTTTACTATTATAATTTATAATCTTTATGGATTTGGATGAGTTCTCTTCTGTTTCACATTTCATGACGAAATTATAATAGCCTCTACAAGGGTGTAAATAAAATAAATAAAATGTGCTGTTGAAGGCCTCAAATACAATCATGCCCCCTTTGGATTGGGCATTATTTTCGTATACCTGCCGCGGTAAGCATTTTGCTATTTGTATTTTTATGCGAAGTTTTGATAAGTAAATAATAAAGCAAAAGGGCAACGTATTCATTTATATTAGATACGCAATGGCACAGTGCTGGACATTGATATGGATCCAAATGAAATAAAATGTAAATGAAAGGGAGCGAGAAAACCATTTAAGTTAGATATTTGCCAAATGCCAATTGCAATGAATTAAGCTATAAACAAAATGCAGCTAAGCTGCTTAAGATCTGGTCAGAGATGCTTGGAACCTTTTAAGCACTTCTAATCAACTGAATCGCATTGTGCATCAACGCAGTCTGATTTGCCTGGCTGTGGATATTGCTTTTTCTGTGTGTGTATTTGGCTTATAAATTTAGTCAAAGCACGTAGCGTAAAGTTGGCAATAAATCCGGAAAACCCAACCGTCCGTACCAGCCTCCCCCGCTTCCTCTCTCCCACACACACACACACACACATACACGCAAATACGCACAGGACGCCTGCTGTGTTACACGTGGCGTATTAACAATATCGACATGGGTAAACAAGCCCGGGGGATAGCTCTTTGCTGCTGAGGGGGTGAAAGTAATTTACACTTTTTCGACTTGAACTTTTGCTTGAATTCATTTTGATATTTACTTTCTACTCTCTCTCTATCTCTTTCCCGTTTTCAGTCAAATTAAACCATTCGCTGTGAGGGCAACAAAAATTAACACAAATGTATCATAAAGTGACATATCTCGATGCAGAGCAAGTGCTACCCCAAAGACAGAGACAGAGCCTTGAGCAACCCCAAGGACAAGGACACGTGTTAAACATCCTTATCCATAGTCATTATCAGTGAGGCCAGTATGCCGAACCTTCATCATGTTGACTACAATCGGAAATATTCCGCCACGGAAACGATACAGGTAAGTGATTGCCCGCCAGCCAATACCCTAACCTCTTCAAGTGGCCCCATTTAAAATTCAACTTGAGTGCGGTAATTAAAAATAAGACATTTATTTACGAGCTCTGCCCCTGTGGCACGCGACCCCAACTGGCCGTACCCCTGCATTACCCCCAATACCTGCCCCAACTTGCGTCCATTTGTCGATTTTTCACACCCGCGGACAAGGGTTCATTCTTGCTATCTCTTTCTAACTCTGGATGCCGTCTTGATTGATGCGCACGTTTTGTTGTCTGAGCAGCTCAACAAATTAATTGAAGAGTTTTGTTTTTGGGCCGTTTTTTTTTCTGTTTTCTTTTTGGGCTGGCTGCCTCTGCCTCTGCACACCCTTTTGCCCACTAATTGCTGTCATAAATTTGAACTCTAGTTCGAAATAAACATTCTTGAGGCCGTATACGTCTACGGTGTTTGGATTAATAGCTTAATGGGGTGTATTAGACGTGTGAAAAGTTATGTAACTGGTTAAAGAGGGGGAAAAGTGCACAAAGGGAGAGAAATTATATGTAAATGTGTAATGTATTCATTAAAATGGTGCAATGGGGATTTATGTTTTATATAGATATATCTGAAGCGATAGGTATATACGATTTTTGCATTTTATGAATAATAAATACTATTGGTAGTTTCTTGTTATAAGCGTTCAGTTCTTAAGATTTCGCCTTTGATTGATTGCTTGAGTTGACTTGAAAACGTTATTCATAAGAACTAAATTTTTAACCATGATATTCCGATCTCATATTATAGTCTTTACCTTATACTTGCCTGCCCGGGACTTATTGCATAGATTCAGTTGCTGCTGAAATATATATAGATATATATATAAATATAAACTAGATGGAATGATGTGCCGATCTTATCTGACAGCTTTTACTATAAGTACTGGGACTTGTTGCATAGAATCAGTTGCTGCTGTAGAGTATATACATATCTGTACATATCTATCTTTAATCTATATATTGCTTTATATATCTTATATCTTGTCAATTATTTTATATAGAATCGTATCCGTCACATGTTTGCTTAAATGAGATTTGAATTAGCTTAGAGACTTATCGTTAAGTAATTGCATCCAAGTCGAACAATTAAATGTTGCTGAGGCAGTCAGTCTTCAATTAATTACAAAATTTGTAGAGAAATAAAAATAAAATAAATAAATAAAAATGATCAGCATTTTGATCAGAGTTGAATGATTGAGTCAAGTTTTTTCAAATTTTCTTTTTTGAAATACATTTATATATTTCAAAAATAAATATTTCAAAAACAAACTAAGCAATTCCACGGCCTATGACTAGGTTGGGACTTTATATTATAAAGTATCCAAAATCGTGCCGTACCTACGAGTTAATCATTTTTCTTCACTTGCCTAAATGGTTCGCTTTCTTTAAGAGACCTATCAACCTATCAGCATTATGCATTGCAGGGCATTTGCGAGTCGTTTTGCTTAAGCTGGCTGCTGTTATCTCAGCTTTTGGCGTTCCCACGTCCGTTTTGCTTTGTTGTTGTTGTGGTTGTTGTTGTTGCACTTTTAATCACAAAAACAACAAAAAAGCGTCGGCAAAGTTTGCCGTTGGTCGTGCTTTGTTTTTGCTTTCTGTTGCATACAAAACGGCGCTTCCGCATGCCGTCACATGGCCGGAGTCGAGCCCCAGAATTGTGTGTGTTGTCTCTATATATACAAACATACATAGATACACACACATACTTATATGTATATATATATATATGTATGTGGGTCTGGGTCTGGAACTTGATTAAGTAGTTTCCGCGTGTTTTTATTTGCACAATAAAAGCATAAAATTGTTGCCCGTTTATTAAAGCCGGGCAAAAAGTGGCAGAGCAAAAAGTGTGAAGTGGTCGCTTTTTCCACTGGCGCTCGGCTTTTTGGCAGACAAGGACCAACGGGCGAAATGCTAGACATGCTGTTTGCTATTTAAGCCGCTATTTTTATGGCTTTTGCCGGAATGATGGCGTTATGACTCTATTGTGACACGGCGCCGACGTGCCACAGTTAAAAGTCCATTTGTATTTCGGCATACAACCAAAAAAAAAAAAAGCAAGAACGAATGGCCCGAGACTAGCGTAAACATCATCATGAGCGAAGCTCTTGCCAGACTTTAAACTTTCACAAGGAATTATATATATTGATTGCGGCTTTAACTAAATGAATTTTGATTTAAATTTGATTTATTTTCTCATAATGTCGATAGTCTAATAAGGCAAAATTTAATTAAAGGTTGAAGATTTTCTAGCTCCATACGGGATATTCTAGGCCTTCAAATTGTCTTACTTTGAATTGAGATAAATGCAGACTATCAGATATTTCAAGGTTTGGCTTTTTAGAATAATTCTGCAAATGTAGTCGAAATTGATTTTTTATTTATTTGTTAAAAATATATAAATAAATGGCACTTAATCGTTATCATATTGTTAACTGTTTTCTAATGTTCAGTTTTGTCTGTCTTAGCTCAGGGGGCGGCATAGGGAGGGGTCATCTCATTTTATATATATTTGTATATATTACTGCCATATGGCGCCTCCAGACGCAGGCCATTAAAAATGATTACAAAATGCCGCTACACATTTCCCGGTAAGTGCCTCAAGCAACAAGAATGTTTGCCCCAAGCACCGCCCCACAGCTCCCCCACAAATTTCACTTTTCGCCGCATATGCTGCCCGTAACCTTCCTTTTTTTTGGCAACAACAAAAACTTTTTCTCTCCTTGTTTTTTTTTTTGCAAAACAAACAACATAAATATGGATTTCTCATTAAAATGCCAAAGTTATGCCGAGGAGCCGACGTTGCCGGCATGTCGAGATTGCCGGGTCCGCCTGATGGAAGCAGCGCATGCGCTGTCTCCGTGTTTTTCTCCCACACTCGCTCTCTCTCTCTCTCTCTCTCTCTTAGCGCTCTCTCAATGTCAATGTCGCGGCATTGCGCTCTCTTGTTTTGTGCTCTCTGCTTTGTTGGTGGCAAGTCACGTGCTGCCATTGACGGAATTTCATTGCCTGTTTGCCGGCTTAGTTGTATTTGCACACCCCCTGCTTACCCCTACTGAGCCCCTCCCCCCTTCTGCTCTCTTCGATCATGCTTTGTTCGCGCTTAACACTCCGGCACGACAATGTGCGGCATTTGTCATGAAACGGATTTCCGGTATTCCGAATGTCGCAACTTCGCTGTCTTTGTGCTGTGCGCCTTCTGCTGTAGGGGATGCGTTAGGGGCTTGAGAGGAATGTTCGTACCCTATTGAATAATGGATAAGAAAGAGTAGATGGCAGCTGTGCAAATGTAGGCAATAGCTTGAAGGAGGCATAGCTAGCTAATAAAATATATATATACGTTCTTGATCAGAATGACAATCTGATTTCAATATAAATAAATGCTTTAACCAAAACTGAGAAAAATATACACTTTTTTTTTTATATAAACATACATTTTTGTTTAATTTTCAACCGCCGAAATTTACATTCCCATCGATCAATAAACACAAAGGTTATTTGAGAATTAATTTGCTTTAAAGTAAAGTCAGAAAAGGAAGCAACTAAATATTCTTATATAAAGAAACAAAGTATGCCTGTTAAGCCAGGGTACAGGGACGGGGTATCTACCAGCCGGATACTTTCCATTAAAGCACTCTTATATCTTCTTGTTGCCTTCCCTGGCTTTGACACTCTTGACTTTGGGGCCGTGCGCTCGGGCACTTGGCCTCGGCCTGCAACAACTTGTTCAATCTTTTATGACAAAGGCTCGGGTCAAAAAAAAAAAAGAAGTTTGTTGTTGTTTTTTATTTCTGCCCCGCCGCAAAAGTGGCTATTTAGCATTTTAGAGTAGGCGAACCGCCGTCGCCGCCGCCGACCCCTTGGCCCTTATTTACGTTTTGGCAGCCATTTTACTTGGTGCATGAATTTTTCATTAATTTCATTAGATTGTTTAAGCGTGGGGAATTTTAATCAACGCTGCTTCGCCTGGGCCCAAAATTTGTATAATAAATATGCAACGAAATTTGACAATGATAATAGTTAATGAGATGTCTAAACGAGGAGGAGGTGAGGAGGACAGGAGCGGCTGTTTTACAAGCCGTGTGGGGATGAAAACTATCCGAAGTTGACTGGAGCTAAATTGCTTTGTAGCCCAAATGGCTGACAATGCGACACTTTGGCGGCAGTTTGAAAGCGTTTTCAGTTAATAGACTGGCAAATGGGGAGGATAATCGAGAAATTATGTAGGCTAGCTAAAATGCTTAGGGGGCAGCATATTTGGGGGCGTACTGCTATTAAATAACTAATAGTTTAATGGGTACTCTTAAGATATGTATAATAAAATCTGCTTGGAATTGCTGAGCATCACTTTTGGGTAATTTATCTAATTATGTGCAGCTGTTTATGAATGTAATGAACATGTCCTTATTTATATGATATATACTTAATTCATTCAGATTAATTATTCTTATTATTAAAGTGTATTTATCTGCCTCAATAGCCCTTTCCCTGAAGCCTTAAGCCTTCTCAATCCACATGGAAACTCTGTAGCTCAAAAGTATGCTTTAATTTGTGAACTTATTCGCACACAATTTACTTGTAATTCACAACCGGTTCAAGTAGTCGCTGTATGGAAACACTTTGGCCTGGCTGAATGTAGTTATCTTTGCGCAGAGGCGATATCGTAACCAATGAAGTTCTACTGAGGTGCGATTATTGCTAGTTGAAAACTTTAACCAATACCCCGCCATGGGGACGTGAAATACCGTCCACTACGGCAATTTTTGGAAGCCCGAGAGGGCTCATACATGAATAAATTAAAATAAACAAAAGATTAAGAAGCTAATATTTAGACGTACTTACTTTGTTGTTGACAAGCATATGATATGGAAGAAATGTTGTCGAGCAGAGCTTTTCTTGGACAAATTATTTTAGTAGGAACCATTGAACAGTTGGAGGATAGTCCCGGCAAACCGACTCACAACCTCCCAACCTTGCCAACCTGACCGAGAAATTACGGCCGCAATTTATGTTTATGTGACTCGAAAGTTTTGCGGCCGTCGGATTTTTATAGTTCAAGTTCGACGTTTCAGTTTGGGCAAAAAAACAAAAAACCAAAAAAAAGTTTGGCTCGCATGTAAATTTACGTACTGTTAGTTTAGCTGGGAAAACTTGAGCCTTTTTATGGGCTCAAGCCCAGAAAGAGCGCAAAACAAGAGAATAGACAAAAACAAAAACCTCTAAAAGTTCTGCAAGCTGTCTTGACCGACTAGGCTATACCCTCTTCGCATTCAAGCTTCTTCCCTTCTCTCTGCTCTATACAAAATTAATACCTTTTTAGCTCGTGTGCTCTCATAAATATTTCATTTGTCTACATACCAAACATTAGTTAATGTATAAGTCTTCCGCTGTCTGTTACATCTATTGCCTCCAAACCATGATACCCGTTCCTATCCATTTAAATTGGGTACAGGATATTGCCAAAGGAAAAAAAGGTAAAGCCATTGAGATTTGTCTTTATATTTTTGCCTGTCTGTTTGGCAGCCAGGCGCAACGTTGGTCAAACTTGACTGGGCTTTATGAACTGGGCCGAATGTAATTCGAGCCCTGACCCCTGAACTGCTGTCCCCTAAGCGCCGGCGGAGACATAATTCATTTTTTATGCCAAGGTCTATTTTGCATGTCGGTCGCGTAGCGCGTGTCGCACTGATTTGGTTCCTTGAATATCCTGCGGGATTCGTGAATCTAATTTATGCGTTATTTATGCAACAATATTGATGAAGATGCACAGCAAAAGAGACAAAATTGCTAAAAGCGCAGAGAAAACCATAAAAATAATTCAATTAAAATGAATAGATAAAAGCAATTGACTTTGAATTTAAGGTATAAGATAAGACGACTTGGGGGGCTGTTCCACAAATCCTTTTAAGGATTATAAAAGTCTTTTGCTAATTTTAAAAATGTTATTTTCAACACCTAATGCAAAATCTTAGATTTTATGAATTTTAAATTCCTTCTTAAACTCCATCGGCTTTATTTTGGCAGTTTGCGAAAATTTTCGATACTCAAGATGTTTATTAAAAATATTTTAAAGCGCCTGGTGTTGAATTACTTTGCTCTCCACACACGACTTAATATAAATCTAAATAATTTCAGATGTACAAATTATAAAAAAAATATTTTTTATTTTTATTGTTATTTATTGTCAATTGGCCCGGCAACAAAAGTCACCAGGCACACGAAAAATTCAATTTAGACTCATTAGAGTGCTCCTCTCCACGGAAATCTTTAGTAAAAGGCGAAAGATTTATTCGACAACTGAAGAGAAGCCAGAGTGAATTATCCCAATTAAACACCTTGACTCTACCTTAAGCAATGCCTAAACTAGTTGCGAATTATTATATTATATAGGAGAGTTGCATCCGAAGAACCCCTAAAATATACAACACTGTGCACAGCACTACCCCTAAGTAGGCATTGTCGGTTTCATACAAGTTAGTTTATAATTCGCAACTGGTTTTAGCTGTGGCTGCATAGAGGCCTGGGTATTTATTGATAGCAAGTTATCGCTTCTCGGCCTTATGGCTAAGATCAAAGTGTAGTATCTGTTCTTATCAGCTTAACATCTGATAGTTTCTCCATTGGAGAACAACAAATGTTAAACTGATTTTTGGAATCAGACGGAGTGCTAGGGGCTTGCTCCACCTCTGTCACGGGTTGGCCCGGCATTGCAGTATCGCCGGGACTTCGGCCCAATTGAATAATACATTTAACTTTTATTGAAGTTTAACTTGAGAACTTGTTTAGCGGCCCTCGCACTGAGGTAGAGTTTGAATTTAAATAGTTTGGCGATTTGGATTGTTTTGTGTCCTGAGAGGAGCCGCATTTGGGCGTGAAAGGCAATTCCAGTGGCAGGAACGACACGACATGCAAATGCGAGGGGCAACGGAGCTGCAAAGGATGCCACTGACAAGGATAAGGACATGGCAGCTGCTGACATTGCAACTGTGTCCTTCGTGTCCTGCTGGCGCTCTATGCTCTTAAAGTTGCTTGCAAATTGTTTTGCCGTCGTCGTCTTCGCCAAGTCGTTTGGAAAATTGAAATGATTAATTGTTTGGGCAAACTCAGCTGTGCTGGCACTTGAAAAAGAAATCAACTCCTGCACTTGAAGCAGGAATCAAGTTGTCCTGGATTGATGGCCCGCAGCTCAAAGTTTGAAAATCAAAACACTTTTTATTGACAGCTCCGTATTTGTCGCGCCAATCGCAACTGATTTTCTTTGTGTGTGTGTGTTGTGTGTGTGTCGGCCAATTTGACAAGCACGCGACAGTTATTTGTCAGTTGTTGAAATGGCGGGGTGAAGTGGGTTCGCTGGGATTAAAGTGAGTTATGTGCAGCAGATGGGCAAAGGGAACCTTTAGTGTTGCTAAAAATGTTCTATTTCTAGACTAGATTATTATTTTTTAGATAGTAGAACGATAAAATAACTCCATTTAATTTATTTTGACTTTTATGGACATATTTATTAACCTTAGTTTACATTGAGAAAAACATGTAAAGTTTGCGCCATCTATTGGTTAAACAAGCAAGCACTATGTAGTTCCTTTTCTGGTTAGTGTCTTAACTAATGGCAAGTTAATGTGTGTCTTAGCTAAGCGTCCACGAGGAAATATTTTGTATGAGTTCCCACCAAAATCGTCTGATAAAGGATTTTGTGTCATGTGTCTTTACTAAAATAGACTAGGGATGAATTTATTCTATGTATCCTTACCAAAATCGTCTGACAAAGGATATTTTATTATGTGTCCTTGCTAAAATGGCATAATTTCGCAAAATGGTAGTCGCTTGTTGTATATAATGGGAAATCTACTCCGAAAGTAACTTGGCTAACAATTGGGTAAATATGTCAGACACATTACCAATGTCCACAGGATAACCAATATTAATAAGGGTTTAGAATTGATAATTTGTTTTGAAAGGCAAAGAACATTTTTAAAGGTTCCTAACTGTGATGATTGGGCTATATTGAAAAAGAATTTGTGTGTTTAAATATGTGCCCATAACGTTAAATTTAACAAACTAGACAGGACACTTTCAAGGGTTTCTGTCTATGATGGTTGGGATATACGGAACAAATTCCCAATTTAATGGGTACAACTTTTTGTTATGCCAATATATAGCTGGGATAAATTGAGATTTTTGTGGGTTCTAAAAATATACTGTTTGATTTAGTTATAGTCCTTCTTCCGATAATTTGATTATCGATTGTGAAATACCCTGTAACCATGCTGTTGCCAGAATCAGAAATGCTAATACAAGCGAATATATCTCGATCAGCTCGGCTGTTAGCTGCTGAAAGATATTCTGTATAGGGTCCTAGATGGCTCCTGTTGCCTTTCAGTTTTCTGAGCAATAAAAAGGTGTAAGGATTATTGTGGCTTTTCGATTTATACGCGTATGCAGGAACCCACATCTAACAGAAGCGTATATTTCATGTTCGTGATCTTTTACGCACTCTGCTATTTCGCTTTCTTTTTTTAATATTCTTAATTTTATTTCTGTTCCCAATTAAAAACCCAATAAAAGAAAGACTATTGAATATTATAAAAGGCCAACGAAAGTTATTTTTGTTTTTCATATCTTCCAAAATCATCCTGTTCTGCCTTAATTCGACATCTTCCCTTTAGGCTTCCTGCTGTTTCGTATATCTTTTGTCATTTGTTTTCGAAACCTTTACCTCGCCCAAGTTTAAATTTAAAGTTTTGTTTTAATTGCGAAGGGCGTAAAAAACGTAACTCAAAGAATTTATAAACAATATTATCTGAGAAGAGTGTCCCAACTGTCTGTTTAGTTATTTTTCTACCCTGCAACCCTTCGTCCCCTGCCGCACCACGCCCGCTACCCTATTTGTTCACGTGTCTTTTGTATTGTTTTTCTAAATATATACATATATTTTTTTTTTTTGCCAAGTGCTGCGTTTTGGATCTTTTTTCTATCTTTGTTTTGCATAAATTTTCACTTGGTTTTTATCAAGCGCTGTCGGGAGGCCTTTCAAGAGTGTGTGTGTGTGTGTGTGTGTGTGTGTGCGTTAGCTTTTGTGTGGGTGTGCATATGCAAGTGTGTGTGTGTGTGTGTGTATTGTGCCTTAATTTTCAGTTCAGGTTTTTGTTCTTGCCCTGCCTGAGATTGTTCTATTGAGATAATATTTTTGTTTCGCCGTTTTTTAATCCTTTAGTCAACGGCTGGCGACAACCCTTGCCGACAATTTGGCCACCTCGCAACCCTTGCCATCTCCCCGCTCTCAGTTCTTGTGCTCTGTGGACCTGGTTGACTGCATGCACGCGACATTTTATAGTTATTGCCGAAATTCCCTTGATGGTTTTAACCATTTTCTATGCCATTTACATTTTATTTTGTTGCATGTGTCGCATCGCATGGAAATTGCGGCTCTATTGTTTTATAGCCGCAGCGCGCAGCTCTTCCAGTCAGGGTTTTATCAATACAGCGAACATGATGCATGGCCAAAGAAGTTTCATTCATAAAAAACGTTAGACAAACAAATGCGAGAATCTGAGAACGCTTGATGTCGCCTGACGACAGGTTAAATAGGTTGTTGTGGGTAGGCGACCCTCTTTTTTATCTTAAGTTAAGCCTTAATAATATTTTATTTTCAGTCAAAAAGCTAGTCTGAGTCAGAAGTAACAGTTCAGACTGTTTCAACCCAATATTTAAGTACTTCATTTAATTTTCACAAGTTTATTAACGACTTTAATGTAAATCTTTAGAGAAATATTTCAATGACGCGGAAATAAACGGCTCTATTTGAAAATTAGTGTGTCTAATTTTCATAGAAAATTTTTGAAAATTATTTTTAGAATTTCGAATTTTCTGTTAATATTGACACTTTTAAAAATTAAAAAAATATCAAAAAAAAATATTTTGGAATATTTGAATTATTCTATTCAAATTATATTTCAAATGGAAAAATTCCTTCACGTTATTTGAGGACTTTTCAACAGAGGGGAATTAAATATCCTTGTTTGCACCCCTGTCCGATAGTGACGTCGTTTGCCAACGCCAACCTGTTAGAACCCAAAGGTGTCAACGAGTGTTTGTTTTGTTGGGGAAACTACCCCTTGGGAAATGTCCTTTTGTCTGGGATATTTTGTAAGGACAACCCTCTGCTGGCTGGTGCATTGAACCAAGCCGGCAAAACGAAGGCTAAGGTCAATTGCAGTTGTTGGCTTCCAGTGAGCGACAAAATGTCCTTGCCCGAAAAGGGAAATTTCATAAATGCCGCTGTTGAATGTTTCGCTGCTGCGTGTCCTTTTTCAGTGCTCGTTGGGCAACCAAGGCGCGCGGTTCATATTCGCAGCGCAGCGTCTATCGAAACTTGAACGCCAATAATTTGTGCGCGTAATTTGTTTTTTGTTGACGTCCTGTTTTCGGCGATCGGGGCCGGCAAATGGAACATTCTTTAACAACTGTGGATTAACATAAAGAATGTTTCGTTGCTGTGGCGAAAAAAAAACAAACAAAAAAACCAAACCAAAAACGTGAAGTAATGAAATGGTGAAATTTCTAGTTATTTAAGCAGCTAATTTGCAATGCATAAGCCGCTAACTGGGCTGGCCGAAACCAAATGGCCAGCGCTTTATGCATAAGAAATTAGCTGACTGCGTGAAGCCAACAACAATGTGACAAAGTGTGTGGCAACAAAAAACGATGTGAAAATGTGCAAATATGAAAAAAAAAAAAAACAAGTATAAAAGTAAAATCCAAACACAAATAATAAATGCCAGAGGACACACAAACGGGACTCACACACATGAGCCAACGGCAACGGCAGCGAGGCGAAAATAATCATAACCAGCGTAGACATTACAAATGTCTGCATGTCTTTTGCTCTGTGCATGTGTGTGTGTGTGTGGCACCGACTTCCGTTTCCTGTTTTAATGTTTACGTTTTGCGGCTGGCGGCTTCCGTTTGCCAGCCGAATGTCGTCGGTGTCCTGTTGCCATCCTGTTCTCTGTGGATTTTTGAGCTAATGTACTGGCATTTTAGGCGCAACGAAATAATAGATAATAAAATGTAATGTCCTCCTCTTGGCTTAGCCAACGCACATACGCCTTAGGCTTTCGGTCTTTGGTCTTAAGCACCTCTCCCTACCCTCTCACTTTCCCTTCACTCTACCTCTCTCTTTCTCTCTTGCTGCTTAACGTCCTTTAGTCGTTCGTTTGGTGCGTGCCGCACGTCGATTATTGCGCTTTTCGCTCGTTGACGGTAATAAAAATCAGTCGGAAATCTTTCAGCGCCTAAATGTAGGCAACAACAAGCCAGCCCCTGCCCTGAATTAGATTAGATGATGTGCCATAATGAAGCTGTGCCGGAAAGAAACATACGAGTAACATATAAAAACAAGGGGGACAGCATATAGAAAAAGTGTGATGGGGGGAGGGGGCTTAAAAGGGACTACGTACATTTGGCGTTGTCTGCGTGGGCTACAACATGTGTGTTAAGGAAAGCATTATTAAATGGAAATAATAAATCGTGATTCTTATTAAAAAAAATTATAGCAAAGTATACAAAACTTAGACAGAAGAAACAATACTTAAATTTAATTATTAGATATTTTTGAGGAATTTTAATTTTAATTTAATTATAATTTTTCTATTTATATTTTTACTTCTTAAGATTATTTATGTGAAATAAGACGCGTTTTTGTATATTTTCAATTTGCGAAAATGTTTAAAATTTTGTATTGCCCTTAAACAAAATAATTATTTGTTAAATCAAATTCTCTGGGTATTTTGATTTCAGTAAGATAGAGTATATACTTCATTTGTACTCCAATTTGTATCTGCACGTCTACCTGAAGCGCAATCAAGTCTCTCTCCAAGCATTATATAAAATACATATGTGTAATATTAATTAGGTGGCTACACAATACGTTCTTAGAACACGAAACGAAAGATCCTTCAGTGCGCCCACTCATCAAATTCATGTTGGGCGGCGGGGCAGCTGCCTACTTATTATGCGTCAAGTGTTGTTCCAGAGAGGTGCACAAGCTGAAACTCAAACACGAAACGTGCCGCCTAATTTTTGGCGAAAAAAAAGAGAGAAGAAAACTTTCGCTACGTGTCCAAAAAGATTACAGAAACTTAAAGTGCACCGTGACAATGTGCTTTGCGAATTACTTCAAGCATAAATCAATTGCTCGAGACTTTATGAAATGTCTTGCAATTCAATTTTCCACTCGTAACAATTAAAGCCCCAGCTTTTTCCATGCTGCATGCGTGTCTTTGGCTTTGTCTTCACTTCCGGCGCAACCGGAAGTACTCAAGCAAAAGAACGCAAAAAAGCTGTAAGGGAAAAAAAGACAAACAAATCCAAAATAAACAAACGTCTGCTACGGTCTCCAGCCCACCCAAAAAAAAAAAAGCTGTGTGTTATAAAAAAAAAAAAGGAGAAATGCTTACGAAGCGGAAATTAAGACCCACTCCAGCAGCGCGTGAGCGCCCAAACAAAGCTGCCAAGTTCGTAAACAAACACATGTCTAACCCCCGCAATTCCTGTCTTGCCCTCTACCCATCCCGCCTGAGTGCGTGTGTGTGTGTGTGTGTGTGTAAACAAGCCCAAACATATCACATTTTAATCCGATGTAGTGGAAAATTGCGCAAGAAAATGCTACACATTGAGGGAAAATTGTATTGTTTCCCAAATGAAAAAGAAAAAATTTGACGCTACTCGCTGTGGATTGATTATGTGCCATTTTTTTGTTCGCTGTTAAGTTAAAATAGCGATTGTTTAATTAAAAAGTTCCATACCCATAATGTCGCACAGCTGTGAGAGCTTCTGTTCTTTCACCTGACAAATCCTTACAAATGTCCTTCGCGTTAAATTTAATAGTCCATGAGATTGTGCTGAATTATGAGCTCAACACGTGACCATATGGCTGCTGCTATCGCCGCTCCTCCACTCTCCCCTAGCTCCACACTACCCTACAAATTATGAAGGCGAATCGCCTGTGAATGACTAGAAAATTGCCTTTTGTCTAGGCCAAGACATTGTCCAGGAGCGTAGGCACTTTCTACTTTTAAATTAGTGTAAATTTTATGCGTCGCGCCTATAAATATGCAAAGGTTTCTCTCTGTTTGCCTTTGGAATTGGTTGGGCCTGGGCGCACTGCCATTTCATTAATGAAGAAACAAGTGTAGCGCGTGTTCAGCTACTTTAAATGTTGTTATTAATAAGTATTATTGTTGCCGCTGAGCTACACAATTGCGGCATATGCATTTGTTCAGCTACTTGGCGCAGAAAAATATAAAGAAAATGAAATGAGCCTTTGATATGAGTCGTACGTAATTAGAAATGAGAATTAAATTACTTAAAATAATTTTTGTTTGTTAATATGAGTCTTTTTTGTTATATGCTCTATAAAGTCAATGTGAACTCTTAGGTTTTTACATTATTTATATTATTTTGTCATGTTGCCTTTTTTAATACCCTTGTAGAGAATAAAAAATAATATTGTCATGAAAATAAATCTCCGACTGCATTAGGTATATATATTTTTGATCAGCATTAACAGCCGATGTAGATCTACTTAGAAAACCGTTTAACAAATGTCTGCAAGGGTATTAAATCTTCGGCGTGCCAAAACTGTCTCGAAATTCTCGTTTTGTTAAATTTGTTTTCAAAATGCTTTGACTCCAGCCATAATTATAATTTAAGAAATTTCAGAATTCTGTATTTAAAAACTTTGTTTTGCCAATTGAGCTATCTAAAACGTGTAACAAACCTGTTTTGTATACCTTTAGTTATTTTCTCGAGAGAGATTTTAATTTATTAAAAGCTCTAGATTTCGTTTTTATCTACGGTGAATGCTTGGCAAATACACAACTCTCTGCTTTGGATATTATTCCAACTGTAGTTAAGTCCATTCACAGATTTCAGCTAGGATCTAACATATTGCGCAGCGCATCCTTGGCAAACTAATTTCCATATTTCCTTCTTTCCTGCTGCTGGTCTGGAGAGCCGCCTCCGCCCATAAATTGTCTATAGCTGTCATACTTTTAGGCATTTAATAAATTTTATGACTCTGAATGCTTCTTCTTGTTGCTTTACGTTTTTATTTTTTCACTGCCTTTCGTTTTGCCTTCGTTTTTAATAACATTCGTTTCTTGTCCTCGACGCTGTCCGCCTGGGGCTATGCTCTTCTCTTTTTTGGTGTGTGTTTTTTTTTGTTTTTACCTACCCCCTCCACAGCGAATTGCAAATGTGGGTATTTATGCGCTCGTTGCGCTACAAGTTTGTCCTGTGGTCGTTCCCCTTGCTCCATCTCCCCTCCTCTAAATCGACTCATTTTGGCGCTCGCCCTACCGGGAGCATGCAACAATCTTTTATACGAGTTTATTATGTATACTTTTTCTTTTGCTTAAAACATACAATTTCCTCAAGCGATTTCCGTTTGCACTGATGAGTCTTATTAAATTCGAGCAGCCCCCATATTATCCTCCTAGGGGTGACAGCAAACACACGCCCCAGCCGCACACAAAAAAAATTGTCTGCCCGGATTTGGTCGTTAACTAACTAAAATACGGCGCCTGCTTGCAAATTGCGCTTTAATTGAATTGCACATAGATTTTATTTTAGACACTAGACGCTTTTCCGCTTGCAGACAAATTTTCACATAAAAACAAAAATAGAGGGAAACCCCATAAAGTTTTGCTAGATGCCACAAATTTGATGCCTCTCTCGCTCCAAAAACTCGCGGCATAACTCAAAAGTCTTTAGAAGTGTTTGAAACTGTCATACGCACGTAGTTTTTTCTTGCACTCAATCTGTCCACCACTCGGTCTCCCCCCTCTCTCTCTATCTCTCTCTCCCCCCTTTCTCTGTCTCGCTCTCTATGGCTCACACTCTTAGCATTTCGGCGACTACAACAACAAGCATTGCCACTTTATTATACACTATAGCTTTAAGAGCGAGTACACTAACTTTCTCATCAGATTTGTTTGGCTTTAGCTGACCGCGATAAAGTGAGCCAGTTATTCAGGCAATTGGAGAATGAAGCTCTTATTTTTTATTATACGAAAGTGGAACTTAAATCATGCAAGATATGATAATATAATACTATTATATACTATTATTATTAAATAAATACTTCTCGATGATGTATATATTCTTTATTCTCAGAGTAGTGAAGTTTCGGTTTCGAACTTTAGGCCTAGTTTATGTTTATGTAGGCAGCTAGGGCCAAGCAAGAGCTGTGTGGATATTTATATTATTATCTTACACTAATGATAGTAAGAGTAAAACATTTATCTATAAGAAATATTTTAAAAAACATGAATTGGAAAATAGAATGAAAGGATTTATGATACAGTTCCGTACCTATTTTTGCTGTAATCCCATTTTTGGGTCGTTTAGTGTATTCAGGTATTTTTAATAGCTCTTGTAACTCTCAGTTGGTGCGTCTTGTTTGACTACCATTTCGTAGCGGCATTGAGTGCTAATAAGTAAGCTGAATAAAGAAAGAACTAACTGAAATGAGAGTAAAGAACTAACGCGTTTTGGCCAGCATCGAATCAAAAGCATTTCTAACCAACTTTGTGGCAAAGTTTGCGCAGGCGGCGCAACGACTGAGATTGAGTGCAAATAAAATGATGTCATGAAGTGGCAGCAGCGGCGAACAGGGGAGCTCTAGCTAAACTCCTTATTGTTGTTGGCCAAAAGGAAGGGGCGGCGGTTGGAGGCGGGCCGCTGCAATGCATGCTCCACTTTATTTCAGCTATCAACTCGTAAAGTTTGCGGTTTGATGGCCGGCTGCAAAAAGGGGGCGGGCGGAGTTACTTAGTGTAGAAAGAGTGTAGTGCCAAAAGGGGCGGGCAGTACACTAACTTTCTCATCAGATTTGTTTGGCTTTAGCTGACCGCGATAAAGTGAGCCAGTTATTCAGGCAATTGGAGAATGAAGCTCTTATTTTTTATTATACGAAAGTGGAACTTAAATCATGCAAGATATGATAATATAATACTATTATATACTATTATTATTAAATAAATACTTCTCGATGATGTATATATTCTTTATTCTCAGAGTAGTGAAGTTTCGGTTTCGAACTTTAGGCCTAGTTTATGTTTATGTAGGCAGCTAGGGCCAAGCAAGAGCTGTGTGGATATTTATATTATTATCTTACACTAATGATAGTAAGAGTAAAACATTTATCTATAAGAAATATTTTAAAAAACATGAATTGGAAAATAGAATGAAAGGATTTATGATACAGTTCCGTACCTATTTTTGCTGTAATCCCATTTTTGGGTCGTTTAGTGTATTCAGGTATTTTTAATAGCTCTTGTAACTCTCAGTTGGTGCGTCTTGTTTGACTACCATTTCGTAGCGGCATTGAGTGCTAATAAGTAAGCTGAATAAAGAAAGAACTAACTGAAATGAGAGTAAAGAACTAACGCGTTTTGGCCAGCATCGAATCAAAAGCATTTCTAACCAACTTTGTGGCAAAGTTTGCGCAGGCGGCGCAACGACTGAGATTGAGTGCAAATAAAATGATGTCATGAAGTGGCAGCAGCGGCGAACAGGGGAGCTCTAGCTAAACTCCTTATTGTTGTTGGCCAAAAGGAAGGGGCGGCGGTTGGAGGCGGGCCGCTGCAATGCATGCTCCACTTTATTTCAGCTATCAACTCGTAAAGTTTGCGGTTTGATGGCCGGCTGCAAAAAGGGGGCGGGCGGAGTTACTTAGTGTAGAAAGAGTGTAGTGCCAAAAGGGGCGGGCAGGTTGGATGGGTGTGGGCGTGGTCTGTGATTTTTCTGCACGAACTCTCAGAAGCCGCAGCCGAGATGCGGCTTTCAAAACTTGAAGCACAGCAATTACAACAACAACAACAACAACAACTGAACAAATCTGGACAAGTATTTTGTCAACTTTACCAGCGGCTGCTTAAGTGCTGCAGGTAGGGACGTTTTCCATTCAAAGGGGAGGGGGCAGCGTGGGGAGAGTGTGTTTAAAGTGTCGCCTATTTCTTTCGCCACAGAAACTGAGAGTTGACCAGAGTGCAGCAGCAGCAACAGCAGCTGCTCGCAATCGGACACAACTTCTAATTAGCTCGAAAAACAAATTCTTTGCCTACTTACCGGTAGCTGCAGTGCCTTTGCCCCGCTCTCCAGGCCGCAGTCCAGCGGCTGCCGCTTTGCAATTCAATTAAAAATTAACATTTTAATTGCAAATAACTTTTATACTTTATGGCACAGTATGCCGCACCAAAAAATAGCTGTGCGAGGGTTGCCTTTTGTATTGTTCTGGGTGTTCGTTCACTTTGACTGCTACTTTTCGAAAATCAAAGCTTTCAGAAGAATCATGAACCGAATCTTAAAACAAAACATAAAAATAAAACCAAATTTCTATCTTCCACCTTCTCAGAAGCTGGAAACCTATACTTCAAGTAAATATTTAAACGCATTCGGCCAGACTTTTGTGCTGTCGAGATTGACAACATTCGAATACATCTGGTCACACTTATTCATTCACATTCTGATTACTCTTCTTACTGCCAAAATGCACAATATAAAAGCGCACCTGGTCACACTTTCTTGCTCCTAAAATGCTGGTCACATGCTTTTGTGGCCAATATCCACAAGACTTAAACTCATCTTCACAATATAAAAGGCAACTCCAGAAAGGAAAAGATCCCTCAATTGGGCCAATCGTAGCTACCTGTGCAGTGCATGCCCCTCGCTATTTTTATGCCCATTTCCATCACATTTTCATTCCCATTTCCCGCTACTTTCAGCCGTTTTTCAGGCCATTTAATTTGATCATGCGCCAACAATTATGCAACTTGTTGGCTCACTGCGTCTACAGCTGAGTACACCAACAGACTGTTGTAGTTGTTCCCTTGGCCGCCTTTTCCATGCTTTATTGTTGTTGTTGGCAATAAAACTTTTTCCATTTGCTTGGCATCAAAATGCCGTTTGTTGCTTCATTGTTGTTGCATACTTTGGTGAGTGTTCGTTCAAGGCGAGGGCCTGCGATAGAGAGAGAGAGAGAGAACGTGTTGCATGCCCCAAGGTGTTGCGGCGTGTGTGAAAATTATATGCCAGCTTGTTGTAGAATTGGTCATTAAGACATCTGGAAATATTCGAGATTCCAATGAATAAAACTAATCTGAGCTTAGCATAGGTTAGGCACAATGCCGAAACTTTGAGCACGAACTGTATTAGGGATTGATTTTGTGTACGTAGAGCTTAAAGCCAGGTGGCATCTGGAACACACCTGCTACATTTGGTTTTATCTGCTTTATCTTGTATATTTTTCAGTCCATTGATTTTCCGCAATTTCCTTGCTGCATTTCCCTCCATCGTTGCTGTTTTATTTACTTGTTAGCGTCATCAGATATGCAACTTTTGACACGCCTTTGAATTGTTATTCCTTTGCCGAACTACTCCCTCTCATACATTTTTATTGTCTTCAATTTCTATAAATTTAGTTTTCCTTATCGACTGCTGTTGCTTTTAAGTGCGTTTTCTTGTCTATGCTGGCTTGTGGCTTTTCTGTGCGCATTGAGTTGCAGTTTAATTTATGGCAATATTATTTTCCATTAAATAAAATGCAACTGGTTGAGAAAATCAGCTAAATTTGCAGTGTTATTTGTGGCTTAACTTTCAAGTGCTACACAATAGTATTTAATTGAATTTATTTAGGTTTATGTGTATTTATATGATTATTTTTAAGATTATTTCTGTTTTTTTTTTTATTTACTTTTTATTTATTCTAATTTATATTTGAGTTTCTTTTATATTTAGTGCTGGCAAATATTAATTGACTTTGCTTCGCCAAAGTAAAGAAAGAAATTTTACAAAATGTAGTCCGACAGCTTTCTAGCTTTAACAAGTTTTGGCAATCAGACGAAAGGCCTAGCAAACCTTCAATAATACTTTACTTTATCATGAAAAACAGTCGAATATTTTATTATTTAGGAATATGTTTAGTAACATATTTTGCTACTCTATGGGAGAGAATTTTACACTTCAGACAACGCTTTGGGGTTAAAATTCTCAACTTGTAAAGCCCCAGCTAAGACATCCCTTTTTTGCTGTCCCCACTTCCTTGGTCAGTTCCTTTCGCTGTTAATTGCTTTTGTAGACAAATTATAAAGCACTCGAGTGGCTCTGGCTGTGGCCGTTGCCGTTTGTGTGCATCACTCAAAAACAGACAAAACCACACTCCGGTCCATGACCATGACATTGCTCTAGGGCTGCCCAACAACAACAACAACAACAACAACAACAACAACAACAACAACTACAACAACAACAACAACAACACAACATGAACCGGAAACGGTTCAAAAAAAAAATACTACAAAACAAATAGAAAACTCTTGTTGGCCGGGACCAGTCGTCAGTTTTAATTTAACTTTGACATGCATCAGCTCAAAAATCCAATTACAAAACAAATGTACAAAGCGTGCGCCCTTTATTTTTATTTTTTGCCCTGCGCCCAGCTAAATCCCATTAACGCCTGTGTAGATATTTTTTGGCCAGCAAAAACTGACCGAACGAGCTGAAGATTTATGAAACCATTAATTTTATGAAAAGTGAAAAAAGTATAATTAAAAAAAAAAAAAGTGCAAAAACCAAAAGCAAAAAGTGAACAATGTGCGCTTAGGGCGTGCTGTTGCGCCAATCCCTTGCCCCTGGCAATGAGCCGCCTTCCAAATGAGTGGCCAAGGATAAGCAGTCGGACCAGACAAGATGTCCAGCAGCCGCGGCAAATTGCCGCCACGTTCCGATCGCAATGCCAACGAGGAGGAGCAGCTGCAGCAGCTACAGCTGGGCGCCAGGCCCAAGGCCCATAAAATGCTGCACTCCAAGACTGACAACCCGTCAACGGGACATGCCAACTACATGGAGCTGGAATTTAGCCAAGCGGCGGCAGTTGGTCACAGCTGCAGCGAGCTGCCTGTTAGCTATGCTACCAGCACAGTTGTGGTGCCAGGGCAAGCCTATCGGGAGCCGGCACCGCCCACGCCGCCACCGCTCTCGCAGATACCCTCGCGTGAATCGCGCTTGTTGCACTCGGCGCCGAATACGCCCAGTCGCGGCAAAGTGGTGCTCAGCAAAAAGGAGCGCAAGGAGCTGAGCAAGCAGCTGGGCCTGGAGGAGCTGGCAGTTAGCACCTCAGCACAATCCAGCCCCTACAAGGGGCGTGTCACGGAGCTTAAGAACTGCATAGCGCGTGGTCTTTTTGCAACGTTGCATCGCGGCTCGCAGAAGTCGCTGCAGCCAGCGGCGGTCGCGTCGTCGGCAGAGCGAGGCAGCCAGGACATGCAGCTGAGTCAAGAGTTGTCACCGCCGCCGCCAGCGCCAGAGCTGGCCAACAACAATGAAGACGATGCGGCCGACTATACAGAGAAGCTTAAGAATTTGCCCGTACGGCGACGTAAGGCAGCCACCTCGCACATGGACAACTATTGCCTCTTCGATCCGGTGGACTTTATCAACGAGAAGGCGCTGCGTTATCCCGGTAATACGAAACATGGTTTGCGTGATCCATTGTTCAGTTCCAGGCAGCATCTGGTGTGCGAGGATGAGGAGGAACTGGTACCGGAGGTCATCTATGATGGCGAGGAGCTGGAGGAGACCATCATTATTGAGACCTCCGGCGAAGCGGATGCCGAAACTGAGGGCAGCGCCTGTGCTTTGCCCAGTTTTGAGCATCATAATTATTTTGTCATCGATCCGGAGGACTTTGAAATGGAGCCGGCCATTATAGACATAGGCATACCCAATCCCTACAGCAACGAGCAGCTGGTGCATGCCAAGTTGGAGCAACAACTACTGAATGAGTTCGAAACAGCGCCCAGCATGTCGAATAGTCAGGAGTCGAAGGACACAGAAACCACCTCTACTGCTCTTGTGGAATCCTCCACCTCCACCAATTCGGCCAGCTCGAGCGGCAGCTCAAATGCACAGCAACAGCAGCAGCAGCAGCAGCAGCAGCAGCAGCAACAGCAACAGCAGCAGGAGCAGTCCATGAAAAAGAAGCTCACTTTTCTTAATCTCTCGCCCTTTCGTCCGAGCGCCAAGAAATGCAATCAGAAAACCTTTATGGAACAGCGCGCCATCTCGGAGCTGGTCACCACCGATCACATGCTGCATCTGCAGCAGCTGTTGCAGCAACAGCGCAAGGATCAGCGCGCCCACACGGTGCCCATCGAGTCCAACTATGTGCTGTTCAATCCGGGACCCGTGCCCAGCCGCCATGTGCAATACAAGATACGTAAACCTCGCCCGTTATCCACTCACAGCGATGCGGACAGTGGATTCCTCTCGCCCTGCTCACCGGATGAACTGAAGGCCAATCCAAGCATTTTGGTGCTGCAGCAATGCGACAGTGTTCAGGGTTATATTGAGGTGAGCTTGGAATATTATGCGTAATATCTATAATATATTTATGAATTTTACTTGAAGTTGGAAATGTTAACGAAGGTTTTTCACATGAAAATATTTGAATTTTAGTCTAGAATTTCGTATACTTAGGATAAATAATTAGCTTTACGGCTTTTGAATTTTCTGAATGACAATAGTCTTAAATTCTAATCTATCTTTAATATATCCTTATCTCGACGTCAGCTTTAGAATATTTAGAGTTGCGAGAAACTAGTTTGTTTATTTTGAAAAAGTATGAACTTTTGCTTAAACCAATGAAATACTTTTTTATGGCCAAGGTCCTTCCCTTCATGCTTATTATTATGGATATTTCTTTGATGATATACAATCGCGCAGTAAAAGTCCAGAACGGGGTTCCTGGCACATTTATTTCGATTAGATATTCAAAGTACAGATAATCTTAAATTTGAAACAAAAAATACACAAGATTTGTAACCTGCCCGAGGGTCTAGACCACATTTGCACACCCCATATACACATATCTTAAGCTGGTAATCATTGTGGCATGTTTCAGTTCGCACTTGTCGCCATTTGCCGGCTCACTTATCTTAACGAGCGGGCAACTTAACAAGTCTTATTATGCAGCTGCCGCCAACCCCGGGCACTTTTCCCGGCCTTCTTATGGAGTCGAATCCTGTAAGTGGAAATTATCAAACATCCATGAAACTGCAGTTCAGGCTGGGCAGCAATGCAGCAGCTTTATCGTGGGGGGGTTGTTGGGTGAGCATTAACGGGGGTTGAGTTTGGCTTTTGGCCCTGGTGATTGCATCAATTTAAGTGTTTTCTTTGCGTCAAGTAGCTGCTGCTGCTGCTGTCGCTTGCCATCGGCGCCTCGGGGGAGCAATCAATCCTCGCGTTGCCACTGTGCGCTTCATTAGTTTTTCGCTAGAGAAACAGAGAGCGAGAGAGAGGGAGAGAGTGACTGGGAGACAGGCAGAATAAATAGCGATAACAACAATAATAAGAAGCGAAATACTTTTTGCACAGCTGTGCACAGCTTCGTTGCGACTTTTAATGGAATTGAATTAAAAACTGTTGCCATGGCGTCGAATTTCGCTCTCCCCGTGTCCCCGAAACCGCTTGCCTCAGGCATTTGGAGTCATTTGTAAATTGAAATACGCTCTGCGAAAAGCAGCCGGGAAAAACAACAAGTTCAGGTCTCGCCCGGCCTTTGGATCATTGTGTGCCCCGCGGGCGCACTGGTATTCACAGAAGTCTACTTATGGCCGCTCAATAAACCGGGCCAAGAGAAGTGTCAAGTGCAGTGCTTTTCATATTTGTAATGCAGGCAGTCAAACAACTATGCGATTGAGGGTTGCTCCATGGTCAAGGTAAATGGGCTGTAAAACGATATAGCCGCGGGGGTAGCTGCAGGCTCAATGTGAATGGGGCTTGAAGAGACAGAGAGCGAGAGAGAGAGTAAAATCAGAGAAAAATGTGTGTGACTGGCGCTGAAAATGGGAAACCCCTTTTAGAGGCTAAAAAATTGTATCAAAGTTAATGAAAGACAAAATGCATTGAAAATAGGGCAAATATAAGGCAACTGCATTAGCGAAAGCTTATAATTCTCAAATATTTTAAGCAGTTAAGAGTTTAAGGAGGAAAATAAAGAGGAAAAGATATGCCATTATAATTTTAAGCAATGATAATTGATACCTGCATTTAATTGGAATTAACTAGTTTATATAGATAAATTAATATTTCTAACTTGATGTAATTCCCAAACAATTTAAACATTCAGCTGTTAAATAGGCATTAAAGAAATTAAATTCTATGGCAGAACATTTAGTTAATCTCACTGAAATGTACAAATGTGCTTGAGAGGATTTAATAATTAAAATTCAACAAATTACCTCGACGAGCATAAACATACTAAAGCAACCGTGTTTATGGGCCTAGACAAATGTTTTTACAAATTATTTGCTAGCAATTGCCAAATTTACAGCTTAAGGAATTATTTAATTGAGATTCATAAAGTACCTCCATAGAGAGAAAGATATAAAAGAAACTGAAGCTAAAAGCCTAGGCGCTTTTTCCCTTAGTCTATCTGTCGCTCCCCAACTGGTGTTTAAATTTCTGGCTTTTCGTACTTCCATTATAGACTCCACTTTATAGTCACTCTATTTGCCTACTGCCAGACCCACCCACACTCATTAATTCTAACCAAACAAAACTCAAGCAATTTATGCAAAGCGACACATGACTCGCTTCCACTTGCCCATAAATTTGACTGCCGCATTTCTCTCCCTTCTGTGCTTGTGGGCCTAACCCAATGTCCTGTGGCCAGCACCCAGCAGCGCACGTTGGTAATCCCAGCTCTATATAGAGTATATTCCAAGTGCGTCTGCCTTCCAGCCAAAGAACTCAATTGCAAATTGCAACTGCCACTGAGGCATGCAATTTTCTCGTACAACGCCGGACGACATACTGTTAGCTTCGTCGCCAACCGCCCCCATCCTCGCGTGCGCGCAGTTCCAACAAAAACTCTTCGCGAGGCGCTAAGCTGTCAAATGTCGGACATCGTCGTTGTCCGGGCTGCCACCACAGCGGCTGCTGTTTCAGCTGCTCTTTCAAATTGGGGTTGCCATGCACCCAGCATTGTTTATGCGTTCGAAATATTTTCTATGCCCAAAACTGGGCTGGGTAGTGTGTGCGCAGGGGGCAGGGCGGTTATGCATGTGGCACAAGTCGCGTGTCGTGGGCTACTTTATGTGCGGCTCACAAAACCCTTATCACCCCTGCATGTCGCATATATACGCATGTATTTCTCATGCCTTCGTTCTACTGATTAGTCCAATAAGTTGTAAAAAGTGTCGACCCAATGCGCGAGGCGATTATCTACTCTGGCTTTTATTTCGATAACTTTTTGATTTATGGCTGTGCAATAAATGTTCGATGTGCACTTTATAATTATGTGGCGCCGGATGTTGCACGAAAGGATATAAAATGCCCATTGCCAATGCCATATGTGCGCAAAATAGTCCATAATTATGCTGGATAAATTGCAAAAAAAAAAAATAAAAATACAATGAAAGAAAAATGTGAATGTGGGGCGGATGTGACTTCGACATACGCTGCACGGGAACTTAAACAGTGGAATTTTTCTAAAGCTAATTATTAATAAGGCGTACAATTTTTTAAATAAATAAATATAATCGACTCTCATAATCTACAAAAGGCTCTGTCTTATGCAAGTCTTTCCTATTCGTACTTGGACGAATATGGAATAAATATATATTTAATTTTATTTAACATTTTCCGCAATGAAACCAAAAACAACATAAACTCCACAAATTATAAATAAATTTGCGGCTTTTTTGTAGAAACTAATTTAAATATTTTAATTTGCATAAGCGCCAATTTCAAATCTCCAAAAATTTATAAAAATTCCTTTTATAATTTAAAGTGTGTATTTTTTTTTTTCTAAAATGAAGATTTCTATGAATTGAGATACTTTAACTTAGGAGCTTCAAATTGCAGATCTACTTCAAAAACTTACGAAAGTTTATAAATAGAAAAATCTTTAAGAAGTTATGAAATTCGTTATGTGTTACAAACATTTCTTCTCAGTGAATGGACTCCACAGTATCGCACGAAAGTTCATTACAAATTGTAATTTTGCAGTTAAAAATATGCAACAGTTAATTCTCTTCGTTTTGCTGCTTTTTTGTTTTACCGCCTGTAACTATTTAAAATGAATTGTCATTTGGCATAAAAAAAAGAACTCTTTTTGTATTGCAAATATGCATCTGAGCCGATAAAGAACTGAAACTGCAGCTGTCAATTTCAATCGGTTGGTGGGGGGGTATACATACCGCGGGGCATTAAAGTTGGCGCTGAATTAAGCTGCAATTTATTTGCAACAACATTTGCAATGGATTTTCTCTTATGTTCTCTCTGGTTTTCTTCGCATATTTGCCAGTTGGTTGGTTTTAATAATAATTTCATTGCAACAAAATAATGTATGTGCGTGTGTGCGCATATGTGTATTAATATTGTGCGTTAATTTTATGGCCAGCTGGGCCGCATTACCAACGTCTGTTGCCCGGAACCGAGAGGAGACATGGTATGGGCACAGGAACTGAGCCGTTTAATGGATGCGAGCGTTATTAATGCACATGCGACGAGGATAAGAACGATGAGGAGGACGAAGACGAGGACGAGGACGAAAATGACGTCCTGAACAATGTCGTTCAACATTTTTGCTCCACTTTAAGTTTTTCAATTTGCTGCACACTATCAGAAACGCGTCCGCTACAGGCCTGCTCTAGTCCACTGAACAGATGCAGCAGTCCAGGGCGAACCCAACGCTGGGCCACCGTGGCGCCTGTGTCCGGGCTTTAAAGGCAGCCAGCCAAGACCAATAGCCAAGACCCAAGAGGAACGCCAATGTCGTACTACCCGACGCACACACAGCACTGACAGCTAAATGCGTTGCACTTATGCTTAAAACATGTCAGACACCGTAGACAGCACTCAAACCGACTAACAGACAGTCGGACAAACAGAAGGACGTATGCCGCACTGAAATAGAATCCTTTAGGGGCCATTTGAATGCAGTTGAAAAGCGCTGCATATTTTTTGGCGCACTCACTCACGCTCAGTATTTAATGCTTCTATCACATGCTTGCCAGGCATAATACCTTCGCCATGCCAAAGATTAGAAGGTTTCTATGGTATTCGATTTTGGTATATGGGGAATAAGTAATTAAGAGTTCGATAAACAAAAGCTCGATGATTGACCATTTTGACTGAATCGTTGGTTTTTGCTGGTTTTAAAGTTGGTTTGTAGACGTCTCTCCCTACAATTCCATAGTGTGCAGCGAGCCCAAGGGTAGGAATTTTAGTGAAATATAATTTACAAAATATTCTAAAGGTGAATTTTATTTAAATTATAAAATACTAAATTTATTTTCTTCAGAATATTTAAAAATGTATATATATATATAATATTTTTAATACTTTCAAACTTTATTCTTATATTCTATCTAAAAGAATCTCAGATAATTCACATTCTGCTTCTCAATCTCCATTCCACTTTAGAGCCAACTAAAGTGTCAGCTATAATATATACTTTACATAACTTTCAATGATCTTGACAGATTTACAGTGTGCCCAACGTGTCAGCGGGTGAGAATGCTGTAGCGTAAAGTTTGTGCTTATAATATAATCGCAGCGCTTAGTTGGTTCTTAGCTGCCTCAATAGCGATACCATTTAGTATTCCCCTTGCTACTTACCCTCTCTCTTGTATTCTTTCTCTCACGTTCCCTCTTTCTATGTGCTCCGGTATGCTGTTGCACTCTGTGAAAAATTATAGCCATAATTTTTGGCCACTAACAAGGCAGCAAAAGCCTGAAAACTCTGGCCACTCTGGCACTTTGGCCATGGCTCCGTTGATGTTGCCAGCTTGTTGCTGCTGTTGTTGCATAGTTTTTGACGCTTAATGCATATTTTAAACTGCTTTGCCAAGTCGTCTGCTGCATGGGAAAAGCGCATTTTTGGCTTATTGGTAAATTTATTTATTAAATTTTGCCGCTGGCCAAAAGCTGCCGCATGGCTGCGTTCGTTTTTGTTGTTTGGCAAACTAACTAATTAAGAAGTTATTTTTTACCATGGAACGTTGTATTTATGAGCTGCCGTTAGCCTCAAAGTATGCAATTAATTTCGAAAGTCAAGCTGAAGCTCAATGCACAAAACTATGCGCAAAAATATTCACAAAAAATGCACAAAATAATTGCATTGTTGCATTTCAGATTACTTAGAAGGGAGAATAAGATTTTACCATCCCCTTACCCAACGCCACACTCCACTGTATTTGCATTGCTTTCGGTCATAACGATTTATACAGCGCTTTATGCATCTGAAAGGTAAGAAAACATGGCGTATAAATCAGTGCAGAGTAGTAGTAGTCGTAAAAGCATCCACAGAAAGACAAAGATGCCATCGAGCATTGCCTAGAGACGCGCCCAGAGCGACATAAAGAAATGGAGATAAAGTTGGCCTCGGCAAAAATAGCTATGCGCAGCTTAAAAATGTGAACAAGCAAAAAGACAGCCAGGGAAATGCGAAAAAACGTGTTGAGTTTGACAGAATATGTTGCCGGGATACCCTTGCAGGATGACAATTACTCGACAGAAGTTTGACGAGTTAATATATAATGCAAAGAAGCGTTAAATTTACAAACTTTTGCTGCCTAAAAGAATATGCAATTTGTAAGAAATTGCAAATATTTTTTTATGGAGTGCAAAACGATTTATTTAATGATCTAACTGGGCTTAAAATAAGTTAGCACAATATCTCACGGAAAACGTTTTTAAAACTGAATATTATATAAAGTAAGAAATATCTCTAATGGAATTAAAATTCCAATGCCTGGGGATAGATTTTATTTTCGTGCTAATACTGTGTTGAGAAATTCGCAAAAATATAAATTTGAAAGCATTTTGCCGAAGGCAAAAAACCCAAAAAAAGCAAAGTTAAACTTTACGCTTGTAATTCTCAAAATGTTAAAGCGTAGATAACACAGCCTAAATAAATAGCTTTATTTTATTTATGTGTATATTTAAAACTCACAACCAATTCCAGCTCTTATTTAAAGCCTTTACCACACTAAACTTGAAAATGTATTTATTTTTATGCATGCCGCAAACTTGATTAAAATTTGCAAATGCTTCCTTTTTTGGTTAGTGCGCAAAATATTGTTTGCATAACTTTGGGCGTAGCTTACAGCTCACAAAAAAAAATTCAGAGAGATTGCCAGAGAGAAAGCCAAAGGAAAGTTTTGCATTTGCAATGACTGCGCTTTCGATTAAGTTTTCGAGTTGGTTTTTTGTGCAAATGGTTATGAATGACATTAAATATTTTGTAAACTGTCAAAAAAAGAATGTCCCAGACAGGACTTTTGCTAATTAGAAGAGGCAAAAACTTAAACAAATAAATGCCTAGATAAATACGCTTCAGTTGTTCTGGTGCCGCGTAACCTGGTGATAAAAGTTATAACAACAAAACAAACAGGACAATTTATGATGTGACGACCCCTACACACAGTTACCCTACTTCAGAGAGGGGGTACGGACTATCAATAACCTTTAGATGTGGGTCTGAGGCATAAAAACCATAAAACTAATGCCACAGCCTGGGGAGCAAAATGTCATGGGCTTAGTGGCGAGTCCTGTGAAATTAATAACCTGATTTTGCTTGTTTTTTTTTTTGCTGTGTATCCCTTTTGTGTGTGCGTGCGTGTGTGTGTGTGTGTGTGTGGGGGGGGGGGGGGGGGGGGGGGTTTTGAACCCTGGTCTGCTGTTGTTGTGCACATGCTCGGGGATTTATTTGCCGGAAATAAATATTAGCCGCAGTCAAACACACTTAAGCCTACGTTGAGCAACATCTCGGCCATTTATAGTTTTACAGGGGCTCTTCACAGGCGATTTCTTGGAGGGCGCTCTACAGTGGGTCTTACACAGGCTTAGAACTTGCTTTACACGCACGCACACAATGATAAATGCCTTATATATATTTATATATATATACATATGTATATATAGACCGAATCTTGTTGTTGTTGCAAGGCGCGTCATTTCCCATAATTGATTTTGTATTTGTTTCGCCTTTGCTCTGTTAAGGGCTGGACCGAACGAGGGAAACTTCCACGTGGGCTAAATGCATATAAAACGCATATTGAATTTCAAAGAGTTTTTGCGCAAATATGCTGCCATCAATCTGGCCGTCCGTGTGTGCCTCTGTGTGTGTGTGTGTGTGTGTAAATGAATTTTCAGCTAAGATTACAAACAGGCAACTGTCAAATGCAGAATGTCAGATACAAACCATAAAACTTCAGCTGGGACGTACTCATAATCGAATTTTGTTTAAATCAAATTTTAAATTTTACAAAAACCAAACCAAAAAAAAAGAACCGTAATAGAAACTTACCCCAGACTCAGTGCTTTTATACCTGTGATGGACCTGCCGTAGATGCCGTCGAAAACCAAACATTCTGTCTGAGCCAAGCCCAAAAGGGTGTACTAGGCCAGCTGAGAGAGTTGTTCGATGCGTAAATGGTTTAGTTAGCGCTCTGGGAATAATCTCTTTTTGAGAGGGGTCCTTGAATGTAAGATAGTCTTAGTTTTGGATCTGCACTGAATTTAAGATCTAAGTCCGGCATAAAAGAACATTTAAATGGCTGCAAGAAAATAGTCTTTGCAAATGTTGTTCACATAGTTCGCCTATGTGCCTTCTTTTATGACTATCCCCTGAAATTCTTTGGGAAAAAAAAGAGTTTTTAATCTTGCAATCAATCAAATGCGACTGCAGATGTGACACTCATAAGTACATCAAAGGCTTGATCGATATTAGCTGAAAGATTTCGTTTGTTTTTCAACTCGTAATCCATCAATTTTCTGCTGACTTTTGAGGCAACCCTCGTGTTGCGTCTGCCGCTTGCAACCACCAAACAAAAGGCTAAACAACAAAGAGCAAATCGAGTTGTTTTTGTTGTAGTTGTAATTGTTGTTGTTGTTGTTCTTGTTGTTGGGTGCACAGACAACAGAAAACAGAAGCCTTTGCCTGCGAGCATCTGGGTGAAAATGTTGCACAGGTTGCCATTGCCTACGAAAAATCTCACTGTCCAATGCAGTTACTGCTCCGCTACCCACTACTCCGCCTAGAGTGTGTAATAATTTGTTTTTATGCCATACCACTCCCCCCCTTAACCACTACCCCTACCTGCTCCCCCTTCTGCTATGTAAACTATGCGGCAGGGTTGTAGCCAGCCAGCATCAGGGTGAAGCATGCAGCCTCATCAGAATTCAAGCTACCGGCTGATCTGTGCAAAAGTATAACAAATATTTATGCTTTGAGCTGTGTTATTAGATTTTAATTTCTTGCACCCATGGAAATGATGGGTTCACCCTTAAGCTACGACTTACATTTACGCCCAACTTCTGTGCCAGCCCCTGCCACTTTCAGCAGCTCTTTATACCTTTTCTAGTCTGGCTAAGCGTGCGAATGTTTCTGGCTTGTACTTTGCATTCGAGAGGGTGGTAAACATGTGCCCCTTATTGGGGTTACTCCCTTGATGCATGCCGCCCGCCCTCTTCACAATGTTGCAAGGTGTCATGGCCAGTAATTGAGTATGGTTTACGCTAGTGCCTCATCATTTTGGCATTTGCTGCATTTGCAACTTGCAAATATTTGAGTAACTGCCTTCGTTAGGGCCTTTTTTTTTATTCTCTAAGTTTGTTATACCCTGTACCCATTGAAAACGATTATGGGAGGGTATGAACGTGTCCGAATACATTTTCATAGACTGAGAATATTTTAATTCTTGTATAAATTTGTTCCTATATTTTTCTAAATAGAAGGGGCTTTCATATATAAACACATTTAAAATAAAAGTACAATTTTATAATCATCGAGGAAATATAAAGTAATTCGAAGCATCGTATAGGGTATATGGTAGTTCGTCACTTACTTACTCGTTTTTTTAAGTGCTGCCACAATGCAAATTTCTGTTTGGCACGTGATGAAAGTTGCAGGAGATACGCGTTGACTTTGAGAGTGGGAGGGCTAGAATGAAGGGATGGGTAGACAGCAGCTGTTTCAACCACCGAACTTTCTATTTTTTTTACTTTTTTTTTTGGGGGGAGTTGCGCTGACTGCTACAAAATGACGTTTACAAAATTACATTATTAGAAATTGATGGTTAAGTCGAGTTGCTGCAGGGTGAGGGTGCGTGTGCGGGTGCGTGTTAGAGTTGTCAGCAGTTTGCGCTTTTTAAACTAAAGTGTTTGGAGTTGTTAGTGAAGCGATGAAGGCGGAGTGTTGGCAGCTGGCAAGTGGCATTCCATTAAAAATAAAAAAGCCAAAAATATGTCAGCAGCGCTCTAATGAGCGTCAGTTGCACAAACAACGGCTAAAGGAGGAAGAAGGAAGGTGGGAGATGGGAGGAACCCAACAACAACAGCACCTACTGCCACTACAGCCAGCATTAGCTAAGGGAATTTTTAATAATATAAACCACATTTCAACTGGTTTCGGTTCGTTGCCCACTTGTAAGCTCTGGCCGCAATTCAACTGCGCGACATAGAGACCGACTCTAACCTCAATGCAACATGTCGGGCCACACGCACTCACTGGCAACCCACAAGCCCTCTCTCTTCTCTTTTCCATATCCATTTCCATTTCACTTTGCAAAATGTTGCATAGTTTAAATATGCGTTTTGCTCGTCCCATCTCGTTTCGCTCTTTGTGGCATTTGCGAACATATTTAAATATTGAAAAAACCGTTGACGGTGTAAATGATGCCCCAAAAAGCTTTTAAGCTGCTTGGGCTAAAGAGCTTCATCTATGGGAGGGTTCTTTGATACGTGGATGATATAAGGAATTGTAAGAAATAGACATATGTTTGTAATTTAAATAGTAAAATAAATATCTTGTTAATAAAACATTTGATAAGCTGTGCGATTTTTTGTTAATTGACTGAAAGTTCTCTGTAAAATAATCATACTTTGTGCAGTTAAGTATTTTTCATTTATAGTAAACGTTTTGGCATTGATGATTTCTGAAATATCGAATTTTTGCTTAAATCATATCCTGGACCAGATTATTATAATCTTACAAATTATTAGCATGTGCTGAAAACCTAACAAATTATCTATTAAAATATTATTAGCACTTACAAAATTTGCAATATGAATTTATGAAACAGCCCTCGCATGGCTGACACCATCTGCAGTTTTTGTTTTTGTTTTATTATTTTCGTTAGCATACAAGAACTGAAATGGCAACCTCTGTGGGCACTGGGCACCCATTGGAACAGATGTAGGGGAGGTTGGAGTGCTGGAAAAACTAGTCAAAAGGTATTACACTTTTTTTGTGTGTGGCGTTTGAATTGCATAAATGTTGCTGCATTTGGCATAGATTTGCATGGCAATAAGTGGTGAGAGGAGTAGTTGGGAGGGAAGGTAGATGGCAGAGGCAGCTGCTATCGACTGGCAACATATTGCAGTTGCAAGGCGCGGCGCCCGAAACTTCCGTTTTGGTCAGTGGCAATAAAAATGAACGACGCCGTTCAATGACAGACAGGAAGTCGACTATTTGCATGAGTTAGAACGAAGCCAAGAGGGCTGCAGGTCTATTGATAAAGCAGCTAGAAGAAGAGTAGAGAAAAATGGTATTTTAAAGGAATTAAGGTACAGGTGACGCTTTTGTTGAGTTAATTGTTTGTTTTCCATTTAAGTGAGGCAAGTGACACCTAGATTTCCGAGCAGACGCACACTATTAATCAACTTGATTGGGCTTAGAGAAAGAGCTAGAGACAGAGAGAGAGAGAGAGTGGGTGGGTGAGAGGTAGGGATGGGGGAGTGTGTGTGTGTCCTGGCCCAGGGGAACAGCCACGACTGCTGTCTTGTTTATAATTAATGTGCAACACGCTGTGGGGATGTCTATCTCCCATGTAAAGCCTCCCCAGACGCGAACTCTATGTCATCTACTCTACTGTCTGTCCTGTCTGCTAATGAAACGTCGTCAAGTTTTGACAGCCCTGCAGACTCGTTGAAAGGCAATCTAAGTTGCAGCGAAACTTAATAAACACCCCAGCCAAAATTGCAACTGCAACAGCTCGCTGGCAACTCTGCCGAAAAGTTTTCATTAATCTTTGCCCGGGCCAAAACTTCAACTTTGAGCTTATCAAAATGGTTGCTTCACAGCTCCTACACTGAACGTCATTTACACGCTGGCCACAATTAAATTGAATTAAGTTGGCAGCACTGAAAATACAAAAAAAAAAAAAACAAAAATCCTAGCGAATTACGCAGCACCTGAGCGCGCATCAGGGTGCCCCCCAAACGCAAAACTTCGTTTGCCGCTTGTCAAATTGATATTTGATTCATGACCAGCGCATTTGTCAAGTCATTCATCTTTCTCAGACCCAAACCCAAAAACTGCTGCGGGTGGTTCCCGACGCTTGTGGATGTGCCGCGGTGTGGGTGGGGCCACTTTTCTCTGGTGATGAATGGCCCATTGGTGTATGGCAGCCCTTTTGCTGTGATTTCTTGCTACGCCGCATTATTTTAGATTACGCTTAAGCGTAAGTTTAGTTAGGGGTACATAAGCTACGATACTTAGAATGTGATACCAGAATGTGTAGAAATATATCTTGAGTTAAAAACTTAAAAGGAATTGTACTGGCATTTCCAGTCTGAGTGCTTACCTCGGATGGCATAAATCTGATCTGCTTCGTTTTTAATAACATAAATGTTATAGATTTATCTTTGTAATTTCATATATTTAATATACGGACAGTAATTTGCCAACCCCAAAAATATTGTCTGAAGAACTTTCCTTTTAAAATTTAATGTTTGAGCCTTGATAAAAAGCAAGAGACCACTCGGTTTCGACTCTTCTAAGACCTTTGCTGCAGGGGTTGCTGCGTTTTAAAGTTCACTGGCTGTCAAATTAGATTTGCTTTCATTTGAAACGGAACTAATCTGCGGAACACGTGTATCGGTCAACCCCTGCATATAAAGAGATGAATGATATATAAGGAAATAATGATAGAACTAATATTTATAAGCTCAATTATTATGCTTTTTATGGTGCTGTTGGCCTTGTAATGCTTTTTATTAAGTCTAAAGCATTTCAAATTATTAATAAAAGTACAATATTATCTGTAAGTGTTGTTTTCGGTTTGTGTCTACATTTTAGCCGAACAATTGATTAATTTTTGGAAATCTTAGTACTTTTCTAGATTGAACAATAACTTAATAAACCCAAATAAGTCTCGAGACGTACAAGTATCTATAAAAAATATTTGTATAACTTTCTTTTAATATAATTTCTTGCTCTATCTGGTTGGTAGATCATTTGCTCGTCGTCTGGACTTATTTCCACAGTTCTTTGTCCTCGATGTATACAGCTAAATTTACGTTGATTTCACTTAAGTGCAAGCCGCAAACCCTAAACATATTAGGCGTGTGCAGCTCCCCGAGGCGCCGACTGGTCGTCGCTAATGCCGCATCATCGTGAACCAGTTCCAGTTCAAGTTCCAGGCTACAGTTGCTTGTTGTTAACACGCGCACGTAATTCCTGTTGGAGGACTTACGAAACCAGAAAAAAAAATGAAATAAATAAACGAGAAAAAAGAGAGAAAACTTTGCTTATAGGCTTACATTTCATTTTAGCACGATTTGTCAAGTCAGCAGGAAATCGTGCAATGTCCATCAGCGTGGCATAAAATTGAAAAATTACTTTGCGTGCCAACTACAACTACAACAAAAAAAAAACAGAAGAAAAAAAAATGTGAAAACTTATGAAATAGTCACAAAAGTGCGACTCAAGTTGGCTATTTGTGTGACTCGCCTTGATTTGTGGCCAACTGAAACGCCAACTAGCATTTCTGTCCCATTTACTTGGCCAAGTTTGTGCCGCAGGTGGCCGGAGCGTGTCGGCAGCGAGAACTACTCGCAGGCTGCTTAAGCCTGGCAAATTGTAGTGCAAATATTTTTTGTTGTTTCTCCACTTAAAACTGTTGGGCCGGGTTAATTAACGGCATTCCATTTAGTTTGGCTAACGCAAATAGTCAACAATTTTCGGTATTCTGCTCGTTCGCTCCATTCCACGCCCCAAAAGCAGGCAAAGCAAATGCAAATAAACATTAACCTAACGCCTTGGTATGTTCAAGTTTTGGCTGTTTAGATAAGCAACAGTAGCTAATGGCACTTGAAGTAACCAGCAACAGTTGCCTGAAAGAGAGTGAAAGATGGGGGAGCACAAGAGAGAAGGAGAGGGGAAAGCAAATGAATAAAATTACCTAATCTAAAGTTTTTTAAGTCAATTGATGACCATTTCCTCAGGCGTAAAATGATAAATAATGAATATTTGTTCAAGCTTAATCTTTAATTTCTGTTCTTAAAAAAGTTATTTATTATAAATTAAATATAATCTATAAATGCAACAACGTCTGGGTAGACATCTTTTTGTTTCTCTCTTAAGGCTCAAGTAATTGCAGCTTTTCATATATCTTTATTATGTTTATATAAAAGAAACATATCTTTCTAACTCTGATATATTCCTACCATATATAACTTTAAAACCGACATATATCAGAAATTTTAAAAGCTAGAATTCAGGCACTTAGACCTATATCAGATATTTAAAAAAAGCAATCTGAAATTTAGTACGTGTAGGAGGTGTTTGTAAATATATATTAAGACAAGGACGACAGCAACTAAGTTCTTGTATGAATAATATATATTGTTTATCAGGATATCTTGGGCAAAGTCAGCTTATATACAAATATCTACAAGGGTATTAATTCTTCAGCGCTCCGCGAATATTCTTAATTCCCCTCTAAAAGAGATAAAAATGTATCCATACAGTATAATTCTATTCATAACTTAGCGAGCTTAGAAAAATTAGAAAGAGAGTTTCGAAATTTTGTACGCTTCTCTTAATTGTAGTTTAAATTATAATTGAAAAGCTCGCCTATTTTTCTGTCCATATTGCCTTTTATATATCTCTGATCTCAGCTAATATAAGAGCTTGGGCTTTGAAATTAGCCATGCAGTTACTTATTCCAAAAAACCATTGAACACTTAATGTTATTGGTTCCGGAAACCTTCTTTTGCATATAAAATCAAAAGAACATTGATAAAATAAATGTTACTTTAATACATCGCCACAGTTCTTCTTTTTATTTTAGTATTTGTCATACGCATAAAGCTTGTGAGAACATGAAAAAATGCTTGTCCTGATTTTTGGGTTTTCTCCTACCCTCAATAACTGCCATAGAGCATGCCAACAATTTGCCTATTTGTCGCTTTGTGTTTGGTGCGTGTTGAAAAATAATTTCCCCAGATAATTTCGCGCCCTACCCCGCGCCCTCTGCTGTGTCCTGCTAATATCAGCCAAAGTTTGAGTTGGTAAAGTTTTGGGCCAAAGTTTTTTCGTGAGCCCAAAAACTTTTGTTGTGATTTTTTTTTTTGTTGGTTTTGGTTTTTGTTGACGTTGCTTTCGTTCATTGTTTATTTATTTTAATGCAAACGGTCGTGTGTTGATTTAATTGAGCCAAATGTGTTATTGGGCCATCAACATAATTGGCCACAGCGCTAAGTTTTTGCCAGCTTTTGGGGCAGGGCGGGCACGGAGTTAATTATTTGTTCAGCTCGTGTGTCGCATAAAGCGGCTTATAAACTGCTTCGAGCTGCCTCAAAGTATGCAGCAAAATATTCGCAGCCAGGCAATTGACTACGTGAGTAAACAGCAAGCGTGCCAGGGGGTAGGAGGGGGCAGCCTTCAACGTGTGCTCTCATATTAATTTTACATTTTGCCGCACAGGCATAAAAATAATAATAAATAAAAGTATCGCTTAAATTGTTGATACAACCGCACAATGTGCTGCCTATATTGAGTATATGTATTTGGGTCCATTTTCCACAGCAACCTCTCCAGCCCCCACTGACGCACTGTTTGCTTCTTCGTTAGGGGCTTAAGCCCCGGAACGTGACCCGGACAGGCGGCACATTGTTTGTTTAACTGTTGTTATTATTCCCTTTCAATATTTGTGTGGGCGCTGGGCAAATTGAAGCTGCCTGTGTCCAGTCGTCCGTGGTTCGAACTCGTCATTGTCCCTCCTGCTGACCCGTTCCTGCATTATATTCTCTGCTGTCTTGCTCGCATTCTTTCCAATCCCTCTGCCCAACTCATGTCCATGTGTTGTGTGTTTTCGCATTGCTTTTTGCTGCTCTCGCCAAAAAAAAAAAAAATTGAAAATTTTCGTTAAGCTCCATGCAGCGGCAGGTCGAAGTGTGTGTGCTTTTATTTTTTGGGTACACTTCCTCTGCCAGCGCCTATTTGTGTAAACAAGTGAAAGTGATTTATGCAGCAAAATATACCAACCTCACCAAAAAGACCTGTCACAGAAAAAGAGTCCTTCATGCCTGCCCTTCGTGTGGGCCACAGTTTCATGTAGCTGTTGACTCAGGCGTATGATTGTTTTGGAGTGCCTGGATTTATGTCTCTTACTGGACGTATTGAAATAGATTTTCATATAAAGTGCTCGGGATTGCTTTTGCTGTTTTAAATAAACAATCGAAAATTGAAACATTCAATTATATAATTTTTGAAAACTCAATAGCCATAAGGTATAAGAAGTTCGTTTATAGAAACGAGAAATGACGGACAAAATGTTTTTTACATTTTGCAAAATGTTTTATCAAGAAGACATCTTAAACATAGAAGTCAGTCATTAAATCAAGACAAATAGCTTTATATATATATTTCGAAACTCCGTTCTTTCACATCTGCTTTAGCTTGGTTCCCCTCGGCAGCCCTTAAGTATATTTCAAATAAATCTTTAACCATTTATTATTGTGTTCTTTGATTAGCTGCACACGTTAATCCCAGGTAATCAAGTATGTAAAACGTTTCATTTATACACCCAAATACTTTATGCGGGAACGTGTACTCGCACATGCAATATCCGTAACCATTTCAAGTAATCAAGTATCCACTCGCATAAAGCGCTGGTCAAACAAAATTGCGCAGTCCCCAAAATTAATTTAACGCTCAAGTGGGGTTACGGCAGGACTACACCCAAAATCCACTTCAGCTGCACTCGTATGAGGAGCGGAGGTAACGCCCACAAGACTCGTTGCCAGCGAACATTATAATAAAATTAATCTCCATTTGTTGAAGGGTCGTCGTCGCTGTCGCTGTCGACGTCGACGTCGCCGTCACTTTATTAGCGTCCAAAAGCTACTGGAGCCCAAAAGTGGCAATTATTCATTTTATGAGCTGAGGGGCAAGCCAGTATGTGAGCCATAAAAATTAAAAATTAGCTCCGGCAGCTGTAAGGGGATTATATAACACGCATTTGGTGTAGCCAACTCTCCAGGCGCCAACCCCTTGCATTAAAGTCAAGAAAATGAATATTTATGCGACATGCCCCACTCCCCTGGTGGGAGTTTCAGGCCCCCCCCCCTGAGCATTGTTATATAACAAGCACATGTCAAAATTTTCATAACATGCGACCCACGCTTGGCAGCCAGATCAAAAGGAGAGCTGCCAAAAGAGATTCTAGTGCTGGGTCACCAGACAGGCTTAAACCAGTTCTCCCAGTTGCTGTCCCTTATCCAGGGCTGGGTTAGGTGTGACTATCAGCGCTCGCACTAATGGGCATATGGGAGAGCCAATGCAATTTCAAATGGGTTGGCAGAGCCGGGACCTCGGGCTACTCAAAAATTAAATCCAATTATCAGTTTAAGGCCACTCGCAGCTCCGTTGGGGGCAAACTTGGGAGCTGCCAGACATGTGTGTGCGTATGTGTGCGGCGGCCATACAAACAACAATTACAACAAGAATGCTATAATGGAGAGTACACGACTAGCAGACACCTTAAGCTCAGCATACATCTCGTCCCACACTATAAAAGCAACTATATAACTATTGCATAAATTGTCAGTTCATGATAACATTTTCAGTGCTTGAAGATCATATTCAAATACATACATATGCCAGGCATATATTAAAAATTTGGGCTAGCATAAAAAGCTCTGCCTCTGATTGTAGCATACCCCTTTAGCACACTTCTAAAGGGTACAGGGTATGACTACAGCAGCCAAGGAAGTTTTGTAATGCAACAAAGTTTCATTTTAATGAGAAACTTTTGTTTATGCAACCCCCTGTTGGGTTCGGTCCAGTGTTGCCCAAGCCACATGCAAAACTTGCCCAAAAAACAATGTACATTTTGTTAAGCCAGCTTTGGACCAAGCAGACTTAAAGATGAATGCATTTATGGGCTTTCCCAAGTTGTTGTTGTTGTAGTTGTTAGTTTTTTCACTCAATGTTGGGAATAAAACTAAATGCAACGTTGGCTCTAATCGTTGTGCTTAGTCAAGTATTTAGGGCTTAGTGTACTGTTTACTCTCAGGGCCAGTGTTGTAAAGTAGTTGCAAATATCTAACACACGCTTGATATGTGTCAGACAAGGACTTGCATCAAATACACAAATACTCGAGCATATAGTAATGTATTCGGCTTAGGCATTTAACAATTTGTTGTCAGTCGTCTTAAAGTGTCTGAGAATTAGATCCGCAAAGACTTGGCAATCAGTTTCCTGTCGGCATTTAACAAAAGATAACCTGAAAGTGGGCAATGGCTCAGGATTTTCAGGTAGGTTCGTAGAAGCACACAAGCATTTGTGCAATTTGTTGCCAGTCTTAAGCAATTTGTTGGCCTACAGCTAGGATTTAAGCAATTTTTTTCCGTAAGCTTATGCAAACAAATATCTGTTTTTTTTTTTTTATTTTTCCTACTATTGTCTGACCTTAGGGGCGCACACATGGCCCCCCAAAAATATTAGCATAAGTGTCCTGGGCAGCTGAACCCGAACCCGACTGCTCGGGTCGCTTTGGAAATGCTAGAAATGTAAATAAAATCAACAGCGGAAGGCAACTGAAGAAAAGGACACGCCAAAGCAGGACACAACAGCAAAAAGCAGAAGGTGCCGCGCGTGCAACCAAAGCAACACAAACAACAATGGCACAGGAAAAATATCATTCTAAAACGCTTGACAGCCACTTACACATGTCAAATGCAAAAGGATAACGAGCAAAACGGATATTAGAGTATTAGACAGGAAGCTGTGTGACATGGCTAACTCTCATTCCAACATTCCACTAGCTGACCTTTTTTTTCGTTTCAAATACCCTTTTATCCAACGAAAATGATTGAGAAAAGGGTATATTGTGACGGGTGAATTCGCAGATCTCCCACAACTGTTTCAATAAAAATATATAATAAAATGTTCCATGAAAATGGGTAAAGAATAGAAGGTGCACAGCCTGTTATATAAATTCTGAGCTGGCTACAGGATATCTTTCAGTCAGTCAGTTGAAACTAGTGAGTTTGGTCTTTTACTCTACTACCCTTTTAAACAAAATATATTTTCGGACATGCCAAACGCCTCGGTTATCTAAGCAGATTTTCATATAAAATGCCAAGAATTTTCTTAATATAGTTCCGGCTCTTCGAAATCTACTTTGGCTAAGTCAATTAGGCGGCCAGTATCATCAACTTTTGGCTAATTGCTGTTTATATTTGCCCGAAGCGTCGTTAGCTTGTTGGTAACTTAAGGCGCATGATTCGAATTCTACTCAGTTTAGGCTCCACGCTCTCCTACTAATTAGCCTGCTGCCGCTTTTCATATTTAAATGAGGTTTAATTAGCTTTTGTATTTACATCTACACCATTTGCATATATATAATATTAATGCTTTATCTTATGCTTCATTTATCTCTCATTGCAGGTAAGCCGATTTCGAGACGCTTCCCATTGAACTATCGAATAAGAGTCCTTCTGTTAAGGATAAGGTCGTAAGTAGCTAGCGGACGGGCAACTACTTGAAATTTAATACGCGCTCAGTAATTGCTGCAAATGACATGCCCTAAGCTTAATATGCTTACGGTTATTGGAGAATTTACTTGAAGTGGGCTTATAGACAGGCTGGACTTAAATTTCTATAAAAAATGTGCTGATTAAGGGAAAATCTTTAACCTAACTCTGTGCTATGCGGGATTCTTATGTGTAGGTATAATAACTTTTAGTTAAATATAGTAGATTCCATTTGAGGTCTCGAAGTTGTTGAAATGAGCTAAAAATTAGATGAATGAAGTCGCCGGATCGAATCCCATCCTTGTATATGGATATAATCTTCATTTAGCTCAAGCAGTTAGTAGTAATCAATTGTTTTATAAGCGATTTGTAATTTTTTTTTTTATATATGTATGAGGCTTAAGGTAACCTTAGCATAATATTAGACCAAGTATACGAATGGAAGGATTTTTTCACAATGAGAAATATTTATTCATTTAAACAAAGGTAGTTATAGTTGAGGTTAAAGACAGTTATGTTATGGTATGTCAGACTAAGCTTTATTTGGCAAGCTTATATAATGCCTTGGGCTAAACTCTATTTAATTCAAAGCCCGAGCTAGTAGTTGAGCACCTGTGCACATACTTTATCGTGTCATTAAGCCCGGCTGTGACGCTCATTAAATTTATACATATTTAATTGACTTTATGAGCTGGCGCAGACACTGACTGATGCACAGTGGCCGGCAAAAGGCGCCAAGAGGCAACATTCTACCCTACTTAGCGGATCATAAAAATGAAAAACAGCAGCAAAAACAACAACAACAACATCAAATATGCATGCAACATGCTCACGCATAAAGGCTTTAATAATGCTGCAGTTGTGGCAGACGGGCTGGGTGCATGATGAGGCTCATAATTATGTGACATGCAGCGTGGTTCGTGTTAAAAATGAACACAAACATTATATATATTTATATATATATATATTTTTAAAATATGCACAGCAAAAAGAACAAGTAGCAAAAGCCGTAGTAGCGGGTACGGGTGAAAGATTGGCAGCCGTGTAACCCCGGCGTCAAACTGTCAACACGCATGGTTCCTCAATGCCGCAAGTTGCTCTGGCAACAATGTTGCTAACGACATGATAAAAATTTCCACTATGTCTGCACGTTGGATCCTTGTCGACAGCGTTGGTTTTATTGATGTTCTGGGAACGATTTAATAAGTATGTGATTTGCGTTCTATGCCACAAACAAGAACACTTTAAGCGCAGTTTCCCTGAACTAGCAAAACTAACAATTAACGCTATTATACTCTGTTAAAATTTAAAATTTTGGAAATGTAACTTTACATTGCAATCTACACCCTTGAGTAGGTTATTTGAATCTTGCCTTGAGAAGTGCAACGAATAAAAAGAGACATCTCCGGCGAGGTCCGTCTGTCCATCTGTCTGCTTCTATGCGAACTAGTCTCTCAGTTTTATGGCTTTCGCCTTGAAGCTTTGCACAGGCTTGTCTTTGTGTTGTAGGCAGGTTCAATCGGTTCAAATTATTATTAAGTACTTACTCACTTTTAAAGTTACGACTTTTAAATATATTTTTTTAAGATAATCAACTCCTAACGAGAGACTATATATTATTTTTTCCACTGCCTGCATAAGCAGCATGTGTCATGGCATTTTTCCTGTTTCCTTCCGTATGTGATCAGTCACAAATTTTCCTGTTTTTCGCCGCTCCTCCTCTCCGGTTGCCCGCACTTTGTTGCAATTAATTATGAGGCACAGTGACATTTTCCTGCCGCAGCGCATGCCGCACAACTTGTCGCTATTTCTTTTTTTTTTTATATATATGGATATATATATATATATAATTTATTTTTAGTGCCAACGCCAGTTGCATGTTCCCTATTTTGTCTTCGACATTTGGCGGCGTTGAACTTGACGCAATTTATTTTGTCAAAAGATGCGGAGGCTGCAACAGACACGCCTAGTTGGGTGCCATCGCACATGTGCCTTATAGCATTTTGTTTATAAATTATATAAATATAGCAAGAGCCTACACTTGAACACTCATCTCTTTAATATGCCGCCAGGGAATACCCAAAACTCGCTGGTATTTCCTTGCCATAGTTCAAGGTTTTAATTGCACCCAGCAAATGCTGTCGACGAAAAAATGTGAAAGAGATATAATATACGATTGTAGTATGCAGAGGGAAAAGGGTGAAAAATTAGCCTATAAAAGAAGAGTTAATTAAGTTAAAGAAGAGTAATTATTATGAAGTTTTAGGGAGAAATATTTATTTATATATCTTATTTATGTGTTAATATAATATGTTTTATATATGTATAGGCAGTAATAATACTTATTTTATTTTATTTATTATTCATTGCTTTTATATATATTTAAGTATTTATTTGTTTGCTGTTTTTCATTAGGAAAATCAAATTTATTTATCTTCGTCAATATATAGTGATTGCATAAACATCGTAGCTATATTTTCTTACTATTCTCTGTCTCGTTTGTGGTATTCGAAAATTTGTTATTTATCTTTATTTTTGCAATATTTTTTGATTGCTTGTGTCCTTAAGGGTCCCACAACATTCGCCAAGCCATAAACAAACTCTTGGCCATTCTGTCACCAAATGAATTTTTAAGTTCCCAGGCAGTTCCTTGGAGTTTATTAGCTGTAATTTTTAATATGCTTCGCTTTTTCGTTTAGACTGTAGTTTGTTGACTTCTAATGCAGACGCTGAATGTTTATTTAAAATTTCATTTTTCAAGTGCCTCTTCGGGTGTCCTCTATAAATAGTGTTGCCCCCTTTCGGTTTTTGGGGCGCGTTTTCAGTTCTGTGTGAAATAATTTTGTTTGTCTTTTGTTGTTGTTGTTGTTCTTGTTGCTTTTGTTGCTGTTAATTAACATGAGTAGTTTACTTAATTAAGCGTGAACTGTGCCAGGCTGAGTTTTGTTTATGTTTGTGGATTTTGACTGGGGGTAGTTTTAACGGCGGGGGTATTGTCGGTAATCATTAGTTGTGCATCTGGCATAATATGCAATTATCTTTCCTGAGTATAGTGCAAGTTTAGTGCAATAGATGGCGCCGCTTACACGCCACATTAACTGCAATTAGTCTTCATCAGGTCAACGTGACAACAGCAGCAGCAGCAGCAGCAGCAGCAGCAGCAAGTGCAACAGCAATTTGCAATTTGCTAAAAAATGAGAAAACAAAAAATTTGCAAAAACAGCAACTAACAAGCCCGAGCACACTTCGTGCCCACACCCAAGCGTCCCAGGAACCACTTCAAACTGAACTTCAGCCACATCCACATTGACATTCAGGCCACTTAGTTGCCATGTCGTCCGTTCAGTGCTGCACCTCCTTCTGTGGTTCAATGTCGCCCCAGCCAGCCAGGGTTCTTTGGGAGCGGCGGGTGTCGTTAGGGGGTAGCTGCTTGACGCCGTCGCTTGTCAACTGGCAAAATTGTTTGTAAAAATAGCGTGTGGCAATAGCATAAAACAACAGCAGCAGCACCAGCAACAACAACAATACCCTAGTTGTGGTTCCAATGTTGTGAAACATGCTGCATATATTTAGATATAGTAGATGCGTCGTCTAGCCACAGTGGCACAGCCCAAAAGGGGGGTGTGAGTCCTCCCCATGCGTCACTCAAAGCGCTTAGATGGACATATCCTGTCAATGTTGATTAGCTGACAGAAAAGCGAATAGTTCTTGAAGCGAGCATCCCCCTCAATAAACGTGCTGTAAGTGTTCCAAAAGGTATACGCCAGGGAAATAATAATAATAGTTGGCAAAATGATGGCTAGGTTTTGTATCAGTTTGACATTCCTTGGAGCAGTAATGATTAAGCCAATAAAACATTTATAATAGTATTGTCAGACTCAAGGTATCAATTACTAATCTAACTTTCTTGGTTACTAGAAAATACTATATGCTTACTTATATTCATTCATTTCAATCATATGTATATATATATCAATATTATTGTGTACCCTAATCTACTTTTATTTTTAACCTAACAAATTTCCTATGCTTTATATCAATGATCTCGTTATCTCGTTCTGGGGCTCTTATTAATTTCTTTAATTTATGTATTTTATTTCTTATTTGCTTTAATTAAACCCTCCTCGCTGCTGCGCCTCTGTCAGGTCCATGACTTTGCACTCTGTTCAACACCATGCTCAATATTTGTGCCAGCACTGTTGTGCGCTCTGGTTTCTATGACTTTGCATGTTGCCAGCAAATTGTTGCACGTGGTTGCAGCTCGGTTAAGTTTGAGTTTGTTGCCATATATTTACTTCTAATGGTTACAACGCTAATTTTACACTGGCTTGACAGTTGACTGCACACGTTTTAGTCGATGGAGTGGGGAGGGCGGTTCCTGTAGGAAGCTCTAGGGTCCAGTTGATGGCCCTAGGACTGTTTGCATGTTAGTTGGTTCGGAAAAAGTTAACATTTATTTTTTGCTGCTCGACTGCAAAAAACATTCTCTGTAATTCGTTTAAATCAATGCCTCGTTTGCAGGTTAGCCTCGTGAACCTGGTTATACCCCGTTCATGCTCCCAGGCTGGGACTCGAACTCTGGTATTCTAATTTCAAATGGTTAAATAAGAGTTTTAATATACAAAATTAGTTTTACTTTTTATATGAAATGTGGTTTGATTCCAGTTCGTTTTTTCTTAGGTTTATAAGCTTGTTGATAAACCCGCCCTTAAAGTATTTGGACTTCTTGCCATTTGTCTCAGTCCATAGTTTTGTATACTTCTTTCTTTTTTTAATGTAAATTAATTTTGTGAGTCGTATTTGCATTGCGTCTGAAACTGAAAACTTTTCACGTCGCCTGGCACTGATATTGTGTTTCACATTTAGCTGATGCTTGGCCATTGTGTTGCCCCTTCGCAGACGCAACCTGCCATCAAGCCACCCACAAGATGGGTAACCACCCCACCATATGAAGAACATTTTCTTTTCTACAACTATGCATTGTTCTGCTTCTTCGTGTTTTGCTTGTTGTAATGCTTAATGCTTTCCTCATGACTTTCCTTTTATTGTTTTCTATTTTTTTTTTTGTTTTTGGGCGGAGCAGTCTTACTTGCTGCCGCTGGCAACTGACAGACGTTGTGCTCCCCTTTCAAAATCTAATTGTTTATTTTGTAATTTAAATATTTTTTGTGTACTACTGCCAGATTTTATAAAGTATATGCATGGGTTGAGTAATTGAAAATCTAGCATTGCTTTGCGCCCGAGTGGGTGGGGATTTTATTTAAATATATGTACGCATATATTCTGGTTGGCTTTGCAACGTTTTTCACTAAGCCAACTTAATCCATTTCCGTTTTTACAAGAATTCGAATCGTAACTCAGAAATTTTTTGGGGGCTGCTTATTCGAAAATGTTGCTTGCCAGTTTCGAAAATGTTGCCAAGCATTTTAAAAACCAAAAATAGATTCCCCGACTGGAGGAGCCGTAGCAGAGAGATGTGCCGAGAAAAATTCGTGCGCTCAGTCTGTGGCTGATCGCAGACACGTCGAGTCTTTGGCGTCAACGTGAAAACGGGGCAAAATACGAATTGCTATAGAATATGGGCAAATAGAAAAGCGTGCCCTGCATTTTCCCCATTTTCTACGCCCCCTTTCGTTTGGCAGCATCGCGTGTACGCGTGTTCGGTTCATTGAAATGCGCGTGGTCGTCGTTGCCAATGCTTTTTAATGAATTAATTGCCGCGCTTTTTGTTGTAGTTGTTGTTGTTGTTTTTATCTAAAAGGCAAAAATTATAGTGCAGCGAATGGTTTAATCAAGTGGAATTTATGTGCTTCAAAAGTGCAGTTAATTAAGTGTAAATACCAAGCGTAAAAATTGAAAATGTTAACGGGCAGCAATGCATTTCCCCTCCGCCGTCTGTCAACACACAAACTATTGAAATGAAGCATTAAAACAAAAAAAAAAAGTAAAAAAAATTATGAAATGAGATTTATGCTGAGCTAAATAGCATTTGCGGTCATTAATAAATCACTTGAAGCAGCAGCTCGCTGCGCGCTAAATAAATGAATCGAGCGTTTATTAAATTCAATTAAAAATCATGCCGTAAAATTCGCTACGTTCAAACAAGTGCAATGGCTAATAGACTAGGCCAAAATGTGCGTGTGTGTGTGTGTAAAATAATAAACTATTGTCTAAAATGTTAATTACTTTGGGCAGCCTGCAAATGATTAGAAATATTCAAATTAATTATTTATACAATTGGAAAGTGTAGTTTTTTTTTAGTTATGTTTCAACTGGGAAATGCGCTATATAAACTGAAAATTATCAATATATTTTATTTAATGAAATAAGCCGATGTTTATTAAATACAAAGTTTTCAGTATTAAGCTTAATTTACTCAATGTTAGCCACCTTTTTTGTCAGTAGATATATAAACAGATATAGGCTGCATTGTGTTTTAAAACTCCGAAATTTAACATTAATAAATAACAAAGTTAATCGCTCAAAGTTATCTTTAAGCTTATATCAAAAAGCAAACATGCAACATTTTATTGAGCTAAAGTAGCTATTGAAATTAATGAAAACGCTAAAACATGTAATGAAATCTATAAACTATTAAAAATCAAATAATAAAACCTTTCTTGGTCCATTTTAATTATGTTTTAAAATATTATATTGTACAATCCTATGGCACCAAAAGTTCAAGTCATTGCTGAATACTAAATTTCTTAAATTTTTTGCAGTAGATTTTATGATTAATAGTAGGAAGAAATCGTGTTACAATTCTTTAAAAAAAAAGTCTTTGAGGCCTTGTTTTACAACTCTGCGTTCTTTGGCTAGATAATAAAACTAAAAATATAAAAACGTAAAGATTGTCAACATCAGCATTCTTTTGTGTCCACTCTCGATTTATTGTTAGAACAATTAGAATAATTTCAAATTGTTTGAAACTGGGTTTTGTTCTGCGTTTAGTTTCCTGTTATGTATAATTCTTCTACAACGTATTTCTGCATATCTTTAAACTTTGATATAGCTTTTTATATATTCAACAAATTATAATTTTTTATAATACTTTCACCCATGTTTTTTTTTTTTGGACAGAGGTCCAAAGGTCATGATTGAACTTCCGCTTTTAATATTACATTTACAACAAATCTCACTTAGGCCCGAGGCTCTAATTATTTATGATTTTCTTATATTAGCCGCATAATGTGGCAATTTACGAGCAGCAGAACCCAAGGAACCCTTTTTTTCGCACCCTGTCGCACACCCTCTGCGTCCCACTACAAATGAAGCCATTAGCTATGGGGTGTTGCACATTGCTTTTGTCAGCCCCACCTTCGGCCCCACTCATTCCATTTTCTCCCACTGTTAAAGCTTTTATCACATTTGGTATTTGATTTTTTGCTTTAAATTTCCAGGTGAAGCTTTGGAAAATATCTGTAGAAAGGAGCAGCTGCTTAAAAGGGGCGCCAACTTAGTTGGTTTTTTATAACCCCGTTTCTGTTACAGCCTGTGGCAAGCTTTGATTGTTTCCGCCCATTTCAAGCAGTTGCTTTTGCTTTCGTTGCCGGCGCACATTGCGTATGCGTAATGCCTACATCAAAAGGGTTGCATTTGGCAACTGTAGCACGCCCCATTTTTGGCAGCTTTGCCACATTTTCGGGCGCACGTCAATTGCAGGTGACTCACAAAGCAGTTAACTTGGCCCAAACACGCAAAGACGTTAACAGCTGTTAACAGCCTGCCATTCGTGCGGCATAATAATAAGTAAAAGCCAGTCCGGCCCAGGCCGCCCCCTGATTTCTTGGCGGTAATTAAATAAACGCGCGCGCGGCTCGTTAAAAACTTTTTTTTTTCACTAAAATGTGTTGCCGCATAATTAATTGAAAACATAATTAAAAACAGGGTTACCCAAAAAATAAAAAGAAATAGAAACATTTTTCTAGCCAGTGCCAAATGCTTTTGATACTTACCTTTCATTGTTGTTGTTGTATTTTTCATTTGCTTAATCTCACCTTTTATTTTTATTGGAAATTTAATGACTGCGCATTTTTAGTGCCAATTTGTCTCATTTACTCACCGCACACGCAGCCGCTTAAATTGAATTTAGCCGATTTTCGGTTATTTTTGGCCGACTTATCGATTTAGCTCGAGATGCGGTCAAGTTCTGGCTTTTGTGTCCGGTAATTGTTCAATATTATTCTGTGCGTAGGCTGTTACAAAGGGACACACACACACACACTCACGTATACGCACACCCACTTGTACACACGTACTGATAGCAACATCTGTGCTCAATTGCCCGTGTGTCCATTGACTTGGCCGCACACATATCCGGGCCGTCTGTGTCTGTGTATCCTGTGGCTGCCATGCGGTCAGCCTCGATGGGCATTTGGTCAATTGGTCAACTGGTGTTTTCTTTTTTTCCTGTGCAGATTTTATGCAAAATTAGTCAGGCAACTGATGCGTTTGGCAATTAGTTTAATGCAGCAACAGGCTAAAAGGTTGAATAAATCGGTCAAATGACTTCATTCAAACGGCAGTAAAATGTTCGATTAGGGATCAGGATTAAGAGAGGCTGTCAATTGAAGTTAACAGCAATAAACATGATGAAAATTGGAAAACGTAAAACAGTTTTCTAGAGTTTTCCCATGCAAACGAATTCTAAGCAGAATAGTTAAAGATATAGATTAATTTTTGCCATAGCTACATCATTTAGATGTCGCAAACAGAATTTTCCAAACTTAATCCAGCACTTTTCGATAAAAAATCAATTGAAAGACAAAGTGAAACCAAAATCATATACATGTTTATCGTCATATGGCGTAAGTTCTGTAAGTTCTGTATATGCAGATCGCTTATTTTTTCCTTTTGTTTTTCTGGCTTGCTGCATTCAATTATCTAGAGTCTTGTCCTTTGGCCCCGCTACTAATTCGAGCACTTAGCCTCAGCTGGGGGCCCAACCGAGGACTATCCAAATGTCATAAAATGCCAGCGGCAGCTCGAATGAAAAAGTTTGCTCAACTTTCGCTTGGCCTGGCATCAGTTTTGGGTTCGTTTAGCTGTTTTTGTCTTTTTTTTCCCACTCCAGAAGTTTCCTTTTTTTTGTGTGTTTTTGTTTGGGTTTTGGCATCTTTGATGAGCCAAGCGCCGCAAGTGGGTCATATACATTTTTGATGAGTTGTCATTATTAAATGCGACAAACTGACAACGCCCCCGACGCCGCCCTGTTACGCTGTCATGGCAATTGTTTGGGCGGGGCAACAGGAAACAAAAGTGTGGCAAACTTTTTGCTATTAAAAATATTTATAAATATAATTTATTTATGTGACAGTTGACAGGCCACGTTGGTTTTTGTTTCGCTTACTTTGTTTTCTCTTTATCAGCTAAAATTATTTATTTTTTGCTGCTGCATTTTTGCCCTCAATATTTATTGTTTATTTAGATCTTTGTTTTACGGCAGCTGCCATAACTTTTGTCTAGTTTTTATGGCACAATCAAGGAAATGAGCGGCAACGCATTGTGTCGGCTCGAGTTGCTGCCATTAATTGTGACAAAAATTGTTATCAATTAATGAAATAGACAGCAAACAGAATAAACATCGCATGTGGTCGTTTTGGTCTCTCTCTTCATGCCCTCCGATTTTCAGCATTTTTTCTAGGCCCAAGTGGGCGTCTAAATTGCTGCAATAAATTTGTCTATTTTGTCCACTTGACACACCTACGTAAGGCCAGTGGAACAGACGCTGGTTAGCAGTCGAAATAGGGGTTATACTGGGGCCCCAGTTTATGGCCGTTCATAGAGATGGGGTTGCTTTGGGTAAAAGTTTTTATTTTTCTTAAAGGGAGACATAAAATTAAATGGAGATTTCAGAGAAATAATAAACTTTCATTCAATTCTAATAAAAACACTATTAAATTGATAGAGACTTTAAATTAGATAAACATAAAAAAAGAGAAAATTCTAATCACAAGAATAAGGATATTTTCTACAAAAACCTTGAACAAATCTGTGTTAATTTCCATAGAGTCGCCTTAAAAGTTTGATGTAATTGCTATACACGAATATGCATGTAATAACAAATCTGCACATAAAATTTGTGTTAAAGGTCTATCTAAAGGGCATCTAGATTAGTCTCTAAATAGTTTTATAGCGCCTATTAAAAGTATGTGGGCAACTGTTTACATACAATACATTCAACTTTATAGCTTTTTTATATCAAAGATTTTGCTCGATTGTGTCACATGCCCCGCGCTATTGTTGGGGGCTCACAGATGACAGTTGCCACCCCGAACTGGATGTGGCCCTCAAAAGCACATGACAACTCGGCTGATTGCGCACATCAACACGTTGCCAATCAGCCGGCGCCCAGCATCAAAGCAAGCTCCCTCGCATACTCGGTCCTATAATGAAATCAAAGTCGTGGAGCAAAAAGGTGAGAGTTAGATTGTTTTGACATTACTTTCAAATGTCAATCGCCTGAGATTTTGCTTCTCCCTCCTTGACTTGGCGTAAATCGAATTGAGAGACGCTTTTGCGCTGTGCCATTTGGTCAAATGCGATAAAAGTCGTAAATGCAATCAAATTTAATGAGCTTGCCAGGAGAATGAGCCTAGCAACAGCTGAGGGTGGATTTGCCTTTTGTGTTGATTATCAAAGTAATTTTTAGCTCAGGCCCAACAGGTTGTCAATGGCTTTTTGCTAAGCCTATCGATTACACTGTGCTGCATATTTTCATAAATATGTGAACATTATCAATAATATTTTCAATAGAAAAATATTTAAAATATTTTGTTAAAACCTTAAAGTTTTATAAAATTGATAAGATATTTCGATAGTCTTATGTGTTAGTTATCAGAATATTAATTTCTATATTTTTGTATGCGTTTCATTTATTGATCAATTAAATGTTAAAATTTATTTTAATTCCAAATTAATATTTCCTTGCAAACTGAATACATTAAAACACTTTAGTCCATACTAAAATCTAGTTTATTCTCGAACTTATATTTTTTCAAAATTAAATTCAAGAAAAAATGTTGTTGCTGCTATTGATTGATAACTACCAAAACTCTGTTGACCTGTGTTATTAAACACACCTGAATAAGTTTTAAGGCACAAAGTGTCTAAAGCTTCAAAGCTGTAAAGCTGCTTTAAGTAACTGGAAACCAAGAGATAAAACACACATCGACCTTTCTTTCAATTTTTTGTTCATACTTTCTTTTACTGCTGTCAGACAACATGGCTGTCGTTCGATTAAACATAAATTTTGTTGTGTTAAGAGCTCGCATCACTTTGGCACCTGTGAATGTGTGTACCTATGTACATATATAGGGAGTTGTTATATATAGGTAGCATGCAAATTCCAATAAACTAAAGTACCCAAGTCGCGACATTTGATAAGGAACAGAGCACAACAGACACAAAAAGTTGAGAAACAACCCCCAAGCGGCATTTTTCGTTAGCATTTCTGACAAGCTATAAAATTTTTATCAGCATTACTTTTATTTTGACATTTCACTGACATTTCACAAAAGTACTCGCAGCCAAATGCCTTCAGACAGGCAAGATAAGAGCAAAACGTTGGGCGGTCTCTTGCCACTGGGCGTGGCATTTGGCCAGGGCGCAAGTTTTGTTTGGCAAGCGCTTTTTCATTTACCAAATGGCAATTGACCTTTTTCTTTTCCTAGACAACCAAATTGATTTCCAGCACGATTTGTCAACCCCTTTTGAGTGTGTAGCAACATGAGGGGGGGGGGGGGGGTCTGGGATCTGTAAGGCCTATACAAAACTAAAATTTATCAGGTCAACAAATTTTGTTTACGCACCAAAATCTGTAGCCCGCTGTCGCTGACAAGGGTGTCGACGCCAATTATGCATACAGCAGGGGGAGGGTTAGGCTGGTCACGACGGGGCTGTGTCAACCTGTTGTTGTTTTGGCCGGGCCGCTCTTGAAGGCACTTTCATTTTCAATTAGTTTGGCCCAGTGTGGGCGTGTCACTTTCAACGCCTCGAACACAACACGAAATGGGCCCACGACGGGTCCGTTCCGGCCAGAAATGTCTGCTGTTGAAAAGGGTAAAAGTAACGCCGTCGCCTGCCGTCAGCCGCTTAATGTTTATTATTATTATTGCATACTTTTTGGGAGGGCTGGACGGTCCCGCCTGGCCCCGCTGATAAGCCGTAATGTGTTGCGGTGTTTCAATAAAACTTTATCATAATTGACATTTTAATGGTGCTAGCAAAAAAAATAAGTGCGAAAATGTTGCATATTCGCTGCCGCTTAAAGCTGTAATTTTATATTTATGTAGCAGTAGATACGGGCTTAAAAAGTATCCGGGGTCTCATAAATATGACAAAAAAGGTGTATAATATGTGATAAGTGTGTGGAAAAAAGCATAAAGAGCAGAACAAATGCTAGCACTTTTTATATAATAGCGATTTCTGCAAGTGGCAGAAACAGTTACTAACACAGAATTGAGTAATATAAGTTTTTATAATGTCCCAAGTTCTTAATTTGTTTAATAAAAATATTGATATTTAAATTTATAAAAATAAATTTAAATATGTCCTCGCCCACCTTTTAAAAGAATGAAGGAGCTTGAGAAAATATCTTGATTAGAAAAAATCTATATAAAATTAAAAAAATAATTATTATTACAAATAGTAAAAATAAAATAATACAAATAATTTAAATGCACTAAAAACTACTTGATACCAAATTTAAATTGCTAAATATATATAAAAGTAATAAAACGGATTTGAAAACAAATGAAGTTAATATTTAAAAGGAAGCTTCAATATAACGCCCAATTGTCATAATAACATAATGAATAATAATATAATAAATATATATTATAAATATGAAAGCAAAAAAAAAACAAAAAGTAATGAAAATTGAAAAACAATGTTAATCAACTAAAAACTATTACAAAGGCATAACAATAAATTTAAAATTTATTCATTCAATTTTTTTGCTAATTGCATTTAATTGACAATTTGCTGCCAGAGGATGTTGGGTCGCTGCGTTAGTTACCAGGGCTCCTGCGATAATATCAATGGCATATTGACGCGCGACTACGCAAAGGTTTGTATGACAAAGAGAAAATTGTAGGGCGTAAAATTGATTAGTCAATGAAAATTGTTTAACACTATTACACACTCTACATTTTACACTTTACAGCACTAAATGAATTTTAGTTACATTTTGTCTTTTACAGCCCCAAGAAATGTGTGTGTGTGTGTGTGTGTGTGTGAAAGCAGGCGACAAAGACAAAGAGATAGAAAGAGAAGGGCAGATCCTGACATATTTGCCACACACACACACACACACACATATGTGTGTGCCTGTGCAGATGGTCTTTATAAAGCTAGACAACTCAACTGTTTATTGTTGTTTGGTTACAGTCAAGGCAAAAGGCAAAACAAAGCTGGACCAGAACTTGGACCACAACCAGTCGATTCCTTTGCTGTTTGTTGTGGGTGCCCCATTCGGTTAGACCCCAGGCAGCATATTTGTGGCATTGGCTTAGCCGGGTTTTTAGCCAGTTGTTCTGTGTAAATCCAGGACCATTGCCACTGACAGTGACAGTTACAGTTGCCATTGCCATTGCCGTTGCACTTGCCATTGCGTTTGCTCAGTTATTTTCCAGCGGGCAAGTTTTCACTTTATTTTGTCCAAGTCAAAGCCAAATCCAAAGCCAAAGTCCAAGCCTGAGCCTAAAACCCTCCCGGCGTAGCAATGCACAGACGCAACTGCAAAAAAAAAATTACATAAGCTCAAAGTCTAGGCCAGGCCATTGTTAAGTATATGCCTCTCCCCCACTTTTATAACAACTCTAAGGCTCACTCGTAACTCGGGCACAAAATAGAGAGACAGAACAAGCAACAGACCGATAGACAAAAAAAAAAAAAGAGATAGACAAACAGTTCCGTCTGTATGGAAAAAATACAATGCCAGCTATTTTTATTGCCAAGTAAAGCGCACATAAAATGTGTCGCATGCATATGCGAAGGAAAACTGGCAAATGGGAAATAGAAGATGGAAAATGGCTGTGCCAGAGAATTAGCAGGATGAGCTATAATAAAAACTATGCAAGGATGTGGCTAACGATGTGTACAAACGGCAAAGCTCTACGCAGCAGCAGTGCGACAAACCAAAAGGAAAGTCCAGAGAGCAGAATTTTCCTACTTTGTGGAAGACCAAGAAAATGCAACAATCATAATTAAATAAATGTTGCTGCTACATATTAAATCATGGGCAAAATGTATATACCCAAACAGCATTAGAGCTTCTAAGGGAATTAAAAATATGACACAGAAAAAAAACTATTGTACATAAATCTAACTTTAAGCTGTGGCGAAGATAAAACAATTGCAAACAAATTTAAAAAAAGCCAAACTATAGCAATAATAAATTAACTAAGCTTTTTAGGAATATATTAAGGTAGCATAAACCCTGAAGCACACATTGGTTATCTTATTCTTAAACAACTATGTTTATTTTCCAATCGTTATGAACTCTGCAGGGCTTTAAAATGACACTTTTATAAATTATATATTTCCCTAATTATGTGAAAATATGAAAGATACCTAAGATGAAGTACTTCTGGACCACACATGCAACTCTTTTTGGACAATGCCTGCAGGGTATACAAATATGTTTGCGAAGTGCAATTGTATGAATATACAAATTTCATGTCCTGCATCTTCTCAGACAGCTTACAACATATCCTTTCTGGCATATTCCACACTTAGATCAAATGACAAAAGTCTTGTCGTAATAATAATACGATAAAAACTGAGTGACACACACACTTATACACACACACACACACAACGCATCGTCGCACAGATTTTCTTAACGACTTTCCCTTTGAAGGATATTTTGGCCACTGAATGGCTGGAGTTTAATTTGTTTGCCGAGTAAACTGCAGGCTGGCAAATATTTTGTGCATATGCTGTCTAGCGCTGTCGAGAGATTTTTGCTGCTAATGATTTCCTGATAGCCCAGCCAAAGGCAGTTGCACAGTGGCTGCAACTTGTGCAATATGAGCAGCTGTCGGAAAGTGTCCAAAAATTCTTAATTACTGCAGTCAATGGCCATTTAAATGTCATTTAATCTTTACAAAATGCAAATATAAAAGAAATCTAACTACTTTTATTTGTTTCAGATCTACACGGACTGGGCTAACTATTATTTGGAGCGTGCCAAGTCGAAGCGAAAGGTCACAGATCTTTCCGCCGACTGTCGCGATGGCCTGCTCCTCGCTGAGGTCATCGAGGCAGTTACCAACTTTAAAGTTCCCGATTTAGTGAAGAAACCAAAGAATCAACAGCAAATGGTAAGTGAGAAAACTTATTTAAAAGTATAAAATGTCAAGTAAAGTGCGGGGATAGTTTTTGTAGGAAAGTTTATTTCTGCGAAGTGAGTTTATATGGATATACTTGATATTTTTCTTATATGTATGATTCTTAAGAGGCTGACATTTTCTTATTTCAAATTAGTTTTCAAGAATCGGCTTGAATGATTTTATTATCGGTCATGAATTTGATTAAAGCTTATGACTAATATACAAAAAGCATAAAACTGACTTAACTTGACTTTGATATAATTTAAAATGACTTTAAACGCTGAAAAATGAATTTTCCTATTAAATTATGTTAATGCTATAATCATGCTTGTCAAATCTGTAAATATATTTGGCATACAAATTTAGATCTAGCCAAATTTTTATTGTCATGCAGTATAGCACATATCATTCGAATGATATCATTTGCTGACTTCATTAACGTTCTCGCATATCATTAACTGCGACCAAACCTTTGGCACGTCACAATTCCAGCTCTTTTTCTTTCCGTTGGGCAATTGCCACTGCCTTAACCTTTGACTTAAAGCTCCGTCAACCCCTGCACTTTGGCCCCGAACACACCTTCAACCCCATGGCCTTTTGTGGACTTCAACCACATTCGCGCACGTGGGAAATTCGAGCGCTTGAATTTTCAGTCAGCAGCTCATGAGTCACTCCTTTTTGCGGGAAATGCGTTAATTGTTTTTCAGGCGGATTCATGTAAATGCGATTCAAACGTGAAAGTATTTTCATATATATATATGTATATATATGTGTGAAAAGCAGCGCATATTTCGTTGTGTGTGTGACATCACGTGGTTTTCGTGCATTCGTCAACTCGAGCTGACTAACTGCTTAACTGACTGACTGACTGTCTGCCTAGACTAGTGCTGTGCACTTTTCAGATGTAAATAAAATCCAGTTCTAATGGGGAAAAATTATTATAAATTATAAATAATTACACCTTTAAACTGCTCGTTTAATAAAAGTAAGAGTTCAAGTATAAAAAATAATAATAAAATAAATGTGTCTCTATTATTTTAATACATTTTTGTTAAACTCAAAAGCTGTCGGAAGGCAGGTTGTTTATTTTGAAAAAGTTAGAATGCAGCCAAATTTGACGGGAAACAAGCTAAAGGCACAACACTATCCCAAACCCAGGCATAGCATACGGCCTTTTACTTTTTTGTTGGGCCCTGGCTTGCCTTTTGCACGTTCGTACCACGGGGCGTATGACAAACCATATGCACAGCTCGTGGAAATTCAGTTAGACCGAATCTCTGTCCGTAAATGATTTCCGCCGCGCTGAGCATTCGCCACCTGCTGCTCTGATTCGATTTGGATTTGGATTTGAGCTCAGCTGCACTTCATTGCATTTATGAAATTAAAATTAAAAACTTTGCCGGCTGCCTTTGCAACGTTTTTAAATTAACGCTAAGCGCACTTTTTTTTACTTTTCTTTATTTTCTCTTTGCTTGTCTGCAATTGCGTTGCGTTTTTTTTTTGTCTGCTACGTGAGCGGCGTTTCAAGCACTGAATCAAGCGACGCACAGAAGTAGACTATATATGTATTTAGACTATATATATATATTTTGATTCTCTCTGGTGTCTTTCGGTGCGCCTCGAGCCTAGTTAGAAGGAGCACAAACAAAGGCGGACGCTGCGGCTGCGGCTCTCGCTGTTGCTGCCTTGGCACATTTTTATACCCTGTAGCTATTGAAAATGTATACAAGAGGGTATATTGTAGTCGGAAAGAAGCAGGCAGTATAAATATCTGCTGATCAAGGAAATTCAGCTATACCTCGTCTGTATGAGTCCATTAATCTTGAATTCTTTAGGAGCTAAAGAAACCAACGTAGCAACATTTAATATATTTTATTTTCGACAACTTTTTTTTTTTTTCTCAAGATCTATTTATACCGATTTCAACTTTCATTTTCCAAACATGACTCGAGGAATATAGGACGCTGCGAATTATTATATATTTATTTTATTTATTTTTTTCCTTACAATTATTTTAAGAACACTTTTGCGAAATATTTTAATATACTGTATGGACATAATCAATACAGAATAAATGTTAAGCAGCTGTTTACAGGGTATCTGCCCAGTCGTGTACTCATGGCCAGAGTGCTTTTACTTGTTATAGATGTTTTTTTCGGGGGTTTTTCGTTTTCGCTCTGCGGCAAGTTCATTGCCGATTTAGGAACACAAACAGAGTCCATGAAATAAAAATTTATTTCAACTTTGTCAGTTTTTTTTTTTTGGCAAACTGACGTTTTGCATATTAAATAGCCAAGCAGCTAGAAAGTAAGGAGAGGGAGAGAGTGAGTTGGAGCGAGCGGAAAAGAGTCGCGCTTTGAGAAAATGATAAGCTAAGCTAAACGTGCGATGTGGCACGTGCTGCAGCAAAACCTGACAAATTGGCAGTGCTCCCAACTGTGGGCGTGGCCCGCGTTGACGTATGTGACATGGGCGCCAAATTGAGTTAGCTGCACTGCACTGCATTTTAGCGAGCGGGCGTCTAGGGGCTGGTGTACGAACAGCCACTCCTGGCGCAAACTCAATTTGGAAATGGCTGTGTAGGAATTTTGCAGCCAAAATTAGTCGGTAGCATACGAAATGTTTTTGTTCAAATTTCATCGCGCTATAGCAGCGTGCGAGTGTTAGTGAGTGTGTGTGCGAGAATGTTAGTGAGTGTGTGTGGCAAATATAATTCCCGAGGCTCTATGAATATTTACAAATATCTACGGGGTTTTTTGTTGGCCAGCGAAATATCAGCTGAAAATACGGTGTGAAAAATAGGTGAGATTTTCATTTCCACCAAATAGATGCTCTACCATAGAATTTCTTTAGATGCGAAAGTCAATTCACTTGATTTGATGATATCTAAATAAAAGCAAACATTTTTTTAATAAGTTTTGACACTCTGAAGTGCTTAAATTTGTTGGATCCAATGACTTATAAGCGATATAAGAAAAGTACCCGTTTTATCAATAGTCGACTTCTTTTTAAAATAGTTGTATTTGTATATGTGTCAAAGATGTCAAAGCCCTGTTACTAGAAGCTAGAAGGAAAGTTCGAACCGTAAACTAACTTATTTGCAGTCATAAAGCTTTAACAGTTCACTAGTTCAAGTTTAGCTCAATATAGGAGGTTTATGGGTTAAAGTGTTGGTTGGTAAGACTTCCAATTTAATATTTCAATTTTCATATTTCTCGTATCTCGTTCACATGCCTCTTTGCTTGGAAGTCAACAGCTCAGTTTGAGCTTCGCATTCGGGCTTTATGTTTCCGTATGCCTTCTGTTTTTGCAGGCTTCATCTCCAAATTAGTATGCTCTCTATCATAGCCAGGCTCATAACAATGCAGAGTGATTCTGCTGCTGCTGCTGCTGCTGCTTCTGCTGCTGCTGTTGGCCGCGTTTTCCATTTCAGCGCAAACAAACAAAGGCATTTGGAAAATTTTCCCATTTTCATGGTGCACTTTTTTTTGTCTTTGCTCTGTGCGGCAGCTCGCCCATTGTTGCGTTTCGTTTTCAGTTTGTTTTTCATATTTGCACGGCGAAATGAAAAATCAACGCGCTAGCTGAGACACAAGCCAAGCAACCCCTTAGTGGAGCGCCTGCATAAATTCAGTGCAAGACACATTCAAATAAATTCAATAAAAACAAATAACACGCCGAGCGTCTAGTTTGAGTGTGGACTAAAGTAAATTTTATCAACTTTTAAATCAAATATTAAACTTTTACTTAGTTTTCTTTCTTTGGCGCGTGTTTCACTCCAAAGTTTGTAATAAACTTTTTCTCAGTTTACTTTTTTTATTTTCTCCCTCTTTTTTTCCTTTTTCCTGCTACTTTGGCGCAAACTTTACATGCACTTTTTTTTGTGACTAACCCCCTTTGCTGCACGTTCTGCAATTTTTTACCACTTTCGTAACGTTTTTCTAATGAGTGACGACGACAACGGAGCGAAGAGCTGGCAATGTAGTCAAATGTGGGCAAGAATCACACACAGGACGCTCAACCCGGTGCTCGGGCAACTCGTATGCTGCTACCCGGGGTAGCAAAAAAAAAAAACGAAGTGCAACTCTCGAAAAATCAGCGAAACGTAAAAGTGTTCAAAGTCAACTTTGACGGCGGCAGTTGCCAATGCTTTCTAAAAATGCCGGGCAAAATTAAAGAGTCAAAACAAACGGCCTTTAAAACGAAGTTAGAAAGTTAGGGCTGGCAACTAGAAGTAAAAACCGACAACAAATTTAAAATCGTTTTCAAAACAATTGGAAGCAAACCTTCATGGCGAACCAGTAGTTCTTCAACTAGTTCGGGTAACAGTTTAATGAACATACGTTATATAGATATCTATAGTATGTATTTTCTGGTGAATCAGTAAAGCAATTCAAGCTCCAATTAAACATAATCCCCAACTATACGTTAAGGTATTTTAAAAGTAATTATCACTCAGTTGGAAAAGTTCAGCTGGAACTAGTTCTTAAGTGCTTTCTAAACATTAGCACGTAATCTTTCTAAAGCACTTTATGCTATATTTGACTTTTTTTAAACCATTTGCTTACAATTGTTTATCCTCCTTTTAAAGTCTGGCAAATCCGCTTGCTGCTATGGCAAAAGGCAATTTGTGCAAATTTCACAATGAATTTTACTAAGGCACTAATTTGATTTTGCCTGGGCAACACCAGTGCTTCTTGCCCCGCTCTCTGTCTTTCTCTCTCTAACCTTCTTCTTTGTCCTTAAGCAGCATGTAAAAGCTGCAAACCTAAGGTAAAAGCCAGGAGGCCAGGCGGAAAACTCAAGCGCACACACTCACACACACATGTGAACGTTTTTCCAATCAAATATGTAAATAACACACGAGCAAAACGTAAAATCTTAAAAGGGAAATTAAATCAAAATAAGCTCCGGCTGCGTCTTATATAATTGGCCATCTTGGGCTGTCTGGGGATCTGTTTTCCAGTTTTGGTTCTCGTTTTGGGCTCTGTTCTCTTCGGTTGCTTCAGCTGGTTGCGTCTAATGCAGTCAAGGCCTTTTGTTGTCCAAATTTCTATTGTAAAGCCAATTGCCAACGGTTGTTGTTTAAATAAATACATATACACAGTAAAAAACAACTGGCCTTAAACATTCCTAATTGAAAATATATTAGAAATTTGATTAAAATTCACAATTTTAGTCAAATTTTATTTTAGCCGCTTAGTTAATTCATTTGTTTATTGCTTTTCCTCTCGCAACCATTTATTTTTTTCCCATTTATTTTATTTCAAAAATGCATCAAAATTCATCGAATTAGCTTTAAATTGATTACAGTGTATTTCTGGTTATGCATATCTATTGTTGCAGTGATTGCCTTTTGTTGCTGTTGCTTGTCTTGGCCATTGAGTGCTTGGCTGCTTTTTCCATAAACTGTTTGCAGTTATTAGCATGGCAGAAACAGAAATAGCAGCAACAACAACAAGTCAATTATTATGTAATTAAAGTAAAACAATATCTCGATTAAATGCGCTCAAGTGCTTTGCACATACAATACCATAGTTTTGTTATTTCAGCATGGTTGAATAATCTGCTGCCTTGGCCATAGGATAGAAGAGCTTTAAAATCTGTTAAGGGTTCTTTGCTTCAACTTGAATGTTGGTTAACAAACTAGAATGTATGCAAAGAGCTGTACAATTTAATTTGGGCACAAACAATGTCGATTAGAGCTAACATGTATGCTTGGATGAATATATCCAATAAATATTTCTGGAAATATGAGCACTAAAATTGGTTTAAATTTAAAGAAAATGGAAGTAAGACTTGGCAAATAATTTATATATAAAATAGACTACCATCCTTAACAATTAAATCATTTTTTCAAATTAAAATTAAGAAGGAAAAAATTATAAATAATTGGAGCTAATAAAAAAAAACACATTTAAATAGCATCAATATTTTATTGAAATTGAAGAGTGCGCAAAATACTTTTTTGCTTTTCCAATTGAACTTAGTAAATATATTATATATTTTTTAATTTAGTTCAATATTTTTCAGAGTTGGGATAATGTCAAGGAGCCTTCACATTATGCCATTGAATCAGAAAATACTTGCTAAATCTCTTTCTTAAATTTTACAGCTTACACTAATCTCCACTTGCACTTTTTCTGCTTCTGCTAACACTATCCATTATTTTTCAATTTGTTGTTGCTCTAGGTGAAGGCATCTCCATTTCTTCTTCTTGTTTAGCTATTTAAACTACAGCCAATCTCAGCACAGCTTTAGTTCATTTCAATTGGTACGAGGCTTCGGGGCGTTAGTCCACGGTATGCATAATACATCGCACAATAGATACCCACCCTGCCCCCGGCAGGACTATCGCCTTTCAGCCATTTGCAATGTTCGATATGCGCTGCAGAAGCTGACGTTGGCTTTATCTAAAATGAAATCTGCTTAGGTAGCACAGGCTGGCGGCCAGGCAGGCAGTCAGCATATGCTGCGTTTACATGGAACTAACAATCCCCTTACCAAGGCCCACCCCACAACAACGGCCCAGCAACCGTGCAACAGGGCACTGCGGCACTGCGGCAGGTCCAGCTGGGCAGCCAGCATGTGGCCCACATTGAAGTTCATTAATGCAACAGTTTTCTCAGCTATTTTTACACAACGTCTCCACCTTGGAATTTGTATATGCTGTACTCTATGGAAATGGTTAAAAAAGGGTATATAGCAGCTGTGCAAATGTATGTTGAAGAAGATATTCTCTTTTACGAGCGTGTTACTTAGAGACTCTAAAATCGATAATTATCGATATATTGCCTTGGGTATATCGCTTATTTTGTGGGTTAGAAATGCTAATATATATAGAGATATACTTTTGGTTGTATTTATTGCTTGAACCTTCGATTGTAAACGCAATCGCAAACTATGCCAGTTTCGAGACTATAATGAACGTCTATCTGTTTGAATCCTATTTTCTAAATTAATAATTATCGCCTATAAAGAGACTATTTAAAGGACTTAAAGACTAAAGCTTAAGATTCTTAAACCCTAATTTCTCTAAATCGATCATTTTCGATATATGTCCTTAATCGTATATCTCAGCTCATCTCGCATATTATAAGTGCCAAAGGCTCTTTTATAGCTTACACAGCCTCCGACTATTTTGATTAATAGAAGCCTCACACTGATTTTTCTTTATGCTGTCAATAGGGTATCTACCAGTGTATCATACTCGTCTTGTGCACGCTTTTTTGTTATCTCTTGCCGTTTTTAATTGTGCAAACAATAATTACAGAGTATTTTTTATGGCCACATTAAAGTTTACTGTTCCACGGGCATTGTTACAAGTGGAACGAAGCTTTTGCCTGTTTACATTTCAATTTGGGCTAAATTTAGTCGATTTCTGCTTCCACTTGGACTTCGACTTGCACAAGTTGCCACAGAAAATAGCTGTGTTGCAACTGTAGGAGCAAGCAAAGAAAAGAAGAAGTGAAGTTTCGTAACCACAAATCAGGCGGTAAAAACTTTTGGGGCGGCCTTTTTGCACGTGCTGCGCCCATAAATCCCGCGCACAATTAAGTTGCTATAGGGACGACCGGGACGAAGGGTGCTCGGGCTCAAAATGGTAGGCAGCCAATCAATGGCGGTGCCACAAGTTGCATAAATTAACCGTTGCACGTGAGCAGCAGCCGCCACACACAGAAAGGTCGCCAATAAAAACTTTCGAGTACAGTTGCCGCATTAAAGTTACGGTTCCATTTCCGTTTCCGTTGCAATTTTTCAATTACAAAATTTACCACTTAAACCTGTGTCAAAAAGTTGCCAACATATTTATTGTTTCTGTTGTTGTTGTTGTTGTTTTTGTTGTTGCTGTGGTTTTTGTTGTTGTTGTTGGTTTGGTGGCCATTACAAAGTTTGTTAATCATACGCAACGTATGCTCGAAATAAAACGAAACTAGAACCAAACAAATATTCGTAGCAAACCGTGACGAAAACATTGCAGGAAAACAAAATTATTTTGGCTCTATTCGTCTGTTCTTTCTTTTGTGGGCTACACTAATGCGAGCATATGTGTTATAGAAAACAATTGGGATGAAATAGAAAACAAATTTTTGTAAAAATGATTAGAAAACTTTAAAATATGGATATCTAAAATCTATTGTATTTAATTTCTTTCACATCATCCAGAATTGTAAGGGTAAATTCTTTACATACATCGCTTAGATCTCGCTTTAATTCTTCCCTGTTTGTTTACATTATAATACATGATACAATACAGTTACAATATTAAGTGTTAGCAATAAACTCTATTAACCTTAACTCAAATGCAACCTCATTTTTTTATATGAAAGTATTTATCTTTTAATCGGCTTAGCTTTCGATAGTCGCTCTCCTTTCAACAATATTTATCGATAGCAACGTATCTCTTGCTAAAACACAGCCAAGAATAACAAATTTCCCACTAATTCTGTCAGTTGTTGTTGTTGTAGTTAATGTTTTTGTTTTTCAGTGCCTCGCTGCGCATTCGTCAAAGTTTCGCAAAGCTTTCTAATTACAAATGTAAATCCCCACTCGACACATGTGTGTGAGTATGTGTGTGTGTGTGCAAGTGCTTGTGTGAGTGTGTCTATATAACTGGGAGTTAGTTAAAGCTTGTGGCGAATGTCCCGGCCAGTCTGCGATAATTGTCAATGCTGGGAAGGAGTCGAAAAGACCAAAGGACCCAGAGCTGGGTATTAGCTGCAGATAACAAGCCAGGAACATGCTTGTTGTTGCATTTGCTGTTGTTGTTGTTGTTGTTGTTGTTCTTGTTTAGAGCATTGCGGAAGTGCATTACACTAAGCTGCACAAGTTTGGAGCAACCAATGAAAACGCAAAGCCCGCACGAATGTGTTGAAATAAATTTCTATTTTCGGTTCGCCAGAGTCTTGCCAAGATTCACGCACTTAATTAGATGCGTATGCAGCATCGAATTGGAAGATACACCTCTAATTGCAGCTGCCTGAAAAACTGACGAGCTGACTGACGGACGGACAGACGGATGGACTAGTCAGGCGAACCTGGCGCAGACTTCAAACGCGCCACGCACCGCAGCCCGCTGTCGACCTCATTTTGGCTTTGCCGCAAGATGTGCCGCTAAATTTAGACAGACCCAAGTTTTTTACAACTTACATATCTGGCCATATATATGTACATAAACATATATGTATATAGAGTGTGTATACACTTGCCGCGCTGTGCACAGGTTGACCCGCGGCCGACATTTTGTTTTCAAATTTATGGCTAGCATTTGGGCCACAGCGGCTGAAGGCCAACGAGGGAGTTCAATGCAATTTATCATTGAGAGGGGCTTATCGTGTCCCATAAAAATGCCAATGCGCAAGCGCCAGGGTTGCCAGATCGCAAGAATGCTAAGATGTGATGATTCGCAGAATTTTTGATCGAGTAAGCTCCAAAAAATATTTGTATAAATAAGATAAAATGTCTTTTTATACTAGCTGATCAATATTTATATAAGAAATCAATTATCTATATATAAATAAATCTGTTTTAGCTGCCTGCATGACAACCACTGACTGATGTATTGTTTAATGATCGAGTTACCTTGGGATTAATGATATATTTTATTTATAATTTGGTTTTTCATTTGAATAATATATTTTTGATTTCACACTTGACGCAAGGCCGGATAATTATTATCAATACTGTGTATACAATACGTATTCAATTGCCTGGGCAAAGCCGGGCAATAATTGCCATTGTGATATATATAATACACGAACTATAAATCATATAATGTTCTGAAATGGATTATAAATCGTATCCAAGAGTATTTTATATTCGACTTTCGACATATTTCTGACAACTTTTGTCGTGTTTTGTTTTTCTTTTGGCGCTGAACAACTTCGTGATCCTCATGTCAACCAAGTATTGAATACAAAACCAAAAAAATAAACATAGTTATGATGATCTCGATGATTATGTTTGCTGTTTGTTTATTTTTAAATTGTATTTATTTATTTTTTCTTTTTTTGACTGCTGCGTTGATCTTCCAACTCGATTTATGCTCGCCGTAAATCATATTCATAAAGAATAACTGCAAACAAGATAAAAAAGGCAAAAACTTGGCCTACTTTCGACTGTCGAGTGGGCTGTTTCCTTCTTTTGTCTCATTTTGTAATTGCTGCACGTTTTTGCAATTAAAATTTATATGAAACTATTGAACTCGCCAATTTTTGAATGAATGAATATTTATGCGGGGCTTTATTGATTGCCAGCCGGCTGTCAAGTCTTCACTCAGTCAATTTACGAGCCAAAAAAATGAATGAAAGAATGGAGGCAACTGAGAGAAAGAATCTGCGGAGGCTGCTGCTGCCGGCCTCTGCCTCAGCCGCAGTCTCTGTCGGATGACTTATTGAAAATTCCATTTAAAAATTGTTTACTCATTGCGCCCAGAACGACGCAGCAGACACGACACGCACACACACCCACAAAATTGTGCGATCAACTGTCAAGAAAATAAAAATCAAAATTGAACAGTCAAAATTATGTTTATGTCTGGGACAACAGCAGAAGCAGAAGCGCAGCAGCAGAAGCAACAAGCAAAACAAAAAAGATATAAAGCGAACGAGAAGAAAAAATAGGCGGGAACAAGATCATCCACATAATTTCTCGTGTCTGGCAACATTTGTTTTCGGCAACAACATACGCCACGCAACATGTGGCTAGCAACACGTGCTGGCTATTTTCTAGCCAAAAAATGTTAGAAAAAGTTGTAAAGCGATTTTTAATTTTTTTTCAGTTAGTTTAAAAATACTAAAAAAATGTTATTCATTATTTAAATTCTCTATTTTCATGAAGAAGAGATAAATATCTCACATATAAGGTCTGATTCTGCAGATTCCGATTAATGCTTACATAAAAAGATAGGAGGGCAAAGAAGCGGCAATAATGCATCCCCAAATCAAGTGCATTTTATTTAAAAGCTTTTTCTAGAGCAACCAAAAGCCCACCAAACGTTTAGCAACATAAATATGTTGCTGGGCAATGCAATGCAATGGAGCAACAGCAGCAACACAAACCTGTTTGCTAGCAACACACCCCCGCCAACAGCTGGGCGAACAACAACAACGCAATGTTTGTGCACGATCGAACATGACCGTCGCCAATCGGCGATCAACATTTCTGACGCTTACAACGATCGTTCACGATCAGCTCAGTCGGCAACCAACTGTTGCCACTGTCGGTTGATATCGGGGCAAGTTGCGCGCGTTTTCTGCGCGATTCTCTGTTTAACGCGTCTGCGCAACTTTGCGAGCGGTCTTAACGTTTTATATCGAGCAACAGCTGAAAACATTTGGCCAAAAAATTGATGGCTAATTAAAAGCAGCTGATGGCAAATATATAATGCGATTGTGTGTTGAAAAATATTTAAAAATTGCGTGCAAATTGTTCAATTAAAGGCAACAAACAAACTGTTGAAATTGCCTTCAGCCGATGCCATGCTAATTTCTAGCAGAAGCAAATATACATATGCGCATATATCAAATTTTTGTTGTACTTAATTGTGCGCGTTGATTGCTTTAAATGCTGCTGATTTCATCGGGCATTATATCAATTAAAGAAATTGTACAAAAAGTGAGCGCGTTTAAAGTTGCCTTGCGCCAATTGGAGTTTTATTTTTTTTCGTGTTTAGCCACTTTAGCCGCGCCACATGCAGGTCAAGTAGCCCGTCTTGGCCATCAAAACAAATAAAGTGGAAAAAAATACTATACTTGGATAGAGAGAGGTAAATGAAAATGTTGGTGGCCAACGCAAGATGTTTATCAAATTTCCCTAAAAAATAAAATGCCAGAAATTAACATCAAATCAACATAAACAATGCCGAGTCATAAAATACAAGTCAACACGCATGCCACAAAAATTAGACCCTCAATGCGGCAGCGAGTCGCGGCTAATTATCATGACACCAACTGTCAAACTGACAGCCAGCCAGGCAGGCAGACCGAGCCACGCCCTCTCATCTTCATTTTGGCTACCTACGCGTAACACCCTGCCTGTCTGTCTGTGTGTGCTTGTGTCCTGTTTCATGACTTTCACTGGTGCCCTGCCCCGGATTCATGTTCGTCCACTGGCCCCTTGTAGACCTTTTGCCTTTGCCTCGCCTTTTGTTGTACGCAACACACAATTCACCTACAATGCATAACTTGGCCTTTTGTGGCAGGCGTGTGCGGCAAAAATGAAGTACGTGCCCATATTCCAGTTAAAATCGAGACACAGCTGTGCAGGGTGCAGCGGCGTCGTTCAGTGGGGGTTTCGGTACTGAACTAAGATTTATGTTAGGTGACAATTAAAAATAATCTTCATCAATTACTTCAACATAAAAGGACTCATGCCTGAGAGCTGAGTAGATTTCTTCCTCTCTCTACCAAAATGTCATTATCTAGGGCGTATTTTAGGTACATTTGACGTTTTATATAAATTTCTCACCTTAAGCTGAACCCTTTGAGTTAAGAATTGTATAGGTAAATCTCGACAGAGAACCTTCTGCTTAGCTAAACCTTTCAAACATTTATGCTGACTTTTCACACTTTCCTCGTCAGCGACCCCTACGAAAATTTCGACTACGCCACTGACTTTCTTTCACATTTCACCCGTCTTTGTACCTTATGTTCCATTGTGCACAACATTTTACCTAGTTTATGGTTGTTTTATTATTGTTAGCCCTGAAGAATGGACCAACATGTGATATAAGCCATAAAATGGTTCATTCTAAATACAAAATTACATAATTATGTTTATTATTACTAATATTATTATTATTATTGTTGTTGCTTTTGCTGATGACCTTATTATGAGCCCCTGTTGTGGCATTGTTATCAACGCCTTGTCAAATTTTAATAAACTGGCCAACGCTGTGTGTGGTTTTAGCCACATTCGCAACTGGCCGGTAGCTAGTCGAGCCACGGCTGAGAGTTCATAGGTTCCCGGAGGGCGCCACCCGCTGAGCATTGAACCCGGCCATCAGTCAGTTGGTTGAAGCCAGCGTTAAGGCCAGCTGCAAAAGTCGGCTAATGAGCTTTTATTTATCAATGACAGCGAGTCGAGATGAAGATTCATCATGCACCCCCCCGCGTGATGGGGGGCAGCCACAGTGGCCCGGCTAAACTCAGCTCCAGCAAATTGAGCGTCAAATGGAGCTTGACTTCGACTGTCAAAGAGCTTAGCTGTTTATTAATTTAACAAGCGGACAGGCAAGCGGGCGGCCAGTCACCAAGAGACACATTAAATTTAATTTCTGGCTAATTCAAACAAAGCCAAACGCCGCGCACGATTCTCACCAAGCTTTGGTCGCAGCCGGAGCTGGATGACTGACTCGAGCTGCCGGTGTGCAGCAGCAGCAGCAGCAGCTGTCAGCTGTTGGCCAGACAGAATTGGGCTTTTTTGTCTAGCCAGATAAACGTTGATATGGCCAGCAGCCAGCAGCCAGCAGCAAACGGCTGTTGCAACGGTTTTTGGACTTTAGCCTCGAGCCGTGCTGCCGCCTGCTGCACATTGAGCTGCCACTGTGGATGATGAGTCACGATTTCGAGTGCTCTCATCTGACTGTGTGTGTGTGTGTCTGTGTGTGGCATGTCAGCGCTGAGTAAGGTTGTTACTTCAAATGAAAATGAAAAGAAATGCACAGATGTGATCTCAGAAAACTTGAAACTGAATGAGAATGCCTCAGCTGAATGCCATATCTATATCTTTCTATATATATTTATAATATCTCTTTGCAACCCTAAGCTAAACTATGGAACTTAAAATCCCAAGCTGAACTGCATCTTTGTCTATATACTGCGTACTTGTTCTAAACTCTGTATTCATTTAAAATTTTCCCCATTGCCTTAACTATCTTTTGCCTTACTTTGGCTAAACTATTTATATCATCTTAAACTTCTACAACTTAATAATATAATTGCCTTTCTTTAACTAAAAGCTGCATTTTCTTTTAAACTATGCAAAGCTAAACATATCAAGCAGATATTTATAATACTTTTTAAGTTCCTGCCTTAACATCAAATATATATGCAACTGCAAAGCAAAATGTGACCATGAGAAAGCGTTTGTCTACATTAATCCATACCAAATAACTGCATTCTACCTTGTCTGCGTCCAGACTGAACCATTTCAAATTCACTTTTTCGCCTTTTCGCCACACTTCAGACATTAAGGAGACCAGTTAGAGACCCCACAAATTCAGGTTGGCAAGTTTAAGCTTCTTTAGACCCGGCTATAAACCCGCCCGTTAATCAGCCAGGCGTATTTTGTCAGTTTAGGCCGCAACATTAATGCCAAAGGCAAAAGTCGGTCAAGCTTTCTGCATGGCTTTCGAATCGATTTGTGCACGACAAATGGCAACGGCATTTGTCTCTAGTCTCTGTCTGACTCTTTCCCCCCATTCTTCTCCTTGTCTCTGTCTCCTAACTGTGTCTGTCCCTCTAACAACTTCCGCAACACATTTGTTCAATTTGCAAACACACAATTTCAATGCTCAATTGGGCCCAATTATTTTTGGCATGTGCGCAAAAGGTGTGGAAAGTGTTGCCAGTGCCATAAATTGTCTTGCCAATTAGTAGGGTTGCCGCTCGTCGACTCAATTAGCAGAGCGTTGTTTGGCTTATGAAAAGCCAGAGAAAAAACAACGTTTACCATGTGTACACAACAAATGTAGTTTAATTAGAACTTAATTTGCGCTTAGAATTCCCAAACTGTTAAAGCGTTATCTAAGTAAAGTATCTAAGTATCTCAAGGGGGTAAACCGTTAAGTATGTAAACCAGATAAGTTAAAGATAAATGTATAATAATATAATTGTGACTTTAAACCTTAATAAATATTAAAAGTGAATTATTTATTTATTACAAAAAGTTTCAAGTTATTATTTTTATTATATTTATTATTATATGAAAGTATTCTTCTTTTATATGACTTGTAGATGTCTCTGTTTGAACATAAGCTGTATTTGTCTTTTTAGCATCAAACAATAATCCATCCGCCATGTTTACATGAGTTCTTTGTGGTCTAATTTGTATAGCATTCATTAAATAATTTGTGAATACAGCTGCGTACAATGTCTCAAATCAAGCTTGGGTCTAATTTATTGTTGAATAACATATTTTAGGCATATTTTTAAAAACCCTTACCAAATCTTCTCATTCCGAGTAGCTGTTAAGCTGTTAAGCTTGGACAGCAATAGCTGTCCTATATATTGCCACCCTATCAGTTTTCTCAGGAACTGGAATATATCTCATAATTAAGTGACCTGAAAGGGCGGCAGCTCTTTGTCCTTGTTCGGCTCATAAATCCAACTGTCCTGCTGACTGTAAATTCTCAAAATGTAAACGCCAATGGCACGCGCTCTTGGCTCTGAGCTCGACCGCATTAAATACAAATAAATTCATCACAAAATTCAGCTGAGAGTTCTGTGAACTCGCCGGCGAAATTTTTAACCGGTTTTGCCCGGCTGCCCAGCTGAGTCGTGGACTCGTGCATCTGATTCAGTCATCCAATCGCGCACTGCACTTGGTCGTCCACGTCGTCCAGCTTTGGACTCTGTTGTGGGCTGCATTCAAGGTCAGTTTATATTTGCGGTTTGTGCCATTTGTTGGGCCGCGGTTTAGGCTTAAGCTTTGTTTACGATGCGCCGCTCTGTGCTGCTAATTGTGGCGCATCAATAAGGCGTCAAAGGAGCTGCCCACACACCGAGCCAAGTCCCGCCGAGCTGAGTCCAAAAACCACATAAAGAACGGAAATGGGCGCTACAAATTAGCGCAACGCTACGCAAAGCCCAGAAACGAATCGTTGTCCAGCCCTTTTCTGCTGCAGTGTGTGAAGCATATTTTTGTGTGTGCGGTTTTTGTGTGTGTGTGGCGAACATTTCTTACCAAAGTAAACAAATTATTTGATTTCATTTGTTTGCCGCCTGCGGTTTGCGGCTTTTTTGCGGCAAACTTCAGTCAAAAGTTTTTCTCGTTATTTATTTTTTTTTTGGAGGGCGGGCCGCTGGCTATTTGAGAATTTGCGCTAGATTCATGGGCGAATTTTATTATAATTGTAGGGCAGTTATAGCTTATTGTGACTGTTGTATAGGAAGCACAACTAACTGGCCATCAAAATACGTTTAATAAATAGAGGCAAGCTGCGGTAGCTGTGCGAATTTGTAGGCGGTTCGCGGCAGGGGTTCTTAGGAAGGCGCAGGCGAGGCCAAAGGTAGCTGTTTAGTAAAGTTTTGTGTGTGATTCTGTGGAGTATGGCTATATATCATAGGGAATCAGATGTGTTTCATATGATAAAAGTATAGCTAAATTTACTAATAATTCTTTATTTTTAATCTGCAACTCTTGGGACGTAATTAATTAAAAAATTTAATGAACTACCCAACAACAAAAATTTGCGACTTTAGAACTTGCTCATTAGAACTGCAGCTTTTTTATCTTTAATCCAAGGCATCCTTAGATCTTCGAATGGGCACACAGCCAACAAAAATAGTGTACTCTAGACAGGCACTGCCTGGTAATTAGTCAGCTGTCATATATACACACATATTTTTACCAGGAATTGCAAATGCCTTGGAAAACCCACATAGATCGCAGAGCAAAACAAAAAAATCTACAATTTATGCTTAGGTGGGCGTTGCATTTTGTCAAATGCAGAATATTTTTTAGTTTTATTTTCTGTTTTTTTTTTTGTGCAACGCTAGCGAAAACTGAGACGCACAGCTGCCGGTCTGCATGTGGGTGGTTGCAGTTGCTGGGGGCTGTCTGCGTCATCGTCATTATCATAAACTCTTCATCTTGATCATTGAGATTTATGTTTGTGTTTATGCTGTTGGTTGACATTTCCGCTGGGCGCGCGCGCGCTGCTCTTCAATCAAAAAGTCGAGTGCAAAAAAATATGTACGTCACGTACCCAAAAAAACTAACAAGAAAAAAAACAATAATATGAATAATATAAAAGAGCGCGCAAAAACTCTGCAAAAAAGTGCAGCCGGACAATGTGCACCAAAGTGCCGAACAATAAAAAAGCAAGCCAAAGCGATAAAAGATAAGGCACGTTGCGCAGATTGCAGCTGTGGCAACGCCTGTCTTCCCCCATGGCCCCGTTTAACCCGCCTGTCAATGCCATTTAATGAATGAGAGACCCACTCTGAATGACCATTGAGCAATCAGCAAAGCAACAAACACAGCATTTAACATTAACTTTAACATTAATGTTAGCCGAGAGCGAGAGCACGCACAAAGCAGAAGCCAAGAGAGCAATCAGCACTCCAGCTGATTGAGTGGACTGCCAACTGAGCATCATTGTTGAGAGCTTAGCCAGAGTTGAGAGCTGTTTGCAATCATTTAGACGAGAACTCAAGCAACTCAGGAAATATTCAACATTCATCTTAAGACCAAAATGAATGAGATTGAACACTAAAAGTTGTTAAGTGCCGAGTGCTTTAGATAAGCCAACAATTGCTGCTAATATGGGCAGTATTAAAGTTTAAGAAGACCCAAAGCAAGAGGATGAGAAGGAATTGGTTGGGAACTGAACTGGGCAGCTCTGGTGGAGCATTAAAGAACCTGTTTCCAAGTATGACAATAACGAACTACGTTAAGATCAATATATAAATATAAAGATCGCATGACAGATTGTCATGTGGAAAATAGTTTCTAAAGGGCATAAAAGCATATGCTTATAAATAGTTCACATAGATAAAAAATATAAAGAAATATCTCTTAAATAATCTAAAACTTTCGAACTGGTTTTATTATAAACAATCTAACCTAACTCAATGACCACAGTAACAAGATAAAATATTCTTATAAACCATGCTTCAAATGGATAAAAAATATAGTATAAATATTTCCCAAACAATCTAAAACTTTCGATCTGGTCTTATTATCTTTATAAGCAAAGCACATCGCAGGCATTTCGAATGCAATTCTTTACACCTCTTACATGCTCAATGGATTAATCTTTCACACCGTATGTCTTTCTGCACCCGCAAACTCTCTGATAAATATACCTCATTTGGTTTGGCAACGCGTAAGATCGCATTAAAATGAATGGCGCATAATCAAAATGTTGATTGAACACATTTAACATGAGAATTGGCCGCATTGTACTGTGACTTGGGCATATGGGAATATGGCCAATTCGCATGAAATAAACAAGGAAGAAAGTCGTTGGGCGCATGCGTGCGATTCCCAGTTGTGCTTGCCAAGAAAAAATACAATCCAAACCCAATAACCAATGCCCAATGCCCAATGCCCAATACCAATGCAACGATCCGCTCTGTGGGCAGTCACGCATTTGGGGTTCATAAATCTTTCTGGCGAGGCGTTGAAAAATTGTATGAGAAATGGCAACTGTTGCGGCTGCGCCTCAGTTTGTGGCAACAACTGAGAGACTCCTGACTGTACAGACTTGTTGGGTTGGGTTTTGGTTAACAGCCAAGACAGGCGCCCCAGCTTGGCATGGCCATTGTTATGGCACAGGTTTAGTTTATTTTGTTTCTTCTTATTGACTTTTTAGCATGGTTCCAGGCCAAGCAGTTATGACTTCATTAGCAGCCAGCAAGTCTTCAGCCTCGCGACTCTATGCAATTAGCCATGCTTCATTGCCGACAAATCAGTTGCTGCTGCTGCTGTTGTTGTCATGCTTATTGGGAGTAGCCCCTACACCCGTTCATATGTAGTGCAGTTAGAGACATTCATTAAGATTGACAGGAAATCATAAAATATAATTTGAGGCCTTGTTCTCTGATTGACTTGTGATTTTTAGCTAATTGAGACGCGCTTCTGAGTATATTGTGGGGGTATAGAATATATTCTACAAGTCCAGCTACAGTCAACACTCTGAAAGAAGTAAATACTAAAACAAAATATTTTTTCATTAAAAACGGTGTTGACATTTTTCAAACTCACAAACAGAGCCAAAATTATGTTATCGATAACCCTAAGCACCATATTTTGAGAGCAGAAAAGGTGTTTGCACAACTTTTAACAGCTCGTTAAATGAAATACAATACTGTGGACTCATAATTAAAGTGAAAATTATGGTATCGATAGCACTCAATAGCTGAAATAATAAAATATTTTATAGAAATTACCGCATTGAACTATAATTTCACCGCAAACCACTCGTCGAAACACAAAACAGGCTTGTTTGTTCTGCCATTCGGTGCACAGTCCGGCAACTCTGGCATATTTTACACTTAAAGTGCATTTATTTTAATGAAAATTAGTTGACTGCATTAACTCGTATCCAGAACTCGAAGACTCTGCAATAAATTCTAATTAAATTTACATGCAGTTTTCACCATTTCCATTTCCATTTTCCTCAGCCCATAGTTTCCACTCTTATGTTTAGCAAATATTTGTCAGTTGGCAAGTTGACAGCACCAAAAACCGCAAAGCATGTGTGTTTGTGTGTGTGGGCGAGGGGAAAGGGAGCCGCAGACGAAAGGCCGTTGCAAAGGGAAGGCGGGACAGCTAAGGCTTCAATCAGTTTCGAGCGAGATTTGTCTGCCAATGTCTGCTTGAGGACTTCTCCAGCTCCAACTGCAACTACATGTTGTTAATATTGACATGACAAATAAATTGGCCTACTGGCTGGTTGGCAAAGGATGATGGGCAGCGGGGCGGCAAAGCCTGACAGTTGGTTAGGAAGCTACTGCGGTTTGGCTGCCAGGCAAACAAGCCTCAAAATAGTTTGGCAAAATTATGCATTAATGGCAGCAGTGGGTCGTACGAGGAGACGGTGCACTGTGTAGCTGCAGTTGGATACGTGCAAATAATGCAGTTAAATTGTTGTTAGCCTGGCCAACAGCAACAGCAACAGCAACAACAACAACAGCAACGGCTAATTTTGCAGAGAGCCAGCAAACTATGCAAAATTTTGCACACGAATGTCGATGATTACGTCGACGACAGGTGCCAAAGGGCATCTGGCATATCAGAGCGCATCTAACGGCACACACAATGTGTGTGTACGTGTGTGTGCCGAGAATCGACAACTGCTGCCTGGGACAATTGTTAATTGCATTTGCTAGTTGTCAACATGACCAGAGAAACGTGTAGAACATTTTTTATGAGACCCCCCCCGCAGACCCTATGGGAGCAGCTTAGAGCGGGTTGACGTTTTGTTGGGGTTTTGGGTCTGTCATATTAGCCATGTGCAAACACGTCAAAGATTGCTGCAGCAATTCGAAAGTACTACAAATCAGAAATGTGCACAAATTTTGTTTAATTTTTTTCTGTCTCTCTTCGTGCTCGACGACACGACTGACAGAAATTTCTCTATTTGTGCAAAGTTGTCCGTGACAGCTGCTGTGTCCTTCACTCTGTACATCAGTTTGTCATGCACTCCATCACAGAAACAACAACAACAACAACAACAACAACTTGGTACATCACTCAATTTGTAGGCATGTCTCTCCGATCTGGTAGCAAGACAGCAAAAAAAAAAAAAGAATTGTCAAATACGTTGCCATAACAAGCAGCAATTGAGCTGAGCTAAGGAATCACAATGAAGTTGCAATGCTCTAAAAAAAATTAGCTCGTTTATTTTGTTGATGTTCATATAATTTTCTATCGGAATATATGTATGCCATATGTGGGAAATATAACAAAATCAAATATAGGCATTCTGTTTTTGTTCTTGCTGCCAACTTTTGACATTTGCTCGCTTTTACCAACTATCGAGAAATCAAGTCTATTAAAAATGACTAAAACTAAACAATCGAAAGATTATACAAAACTGTGTATTTAAAGGTTCTTAATTTTCATTTATGTGTTCTATATTTGGCAGAAAATTTAGTTTCTTACCCAGATCATTCCTCAACTGCTGGCCGACTCTTAACAAAATAAAAGAACATTATGAGACAATTAACATTTGAATAGCTCTTCAGTATGTTCGATATAATACTTTTGTAGCTGCTTCGTATACGTTACAAAGCTGCTTTAAAAGTTGTTATACTCTTTATTGGGGGTACATTAAATTGCAACGCCTACGCGGCAACTGCAGTGGCAATGGCAGCTTTAAAAACACGCCGAAAATTGTAAAATGTGTGGCAAAAATACAGATATACCTATACATATGCACGATAGACATGCTATATATACAATATATATATATGACTCCATGCATTCATGTGGCAGCTTTGTTGCAGTTGTCGCACGCTTGACACTGACAATTGCACATTGCGTTTTTGCTGTTGCGTGTTCAAGAGGAAAGCCCAGCACATTGTCCTGGGTCCGGGTTTAAAGCGAGACAGACAAACAGCCGGACAGTTGGACAGTTGGACATGTTAACAGCAGCGACAACAACAACAACACGGACAGACTGCCAAGTGTCAAAGTCAATATGCAAAAAAGGTAGAGAGCCAAGTTAAATGTTGACAGTTGAGAAATGTAAGCTTCAAGGATGCATCCAATGCGTCCGGCCATGACATACGGCTTGGGAATATTCTGAGCTAGCTGAGCCAGAGAATGTGAGAAAGAGAGAGAGAGAGAGAGGGCGAGCGAGTGAGAGAGCATTTGCATTGCGTGTAAATGAATTCATGGATCGAGTTGTTGCAATTTAAAAATAGGGTGTGTGGGCTTAACAATCGATACTAGATAAACGTTGTAAGGTTGCAGCGTGTGAGCTGAACTCGATACGAATTTATTCATTCAGTTATTTTGCTTCAACAGGAAATTATCGAATTAAACCCCGATGGGATTATTAAAGCTGTTTTAGCTGATTTTCTAAAAATTATCTTTGAGCTATCCCAAAAGAACAATCAACAAATTCCAGCTAACATTGTTAAGATCAACTAAACTTAAATCTAGCTAAACATTTTTGTTATAATGCAGTATATCAAGAATCTAGAACCCCTCTACAGGGGTATCAAATATATACGTTAGAGTATATTAGCTTCACTAAACATGTTGATTTTCGACACATCTCTTGCTCACATATAATTCAGTTATAATTAAATTGCCAATTTAGACATAATTTGATCTGTGTTGAAATGAGTTTCACACCCTTCCGACCAAAGCGTCAACTAATCAAAAGTTAATCAAGTTTTTACACCCACGTAATTGCAACATTAAATAAATATCATTCGACATTAATGCGTATATTTCGCATACGCACACATATTAATGACAAATTTTAAATTATGCAAATTGCATTTATGGAAATTTTCATTTAATTTTTTTTTTCCTTTTTTAACAATTTTATTTTAAAATTCTATCAAGCAAATGAAGGTGTGCGAGATGCGTGGTAAATTTTATTAATTTTGCATGCGTAAGTTTATTATGCATAACAAACCAAAGCAACAACAAGAACAAAAAGTCAATGTTTAATGTAGCTTATAATTAAATGTTGGCCGCGTGGTGGCTTTGTCTAAAGGGGGCGTTGGGTTTTCGTGGCCAAAGCAACGCCTAACGCTTTTTTGACAGCACAATTATTAAATTGCCGACGAGCCGTGCAAATGTCACATACCCAAATGCAGTCGGAAAAGTATCTCTATAGCTGTATCTACAGCTGTATAGCTGTATATTTTGCCTATAGCCCTCGGCTGGCACACCTTCTCTAAAAGCTGAAATTCTCTCGCCCGCTGAAATGTTGGCGTGGCAAAATTAAAGCAACGCTTGCGGCGCCTCAAAATGCAAATGCAACGCCTTTTGCTTACTTATTTCACAATTGCAATTGCAATTGCTGACGAAACCCAGCAGCAGTCTAAGTCAAATCGATAGAAAACCTTTGATTAGCCAAAAATACGTTGACCCAGTTGCAAGTTCTGTTTAAGATTTTGCATGCCAAAGCTGGGTAAGCTTGACTCAGCTACAAGTACTCAGGTTCTCATACCAAACTTTACTTTTTAGGTAAACCTATTCAATTTTAGATTTAAATAAGTATTATCAAATTATTTGTATTTATTATTATTTATCTATATCAAAATATGGCACTGCGTGGCTCTCTAATTCCCTATAAGTATTTTCTGCTTTTCTAACTGGTTCAGCCTTCTAATTAGGTTTCTAAGCAGGTGCTGATTAATCTTTGTGCCCATCTACTTAATAAAAAGTGCTTCCTCAACGCGTAGCTTTCATTTCTTTAACCGTATGACGACTTCCGTTCCAACCATTAGCAGCTAATTAACTTGGCTTAAATGCACATCAGAAGCGAACCGAGCGCAGCTGATCAAAGCCACATTTCGTTTATAGCCAGCACACAGATTTGGTCAACAGTTGGACAGAGGGTGGTGGCAGAAAGGGGACAGCGAGTGTCAAGTTCAAGCCGAAAACAATTGAAATAGTTGCGCATTTCCATTTGCTGATTGATTTCGAATGCTAATTGATGGCTAGCACACCTGCGGCTGACCGAACAACAACAAAAAAAAAGGAGAAAAATCACAAACAAAAGGGCAAAAACAAATAAAAATACTTGCATAGAGCGTAATCAACTAGAGCATACCCTATTGTCAGCTCTCAAATACACGTTAGTTATATATTTTATTTATATAAACTCAGCTAACTCATACACTCCAAGCTGGAAGCTTGCTTAGCTGTTGTTCTTCTACTTTTCTTAAGTCCCACTTATAGAGAATTTTTCTCACCAATATGGATAATGAGGTCTTAAGCCTGAAATATTCTTGATCTGTATATGCTGTATAACAATTAACAAACTAATTTCAAAGCTACAGTCAAGATTGGAGGTTATTGAAACAATATAACCTGTATATCAAATTTGTAGTCCTTAAAAGACAGGGAGACATAGCAGATGGATTAGTCTCTGCGGGTCGCAGTTGAATGACTCTGTCTGTTACTGCAGTATACCCTCTTTTAAGCATTGCAAACGGCTACAGGGTATTACAACAGCCACAACAACAGAAACAACATCAGGTAACCGAGCTAAATGAAATGCAAATAAAATGTGGCCCAACGCTTCAGTTTGTCACCTGAAACGCCGTCGACGCTGACTCCTGACTCTGCCCCTGACACCTGTCCCACAGCTTGTTTAGTTTCAATATTTCATTTGCTTGCACAGTCCATTTGATTATTTACCTGGTTGTTTTTGTTCTTTTTTTTTTCATCGTTGCCGTCGCTTTTGTTTGGTTTATTTTCCATCAACGCGAAAATTCACAATTTACGCTTCACGCGCGGCTGCATTTTCAGAACGTTAGCTTGAAAAATCTCTGGGAACGGATGTGCATTCGCATTTTTCATTCGCAGTCACCAGACCAAATATATGAATTAATAGAAATATCAAATTCTCAAATATAGCTTGTCAAATGTTATTATTTACTCATTCATTATTTTTTTTTTACCTGTCTGCTAGCGCTACGTGAGCGAAATTCATCTTCTTCTCTTATTTTTCGGGCGTCTTTCAATTTTATGCCTCACACGTTTTTAGCGTCTACCACTCGGAGGCATTTTGTGGTGGCTTTCAGTGCTTTGCCATTTTATTTATGAGCATCATAAATATATAAGAAAGAATTCCTTAGTACATTTTAAGTACATGCACAAAATTCGCCACGGATCTGCTTATGATTATCTTTTGTGCCGCCAGCATTTGGCTGTCCCCCATGCTCGCTCATCAAACATATCCAAATGAGCTACCCGCTGACAAATGGCACGTGTTCTACGCCTTGACTCCTCGTCAAACAAATTGGGGTACATCAACCTTGTCCATAGGCCCCCGAAAAAAAGGTAGTCTCCGAAAGCAGGTATACCTCAAGCTAAATTCAAATTTGGCCAGACACAAAGATCTTTGTTTATGAACGTGAGCTGATAATTACGATTTCACTCGACTTAAGCTTGCTTTAATGTCTAATTTTAGACATGTTTTTTTTTCTGTTCTTAGTAAATTACCCAAGGAAAGTTAGTAATAAAAAATTACTTGGAATAGCTAAGCAGAGTGCCATAAAAAGGAAGCTTTTAATATATATATTATTCTTAGCCCTATGTTAAGGCTAAGAATTCAGTTAAAACCTGGAAAGATTTTTGTTGAAACACAAATGAATACTAGAGAAATAACTTCTTTATAGATATCGGGAAATATAATCAAAATATTCAAGTAAATTCTTTCTACATCATAAACTAATATTCGTTTGTTTTTATTTATTTCTTACATAGATATAAATGTTATTTTCAGTCATATATCAGTATTTACTTAGCACTAGCAGCATCTAACAAATTTATATTGCCAACAAATTTTGGTAAATAAATCAAGTTTGACGTTTTTTCGATTAAATAAAAATTGCATATTCAATTATTGTATTGTTTTTACAATTGCAAACCAATTTGAATCCAGAAAACAAACCAAATAACAACTCGTAATGGTTTTTTGTGCCTGCAGCAGACACCAAAAATGTATATTTTTTGATGGAGCCTAAGTAACAACAACAAAAATGGCTCGTAACAGGCGCGACTTTTAGCTATTTTTTACAGATGGCCAAAATAGAGCGACAAAATGCAGATGGCCAGCTCACAGATACACTCACACACACACACACGCATTTATGAGTTTGCAGCAAATCAAAGCTAAAGCATCTAAACGCATGCTAACAATGTGTGTGTGTGTGAGCGTGTGTGTGAGCGTGTGTGTGTGTGTCCGTGTGTATGTGTGTGTTCGTGTTAGTGGGGTTTAAACAATGCTCGATGCATAAATAACTACAAAGCCGGCGAATCTCAAAAAGCGAATATTAGAAGAAAAAAAATGAGAATAATACTTATTCTTGTCGGTTTGGCTGACTAGCAAATACCCTGTTGATATCTCTGTTTATGTTTAATATAATAATACACAAGTACTCAAACACCATAAAAATAAATAAGGTGGGTGAAATCGTTTCGCTTAGACATATGGGCATAGACGATCGATATGTCTACTCATTGAGTCGGGATTTCAAACTTCTGTCACACATCTTTAATATACCCTATTTCCACCCATTTTCCATGCGTACAGGGTATAAAAAAACGGCATGTACAAAAGCGTATCTAACAAATACACGGGCCATAAACTATGAAAAGCGTATGCTGTTTGGCAAACAGCTGCCCCTCTCTACACCCCACAACCCCCCTTTCCCTTTATCTACACTCAGCGTATTCCCCATACACAGACCCCTACGTATTCCCGCTGCGCTCCGCTGTGAGATGAGCAAAGCCATAAAATATCAATTTCGTGTTACAACAAACGCCAAAAACGAACGTAAACTTATGAGACCCAGTGTAGCCCGAGGTGCAAAGCGAACGAAACGGGAAAGAAACGGGGTGGAACATGATAAAATATATATCGATATAAAATGCACAAAAAAGAACGATGAGGAAATAATTGAAAAATGCATTGCAGTAAAAATGAAGCAAAATACGATAGGTTGATATATTTTATACAATTTGTATAGGAATTGTGCCACATATGAATTCAAAGTAACAGTTGGGGCTGGTTCGAAATATATAAATACAAGGCTAGTTTGCAGAGAGAGCTATGGCAAGTCGCCTAAGGAAATGTGAAAACAATAGATGATAAATGTGTAATATGGAGAATTTATGTATTGTACTTGCATTAAGAAAAAACGTTATAAATGGGGAGCATAAAAAACGGCACTGTGCATTATATATTTTAGGAATAGAAATAATAAGGCTGAAGCTTAACTTCTCAATTGAACCTCAAAAATAATTCAGAATATTAGATTTAAATGCTTGGATTTAGTACAATATATTAATTATAAGAAGTTGGTTTTGAAAAAGATTTAAATTTTAAATTACTTGTTTATATTTTATTAAGTCAATTTAGATATACTTGACTGCAAATCATAGCAAGTCATTTAGCTTTGAGAAAAGGAAAGCTGGGAAACGATATGTGAAAACAATAGATACCAAATATGTTAGATGGAAAATGTAGAGAATATAGTATGTGTAGAGCTCTAGGAAAACTGAGGATTTCTAACTAATAGCTAGAATCTAACTTTCGTTTCTCATAAGGAAATGTTTAACGATCATATAAATTATTTAAAGTTTTTTTGTCGAAGTGTGCAATATTTTTATCATAGGAAACTGTTCTTGACTCATGATCATATATTTCATAATATTTTAAGCCACTGAATAATATATAAAATACCCGACTGTAAATCTCGACTGTTGGTCAAATACGTTAAGCAACTGAATCTATATAAATAACCCAGACTGTAACTCACGATTATTGGGCAGTTATTAATATATAAAGCAACTGCATCTACTTAAATACCCCAGACTGTAAAGCATTGATAGTCACGATTGTCATCGATATGCGTGCTGCGCTCGTTACCATATATCATTTCATTGTCATCTGGCACTCACTTTTTTTTTTTACTTTGTAAACACAGTTTTGTACACATTTACTTGCAATTATTTTGCGTTAAAGCTTTAAAATGTGATGGGCTATATTTATTGATATTTATATAGATGCATATGATACGAGAATATATTACCAACGTATACTAATGCCTTCTCTTTCCCTATCTTTCTCTCTTTTTTTCATTACAGGTGAGTGCTCGATAAATAATAATAAACAACAACAGCGCAAAGGGTAAACACGAAATATTGGCAAGAATTTAAATTTTGATTTTGTAAACCAATATTTATTTTAAATCTTAAAACAAACAATGCAAAATGCAACACCCAGTGCGGCACTAATTTAATTTGCCAACTGAATTTGCAGCAACAGTGGCTGCAAAATAAATGATGCACTTATTAATTAGATGAAATTTCGCAATAATATTTATGTGCATATTTTTGCGGCGCTGCGATTACAATGGGCAATTAGTGTGTTAAAATGTTTTCGACCTGGCCGAAATGGACATAGGCCGGATCGACTGCCAGCCGGGCAGCCGGGCAATCAGTTCTGGCTCATGGGTGTGTGTGTATTTATAATTAATTTCTGTTTGCGCTCATATTCAATTCAATACGCTGCATTTGGCTAACGAAGTTTGGCAACGTTGCTGCCATAATTTCAGGCATTTTATTTGCCAACTCAAACCTGCCGCCCACCTTTCTCCCTCACACTCTTTCTCTAGCTGTCTCTTTCTAACTATGCAGCCGCCATAATATTAGCTTGCTCTCTGGCAGTCGGGCAAATATTTTGATGCAACATGCAATTTCTCCTAATCTAAACACTCACATCGCGGCGCAAAGGATAAAAATGAAAACAGCTTAGGGCTGGCTCTGGGAGAAAGGGGAAGTGGGCACTGGGAAAATGGGGGGCTACGGCGTGCGGAAAGTGGGCGAGACTCGCGCTGCATAACTTAAGGCGTAACTAAGGCAACAACGACAAAGATGCTGGCAGCCCAGAAAACCCAATTGTGTGCGAATGGCAGCAAAATGCAGCTCATAGTTACAAATACACTGCAAGAAATCTAACTGCAGCTTAAGCTAATTAAATTGCGCCTTAGTCGAAGCTTAAAACTGATTGCAACTTGCGGTTAGTGAAAAGAAGAGAGCAAATGCAATTTTAAATGGTTCGTTAAGGCTGGACATAAAGAATTTATGATAAAGAGTTTGCTTTAATATTGTAAAATATGCAAAAAATGTATACAAAAATCGCAGGTTTTTTAGATTTTTTTTTTTAATATTTAATTTTTAAACGGCTTTTATGAGCTCTGTTGCCTGATGCTATATTTATTTGTCGTATGGCTTAAAGCGCCGATTTTTAAACATTTTATTGGGCTTGCTCTCAGTTTATTGAGAAGAGAATATATAGTGCTCGCGAAATAGTTTCAGTTCCATTTTTAAGTTGTGCCAAGTTAACTGAGATAAAAAATTAATATCTGAGATTAAGATAAGCAAACTAAGTTAAATGTTAATCCATGCATACCATGCAAATCGAACATCTGTGCATTTTCGCTCAGTGTATGAATGCGGCACGTTTCCTTGCATCAGTTTGCCTTGGCACTTTCTTTGGCTGCCACGCCTAGCAGCAGTGGGCGCGGGTGCTACGAGCAGCTGCCGCTGAAGGGGCAACAACGACTACAACAACTATAAAGGCGGCGGCACCTTCGTCTATCTTGCAAGCTAATCTAACTAAGGGGGTGGCAGGCGGCGACACTTGGCGCTGCGTGCAATTTGCTTACGTTTTGCCCGCCCCCCTTTTTGCCCCTTAAGCAGCAACCTTACGCTGCCGCTCAGTGCCAGCTTTCCTGTGCAAACACATATATTTGATATTTTTATTTTTATTTTTTTATTTGTTGCCAGTAAATAATAATAATAATACCTACATATTTAAATTGCCCCTGGGTGTGTGTGTGTGCCTGTGTGTGTAGCTTTTCCGTTCCCTTCAGTACCTTTTCCTTGGCTTCGTTGCATTTCCTGTGCCATTGATAGCCATCTCCTGTTGCTGGCGTTGTCGTCGTCATTGCCTGCATTTTTTATTAGGACTCCCTGCAGCTTCCCATTCAGTTTCCCAGCGGACCCACGGCCGCCCGCCCTCCGCTGTCTCTCCCTGGTGCCTTATCAATATTTCTCTCTATAGCTTTTCATTTGCTGTATTTATATTTATAAGTCTTTCCGTTGCTACAGTTGCCATTAAATATATGGTGGCGACTCGGGGAGGGGCAAGCGGAGCGCAACTTGCTTCAGTTCGCAAACTCTCAACTAAGTCTTCATATTGTGCATTCGCTTTGGGTCCTGCCTTGCCCCGAGATGTTCAATAAAATTTTGATAGCAATCAATTTAATGCGTCGCGGCACACGCACTTTGCCCATAGACGTTGCGCTGGCAACAGCCAATGGAGGAAGGTCGAGGGTTGAGGGCGGCAGGTGGAGGGAAGCCCTTGCAAAGTTGCCACAATTACAAGAGCACGCAGAAATCTTACTAAATATTTCAACACGGCGAATCACAAAATATAAAGTAGAGCTGAGAAACGACATCTGAATTGAAGTTGCGGTCGAAGCGGCGAAGGGGGACACGAGAGACAGAGAATAGGCTAACTGCGAAGCTATAGTAAAGCCAGACAATCTTTATATTGATTGACTTTCATAGACTCAAGGGAAGGGAGCGAATAGAGCTGAAAGAAAGCTGATTTAGTCGTATGGCGTTTTTTGTTCAAGGCTAAAATCATAATTAACTTCAGAGATCAAATTTCTTTAAAATTTTTAGAGCCTTACAATTTCTTTCATTTGCAAAAAGGATTAGTTTATTTATGTTTATTTTGCTACTTTCTGAATGTGAATATCTCCATTCAAACTCGCCGCATATCAATTTGTATTCAAATTAATAACTTCTGTTTGACCCAAAGAGAAGGCACTCGTTCGAACCCAGTTGAATATTATTTTCCTTTTATGCATCTTAATTATTTGAGCCCCCTTCTGAATGGTCATATCTCTCCATTCAAGCTCGCCTTATATCAATGTGGACTCAGATTAATAAATTCCATTTGACATTTGAGTAACTTCTTTCCCCCATCAAATGCTATCCATAAGCTATCCACACATATGTGCAGAGTTTTCAATTACATTTCCTCACTTCAATCAAATCGCAAATCGTCTTTCTATTTCTATTTTTTTTTTTTTTTTGGCCTGGCAACTTTATTTTTGCTTGGCCAAATTGTATTGCAACGCGCGTGTTGCACTTGCAGCCATTCGTAAATTGAATTTACAGGCGACCAACTGGCGCAGCGCTGTTCCGCTCGCCCCCACCACCCCTCCACACGCTCGACTAATGATTTTCCCAGAATTCGAATCGGACTTTGGCAATTGCATTTCCAATTTCTTATCGCATTGGGAGCGGGGCGACTTGACGACAATTGTCTAGCGTTTGACTGACTTGCTCCTCTGCCGGACACGGCCACGAAAGGACACTTGAAATTATTGAAATTGTTTTGCCATTTCGTTGCCACCCGCCCCACTGACCCCCACCCCACACTTCCCTGTGTCTCGGCTCTGTCTGCTGCCATTGCAGAGCCCTTTGTGCACACGTTTGCTGCACTCGTCTGTGATTATCGCCTTGGAATTTTCTCATTTTGAGTGATTCGAAAAATTTGTGGATTTTGGTTATTGATTTTCAAATGGCACGTCAAGTGCCAATACCCAAAGACAGAGAGAGTATGTTACAGATACCCTCCAAATCTGTCTGCCTCTGCTGTCTTCCCCTACACATGTGTGAGGGCTTTGAGCTTTTAATTAGTTGCTAATTTGTTGGAGAATGCAACAGACGAGTGCCTTTAATTAAGAACACACTGCAGAGTAAAAGTTGCCCAGGGTAACAACTCGCAAGTGAACAATTAGAGAATAAGAGAACGCATATCGAAGACTCGTAGCGTACACATTTAAAAATTGTAATACCCTACAAAATGAAAGAATATCTCAGTACCAATTCGCTTTTAACTGAAAATCTTTGGGTTGGGAATCGAGGTGAATGCTGGGATTACAATTTACATATGGAAAATCATAAGTGATACGAACTGTGACTATGAATCATATACATAAAACTATCTCAGGATCTATTTGATGGAATATGAAAATGTGGGTTACTATTTTCGAACTCTAGCTATATCTCAGAATTTTATTAGGCGATGGATGGATGGATGGATTATTCATATAATCCAGCACAGGTCCGCTAACAAAATTGAATCTTTAAATTCTTAAATGACTTAATTTGTGCTCACCCACCTGATATGGCAGAGAGAAAATAAATAAATACATGGCATTTGTCACTGATTAAAGCAGCGAATTTTTGAATAACGAAAAATGTTTAATTCCTTTCGGAGTATTTTTTTTTTGTTTTTATTTGGCCAGCGGTTAATTAAAAAGAGGCTTGGCACAGGTTCAGGCCCAGACAGAGAAATAAACGCACACAGATATATAGAGACGACGCCTACGTTGATTTATGGCAGCCGCTTGAAAAGGCGTATAAATCAAATGAAATAAAAATTGTATATAGATGAATATATATGTAGATATATATACATATAAATATATATATATATATATATATGTATGTGTAGGGCTGTATAAATAAAATGTCATATAAAGCGTGGCGTTGCATTAAGATCGCACGGTCAACTCTTTAGCACCATTAACAAAAGCTTTGTCCGTGTGCCTTGTGTGTCCTTCGCTGCCTTCTTTGTTTGACCGCACTTAATCCTACGAGTGGGCAGAGGCGTGGCGAGATGGAGAAGAGGGGCGCGCAACTGCACAAAAGCCCGAAGAACGAGCGCAATGCATTTTGCGATAAATTCGCAGCGCATTAAACGGAATGACAGACCCTGAATAGCTGTGGCTTGAGGAACATGTGGGGACTCCTGTATGATGGGGTGGGAGGGGGGTTGGGCAGGGGAGTGTAGAGAAAGATTGCTGACTGACCAGCAACAATGCGCTGAGCATTCGGAAATTCTGTGCGCTTGGCACACAAACACAATGATAGAAAATCGAAGCGCTCGCTTAAGAATGTCAATAAAGGCAGCGACGTCAGCAGCGCTGCCAGCGGCGACAACGTCAGCAGCGCTGCCTTATCCTATGAAAGTTTTCTGTGTCATTGTGTGCACGTATGTGTGTGTGTGTGTGTGTGTTGGTGTGTGTGTGTGTGTTCTGACAGCAAACGGCAGTTGCTGTTGTCTTCATTTTGGGCTGAGAGCGTGAGAATTGCCTGTGGTCGCTATCATAATGTAACTGTCCAGTGCACAGTGGTGCGAAAACTATTTAACTAGAGTAAATTAAGCAAGAGGCCAACTGATTGACATGGAATCGAATATACAAGCTATTTCCTCAACAATATTAGAGCTAAAAGATATCTTTGGAAGAAATGTATCGCAATAATAATCCTGCAGAGAACTCAGCAAAAATAATTTATATCAAACATAAAAGTCGTGCAGAACAATGGCAACTAGGTAAATTGAGTTTGTACCACTGTGCACAGTGGTAGGTTCGCAATGATAAGATGTACTCGTATTGCAATTGACATCTTTAAAGCGAACGACATTATTTGTTTATTTTTGACAGCTTGGGGGTCTTCACTTTTCTTATATAAGATGCAAACTTGCAGATACTCTCAATACCCTGCAGCCTATTAAAATGGGTATATTGAAGCTATGCCAACGTAGTTAATAGGCAAATGAAGTCATCATAAGTTGGAAAAGATTTTTCATAAACTAAAGTGTACGCCTTTAATAGATAATTCCTTTCCCAGAATTGATAAAGCATACACAGAGTATAAAAATGCCATCCTAAAATTAAACTGGGTATCCCATAGTCGAGCAAGCTCACCTCCAGCACTCTTGCTGGATTATATATATTTACTTATATTCGTTTCTCGTTGTCGGCGCTCGCCTCGCAGCTTTGGTGGCATCTTTTTGGCTGGTATCGTTTTACGCTTTGCGGTTGCAACTTGCAGCTCCTGTGGATGCAACAGCTGCGCTTGGAGTCGCCGCAAGTGCTGGGCAAATGTATCTGCGGCCGCCGCCGCTTGCAAGTATCTTGTGTATATTTGTATCTTTTGGCATATGTGGCAACTTGCGGCGCGTCTGCTGGCTGACATCTATTGTGGCCCGCTTGACTTTTGAGCATTACGTAAGCGCAGCTCTCAATGCACTTGGCTATGTGACGCCCCGCCACCCGCTCCTGCACAACCACCAGCTGCAACTGTGCCACACGCGCGCGCTCTTTCAATGATTGTCGGTGACTTGAAGTTGTGACTGCAACTACTGTGCCGAGTAGAGTAGAGTATGCGTAGAGTGTGTGTGTGTTGTCTGTGTAGTTTTTGGATTGGGAATGAAGTGCAGCGTTCTGTTTGACACTTGCAACTGTCAACGCGGCTCTGATTGATCGATTGCAAGCGCGCTCGTGTGTGTGTGTGTGTGTGCGCGTGTATATGTGTGGGTGGAGAAGGTTGCAGCAATGATTAACTGGGCCAAAAACAAACATTTTAAAAAGTATCGAAATGAATGTATTGATTAATAGCTTAGTGAGAAGGGAAAAAATCAAAACTTTTAATTTTACTTAGTTTTAATGAACAAGAAACGAGAAATACGAATTCTTCCAAAGTTTTTCAATCTTTGCATTCTTTTTAGTTACTTAGGATTAATTTATATGTTCTTATAAATGAAATACTTAACATAAAACCTAACAGTTATATAAATAAATAATAGGACTAAGAATACAGATTACAGATCTCATTTAAAATAATAGAAGGAGTAAGAAGAAATCTTCAAGTTCTTGAATAATTTTGTCCCAATAATCAATATAATTTTATATGAAAAAGCTAATTGAACTTCAAATTAAACCTAGGGCAAAATTTATAGAGTAGCTGCAATTAAGTATTGTATTTTATTGTATATTACGCCGTAATAGAAGACTTTGGCGTTCTTTGAACTCAATTCGAAATCTTCACTTGAATAAATTTCATGGAATTCTTTGCATTAATAGGCAAATTCTTTGAATTTAAATGGAATTCTTTGAATGTTATTCTTAAAGTTTTGCGGCAATATATTTCCTTCGTCAATATTATTTATTTATGTTGTCTCCAGCAAATTCTCCGGTACGATTTCTATATTCATTGCGGCGCTCTCAAATATTGAACTCCCTTAAAATATAATTTTCTAGTCCATATTCTTTCACATGTCTTTTATCTCAACACGATACACGCTCAACTGGCGGCATTCCCTATTTTCAGACTGATTGATGAGCTTCCTAAGAGGTGCTCTTCGACTGTCCAGCTGACAAAATAAACAACTGATTTTCTGTCTTTATCAATATGAAAAGTTTGTGCCACGTTCTTTGTGTTCGTTTTGTAAAGTTAGAATTCATTTAAGCAAAGTAGAACATTATTGAATCCTCTTTCTATTGATAATAGAAATGCATTTTTTGATCAAAGAAAATTATTTTCTTGTGAAAAAGAATTTTCTAACTTGAAATTTTTGTACTCCACTTGTCCCATTTTTTAAGCCTTTTCTTTTGATAATAGAAATAAATATATGTGGAATAAAATGATCAGATTATCAGAATTTTAACTTGGAATTTTTGAACTCAACTTGCATTATTTATTTTTTTTATTTAAGCCTTTTTCTGTTGATTTAAGAAATGCATAAAAATGCAAAGAAAGCTTTTTGTGTTTTAATATTATATAAACATATTCTTAAGAAATTTCTGACTGGAAACTTTTGCCTGCAACAAGTAAAGTTTGAGCTGAATTTGTCCGATTATTATATTTCTTGAACAATTTTTCTGTCAGTGCAGCAGTTAATGCTGCACTTGATAGCATTTATCTATCAATTGTGTTGGCCAACAGCAAACGGCAACTTGTTAGCCAACTGCAAAAGTATGTTCCGAGCTGCCGCTTCATTCCCGCCCCAACCGTTTTTGACCTCATTCACGAGCAAAAACTTTCCTTGGAAGAAGCGAGCGTTCCACACGAAATTAATTTAAATTTATTGTCTCAATTTATAATGCTGCAAATTGAGCGTTTGCCAAAAATAAACGTTGACAGCACACAGTCGAGCATAGTTCAATGTATCTTTTGGATACGGGTACACACCCCCTCTTACTTACCCCCTCACTCTCGCTAACATCCCATTGAACTTGAACTTGCAGCTTTTGCCAAATTGTTTGGCCAAAGTCAAAGTCTTTGATGCCCGACTCCCAATTGTATCTATGCGATAGTTATTACAAAGTTTGCTGTCGCATAAGTTTTATAGTGTAAGTTTGAAGTTTTTTAATGTGAAGCACCCCGCAACCCGTCGCCCGCTCAGCACAGCTCGTTAGATTCGAACCCGAGCTTCGAACTTCGCAAACGCAGCCAGCAAATTGAGTGCACACAGTCGGGCAGACGTTTGTCATTTGTCTGCTGTCATGTCAGTTGTCAGTTTGATTTTTTGACTTTATACGTTTTTGTTTTTGTTTTTTTATGGTTATTTTAAATTGTAACAACTGCTATGACGACGTCCACGACGACAGCAGCGATGGACTACGAGAATAAAAAACAAATATATATAAAAAATAAAATGCTAAAAGACAAACAAAAGACAAATTGTGCGCTCTCCGAGCGCGTGTTGACAATTTTTTATAGATTTTTCGATGCGCTACATGTGCAATTTGTGTAAGGGGTATATTAGCTTTGAACTAACTATTGTAACTCATTTGGCATTGAGATACAACTCGAAGCCACAAATTAAATTTTAATGAACTATATAAAAAATGGATTATTTTTGATTTGAGTTGGATTGTGTTCAAAATAAGATAAACTATAATAGTATAATATAATATAATATAAGTTTTTATACAAGCATATCAAAAATCTTGTGATTTTCTTATATAAGTAGAAGTTTCATGAAAGTAATTTGCTTAGAAAGTGTATAATGTTTTTTTGCAAGTGTATGTAATAGGCATAAGATATATATACTTCTGATCAGCATCAATAGCCGAGTTGATCTTGTCATTTTATAATTATTTTTAATTTGTAGTAAACCAGCGCTTAGTACGATCTGTATTTGATGTTGGCAAGATAAGGTTTAGGGTATTCCTAGTCGAGTTAGTTAAAAATCGATATAAAGTTATAATAACTTATTCTAAGCTACAAAGTTGCTTGAGATTAATTGTCATTCATATATTATATTTAAAAGCCTTGTAAGTTTATATTTAAAACTAATACTGTCTTATAAATTCACTTATGTTCCACATAAATTTTAAAGGGAATCTGTTAGTTGCAGTATTTCCGGTTTCTATGATTGGTTTCGTATATTTTTCCGTTTGACACACGAGCTGTGTGCCACATTTTTACAGCAGTTGACGTCTGAGCACTTTATCTTAATGTCAATTTTTTGTTGTTGTTGTCGTTTTGCTTTTTATTCCTTGACTTCAGATTGGGTTCGGGATTTTGGGTTTTGGGTTGCGGGTTCGGTATTGGAATCGGGCGGTCCGTTTGGTCCGTTTGGTGCGTGTTGTGCGTGAAGCAGTTAAAAACGTTCAAGCAAATTAACAATAAAAAAACCATTTGTTAGTCAAGTTCGGGCCACGTTCTTTCGAGTTGTCAAAATCACGACATCGTCTCGTTAATGGCGCTTAGAGTTTAGCTGCAAGATAAACTGGCGCTAGGATTTGTATTTACATATATATTAGATGGCTTAAGGGACTGTGACTCATCAACTTGCAGCTGGGATTAAGTGCACTGTAAAAAATTGTTGGCCTGCATTAACGTTCGTTAGACTTAAATTTCCAGTTCAAACCCATTATCGCTATATACATAGGTAAAATTAATATTATTTTATTTCCTTCATGTTCACAAAATAAAATAATTCTTAGGTCCAATTCGTCAACAAAATTTAACAAAAAATTCTATTTGAGTTTAAGCCCAAATATTTTTTGCTGTGCATATTCAAACTTAAGCTTTAAATGCTGCCACCTTGAACACTTTTGACTCATTTGTGTTTGGTCTGTTGCAGTACGACAACGTCAACTCGTGCCTGCACGTGCTGAGGAGTCAATCGGTGGGCGGCTTGGACAATATCACAACCAACGACATCTGCGCGGGTCGCCTGAAGGCAGTTCTCGCCCTGTTCTTTGCCTTGAGCCGCTACAAACAGCAGGCGAAGCAAACCAAATCCATTGGCGTGGGCTGTGGCGGTGGCGGTGGCTCTGGTGCAGTTAGCTCTGGAGGCGGTGGCTCCGTTTTGGGCATTGGCCTTGGTGGTAGCTTAAGAGCTTCTGCCGCAAGCAATTTGCTGGACAGGAATCAACAGCAGGAGCAACAGCAACAGCAACAGCAGCAGCAGCAGCAGCAACAACAGCAGCAGCAACAACAAACGCCACAGCAGTTGGCTCAATCGCTAGAGAACGGCAATGAGATGGTGAATCGGTGAGTGCACTTATTAATTATTTAATTTGTGTCTGTTATATCTTTAATATTCAAAAAATTCAAAATGTAACCGAAAAATTGACAAGCGTCTGCATTGCGTGACAGAGCAGTCAGCTTATATTTGTCTTGCCACTGTGCTACGGTTTGTGTCTAGACTGAAACATTGAACGCCAATGTTAGCAAAGGCAACAACTGCCTGCTGGTTTGTGTCTAGACTAACAGCTCTATGCTGTACTAAATTACTCCACCTGTTAACATATTCAACAGTGCTGTTAAGTTTCAGCATTTGATATAACTAAATCTGTAATATGGCACAGTGAGCGCTTGATATAAAAGCTAAAGTAGCCAGCTATTGAACTAAATGTTCTTTTTATTATCAAATCTTTTCTGCTATGAAAAAAACCTAAAAATTAATTTTTTAGACATTATCGAATGCTTGGATATTTTTCTTCTGATCTATAACAATAACAGAAATTTTAAATTGTCGCTTATGGAACTACATTAACTTTTATGTGGAATTTGTATCAAATTCATTAATAGCTTACATTGCGAGTGAGCAGTATATTGAGCTTAACATAACTCAGCTAGAGCTTAACATTAATCTTAAATATGTTAGATTTTACATAAATATGTTATGTCTGCTGGCAGTGTATTGAATGACTTTCAGTTTAACAACCCCAAGAAACGGTTTTTAAAACCGAAAAAAACATTATTCTCCAGCTGATCTTTCATATTAAATACCGTAAATCCTAAATACACAGCATCGCATTTTTCACCACGCCATTCTTGAAATGCCAAGCGTTTTTTTTCCAGCCTCCCTAGTCAAATGCAAGCCCGCACCCTCTGCTTAACCTCAAACAGAGCTCATATCAAATGGAAATGTCTCAGATTTCCTTTGCATTTGGCTTACACCGTCATAAGACTTCCGGTACGCAGTTTTTCTGCTTCTTTCACAAAATTCCAAGCAAGTTTAATATGATTTATTGGTTTGTTTGCCGGAAATTACAGGCGATTCGCTCAGCGTCGCAGACCCCATCTCCTCCCAGGAGCTTCTGTACCCAAGTAGTCGTAAAAAAAAAAGGAAACCCAAACTTCTGCTCCACCAAAGCTGAGACACTAAGCAAACAAAATTGGCATACTACGAGTGGAAAATCTGTGGTGTGGGGGGAGGAGGGAGAAATGTGTGTTGAGCTTTTGAAAAGCAGCTGAAAAATTCAAAACATGAAGATGGAAAATTAGAAAACTTTATTTGGTTGAGAAAAAAGCCAGAAAAGCGTTTGTGTCGTCTGCGTCTCGGTGGGTTCTTGCTTCTGTTTGCAACCCTCGGGGAAATCCCAGCAGAGCAGACAGGAAACGGAAGCTTTTGTGTTGCGCTACCATAAAGTGAGAGGAGGGGGGGCCGAGAGGGCATAGACCAGTTGCCGTTTAACTTTCGGTTGGGGCGAACCCAAACCACACCCCGCCTCCCCCTGCCTACAGCCATGTGTTGATGACTTTCACTGACTATGAAATTTAAATGCGTATCGGAAATGTTTGCAGTTTTTTTTTTTTTTTTTTTGCTTCCTTCCCTCATTTTTGGTTGAGGGGCGCGTTGACTAGCAGACAAATAAATTACAATGGATTTTTATGGTCGTCCTTGCGCCTAGTTTGTGGTAGGCAACAGGGCGACAGGACGGCAGGACGACAAGCCGACGACAACAATGCGGCAAGTTCATGTAAAGTTGCAACACCATAAAACTTTCACTCTGTCTGCGTGTATACCCTAGCCGTGGCTATTTCAATATTATCGCGAAGCGTGCAACACATTATAAAACAGATTTCGCACTCGTTTAATTTAAGTTTGTAATAATTAGCTTAATGTATCTGAGTCGAAATCGCAACTAGGAGGTTTGCTTGAAAACATGATTTTTATATAGAATTTTCAATTCTCTCTTTTATAATTTGTGAGATCGAGATCTGTGGATACTAATAAAGAATATATTAGGCCCTCGGAGATACTTCCTTCTGCCTGTTAGATACTCTTGCACAAAAACATCATGCCCTTTTTACCCATATAACAATGAAAAGGTTTTGTATTAGCTGTTATTTATAATATTCAAAATAAAAAATAATGTTGCATAAATTTCCAAGGGATTTTCCTAACAAGCCAAAAAATAAAACGTGTGTTTAAAATAATAATTTAATAATAATTTTCTTCTATAACAATTTGAATGGATGCGCATTCTTTAATGGAATATCCAAAAATGGATACAAAAATATAGTACAATTAAAGTAAGGGTATTCAGTATTCTTTAGTACGTTCCATTATAATTTTTAGAAATTGTGCGTTGTTTATAATGTCTGCGGTCTGGCGACCTAGACACTGAAACCGAGCGCTGTCCAGGCTTGTTCAGGCACCAGCTGCGGAAAAGCAACCCCCAAATATATATATATATATATGAAAAGCGAACCATTAGCGAAATATGCGAGCTAAAAAGTGAGGAGTGGAAAGTGTGGCGTTGCTGGCAGTAGGGGGCCTTGGGGAGGGCACATACAAAATTTAAGAGCATTTTTAGCGACAAGCAACGAGTCGAGCAGCTGGTGCAAACATTTTGTAAAGTTTGCCGCGTGCGCCAGTTCCTGCAGCAATTCGCAAGTTTTCGGTAGCTGGCACTGATTTGGCCTGCCTGCCACTTGCTACTTGCCACTGGCTGGCAACATGTTGCGCTCTATGCATATAATTAAAAAATTGTCAGGGGGCAAGTCCTGGCAAGACCTGGGCAAGTTCCTGCTGAAGACTTCAACAGCAGCAGCTGATGACATTTCCAAGCCCAAAGCTGGAGCCGGAAACGAGCCATTTATAACTGCAAATTACGCGCGCCAGACATTGCAACAATATGTGCTCCCAAATGTATTTATAACATTTGTAACGGAGCCATGTGGGGGGGGCGTGTTTAGGGTTAGGGTGGTTTAATGGCTGCAAAGAAACCCCCAAGCTACTGGCGTGGTGGGTCACATAATTGACATGCGGCAGCTGAGGGCGCACATTCCTATGCATTGCGGCTAAAGAGCTAAGCCCCCTCCACTAAAAGGGGAAGGGGAGGACGCCCACGTGTGCGTGTGTGTTCAGTCTCTAATTCGCATGCATTTATGCGTGACCAGGCACAGGACACAAACCCAACCAAGCCAAGCGACAGGCTGGCAGGCAGGCACACAAGCGCAGGGTAGCTCTTCAGAGAGTTGCCCGTTGCAGTCGTTGTCCTGACTACCAGGGCCTCTCGATAAACCCCGAGAGCAGCCACACAGCACATTGACAAGTTGTCAGGTCCCTTTGCCAAAAAGCTGTGTCCTTGCTGCTGCCCGCTTGTTGTCTGGCTTAACTTTTGTTGTCCTGCGGGCTTGTGTTTTTTTTTTCAATACCCTATAATGGTTTAAAACGCACGAAAAGAGTTTTAATGAAGTTGTTGAAATGCATATAACATATAAATAATAAAATAAAGCATATCCGACTTCATCGGGCTTCAGACTTCAAATTTGTAATGCAAATTCTCGTTTTCAATAGCAGCCCTCGTTTCTTAAAAATCCATAAATATCAAATGTTACACAGCGTATCTTCTAGTCGAGCAGTCTCAATCAGAGCACGCTTGTTTTCGACTTCGGCTGGTCACAAACTTCTGCCATGTCCTGTGTGTTGAATTTATAATTCCATTTGTGGTTTTAATTTCGTAAATGTGAAATTAATTTTATTCAATTTATATACGAGGGTATCGAAGAAAGCAGATTATTCGATTGTTAGAGCTCAGAGTCCTCCTCCGGCTGCTCTGGTTTCAGTTTGGGTGCGTTAAATGCTTCATCGGCTCTCAATTGTTGCGCTTGTGGAGCGGGTAAATTGGCTTAGAATAAAATTGCTAAGAGATTGAGCAGTAATTGAGCTCAAGCTCGAATAGACTCAAACCACCTACACAGGATTTTCATACTCTAGTGAGTACGATCATCGAGACGTAATTCCCGACGCGATGCTAACGAATTACGTCTCGATTCATCCACAAGAGAGTTGACGAGCAATTCATCACGGGAACTTAAGGCCGAAATAAATATATCACGTGTCGCCCGATAGTTGCCGCAATTGTACAGATGCTCATTCTCCAATCTTAGAAAATTCCAGATGAATCGTCGCGCTATCTCACAAATGCTGGACAATGTCTTGCAATTATAGGGCAATACCAAATTATTGGATACTAAATATAGCTCCACGAGCCAAACGAAACGTATCGAGATATCCGCAATAATGGCAAAATAGTAAAAGCTCTAGACGAAAGAAGAGAACTTGTGGAGTTTCAGAGTATGGCAGCTCTATGTGCTCACCTTGGGGTAGACAAGGCGTTCGCGCAAAAACATATTTCTGCCTTTCCAGACCTTAAACAAGCCGTAGTCCTGTAATATATCCCAGGAAGTACAGTAAATGGTTGATACGAACGCGCTAATTATATAGCCCCAAGTCCAAGGATTTTCAAACAACTGATCATACTTATCTGTTGGAGAAGTAAGAATTAAGATAAGTGCATCGAAAGAAGAGGATGCTCGAGTTACTCACGATTTGTCTCCATTTGTACGGTCGAGATGATGACAACTATCAGCGTGGAGCCGTAGGTAAAAGCATTCACCAAATATGAAATTGGCTTGGCTTGACTGTCCCAATAGCGTTTCAGGCATTGGGCGAGACGAAACCAGGCGGGCAGGCAACGCAGCACAGGTACCACAAAGTCCGGCTCAAAATCAAAGGTATTCCCGGTATTGAAGGAGTAGCGAATATAGAAACGAATCAGCTGATAAAAGTCCACCATGCACTGCACCATGGAGTTCATCTGATCGGCCAGCCAAAAGTCCGCAAAGGTCACATAACGGAACGGAGCAGCCAGAATGCGTCCAAAGCAATTCAAAATCCACATTCTAGCCGGATAATTCAGAATGGGTATGGGATTGACGAGCAATACCAGTGGCAGCAATAGTCCAATTAATGGAAAATACAAGGAATCCTTGACACCGAATTCTTTGTAATGTATAAACATCAGCATGGACAGGGTGCAGATATAGCCATAGAAACTGGCTGTGCTGAGTAGCTTAACAGGGACAGTTTGATTGCGTGGATTCAGCTCAAAGATGAGCACATGATTGATTCCCACGCTCTGCCAAACATAGACGTTGCCCACCAAGCAGAAACTATAGAGCATCAAGGAAAATGGACCCCGGTATAAGCGTGTGAAGGTTGAGAACTGTTCCGGATCGTTGACCATGGTGAAAGCTGTAAAAGTATGTCAATCAGTCAATCAAGTTGTGCGGTAATCTTTCTGTTAATCAAGCAATTTTCTCAATAGGCAGCCACAAAATATGCTTCCTAGTCAATCAGTTAGACAATCAATCAAGCAGTCAATCATTATGCAACAAGTAAATCAATTAACTTATATGATTCTATCTGTCGATCCGTCACGGAATAGGCTAATATGTCAGCTACACAGACAGTTAATCGGTCATCCTAGTCAGTCATTCAAAACTACTCTAGTCATTCACGGAATAGTTAATCAGTCATTTCAGTCTGTCAATCAGATAATCAATCAGTCAGCTACTCTGTCAGTGGATCAGTCAGCTATTAGCTTATCATTCAGTCATATAAACGGATAAACTGACACTTTCTATCAATCAGTCAATATATCGCTCCTTTGTCATTCATGAGCTAATTCAGTCCATCAATTTGTTAAGCTATCAATCATTTATGACAAGCAGTCAGTCTGCTTACCTCTCAGTCAGTCTTTCATAGATACATCTTTAATTGTGATTTGTAATTACCAGATATAACGCACACTACAGCTGAGACTAGAAAAAGGCCCAATAATACGCCCGCCGAGAAGACATAACCCGGTGATGTGGACTGACCCAAGGGCGGCACTCGCAGCTTTTCCATTGCCTTGGCCCGATCACCTTGAGCTATATATTGTGTATATATATTCTCTACATCAATGATCATGTCACGCAGCTCATCTCCGTCCAGGCTAATGGAGGCAGTGTCCAGATACGTTCGAATCCACCGTACTCCAGTCGGGGGCTTGAAATACTTGTCACATTTTTCGCTCAGCCTGTAAAAGCCCGTGTAGTTCAGTTGCTGGAAATTGTTGAGCAGCACCAGACTAAAGTAGAACTCGCTATAGGCGCGTTCCAGTTTGCGCACATTCCGAGGTTGATCGGCCAATGGTGGCAGACCCGGTATAACGCCCGCCGGCTTCTCGCCCCTGTGAGCGGTCATGTAGAGCAATTTGACCTTAAATGTGGCATGTTTGCGTCGGGCCTCTGCCATTTTATACTCAAAGAACTCGTTCACTCGCTTCAGCTCGGCCGTTAGTCTTGTGAAGAACTCATCCTTAAAGTCCAGACAATAGATTTCGTATACGCTTTTGTTTCTCGAATCGGGCGCATTCTCAACGGCAGTACGTATCATTGCCTTAAGTTCCTGAAGTTGACAGATCAAACTATCTGTCGAGTATAATCTATAGCATTCATGTTGTTCATACTAACCACATAGTTGATGTATTGCTGGCGCCATTCACTTGTTAAATGGCTTTCGAATGTTTTGCCGAATTTCATTTTATATTCAAGCCCATTCAAAATGTGTACGTAATTGAGTGTAATGTCAAATGTACAAAGCTTCTCCTTGAATTATGCAGGCATAAATTCAATACGATTCACCAAGAAAGCTATTAAACTGGCAGACAGACAGACAGGCAGATATATATTGATTTGATAAGCTCGAGCTGATTTAGATCGATCAATACCAATCTATACCGATCTATACATTCATCATTATATCACTCGCTCGAACAGTTGGTTCGACCGAGCGGTACGAGCTTCGTTTTCTTGTACATCTTCGACTTGTTCTTCGAACGATGCTTGGCTTGAACTGAAGCGATTGAATATTCGAGTTTAATGAAACAAATTAACTAAGCTGTTGTACACTTTCTAAATTCTAATTATAATACTTTCTGAATTAAGGGCAGCCCTAATTAAGCTGCGCTATTTATTTCAAAGTATAATAAAATACAGTGGTAGTTGATATTAGTTTATGAAAAACCATATACTTCTTCCTAGTGGGTCTTCTTCGGCAAATTGACCTGCACGCCCCGACTTGTGTTGTCTGTTTTCTCCGAAGGTTGACTCCCTTCAGGACCCAAGGGTTTTAGGAAAATGTCACGGATTGCACGAAACTCGCCGCAATTGAACAAATGCTCATTTTCCAGGCGTAGAAAATTCCAGATGAATCGACGCGTCAACTCACACAAACCGACAATAGTCTTGCAATTGTAGGGCATTAAAATATTATAGGCAATCAAGTACAGCTCCAGGACCCAAGCGAAACGTATTGTTACATTCACAACTATGGCAAAGTAATAGAACCACTAGAAAATATAATTGTCATATAGTTGGGATATGTAAGCACTTCAATTCTCAATTCTGTAGTCAATACTTATACCTTGCGATAGATGAGATGCTCGCGCAAAAATCGATTTTCTCCTCTCCAGACTTTAAACAAACCAAAGTCCTTAATCAAATCCCAAGTTGTGGAGTATACGGTTGACACAAGAGATACAACCAAATAGAGCCATATCCAGGGATTCTCAAATACACTACCATAGTGAGCTGTAGGTTAATCGAAGGCGAAAGAAAACAGCATAAACAGTTTTATTGAATAGGGTGATAAAGGCAAATAAATGCTTACCATTTGTTTCCATTACAACGGTTGAGCAGATCACCACAATAATATTCGTTGCATACTTGGCGGCATTCAGAAGATACGTTATTTGTTTCTCGGTGCTATCCTTATAGCGTCTCAGGCACTGGGCCAAACGGAACCACGGCGGCAGGCAGCGTATTATTGGAACCATGAAGTCATGTTCGAAATCGAATGAATTAGAGCTGTTCGCATAGTAGCGTACATAGAAACGACTCAAATGGTAATTATCCACAAAGCACAGCGCTAGCGAATTCAACTGATCGGCCAGCCAAAATTCCGCAAAGGTTACGTGGAAAAATGGTGCACCCACGACTCGTCCAATGCAGCGAATCAGCCACATTCGAGCTGGATAATTGAACATTCGTATGGGATTGATGAGTAACAAAAACGGCACCACCAGAGAGATTAGCGGGAAATGATAGGGCACAACCACGTCGAATTCATTATGATGCAAAAATAGAAGCATGGAAATAGTACAAAGATAGCCCAGACCGCTGGCTACTTCCAGAAAGGAAGCGGGAGAAATCTGATTGCGCAGATCCACATCAAAGATCAGGACATGATTGATGCCTACATTTTGCCAGACATACACATTGATGGCCAAATAAAAGCCGCTGAGCACCCAGAAAAATTGACCGCGGTACATTCGGGAAAACGCCGTAACCAACTCCGCTTGATTGTGCAGAAAAATAACTAGAGTGGAGCATTATAAGGAGTGTTACTACTAAGATTGCAAAGCTTATTTCAAACTCAGGCGGTTAGAACTCGGTATTCCCTTTTTATTTCTAGTTTCTTTAATAAAATATCCAATTGAAAATAAAGTGGAACAAAATGCTAGCAGAATTGAGATGGTCAGGAGGGTTAGAACCATCGAGAGCCATGTTGTAATTAGAGAAGGGCCGAGAATAGAACCACTACATCAGTTCACTTATGTGAAAATCACGAAGGTTGTTTTTTATTTGTTTGCAGACTTTAATTTTAAGTTAAGTCTCGAACTAACACTCAGATTTCCCGAAATTGTGGAAACCGAGATCTAACCAGTGAGCATTCTTTTTGGTTATACAATTATAATTTTTAAAAGATTGATTTAAATTAAAATTGAAACAAAATGGAATGAACCACAGTTCGAGCTAGTTTCACTCGAACCGTGAACCAAACTTCCGAGAATTTCCTTTTCACTCACATGAGATGATCACTATAATAGCGCTTACAATAAACAAGCCCAGCAGCATGCCCGCTATAAAAACCCGAGCTGGGGACGAGAACTGACGCAATGGTGGAACTCTCAGCTTGGCCATAGCCCTGGCCCGATCTCCGTTCGTCAGATAGGTCGTGTACAGCTGCTCCACCTCGGAAATCATTTGCCGCAGCTCATTCTCATTGGTAAATGGCGCCTCGCTGACATATTCGTGGAACCACATGGCACCCCTGTTGGACTTAATATATTTATCATACTTCTTGCATATCTTGCGAAAGGCCGTATAGTTCAAACTCTGGAAATTTTGCAGCATTATCAGACTCAAATAGAATTCGCTGCAGGCCAGTCCCAGCTGGCGGTTGTTGGGCCCCCGTTGATTATTCTGCATTGAGATTAGCTGCTTTCTAATCTCCTCCAGCTTGCGACGCGCCTCGGCTAGCTTGTGCGCAAAGAAGTCCTCAACTCGACTCAGTTCCTGATGGCAAGTGGCAAAGAAATTGCGCTCGAAATTTTGATAATATGCTAGAACTTCTGGATCAGAGTTTTTGTCACGCTCACGTATATATCTAGAATCCCTTGAAACTTTAACATCTGGCGCATTGACCACGGCTGTGCGTATCATCGCATTTAACTCCTATAGACAAAAAATTATTCGAATGGATATATATATGATGGATGTTTGGAATCAGTTACCGCATAGTTCATATACTGCTGACGCCACTCGGTTGTCAAATGGCTCTCAAAGGTCTTGCCAAACTTCATGTTGTACTCTTTTTTTTTTTTGTTGGCAATATAGTTTGTCAGTTGAATAGAATTCCTTCAAATTATCAACACTATAATTATTTTCTTTAAAATATAATTTTTACAAAATTTTCTTGGCTTACAAAATACCTACTCTGATAAAAATGAATGGCCTGCTTTAAGAGATCGACAGCTTAAAATTTGGTTTTACTTCTATGTGGGCGTGCCAATAGAAAATGTTAATTAATCGAATCCAGAGTTTTCTTTCTACAAGAAATAATTGCGAGTTTGTCAATTGAAGCTCTTCTTAATCTCAGCTTCCATTCGTTTTTTTTTTTTAAATTCATAAATTATAATTTTTGAATTGTATTGCAACGACTTTTGTGGTGATTTTGAAGATATACATGTGTTAATCTTTTCAGGCGCCCTTTATTATACAAATTTCTTTAATATTTTATTTGACAAACGTTTCCATTAACGACCATAAATTATAGTTTAAGGCTTATTTTCTTGAATTTCATCTTATCATATAATATAGTAAAAGGCATATTTTCATGCTTGCTTGTCTTTTATCTTTAATAATCCCGCTCATTGCATTTCTATCTTTAATGTATTAAACCATTTATCAATAAATCCCCGTAAATAAGCCTCAAATGCAACCGCCCTTGAATCTGTCCACTTATCTGCATCGCATTGTCAAAACACTTTGAATACACTCCCCAACACTGTACTCACATCTCATCTCATCCCAATTTCAACTACCCCTGCTCAGTGTTATTGTCTAACAGCCCACGCAGTGTTGCAAAATTTTGAACATGCCTCCTGCCATTTGGGTTTTGTACACTCTTCATAAAGTTCTAGAGAGTTTATTGGTTCGTCCAATTAAACTTTGCGTACATGCAGTTTCTTTGGGCACGCCCATCTGTAGAGGTAATTAAACAGGATAAAATAGCTTATTCCACAGTTTGAGAGCCAGAGTAAGTTAAGTTTACAGGCTAACTACAGAAGAGCACATATCTTAATAGATATATCCATATATCTAATAAGCATAGTTTAAGAATCAATGCTTTTTGGCTACAGTTTGACAGTCACCCAACGCATATTCATGACTCGTTTCCCATCGCTTTTCAGCTGTTTTCACACCATGAATAGTGTATTTTGCAGTCGGTTGTATTCATCTTTGCTTGATGTTCCTGTTGCCGCTTGACATTTTCGCTTTTGTTTTTGCGGACAGTCGCCCGCTTCCGGGTTTTGGCTTTTATTCTGCTGCAGAAGCAGCCTCGAAGCGGGATTAAATACATTTTTTTCATATTATGTTGAAGTACTCATTGCTGTGCGTGCCGCATTTTGAAGTGAGTGCGTTTCTTTTTTTGTGTTGTCTATTATTAAAATTTGCAAAGAGAGCTTTAAACAGGCTGTGTGCCTGGCATTTGCTAAGGGTTGGTTTGCTAAGCAGCCCCCAAAAACTCTTTAAGTCGCTGCCCGGCGCCATAAGGAAAACCTAAAAACGCACAATCAACGCGCAGAGCTACACAATTCGATTTCAGTTGCCGGCAGTTAGTCATATTTCTAGTGGCAAACAAAGAAAATGGCATTTTAGTGGATAACAAGAGCATCGGGGTCCGGGCGGGGGTAGGGGACAGGAAAATGTCGTCTACAGGCATGCCACATGGAGGGTGTTGCTTCTACCTCAACGCCAGCATCATCAAAGCGAACATTCATCTCGAATAACTTGAAAAATGTGAAACAATTGCAACGATGATTACTTTTTCCCCAGTTTGTTGTTGTTGTTGTTGTTGCTGCTGTTGGAAAAATGGTCGTAAAGGAAAATTGAATTGACAGTGAGCGGTTAGCAGAAGTTTCTGTTGCCCAGGGGAGCATTTGGCTTAGGCTAGAAAAGGATAAAGCAATCAGGAGAGAGAAAGAGAGAGGCAGTGAGAGGGCCAGGTGAACCAAGTCCATAATTATATGCTAAATACTCAAGTAATTAACTCCCCTGGGAGTGAGACTTAGAACTTGATTATGCTGTTGACTGAGTTTCACAACAAAATTTAAGCCATTTGCTTAAGAGGGGGTGGCAACTAGAACATGCCGCGACAAAATTGGCAACATGTGCAAAATATACATCATAAAACTCCAACTACATTTAATTTCCGCCTGGATAAAAACGAGCTGCTGTCAGCAATGTGAGATCCATTATGATACCCAGGCATGCTTAAGAAGGGTGTATTAATCCCGGCTATAAGCAGACTTTTAACCGCTGCGCTTTAAGCCCTCTAGCTAAACTCGGAAATAATGATACAAGAACGAGTTTTGTTCTGGAGGACTTATATTTGAAAATCGAATAATATGTAACGAGCCTAGGCTCGATCCAAATGCTCGATTCATCAATTAAATCGAAACGCACAACCAAACATTTTGTTTGCTTTTCAGGTAATTGATATTTGATATCTTCGTTTTGTTTTCTTTGGTGAAAAGAGAAATACCTTTTATTATATGGGCTAAAAAAATTCTTAATAAAATAGAAGCTGTAAATATTGGCATAAATTCCATAAATTTCCTATTCGCATATTTCAGCATGTTATTTGCTCAAAATAAATATATTTTATAAATCAAGAATCTATTTTTTGTACAGGGTGTAATCTAGACATAAACTCTCAACTAAATGCTGCGTTTGTGTTTTACCAGCATAACGAAAGAAGCAAATAAAAATATTTGCATAGACAAACTGTTGGACAATTGGATAAACTAACGGCCAAGTGAGCATTGGCCGGGTGTAGATTGGGCGTTTTGTGGGTGCCAGAGACAGGTGGGTTGGGGGGTAGCGAGGGGGCGTATAAAATGAAAAGTAAACAGTGCAACATTCGCTGCCATTGAAATGATAAAGTGCGCCGGCTTCCAGTACGACAAAAGGCAATAAAATGCATGCTTAGCATTGTTAGAGAGTAGGGAGAGCATGTGAGCGATGAAGCGGGGCGGTGCGGAGCGAGCATTGTGCTTAATGGCATTAGTAGTTGGCTGCCAGTCGATGTGGTCCAGTTGCTCCACAAGCTGGAGTTACATGTGTGTCCGTCTGGCATTTGTTTTTGTTTTGTTTTTTTTTTTTTTTATGCGTCTGTGGCATGTGAATTGCTTGAGCTCGAAAGCCTTTCATGCCTTTTTGGATTTGTATAAACAAAGATTTATTGGGTCTAGTTTAGTTTTTGGGGGTGCGCACTTTAAAAGTCTTTAAAACTAGTTGAGTTTTTTCGAAGGGCGAAAGTTTGGCGAGGGCTTGATAAACGTTTTTCCTTTATGGCATTGATAATAATTAAATTTAACATAAATCTTGAATTCCTTTAAGAACTGTTCAATTATTTTGTGTTTTTTTTCCTCAATTTTATTTACATTTTTTATTTTTATTTTTTATTATATTGTCAATCTTTTTCGAAGCGCTGAATTGTAGAATCGAATTGTTCAATTAAGATTTAGTTAAAGTATCTTTTGAATTCTTAAGAAGAGAGCTAAGAATTATATTGCCAATATTTTATAATAGTTCTTTGGAGTTTTTCTTCAATTAGCTTTCTTCTTACTGGCGATGTAGTAAAATGTACTTAACTTAGAATTTTCTTATAATATTAATATGAGTTATGTTTTAGTTAGAAAGTTTGATCAACTTTTACTGCAGAGCAACTTGTTTAAAGCCAAGCTTAAAATTGTTTATTTGCTGCTTTTATTTAGTCAAATTTTCAACTAATCAATTATTCTATATCAGAAACTAAAAAAAAATGTCTTAGGTCTTACAAATCAGCCTATCTTCGGTTTCCTTTTACCCGTTTGCAACTTTCATAGCCACCCACCTGCAAAGTCACGCCTTCAATTAAAATGCTCAATTTAAGAGAGTATAACTCCACAACTAGTTTGTCTAATTTCAATAGCCATATCACGTAAATTGGACTCATATTTCGACAGACGGCAATAAACTTCAAAAAAACAACTACATAAACTTGTAAATCGGGCAAGTGCAAAGAAATAGAGGCGCGCGCTTCGAGCGAAGCGGCTTAAAACCAGTAAGAGTGCTTTGTTTTGACTAAGCCCGACTGGGAGATACCCTACATTCAGCTATTTACACATTTGAACTTTCCATAGCTCCAAGAGCCTTTTAATTGAATGTGTATACTGAAAATCAAAGTTAACCCTTTTTTAAATTTTATGAAAGGGTTCCATTTGAAAAATTCTTTCTAAACTAGCTATTATTCTCTCAGAGATTATCTTAATTATTGATGCTGATCGAGAATTAATTTTATAAAGTACATGCTTTAAGCACTCGATGCTGCTTCTTGTTAAGCATACCCCATTTTTTAACCATTTGCAATGTCTACAGGGTATCAAAAACAACAAATTAAACAAGTTTTGAACCAATCAAGTGTAGTTGTCCCATTAGAAACTTAAGTTGCAATAATTAAACAATTTTCCAGCACTTGCTATTGTTGTTGTAAACTCTCCTTGGGCGACATTTCTTGTGACGCGATGCAGGAAAAATAAATGAGAAAAAAGTGTGGAAAATATATTGCGATAATTGCTTTGTTTGTTAAATTGCAGCGATTTGTTTGGCCAATAACTTTTGGCTAACTTAATTGTAGTTGCTGTTGACCCCGCGACTGAGCATTGAACTTCAGCTGCAACAGTGCGCGCGGCGAGTGGCTGGCGGTTGCATGCAACAGGGTGGGGGCAACTATTTATAGCCGGCACAAATGAAAACAGAGACAAACACGCTTGCAGCCTGCCAGTTGCAACCACCCCCAATACCAACACATGACAGCCAGCTGTGCGCATCGAACATGTTCGCAACAGCCCAATGCCGAGGAGCTTGCAACCCAGCAAACGGCAGCAAACAATCAGTAGCCAGCAGGTTGCGTTGCGTTGCGTTGCGTTCAGTTTGCAAAAGCAACGCGTCGAGTGCGGAACATATAAAACGTGAGCGCGTCTCGCCGGCAGTTTCTGATTTGATTTTGTTGATGTTTTTAGAAAAAAACGTGCTTAAAAAGGGCGGCAAAACATAAAAAATTGTGTGAAGCGGGTTTTTAAATGTGACAAGTAGTCCAAATGTGTAAAGTGATTAAATAAAAAGTATATTAAAAAAGTCTAAAGAAGAAATTTATAAATATATTTATTAAAAATTAATTAAAATAACCTTTCACCAGCCAGTGTTCAATTTTAGTTGATTACTAGGCATTAAATTAAACAAATTGGCTTAAAACAAATAACAAAATATATATAATTAATAAAATATATTTAATCATTAAATCAATGAATATAAATATTAAAGGGCAGCAAGAAAGTGCCTAAAAAAAGTGACTGTTGCATATTTTATGGCATTGCAGCTGCTCTCTGTCGCGCTCTTACCAACAAATGTTTCCTTGGTTGGCCGCATAATTAAGGCCTTATCACAGTGCACACAAATTAAAAGGATTAAGCCCAGACAAACAAAAAAAAAATGCTGCCAACTCTTTGCAGACGTCCTCAATGGACCAACCCGCCAGACAAATTCCATTTTAGATAAGCGCGTATTTTATTTATATGCCCCCAAGTAGAAATGCAACAGAATTGTTTTGCGGTCGCTGCTGCGGGATTTGAACTTTAAATGAATTCTCGCTCAGTTGGAAATTTTTCTTAAAATTATATTTTGAAATTTTTTTTTGTTTCGTTTGGGCTTAAAACAGAGTTTATAATAGTCACAAGTAGTTGAGTTGAGTTCGAAAGTGTGCCTTTTATATATTGTAAAGAATTTTCAAAGAAATCTTTTTATTGTGCTATTATTATCCACAGGAAGTTTCTAGCTTTATCAATAACTCAAAATCTTAGACAAAGATATATTTAGTTTGTAACACATGGACACATTTTTCGTCTAATTCTGACAAAAGCGATTTGTTCTTACCCCTTAGATTTGCACTTTCCATTGGGCTGGTTTCTCAGCTAACTCATTGTTAAATGTAACCAAAGAGTTCACAGTTTAGAGAGAACTTTAATGTCAGCCACAAGTTAATTAAGCAGCATCATGAACTGAACATAGACATTGGCAATTAGACCTACCCGCCCATTAGGCAGAACTTATTTTATGCTAGGCGTTAATCTGCAATGTCATCAGCTCTTCAGTTCCTCAGACAGTGTTTCCCTACCTCAAGATGTGCCTGATAAATCGAACCGGTTTCTGAGGCCTTAGAGCGGCGCGTGTCTTCAATTAATCTTCGGCTTGTGCTTCAATTTGCAGATGAAATTTTCTATTTTAATTTTATTCAAGTGGCAGCTGTGGTCGAAAGGATTGAAGCTCCTTGAAAGGTTCAAAGTTGAGGGGCGGCCTGACTAATTATGCTGAATTGAACTGCATCCTGCTCAGTTCACAATTTCAATTGTAAGTCTGTCCGTGACAACTGACAAGTTGTCAGAGTCATCTTCTTCCACTTTCTGGGGGTGCATTGAACTGCCAACAACCCCTGCCCTGCCCTGTCGTGCCTTGCACGCCAGCAAATCAAAGCCCCCCGACAGAAATTTGAGATATCAAAAATCGAGCTGTCAAAATACCAAACAAGCGACAGGCCAAATAAAAAATCAATTGCGGCCTGAGTTCACAGTAGAAGAATGAAGGGGGGATTAACGAGAAAATGAGCGGGTACTATCGAGTACTTACTGTAGGTAACAGCCGAGACGAACTTTGACTAATGATATAGGGGCCCCTGTCTGTCAGCCAGCCAGTCTTCCAGCGTGTGAATGAGGGAGCGTGGATTATGCTTATAAAAATAGTCAAAGCGTCAACCTAATGATTTAATTATGATAATATGATAATGGCCATTGGGTTCAGCTAACCATGGCATATAACTATAAGGTAGAGTGTGGTTTGCCCGAAAGGGTCTCTTGATAATTATTACTTTCAGTCTATGGTTATGGGTTTTTCATGTAAATACGAATGGTTAATGGAATTGAGTACGGGCTTGAACCGATAACAATTGGAAATAGTCCGCGGAAGAAGTTCTAGAGGAATATATTAATTTATTGCTAGACTCAATAAACAATTTTGCGGAACTGACACAAAAGTTTTAAAGTTTTTTTTTTTTTTAACTTATACTTAAGAAATGGAAATGGCTTGAGCTAGTTCCCTTTCATGATTTTCTTTTATGACTTAAGTGTTTGTTGCAGACTGAACTAGTTCGCGTAATTGACTCAGAAGGTACTCACATACGACCGAATGTTTATAGAACCAGTTCATTTTCCACTCGTCGTTAAAGATTGTTTTAAAAGTTTATAATTTCCAGAAACTGTTTGGCTCAAATTAGTTCATTTAAACCGGTTTCTTTTAATACTCTTAAACGTGTTTAACAATCTGTGAACTAGCTAAGCTTTGATAGCTTTATAATCTGGGCTGTTATTTATCACCCTATCTACTGTGACAAAACTTTTAACAAATCACATAATTTCCACTTTAGCCCAACTTAAGCCCTCCACAGCCCATAACTAATTGTACAATTCATGTAATATCACGTACGTCGATTGAACCAAAAAGTTTTTGACACAGTTAACCGCCGCTGGCCCTTTAGCACACAGTTCCGTGCAGTTCAGCTGAGCACAGTTCGGGTTGGTTCAGTTGAGAGCTGCCTTCTTATCAGAACGTTGCACTTTTTGTAAAAGAAACTTTTGCCGGTTCTTATCTATGCCGCCGCACGAGACCCAAAGGCACTTTGGAAAAATTATGAAAATCGTCGAAGAGAATGCATTTTGCATCGAGCAGGGCGACGTAGCCAGACGGTAGAATGGTAACTGGAAATTGACGTTTAGTCACGTACGTTGGCTAAAAGGAAAATTATTTAATATGCAGCCGCCGAGGCGTAAAAGTGGCAAAAAGTTGTTAAAGTCAAGTATGTGCTGATAATAGCCGCAATGAGCTGGATGGAACTGACCAGGGGGGTGATACGGTGCAACCTCATGGCCTAACCCATAAGGAGCTCCGGCACGCTCTCTTTTCAATTTTTGACAGGAAAGTACAGAGCAAATAAATGGACCTCGTTCTGGGCCCGCTTTTGTGGTTGTTGTTGGTCTTGTGGTGGACTGGACCGGGCTTGGATTCTAATTCATTGTCTTGGCCATAGTTGAGAGTGCACATAAATCTAACAGTGCAGCCGGCTCAATAACAATGCCACGCCCTCTCTTTCTCGCTAGGCGCCTTGGCACATGCAATGCATATCAAATGCTTGGCAAGTCCATGAAAAAAAATCAACTTCAGCTTGAAGTTTAACATATAAATTTTCGTTGAGATTTATGTTGCAGGTCTGTTTCAGTCAGTCTGTCTTAACCGCCACCCCCCCGACACCACTCCGCTGCCACGCCCCCTGCTCAGCTGGTTTTCAAGTTGGCTTTTAATGCGCCGTAAAACTGACATAAAGAAAATACCTCCATCTAAATATAAACAAACGAAAGGCAGACACTAAAAACAATACATATAGACAGAAGCAGCAAAAGCAGCAGAAAAAGGAAGAAAGAAAGTTATTTGCGACGTGACGAAGCTTAAATACCCTTGCGAATATATGACAGATTTATGATATATTCAACGATGGCCGTTCGCCAATTTAAACGGTTCCACTTAAAAGTTTTGCTTTAGAACTGTTTAGTTATGCAGAACACGACGAAACTCATGATTGTGATATGTGTTTTTAATTTATACATTTTCAAAGAACTATATTAGAAGGTTTTCGGAATTTTTAAATGGTTCTTAACTAAAGTTTGAAGATTGCGTTTTGTAATTTAATTTGAGATAAAATAGATTAGATAGACTACACAATACTTTTTACATGAATTTACAGGCGTAGATTTTTGTTATTGTTAGTAATATTGTTATTTTCTTTTAAATTTATTATTATTATTGTTATATTATAATTATTATTGTTACTATTTTTTGATTTTTATCGTGCAGTTTGTATAGTTTGTTTTTTTTTTTGTAAGTGTATACATGTATGTATTCCTGTGTTTACTTAATCTTAATCCTGGTTAGTCATAGTTAATGGGGCCAACGATTTTTCTGTGTGTGCGTGACACATTTCGTCAAAACTGAAATACCCTCTTTGAAAGGGGTATAAAAACATAAACGTATAAACGTGCAAATGCACGTGCTGCTCCAAATTTGAAGCAGAGCATATGAGACGCATCTAAGGTGTGGGGAGGAGAGGTGTGCAGAACAGTAGGTGGGTTCCCTGCGGGTCTGGGCAACTTTGCGCTTCAGCAAGCACGGCACAATACGAAAATAGACAAGTTTATGGAGCAGAAATCAACTTGAAAGACTCTTTTAGCTTCCGCTTAAAAGCAAAGGAGAAGAAAAATAAAAATACAAAAATAAATGGATAAAAACAGCAGCGCGACAAACTTTAGACAAAAGTCTTTTATTTATATGTCAAAGCAAATCAACAATTTGTCACGGCTTTTTAACGCAGCGCGGGGAGCAAAAACAAAAAGATGTAGATAAAATATCTCAAACCATAAAGCTGACATTTTGTTGTGCCCTTTCAAGTTTTACATTTTGTTGTCTGTTTTCCGCAACGGCCAATTAATGGAAAATTCAAAACGTAGATTTGTTATGATAGGTGCTCCCAAGTCACGCACATACATCATATGTTTATACTATGAATATTTCATAATCGGTTGATAGCTTTGATGTAGCGACTGTCTATGTTCAATTAAAATGGCAAACGCGTTGCATTTATCAATATTTATTAATAATTGCCGACTGTCTGCGCAATGTTTGTTACTTGTGTGGTCTGCACATCCATATGTACTTATATACATATCAACTGTTTGTTCTGCCTAACTGAATAGCTGACTGACTGATTGATCAAGCAGTGCACAGCCTAAGCTGTTAAAGCTCAGTTGATGAATTTTATGACAGTACATTAACTTTCATTTTGTTTGGGTCGAAAGCTGATATTTATTCTATGCCATGATACATGGCAAGACTGCATCATTGCCAAATTTAATTTAGGTAATTTACACACACACTCAGACGACAATTTGCTGTAATTTCCGTCCGCAATTTGCATATAATTTGAATTCATTTTCAAAAGCCATTAAGCAATTACATTATGCAATATCATCTTGCGCTTGATCTTTGGCTCAATCACAAATTCGCTTAAATCGTTTACGCAATTCATATAGAAATGCCTGTAATATATTGTGAACTAGTTTTCACTAATTAAGCCCTGTTTATACATATTTAATTTACATCTAATTTACTTTGATATTTGAATGACGCATAAAGTTAATCACTTAGTTTCAATTACTCCTTAACGCCAAAGCTAGTTTGAGCTATTTCTCAGCATAAAGAAGAGTATCAAAGACCACTTGACTCGTTTGAACTCGTTATAAAAGAGCTAGAACTGGGTTCATGTGGCACTTTCTTTTGCTTCCTGCTCCATCAAGCTCAATTATTCTATGATTTTATGTGAATTTGTCACACTTCCTCTATGGCTTGGAAATGTCTTTCCTTATGCCTTGGGACTGTCAGCAATCTGTCAAGCATTTCAGCTTGAGGTCTTTTGTTAGTCTCGATTTGCTAGGCCTCTACGCCATATTTATTATGCGCAGCTCCAGTTCCAGTTCGAGAGTGACAAACGACAACAACAATTGCAACAATTTATGAAAATTATGCAGTCAGGCGAGACGAGAGCCAGAATCGAGTCTGACGCGAGTCGAGTTGCACCGGAGTTGTTGCCGGAGTCGCAGTCGAGTGATTCAAGCTATGGTAATTGCTGCTGTGACAGTTTGATTACGCAACTGACGCCAAGTAAACAATTGCGAGAGGCAGGCAGTGCAAAATGTTCAATAAATTCTGATAAAACTCACGCATAAGTCAAAAGCTGACTTCAACTCTGCAACTCTTTCTCCAACTCACGAAGCCCACCCGCGTCGTGACACGTGTCGACAAAAAGAATCTTTGTCCAATTGCAACATTTATCGCAGTGGCTGCAGCAACACTGTCAAAGCAACCCTTATAGCTTCTCGTGTTCCCAAATGCCCCAAAAATACATGGTATTAATTTTTACGACAAATTGATTAAGCATAAATTTCGCACCCTCTGCTAGCAGGGTATTGGGTGTTGTACACCAAAAAATATGACCACTTTTAGAGCATTTAGCAGGCACTTCAAATGCTGGGCTATAACAAATTCGTGAATACCCTACCCCGACTCTCTAGGTCCCAGTCCCACTCACGTGTCACACGCACGTGCGTATATTATTTACACGCCATTTTTTGCTGTTCTTGATGTTGTGCTTTTGTCGAATTCTTCCTGCTTGTTGCCAAGGCTTTGCATCATTGTAATTGAAGTTATTGATTTTGCGCTCAAAAACATTCTTGTTGGGCAGCTTTGAGGCATCCCCCTTTAAGCTTGAGTCACCCAGTTGCGCCCTTGTTTCTATCCTGATTAGCCGCATCAGCAGCCATACATCAAAAATGTCTTTTTCCTGGTCTCTGGTTCTATTTGTTTTGTACGGCACGGAAGTTGCAAATATGTTCGCTTAATTGCATTAAGTTTTCTGTAACAACTGGCCCTCGGCGTACCGCGCCCCTCCTTGTCCAGCATTCAGCTTGGCCTTTAGATCAAAGTGCTGTGCAAACATTTTTGGTCATCCCCAGCCGGGCAAATGGCGTTTTTCTATAGATTTTCCCTTTTTGCCGGCACTTGGCTTGAGGGCGTATTTTGGGGTACCAGACATTTGTTTGATTAGCAGCAATTTTTGCGTCTGTCCCACATTTAATTACAAAGTAATTACATAGAGCAAGCAATATTTTTCGGCTGGTCTGATAGAATGCAGTGCGACACGCCCATGAGCTTTTAATGAGTGTAAAAATTAAATCAGGAAACACAAAAGTGAAGTGAAAAATGAAGACAGATAATTATCCTTAAGAGCCTTTGGCAATGCCTGACATAAAAAGCTTTAATATATTACCTTAATTTATTTATAATATTACGTTATATATTTGTTTAATTGATGATAATTCGTGTCATCAAAAAGTAAAATTATATGAACCACCACGACTTACAGCATCACATTTAACAAGAAATAATGTAAAGTATAATAAATATAAAATTAATTTTTATAATTCAACAAAATATAAAAAAGTGTATAAATAAATAAATATGAATAAATAAATAAGTAAAAAAATCTTAATATTTCAACAAAATATATTTATATATAAAAGATGTGTTTCACATTTTCAATTCTTAAACAGAAAGCAAAATATTCCCTTAGATAATACTTACACATATATAAAACAATATTAAAAATATAATAAAATTTCCAAATGATCTAGAAACTGTAAAATGTAACGAAAAAAATATTTTATAGCTGGCCAAAAATTGAAAAATAAAATGTAAATTAATACACGTGAAAATATAACAGCTAAAAAGTGCCAAAGTTGCATCTAAATGCCAAATTAAACTAAGTTTTCTAATCATATTCATCAACACAATCATCGTCATTATTATAACACATTATCAAGAGAGAGAGAGAGAGCGCTAAAAAACTAAAAAATGGGCAATGCTTCATCCTCATCACATGGTGGCAGCAAAAGCGCCCGCAAGTGTCGCAGCCTGCCGAACTCACCGGATGTCAGAAGGTAACCTATATATATATATATAAATATATATTGGTAGGGAAATGTGGCTGGCTTTTCAGCCGGGCACTAATGAGACCCATTATGCATATTTTATACAAAGCCAATGCCTGAATGAAGCCAAATGTCAGCACAATAAATCAGTGCCCCAAAATCTTGCATAGCTAAATTTGCTGAAATTTACGATATATTTTCCTAAGAACTGGAGATCTATATATATATATATATATATATATATATATATATAATTCAGAGCTGTACATGCCCACTCCAGCGGCTAACTTAGCTATTTTTGGGCTCAACAAACAAGTTGGAGGCTAATGGAAATGACATTTTGTGGTTGTTTTTATTTAGCCGTTTTTTCATCCTCTCAAGACTTGAATTATTTACAGCTATAAGTTGTGTGCACAGCAAGAAAATTTCGACTTTAACTTAAATATTAAAAAAAATTTAAAGACAACTAAGTTGAAGTTGAGAGCTTAGGTGAAAATGGTGAAAACCTTTTTGGTTGACTTTCTGAAGTAAATCAAACTAAGCAAATCAGAATTTGAAGACCTAATGGCTTAAAGTTTAGAATTTAAATTGTAATAACTACACTGAAAATATATTTCTGATATAAATTTATAACGGAATCGAATGAGGAGTCTTTAGAGAGCCCAATAAAGCGTTAAAAATGTAACTGGGAAGATTTTTATTTGATTTTTAAATTGAATTATAAGAAGAAGAAATGAGAAAGAGTTTTTGATTAAGAAATTTTGATTCCATTTTAAGAAATTGCATTCAAGTACTTATTTTGTACACTGTATGACAGCAAGTGCATACTTTTAAAGTTTCTCACTAGATTAGCTGTGGAAAGCGATTCATAATTAATGCGCCTGTCGCACCTCTTACCCGTACTTCGCCCCGCTCCATTCAGTGGATGCATAGGTGCCGAAAGCGACACATCCAGAAGACACGCAACTGGCGTCTGCTGATCGACTTCCGTCTTTTCGCTAGGTACTTGGGCCGCGTCCAATTCATTCTCTAAGATCTACAATTGGCTGCCAGCCAGACTGCGGGCTAAGTTTAATTTACTGGAGAGCTGAAAAGTTTGTTGCCCCCTGCCCAAAGAGACATTGCATAATCGAGCGATCAACTTACAGCTGCCTTACCCCGCCCCACGCTATAGAGCATATTCAAAGTGCATTTTTGATATGTTTGGCAACAACAACAACAACAACAACAGCAACCCCTGGAAAATTTTTGACGCCTTCGAGGGCACATAAAATCAACCACCGTATCTAAAAACCTTTCAGCTATGATGGAAACGCGCGCAAAGTCAATAAATAAAACATTTGCTCAGTTGCATAATTGAAAATCCATTCGCTGAGAATCTGCCTGCCAGCCCAGTAGCCCTGCATTCCTGCTACCTATCAGTCAACCCTCGCCATGTCCACAAACTCTGTTTGTTTAATAGAGGGCTACCGAAATATGCAGCCTGGTTTCCTTGTTTACGAGCATTTGGACAACCCCCGCTGGGCTTGACACATACAAACACACGCGCACACACAAAATGTTGTCAGCTGCATTTGCTGGGTGTGAAAAAATACAGGAAGAAGTGTGCGTATGTGTGTGTGTGTGTGTGTGTGTGTGCTTGTGGTCTAAGCTAAGCTATAATATCTAGACTAAACCAGGCCATGAGAGAAGGCGAGTGGCTCTTATTTTTTCAATATGATACAACCAGATCCGAAGTCATCATAGGGATTTTATCCTCTAGCCAAAGACGACCAATACATTGTTTTTGTAATCCAATATATCAGACCTAAGAAAACCCCTTTAAAAAAGTCAGCGTCAAAAGAAGCAAGAAAGCCATTTACTTATATTATTTTATTTGTGTTTCTTTAACAGTTCTCTCGCAACAAACACTATCTAAAGTTCTATTTTACAAATACTATTTTATGATAAATCCATATATTTCCATGCTACCCGATTATTTTTGCACTTCTGTTAGCTTTCACGCGTTCATCTCACACATTCGCGTGAAACGTAAGCCTAATAAAAGCGTAAAGTGGAATTCGCTACTCGAGTTGGCAGCCAGAGTTGGCGGGGCTGTCCACTTGATGTAGCTGCTGCTACAAAGTATGTGGCTTTGTTTTTGTTTATGTTTTTAGCAGCTTTGTTTGCTGTTGTTGTTTTGTTTGTTTGTTTGGCTACTCTCCATTTGCGGCTGTGTCGTGTTTACGGCTCTGGCCAGCCATAGACCAACCTGCTGCATATTTAAAGATGTCGTCGACAAGTTCCTACCAACTGCCCCTCCACTGCTCGCCCCTGTCAACAAAGGTGGCAACGCGACGAAGGCGACCATTAGCCGGCAACGAAAGCCAAGGAATATCTTTGAGTTTGCCGTCTGCTCGGCGCACGTGTGTTTGCAAGGGGGGAACAAATGTGCGCGGAAGGTGTTGGCAGACGCTATTAATTGTTTCTTGCAGCAGCAGCTGAGAAAATGCGTCCCTAAAGTCAGACAAACAACTGTTTTGAAGCTGCAACTGAAGACGAGCCAAAGTTGGGGCACAAGTTTTGCCCGTCTAATAACTGAAAATCGTGACTTTATGTCGCACTTGAAAGCCGCAAACAGCAGTTGCCAGGAATAAGAAATACTCATACGAGGCGAATACAATACCCAAAGCTAGTAAAGTATCTCAACTCATATTGTGTGTGTGTGTGTGTGTATATCTTATGACTGAGTGCACCTCGCTTCATTGTACCAGGCACTGGAAGGGCTAGGTGGGGCCACACGACTTTTAAGATGAACACGTTTTTCAGCGTCTCGCATTACAATTTCTAATATGAGCCATTTGACATGGCTGCTAGTTGAAAACAAAGCTGTCAAACTTGCAGCTAAAAGATTGGTTTCTATCCGGGAATTATGAATTACTAGCAGAGTGTGCGCGAATTGTGTTTTGTGAAGAATTTAATACAATATTAATATTTGAGAATATTAAATTCCTAGACAACTTTTTATTTGATTTTAAAATCAATTTATATATACAAAAAAAAATATTGAAGTAATTGTTATTAAGGTGTAGGCTATATATATATTTTTTATTTATCTATCTTAAGTTTATGTATATTAATTAAAGCATCAATTTTTACAACTGGTCGCTCAAAAATTGGTTTGAGTTATGCATTGAAACGATTATAGATTGAAAATTACGAGCACTTAAACTTAGCTTTGCTTAATAGAAAGTTAAAGCAGCTTCAGATAAATAAGCGAATTAAGAAGGTTTCCAATTTGCTTCCGTTTGACTTCTTTCTGATTTCTCTACTCAATTTTTTCATGTATTATGCCAGCCTGTGCTAAAAGCTTAATAGGTTTAATGCGCTGTGCTTCCTGCCTGTCGTCTGGTCTATCCCTTGACTGGGAACTGATCTTCGGCTGTCTGCTGTTGGAGTAATCTCTAACAGTTGGCCACTCCTGCGGGCATATCAATGGCACATAATTACGCTTATTATCAACCATTCAACACCTACTCAAAAATGCTCACAGCCAGCACGACCCGCAGACCGACAACAAGAAATCTTCAACAAGGAGCCAGCGGCTCATGAGTTGGGCAACTTTTTTTTGTCGGGTGGCTTCTTTGCCAGACAGCCTCACATAAATTTCTTGACTCCTGCCACTCCTCCTCTTGTCTGCATCGGTTGACTGTGGCTGACAGGCGGTCGAACGGGCTGTTCGCGGTAGCCAGTAAAATTGCTGTGGCAAATTTATGAATATATTCTGAGCTTAACGGTATAAACTGCACCTCAACGGCCGCAACGGCGATGGCAACAGTTGTGGCCAGGTTCAAAAGGTTTTTGGGCTACAAAGATAAATTAGAAATTGCTTTGGCCAGTTGCTGGAGGTGCTAGTTGACTATCTAATGCACCCAAAGACAGCTTAACTTAGCTGTGAGCAGCTTAAATTACTGCCGAGTGAAAGTGTGCTGTCTAAATTACGATAAACTTTCCCAAAATATTAAAGATAGCTCATAACAGATGAAAACTTATCACAAGAAAAAAAAATGTAAATAACTCCTTTCACGTTGCGACTCCTGTTTTTTATATATTCACGTAGCGGAACTTAAACCTATAAATATTATACTGCTCTGAATTATAGTCGAACATTTTGTGTTTATTAATATTTTAATTAAAAAGTAGGGAGAAGTTAGGAAAAGCAGATTTCAGATTCGCTGAAATATAAAAAAGTTGTGCTTTTAAAATCCTGGCCTTAAATATTATAATTTGTGACCCAATGTTTGCATTAAATCGGCTCGGACACTAAACTAATATTCACGCAGCCTTTCTCCGGCTAGGCATGGAATATTTATTTTCTTCCTATCGCCTGTCAATCTTCTTGAAGTATAACAAATAAGCCCAAAGATATCTCCGGCATCTGCTGCAGCCAAGTCAAGGGCCCAGCTGAAATACAAACAGAGAAAAAAAAGCTAACCATAAACGGCGTTGGCAACAAATCGCAAGTATGTGTAAGCCATAATAAAAGCGAAAGAGTTGCAACGCCCGCGGTTCGTATAAGGCAACTGGCAATATCCCAAAATGGTCAGGGCAGAGCTCCAGAGTCATTGGGGCCGTCGTTCCGCCGGGATCCTGCCACGCACTTGGAGTCTGGCTTTTAGAAGCTGCTGCTGCCATGACAAATGCAACTCGAGTGACACATTGTGCGCCAACAAAAGCAACAAAAGCAACAAAAGCAACAAACATGCAACGCAAATGCAACTAATGGGCAGCCGGTGGAGTTGCCCCCACCCAAAGGGGGAGGGCAGCGCGGGTAATAGGGAACTTTTTCATATTTATACAAGCAAATGCCGTCAACGACACGCTTTATAGTTGGCTCTCCCCCCTCCCCACACTCACCGCAGTTGTGCGGAAATGCTCAGTGACTGGTCTGCGTTGGCAAATGCAACTGCAACAGCTACTGCAACTGTTACTGCCACTGCGTGGGCCGTGCCGCACAGGTGAATGCCACCAGCGAGCCAGGAACAGCAGTCAGGCTATTATGAGACACACACACATATTCACGCACACACACACACACGCTCGCACAGCAAAGGTCAAAGACATTTGACTGTGCACAACAACAAAAATCTGCGCACAGCTACAAATCAAAAATGCGTAATAAAGACGCAAAATTCAATTTGCGCGAAATGCAAACAGAAACAGAAACAGAAAACGTGGCGCCCCGCGCATCAGGAACTTACATGCGACACCTGAAACTGAGAGATGCAAAGCTGCAGATACTCTGAATACATGTTGCAGCTAACAAGCTGCTGTTGCTTAAAGAAACTGTTCCATGCAATGAGGGTTGCTCTTTAAATAATGAACAGTAATTGAAAATAGAGTAGATTTTTTATTGGTTGCTCGCTAATAATATAAATATGTTATTTTGGTTGCCTAAAAATAATAATGATTTAAAAAATAAGAACTTACACAAATTTCTTATTGCGCGGCACTAAGAGAGAATATGAGTAAATATTTCCCAATATAGTTTACCTAACACAGTTTCTAAGAAATGAATTAAAAACTAAATTTTTAAATTTTCTACAAAAACTGGGATAGCACAAGAAAATTGATTTAGTTTTTATTGTCTCTTTAAAATATCGTATAATTATCCAAGTGTACATATATGTATAAAAGTTTCGAGCAACCCTCGCACACATGTTGCCCCAGCTGCATGCTGCCTGCTGCCATAGACATATTGTAGGAACTTGTATCTTTTAACATATGCAGACAATCGACATCCTTGCCGAAGCGAATAAAACTCGGCAGACAGCTTTGGCTTTTAACTTGACGACTGTTTGGCAAACAGAGCGCAACATGGCCAAAGATGTTGGCGGAAAAGCGAATCGCAACAATAAAATGCAAATAAAATTATATGAAAAGTAATTTGGAAAAGTCTGAAGGAAAACGGCGTGACAGACGCCTGACGAAAGCAGCTAAAGGCAGCCGAAAGTAGCGGGCGCTTTCTTGTATTTAATTTGCAGTAGCTGAGCAACAGGACCAAAAGATCTCCGCCAAAGGAGCAAAGTCAACGTGAAAGTCAATGCCAACGCAGCTGCCAACTTCATTTGTCTGTGTTGCGCTTGTCTTCTGTTTTTTATGAGCTGTTCTTTCTCCATTTAATACAATTGTTGCGTACAGCTTTTTCTTTTTTTTGTTAGCCTGCCTTATTAATGGCCAACAACAATGTGCCAGGCAGCCATAAGATACAAATGTATCTTTTAGCTTGGGCTTTGTCTGCGCCCCCTGCTAAGCTTTATGAGCGCGACTTATTAAAAGTTTGCGCCAGTCTCTTTTATTACTTTATTTGCGTTTTTAATCAGCGTCTTGAGTAATTGCAAAAAAATGTAGCTAGGAAAGGGGAAAAGCCATTTTCCTGCTTCGCGTATGTGTGTGTAAAGGCACTCAAACTGAATTTCATATATTTGCATAATAATATTAAATTTTATTAAAAGAGTGGCTAAGAAACTTAAGATAAGCTCTTCAAAAATGTTGTTAGCTGGAAGCTAATTGACATTTAAATTTAAGTAGAGTAGAAAATATATTATTATAAAAAAAAAACTAAATTGTAAATTGCAATTTAAATATTCACTAACTTACTTCTTGTAAACTTTGCCGTAATGCAAAATAAAATCAAGAACAAATGTTTTTTTTTTATTATATTTATATATTTCTTTTTACAAATTTTTCGGCTTGTAATCTCCAGAAACAAGTTTCTGAGGCTCATTTTAAAACAAAAATTTTTATTTTTTCATTTTAATGTATTGTGATTTGCATTTATGTTCTTATTTTAAATAAAAATACTCCCTTTCCCATTTAAAAGTATTTTTACAACGTATCCCAAAGGCTTTTAATACGAACTTACATAAAACGGAGATTTAATGATTTTAAAAATAAAACATCGCATTTTACGTCTCGATTTGCATGTGATATTTCTTTTTTCAATATTTTGAACGCTTATTTTAAAAATGGCCAAGATAATGTTTTAAAACTTTTTTTTAGTTTTGACTTCTTAAAAATTAAGTCCAATTAGTTTTGATTTTTATGAAATAGTTTTAAGGCCAATTTGAATGAAATTAAATTACCAATCAAATTTAATTGACTCAATAAAAGCGCAAAATTAGATTTAATTGCACAACTTTGCATTGAAATGACGTCGACGGCTAATCAAGCGATGCGTCTGAAGCCTACTTAGCTACGCTCTTTATGGCGAACGACTGCCAGATACAAAAGTATCTTTTCGCAATGATATGCAAATTTATGGGCACGCTTGTCTTTTATTTCATTTCGCGCAATCGCCTCGTAAAAATGTTGTAAAAATGTGTTTACTGCAATTGCCAAGCGTTTTTTTTTTGTGTAGTTCTTTGGCAGCAGAAAGAAAAAGGGGTTCGCCGGCAACTTCATTAATTTATCAACGTTCAGGGCAGTGTAAAATTATTTTTATGTCGCAGTTTGTATAAATTGTTAATGATAAGTATAAGGCAAAATGTATCTGACAGATACTGTGACCGCAACTCATGCAAATCACGCCCCAGACAAGCTGTAAATGTGTTCTACGGCCTGAGAGAGCCGCGTGGGCGGCTGCCATAAAAACAAGCCCATAAACCCAAGCGTATTTAGAAGTAGATATGAGCCTGCGGTTCCACAGCATATTGTTTGTATTTTATGCATTTTTTTAACTCTTATATTTTGCTTACTTCTTTATTAATGTTAAAACTTATATTTCTGCTCATTACAGACAAATCGCGCCCGCCTATACGAAGGTCAATGGCGGCACAGCCATTCCGCTGCCCGCGACTGTCATGGTCCAGCGTCGCTGCCCACCGGACAAGGTGCGCCCGCTGCCCCCGACTCCGAATCATACGCCATGTAAGTAAAATAAACTTCAGCTGGTTTGGGAAATTTATTAAAAAATGCTTTTCAAAAAAAAAAAGAAGAAAATCAACCCCTGGGCAGGGCTGCACTCTGTTGTTTACCGGGCACAAACAAATTTTTGGGTCCACAGCCAGGCAAACAACCCCCAGCGGAGCATGCCAATGCACTTAGCACAACGCTTGCTGTTTCCAGGATTTTGTCGTAAAGGGGTAACAATCTCGACCTGGCTCGTGTTCCATTCCCAGCGTGCACATCATCAAAGCACTCCTGGGTATACATTGATGGGGCTGTAGTGCTTCGAATGGAGGCGCGTGCTATTCAAAAAAGCGCCTCATTGCGCATATTTTGTTGCAGTTGATTTGTTGTCGCTGCGGTACAAACTGTAATTAATGCGTGTGGCGCTGATTTGAGGTCTTAAATGGATGCCACCTTAAGCGCCAGCATCCCGTTGGGAATTTTCCGTAAAAGGAACTTTATCACAGACTTTAATCTAACCCAGCAAATGAGCTGCTAATAAATCATTTAATGAGGAGAAATAATTATCTAGTTGTAGTTATTATATATTTTGTAATTACCCAAGTTCAGCAATGTTGAAGCCCATAATCTTTTTGGCCATAGAAGAACTTTAAAACTGAGAGACTAGTTCACATAGTTCGCATAGAAACAGAGAGACGGAAATAGCTACACGAGTAACTCCTGTGTATGGGATTTATTTAAAATTGATTCTCCCAATAATAAAAGTTTCAGTTTACTGTAATTATACTACTTTTGGAATTATTAAAGTTGAAATATAATTTTAATCATATTTTGAGAGGCTTCACTTGGTTTTTTGAAGATTTATGTGGCCGTGCGTGAGACCTTCTGTAAATGTGCCAGTAAATCTGCCTGTCTACCTATCCCATTCCGCCCCCTCTCACCATCCAACACACGAACAGTAATTAATTAAGTTTAATGTCCGCTTGGCCTTTAGCATTGATTTATTGGCTGTGCCTCTGTTCGACAGACATCTTTGAAATGTCAGCTGTCCGGCGACAACTTCAAGTGGGCGCCGCTTCGGGAGCAGACAGACAGGAATTAACGAACTCACATTCAGCATTCTGCTTCTTTAACTTATTCTTCATCTTTATTTTCTCCACAGCCATACCGGGCTTGGGCAAGAGCGGCAGCGATTTTAATAGCAGCCGTCCAAACAGTCCGCCCACCAGCAATCACACCATCCAGAGTCTGAAGAGCGGCAACAACAACAGGTAAGTGATGTACCTGGTCAGGTTGCCCAAATGAACTGTGACTAATCACTCTCTCATTCTCAATTCTCTTGCAGCCTGCGTCCGCCGAGTGTGAAGAGCAGTCATCAGAGCGGCATTCCCTCGCCGAGCAGCCTGAATGCGCCCACTGCGCCGCAGAAGCACTCAATGCTGGACAAGCTGAAGCTGTTCAACAAGGAGAAGCAACAGAATGCAGCAAATGCGACAGCAGCAGTTGCATCCAATAAAACGCAAATTCAATCGAAGCGCACCTCCTCCTCCTCGGGCTTCAGTTCGGCGCGCTCCGAACGCTCCGACTCCAGCTTGAGCCTCAACGATGGACACAATTCGCAGATAAAGCCGCCAAGCATTAGTGTCAGCGCACAGAAGAGCCAACAGAAGCACAACACAAAGCAGTCCAAGCTGCTGGCGGCGCAGCAGAAGAAGGATCAAGGCAAACCCAATAAGCTGGACAAGAAGGAGAAGAGTCCGGCCCGTTCGTTGCACAAGGAGGAGCAACAGACGCTCTCGGGCAGTGAATCGCGCAGCTCCACAATGGGACGTGCGGGCAAAAATACGCTGGCACGCGGAAATGCCGAGAAGAATACACTGAAGACGTCTTCCAAAACCTCGCTGCACTCCAAATCCGATTCCAAGTGCTCGCTGAAGAGTCAGAGCCAACAGCAGCAGCAGCAGCAGCTCCTGCACAGTCCCAGCGGCACGGGCCTACCCAAACCCATTGCGGCCATCAAAGGCACCAGCAAGTTGCCGCAGCTGGGCGTGCCCCATGGCTCCGGTGAGCTGTTTAAGCGTGAATCGAGCGACATATCGAACAATCAGGGCAACATATCACAGGAGCAGCCGCAGCAATCGGCTGCCAGCCAAGCCACACATATCCTCAAGGGCTTGCCCTCGACACCACCGCCTCCATATTATGCCAATGCGCCGCCTCCGCCGCCGCCCTCATCCTCGGGCAATCACATATCAGCTGTTTACTCTGGCAGCGGCTCGGGCTACCTCAGCGAGCCCAGCACACCGCAGCAGGGCGGCATCTATGGCAGCAGCCGTCTGCCGCCACCGAAATCCGCGCTTAGTGCACCACGCAAACTGGAGTACAATGCGGGTCCCCATATTCTTAATGCGGCACAGTCGCCGCGCTTGCCGTTGCAGCGTCCAATGCACAATTCAGCGCCCAATACGCCCACCGGTTCGCCCAGCAAATTTCATACGATACCCTCCAAAATAGTGGGCACCATTTACGAGTCCAAAGAGGAGCAGCTGCCGTCCTCTACAGCCAGCTCCTCGTCCGCCTCCTCGGTGCTGCCCATGCGCCCTCTGCTGCGCGGCTACAATTCGCATGTGACGCTGCCCACGCGTGGCGCACGCGGCGGACAACCGCATCCACACCAATCCTATCTGGACTTTTGCGAGTCGGACATTGGACAGGGCTACTGCAGCGACGGGGATGCGCTGCGAGTGGGCAGCTCTGCTGCGGCCAGTCGCTATCATGACATCGACAACGGCTATCTGTCCGAGGGCAGCAGCGGCTTGGGCGGCACAGGATCAACGGGCGGTGTCGCCCATGGCAAACACTTTCTCAGCATGATGCGAGCCAGAACACAGCTACCAACAACCATTGAGGAACGGTAAGTGCACAAGCATCTCTCAATCATATCTATCAAGAATTTCTTATAAAGTGGGCGTAAATAAAAAATTTCATATTAATTTCAATTTTTTTAAATTGATAAATGCAGAATTCTTTTAAGAAATTGATTTTTTTTTTACAATTTTATAGGCCTCTTAGAGAAAACAATCGATTCTATTTTCTGTCTGAAAATTAAAGAAAGCAGATATAAGTATTTTTATGATACAAAAATTATAATTCACGATTTTTCGATTGGAAAAGATTTTGTATGCAGCTTTGTAGGTTTTTCTAATTAAAAAATGTTAATGGGCTAAGTCTTATTCTCAAAAGCTCTTAAAGCTTAGCCGGAATATAAACGAAGACTAACTCTCATAAATAACAGTTGAATTTTGATTATGCTTGAGGTAGTACATTTTTGTTTAAATTATGCAATATATATTGCATAAACTTTTTAATACACATTATATATTTTTTTTCCTGATTATAATATCGACGGATAATTGTGTAAACTTTTGTGTACATTTTGTATTATAGTAATTGCATCCACGCCTGTGGGCATATATTTTTTACTGGGCTGTATTATCCGTTATTAATTATTTACACTATTAATTGTATAAGATTTTATATACATAAGCGTATATTTTGGCGCTCTAATGACCGCACTTTCGTTTCCAGTTATTCAATCAATCCATGAGTCATTTCTGTGCAGCTCCTCCACAGCTGACACCAATGAGTCAACAAGCCAATTGCCAGAGTATCGTTTCGTGCGGTTTGGTATTGTTTTGGGTTCCAAGAAGTTTGTCGCCTGTTCTGCGGCGTCTTCGAATGTGGCATGTTGTGTATGAGAGAGAGAATGTGTGTGTGTGTCGTGTGGAGTCCATAAAACGGCACTTAAATGCCAGAGACGCTGCCGCCGGCTTTAGTATTCCCTTTGACTTTGGCTTTAGGCCTGAGTGCATCTGTTTGCCACGCACAATTTGGCCACACTTTTGGTGTCAGGCGCAGCTGGGCATAGCTGTCAGCGGCCAGGGGCGTGGCAGAGGAACTCGGCATTTGAAGCAGTTAATTGTCATGGCAGCCACTTGAGCACCCTAACAACTTCCGCTGGCAGCCTCTTCAAAGCCAAAAGCAAATCCAAAACCGAAACCAGCGCTCAAATTGGCAATTTGCATAAAATCCACTTGATGTTGACTCCAGGCTTCAGCTCGGGGCTCAGGTTTTTGAGTTCCTCCTCGGGCGGCTTGTCAAATGTCATTTGCAAATTGTCAACAGCAGCCAAACAGACGACAACTTGACAATTGACAATTGACAATGCTCACCTGTCAAAGTGTAAGCCACGCCTCACTTCCACTCGCCCTCCCTCTTAACACACTCTCCGTTTATGGATATTGAGATACATATTCACGCAGTTACATAGCAATGGCTCGAACCGAACCACTTGCCATTTGGCACTTCAGTTAACAAAGGTATCTATGGAGAGTTGCTGTTAACAAGCGAATTGAACGTGTGCACAGGAGCGGCTAAATCTCTGACCCGCCGTTGGGGGGAGAAGTTTTCTGCTCGTATGAGTTATGAGCAGGTGGGATGCTCAACAGCTTCGACGAGCTGCTGTAGCTTTAAGTTTAGCTTCAAATTATTGTATTTTTTTAAGAAGAGTTTAATAAATTGGCACCCAATTTGCGGCAAATTTTTGCTAGAAAATGATATTATATTTGTACTTATATATAAAGAAAATAGAAAAAAGAATTAGCCTAGGCAAACAGCGATGTTCCGGGTTCGAATCTTAGGATCTTGTTTTCGTATATAATGTGACTGCACTAATTAGCCCCAAAGGCCAAGGTGGGATGCACTAGAACTGTTGTTCCGCAGGTTATCATATTTGTACCTTTCTATAAAAAATAAAGGAAAACGAGTTGGGCAGCCAACCGTTTGTAGCCTAAGATATGTATGCTTAAAAGAGACTGCCTTAGATAAGCTTCAGGGCCCAAACTAAAACTATTCACACTCCCACAAGATTTGTAGTCTAACTAATATGAGTTTGTATTAAGCTTGACAGTTTTTTAAGCGGCGGCGCCCAATTTGGGGCTACTTAAATGGAACTTTTTCTTAAAAGAGCGCACTTATTGCTCCTAATTAAGTTCTTCACCTTGTAAACCATTTGCTTAGCATAAGGAGGCGAAATAATTTTGGTAGCTGCCACAACGGAGTGTGCTACAACATAATTTTGTGTGTTTATTAAACACTTGTCAGATCTAGCTCCCGCCCATATTTCACCACGCATTTCATTAAAAAGCGCTTATGGGCTTGGTGGCTTGGTCGGGGGGCCAGTGCGCCCTCCACATTTTCATTAGCTTCGGTCCATCAACGCGTTTGATCTGTGAAATTAATGCAATGCCATGAGGCGCTGAAATGGGAGCTCACTGCGAGTGCTCTATAAATACCCACAGCTGTCGTCGAGTAAAGCGCGGGAGTTGTGGCCTTAGACCTTCCTTCCCCTTCCCATGCCACCTACTCCCACAACAAGTGCGAACCTGCCCTTGGCTGGCAAACTGTTGACCCTTGATTGTGGCTCTTGAGCCATGGTCACGTAATGCAGCTGCAAAATATGTTTAATAATTGAATTTTAATGCACGTCGACAGGCAACTGTGTTCCCCAACCGCGACCCGCGGGAAGCAACCCCCTTGTCGCATTAGCGTCAAGCTGAAGCTAATCAGCTGCGGCGCCGACACCTGCAGGACATAATTTTGAAGCCCAACAAGTGCCCATGTCCTGGCATCTCCTTCTCTCTCCCTCTCTCTCTCTCTCTCTCTCTCTCTCACTATCTGCCTCTGCCTTGAGCTGTGGTCGGGTGTCGGGAATGGGTTGCCAGTTGTCTAGCCATAAAAGTAAATCAAAATGCAGCAGGGCGCATATTTCAACAAGCTGGCAACGCAGGCAGACAGTTAGCAGCAGTGTTGCCAGTAAAAAGCTAATTCTAGCCGAAAAACAGCCAACTAACTGTGTAAGGAGCTTATCAGACAGCAAATATCCTGCTTTACTTCCAATTCCCAACAAGTTGAAGCTTAGCAATTTTAATGTTTAGCTAAACAAACTGCTTTGGTGTTTATACAACAAGCTATAAATATGATATTTTGATAGGTTTTCCGCCAACTCAGCCAATAAAAGCAAATTTTGTCGGGAACCAAGCGCAATTGGCAACACGAGTCGATCTCTCGTTATTTCTAGGGGCGTTTCAGCAAACGGACTCGTGTGCACACATGGCTGGCTGGCTGTCTGTCTGTCTGTCCGTCTGTCTGTCTGTTCGCCTGTCCCTCGTCCTGTCTGCTGCATCCTTGCTCCTTGCGCTCCTTTTATTTAATAACGCATTTTTCAATTCATTTGATTTATGGCTCAGGCGTGAGACGCTGCCATTTCCAATTCCAGCTACCAGATTGCCCTTGCAAATGCAACACTTTTTTCTTCCTCTTTTTTTTTAAAGCTCGCTTTAAACTAGCCGCATTATCTGCCACACGCTCATCGCACGGTGTTTTATCCGCATTACGTAAATTTCGCTGACCTCAACGCGCCGGCAAATTGAAAATAAATTTCGCACCCAACAGACCCGACATAATAAATACAAATTGTTTTTATTAATTTCATCAAATTCAGTGAACCCGTAGGCCCGAAAATTGTGTGCGGTCTGTGTCCACCTGCGGACGCGACGGTTACCTATTTAAAGGGACTGCCCACTCGAGTGTTCAATGACGTGACCCCAGGGCGGGTGCCCCCTTCACTGCCATATGCTTGCAGTTTTTCACATTTTCCCTTTTTTTTTTTATCCTTTGGGCCAGCCCTCTTTTAGTGAAGTGCCAAACTGGGTTCAAATGAAGCGGAAATTTTAGCTGTCGTTTCGGATGGAAGCTGCCTTTTGCTGAAAATTGATTCATTGCGTTTGTCACATTAAAAACATATTCTTTATTTAAGTTGGCAACCTTTTCTGCTTTGTTGCCGCTCAGTGCAGTTTGAGGACTAAGTGGAACAAGTGGAAAACTTACTGTTTGCATTGAGCGTGGTACAAGTGTAAAAAAGGGATTTAAAGTTAAGTAAGTAAACTAAGTATTGTTGGCGTTGACAAAAGCAGCTTAAATAAAGTTTTATTGAAATCGAGCTGGAAAAATTCTCAAACATTTAATCGAAAAGTTGATTAAGTTGAAAGCACCCACGGTGACTGTTTCTTTTATTCATTCGTGATAATATTTAAAAAATTATTTTTGATATATTATTTCAAGTATTCTAAATTTGTTATACCCAAAGTCAACAAGCACGTTGCCAGAGTTTTGAAAATATGTTAAAAATAAATTCTAAATATTCCCGAAATCCTTTACTCAATCGAGCCGCATAAAAGCTTTTACATAAAGCCCCACCCCAATCAAGCTTTGCAGTATGCAGAAAGCTCGACATGCGTTGCAGTTTTTATAGCATAGCCAAGACACATTTAGCCAGGACACACAACCGCCTGGATAAGCTTTTTATAGCACGCCCGCCCATTTTAACTTCTTTCGAACTTCATTCATATGCAACAAAATGCCGCCATTAGCTACGACGGCTTATTTTAAATATTAAGCTTTAATATCCAACATTTCTTCACAGCTGTTGCAGATATTAAAATCAGATAATTACATTTTTAATTAATTTATGCAACAAGCTTTTGGCATAGGCTGCAAAAATGTCGACAGTTGTGTACGATAAAACCAGTTGCCATTTGCTTATATCTCAATAGATACGAGTTGCTGCAATTGCAATTGATAAATGCACACGCCCCCTCACTGCACCCGTTTTGCCACCTTCAGCATTTCCTGGTATCTGCACCCACGTTGCGGGCCGATTAAAAGCGGCTCAAAGCATGTGACGGGCATACGACGTAAGCCGCCTTTAAGCTAAAACTGACCTTTTGCACACGCTGCTGCCCCACACGCCACACAAACTGACATGCATCAACGCCCGCACACACACAGATACACACACACACACACACATATTGTAGCAAAAGTAAGACGTGAAGCATGACAAAATCTTTGGCTGTAGTTTTGCTTAATCGTTTTCCAATAACATTGAGTTGGCCGCCAGATATTTTGTTGCAATTGTTATTAACGCGCACGAAAGCTTTTGATTAATATACACTACCGAACTGGGTTGGTTAGCTTTGAATTGAGGCTCGCAGTTTGCAATAAAGAATAATCTAACCATTACAACGGTCTTTCGGACATTTAAATTTTACAAGCTAAGTTGGTTATTTAATTTTAAAGCACATTTTTTCCTCAAAGCCATCCTAGTTATATATGGGGTTTCTAATCATAAAACGAGAATTTCCGATTGCAAGAATCAAATGAAAATGTTGGATTAAAATGTTTATTTAAGAAGTTATAATTCCAATCAAATAGTTAATATTAATAATATGTGAACAAAAAATAATCCATACAAAATTCTGAATTTTGATCGACTTTAAGCTTTCATAAACCCGAAAAAAAAAAATTAAATATAAGAGTATCGTTAAAATAAGAATTTCAAATTACAAGAGATCGTATATATAGTATATATGCACAAAACTATAAGAAAACCTTGTCTTCCTTTCTTAAAAATGCCATCTGATATAACATTCTATGATATACTTATTCTGAATCTATCAAATTAAGCGCCTTACCGAAGATACCGAGATATCAGCCTTCGATATAATTATGCAGCTCATAATGTATTCGGCTCATGATATACACAGTTATTCTTGTAACACAAATGTAGCCTCTTGAGCCCTAACATAATCTTTAGAATTTTTCATTTTTTTTTTTTAAATTAATTTTATATTGAGCTCTCTTAATAAATGTAAGTGTAAGTGCAATTGATTGGTACGCTGATTGAGTGTCGCCGTCTTGAAGTTTAATGAGTTTTGGAGCAATCGTGGCGCACTTCTGTGTGGGGCACATGCCAAGCGGCTCCAATTAGTTGAGTTACCGAACAAAGGCTATTGCCGTTGCTTAGTCAATCAACAACTGCAACAACAACATCCACGTTGAGTACAACTTGTTATTGGCTAGTTTCGCTTTTCATTGCACCGCCTGCTGAATTTTCTTGCGTGCGGTTTTTTGGAAAATTGCAGCGCACAGGCAAGAACGAGCCCGCCCTTGGCTCAATTTTTAGTTGGTTTTATTTTTTACTGTTTTTGGCGTTCAATTGAAAACCGGGCAGCTGTCGAACATGAAACAAGTTTAAGCAATCATTGACTGCCTAAGCAACTGTGGTTCGAAGAGAGTTTCCATCTTCGAAATTGCGACACGCTCTTTACTATCAACTTGTTTCAACTGCTCTCTCTCTCTCACGTTCTCTCTTGCTGTCGCTCTTTCTTGTCTTCCTTGCCAAGAAAAGCCATTTGTTGCTTTTGGCCAGGAAGAACCACCACCACACAACTCTTTTCAGCCAAAACAAGAGACACGGCCTGGCGGCTTTTGTGTGTGTTTCTTGTGTGGGTGGATGGGCAATGTTTGACATTTGGCGGAATAATATTGCCGTGTCTGACAGCGGAAGTATGTAGATGGCTGAAATCAGAATACAAGAAAACAACAAGCACAAATGAAATGCAAAACTTTAGGTTTCGGCAAAATGGGCGCACAAAAATATCTAAAATATTTCACAAAATTGATTAAAATAGGAATAAAAAAAATTTTATTGAAATTAAAATACAAGGAAATCGGAAAGCGATTAAAAAAAAAAAGTAGTGCACTTCAACGCTTCTTTGAACATTTTGAATTGACATAAAATATTTTTATAAAGAATGAGAACGAATGTAGGACCTTTAAATGCTAGGATTGTCGATGCTAAAAATAAATCATTTCTACTGACATCCCGTAATAAAAATACTTTTTAATTTAGTTGATGGCAATATTTAAATGAGCTTTGCTTCTTCTCTAGGATTCATAAAACCTAGGCTAGCTCGTGTCGAGGGACTTGTCTAAAATTAATTGGGCTCAGGAATTGCGTTTGCCTTACTTTGTATGAATTTTCAAAAATTGTAGAGAAACTTTTTGAATAGATGAATTGTCTTGTGTCTTGATGTTTTGGAAAAAAAACCAAGCAGTGAACAAATATTGCTGGCCAACGAATTTTATCTCGGCTGACTTCGATTGAACATTTTTTGGCAAACAACCTTTGTTTGCTTTAAATACTGAAAGATGTAAAAAAGTATTTAACAAGACAATACCTTATTATGCCAAACTTGTTAAGCACAATCCTTACTTCTTAAATGCCATTCATAGACTATACCTATTTATGTTTTATCCATCATAAACTTTGCGCAAAGTGCAATTTTCTGTTTCGAACTCCATAATTTTTGTCATGCTCCAGGCAACTTTGGGTCTGTGCGTGGCCGCACAAACAAGCCAAAAACGCCCAAAGACTTGCGAAAAACAGAGCCTATCAACTAGTTTTATTTTTTGTTTTCGTTTATTTCATTCAATATTAGCGGTGCACACACAGGTGGGCAGGTGTCTGTGCTTGCCCCGCCTGATGCCTGCCAACTCGCGATACTCTATCGACTGGCGGCCTTTTACTTTCAGCATACAACTTTGCCATGTGTTTCATATAAAGACTCTCGGCCGGCGCTCGCTCTTTCGCGCGCTCTCTCGCTCTCTTTAATGCTTTTCGAACTGGCTCGTTCTCTTGGACATTTTTCGAACTGGCAATTTTGCCACAGTTCGGGGCAGGCCGTCGACGACGCAACCCCAGAAACTCATTTGAACGCTCGGGCGTTGCGGTTGTCATGAGAAAATGTTAACGCTGCGCGTGTGAAATTATTTGAATAAATATTTAAAAAATATTTTTCAAAATATAAACAAAATGGTGCAATAATTACAAAGTAAATCAAAAAAGTAAATAAGTTAAAATAAATAAATAAATATGTTTTAGGTACAGGTGCAGTGCAGTCGAGTTTTTGTTTCAGTTTTGCGATACATTTAATTAAGTTCAACGAAATTCAATTAAATTGTTGTGTTAAGCGGGCAACTTGTTTATGTCTGTTGCATATTTCGTGGCGGCTTGTCTATACATATTACAAGGGCTCTCGGCGTGTTCTGTAGTGGCTCATCAGCATGTTTTAGCTTTGTAAAGGTAATCAATTGAACTCAATCAGGTGCTCAGGCATCTTTGTGCGGCATGTTTCAATAGCAGCTCCCAGCAAACGGGGCAGTGTCAATGACTGCTGCAGGCCATTAAACTCCAGGCATGGCTTTTGTTTACTTCACAACTGTTTGTCCTGCCGACGGATACTATTTGCAAAGGCTCTCTGGGCCGTGGGCCGAGGGACAAAGGGTTGTCTGTAAACACAAACACTCGACCAGTACATACTCACACTCCACACAACACATGGCTTAGTTACATCAGAGTTATTATGCGACATATGCAAAGCGCTTGATAAGTCGCATTACCAAATCCGGCAGCAGTCCATAAGCTAAGCAAATCAATCGGTTGCCTGCCAAGCCAACAAACAACCGGCTATCAAAGTTCCCAGCTTCTTTTTTGCACAATTTATTAAAAGTATGTTGATTAGTTAGTGTTGGGCAACTGGTTTGCAGCTCATGGTAAGAAATAGGAATTTCGTTTTCGATTTACTGTCTTGATCACTCGTTTGTCGCCCAATTTCGGCAATTACTTTAAATGTCAAACCTAGCTGAGCATAAATCTTCGTACCTGCACACACTGGCATACACAACTCACACACATGGGTGTTAGCCTGTCAAGTCCTGTGGCCAGAAAAAGGCAAAAAACAAGAAAAGGGCAACATTTGCCATAAAACAGCAACAGGCAGCGAGCGGCTGGCAGCAGGCGACGGGGGCAACATTCTGTGCATATTTTAGAACAGTTTATAGACCAAGCTGACTCATACATAGGTTAACTCCCGAGTTTCGCCCTTTTTCAGCTGCCTCCCTCTTTAGTTGGGGGCTTAGCTAAATTGTTTCCCTGCTCAGCTTTAGTTGAATTCAGAATGAGCTAAGCGGCTTTAAGCGCTCGCCTAACTGTTCAAGTGCGAGCGAGAGCGACAGCGTTGCAAGTGGGAGGGGTGGCGAGTTCTTGCAACATGTAACCAAGGCTAAGCGGGTTAAGTCTTTGTGGCGCCACAGGGCAACATGTGGCGCCAGGTGCCGCTGGGTGTGAGCCGCTCGCTTTGGTTAACGCATCTCTAAGCCAAGTAATTACCGTTTAGATCATGATTGATGCCCGAAGTAGGCCAAAGATTGCGAATAAAAGAACTCGATATTTGGCATCTGAGAAACTCCGTCGAATGACTGAATGGAATAAGGTATATTATGGATATAATAAGAATAATAAGTCATTGTTAAGAACGTGACCCCATAACAATATAAGTTGAGGGAGATATAGTGGACTTAAATTTGACCTGGTCCTGCTGGATGAACCTGTACTCCCAGCTTGAAATGTCTATGAGCCAAAATAAGTTCATTTTGTGAACAGAGTGTTCAAATAATATCATAGAACAGTTGTCGGCAGATGTGCTGTCTGTCTAAGTGAGTCAGTCATTCAACGAGGGTCCGAGCTTATATCGTAGCTATCATTATATTTGCATTGTATATAAAAGCAATATAGACAAAACGGAAACATGTTTGGCTTGATCTATGACGCAGCTAATCATTTATTAATCTAACTAATTTTGTTTGATCTTGCTTCTAAACTGAGGCAGGCATAGATTTCGCCTTTAGATCCGCCTACAGGGCATAGGCAAGAATTGAAAGGCATTTCAATAAGCTTTATGTTAACAAATGTCCATTACACCAATAGGCTACTTTTCGTCAGAGTATAAATATAATAATATAGACAAGTTAGTGAGCTGTCTGAATGAAACAGTTATTCAAGCAACTGAACAACGAGGATCCGGTATAAATTCCACACTGTTCTATGAATATTATACAAATGTATACTGAATATATTACTATATATTAGCTTTGCCAATTATCGTGGCCAGTGCTATTTAATATGATTAATTTGATAGCTCATCAGCAAATCATATTCTCTTAATAACTTATTATAATATTAATTTAATTTATATAAATAAACGAAATATATACTGAATAGTGCATGCGAATCTCATGAAAGCCACTTTCCGTATCCTTTGCTGTTGCTTTTTTCCAAAACAAATAATTAACATGTCCTCAGGCTGAACGCAACCAACACTTGATCTATCAAAGTAAGCCCCTAAATGAAAGACATGAGCACCGCCTACTTACTGCCATTAATTTCACCTAGTCTTCCTTGCCATCGCAAACTGTTTACGCTGCTCATTAATAAACTCATTTGTTAAGTTGCTTAGCTTGTTTAGTTTTGGCAGAGCGACAGACGCTACGCCTTTGAAGGTGGCACGCAACAAACAGTCTGTCGACCCCCTTCTCCCTCCCAGCTCTGGTATGGTCGACAGTTCTGCTGGGTAATCACATTTTCCCATCGATTTTCCTGCATGTCTTGAGTCTGGCGAATGTTTGGTGTAGCGTCTGCAGCCGCACCTCTCCCTCTCTCTCTTTCTCTCTCTCTCTGACTGGGCGTCCTCCTTGAAGCACGCATGCATAATGTGCTTTATAAATATGTGAGTCATCCAGAGAATATGCCATGCTATAGTCTACAGACTCGTATATTAACTCCTATATTGCAATCCTATTCTATGGCTCTAAATCATGCAAAGTGTTTACGTTGCGGCTTTTCCTCGCTAACTGCGGCAAACTTTAACGTTTTTACGTTTTTAGGCCAACTCGTTTAACCCATTTCTAGACGGTCTTCCTGTTGTCCTTTATCTTGTCCCGTAATAGTGTGAATCTTTTTGCCATTCGATATAAAAGTTTTTATGTGCGAGGCGATTTTATTAGCCACGGACTGTCTTACATAAATTTAACATTAAATTAAGTGCCATTTACCTAGTACTAGGGGTTGCTCCTCTACCAACTGACCCCAAAATGTGTTCTCACTCGCCCTGCCTCTCTGTCTCTCTGCAGCCAAACCCTCCGCCACGCGACCCTCGGCACGTAACAAGTTCATTGCACTTTAATGAACTCTAAAACGAAATACAATATGCGATCCCTTTGCAATTTATAGCTCGATATTGCGACACATTCAAACTGCTAATGAGGCTTTGCTTTTCCACAATTCGAAATGGGAGACATCTTTTTGGGTTTTTTAACTAAAAATATTTCATAAACAGTATTAGTTTCAGTGCTCGCAGTGTTCGATATGCTTTTGCATAAGTGTAAATTATACAATTATTATTACAATTTTATGTTGTTTTAATTATTTACTCTGTTTTTTAAACAGAGGTTTAATGAAATTTATGGAATTATTTCGCTGAAACAAGAAATATAATGCGTGCCGCGCTATCGACTATCCAAAATGAGTGTCCACTGCAAGATTTTTACTTGGAGAAACCATATTTAAAAAAAGTATAAGTGCTTTAGTCGGATGCAGCCGAATAGTAGATACCTTGAGATACCTATCGAGCACCTTGAGTGCTTTATCTCCTCAATAGCTTCTGAGATTCGCTTGCGATTGTTATGAAATGTTTATTCCCGAGATATGCTCAGTTGAAATCTTAAAATCCAGTTATCAATACAAAAACAATACGATTGCCCTATACCCTATCTCTTATGGGCTCTAAGCTGTGCACACAGACAAACAAAATAGAATAGAAATATAAATTAATTTCGGGGCTTTCCTCTGATGACAGTTAGATCTCAATATTTGTCACAAACTTAATATTCGATATCTTCAAAAACACAAGGGATAGTAGAAAGACTTTTACAATCAACAAACAGAATTCCCTAGGGCTGGCATCCTCCAAAAGTCTTTCTGCCCGACATCGATACCCTAGCCTGACATCGATATCCAGCGAAATGGCGTATGAGAACTTCGTCAAATTGTAGTCAAGACTCTGCTTTCATGTTTGTAATTTGTACCTTGTTTAATTAAATGAGCTAAACGAAACTCCTTAGGGTGTCCCTTTTTGTTTGTTTTTTTTTTTTGTTTGTGTGTATGGGATATGAGCTTAAGGGTTGTTCTAAAGTTTTGCCTGGCATATTAGCAAAGTTTGGTGTTTAATTTAATTTGCATTTGCAACTACTCAAAGAATGGCAGCCACGATGTCTGTCTTGGAATTTTCATTTGAAAAACTTTTACAAAAAGCTGGAAGCGCTAACGAGAAATACACAGAGAGTGAGGGAGAGAGAGAGAGGGAGACAGAGTTGCTCTCTTGACTTGAGGCTTTAAGTCAACTTGATGTTGCCTTTGCTGCCAAAGTAGCTATGCTTAATGTGCTGGGACCATTTCAGGGCCGTCTGGTTTATGGCCACTTTGCTCACACGATTCACAAAAAAAAAAAAAAAACAAATAGAAAAAAAGTATATAAATATGTACTTATATAAGAAACTGAAAGGAAGGACTGAAATTTCATTTTCATTGTTATATGCCCAAACCATAATTTATTGCGACTATCAATGGCTGCTGGGAAGTCGTAAAAGGCAAACAATTGCGACTAGGAAGCACCCACAGACTGTCCTTTGTCCGCCCATCCGCTGGGCACTTGTATAATTGACGTGCGCCTACAAGTATGCTATGCTCTCTGCTGCTTCTTTTTTAGCTGTTTTTTTTATGCCCTTTGAAAATCGAAAATAGTGGGCAGTGACGAACATAAATGTAGCTGATATAACAAAATATCTCAAACTTTATATAACTTAAAATTCTTGATGTACGTTCTCTTAGTTCTCGTAGAAATAACCCCTAGTTTCCTTGAATCGCTAAATGTCAACTTAAAATTTTGGTTTTAGTTTAGTATTTAGCAGTTTTTATCTTAAGTGTTGCCTTACATAAGAATATTCGACTGACATCTCTGAGGCCATAAAAAATTATAAAGTTCACGCAAACAATATAGATGGGTCTTAAAGAATATATTTTCCATAATGCAGTGCTTCAGAACAAAGAGCAAGTTACAGGGCATTTTCTAGTTGCTAAAGCCTACTTATTTTTTTGCCTGTCAATTATAAGGCTGGCATCTTTTGCTGATGCTGCTGCTGCTGCTGTTCGTCTACCCTTAGACGCAGTCCTTGACACAGTCAGCAGGCAAATGTGGCAAATATGTTGCCCAAAAGGCTACAAGCTGCTGTTATCCCTTGTTGCTGTTGTTGAGTGTTGCATGCTTTCAGGCGCCGTTGCAAGGCCAAACACCGTCGACAAACAGCCACAGTTGAAGGTTGCGTGCGTGAAAAGCGCCCCGCCCCCTCCAAAGCTGCCTTGCCATAGCTCATGTTCGACACTTTTATTAATGTGTGCTTGTAACGCCTAACGCCAGAGCTGTCGGAATTCCATTCATAACATTTTATCAACCGCACACAAAGCAGGCACACTGTGGGCGGATGGGAGAGAAGAGTGTGCTCTATGTGTGCGTGCTTCCTGTGTCGTTGATAAGTCAGCCTACTTTAACGCCTGTTGACAGTTTTAATAAATGAAATGCGGCGACCATTTACCAACACTGGTTAGCACCGCATGAAGCAAACCGCAAAGGCTTGTGGTCGTTGCGGCAAGTAGCCTGTGGCATGTATGGGCCATGCAACTGGACTACAAATGGCTTTGTTTGCTTGTGACAACGGCCTCATTTAGAGCTAGTTAATTTGAGCTAGTTCCAGCTATGAATACGCTTTTTTTAAATGATTTGAAGGTTATCTATCTGAACATTTATAATTTTTTATAAACGCTGTTTCAGGTTTTCTTGATATATAACTTTTATGGCTAATCGTTGATATATAAGGCAATTCTTTTAAGTGTTTGTGAAGCCATTTAAACTTGATAGCTCGAATATGGAAAATTGTTTATTGCTTCTCATTCACTAGAAATCCAACTGCTGATAATAAATATTTATGCAGAGTTTTCATTTGAAGACAAATTGCTTAGCACATTAAAGAAAACAAGAATAACAACAAGCAGAAGAGCGACTGCTGTTGACATTGATATTACGCATACGCCAAGTCCGCTGGGGCTTAAATTTTATTTGGCGTTAATTGCAGAAATCATTTATACAAGTCGTTCAGTGTTGTTGCTGCTGTAGTTATATAATTTACATAGATATATATAAGCTGCCTCACAGCTGGCCAACCAAGTGTAAAGCAAAGCGTCAGGCTTGAGGCACAACTTGAATGTAGCTGTCAAACAATTGGAAAATCAGCGTGCAAACAGGCATGCAATTGAGAAAAAGACAGACTGACAGCGAGACAGACAGACAGTCAGACTAAGAGAATTGACACACAATGGAGCCAACCATTGGAAGCTTAGTAGATGATGGGCAAATAGCCCGGCGAAGTGCGACGACGACAATTGCAACTCTTCACGCACAAAGGCGGCGACAAAGTGAATTGGCAACATTTTCAATTAAAATGACAAAAGACGCGCACAAAAGTGGCAAGGACGAATAGGGCGACAAGCAGTGGGGGGGTGGGCGGCGTGGCTAACTGACAAAGACTGGAGTGCCTGCAAGCCATTGAGCCAAAAGGATTGTTTGCAATTGGCCAATGTCAACAATCAAATTTTTCATGTCTAAGCCGCTTACACCAACGTTTCTTATATGTCCATATATCAAAACTAATTGGGCGTGTCCTCTCCCCACCCCCGCCTCTGCCCCTGCTAATATAATAAATAATACAATTCATTTGAATAACCCTTGGACAAAGTTCCGTCAATACGCTTTGGTGAAATGCTTAATAAATTATGAGAAATTCATAAAAAAAAAACAACTATAAATATAAAATACAGGCGCGCCAAATTAGCCAACGCATAAATTTCTCGCTGGCATGCCATATCTATCGATTCGTTTAAATTTACGATCTTATCGGGGCAGGTGAAATATTCTGTCATAGTATACTACTATTGGAATGATTTATAGATATTTTGATAGAATTTTATATAAAGTAAAACTAAAAACAAAAAATGTTACTTAGTTTTGTTACTTTTATCTTTTACTATAACTATTATTTTGCATATTATTATTTTTACTAATATTATCATTAATATATAAAATAAATTAACATTTTAAACATTCTGCTTGTTGGTCTATTAAGAAGTTGTACAACTTTCCTTTCAAGTACTTTTTTATTTTCCTTTCTACTCCTAACAAAATTTTCACTTCATTTGGCTGCGCTGATAAAAATGGCTTTCATATTCTCAATTGCCGCATAAAATGTAATTTGCTAAAGCACGCGAAAAGCCAAATTCGCGTCTCTCTTTTTTGTTGCCCCGCCATAAAATTTAATAATGGTAATTCAAAGCAGACCTTGCTTTAGAGATTAGATCTATGCGCTTGTGATTCAATTGCACAGTTGCACAATAAATTAACTAATTGTGGCCTGTGGTGTGGCACGCTTTAAGAGCCATGCAATTTCCGCTGAAAAGTGTGCTATGATTTAAGCGCACCCAGGAATAGGATCGGAGGGTGCAGAAAAACAGCTGTCTGGGTCACAAAACTCAACTACGCCCTGGCAAGCAATTACCGTTTAGATATGCCCGGTCTATATAAGGGTATAAGAGGCAGACCACAGCAATAACGGCAAACAAGAAGCAGCAGAGAAAAGAAAAACTAGCCGAGCTGTAACTGAGACGTCCAGTCGAAGGGTGCGCTAAGGTCGCGGGGGGTGGGTGAGGAGCAGCCCTTAGAATATGCGTGACTGTCTGCCTTTACGTGTGTGTGTGTGTGTGTGTATGTGTGTGTGTGTGACAGAGTGAAAGTGAGCGTCAGAAGTGACACATAAAGCTCATAAATTGTCGCACACTCAATATGCATACAGGGAGGACAGACGCAATGACAGCGAGTGGGCAGGGGCAGGGGCCGGGGCAGGTGTGGGCTGTAAGTCGGTAAAATCAATAACGATTGCCACGTCGCTGGAAAATGACCCACATGCCCCCGCCCTTCTTCAGCCGAAGAAACATATATTTCCATATGCAAGAAATAAACAAGAACAATACACTCAAAGCAAAAATGAACAGAAAATGTGGCCAATTAAAAAAGAAATAAATAAGAAAACGAGATAGTAAATTCAAGTGTGATTTAAATAGAAAGAAGTGCGGAAAATTTAAATTATATTTAAGCTTAAGCTTTGAGTTAATAGAAGAAAAAGAAAGAAAATATAATTGCATGAAACCCAAAATACTTATTACTGTAATAATAATTGCAGACTTTAAAAAGTTTTTGAAATAAGTTTTTGTCAAGAGCTCAAGCTTAAGAAATGAGGAGCTTTTGTCGAGTTTTGATTTAAGCATAATACTTTCTTTTCTCTGAGTGTATCAATTGTATATGCTTTATGCCCTTGCCTGAACTCTTAAGCTGCAATTCATTTGAAATGCACTGCATAACCCAACTGCTGACCATGCCCATTGCCATTCCCAGTGGGAAATGAAGCGGGCGCAGTAAAAAAATGGCGCATAAATTTCGGAAAGCTGTCGAAAAAAGTCAGCAGCAGACGTCATGAGCAGGAGCGTAGTCAAAGGCAAAGGGGTTGGGCAATGCTATTAATAGCCGTTCAAAAAGGCCAAAAAAATAAGGATGCCAACGAGCTACATTGAAAGACATTTAATAGGAATTTTGATTCAAGAAGTGCGTCAGCCAAACGGAAAGAACTAAATTATGAATAAGCACTTCTTTATGGTGAGCCGTCAGAAGCTGAAGTTCGTATTTTATTGCGCATTCAGCTTGAACTAAAAATTCTATACATAAATAAATTCAACCTAACTTAAAATAACATGCATATAGCTTAACAGTGAGAATCAAAGGAGGAATATTTTATACAAAGTTATAAATATTTGGCTTATATATTATAATACATATTTTGTATTTTTATAACTCCTTGAATTTAAAACAGGGCTTCGCAACAATTAACTAACCTTATATGCATGATATGCCCAAATATTTAGTTTTAAGCCTCAGCTCTATCCCTTCTAACTTTTTGGCTGTCCGTCCGCCCATGAGGTCTGGGCCAATGCCTGAATTATACGCTTAAAGTATTTTAGAGTGTGCTGCGCCTGCCCTTGCCCCGCTGGTGCGTTGTTCCCTCAGCTTTTCTTTTATTCTGTTCCCAACGAACGCATTTGAAATATATTTTGTGGAAAAACAAATTCCATGCATGTCCGGCTCGAACTGGTTTTTCCGTTTGTGGCCTTTACATATTGCAGGCGGCCTTTTGGGCCAGGACGCAGGACCAATGGCAAACTAATTTCATGCACAAAATGTAATTTGCATGGGGAGTACCGCAACAACAACAACAACAACAACGACAACAAAAGAAGCAAAAGCCCATAAACATACGGTGCGCGGTACACTTTAGTGTTTTGGCCATTTTTGTTTGGCTGCTTTTGGCTATTTCGTGTCGAGCTATTTAAAATTGGTGTTGTATAATTTTTAATTTAGCCGCTAATTTATGCGGCGCCTCGCAGCACGTGTTCAGTTTATATCAGCAGGCATTCGGGTGGGGCAGTACTTACAGCAGGCACTGTTTAGCCAGACGTGGCCAACATATTTGTGTAAGTGCCGCTTTTAATTGACAGCCGGCGCTGGGCCTTTCGGCCATTCAGCCGGTTGGGCTGGGGTCAGCTCTTTTAGAGGTAGACAATTAGGCGTGTAGTCGAGGGTCCTTTGTAAATAGCTGACCCTAATTCATGAAGGCATTAAGAGCGTAACTAAAGTGAAAACAAGTGCTCGGAAGCAGCTAAAAGGCGGCCTGGAAGTGAAATAGAGGTGCCTGAGTGGGTGCATAAAACATTAATGCCAACTAGTTAGCTAATTGCGCTGCTTGATTGGGATTTAGCTGGAAACTAGTTGATTTAGGGCTGAATTCGAACATATTCTTATAAATGGAGGCAATCATGTCTTAAAATAGAATCTGGAAACTAAGATTTATTCCAATTATTATATTTTCTATGCACAGCTAAGTTTCTAGAAGCTGATACAAAATGTCTACGTCCTTGCATTTCTTGTTTCTTCTCCCTAATTTATAATATTCAGAATTTAGAAACTTTCGTGATCTCTTTGTTAAAAACTCTCAAACTAGCCTTAGTTAAAGCTCTTATCATTCGGTTTTCTAGCTAAGGTTCGGTTCAGGCTTAAGCTATTAGCTCAGCTGTAAATTAAAGAGAATTATATTTAAAGAGTACCATTCCCACCGTCACCCGTCACTCACCTTTAATTCTCACTCTCTCTCTCTCGCTCTGGCAGCATTCGCAGCAGTCGCGGCTCGCTTGATAGCATTGGGACCGCTGCCAACGGCAGCTCGGCGGCAAGCCAGGCCAGCTCCAGCGGCGGCTCCACCAGCAACAACAGCAACAATATCAACAACAACAATAACAATAACAACAACAATAACAGCAAAATGGATGGCAGTCCACATCATCGTCCGGGTTCACGAAATGGACGCGATAACTGGACCAAAATGCCAGAACCGCTCAACGGCCACAAGGGAGACAAATCGGAGAAGTCATCGCCGTCGCGTCGCAGCATGGGCGGCGGCAGCGGCAGCTCATCCAAGCAGGGCTCGCCCTCGTCCTCGTCGCGCACCAAGGGCGTGCCGCCCAGTTTTGGTTATGTGAAACGCGCCAATGGCAGCATCGCCTCGACGGCGGAGCAACAGAACATCGCCATGCTGATGGCTGTCGGCGGTGGCCAGGCCATGGTCAATGGCTTGCCCTGCGGACGCACCGCTCACGTGTCCGCAGTGCCGCGCACCGCCAGCGGCCGCAAGGTTACCGGCGGCACACAAACCCTACCCAATGATATGAACAGTAAGTTGTGATAAGTTATCATAATATATTTTATAAATTCTTTTTATTTCTGCTCCCTCTAGAGCTGCCACCGAATACGCAACATCGCAGCTTCTCGTTGACGGGCCCCACAGCGACGCAGCTGAGCCAGTCCATACGCGAGCGTTTGGCCACGGGTTCGCACAGCTTGCCCAAACCTGGCAGCGATATGCACGTATTCCAGCACAGGTAAGATAGATAGCTTAAGGGTTCCGTTCTGTCTGGCAGTCAGTTGATAAATCATTTAGTCTATTTATCAGTTTAATATTTAGTTTGTTAATTAGTCAAGCAGTCAATCGTTTAATCAAACAGTCAGTTAGTCAATCACTCAATCAGTTGATCAGTCTATTATTTAGGCTATCAGTCACTCAATCTGTCAGTTGGTCAGTTAAATAGTCAGGTCAGTCTTGTAATCAGTCAATAATTTAATAGTCAGTGGCTTTGTCATTCAATTAATCAGACTTCAATCAGTCAATTAGTCAGCCAGTCAAGTAGTCAATCATCTATTAAGTTAATCATGATTAATCATCTATTAAGTCAGTTGGTAAGTTATCACCGAACTGTTTATTTATTAATCAGTCAATATTTTAGTCAATCTACCAGTCAGTCAAAGGGTCAATCAAAATGTCAATCAATCAGGCATCGGTCAGTCAGTGCGTCAAATAGTCAGGAAGTCGTTTTGTGTCATTTAGTGGGTTAGTTTATTAGTCAGTCAATCAGTCAGTCAATGCATTCCCACAGTAGATACACAGCCAATCGACTAGTCGTTAATCAATCATAAAGTCACTTAACCAGTAAGTCCATCAGAAATTTATTTATAATATTCTTTTCTGAAACAGAATCTCTACGCGTGGAGGCGGGACTCGCCACGATGGGTCGCTATCTGATACGCAAACCTATGCTGAGGTCAAGCCCGAGTACAGCTCGTATGCCATGTGGCTGAAGCATAGTAATACGGCGGGCAGTCGCCTCTCCGACGGCGATGCCATTGATCAGCTGCAGATTGGTTCGCCCGCGATGACGCGTCATGGCCACAAAATGCTGCACAATCGGGCATCGGGCACAGTGGGGCAAATGCCCGTTCAGGGCAATGAATCGCCCTATGTGCAGAGTCCGCGCATGAATCGCAGCAATAGCATCAGGTGAGTGCAGCCTGAAAAATGTGAATGTGTTAGCAGCATGCCGTCTCTCTCTCTCTCTCTCTCCCCTTTATTTATCTCTTTTACTCTCTATCTTTCTTCCAACCTGAAATTTCTTGTACATTTTTTTCGTTTTACCTCTAAAAGCTATCTGAAAGAACGGACATATCCAAGGTGACTTTACCTCACAAATTGCTCACTTTTTGATATATACACATGAGCGTATGTTCGGGTGTGTGTGTGTGTGTGCCACGCCCATTACTAACGTTGCACTCGCAAGCAATCAGCTTCAGTTGCCACTTGTCGCGCTTGTCTCGCACTTTAAAAGCGTTTGCCGCTTGCAATTTACATTTACATGTTGCACACTTTGCAGCGTCGCCAAAAATGCAGATTCAGCATGAGTGTGTGTGTGTGTGTGTGTGTGTGTGTGTGTGTGTGTGTGTGTGTGTGTGTGTGTGTGTGTGTGTGTGTGCGTGTGGACGTGTCTTATAACATACGTCTGACTTTAGACGCTGTTTTCATTATGTGCTCATATGCCCTAAAGACAGACAGGGTATGTTGCCTTTACTTGATATACACTCAACAAAAATGTTTATGATTTTGATTCCATTGCATTCAATCTATAAAAACTTCTGTGTAGGAATTTCCAAAAATGCCTGAATGTAAACCTGTTTCTTTATGTAACACCCTATCTAAGAGGAATGAAAAATATATTTAAAGTTTGTAAAACAACCAGATAAGCTATTAAATACTTTTTTCTATCTCTATCAAAGACATCTTAGTAAAAAATGGTGTTTACCTGATTGCAAAATATTTTATTGAATATAAATCCTAAAAACATCCGAATACTTATCTAACATAAATAGAAAAAATAGTTAAGCAAGCAGATAAATTATTAAAAATTCTATCGTATAAATCTTGTTAAAAATAATGTTTACCAGATTTTCTTGATAGGCCCTACCTATTTATATATATTCTTAGCCCGACTTATGCAGCTTATCTGACTTTCTAGTGCAGATAAAAAAAGACAGATTTTTTTAAAATTCCCTTTGCCTGTCAGCTTATGCACACACTTACGCACCCACATGCGTGCGAGCGTGTGTAATGAGCTGTTTTTACAGCTGCGCGTCTGAAAGTATGCAAGCAATTTGCAATAGTTTAGTCTTTATAGGGTCGGAGCTTGACATATGTTTGCTGTTGCCATGTCTCGTGCATATTTTAAAGCTACAGTAAACCCCCTCGAAAAGCGAAAACCCGTGAGTTGACGGCACGCCCAAATAGTTAAAGGGAACTTTTTATAAAGGTGGAGTTGATAGGGAGCGAGCAATGGCAAACAGACAATGTGAAAGTTGTGTTTAACAGCAAAGTGGGCAAAAAAAAAAGGGAAAAAGAAAAAACGAACACGAAATGGAAAACGAAAAAGTGGGAATATGGACAGTTGGAAAGTTGCTGAGCGGGGTTGGGGGGGAGGATCTCGACGTATAAGTGTAAATAGCAGCGCCGAGCATTTGCCGCCGGTGGCTGGGTAAAGGGAATAGCGAGGTGCTGGCCAGATTATTATTTGACATGTCAATAGGTTTGTGAACCTTTGACTTGACGATGCAACAGCCACAGCTGAAATGAAGTTGCGCCTCGGGGCTGCCATTTTGGCGTTGTTGTTATTTTAACTTTATTCTGGCCACGTCAGCAATTCACAGTTAGCAGTTGCCGGTTGCCAGTTGCCAGTTGCCAGTTGGAAGTGGGCTATGCCCCTGCAGCCGAGTGTTGACTCTCAAGTGCTTCATTAAAAATTTTTAACAGCAAATGGTAAAAAAAAAAACCACATGCAGTAAAGGGCAGAGTGAACTATACGGATGTGTGACAGGTAAAAAGATTTTTCGGGCATTTTTTAAAACCTTTAAATAGCTTTAAGCTGAAAGTATCACAAAGGAAATTATATCAAACAGTTTTTTGCAATACGGAAGGTTAGTTAGTTTACCATCTGGATTTATGGGCCAAAATAGCACAGAGGGAAGTTTTTAGAGCGCAAGAGATTAAAAAAACGGTCCTAAGGGGAATTTATACTCTTTCTTAAAAGGCAATAATAAACAGAAAAAATTGTGAGCGCGCAATGCATTGTTAGTATGTAAATAAAACACAGGTGAACACACACCCAAACAAGTGTATGCAGGGGGCATCGCATGATATGTACCCGTGTGTATATGCCTATTTGTGAATTATCTACTTTGCTCTCACAAGTTATTCTTGCTGCTTATCTACCTAAATAGAACTTACTCTATTTTCTGAGCTCCGTATTTTGCTCCGCTTTGCGCTCGCGCAGCTTATACACACGTGCATAAAAAAATAGATTACTTTCAAGCGAACACACAACTAAACAAGTGTCTGCAGGGAAGACCGCCTAATATGTGCAGATGTGAATATTACATTAGCTAAAACTCGCTGTATGTTTGTTAGAATTTACCTTCTTCTAGTCAATATATTGCAATGTTTATATTCCATTATATTTTGTTAAAGTTTAAACGGCTACTGCGTAAGCCCCATTGACTACTGCGGTTCAATTAACACAGAATAAACTTCTGCAGACCGGCGCCCAGAATTTGAGTAAGCATACGATCCTAAAGAGAATTCGTGCAGAAGCATAATAAGTTTGTAGATAACGCAAGCGAACACACACCCGAACTCATGTAATCTCAAGATATGTATGTATGCAGAAGTGTCTGTGTATACGCATGCTTAAGCATTATCTACTTACACATCGCGCTCTCGCGACTTTTTGTGGCTGCTTGTTGATCAAAGCAAGCCTTGCTCAATTTTCTGAGCGCCGTTTTTTTTTTATCTGCCGTGCGCTCATACATCTCAGTTCTATTAAGCAATCACACACGTGCATAAATACCTAACATACAAGCAAACACATATAAGAGCACATATATATAACACACAGAGCGCCAAAGTCAACTTTCTCATGCTTTCGCTCTTTGTGTACACACACAAGTAATTCTTAGACTAATTTAAAAATCAAATCAATCGACAGCCGCCGAATATGTGCACCTGGTATTTAGAGATGGCACTTTACGTTTACTTTAAGACCTACCACGGCCAGAAGTACAGTAAAAAATTTAAAACGATAAACATATATATAGCTTTCTTTTTTTTACTGAATTAAAAAGGTTCATATATATTTTAAGATCCTACATATGTTCGTCATAAGGTCACTTTAAGTGCTGCACAAATATAACCCTGCACATTTAGCTTTCTTAATACTTACTAATTAGCAACCTGCGACTGTGCGGAGTCTTCAGCCTGCTTGAATGTGCAATTTAATTGGCATCGTGTGAGAGCGAGAACAAGACGGCGCTCAGAAAAAGTGCAAGTCTTGGAATAGGCAATCACAACAATTCATATGAGCTCGATGAGAATATAGATAATGCACGCGTATACACATGCCTCTTCGATTCTCTTTGCTTGTACCTGCTTATGTGTGTGCTTTCTTGAGCGACACCTACCTTTGCTAGTGTGTATTTTTTTATGAATCGCACTCACTCAAATTTTCGCTTATGCTCCAAGCAAGAACTTCGTTCGCCTGCTGTTTTTTCTGGGAGCCCATTGCTCTGTTAGCTAAACGCCAGTAGTAACGTGCACTGTGAAGCAGATCTAACATTTTGCACAGCCGGCAAGCTGTTGAGTGCTGTTGCCGATAGAATGTGACACATGCCGAATGTGCAGGCCTATGTATGAATAGTTTTTTAGGTCCGATTTTGAAAATGTGTACATGCCTGGCCGATTTTGAGCGATGCATTAAGCATTCCTCAAATTCGAAGACAATCAGCAGTTGACAACATGTGCAGATGGTTAACCCTGCTATAATGTACAATTTCCTACTGGGGTTAAATTAACAGAGAATGAAATTGCGAGGGCGCAAAGCAGACGACAAAAATGGGCGCACAGAACCGCAACCAAGTCTTGTTAGGAGCCATGAGCAAAAGTGATGAGAGCACAATGCAAACGTAGATAATGCAAAAGCTTACATACATATCTTTTCTATTGCGATCTCTTATAAATTTGCGATCTCTTCTAAATACACTAGTTTGTGTGTGTGCTCATTTTGTTTTATTGCTTTTCGCCTATTGGTCCAAATAAAAATATCTTGTGTACAAATTCGTCTACTGATCGTGTACCTCCTATATATTCTGTGCGCCGGCTTTTGAGTCCGCTCTCGGACCTGCGCAACTTTGTTCTGAGTAACTTTGGTTTAGTTAATGTTATGCGGCGAGCTTATTCCCTTAAATCGTTTAGTATTGTTATGTCCTTTTCCATTCAAAAATTATTTCAATCAAAATTGCATGAGTCTGCTCTGCTGCAATAAAAAAATAATCGCCTCCTGCAGAAGATTAAACCCATATTATTTGTGAAATTGACTACTTGGGTCAAACAAACACAGAGTTAAGTTGTGAGGGCGACAATAAACGGCACTCAGAAAGTAGAGCGGACCACTGAGCAATAAGCAGCAACCAAATATCGTGACCGCGATATGCATGGTAAGTATGCAGATAACAATAAGCGTACACACACTCAAACAAATTTATGCAGAGAGAATCGCCAAATATGTACAAAAGTATGTGTATATGAGTGCATGTGCATTATCTACGTATGAATCACGCTCTCTCGAATTATTCTTGCTGTTTATCGCTCCAAACAGAATAAGCTTGTCGACGGGTCGACGTACAGACATTCAGTAAGGGGAATTCGTAGAGAATCATAATAAGTTTGTAGATAGCGCAAGCGAACACACACCCGAACTCATATAATCTCCTGATATGTATGTATGCAGAAGTGTCTGTGTATATGCATGCTTAAACATTATCTACTTACACATCGCGCTCTCGCGACTTGCTAATTTTTCTGAGCGCCGTTTTTTGATCAGATGTGCGAACACACACCCAAACAAGTGTATGCAGATAGAGTCGGAAGATATGTACATATGTGTATATTCATGCTTATGCATTATCTACTTATGCATAGGTCTCTTCAGCACATTTTGGTTGGTGCTCAATGCTCTAAACAACACTTGCTGTATTTTCTGTGCGCTGTTTATTTTTTTTTTTGCGTTCGATTTACATTTGTGCATTTTAATTGTGTTAGTTTGACTTCAGTTGTGAATGTGACATGGTGCGAAATTAGAAATTAAAGCTGGCTCAAGACACAATCAGTTTCTAGTTAGGTATAGTTAAAATTCTTGAAGGTGGTTGAGATTAAGTCGCCCAATTTCTAAATGAAATGTGTGAACACAGGTAAAGCAAGTCAATTATTACACAAATCAAGTGAAAAACTCAAGTTCAAAGTCGAAAAACGGCAAAGGCTACGAAAAGACGGACTTACACAAAAAAAAATCAATGAATATAAAAAAATATCAATTAATCTATTTAATATTTTGTTTGAAGAATTAAAAGTTAGTTCCCATAATATGCATAAGTTCTATTATTCAATTTCAAAAGAGTTCTCGCATAAGAAACAAACCCTTTACCAAATATAAGCTTGTTTGAAATAAGCTTAAGCAAGGTACAATGAGACACATGCTTTAACTCTAGACGGCCCTTTAGTCTAGGTTCTTTTGCCAGTACATGTCGTAACACCAGGCCCACTCGCCTTGTCCTCTGCCTCTTTCCATAGATGGCTTTGTTGGCCCGCCAACTAATATGCCAGCTGTTACGGACCGAACTCTTGCTTTCAATGCATCAATTATGCAGTAGGAAATGGCAAGTGGAAACAACTACAACAGGGGGCAGTGGGGCAAACACCAGCAAAAACCAGTTTGGTGGCTTGTTATCAAATTTGACACCAGAGCAGACCAGAGCAGAGCGGAGCATAACAGGGCGGGGCGGGGCGTTGCCAAAAGCCCACGAGAGTAAAGTAAACGCCCTGAAGCGTACCAAAAACGCTAACAAACACACAAAGATACACAGACACACATTTACCACAAATGCAAACAGGGCAAAGTTGTGCAGACGAAACACCAGAGAGGTGCGGGGCAGCAAAGTGCACAGACGGGCGCACATATGACGTATACGTAATATTAGATTTGCATGCGAAATGCCATTAATGTCAGTTATCAGCAGCTGGAGCAGGAGTAGGAGCAGGAGCAAGAGCATAACGAGATGCCAACTTGGACAGCACAGATTTGTCCACCGGATTCCCTTCTACCCTGAACCCTCACATCTACCCCTTTTTTGTGGCCCTGTGTCTTTTCTGTGGTCATTTGCCGAGCTTTATAAGCACACTCAGAGAAAAAAACCAAAATATAAATTCTTGTGTAGCTGAGCTGGAATTTAAGGCGTAATGTAGCTTAAATTCAAAGTACATTTTGTTCGTGAATATTTAAAAAACAAATATATATTTTGCTTAATTTAATATTTGATTCGCAGTGAAGACAGGAACAGTCTTGATTCAAGTCAAAAATACTTTTACTGAATAATTTATATATTTGACCAATACGGGCTTAAATAAGTTCTTAAAATATATATTAGGTGCTTAGCCTTTGACATCTTTAGCTTGAATTGAGCACACATTTCTACAAGCTTTTTCTCTGAGTGTATCGTTTTATATGACAATTTGTCGAGGGATTTGGCATGAGAACTGTATGGACATGTCTCACTCATGTCGTTATCAGTAACACACACACACGCACACTTACACACACATGTCAAATTGTCGCTGATGAAAATTAAACGGAAATTTACGCAGAGCCTGAAGTATGCAACGTTCGCGTGCAGATTGGCCTAATAAACTGCACAACCGCAACGGAAATTTGCAAGCGTCTGGCAAACACACAACACATCATATCACACCACACACACACACACACACACCACACACACACTCGTATATACCACTGAAACACCAAGAGCCTTGTGGCCAACTGTGTTGGTCAAAATGTTCTGGCAATTGGGGCAGCTTGTGGTCGGCTTTAGCAGTGAAATAATCTGCATAAATGCATCCACAATAAATTAATTAATTGTTTATACTAAGTAAAACGCGTTAATACGGTGGCTTTTGCTTAAATAAATATGTTGCTCTTAAACATACGAGCAATTCATTTAAAATTTATTAAATGCTTTTAATAGCTCATTCATTTGTCATTGTGTGCTCAAAGCATGTCCTCTTATAAACATCAGGCGAAATAGTAATTTATGCTATACAGAAGCCGTTAAAGCCTTACAAGGTTTGTTTTCAGTTTAATTGCTTTTCTGAAAGTTGGCCTGAAAGAAACTCAACCAGCAAAGTTGTATACAATAGAGTTAAGATAAAATATTTCTCTGTTAAGGCATGGCGGAGAGCTAATTGTATCAATTAATTCTCTAAAAGCATGCACTCATAATTTAGGTGTTCCGCTTTGCTTTGCATTGATCATCAATCATCATCAGTCAGTCATCAGTCATCATCGTCGGACAGCCAGACGGTCGTTTAATCAATAATTTAGTGCATAAAACAACCGGTCAATCGGGCAGGATAAACAACTTTATAGAGATAGATTGAGAAATCTATTTTGCTAAACACAGATTTGTCTACATTTTGAAGCTTAACACATATTAAAATTTAATATATTTTTTTATTTTTTTTTCTTATCAATATTTATTAAATTTTTATGTTAAAATAGTCGTTGCACAACACTTAGTCTTTCTAATTGATTATTTTTCGTTACCTTCAATCACCACAAAACTCACTGTGAAATCACAGTTACTTTCTCCGCACAACAGAGCTCGCTTGTCAACTCATAAATACATTTGCAAACGCCGCAGCATAGCCACACACAATTTGGTCATATTAACACACACACACCAAACCACAAACACACCTGCCCACACACACATACCAAAACCAACAGCAAAATCTAATCACATTTTTCGTTTTGGCCATGCAATTACTCACAGATCCACCAAATCGGAGAAAATGTATCCCTCGATGCTGAGCCGCGGCGGGGATGTGGAAATCGAGCCCTACTACTGCCTGCCCGTGGGCACCAATGGGGTGCTCAGCGCCCAAATGGCCGCCGCTGTGGCCCAGGCCCAGGCACAGGCGCAGGCTCAAGCCCAGGCACAGGCGGGCAATGTGGCCAGCAATGCGGCTGCCGTGGCCTGGAGCCAGCCCACCTCGCCCACGCCCCTCAGTCGCGGCCCCTTTGCGTCAGCTGCGTCTGCGCTGTCGCCCACACACGGCACGGCGGCAGCGGCGCTGGCAGCGGTGGCAGCAGCTGCAGCGGGATCCGGACACGGCGCCGGCAGCAACGCATCGCATCGTCTGACATATCCCAAAAAGAATGATGAAGGTGAGTTTGAATTGGAGTTCATGTACAGTGAAGGCTCGCCAGAGCGAACTCAGTTTTTGGTTGCACAGAAGTCTAGTTTAGTCTAGAATTTATTTTGTTTTATTTATAAAGTACGTTTTTTTTAATTAAAAACAAAATAATTGTAGATAAAATAGAATTAGACAAAGAAAGCCATTAATTTTTTAATTAAGAAAACAACGTAAGTGAAAAAAATGGACAAAAAGATACAAACACAGAAATCTACAAGAAAATATCTGTTTTATTTGATCAATTATTTATTTCTTCTATATTCTTAGATTTATATATATATATATATATATATATAAGAAATGAGTCACAATTGTCGATTTTATCAAAATAAGTTTTATTTGTGTAGCTTTCACTGTATATATATCTATCGCTATAGATAGGATAAATACTAAATTCTCCACCTCTCTACCCCTTGCAGTTCATGGCAGCGCCGCCTCGCTGCTGTCGGGCGGCAGCTCGTTGTACGGCTCGGCAGAGGAGCGACAGGCGCATGAGATACGCCGCTTGAAGCGCGAACTGCAGGATGCACGAGAACAGGTGCTCAGCCTGAGCAGCCAGCTGTCAACCAATGTGAGTATATAACAAATGCCAAGTTTAACTATGAGATGCGAATACAGTTGAGTGCATTTCAACTGTCGTTCAAAGCTAATCCAATGTTCAGTTTAGCGAAAGATGAATGAATATATAAAACGTTTTTCTTAAACGGGTTAGCAAGTATGCTAGGCTTAAATATATCTTTTAATCAGACTTGTATATGCAATACACCTTGTATATAGATTAAGATGTACCGAAAGATTCTCCCCCTCTAAATCAATTGTGCTCCCATTTCGAAGTTTTTCCTATTAAGTGCCTAGTGAGTGCCATAACATGAAGAGACAAGAGCTATTCGTAATAGTTAATGAGAAACTCATAATCCTCGTTTTACTTAAATTAAATCAGTTCTTACAATTAATATTGCTTAAATTTTTGTAGACTTTTTCCCCTTTTTGATTCGTGCTCTGATAGCTTATGGAAGCTTTTCGATATTCTTAAAAAACTCTTCGAATCTTTTATAATAAATAAATTTCATGAATTGAATTGAATTGAATTGAATAGAACGAAAATTTGAAATTGACTTCAATATTCTTGAAGGTACGAATTCCACGAATGTTCCACAAACATTTTTGATTGAAATTAAAGTTTTCCCTTTTCTTTTTAATGGAATTGAGAACCAAGCAAAATATATTTTCTTCTGCATAAATCGCTTTATTCCCTTAAATCCACGCAGCTTTCTTATGGTCTCCTTGCTCAACTATGAATAATTTCACAGCACATATTTTACAACACGTTTACAACACTTTTACAACACTGTCGCAAACTCGGGCAATTGCCATGGGGCACATTCATCTGCTGCGGCGGCTGCTGCTGCTGCTGTTGCTCTCGTAAAAAGGCTGCAACATTTGGCGGCAGCTGCTGTTGCAACATTTTGCGCATTTCCATTGACTACTTTCGGGCATGCCTCAAGAATGCGATTGCCGACGTTGAAAAGGGCTGTAACAATGTTGCGGCTGCTGCGCCTCTGAATATATGTACTTTCAATTGCTGCAGTACGGCTCACGTGTAGTTCTCGCTCCGCCTCGTCTCACCTGCGCTTGCCCCGCCCCCCATTCCCCACCATCCCGTTATACGCCTTATCGACTGCTGCAACTGTTGTCGCACTTCAGAATTCATTCGCTTCGCTTATCGGCGCCGCAGTCGAGTCGCATTTTTGTCAGCGCAACTTTTACGCCAAGTTGCCTCGCGTCATATTCCCCGAGACGATGTCTCACTGTCTGCCACACCCTTTACTCTCTCCCCTCTCTCTCTCTCACTCTCTTTCTCTCTTGCGCCTTTCTCCTACTGTCGCAGTGTGTGTCTCAAGTTGTCAACAAAAGTCACGCAAAAGTCTGATAAACTTTCAAAGCAGTCAGACAAATGTACTGCAAGCATGGGCATGTAGAGCAGGGAGAGGTTGGCGGGGCGGGGCGGGCTTTGCAGAGTTTTGCCTACTTTCGGGCGGGCGGAAAATTGTCCTCATATGAGCACAAGTTGATTTTATTGTAGTTTTTCTTGAATGCGCTCATATCTCAAATAACTCGTCAACAATTTTCAGGCTCAAATGATATAAACTTTAAATTGCATTTCATCAGGCAGATGGCAAGGGGAAGTGGAAGGGGGTTTCACCAATTTTCTTTTATTTAACGTCTTGCTACATCGTAAAGTATTTTATGGCCTTCCCGTTTCCCTCCGGCCACCCCGCCCACCTTTCACCAACACACGGCTATCAAATTTATCGAGGCCAGCCAAGCAGCCAGCCAGACACACTATTAGACATTTCTCCAGACAACATAAATCTGTCCCGACATGGCTATAAGGTGTGTAGTTTTGTGGGAGCAGCGGGTGGGCCTAGTCTCAAGGTCAAGGCGTACGTGTAAATTGCTTGGTGGATGCCATTTGATGGATTCTTGATGTGAAATTCCTTTTTTGTGGGCTCAATATTGGTTGAAAGTTGCTCAGGCAATTGCCAATCATGGTTAAATGTTGCCAGACATGCTTAAAGTTTGCCAGAAATTGTTGAAGGTTGCCATATGCAATTATACTTACATACATATTTATATGAAAGCCCAAAGCTCCAATTTGTAGAGTAGCTCAGAGATAAACTGAAGGAATATCTGATCGGGGCAGCTGTTCACGGAGTAGCTCAGAGATGGACTGAAATCATTCTTTATATTATTTTATGGATTACAAGTTAAGAGAGTAGCTCAGAGATAGAGATTATTCTATAAATTACAGGGTATCTCTTCACAGAGTAACTCAGGGGTACAATAATACAACCCGTTATATGTTTTAAGTTCCAGGGCACATCTCAGAGATGGTCTAAAGCAATTGTTTGGATTCTTAAAAGAATTTCCTACGTTTCAAAAGCATTTGCCTGAGCTTAGTTTTTCATTCGATTAATTCGTGGCGCGTGCGAATGCAATCGATAGACTTAAGAGAATATCTCAAAATAGGAATTCGATCATAGAAATCATGACACATTGCCACGCCTGCATAGTGGGCGGGCAGCTGTTTATAGTTAACTGTGTGCATGTGAAGCAAAGAATGGCAGTAAAAAATGCGTTTTTCCGTTTGGCTGTGACTCGGACAAAGTCAAGAAAAAGAAAATAATTGCAATGTAGTTATGTCTGGATGCCATTTGCGCTTATTATGGCATTGCTAGAGGGGCGTTAGGGGGAGGGCAACAGAGCGAGGCATCTGCTTGATATGTAGCTGGGAATTTATGTGGGTTGCCTCAAAGTGGGTCGACTGTGTTGCAGCTACACATGAGCTTGAGAAACAGTTGACTGAGAGTCTCGTCAAGAGTGCGTAACGCTACGAGGAAACCTTATTAAAGACTAAGACCAAAGTGAGCTAGGTTTTCATTGAATTAAATACTTTAACAAAACTCTTTTAACGGACACTCCCATTAGGCGGACAAGCCTCTTGAGTAGGAGATATGTCCGCAAACCTCTGCGAATCTGGCCTTGCCCCTTCATTAGCCAGTAAACCCTGATAAGTGCATACAAATTCTGATTGTTCAAAAACTATTTTGATTTGCTCTAAAATTTCGCTAACTAAATTCTGCTTCTTGCCTTTATTTTCTACAACTTGTGAGCTACGTTCTCCAAAAACATCTAAATACAACAAATATTTTTATTATTTGTAAATTTCAATAGCTTTTATTCGTATTTGCACCCGTTTTGCACTCTTGATAAATATGAATACAATAATTTGTTTTATTTTCTGCAACATTTCGCTGCTTGAATGAATTCATTATTAATTCTTTTACAACTAGTTAGCTGCACTTTTCCATAAATATATTTTTATTGCCAGCAAAAGTTGAAGTCAAACATAAAATTGACATAAAATTCTGCTGCTGCTGCTGCTGCTGCTGCTGTGGCAGGTTGAACAACAACAATAGCAACTACTTTTTTATCTCTCAATTTAATTAAGCGCCCAAATGGTTTGGTGGGCGTGGCAGAAACTTTTTGCCAACTTGGTTAACTTGAGGCAATTGCAAGCGTCGTCTGTTGCCGCATTAAAAACTTCAAATGTTGCACAATTGCAACTTTTTTGCCATTTGAGCAGACTTGAGAAGAGTCAAGACTAAAAGCCGATTGTTTTTAATGCAATCACAGTGCCACGCCCCATTTTGTTTGAATTAAAAAACTTTTGTAATGTGCCCATGCGACGCTTTCCCCTGTAATTGTGTGTCCCTGCCCTCCCCAACCCTGGCCGAAGGTTCGATTGTGTTGGCGCTTAATTAATTTCCGCTGTGAGTTATAACGTCATAAATGCCAATTCGTCTGCCACACAGCTACCCCAACTCGCCCCCCCCCCCCCCTTTGCCCCTCCCCTTAGTCGTCAGCAGTTTTGCGGCATATTATTTGCTATTGGCCGTTTTTATTGACAGACATCTACGCAATTTCACTTTGCGGTCGCAAAAAAGCAGTTGCAGGGAAGCTGAGCAGACTCCCTGAGCTGAAAGCTCTGTACCCAAGTATACCCCACATCCCCAGCTTTATAGTGCCCCCCACCAGCTGCCTTCCCTTGTTGCCCCTTTGTCTGGTTTGAATTGCGTTCGCTATGTCAGTTTTTTTATGCTCTTCTCTGGCAGCAGATGCAGTTTATAAAGTTTTTCAAATGCATTAAAAACATATATATATATATGTGTGTGAAGGAATCTCGCTCTGAAAGCGGTTGGGAAATGAAAAAAGCTGTAGAAATAAGTCAAATAGGAACTAAGCTAGTTTGGAATACAGCAGAAAGTTAAATCGACTTTGAACATATGCTTCATATATAAGTTTATGCATGCGTATATAATATTTCAGATGAAGACATCATATGAATTGTACAGAACCTTAATGCTGCTCTGATGTGCCAATTTTCACTTAAATGCCAACTGTGAAACGCATATCAGATTTTGATTAGGTGCATATATTGTGGCCTTTACAACAAGTGGTTTAGCTCACAGCTTTAATCGAACATAATTTATTTCTTCTTGATTTATATGAAATTCATTTAATTCATTTAATTACAGTCCACACATCCCGAATCTAATAGATGTTTGCAGGTGCATTTAAATTTAATAATTCTTGAAGATAGATTTTGCTTAGCTTGAAAATAGTTTATCTTTTTCTGATATACATCTGCCTAACATTCCGACAGACAACGTCACTTTAGTCTTACATAATTCTTAAAATCGATTTAATTCTTTGATTTATCTTTTGCATTCACACACACACACAACCCAAACACACAAATAACTCCAAAAATGAACTTTCAACTTCTGCGTCCTCCCCTCTATTTATCGCAGGGCTTACGCCCTTGTCTGTTATCAGGCTAAGCTTTATGGCAGCTTATAGTGCACACAACTAACAAAAAAAAGGCTGAAAATAGTGGCAAATCTACGGCATAAAGAAGCTTATGAAACTTCCAACCTACATCAACACAAAAACCTCAATTGCACAATCTTATCACTGGCCATAAATATTAAAGCACAGCTATAACAATAACAACAACAACACATACACACCACAAGCACAACCACAAGCCAAGGCACTTCACTAAATCCAACGAATCGTGTCTCGAGCCACGCAACGCGCCCATTTATCACGCACTCCAAATTGACCCAAGTGACCGATGGCCACAAACAAACGCAGGCAATGTGAGAGACGTGATAGAAGAGCCCGCCCCTAGCCCCGTACCCCCTTCACACATCCGAAAAAAAAAACAACAACACGCCTAGCGATAAGACAAAGAATCATAGCTATGAGACGGTCGCCATCCAAGTTCGAACCACGCGAAAGTTCGAACCACGCAAATGTTTTGCAAACAGCAGACAGGGAGAGAGGGGCGGGGTGGAGGTCGAGCGTTATGGTAGTTGATTTTAATTGATTTGGGATTAAAGACAATTCGCTTGTCAATATTTGCTTGCACTTAAAGACAAGAGCGTTAAAAGCAGTTCATACAACAAAGCGTTCCTCCATGGAAGAACTTGAAGAACTCGAGCTCTGCGCTAGGGCTCAGGCTGAGGCTGAGGCATGTGCCACATTCTGTTTGTTTGAGGCAAATTTCCAGCTCAACTATATAAATAATAATAATAGCATAATGGATTTTAAATGGGCAGCTGCTGTAAATTGCGTAGGCTCCTACAGTGGCTGTTGTCTTAGAGGGATTACGTGTGTGGAATTGTGAAGCATAAATCATAAATTAGTCTAACTATTGTCAATTGTCTTACTAATGAAAACCATTTTGTTGCTCTTTTCTCTTTTTAGGTAAGTATTTTTATGATGACACTTGAATTAAGCTGAGAACTGGTATGTACTAAAGCTTTTAATTTGAAACTGTTCAAGTTCACTCTGCCCGTTTTCACCTATTCGCGTGAATTGGGGAGCATGGGTGGAATGTATTTAAATAATTTCATTTTTAAATTCTTATTCATATAATGGAATATGTGTGAACTATATTTCACATATAAGAAAAGTTAGAATTTAGTATTATTTTAATCGTAGCTTAATATTTTTTTAATACTTCTTAATACCATTAATAAGCTGGTAATCTATATATCAAAAACGCGTATGTAGCTACTGAGATATTACCCTTTTTCCATTAATCCCCTGAATCCATTAAAAATGGGTATAAGGTTATATTGTATTTGTGCAAAATCCAAATGTATGTAACAGGCAGAAGGAAGCATCTCCGACCCCATAAAGCATATATATTCTTGATCAGCATCAATAGCCGAGTCGATCTAGCCATGTCCGTCTGTCTGTCCGTCCGTATGTATGAATGCAAGGATCTCAGATCATATAAGAGCTATAGATTTGAAATTTTAGATATAGATGCTCCTAGTGCCTGCGCAGATCTAGTTTATTTCCGATAATCGATAATTTACTCCGTTTCCAAGCAATCGATAAAAATCGATATCGGTATCCTGTTTTTTGGGCAATTTTGGTAAATAATAAAAGCTAGAGTCACGAAACATGATATGTTGCTTCTAAAATAGAATATATATATGCATTTGATGTTGGAAGAAGAGGGTTCAGGGTATCGCGTAGTCGGGTGCTCCCGACTAGAACCTCATACTTGCTTTTTGTATACATTTTTAAGCGTTGCCTAGAAAACGTTTTTTAGTACAAATTAAGTATAACATTTTAACCTTGAAGATTTTTTCCTTACTACACTCTTGACTTAGTCTTACTTAAGAGAAGAGTTGGCATTATTGTTTTATAGATAAACACATAGGCAGATCTCTTGATTGACTATATAAAGTACTATCTTGGGAGTTCTTATTACCAATCTGAACTCTAGACCTACTTTAAAAAAGCAACTTGGCATTATTGTTTTATAAGTAAATACTTATATGCACATGCATATATTCAGGGCTCTGGACCCTGCTCAAGCCCTAATCCCCGAAAGCTTTGCCGCATCAGAGAATCAATTGATATGCTGCCAGTTGCTAATAACCCATATCGTTTATATGCCAATAAGTCTAACTGAAACACTCAACTTATGCCAGTCAATGGCTTTGCTCCCCAACTTTTGGCTGGCAGCTCCACTAGCGCCTCCCCTCCCATCCTCTCCCCACCCATCTCTCACTCAAACTACGCTTTTCGCATGACTCGGCAAAAACAGTTCCATAAGTCAAAGCAAATCGTTCGCTCAATAAAAAAAAAAAAAATAAAATAAAAGTAAGAAAAATAAAAATTTTATTTTGGTTGCCTTGGCAAATGTCGAGGCCAAGTTGGTTAGCCGCCGACCTCATGCCAAGGCGCCCGCGTTCAGGCCATTGGCCAACTGCGTCTCAATTTGGGATAATCAATCATTTTTTAGTTGCAGAGCCGCCCTTCTCTGCCCCCTGCCAACTCTGCCAAACTCTGGCTCTGCTGACTCGTTAAACAAACCCCCAAAAGTTTTTACATCTTTATTATGTTGATGTGCGCAACCTTCTGTTACCCCTGCCACAATCTTTCACCCCACAGCCCCCTTTCACACACTCCCCCCTTGCTCTGCTCAGGCTTCATTGCGAATTTCGGGTCTGGGGCCATTGTCGCTGGCTTTGGCGACACAGCGTCTCGCGCTAAAAATAAATGACGCCAGGACATAAAGCGACAGCCATGCTGCAGTGCCCCTCACCCGCTCGTTCCGCCCACTGGTCCCTGCTGCCTGCTCCCCGCCCTCGCTCTGACTAGCCTCTCGACTAACTACAAAACACAAATTTGCAATATTTTTTTGTTACTTTGCCGCGCAACTTCATTGCCGCCGCCGTCCTGCTTCGTCCTTTCCACACAGGAAGCTGCGTCTGTAATTCTCTGCTTCTTCTATTTTTTCTCTCGCTGCTGCATAGTTTTGCCAACGTCTAAATAAAAACGCGTCGCTGGGGCAGACGGCGACGTCGTCGACGCTTTGGCGCCAGTCTGCGGCACAGCTCCTCAGCTCCTGTGGCAACGACCACGACCCGTTCTGCCGGCTATGTATCCTTTGTGATGCCCTGTAGGCCATTGGGTTATGTTCGGACGTTTTATTGTGAAATTTGAGAGATCGAAACTGTGGCAGTAGATAAACAAATGAATCAGAATGGAGACTTTGCTAAAGCTGAGTCAAGGCTTCTTCTATAATTGGCATATATACAGAGTATGCAGAGAAGGGAGCCTCAAACCAATTCTTCAATAAAAAAAATACTGATTACAATTCTTTGCTCTAAAAATAGATCGATCTTAAATTGTAGCAAATTATGCAGGAATGTCATATAAATAGAGAAGATTTCTAAACGACCTCCCCAAAAAGAAAGTTATAAGTGAATCTTAAGAATTTGATTTATATATAAATTTTATAGGGAATGTTTTAATGCAATCAAAATATATACAAGGGTTTGTGGGTTATAACTCAATAAATTTAACCAACAAAATAAATTCATAATTATATAAAATGATAATATTACCAAATTCAACCATATCAAATAACATTGTCATTAAATTTGCATCTCAAGAACTATTCGGCAACAATTTTGTATAGCAAGAAAAATATATAGACAGAACTACAGAGTATAAAGCCAACCAACATGCGTATCCATCAAAACTGTTATTCACATTCTGCTCTGATAAAACCCTTATCTCTCTATAAATACCCCACGGCCCGTTCAAATATATAGCGCATCCTTGTTGCCATATGACCCCGCACACTTTTTCTCAATTTCCCGTCTACCCTCTGCTGCTGTTTGTACCGTTTTGATGCTGTTATTTGTTTTGTCGCCGCCGCCGTCAAGCCCGCCGTCGCCGTCGCCGACGTTGACGTTGACGTTGGCGCTGACGTCGCAGCAGGCCGCCAGCTGCGGCCGATGCTGTTTGGCTGCCAAAGGATTTCGATTCGAGTGTGTCATATTCAGTTCCGCATTTGATGCGGCAGACGTTGGTACGCACGCACTACGGCAGCAACAGAGCATTGCAACATGTTGCCAACGCACTTTATATGTTGCTGATCGATAGCAACTCTCTCTCTCTCTCTCGCGTAAACCGTTTCGTATAAGTTGTCGCGCTCTCATCATTACCGTTTGGCGCTCTCAACTGATCTTGCTCAACATGTTGTTAGTACTGCGTGAACTGCTCAGCGGAGTGGACGCGCACGTCGCTTTGTATTCGTATCCGTATTCGTGTTCGTATAAATTTTAGATTTTCGTATCTGCGCTGAGTTTACTTTGTCGTTTCGTTAAACGTGAGAATATAAACGAGTACGTGATCATGTTTGCCGTTTATTTACTTAACTGATTACTGAAGTGCGTGCCCAAGTGTTGCGTTGATTGTGCTTTGAAGAAAAGGTTCATTGAGCATATTTTTATTATTTATTTGTTTTAAACGCTTAAATCTATAAATAAATCAAAGCTCTGGCCCTCAAACGTGTTTTGTGCCTAAGCAAAATAAATATTTAATGCCAAACCGGTCGCTGAGCGTTCTTTCAACGATCGCCACACAGTGTAAAGTTCAGCTGGTCAGTTAACAAAACAAAATGAAGGCAGCCAAAAGCCGCCCCAAAAAATACAAATTATCTGTCTCGTATGTGACACAAAAAGATAACAACAAAGTTGCCAACCACTGTTTAAATTAACAGAAAAGAAAAGGCAGAGATAAAATCAAAAGCAAATAAACCAACAACATGTTGCCGCAACATTTGCGATGCGGAAGCTGCGTGTAATAAAAGAAAAGAAAAATAAATTAAAGTGTGCCATCAAATGAGTGTAGTGCAACGCATAAACCAATAAAAGGCTTCAGTGTTGACAGTGTTTGACAACGTCAAAGCAGCGTGTACTCATTGCTGGAGGTATTCAATATCCCCCGTATAGGGCAGCAGTAATATCGGGAGTGACTCGACTAAAGTTACAGACAACTCGAGTCGAATGTTGCACAATCAGCAGTGGTACCATATAGTATAGTATTCAGAGCTGTGGTACGTGCGGGTGCCGGGGGGGAAAATCTGCAACTTCAGCTCAGACAATGCCAAAGGGAAAACCGAGCGGGACTGAGCGGAGCGGGGTGTGACGTTGCGCCTGCGGCTGTCATAATGAAACGCAGTTATTGTTTTCCATCAAATGGCAACAAATTAAAGAGACAGAGTTGCGCAGAGAGGGAAAGTCGGAGAGGGGTCAGCGTCAGACAGCAACAACAATGAAAAAAAAAAGTGCAACAATGGCAAATTGTTTAATGGAGCATGTCGAAATGAGCCGGGCAAATTGTTCACATGTAGCCAAAAAAAAAAAAGAAAAAAAGGGTGCATCAAAAATTGAGCATGAGCTGCAGGCAGAGGCGTAGCTTCCAACAGGGTGCAATACAATTGCTTGATCTTGCTTAGAACAGACCAAAATAAACCCAACAAATTAAATAAACCATAAAATAATTCTCTGTATCTCTACATTTTATACACTCAAGATCTCATCTTCTGGCCTTTTTTTTTCTTGCCTCTACCTACTGTTTTATGTGGCATTATATCTCTGCAGCTGACAACCCTACCATGTTGTATCTTTGTGATCACATCAGTCCACTTAATGGCAACGAATAAGTCCCTGCTCGGGGGCGCCCACTTTTTATTGTAGAGTTTTGACTTCTCTGCACAACAATTGCAAGCCCGACAAGGAAATCGTCTGCTCAATGGCATTGTGTTGCATATTGTAAAGTTTTTTGTTTATGAGTTTTGTTTGCTTTTTTTTTTTTTTAATGCTACCTGATCCACTGACAGATCTCACTGGGTTCCCCCCTCACGAACTTTGATTAGCTGCATTTTTGGCTTGGCATTTATTTTGGCTAATGGCAACTGAAAGTCTGTGACAGGCCAATGTATCACAGCGAGCAGAAGGAAATAAAAGGAAATAATCAAATTAGGTCTGACTGTACGCACGATGGGAACACAATCAATTCAAAGCGGCTGAAAAAAAAAAACACGTATATATATATATATATCCGGCACCCTCGCAGCCACCGCACATGTGTGCGCAGACAGACAGCTGTGTGTGTGCATGAGTGTGAGCGTGAGAAAGAGAGAGGGAGAGACAGTTCCTGTGCCTAACGGAGGTGTTCAAACTCTATCGGTCACCCTCCCCGCAATCGCTCGCTTTCATCTCGGCTACCGCTCACCCTCACCCTCAGCCTCAGCCTCACCCTCGCTGTGCAAGATCAATTAAGTAAAAATTGAAAGTTCTGAGTGTCAATTTTGTGAGCTACCCTCGCACATCCCCACACATCCTGTGGCTCGAAAATACTTTTGTAATAAATTCTTATTAGAGTTTGGCGCCTCAGCGCCTGCCAGGAATGCTACTCCGTCGGCGGAGGGAAGGAGGACGCAAGATTTATGAGCCTCCAAACGGTTTTTTTCCCGGCTTTTGGGCTGTTTTTTTTTTCTTTTGGATTATAAATAATATTTGAACTGAGATACTTGAGTGGCTTGCGGGCGGCGGAAGGCGGGGTTCGGTGAGGCGTTAGCTCAAATATTTTAATTGAAAAAATATTGCAATTAATTTCTTTCCACTCATTTTGCAATTTGTGCGGCGTTGCGCCTTGATGAAGATTGATTTTCGCGGCGGCTTTTCACTTGCCACATGGAAATTTGCAAGCGCAGCTAATCGAAATTGTCGTTGCCAGCGACTGAGAGAAAATTGGCTTTGCTTTTTGCGTTTTTGACTTTGAAATTGGCAATTTTCAAAGATTTTACTTTGAACTGCCTGGCCAAAAGATTTGACGGGCAATTTCCTCAAATGCAGCACGGACAAAAGGCCCGCCGATTACAGAGCCAACATCCTTATGGCCCAAAATACAGACATTTAAATCAATTGAGCTATAAGTGTCGGCTCCGTATACCCTTGCCTTGGGAGTATTCTCATTTTATTACGATTTGTGTAACGTATGGGAGGTGTAGGTATTAGACTGTAGAGTATATATATTATTGATCACCTGAATGGGCAACTGTTCATATATAAACATGCTCTGATTGAAAATTGATCTACAAATATGTGCATTTAAAGATCTACATTTATATGCAAGGGTATTTCGAGTTCGGTGACAATATGCATTCGTTTTTTCTTGAACAAAACAATTTCCATTGATTGACTTCGCTCGACACTTGGCTCTATCAGCATTTTGTTTGCTAAGTTAGGGGCCGAGGAGAGAGAAATGACAACAACTGAAATGCATGTCAACTGCTGGCAAGAAGCCCCTCCTTCCGATACTACCCCCCCCCCCCCCCCCTCTCTTTTTACCTTTTAAAGTGGAGCCAAACTGTCTGCTTTGGCAGCTGTGTGAAGTGTATTTTGCATTTCTTTGCATGTGTTTGCATGTATATATATATATATATGTATGTGTGTGTGTGTGTGTGTGTGTGTGTGTGTGCTTGTACGCCCTGTAAATGCTATGTAAATATTTGGCCAGAGCCAACGCCAAATACCCTACATTCGCACTTGGAGAATAACAGAAAGCCAAACGCTTAAGCGGCGGCATTAATTAATAGGTACAAATTAACTGCGAGTCTCAATTGTTGCTGTCGATTTCAAAATCGAACCGGAGCCCGCTCCGAGTTTTCCGGGCTGCGGCTACTGTGCGACGCGAGGAGGCTAATGACCCGTAAACAGCGACAAATCCAAGGCGCATGGCCGGCGCATGGGCTCTACTTTTGGGTCTCATAGATTGGGTTCTACCTGGTCAAAGGGCAAAGGGTTGAAGCTGGGAAAATTGTGCGGCAGCGTCTGGAGTCGTCTTTAATTGACGGAAAAGCGGCGACAGCAGGGCCAACAAATATTCAATATTCTTTTCGGTCTGCTTAAAGGAAATGAAATGTTAATTAACAAGAGAAAATGCTTAGCAAAAGAGAAGAAAATATAATTGCCGAGCTAATGATGTGGGAAAATTACGCTCAGGAAAAGGGCTTGAATTTGTTAAGAATAACAACAAGACATCAAATATATTTATTAAAATATTAATTTAAATATTGAGCTTCATGAGCACTCAATTATTAAATAAATATTTTAATAGAGGAATAAATTGTTAAGTTGTGAAAGATAAGGAAAAACAAAATAAAATATATGATTATTAAAAACTATATAGGGGACAGTACTCATATAAAGGAATATCCTGTTTAGTTTAAAGGTAGAAATAGGTTATACTTAGTAAAATATATAGAGAGCAGCCCCAGACAAGCGCATAAAGGTCAAGCCTCTATGAAAGCAAATAATTAATTCAATATATATATACAAATATGTAAAGAGAAATAAAATTTGGATCGCTTAAGGTTTGTGTAGTCCTCCTTAGTACTAATTCCATTTGATAATATAGCCAGTTTTTGTAAGCAAAACAAATATATATAAATGTACATAAATCGTGGCGAACCCTTTTCAAAATGCTCACGTAAAGGTTCAATTGGGCAGCAACAGCTGTCAGAGCAGGTCCTTTAGCAATATGATAATGTGCATAATCCCCAAGCGGCGGCATGAGTGGCAAGCACTTGAGAGCTGAACACGCCTGATATCATAATTGCATTAATGTTGCAACCCGTCCGAGCTTGCCCCTTGCTGTTGCATTACACTAATTACCCAGAGACAAACAACTCAAGGTTGACATTTTGGCTGCGAGTTGCAGCTTGTGAGGTTGACTAATTGGCCGCCTCTTTGGCTGCTCTTCAGCTGGCAACATGTTGCTGCTGCAGCTGCCGCTGCCACTGCGTCTACCTGTGCAGCACGTTGGCACTCAATAAACGGCCATTAACTGCAACTACTCCGTCTACTTTATATGGCATGTACGTTGTCGCACCTTTAAAAAGGGCCAGGCTCGACAATGCAGCCGATTGCAGACGCGCCTCAATGTATGCTGCCACATATCATTAATCAGCTGCAACTAATATTGTGACTGGTTGCACTTGAAAGCGCAGCTGCCACCCCTTCAGCTGCGGCTCCCTCTGCCAGCTTCTCCCCTCATTCTAATTACTATGTTTGTGCCTACAAACCATTCGAGAGCAGCGTCTTCTAATGTGCTCCATTTTCATGAAGCCCGCCAGTTCTGGGAAACGTCTGAAGACAAACAGACAGGCCTTTGCCTTGCTCTTATCTACGTATCTTCCATTTAGTGTCGCAGTTTCAGTGGAAGACAACGCCGGGCAACGTTCATACTTTTGGTTCCGCCTCGAAAATTTAATTATCATTATGCCACATTATCTGCTCGGGGCACTTCTGCTTCAGCCTCTTGGCATTGATTAATATACGACATTTAACACATATTTCTATATATATATGCACATATATATATATATATATGTCTAGGCAATGGGCGTGTGCCTGTAGAGTTTAAAGATGCTCTGCAGATTTTTTTTCTAACTAGAATCAATTGCCAGGCAGATAAGGCACCCGAGCAGAGATTTTTACAGAGCAATCCACAGCTACTTTTTATCCTATTGAAAAGAATTTAAGGAATTTCTAGCATTTGTCAGTTTTTATTAAAAAACCAACTTATCCTAGCCTGAGCGAAAAGATTAACTGTTTCTGTTAGTTCTTTTGAAAAGAATACATGGAATTCCTTACAGTAGGTGCCCGCTTGTATAAATATTAGCAGGAAAACTTTTAGATGAGCATCCATCGTTTTTTTCTGCTTCGCTTGCAAGTTTTTCATATCCCTCAAATCCCGTCACTGCTCGTAAACGCGTACAACTCTCAACTATGCCAGTGTTGGTTAACAGCCAAGTGCAAAACCATTTCGAGCACCTTAATGCCAACACCAGCTGTTGTTTTATTCCAAGTAATTGTTGTTGTTTCTGTTATTGTGTGCCATTAGAGCCCAGTGTCCAATGCAAAGCGCATGTTAAAGAAGCATAAACAGAGTGCGACCCCCTAACCTGATGCCTGGCTTAAGCACTTACCCGAAATGCATAGCCGAAAACAAAAATACAACAAAAACAACAAGCAGAAGGAAGGGGCAAAACTTTTTCATTATTATTATTGCCCACGTTGCAAGATGGGCCCGCCGATATGACGGAGCGCCCCAGCGACAGAGACGACCCAAAAAACTCATCAGCATAATCAACAAAAGAGTGAAGCGTCGCAGAGAGAGTGAGAGAGAGAGAGGGGTGAAAGGCTGTGGGGGAGGCGCAGACATTGAGGCAATGTTGCATGCAACATGCACAAGCACAAGATTCGAGTGATTGTTGCCCGACAGCACGTTGAGAGTTGAGAGAGTTGTGTGGCAGTGGCAGGGACGGGCTGGGGCAACAAATGCAGTTGTATAGAATATGCACAAGACAATAATAATAATAGTCATAATAATAATAATAAGAATAATAATAATAATAATTGTTGTTGTTGTCCGTCAAGTGGACTCTGATGAGCCCAAATCGCTGTAGGGTATTCAGCGTGTAGGGTGCAGGGTCGGCAGTTGTAATTAGTGGAAAGTCGAGTGTGCATCCTGCTCCACATGAATGGCTAACTCTCCTCTTCTATTTGGGCTGCCTCGCTTGATTCAGCTCACATGTGAGCTAACTGAGCAGGGCATGGGCAGCTTATCAGCATGCAGATCCATCAATTTCCAACTGCATTCATTATCTCAAGCATTCCACATACGCCATCGAGCTGCCCCTTCGCCCTTGTCGAAAGAGACCGAGCTTGATAAATTATTTGTTGACGTGATTTGTGTACAGACCAAGGCGATGCGATTCGTTACGTTTCGATTAAATTTCTAGACTTTTGTTTTGGTTTTGTGCTCGTCCAGGGTATTTGGCTGCTTATGCAAATTTATGTTTGACGCAAATGAAAGCAAAGTTGTTCGCTTTTCACATGTTTATTTGGCACCCGACAGATGCTTTCTACACGATTAACACTGTCCGACAGATTGATGTATGTGCTGATATTTCGATATCTTGTGCGATTTCCAATGCGTTTCTTGGCAGCTGCCGCAGCAGTAAATCAAAATTTCCTCACCCCAAGCTATGAAGTTGATCCTGAAAGTGGTTTGATAGCAAAGGAAATGTGTGCTTGCCTTTCATTTGCTTATAAGACTCGCTTTGCCATCTTTAAGTATGCGCAACTTTTTGTCCTAAATGACTGATTGACCCATCGATTAGTTGATTGATGAGGAAAATACACTCCAAGCCCTAAACTAGGTAGCTGAACTACTCACAATAATTACGTACTTGAACAATTTTAAGAAAATATCAAATGTAAAAGTGGAAAATTGGTGAAAATGCTTGTTTTTTGTTTAAAATAAATATAAATTTTACCAATTTGCACACGTGATGGTGGAAAATAGGTGGAAAACGTTTGTATAAACCTCTTTCTGCTTCTCACATCGTCTGCCTTTAAGTTTTTTAAATATCTATATCGTTTACGAAAAATATTACGATATTTTTTGTGCAATATATATAAATATTTTTAATTTTTATTACATATGCAGTCAAATAAGGAAGTCAGATAAGGAATTTTAATCATTTTCACATGTGATGGTGAAAAATGAAAGGAATGCGCCCATAAAAACATATTTTTTACAGTCGTAATACAGCGAAAACCCTTATGCTTCAAAGATCTTAGGAATTTGTTGTGCAATATATAAATATATATATTTTTGAAATTATTACATATGCTTATGCGCTCGCTTTTCAGCAAAAGCAGCTAATATTTCAGTTAAGTTATATTGTTATGCCCACTCCCCCGCCTGCAATCTTTGAGATACATTTACAGCGCAATTCAATTGCAACTGCCTCAAGGGGCTGGCCTTTAATTAAATGCATTAAAGCTGCCATACATACAGTATAGACCATATACGTTCGCCTCTGACGTACTGGGGAAATATAAAAATAGTTGCATTCACTTGGTGGGCTGCTCAAGTTACATGGGCTAATGTTGTTACAGAAAGCTCTAAAGCTTAAATTAGACTCAATTGTTTATAATTCTCAGAGTATGGTCGCGACTGTCAAGAGTTTTCAAGAAGTTGTCAAGTGCTTCCAGTTGTCGGGCCACTCGAGGAAGTGCCCAGCCTTCAGCTCGCGATCTCAATCTCGATCTCGATCTCAATCTTTGGCTTCAACTCGACGGCTGCATTTGAGGTTTATTGAGAAACTGGTTGGGTCTACGCTGAATTCACATCCACCCGCTAAATTCACAGAAACACGCGAGTTAAGAGCGGCTCCTCACAGCAGGTTTCGCGTCTAATTAATGCAGTTCAATAAAAACTGAATATATTTCTGTATTTTTTTATATATAGAGTTGTATTTTTTTTTTTTTTTGGGTCGTTGTCGCGCCCTTTTAGACTCACATTTTTTGCATAAATACATAAATATGGTATATTTTATCATGCATTCATTTATGAATTCTGCGCCGATAAACGCGCGCTGATATGCTCGCAAGGAGCCGAAGATTTCATTTTCTTTAAAACCAGAATTTCATCGATATAAATAAACAATAAAAATGCTTTTTATGACGTGCACAGTGTGATGTCAGCTTTTGTATTTGCTATGGAATAATATTTTATAAATATGCAGATTTCGGACTTTCAAGATCTTGGCACACCTCGCAAATAATTATATTCACATTAGCTTTGACTGCGTCTGCCCTGACACCTCTTCGGTAGCTTAAAACTGATTCAAATTGAAATAACAACTCGACCCAATTATATTGTCTACAAGAGCGATGCCTCTAATGACTAAAAGCCAGATACACACACACACACACACACACACGAGTTGTTGTGGCGTTTACAAGTGTTTTCATTTTTTCTGGGTACAATTTATTATTTAGCTGTGCCAATGTTGGTAGCAATGACTTCATAAGAGCTAAGTATGATTATATTTAGACGACAAACAAAATCCAATTAAATGAAACACAGCTTGTCTGAAATAGAAAAGAACAGAGAGCTATTATTGCAATTATTCGTGTCGGATCTAGTGATAAACCCAACAGATTCACACTTTAGCCTAAGATGCGCACAGAATTAGACGTAAAGATATCCATAGGAAACCATAAAGATACTCTGTACAGGTAGCTCTAACACACATATTTTATAAAACAACAATTTAAATAATAACTGAAATTCAAATAATAATTTAATTGCAAGCAAAACCGACTGTAGCACTGCTGTTAAACTCGTAATGGCTCGCTGCAAGAAGCATTTCTGAAGTATTTCAAAGTAAACGATTAAGAAACATAAAACAATTAAATGTAATTTGCATGTTCCTGTTGCATATTTCATAAACAGAAACTCTGCACTTCTCTCTTGAGTCAGCCTTGGGGGGAGCTGTCACTTGGCACAGCGCAAAGCTACTTAGCAATGCAGTTGACAGCCTCAGTTTGATTACTTTTTGCGTATTTTTGTGCTTTAATTCTCAACCAGTTTTGACATTGAATATTTAGAATTTCATATTCTCGGTTTTGTTTTGTTCGCTGACACAGTTGCTGGCAATAAATTTGTTTTTGTTGTTTGTCAACAGTTTGACAGGCTGGGCTTACGAGCCAAAGCAAATGCCGAATATTTATGCATATATACATATATATATATATATATATATATATAGTTGCTCAGCTTAAGTCGGAACACATGTTGCTTTTGGTTTTGGGTCTTAAATTGTCAGCATTTTGTCTAAATTCATAATTCATTTCATTTCCTGAAAACATTTCTCGAATGAACGTTGTCTCTTCCATTTTGTGCGTTGGCTGATTCTCTTTTTTTTCTCAATGTTTTACTCCAATTTTTTTTCTTCTATTTCTCGCTGAATATTATGGCAATTTCCTAGTAAGATTTGGCGCGGCTGATAAGCTGCCACGACGTCTAGACTTGGGGCTCTCTGCAGTGGCAGCGGCAGCCCACAGGAAAAGGCACACAAAACCCAGACAGACGTCCGCGATAAGCCTGGCCCGTGTGCCCCAAAGGCACCCAGTGGCTGTCAAACTGTGACTTGTTAGCGAAAGTTGGCCGCTGGAAGCTGGCACAGGAAATTGCATTGAGCGCAATTTTTATTCGTTTTTTTTTTTTGTTTTCCTCATGCTGGCAACTTGCTTGACATTTGCCACACAAGACAATAGATGAAATTCCAGTGCAGCAGCTATCAAATGCCATTGCATATTACACAATAAAAACAATGAGCTTCAAGCAATCGGGCCCAAATTCAAAATGCAAAACAATTAGACGCCTACGTGACTTCACAGCCAAAAAAGCAGAAAAAAAAAAAAACGTTAGTCTGAAATGTCAAATTCGCATTTGAATTTGGCGGGCCTTGAGTTGATTTGTGGCTGTTGCATTATTGACAGGTTGGCGTTGCAGCCAAGAATTAATTTGATTTATACGCAATTTAAAGCGATCTACATTTTGACAAGCAGCGCAGCTCAAACTGTGGCGCAGCAGTTGCAGCTCATACACATATGTACATGTGACTTATACACTGCGACAAAATTTGTATAGTTTGTCTGTGTCATCTATATTTCTTTATTTATTGCGCGTATAATCTTTGTCATACATTTTGGGCAGCTGCTGCATGGCCATAGCTCAAACTTTTGTATCGCAGCTGCCACATAATGCGGCACAGTGCGTGTCAAACTGCAACGGCTACTGTGAGTCACATCTGATAATCCGCACGACATATTGATTGAATGCTTTTTGAGTAAATAGTTGGCCATGCGGGCTATTTGGTCGTGAATTTCTTAAAACAGTAAAAATATCTCCACTTTTTATCAAATATCTTCCGCACATACTTGGAACGCATTTATAGACAAGATAGGTGCCGATATTGAATCCCAGCTCTATTATCTAAATGCATCTTAGCAATAACAATTTGAGTATTATAGATAGATATGTTTTGGTGAACTATAAAGCTGACCTTTTCATAAAGTTTCTCGAACAGAACAGTTTCTATTGAATTTCTCCAACAGTTAAATGTAGTTTAACTGAATCCCTCGTTAAGGCCGCGCTCTATAAACCAGCCAACTTTCTCTGCCTTCAGCCTAGTGCCAAGTTTAATCGTTTCCTGGTTCTGCGACTCGTATACCCGCAGCATATCGTTTCCCTTCCCTGCGCTGCCAACTTTATGAGTTTTAGTTTTTTATCAACTGTTTGACACTTGGACTGGCAGAACGGGCACTTAGAACATATCTATAAGTACGACTCTGCTGTGCCGATGCCATGTGTTGGCTGGCGGCTGTGTTTGCTGAGACTGCAGCAGTTGCATGCCACATGCCAGGCACTTGTTGTTGTTGTTGCTGTTGTTGTTGTTGTTGCTGGTCATGCTGCTGTCAATTGGTTTGTTAGTTTGACTGCAGTCGTTGACACTTGAAAGGGAGCTTCAGTTCAGTTCAGTTCAGTTCGGTTTCTAGTTCTTGTTCTGGTTCTTGTTCTTGCGCTGAAACATGTCGAAACTTGCGGACTTTGCTGACTGACGGCTTGACTCATGCTTTTGTTGTTGCTGTTGTGCAATAACAACAACAACAAGAACAACAACTAGCAATTGCAATAAATAACAATCTTCTAATGTCATCAACACACACTCAAGCCTTTTGCTTGCTCTCTCGCTCGCTCACTCTCTCTCTCTGTTTTTTGTTTTTGTTTTTCGTTGTGTGGTGAGACATTTTAGCTGGCATTTGCAATGCACACACCCCCCCCCCCCCCCTCTGCTCACTTACGCTCGCCCCTTAACTCGTCAATCTCTCAGCTCTTGTTGCTGTTGTTTTATAGCGCAGCGTGAATTGGCTGTAATTGTTTTGATTGCAGTTCATGGCGCGCTCTCGCCCTCTCTCGCCCTCTCTCTTGCAGACAGTTACACTGTTTGAGTTCCAATAAACAGCAATTTTAATTGTTGCGGCTGTAAATTATTTCAACTTTGCCAATGCTCAAATTGCTGCGCATTGATGGAGTTATTAAAGAACTTCTGCTCCGGGAACGTCAACTGCAGTGGTTCGTAAATTAATGTCAGTTATTGTGCTGAAAAGACTTTTGCAGTTAGAAATTGACAACAAGATATATTTTAAGAACTTCTGAACAATTCCAATATAATAAACGAACTTTATTTTACTAAAGATTAATAACTGAGCTGAAAGAGAGAGAGTATGAAAGAAACTATTTGAATTATGGTTCATTTAGTGGTTCATTTCCTGTTCTGCAGCTCATTTATTGAACGAAGTTGACTCTGGGGGAACTTAATCTTAATTGATGACAACAATGACAACAATTGTTGTCATTTTATAAGTAGTTCATTTTATGGATTGTATTACGAATATACACAACTATTTTGAACGATATTTAATTTCTATTATATTCTATTTTGTTACATCTTACTTAAATTTATAAATATACCTTTGGGAAATTATGGTAGTTCTTATTTAAAATTGATCTCGCATTAATTGTAGTTCATTTATTCAGACTACAAATCGATATTTTTTATTAAAAAATAGTTAATCTGAGCCTTCCCAATAGCTCCCAAACTTTGCGCAATAGTTCGTCGACTTGACTTGTTTCCGCTTCAAACAATTGGCACTCTCTTTCACAACCTTGAGAAACTCTTAGCCCTTTTGTGCGTTGGCTTAAATGCTTTCAGCATGGTATTCAAAATCTGACAAGTCGTCGAATCCATTAGATACGCTCTATTGTCGAGTTTTTTTTTTTTTTTTGGCTGACCGTCAATCAAAAACCTCAGACAGTCCGATCACGTGAAATGGATGCTAATTGGGCGTTAATGGAACGTTCAAGCTGTAATATGGAAAAAAGAATAATACGTTTTTAGTTTAGTTTTGAGCCAGCCAAGCTTGGGGTAATCTATTAACTAGGCGTGGCACATGTGGCAAGTCCAATGGCAGCTGCAATTTGTGCATCGGAGTGCCACAATCAAGCATGATTGATGCAGCTTTAGTTTCCACTTTAAGACCAACCACCAGCAATGAGACCCCCAGCGTTGATTATAAATGAAATAAGCCTCGATTCGAATGCCGCAGCGATTAATCAACGTGCAAAGTGAAAGACACAAACATGAAAATCCAATGAAAAACCAGAGCTAACAATCGAAACCCAAAGTGAGCCCCGCATAGAGGCATCTGCCCCACGATGTCCGCTGCCAGCGCCAGCACTCGGACGCCGACATCGCCGCTCGCAGCGCCGCTCTACGATGGCTATGCCACGATACGCGCCCGCGGCCTGACCCGCTCCCGCTCCATACGTGCCGCCGAGGCCACCGAGGCAGCCGCAGCCGCCCAGCCGCACGAGCTGCAGCAGGCGGCGGGGGGACTGCGTCTGGCTAGCCAGCGCAAGCGCACCGTCTCGCTGAGAAGCAACTATAGCCAGAGCTCATCTGGGCACGGCGAGGAGATCTACGCGCGAGCCAAGCCCGTGCGCACGCCCACCATTGGCGATCTGGAGCCGATCTATGCGAGTGCAACAGCCCCAATTGCCACGTCTGCGTCCGGATCGGCGTCCGGTTCGGTTGTGGGCTTTCGGCCCTTGTCGGATGCATCCAGCTCCTCGGGCGGCGGCTCCATGCCCTGCGACTATCAGAGCGTGAAGAAGAACTCGCGCTTCTCGCTGGACTCGCTGCAGAGCAGCGCCACGCCCAAGACGCCAGACTACAATACCGCCGGCGAGGAGGAGCACATATTTCTGTACACCGCGCCGGCGAGTCCCAAGCGGCGGCTGGACAGCGGCCTGCGCAGCTCCTACGACAGCTCCGAGCGCGTCTGCTACTCGCCGCTGCCCAAGCTGAGCTTTGATATGCAGGAGCGCGACAGCAGGCGGGCCACCCTGCGCCACAATTCCGTCAGCTCGACGGGCAGCCGGCGACCCATGACGCTGTCCCTGTCGCTGACGGAGGCGCCACCACGTTCGCCCACGGGTCTGCCGCCGCCGGCGCCTGTGCGCCGCGAGAGTCTCTATGCCAAGCCAAAGATCTATGCGACGCCCACACGGCCGCCGACCACCAGGCGGCTGAATCTGTACGAGCTGCCCATCGTGACACAGCGCAGCAACAGCACCGAGCTGCTGGAGCGCTCCTACACCAGCCAGAGCCTGGCCACCATCGACCAGGACGAGCTGCTGGTTGTGCCCAGTGCCATGCCCATGCTGCCCAGCGCCGTGGATCGGCGCTATCACACGCTGGGCCACATGCGGGTCAAGAGCATGGGCGCTGGCCTGCATCGCAGCCTGGATGTGCCGCCGTGCGGCTCCATGCTGGACATGAACGGCCCTTGGCGGCATCCACAGGGAAACCACAAGTCAGCTGGCAACATATATGCCACCGCGGAGGCGGCTGTCAGCGATCTGAATCGCCTGGCGCCGGAGTATATGGATCCCCTGGACTTCAAGATCGGCTGCCAGACAACGCTGAGGAGCAAGCCGTTGATCCCCTGGTACGAGCTGGCCATTCGACGCGACTTCAAGCGGCAGTCGTGTCCGCCCATGAGCGGCGGCGTGGCAGGAGCTGCCCTGACGTTGCCCTCATCACCCCAGCTTAATGAGCAGGTGAATAAATCAATCAATAAATCAACAATATCGATTGCCTTAAGTTATCGATAACAACAATTATCGAAGCGAAAAAGAGGCTAGTTATTTCGAAATTAAGCTTATGCCAATATATAAGTTGCATTGACAGATATCGATAACACATCATATTTAAAGATTTCGATAACCCTTTGCCGTGTATAGACAGTTATCGATAACACATAATATTGAAACTAGGGCTGGACTATTTATTCGGTAAACAGATGACTGTACTTACACTTTAACTAAAAGGTTTAATTCAGAAAATGTATATACTAAGAGAATTATTTTCTTCAGGCCAAATAACATCGCTTACTATTGCTGTATGTTAACAAGTGCTCTATCCAACATATCGATAAATATCGATTAGTTTCTAAATAGCTATGAATTTGTTTTAAAAACAAATAGGTAAAATCCGCATGGTTCAGTTTTTAATTATAGAATACATATAAAATTCGCATTGTTGTCTCCAACTTCAATGGAAACAATGTCAGCTATGTGCTGGCTATCGATACTGCAGCTGCCGGGCCAAGCTTGGATGCAGCCAGAGAAATGCAGCAGCATTTGGCCAACAGTTATGCCAAGTGGCATGTTCCTTGTTCCTTGTCTTGCAGCAGGCGGCATACCCCATCCGGCTTTGGCATTACAAATGCAAGCCGGCGCATAAGGCAAAGCTATGCGAGTGGCCAACGTCCACTTTTTCACCTGTCCAACTGTCCGACTGGCCAACTGTCCGGCTGTCCGGCTGTCCACGCGTCCAGTTGTCAGTTGCCGTTAGACGCGTTTGCCCACTGATTGATTTAATAAAACTTGCATGAGCCTCGTCCGCTGAGCGCGTCGTGCCTTTGGGCGCGGGCAGTTCAGCATATTAAATAAATGAGCCAACGTCTTGGGCACGTATCGCAGATTACAGTTTGGGTAGCACTGGGTGCTGCCTGATGGTAATCCTGCATCATACGCTGGCAGCTCACCTAAGTCTGTGCAGCCAGGCCAACAACATCTGTTGGCCATGTCCAAAACCGACGACCTCATTCGCAGAACAACACGCAATTGATATGTTGTCCACGAAGAAATCGGCTTCGCTTTTGGCCCGGACCACAGCTGGCAACTTCCCCGCTCTCCCTTCAGTTCTGCAGGAAAATAGTTGAGTTTGAGCTAAGCAAAAGTATCAGATGGGGGCAACACAGGTATTTAAAAGGTCTCTGCAACTTGCCTGCTCTCCCTACAACTCTAAAAAAATTAAAAACACAAAGTGCTTAAGCTCAACAAAAGTATCAATGAGACAGCCATTCAAACAATCCAAAGTCTCTATAGAATACAAATACCCTTTGTTACTTGTACGTCTATGAGGTCTACCGTTTCAATATAAAATGCGTATTCCTTAATTTTATTAAAGAGTTTTAATAGTATAATATTGCATTTTATAATAAAATACTTCGAATATGTAAACTTAATACCTTTGCGAGACTTAACAGTTTTCGTAAAATTCCTCAAAATCATTATACCCTGTCTTACACATTTTGAATGCGTGCAGGGTGTAATTACAGTTTTTCAGCAAAGCGCTATAGCACACACATGCATACATATGTATGTATGCATTGAGTCGTTGTCTTCGACTCAACGACACTTAATGCTGCTTTGTGCACGTGTGTATCCATTCACATGTGCTCAGAGCGGCAGAGCAAACCGCTCTCTCAAGTTCACGCTCTCCGTGTGCACACGCGTTCTTAGTCAAAGTAAAGACTTTTGCAGATCAAAGCAAAGAACAGCCTTTGCCTATGTGCGCCTGGTATATAGAGATGGCCTTTACATTAACTCGGACGCGTGTCGGCGCCTGCCATCGTCATGATTAAAGTCTTAGTTCAAACTTGCTGATGTAGTTTAAATGAAAGTACGAATTTATAGTTTATTGATCAATGTTATAAAAATACATAAAATACACTACTATTTAATTACATATATATAGAAAGGCATAAATTACGCTGCATATAATATAAGTTAAGACTGCTTCTAGATAAATTACCCTTATGCGACGTCGATTGCAATTAAATATCCCATTTCTTATAAATGACCAAAGTTGAGAAGAGGCAGTCAACATTATTTTAAGCACTGCACAAATAAGTTAGATTGCGCACTATACAAAAGGCGAGAACTATGACAGAGTGTTATTAAAGCTCACGTAAATTTGCCGTCCCTAGTGGACAACTCTTTTCTACTCATTTTATTACAATAAAAACAAGCGAGCGGAATAGATTGAGAGATGTGCATAAGTACCATAACAAAGGGAGAATTACAGTTTTGCCCACCAAGCAGGCATTGCGCACTTTTGTACATACTTAACGCAGGCAAGCAAATTGCTAGCAGCGTGAAAGAGATGGCATTCTATCGTGCTGCACGCGTCTTTCAGTTTTACGCCTTATCTGCGAGTGCACTTTCCTAGTCAAAGTAAACGGCATTTGCATTTGCAGATCGAAGCAATCAACAGCTGGCGATTATGTTCGCCTAGTAAATAGAGATGGCACTTTAGTCTCCTTTAAAATCAAGAGGTGGCTGCCAACGTCATAATTAAAGCCAAGCAAGGTATATTTTTATAAATATAATGTCACACTCAAGAAATACAGCTATAGAAAAGCTTATTATGTTATAAATATATTATATATATATATATATATATATATATATATATATATATATATATATATATTATATTTGCTTATCACGACCTTTGATTGCCACCAAAAAATTGCAGTCTTAATTTTAAACAAAAAAGGCAAAAGTGTGTCACTTCTGAAATCAAAATTGTTTGATATCAATCAGTTCTATAAACTCTTACGACTCCAGAAATATATATCTTTCCAAGATCGGACTTTATTTAACCGAGCTAATAGCATTTATTCGAATTAAATGGCTAAGTTATGGCCGATTTTATATTTTTCAGCCAAATCTTCCATGTAAAATCGACGCTGTCCAGGCATCACTATTTCGGAGCTTTTCTCTTATTATTTTTTTTGCAACAACCACGTCAATGCAAGCGAGCGAAACAGATTAGCGAATGTGCATAAATATCAGAACAAAAGGAGAGTTACAGTTAATTCGCCGAGGTGCCATTGCGCACATATATACATATGTAACAGGCAAAGCGAGATGGCAAGATCATTCCATTCTACTCTGTTGGGAGCTGCCTTTGCACATTTAGTCTGAGTCAAATTAAAAGGAAGACAAATACCAACTGCGGATTATGCTCTCCTAACATTTGGAGGTTGCACTACGCTGTATTTATGGCGGATTTTTCTTCCTTTCCCAGCAGCCACTCCCGCTCGTTGGTTCCCAGTTGACATTTATATCCTTGGTCATACCATACCATAGATATAGTCCTGGTAAACCTAAAGGACCCGATTCTAGCAAAATGCGCAAGAATATGGTCAAGAAATATGTATGATTTTTCTTTTAGCCGCCCCCAGAAACAGCTATGCCCCTAAATGGTTCTTAGTTGACTATCATATCCTTGGTTATACCATACCATTGATATAGTCCTTGGGAACCTAAAAACGCAGAGTCCTGCAAAATTTGCACCAAAATGGTCCAAAAACATGTATGCTATTTCTTTCAGCAGCCCCTGTACATTGCTGCAGCTGCAGCTTCTGCTAAATACCCGTCCTTACAGCACTCATTTAACATGATCTGTTACTTAACATAACTCATTTTAAATGAGTTAAATTTCCGCCCCGTGCGGGTATGCAATGAATTTTTTTTTCGAAGATTTCGTCTACCTGCTGGGCATTTATGTTCGCCTGGTATTTCAGTCAATTTTTAGTACAAATCTTGCGACCCAGCCGGCGACGAGCGAGCCCCTTTCGGGTATGCAATGAAAATTTTCAACCGCTGAAATTTTTTTGCTACCTTCTGGTCAATTATGTTCGCCTGGTACTTCGGCTGAATTTTAGAAAAATCTCGGCAACCAACGGACAGATTTTTAACGACCGTTAATTTTTGAATTTTTTGCAATCCCTTATACTTTGGAAGTAAATAAAAACAGGAATTTGTTAAATAATTATAAATTAATTATTTATTATTGTTTAAATTAACAAATTTGTTGTTTTTACATGTATTTTCGATTTTATGTTAAAATGACTATATCTAGCTTAATATAAGCCCGATTCTGGCAGGAGTAGCCTTGTTGGATTCGTAGAAATCCTTAGAATTGATTAGAGTCCTTAAATCCTTCAATCTGGAAAGATAAAAGACACATTTACATTAAAATTGTCACGACACATATAAGGTCATTTAGAGGATATAAATAGCCATAACTCGGCCATATCCTTGCAGATTTTCAAAGGACACGGTGCGTTAGGATCGTGGAGACATACTCCATCGAACTGCATTAAAACATTATGGGGTCATCTAAGAATCCTGGACTTGGTAAATTTTCAGTCGCTGGCCGCAAGGAAAATTGCCCGAATTCATACAATTACAGTAAAATAGCGATATCTCTGAAACTAGAAGGACAATCTTGATGTCCTTTGGCCAGATGGTAGTCCTAGTCAATACAATTTTTTTGACACATGACTCGCCAGGATACGCCAGGATATGGCCGAGTTATAAGCTATTTTTGGTTTATAAATTTGTCCTTAAAACATTTTTGTCTGAAGGACTTTCGTCCTTTGGGTTGCATATTCGTAAATGGGATGATGAGGGCTATCTACTGTCCAAAGGACATCCCGATAGTCCTTCAAATGGCGAAGTTAGTTCCGATTTTTTCAATTTTTGGCCATTTCCTGACTAAACCCCTATAAAAAATTTTAGTGAAATTTTTTGTCGAATCCTGGAAATCCTTGAATGCCAATCGATAGTATTGCTTCCCACGAGTTCAAAAAAGTATTTCGTTCGGATATCCTGCCGGATTTGGCCAGGATATGGCCATAAAAAGAATGTCCTTTTTAGAAAAGTGGCCGTATATCGGAAACCACGAGGACGATTTGTATGTCCTTTGGCCAGTTTGTAGTCCTAGTTCATACCATTTGTTTAACACAGGATTTGTCAGGATCCGCAAGGATTCGGCTGAGATATAGCAATTTTAAAATACAAAATATATGTCCTTATATCTTAGTGATTAAAGGACCTACGTCCTTTTCATTATATATTCTTAATCGGCAAAACAAGGACATTCTGATGGTCAAAGGACTTGCCGAAAGTCCTTGAAATGCCCAAAATATGGCCAGTTCTGTAAAAGTATCCTTTTTAGAAAAATAGCTATAACTCGACCATATTCCCTCAGATTTTTAAAGGACATGTTGCGTTTTGATCGTGGAGACCCACTGCATCGATCTGCATTTAAATATTATAGGCTTGTCTAAGAATCATGGACTTGGTAATATTTGTGCCGATGCGCTAGAAAGTAGACTGAAAACAAAATCCTTAATATCTTGAAAACTACAACAACGATTTTGATGTCCTTTGGCTAGTTGATAGCCCTAGTCCATACAAGTTGTTCTACATACAACTTTTCAGGATTCGCAAGGATAGGGCCAAATACATCATATATTCTCTACAGACAAATGTCCTTTTATCTTGGCTATTCGAAGGACTTTCTAGTATTTCTAAACTTATACTTATATGCACGGATGAGGATTATGGATTCGCCAAAGGAAATCACGATAGTCCTTGAAATTTAGAGATTGTCCTTTTATAAAAATAAGCATAGCTCTATCATATCCTTATGGGTTTTGAAAATTCTCAATGCAATGGGCTTGTTAGGAGCAACTGAATCGATCTGCATTGAGGGTTATTGGGAGCTGGCCATTGTCGGCGGAGTGCAATACATGCGCAGTTAAAATACCAAAACCATCTCGCCAAGTTGGCGGTGTTGTTCGCCTGAAAAAGTAGCAAAATGTAAAATGAACTAAAATACCTTCAACTTATGCTCTTACCTGGTAAAACAGCGAACAAGCTGATGAGGTGCTTTTAAAGTAGTTCGGAGCCCGTGGCCTCACCGTGAGTGGGAGTTGGCCTTCTCAGCGAGTCCTTTGACCAGGGCAAGGGGGCGAAGATGCGCAAGCAGGCTGCAGGCTGCGGAATCACGGGAAGGAGAGCAATACATCCGCAGTTAGAACATCAACCCCATCCACGCTTAAGTTAACTGAAATGGTTGGATATTGTAATATGAACTGAAAGACCTTTAATTTATGCTCTTACCTGGTAACAGAGCGAACGGCTTAATATAGCGCTTTTGTATTGAGTGCAAAGTAGCTCAGAGCCCGTGGCCTCATTAACGACGGGAGTTGGCCATTGTTAGTAGATTCTTTGGCCACGCTAAGGAGACGAGTGAAAGCCAACTGAGCCGCGGCAAAAGGGCAAATTTGTCCAAAAATCGCCTGAAATTGTAGGATAATGTGAAATTAACTGAAAGACCTTGAACTTATACTCTTACCTGGTAACAGAGCAAACAGCCTAATGTAGCGCTGGTGCAGTCAATGCAAAAGATAACTCCATTCAGAGATGGATTCGTCGTTCTTCGCATATAGAATGAATTATTTCTTGCAGCAGCAGTCTAGCAGTCCTAGAATGGCAGAGAAGTCAGTTATATATAGAAAACATGTTTGAAGTCAAGTTTGTAAACAATCACAAGAGGAATCTTTTTTTGGCCCACAAGTCCATGCACAAATGCGGCAATTGCGGGTCCAATCAATGTCAACTTTCAAAGCAAATAAAGTTGCCAGATAAGCCGCTTGTCGAGTACATTTAATATATTTATTTTTTCCGATTTGGCGCTTTTTTAAATCGGGTTTTTATAGATCTTTTTTTTTGGCTTAGCAAATGGCAGCGAGTTTTAAAGCGTTTTTCATGTTTATTTATGAGCAGCCGAGGCGCCGAGGAGCTCAACAGCTGCCAATTTAAGTTGGTAACTCGAGACGAGAAGCGGCGAGGCTTTAAATGAAAAGTGAAATTGGTAGTTTGATAGCTTGGCCAGATTGTTGGCGGGCGTGTGAAACGATCACGAGTGGCACGATCATAATTACAGTTTGAGCAGCACTGTGCCCCACTGAATGGCTGACCACAGCCGGTTCACTGGTTCAATTAGATCAAGTTGAATGTCAAATGCTGATTGCCTTTAATTGATAGCATTCCATACGAAATTAACATATTTGGCAATAGCCGAAGAGAATGCCATCATCAAAAGCTGATTGATGTGATTTTGATTGATCAATCAAACGCAATATAGCTCTATTAATTGTATTACATAGGTAAAAACTTGACTGTCAATTTATCAAATTTATTGAATGTCAAATTTTGCAAATGAATCAAAACGAATCGCTATGCCTTGTAGTCATTGTTATTTAACAGAAATAGACATGTGGAAGATAATAAACAGAAGACTAATAAGTGAATATGTATGCGAGTTAGTCAGACATTAACTCTTACTCTTAGTTGCAACAGTTTTTTGTTTAAATACAATCAACTTTACAAACTCAGTTGCCTTTTATAAAATAATTTTAAAATAATTAACACGTTCACCTTAAACTCGCAATTAGTGCCATATAGCAACAATTTATTGCAATCGCGTACATCTGTCAACTTGAGCACTCTTTTAGTATATTCCAAGCTCTTCTTTTTCGCTTGTTCTAATGCAAGGCTGCTGCTCTAGTTTTTTAGCAGTAGCCCGACTGTATCGCAAACGTCTCATGCATAATTAATAAACAAAATTTTAAAAAAACTGTAAATAACGCCGACAAATGCCAACAAATTGGCAAGCCAATGAATGGGTTGCTGCAGAGCTCGACTGCGCTTAAGTAACTCGTTAGTTTTTATCTTTTGGCATCGCTTATTAAAAACAATTTCTGATAAACGAGATGTGGCGATTGTGTATAGTGACAGCCAGGCGGCTGCCCGACCGACCGACGGCCTGTCTGCACATGCAACTTACATACATGTATGTATATATATATATACTTATATGCATTATTTGTATCTGATAGATACTCGTTATAATTGCCACAAGGCAGCCCGCTGAGCGCTCACTCAATGACTAACTGACTGAATGACTGACTGACTTACTGAATGACTTACTGCCTGGCTGGCTCTTTCTTGAGTTTTGGCGGCTTGTTTTTTGTCAAAGGCAACATGACAGCAACACCTGATCTATGCGCAGTTATTTGGTATCTTTTTTTGCTTGTGCTATTTGGGGTTTTTGGTTTTTTAACATGGTTTCTAAATTCTTGGCTGCAGTGGCAGCCTTTAATTTATGACAAATACAATTTGTATCTGCTTAATTCATAAATATTTATTTGAACAAGCCAGGCCAGGCCTCGGTTCACAAAGAGTCACAGGTGTCTAAGCCGAAAAATAAAAAAAACGTAAATAAATAAACCGAAAGCCAGCAGAGGAGAAAACCTGTTTGCAGTGCAGCTGAAACTCGTTTCGGTGCGCACTTTTAATAGAGAGAAAAAAGACAAAGACAAAGACTTCGACGCTGATGAAGCTGTTCAGAGGGTCCACAGGTCGCAGGACGAGCGCGTCTGTTTGACAGTCTCCCCAAGGAAATCAGCGCTGGCAGCGAAAGCAAACTCAAACAAACTCGACAACAAAACCAGAATCAAAACAAACAACAAACAACAATGGACAAACAGAACGCTGAAGATGAAACTGAAGACCTGCGACTGCCCTTCCGATAAAAAAGACGAATAAAGTTTTTACTCTGCCTTGTCGAATCGAAGTTTGTAAATATTTAAAGCAGCACGCCGAAAATTGAATACACTCGACAGGATTAAATACCGAAGCTTAACACCCCTTGGCTGCGAAGTTCCTTTGGTTATATATTTTATCTTGTATGACAAATGTATGTGATATAGATATATCTATCTGATCTGATACACATATATATCAGTGCTTTTTGAAATGCTTAGCACGTTTCGTAAGAATATTGGAATACTCTCCGTAAGGGTATAAAAATCAAAGCATTAAAAACTGGTTGCTGGACTAAGGTCTGAGGTCTGAGGTCTGATGTCTGAAATGTGATGTCTGAGGTTTCTGCTTCTCCATGAGTTTTATTTTTAACACACACACAATCGCATATGGATTACTTTTTGTTGTAATCCTGAACGTGTGTCTTTTGTGGCTTCCGGTCTTGAAATCGAATAATCAATGAAACACCAAAAAAAAAAAAAAAATAAAATTAAAAAAAGAAAACAGAACAATGCACACTTCAATGGACATTGATCGTGTCGCTCTTTAAGAAAAAAAGACAACTCATTCCAGAAGGGACGCGGAGTGGGAAGGGGGAGTATGGAAAGGGGAACTGGGCTGTAAGTAGGAGATTTACAAGTGGAAATGCTCAAGTTGTTGTCTTTGGGGGAAATTGACTCAAATGGGGATCTTAAGCGATTGTAAATTAATGACTGGAGGGTCTTATAAATGGGTTTCATGTCAAGTGGTGGGGATATTAGAGCTAAATGCACAAATATGAGAATTTTACGATTGAAGAAACTAAAAACATTTGCTTTGAGTACAAAACTCAATTGGAAATGAAATGAAAACTTCCATTTTCGTTGTAAATATTTCGTTTGCTTGCATAATATATTTATCGATGCAGCCTGTACAAATTCTTAGCTTGAATTATCTATTTGGGCTGCCTGTTATCGTATCTGTTGTGCAAGACCAATCCTTAAAAACCCGCGAGTAATTTATAATTAATGTCTACATATTCTGTAAAATGCAGTTAAAATTGACAATCTCTTTCCTTTTCTTCCCATTGCAGGTAAGTGACCGAACTCAGATCAATTTCAAGCACACTTGGGGGTATCGTAAGTAGTTGTTCTGGCCATTAGCCAAATGGCAAATTTATCTAAGCCACAAATTTGTGCAATGCCGCGAAATTGCAAAGCGCAATCGCTGAGAAACGAGAATTGAGAAGCTTTGCAGCTATACAGAGAAGTCTTGTGCAAATAATGGAAACTACAATCTTTGTCTTTCACCAGCCACTGTCCAGAGTTCGATCTCTGAGGCGGCTCAAGATCAAAGACTGTGCCTGTGCCTGTGCCTGTGACTGTGGTCCCGTGTGGGTCCGGCGTGTCTGTGGTGCCGTTTCTCTCACTTCGAGCATAATCCAACTGCCAGCTGCCCCTCTGCCTACGTCTTTCGCTCCCTCTCTCTCCTTCAGACAAGATCTTAATGATGATTTGCTATTTCTGCCGCTGCTCACGGCTCTGGCTGCCCAGTCGTAGCTCGTCCAAGTGGAAACGATGCGCATGTCGCATCTCTGGCTGAGTTCAGCTTTGGATACAGTCATCTCAGTCGTAAACAATCGCATTGGATTAGTTTGTTAATCAGTTTATTATGTGGCGGCAACTGTGTTGTGATCAGGATAACCTGGCCAAAGGCAAACAGTTTTTGAGGCGTTGCCAAATAAAATGCAAAATAAACTGATCGGCAAATGGCAAAGGAAATCAATGAGAAATTCAGAAATAAAGATATGTGAAACCTTTCGAGAAATATTAATTAAAAGTCTGCCGAAACTTTTTTGAGCACAATATTTGATTTCAACTTAAGATCTATATCAAAAGAGTCTCAACCGTGGACACTCTCTTCTGCTAGCACTGGCGATTACTGTGAAGGCGATAAGATTGGAAAGTGTAATTACCAGAACTAACGCCCGCAAATATCTTATCTTATCTAATGCAGTGGCCACTCGCGATTATATATTGCGTTATGAAAAACATTTATATATATTTTTAGATTAAGTGCCTGCACTTATCTACCCCATGCTGCATACTTCAAGAAAACTATTCATTCCATTAGCTTGGGCCGTCTCTGAAAAGCTTGCTTTTTAATTTTCAGTCATAATTCGCAGCAGAAATCAATCATTTTAACTAGGAAGATGTGTTTATCTTTGGCACAGGGTCAAATTGATTAGACCTCTGCGCATTTTGCGACTTGAAGCAGCTGAAAAACCAGAAGAAAAAAGTTGAAAATTGGCAGCTGGCTTGAACCTGCGACCTTCATTAATCATTAATTAGACAAACGCCCGCACTTGATGCCTGCCAGTGGCTGTCAAACTTTCACTGTGCAATGCTTGGCAAATTTCCAATGCCACGCCCCCCACCAGCCTGCATAATAAATCGCAAAGCAATGACAACTGTTACACTTCCTTCGCAGCATCTCGGCCAAACAAATGTCAAGTGTAGATGCAGTTGCAATTGCTGCTGCAGTTGCTGTTGCCGGGGCATAAATCATTTGAAAAGGTCAAAGTGCACACGCCTACGTGGCATGCTGCTGCCAGAGGCAACACATGTGTGCCCGATGTCTGCAACAGCAATTGTCAAGTGGTTGTCGCTGCCGCAGCGACAACACCATGATTTATGCACGCCAGCAACATGAAACAGTTGCTGTCGTTGTTGCCGGCGACCTACTTAAGCAACTAGACACTAACTATGCAGCTAATCGAAGGCCGCTGCCTTATCAATAGTTGACTGTTATCTAAAGCTGATACGCAGGCTATCAGCAATGGCAACTTGTTAAAATTGGTTCAGCAAAGTTGCTGACCAAAAACTAAAACCAAGCTGCCAAGTAGTTGTTGCTGCTGCTGCGGCTGTTGCTTTGGTTGCTGCTGCCATTGAACTTGAACTTTGTGCTGTGCTGTCTGCAAATTGCAAGCAATAAATTAGGCAGCAGCAACAATAGTAACAACAACAACAATAACAACAACGGCAACATCTCACGCGCCAGCAACTCTGACAGTCGAATTAAAGTTGGCAACTTTTGTTGCTGCTGTTGCTGCTGCTGTTATTGCTGATGTTGCTGCTAAAGTTGTTTAGCATACGGAGCCCTACACAACCGACTTTCCATATGCCATTCACTCGCTGGCTCTATCCCTCCCTCTCTCTCTCTCTCTGTCTGTCTGTCTCTGCCTTTCTCTCTCACTCACCCTCTCCCTTTTCGCTAACATTGCCCGTCGAGGCGTAACGCGTTTCTTTACGCTCCGTTGCCGTCGCTGTGCTAATGAAGTGCAGCAGCAGCAACAACAACAACAACAGCAGCAGCAGCAGCAGCAACTGCAACTACAGCTGCAACATTAGCAGCAATAGCAACATTGCAGACATTTGGCCAAAGCCATACAGTTTGAGAGCTACTTTAAGAGTTGGGGGCAGCATGCAACAATTGCAAATATATTGTTGCTCTCTCTCTCCCTTGTAGCTGTTGTTGTTGTTCTAAATGTTGCTGCTGCTGTTGTTTGATGTTCATTTGATGTCCTTCTGATTGTCGCTTTTCAATGTCAATTGCATTCGTTTCTCTTGTTTCAGCAATTTGGTTTTTCACTTTGCAGCTTGCATTTTCTATGAAATATTTGTCAGAGTTGCCAGAAAGTTGAATAGTTTGCCAGTTAATAAAAAAGTTTTGGCTCTTGAATACTCTTGAATATTAAACGCAATCAGCGCTACCCGCTGCTCTATAACTCAGTTTACATTTACATTATCATCAACATAATTAGCATGCGAAACATTTTGGCGTTAGACTGCGCTGACGTTGCCAGACTAATTAAATTATATCTTACGCTCTGCAGAACGTGCTCCAAACAACCTTTTTATTTTCGCCCTTGCTTAGTCGCTTAAGCCCCACATTAGAAAACCATGTTCTCGCTTCCTAACACCCAAAACCCAAGATCCTAGATAACCCTTTTCAGGGAGTTGCCACATGCCACAAAAGCAACTTGCCAACTTTTCACATTATTTCGTGGTGCCACATTTGTGAAGCCGCCTCACGTATTCAGGTGAAACATAAAAATTGATTACGGTGCGTATGCGTAACACGTGAGACCACAAATGAGGTGCTTTACATTTTAAAGCTAAGCACCTACTGCCCTGAGCCCGATATATATATTTACATATACCTTATAATATTGAGTTTTATAGAAATTTGGAGTGCCAATTCGTGCCGAAACTTGTGCAAAAGCAATTAAAGTCAGATATCAAACAATTTATCAAGATAGATCTGTTTTGAAGCTAGGCGTGGGGGCGTGGGGCGAGACTTTAGTAAAAACAGCAGCAAAATAAAAACGTTTAAAAATGAACTCAGCCTCAGCGGAACGGGCAATTCAAGTGCCGTCCTTGAACTCTGTGGACAAGTTGAGCTCTAGAAGTGGCCAATATTTTGTTTTGCTTTATTTCAAACCTATTTTTCCATTTTAAAGCCGGCCAATTGTGGTTGTTGTCGCAGTTGTTGCTGTTGTTGAGCGTGTCGACTTGACTTAATTTGCATAAGCGGCACGCAAATTAAAATGTGAAACGTGTTAGATGCTTATCAATAAACGAAACATAGGCACGTAAGACGGTAGGGGAGATACGAGAGATACGAGCGTTACGAGTCGGTTAATAACTAACTGCGATAGCGTTTAGTCAGCTTTACTTGGCTTACGACAAAAATTCAAATTCCTCCCATTTAATTAAAACGGGGCGTGACCGACTATAGATAGTCAAAAGACAACTGTGCGATGATATCATCCATGCATCATGTATTATTATTGATTTCCTATGAACTAACCGCACGCCAATGCTAATGTTGCGTTAATTAACAGAATTACCTGAGCATTCCTTACAGCTTATTGGCATATGCTAAGAGGGAGTAGCAACACACAAAATAAATTTCTATTTTGAAATAAGCAGTAAGCAACTATTAGGTAATCTTTCAACTTAATCTTGCTAGAAAGCATTCTAAGTACTTTAATTGGGATACTTAAGTAATTTCCATAAATAATATTTCCAATATCAAATGACAATGCGAGAAAATGATAAAGGGCAGTTGGCTTGTTCCCCAACTCAATTACTTAATAAGTTCAACTGCAGATGCAACCCATTGGCATTAGTTGACTTCATCATTCACTTTCCCAACTCAAGACCTAATTCGCCCATTCATTCGTTGCCCATTGAAGCCACTTCAGCATTAGCTGCTGCTGCTGCTGCTTCCGGTCTTTTTTTTTCTTTTGCCTACCCTTGGCATGCCCTCACGTCTGGACAGCAAAGTGCAATTACAACTTCCGCGCTGAGTCATATTAACACATATATACATCTAACTTGACTATGCTCTGCTTGCAAAGTTAATAACAAGTATATTGGCTCGTCACAAGTCAAAGTGACCTTCTATTTGCTCGTATAAGCACAATCTATAGCACCTGGAGATGCCAAACCTTCATATTTACTCATATAAACTGCTTTATTGACTTGGGATTACAGTTTGAGAGTCGCTGCCCCTATTATTCAGAGAGAGGGAGAGGAAACGAGAGAGTATTGTGCAGTCGACTGCTAACTTCGTACTTGTTTTATACTTTAATAGCGCTCATTAACTTGAAACAGTTATTCGCCTGCTCTGCTCTAAACTTTCCTATGTTTCTCTCTGCGAGAATTAATGCCCTCACAAATGCAGCAGCTCGTTGACAAAATGAGTGCCGCCAGCGCTCCCAATGACCCATCGGCAAGCGGCAGCCATGGAGAGCGCGCCGGTCACGTCGCATCATAAAAAATCCAACCATGAACTTGCCTGGAGCTGGGCACAGGTTCTAATGCTTGTTTATGACGCAGGTGTCTGGACAGTCTGTGCTGTGAGGCAAGTTTTGAAAGAAGTTTTTAAAGCTGCGCTTAGAGGCTCAGGCATGAGGAGTCATGAGTCATGAGTCATCTCTGTCCAGGCCACCAGACACCAGTTGAGGAACCACTTGCATATCAAGCAGGGCTTAAAATGCCGTGCACGATTGTGACGTGCGGGTTGCATAGTACTTGGCAGGGGGCGTGGCGGGGAACGGGCCACTCAATTGTGATGATAAATTATTGATGCAGCAGGTACTCCATGCCCCCCCCCCCCTCCCTCCCGCCACCACCAGCTTATTTACTCGCTTGAAACCAATTTCCGAATTAAATTTAAAGCACTTTTTTGAACTTTTCGTATTAAAATGAATGCCAAAATCGCTGCAGCGATTCACCAAAAAGCTGATGTTTCCTTCTGTCTGCCTTTGTCAAATGAGAAATTGACGGTTCAAACCCAACTCATATTAGATCAAAGTTGTTCAGTAGCCCAATTATGAATTACTATTAACTTATAAGCAAGCGCGAAAATCCTTTAACTCTTCACACTTATTTCTTCAAGTCGAGCTTGGCTTAAATTTTAAGGTCAAACTATGTATTTGTTATAAATCAAGAAGTTTTTTTCACCGTGTTGCCTTCTACCCTCTATTTTGCAGGCGCATGTAGTTTCTGCGTTCGAGCAATCGTTAACCAACATGACCAATCGCCTGCAGCAGCTGACGGCGACGGCGGAGCGCAAGGATGGGGAGCTGACAGACATGCGGCAGACGATTGAGCTGCTGCGCAAGCAGTCCATCCAGGCGGGCCTGACCACCGCGCACATGCAGAGCATGGGCGTGCAGACGCAGGGCCAGAGCCAGAACGAGCTGATGCTGCAGCAGAAGCCGCCGCCAGTGCCCGTGGGCAATGCACGACCTGGAAATCCCAATGCCAATACAAACGGCAATGGCCTGGGCCTGGGTGTGGGTGTGGGTGGGGGTGGGGGTGTGGCCATGCAGCGACAGCACAGCACGGATTCGATGTGCTCGCTGAACTCCATCAGCTCGGGCTGCTCGGCGGCGCAGGATAAGAACAAGGCGAACAAGAAGAAGGGCTGGCTGCGCAGCAGTTTTACCAAGGCCTTTTCGCGCAATGCCAAGATCTCGAAGACAAGTCGCCATGTGGGACAGCATCATCAGCAGCAGCACGAGCACAGCTCCAGCAAGACGCCGCTGCCTAATGGACACGGACATGGACATGGACATGGACACGGACACGGACACGGCGAACCACTGGGCTTGGCCGCCTTGGCCACGCAGCCGGCACCACCGCTGCCCGTAGCGAATGCGTCCAGCAAGCAGAGCAGTCCGGCAAAGACGGTGACGCTGATAGACAATGCCAAGCCCATCGATGCCATTGAGCAGGAGGATCAACATGTGGTCGAGGATCTGAAGAAGCAGCTGCGCGAAAAGGATCTGGTGCTCACAGATATACGTTTGGAGGCGCTCAGCTCAGCCTCACAGCTGGAGAGCCTCAAGGACATGATGAACAAGATGCGCGCCGAGATGATGTCGCTCAAGCAGAATAACGAACGTCTCCAGAAACTGGTCACCAGTCGCTCCCTTGCCGGCTCCGAGGCTAGCCTGGGCCAGGCCATCAGCCCGAATGGCTCGCTGGGCGGTGGCGCCGGCGGCTCGGATGCCTCGCGCCGCTACTCACTGGCCGACGGCAATGCACGGCCACCAATGGAGCTGCCGCCACGTCTAACCGAAGAGCTGGAGGAGGATTGCATGCCGCCGGCACCTGCGCCGGAGCCACCGCCGCCGCCAGCGCCAGGTGCAGCGTCCGGCGCAGCGCCGCTCAGTCCGAACACACACATCGATTTGACGCCACCGCCACCTGCGCTGGAGGCGGCACAGCTGGGCAGCCCGGTGCATATGGCCAGCACCGTCGAGGAGCTGCCTGATGTGTGCGACGGCAAGAAGATAGCGATTGCCTGCTACTTGGGCCAGCCCGAATCGTTTGCCAAGTACTGCGAGGAGCTGCTCGAACTGGACGACTTCTATGCGAATGGCGCCATCATTGCCAGCCACGAGGCAGAGCAGGGCCAGGGCCAGGGGCAGCAACTGCAGCAACTGCAGCAGGGCGAGCGTCAGGCATCTGGTACGAATGAGTTTATCATTGCCTGCACCTACATCTCGGGCAAAACGACCTGGCAGAATCTAGACTATATTGTGCGCAAGTCCTTTAAGGATTATGTGGCACGCATTGATCCCGGCACCAATTTGGGCCTCAACACAGACTCGATTACATCGTATCATCTGGGCGAGGCGAAGCGTGGCCCTGAAATGGGCTTCCCGGAGCTGCTGCCCTGCGGCTATATTGTGGGCAATGTGAAGACCCTGTATATATGCCTACAGGGTGTCGGCAGTCTGGCCTTCGATAGCCTCATTCCGCGCAGCATTGTGCATCGATATATAAGTTTGCTAACGGAGCATCGACGCTTGATCCTGTGCGGCCCCAGCGGCACGGGCAAATCCTATTTAGCGCGCCGTCTAGCCGAGTTTTTGGTGGCACGCGCGGGCCGTGGTAACCCATCGGAGGCCATCGCCACGTTCAAGTGAGTTCCTTTCACGCATTAGCCAAATGCTCTGCTAATCCGTTTGCCCATTTGTTTGCAGCGTGGATCACAAGACCTCCAAGGACCTGCGGCAATATTTGGGCCACATTGCCGAGCAGGCGGCCATTGCGAATGGCGTCTCGGAGCTGCCATCTGTGATCATATTGGACAATTTGCATCATGCCTCCGCACTAGGTGATGTCTTCTCGTGTCTGCTCAGCGCCGGGCCGGCCACCAAGCTGCCCTGCATCATTGGCACCATGTCGCAGGCCACCTGCAACACAACCAATCTGCAGCTGCATCACAACTTCCGCTGGGTAAGTTATTCATCCCTTGCAAGGCAGGTCTGGTCCATTAACCTTATCCATTCGATCACTTGACAGGTACTCACGGCCAACCACATGGAGCCTGTGAAGGGCTTCCTCGGTCGCTTTTTGCGCCGTCGCCTGTTCCAATTGGAGCTGCAGACGCAGCATGCGCAGTCCGAGCTTGCCGCGGTACTCGCCTGGCTGCCGTCCGTTTGGCAACACATCAATCGCTTTCTCGAGGTGCACAGCTCCAGTGATGTGACCATTGGACCGCGCCTGTTCCTCTCCTGCCCGCTGGACTTGAAGGATTCGCAGGTGTGGTTCACAGATATCTGGAACTATCATCTGTCGCCCTATCTGATCGAGGCGGTGCGCGAGGGCGTGCAGCTTTATGGGCGACGCGGTGGCGCCTGGAACGATCCCTCGGCCTTCATACGCAACTCCTATCCCTGGCCCTATGGACCGGACTCGGTGCCGCCGCTGCGTCAGATAAATGCCGAGGATGTCGGCCTGGAGGGCGTGGCCCTCAGCAATGGCGAGCAACAGGATCCCTTGGTAACTATTTTGGCTTAACTCTTTTAAAAAACCTGTATTGATTTCCTTCCAATTCTTTAGCTAAACATGCTGATGCGTCTGCAGGAGGCAGCCAACTACTCGGAGACCCAGGATCAGGAATCAGACTGTGCCAGTCTGGACTCTAATGTAACGCCAGACAGCTCGGCGGGCGCCGAGTAGTGCGTCCCTTTCCCGAACTTAACTTCTTACATGCCAAATTAATTGTTTTTTGTTTGCGTTGCAACTGAGCGCCTTTGGAAACTGTTTCACACCCTCGCACACACACTCCCACTCCCACACACACACATGCCACAAAGGAAATTTCTTGCACTACTTTCGCATAAGAGTTCAAAAGCAGTTTCAAGAGTTTTCCATTTGCACAAAACCAACAATCTATCAACCTACACTCAGAAAATATGTAAATTAAGTACTCGAAATCTTGGCAAAATTGTTTGCACACTCGATTGCCAATTCGCACTATAAATAGTTGCTAATTAAATCAAGCATAATTTACTGTCCATAATGAAATCATGAATATTCAGCAATTACAAAGAACAAATCGCTATCAGTTTTAACTCTTTCAAAATAGAATTGAGAGCGATATTTCTCTGGGTGTATTATCATTCTCTTACTCTTTCTCTCTCACTCTTCCGTTGTCTCCTATGTAGAATTGCACTTTTTAGCGCACTTGTTAAAAATGCAAATTGCCAACATCAGTAAACCATAAATAATGAAATCATGCATCTATATTCATAAAATCTGGTAACCAATTGCGTTAGCTCAGCGCAGGCCAAAGACAAAAAATAAATTGAAAAGAAAGCCCAACATATAATGTTAAAGAATTGCTAATGAAAGAAAAAAAAAAGCACACTTTTTGTATATAGAAAACCAAAAACAAACCTAACTACATTTAAGTAACAAACTCTACGATGGTATCAACATTTTATACCCAAACAAAATATCGATAAACAAAAACAAAACGAAAAAAAAAACCTATTGTAAATGTAGCCCTAAGTTTTTGCTACTACCAATATTTACAAGATGTACATTTAAAGGAAAAAGCTTTCACTTTAGTTTAATTATTTGCATAATTATTATTAAATATTGTTACAAACATATTGCATATTTATAAAAACGATAACTATTTAAACAATTTATTATGCCATACAGCGCTTAACCACAGCAGCAGCATAAATGCAAGAAATCAAATACGTAAAGCCCCCAACAATCCCCCAAAATAACAAATAGCAAAATTAACAAGCATGACGTCTAAACCAAACCAAAACTAACAGCTAAAATACATATTTATATATAAAATACAATATTGCAATTATATGTCCTGTCTCTGTCTAATTTAACTGTGTACATTTATGAGATGTGAAATCAAATCAAAATCAAATAAATTAAATTACATATAATAAATTATATAAATATCATGTTTTTCTTTAACGGGCGTTAGAAAAACCCTATTTTAAAGCCGCCTGACGCCATCTAATGGCCAGCAGCAGAAGCAAGTGGAATTATTAGGAGTATACAAACAGGGTTGTAAAGTAAATCGAACATATGAGAGCCATCTATGGGAGAAAGAGCATCACCTAATGCTTAGCAGCACAGAATTGGCACTACAAAATTTAAAGCATACTATAGGGCTGAAATATAAATGAAATTCAACACAAATAATTTTCAAAAAGTGTGCCATCTAACGCCCGCAGCTGAGACACGAAAAGTACTAATTTAATGCATGCTAAACGGCTGCGAGATAATTATTTTTTAGGGAAATCATTTTAAAATCGATCAACTCAGGTTGTCTTTAATTGAGATAGCATCAATTTTCAGCATTAACTTTATAAAATGAATTCATCAAATATATACTTCAAATCGATGTTAACCGATTTGAGAAAAGACGCATGTAAGTGATCAAATATACTTTTACTCTAATTTGACTTTTCTATGAAAAAAAAAAAAACATAAGTATGCATATGTTATGCATATATTTGCGTGTTTATATTAAACAAAGTTAGCAAAACTTAAAGGTTGTGTGATAGTATTTCGCTAAAAGCAATTCGAGCACGATTTCAACGCAATTTGAAAAGTGCGCTGAAATGCGTATATTCGTGACAGCGATATGTCGCATTTGCTAGATTTTAACAATATATCGATATTATCGTTCCACTCAATAAATATATATATCGCCGGCGATGGTTCAATTCCAATGATTCGTTCATATGAACTTATTCCAAACAAACCGATAACAACTCTATCCAGAACAAGCCGTGCCCGTCTACACATTTGGTAATTTGTGATATAGTTTATAAAAAAGTTAACTTTTGCGCAGATTATTTGAATCATTTTCAAATGCTTGTAAAAAAATAATAGAATTTTGAGTGCTGCGTGCAGCAACGGCTACACATTTTCCGAGGACAGCCTCTGAAAATGTGAATGTGAAAAAATGTCCGATTACACAACAGATGCCACAAGGCGCACGCGAGCAATGAAAAATAGCAAATATATGCGCTGGAGGCGTTGTACTAAAAGTATAAATAATATTTAATAAGTAGCTGCAGTTGCAGAGAGGCTGCAACTGATTAAATATTCATTTTATCGTGCACGTAGCCTGTGCAGCTGTTACATAACCTTGTATGCGTCACCCCCGCGCCCCCTCATGCACTAGCTTATCGCGAAATGAACCATTGTTAAAAAAGTGAACTCTATCGTTGCAGCTCTGAAACTATGGCTCTTAGACTAATCAACAACGCTCTACGCCGCCAGCTTGCCGCGCAGTTGCCGCGCAATGCGCAGGTGGGCAGCGTTGCCTCGATTCACACCTTGGACAAGATTGGCAAACGTGAAATCGTGGGCTTTGGCTGGAACGGCACAGCCTGCTATGCAGATCGGGTTGATTATCCCATGCCCGCTGTGCGCTTCCGCGAGCCCAACAATGAGATCAATGCGCTGCGCACCAAGGAGCAGGGCGACTGGAAGAAGCTGAGCCCACAGGAGATCAAAGCCCTCTACCGTGCCAGTTTCTGCCAGACGATCGCCGAGGTCCAAGCCAGCACTGGCGAATGGAAGATGCATTTGGGCGTGGGCCTGATCTTTACCGCCGCGGCAATTTGGATTGCCGTGTTGATGAACCTGTTCGGTAAGCGGCTCTGGCTATATGGAGTTAGCGAGATGTACCTAATAATATATTGCTATTGTAGTCTACGATGAGTTGCCCATCACATTTGATGAGGAGCACCAGAAGGCGCAGCTGAAGCGCATGATCGATCTGGAGATCAATCCGGTGACCGGCTTAACCTCCAAGTGGGACTACGAGAACAACAAGTGGAAGAACTAAACGCAGTCCGCCGTAGAATGCAATTCCATGTTGTAAAGTAATTAAGCGAAAAGTGAGGCGACGTCTATGTTTAAGTGGCCACAAGCAAAATAATAGTTGAAATTAAAATAATGGCCGCTGCCAAACCCAAAAACACTTGCCCAGTTCTTTTTTCGATATGTACAAAACAAGTACTTGAAGAGAACTCACCTGGCTGCAATCCTGTCCACACACACATATATATGTAATACGACATATAGGCAGAGCAACAGCATCTAATTTGCATAATTGAACATATAATTCTTTTTCTTTAAACCATTTTGTGCCTTATACCATTTCGCATTTACAGTTAGATTTCGTGGGGCGAATGTGCGGCCGCATGTGACACGAGAGAGCTGCGCTGATAAAGCGAGCTTTGATTAGATCCGGTGACAGGTAACTTGGCAATGCACTGCGCGTAACTAATGCGTTTCTTATTGTTGTATTAATTAAGAATATTTTGCACACTATGTTTCACTATTTATATACGCGGAAAATTTTGAAGCTACGTGAAGTTGGTTGCGCTTAATGAAAACAATGCACTCTCTAACCAAAGCTTAAAGCTTCTCGGTTACACAGAGCTCAAAGCGCCACCTTAAGGCCAAAGCTTATACTATGCTTTACAGCTTAGCACCACGAGCCACCTGTTGGCATTAAAACAAAGCTTCGGCTGTTCCTGAAATTTAACAAGCATATAAATAATATATAAATCTATAAATTAATTTATGTTAAGCAAGGAAATCATGGAAATGCTTATTAAATAAGTTACATATTTCTTTGCATTTATTAAGGCATAGTGCCAGAGTGAAAGAAAAGGAAAGTTTATTTGCCTAAGCTCAAGGCGAGAAGCCACCTGTTGGCGTTAGGCCAAAGTGTTGCCGGCTTATGAAAATTAAATAATTTAATAAATGTAATTATTTATGTATGTATAAGGCGTGGAAACTTTTCTTCGAATATCGAGAATGTTTATTTGTTTGCATTTATTAAGTCATAGCTGTAATCGTGCATGAAGATCTCAGGCAATGCACGCAACCTTGTTAATTATTATTATTTTATATCGTTAATTTGTTTTATGATGCTATTTTATTTGTTATAGCTCGGCCCTCACTTGATATTATGAAACTCATACCGTGTGCAGCAGTCTCATGGTCCTCTTTGCTACCTTCTACGCACCCATAGATCTGAGCTTGTCCCGAACTAATTGCATTCGTTTTGGGCCCAGAAAGTCAAGAATTGCGAGCCGCAGTAGCCGTATAGAGGGTGTTTTTATTAATTGTAATTCTAAGGTTTTGCTGTCGATTTAAATTTATCATTCCAGTGCGCCCATTGAGGCTCGCGCTTCAGGTTGTGGAAGCCATCGTGCGCCTTCACATGCCGGAGACCATGCTTGTGTTTTCCCGGCTTCGCAAACGGATAGCCGCCATTTTCCTTGGGTTCGAGTGTGGCCAGATCTATTAATTTGGTGGTTCCGGTCGTAGAGTTAGTCGGTTTTGCTGGTGTGGTCTGAATGTCATGCAAGATACTTGTTTCAGGCACGTAAGCTGTCGTTGTTGATTCTGTATTTAAATCCTGTTCGTGCGCTTGATACTCATTTGCTTCGACTTTGTCTCCCTCTTTAATGATCATTGTTTCTTCTTTATCGTTAACATTTTCTGGTGCTGGGGGTCTTGCCTGAATCGTAGTCGGCTTGTTTCGTGCTGAAATTTGCGGCTGTAATATCGTTTGGGGCGTCCTCGTGGAAAGCCGCGGTGGTGCCGTGGACACCTTCCATTGATGAAAGAGATATGTTACTTCTGTGTCCACTGCAGCTACTGCAGCCAGCAACACGAGCATGGCATGCTGTAAAGAACGAGGACAACAGCCGTGGACTGTTTTAATGAAAATTCTTTCGGTTCTACACCCTACAGCAAGTAGAGACATCTTACCGGCCTGATGCTGGACATGTTAACGCTCTGTTGGTTGCCCTTGAAAAAACCAAACACCGATGGGTTTTTCGCCCTTTATAGCGGACCCATTGGGGTTCCACGCATAATTACATGCGATATTGATTCGAGCAGCTGCCTGATTTTATGGGCGCAGCCAATGCTGCGGTTCCTGATTTGATATACTTAGTTCTGAACGGGCAATTCCCAGCGTCAATAGGCAGAATACCTTTTCCTGCGTTGTACGTCTTACTAAAATCTATTGCTATATAGATTAATTACACTGTGCAACACCAATTCGGAACCCACATATCTCTATGGTGTGGGATGTTGCTCTCAAGCCGATTCGTTAGTCAATGAAAAGAAAATTGATCTATTAATTGAAAAGTTGCAAATCACAATTACGCTATCGAGTGTTTAACCAGTATTTTTATTCTGTTCTGGTACACATGTATACAGGTTCTTTGAATCACAGTGTGATTGGAAATAATCTGTTAATTGTCTGGTCTGCCCTCTGTTTAATAAAATTGTGGGCGATGAGCGATGGGGGCACTATAAAAAGCCAGCGCCAGCTCTGTTCCGACCAACAGTTGGCATCTAACACTTGGGTTGAGATCATCTAATATGCATATCAAGCTATTGCTAATCAGCCAGGTAAGTCTTACTACTTCTTCTATGAGCACAGTGACTGACCGAAGCTTACCTTTGCGCAGCTATTGGCGCTCAGCTGCACGCAGAGTTGGGCCAATGACGCTGCGGTCCACAGTGATGAGGAAACCCTTGACGATGTGCACTTGCCACACTCGACAACAACGACTCTGCCTGAGCTGGAGCTTGATGAGAAAGCAACTGCACGTCCCGATGATGGAATCAAGAAATTGGATGAAAGCTTAGCGATTATTAACAAAGGAACTGCTCTACCGGAGACTACAATTCAACCCATTGAGAGCACATCTCCCACAACGACAACAACAACAACAACAACCACTGAGCCTCAAAAGAAAGCAGGCTTGCCTCCTATGCATCCACTGGCTTATCCACATCCATATGCACATCCATATCCCTATCCCTATCCTTATCCATATCCTCATCCTGAGCCCAAGGCCACTTCGGAGAGCACAACTATGCCTGAGCCCGGCGTACCTAGCTATAAGGGCTATCCTTATCCCAGCTACCCGATACTGCGGTCACCCTACTCTCCATATGGTGCTCCGGTTTTCCATCAACCTGGACGTGTACCTCAGTATCCAGGCTTTGCACGTGGTATAGTCTACGGCAACAGCGACAGCGACAGCGCTGAGAAACCTAAGTCCACCGAGTCGGATGAGTCCCCCAAGAGCATGGAACAGTCAACGGAGCAGGGCCCCAAGCTGCCTGCAGAGCATCCCAGCTATGGTTACCCGCCGGTCTATGTGATCCAACGTCGTCCACTGGTGCCCAGTTACCCCTATGCAAGCCCGGCACGCGGCTACGGCTCTCCCTACGGCTACGGCGGCTAGTCAAACTAATAAATAAGAATTCTTAATACTAGCTTGATTATAAGCAATCGTGTACAATAAATTAAAAATAATGTAAAAAGTCTACTTTCGCATTGCCGAATATTAAATACTCTTGCCGAATATTAAATACTTGTAAGGCTCTTAATTGGAAAGTTTGGCCAGATATCGAAAACGAAAAACAAATTTATATATTGTTTATCCAGTCAGGCCCATCCCGTAAGTAAAAAAAATTACAAGAGATATTTATAAACAAACAGACAGAGGCTTCTGATGCTTTGATCGAGAATATAGAGGAGCACAATACTTACCAGCTGCCAGAGTATTATAAGTATAATGAAGATGCATACAAAAGTATCATTATGAAGTGTGCGTGCGTGCTATATAGTATTTAAAGTACATTCATTACAAGTCGTGGTTTTGCCCGCCTGCAATGCCGATAACCCCGGGAACCGATTCTCACACCTCGTGCGATTCCAGTCAAACGTGTTAGTCATTTCCATAGAATCTGAAGCCGCCTCCTAATCGCGCTGCTCATATTGCTGCCAGCTGCTTAGAGATCGAGACGTTTCGGAAATGTCGCTTCAGTTGCTTCATGTGATCAGCCTCCTCGGCTGTCTGCTAATTGGCCTGGCGGTAAGTTAGCTGCTGTAGTAATAATTATGACTGTTTATTTCCATATCCGAGTTCTTCTCAGTTCTGCCAAAGTGCTTCAGTGGAGCGGGTAAGCATTTTGGTGTGCTTATCGATAAACATTTCTATAAGGTCTTGTTCGATTTGTTCATAAGGTACGCATTACAAGAGATACACGCAACATTCCATCGGATCAGTTCAAGCCCCTAGGGGAGTCCTCAAATACTGATCAGAATGCAACAACAGCACCACAGCGTACAAACTTTGATGACACTTTCTCAGTGGTATGTTCTATTTTATAACAACCTAACGTACTGATAATGTATATGCTTATAGATACCACTTACATGCTTTGTCTTTTCAGCACACAAAGGCAAAGGCGCGCGTCTTGACTGATCCCACATCCCAGGAAGAAGATTACGCAGATGAAACGTGGCCAACCACTCCGAGGTTTCCCGATCCACGTCGTTTCAATTATCCCACACGCATTCCCATCCCTTCCAGTCAATTCCGCTCGGTATGCTGTCTGTAAAAATAACAAAAGTAACATAGTTGATATTGTTTGACTAAGTATATACAGCTCTCCTTCTTGCCTCACCACAGCCTATAACTCTTGAGATCTTTTCTTTCATAGCATCAGTATTTTTCAAGGTCGTCCGATCGTTAATACCCGATAAAGTTAAATAGAGAAAACTTTTAGTCTCTTAGATAGACCGACTGAGATAGCAATATTTTCTATCTAATGGGTATACTAAATACAAATTATCAATATCTTTTTTTCACAGACAAACTTAGACACTTCATTTAATTCGAACGTTGGACCATTTGTCGGTGGCCGCCGTATCAGTGGTCCACCTGGTTTTGGTGCTTCGGGTTTTGGTGACGGTGATTACAGTGGGTCACGCTTTAGTTCATTGCCTCTGAGCATTCAATCGGTATGTATCTTGCATCATTATGTTAATCAGTGTCAATATAAATACGATATAATTCTTAAATAGAATTCTCCGTTTATACCAACGAATACTGGATTCTCTACCTTTAGCGGCCCTGGCTTCGGTGGCGGCTCTTCCAATAATTTTTATCGCTCGGAATCGTATAGCTTTAATTCAGACGGCATGGAGCCGCCGCAAATTCAGCAAAGTGTTTTCGACTCTCGCTTGGGACATGGCATGACTACTCGAAATTTTTAAAAATAGAGTTTCCAGGAACTCAATTTTTCGAACCTTTCTAAAATTATTGAAATACTCAGAGTAAAAATAAATCGCAGATTAATACGTAGTTGATAGCCTAGCTGATAGGAATTATAAATCAGATCCGCATTTTTGAATACAACAACAAGGTCAAAATCCATAAATGATAATCGCGAATGAAACGTAAATAATAACATATATTTTGATTTAAGTACGTAGAATACTTAATTTACCGCAGGCATGAACTAAACATTTTGTTTTGATGTCAATTATAAAAGTTCAGAAAATCCGACTAAGGCCGGAGAGCGAAATTCTTATTTTAAGACTTTTTGTATTATCAAGAAATTCCCCAAAACAAGACTAGAATGCATTGTTAAAGTATCGTGTACTTAAATTAGTTTCAAAAAATATTCATATATAATTGAAAATCATTCAAGAACAAAATAGAGACCATTTTAATAACCATTAAAATAAAATATTAAATTTTTCTGTGTGTGGAAAGCAAACTACAGAGATACACTTAAAAGGTAAAACTAGCCTAACAATCTATATTTTCCAAAACTTCCAGAAACATTAAATATTTGCGCTCAATATCGTTTTCCTTTTGGAATTCAGTAAACCATGTTGGCATCTCCGAGTCCTTGGCGTATTGCCTTTTTAGATAGGCCTCGACATGGTATTCAGTTCGTTCGATAAAGGTACGCAGCTGCTTCTCCAGATTTTTCTCAAACGTATCGAAGCCATATTGACGCAATAGCTTGGCAACAGGATTCTCACATTCATCCAGTTCCTGGCTAACATCCTCCAGATCGAGCAGCTCCACTAGCTCTTCTAGCAAATCACTTAATTCTTCAGAATCAACGGCATGCCTTCTACTTTCTATAAACTCTGCAAACTGTTCCAACATAATTCGATCGATATCACTTAATTCCAACAGTTCCGCATTATCAATAACACGCTGCAGCAACTCAACGCCCTCGTTTAGGGCCTTCTTGGTAAAGGCAGTGATCTCCAGAACCATCACGGTATGAAGCTTCTCGCAGGGTGTGATTGGATTGGTGTACTATGTAAGAATTATTGAAATTTGTATGTTTTACCAAAACCAGATATTTTGAGACAGCGAAAGTCTACATGGGCAATTCAATTTTTTGGGTTTTCAGTTTCCGATAAACAAATACGGACGGTAAGCCCACAATTTTTTGTTTTGTTTTGCAATTTAAAATGTTGTTTACGCAAAAGCAAAGCTGTTTCTTTAAATAGCAACAAAACTTGTTGATTTTTTCGTGACGTTGGGGTTTTCTGTCCCGTACGATGATGCGCGCTTAAATTTTGAGAATATATGTATAAATAGATAATAGGGATTTAAAAGTTTGTTAATAATCCGATTATATATCAATGCCAATTGCATGTATATTCATTTATTGTTTTGTTATCTGATTTTTAGCAGGAAAGTAATAGCTCATTAGACACTTGTTTGGTATTTTAATATTATATTTTTTCAAAATATAATCAAATTACCCAGTCGCACAACTTTAAATAATCATATTCTAATTGCCCAATAGAATGTGTTCCCAACGCTTTTTATTTTAGAACATTATCCACTTAGCTTACCGCTGACTGCAGGATCGAAAGGAGAAGCACAAGACGCCACATGGTTGCAGCTTTAGAATACTGTGTTGTTCTATTCCTGCTGCACTTGCCTCTTATAGACGCAAACAGTTGCTGTGTACGGTTCGGGCTATTAGTCGTGGGATCGCTGGGATCTGGCAGGCTATAATCAGTTTATTCAATTCGCTTGGCGTGATAAGAACGTTTAGTGAATAAAATGTTGAATGTACGATTTCTCATCATATGTTTCCTGATGCTGGGCGTATGTTATATGACATGCTTTTTAAATCTAATAAATACTAATCTCTCAGCATTTTAATAGATGTCAGTTGCGCTGCCTGGTCGGGAGAGTTTTCAGGAGTTGCGTAAGCTACTGAGACAGGAACATCAGGATGAGCAGCAGCTGATAGAGAAGCAATTTAATGAGGATATTCTCTTGTGGGCCCAGTCGCTGGAGCAACTGGGTCTGAAATTTATGGCATTCGTGGAACAGTGTCGCCCACGTGGCAGTCGCTGCAGCCAGCGGCTGGTGCAGCGCCATTTGCGATCCCTGAGGCGCGGCTATAGCGATCTGCGCGCTCAACTGGAGACCCTAGAGATTAACTACGTGGGCAAGATAAACGAGGAACAGCTATTGACACCCACATTGCGGGCGGTAAGGCAAGTGCTGCAGCAATACGACAGCATGCTGAGGCTGGTAAATTCAGAGGTCTATAAGTTAGTCAACCAATAGAGCTGGGAGTCTAAAAATAATTCATATAAAAAACATATCTACCGTATTTAGCTATAGTTAAGTAATAAAATGTTACTATAATAGACAACAAGATTCACACGATCAGGGCTATACTTAAATGTAATAGCTGGGAATTAAAACAGTAAATCGGACTTATCCCAACGTATTAACATTTAAATAGACAGGAAACATTTTAAAAATTCTGTTCTATATGCTTTTATATATAAATTTGCTTTCCGGCAGATTGTTTTTATAGAAGCAATATATTATATATATATTAGTAATATGTTAGGAAGTAAATGAAAATCGCTTTTAACAAGTTTTTTTTAAGCTAAAAGCTTTTTACATTTGACCGTTTGTGCCTACGGAAGTTATATGATATATAGGTCCGATCTGTCCAAGTCCAATTGCAGCAAAAAGAAACGACGTCAAGTTTGATCATTAAAGCAAACACAGGCAAACTTGGCTATAACAATTCGGCTATTGACCACGCACATATATACTTTATGATATAGAATAAAAACTGTGTAGGTAGTTAAAAAGTATACAAACATAACATTTCCTATATGCTGTGGTTATTGTGGTAGAGTTGCTTGTAATGCTTGTGCAATGCCCTCTACTAAGCCCCTTGCCTGCTGCATATAGTCCATCAACTGTAGCTCTGGCACCTGATCTTGCAGTTTTTGTGGAAACTCCAAGAAGGCCAGCACGATACTATTTTCTGTGGCCTGTTGCCAGCGCGTCACATTTCGTATTAGTTCGACTGTGGTCTGTTGTCTGGTTGCAAAGTATTTCAGCAGTTCCAATCGAACTTTGACAAAGAAGTTTCGTATACAGATCTTCTCGCTCGGCAGCACCTGCAGCAGCAGTTGGTCAGGTTCTGATTGATCGAACAGAGAGCTATTGATCAGGGCAAATATAAAGTATGCGCTGCTATAGTAACTATCAGTGCCCACAATCTTATCGAGCTCATCAAAATATTGCCTATCAATGGCATTGCTGTCGTTTAAATGGCTCAGTTTTGTCCGGGCGTCATCCAAGCTTGTCTGCAACACCTCATTGTAGAGCCGTTCAATCTCCTTGACGGTCAAGGAAACTGTGCTGCCCACACTTGCATCGCCTGTGCTCTGTAAAATGAAATGTTTTATTATTTAGGTAGTACTTGGAATGCGACTCGACTTACCAGACTGATAAGGCCAACGCAGATAAGCAGAGCCAGTGGAGAGATTGAGATGCTGCCGTTCATGTTTGCCTTAAGCTTGACACTGAGAAACTGAGGAGCTGGGAAGTAAGCTTAGTCAGTGTCAGTCTTTATACCCTTACAGTAGGTATATCTATTTTGTAACAAAATGCGTATCCCATTAAGAAGACTTCATAAAGTATATATATTTGCGATCCCTAATAACAGTCAATGTGTTCTTATGGTATGTGGTATGAAATCTTTCGTGTTAGTCTTTTTGTTTCAGTTATATCGGAGTTGACCGGATCGAATCACTATATCAAAAAGGTGTCAAAACAAGCTAGGAGCATTAACAAGAGTAAGTAAGTTCTAGTCAGCATCTCCCGACTAGGGAATACCCTCAATCCTTTTATTCCAATACCAATGGCAAAAAAACGATTCCCTGGAATGGCCCTGATCTTAATAAAATTGTCTACAGTATATCTTCTTGTACTATCAAAAATTTGTGTATTCTCAAAAAGTCAATTGCATTAAAATTGTGGCTTAAATTGGTTGGCAATATAAGTTGGTCTATTAACTTGATTTATAGCTATGAGGTGGTTGCGTGGAGGTGGCGAAGGTATAAAATGACAGATACTTGATATACATATATTATTCTAGAAGCAACATCAAGTTTGTTGACTCTAGCTTTTAATATTTACCCAATTTGCTCAGAAAAAAAACGGACTACGATATTGATTTTTATCGATTGCTTGGAAACGCAGTAAGTTATCGATTATCGGTGAGAAACTCGATGAGCTAATTTCAAGTCTCATGTCCTTGCGTTCATACATATGGACAGACGGACATGGCTTAACCGATTGAGCTATTGTTGCTGAACAAGAATATATACACTTTATGGGGTCGGAGATGCTTTCTTCCGCCTGTTACATAAACATTATACCCTTTTTAACCATTTAAAATGGGTTCAGGGTATAAATATAGCTCCAATGGAAATAAAAGTATATCGCAGACCTTTATTTAAGTAGGTAAGTAAGTAAGTGTATTTAATCTGCGGCACAGCGAAAACAGCTTCGCTTTCCCATCAATTATTAGGAATATATTGTGAGTGTGTTAGTTAAGTTTAGCTTTATTAAGCACTTCAGCAAAGCCAGAAATGAAAGAAAATTTTACATAATAATTCAAATTTGTAAAATGAGCAAAATTTCAAACGTATTTGCTATAAACTTGGGTTATACTTATCATAAATACATAGGTAATTAGTTAATAAAGCTAACTAGAAAAAGAAATTAGTGCAGCTTTTTTGTATATATATTTATATATATACGTATGATTTTATGCAATATATGTTATATACACTTATTAACTATAATATATAAGTTATTGAATAAATTGTGCACCAAATGGCTTGCTTATTTCGATTATTATGTTAGGTTTCTTTAAGTTACATTTTACTTTACAATCTGTTCATCAGTTAGCACAGAAGTGGAGAATATTTTGTACGAATAACTCTTATTCTATTATTAATTCCAAACAAAAAATGCATTAACTGCAAACTTTTGCTGAGAATAAAAAAGAATAGGTTGGAATATTAAAAGCTACTTTTTCAGCAATGCGAAAAATAATAGAAGTTTAAGGTGATATAACAAGCGTAAAAGATATCCAATACAAAATTCATATTTAAATCCTATTTAAAGTTATCCATACTAACGTCTGAATTCTTTGGCATATAAATATGAATACACATATATATTGTAACTGATATAATTTAGGGTAGTTAGCCTACGCGAATCTTAAAGCTATATAAATACATATATTCCACTACAATCTTTTTGTTTAACCATAGATTTACAATAATTGTAAACACTTAGCTTATTTTCAGAATAATACGCTTTACGCATCTGAGTACATTGAGTACATTCAAAATGCTTATGTTTATGTACTCGTCTTGACAAAATGACTAACAATTTGAATACGAGCGCTAAATTGACCGGGGAATTGATTTGATTGCTTAAATCGAATTCAACTGACATTGAGATTACGTATTTAAGATGTTGCATATTGTACGAGTAGTTCAATTGATTGCATAATACCCATTGCATATGTGAAACGGTTTATCTTAGGTATAACATCAATAACAATGTTTTAGGTACTTTTTGTTGTTGTTTGAAACTGGGATAACATACCATATATATATAAATATATATGCATATATCGGTCTATTTAGAAATACTTAGATATTGACGCCGCTTGAGCATTGTACTTTGAGTTGTTTTTAGTTGAGATTTGTTGCAGCCGTGTTAATGGATATTAGAGGCTCTTATATATATATACATATATATATATCTATGTTCGTATAATATATGACTTACACAAAACTCCAAACACATACACATACAGTATACATACAGTATATATAGTTATATATTATTGAATATGCTTATTCGCTGCAAGGTACACATGACGTTTTAACTTTTTTAAAGCACACGGCTTCAAAGTTTTTAACAATTTTTTAAAATAATTTCAAAAATTCAACGCAAAAATAAATTTCTCGATATCTAATTAGTTTTTCTTAGGCTATATATACTACATTTAGCTATATACTATTAGATGAGTTAACATTTTTTTATAAACTAATTTAAGCTTCTTAAATTTGTAAAAATTGTTAGCTGCAAATTGAAGTAAGAAAATATATGTTCCATATATATTTATTTTATTCAGTTAGTTGCACGTACAGCTTTCTTGCACTTAAATTCTGTTATCTAGAAGACAGTCCATGGAGTAGAGCTTACAATTAAGAGTTTATTTAAGTAAAAGTCAATTTTATAGCTTTGCCAATGAGAAAGGAGAATTTAAGAAATTGTAATAAAAGCAATAAAGCAAGTTAAAATTAATTTCATATACTTTTTATACAAAAGTGTTGCCCATTTACCCTTGCAGAGGATTTAAGAAATTTATCACATAAATTACGAAGCATTAGAGTAGAGTTCTCGCAGGATAAAGATTGTTATGAAAACTGGCATAGATCCGCCTTTTTGTTGTAGAAAGGCTATGTATGGAATTCAAATAATATTTCAAATCAGACTTATCTTGGCTGGATCATATTATCATCATCGGACTAATATATTGTAAAGCTATTGCGTGTTTATATAAAAACACAATAAAATAATACTTTTGCAAGGGTATTTAATCTTCGGCTGCCCGAAGATGCTATGCAATTCTTTTTATGAACTAAATACATGTATATTTACTGAAAATTAATTTGCCTAATATGTATTATTTTTCCTTTTCGAAGAAGTTATGACAGCAACGGCTGGCTGTTGCCAATTTATGTACAAGTGAAGCCATATTTAATATATGTAAATTTTCTAGCCTACTTAATTATTTCACCCAGATACCTTTCATTATGCTTAAGCATGTTTGAATACCCACCTCCGTGTACACTCACTTTGAACTTGTCGGCTTCTCATATTGTCCTCGAAAAACGCAAACGTGTCACAGACCCTTTTCGATTTTGTAGTTCAACTACAGTTTTATCATATTATGTGGAAATTTCTCATACGCTTTTTGTGGAGCAAGTGTCATAAATAAATAATAAACAGTGAAATTGTGTATGCTTTGTAATGTATTTATTCATGTGAAATTATATATTATATAAGAGCCACTTTAACATAAACATTAACATAGAACTAAATTAAATTAAATGCCGTGTGTCTGAGCTCAGAGAAACAGCGCAGGAAACAAATGTTACAAAAGAGACTACACTCAGAGAAAAACATTGTCGTTTTGTGCTTAATAGTTCAAGTAATTCTTGTTTGTTTAAAAACTTTCTGGATGGAAGTTTACAATGATCTAGATAATGTACTGTATATCCGATTAAAAACGAAATTCTTAAATTATGTATTATAATGCATAGTTTAAGAAATTGATATTATGACAAAGATTCTAACGTTTTTCTCTGAGTGCACCAGTGTATGGTAAGTAAGAGCGAGAGAGGGAGTGCGCGAGAGAGATGCAAGAGAACAATTTTACTTTTTATCACAATTGCGTATGAAAAATTTCTTTAATTGCTAGAAACCGCCACGCCCAGTGCCGCCCCCGCCGCTGCTTCCACTGCCGGAATGCGATGCACCTTGCATCGATTGCGGCACCAGGATGCGAGGCAGCGTCAGCGAACGCTTGGGACAGCTGTGCCGCTGCGGGGTCGTCTGGTCGGGCGTGTTTCCCGCTGACAAACTTGCCTTGGCGGCAGCAGCTGCTGTTTCCTCTGGCGGCGTGGGCAGCATCTCGACGAGCTGCTCGACGTCGCCTGGCGGCGGCGTGTGTCACGCATACGATTGGGCCGTCTGCGGCATCATGCCGGCTGTGTATCCGGCATCGAGACCAGGTCGCTCTACCAGATTCTTGAGCCGGCCTCGCAGCTCCTCGAGACTCTTGGACTTGGCCTTGTTAATGCGCTTATACTTGACATCCTTCGGCTTGGTCACGGACCGATGATTAGACATGACCCGATTATAGGTGGTCACCTGCGATTTGCCGTTGAGCTGATCTGCGGATGGGGGCGGCTGCAGCTGGGGCACTTTGACGCTCAGCGTGGTGCATGGCGCGTCGTGGCTGGGCGAGCGTTTCAGTGCGCCCAATTGGCGTCGCGGCACGGCCATGGCCGCTGCCATACACGTGTCTTTGGCTTTCTCCGGGGCAGTGGGCGTGCCCGATGAGGCGGGCGCCGTTGCATCGATTTGTCCCTCGGTGGAGCTAGAGCTGAGCGCCTTGTCCGATCGATTCTTGAACTTGTCGCGCTTTTCGGCCACATCTGTGGTGGGCTCCGGATCCTCTTCCACGGAGTACACAGTCTCCAGTATGTCCGGACGACGCAGATAGCAGTTGTTGCGCCTGGCGGCGCCATACTTATTCAGATTTGTCTCAATGGCATCGGATATGGACCGCACAATGGTAATCCCATCGCTGCCCAGAACACCGCCCAACCCGCCACCACTGCTTCTGCGGCGCGTGCCCAGCGTCATGTTGCTGTCCGAGTCAATGTCCTCCAGCACCACCGCCGAGTCGGAGTCGTTCAGAGAGTCTAGCTCATTGGCGTAGCTCGCCTCAATGCTCTCAAGTCCATGATCCACCAGACGGGTCGACAATGTATCAATAATCTTCTGCTGTCGCTGTATGGTCAGCTCGCGATGGCTCAACAGGCTCGCGATCTGCTTCTGTTTGCGCTTTAGCCGCGACTCCAGCAGCAGCAGCTGCGATGTCAGCGAATTCATCTGATCCGATTTCTCCTTCTGATAGCGATAATGTTGCTGCACCTAATGCAATGAGAGATGTGGATATACAGTGAAAGATCTGCTAACGAACAGCTCCCTGGGGTGTACATCTTCCTCCTTAGTTGAGTCATGTTTTTTGAGCTCTTTTCCTGCCGCCCACTTGCTCGAACAAAAGTCCATTCATTTAAAATTAAAACAAAATCTATCCCTAGAGCGGACAAAAAGCAAAAGAAAAATTGCCAGCATCCACACCTTATTAAATCCACAAATCGCGCTTTTTTAAACCAAATGTAAATTTTTAAAAATTATTTTATATTACATACGAATATGTAAAAATTTGGAATACTATGAAAAAATTCATATAATTTGGAATAAAAATGTTTCTAAACATTTTTTGTTACGTATATTTTGTCTACGTATATAAACAGCTAGGAGACTCTAAGATAATAATACCCAAAGCCATTTACTTTCAAACCGTGCCTGGAGTAATTACAGAATTTGGAATGGCCAATTAATGGCTTAAGCAGCTTGGTGTCTAACGCAAATAAAACGAGTTCAGACGGACGAACGGCCAGGCAGACTGTATGCAAAACAATATAAAAACGGGCATACGGCATATTTTAACTGTCTTGCCCCCAATGGTATGATTTGTGTGCCACTAACCTGCATGGCGTAGGCCTTGCGCCACTTCATAATGTGCTCCGTCTGGAAGCGCACCTTGGAGCGCAGCTCCTCAATAATGGCGCGTGCCGTGTGCAGATCCTTGGGATCCTGGTTCATCATGTTCAGGCGCAAATTGCTGGTATGACTGGATACGGGCAGCGGCGGCGGCCATTGGAATTCCAGCGGCGGCTGATGCACGTCCGTTGGCAGCGAGCCGCGTGGCTGTGCGGCTGCCTTGTTGGACTTGGGCGTAGAGGGCACAGTGCCGGCACCGCTGGCACCGCCGCCTCCAGAGACCCCAGCCATGCCCACGCCAGTTGCCGTCATGGCCATGGCAGTCGGCGGTGCTGGCTGTGAGGGCTGTTTCTGTATGCTGCAGGCCATGCTGCTGATGGTTTTGGCGAATTGCGTGGCGCGACCGGCATACATTTGGCTGGGACTAGGGCAAGGGACTGTGGGGGCGATCCGCTAGACGGCCAGCATACGCACCCACGTCTACAGCTTGATTGATGTGCACGGGCTGACGAGTGTCGAGCTGAAATGCACAAAACAAAAATCAGCAAACGTGTTATTGGTCGCAAATATTTCGAGGGGCATTCAATTATGGCAGGCACTGTGAGTTACATTTCAGTGTTGTGCTGCACTGGGTTCAGTGTTGGGCAAGTGTTAAGCTGAGTAAGTTAAGTAATTGATTGATGTGCAGCGGGGTTTTTTATGTGATTGAAGCAAGTCAATATTTCGTTGTGAGCGCTTCAGTCAGGGACAACTGCCTACGAGGAACCAGTGAATACTTCGAAATAACATACAAAACTAAATTCTGAAAAATAAATTCCTAAATTACTTTGGATTACTCAAGGATGGCGTTGACGTGCGTGTTATATCAATATTAAATGCTTTATTAGTAAAGTTCTAATTTAATTTAGAGAGTTTCTGGCAGAGCCTACATTATACATTGAAAGTATATATCTATCTCTTAAATTCCCTGAGCGTGACACACAATTGTATGTGGTCTTGGCTAGATCGATATGGTCATGACTCCTCGGTCGATGGAGCGGTACGTGGAATGTAGCACGCTGCTTTGGGAGACAGCTCAACTTAATGAAGACAACTTAATTACACCCTTGTCAATTTTAATTTTCAATTATAGTCTTGCCGTAGCTCAATCACAGTTACTCAATCCTATTATAACTACCATGACAGTGAGAGTCACAGTTTTGAAAAATCACAGTGTGATCTCATCACTGGCTTTATCTCGGCCCTGGCCGGTTGCCTGCTGGCATGTTTGCATACGTGCCTCAAGTCTGGGCCTGCACGTTTGTCAAGGCTGACAGAATGGGTCAGCGATTGCGACAAGCCCCAACTGGCTCAACTGACCCCTAGGCGAGGGCCACACCTCAAAACCGCACAGGACAATGCGTTAAAAATTTAAGTAATGTTGAAGTAATTATTTGCGAGAAGCACGTGTTGGATATTAAATTTGGACGTAACAGCGAACGGCTAAAAGAACATAAATATTACGCATACGCCACGCTCGCCAACTGTCATGTAAATGAGATGGGACAAGAGAGCAGAAAATGCGATATTATGCAAAATAAGAGTAATTATTTGCATGGTACGACTATTGTACATCAATTAAATTCACATTTAAATGCCATTCAGCATTCATTTTGCATTGCCTTCCGCTGCGCTGCCACTTAAAACAATCATAATTATAATCATAATTATTAATTTATATGCGTTTTGATTTAATTAGCTTTCCTGCCGCTCACCGCGTGGCATATTTATGTAATTGGTAGCACAAATATATTTATAATCATATATATATATATGTATATATAGCTTGCCATCTGCTCAAGTGCGGCATACCCTAGTTTCGGTTTGCTTCCGATAAGAACGCTCATTATTATTTTATGAGGCTTCCCTGCGCTCAGCCATGAGTTATTACGTTTGCCTGATTAAGAGATTAGCTGAGATCTGTCTGTCTGTCTTTCGAAGGCGAGCGCTGCTTCAATTTGACGAACAGCTAATAGTTAGGAGCAGAAAGTTAAGGGTGGTTGCAGCTAATCAGAGGAAACATAATTAAATATTTTGAAAGTTCTTCAAATGTCAGAAAAGCTCTCGAGTATAAAAACCCGCATTATTTTTGACAGAGCAATGACAGTATAAGAATAAAGGATAGATATTTAATCAACACTTGACAGCTCTTTACGTAAAAATGTTTGTAATTTGCTTTTGAGTTGACATTATAAAAATTGATGAAAATGATGCCAATTGAAAATGTCCAAGGAGGTATTTCTGGAAACTTGGAACAAAACCTTAAGAGAATTTTAATAGAAATACGAGTGAAATTAAATCGTAGGCACTTCTGTCAGATTGCCATTTCAGCAAGTAGCAAGAAAACGAATTCGTTTCGAGCCAATAACTGGCAGCTTAATTAAGGCAACGCATTAAATGTTATTGGGCGTCAAACAACCTGTTGGGCAGGCAATAAATCCAGGTTACCAATTCGGCAACAACTGCCATAAAAATCCATCGGCCCTAAGGCCCCACTCAAATGTGGGCAATTGCCATTAACAGCTAATAGGCACGTGAGCTGCATGATTTTCTCAAGCTTTTCTTTTCTGCCGCGCATTTCCCAGGCTTAGGGCTCCGACCAGAAGCAGGCAATTGTCATAATTAAAAATGATGAATGAGTTGGCAATTGAGCAGAAGACGTTGCCAATGGATTCGGTTGCCAATGTTTGATCGTTGCAGGCTCAGGCTCAGGCACAGGCACAGGCATTGGCAGCAATTTTCATTTGATGAGACAGCCAGACGGACAAATTAACAGACAGACAAAACAGCCGGGCGAGCAGACAGTCGGCCAATTGCAATTCCAATGCCAATCCCCCAGCCCGAGGTAGAGGCAGCAGTCGTGCGTGTTTCTGGCCATGGTCAGAACATATTTGTTAATTGTTTGCAATTGCATGCGGCTCCCTCCCATACATTGGCTGCATTCCAGTTGCCTCATTCTAGCATTGTTTGCTGTCATTATTTCGTTGATCGTTTGCCAGTGGAAACGGAAGTTCTTAAGCCATTCTTCCTCTGGCTCTTAAGTTGGCCGGCCAGAGTCTCAACGCGCTGTTTTGGCCTTCTTTTGCTTTCTTTTGCTGATGAATTGCACAAATTAAGAGTTATTTTAAATGAAAATGTTTAAAATGTTGCGTGTGCTCTTCTTCTGGGCCTTTGTAGTTTTGCCTGAGCTGCTTTGCCATTTCTTGGATTTCTTGGCAAACAACAGAAGACTTGTATATAAGTAAATTGCCTTTGACTTGCCAACGAGTGTCAGTTGTTGGTGTAGACAGAACCAAGTACTTGGGTTAAGCAAGATTATTTTAATTATATTCAACAATTCAATTGCGGTCAATTAGTAGTTGTGCTCAGTTCTCTTTAAATTAAATCATAAAAGTGGACGTATACAAAGCTTTTACTACACATTTTTTCTCAAAGTTAATTGCTATGTTTATATATCTGACAAGTTTCTAGCTTACAACATTATTACTCATTAGTTCTACTCGTTACTTTCTACTCGTCGGAGGTACGTGTTAGCTTTAGTAATAGAATTTTAGAAGTGTTTTGTTTTTACTCGCTGCATTTTTTCGTCGCTATTTTTTCTATTTTTTCAAATGCATTCGGCCAATAAGTTAAAGACGAGACTAAATTACAGTTGTGGGCTTAGGTGAGCGACTAGTCTGTAACTAGTTGCCTGTTTACTGTTTTAGTTGAACGTAATCACAAGCCTTTCAAAGTGTAATTACTGTAAAACTGTAACCTAAGCTGCGCTCAGATGCTTTGGCAGCTTGGCAAAATCACACTTAATGCTTGACATTAATTAAACTGTTCCGGGATTCAGACTCCTTCATGTTGCATTTCGAGTAGAAAAGCGGATGTGCGTGGGGTTGAGTGGGTGTGTTGTGTGTGTGTCTGAGTGTGTGTGTGTGTGTGTGTTGTTGCACATTTGTGCGTGTTTGAATGTACATTTAATGAAACCCAGGGATGTCAAAGTTAAATGACTGCGCACTCGCGTTGTCGACTTGTTGGACTTCAACTATATCTGAGTGTTTGATTTAATGGGCGAAAAGTGGGTGTGTATGGATGTGTGTGTGCTTGTGGTTGTATTAAAGTTATTGCCATGTGGCTGGGCAATCAATTTGGCGTTAACAGTTTTGCCAGACAGTGCGGCAGACATGGTGGCTCAACAAACTGTTGCTTTTGATAGCGTTTTAATTAAATTTTAATAACAATGCCAACACACAACGACAACAATAACAGCAACAACAACAATAACAATGACAACAAGAGACAGAAGAACACGAGCCTTTGGCCATTTTAATTAAATTATGCACAGCGAGCCTAATGATATAATTTAACACCTTGCTGTACGTCGTTGCATAACAACAGAGACCACGCCCCAAAAACAACAAGAACCAACCCAAAGCAGCAAAAGGAGTTCAAGTTAAGATAGCCGACTAGAGATACCCTGTTAACGAGATTTGTATATATTGTATATTATAGGATTACAATTTGTTCAGTTATTATTAAACTTGATCTGAATGTATCATATGACAATTTTCTACCTAAGTTTCGTGCTATGCTCAAATTATGTTCAATTTAGGAAAAGTATGGGAGCTTTCGACAGTTCGAAATAAGGTTTTAATGCTGGCAACGTATACATTTATAAGGTCGGAGTTAACTTCTTTTGTCTGTTGCAAACAATATACCCTTCTTCTGCAAGATTTTTTAATGTGTTCAGTCTAAATCAACAACAACAACAACAACTTTTCCCCGGTGTAGTGTCCATTCCATGAACATAAAATGAGCAGCTTCTGTTTCTCTTCCCTTGTCCGAGTCCCCTTCAATTCTCTTGTGGCCTGGTTGATAATGTGATTTGCTTTTGCTCAGTTTTGCATCTGTTTTGGGGACTACCTTGATACTCACACTGTGTGATAAAAACAAGCGATAAAATACATGAGTGTGACATTAAAAAAACGATGTGTGATAAAAGGCAGGTGGCCCTATATGTATATTTGTTTAATGTGAAAAGTGTTTAAAGGCATTTAAAATATAAACAAATGACGCTGAAATAAATGCGCTTTTAAAGTTAGCATGCATAATGCCTGATGTGATTATTATGATTCTCAACGCACACAAACTTCTAACCTAAATTTAATCGTTTGGACTTGCTATGCGATTAATTACGATATTTGTAATTTAATCGGGCCAGACTTTCAAGTGTCTTAAGCAAGTCTTGAGGCGGGACTTAAATGACTTCCGTTTGCTAAAAACTTTAGTATGTTAGCTTACGGCTTTGAAAAGGCCAAAATCTGTGCTTGCCAACTAATTTTCAAGACGCCAAAATATTGTTGATGCCGCAGGCCTATCAAGTGGTTGCAAACGCAAAATCAAATCAAATTCGACTACTCACGCATAATTTTTCCAACAAGCAAACAACAGATGTATATATGCATATATACTTATATATATATATATAAATATATCTACAGAGAAGCGTCGACTATATGGTAAGTCACAGCTGAGATGACATGAGATGAAATGAGATGCGATGCGTTGCCTGCCAGAGCTCTAATAAATTATTCAAAATTCCGGCTCCTTGAGGGGCCAACCCGCGCCTGAAATCTATATAAAAGCTCGCTTGTTTGGAGAGGGGGCGAGCAGACCTTAAAAAGAATCTGTTGCCAAGTAGAAAATATGTGAAGCAAGGAAAGTTAAGTTCTGCTAGCAAAAAATAAGAGTGAGAGTGGGGCAGGTAATTGAAACGACCCCGCCCACAGCTACCTCCCTCATATACTCTGTGAAAATATGTATCTTATTGATTGAGTAAATATTTAATGCACTTTTGTATTGCCGCTCGCACATATATTTTGCGTATGAAGCGGCTTATTACGGTCACGTTCCGCCAATAAAACTTAAGAGCAAGCGCTGCGCTTTGCATAAGGCAACAATACTCCCCTGCATGCCTCTGTCAACACCTCGCGGGGGGATTAGAGTGAAACTGAAGCACCTGGCCGACTAATAATAGAAAAAAACCACTCAGCTTGGCTATTGTATTTCCACTGGACAATAATGCCCGGGAAATTTATGTAAACTTAGCCGTCTACGTCAAAAGGCTACGGAATTTCATTTAGCTGGGCCACGCTGTTGCCTTTGTATAGAATTTCAAAGCTGAATAGTGTCATTTCAAGTAATAAGAACATCATAATTTAAATGCTGCTAAGGAACTGCATATGAACTTGGCTTTTAGATAACCTAAAGCTATGCTTTAAGTCCACAAAATAATGCATTCCTATATGAAACTTCTCCGGTAAGTAATTCGGTCTTTCAGACAACTGAAAAAAAGGCTTCGTGTTCAGATTCAAGGTTATTGCTTGAATGTAGCTTGCTTTAGACAAAGTTCATAGTAGCCTGTCTTAAAGATTGAAAATCATTTACTTTATTTAAATTATGCTAAATTCTAAATTGACTTGATTTATTTGCCAGAGTCGGAAAGTTCTTAATTCTGAAAGCTTTCAGATACCCTCCAGGTTTGCTAGCTTGTTGGCTTACTCATCAGAAACAATAAAAAATAATAAATAAATTATTAACAAAATAAAGTTGTCTTTAAAAAATGTGGCAGCATTGGTAGCTTCAAATGTTGAAATTGGTATTTTTTGTTCCTTACAAAATCAAACTTTATCGAACTTCAGCCAAGATCGTCATCTCTCAGCTCGATAGTCTGCTAAGATGTTAGCAAAGCTAGCACAGGTAAAGTGTACGGTTTAGCACAGTATTTAAGCAACACCCAAAATCGGGCACGTGCACAAATTCAAGGAGATCTCATTTATGATTCACGAGTTTCAGCCAACATTTTGAGCACGATGTATGACAGCGGGGGCTGTCCTTTCAAAAAAATAAAAAATAAAACCCGAAAACACACAAAAACCAACTGACGTGCATTTAAACGTGTCCTTTCATGTATTTTTGTTGGTCAAGGTAAACAAACGTTGAGCCGGAGCCACAAATGCCCCTGGGGCAGCGCAATGCACGTGTTTTTCAGCCGGACAGTCAAGGGGTGATGTGCCCCATGGAGGGGGCGTGTCTGTGGTTGTGGCTATGTCTGTGGCTGGGGCTCGTTTACTCTCGTATTTTACACGCATTTGTCAGCTGTTTGCTGTTCGGTTTACGGACAAGTGAAAACTGTGTAAAAATCACGTTTAACGCATAAATCCAAATGCGTAGCTCTGCAGCTGAGAAGCGCCTAAAAGCAGACTATAAACAGACAGGCAGCCAGAAAGAGAGAGTGAGATAAAGAAAGGGACAGACGGCAGCCAGGTAAACTCATGCACATCGTTAATTAATCTGATGCACAGTTTGGAAAGCACTGCTGCCTCCAATGCACATCAAATTTGCTTCAAAATAAATAAAATTTATAAAATAAATAAAAAGCAAAAACACTACCGGATTTAGACCACAAGTGCGGCTTTCAACCTGTCTGGCCATTCGTAATATCTAAAAATATCAGTTTCGAAAGCATTTTTTTCGCTATATGTCCTAAATAATCGTATACGATATAGGCAGCCAAATAGCTGTTGGCATTTTATGTGCCAAAAACATGCATGCAAATTTATTTATGGCTGCAAAATTGTGGTGCGTAACACTAAAACTGCCAACGACATGGCTTACAGTCGCAGTCGGGCAGTCGGGGCTCTACAATATTTAGTAGTTTTATTTTAAGATTTATTTGCCGTATATCTGGCATTAAATTAAATGAAAGACTTGCATATGAAATGTTTGCTCTTTATCAAATTAAATACAAAAAAAAAAAGAGAACAATAAGAAGCAAAATATATGTTGAATGATCCGCACTACATTTCAATACAATATCTTACATACGACCGTTTTATATATATTATTTCGATCTTATTCCATTTTTCTCAAATGTTAAAAGCATAGTGAAAATACTTTATTAAGTGAAAATATACAAACTGATAAAAAATGTATAAAAAGCGCTGCTAATTAAAAGGCTCCGATTCTCGGACACAAACAAAAATCAGGATTCCAAAAATAATTTAAAATACGTATTAGAAAGATGGGAGCTTGATCAATATTGGGCTCACAGATATCTCCCTCTATGTGTTATACATTTTGCAAGAATTTTATTATGTCGTCAACAATGCGTGAGATTACGATCATTACGATTTTCAGATTATGTTGCTTTAAGTCTAGATATTTGTTTAGAAATATATATTTTTAATTTCCCTTCACAGCCTTCGAAACAGCTGTTGGATTTTCCGAAGCTTCAAAAAAATATGTCTTTTCATATCTCAATCTCTTTTAACCTATGCATAAAATTTATATATCAAATATCTCAGCACAAAGTCTTCTCCACTTTAACTCACAAATAACCCTTTCTTGTCTGCTTCAACCAGATTGTCGAGCTAAGCGCCCAACAAAAAGCTTATCGGGACACAACCAAAAACAAGAACTGTAAACAGAAGAAAAGCAAAGCTTATTCTTGCCACAGATGGTTGCACGTGCAACAACAAACAGCAAACATCTACAGTAAATGATTGCGCCTTTGAAGATGTTGTCCGATGTCTGATTGGACGTCATTCCACCTGCGCATTACGTGACGAGCAGCTCAATCTAAAGACTCAATGTGGGCCAAATTGGCCCTGGCCACAGCCACCTCCACCTCGAAGTGGGCCGTAGAAAACCAGTAGGCGTGACTTATTAGTGATTGCTCAATTAAAAGATACCCTGTACGGAACCTTGCGAATTTATAGATTATTTATGTACATTTCTTATATTGGAAAATATGTCGAAATAGTTTTTTGCTTAATTTGGTTTTAACAAACATTTTCACCTAACCAATATACCCATATTTATTTGATTAGTATGAGTACAGGGTATAATTAGTGCCAAGCACAGATGCCACAAGTGTCACTTGGCATGAAAATGTGGCTCAGTTCCTGTTCGCAGTGGAAGTCAACTACAGAACTGGGTCACGGCCGGCGGCAGAGTCCCGGCAATGTCCTGCCGGTCCTGTCTGTATATATCCACAATTCAATTGCATAAATTACGTATATGTCGCTTGAAATAGCTGTACTAACCATTTATGATGCAATTAAAGGTCAGTTAATGAAATCAGTCGGCTCTTGTCACAACAATGCAAATGATAATGCTTGTGGCAATGGCCAATGCTAAATGTGGGCCGGCAAATTAGCCTTGGGCATTGCATAGCCAATCGACAAGCCCAATCCAATAAGCTACAATCCTGTCCGTCGACCTGAAGAGCAGAAACATCGACAAACGGGCAGCGGCAGAAAATAAGCAAGGGATATACGTTCCATATTTCACTAGTTAATAAACAAGGAATTATCTTTTTTTTATAACTTACAAAAATATTCTCTATATTAATTAAATAGTAGCCAGTAATATCCTTCTTTGACTGCCCGAATTTCTCACACTTGTAGATTCAATTTTTCAAAAATTCCTTTTAGCTTTTAAATTACAATGCAAAAGACAAATAGTGTAAAAATGGCAGTTTCCCAGCCCCGTTCCTTACCAATCATTCAGTCCGTAAATCAGTCAGTCAGTCACTTTGTTGCATTCAAAAGTTTTATGTATTTATTTTCAGCTCATAAAAATGTATATTTTTTTGTAAAAAAAACCTACCTTCACTGAACTTTTCATAGTTTTGTTAGCTGGTGCTCTGTTTTTGGCCCTAATTGACCATGAATATTTGATGGTTGCGCCCATAACAATACAATTACAAAAGTGATCAAAGTATTTACGTGAGTGCCCTACAAAACGGATGCCACGGGGCGTATGGGTAACATTTTTACATGCCATGCACGATGTTGGACAGCTGGGCAGTAAACTATTTAGCTAGTAGTAGCTTGCCCCATCGAACACATCAAAAGTCAATCGATGTAATGTCAAATCTACGTGAAGGCCATAAACCAAAGGATGGGCTCAAGGGCGTTGGGAATGAAAAGGAGTGGGAGCGAGGTAAAAATAATGGGGCACAGCTTGACAGCAATGTGGTATATATTTTGCCCAGCGTGGATAGTAGCTCAGCTGGGGATAGTGGTTCACCTGGTTTGGTTGGGCCTGGCCACTCCCTGGACACGCCCACGCACGCTTAACTTTAAAACGACTGCAGTTCCCGCTAAATGGCAACAAATCTAAGCGTCTAACAGCCAAGTTGGGTGATATATAACCATGCAGCACTCAGCTCTAAGCCAACTTGCATTTCCATTGTTTTGCACTGCACAACCAAAAACAAAAAGAAGAAAAACAAAACAAAAAACAAACAAACAAAACAATCGCTGGAAAAAGTAAGAGCAAATATTTGAGCAAAAAAGAAAATGCATCGATAAGAAGAAAAATGAAAATAAAAAAGAAAAACTATGGAAATGTTTTTTGCTGCTGTTGTTGAGGCTGCAGTAAATTTGAATTTAGTTTGTGGTCTGTAGCGCCCGACGAAGTCGTCAAATAAAATGGAACGGAAAAGCTTTTAAGGCAGCATTTGGTGGTTGTTGCTGATGGTGGCCCGTGTTGAGTTTCAATTAACTGAAAAGTTCTGCAATTTGTGCGAAATGGTTTTACTCTGACTTGCCGTTTAATCACATTTGCTAATGCTCTTTGAGGTATTTATTTATTTTAGACAGAATAATTTAGAACTATTCGCGGTTTAAGTTGTTGTTTATTTTTGTAGCTGCAATTGATTTTGCATAGCATTAGTCAGATTATTTGATATTAATTTAATTGTAACTAATTTCTGGTACTAACATAATTGAACTAGTTTGAAATTTTGTAAATTTACATTTATACCTAAGCTGAATGCCATATCTAAGTATTTTCTCTAAAAAAAATGATTGCAATAAATTTTTCACCGTGAAGCCAACTCAAGTTTTTTCATTTTGTAATCTTGTGTTTTACAAAATCATCTTCATTATCTGAAGATGACTTAGTTATTTAATTTATGATAAAGGATTGTCTGATTTGCCACAGTCTCCTGCGTCTAGCTGTGTGTCCTGATCTACTTCTGCTTCTCTGTTTACTGCTGGCAATCCCTTTGGCACCTTAATGCAGCTGATTACTCCCAAAGGCTTTGAAAAGAGCTAACAATATTTCAGTTACCTGACCACCCAAGCCCACGCAGCCACTGGCCGTGCACAGTGCAAATCAATTTTGTGCTCAGTCATATCGGGCGTATACGTGATCTGGCACATTTGGGCAAAACTTGGCCACGCTTTCAGCTGATTAAGTACACCGCATACGAATGCGCCTTTCGGTGAGTCTGTGCTTAAGTGGAGAGAAAACAACTTGGCACAATTTGGCGCTTTTGTTGCGGTCAAGTAATTTTTAGAATTTTTATTAAACAAACAAGAAAGCGCGAGGGAAAAAGAAAGGGAGAAAGAAATTTGAGTAAAAGAAAACAAGTGCAATATAATGAAAGAAAAAGCATCTTGTCGACATGAAAGCGAATTCTTTGGCGCGTCTTTAAGCCGATTTGCTCAAGGGGCGAGAATCAGGGAAATTGAGACTGAGAAAAAAGAGAGAGAAAGAGTGGCCCAGAACCACAAAATGCTATAACAATTTTCAAGTTAATTTCGCGTCTTTCAAAGTAGCCGCAAGGGTACAGGCATGAAGGGTAAGCACAAAACTGCAAATGGCATTTTTATTAACTAACATGAAGATAATCATGATAGCTACGCTGAAAATGATAATGACGTTGGGGCAGTGGCCTGTTGCTATTGCCCCTCCCCCTCCCCACACCATTCATGCACTTTTTGCTGCCAGCTTAATAAGTCGAACAACTAAGTGGCCCGATCAGAGGGCTCAGCAGGCATTTAGCTAGCATTAACTAGAGGCAACTCAATGCCAATATTTCACTTGGTTTGCTGGCTTAAATCCTTTAAGCATGCACTCCATTAAGCTTACACGTGGACCGTTGCATAAGGGGCTTTAAAGTGCGTAAATGCGAATTACTCGAACATTCTGTGTATGGAATTGAACCGTTAACAGAATTGATACAGATTTAAAACTGTTTTTATATTAACATATAAACAAAAATTCGAAAGAGTATTATACATTTTCAAAACACTATCAGTAAAATTTGAGAATAGAAAATAATTTCGAAATTCAAATCAGCTTGTGCTTACGATTTCGGGTTTATAAAGCCATAGCTTTTCTACTCAAACATTATTTAATAAATACCAAAAACAACAACAAATTGCAGAAAAATACCATATGTTGTATCATTCGATCACATCGTGCCTTCCTCCACAATTTCTTACTTTCTTTTTAATCTGCGTCCCAGCACTTCGGCGACTACACGAGTAAATCAATCAAATTTAAACGCTGCCTGATTGATTGATTGACTGATTGATTGATTGGTCGGTGGGTTAGTTAGTTGAGGAACGTGCGCGTTCCACACGCATCAATTAGACGCGCTTAGCCCACTGTTTTGGTTTTCCACATTCTGGCTGCCAACTTGGGCCCACCTCTTGGCCCCTCCACCCCGCCGCCCCGTCGCGCACCTACAATTCCCACGCTTCTGTTAGATGCAGCATACGCTTGTTTGACGCTGTGTTTTTGGCTTACGGTATTTGGTTTTTAATGAGCCCTCGCGCAAATTGTTGTGCCAGTTTTCGAGCTGCCCGATGGAGGGGGAGTTGATTTATTAAGTACAGCTCTGCTTTATGTCGGCATTGAAATTAAAATTGTGTGAATGTTGCCAGTTTTATTTATTTGTATTTATTTCAACTCGACCTTGCGCAGCTTAACAAGCGTTCCGAGCACGGTGCGTTCTGATGTCATCCCAGAAAAAATCTGTTCACTTGATATATTTTATTCACTCGCAATGATTTGCATTTTCGCAATTGTTGCATAGTGAAAATGTTGCCAAAAAATAATCTGAGCCAACTATTTCTCTAAGCTTATAAACTTTCTTGCATTATACATTTTGTATTATGTTCATATGAATACAGCATTTATGTATTGCTACAAACTATACTGTAAGAATCCAAGTTATATTTGCGTTAATAAAAATAAAATGAATACTATCATAATAAAAAATTAATCAAGTCTCATGTTAATTAACAATGCAAAATGCGTCACGTAGTGATTGTTTATTATATTATTGATTATTATTTTATTATTGCTTGTAAAAAATATAAAGTTATTGAAACGACATAATTCATAACTTAAACAAGCTTTATTCCAGTTAATACGAGAATTTTGTGTTAAAAAATTTGTAAACATGTAATGCGTTATTTTCAATAAATTAAAAACCTGCTTTTGTTAGCTCCCATATTTTTAATTAACTGACGCTTCTCTTGTTCTTTTGTATATTAAATACGTAGCGCTTGAGTTGAACATATATCGAATCTCAAGGTCTTAACTTGGTTTATTTATAAAAATCATAGTTGTTATCGTTAAGTACTCTCTAATTGTAAATGTCATCTGTCGCCTATTTGGTCTATTTGGAAAATCATATAAATTTACAATGACCAGCGACCTTCAAGCCAACCAAGCCATTGGGCAGATGCAATGCAGCCTGAGTAAGCCTTGTCAGCCTTGTCACAGTTGCTACCTTTTTTCTCTCTTTCGTTCTCCTCTATTCTCTCTGAATAAAATAGCCAAAATACATGGTAAGCAGCTGTGCAACCTATTTATATGTTCTAGATGACACTGGAGAGGCGTGAGAATGCACAGAATTATGGGCACTGGCAACAGGCGGCCCCAAAAAAGATATATGTACAGTGAAAGTTCCATTAATGGACAGTTTCATTGGGCAAATAAATATTGCATGAGGCTAATTTTTCCAGACCTTACAAGGATTATCCATTAACTTGAAAGAAAATATAAATTCTAAATAAAATTACAACATTGTTAACGACGAATGAAATTTGTCGTATTTTCCCCGTACTCTTGATATCTCTTCGACATCTCAATCGACTATCGCTCAAGAGAGCTTTCACTGTATAGTAATCAGGTAGCTAACACGACGTCCTTCGCAGCGCAGCGAAATATGTAAAACTTTACCATATATCCGCAGTGTGTGTAGGGGAGGTGAGTGGTGCTCGGTTGGGAATGTGATGCGCTGCTGTTTGCCAACAAAGAGCATGCAAAATCATCAGGCAGATAAAAAGCCATAAAAATAGTACAACACGTTGGCGTAACAGTAGCCGTAGCTGGAGCAGTAGCAGCAGCCTCAGCAGCAACACGGAAACAAATAAAAATCAACAGGATTAAATATGCAGGCGTGCCTGGCTTCATCTCTCGCTCTTTTACAAAACACATCTCCTTCTCTCTTGCTCGTTAGCTCTCTTGGTGAGCTTTGCCCGGGGCTCGTTTAACAGGCCCGTCCGGCCTTAGTTCGGCTCCGGCTAAAGCTAAGGCTCCGGCAATGGATACGGGTATGGTCCTGCTTCTAGATGCCTTGGCGCTGGCCAATCTGTAACATTTTGTCATGGATTTTTATGCAGTGTTGTCGTCGGCGGAGTCTCGTGTGTCCGTGTCCGTGTCCGTGTCCAAGTCCATGTCCTTCGCACGTTTTACCTTGAGCGCAGCTCAGGCAAATTCAACAAGTTACAATAAGGTAAATTCCAATGCACCACTTGAGAAATGCCCTGTATTTTAATTTACAATGTGCTGAACATATCTGCCGATTTGGTTTATTTTTATGCATTCAAAAGAGGTATCATTTAATTCGTAAACGTTTGAAATTTCCAAGCAGCACGCGCACTTTAGTAGAAAAACGTCTAATAAGCCAATAATTGCTGGTTCGAGTCTACTTCAATTCCTACTTTTTTTGCATTATTATTTACTTTTTAGTTTCATTCAATTTAAGAAAATGAATTACTATGTCGCAAAGTACACATCCTCAATCAGATAGAAATTTCAGTCTTCCAGCCAGCTAATCTTTCAGTTACGGGGTATATTACACATATACGCCGCACATTTCTATGAGCCTGACTGTCTTTGCGTTTAAAATTTATTTCTCACGTTTCGCTCGGCTTGGCAAAAAGACATTTGCGGAAATGGGCCACGTTTTGCCCGGTCGCGCGTCAAATGAGTTGGCACGGCCGCCATTTTATCAGCCCGTGGCCATTTGACAGGACCAGGCCAGCGTATATAGATATGAGGATGCGGCATTGCCAAACACACAATTATATATATATATATATATATATGTATATATATATATATGTATATTAAATATTAAAACCGCCAGCGGCGTTTCACAATTAGAGCTGAGCGAATGAGACAGAGAATGAAAAAGGCGCGGAATTCAGGCAGCTGCAACTTGACTCGTGAATGTGGCACATAAATTGAAAGTCGAGTCGTCGTCGTCATCATCTTCTTCCTCTGTCGCTTTGAACACAAAATGGAAACGTTTCCTGCGCATAAATTCAATTTAAGCCACATGCTACATGCCACATGCCGCATTCCAAAGAGACGCACTAAAACGCTTTCGACTGCCTGCAACTTGCATAATTCATTCGCTTTGCCAATCGAAATTCACACACACACACACACACACCCTTTAGGTGCCTTGACTTATTCAAGTCTCTGGCACGTGTCGCAAGTCCAGGTCTTCCCCCCTCGCCGCAAGCTGCCAGCTACAATTTCCCTAAAGCGACATAACCGTATTATAAGTTTGCTGTAGCTCAACAGGGCGTATGCGTGATATGTGCTGCATGTTGCAGCAATTCCCACACTGTGGCAGCTGCATTTGGCAAACTTGTTCATCAGCCAATTGATCATTCGCCACTGAATTAGTTACGCGGCATTCAATTAGGTAAATATTCAACATAAGCTGCGTAATGGAGCGCAAATGTTGTTAGTTATTCGCTAATGGTAATTTAAATTAAACTAAATACCTTAAATTTGTTGTTGCTAATAAAATTGGCTGAACACAAGCAAAAATAAGCAGAATATTTCCACATATCAAAAGTACGCAGTATTTAATAATTAATGTTTTTCTATACATATTTTTAAAAGTATTTGCTTTTATTGAATTGAATAAATTTAATAAGGAAGAATATATACGTTTTGGCATTAGAAATATTGTATTCATTCACTGCAAACATTTGAATACCTTTTACAAGGTTGTGATTATTTTCATCTGACCTTGCCGCATTTCCAGTACTTTTGTCACTTTTGGTGCTTAGAAAATAATCTTTTTTGCACTTGGATTTAGATAAGTCTCAAAAATTGTACAATTTCGTAATTTGCATTACAAAATTGCACAATAGCCTGTCTCTTATGCCAATTTGAGCTTTCATCCAGCTGATGATTATCAATTGCATCGCTTTTCAATTAAACCGCAAGCTCTCTTAGCACGAGCCAACTCAAAAACCACAAATTCTATGTCCTTGTACATCTCTCTCTCTCTCTCTCTTTCTATGTTGTCTCTCACTCTTTCCCTCTGTGGGCTTATCAATACCCGTAGACGCTTAGATAAGCCTGTGTAAAACCTTGGCGCATTGTGCGTGTTTAGTTAAATGTAGAACTTTTGTTTGGCATTCCATTTGTCCGTAGGCGTTGTAATTAAAACTGAATGCAACATGACGCTCGCTGACTCTACACTCAGAGAAAAAATAGGCCTCAATCGTTTGTAAAAAAAATGTATACACTTTTGGGTACAAATTTATAAGAACATTTCAGTCTTAAATATTTTTTAATAAAGCATGAATCAACCTTGATATTCTTGGTTTTATATTTAGAGAGAATGGTATTAGTTCCTTTTTTTTTTTGATAAAGGTCACCTAATTTTATACCTTGTATTTATAGGATTAGACATTTTCTTCCTGTATTTACGGAATATGATATTTTGACTTTGCTTGATTCGGGTAGAACATTTCCCATAGATTCTCTGAGTGTATGTCCTTCGGTTGCCCAGAACAATAGAGACAAGAGCCCAAGTACATAAGTTAATTAAATATCTGACAATACGTAGCTCAGTCCGAATAACTCTAACGTGAGCGTAGACTATTTGTGTGTGTGTGTGTGTGTGTGTGGGAATTGAAGTGTGTATATTCCAGGAACTGCAATTTAAACCACCTGGTTGCCGTGGTATTGGGGGGCGTCAGTGGGCGTGGCGAAATTTGTGGCTTGTTACGCGCTATTTAACGCCATAGCGTCAAATTTATATTGCACAGGCATAGCCACAGCTTTTGCACAGGCTGAAACGCGCGCGCGCACGATTTCATTTCGCATATCAATCATACGCACCGTTTGCCCCGTGCAAGAAATGCTTCAAGTCATTTGACAAGGACTTTGACTGTGACTCTGTTGTGCTGTCGCTGACACCGCCGACAGCACAATTTAATGTAGATTTATCAAAATGCTTCACTTACAGTTTCAATTGGCTTGATTTTGATTCCTGTCTTCTGCTGCTTCCTTTTGCGCTGCCTGCCAAAAGTTCTGTAAATAAAAGAAAACAACAGATTTGCATAAATTGTATCAACATCATTTAATGTTGTCAATTACGAAATTGAATGAGTATTAAATGCTGCAGAAAGTACAGCTAAGGTGCGTGCATTGAATATTTGAGATCAAAAAAGTTAAGCGATATGCAAATGCTGTGACATTTGCTAAGTTTGTGCTTTGTATTTGAGGATTGTATTCAATATATTGTCAGCAGTCTGGAATTTGCGAATTGATTAGCAACAAAGTGCGCCTACATTTTTCGTTTAATCTGGAATCACAAAAGCTTACCAAATTGTCACCAATTCGTATTAAAACTCAATGAGCTGTTATAACATTGATTTATAGGTTTCGTGTTCTCTTAGAATACAGGAATTAATTTTTTACAATATATTTGTATAAATAAATGATGGCTGATTAAAAAATTCCCTATTTGCAGAATAAATACCTTATAGCTATAATATTTTGTTTATGGCATCCACATTTATATATATAAATACATTTTCTCAGCATAAAAGATTGTCAAAATATTTAAACACTGATTAAATACACTTCATTTGCTACGCAGAAGGACTGAATAAATGTGATGGTAAATATTTTTATACTTATTTTCTCATATTAAGTAAACAAAGAAACGAGGGCGGTTGTATATAAAAATAAATAATATAATAAAGCGTAGAGGGCTGCACAATAAAAGAAATATGTGCCAGGCCATTGCATTTGGACAAAAGGCTCAACATAATTTGCATGACAGGATTTGCGGAGGACGTTGGCCAGAAGCAACAACAACAACAACAACAACAACAGCAGCAGCAAACAACTGTTACAACAATGCCAGTTGCCATAAAATGAAAAATCCCCAACGAACTGCAAACAGCAGCAACCGCAGCAACAACAATAACAACATCTCACAGTAACGACAACAAACAACAACATGCGCAAACAACAGGCTGCGACAATTTTCGTGATTTATAGTCAGCAGCTCCTTGTTGCTGTTGTTGCTATTGTTGCTGTTGCTGCTGCTGCTGCTGGCAGTCACAGCCTGGCGTCTTTCGGCTCCGGGCTTGACTCCGGTTTGCAACTTGGTTAAGAGGTGTATTTCCTCGGCAAAGATGCGAACCGAAGCAACAACCGAAACATCAACAACAACAGAAACCAAAAGTACGGATAATTTATTAGGCATGCCCAAGCCCAAGCTGAAGCCAAAGCAAACAACAATGCAGCCAACAAACTGATTATGTTTCCTTCGTACTCCTTTTAAGGACAAGCTGCTTTGGTGTGTGCGTGCGACGGTGCAAAGCACATCGAAAGGATTTAATGGCCGCGTGTAGTCAAAAAAGATGCGCAACACATGAATTACTCGATTCAATCTACTTTCGTTTATTGATGGATGCATATCCCGCAGGAAAGGGGATGTCTGTACAATGACGTTTCCATTAAGAATATCAAAGAAGAATAATGTGCAAAACTAGTAGAAGAGTTAAAAAAAATAGTAGTAGATTTGGTAGCAGAAAGTAAAGTGAAAGGTAGAAAGAGTAGTAAAAATAAATCATATGGAGTTTGGACTAGAAGTAGAAACAGATAACATTATAGTAGTATTAGGAGTAGTTGATGTAAAAAAAGGTATTATCAGAGATAGATAGTAATAGATAGTAATAGTCAAAACGAAGTAACCGAAGATGTTATATTATTAGTAGTAATAGTAAAATTAGAACGAGGTTGAAACTCAAGTAGGGTAGTAGTAGTAAAAGTAGACGATTTAGTAGTAGAAGAAGTAATAATAGAAACAGGAGAAGTAGAGTAAATAAAATAAAATAAAGTTAATGATGTAAAGATGAAGTAACAAAAACAGGATTGGTAGTAATAATAATAATAATTAATAGTAGTAATAGGAGTAGTAGGAATAGTAGTAGCAGAAGTAGTGAAAGTAGTAGCGGTATTAATAGTAGCAATAGTAGTAGTAGTAGTAGTAGTAGTAAAAGTAGCAGTAGTTATAGTAGCAGCAGCAAGAGCAAAGCAGTAGTAGTAGTAAACGTAGTTAGGTATAGGGAGTAGAAAGAAATAGTAATAGAAGTGAGGTACAATAACAGTACAAAAACTATGATAGTACTATTATTATAATTATTTGGATTGATATAAAAGAAGGGATGAGCCTCTAGAAAACGTTAATATAAAGTTGTATAATTCCTTTGTGCGCTGTTACTTGTATTTCACAAAAGAACAAAAGGGGTAGATCGTTTACCGAGTGAACAATGCATGCCATAGTAATTCAATTGGCATTGCCATTCAAGAATAGTTTGAAGCTCATTAGATAACATTTTATAAAAATAGCTACCTGTACCTTGTGCCCGGTTACACTTACCTAACAGTTGGCATTTGTGCAACATTTCAAAGGCAAGGCTGCTGATGATGTGCATTATGTTTTGTTTTACGCAACGCACTCGACATAAGACGGCAATGTAAGTATTCTGTAAGCAGTTACGAAGAGAAACCTAGGAAACAACTCCCCTGCAAACCCAGTTTTGCCCGCTCTCAGCTGCAAACGTAGGTGGTAATCCAATTCCATGAACTTGGGCACTTGTTGTTATTCAATGCTTGGCCAGCTTTACGGCTAACAAATTGCACAACATTTGTAAGCTTTTAGCGCGTGGCCATTCTTTGTCGGGCGGGGTTCGGGGCTTGCATGAGGGCGAGGGTCAAAAGCAATTTAGTTGGCAACTTGTCTGCTTCGAGGGTTTTGGCACTTGGTAAAAGTTTTCTGTGCTGCTCTTGCAGGATCAAAGTTATTGCATATCCCTTCGGCATAGACAAGTGCAAAGGCGAAACCAAAAGCAAGAGCAAAAGCAATCAGCATGCAAATTGCAGTTGGGGACAACCAATATATAAGGCCAGCTGCTGATGGACCAGAAAGCGAAGTATATTGATATGTATACACACAATAAGCTACTGAGACTGCAACCGAGACAGCGCGAAAAGTATGCAACAGTATGCGCAAACTATACCCTCTAATTGAAGTTGGATAGAAAGGTGTGTTTAATAATACATATTGATTCTTTACTTTTTGGCTTCCCTTCCCCTCCGCCACATTTAAACATCATCTGTAAGAAATACTAATTTGACTTCGATTCCGCACTTATTAAAGAACTTATTTTCTTTGGTGTGAAGCTTGAAAGAGCTGTGTGGTGATTACAGGGTATAGCCCAGTCTAACTCTCGGCTAGAGCATTCGCATTGTGTATTTGCGAGATCTTGAAATAGTTGCAATCGTGGCCCAAGCGGCACTCAATGTCAAAAACAAAAGACTTGCCGGGCGTCAAGGACAGTCTGCGAGCCTGCGAGCACATTTCAGGGTTGCCAACGCGTGCGAGACGAGGCGGCATTGATGCATTGAGGCCAGTCGCCCAGCCGGTCGTCTAAGACTCTAAGGCCGGGGATGAGCGCCTGTGGCAAGGTCGTTGCTGCCACAGAAACGTAATTCTAAAGGGGGCGAAAGACTAAGGGAAAAGTTATTGAAATATGAGCCGAACAATAATAATAATAATAATAATAATAGCAGAAAAACTTGCCATTACAGTAATACTTAATAACATTCATAATAATGATAGCACGCACAACAACTTGACCAAAAGACAAGAGGCACGCAATGCCAGGCACTGCGGCGTATACGTAACGAGGCATCGTTTTTTGTTTCTCCAATTTATTTACAAATTGAAAGTAAATAAGTAAGCGTGCTGTTGTTAAGTATCAGACTAGGCTATACCCTTCTGTATTTGTCTGTATTTATATATAATATAGCCAGCTCTTATATCCCCTTAGTATGCTTTTAAAAATCTATACTAATCGATTGAAGGCAAATCGTAGAGATATCAAAATACAAACATGGACTAACTAACTCTCATCCAGCTGAAGATTTTACAAGCTGCGAGTGGTCTTCAGCAAACTGTTAAACATAAGGTGACAACATTCTCTCCAAGGGTATAACAGTCGTCCAAGACGCATATAAAGTAGGTCCCCCTGTACAGGTCAGAGACAGTAGGTAGCGGGTAGATGATAAAACTTTATGAAAACTTGGCAGCACGTTTCGGTTACTTTGGTGGCCCCAGTTTGGCAGCCAATTATGGCCAGGGTGTAACCAGTAGAAAGGTGTGTGTACACACACTCGCACACAAGCGCACATACGGGCATAAAGCGAGTACGAACATTAGATTCTATAGACGGCTTTGAAGTGAATGGTGGCCATTAGATTGGGCAAACAGAATTGTAAAGAACTGTTTACCCAAACTTGTGTTGTTTGCCAACAATGTGAGCCGTGTGAATGCTTAGCAAATACAAATCATATTCGTTTATTATTCGTTAAATTCTCATGGTACGCAACTTCACAGACAGAGCAAATATTGCCTAATCGCCGTGGGATTATGTAAAGTAAAATGGAATTCTACGAACTGAAACTAAAATTTACATTTAGCTATACAGTAAATGTCAGATAATAAAATATGTATTAATTGAATTCTTTAATGAAAAAATTCTTGAAAAAAATATAAAATAACAAAATATATTTTATTAATTACTTCAGAGCAGAATTCAAAATAATAATAAATATATTTTATTATTTATTTGAGAATGCATTTAAAATAAATATATATATTTTAGAGGAATAAATATCAAATATATAAAATAATGCTTGAACAGCATTTTTGCTTCGATTTTCAATTAATATAGATTAAAGATGAATTTGTTAAACAAAAATTACAAAAAAGAGATATTGACGATATTTAATTTGAATATACTTGTAAGGGGTGTTCTGTTATCCAATACATTTGTACCTGAGTTTCAGAAATTGTGGACTTTACTATTTCTGGTATATACGCAATCAGAGAATAGCATTTATTTATTCGATCAAGGCATCCCTTTCATTTAGCCTTAGAGAAACTATATCATAATCATTACCAATATAGCTTTAAAAAGGCAGCAAAGCAATTTTAAGCTAGTAAGCTTTAAGCTGAAAATAACAAATCGGGTTTGTTGTTAGCCGAAATTAAAGAGGAGGCACTAGCTCAGAAGATGAAACCAGTTTGCAGCCCTAATGAACATCTTTCTTTTTTCTGGTAATGTGCTAAGCCTTGGCTATTTGGGAGATGTTTCAGAGATACCTATCTTAACAGTGGGTCGCGGCATCCTTCCAGCTGATATGCGTTGCACAGACAGGGGCATCTGACGCATCCTGCCATTTTTGCCAATTACCGATCCCAGACTGTCCTATCATCAACAACACAATTCGGACATTTCACGCTTTGCGGGCTATATTAATGGGCCAGCTAACAAGTTTTGTCCAAACTGTTGCAGGGACCCACCTTTTTGGCTGCTTTTCATTTCCTTATTTATTCAACAAGTTCCGCTCACAACGAAGCAATCTAGGACTTGACGACACGCACAAAATGGGAAGGACGCGGCAGACCGAGGGTAGAGAGAGGGAATTGGCAGAGGGATAGGTTAGGCGCCAGCGGGGTGGTTCCAGTGGCAGTTTTATGCGCTTATAATCACATTTTTTTCTCGGTATTTGTCGGCGTGCGGCATCGATTTGTTTGGCATTTGTTGCATGCCGCAAGGACACGAATACCTCGCATGCTCCTGCCGCACGCGCACCTTCTCGTTGACTTGACTTTTGCGGGCCTTTACTTTAGTGGCATTTATTTTGTCAAATGTTATTTATGTAGGAATGTCTAGCGGGGTCGGCGGGGGCCCAGAAGCTGGGCGTGTGGTTGGGCGCGAACAGGACTAAGGACTTGTAAGCCTGTAAGTGCGTGTCTATTTGCTTGGTCGCCTTGTGAGTGGTTTTTCGGGTATGGCTTAGAGGTATTTTCTTTGCGGCACCTTATCGAAGCCTTGCAGCAGCAGCCGCTGACAGTTGCCGAAACAGAACCCTAGCATCCTGTAATTGGAACAAGGGTTTTCTCTGCTTTTTTCACAGCATGCGTGTGTGTGCTTATGACAAACTCATTTCATATTTATTAAATTTGTGCGCTTTCGGGTTTTATTTTCATTTGGCACGTACCAAAACAAACATTTAGTCATGTTGCCTTATGCGAATGCCCTTTGCAATTCGAACGGGTTGCATAAGTTTCTCAATAGCCTTGCTAATCAGTTTTATAAGCATCAATCTCGAATTCTTCTGGGGTTCGTATCGCAAAAAGAAAACTTATATAAGATCATATAATCATATGGGATTCTGAGCTGACCCTTCAAAGAGTGTCTCTTGTAAAACGAAGAATAATAATAATAATAATAGCCAAGGCAATAAACAATAAATTAACATTTTTTATATCTTTAAATTACTACAGTTAGGCATTTTCTATCCTTAAGCCCAAAATTATTTATGGTTATTTATTAAGTTTGCTTTTTTTCTATATAAAATAAAACCTTGTCAGTTTTTAACCCAATTACTTAGCAGTGTATCTTTTACTTTGTTACATTCAAATCATTTTCCTTTCTCTTTTTTTTTTTTTTTTGGTGGGCTTCTGTTTGCCAACACTCGTAAGTCCCTCTACAATTCCAGCCACGCCTACACTCTCGCAGCCTGCTTTTCGTTGCCCCTGGCAAGTGAGCTATGTAATTAAAACTGTTGGCCAAAGCTGAAAATAGTTTAAATATTTTTCCTTTCATATATTTTAGGGTTTTAAAAACAATAATTAAATAAAACCGATGGCAACAAAACACACTCAATTATTAAGTTCAAGCGAATGCTTTACCATAAAATTCTTTTCTTTTTTTTTTTTTAAAGAGGCAGCAAAAAACAATACAAAAAATGAATAAACAGGTAAAAAGGGGGCGGTAAAAATTTCGAGGCATGACGCCGTGAATTTGTTTGCCTCAATTCGAAATAAATGTACGTAAATAAAGTCCAGCAAAGGCAGAGTGTGCACAATTGCCATTAATGAATATGAATATGAATATGAATGTGAATATGAATATGAACAACCATAAATGAATGTTGCGTGTGTGCAAATGGAAATAACAATATAACGAACTGTTGAGAAGGTTCCCAGGCAGATCGCATCGCACAAATTGTGGTCGCACTGTATTTTTCTCTTTTATTATTTTTCTTCAGATTTTTGACTGCTGTGAACTTTGCGAGTACGTACAGGGCAGCTGTTATAGTTGTAGTTGTTGTTGTTGTTGTTGTTGTTGTTGTTCTTAAGTTTTTCACAGTTCATTCAACCTGCAATTGTTGCTGGGCAAGATTTTGATGCTGAAACTGACACCTGGGCAGAACTCTCGGTTGATGGGACGCAAGTGGGGTGCGGACAGAGCAGCAGCAATAAAAAGATACAATTAAACGAATCAATTGCGAGTTGGGATTTAATTGTGTTGTAAATGTACAGCAGATATAATCAAATTTACTTATGTTCTATGCATAAAATACACTGCAAAAAACAAATTATTTTTAATTCAATTTAATATGGTTTATAATATTGACATCATTTCGTTTAATTGAATCAGTTTCACAATTTAACTCTATTAAAACTGTTTGGTTTAAATATTAACGCACTGACTCTCCAAATTTGAATGCTCTCCCCTTTTCACTTAATTAGCTCAGTGGAGGAGGGTGTGTGCCAGGTAAACGTGAAAATTTGCCGATTCAAACGCAGTTACAGTTAACTTAAATCAATTACTAATTAGTTAGTATACTGGTTAATTAACAAAATGTTACGTGCTGTTACGTATATTTTAATCTCTTATTTTATTTATTTAATACAATTTTTTTATAACTGTGAACAAAGTTAGCTCTTAGTTTACTCAGTTCAGTTTAGGTTTAAAATGTCTTAAATTTCAATCTTTTTTTGGCTTTTACTTTACTTTCAGGTAAGGCATTTAAAATTAAATTGAACTAAGGAAAATAAAATAGTGTCTGTTGAATAGAAGCTTATGAGTTGTGGCATAATATTTCATTAAATATTTAAGGCATGCAGAAAATGTGCCACAAAGTTTCTATACGATGGCAAATATTATAAAATGTACAAATATTAAATATATTTACGTAAGCGTACATATATATATGTACAGCCAGGCAACATAATTTGCATTTAAATAAAAACAATAAACAGAATTGCAAACCAGCTAAGCTGAACCAAAGCAGAACCAACCCAAAACGTAGCCAACGAACCAGAACCAGAACCACAACGAGAATGAGAACGAGAACGAGAACAAGTGCAACAGGCAGCCGGCTCGAAAAACAGGCCAACAATAACGACAACGACAACAACAACAACAATTGTTAACAGCTGCTGCCTAACAGCAAATACAACAAACCCCCCCAAAAATAAACGACTAAAAAATAAACTCGTTGCACTCGACCAAGTGCCACAGTCCCGATCCCCGATCCCCGACTCCGACTGCGACTCCCGCTTCCGCTCGCGCTCCAGCTCTTAGTTCGTCTTTAGTTTGTATGGTTCAGCTGCTTCTTCTTGAATTGGGGAACTCTTGCCTTAACTACCCGACTCCACCCTCCCTGCCCAGTGTAACCCCTCGTCTTGTCCCGTCTCGTCTTGTGGCTGTTGCGCAACAAGTTAGCTCGACGCTTTTTAAGGCCAAGACCAAAAAGTCAAACAACATGCGAGCAACGGTTTTATCTTCAGCTTCTTTTTTTTCAACATGTTTTTGTTGCTGCCGCTGCCGCTGCTGCTGTTGCTGCCTCAGCTGCTGTTTATTCACTTGACTTCTAATGCACTCAAAGGAAATGGGGCTACCAGTGGCAACCGGCATCGGCAACAGGTAACAGCAAGCAGCAAACAGCAAACAGCAAACAGCAACAGCAAAACAGCCAACAGGCAGGGGCAACACGGCCATAACGATAACAACAGCAACAAAGTATTAAATAGCAACAACGAGAAATAGCTGCTCTAGTCTAGGGTGCCCAACGGCAAGCTACCCTGTACGCAATATAAATAACATTCGATATTTACCTTTTAACAACTTCTGCTCTTTATGTCTGATTATTTTAAGTATAAAACTGCCTTAAGATGGAATATGTGTATATATCCACAGAATCAGAATCCTAATATTCCGTGGAATAAAACGATATTCATTGATTTCAGTTAAGTTATTGGCAAATGTAACGCCACGGCTGCTGATAGTTTTTATTATTTCCACCATTGCAAAATACTCTATTAATTCTCTACATTACAGGGTATAAAAACATCGACAACAACAACAACAGCAACGGAAGCAATAAGATTCTGCCGCTGTCTTTTATGTGGAGCAGCAGACGAGCCGAGTCAAAAGTGCAATGGGATTACGTATGTATGTGACAGGGTAAGGAGAGCGGAAGAGAGAGGGCCGCTTTCAGACAGTCGCTTGAGTAATGCCAATGGGCTCGTTATGTCTATAACGGATGTGCGTACGTCTGACTCACTCTCTTACTCCCCCTCCCTCTCCCACTCTCTCTATCTTTGTCACTCACTCTCTTTCGTTCACGCTGTGAATTCAAGCTGAAGTTAAGCGGCTTTGACGTGCGCAAAAAGGTTTCGGGCGAATTTTGTTTGTGAGTCGACTGAGTGCAGTAGAGGGGTGGAGAAGGGGGTGTGGTTGCTTGTGTCGTGTATGAGTTGCCGTTATAAAGTGTAGCACTTTTAAGGGATTGCATCAGACAATTGTCCATAAACTGACATGAAACAAGAATTACCTAATTAAAAAACTAGGTCACATTTATAGCTGTGCATGGAGCCCGAACCTCATTTGCTTGAAAGATAGAAGATTCAGATGTGATATTAGAGCTTATATTACATATAATTAATTATAACATTATCTTTAATCATTTTAGATAATTAGACGAACATTCCAATATAAATTTTCACATTGTAATCAAAGTATAATTATGTATTATTTTAACTGAAATATTCGACTTGATTTTGCTAACTTACCTTTATATCCATCCCTTTTTATTTTAATTTCTTAATATGGTGCTCCCTAGCTTCTTTTATTTCGTTTAATTTGTTTATTTTTAATAATTTGTTTTTCATGAAAATTGTTTAAAATTGTTTAAGATTGGCAATTGCGTAGCACCGAACTTTTTTTTTGTAAGCAACATTTTATCAGAGCATCTCTTAAACAGAGCTTAAGTTTTAATTCAGCTTTTTACTGTTTCCCCTCTCTCTCTGTCCTTCTTTCCCATTTACTCTTTATCTTCCTGAAGCTCCCTCTCTTAATAGAAGGTTGGACCACTTTTATGTCACCTAAAAGGGTCAAAACGCACAAAAACTTAACGAGACGCGCTTTGGCTCTTCATTTCGTTGAGTTTTACCTCTACATAGCATCTTCCCTCTCTGTTAAGCCGAAAATGAGCAGGCCGTAACATTAAGAGTAACAACAACAACAACAACAAGAACAGTTAAGTAGGCGCAGCTCAAAAAGCAAAAACCAAGCAAAGCCAAGCAAAAGCTGCTTAGTATTTGCTTTGCTTCTGTTTCTGTTTTGCTTTGGTATTGTGTGTGTATGTGTGTGTTGTTGTTGTGGTTGTATTATTGTTGTTGCTTTTGCTAGTCGTTTGCCCAACATGTCAACAAATTTGTTTGCTGATTAGAGAGAACAGATTGCGTATGTGTGTGTGTGTGATTTTCTAGTTGGATCGTGTTGGGTCGTGTTGTGTGTTGGGGCAGGAGCGCCGTGTGGAGGTATCTTACAATTACATTGCAAAAGCACAAAGCGCAGCAGCCGTTTTAGTTTTGTGTCCCACTGTAAGTTTGCACAACTGTTTTTCTTTTTTTGTTGTTACTTATTTGTATTTTGTTTTTGGCGCGGCGACACGACGCATTGCATAATCGGGACAACAACAACAATAAGTCCCATAATACACCCACAAAAACAGCGGCAAAAGCAACCGGTTTTCCGTCTCTACGTTTTTTTTTTTTTTGTTATTTGTTATCTTTTTTTTTTGCTTACAAATAAAAGCAATCAAATTTATAACCGAACTAAGAAAAATATACACGAAATGCGCAAAACTTCAATTGTAATGCAGCCGCAGACGTTGCGGCCGCTGCCGCCAGGGGGCGCCAAGCACGTTAACCCACTGCCCTCGGTTCGTTCGAACTAAAAGCGCGCAATAATTCTGCTACTTTGAATACGCAACCAAGTGGGTATATTAACTATGTCGGTCAGTTGGCATAAACACTGAGAGAATTATATGAACATGTTTAAGAGGCTAAATAGAGTTTACTGCCTTATTTTCTTACTTTCTTACTTTCTGGCTCCTGTGGCTTTAATAACGCTCTTCTAATAAGTATGTATGCCAGGGTATGTAATGTTCGTACTGACAATATGTATTTGCCTTTTTTCTCGTTTGCTCTGTGTTTTCTTGTGCCGTCATTTTACGGCACGTTACATTTAACTTTGCCTAAAAGTAAGAAACACAAAAACAACAACAAGAAAGAAAACTAGTTTGGCTGAGCAACTTTTTGCGTGCCTGCCACAGCGTGTGGCGAGTGCGTGCGTCCGCAATCAGCGGCCGCATCAGCCGGTCGCTGGGTCTCTGGGCTGTATCTGGAGCTGGAAAAACCCTCGGGCCATGTTCCGACTCTCAGCCAGTTGCGGTTTTTTATCTTTTAATTTGCTCAACTGTGCAATGAAGCTGGGAAAGAAAATTCTAGGGCTGCCTCCGACGATGGCACCGATGCTGTTGCCTCCGCTTTTTGTGGCATCTACTTTTGCAACTTTCACAATTTGTGCTAAGTGCGTTTTGTGATTTATATGACACAAGAATCGTAGCGGGCTGCCAAGAAGAGGAGCCTTAATGTCATTCGACAACTGTTGCAACAGCTGCCGACAACAAAAAGTTACAAATGCAATGGCCCTGCCCGGCCCGGCCCGGCCCTTCCTCGGTGTGGGGTTTGTGTTTGTCGCTACAGGACATTCAATTAGGAGACTACAGATAACTGCAAAATACTTAAGTTCAGTAACAAAAACAATTATGTGCAAGTATTAGCCGAATTAAACACAGCAAAGTATTTTTAATTAAAATTGAAATCCGTTTTTCTTCCAGCAATAAGACCCCATTTTCCACGAATGGAAATGGATTTAAATGAACTGTGCAACACATTTCCGATTACTTTTCACAAAGATAAGTTTGAAATCAATCGAATGGAAAACAATAAAATTGCATACAAGCACTTTCCATTAGTTTCCACCCTTGCAAAAGGAATTTGGCAATAGTTCGTTTTAGTTTCCATTAACCTCACAAGAGGTTCACTATTCAGATTCTTAGAATACAGCATTCGTTCAATCAGTCAATCGCACAATCAGTCAAATGGATGATTTTTATGTTGCCAATTCTGTTTTTAAGAGTATTTTCTGCATAGTTTGCTTTAATAGCGCAAACAAGTTTTACAATAACAACTTGAAATTTATTCAGAACAAAATAAAAATTTGCATAGCTGTGCATTAAAATCAGTCAAGCATAACATTTACTTTCTGCTGCCAGTGGGAAATGCTTCCAAGTATTCTCAATGAGCAAGACTTTCACTTTCAAAAAGACAGCGGCAGCAAAAAACCCCAATGGAAATGTGTAGGAATTCTATCTGCCCAGTCACAGTGAGCAATCAACTGCTCCTAATTGCCTCATTAATGAGGGAGGCAAGACAAAAAAAGAACTCATCTTGGCCAGGTAATTAGAACAAAAACCTCATTTCATGCCAGCGAAGCGAAAACTTAAACAATTGTGGCAATTATGACTGAGGTCTGCCTATATAAAAATCTGCTCATGATCATTTCATTTCAAGAACTGTCTCAAATATTTTACAACTCTTGCCGCAACACGTAACACATATTAGGTATACGCCATGTGCCACACCGAAAAAAAAACCTGTTAATTATGTTGACAATGAAAAATAAAATGAAAACAGAAACCATTTTCTTTTTAAATGCCAGACACACTTTACCGCAAACGTTTGCCACGCACTCTGACTGCATTATCAAAGTCAGGTGTTGCGAAGTTTCCGCTTATTAAACACCCAACGATGCACAAGTTTACAGATCATAACAAATGAAGACAAGTAAGTTTGTTGAGACTGCCCAACTAGTGGATACTGTGTACGTATTATTAATTATTACATACATCTAGAAAATTAATACTTAAAAAGCTTGTGTTAATTTTTCCGATTGTTCAGCTTAAAGATGAAAACATTATCTATTATAATTTATCGATATTTATCGATCTTGCTTAATTATGTAAAATAAACTTTATCAAAGAGCAAAAACTTTTTGGTTGCCCTAGCTCTTCGATCAACAATTTGTATTATTCGAATTTTGTAAATACCGCATGAAAACATGCGTGTATTAATACTTATCGATATTTATCGATTGTGTTGAAAAAAATAAAAATTAACTTTATCACAGATCAGATACTTATACGGATTTTGTATCAATTGTTTTAAAAGTAAAAGCTCATTGAGTCCCAGTTCTCAAAATACCTGATATATGCTCACAATACCAAAACAGGAAGTCGATGTTTATCGATAGAAATTTATCGATCAAATAGAATTTACTTTATCAACATTTAGTATAGACACATTTTGCTCTTTAGCTCACTTCTCTAAGAATAACTTTTTTCCTTTAAACAATATTTTCACTGGTTCATTATACTCTTTCATACATTTTTTAATGCGTACAGGGTATAGCAACAAAACAAACAAACAAACTGTGTCTTAGCGACAATGGCTCGCAACACTTTCTTGAACACGCAACAACAATAATAATAACAAACACAACTTTTGCGATTCATTAAAAACACGCATTAAAAGGTCTCCGAAAAATATAAAAAAAACAAAACAAAAGTAAAAAGTTTCCTTTACCTCTCGCTTGTCTGCACTCACGTGTTTTCCAGTTTGTAAATCAATAGCAATAATAAATTTGTACTTTAAACAATTGCGGACACGCTTTTTTTGTGGGAGGCCCTTTGTCAACTGGGTTTTTTGTAAGTATTTTATTTTTATTATTGTTGAATTTTATTTTGGTAAGCTACAATTGGCCAATGCGAAATCAAAAATGGGCAACATGAATAAATACGTACGTATATATGTATTTTTTTTGTGCCATCCTCTGCGCAATTGCAATTAGCAAATACTATAATTGATAAAAGTTGCCATTGGGGTTTTATTTAAAAAAAAAAAAAAAAAATATTTTTTGCAAACTCGCAATGCATTTTACGTAAGCGTTAAGCCCGACAAACGTCCCCCCTCTGTCCCCTAAATGTAGCGTGGGCGCTTGCCGCGCACATTTGCAACGCTTTGATGCTTGCCTCAGAGACGCATAGTTCCGTTTGGCGGCATCATCATCATCCTCATCATCTCGTCATCATCATCATCTTAATTATGACAACTGCTCATCTATCTTCAACTGGAACCGCGTATTCGCTGCGCTTGTCACTTGCCATCTGCTTCATAAAACTGAGTCATGTCTACACGATAAAGCAGCAGCTTGTTGATTGTTTTTTTTTTTTACTATCTGGCTTAGCTTGATCCGAGCGCCAGCTTATTTGCTGAGCCATCTTAGCCAAGTGGCAGTTAAGAGTTTTCCTTTAAACAGATCGTGGGAATGCAATTCAAGCTCTTAGAGAAAATACAAACGTTTGTGACTTTTAAAGGGTTAGTTTAATAGTTGGTTAATTCTAGTTGCTTAGCTACTTTAATATCTGCTCTAGCTTGACTGTGGCAGGCGGAACAAGTTATATTTCGTGTACCGAAAACTAAATACCATATGGCACATGTGCTGTGTTTATTTCATGAATAAAACTTAATTTTTTCGATTTGTTGACGCGAGAGGCCAAAAAATGAGCCAATTTGTTGGATATTAAACTCGTAACGCCAAGTTTAGTCATAATACATTACAAGAACGTTTTTTTGTTCATAAAAATATATAATATTCGATCAATAGATATCAATTGAATGGTAATAAAAATTTCCTACTTTTCCTTGATTTTTACTTTGGAAGATCTTAAGCATTAAAAATTTCACCCAAAGCACATTTATGGATCGATGATATTATATCGTGCTGCCAGATATGACTTCTATCCTGTCTTACGATATAAAATATTTCTGAAATCCTGGAAATGTTCAATCTCATCCGAGATATCATAAGTTTTTCAGCCGTATATAGAAAGATTTAGATTTATTTCAGCGCTAGCAGCAAGAGCACAAAGCTTTATACTTTTGAAGTTTGTGTATGTCTCCTCCTAATAAAAAAAAAATGGCCATTTGTTAGGGTATACATACTTATAGCGCCCTCCGACTGTCAGCTGCTGCTCAGCATCAGCTATCAGCAGCCGTCAACTGTCAACAGCAATTGCAGCTGGAAACCTTTGCCGGGTTGCATAGTGTAGGCAAGACCTGGTGACAACATTTTTCTTTTTTCAGTGCTCACCTTTAGAGCCATAAATACTAATTACATATCAAAGCAGTTGGACACTGGACCACGCCGGGACATAGCCCGAAAGTGTCAGTTAGTTGGCAGCAGCAGCAGCAGCGGGGCGGGGCGGGGCGGGGCGTGACGGGCTTGGGCTTACATAGAATTAATTATGTAAATACTTGCGAGGCGCAAGGCTGGAAGCTGAAAAACTGTTTAAAATAATATTTCATAATGCCCTCCAAAAATTAAAAAGAGAGAAAAAAGAAAAGGTCGCCCAATTTATGAAGCGGGTTCGCGTCAAGTTTTTTGTGCTCGGCCGGGCAGCTAATTAAATAAATCTCAACTGGGTTCGTCACGAGCTGCAGCAGCAGCAAAAGAATTACGCAAGAAAACTTCTTGTCCGGCCAGTTTACCTTTTACGAGGGGGCGATTTACATAATTTTTCTGTATTATTTCATATGATGAATATTATTATTATTATGATTATTATTATTTGCGCCTTGTTTGGCTCTCGGCGATGCGCGCACGTCAGATTTTGACGTTGTTGCGACCTCGTCTGCAAACTCCGCCAAGAACCAAGAGCGAGTCAAACTGACCGACTAGTGGGTGCCCTGTATTCATAATGTCATTGATATTTAGTATATAATTATAATTCCAATTTTCGGAGAGTTGGCGAGGTATTAAATCAATGAAATAACCTTGATATAAATAAGTTATGCGAGATACCCGCACACCAAATATTATATCTCTACCTCTGATATAATATCAAAGATATACACAAAAACCTATCGATGTTTATCAATATAGACAAATATCAATTATTTTATGTGTACTCATTCTCAATTTATTTTACAATAAAAAGCAATTTCGCTTGTTGCATAGATTTCGACAAGTGATATAAACCCTCTTTAACAGTTTTTATTGGGTATTGAAACCGGCTGCCAACATTACGTCTATGGCATTAGCTTTGGCTCTTGGCTATGCGCCAGAAACGTTGCCAAAAGCCGAAACTGGCTCACAGACGGTCTTTGTTATCTGCTATTCTTCTTCTTTTTATTCATTCAAATTCTAATTCAATAACGTACAAATCTACAAGATACTTAATTTGTTTTTGTTTAGCGATACCTTTGGTTTTATTGCCGGCTGAACACAATGTTTAAAAAAAGGCGGCTTATTTGTGCCAATCTCCGAGAATCTTGAACAATTTCTAACAAATTCGCAAGATTTGAGACTCAATAAATTAATATAATTTCTTACAAAATCCAAATGTCATTCTCTTAAGTTTTAAGGGCAGCCATTGATAGTCGTGGGTTGATAAGTGGGAACAGGCTTATAGAAACTATTTATTATAATATTAAAATGATTTCTTTTAAGCTCCACATCCATTTTTTGGGCTATCGTTGATTAAAATTAAAATTAGTTGACCTAAACGGCAGGGCAAGAATAAAAGGACTCCTGCGCCACTAAAATAATTTATTAATAAATTTGAAAAAAAAAATTTCTTTTGAGCTTCTAACAATTTATACAAGTTCGTTTTAAAGGTTATCGCTATTTAAATTAATATTCGTTGAATAAAGTAAGTAAAAAATGGGAATAGGAGCTGGAAAACCAGTTTTGAGCCCTGCACCAAAAGCGACCAGTTATAATATATATTTGCAGACTTTCAAATAAATCCACTTAAAATATAAAAAATATGGCTTTTAATTTAAAACACATTTTCATACAAGTTTATTTGTTTTTTTTTTTAAGCGTTGCTATCACTTAATATTACGTTTCTGAGCCATTTTTTGGTTTTCGCATTTCGCAACATTTTTAAACTGCTGCACATTTCCTTTGTATACGCTGCTCTGCACGTGCCAATGGAAATAATTTAAATTTATTATGCCAGCCAAATAATACGCAGGCGAACGCACATTATGTATACGCAATGTTGAACGGGAGAAGGGACGATAGGGGCCCGACTGCTTCGCTTGCCAGTTGCGCAACGGGGCTCATATTTTGTGTGCTAATTTGCAGTTGAATGGCGATTTAATGCTGCAACAGCAGATGCCAAACTGCATTGCCATGGGTGCTGAAACCCCCTCTGGCGAAACCCCCCTTAAGGGGCCGCCACTGGGCAGCAGCAGCATGACGTTACGTGACATGACAGTAATTAACATAATAATCCATTCTGTGGCTGGTAGCCATTGAAAGGAGCTGCTGCGCCTGTTGCTGTTGATGAAATGAAACCATCTACGCAGCGATTGGGGGTCTGCAGCTGGAGCTCCGACTGACTCTGGGCTAACTAGCTGGGCGTCAGCGGGCTAAGCCGCTACATCACGACCGCGACCGCGACTGCGACCACTATTCTGGGCGCTGGCACGTTCAATTTAATCGCATATTAGATGATGCTGCAGCGCCAATCCAATAAATTGGAAACCAACCACGTTGCCCCCGCCTCTGACCACACTCTTCCGGCCTGGTAATTTAACAATCTCTGCAAAAATGCTGACAGAATTTTCAAAAACACTTGACTTTCAATTGAAGTGCAGTCCCGACACTGTCAGAACCACTCGAAGTGCCCTGATCCTGATTGTGTTCCTGTTTGTGTGTTGAATTTCTTATAAACGTCATGGAACGCTTTGAACTAAGAAGAAGGTGACCCTTAAACCCTTTGTGTGCTTTAAAAACTATTAGAACTTTAAAATCTGCTTGAATTGAATAACAAATTGAATTGAACTGGTTGCGGACCCTTCAATGTTAAATAAAGACAGAGAGCGACATATAGAGAAAGAGAGAGAGTGAGAAAGAGGGAGGCAGCAATAAAATTGAGAGCGGACAAGATTAGAAATAGTTACTTAAGAGATTTAAATTCCAATTTGTAATGTGCAAACATACAAATTAAAAGTATTAATCTAAATTTAATTGTAAAAAGGCAAATAAACACAACCCAACCCGTTTTTTCCAGCATTTATAAACCAAAGAGCCCAAAGGTATACTTTGCTAACAAAATGTAAATACTTTACTGAAACCTAACAAATTATGCGTATTATTTTTGCTTTTGCTTTATTAAGAAAAATGTAATCAATAATTTAATTGCGAAGCACAATTTTTCGCACATAATTTTCGCGCTGCGTCAACAACTTGATTATGCCAATGAAAAAGTCATAATAAAATAATAAAATTATAAAAGTAAACAACGAAAAAGCGTAGCATTTTAAATGCCAATTTGCATGAGCCAAAAACAAAGGCAGCCGAAAAAAAAAAAAATTAAAAACGAGAAATACGATCTAACCGGCGGCCATAAAAATAACAAAAAAAAAAACAAAAAACCCCCAACAACCACAACTGGCGCACTCTTTGGAAGCCCGATGGCCTCTGATGGCTTCCTGTCTTGGTTTTTGGCTTTGGTCGTAAACAATTTCGCAGCCAAGCCGGCGACGCACACACAGCGCGAGATGAGGCTGAGTCCAAGCCTCTGCCGACATGAACTGTGGGAAACTGTGTCTGCGGCTGCGGCTGCTGTGGGTGCGTGTCTGTGAGCTGTGTGTGGGAAAGAGGTCTCTCTCGATATATATCGACGGCGACAAAACACGCTTGCAATTGTGCTGCGTGTATATATATTTTGATATTTAATTAATTTTTGCCATGCTTTTTGGCATTGTGTGTTGCCATTACACTTCCGCCGCTCAAATTGGCCAAATTAATAAGAGAGCACGGCCAAGGGCAGCCACACAGTTGGCTAAGAGGACACAAAACACGCTAACGAAACGCAATGGCGTTAATTGCTGAAACCCCTAAAAAAAACCTCAAACCCATGGAAAGCAAAGAAAGCACTCGACAAAGTTTGCGCAGTCAGCGCGTAATTAAAAAGGAAAAAGAAATTGGATAAGCAAATATTCTTAAGGTAAATCTATAAATATTACACTTTTTTTTTGGTAACTGATATTTTCTTAATAAAAGTTAAAGCATTAAGTTTGCGTTATTAATAACTAAGAATGTATACAAAAATCGTAAGGGCTTACTTATGAGTCTTACATGAATATATATTCAAATGTATAGAGTATGGCGGATTCGTTGTTTTCAGAGTTCAAGCCATGACTCAACCCCAGTAGGCTTAAATAAATAAATATATATTTATATATATACGTAAAAATGTTAGTTGTTTTATTAAAAATAGTTAGTTATAGGGTTCAAGTCTTGATTTTCATTGCTTGAAGGATGAGTAAAATTAAACTAATAGCCTCAATATTTTATTCCTAGCGGCAAACGCGCGCTCGTAGCTAATATGCTCAAATTATGTTCAGTTTGCCGCTGGCAATAGGCAAAAGTCCTTTGTAAAGTTAATTTTTTTTGCTGTCGCCGCTTTTATGACCAAAGTTGGCTAAAACAATTGAAAGAGCAGACAAAAACCAGAAGGCAGCATGCAGCAGACAGCAGACGGCAGACAGCGCAAGGCTCAAAGCAACAAACTTGGATGACAGACGAGCGGACCAAAGCAACAGACATATACCCGAGAGCCATCTATGACCAAGGGCCGCGGCGGATGACTTTAACTGGAAGGCTAAGGCTGCCTCAGCGACCGCCAGCTAGCAGCTGTCGATCTGCATAATGAAATTGCCGCACATCAAGTACAGTTACTTTGACTACGAAAATTGCAGCCGGCGAGAGAGTGGGACGAACAAGAAAGCGTTGCAGTTGCAGTTGCAGCAGCTGCTGCTGCAGGGCAATAGGCCGCCGCAAAAGTAGAACCTGAGAACAGCAGAGATCTATTGTTGTTGTACTCCGTAGCCATTGGAAATTTTTAATGAGGGGTATATCACCAGATAGTTTGATTAGTTCAATTATGAGATACTTTTACTCCAAATTAAAAAAAATATATATTTGAATATGTGTATATGGGATCGATTGAATGTCATCACAAAGCATAGACTAGCTACTCAGATTTAATAAAAGAAGTAGCTTTTTATAGGGCTGATGAAAAGGCTCAGCTTAGGACTTGTCAGCTTATGCAAGTAGCTAACAAAGTTGCAATGTTTACAGGGTATATGCAAGTCGAGCCAAAATCACACGCCTTGTCTTTATTTTCTGTGAGCTCGACACAGTGACCAGACAAACTTCCGCTGATTGACTTGCTGACTTACTCACAGAATGAAATGCAAGCTGCCCCACAGACTGACTGGCTGACTGGCTGGATGCCCGACTGACTAGCTGATTGGCATGCGCGCCGGTTGTTTGGTGGAGAGAGAGCGCAGCGCTGGGCGCTGGGGGCGGGGGGAGGCATAATTGATTTGAATGTGCCTCACTTTCAGCTCGTGTATGCAAATCTTTGGGCCTGTGGCAGCAGTCTCTATAGCAATTTTGTGGCAATTTTCGCACATTTGGCCAACTGCTGCTTTCACATTTGCAACAGTAACCTCCACGCCTCCCCTTTTACCCCTGCCCCAAAGTCAATTACGTCAGTTTAGCTAGCAAAAAGAAAAAAAAAACATCTAATTAACTGGGCGATTGCTAAGCTCTTTGCCCAGTTTAAAAATTTTAACCACTCTAATTAATTTTAATTAAAACTCTCTACGCTCGCCTGTGAACCCTAAATATATGTGAGAGCGCGCACTCAGTTCTTTTACACAATCATTTATAATCATCAAAAAAGGTAGCTAGACGAGAGCCGAGAGAGAATAGAAATTGCGCGCGGTTAACCCTTTGTTATAATAAAGATTAATATTAAAGAATATTAATTGTTTATGTGCGCTACTTATTACATTTAAAAACATTTTTTGACAGATACGAAAATTAATTTTTCGTATAAACAAATTGTCTTGCCAAATATCTTGACAATTACGAGCTTTGCAATCTAATATCTGAGCAAAATGCCTCAATTAGAGAATTGAATCGTTGGCAAAGCATTTTCCTTGCATCATATAAAGGCCTCTGGATCGGTTCGGGTTTCGATTTGATTTAAGGTTCGGTTGAGGGTTACAAATAAATTGGGATGCCGCGTTGCAGTTTAGATTACAAATATTTACCCAAAACAAACCATTATTTATTTAAATGTTTAGTCCAAGCTTGACAAATATTATCAGAATATATCAAGTCGGCTTTTCATTGTGAGGTCAAAAAATCCTTTGTTTTATTCGCTTACGAAATTTTGTGTGTGTGTGTGTGTGTGTGTGTGTAAAGGCAATACAAGCGTAAAGCACCTTTTTCTTTATTGCACTTTTATGGCTGCCTAGATTTATATTTAGTGCGGCCAGTCTGTGGCTTTTGTTTCAGGGCACCCCAACAACAAAAGAAGTCAACCAGCTCCGAACTTATTGTTGTTGTTGTTGTGGCTGTTGCTTTTGTGGTTCTTGGCCGTTTCATGTCTGCAATTAATCAAAAAACTGTTTGCACTTTTGCTGTACTGAAATGTTAAGAACGACCGCAGCAGCAGCCGCGACAACGCTTCGACTGTGGCCACGTATGGCATTACGCACTTCCGTTTCCGCCGCTGTCTGGCTGTCACGACGACCACCCTCTGTGCCCCTCACTAGTCGACTAACCACCTACTGCTCGTCAGTTCGTCTGGCTTTTGTAATTTTGTTTGCTCACCCGCACGCACACACGCGCGTACACACACACACACACACACGCACAAATAAAGAGATCCAAAATCAAAAACTTTTTATTGCGCTTTGCTTTTGGGTTGGATTTCAGTTTTATTCCCCCACGCTCTCTCTCTCTCTCTCCTTCACTGCACCTCCAGAACTTTTTATATTTGTATTTTTTTTTTATTAATTTTGCACGCGCAAAAATTTTGTGATTTATGAGCCGCAAAACCAACAGCAGCAGCAACAACAACAAAACAGCGAGACAAGCTCGCAATTTTGCAGACTTGTTGTCGGCACACGCTGTCCACACACACACACAAACCCCTACATAGTGTGTGTGCGTGTGTGCTCCGGAATGTGTGTGAACTGAGTTAAGAGCTTGTTTTGACTGAATGCTTAAGCAAACTTTTAAGGAAGCACATATTTACCCAGGGTTAAGTTTAGTTTGCTTGGCTTAATATGCTATCAAAATGATTGGCCTTAAGATTTCAGCTTCAATGGATCCGAATAATTCTCTCAAATAAATATAATTTAACTATTGATGTATAATATTTTCGAATATCTGACAAGTATTCTCGTCTTAAGAACTTAGAGATTTTGAAAAGGATATTATCATAAAACAATATGTCTTAATTACCAAGTTAAAATATTTTGATTGTTATGCTCCATTTAATTAAACATAAAATATCTTTTAGCCTGCTAGCTCTCCTAATTTTTATACCCTGAACCCGCTGGATAAAAAGGGCATATTGTTTTTGTGCAGAGGGTAGTGTCTGCCCATAAAAGCGATATCAAAGATCTGATTTTGAAGCAAATCTCTAGTTAAGCTAAGAGCTAAGACTTAAGAGCCAAACATGTAGCTTCTAGCTTACAAATATTTTGCTGCATTTGGTTTTGTGAAAAGAAGGTTGAGGGTATACCCTAGTCGGAAACTGCCCGTCTCGAGCATCTTACTTGTTTTTCATAACCTGCAAAAGACACCTAATATTACAATTATTACAAGCTTGAGAAGATTAAAGCAGCAAAACAAACTATATTATATATATATATTTAAATTTGTGCTAACTTTGCTTGCTTTGCAGTTGCCAGATGTTAATTTAAAGAAAAAAAATATATGTAATCACATTATGACGTCTGCCAGCAAAATATTGGCATAATATTAAAAAAACGAATAGAAGCGAACAGTTTTCCCTAACTAAAGTAAATAAATTTTGCCAAAAAAACGAGTATTGAAGTCTTCTGATTTATTATTTAGAAAAGTCTCTAGAGAAATAAAAAAAGAAGTAAGGATATACAATGTTCAGGCTCTTAACACGCGTACTTTAGTCTCTTGCCGTATTTTATTTTTACAAGCAAAATTACCTGTCTTAACCTTTGTCAATATCAATAAGTGTCAGTTCGGCTCGCCTAAGGGAGGGTCATTTCATTGGCTATTGCCACGGACCACGAACCACGAACCATCTCCGGCCGCTGGCTGTCAATTGTTGGTCACTTAATTAATAAAACGAATCGCTGGTAATTGCTGCTGGGTTTATTTTATATATTTTTTGCATTTACATTTTCAGCTTATGCATAATTTAAGTTGAACTGTCAACTGCAATCGCATCGCTGTTCATTTCGAGCCATCCTCACACACCCAACCTACCCGCATCGACACGAATGGACAGTTTTAAAAAGTGTTATTAAGTTGGCTTGTGTGCTGTATTGATTCTGCACTCTATATATATTCATGTTTTGACATAAGTTGTGCCTGTATTTTTTACCTGCGTAGGCCTGCGATAATATTGCCATATCTTATCCGCGTAAATAACTGTAATTATTGCGAGTGTATTTTACCATTATGCCACGCCCACTTGCCAGTCATTATGCTAATGTCAAATCAGACAGTTGAGCGTGCCGATTAGCTGCGGTGTCGAGAGCTGTCAACACCTAAATAAAATGCTCAGAAGGGAGAAGTAATATGTCTGTATATCCAACAAAATATATATATATAAATTTGTATATATATGTATTTATAATAAATGTGCGTTTGTTTGTCCGCGAGTGACATGCAATTATTTATACATTATTTTGGTAGCGTAAATATTGACAAGCGTCTTTGCTGCCAACCCACCGAAAGCAGTCAAAAGCCTAAGCAAACAAAGCAATTCTCGGGGCGCACATTACGTATACGCACGGTGCGTCGGCTCGGCGAATATAATTGAATGCCTGGCACGCAGATAATGAGGCAAGCTTAAGTGTTGTGAAATGTTATTTTTTATAAATTGCCATAGCTTCCCAGCTGCCTTAAGGACATAATAAGTTCTTAAATATCAGACATATAAGGCTTTTTCCAAGCCCTTGTAATTATTTTACGAATGTCTTAAGAGACAACTATTGTGAAAAACTCAGCTGCCTGCACTCCTAAAGGCTTGTGGCGAGCGCATTTCGTCAGTCAGTCAGTGATTTCAAATGCTTTATGGACTTTAGATACATTTTTAATTCATCTATCTACTGCGCCTTTCGCTGAATCATTTGATCAACACCATTTGATTGCTTTACACAAAATGCCTGCGTATCTGCGAGTCATTCAGCTAACGTTATAATTTATCTAAGCCAGCGCAATCAGAATGTACGCCTTGAAGTATGCCATGCTTCAAATTCAAGTGCTTTTTCGCAAAACGCAGACAATCCTTCGCTCCCGCCTTAACGGCTGACACGGGCAGTCAATCAAGCGTGCTGTCGGAGCGCTCCCTCAAAAGGCAGTCCAAGCAAAACGACAGCTGTTGATAAGCCGTAGACAGTAGTCCAAACAAAAAAGTGAGCAAACTTTATGCTCAGCATCGAAGTCGAAAAGTGGGGTATACTAGGGCTGTGACTAACCAGCCAAGTTTTGAATTTAGTCATGCCATCATCACTGTTAATAAATTGCACAAATCCTAGTCATAGTAGCAAGAGGAGACCGAGAACACATAGAAATCTATTGTAGAACCGAATAATAATAGCTTAAAGACCCATTCATATACGTGTCTGTACCCTGTACCTATTGAGAATATCTAATAATGGGCCTATTGCTGTTGTTTGAATGTCTGCAAGAAACGGGAAGACACCCATTAGGTATCATATCCCTAGCATCAATAAATATCGTGTTCCAGATATTGTTATTATTAAGCACATCTCGCCCAGTAAGACAATTTCAATTCTCATTTCCTGAATGGAAAAAGTTACAGGCAAAGCTATGTGCAGGACATCTGTTAGTCGGCTTGAGTTTTCTTATCAATCGGTTTTCCTGGGCCACCGCAAACGCTTCCATCTACTTGTTGCTGATAAGCGCATTTGAAGGCAAATACAACACGTCACATACAGCACACACACGCAGGACACACACAATACACAGACGGCACACACACACATAGGATGCCTACACGTATGTTGCATACATTTGAGAGCTCTTACGAAAAGCTTACATTTAGATGGGAAAACCTTGCTGCAAATTTATGGCTTAGTCCCCCTTTGCGGGTGGGGGCCCACACATATATTTTAACGTTTTACGTTTGGCAGATTTGAAAACCATTTAAATGGGCGCCATAAAATCACTTATGTGTGTTTTGCTGTACACGTTTTTTTTTTTGTCGAATTTCACCGTAGCATATTTACGAGCCCTTACGTAGCGTGGGGCAAGCACAATTCAACGGCTGCAAGGTCTGAAAAAGTAGCAAAAACTCTTTAAGAAAAAACGAGAGCAAAGCTTAACTGTAACTAAAAACCAGCCACGCCCACTTTAGCACATTGCACATTTGCATGTGGCATGTATGGAGAAACCAGTAGAACACACATATGTGTAGGCGTCATGTTGGCTAAATCCTAGGAGAATTCGCTTCCCATTTTGTTGCCACGCGTTGGCAACAACCATTCGATAAAAAATAAACCCAACCATATTAAATTTGTTATAAATTAAGATTGATACGATGAGCCCCTGGGAGAGCATAACTGAATGGCGCTCGTTATGTAGCAAGTAAGTGTGAGATGGGGAAGGGGGGTATGTGTGAGTGTGTAATAGTGGGGTGTATTTTAGATACACTTACCTCTTAATATGGTATATGAATAGCGACAGCTGTAAAAGATCAAACGACAAATAAGTATCATTAACAATTTGCAGTAAAAATTGATTGGATTTAATTATAATGGATTGAAGCTAAACTAAAATTAAAAACATTTGTGTTAATCTGTTTTTTATAGGCATAGCTAAATATCTAAATACGTATGAGAGAGTAACTGCGTAACTTTTATGGTTTGTCCTGTGCGTCAGTCAGTCAATCAGTCCATCACAGAGATTGAGAGTTTTAAATATATTCTATATGAAGTAAGTGTGGCAAAAAGTTTGGTAAGAATTGCAGCTTAAAGCTTGTACTGATAATCGGTCAATCAATCAGTCAGTCAATCATTCAAACAATGAGTCAGTCAATCAGCTGATGACCCACAGCTAATAGTCTTTAGCTGATAGCTCAATGCAAACAGATCAAGTATGAAATTAAGTTTTCCATGTAATTTGCTATTTTTAATTTATTCTCATGTCAAAGCCAATGTCAATGCTAAATACTCGTATTTCCTTTTTTTATGCCAATCCTTGTTGCAAACTTTTTATATTTTACTTGACTGTGTGCATTTTGTGTATAACAAATAACTAACTATTGCCGTTGTTACACCATTGTTTTTATTTGGCGCCTCGGAAAAAAAATATACAATAAAGCGACTACCATAAAAAGCAACTTGCACAGCTGCCAACCTCGAAAATTAAAACCCAAAATAAAAAAAAAAAACCAATAAAAAAAATTAATTTCGTTCATCAATTGCTGCAACGAACTTGAAACTTGCAATTGGAGCTGTGGGGCAAAAACAGCATCAACAATAACAACAACATTGCCAGTGCTTAATCAAGTGTGAAATCTTTAATCAAGTCAATCTTCCCGTTTTTGTGCCGTCTCCCCCTCAAAGCCCACATCCATGGGCTGTATGGCAAAAAGCAGCTGCTGCGGCTCCACAATTTCATCCATTCCGGGCAACCAATGCAACGCAGCTGTCTAAAAGGCCTTTTAGTACATTTTTTCGCTCTCTTTTCTTTTGTTTTTTCTTTCTCTACCTCCACCTCTACCTCTGCCTGGCCTGACCTTTTATTTTTGTTCCCATCGCCCGTGGTTGTGGGCCCTCCCACGCTTCTGCAGAGCCCTCTCTAAGCCCTCTCAGAGCCTGGCCCGTTGCCTGTCAATTAAAAAGCCGTCACCTCAGCTGGCCCAGGCCCTGAGCGACACGATTTGTTGCCAGTTGCATTGGCAACCAGCAAAAAAGAGTTAAATAAAAAATACCAAAAAAAAAAAAAGGAAAATGCTCTTCCTTTGCGCCGCTTTCAAGTGCGAATTAACTGAATTAGCTGTAAATGCTATTGCAATTAACGGTAAAAGAAAAACGCTTAGGGAAGCTGTCAAAGCGCAACATGAGCATCAGCCTTATGTGTCGAACTTAACTGAAGTGAAAAACTATTGACGGGAAATTAAAGCAAAAAAAAGTATAAGCCTGGGGGAGACACTGTAAAAGAGGAAATATCTACATGGAGCTGGACTATTGAGTATGGGAAAACATCAAATGAACCTCTTTTTCTGCAGTTTTAAATATTATCTTTATACAAATACAGAGAACTTTTTCAATTTCTCTCGAATACAATATTTATTCAATATCTAGCACACTAAGCTTTCGAATTCCCACACTCATTTAAGTTTAGATATACGCGCAAGAGAGCATCACTAAGCCCCTTTATTGTGGCTAATATTCGACTATTTTTACCCACAGTGATCACCCGCTTTGTGCAACAATGGCAAGTAAATAAGCATTGCAGCTGGACAATGGACACGGAAAAAATCGAAGCAAACAACTGACTGAATGACTTTAAATATATCTTAAACAAACATAACAATTTAAATAAATTAAGCCGCTGGCTGTTTATCTAGCCGTTTTGAAGTCAAACAAATGTCTATAAAAAAAAATCCTCTCACAAAATGAAGCAAAAGGCAAAGCTAAAGACAATTAAAAGAGACGCAAACTGAACAAACAAAATAACATAAAGCCCCAGAGCTTGAGGCCATGCTAAAGAAACACACAATATATATATATGTATATAACAAAAAAAAAAAGAAAGAAAAACCGGCGCGACGTTCGGAATCGTGATCTGGGCACTATAACTGGGTCAAATCTGTGCTTGATGCTAGGGCATGGAAGGTGGCGAATGGAATTGAAAGCGCACAAAATGTAACCAAAAGATATTATTGTAATGGGCAACAGCAGCGAGGGAAATGCAAATGAAAATGTAACGTGGAAAAAGTTCAGCGGCTAACTTTTAGAATATATAAGCCATAAACAACGCCCACCCACCCACCATATATGCATGCATGCAAAAAATAGAAAGAAAAAAAAAACCTAAAAAAAACCTATGCAGCTGAGAGCAAAGTTTTAATCATATGCCAGAAAAACTTCATTAATTTGCCGCCAACTTTCAGCACTTGACTTCGACTTTACCACAGCGTAAATAAAACCCATTTAAAATGGCTGCGAAAGGGTCACGCAGCACGGCAAAAAACCAAGCAGAACCATGAAAACCAAATGTGACGATGCATAAATATTAACTAAGCTAACTGCAGTCAAAAATGCTCGAAACGCATATACTCTACACCATAATGTTCCATCTGCTATAACCGAATAAGCGATTACTAAGGAATTAATAAAATAACTACACACCATGTGCCTTAACAGCTAGAAAATTAGCAGATATGCAATTGATTTATTTTGATAATAGTATATGTTACCTGGCTTTGCTAGGCCAAAGTTATTTTTATTAAATTTTTAATACATTTTTGTCTTTTTTATCACTTAACTTAAGCTTCAATCAGTCAGTCCATCCTATTTTCGAACACTTTTATAGGTAAAGGATAGCAAAAGGGGCAACACATTTTATGTAAATGTCCGAGAAAAACTCGCTGCTCTAAGCGTTAATAGAGACATGTAAAATGGAAGGGGCGTGCCGACCCAAGCACCAGGATGTGCCCCCGCTTCTGGTATGCCCGGGGTTCATGCATATGCATTCGTATGTACATATTGCCCACCGACAATCAACTGTTATGTGGCGAGGGCTGCATTCCAATTGCAATCTACAAGTGCCCTGGTTATGCTAACTGCAATATGTTGCCCCCAAGTCCCTTAAGCGTAAGTGTGTGTGTGTGTGTGTGTGTGTTTGTGTGTGATTACGATGCGATGATTCTGCGGTTAGATGTTGTAGGGAATCTGAAATTGATTTTTCATATTTAATGCCAAAGCAGAGCCAGCACGAGCGCTGCGAATGAAGTTCAAATTGAAAAGCACGCTGTGCAGAGCGAGGTGTGGACAAAGAGTTGGGACTGTGCAGTAAATTGCTTATCAATAAGACACTTAAAGATATATCTGAGATATTCTGCCAACAAACTAATTTTAATTTGTAATATTTATCAGCATAAATCCATATCAATAGTTTTATAAATGTATATCTATTCTCTTCTATATCTGTGAAGAATTGTATGCCTTGAAAATCCGGGCTAGGGTCGGCTCTGTATCTTTCTTTATAGTTGTATCTATAGCTCCATTTTTGTATCTTTTAATCTATATGCATTGCATTATCTATATCTTTTTATCTGAATCTGTGTTTACATCAACACAAATATCTATGCATATTTGTGTGTTGTATCTACTTTTCTATTTCTATCTTTATCTGTATCTTTGTATCAGAATTTGTGTCGGTACCTGTGTAAGTATATTTTATTTATCGTTATCTTTTATGCTGGTGTATCAATATCTGTTGTATCAATTGCATCCATTGATATGTTAAGCGAAGCGAAGCGTTGCGGGTAATCATAACTGCGTCAAGCAATGGCAACAACCTCAAAGTACAATGACACAAAGCGTAAAACATTCAAATAGACGGACATTTATACACACAAATGTATATAGTATGCTTTATTTTGCTACTGTGTAAGCTCATGCATAAATACAAAGGCACAAACTGTCTTAAATATGCACTCAAAAAAGTTATAAGAGCCTTGAACTCAAATTGGCAACAAACATATGATCTAGCCAAAATTAAATTTACGAGCTGAGAACACAATTATTATTTAAAATGTTGTATTTTATCTGAATAAAAAAGATAGGCTTATTTAAAATACGTAAGGTCTTCTAGCAAGTGTTTTCTAAATATATAAATAAACTAAAATTAAGAAGACGTTTTTTCTCTGAGTGTGCGGATGGAGCACGGCTGCTGCCAATGGTTCGCAATGTATGGCAGTTGGATTGTTGCCTTTGCTTATGCAAATCGTTTACAAATATTCGAATAACTCGACTCGTTTTATGTATTTATGCGACGAGTTGGCAAACTAGCAAAAAGGATGACTGTGCAGTGCAAGCAACGTCTTCAGCCGAAAGGGAAACACGCCCGCATTCATATTTAAGCTGATGCAACTGGTGGGCAAAGTGGACGGAGGCTTGCTCTGCATGCCAAGTTGGTCGAACAGTCAATCAAACATGGCCAGCATCAGCCACAGATGTCATCATCAGCATTCGCAAATCCCGAGGCTGTTTGCTGCTCTGGCCTGGGCATATCAGTTCAGGCGAACAGTCGACCCATAGTCAGCGGTCAACTCAAGCAGCTAACCAAAAACCGTAGCGGAAACCTCGAAAATCAATTCAATTGTCTGATTGACGCGCTCCAGGTATCGATATCGGTTGCCAGCGAGGGTTGTTCTAAAAATCTGTTATATTTCAAACGCCAACAATCGAGCGAGTATTTGATGTGATGTGTGATGTGTGATTTGATGAATCAAATCAGCACGAACACTTGTTTCTTATTTTAAAGCTGTTTCATAAACCACTTACTGTTACTTCTGTTAATGCGTTTATAATTCTCAATCAGTTCTGACAGCTGTTTAATTTGTAGTGCAGCTCACCAAATGCCCACTTTTTTCCGTTTGTTTGTTTACTTATCATTAAATCAATTGTAATTGCCTCTCAACTGGTAATACAACTCTCGTATAGTCGTGCGGCTGCCTCTGGGCTTGTTCGCTAACTGTTTTTGTCGCGATAAGCGAGGACGTGGACGAGGACGAGGACAGAATTCGCTGTTAACTCAGTAGCTAAAAGCGCGCAAAGCGCAACGCTCGTAAAAAGCTCATTAAACAAAACGTTGACGGTGACTGCAAGACTGATTGACTGACTGACTGCCAGGCTGACTGCCTGACTGCCTGACTGATTGACTGACTGACTGACCGACTGCCTGACAGACTGCCTGACAGACTGAGGAGTGAGCTGTGCTGCGACAGGATCGGCACATTATTATGCAAAAATATCAACGCAAATCTAGCGAATGTCACTGTAAGTGTCGTATGTCGTATGTTGTGTGTGTGTGTGTGTGTGTGAGTGTGGGTTACGAGTGTTGCTTTTGTTGATTTACGAATGCTGAAACAACAGAAAATGCGCCGTCAAAATAATTACAAAGCTGACATTGCGGCGACATGTAATTAACATCAAATGCGTATCTTACAGATACAAACACACAGACTCAGACACAGTTACAGCTACATATACAGATACACAATGTAGTCACTGTTAGCGCTGCGTGCAGCAGTGGCCAACAGCGTGCGTTGCTTTCCGTTGCTTTCCGTTGCTCATAATGAGCATTACGCGCGACACATGTGAAATGTATCCATAAGATACGAGATACAAGTAACATGTGCGCTGGGGCACGGGCACGGGCACACAGGTGCTTGCTGCTTAATGTTGTGGGCTCTGTCATTGCCCCTCCTCTTGGACGTGGTCATGACATGAGTTTTATGACGCTAAAGATAACGACCGCAACGGCGACGGCAGCAGCGACTAAATTTGATTAACCCAAATAAGCTGGCCCGGTTTTTATGCCCAAAAAATAAAAAAAAAACAGCTGATGGTAACCTGCCACCAGCCACGTTTCATTCATCAATTTATGAGTGTCTGTCTCTCTTGGACTTTTTTCTGGCTGCCACGCCCACACTTTATTAAGCGCCCCCTTCGTCATACGATTAAGTTGTTGGTTCTTCGAAATTTTCAATTGAGCCATGAAAAAGCATTAGCATTTAGAGCTCTCCACTTTGACTTTAATTAGGAAATTGTCAGTTAACTACATATACACTTTTTATGCCGATTTACTGATTGATGATTGATGGACTGATCAATGTGTTAAATTATGCACTAAGGCGGAATTTTGTTGAATTCCCTGTGCAATAGTGAAATATTAATGGAAAACTTTTGTATGAAATTAAATTGTATTCCGTTCACTCCCATTCAAACTCAATCTCAAGAATCTCTGAGAAAATGTATTGCATCAAATCAAAGATTTTTATACTACCAAATTTACTAAGAAATGTGTTTTGGTCGAACAAAGTCGTGTGATTCTGTCTTTTTTATTTCCCATAACAAAAGCTTTTGATGATTTTTTGTGGTCTGGGAGCGAGTCGTAAATGTGTATGTGTTGAGGCCTTGAACTTGACGGTAGCTTTAGTTATTTGTGGCTTTTGGCTGTAATTAATAAATCAAAATTAGGATTATTGTAATAAGCACTGATTAGATTAATTGCCCAAGGCAAAACCTTGTCGGTATAATAGTTTTTCTTGAGTAATCGTTCGATGTCCAGAAATTACCTTATAAAGCCAACCAGTTGATTTATTTGGTTAATTTTTTCAACAAGACGTAATATACTGGAACATACTTGTTTTTAGGTTTACTCTATTTTCTTACTCTATTAATTATTATTACATTATCTGATCAGCCTGTAAGCCTACTCAGCCTCAACTTACATGCAAACCCGTGCAGTTTTTGACTTCTTCCATGACTCGGCTCAAACTTTGCCTAGTTGAATTTGACAGTTCATCCTTGAAATACTTTCGAAAAGAGCAGGGCAAACTTTCTTGTATGCTTAATATTTGTGGGTTAACATTAAGCCTAACTTAATCAAGCGTTGATTATGCGGCAGCATTTGCTGGCCAACTTTGCAGCAACAACAACCACAAGTAGCCCCCAAAAACTTTCAAAAAGCACTTAGTTAGCCGCATCAAATACAAGAGAGAAGCGCTGCCAGGGAAATACCTGACATAATCCATTTAATCAAGTCAATTGCTTGAGAACACAGCGAATTCTCAGCGGTTCGACGGCGTTTAAATTTTGTGGCCAGCAATTTATATTTATACAAAATTAAACATGCAAAAGCCAATTGAAACATATCATTTATTGATAAATTCACAAAAGTACGACAAACGCATGCAAATAATTAAAACCAGCAGCTGCTGATGCAGCGAGGGGTAATGCACAACAGGGGGTTGCTGCAACTGCAGCCAAGCGCAACCCAAACATAATGAGAGCCATTGCCATATAGAACATTAAGCATTAAGCAGCGCCCGCTGCACAGCTCTCGATACACTTAAAATATTTTCTATCCAAAGGCCTTTTTTAGATTGAATTTGAACTGAAAATTAAGAATATATTTTTAGAATAGGGTTATTTTACGTGTGTCATTTTGATTGTAAATGTATTTTGAATTAACGCAATACGCATGTAATTGTAGCCCAGTCATAATATAATTTTTTTGAGTGTACTTTTGTATCTATGCATGAGCATGGACAAAAAAAAAAAAAAAACAGAACTACAAATGCTGGAAACGCAATTGTTAACAACATGTGTAGGCCATGTAGCCACGACAACCAACACGGCAAACACGGCATAATGCGACACAAAGTTCCGCTAGAGTGCCCAGGCCCAGGCCCAGTGCCAGATACCAGTTGCCAGTTGCCAGTTAGCAGTCCCAGGGCTCAAACGAGACGTGTGAGCGGCAACGGGCACGACTGCACTTTTATCTGCCAAATGGGCTGCGGGAGAAAGGTTCTTGGCCAACAACTACAACTACAACTACAACAGAAACAACAGCAACGGCAACCGACAAAAATACAGTCCAACAATGTTTTGTGTCTGGGTTTTGACTGTTGTTGTTGCTTGGTAATTGTTTGGACGTTCCCAACAAGCACCAGCAGCAGCAGCAACAGCAGCTACAGCAACAGCAATCGCAACTTTTGGCCAAATGAACTGCAAGTGCAAGCATTCAACTTTGTTAACGCTGGCTCACGAGTTGCCAATGCACTCTATAAAGAATGATTGGCTCTTAAGCGAGTCTATTGGCTAAATTGAAAAGCTTGACAACAGTTGAGGTATTCAACATAACATATGTGCATACACAATGATAGCCAGGGCTAAGTATAATCATTATATTTAAAATATTTTTTCTGTCCCTTCAAAAATTAACTTTCTCTTCTATTAACATTTCAGTTAGTCAGTCGATCAATCACTTTGTCTATCAGTCAATCGCTTAATTATTTGGCCAACTAATCATCCAGTTAGTCCATTTATCAGTCAGTCAATCAATGACTAAGTCAATCAATCAATCGCTCAATCACACAGTGAATGAATCACACAGTTAGTTATATATTCACTTTGCCAACCATTTAGTCAATCAGTGAATGACTAATCAAGCAGACAGAGAATCGGAAATTCAGTCAGTCTACAACCCAATCAGTCAGTCAATCACAAACTCAGTGAATCAGATGTTCAGTCAGTCAATCACTCTGTCAGTTAGTCGAACAGGCGGTCAGTCAGTCAATAAATTAGTCAATCGATCAATTTCTCGGTCTGTCAATCACATACAGCATTCAGCCCGTCAGTACATCCCTCAGTCAGTCAGTCAATAACTCAGTCAGTGAATCAGACATTCAGTCTGTCAATCACTTTGTCAGTCAGATTAACAGTCAGTGAATTAATCACTCAGTTAGTTATTCAGATTTTCAGTCAATCAGTCTCTTAGTTAATAGAGCACTCAGTCAGTCAATCAGTCAATTAGTAAGTAATCATTCAGTCTTTCAATCGACTACTCAACCAGTTAGTCAATCACTCTATTAAATAAAGACTCCATCAATAAGTCATATACGTAAGGGTACATTTTCAAATAATTTAAGTAAATTTATATCTGGAAATAGTTTTAGCGCAGTCCTTTATTTTCACAGTATTTTATAGAGTATCACATGGCTGCACAGACATTTTACTCACGGCTGTCAGGTGGCATGGCAGAGTTACAAAATTGATAGATCGTTTGGTACTCAACAACTTCAATGTGCGCCGAGGCAGTCACAAATAGTCAGCCAGACGGACAGACAGGCAATCAAAGCGTGACTCCTGCTTTTGCTATGCGAACTTTGCCTGACCTCACGGCCCTATGCCAATAAACCAGCATTGGAAATATGTGTGTGTGTTCTTGTATGTTTATGTAGAAATACCCTTTTCACTGGTGTACATTTGATAAATTTTTAAGAAGCTTAGTGCAACGTACGCAATATTTGTTTTCTTTGACAACGTCGTTTAACCCCACACATTTCATTTACTTTGCCACCAACTGGTGGCAAGGTGGGTTGCTGCAAAAGAAAAGCGCAGTAGAAGCTCAGTAAGCCGTAAGTATTTAAAAAGCTTTGATACAGCGTTCTTAACTGTCAGTTAAGTGGCTTTGTTAACGGCCATAAATGAGTTTTAAACCTTTACGACTTGCACCCCTAAAGACGAGCAAGCGGTTCGAGACACCGACAATTTTTTATTGAAGCGTCTTTAACTTCCTATTAAAAATACTTGTCTCTACCGTCAATATAGATACCTTGATTAAAATTCATTTTTATGTAAACGCGAAGAGTCCATTTTATGCTCTCTTTAACTGCCTCTTGCGCTTACTTTCAGGCGAGCTTAATTTTTGCGATTTCTCTTTGTCTTACATTCGTAAACGTTTCACTATAAGCCAAAAGTGAATTCAACTCTATTATTCACTGAAAGATTATTATTATTCTCAAAGATAATCTCTCGCTTACAAAAAATATTCAAATATATCTACAACTCCAACCTATTCTAATGCAAACTTTTGTGGTGCCCAGTTGGCGACTGACATTTAAGGCCAGCAGAAAATTCGAGAATTATGAAAAATGCAAAACCTTGGATTAGCATAAGCGTGTCCAAAAGTTCTTTTGTTTGTTGAGGCACACAAAAAAAAACAAATCAAAAAGTAAGAGAACCACGTGGAATCCAAATTAAATTAATGAAGCATAACAAGGAATTGTGCAAGCGTACAACTTTTGGCTACTTTGTTTGAGTTGGACGTACAGATACAGCCAGAGAGGTGATGGCAAAAGAGAGACAGAGAGAGAGAGAGAGGGAGAGAGAGAGAGAGAAAAAGCGGGAGAGGTGGTGTAAGGTGGATGAATGGCCAGTTAAGCCACAGCCAGTAGCCAACAGTCCTTTTATGTGGCTTAAAGCGGCGCAACTGTTGCTTCAGCCATAACGAAAATTTATGGCTTATCAATTTGCGGGACACGTGCAAAAAGGGCCCAGCTTCAGGATGTCAGCAACAGTACGGCATAGGGCAGGGAGCCGAAGGGGCAGCATCACCCCGAGGGCGCATAAAGCGTAGCAGATTCAATTAGCAGCTGCTCGAAATCTTTTCTCATGCACAAAGGCCGCTTTTAATAGCTGTCTATGGCAAAAATTGAGCATACGCAGCGTACACCGATGGGACATAATTTAATATTTTGTTTATCGAATGGACCAAATGATTTTTGAGCATGCGATTTCCTACCAGCATATATGCTGCACAATATAAATTTTAATTAAATTCCATGTCTGGCGTTTATTTTAACAATTTCGTTAATTTTCGTTGCGGCTGCTGCCGACCCCAGCAATATTATCGTCATGTTTTGTTGCTTCTATACCCTGCATTCATTTAAACTGGCTGAAAAGGGATATATACTGTCGTGCAAATATATTGATTAGGACTATTTAACTTTGAGAGTCTGTCCTTACTGGAGACTTAATTGGAAGAGGTCCATTCTTGATTCTTGGCTTAAAGTCCTGAAAGTTACAAAAAAAATAGACTTTAAGCCCAATAGTTATTTGAGAACACATTTTTGCTTAGAGCGATGCTGTGTTTGTGAAACGCAATCCCTGCTTTGAGTATTCATTTATAGAGGTAAGTATAAAATGCGGTCCGCTTGGCTTCAGATAGAGGCTACCTCTTAGTCGATCACTCTCGACTAGCTAACTTTTACTTTCTGTTATTAATTCTGTTGTCCAGCAGTGCGATAGTCTGAAAGTAAACGCAAGGGCGTCAGTTGCCATTATTTGAAGGGGGGTTAACTGTTTGTCTTGCTAATTAAAGTTGTGTTAAAAGCTGAGCTTTTTGTATTTGTATCTGGCAGATACTTTGTGCAAATCAAAGTGCCCAGCAGGCATAGCAGCGGGAGCGGTTCCTGTGGGTTGTTTGTGTATGTGTGTATGTGAGTGTGTTAGTGTGTTTGTATGTGTGTGACAATTTGTTACGCTTTAATAATGTTAATTGCTTTACGGCTGCCAACTTTTCTGTCTTAGCCTAAGGCAACTAATTGGAGCAACTAATTGATGTACGCATCTCTTTTTTCCTATTTTTTTTTTTGGGGCATGCTGTAACCTTTGCAGCCAATTAGCTGATGCTTGGCATTTGCTTACACATGTTTATTTCAGCAGGCAGGTAAATCTGTCCGGAAATAATAGAGTGTTTGCTGATTTGTTTGTTAAACTAACAGCATACTTTTATTTGTTTTGTGTGCTCCCGCACAAGTGTTGTGTGTTATAGATTATGTCAAGGCAATCGACTGCTATCGCAGCAAATAAATGCACTATTACCAAATATTTAAAGGGGAAAAACACACGTTCATCTACACATTTCTAACTTCATCATATAATTATAATTTTTTATAATCGTTTATATTACCAATTAATTATTAGCCCAGTCAAACACCTGATTGTGCTTGCGTGCACCCACATAATCCCCAGCTAATTTGCCAACCTAATCCCCAATTAAGTTGCACATAAATCCTATTTGCCATGGAGACAAATTCCAAGCTGGTTTTGCCAATATTAACCTCTAATAAGTAGCTTGTTGATGCTGACATTATTTATAGATGGTTAGTTCTTTGGCCAGATAAAAACCAATATTTAAAATTGCCGAAGGGGCTCTGCACAGAATGGAATTGAATTGCAGCTAAACTACGCAGTTAGCGTCAGCGTATCTGCAGTCGGCACTTATGTAATTGAAATTGTCATCAGCCATTAATGTCATAAAATGTAAAACCAATGAAATGACGTTTAAAGTTGCCACAGCTGTCGCAGCAGCTGAAGAAACAAACATTAAAATTGAATGAGCCACCGCGAAATCGAAGACAACAATTGAGCGACAGCAGCAGCAGCAGCAACTCGACGCGATGCGGAAGCGAAAGCAAAAGCAAATCGAACTCTGTTGTATCAATGAACATCACGCTGCGTATACGTAATTTTTTGTGTTGACAATCGTCTGACATTTGTTTCCTGGCCCGTGCCAGCAGTATTAATAGCCCAGAGGCAGCTCTGACTTTTACTATATCCTCTACTCATTGAAATTGGTTATGTAAGAGACAAAAGGAGATTACACTTATTCTCGATCAATCACAATCAATGAGGATTTTTAGACTTTTGCGCATGTGTTGGAGATTTTAACTGTATATACCATAGATATTCTCCGCTTGATGATAAGCACAAAAGTTCTCTAAGATTTAGTTAGAACTTGAGAGTTTGGGGCTTGAAGAAGCACGTTGCGCTGCTGGTTACAGGGTATCTTCTCGTTGAGCACACTCGACGCCAAGCACACTCTTGTTTATCCTTCTTTATTGTCACTTGACAATTGGCTGACATTATTTAACAGACGCGCATCTGCTGCCTGTGTGGGCGCATTCTGTCTATACTTCGTTCCGTTCCGTTCTGCTCCATGTGGCAGCACAGTGGGCCTTAAAGGGTTAACGTTGGCAACCGCTGTTGTTGGGCTGTCAGACTGCGCTGTCTGCGTTATCTGGCGCGCCCATCTGCGCCTGCCAGCTTGTCGACTGCATCCAAGACAGAGTCTGGAGCTTTGGATCCTAGTCTGTGGCTGTTGTCTTCCACTCGCTGGCTTCTGCTCCTGCCCGCTGTGGCTCAATGCGTGTCTGCTTCTTTGGCTTAACAAATGATAAACTTGTCGCTTGTCGTCAGCTGCGTCTATGTCTGTGCCTGTGTCTGCGTGTTGTGGGTTTAAGTCCTTGTCCATTTTATTATTAGCCTCGGACGTGCAAAACGCCTCTGCACTTCAGAGTGTAGCTAGAAGCCCTCTGCCATGGCCAGCCGAGCGGCGGCAACTGAGCAACTGTTGCATCTGTTGCAACTGCAGCAATGTGGCAAATTGCTAAGTACAAATTGCATGGCTAATTTGAGCTGTTGCACCGTTGACAACCTGACCGCAGAGCGCATTAGACAGTCAGAGGTGTGAAATGTGCAGTGGTTGCATGAATAATTGAACAGCCTACACAGCAAACAATTTTCTAATAAATTTTAAATCACTAAGCTTTTACATTTACATCATTTTTGAGGTAAAATTCGCTATGCTCAATTCGAATGTGCTCTAACTTAAATATTTTATATAAATTAGTCAAAGACTATTATTTTATTTACTTTTAAACGTTTTTTTTAACGATAAATAATAAGTATATTTAATTTAAAGTCTATTTTCATTTTAAATTTCTAACTTTTTTTGTCTAATTTTTTTACTGTGTAGCTAGCACCTCAACCTGATACGCTTCCTGCATAAAGTGGGCAACTTTATGGCCCCAGTGCGGGTAATAACTATTTTTGACTGATGTTGGAAGAGAAACAAGTGCCTTGTTGCATTTGCGGGCAACAAAGAGTTGATGTAAACAAACATCAAATTATAAATAAAAGTGGCAAATCTGTGCCAGTTCATAAATATATATATATATATAAACATTTTTGTGGCTGCCAGAATATTGCATTCACCCACTTAAAATTTACATTTATTTTCAATTCTTTTCAAATGTAGTATTAAGTGCACACTGAATGTCCTAAACGTAAGAGCGATAGCAAACAATGCTCTCGAAAAGGAAAGTAGCAAATATCAGATCTCAAAGTCAACGCGACATGTTCAAGTTTACAAAAGCTACACCACAAAGCGACAGGAAAGAAAATCAATATGCAAAGGTTCATCGAAGTCTGGATACCCTTGCAGACGAAAGCTAGAGCATAAGAACCCTAAATATTTCATTAAACCGTTTCCCAACAATGCTCTTACAAGTCCGTAAGGAATTCTAAAAAAAAAAACTTTTTTTAATGTTTCACTGACAGCAGTAAAAAGTACAGTTTCCTTCGGTTTGTTGCGTGCTGCAAACATTTTGTATTCATATATTTTTCGATTCAACAAGCATATCATAATTCATTAAAATTTGGCTCTCAATTTGCAATGCACTGCGCAAGCGAGTAGAATAAGTGAGTAAATCAAACAAGGCGAAATTGCAAATTTTAAAATGCAAAAACAATCAAGAGTCGTAAACATTCAAGTGTTTACTTAAGCTGCTGTTAAATCAGGTGAGAAGAAAAAAAACACTATGAAAATGTTAACTGAACAGTAAAACTTTAACAACTTTTTCCAGCTGTTTGCCGTAAAATGCAACTGCCAATCGGAATTGACTTCATTTAGTTAAGTGCAAATTATTTTGTGACCCAATTATGCACACTCTGCTACTATTTAATCGATTAATTAGCATCCATGAATGAGTATTCACTTCGAGTAGTGAATAACAAATGCATTCAAGTGTGCAGTCACAAGACTTAACACCCGTTGCCTCAAGTGAAATTGAAATTAGTAACGAGTTTAGCTTTAACCCTGAGCTAGGGTCTCAAAATTTGTTGCTTATCACAGTTTATTAAAGTTGTATACCCTGCTTACAACGAGAAAACGAGTATATCTGTTGTCCGCACAAATATTGATCATTAATCGTTAATAATTTTGTAAATGCATACGACATACTACTAGAAAGATTACCATTGAAAGGAGCTATGCATATTTTGAAATCTTTAAAGGAAAAAACTAAACAAAAACCAACTTCCGAAGTCAAATGAACACCTTTTGGCTTCACATTTTAACACTGTGTATAGAGTATTGGGCAGTCGGCTGCAGCCGACTTGAATGTTCTGAATTTTATTTTTACATACTTTTCTCTTTTCTAAAACTCCATTAGCATGCCGAACAGCTGAAAAGTCATGTTGTTTGCGGCCTATGCCAAATGAATTTGTTTAACTGTTAACGCTTTGCACGTTCTATAAACGATTTAGAGCGCACCGCACTCCGCACTTCACTCCGCACTGCACTTACAGCGTACACTTGATCTGAGCATAAAGCCCATAGAATATATATTTATATACTGCAGCACAGATACAATTGATCAAAGATACAGATACTTTTATAGCTAACCACTAAACAATTTGTTTAATTTTTTTTTTACATAATTTTAAAAAATTGTTTTAACCAACATTGAAAAGCCAAATGGCCAGCAAATTGGCTGTTGTCAAGCTGTCAGGCTCAGTTTGGGCCAAGTTTGAGCTAGCGTTGCGTGAACCGCGCGCGTCGAGACTCGTTTGTTAACTGACAAACGCTGCCAACCTGCTCGAAGTCAGCTGGCGGCCAACCAGCCAGCCAGCCAGCCAACCAGGCAGCTGGACGCTTCATACCAAACGGTTCGACTTAAAACAAATAAACAGCAACAACAAAACAAGTTAACAACAGAGCAGCTGCTATCAGAGCAGCTGCGGCACAGCTTTCGACGAAAGTAAATTGAATTTTGGCAGATATTTCAGGTTCTCAGTAAAAATGATATGTATTTGCAATTCTAAATTTGATAATTCATTTTGAATACACTTGCTCTTGCGATCTTGTTTAAGCAAATATCGCAAACGTGTAAGCTATAAATAAATTTAAGCCTCTTCTAATATTTACCTCAAGTACAACTTTGAAATATATACTACCGAATATTATTGTTTGTTAAGCTTTCAGTGGAAATTTGTCAACGGATACATTCGCATCTTGTTTTATTAATAGCCTAATTTTTGGTAAATCAAATCAAATGTGTACAGCGAAACGCTTCTGGAACGATTAACTACGATTTTAGATTTTCATTTAGAAAATATTTTATCATATCCAATTAATCCAATTTTAAAGCACAAAAACAATATCCGATTATAGTCCCAAACTATTATTTGTTGCCATAGCTGAATATATATATATTACCAACTACCTTTTATAAAAAAATGATTTGCAATTAAAAAAATCGGTACATCAGACCAAGAAACACTTTGAAACATTTGAATTATGTGTACATAACAGATGTTGGCTATGCTAGCGGAATGCGCACTGTTAGCCATCGAACATGTTGCATTGGTGTATTGTTGAGTTGCAGCTGAGCTTTGCAGCTAGAAACTTAAATATTCCAGAGATTTATTTAATTCGATTTGTTTAATTGAAAAATTTTGGCTATTTGTTGCTTTATTTGGCCAGCATATCAAAGATGGTGACCCATTTGTGCATTTACAAAATTTAAATTACAAAACTGCGAAATGTTTGCCAAGCAAATTGTTGATTTGCTTAAGCCTGCCAACGGGTTTTATTGCTGCCGTGTGGGTGGTGGCAGCAAGCTGTTGCTGCTGCTGTTGCCGCTGCTGTTGCTGCTGCTGCTTCTGATGTTGTTGTTGTTGTTGTGATTGCTGTTGCATGGTGCCTCATATTAATTGCAGTGCTTCACTGGTAAAGTCGCCCACGCAGCAAATAAAACAAACAGCAAACAGCAAAAGTTGCATCAGTTCATACTGAACAAATTTTCAGCTTAAATTCAAAACGTTTTTGTATTTATATAATAAAATTCTAAAACTAGTTTTCAGGAGAAAAATGTATCAGTACTTTAAATGGGACTTGGGTTTGAACCGGTGAGAATGCGAATGTTGCAAAACAAAATTTAATTCAAGAAAACTCTAAAATTTGATGAAATGTAAGCACAATTTTTTTTTACTGTGTTGTCGACCCACTAGCCAAAAAGCCAGTCGGAGACGCAGTCAGAGTTGGAGTCAGAGAACGCCTACCTGGCCAAAACCCCACACGTGAGCATGTCCAGTTAGACAAAGCACACGCCTTGGATGGAGCCCTGAACCTGGAACCTAAGAGCTGCTGCGAATTTGCATTTATTTACATTTGAGTAGTGTGTCTAAAAAGGCGCATGATTAAGCAATAAATTCACACGATCTGGCAACTGTTGCTGTTGCTAGTGGGTGTTTGTTATTGTTGCGGCTGTTAACGGTCCCTGTTGCTGCAAGCCCCTTAGTTCCATTATTTGTATTATTATTATTATTATTTATGGTGCCTTTGCTTGTTTGCCCATTATTTTGCTAGCATTTTTGTATTTTCAATTGATTTCGCGTTTGAGGGAAAGCGGAAGCTGTTCAAAAATAGTGCGACAAACACGTCTGAAAGCCAAATTTATTGCAAATATGTTGGGTCATTGCACGGTCAGACCGATGGCGACAACAGGTGTGTCCAGAAAACGCATTGTCATTGCCGCTTAAGGCCGTCAAGTGCTTGGATTAAGTTGTAATGAGATGGGAGAGAGTATCTCTACATAAAGTAAATGTAACAATAAAAAGCACTGAGGCTTCGGGTCCGAGTCTCTGGTTATAAATTATCCAACAGCTGTCCCGTTTGTGAAGGGAAAAGCCAAGTGAAAAGAATTCCAAGACATAATTCTTTTTCATTCCATACATTTTTTCTTACAACACCAAATTTTGCGAGTAACGAACTACAAAAAAAAAAAAAAAAAACTCTGTAACCACCTCCAAGCCTGCTCTTCCTAAATATTAACCAAGTGAAGTGATTTGTGGTGTGTTTACATCTCGTCTGGTTTATGGAAATAGTAATACCGGTTACCGGGTCCCGGCAAATACAGATGTTCGCGGAACTCTTGCAGAGTGAAGGCATTCGGATTGTAGACAAAGCCACTATTGCTTTGATGCGAGGAGATAGATGACTGCCGCTCAATCTCTGGCTTGATGACCGATTTTTTAACACCAAGCATTTTCCAAATGTCAAACTCCTCCTCCTGTTCCTCGTCTTGCTCCTCATTGACACTCAAATCAGTGGACGATTCGGATGGTCGATTCCTGATGCACTCGTCCCGTCGCTCCAAATCGTTTTGGATTTTCGTCAAAATGGGATGCCTTAATCCAGCTAAATGTTGAAGAAGGCTCTCCTCCGTTTGGGTTTCATCTCCCAAATACGTATGTTGAAGCTCATAGTTATTGCGCCTTACAATGACATCCGCCTCGAACTCCTGATCCAAGCTCAGATCACAGGCGCGACAATCGAAATGGATGATCTTGTGATTAGTTTCCAGTCCGCGCAGTAGCTCATGTCCCACCGATGGATTCAGCATTACGGCCGCCATATCCAGGCGGCGCAATGGATTATGATAGCGCAACAAAAAACCAATATTGGCTGACACCCGATAAGGAGGACACTCAATGCCGTTGATGTTCAGCTCCTCGACATGATTGGTGCCAACGAGATCGCGAACTAGCATCGTCAGGCCACTATCGCTAATTGGATTATGGGCCAGACCCAGATACTCCAAAGGGCTGCCATCGGGATCATTAAAGGAATGGCATCTAAGTGCATTTCCGATGGCCTCGACAGCAGTACGCTCCAGCTTATTATACTCCAGCTCCAGCGCTTTGTACATTTTCGTGCGTTCCAACAGCATTTCCAATGCCACATCACAATTATCGTTCAGCTGATCGAAACCAAAATCGACTATCTCCAGCGCATCTAGCTGCTTAAGGACACGCGCCAATATCAAGAGCTTGATGTTATCCATTCGACTATTGCGCAATCGGAACACTTTAAGCTGGCGCAATGTGTGCAGACCACTCGCTAGATGTAACATGTCATCGTAGGAGAAGTTCATGTGCCGCTTGTGATAGTTGAGCTCCATCTGCGGGCCCAGGAACTCGATGGTCAGCGAAACCAATTGATCAAAATAGCGCACAAAGCTAAGATCTATGTGATGGCAATGCTTGGCGGGATAATCGTAGCGCTTGATGCGTCGCAACAGCTTCTCCTTGTTGCGGCCGTCCGCTACTTTGTCCTCATTATCCTCCGGCTCTGGTTCGACGGCCAGATCGAAGACACCCTCGATGGGCATTTTTTTGGCCTTCTTTTTCTTTTTTCTCTTCGGCTCCGGTTCGGGCTGTATACGCAGAAGCGCTCGATTTCTGCGGCGTCGCTCATGCTCCTCCTTTTTTTCGGCGTGCAATTCGCGCAGCTGCTGTCGAGCTGCATTGCGGGCATTGCGGGCTTGACGGCGCTTTTGCTGCGCTTCCTGGTCAGTGGCTATAGATTTCTTGCTTTCCTGATGGTCGGCGAGATCCCCCGAGGAAGCGATTGAAATGGAATGTACTTCAACTTCAAACATTCTAGCCTTAGGCTCATTTATTCGCACTCCGGACTCTCCATGCTTCTTTTTCAATGGTTGCACTATGGTCACCTCCTCCTCCTCCTCCTCGCACTCCTCTTCTTCATCCATTGTATCCCTGGACACGACATAGGCTTAACACACATTTTCAACTCAACTTTGTGGGTCTAACTTACTTTTCATCGCTGGATATCTCCGACACCACAGACTCTTCCGAGGTAACGTCCAGCTCCTCTTCACTTTCCACATAGTGCGTGAAGGATTCATCCGTTAGCGACTGTAGATGTTGTATGTGCATCGTTCGAACATATTGCCGCACCAGGCTACCCAGTTCGGCCATTTGCTTCTCTGGCCAGTAGGCAGCCGGACAGGCTTCGACCAGCTCCACATACTTGAGGCTCACACCCTTGCCTTTCCAGTCGTACTCATCGAGCTTCTTCAACGACAGCGTCTTGTCCGAGCTTTTGGCGAGCACCACGCGTCGCCAGAAGCGCACATCGTCCACAAAATAACAGTCCTTCAACGGCAGATTAACGTCCAGGGCATCGTAATGAACGCGCAGCTTTAACGGATCGTGTTTCACCAGCGGCGAAATATATCTGGTGCCCATTTTTGCCAACGCCCGCACACATAAATCCGCCAGTGTACCCAGGCGTTCATTCTCGATGAACGCCTCGGCGTAGACCTCGCGATTACGCTCGCTATGAAGCCGCCTGGTGCCCATGGAGGGTCTGTACAGGTCATACTCCATCAGCAAATCCGGTTCATTGGGTATGGCAAAGGTGTTGGTGTTTGCCGGCGGCAAGAAGTCCGCATCGTCCTCGTCATCCATGGCTTCTTATATTATAATGGATATTTTCTTTAAAATATATTTTGTTCCTTTTTAAACTTGTGAAAGAAAACGTGCGGGATACTGAAGGAAAATGAACTAAAAGTCTGTATGTACTTAAGACTGTTTTGATGTTGAACTCTAAAGTACACTGATTTTAACAGAAACCAAATCTTGGTTTACTTTAAAATGGAAACCCAGATGTACAATCACTCAACAACATATTTAAGCTTAAGTTATTATTTTACACATTTACAGCATCAAGAACTTTTGTCCATGTTTTAAATTTATAAATGCTTACATTGTAAATGACTTCATTGCTTGGGCTGGCGGATAACATCTTTATTGGATTTTAAATGAGCTGCCTCAACGGCGCTTGGCGCTGGCGTCAGACCCCGGCGGACCGAGACCCAGACCGAGACCGAGACCGAAGCCCAAGCCCCGGCCCGAACTTAAGCCTGACCTCGAGGCAGCTTTGGTCATGCCAGCAACAACAACATATCAACATCAACAATATCAACGACAACGACGCATTGTTTCCAACACTGGCTCGTGGCCAGGCATCTCTCTCTCTCTCTCACACACTCTCTCTCTCTATCTCTTTCTTTCTCTCTCTCTCTTTTCGCTGTCTTTGTCTCGACTGCAGTTGATGATGATGACTTAATCGTTGATCTGAGTTCGCATAGGTGGGCGTTATAGTGATTTATTATGCCGCTTGGACACGCACTATAAAAACGGACTGGCCTATGAAAAATAAATATATGTATAAAACAAGAAATCCAAAACGAACTTTGTTGCAACGAATTGCAAATACGCTACATAAGTGGGGCTTACAGTTTATTTAAAACCCGAAGGTAAATTTAACATGCAAATGTGTAGCTCTTTGACAAACAGCATTCAGAATACATCAGACTTAAAGCTGATTAATTTGGCGACAGTTTACTTTATGGATGCATACGAGTAGCTCATTGTAGAGTATAAGCAGCATAGAGAGCATAAAGTGATATGAGTTCTAGTTATGCATAAGAACCAGTTGAAGGTGCGGAACAACATACGCGGTTTATTAGTCAACTTCAGGTATTTACAACCTGGTTGCAAATTTTAGCATGCAACTGAGTAGCTCTTGGCAGTGTATAAGCAGCATAATGCACACATTAAATGATACGAGGTCTGCATAAGCAAAAACCAGTTGAATGTGCGACGTTTTAACTTGTGTCGCTTTGCTCTGCTTTAGTTTTCTTCACTTTGCTTGTCCCACACTTTGTCCTACTGCTTTAATTTCTCGCTCGGCTTGTGGCCTTTTGATTGCTACTGGGTGGGCGGAAGGGGCGACACTCCCGCCCCCTCGGGCACGCTGTCTACCCGGGACTTGGCAGCGCTCGCTATCTGTGTCCTTGCCTGGGCCCAGGTATAAGAGAAGCCGAGCCTTAAAATGATATATCACAGATGGCGGGCGCAGCTGTGCGCCAGTTTTCAGCCGCTTAACGCTGCAATGCCATAATCATCATCATCTTTCCCATAAAAGAAAGAGAGCGAGAAAGAGCGCCAACCATTTATTTATGCACTTGACTTGCTAGCCTCGCCCCCCATCCGCCATCCTCCATCCACGCCCTGGGCCAATTGGGGCGTTGTGCGAGGAGGCGATGAGTGGGGATCATTTGCAGAGGGCAGCCCTTAATGAGTGTATCATATTTCACACAAGTCTGGACCGCTGCTTAAGCTGTCAACACCTGAGCGGCCCGAAGCCACCGGCAAAGTTTTCGAGTGCATCTTCGTGTGCACTCACAGGGGACACTTGTGAATCAGTGAATACTCGAACCAAAAACTTATGCCTGCATGCACAACAAAGTCATCAAATGGTAAATAAATAAATGCTAAACTGTCTCCATCAAAACTTACGAACAAGTCTTTCCAGAGCAGCAGCAAAAGTTTTTCCTGTTGCACAAACTTGTCTAAGTAGGTGGCAAGCAATTTTACTTGCTACTGGGTATATGTAAAGCTGCTTGCCATTCAATTGTGTAAATACTCAAATGTGCATGTTGACAAAGATCAGCAAAAAAGTTAGCAGACCGTTAAAAGTTTTATTCTGTGGCTTACAAGCTACTTGTGTATTTATCAGATGGATTAACATGAAAAATAGCATTTCAGATCTAAAGCTTTTTCAGCACTTGCATTAAATGGAAGCAAACTTTCTACAGACGTCGATTACAATGAACTTCAATATTTATCTGCTGGATTAACATGATGATGGGACCAAGTATTTGTCATTATTCCTATTCAAACACAAGTCTTTTTAGACATTCGTAAGGTTTAGCTTGCCTTGCCGGCTGAGCAAGGTATCAGATGGCAATCTATGCAGACTGGCTTTAAAACAGAGTTACTACTAAAAAATGTACAACATGAGAAGCCCGTTTAAATTGAGGTAACCTCGAAAAGCATCTCATGAGTTACGCAACAGTTGTGTCATGTGCGTTTAGGGTAACTACAACTAGCTTGGCCTTGAAATGAAGTCATAACCAGCATAATTGGTGTAAGCGAAGCTTCCTCAAGAACACACTACAATTCCAATTCCAGCCCGAGAGTTGGCCAGCCTATGCCTGTAATTGGGGCCAAATCATTAGGCACGTAAGCAATTAGACTGGTTGTTAAATGAGCTGCAGCAGCCACTAAAGACTTATAGCCGAGACTCGACTCTGAGATGAAGATGAAGCTGAAGCTGAAGAGGCGGCAAAATGTATACACATACATATATATTTAGAATTGCGCAACTCAACAGATCAGCAAAGTCGTGTAGCGCAGTGTCAGTTAATAGTCCATAAAGTGAGTAGTGCAAAGGTGTAAAGGTGCAAAGCTGAAGCACTGGAACTGAGGCCTCAACTAAGCAGCACAAATTGTAACGTTGAAAAGCGAAATGTGCACTGTAAACAATTTTTGGCTAACATTTAAATTAAGCGATTCTGTTATTTGTTATTAATGAAAGCAAAGAAAGTATAGTTGATTTAATTTGATGAGCATCGTGCATCGTGAACCTTTCGAAAGATTTCCAAATTCTTTAAGCTCGCTAAACCTATTTTTCAAAGTAAAGATTAAGTGCGCACTCAGGCAAATTTATTTTAATATGAAACATTACTTCAATTTACGACCATAGGGATCTAAATTAGAAGCAACCATTTTTTGACGGTGTCAATTCAAAAGCCACGCGCAACACGTTGACAGCAGGCCATAAAGGAAAAGAACAGACCAGAAACCGGCAAGAACAACAAGAGCAGCAGCAACAGCGGCATCAAAGCGCTCTTAGCCAGAAAGACACGCACATTAATTATGTTAATTGAACTGTGGCACACTCTAAAGGCGAGATAGAGAGAGAGAGAGAGAGAGAGAGAGAGAGAGAGAGAGAGAGAGAGAGAGAGAGAGGGAGGGCGCGTACGAGTGAGAGTGAGAGTGGAAGGAGCCTCCAGAGAAGCAACAGTCACATAACTCATAATGCCATTTCCGCATGAACTCTTAAGTTGGCCCCAGACATAACTCAGCTGACAGCGCCTGCATATAGAACTTTAAGCAAGACTTCATTAAAACTTGTGCAGCATTTTGTCTTCTTGGTTTAGACAGCAAACGTTGTTCTGGCCAAAAGGAAACAGGACCAAGTCTGCAGCCAAGACTGACCAAGTGACAGGCTGGCTGGCTGGCTGGCTGGCCAAACGGCAGGCGTAGGCTCCAATCCCAAACAGAGAGAACACAGCAAACAGACAAACTGCAGCCGTGCCTAATGACCACAAAAATAGCCAAATGCAGTTTAATTTATAGCCCAACGCCAACCACTCGGGATGTGAGAGAAGTTGCAATGCCCAACGTTCACATATTACAGCGAGGGCTGCTCAAAAAGTTAGCTAAAACATTATACTGTTCATTTTTATGCGCAGCTTGAAAATCTTTAATATATTATAAAATATATATAATTTTGATCGTTCGAAACAGACAAGTCAATATAGCCATATCCGTCTTGACCTCGGTCGGATGCTCCTTACTTCTCTCTGTCTCCTTTTCTTTATAGATCTCTCTCTCTCTCTCTCTCTCTCTCTCTCAGTTGTGGAGCTATTCTATTGTAACTTTTTATTGGATAAGATCTCTAGATAAATCTTATTTTGTATATTACAAACTTACATTTTTCAGCAGCCATTCGCACCATATTTTTAATTAATTATTATTTCTCATATATATATTCCATATTGAGCTATCAATTCAATCTGAAAAACTTTTCCTTTACTCTTTCTTTTGCTCTCATGAAATACCTTTTCGTCATTTCATAATTGTAAGCATAATTGTTCAGTTTTCTTTTGACCTCTCTCTATATCCATTTGCTTATTTTCACTCTTCGTATACTTTTCATATATTTCTTTCTGCCAGCTTCTCTTGTTGTTTTATCAGTAATTTTATAGTTTTTACTTCTGATTATGCAAGAGCTAGTATTTCTTTCAACATTACTTTCTCTGGAGTGTTGCATTGAAATGAAATGAAATTGATTTTTATTCCATTTTCAGTAGCATTGGAGATGTAATACCACAGCCTTGTTGCGTCGGAATAAAATATTCCAATGAAAGCCGCCGCCAGCAGCAGCTAGTCTTGAAAGCCCCCCTCCGTCCCCTCCGCGAGTATTCTAGCGTATTTTGTTGCCTCCATAAAAGTTGCATTACAAATGAGCGAGCGCGGGAGGTTTGGGGCGTGAGAAGCGCGACGCAACGTTTGAGTGATTTATTTATACGACTAACACCTCTGCCTTAACTTTATGCTAAAGTTTGGTTAAGAGTTAATTTGAAAATTGACGTATCTGCACTATTTGCAGACACAACGATGCCTTTTCCTAGCACTTGCCTAATTTGCAGCCTAATGGCATATCTTTTAATCGCATTAGCAGCTGTTTACTTGTGCAAACAAGTGCTAAAAAGATTGCGTCAAGTGAAAAACTTTTGCCCAACCGAGTATGGTATGAGGTGTGTGAGAGTCTATTAGTATACACTCAAAACAACATGTGTTTACAATTTATTACGTCAATTATATTTCGACTTGGCTTTTTAATGTTACCTGAACATCAATAAGGACTTTATTGTTTAGACATATATTACATTCAAAATAAGATTTGAGTTGGCTTAAACTTACTTACTACTTTTACTTATTTTTTAAATTAATAGTTAATAAGCATCAACACTGTGCACGAGGTGTGGACCAAGAGTCTATTAATGTATCCATATATAGATAGAGTGCGACCAGTTCAAGGCCAACTGCAATCAAGCAATCAATCAACATGCAGCTCGCTGCACCGAGACAAGGTTTGCCTTTAACCCTTTATCCAACCCAACCCAACCAAACCGAACCGAACCGAACTGAACCCAACGCAGCCAAGGCAGGCAACCTATTCGCCCCAATCCTGCAAACAATGCATAATTACTGATAATGATTTGTGCATTGTTAACGTTCACGTCTATTGTTCTGGTTGGGGCCTTGTGAAGGGTCTGCTCTCTACGGAATGCGAATGGGCATAGGTATTGGGCTGGTTGGCCAACTCCTGCGGAATGGATTGGCTCGTCAGTGGGGCTTAGTTATGAGATGGGATTCAATGAGTTTCAAGGAGTCGCCATAAGAGGGCATATAAGACATTGTTGTTGTTGTATTTTTTTTTAGTGCGTCTTTCAGCAGGCGTCGACGATAAAATAATAAAAATTGATTTGAGCGAAGGCGATAAAATTTTACAGCAGAACGCGTCATGCGAAATTTATCATTATCCACGAGCGCATCTTCATTTATAGCCACCCCCTCCCCCCCCCCCCCCTCCAAAAAACTGGCCGCAGCCTGTTGCACAGATTACAAATCATAGTTAACGACTTCTTCGCCTGGGCTGTTGTTGTTGTTGTTGAACGCACGACTCCGCAGCAAATTTCATTACAGAGGCGCAAGATAAGAGTTGCAGGCGTTGGGGCAGCTACGATTTTCAATTAAACTCTTTCGATACGCTTTTTCACACCTCGGCACAAGTTATTGCTTCTCACGTGAGGCTAACTAATTGAGCTGTGAAGTTGCAATTAGGCATTGGGCGTGGCAAAGATTTGTCGCAAAAATATGCTTTTAAATAATTATAAGGGTATTCAGGGTAGTCGGTCAGTATTTATTTTCAATTGCATTTGCCTTATGCGAGGTGAGTTGCCAAGTGCCAAGGGCATGCAAGTAAAGTACTGCATTGATATTTTTGGGAGAAAAGTATACGGTCACACTCAACGACTTACAAATTGCAATGGGTTGCATTTTTGCATGAACATCGCAACAAATATTTGTTGGTCAAATGTCATTTAAACAGCTGATTGTCAGCAAATTATAAACAGTTAACAAAGCTAATACACTTTAGAATTTACATATGTTAAATTAAGAGTGCAAGTAAAATATTTGCTCACCTTGTCGCACAACAAATGCAGCAATTGAAATTTACGGCTAATTTTACACAAACACTTTACACTATGCTTCACACATAACTATGCACTCGCGTGTATGTGTGCATGTGCTTACATACATACTTATTTATGCATATATATGTATTAATGGCAAGAGGCTGCGCACGTTCCGTCTTGCGCTTTGCATTTTAAACTTGACAATTGCACTTATTTAAACACGGTAATTACCATTATATATTTAATTCAATTACACACTTAGCACTTAACACAAATAAAAACAAAACAAAAAATACACACACACACACATACTTATGTTCGCAATGAACTGTAATGCACAATTGGCGCGCCGCGTTGTTCTGTGCATTTCATTTAGGCTAGATTATGAAAAGCACAATATATTTAAAGACGCGACGTTTAACCCACGTACAGATCGGCCCGATATTTACACATATACTTTGTTTATTATTGTTATTTGTCGCCGGCAAACTGAAAATTGAAACGTGCGAAAAATTATGACGCGTAGCTAGCTTACCGCTATTTTGAATTGACTTGAAGTTGGCTGTGGTTGTGCAGAGATGCCAGCTGGTTTTCGCACCAGCGCTGCATGGCAAGCAGTGGACTGCGGTACGCCGCATGCGCAGACAAAAGCTGAATGCTACGATAAGCGCCATCTATGTGCGCCGACAAACTGAAATATAATTTCGTTTTATTTGTTTTATTTCGGGCAGCAAGAAAAGTATTTCAATTTTGTTTTTAATACAGTGCGTTGTTGTTTTTAATTTGTTTTTATATGTATTTTAAATATAGTTTTAATATATGCAGCTATAATAGTTATTTAAAATTTGAATACTACATTGTTTAATTTTAATTTTCTTTGATTTGTAAACTAAAAAACCATTAAACTACGTTTTATTTATTTTTGTTGTGGTTGCTCCGGTTTTTGCTCTTTCATTTTCTCATCTTTTGCCATTGCTCCGCTCTCTCTCTCTCTCTTTCTCGCTCTCTCTCGCTCTCTCCTTCTATTTTTTTCTGCCATTCTATTGTTTATCTACTCTAATGTGCTAGATACGTATATATATATATATATAGTTATTTATAGGGTATTTTGTCGTCTGGACAAAGTTAGTCATTAATTTACAATACATTTAGTTATAGAATTAAACAATTTCCCAATTGCCGCTCGCTGCTCGAAAATTGTTGTGTTGATTAAATTTAAGAAAAAACTATATAATACAATAAAAGTCTTGGCATTAATGAATAATTGGTTTGTTAACAAAATAATTAAATTATTTTGCGCTGGTTTACAGTTTTGTCTCACACACATATACATAAATAAATTAAAGTACTTTCCCATTTTCTTTTATTTTGTTTTTTTTTTCTTCCTTTTCATCTCGTTTTTTTTTTTTTCTTTTTTTTTTGTACTCAAAACTGCACGAGAAACGCACAGAAAACGCTAGCGATTTGGCAGCGTTTCTGAACGCCATAAGCCTTTCATAAGAAGCCCATGTCGAGGGCCGTGTAGAGTGCACGTATATCGCTGTGGGCCGAGATGCGCCAGAAGGGGAAGTTCATGGCCTTGGCAGCGGACTCCTCCTCGGCGCCATCGCCAATCACCACATAGGTGCTCTTGCGTCCAAAACGCGTCACGATGCGCTCATAGCAGGTCTCCTGGCCTAATAAGACAAATAAAATATGTTAGAGCAGCCGTTCCTTGGGGCATATCTGGGAAGTTTCAACTCACCAATCTTGTGGGCACTGTAGATGTTCTCGATGTTGAATATGCTGCCCAGGCCGAAGAGCAGCACCTTGGCCAGCGCCGGCGCCAGCTGCGTGGAGGTGACCAGCACATTGACGCAGTTCTCGCGCTGGGCAATCATGCTGAGACACTTGAGCGCCAAGGTGGCCCAATTATCGGTGGCCACCTCGATCTCCGAGCGTATCTGCAGCCAGGCATCGCGTTTGCCAGGCCCCAACAGGGTGCCCACGCTGCGAAAGAGACAGAATGCGACAATTAGAATAGATGCCATAAAAATAAAGGAATGCAGGCATCGAAAGTCTGGCTGAGCCTAAAATCTTATTAGTGCACGCAATTAAAGAAGGCATCGGGAAAAACTGCATGCGACATTATGCTATAGGGTTCGAAATCCTGCCTCGCATTTAAGAATAGTTCCTTTAGAAAATTCTAAGGTGAGACTTTTCGAATTTTCTTTCTTTTTCAGGTTCGATTCATAGTAAAAACGAAAATTGAACATGAGTCACAATTGAAGGAAGCAGTAAGAAAAAATGTGCTCGCAACTTTACTAAAGGCTTCAAAACTCCTGGCTCGCATTTTAGTTCGTAAATCTGGCTTTACATATCCTGGAACTCCTGATCTGTATCCGAAATATATTGAATTCGCGGCACAATCAAAGAGAGTGGCGAAAATAGAAGTTCGAGCTCCTTCAAAAAACCATTCATAGCTAAAATATGCCTTAAAAAAGTCTGGAAGTCTATCTTGCGATTCCTGAACATCTTTTCTTTTTTTTTTTGAATAACAAATTTGCATTACAATAAAATTAAAGAGCTTTGTGTAGATTTGAAGCAGCTTGCTTGAAGTACTTACTTGCCCCTGTAGCTGTTGTAGATGTCCTTGATCTTGCGATAGCGAAAGGCCAGCTTACGCATCCAGTCAACGCCGCCGCGCACGCCCGTGGGCAGGCAGAGATTGGGCGGCGCGCCGGGCGGTGTGCCCGTATGGAAGCCATCGGTGGCAAAGTTATAGGTGCTCAGATCCTGGCCATTGTCGTCGGAGCTGACATCGTCGATGTGGACCTGATCGCACTCCTCGATCTCGTTGAAAAAGAAATGTGTGTCGGCCATGTTGAAGACCATCTCCTCCATGCGGAACGCGATGGTCATGAGCGTGCTGTGGTCTTTGGTATAGCGATTGGCATAGCTGCCCGAGAGCAGCGTGTGGAAGATGATCAGCGTTTCGTCCAGGTCCCAAATAAAGACGCGCTCCGGCGGCTTAACCGCCTCGCTGTTGCCCGTATCCGAGGCGGTGCTGCGCGTCGGGCTCGGCTGCTGATGGCGGCGTCCGCGCGCTCGGCCCGTCTTGCCCGTGGGCGTTGACTTGGTCGCTGGCGCCGAGCTGGCCGTGCCCACGCTGCTGCCGCCGCTCGAGTTGAGCGCCGCCGCAGCGGTTGCTGCATTAACCACGCCCACGCCCACACCGGCATTGGGCGACATTGAGATCGGGAGCGGGGAGTGCGGCGAGTGTGTGGCCGCATGCACAGGCGTCGTCGAGTGCGTATCCGTTGGACTCTCGGACAAATTGGACGATGCGGTCGCCACATGAAACCCATGGCTGGCACTCGAACTGGGCGAACTAACCGCATACGGCGAATAATTGGCCGGACTATAATAATTGCCATACTGCTCATTATAATAGCCGCCATAATCCTGCTGCCCAAAATTGTTATAGCCCGCATACGGATTGCTATACAGCTGGGCATTATTGTTGCCGCCGACGCCGACGCCAACGCCGCCGCCGCCACCGCCACCGCCGCCGCTCGCATAGCTGGGCGTTAGATATGCCGCTGCTGCCGCCGCGGCCGCTGCGCCCGGCTCCATTTTGGCGCTGCGCGCCGCTGCCGCTGCCGAGCTGGCCGCCGCATACGGCGTCCCATAGCCGGAATAAAACGGCGGCGGCGTATACTGCTGCATGCTGTTGTAGTAGTAATAGTCATGCTTGCTGTCGTAGACAGCAGCCGCGGCAGCCGCTGCCGCCGAGCTGTTAACAGCCGCTGCGGCATCCGCACAGCCGTACAAATTGGCGCCGCTGGCAGCGGCAACGGCGGCAGCGGCGGCGGCGGCGCCATTGTCCAGGGCCGCGTGCACCTGGCCGGGACTGCGAGATTCCGATTTGACGGCGGCGGCAATGCTGCTGTCGTGCGTCCAGTGCGACATTGCGGCAGGATGACTTAGGCCCACGCCCACACCGATGCCAACGCCCACCTCGTCGCTGCTGGCCTGCTGATATGTGGAGAAGCTGCTGCCCGCCGATTGTGCAAAGCTTGATGCGGCTGCGGCCAGGCTGCAGCTGCTCGGATTCGGATTGTTGTTGTTGTTGCTGCTGCTGCTGTTGTTGTTGCTGTTGCTGCTGGCGCTGCTGCTGTTGTTGTTGCTGGTGGCGTAATGGCCGCTCAGCGCGCCAATTGTGGGCTGCAGCGGTTGAATTTGCGGCGGCAGTCCGCCCAGTGGACTGCATTGACCGGCCACGCCCACGCCAATGCCAACGCCCACACTGGCGCCGGCACTGCTGGGCCCATTGCTGGTGGCCAACACGGCGCTTGAATGTGTTTGTTGCTGTTGCTGCTGCTGTTGCTGCTGCTGTTGCTGCTGCTGTTGTTGTTGTTGCTGTTGTTGTTGTTGCTGCTGCTGCTGCTGTTGTTGCTGGCTTTGGCAGAGACTAAAACGTAAAGTAAAAAGGGAAATTAGTTCAATTCTCTAGACTATCATTATATATCGGTGAAATCTAAGCTGAGCTAAGCTCAGCTTGCCTGACTGAGTCCCTGACTAGCCAATTGACTGACTGACTGATTGACCACCGTATGAGATAATTAATCTAAACTTGATTAACTCATTTGCTCTGATAGACTGATTGACTAAAGAATTAGATCAATAGAAGCAAGTCTGCCTGACTGATTAGCTGACTGACTGATTGATTGATGCTCTTTTGGAACGGCTTCAAAACCATTTTTCTAGCCTTACATGCAAAATTAAATGAAAACATGTTTCAGTGATTTTGTAAATTCCGCCCGCAACTGTGGAAAATGGGCGTAAAACGCCTGCATGACATTTTTCGAATACTGTCCGGAGAATATCCTTAACCCAACTAGCCTCGCGGACTATAGAGACAGAGACAGAGAGAAAGAGAGAGAGAGAGAGAGAGTCGAAACATAAACGTTTTGCTCGTTAAGTAAACTCATAAAATAATTTCCAATAATCTTTAAACAGCCATAAAATTAACGGCACGTTGTCGTCGTCGTCGTCGTCGTCATCCTCATCGTTTGCTTGGAACCGTCCAAAAAGTCAAGTGTGTCGCCTTCGCTCTCCAAAAATCTTGTCAAGTGTTATAAATATTTTTCTACGCTCTCTCGCGCTTCAAAAAAAAAAGGAAATCATTTGAAATGCCTTCTCGTAGCCACTTGAGGGCAAATCATACAAAAAAAAAAAACCCATGCCCATTCCCTTTCCCAATGCCTTGGCGGCATGTGCACACACACACACACACGCACACACACACAGAGACGTTGCCCGAGCCCATGTGTGCCACAAATGTTGCCTTTTTGGGCAGCGACAACATTTCGATTGTTATTCTTCAGTGCTGCCGCTGCTTCCTCTTCTTCGACTACTTTAACTAACAACAATTGCCAAACAAATTAAGCAGACTAATTTCGAAAGAGCACAATAAAAACGAAACTCCAACTCGAATAGGCAAACGCATATAAATCAAACCGTACGAAAAATCAAAACAATGAAAAATGTAAAGTCATTTAAATAAAATCTCAAGGAGGCTGCCCAATTTTTAGAGCGCAGTCGGAGTAGCTGTAGTTGGAGCTGAAGCTGGAGCTGGTAATCCAATCCTTTTCGTTTGCAATTAAATTAAGTTGTTGGAACAGAGTCGCCTCCACGCCTACGTAGCACTCACCCCCCTTTTCGTACCCCTTCTGTGATTTCTGTGCGTAATTTATCACATTTTTATTTAGTTTATTCTCTTTAATCTACGTGCAGCTCTTGAGCTTTATGGCACGTAAATTGATATTTAATTCAACTACACTCAGAGAAAAACTACTTTTTTAATTCTATTATATCCTAGACTGGGGGAATCCATTCCGAATTTTATGCTAAAGAACAAAACCTTGTTGTAAAAAACGTTAAATAAGATCTTCAATTCGTCATCAAATTTTCTCAAAGCAAATTCTGAAAAAATGTACTTCAGACTTGCATTTAAGAACTTTGAAATTAAAAAGCTTATTGAAGTAAGAATTTCCCTTTGAGTTTGAAACAAATTGTACTTTTTCCGCTGATCATTTATACTTAATTTAAGCACATAAATTTGATTATTCGAAAGATATCTTAAAATGTTCTCTTCCTCACATTATAAAATATGCAACAACGCAAGGAACAGATATTAAATTTCATTAGAGTTGTTTTAGTTTAAAAATATTTTTTTTCTATATTAGGTAATTCCCTGCAGTGCCCTTTCAAGGTGAGAGTTGTTTTTCATTTTTTATGCTTTCCAATCAAATTTGTCATAATTTATCATCGTTTTTTCTTTTTTTTTTTCTTTTTCTTTTACAATGCCATAGACCAGCTAGCTAAATGAAGTGCCCAATTTCCTTGGGAACTTGACACCTATAGAGTTGGGATATTTTTCATGTGCCCGAAAGGGGGAATCAAATGGGAGCCAAACTGAGGGGGAGAAAACAACGCGTGCGCTCTGCTGCCAAACAAAATATTTATTCCAAAATATTATGTATTTAAAGATTTAAGTAGAAGCAAAAGAAAAATGTGGTTAAGAGTTGTCACACACTTTGAACAAAGGGAGCTGCATTTAATAGGCCCTAAACCTGCCTGCTTAACCGCCCTAAGCCCCTTAAGTAGTTGGGCATGGCCCGCACGCCCTCTCCTCTTCTCTACATCCATCTCATCTCCTCAACCAAGTGTTAAGTGCTCTGACACTCCGACACTCTTGTCGTTTTTGTATATATATATATATATATTTATGTATATATGCAGGCAGGCATGCGAGAAATTCCTTGAATTCTTGCCCAGTTTCTGAACGGGGCATGTGTTGGAACCGAGATCCGAAAAAATTGGTAGGGTCACAAATGCAAAATGCTCGCTAGCAATTGAAATTTGTCGCATTTGTGGACACTTGTTGTTGGGCGGCGCAAGTGTGAAGAGAGCTCTTTGGAAATGCAGCGACAAGATGCAACATAACTGTCACAAATTATCTAGGCCGACAGCTGCAGCAAGTGTCCTTAGCATATGGATGACTAGCAGGTATTAGCCGGCATTGCGCGGCTCTTGTCGCAAGTCGCCATTTTTTAATTGGAATACTTTTTTAAATATATTCTAAACAATATCAATTAATAATAATTACAATTTGTTGGTGCATTCTTTCAGACAGAACTTTAATGAGCTTGAAAGTTTTCGTCAAACATTTTCCCACATTTTCAGTGGCAATTTTCCCATAGCCTTCGCTTAACGTTCATTTATATTAGCAAAAGTCAATAGAAAAATAAGTTGATCAGTCAGTCAATCAATCAATCAGTCGGGCACAAACCATTTTGTTTACAGCTAAAACTTACCGATTGCGTTCATGGGTATCCGTGTGCTCTGTTTTGGGACGTTTAACCTGCAAAAAATAAAAAAAAAGGAAGCATTGAGAGAGGGGAGAAAATGCAAATAATTAAATAAAAATATATATATACAAATGCAGAGGGATGTCTGTACTTGGGTATTATATAAAAGTCTACAGCATTTTGCTGTTGTTTATAAACAAAAACGTTGTCTTTGGCGTCGTCCCAACACCTCAGCGGGTTCTGGCGCATTCGCTGGGTTCCGCTGAGGTTGACGGTTTTTTTTATTTTTTTCGACCGAAACTCTATTTGGCTTTAGTGCGGCAACAAAAAAACAAAACAACAACAAAAATAATAAAAATAAAACAAAAAATAAATAAATAAATGAATAAAACAGCACATTTTACATAATTTGCAGGCAGCATTCGCATTGCCAGCAAATTTAACGTGCGTGGGAAAATTTTTACTGGGTTGATGGGTTTGACAGGGCTTTCAATAGCGGCGCCATTGCCCAATTGGGGGCCATGTGACGAATGGCCAACAAATTGCCTCTGAGGGTGTGCACAGCAGGTGGCCCAATTCGTGGGGAGCTGGGCATCGGGCCATCGAGAAGCTAACGATAGAAGCGGCAGAAGACAAGCCAAGCTGATGAAGGAGTGTCCACTTAATTGAGACAGGCTCAAGATGGTTGCAGGAATAATATATAAGGCCAAAGTTGGCACAATATTTAAATAAAAGACGTTAACAGAGATTTAAGAAAGAAACCAAAGATGCTTAGAAAGGCAAGCAAATGAATAGAACTAGGGAAATGGAGTAGTTGAAAGGAGGCAAGAGCTTTAATTGATATATACAAAATAACCAAAAGGTAAATCCAAAAGAATAGAAGCATAAATTCCTCAGCTAAATTAAAGTTTTACAAAAATCAATTGAACATCTTTAGCTGAACTTTCTTTTATATTAAATAGGATCTTTATTGATCTATTTAACAACTTTCGCTTTCTGTGCAGAAAATGTAGAAAGTATGAGAAGAAAAAACATCAACATGTACACAGTTAACCTTTAGGAGAAATTAAAATTATTCAAACTCAGCTAAAGCTAATCTTATGAATCATAGAAAAGATAGGTAAATCAGTAAGTTAGAAAAAGAGAATTGGGTAAATAAAAGAGCTCTAAACAGCAACCAAAGAGAGAATTCACTAAGGGAAAAAAACCATAAGACCATATCAAAAATATTGAAAAAATATATAATATAGTATAAAAACTTAAAGACGAATTGCATTAACGAAGTCACGCTTTTTGCAGCAATTAGGACTAGCGAATAATCCCAAGCAACTAAATGTTTTAAGCACGTAATCCTAGGAGCAGAAAGTAAAAGCAACAGGAAACAAGGAAAGCTTTTTAGTATGAATTCAATCTAGGACTAGAAAATAATTAAATCCGGGCTACAATGATAGAGAAGACATCAATTGCCAGGAATTTCATATTGCAATCGATTTGTTCCATCGAAGGCCATAAAAAAACGGAAGCCGGATGAGGGGCAGCCCGCATTGGTGATTGGCAACCTACAGCAGGCCAAAAGGCTGCTGGAATTTTTGGCGAGCACACGACATTGATGGGGCAATCGTGAGCCACTGCTTCTTGGGTTATTTCTCTTATTGGGGAGCAGCACCCAGGGGCCACACACGCACGCAATGTCCATCATATTTTTTAGGTTTGTTTACGATTTATTCATTTTTTTTTTGTTTTGTTTTCTTGCCAAAATTTGTTTTCAACGGACTTTCAACGGTAGCGTTTAATGACGCGATGCTGCGGCACAGCTGCAGTTGGGAACATTTTTTGTTGTTGTTGTTGTTTTGTGGGGGGCTTGCGTGTTGCACGATGTTTGTTGCTGCCCCAAACTGAAACCGAGACACGAATGCAAAACGAATGCAACGCAACCTTTTACTAAACTAATTTATGGCACAAGCTGACAACGTAAACATTAACACAGAGACAAGGAGGCGATGCCGGACAGCCAGCGCCTGCTCATCAGAGCGAGAGAAAGAGTGAGAGAGAGAGAGAGACAGGGTTAGAGGCAGAGAGAGAGAGAGGGAGATACTTTATAAAGACCTGTTTTGAGCATCTTTAACGAAATTCCTGTGATCGTAATCTTTTGTCTCTCTGCTGCTTTAGAAGAAGATTAAAACAGACAAACCACACACACACACACACACACACACACACACACACACACACACACACAGAAAAGACAGCGAAGACGGCGACAAATTTTTTATTAACTTGCCCGCCTGCTACGCTCGCTCGGACCACGGTCTCTGGCTGGACCCTACTAAGCCCCTAACCGATAAACATCGAAATAAACAACAAAAATTTGTAGCTCCCTCGCGTTGTTGTCATTTGTATTTGGCTATACCCTGTATCAATTGACAAGTTGTAAGAACAGGGTAGCATGGTTCTCAGCAAGTGCTTGCAACAGTCAGCAATAGATATCTCAGAAAACTCAAGCTTGTCGCAAGCATAGAAAAGCAAATATTGCATTCGATTACATAATCGATAAATATCGATTTTATATAGCTCATTTCTTCGCAATTTCTTTTGAAAAACTACTTAAAAATTGAACCCACCCATTTTTGAACCCTGAAAATTCCATAAAAATCAGTCTATATGTCCACGACTTATCGAAGGATAACATTTTTCTATTGCGAACCCAAACGAAAAATCGGACACAGCTGCTGTGTAGGGTAGCCGCTAGTCGGGCCGTCTCGTTGTACAGCGCCTCTGGCATGTTTTTATTGTTATTGTTGTTGCCGTCTTTTGTTAACTGGGGGCCACGACCTATGCGCCTTAACACTTTGGCACGTTAATTACGTGGGACAATCGACAATCGCCAAGTGTCAATCGCTGCGGCCATAATCAATATTTTGACTGCTTGCTCAGTGGCTCAGACGGATGGCACAAGTTGCTGGACTGGGCTAAAGGGGATTGGTGATGGGAAAACAGGGGAGGCAGGGTAAGGCTACGGATCTTTCTTTCTTTCTTTCTTTAGCTGGTGGCACATAAATTACATGCAGCGCATTGTCGCAGTTGAATTATGGCGTGTTAATTTTTACGATTACGGCTTAAACTTAATTAAAATGTGATTAATGTCGCCAAACACGTTTGGCCTTTTTTTGTGGGCCAGGCTCCTTAAATTGTCATAAACCTGGCCCAGTCTTTGGCAACAACAAAAAAAAGGGACCAGTTTCAGTGCCTTCACAGCATCAACTGGTCGATTGCTTGAACTGTGCTCAACAGCCCTCAACTCCCTCAACGCCGTAATTTATGCTCTATTAATATTTCGTCTTAAAATCGTTTGCATACGCCGCCTGCCCCATGCCCCATGCCCCATGCCACCATTATTGGCCGGCGGTTCGTGACGCTTGTACAAAATTCTTAAGCCCAATGTTTCGCCTGCGTGTGCCCGACTTTGTTTTAGCCAAGTGCAGAGTCCCCCATAAAAGTTGTCGCTTTTTGTAGTCTTTGGCTTCATTAAATCAGGCAACAAGTCGCATTATAAACAAGCAACTGCAGCTTTAAGTGCAGCTTAATGGGCAGACTTGAGACTTATTAACTATATCACAGCAGAGTCTGTCTTTCAAGTAGTCTAGATGTATGATTTAGATTTAGGTAATTTCTTGTAAAGTGATTTAATTTTTGGCACAGAATGATTCATTTAAGCAGATTTTGAAATTCTAGATAGATTATTTTTCTTTGACTTGGCAAGATTTTAGTGTTATGAAAAGTATGGAACATAGATGAATATAAAGCTAGCTTCGCGTTAGTTTAAGAGAGTACATAAGAAAGAACATCCATCTGTCGCTGAAATTTTGGGTATTACGGCCCATTAGAGACTCCTTTGAAGAGCATACCACGGAGAAAACTTTCCTTACGGACACTCCTATGCCTTCTTCTCTATGCTATATCCCCGATATTCCTCCTCCACGCCGACAATTATCAATCAGACAATGCCAATCAGAGCTGCTATAAGGCGTACACTTCACTTCTGAGCGGTAAACAATTATCTGTCAGTCAATGTCCGCCCAATGTAGTTTCCACTGTAAATTCTTATACTAACCGGAGTCTTAAGACCCCACAACATTTCTTATTAAGATGATTACAAGACAAGTGCTGGGACATTAACATTCTTCAGATAGAAGAATTTAACATAAAGATTATTATATTAACATGAAGTAGATAGGCTCCTGTTAAAAATGTGCTTTTACACGAAAGTTCTGCAGCTCATATCATTTTACTAAAGTATCTTTAGGTTGGGAGCAACATCCTCAACTCAACCAACTTTACAAAGAGTTTGTCAAACTGTCTCCAAATCTCGAGAAGCCACACAAACAAACCGCAACGACAACAACAACAACAACAACAACAACAACGTTAACCGACGGCAAAGCCGCAGACGAGGCAAAACTTGAAGATTTGTGTAGAAACTAACCGTAAGTCGCGTCACTTTTAAAGCTTCGCTTGGATTGCGATTGATTTGGTTATAAATAGAATGCACTTGGATTAATAATTTGTTATATTATTTTTTACCTTTGGTTCGATCATTTTATCAATTAACCCGCAGCGCGGCGCTGCGTAGTTATATGGCATTAGGGTGACCATTTTTGCGAGGATTTTATCAACTATTTAACAAGTGGAAGCCGTATTTATTTTTTTGTTTTTGTAATTTTTGATGCAAGTCTGTTTTGAAATTTAATTCGTTGTCATTTGATAAGCGTTGTATCACACGCACACATAGGCACTGGCACAGCCACAGACACAGACACGCACGTCGTTGTGTATATGTATAAGTATATTCTTGCGCTTGGCGTGCCCTGTTGCGTTCGCCTTGAGTAGCTCGAGTGAACTGAACTGTGCGGCTCGGCGGCGAGTCGAGTGAACCGTTTTCGGGTATTTTCGATTCTGAGTGAAAATCTCGGCATTGGGTGAGAGCGCACGACGACGCGTCCAAACGTGTTTGTGCGCGTGCGAGCGGTTCGGCATGCGACGACAGCGTCGACGACGGCGAGACAGCGTTAGCTGTCTGCCATCTCGCTCGCTCGCCGCAATGGTGCGCCTTGGCCCCGCCCATTCATGCGGGGTGGTTTGGCCCGACGCCGTTTCGTACAAACTATCTATTTATTTCTATTCAATTTTGTGCTGTTTGCGAGCCGCCCAAAAAAAAATAAATAAAAGAAAATAAAAGCAAATGCAAATGTCAATCAAATATTTTGGACAGCACATAAATAATTAATGCGCCTCAATTAATTAATAATTTAAATTATTGCCGCTCATTAAACATATTAATAAAATCGAAAGGCATTCATTTTGTGTTTGCTTTTAAAAATGTAATTAGCGAAACTCAAAACTCTGCTGTTTTTTGTTTTTTATTTTTACCGCAATATATATATATAGATCTGACAAATATAATATCTTGAAATATGCTACCATAAACAATTGATAAGCGTAATCGAAGCAGAGCGTGTTGTATATCTCCTTCTTAAATATTTATAGACCGTGTAAGCAATAGAAATCTACATCTAAATTACACTGTTTATTTGATGAATCAGTTCAAGCACTCAATTAAGGTTGATTTTAAGTATTTCATTACAAAATGAAGTACACATTGCTTAAATTTGAAATTTTTAAATCAATCGGACTGACACCAACATAACAGAAAAAGAAAATATCAAATATTACCTAAATATATATATTATATTTTTCTAATTAAACTTTATAATTTATATATTTTATCTAATTATATTTGATATTTTCAATTTTTAAATTTGTTGAAGTTTTTAACTTGCTTTTAGGTTTATATTATTCATAAGAGTGCATAACTTAAGTCCAAAGTTGAAGTCTGAATAATACGAATACGTAAAATGAAATGAAGAAGCACTTAATAAATTTATAGCAAAAGCTTTCAATGTATTAGCAATTTTTGTTATTTGTTTGTTTTGCACAATATTGAGTATATATAACATAATTCCAACAAATTGCACAGGTGTTGTAATTGCAAACGCTCTTTTCCCTTAAATGAAATTCCCTTGGCTATTTGTATATATTTGTTTCTATTTTTTTTTTTGCAATCTGTTTGGAACAACTCATGGCAAGTACTTTTAAAACCAAACAGTCATAACCATTTTGTAAACCATTTTATTTATTTAACGCTTAATTTTGTGAAAACGTCTAAATCAACTTTCGAGTCTTGGCTCTGTCTTATCGACCATATGGAATTACACGTAAACAAAGCAGGCTCATAAAAATAACAACAACAACAACAACACGAGACAATAAATAAAATCAGAGAACACACACTGACCAATCGATTCATATGCCCTGGAATTCTTACTAATAAACCCCCTACCCCACTACACACACACTCACACACACACACAGGTACACACATACACACACACACAAGTGCACTTTCAGACGCCAGTCGCCACCTGCCAAAACAAAAAACATCGCAAACAGATAGGGAAACGGGGTGCCGGGTGTGTGGGCGTGTGTGTGTGTACATTGCCTATAAAGTAATTTAATCGGCACAAAATTGACTATTTCTTGCGTAATTATTGATTATTTTAAAGTAAACATTGAACACAATTTTGATAAAATTCCTGACAACACGAATAAAGCAAATAACTTTTATTTTATTATTAGAACTAGGTTAAAAGTTTAAAGATTAAATTGTGGTCTTCGTCGCCAGGCAGATATTGTATACATTTTAAGCAATCTAATTTGCATGAATCAAAAATAACTCAACAGATTTCATATCAATTATTAAAAATACATAATGTCATATAAACTTGAAATAATATAGCATAAGATTTTGTAGAATTCTTCCTGCGGATTTCATATTAATTTATGCAAAGTAAAAATAATACGAAGCGAATTTATCTTAAGGGTTCCTTAATTTATGTAATAATATATGTAGCATACGATGATTTCAAAGATTTCTTTCTACAGATTTACTAAACTGTTCTCTACGCTCTAAAGCTGGTCTAATGAGACTCGGCATAGATCCGACCTTTTGTTTCAGATGGAAGATATGGCTTGTTTTCCGAAATATCTCAACCAAGCCAAGAAGAGCTTCTTTATATTATATTTACTGAGTATATCGAAAGCCCTGTATTACATATTATTTATTTTTAGTCTTCAGATTATAAATACAGTTCAGCTATTTATATCCATTTATAATACATATATATATATACATATATATACATGGCAGCTAGTGTAATGGATTTTTGAATGAATTGCGTTTGCTTGTCTGGCATATTTCGTAATTTATTCAGTGTTTAAATGTTTATGGCTAAAATAGCGAACTTTACACTTCATGTGCAGACATGTTGAATTCCACAAGCTCCTTCTATTTTATGTATTTTTGTGGTTTGTGCAATTTGTATTGTGAAGCACATGCCTCAGCGGTTTTTTCTCTGAAATTAGCATAGAATAGTCTGAGTCTCTGAATCGAGACGGGGCGAGTCGAGACGAGTCGAGTGGAGTGGAGTGGAGTGGTTTGGCTCGTGTGGCACGATGGCAATATCAACTTGAAGAAATGCCTTTGCGGGACTGCGAATCAGACCTTTGGCATGCGCTGACAGCGACATTTGAAGAACCCCTCGCCAGCCAAGTCAAGCCAAGCTAAAATCGGGGTATCAGCAAAATAAGACTTGACCCAATTGTAGGCCAAACTTGGGCTGCATGACGCATCGCAAATGTGGTATACGGCAAATGTTGGCCGCTTCCTGAGTGTCGAGCTTACAAGACAAGCAACAACCGGCGACAAATGACAACAAACAACAGCAACAACAACAATTGTGTGTTGTCTGCCTGAGTCGAGAGACCTTATCTAGATGCTGAGCCAAGCCAAACTTCAGATCAAGTTGTAAAAATGCGCGCGATTATCGTTGAACACGCCATGGGTGTGAGTTAACGAGAGAGAGAGAGAGAAAGAGAGAGAGAGAGAGAGAGAGAGTGAGGGAAATATATGAGAGCGAGAGGTCGTTGCAGAGTGTGGGCATCTCAGGTGTTGAACCTGGATCGCAGCAAAATGGCGCCCAATCCTGGCTAGCAGGGGCCCAGTTTGTGATGCACCTCTTGTGGCGGCTGCATTAAATTAATACAGCACCGGGGAGGTCCAGCCCGATCAAAACTGAACGTAAATCTTAAACACTTTATGCTGCCAGCCTGCCTGCCTGCCGGCCTGCCTCGAGCGCACGATCAGCACGTTCACAACGGCCGACGGACGACCGGTCCGCGACTCCAGCCCCAGCCGCAGCTCCAAACAAATGTGCGAGTCTCAGCAACATGCAAGAGGCAACCGGCTCCAGCTTCACAAAAAAAAAAAAAATAAAATAAAAAATAATCTGCAAATGCAGCGAAATTGTGCGCAGATTTGTTTACAGACAGTGCCAAAGCACTTGGAATGGGCAAATGGCAAAGCATAACAGGCAGGATGCGGGGGTTTGAGCCCCGCACTGGGCTGATGATCGCGCGTAGATATAATTGACGACATGTTGTCTCACGATCGTGCTAAACCGATTAAGGCATATTTAATGCCCCAACCGAACCCAAGTCGCAGTTTCAGCAGCGTCAGCAGCAGAGTCCACGGGTCATCGTTGGGTTAAAAGTGCGCTCCGAAGTGTGTCATGCACTTCCGCCAAACAAATTGCGGAATTGTTTGCACAATTTCACATGGAAATCGCATTTGTTAACTGCAACTGGCCAGGCCAATTGGGCATTGGCCAATATTGTGAGCGTTTTTCATGCCAAAAACCGAAACACAAATATATATACATACATCTGTTTGGGTATTTATATGCATTTATAAATTATTAAGAAAATACGTTTAAAAATATCCATGGCTATTTCCTCTGAAGAAATTTATGCATTTATATGCCAATAATGGAAATAATTAGGTAACAGGTTTTGTTGCCAAAATAAATACCTTAAACATTTTATAAGAGATTTGCTTTAAGTCCGAAAATTGTATTTTATATTATATTCGAACGACTCTGCTAATGTATGAAAACAAAAATGTTTTTCTTAAAAGAACCTAATTTTCCAGCCACTCGAAACCTAATGCTCGAATATATTAGAGAAAATTAATACGACTTATTTGGTTTTTATGATTACAAAGCATAAACTCGCATAACCTAATATGCCATAAAACTAAATGGCTCAACCCACTACTGTGGAGGAAAAAACAAAAAGATATTGTTGCTGGACTTGGGACTCCATAAAAAATGTATTTTCATAAAGGTTTTATGTGCGCGCCAGAAGTTTTCTTTCTTTATGAATCAAATGCAAGCGAAACAATGACTTGGACTATTTGTGAGCGCGGCAGTCGACCCTCTGAGACATATAAAAAAAAATAAACCGTGCCAGAAATTGCATTTTGCGCTCTATCAGAGCGGCCTGGCACTTGCCTGAGTGCAGAGTGCAGGGTGCGGGGCGCAGGGTGCTTGGGAGGGACCACAAGTGAGTCTCTCGATGGCTGTCGCTTTGGATGGCCACCGGGGTAGCCTCGGAACGCCTCGTTTATGCTTTCATTCCGCTGAAAATTATGCGGAACCCGTGTTTGTGTTTGAGGCACGCGCCAATTGCCACTGCAGTCGCTGCGGGGGGCAGGCGGAACACAGAGAATGACAGAGGGAGAGAGTGAGAGAGAGAGCGGCAGCAGCAGCTACGCTTGCATTGCCATGGTGACCTCAGCAAAACAAACATTGGTCAGGAATTTTCATTAAAAGCCGGCTATTGCGGCCCGTGTGCACGGACACGCCACCCAGCTCGGTTGCCCAGTTGCCCGGACAACCTGCCACCCACATAGCCCGAGAGACGGCAGCGAAGTGTGTCAGCTGTCACTTGGCATAGGCATCAAAACCGATGAACACGCCTGCTCATAATGCCAGAGCACGGAGGGAGGGCGAGAAGAAGACACTAGCAGGTTGCTATACCCAGTACATAGAGCTGGCCAGATGGGCATGTTGAGTCTGTGTTGTAATTTATAGAAAAGCTTCTCTGATGTAGAGCTGAGAAAAAGACTTGATATACTATGACTGATGCACTTACAGGAAAAAACATATCCTGTTCTACAATGTCTATTACAATGCTTCAAAAAAGTATTTGAGGCGCATTGTTTCAAATTCGATCATCCATTTTGCTAAGAATCAAACTATGAACATCAAAGCTCCACTCAAATTTGCAGTGAACCATTTTCAAACTATAATTAAGAAGAGTTTTGGGAAAAGGGGCACGCAACAAAACTTAGGAGGCAAAGATTTGCAAGCATTTAAATGAACACTTTCGCAACTAATACATCAAACGATTATCTGACAGATACTTTACTTTATCGCGACAAATTCAGCTAGTCGATTATTTTGCGAATAAGGCATTTAATACGACAACTAATTTACAGGGTATTGTTCACGTCTAATACATATCCATGGCACATTGAGCGTTTGGCTTGTTTTTACCTGTGGGAACGACTCTCTAATTAATTTAATTATGCGCTCTCGACTTGCGCGTGTCAAACACGCAACAACAACAACAACAACAACGGCAAATTAAATAGTCACGCCTGGGCGAGCTCTAATCAAATGCAGCCCTGTGTACGTGTACAGTGAACACCAGCAAGCGCCACCGCCCGCAAGTATGCAGCATATGTTTTCGTTTGCTGCCGTTGCTTTTGTTGTTGTTGTTGTTGTTGTTGTTGTTAAGCTGTTGCCAGGCCTATGAAATTTAATTTTCCAGCATGGGGAAAAAATGAAAACAACCCCTCGAGACGAGTCGACTCGACGCGAGCATCGCTGACAAATTGAATTTGTAAAGTTGCCCAGTTACAACAACAAATCATTTCGGACCCAGGGCTGGGGTGGAATGTGTTAAAACACTGATGCGGATGCTGTGCATGTGTGTGTGTGTGTCTGTGTGTGTGTGTGTGTGGTAACCCAAGACCCACCCAAAGCATGTTACGCTCGTCTGAGCGGCCTTTCCAACTTGGCCCTCAACTGACTTTCGCGAAAGTAAAGTGAAATTGTAGCCCAGCAGGGGCGGTGGGGCGTGACAGTTCACAAACAGGCTCAAAAAAAAAACACACACACACACAATTATTAACACTTATTAATGTTGAGGTTTTTATATAGATGGCACCCCAGGGCCTCAATTAAAGTCCAAAAGTGCCAACAGCTGCCTCAAGTGGCTTCTCACTTCGCGCCAGGGGCGTGCAGCGACCTGCTCGCAGAGGGGGTAGCTTTAAGTAGTCATTAAGATTGAGTGAGATAAGATTTGTATATTTTTTATAGCTCTCACAGCTGGCACTCGATCGAAATCTGCACTTAGGCAATTCGCGTCAACCCCTCCTCAGATTTGACTTCCAGCACAATCTAAATGCCAAATCCCGACAAGCTATTGACAGCTATTGTCCTCTAATTAAACAACAATGTTGACCTATTCTCAAGATGTCACGGTCAAGGTTCAGTGCGCCATATCATTTATTTTCCAACCCAAAAAAACAATAAATAAAATAAATAAATAAAATGATATGTCACAAATTGGTACAAGAAATCGGAGGCTTTGTTTGCTAATTAAAAATATTATTGGACAGAAAACAACCCTCGGGAATGCGCACGCAAATCTTAACCCTTTTGAAGTAACCACTTGGCTAATCAGCTGCGCCTGATTAAGGCGAAAAAAAGGATTTCCTTAAGATTACAAATATATTGCCATCTTAGAAATAATATATAAAATATTGAGTGATAAAAAACACGCCTCACCTAACATCTGGTTAAATGCGAGCACCCACTGTAACTGGGTGGGGATTAAAAGTACGTCTTTTGTTTGTATTGTCTCGCAAATACTTAAGTACACCTGGTGCACAAATAAAGACTGTATATTTACTTCAGCTGCCCGACTTGGGCAGCCAGAGATGGATCAATTCTTGGCATTTGATGCTACTTTACTGAAATCAAACTGCAGCACAAACTGGGCCAACTGCGTCGCTGGGCAACGTGAACGGGCAATCCAATACCACAATGGTCGACGCTATCAATTACACGACTCTCGAGGCAACCCTAATGCTCGGCTGGATCGGTTTCAGCACAGACCTTGGCCACATTAACTCGGACTGTGCTACTCTAGCGATAGCGCGGCAAGAGCATAATATATATATATAGAATATATATGGGTATTAAATAGAAATATAAAAAGTTGATTATTTCCGTTAGACTTAATTAGTTAAGTCGCAAGGCTGTTGTCAGCCCATATCCCATTACGAAAAACTCAAAAAAAGAAGAAGAACAAGTAGGTATGCGAGAGAGTGTTCGACTTGAAGATATCCTGTATACAAAAATACTAGAATACTTTACTTCTAAGTAAATTCTATCTTTATTTTACGAAGGTTATGAAATTTGTAAGGCTTATGCCAAAAATATCGGATGTAAGCTCGTCAAATGAGGTTCTGACTTCCATTAGCTAAAATCTTTGCTCACGAAAATCAAAGCTGCAAATGAATTATTATTCATTTTACAGAAATCTGCGGATCAAAGATAAAATGGAATATGTACGCCTAGCTCGATTGACGTCTGATCAAAGAAGGCATGTCACATTTGCACATATTCGTGCTCCTTTTCGAATAAATACAGGGTATGAAAAAGCATTGAATGAACTGCTAATGGCAAATATATAAGCCAAAGCATAGTTTTTGCTACTGCTGCTGCTTGAACAGGTGCGCAGATTTTTGTTAAATTTTTTAAATTTTTTTTTTGCTTTTTAAAGGTATTCTGGGAGCGATCGAAGCCCTATCGAATTTCGCGTTGCCGCCTCGCCAATCAATGGGCAGCAATGTGCATGATTTGTTGTTGGCATTTTGGCTGCCAATTGTGCGGCTCGCGATGCAGTTTTTCCCGTTTCCCAGGGCAAAGCCTCTAAGGAAAATGTGCAGCAGGAAATTTGATATTTTATGCGAAGTGTCCGGAAAAACGTTAGGGGCACAAACAGAGGCAGATCCAGAGGCAGCGGCAGCGGCAGAGGCGCAGGCAGTCGGCCATTTCGTGGTAAAAATTATGAAAAAAGGAACAACAAAAAAAACAGAATTTAAGAAAAACTGTCACGACTGCTAACGAGCAATGCGATCGCTGCCAAGTCAAAGGTCGCACGCTGATTGCCGACAAATTTGTCTCGAAAACTTGCGAGCCGCTTAATTGCAGCGCGGACCGGGCGACAGGGTTGCGTCGAACCTCAACCCGCTCCTCTCGAGCAGCTGGCCTGACAGCCTGTCTGCGCCTTTGACTGACAACAGCCACACCTAAGCAAACTTAAAGATAACTCGTCTTCTCTGCTCTGCTCTGCTCCACCAAATGCCACTTGATTGTAGAGCTGTGCCAATTCGTTCAGACTTTAGTTCCATTGAACTAGTCTTCGATCTGAGAGAGTGAACCACATTACCTATTATAATTTGTTTGGATCTTGCAAGTGTTCAGTCGTTTATTCGACTCCCAATATTGTCCCAAAATGCTTCACTAGTTCTTGAATTTCAATCAAGTTTAGCAGCTCCAGATCCTTCAGTTATTTTAAGTAGTGCAACATCTTTTCATTGTTCATCCTTTTTTTTTTGAGTCCAAAATTATTTAGTATTTCCCAATATTGTTCATAAGCTCCATTTTCATTAAGTAGTTCATTTAATTCCCATTGTTCAATTATTGTTCAATGTCCAATCAGCAGTTCATGATCTGAATCAGCGTTCACTAGTTCCTCTGACACTCAAAATGAAACTCAAATGAACAACTGAAAAACTTTGCGCTCAAAGGAGTTAATAAAAGACTAGTTCGTTCAATACGAAATGAACTACTTCCGAGGCACTTCAGTGACGTGAACCAAGAACTACAACACTATCTAATTGAACCGGAAATGAGTTTTGTTTTCACAGGCGGCGCCCACTTGACCCCGTAGCCTGCGCTGCGACACTGTCGCGCTAAATCAAAGTGCCGAACCGCACAAAAATCCATTATATGGGATATATGAGGTATATGGGTTATATACCCCTTGCCCGGGTGGCAGGCTCATGTCAAATTCCCAACTTGCAACAAAATGTTTTACATCAATTGCGGCCAAAGTGCCGCGTGCAGCGTTTCCAAGAATGCAGCGGGCTGCAACTGGAATTATCCCCCATCATGCCCATCCCCAACCCCATCATCATCATCTTCAACATCATCATCATCATCATCAACCTCATCATCATCAGGCCAACTGTCAAATAATTATGACAAGTTCATTTCGTCGTACTTTCGCTCATTTGTTTAGTTCCTATTTTATTTTTTCTGTGTTCTGCGGTTCTGTTGTTACGCTTTAACGAGAATTGCTGTAAACGGAGAGGCCATCCGCCCAAAGCCCCCAGTTCCCTGTTACCCCCGCCCAGCTCCAATTATCGGTGCGTTGTAAATGTGCGCGCTTTTGATGTGACAGTTGCCTGAGGTTGCGTATCGCGGCGTGACGCTCAAAAGCTATAGCTGCACTTCATGGATAACTATATAGAGATCTATAACTAAAGCCAGCAGATTGTGATCGAGAGATTGTTAAGATTATTTCCGAAAAGTATGCTATAGGGTTTAATAGAAGTCAAATGAATCTCAGAAACTAAATTAAATGTATGGAATTTGTCAATAATACGCATCTGTGAATAATGCCAACCAATGGAAAATGATATATAAATGAAAGATATATATAACAAGATATATATTGAAGGAAACAAAAATCCTGTTTACTTTGTAATGGAACAAAAAAACAAACTTCAAATTGGGAACAAATCAACATTTCATGAGACCCAAAGATAGCCTAAAATTATGTCTAATTCCCTTTCAACCAAGTTCTGTAAACCTTGTCAAATTCAGATCTACCCTTTCGATCATATGCTAAGTTCTCTTGAAATTCTTGAAAATTCATATCCAACCTTTCGATTCACAGCACTCGGTTGGACATCAATAATGAACTGGCCATTAGTGTCGTGTCCAGCTCTTGCGTCAATTCACACTTTAGGCCGATCTATTTTAAAGAAGACGAAAATCTGGCCGTATAAATAGCTTCCAACGCGGCTATCTATAGCCAAGGCACAGCTCAAAATATGCTGTCGAATGTGACAATTGATTTGCTGCAGACCCCGACAATTGTCTAATGCCTTCGACTTGGTCTATTTTTGGTACTGCTTACAAATATAGACCACTGCGGGATGAGTCACAGCTCTGCAAATCCTGCAAAATAATATGGCCTGGGCAAAAATATTTGCAGTCATTAGTGGGCATTAGGCGTAAAATCCAACGAAAACAAACCCCGGCTGCTTGGATATCAGCAGCATCAGGCAGGTTGCTCTAATTTTCGCTGGCAGGACTGACAGGCGACATAAAACAGGATAAAAGGGCTAAGCGGCAAGCTGCAGACGCCGTTGTCGTCAGCTCGAGCGGATTATGTGCCCAAGCAACAGGAACTGGAATGAAACAAAGGGAAATGCCTCGAGCCGCAGGGCATATATGCAATAGTCAGAGCTTCACTACCCGCCCGGCATTTGAGTGGCATTTGAGTGGCTGCCACGTTGCATTTGATGTAATCCAAGTAACTTACATGCTAATTTATTGCATATATTTTGTGGTTTTACAAAAAACCAAACATGACGTCAGCTCGCGTCTGATAAGCCGAGTAATGTTGCAAGTAGGGGAGAAACGTTATGCAGAACCACACGCAACGAATTTGTTTGAACAAGAGTGGAAAAAAATGATGACAAAAATTGTAAATGAAATTAATAACAATTTAATTTAATATATATTTATATATGTGGTTTTTGTTATATTATTTTTTATAATATTATATTATATTATCCTAATATTTATCAGCCGTTTAGGCTGCGTATCTCAAGAATTGTTTGCGAAAAGCTGAAATCTCAAGTCCCTCAAATGACATTGAACATAAACCTGAGCCGCGGACAATTTGCAGTTCCAGCCCGTGCCTATAGCTGTCTTTCGCAAGCTTTGCCTCCCGCTATATTTGTTTATTTAAAAAATTTGTTATTGCTACTGTGAAATTCAGTTTCAATGCGGAAAAACAAACAAAAGTTTGAGCCGTATAAACAAACAAACAAGTTCATTTCGAGACGTTTTGCTTTGACCATATATGCCGCGCTCTCTTTCTCTCTCTCTCTCTCTCTCTCTCTCTCCATCTATTGCTCATATTTCTCTCTCTATCTGTATGTGGCACAGGTAGTACAAAGTGCAGATACCATCTCATGCCTCTGGCTGCACTTCCTGTGCCACGCCCAGCAAATACATGAAGATGACAAAAACCATTTGCCATTTAAGCCGAGGGCTGCGTTTGCTGTTGACCCTTGTGCTACACAAAGCGGCTTAGCCAAGCAAAGATTGCAGATTATGCTGTAAAAATGTCGCAGGACATTAAGCCGAGCCTGCCATAATTACGCACCCCCAGCCCCTGCCTGCCTCCCTCGACCCAAAGGAAAAAAAAAACAACAAACATTTAAATGCTGTGTGAAAGGGGCGTGGCTGTAATGGAGAGTGCGGCCATCAAAATGAGCAGCAACCGCATGTGAAATTAACAAGTAAATGTGATTTAATGGAGGGGGCACGACATATAGATACCCTACACTCAGCTGCGAGGTCCCATCGAAATTTCCAATCAATCTTAAATAACTTAGATATTAACTAACCGATATTTATGCAAATTTAGGGGCTTAACTATGGCATCCAAATTCGCATCTATTCCAGAAGTCAATTCATATTTTCGATTATACGGCAATAAATGTGGAGAGAGGACGGATGGGTAATCTATAGCGCTGATAATTTACGAGCAGTGCTCAAAAACGTTGCCTTCAAATCGATATTTATCGATTTTGAGCAAATTACAGTTATCGATAATACTTATTTTGCCTGCAATTTAGTACAAACTAAATACAATATTCATTCTTTGTACGATAAAGTTCCTGAGCTCAATCTATCAACTCGACTGTTGTCCTGATCGGCAATATATATACTTTCGTGTATGCCATATTAATTTTCCTATTTGCACAACTGCAATGTACTCTGTTATTTTAAACAATTTTTAATGGGTCTAGGGTATAATTAAAAAACCCGCAGCACTCAAGTACTGCGGGGGCAATACAACTACAGCTACTCCCGATGCCCCCCCTCCCCCCTCTTATGTACTACCGCCTAGCCCCTGCTCCTGCTCCTGGTGCTGCTGCTGTTGCTGTTTGCATTGTTTGTTGTTATAATGGCGCGCCCGTAGCGCACAACAACGAAAAGCGCAAGGCATCTGCAGGGCGTCCTTTTGTACATTTTGCCTCGTTTGCTGCTGCTCCTTTTGACGACTCAAATTTCAATGAAATTATCCTGACGGCATTTGTCTGTGAGTGTGTGTGTGTCTGTGTGTGTGTGTGTGTGTGTGTGTGTGTGGCTTAGTGTATGTGTGTATCTGAGCACAACAATGCTGAATAAAAATTTCGCTGAAATTATTTGCTAATGGTTTCAACAGCAGCCTGGACGAGTGCTCAGCCCGCAGTTGCTCGGAGCTGGCAGCTCGTTCGCGTTGCTGTGGCATTTGCATTTATGAGATTGACAAATAGACAAACAAAATGGCGGCGGCGGCAGCAACGGCAGCGGCGACGGCGTTGCCAGCATCGCTCCAAAAAGCACATCGACGGACGCCATTTTGTTGCGTCGCCTGCCCCAAAAAATACACAGCAAACAATTTTATGGCCCAAATTAAATTATTTAAATTTTAAAGTGCAAGATAATATAAGTAAAATATCTGTGCAAGCCCCAAAATAAACAATTATGTATAAATAAAATAAAAATTAGCTCTAATTAATATAAAAGTAAATAATTAAAGCAATTTAAATAACTCTACAGGCGAAAAAGGCACAGAAAATTTAAAAACTTCAGGGGCGCCGTTTACTTAGCTCCTAAAACTACAGGCAACAAAAATTTAATATGAAATAAATATGATTATATAAATAGAAAGCGGAATATTTCAATTTAGATCGAAAATATTTGTAGATTTTATTTCTATCAGCAAACAAAAATTGCCAATTTTTCTATAAAATATTGACTAGATTTTATCATCAAATTGATTTACATTTAAACCAAAATGTTGTACAGTGTATATTTGCCATTTGGCCGTTTCGCCTGGCAACGACAACAACAACAACAACAGCAGCACAAATTGCTTTGCTCCAAAACTTCGCTCAAGTTACGCCAGGGCGTGAGGGTGAGAGTGGGGCGAACCTAAAAGTAATGAGACGACGGACTGGCTGTCCGGGCAACAGAGTGACAGAGAGGCAGACAGAGTTAGAGATAGAGCAAGAGAGAGATAGAGCAAGAGAGAGAGAGAGAGAGAGAGGAGGAGAAACGGTGCACTCTGCTCACACATAATAACTGTCAATCAAAAAGAATAGATAAAAAGAATCAACAACTCGCAAGGATTTCTACACTGATCTATCTGTAACTCTGGCCTGACCTACTGCCTTCTGGTATTTGTATTCGTGTTCACATTCACATTCATATTCGTGTTCGTATTCATTTGGCATTGCCTTTTGTGGTTTTATTTCTGGCCAAATGATTCACTCGATCGACAGGATAGAGTTTGCACAAAGGCAGTTCTTTGCCCTTCTTCTTCTTCTTCTTATTCTTTTTAAGCTGAAAATTCCCTTTTGACTACTGTCTTTGCCCTTTTGTCTGTGCTGAGCATTTAAAGGCTCATTTCTCTTGGGTCTTTTCGGGAAATGCGCAGTAGCCAAAGGTTTTGCATTTATTTTGTTCATCTTTTTTGATTTCTTACAGCTCACTGGCAGACAAATCACTCGCATCTAGATTTCAGTCTAGCATTTGGATTAAAGGCTTGTAATTACGCGCAGTTGATGTGGAAAAATTAAAAAAAAAAAGATCATTCCCTTTTGGCCAGAATCAGATTTTGTTGAGGACTTAAACGCTGCAAAAGTTGAAAAGTTGAATTCTTAAGAGCTGAAGAGTTCAACAAAGAATTAGGCGTGTGTTTGTGTGCATTATGCAATATGTGTGTGGTCAAAGGAATTTCAAAACATGACCAAAATTTAGAAAAAAGGTTTTCAAGATAAAGAAAAATCATGACTACAAATATTTTACATGTGATAAAAAATATACTCTGAATTTAAATCATACGAAATCAAGGATTATTATATATCTAGTAAAAGCGATAATATATGTCTTTGTACAAGAAATAAAATATAGCTTCGATTCTGATAAGTTTTAATTAAAATTATAAAGCTCACCAAGTCTCATAAATACCGAAGTTGGTTAAGATTATCTTGAGAAAAAAAACAAGATTTTAATAGAAATAGTCATTTTTTCAGCTATATGCCTTAGTTATCCGAACTGGCACACTCTGAAGCCAACAAGATAGCAATAGAACTTAGACAATTATTAAATACTTAATAGGATCGAAGAGTTATACACTCAGATCGCTATAAGAAATTTCGTTTGTAGATCCAGGACAACTGTAGCGGAAAAAATATATTTATTTGTATATGCCGAAAAGAAATATATACAAACATACATATTCTAGGTGGAGTTCCACGAAGTTCTCTGCATCGTTATATCTTGTATCGTTATAATAAGTGACATAAGCAGATGAGGAACTCAGATAAACATAATCTGTGCCCATTCGATTGAGAGCGAAAAGGAAGAAGTGAAAAGGCAAACATAAAGCTGATGAAGAGGAAGCGGTGCGATAAGCAAATCCTAATGGAAATTGAATTGAATTGAAGTCTGGGCTCACCTTGTAGTAATCCAGTGTTGAAAAGTTTTGATAGCACGGCACATTATACAACATATTCCGAGCGTTGTTGTTGTTGGTTTTTCTTGCTGCTGTGGCGTGTCGCTTATCAAACGCGCTGCGTCTGCGCGGACATGTCGAATGTTTTATTGGGCAATTTATCAAAATTGTATAATTGTTATTATCTCCATATAAAAAACACGACAAACAAGTGTTGACAAACGTTTTCTTTTGCTATTTTATACAATTTTTTATAAAATTTTATTGCACGCGCGTCGCTTTAATTTGCATTGGCTTACAATTTGTTTATTTTGCGCTGTTAATTGAGCAGTTCCGTTACGCAAATGAATTTGTGCCAAATTGTGTGTGGGTGTGTGTGTGTGTGCATTTATTTATGATTATTTTTGTTGCTTGTTTAATTTGTCATTTAACATTTTATTTCATGGAGCCGTCGGCACAAAGCTTTTACCGTTTTATTATTTCAGCTGTCGTCCGCTCGCCCGACGAATTGTCACATAAAGCTGAGTGTCAACTGAATTTGCCCATTTGCCCAGTCGAAAGCGTCGACGAGACGAACAGCGAGAGGCAGACAAACCAGCGATAGCAGCAACAACAACAACAGCAATAGCAGCAGCAGCAGCAACAATGCGAAGCTTCAATTCACTCAAAGCGCTGCCTGTCTCGCTCGCTTGCCCTTTGCTGTGCACGCTCTCTCGCTCTGTTACACTCGTGCGCTGAGCGCTTGAGTGAGTTTTTGTGTGTTGTGTGTTGAGCGCATTTTGTTATTGGTTTTTAGGGCGGCGCCAGGACAGCTGCTCGCTGCGCATTAACGGCATTTGCAATTGTGCAGCAAGTGGGCAGCACTCAATGCTGCTTCCTGGAAGCGACTTTCGTTTCCACGAACGGTGCCTTGCAGTACTGTGCTGCTGCTGCTGCTGCTGCTGCTGCTGCTCTTCTGCTTCTTCTTGTATTCCTTAATTTTGGGACCTCTTGTGGCACTCGCTTAACCCAATTTGAAAACACTTGATTGGGCGCCGGGCAAACTGTCCACTCGCATTAGGCAAACGATGCGGCATTTTGGTGGTACCCATGCAGCTTAGGCATAGGAGTTTCAATATATGGACAGCTACCAAGCCGCTGGTCTTTAGCCATGAAAAATCGGTGAAACAGCAACGGAGCTGAAACGGAACCAGGGCAACAGACTGTGCAATCTCTGCTTCTTCTTATTTGATTTTTTTTTTGCGCTGGCGTCTGGCGACCGGCGACAATCCCAAATGGCAAAGAAGTTATCCCTGCACGCCTCAACGCATCGCGACAGTTGTTAACGTGTTTAATTAGCCCTACAAATTCAATGAATTGCGACAGTAACAGTTAGGCTTAACAACAGCGCCAACTCGCCCAGACGATAATCAAATATTTGAGCAGCCATTTTGAAAAAAAAAAAAAAATAAATAAAAAGGAGTAAACGGCACAACTCCAGCAACCCTCGCAGCAGACTAAGGCGCATGCGTGGGCACCCCAAAAAGAAAGTGAAAAAAAAAAACATAAAACAATTGAGTTGCGCTCAATGCAAGCCTCGGGTATTTTGGGGGCGTGCCCAACTACCTCTAGGCGACAATCGTATTGAATTTAAAGTTCACTTTAAAAGCACTTTTATTTTGACATTTGGTTTCCAAAAACAATCAGCCACAAGTTCTTGTTGGTCATTTGTATTAGTTTGTATTAGCAAATTCAATAAATAAATAGTTCTTGAGTGAAAGTTAAAATTTTCATAGCGACTTTATTAAAATGGAACTAGAGAACACTTGCGAATTCTTGCTCAAAATAATATTAAAGGTATTCAAAATGTTCATAATTTCAGAACCCAGTTCTTGAGTAGAACCAGTTCGCGGTGAAATAAAATCCAATCAGAAAAGGGCTCAAGAGTTTAGTTCAAAATAAGTTTAAAATACAATCAGAAAAAACTAAAAATTGTTTGCTCTAAATAAGTTAAAAGGTTCTCAAAATGATGATATATTAAAGCAAAAACTTCTTATTTCAAGAAAATTTTTAATTTTAAAAATAACTTGAGCTAAAAATTGCAACCATTGAATATAGTAATTTGTTAGGAAACGAATTGTACTTAATTTAAGCGAAGTGATATATTTTTATAACAGTTTTAAATGAAGAAAGATCAAACCCAATTATTGAATTAAGTACTTTTTACTTAAATTCCGCGTTTTTATTTCATTTCTATACAAAGTTTAGAGAAAAAAAACGAAACTGAGAACACAATTTTTCTGAGAATTTAGTTACCAAAAATATTATATTAATTGACTCAAACGCTTCAGTTTAAGCTTCAGTATAGAAACTAGCTCAACAACTTCCTATTCCTTTCCATTAAATAGAGCCAAAATAGAACATATAATTTATTTTAAATCTTTTAAATAGACAGAGTGCAATGCTTTTTAGACTTTCCAGTTTTAAAACCTGCCTTAGTGACTTTTTCAAGGGTATTTCAAATGCAAAGCGGACTAATTTCAGCGTACAAGTCGTACACTTTTTGCATAAACTGTATGCGCTGGCAAAGCGGTTCATTCATAAAATCAAAAACCGACAATCGACAAGTTCTCTCCCGGTAATAGGATTATGAGGCACACGTGCTCAATGTCAGGCCCGCGGGCCAGGCCGTGCCCCTTACTGCAGCAAATGTTTGCTGCAACTGGCAATGCGACAGGAGGAGAGGGGGTGGGGCCGTGCCGGGCCGGGGCTGAGTCAAGAGCATCGGGCATCGAGCAGCACGAGAGTCGACGCCCCAAGAGCTTGGGTAGGCAGCGACAACAGCGCTCAACGCTGACGTCTCAAATGCTCGCTGCCTTTTATAGCCTTGGCTTTTATTATTAGTGACGGATTTCCGAGTCATTAGACAAAGTTATGCCTCGGACCACCGCGTCTGTTTAAGCTACTTAAACGCGCCGCCCGCCCACGCCCCAAATCTGCACTGGATGATGGCCGACCATCGACACGGCGACAGCGGGAAGGGGACAGTGTTGGGTGGGTGGCTCGGTCAGTCAGGGACGCGACTTGCTCATGTCGCAATTGACGGGCGTCAGCTTAAGGCCTTGACAGCTTAGCATTTAATAAAACAAATAAACTGATAAATGTGCGCGAGATTGCCCACAAATGTGGCGCATTAATTTGTGGTTCTTGCTTTTCGGGTCTCGAAAGCGGGCGCAAAGGGACCCACAGCACTGCGAGGCGCGTTTCACCCACGCCACTTAAACACAAATCAATAACTTTATTATCCAAAAAAAAAATATAAATAAATAATAATACAAAAAAAAAAAAAAAACCACCAGGCAATACCTCCAGCTAAAACCCAGAGCCATGTTTTACGAGCTGAAAAGCGTCTTGTTTAACTGCCGCGGACAATGAGCACCCGCTGTGCGCGTTAAAAATCGCTGGAGTTGGAGTCGGAGCTGGAGTTGGAGCTGGGACCAGGCTAAAAAGGGATTCCACTCCGTTTACATTGGTCGGGTCGAGCGGGCGCCGTGCGTTCATAATTTATGCCAACGGCTCTCTGTAGCGCCAGTTGACAGTAAGTCAGAGAAAAGGAAACCCAGCTGGCGATGGGTCACACACAGTAAAGTAAATACTAAAATGAGTCAGGCTGGTTTGAGAGCTGAGGGTAAAGGTTCAGCTAGTTAAAATGTGATAAAACCAAATTGAATGAAGAGGGACCCTGCTTCGAGAGTAACCTATCAAGTTTATGTGGACGAAAGAGGGCCAGTTAATCAAGCAACCCTCAATAAGAAACCGAGGATTGTCAGCTAAAATAAGAATAGAAACAAATATTGAGGGTAGCTCTAGGATCAAATAAGTTTGATGAAATGCACTGGCATAGCGATTGCAACTCAAACTACGAATAAGGCGAATTGCCTTAAATTAAATGCGAAGCATCTAATTATATTTTGCAACACTGTCATTCTATACACAGATAACGTTAAATACTTGGACCATAGTCTTTGGGCATGATTCAATCAAATAATGAGTATTAAAAGTAGCTAACATAGTTAACATTCTTTTCGAACTACGTACACGATATTGCCTTAGATTAAAAAGGCAATATCTAAGTACATTTTGCAACACAGTCATCTTACACATAGATAGTACTTTTATTAACATTTTTTCTGAGAATGCCTTTAACGCCGCCAATCCAGCGAGAGCAATAAAAGTCGCAGACATTGTTTTACAAAATTGATTACATTGTTGTCGAACTACGCGTAAACGCTAATGTCTTAGTGCAGAGTATATTTTCAAGCACAGTCATTTTATACATAGAGCAAGTCGCTTGTGTGATCGATAAAGATAAATACTTGTACAAAAGACTTTGGAGATGATTAAGCTAACTAGTTCTTTGTAAGAACGTCCGATCGTTCCTATAGCAACTATATGATATAGTGGTACGATGTTGTTACGATTTTGGGTAACAGTAAAAATAATAATTGTCGATGTTTGATCCAGATATCTCGTTAAACAAAAACGTTTTCCATAAAAGAACCTACTTGTCGACCGACATTTGATATAGTTAGATGCTTTAAAAATTACAAATCATCTCGATTTACTATATTAATTTAGAATTCATAATAAATTTAACACAGAAAAAAGGTTTTAAAAAAATTGAAAAATAACAATTTAATTTAAAAACACAAATTTGTTATAGAATGGAGCGATATTTGAACTTTAAATCTAATTTTACTGTTTGCTTCATTGACTATGTTAGCCAGCCAATCTCTTTTTAAATCCTTTTTAAGACTAAATCAATTTTTAAATTTAAGTACTACCCAATATTTAATGAATTTTGATCATTTTTATTTCCATTTAATTGACAAAAAGAATCTTTCGCTTGTTTCAAAAGCAGCATTCACCGCTTTACAACACTGTCTAACAAAACTCTACAATATCTTAGAGCAAAAAGAGCAACTTTTCATTTAAGCTACAATTTAAATGAAGCACAATTATCCTTTTAAGAAGCACAGCTCTTCGCTTACAAATTACACACCAACTCTTTGCCCCGCACAGGAGAGCCCCCACATTTATGCCCCCCTTCTAGTTTTACCGCCCGCTGCCAGCTTATCACATTCAAGTTTATTGACTTTTGTATACATATTTGGCTGATGTTTCTTTTTTTTTTTTTGTATTTTTTTTTTCTTTTGTTTAGCCGCTGGCACTGTGAACGGCGCCAGATTTTGAGACAGTCACCAATTCAGTGCCTGTGCAGTCATGTACACAAGTCGTTATTATTTGATAGGGTCAAGTGTCGCTCGACAAAAAAAAAAACAAAGCAAAAACAAAAACAACAAGAAAAACCCAAGAAAATAGCAAAAAACACACATGAATATAAATAAATGTCTGAGCCGTCAGGCTCAACAATGACAAATTGAGGGGTCAAAGCATTTACTGAATAGCGGGAGAACCTTTTAATTGATGGCATGTGCCCAAAATTAGTTGGCACAAAAACCAAAAGAAAAATTTAAGAATGGAATAGAAAATAGATGAAATGATAAACTATTTAAGAATGGAATAGAAAAATGATGACAGAAGACTCAAGAATGGAATAGAAACAATTTAAGATGAAAGCTGACTTAACTGCAAATTCGAAAAAGCAGCTCTTCACTTTAAGAAGTAAATCCCAACTTTTAGTTATATATAAATAAATTTATTCAACCTGATTTAGTGATTGACTGTTTAATAATCGATGTGGAAAGCTAGAAAGGAGAATTTTTTACAGTAGCCTGATTGAAGTGAAGACTTTAACAAGTTCTCGAAGTATCTATCAAATAAAACTAAAGAGATTTGTGAAAAGCGTCTGGTTTTTTTCCAATTCACTTTCAACTATTTTTTGAAGATACGTTATAAAAATTGATTGAAGGGGTCAATGTTATAATGAAAATGGGAGAGAAGCACACATTTGGCCCGTTCGATGCCTGCCAATAAACTATAATCGTGTGTAGGAGAGAAAGCACTGGCTCATCAGTCAAAATTCCTCAGGTTTTGCCCATAAAAAATGACTTGACTGTGAACTTTCAAATTCCTGTCTAGGCTGGGCACAAGAAAGAACGCCACTTACTACCAATTCGAATTCCAATTCGAGTTCCAATTTGAATTTAAAGCCTTGGCCAAGCCATTGCATACCAAGTCTTATTTTAGATTTAGCGATTACATCGGGTTAATGAGCCGCACCGGACAGGGGCAACACATCAGAGCCAAAGCTGGAACTTGGCACGTGTAAACGACACCCAAATTAGAGGCAGATTATTTTATTACATGCCATGTCAGGCGTACGCGCCGCTTCTATCTGTGATGCGCCTTCCGAGAAGTGTTGCCGAGCTGCGACTTCTGATGCAATCAGTGTCAGCAGCGGCCACAAGCCTCCGGCTGACTGACTGACTGACTGACTGCCTGACTGCCTGACGGGCTGGTCATTTGATAAGCACGTTCGCTTATCGGGGGCCAAATCGACTGGCCACGGCAGCGGCCAAGTCTTTGTCATGTAAAAATGTCGCCCAGCTGGCCAAAATCAATTTGAAACTTGGCGCCAGTTAAATGAGCCACAAGCCCCAAAGCGCAGCATGCGCCCCAGACTCTATACGCGGCGCTCGGTTAATTAAGTTATAAAAATTATATTTTATGCATACGATTTGCATTTTTATGAGCGTCAAATTTAACATGCAGCGCTTTGATTTACGACACTAACTAGACACCGCCCCGGCCCGAACCGCCCGCGCACAGCTCTCTGTGGGCGTTTGTTAAACCTGTGTAAAACTGACAAATGATCAGGTGTGACTTATGACATCTTGAGCGGAAATTCCTGCTGCCAGATAAGAGCCTGGCGAATCATCTCACACATCTAAAATTTCAAATCTTGTTTCGAAAATGTTCAAAACGCTGAAAAACTCTGTGCAACGCCTCAGATTTGCAATGCCTTTTCTTTGGAGCGGCAAAAAATAAACCATAAAAACCGCAAGATCAGCAAAGTATCAACCTGGTCAAAACAACAGCGACAACAACCACACGAAAGATGCTCAGCAAACTAATGAAAAAAAAAATAACTAAATAAAACTAGCAATTTTTTCATTTGATTATACAGAAAATGCAGTAAAGTGTGTGACACTCCGACAGATACTCTAACTAAATGAAATTTAGCAAAAAAATGGTCAAATTGTTAATAAAAAAAAATAGTTAGGGTATCAAAAAAACACAATAAGCGACATAAAAAAGCGTAAATGTGTGTGAGCTTATGTAATATTAAGGCTGGATTACAAAAATTTGAATCGAAGATCCTCTAACGAAATCTGTTAACTCATTTCTTCTGAGTAATAGAGAGAGAGAGAGAGAGAGAGAATGTAAAAAAGAGTGAGAGAGAGGGGAGCAATAAGAGTGAAGCGATTTTAAGTTCATTTGCGGCTTAATCAAACAAAAAATTCTATCTAAAGTGAACCTTTCAAATAAATTATATAAAAAAAGAAGCTTGAATTAAAAACGACAAAAGCTTAATTGCAACAAGTTTTAACTTCTCTCTGCTTCCAATGTTTCTCTCTTTAGGAAACTGTATGTTAAGACGAAGAGACTGTCAAAGTCGGAATGCCCAAATCGGTGGCAGTGTGTTTGTTTGTTGTCGTCTGCTCGACTGGTTTGTTCGCAAAGCGTCAAAAATTTGTTCTTATATATCATTTTAATAATTCTTATTCGCTTTTTTTTTTCTCGCTAGATTTCTTTATAATTCTGCTTTATTTGTAGCATGTTTTGACATTTTTATAGCTTCAGGCAAGGCGCGTTGACGACATTGCGCATTTCTGCTTTAATGCTTTGCTGCACAGCGCGAAAGAGACAGGCAGCAGCGCAGCGTCCGAGAGAGAGAGAGAGAGAGAGAGATAGGTGCCCAACAAAATGGCGGCCTGCTGTAAAAGCTTTGACAAGCACATGTCAAAATTGATGGCACGACGTGAGGCACGACACGACACGACACGAGACGAGACGGCGCGACACGACTCGGTTGCGTGCTTATCGGGCCAACACGTTTTGTATTTAAACGCTTCGCAGCTACCCATTTTGGAGCTGCCTCCTGGCTGGCTGCTGCCTCCTGGCTGGAACACCCATTTAACAAGTCAACCTCAACGGGCAAAACCATAAATATTGGCAATTTAACAGAGTCAACAGTATGGCACTCGACTGCGTATCGGACCGGGGTCCATAATACACCTTGTCGTACACGATGCTTATCTCTTGGAATTTCTCGTGCGTGTCGCTGTGCCAAAAACAAAAGCAACAAATACCCGTCGATTAACCAAATGCGTATTAACGAATTCACAAATACTCTAATGCAATAATATTTCGAAAATCTGATTAGCTAAACTGATCGGCAAATACTTCTCTTCTAACAGATTCAAGTCACAAATGCGAATTATCGAATTAAGATGAGATGAGATTTTATACTTAATGGGCGAAATAATATGCGAAATATATTGCAAGATATTGAATAGGAATTTGCAAAAGGGATTCATATATATATATATGGGCAAAACAAATGCCAGGCATCGAATTAAGGAGAAGGGATTTCAGATATCGGATAATGTGAAATGCAGTCAACAAACTAGCAGTTACCCTATGACCTTTAGCAGCATTGTTTGTCAAACATTGCCAAGACTTCATTATACCCCATTGCAAGCATTTTAAAGGGCATGCAACAAGCTGAAGCCTGGCCAGGAGCTGTCGCTCGCTGTCGCTGTTGCCAACGAAGGAGGGGCAGACGGGCTTGGGGCGTGCGTGAAAAATTAGCCGTGGAAATGCATGTCGTGCTTGTTGTTGTTGTTGTCGTTGTTGTCGTTGTTGGTGTTGTTGTTGGTGTTGTGGCCTGTCGCCATTTCTCGCAATGCGGCTAATAAGCGCAACATGCTCATAAAATTTCGAAAGCTGCCACAGTCTGATTTGATTTCATTTTAAATTGTACACGCGCTTGAAATTTTGTTGTTGTTTTTCTTTTTTTTTTTTTTCAAATGTTGCAGTTTGTGGGCATGTGATTTGTTTTGCATTTACATGCATCATTAGAGCCTGTTGTACAACGCGGCCTTATGACAAATTAATAACAATAACGATAGCATAAAAGACAAGCTTTCTATTTCAATAATGGGCTTCCAATGTTCCCAGACAACCAAAACTCAAACAACAACAACAACAACAACAGCCCAAAGTTGACAACGAAGCGTGCCAAGCGAGACTTTGACTTGAACGGCTTGTTAGTTAACCCTTGTGTGTGCCAGGGTATATAGTATGAAAAAGAAAACATTATTTGAAGTACTCAAAGATTTCTAGATTAACAATAAATTAACAACTTTTAAGGCCGCAACTATTCACTCAAAATGCAAGCGGATGATTAATTGATTGAAGTATTTTACAATTGTTAGCAATTATTTAGAAATGTCAGAGAAGAGTCTACGTTGTTGAGTATTGCTGAAGAAGCTCATTAGCAATTTTATGAAACGACGATTCCTGAAAACAAATTTGATCATTTTTATTATAGGCTCCAAGATGAAGTCGTAAGAGTTGGGAAACTAAATTCTTCAGATAAGTAACCTCTTGTTGTGTAAGTGAAAACTAACACTGAGTACTAAAAAAAAATGTTAGGATTAGATAAACTCAACTTTGTTAAACTAAATAAGAATTCAATGCTACTCCTGCAGAGTCGAACAGAATCTTTTTTCTTCATTCCGATTTAAACATACTTTTTTGGAATATTTGTGAGAAATGGTTTTACACTGTCCAAAATACATAGAGCTCGGGTAGTAGATCAACGAAATATTCCTGATTTGCCAGGAATATTGACTTATATATAAAGAATTGAGTTGATTGTTCTTAAGATATGGTTAAAATATTTAATGCATGCCCCAAAGTGCGCATAAGGGTTAAATGAAATATTTAAGCTGGATGCTGCTGCATCTCTAGGCCGCTTACCTGTTAATTGATTGTTACATTCTTTCCGTGCGTTGCTGTGTGTGTGTGTGTGTGTCTGTCTTCCTCTAGCTCTTTCGCTTCCACAGCTTGTTGTTGCTTGCCGTGATATTTGTTGTTGTTGTCGTCGTTGTTGTTGTTGTAGCTGTGGGGTATACAATGCAGACGTGTTGTTTTTTATGATGCCCATTTTTTGACAATGAAAATTATTGTGATGTCGCACGTTTTTGGTGGTGTAATTTAATTAAAACGATGTTCGCCAGCGACCCGCATCAGTGTGCTGGTTGGGGCGGGGCAGCGACCACCGCCAAGGCACGCTTTTCATGAGGGTTTTCCCGGAATTTTTCGGAACAGGTGACAAATGTGCGACACATTTTCTGTTTTCGTATTCGAATATGTGTATTAGCTAAAGGCCTGGCTGTCTGTGGGCCGAGACAGTGAGCAATCACAGCTGCTAAAAGGATGCCACTAAAAGTCAAACAAACCTCTTGACTTTTGATGATATTTGCACGGCCCAACAGGGGCAGGGGCAGGGGCAGGGGCTGAGGCAGGCGGTTAGAGCTGAGCCGGAGCGGAAGTGCAAAGGCAACAACAACAAACACAGCTGTTGTGGGTTTGCTCAGACTTTGGGAAATGGTCTGCGAGTTGCATTTGGATATTATTTTTATTTTATTTTTGCTTTCGTTATTTTCTGTTTTAAGTGAAAGAAGCGACAGCATATATGGAGAAGGCTGAGGAAAAACTTGTGCGGCTTCTGTTGAGCCTGTGAACCTGTTTGCCCGACTGAAACCATGAATGAACAGCCAAAGACAACAACAACAACAACAACAGAAACGACGACAACGTTCTCTTGGACAGCATTGTCACTGTCAATATATAGAAATGCACTCAAGGTAACTTCCTACTTGCCTCAGATCGTATTTCAATATAACCTCTTTTTACTTTTTTACTTGCAGCTTAATGCCCCTCCCCCACGACCGCACACACACACACACACACATAGACACACACATACAGACACCTCGTGCCCCCATAGTGCTACCCGTCGGTCAACAAAATGGCCACCATATGGAACAGTCGACGGAATAAAGCAAACGCTTGTGGGAATTTTCAATATTGATTGATTGACCACCCGAGAGCAGTCGGCAGTTGGCAATGTTCGTGGGTCATGGACTCAGCTAAAGATATATAGAAAAAAAGGCCAGGAATAAAACGAAATGGAAGTCAACTAAGCGATGCAAAAGATAGATAAAGAATTATCTACCACATGGCATGTTCTTTGGGAATCAATTCTATTTCTATCAAAAGATATCTTTTTCTGCTAGTCACAATATCTTAAATAAGCGCAAGTTGATTTTCCCGTCCTTATTGTTCCTCTAAAAGTTTTGCGATAAAGCAAAACGATATTGGTCAGATTTTGCTTATCGAGAGGCTGGACAGACGGACATGGTTATATGAGCTCAGCTGTTGATCTAGAATCTATATATACTTCATGTAGTCAGTAATAATATCCTCTAGAGCCGGACAAGGATGTGGTAAAGTTCAGCAAATGCTTTTAGCTGCAGCTGCTCGTAAGCTCTAGAGAATTTGGAATGGGAGTTCCTTTAACGCGACTCTCGTGATAAAAATTAGAAAGAAATTTACAAGCGTCAGTTGTTGGAATTTTTTTCTATTTTTTCTTTTTTTTTTTACAGGATATTCTCGGGCTAACAGTTGCTTTTTATTTGAATGTCGCAGCTCCCCAGAGCATCGAGGAGCTGCGATTGATGACACGCATTTATTGTGACAAGCATTAACTAGCGGTTTCACACACACCCACACACACACACACCCCCTCGGCCTGGGTGAACCCCCCCTCCTAGGCGACCCCACAACACAATTAGCAGCCGGCGTGCGCTCCCCTAAAAAGGAAAACAAATTGTCGACACCTAAAAACTGAGCAACTAGGCTGCTGCCCCTAGGGTATATCAATCCCCCCGATCCCCTCGCTCTCAGCTACGCCACTCGCTCATTTGTGGAAAATATTAATAAAAATAATTAATTGTGTGAAGAGCGCATTTGCAGTAAACATATTTTGATTATATATCTGGTAAGTATATAGCTTTACTTCCCACAGGTTTTGTATTACGGACCAAAATGTTCTGCACCTTCTGCGTAATTGAAGCAAAATTTTAACAAACTCAAGAGTCGCCGGCGGCGGTAGGCAACTGGCAAGGGAGTCGGAGGAGCAAGGGTGCCCCGGATCTAGGGCGTCGGGCGTCGGGGAGTCGGGCGAACGCCGGCCATGTTTGAATACGAGTCGCCAACATGTTTACATAAAACGGACTTGGTTTACAATTTGCTCAAAAAACCCTCAAACAAAATGCTAAATTTGCTTATTTTGCGAACAAAAAAAAAATATATATATATATAAGAAAAAAATAAAATATGACAGATAGAAGATTGCATACTCTTGCAGATATATAATAATAATTATATATAATATAGTACCCCGATACTGATTTAGTGTGGAATATCTTGATAAACAAAAAGGAGCTCATCTAAGAACTCATTTTTAATCGATTGTTCCTAGAGCAGCTATAGTTTTTATACAAACTCAATCTATGAGCGATTCTTTTAAGAGAAAAGGAATATAAGTACAGGGATATCTTATAGAACAGAAATATGCCTGCTCGATCGATTGTTTCTATATCCTACAGAGTTCCAATGTTGATAAGGTCTTAAGATATAGTCCCAATCATAAGAGGATTTCGATTTGCCAGTTTAAGCAGATATGTTTAAGCATCGGATGATTCGACGGATTGTTCCTATCAGAGCTATAACTTTTAGTAATCCCAGCATATATATATATATATATCTGTTGCACATTACGTGGCACAAATCTGACTAACCTGCGGCAAGAGTATATGCAAAAGAATAAAGCAAAAGCTTGAAAGGAATGCGCATTGCTGGCTGTTAATGGTAATTGGATCACCTGCTAGAGTCTAGTCCTCCGCATAGGGCGCATAGCTGGTTATCTGTCGCGCCACAATGTTGAGTATTTCGCGGGCGGGCATCTCCTGCTGCTCCCTGATGATGGCCGTGATGCGCGCACACTCCTTCACATAGTTCTCGAGCTCGCGCTGATTGGGCGCACGCCGTGACGACTCCTTGGACTGCAACGCCTGCAGGCACTGCCCAGTTATTTGTGCCAGCTGTGTGCGTGCCGGACTAAAGGTCTCGTCCAGATCGAACAGCTCCAACGGCGGCGCCGGCGGCTCACTGAAAATTGGCGGAAATGTGGCCAATTGCAGCGCCGGCAGCGGTATCTCAAATTGCGGCTTAATAATGCGCAACGGTTCGTAATTGACATGCAACTGCTCGTACGTATCGATCACATCCTTCAGCAAACGATTGCTCAGCGAGCAGAGGGTCATGTCGAACATTTGCTTAAAATCGGCGGGCATTTCCGTGCCAATGGAGTCGATCAGACAGGCCTTCGGCATATCGGCCAGGAAAGCCAAATCCGTGAAGTGTTTGTTGTCGTTTAGCTGTTGGAAATAGAATCGAATAGTTACAAAAATAAATCCAGATTCAGTTCTAGTCGGTTGTGCCCGACTAGGCGATACTCTGTAAGCGTGCCTACATTCGAAGTCTCAGCTATAAACACATCTGTTATTTATTTATATATTCCTAATAAACTTCTCTATTTATACTACGATGAGAATTTTGGTGTGTTTAGCTCAGAAATATGCCTCAACAAGAAGAGCAGTAAAGACTAGCTTCCTGCGCATAGAAACAGACAGACGGGCTATAATATTATATTATTGGATCGGAGATTTCTGCTTCCTTTCTTCTAAGCAGAAGGACAGACAGAGGCGCGGCTAAATCTTCCCGGCTCTTGATGCCAATATAGGTTCTGCTGACTGTTACATATAATCAGAACCAAACCAATATACCCCTTTTCATGGGGTGTATTCAGCTCACGCACCTCTACATCATTAAAGTCCAAATGCGTATAGCTTATCTCGCCAGTGCCCAGCAGCTGCAGCATATACTCCAGCATGGCATCGTTGGTTTTGTCCTGCAGATACTTATCGTGCCATATATAGCCACTGCCCAGTGCCAATATCTTGCCGCCCTTGGCATTGCTGAAGTAACCAGCCAGCGGGCGATTGAAGGGGTAGACAACGGGTCCGGTTGTTAGCAGCACATTGGCCGGCTCGGAGACATTTAGAGTAGCGCCGTATGGATACTGAAAGTGTATCTTGTACTTCTCATCGCTGAAATCGTAGTCCACCTTCTCGATGTCCAGTTTGAGCAGGTGCCGCCACATGGACTCACAGACAACGCCGCCGCCCACAATGCACTCCTTGGGATGAAAATTCTTATAGTAATGCGGACGCACAACGTTGTCACTGTTGATGTAGATGCCGTATTGCTCCAGAAAGAAGTTGACATTGGTATTGAACTCCTGTTCGCCGCCTTCGCCGAGCAGCACCAACAAGCTGCCACCCGACTGATCCACGTACTCCTTGAGCGCATCGAACTCCTCCTCGGTGAAGCGATCTTGTGGTCCTGCCAGCACAAAGATCTTTGAGCGCATCAAAGATTCCTGGTTCAGTTCGACATCGCTTCTGCGAATATACACATATATATATACTATATACTATATATATATCTGATAATTCCACTTACTGCTCGATATTCCAGTGCGGCTTCAGCTTGCGATGCAGCATCTTATAGTTGTCCGTTATTTGAAAGCGTTCATTTTTTGATATATCAAAGCAAATTGTCGGCTTATTGGCCATTTTGCTGTTTTTTCTATAGTTAAGTTTTTCTGTTTTGATAAATATTTTTGTGTACGCTTTTTGGTTGTCGTGGCAACAGCAGTGAGGGCACTTTAATAAGCAGTATTAGCTATATTATAGCTCTGTCAAACAAATATTTTTAGCCCGACACTTTTTTCAACTCAAATCCTTATTATGTGCCTTTGCAAACACGAATTAAATAAATCCACATCGTAATTTAATTTATGGTACATTACAGCTATTTGGGCGGCATTTGTTGTTTACCAAGAATCTGGCAACGCTGTGAGGCCAACTTCGCGCAGCTCAAAATTGCGCAGCTCGTTGCAGTTTATGGCAAACTAGCTCGATTGTATAGCATTATCGAACCAGTTCCGAGCCGAAGTACACAACTCATGAACCAACACCTGCCCTGAGTCTCGCTGTGAAAAATTACGAAAGAATTCGGCTGTTCAACGCACCCAAGACCAACAAATTTTGTGCTTACCGAACAATAATGGCATCAATCTGTGGACGCATGGCGCTGCGTGCCGCCGCACGCCAAAATGTGACATACCACTCCGTTCGCACCTGCAAAAGTAAGTAGGAATTGCGTACCAAAACGGCGCAACTTCGCCGTCACGTCCGCCTTGTTCGCGCGTGTGGCAGACAATCCCTTTGCTGCCAAGGCGCCTCCATAAGCCGTATTACATAATGCGGACACAAAATATATCAGGCCTGCTGTGTGTGCAACAAAGATTTAGCCAGATTTTAGATGGTGAAAAGTGTGCGGGTGGGAGGTTATGTAATAGCTGCGCCCAGTGAAAATTTGTGTTTTTATGAGTTTTAGCAAAAGGTGTACGCCAGCCAGCGTAATTTGCACCTCGCGGGGTTTCCAATCACTAACTAATACAACAACAGTTGGACAGTGTGTGTGTGTTTGTGTGAATGTGTACAAGGAGTAGATGATCGCTGTGTGTGCTTTTATATAACCAATATGCGCACACAGCTGATTCAGCAACTGTAAAGGCGAGCAGAGGCGCAGTGCGAAGGGGTTTTGGCATAGATTGTTATCACAACAAGAGGAAGCACTTGGCCACAGGCTGTCGCAGCTTAACCTGACCCTGTTTGCCAGCCGTTCTTCCTATGATATAGTAGTCCGATGCTGATAAGATCTTGTACATATGTTAGGCATACAGTGGGGCCTGGCTATGGCGAATCGGCTGTTGGTACTGCTCCAGAATTTATATAATTTATGAGCGCGGATTGGTCTCACTCAGTTGACGTGACACCCTCTGTAAGGGTATTTAGAATGCACGCGTATCAAAGCTTATCAATTTATAAAGATTTTCCTCTCTGCAGTGATGAACGATCCCTTGGAGCACGCCACGGGCATTGAGAAGCGCGAGCTGTTGCTGAAGGCGGCCGGCAACGATAATCCCTTCGACATGAAGGTGTTTAAGCGCGGTGCTGGCACCAAGGAGAACCCCAACTTGATTCCATCGGCCTTCGATGCCCGCATTGTGGGCTGCATCTGTGAGTAGACTGGCCTAAACAACTGCGATTCGATGAAACTAATTTCCGTACGCATTTTCACATCCGCAGGCGAAGAGGATCAGACCTACGTGCAGTGGATGTGGCTGCAGAAGGGCAACCAGAAGCGTTGTGAGTGCGGACACTGGTTCAAGCTGGTCGAGAAGGCAGCTGTTTAAAGTTATTATTAATTAATTAAATAAACCAATTAATAACAAAAACGACAAAACACACACACACAAACAAACAACCAACTATTAAGCTAAAAGTCAACAAAATAGCTTTCCAAATAAACAAACATCAATCCAAAAGTAATTGAATTGAAGAGAAATGCAAAACCAAATGCAATATGCGCCGCGTCCCGCTACAGTTTTTATTAACAACATAATTCTTAATTTGGAGCTAGCCGAGTTAGTTGCAGCAATGGAAAAGCGTGTACAAAAAAGGTTTAAATAAATTACTTTAAACAAAATATAATCCATTTCAATTGCATCAAGATATGTAGGACTAGTAGGCGTACCCGGCTCTGGCCAGAACCAGAATTTATCCAAAATGTTTGGCATCCCTTTTCCAGTATGTCGCAAGCTTTCAGTTTGCCCATTTTCACTGGGAAAGGTGGATTTTCGCAGTTTTCACCTATTTTCCGATCTGAAGGGTGGATCGAAAGCACTGAAGAACGGACTTATTTATTTTCAAATTAAAGTTTTACAATTAAGTTGCGCACATGCATTGTCAGGCAGGTTTTAAAGGCAGTTCGTCTGAGAAAAGAATCTATATTCGTTTGGAATTTTTAATGTCCCACCTAGGAGATTGCTCTTCGCCCCAAAAGCCGACTACTACGAAAGTTTCGCCGTTCTAGTTTTTAGGGCTGGTTCCCTGATTATCGCTGGAACCAGTTGAGAATTGTAACTAACGATTTAGAGTAATCCTCCTAGTAGGCCTACAATTTGTATATGTATATAACTTTTAAGCATTTCTACATATGAGAGCTCATTCCTTTTCATCATTGCAAAGGAAACGGATGCCATATTGAGCTAGACGTATATATTTCGTTTCAAAAAATATATTAAAAACATATTTGAGAAGTCAAGATGTCGTCATTCATCTCGCGACTGCTCAAATCTCCGTTCGCATCCAAGCGTCTCGTCTCGCAATTGACACAACGCGGCGAGGGCAAGCTAGGCGCAGTGCTGCGTCAGCTCGGCCTGAAGCGTGTGCTCGGCGTCTTTGGGGTCAAGGAGGGTGCCGGCACGCGTGCCATATCCACAACTCCGGTCTTGAAGAAAGGTGAGTGAGAGAAACATGCGCACGTTTTGGTCTGGCATAATGCAGCTACTTTGAATGCCATAGAGCTGACCGATGACATGGAGCTGGCCACGGGCATTTTCAAGCGCGAGCTAATGCTACGCCAGGCAGGCTGCAACGATCCGTGGGCCATGAAGAGACCCATGAAGCGGGGCGCAGGCAGAGAGAATGATCCGACGGTCATACCGTCGGCATTTGATGGCCGCCTCGTAGGTTGCTTGTGCCTCGGCGATCGTGCACCCAAGTGGATGTGGCTGGAAAAGGGCAACCCCAAGCGCTGCGAATGCGGACACTATTATGTGCTAAAGAATGTGCCGGCTATTTAAATCGGACAACGGGACAAATGGAGCGCTGTATCTACACACAAACGCACAACGAAAACACACACACACACACACAACAAATGCTTATCAATAATAAATACTCGTACACAAAAAATTCACACGCCAACAAACACATTGAACTGATCTACAGAAAACAACAAGTATCGAAACCTAAATAGTATTCATAAAACATTGCATGATATTATCCAAAATTGGACATCTATTTATTGACATTCAGTGAGCGCTCTCTTGTCTGTACCCATTGATAACGGGGGGAAAGGGTATAGTGGAGACATCTTTGACCCGTTACGGTCTGTTCGCGGAGGATCAGTTGGCATTGAATGTGAATAAATGTGGTATATTGGCACGTTCAGGGAGGTTAAGAAGACCTAGTCGAGAAATCTAAAAATAGTTTTTTTATCTTCCCAAATTCTATTTTTTAATCGACAATTTGGGTTTATTTGGATCTGGATCTGATGTATGAAGTACATTCATACCATGTCGAATACAAAAGGGAAAACATTTAAGCTGTCCGACTGTGCGTTAAACCGAGCTTGTACTGTATTGTCGGTAATTGTTTCTGCATATTACCTAGTTGTCGTTTAACTAACTACATAACTATTTTGTGTTTTGCTGGTGTCATCCTTTCGCCAGCTGGTCCTTAGTTACTTTTTAGTTATTTCAGTGTGTAGCCGGTCAAGAGGTAGCCACTGTTACCGCTCATGTTGACCTCGGGATGTGATCGATTTGGCAGTATTTGATACATGCGCATCCAGTTGGAGGTCACATGCAGGTTGGTCACCTTGCCGGACGTCTTCAGCTCCATGTAAATTTCCTGCAGCAGTTCCTTGCATGTGCTGAAGATAACAATGGGTCGCGAGGGTTTCACCAGCGGCAGCAATGCCTGCAATATATTCGACGGATGCTCCTTGGCAGCCATCACCAGGTTGTCGAATTTCGCATTCATCAGCGCAACGGCGCGTTTGTTCTCCAGTTGCCAGTGCAACGGCCCGGATTTGTTGGTTGCTTTAGGTAAAATCAAAAGATAATTGAAATATATCATTTGTTTGATTGGCAACCTGCCAAAACCAAATTCGAAAATGATTTTCCAAAACACGTCTCATTTAATATACGCTGATCCCATTGAAAATGGCTAATGCATTTGTGCAATTGTACATAACAGGCAGAATGAAGCATTTCCAACCCCATAAACTATATAAATTCTTGATCAGCATCAATAGCCGAATCGATCTGGCCATGTGCGCCTGTCTTTTTGTCTGTCTATCTTGTATACAGATCAAGTATCTTTCTTTCTATGGCAAGAAGAGAGCACTGTTGCTAATATTTAAATTCATTATTTTTTCATTGGCATCCAATTCTTGGTACAGATGTAGTGTATAAGTAAAGTGTAATGTAAACACGAAGATGTGTAACGCTCACACATTGGGAGCGTCGCAAAGTTTCTCCTCAAACGCAAGTGGCCGATTGGCTCTCGCTCGGCAAGGCCGAAATGGACGCATGCCGAATGCAACTTGTTGATGCTCTCACCAGCAACTGGGTCAGTCGCCGGCAAAGCTGTTTCGGCTGAATTGGGCATAATTTATCTAAGATCATATTAATCGCCTTAATATTTATATTGTCGGGTTATCAGGTTGGAGATGTTTCCTTGTGTCTGTTATACATTTGATGGAAAAATTAGTAATCAAATTGTTTTATGCAACCATTTTCAAATAATTTCGACATTTGCGGAGTTCATTTTCCGGTTCTTTTTCCGGTTTTCGGTTCTCTTCCGCTTAATCAAGGAAAGGAGCATCAGCTTTAGATATAGATTGCTTACAGTTTGACGATTCGTCCAATTTGACCTTCTTGGAGCTGGGCTCAATGTTGTCGCTCTGCTCCTCCGTGTTGGTATCGCTGTCATCTGTGGGGGTTACTAGCTCCGCTGCCTCCTTGGTTGGCGCCGCTGTTTCCACTTCTGTGGGAGCTTCTGTTTTCGCCTCTGGCCTGTCGCCCTGATAAAACTCACGCAGCACCGAGTACAGATTGACAGAGATGCAGCGCTGTTGCTGTTCCAGTGGCAATTTGAGCGCCAGCAGAGCTTGCTTTTGTGGCACATTGCCGGGATGCATGTGTACAAGTGTTGCCTCTGTGCCGGCACCCATGGAGTTCAGCATGGCCGCCGGCAAGAGACCATTCGTGCCGCTCTCGTATAACAAATAGCTGCCAAATCCAGAGACACCCGAGTAGGAGATTATTTGGGAGAGCGTATCCACACGTATGCCCATTATCTTATCAGCGTCCTGTCGATGGAATATGTCGGCCATTAGACGTATACTGGGCTGGCGAATTTGGACAAACTCAAAGTACTTTTTCTCCTTCTTCAGCAGATACTTGTCCTGTGAGTACTCGGTGCGTGTGTGAAATGTTTTCGAGTTCTCCACCAGCTTCTCAATTATTTTGCTGGACTCGTTACACGCCTCGCGCAGCTGCTCAATATCCTGCAAATGAAGGTTGCCCCTGTTGTTGTTTTTTTTTTTGCTTTCTTTGTAACACGCGGTAAATCTGAGCCCTACGTACCGCGGACTTGAGGGCCTGCGCCTCGCCATTGTCGCTGATGTCCCGATTGTCGGCTCCACTGCTGGAAATGTTTAGCACATCCCGTATGCTGCGCAATTCATTTTCGGTGCACAGCTCGAGCCGGTGCTGCCGTTGGGCGCCACGTTTGCCCACCTTCGACTCCTTGACGCACATCTTGAACGTGGAGCCATACGGTTGATCCAGCAGCGACTTTAGCTCCAGATGCTCCTTACCCAATGTGGCTGTCGCATCAAGGCTTCCAAATTTTTGCAATTTCGTGTACTTTTGACGCTGAATAACAATATAATCGCCCAACTGTATGGATGCCATTGCGACTTAAATCACATAAAAAAAATTCGATAGGCAAACATGCGATAACATAAGGAAATATAAAAAATATATCGAAAGGTAGCACATTTTAGTTCCCAAATGGTTTCCTCTGAAGCAAGCTCCAGTACCAAAGTTATCTCCACTGGTTTAAGAAATGTCACATTTTCCAATTTCACATTATGGTGTTCCACCGGTTGTCGTTGAAATGTGAGTGGGAAAAGTACCGCTTCTTTAAATACACAACTAATAGAGTTGCTTTAATTTAGATAAGCGCCGCAAAGTTTTTCCAAAACTCAAATAATGCGATCTCGAAGTAAGGTTCCCATTTAACATACTCTTTTCGATATTTTGTCATGTTTAAATGCTAACAACTGTGGGATAGGTACAATTTAAAACTTCTTATTTCAAGTTGCCTATGAATATGGTTATGATTCTTTCACATTTTTCACAACATCGATAGAAATCTCGATTAAGCAACCCAAATTTACGCATATTTTAAGAATGTGATATGTTTGATGTGATTTTTTTTGGAAAATATGTAAATTGTGTTTTCCTATGGGAAAACGTACAGGCCGCATTTTACACATTTTGCAAAAATGTGTCATTTTCAGAAATGTGTAAGAAATGTGGGCAGTGGAAAAAGGCTATTAAACGAATATTTAAAAAATTCGATAAAAAAAAGTTTTTGTTTTAGGAGAATATGCGGAATGTTAACAAAAATTATTGAGCTTTTGTTTTGTTTTGCTCTCACATGGAATAGAACATGCTATTAGTTGGTTTATAGATGATCAATCGCATTTTTCTTTTCTCAGTTTTTTTTTGTTGTCGAATTTTGAGAACATTTGCAATCGTGCACTCTGGTAACACGGAAACAGCTGTTGGGCCACGCGTTGGTCAATCTAATCTAATCCCAAGGACTATAAATAATCGCGTTCAATCTTATCTAAGATTTTTTAAAGTGCCTTTTCTTGCCGAGAATCAATTAAGACATTACCTGACCAGGTTTTGGTGCCAGCTACAAGCTCGTGGAACCCGTGAAACCTGTTGCTAACCTAACAATTAACAGTTAATTAAAGCCTCGCCCGCATTTGAAAGCAACGAACCAAACAAGCAAAATGGCAAACAGAAGAGGTGAAGAGTCGCCATTCATTGATGAAAAGCGGCCAGTGAAACTGAATCCATCATATGAATCCCAAATGAAGGCGGACCCCAATGGCAAAGGATCTGGCTCCATGATGTCAAAACTCGTGTCAACCCTACAGCCGCCAGAGGATAAATATAAACTAGTTTTCTTCATATTTGTGCTGCACGGGCTGGGCACACTTATGCCCTGGAATATGTTTATTACAGCAAAATCATATTTTGAGGACTTTAAATTGGGTGAAAATTACACAGTTAAAAGCGAGGTTAATTACAGAGGTAACTTTATGCAGAATATGGGCTTTGCTTCACAAATCCCGAATGTCCTATTCAATTGGCTGAACATATTCATGAACTTTGGCGGTGATCTAACCAAGCGTATAGTATTTAGCATTCTATTCGAACTGGTTATTCTGATAATAACTGTTGTGCTTGCCATGGTGGACTCATCCGAGGTAGGCTCATGTTCAATTTACTTATTACTGAAACCTAATTTGTATTTATCGATTCCGCAATAGTGGCCTGGCATATTCTTTTGGACTACAATGTCATCCATTGTGCTTATAAACATGGTGAGTTCCCGGATAAACAGTGAAATTTATCATACACCTGCGCGATATATTACAATTTAGCGTAAAAGAGGAGTCATATTCGGTTCTATTGTTTTAGTCAGTTTGTTTCTGTTCCAAATCGATTCATATATCGACTGGAATAGATCTGTCTAAAAATCTGCTACATGGTTCCAATAGAGTTTTTCTATGAACAAATTGTATGCTATAGCCTAATTCCGCTGTCAACATTTCGTAAAAATTTTTTGTGCAAATGTAACATTTTAAGAGCGTAATGGAATCAGGTTATTAATCAACGACACATCTTCGATAAACTTAGAAATTATGATAGATAAACAACATCCGATTATTTAGCTTCACAATGCAAAGCAAAACAACAATTTACAAACAAACAATTTACAATTTTCTATTTTTAGTGCAACGGCATCTATCAGAGCACTATTTATGGACTCGTTGCGGCCTTACCACCCAAATATACGGGTGCTGTTGTTTTGGGATCAAATATAAGCGGATGTTTTGCCACAATTATGTCTATGTTATGTTCCATGTTTTTCACCTCAATGCGAACATCGGCTATATATTATTTTTTAACCGCAATTTTAATTTTACTCTTTTGCTTCGACACGTATTTCGCGCTGCCTTTAAACAAATTCTTCAAGCACTATGAAATGCTGAGCAGCGAAAAGAAATCCGAGTCGCACACCCAGTTAAATGTACCCTACTGGAAAATTTTTAAGAAAGCTTCGCCACAGCTTTTTAATGTATTCTTCACCTTCTTTGTAACACTAGCTGTTTTTCCAGCCGTCCACTCGGATATCAAGCGTTCCAAAGATTTTGTAATTAGCGAAAAGTATTTCACATCACTCACCTGTTTCCTAACGTTCAATGTGTTCGCGATGCTGGGCAGCTTGACCACCTCCTGGATACAATGGCCTAGACCAAAATTTTTAGTTGTGCCTGTAGTTTTACGTGTCGTTTTTATACCCTTACTGATATTCTGTAATTATGCACCGAAAGATATTGTTAGAACTCTACCAGTTTTAATTACCAACGATTGGTTATATTGGATCGTTGCGATTATAATGTCCTATAGCTCCGGCTATCTAAGTTCCTTGGGCATGATGTATGCACCACAGACAGTTAATGTCAAATATCAAATAACCGCCGGCATGTTTGCCGCCGCGATGCTTGTGACTGGCATTTTCTCTGGCGTAATGTTCTCATATTTGAGTCCACTTATTATACAACTTTGAAATTTTCTTTCACTTCAACGAGTTGCTTTCATTTTCTTTTTTACATTGCATGTTGCTTTAATTACACATAAAAGGATATTAATAAATGGACAAACTAATTTGTATACATTAAGCATTGAGTGTTCACTCTTTCACAGACTAAGAAAATATTACTTTATATTTATCGCGTTGAAAATAAATACAATACAAAACAACCGTATGTGCATTTGAAACATTGATTGATAAATTAGAATGTTTTTCATGTTTCAAAAAATGTTGTTTTGAATATACTTAAGTATTCAACGAATTGTGCAGCTAGAAAACTTGACTGCAGCTTATAGAATCGAAGATAAAACTGAGGCGAGTAAGTGCGAATGGAGACTGAATACACTTTATGTCTCTCAAATCTTAAAAAATGAAAATGCTCTCTCAGCTTCGGGGGTCTGTAAGACAGACCAGACATTTTATGTCTCTCAAACCAAACGGAAAGACCGACAAATGCTTAAAAAATGAGAATAATCTTTCAGCTTTAGCTCTGTATGAATCTTGATTACAAGCAAAAAATTGGGTAGGGATTTTAGAGTATAAAGATGCCGGATATGCAAACACTTTTATCAAACGCAGAAGTTGAACAAGATATTTTAGCCAAACTGTTCCATAAGCCAATTGAATTTGCTGCTCTCATTATACAAATGTTTATAACAATTCTGGAAACTGATAAATATAGATTCCATGCCGATGATTTCGCCAGAATTTCGTTGAATAACGAAGCAAAACATTTGCAATTTTATTTTTTTCTTTTTACACGCTTGTAAAGGCTATTACAATTTGGTCATGGCATGTGTGTAACGCATAGAAGGAGATAATTCCGAATCCTTAAACAATTTATGAGCATCAACAACCGAGTCCGTCTTTCAACCTGTCCGTCTGTTAATATCTATGCAAACGAGTCTTAGTTAAAAATCTGTCATCAAAGCAAAATCTCAGGCTCCGGTACGTCTTTCTGTTGTTCATATGGCTGCCATTTCAATGATCAATCGAAAAGTTGATTTTAAAAAAATTACCAATCCAAACTTAGATAAGAAAGCTAACAAAAATAATTTATTCAAAAGCCAAAGCAAATGCAGAAAATAACAAAACATGGACGTGTGCAAATATAATAACGAAACCAATTACCTACTGTATAAAGCGGTTTTATTTTAAAATTAGCCATTTCAATGAAGCAATTGGGTATCGGTGCTCCAGAGCATCGACCAGCTTAGTCAGAGGCTGTCTGCCGACTGGCCCTGTGCTGCTCGAGTGAGCATCGAAAAGAGGCATTCGGCATGCGTTCGTGTGGCTTTTGGAGAGCGAGAAGCCACTCAGCGGCCGCATTCCAATAGAGAATGACATGTAATTAGCGTACATGAAACAAAATTGGATATGAAATGGCAGCAGGATATCTTGAAACAATTGTTTCGCTGTTTTGTTTTGACCATAGAAATGGCTCTATACGTTGTCTTTTATTTATCATAAAGAACTTTGGTAAAAATTTGGTAAAATTTGAGTGTATGTTTTTGTTGTCTTTTTACATGTTATGTAATCACATCAGAGGGCAGCAAAAACTTTAACCTTAGATATTCGCCAAAGCGAGCTTTCACTGTACATACGTATATGTATATGCACTTCATGCCAATATTAGAATGCCAAATGCATTGCTCTAAAAATAGCTACCGAGTAGCAACATTTGATGGCCTATTTGCATTTGTAAATTATCTTTAAAATCTCACAGAATTTGGGAGATTCGCGCGGACAGCGCGTCTCCAGGCCAGTTATCTGCTCGAGGGCAACTTCCACATCGACCACATTGCACATAATCGATTGCAGGCGCTTTGGGAATTTCGTATCCGAGGACTCAACTAATTGCCGCGTTGTGTCCAGCATATCATGCAAGTCTTGCGCCATAACGCCATGATAGCTGACGACCAGCTCCTTCAGCTGTGGCAGCTGCTCAGCGATGCGAAAGCCACAGTCCTGCGCATCGGAGATGCCCAAACGCTGCAAACGTAAGAGGCCAGCGGCGGGCGCTTCCAGTATGGTTTGCTCCAAATTGTATCGATTGGACGTGAGATCCAGTGTGGTCAGCTGCAGCTGTGCCAGCAGCTCGGCCAGATGCTCGGCCTCGATGGAGCACTCCCGCGCCACAAGCGTCTGCAGATTGTGAAGGCCAACCATAAACATGCCCGTTATATAGGCGCTGGACACGCTCAGGCTGTGCAGGTGTGGGCAACTTTTTGTTACATTCTGTATCATGCTGTTGTTCATGTAATTGTCGGTGACGCATAGCTCGCGCAGATTGTTCAGGTTAAGGCACAGATAGAAGGCCAGTTCGGGACGCATCAAATGCCGTCCCAGATACGAATCGAACGCCTTGTCATGCACATTCCAGATGTACAGCTTCTCCATGTATGTGCTGGTCAGCTTGAAAAAGTATATATAATCCTCCTTGTTCAGTGGCGCCAGCATATCATCCGATATGGAAACCTCTCGGTAACGCGGCTTACGCCACACAATTTCGGCGAGCAGCTCCTCATACCGCAACGAGCTCCGGGCCATTGCGATTTGGTCTGGCAATGTCAAGTACTCCAATATAATGCACAAGCAGTCGTCATTTAGCTGATCGATGTTCATTCTCATTGATCAGAGATAAATAAAGCAAAAACACCTGAGCAGCAGCAGAATAACAAGATAACAGCTGTTGAGATTGGTTGATACGCGTTAAGTGTGACCGTTTGCTTGCATTTAGTAAAATCCTCCGCAAAATACCAAGCATATTCAAAAATACCAAAAGTTATTTAAAAAAAGAGCGCGCAAACCGGAATTGTTCAAAAACTGACAGACCATACACCCGCCTTTTCAAATTGTAATTGAAGCGTATTTTGGGAATAAAAAAAATACCTAGTAATCAAAATAACAGTACCCACAATTAATCACGCACAGAAACATTGATCAATACAAAAAAACATAATATAATAAAATAATAATATCGATTAAGTGACTGACCGACTGACTGAGTGATTGAATGATTGATTGGCTGATTTGTGGTCGTATAGTCTTACATCTAGATGTAACATAACGTTTTGAAAAATTAAGAAAGTTTGTGTCAATTTCATTGCATGAAAGAATAAATATCTTTTTAAGGCAACTTTTTTTTAATTAGCTTCAAACTTGTATTTAAAGCTCTACAAAATACCAATATCAATCCATTTTAATAGTAAAAAAAAACTATTACTTTTTGCTTTATTATTCAATCGAATTCAAGGTCGGTTCAAAGCACGCAAAGTGATAGCTTATATTGAACAAAAAGCATTTGTACCGGGCAAGACCGGGTAACATTTGGTAGTGTATGAATTGTGTACATGATTTTTGCGCTTAAGACGTTTAATCGCAACAACTTTATGATCTTTGATTTGCAAGTAATTCATACTGAGCTCAATGACAGCTGAGAAAGGGCACCGATAAAGCTGCAATGGAATTTCACAGTCATGACAAACAATTTCATTGCCAAAGCCTGCTAAAAAAAAAGGCAGAAAAACTTTCGTAGTCTGCCCCACCGTCCGCCTCGCCTTGCATATCAATTAACATTTTGAGTGTGTTTCCATGTTAAACTGTCACTTTTATACGCATCATGCAGCACCAGACCCAAATCCAGGCCCAAACCCAACCCAATTCCCAGCACAATTGGCCCAGACCCATGCTCAACCATGGCTGTAGGGTGGCAGGGGCTTCGCTTTGTCGGCATTGTCTGTGCCTCCCTCGCATGATTTGTGCGTGACCATGCGAAATGTAAATTATTTATATATGTTCTGTCCGTCCGTATACAAGGCATTAAAGTCGCAGCTCGTTATTCTATTGAGTCGTACTACGGCCAGTCAGCTGCCCGGCATAAAAAGAATTTCCGAATGTTAACTGAAGAGAGCCTCGTCGGGGCGCCGGCCATTGATTGGCATGAGCTTAGCGCCAAATGTAGCTTGTGTGCACAAAATTAAAAATATGAACGCTTCACAAAATTGGAGCAAGCATTGTAAATTTGCATTTCATTTATCACAGATGACAAAAATTAAGCAACAACAATCAAAAAAACTAGTTACAATGCGGATGGGGCTTAACATGAGCTTAAGACACGTTGCAATGAGTCATGAAGTGTAACTATATTTTTAAATTAATTGGCAGAAAGCTCTAGTTACAAGGAGGATGGGGCTTAACACGAACTTAAGGTACGTTGTAATGAGTCATTTTGAATATTTTAAAAGAAAGCTCTAGCTACAATGCGGATGGGATTTACCATAAACTTATGACACTTTGCAATGATAGCTATTTTGAATTTGTGGTCTCAAAGCTTTAGTTACAATGCGGTTGGGAATTAACATTAACTTAAAGCACGCTGTGATGAGTCATGAACTATTTTGAATTTATTAACAGAAAGCTCAAGCTACAATGTGGATAGAGTTTAACATGGACTTCAGACACGCTGTAATGATTCATTTTAAATATTTAAACAGAAATCTTTAGTTAGTTAGTCTAGTCACATGAGTCATGAAATGTGACAGGATTTCGATATCGATTTCAATCGATTGCTTGGCAACGGTTTATCGATTATCGGAAACAAACTCATACTGGGCAGGTACTAGGCGTACCTACGATTAAAATATCTCTAATAGATTCTAAGATCGACGCGTTCATACATACAGACTGACAGACGAACAAAAGGGCGGACGTGTCACATCGCCCTTCAACCCTCACAGCGTTGATGTTGTCTTTGGTTGAAGCACGGCAAAAGAGAGAGCGTCGGTTCAATGCCAAAACACTTAAATTTGCGCATCTTAAAATACTTAAAAATAGCAATTGTGTTTACTTGAGCAACTTACCTTGAATCGTTTACCTGAAATGAGATAAGAAATAATATTTAATAGCAGTCAACTGTCACACTTCAAACAACTTCAATCAAGAGTCTCACTTATAAGTGCTTATATATTTTAATGGTACTGATTGGTGGGCAATGAAGTGCCTCAGCCTGCTCGGGTTTCACTTAAGTGGCCTGCAATTTGTGCACCTAATTGCAGACTCTGGTCTCTGGCCAGTCGTATGCACTTGACAACTTTGCAATGGCTCAGTAAAAAAATAAATGAAGAAAAAATAATATTCAAGTGTGCTTCATTGCTGCGGCAATTAGCTGGATACACGCCCACGCCTAAACGTAGGGCAGTTGAAATTATAGTTATACAAATTTACCACCTGGCCGAGTGCGAACGCCTTCAAGACGCCGTTGCCCGATGAAATATGCAACTTTGATTTTTTGTGTCCAGCCAAACAATTGGCCAATTAAGTCAAAAGTTTGGCTTGCTTGTAATGCCCCCCCCCCCCCCCCTCCGTTCCCTTCATTCCACCTATAGCCGACACACCTGGCCCAGGGCTAGGGGCCATTGCATGCCAGACGAACATTTTGTGGCCATTTGCGTGCCGCTTTGTTGGTCAGCCCAGCAAATGTACTGAATGTTGGCTAGAATTGGGAATGTGGCGCGGCCAGCTTTGGACTGCAATTCGTAGCATGTTTAATGCAGATTTTGCAGTCGTTGGGGCTTTCACGGTTTTACATTTTTCGATTTTGCAGACATGCTGGCATTGCAAATTGAATAGCACACTTTTGTGCGCCGGCCGCAATATTTCTTTCTAATTCGTTCCCCAGAGGTGAGAAGATGATTTATGAGCGGAGCTTCTACAATAATTAGGCTAAAATTCAAGAGAATTTCAAATAATTGATAATACAAATTAAATGCTTGCATTAACTGTAAAGACTTATGCTAAGAATTTGTATGCCTGAAAGAAGTGTAAAGTGTGTCTAATTGAAATCCTGCATGTGTTTGATTGAGCACAGTTTTAAGAGCTTTTGCTGCACTTAATTTAAGAAAGTTCTAGCTTGATTTAAGTAGAAAAATACTCGGCAAGTACCATGCTGATCAACCCATTGAAATGTTATTTTTTATTATTATTCTTGGCTTTCATGCTTTGGTTTATTGTATGTATATATATATTCCTTTTGGATTTTTTCTTTTTTTTTGAGTTTGCTAAATGCCTGGCGAAATTATTTAACCTCTCAGCTAATTAAGTCAATGTATTACATAATTGGTAATTTATATTAATTTCGTTAATAATTGTTTTTCATTTGTTTTTTTCTTTTTTTTTTCTTTTTTTGTTTGTAGCTTCATGGAAGAGAAGAAATTGTTGGATCACATAAGTAGGTTTTTGTCAAACGTCCTAATAACAAAATAAATCAAGTATGAGTAAAAGTTAAGTAACCGTTTTAAAGCTTATTTACATTAAACATAACTAACAAGTGCCATAGTTTTTCGTTGGTTTATGCTTAGGCTTAATTTGAAACAATCGAGACCCTACAAATAGAGTTTCGCATTTTAGTTCACGCTCATTTTCAATGTTTTGTTCTTGTTTTTCATTTTTGTTTTTGTTTTTGTTTTGTTTTGTTTCGTTTTAAGGCTGAAGACAGAGTATTAAAATGTTATTGTTTAAGAGTAAAGTTGTTTATAAAATATATTTATCATATATCAAAGTATAGTTACTTTTTTCTTTTTTGTTAGTTATATAGGGCGCATATATTACAGTTATTAATAATATTATTATTATTATTTTTACATAGCTTTCATATTTTCGATTTTTAGTACCTTTGAGCTAACAATCTAATTAACAGTACACACTTTTGAAATATTTCTTACGACTATAAAAATGGTTTTTTATTTATTTATTTTGTTTTTTGTTTTTTTTTTTTTTGCTTTGGATTGGTTTGTGACTCGAATAATGCCAACGCTTGATCCACTAAACGAACTAGACTACGAATCGTATATATATCATATGCCTATGCACATATAAATTTTGTATAGTTTTTGCTTGTATAATTACTAAGTTGCAAGTCAATATTCAATATATATATATATATCTATATATATATTACTACATTGAGTTATCCATATGTACTATATACCTTTGTGTATATGTATGTGTATATATATATATATATGTATATATGTATTGCAAATTATGTAATTGTAATTTGTTCACTACGCTGTTCTATATAAATATCTTTTAAATACTCGTATTTTAAGAATTCTTTTGGTAATTGGTCCTTAGTACACTACATAGAAAGCTTTTAAAAACTGTAGAGCAATTTAAATTTCTATAGCATACATTTGAGCGCGCAGACAAATGACACCGCGAGGCAGTTCAAGTTCCCCCCAACTAGATTAGCCACCAGCGCAGCAAGCACTATGGACAATACGCTGCGTTTATCGAGCAGATATTCTTTGTTTTGGCTTAAATGAATGAAAGGTAAGGCCCAGTTTTTGAATGAGTCAAAAAGTGTCAATGCTCTTTGATCAAAATGGTTTGACTTAGCAAGAGGAAGGAAGAGTAAGACAAAAAAGTATGTTGTCCGACTTTAGTGTAGAGAGAATAAGAAGTTATTTTTAAAAAAAAGCGCAGCAGTTTACAAAGAAAAAATAAGAAATGCGTGTGTTGCAATTTCATTATTAGTAAATTGAAAAGAATCTGACAAAGCAAAGTTCAACTGAAACCTAACTTAATGCATGATTCCGTTCTAGTTTTACACTCTTCGATCTGTTTTTTGAAATTTTCAACTGAGTTGGCAAGTAAACCCTTTCTGTATATCCACCCCATTTAATATTCACTCTGAAATTATTGTTATAATTCGGTTTGTAAGATTAGAAAAAAAAGAAACATACAAAAAAGAAATATAGGCCGGCGGCAGCCAGTGCTGTCATTTGTCATCTAAAGTTCGCCTTTGCCCCACAGTTCAGTGCAGACCTCCAGCATTTGTGTGTGCATGTGTGTGTGTGCATGTGTGTGTGTGCAGGCTTCTCAACTGTCCAACCTAGCCCCTCGTTTTTTTTTTTTTGTCATCTACTTTAAGCAAACACCTTTTTGTGTCAACAAACACAGAGAGACGAGCCATGTTTCAAAGGCAGCTGCCCTTTTCATGCTGCCCACAGCTGTGACGACCTTTTGCAACCTTGTACACGGCCCTAAGCGTGGGCGTCACTGTCCAGGTGTGTCAGCGTGTGTGTGCGTGTGGGTGTGTGTGCCCTGTCCTGTGTGTCCTTTTGGACGCATGTTAATTGCGTCTGGCAAAACAGGCTAACTTGGGCGAACGTAAAATTAAGAAAAAAAACGTCTAAGCCGCACATTAGGTGTCAGCCAGATATAAATTTATGCTGGCCTTGTTAAGCTTTAGTACACAGAAGCTCACACACATTTACACACACACGCACACACACATACATATGTGAGCCACTCAACTGTGGTTTTTTTTCTCTAGCAAATTTTGCGAACGCAAAATAAGTTGGATAAAAAGTCAAAATTAAAATTGTCCCAAAAAGTTATCTAATATTATTTTAAATTAATAAAACTACTCAACTCTTAAAATTGCTGCCAGCTAATAAATGTTTAAAACAGATTCAAGTGCAGCCAATTGATTGGGTACGTTACGCACTTGCTGACAAATTGATAGGGCCCTTCGAAAGGGTATATAAGTATTCTGCATTGCGCATATTTTCACCTAGCTTCGATGCATATTTCCGCCATCACAACGAGCAGCTGCAGTTGTCCAACTGCTAATTACCTGGCTGAGCTGTGGCGCCACAAAAAAAAAAGCCTAATTAAATTAATCCTTATGCATAGATGACGCCCGCAGGACGCGGAACCGGATTGCGATGCGATGTCATTTAGTTTGTTGGCATTTTTTTTTTAGTGTTTTTTTTTTTGCCAACTTTCTGCCAGTCGCATTCGAATTTTAAACGTGTATCGCAGCTATTTTTGACCTTTTCGTTTTTGTTTACTTTGGTTTTTTGCACTTAATATCTAGACATTATTGGGCTTGGTTAACTAATATATATTTAACGCTACATTCACTACGCTCATTTAGAAATGTACTTTTGGTTTTGACTTCGGTGCGAAGTTGTTGCAATCAACATGAACTGAATTAATATGCCATTAAATATAACTATTAAATATTAAATATTATTATTGCGCTACTTATATGCGAACAGTATTTATGCTTAAGTTCACAATTAAATTATAATTGAATTTGGCCATTTTGTTTTAAATTTAGCATTCAATTAAATTGATTTCTTGCTGTGCTTGTGCGAATGCTCAGATTTATATATATTTTTTTTCTTTTATGGCTGCTCATTTTATATTTGCGCGCTTACTTTATTATTTATGTCTTGTTTATTGCAGCATTTTCATTTCATTCAATTTACATCTACTCAATTCTACGGTTTTAATGCGAGTGCAAAAAGTGTTTAAATGTGCGGGAGGCGCGGGTCAACAGCGCAACATTTGCGGGGAGCGGAAATTTTAGAGCAAAAATAAATTGTTTATATTAAAGCTATTGATGTGAGCAATCTTTTAATTTTGAGCAATTCCATCAGACTTGGCAGAAATTTTTGATTGTACTACCTGATAAAAAAAAAAAAAATAAAATAAATAACCTGTAATAAATAATTGCGGCTCATAAACTCCATATGAGATTTATGTTTGCCATCATTGAACAAAATTTTAGACTCTCGGTTATCAGAAAATGTTATTTAAATTGCTTTTTCAAATGTTTGTAAATTGATTTATGTATATAATTTCCTTTACAACGCTTTCTCGCTCCCCCTGTGACCCCTCCTGTTGACATTTGGCAGTGCCACCTGGTGACCTTTGCACTACAGTAAATATATTGTTTATTTTGGTATTTCATTTTTGGTCAAACCCCATTTGCAAATGTATGCAGCAAATGCATAAAAAATCGAATAAATCAAAAGAAATATGCGACACTTACGCGCTGTTTTATCCGCCGTCCGGCATTAACATTTATGTATGTATGTATATATGTGTATGTTGCACATTTGTTCATGTCTGTGTATGCGTGTGTGTAACTGCTTGTCATGATGACGTCATGTTCTCACAACCATGTTGACTGCATGTGTTTTTTCGCTTTCTTTTTTGCGCACGTTCACTTAGCATTTATTTGTTGCTTATTATTTTGTACAAAGCGCAATTTACACTTATTGTTGTAACATTTGGCTGTGTCTATATCTTACAACGATCAAACGCGAGACAATAAATAAAAAAAAAAAAAACACTCTTTCTCCTTTGTTGATGCCGGGCTACTTTTCTTATAAGCCTTTGCATGACTGATCAACCATATTTTTGTTCAGTGATCTGGATCAGTCTAATTATTTATCGATATATTTACCTTTCGAAAATTGTCAATGGAATCGCATATCGATATTTACTGCAAATACTGCAGTGTGTACAACTGTGTGTGTGTGTGTGTGTGTGTGTGTGTCTTTCTTTTAACACGCCTTTCTCGCACTTTTCGGTTTCGTTTATTGCTTCGCACTGCTGTAATCAAAAAAAAATTTTTATTCTGCTGCTTATGCTGTTGATGCTGCAATTTATTGCTGCTGCATATCGCCGCCGCTGCCCAGGCCGGCCTTGGTCTCTGGGGGCACCTGTTGTGTGTACACATAGAAATTGAATTTAACGTGTTAGTTTCAAATTGAAATCGACTTCATTTGATACGGCCAAAGATATATATATATATTATGTAAATTAAAGACACAATCAAAGCATAAGCAACATTCAGGTAAAATAGCAAGTGTTCGTGGGTGTGTGTAAATCGATCTTCTCTGTGTGTGTGTGTGTGTGTGCTGTGTTACACCCAAGGAAAAAAAGGAACAGAAATGAAATCACATTGAAATGGTTCCAATAAAGAACAAGCCCCAAAATATCTACACACACATACAAAGAAACACACACAGGCACGCATACGCACACATACATACGCCATAGAGCCAACAATTTGTTTGCGGCATCAAAAAACATCACGACAATTAAACGAAAATAATAATTAGATGAACGTAAACTTGGACAAAACTTGCGTACGAAACAATACGAAAGGAGACGGAAAGGGAACTCAAAGAGAACTGAAAAAAAGAACTAGTTCAACGAAGAAAAGAAGAAGATATGTGCATACACTCAGCGAAAAACGACGTACAAAATTCACTTGATTTTGCTGTGAATGTATGCTCCAGAAAACTAAATACATATATTATATAAATTATAAAAATATATTCTTAAATATGTCTTTTGAAGTTTGAGACATTATAAGGTTTTGATTTAATTTGATATGTCTTGCCAACATAAATACAAAATAAAATTAAATTTGACATTGGAAGCCTTGAAAACTAAAACCTTGCATAAGAACATGCCCACAACAGATTTTTAAGTTTAAAAAAAAAAAAAACAGATAGGTATTCCGTTTAAGCATAATCATGTAGCAGAAACTTAATGAAACGAACAAATAAAATAAGGTTTTTTTATTTTTAATTTTTTTTCAGTCCCCGTAAAATGCTCAATAAGACATTTAAACAGCGAAACAGAGAGAAGTCTACGGATGACAACAAAAACAACAACGACGACGATTGATAACAACGGCGACTGTACCTAGTACTTTGGGACTGGCGAAAATCGAGGATAAATCGTTTAACCGCCATAGAAACTATGAAAGTCCAGAAAATCCATGGAATCTGTTTGATTTTGCTGTTGCTGGTCGAGCTACGCGATAGATCGTTGACAATATCGCATCAAATGTGTGGAATGAAATGAAGGTGAAGGTTTTAGTAGTAATTGTTATTGTTGGTTGTGATGGTTATGACATTTGGCGGTTATGGTAAAGGTGGTGGTGGTGGTGGTGGTGGTGGTGGTGGTGGTTGTGGTGAGCAGGAGAAATAGAGAGTTATGGTAGGAGAGTGGTAGAATATATTTACAAAATAGAGCCAAACAAAATGGAGCTCAGATGCCAGCACACACTCACCAGCTTCTTGAAACAATCCTCAAAAAAGGCGGTCATGGAGCGATATAGATGCCGCTTTACGCCGGACAAACTATGCCCCTCATCGGGATAGATTTGCTGCTTATATAGCACACCCTTGCTGGTCAGCGCACGTGCAAGTACCATAGATTGCTGGACATGCACATTGTCATCCGCGGTGCCATGCACCAGCAGGAATTGACGCTCGCGCAAATTGTCCACATACTTTGACAGATCGCTCTCCTCGTAGCCCTTGTAGTTGTCGGTTACGTTCGGAAAACTCAGATAACGTTCCGCATAGGTGGAGTCTAAGATGCATGGAGAGCACAAAAGTTGTCAATATATATTCAATATCTAGTTCAACAATAATGATAAGTTAAGGGGTTTATGTTTACCATAAAGCTTCCAATTGGTCACCGGCGAGACACTGATGCCGCACTGGAAGATTGACTGCTGTCCGGCCAGGGCGAGGGCGGCTGTATAGCCGCCATAGCTCCAGCCCCAGACACCCATGCGGCGCGCATCGATAAAGTGTAGATTGTCACGCAAATATTCGCTAACCTCCAGCTGATCGGATACCTCAACGCTGCCCAGACGCTTGTAAACCTCGTGCAGCAGCTGATAGCCCTGGCCGGCGGAGCCACGGCCATCGATCTCGATGACTATGTAATCCTTGCTGCCGGATAAATAGGTGTTCCAATCGATGTGCCAGCGATCTGTGACCAGTTGAGAGCCCGGACCGGAGTATACGTGCAATATGGTGGGATAACGCGTTATCTCATCCTCGCGCAGTACGGGCGGCAGATAGAGACGCACCTGGGCATGATAGCCGCCGGAGATCATAACTGGAAAGGTTTTTACCTGCGGCAGCGCCACTTTGGCCATCTTTTCCTTGAGTCGCGTGTTGTTCTGCACGGTGACGAGCAGCTCCAGAAACTGTGACTTCGGCTCGCCAGCTACCTTAGCAGCAGCTGCAGCTTCTGCTGCGAGCTGCTCCTGCGGTAGGCTTTGCTTTTTGGCCTTGGGTCCAGTGGGCAACTTCAGGCCATATATTATAGAATTGGGCACCACTGGACCCAGACATTCCACTAGAACATAACGCGCTCGCAGGGACAGCGGAAACTGTGCCTCATGGTACAGGCAATCACTGGGTGGTGGCGCTCCATGTCCACGCGCCTGTCGCTGCTGCTCTACGGGCATGGCCGGTGGCGGCGGCAGCGCCTCCGCCTCCTCGGAGTCCTCCCAGTCATCGTCCCAGGCGGTCACCAGCTTTGGCGGCGATTTGGTTTGACCCTCGTCATAGCCATCGCTGCCGTGCATAAGCGCCGGACATGTCAGACAGTCGGGCGCCTGCAAAGCCTGTCCCTGTCGAGCGGGCAGCGCCGAGACGCGATACAAATGCTGCTGCGAGGGCAGGCGCTCCGGCGTGCCCAGAAAATAGCTATAGATACATATTGGGAATACGGTTAGAGCATCTAAAGAAATTTCATTTACCATTAAAGTTAAGCAGTTTTTTACCAAGAAAGCAAACTTGAACTTTAAACCGAATTGATTGCCAAAAAAAAAAAAATGTTTTAAATCAAACGGAAACCGAAATTTGAATGTGGGAAACAAGCTCTCTCAACGAACCCTAAAAAAACACGGAGGGTTCAATTTTGTTGTAATTGCAGCTTGTTTCTAATTGCAATTCATGTTCTAGTTTTTCGCTTGAATTTAATAGCTGTCGCTTTTATGTAACCATTCACGTTTCGGACATTTAAGTGATTTTATGTGTGGTACTTAAATTTACTGCTGGGCAACATTTATCGCAATTTGAGATTCAGTTTTGAGTTGAATTGTGGAATTGCGGCTTCCGCTGGCTACTTACATCCAATTATCGAGCTGATCCCAGTGCAGGAGTCGATTCACCTCGTAGGGTCCGTGTGTGAGGGGCAGCACGCGATTATTGTCAATGTCCACGTGCACGATATGCCGGAAATAGCCTGTCGGTTATGGGCGGGTAAGGGTACAGTATTTTGTATTTGGTTGCGTATTGAGCTCGAAACAAAAGCCGGATTGACATATGGCTCACTTACCAAACGAGCCGTCTCGCAGCGGCGATATGGCCACATAGTGGCTGGCATTGGCCGCAAACAATGGCACCGAGACAGTGTCCACCCAGCCGCGTCCGTCGCCGCTCACACGATGCGTCTGCCGGTGGATGCACAGGACATGAGCACATACTCACTTAATTAGGTAGATGCAACAACATACCTCGATGCAGACAAACGAGGGACTCCTGCAGACACTGACCACGGATATGTTCTGCGGTCGATTTAGCCACACCACAGCGATCTCCTTGGCACTCACCCAACTGGCGCTGCTAAAGTAATGATCCCTGCAGAGAACGAAGAGACAGCGATAAAGATAGAGTTCAGTATTCGAATCATTCTTGCTTTTCATTTCAGTACGCACTCGTTTTCTATAATTTTCGGCGGTTTCAAGTCTATGATGTGTATCTTCTCAGGAACCGCCAGGTCGGCCACCCGCAAGGTGACTGTCGGATTCTGCGTGCCCGGCTTAGGATATCTACAATACAAGTATAATGGGGAGAGAGAGAGAGAGAGGGGGAGAGAGAGAGAAAGAAAGAGAGAGAGGTCAGTCAATCAGCCATAGATATATCGACAGATATTCCTTAATTTTTATGTGCGGAAAAAAAGTTTGGCACATAAAACAGTTTTCCACAAATAAAATCAAGTTTCTTACGTAAAATCCTTGCTCCTACGCATAAAATACTCGAATTACATACAAATAAATTTATAATTTAAAACGAAGCATAATTTATTTGGGTATTATTAAGTTAGTTGAACTTTTCACAACGATTATAATCGGGTTTCGGCTCGAAACAGTTCAATTTAAAATGGATTTGCACACACGGCAAAAGTTGAAAGTTTCTATTCTTGGCACATTCAATTACCAGCGATGGCATCTACGAACTTATGCACAAACATTTACATAACTAATTCCCAAATGATGACATTACACTTAACGCAAACAGGTTAGACGGCAGTTTTGTCAGCTCCGTAAGCCCGGGGGCAACAGTTGTGCAAACCTTTTGTGCATTTGGCAATTTATCAAATCGAAAATGACAGCAGCTCAGTCGTATGTATTAAAAGACTATCGTGGCCAGGAGCTGGCTTCACTTGACTGCAAAGGTATTTTAATTTCGAACAAACACTAAAACGTTGAAGTCGGCTGCCAACGACTGTGCACTACTCTGTTCGAATAATTTTTTATAGTTAGACTAGAGTCTCTTTGTCTATGGTATTCTCGACTCCAATATTGTGATCCAGACGTATAGGACTTCATCTGCCTGCAATTTACCTTTGGTAGAACCAATACACTCTTTTGCACTCTGTTAACAGAGTGTCAGCATGTCGTTACACCCACACACAGACAGAGACTTGACACTTTCCTGCACACCTGGGCACATTTGGGCCATCGTGAAAAGGATTCCCAAAAAGCCATGTGCACTCGTCGACAACTTCATGAATTTTAAGCATTCTATACCCGAGCACTATTTAGGGCTAATGACAGTCACGAGCACATCATTAACACCTAATCGAAAAGTAATATAGCCTGGGACTGGCACAACTTACCGTAAGGATCTAATTTCCGGATACAAGTTGGCATGCGGATTACTGCCACCAGCTGAGCCACCGCCAGAGCTAGTGCCACCACCGACACCACCATTGCCATGAGTTGTGCCGCTTGTCGCAGCACCGCCTGCGGCGCCAGTTGAGGTGGTGCCATACCAAGCAAAATGCTGCTCCTGGACGTGTGTATCGTTGAAGCTGGCATAGAGCAGCAGTTGCCCGTCGTCCGATAGCCAAATTGCATTATTAGTATGCAGAATTTCCTCTATAAAAGAGAGACACCATATGAATTATAAATAACTGGAATTGCACATAGAAAAAATAAAATTGAAATCTAAGGATAAAAGTCTACCATCAATCGGACAACTACACTTAAGCTAGACTAAAGAGATAAGTATAAAAATAAAAAAATACTTATTGTTGCTTCTGGCTAGCCTTACTAACTGCTCCTTATGTATTTTTGAAACATTTAAATCACCTTTTATTGCACTTTAATTATGATGCACGATAAACTCACCTTCGTATAGCCAATCGGGTATGCCGTTATAGACAACGCCCGGCACCGCATCGTGTGTGATGCGATAAGCATGCGAGGCACGCACCTCCTGACGATAGTAAATATCGTAGTTGTGCACCCAGATTAAAGCGTTTCCGGCGCTTGTAAAGCGCGCAAAATGCAAATAGGGCCATTCGTCCTGTTGCGGATTGTGGCGCAGCTTGATGGCCTCGCTGAGAATGAGAGACACAGCACTTATGAGAATCGCAAAGAGAGGCGCTTCGTCAACTGTTGTTCGCTTACCTTGTGTGTATGTCAAATAGCGTGTACTGCGCCAAATACGAGTGTCGAAATAATTTGACAACGTTTTGGGCCAGCAGCAGGTAACGTTTATCCGCCGATATGCTAAATGTGAACGGCGCCAGAGTTTTCTGCGTATGAAATAATTTGAATTAGGTGGCAGCTCATTGAAATGCTAGCCATGAAAACGTAGTAAATGTCGATTTCAAATGCGCTCCAGTGTTATGGTAGCTGTTAAACAGCTGCCATAACAATGCCGCTTATTCAGAATGACAAACGCTGCGTATGCGTAATTTTAATTAAAATTTTAATTGTTTGCGCAGCGCGTGTTGTGCCTATGGATACAAATGGTGAAATTTCCCATTTAGATGTGCTGCCTACATTTGTTAATTATTCGCAGAAGTGCGTTAGATAATGCAGAAGTGCCTTTAATAAAGCTTTTGGGCATAAGATTTACGTAGAAATCGAGAGAATGGCTTGCATGAAAGCTCTCTAGGCAAATAACTAATTAAATTTCCTTAAACTGCAGCCAAGCTGAACTACACTCAGCGAAAGAATGTAGATTTCTTTGCTCAAACTTTGTTAAAATCCTTACTTATTTCAAGAGTTTAAGTAAGAGTTTTAGGTAATTTATTGCATGCAGATATGATAATTGTTTTTATTTACTTGCTCCTAGATTTTAAATTAAACGGAATGTATTTTAAACGGATCAGACAATAATTGAGAACCGAGTTTTTGCTGAGTGTAGGCTTGGCCTTAAATAGTATATATGGTAACTAAACTCTTGACTGAGTCATCCTGGTAGCAGCTCATTTGGTGGGCCACATTAATTATTTGTCAAGTGGCAACTGTTGACACAAGCGATGGCTTGTTGCATGTTGCAGTTGCCGAATGGCTTTTTTGAGGCACTTGTTGCTGCCTTTGGCTTGAAGGCATTCGAAATGCTTGCCTCTTGGCAGCTGTCAAAATTGTTGGCACTGAGCTAACCCGTCGCCCCTCTATACACTTGGCAGGCATCCATATACATTTGTTTGTTTTTCAATTTCAGAGCGCGCATTATTCATTAGAAAACGTTTCAACCGGAAGGATCCAACTACCTCCACCCCTTGACTATTCGCTGCCGCAATTCCCCTCATGTTTACCCAAGCATTGACATAAGAATCGTTTGGCTTTTATCGTTATGGGGTAGCGATAACTTGGCCCATTTGTTTTTGCCTACTTTGCTGCGTTCTGTTTGTACGTGTGTGTGTGTGCGTGTGTGTGTGTGCGTATCAGTTAACAGTGCCTGCCAACTGTTTGGCTGCCAAGTCAAGTGTGTTCACTTGAGATAGCAACCACGCCCACACCCACGCCCCACAGCATCCTATCGTAAATAACATGCTGCAAATATTTATTCAGCTCGGAGATAAGCAATAAGCATATACTGCATGGCCATACAGCAAAAGGGGCGGTATGAGAGGCGTAGCAGGAGGAAATGTACTTACAAATGTCACATTGGACATGAGGACGCGTTCCGTGCGATTGGCTGCATTCAGCAGGCAGATACGGCCCAAATGATCCTGATACAAAAACTCCTCGGCTGCAGCGATATGTGAAAACATAAAAGTCGGAAATTAAAAGACATTAAGATTTATTTTCTCAATGTCCAGTTTTGGTTGGGTCTTCTCAATGTCAGTTCAATTAACTGCCAGTCAGCCAACACTGCGGCTTAGTCTGTGCATTGAAATAGGTTGGCAGGGCTGTAGGAAAAATCTGTGTGTCACTTTAACTTTTTGTGTGTGTATGAGTTTTTAAAAAACGCTTAAGGAAAATAGAGGTGCTATTAAAATCCTTTTTGAGAGGCATAATCCTGTGGGGACCTCAACGAAAATCTTGGAAAACTTTGCCACTTAAGCTAAAGTTAAGCAATAAAGTGGGAGGGCTGCATTATTATATAAAATTCTATTATTATTATCATTGTTTTTTGTTCGACTTAAATTTTCACTCAAAAAAAAAATAAGACAGTCAATCAGCTATTTCAAATTTTCCAGTCGCTTAAGTTTCAACTACCAGTTAACTGCAGCTCAGCGCTTACTAGCGGTTTCTAGTTGCACACTAAAGAAATAAGACAGGCAATCAGGCTCTTTAATATATTCCCATCGATAAAGATTTAACTACCAGTTAAGAACATCCTTGCAGCTCAGCGCTGACTAGAGGCTGAGACTAACTGAGAGAAAACTGAACTGGACTGAACTGAACTTGAGAAAATGCTAGTTAAAAGTGTGTTACCGTTAGCGTTAACGTTTCAGGTAGCTGTCAACTCACCGTCGATCCAACTGCCATTGGCACGCTGCGGCACGTAGAGGCCGTCGACGATGTCCTGTAGCTTGATGCGCTGTCCCTTGACGCGCGGTCCCTCATCGGGTGGCGTGAGCAGCACCTTTTTTGATAAATGCAGAAATTATATATGTTGTTTTCTATATATATATATGTATATATATACAGTACAAATTGTACCAAAAGCACCACAACAAGAACGACAATAACATCAACATCAACACATAAATGGAGAAAATGGAGAAAAAAAATGGAGAGATTTCAAAAGGGGCGCAGGGGGGTGGCACAAATATCACGCAGCAAGGCACAAAAGGAAAAAATAAATAAACAAAGAAGAAGACAAAAATGAGCGCAACGTATTTACACGCATAACATTTGAGTTTGTGGTTTGTTCTACCCTGTTCACAAAGTGCAATAGAATATGTTAGAAATATTCAAATGCATTAGGGAATAATGTTTGTTGGGAACATAACTAGAGTATAATTTAGGATTAATTTAATTCCCAAGGATTTAATCAACGAACTTTCCCCAACAATTGATGGGGTCTTTTGCACTAAGTAACAGTTTGAAAGTCACACACTTGTTACAGTTTTAGTGTTAAATCTCCAAAAAATGATTCATTTTAATATTTTTTTACGGTTATTACATTGTGAACAGAGTATAGCCAAGTCGGTGAGAACCGACCACAACATTTTATCCTGTTTTTCATTTGCAGATTGTGACCACAAATAAAAATACAGTTGCAATGGATTATTGTGAATATTGCACAGTAACGGTACTTTGAATGTGAGCACAGCTATAGTGTTTGCACAGCTGTGTGTGTGTGTTTGGGTGTGTGTGTGTTTGGGTGTGTGTGTGTGTGTGGTGTATTAGGGGAAATTGCATTCGTATTGATTTAATTTGAGAAATGGTTCATTTACACAAGAGCCACATGAAGATAAATTACTTGAGCAGGATTTTAATTAATTTATTCACATTGGATTGGACCATAATCGATTTTCAATCAAGGATTTTACCATTTACCAAAAAATAAACACGAAAAAAAATATTTACCATGCGGTTTAGACTTACCACCGATGTTACAATCAAGGCCAGCACAATAATGATCACCAGCAGTGCGATGAGAATGCCGCGCCAATTGCGTTGATTTGGGTTGCTGGAAACCAACTGCGAGTAGGAAAAATAGTAGTTGGGAAAATGTGGAAAAATGAAAACATTAGCTAAATTAGTTAAGAAAAGGAAACAAGATTAAAATATCTGAAGATTAAATATCCTTGTCAAACATTTAATCGATTTTGCAGTATATTAATTATACTTGGCTCAGAAACTTTGTAATTTAGTATTCTAATGATAGTTAGAGTTTTCTTATATGCTAGAAGCTTTACGAGTTTCGTAATTTCCAATGTTGGCTAAAATATCTAGGTAACTGAAAAACAAGTCAAAAAAAGGCGAAATCGATTTGGCTGTCAAGAATAATTATACCTTATAGGCTCGCAAATAGCTGCTCTAATGCGTTAGACATTTTCCGACATAATTATAATATCCATTGCACGGCTCTAAAAAGCTAGACTATAGAGGCCACGTGCGGCACATTAGAGCCCAAATAAATATTTGCGGCCATAAATAATAAGCAGACCGCAATAATTGACTAAACGATGCCGCCGTCAAAAAGGAATGCAATTTAAGTCAACTACTAGTCGAAGCAATCATCAACTTTTGATTCAGTGAGCCTTAAGCATTCTGCAGGATATTCAACATGAGGCCGCAAGGCTGTTGAACCTGTTCGCAAAATAACTGCCTGACTAATTTATATGGCCGGAAAACTAACTAGACATACACACACTCTTGCATGCGTATACACTGAGAGAAATAGCTGAGAAATGTTTACGTGTAAAAAATTGGTAATTTAGTGAATTTTATTTAAGCCAAAGTATACATTGAGATGATTTCTACGCTTATTCAAGATCAAAATTGAATATTAAGATAGCCAAACAGCATTTCTGCAGAGACTTAGATCGTCCCTTTTTTTTCTCGAAGTGTAGCATTGTTTATATAGACCTCAGCAATTATGCTTGTATGCATACAAATTAAGAGGCAGCCAATTCTATACAATAGCTAATGCATATTTAATGTAGTCGACAACAACTAAAACAAATTTCAACAACCTTTTATTTATTCTATTTTTTTTTTTCTGTTTTTTGCTGAACAACAAATGAGGCAACAACTTGAACAACTTCAGAAACTGTGGCAACACTGACACGCAGCTCGTACGCGCTGACACTGACTTTTACCCATTCCAGCCACATTATTGGTTAGCACAATCACTGAGTCAGTTAGTCATTAAGTCAGTTGGTTAGTCAATCATGTCAGCCATAAACACATACAGGCCTAAATACATATACTGAATTGGCATTTCTGTATAATTAATTAATTAAGCTGAACCTGAGCTGTCGCCTAACTGATAATGCATAAAAATATAATCATGTATTAATTGTCAGCTTCTTTCAAATCATGTGTGTAATTGGGGCAAAAGTTATCGTTAATATGAAACAGGCATGCATTAGAAAACTATTTGCACCTTATTAACTTAGTGAAGCTATTAAGGAAATATAAATAAGTACCTCAAGCACCGAGATGTTTTCATTGAGGGTACGGTTTCTCGCTTAAAACAACAAGTATAGCAGAAAATAAGTATACTTGATATTATTAGCCGAATAGAGTTTTGTCTTTATTAAAGACAAAACTATTAATTTGTAAAAAAAAAAAATAAAATGAAAGAATATGTAGTTGAACTCAAGTGCTGTACAACAAATTTTCCGCCTACTTTCCGACCTTGGGAGGGAATTTCATATACAAACTTCTACATATTTTCCGACCTTGGAAGCGAATTCCGTGTGCACGAATTTTTAACGTACAACTTTATGGGAAAAGCATAAGAAACGGGAACTTTAGACTTAACAAGATGTGTTCTTATTTTATATATTAATCTGAATTCTCGACACGAAGCGATAGTTGATCAATCGGACAGTTTTTAAATGCTATCCGATACACAATTCAGAAATCATAAATGTTTGTAACCATAGCAATTAGAGCAGTTGCATGCCACGTACCGCGGGCTCCAATTAATAACCAGCTCAGGTATGCACAGATATGTTCATGTATATTTATGAGTACACACACTCACACACAGCCTTACACACACACACAAGACCACACACTCTGAAGCTGGCTACAATTTATGGCAGCCTGAAGCGCAGAATTTTCAACCGAATGCTGAAAAAAATACTGAGAGCAAAACATAAACTAAACTAAACGCGTATCAAATAACAATTGTGGCCACAAGTTTGGCTGTCTTTTTGTGTTTTGTTTTTTTGTTTTTACCCGATAATAACCGAGGGCGTGGATACTTTGTATAATTGGATTGAATTTATGATGCTTGGCGTTTTGGCCAGTCGCGAGCTTAAGGAATTCCGCGAATGCAGAAGAAAGCTCTCAACTTGATTGCAGTCAAACTCCGCGAGTAAATATGTAAATATTACGAGCATAAATTAAATTTAAGCACTCAACTTGATGAGTTGCCGTTAACGCTAAGAAGAATTAAAAATAATTTCCGTCATCAATTTTGCCCGCAGCTCAAACAGCCCCAAGTGCTACTTATGCACTTGAAATGCTTGTGCGGCAGCCCACAAGGCGTATGCGTGCTATTTGTTTCAGTGAATTTTTAATGATAAGCAATTAAGCATAGCCAAAGGTCCTCCTTGGCAGCAGACTGCTCGTCAAGCTGCTGTCAAAAAACAAAAACTAAGTCAATATTAAAGCTATTAAATCAATTTCGCAAAGTGAACTCAACTGTGACATCAATTTAACAATAGGATTTCATGCAAAGAACAGCCGAATTCAGATAAACAATACGAATACTTGATTTCAGATTGAAAACAGAACGCAAATAGGTCTTCATTTATACAACTATTAGTTGGATTGATTGAATGATTGATTGATTGGTCGATCAATTAATTGATTGAATGAAGATTATAGCTCAAACTTTTAGAGATTGAAATTTGAATGTTTTACACAAGTTACGTAAATACGTGAAAAAAAAATCCACCCATTTTGGTGAAAATGAAAGTTCAACTACAAAGTGATGTCTAGACTTTAAAGAGAAACATGTAGCTGTGCATAGCCGGATAACAATAGGTAGCATAAGGAAAACGCCATAGAAGTTTCTTGAAACGTTTACTTGAAAATAATGTGCAGCATGGGAATTGCACTTTTTTGATTGTGCCTGAAAGCCAAAAACGAATTCGTAAAAATTATTTCATGTTCATTTGAACTTGTGAATAAAACTAAGCCAAGCGTACATTTTGTTTATGTTGATTAAATTTCTTGTTACCTGAACGGCAAACAACGGCTGCAGCTAAATGAAGTTCAACTGAAAGTTCAAATAAGCTACGATTCGCCCGCTTTTCAACAGGAAAACTAGACTAAAAGCGTATATATATATAATACCCGTAAAGTAGTCTGGCCGAGGGGCAGTAACAGATATAGCAACGAGTGCTCGTAGCAACCAGCAACTAGTCGCATTACAGCTCCTCCCAGTTGCCAAGTCTAAGCGCATTAGCTGCTTTTGCGGTTAAGCTGAGCGCGTTGCCAACTTTTGCGATTTGTTGTTGTTGTTGCACCGTTTGCCATTGCCAGAGTGTAAAAAGTTCAAAGTTGCCAGAGTGCCGCCAGTTATTTGCATAAGTTGCCAGAGTTATTAAGCTGTGAGCGAAAAAATTTACACTGCATATAGTTAAGCGCATTAAAAATAGACACCATTTGCGCGCTGCCAAAGCGAGAGAGAAAATCGCCCAAAGCATATTAAATGACGCTTTTTCATTTAGTCCGTGAGATCAAAGTGGAATTAACTCAGGTGCTCAACGCATTTGACAGTCGATGGAGCAGATTTCCCGAGTTGACACTTGCATCCAGTATATATACGTATATATATTTTTGTTGGAGCAAGCTTTTTTAACCAGCTTAAGCGTATATACGATAGTCTTTTGGAATTAGTTAGGCGTGTGCTGAAATATGTCTTTTATACACTTGCAATAGAGCATTAAAGGTTTGCATAACAGAAAGTTGTTTTTTATATTTTTAGCTCAGCAATTAAAAAGTTTATCAGCGCCTGTAAAGAAATCAAATTTTCGTCAAATTGAAATTTATCAAATTTCTATAGAAACAATAATTTACAAATATATAAATATATGTCAGCAAGGATATTTAATCTATAATACTTAACAAAAAGACCGTGTACTTTTAGTTGTTTTATAACGAAAGCAATTCAACTCATGCCGTTTCCATTTATTGATGAAACTATCAAATCTGTTGTCCTTCACATTTCTTTTTTTTTCATTTTACTTTTTTTTTCTGGTCTATGCACCTTTCACATTTAAGAGTTGCCAACGTCGGCGGCAGCAGCTCTTGTAAATGCTGAAAGCTTCCAACAATATTGCATTTTGCAACTGGGCGACATTACAAGCCAATCTTTATGGCTTGCTGCCTTCCTGCCAAACATGAAATCCATAAACAGCCCCACAGGGCACGATTGCAAAGTATACGCAGCCACATCCTTGCGCAGTATTGCCATTGCTCGTTGGCTAGGTGCAATTGAATGGGTGCGAGGGGGAATGGCGGTTGAGGGTCGCATTAGGCAACTCTGTCAACGTTGTCGTCTGTGTCTGGCTTTCCGGAACGCTAGTACCATTGTCTGTGCCCGGTCTCTGATCTGGCCTGCCCTCAACGGTTGCCGTTGTCAACAACAGTTTAGCTCAAGGCCATAAAGGCGTACCGTTTCGCTATAACTGCCACGCACATCTTTAATCTGTCCCAGTGTGTGTGTGTGTGTGTGTGTACACCTGTGTGTGTTTCTAGCCTTCTGTGTTTGCGTCCATGTCAACACATACTCAAGCTTCCATTACACAGCCATGATTGCTTTTTTCTCTCTTCCAGCAGGTGTCGCGACTGTCAACGGACGTTAAGTAACACGAATTTGTCAAAAACAAAAGACATATATAATATGGCAACATTGATAGTTCAAATTAAATGTGACACCTAACAGTAAGTGTGTCATAAATACATTTGACATGAAAAATTTTATAAATTTCGGGGTAATCAATCATTCAACAAGAATGTTTTTTACTTCGAAATTTATATAATTTTTCATTGACCAATTGATCAATGCACAGCACAAATCATGAGAGTTATGTATCTTAATTTCTTACACGATTTGTTTTTTGTGGTCTTAGAAAATTTCATCCTCAAATATGGAAAATGTTTGAAAATCATTTGTTTTTTAAAATCGTTTTGGTTTTCATTGCGCTTTCCTTTCGCTGATAATGAAAATTAAAGCTTATAAAGATACGAATTTTTTCGCCTAATGAAAACGAGTTGTGGTTTAATGGAAATTAACCCGGGCAAAGCCGGTCAATAACTGGTAATTATATGCAAAACTGTTAATCAATTGCCTACAGTCAGTTTAATTTAACTGTTATTTGTAGCCCGGCAACTGTTAGCGGTCATTGGGTTGAAATAATTAATGAACACAATCGATTATGGCAACACTGTCCGCATTAAATGTGACGCCTCGGGGTATGCAACACTTTCCGCCGTGGGAATACAGTGGGCCATTGCTAATTGATTTCCGTCTGAATGCCTAATACTCATTCCGAGTGGCTGTTTATCTTTGCCGACTCGTTTTACACTCAACTTTAAAAATTGTCTGCTATAATTCCAGTTGTTTCCACCCTAACCGCTGTGCCCCATACACTTTGCTTTTGTATGCAAATCGCACACACGCAACGCTTTGATAATTCAATTTTGCAATTGTTGTCAGCGTCTGTCAGCGCTTTGCATTTGTATTACATGCGAAATTTATTTCAATTATCATCGCCTCCGGCCGCACAGAAACGCCCCTGGCCGCTTGACGCAAAGTGTGCAGCGATGCGTGAGAGTGGCAGCTGAACTTGACCAACCCATCAGCATTAGCAGCAGCATCAGCATCAGCATCAGCATTAGAGACGACGATGATGCTGATGAGAGCTCAGCTTGCTGTACCCTGTCAGTTGTTGAGTCAACTTTGTGGGCAAAGTGATGCACTTAGCCAAGTTGAAATCAGAATGTTGAAGTGCTGCCGTAAGAGCACAAAGAGTTTTTGCTCTACAAGGTGCTTCCACTTATTAACTGTACTCAGCTCGCTTTGCTGAGCTATAAACTTGTGAAATTTATAAATTTAATACGAACACAAAGACTGCTATTTAAACCATTTTGTCAATTAATTTGATATCAATTTAACTTGCTTTTTAAATATTTATTTAATTGCCACTCTTTCAACTTTATTGCTGTCTTTCTTTTGACTTTACTTATGACTAGACTAAGAACTTGATTAGCTCAGTTGAGTTGAACTCGATCCGCACCTAGTACAAAATATATTAAATATAAACTTTCTGCTTTTTGTTTAAAATATTTAATTAAAAATAAGGTTTTCCATTCTTTTCAACTAAAAGATTGTTTGCTATGTGTAAACTAAATTTTAAATTAAAAAATGTTTGTTGGCTTTGTTAAACTTTTGTCAATAAAACCGAATGAAATACAAATTTCCGTAATTTGAGTAGCAGCTTTAACGTTCGTTTAGCATAATTTTTTTTTTTTTTGAGAGTTATTTGCAGAATATTTAAAACAGCTTGATTATACTTTTGCCTCGTTCATTTCATTTTAGCGCTAATTCCAGGCTTGTGCTAAGCTAAGGATATATACTAAAGAGATTTGTGTGCACACACACACATGTATTATGCATGTATTATTCAGCCCAAAAGTCTTTTATTAATGCATAATAAATGGCATGCATAAACCAGTTCGCACACTACGAAAAAAGACTGTTGTAGACTATCGTTTATGTCGGGGATTTGAACTCTAAACTTTGGAATATATAGAATTTAGTTATATTAAAAATTAATTAATATTCCTACTCCAAATATGACTAATACTATTGCCAACTAAATGCTATTCAGATGAGAATTTCTTATGTTTTTAATATGAAGTCCATGAGTCTACGTTATTTCGCTGAGTGTACACCCAAAATACCGTCAAATCCGGCGACTAAAAGGCACACGCACACGTGTTTAAATATTTGTTTTAAAATTAATTATGCCTAATGATATTTATGCATAAAACATATTTATTTGTCATCGTGTGTTTGATGTTGTTGTTGTTGCTGCTGCTTCTGCTACTGCTGCTGCCCGCTTTTGGGGCAGCAGCAACAACAACAACAACAGCAGAATTAAAATTACCTCATCATCGTAATTATCCTGCTCAGGCATGACTCGGCTTAAAGCAGCTAATGCGTGGAGCACAGGATGTAAATTTTCTTCTACTTGTTTTCACACAATACGAACACAGCTGGTGCTGCTGCTCCGTGCGGCAAGTGGGCGTTGGCGTTGCCTTGGGCGTGTCCTCTGAGCTGATAAATTAAAGATGCCGCCGTCTTGTGCCGCCTTTCTCGGTTGCTCCTCTGATCGACTTTTAAGATTGCTAATCGAATATATCAATTTCCCGACAACAATTTGCAAGTGCTCTTAATTTGTCGCCTCTGTCTTGGTATGGAGTACTTCTGCTCCTTCTGCTGCTTTGGCTGCTGCTGCTGGGTTTCTGGAGCACATCAGCTTGCCGACATCCTGCAGAGCTTTGAGTGGCACAAGGTACGACTGTTCGCTGCCCGAGCTAGATTCATGCTATTCATTGACAATGGGAGGGACCGTGGTGGCCCACTTTTTGTGCCCTTGACTAATGCCAGGCAGCAGCTGCTTCTGCTGCCGTCCTTCCTTGCTGGCAAGTAATTATGAATGCTTTGTCCTGGTGGCTGACTTAGGAACTTGTCGTTTGACCCTCGCTAATGCGCTTTTGCTGTTGCTGTTGTCCTCTAATGAGCCCCGCCAGTTGACTTTCAGCTGGAAAGTCTACCAAAAAGCTTGACACTAATGATGCAGCATACTTTTAGGTCGAGCGCTAAATTGAAAGAGAATGGAAAACACATTTTAAACACAGCATCAAAGCCAACCAGAGCACAGTTTGCCATGTGTTTGTTGTTGTTGTTGTTGTTGGTGTTGCAGTTTTCCAGCGTGTTGTTAGTGCCAATTTTTCGTGAGTGCGTGTGTGTGTTTTGTGTGTGTGTGTGCCACACATTTGCAGCTGTTGTTGTTGTTGTTGTTGCTGTTGTTTTTCTTGTAGTGCATATGTTAGTGCTTATATAACATGCCTCGTATTACATATGTGTGCGTGTGTATATGTGTGTGTGTGCGTGTCCTTTACTTGTGTATGTAGGTTAAGTTGTCTACACAGTAAAATATAATGTTGACTTGAATATCAATCCCTTAAGTTTTTTAATTAAAACTTTCCTATTTAAATGTCAAACAGATGCGGATGGATGAACCCTAGTTCAAATCCAACATCACTTCATTGTCATTGTTTTTTATATTTAATCAATATTTGTTTTCTTTTTGTTAGTTTTTTATTGCCAAATACGTTTTTCGTCTCAGATTAAATGTCCAATCATCAGCATGATTATTTTTATTTAAGCGACAATGTTTTTTTACTGTGTAGTTTTTATTAAAATTTGCATAAGCAAAGGACAACGCCAAAATGTAGCTAATGCTTCTTTTCTAATTACGTGTTTGTTGTCTGCTCTTGTTCTTCTACTTGTTTTTATAGTTGTTATGGCCTTAAAAACTAAATGTATTAAGTATGCAAAAGTGTTGCATGCAATACGGGGCGTGGCAGGGCGTTGCGGTGCGACATTTTACAACTGGCGCTTTTATTATATGCAAATTGGTTGATCAGGTTTGTGTGTGCAATTGTGTGTGTGTGTGTGTGTGTGTGTGTGTGTGTGTAGCTGCAGTAGTGTAGTGTTAATAGTATTACATTTTCAATTTAAGTTATGGAAAGTTTTTGCATGGTCGCCTAAGCAGCATATTATGCAAAATAAACGTGCAGTGAATGCAAAAAACGTTCATAGAGTTAGGGGAATGTAAGAGAGAAATGAAAGAGAGAGAGAGAGAGAGAGAGAGAGAGAGAGAGATTTTGGACGAGAGAGAGTGGGGGTACAAAACTAGTACTGAGAGAAAGATAATAAAACACTAAAGTAAACAAATTTATATTTAAGGCATATTTTTTAAGATTCTAAATAATTTCAGAGTTAAGAATAAACGTCAAGGAGACTTAAGAAATATGCTAAATGCATAATAGAATAAAAATTATAATAATAAAAAATTAGTTAATTTTGAGTGCTGAAGAATAAATACTCTTGCTAACAGATCGCAAATTCGCAGCATAGGTTTGTATACCTTCTGAAAAGAGATTCGAACCCGGCTGTTTCTTTTTTGTTTGAATACGATTAACAACAAATACATATTTAAGCTTTTACTGACAGTTGCCTTGAGTGCAATGAGTACAATAGACTGTTTAGCTGATGACATTCCAGAGCATTTTATGCACGACCTATGACTACTCCAGTTGCCTCGCTTTGTTGCCCAATATGCTTGAGTCTATACATAAAGGATGCTTTATGTCTAGGGATTCTTATAGTCATCTCTCTGGCACACAATGCTTTACTGTTCGCTAAGTCACGTTAGGCAGCATTCACTGTGCGCAATGCGTAACAACAATATGACAATGCAAAACTTTTGCCTTTATTCTCTTGCTGTTGGGCAAGCGTGGCATTTACTTTCTGACTTTTACAGAATCGTGGGATAGCAGAAACCTTCATGCAGCTATAAATTAAAATACAAAAAAAAAAAAAAAATACCAGTTTTTCATAATGTAGCACCCCCGCAAAACAATGGAAATTTTTGATATAACAACGGCAACAAGAACATAAATTTCATTAATTTTCGCGAAGCCAAATTGTTGCTACAAGTTCTTGTTGTTTTATGTGGGTTTTTGCTAGGTCAGCGAAGCGCTTCGATGTTTTTGTTGTTTGCATAAAAATGATTATCATTTTTTTAAGCCAATGCTACATTGAAAAGCTTCCTGGTCAGCGACGAAAACAACAAAAACAAAAGTTGAACAAAATGAAATGCATTGCATATTTGTTGATACAAGAACTCGCCGACAAACTAGCTCTTGACCATATAAAACAAAAGCCATGGCAGCAACAGTTCTGGGCCACGCACACAACCTACTCGGAATGCTGCGAATAAAAGCGTAGCAAAAATTCCAGCCAAATATTTCGCTGCGCTGAACGCAAGGACTCTTAAGCAGGAATGCTGCAACTCGTTAATTTTTAAAATCCGCACATTTATTAATTCATATGGGTTTCGTTTTTTAACACCCATTTTGAACATGTAAAGTTTTTCGTCGGCTTACGGCTCGAACAAATGCCTTGGCTTTGCATATTCACGAGCCCAGACTTTGGCTCGCACCTGGAATTGTCACATTTTTTTTCTGTTAAATTTCAAAAAAATTCTATTCAAATTAGGGAAGGCTTTTATACTTTACTAGAAATATTTCTCTTTCGTTAAGCCTGAATTTAATAAAAAATAACCAATTTTTCTGATTAAATTAAGGGTTTGAACCAGCGCCTTTACTAAAAAGTGGCTTTGCTTATAAACTTGGTACTTCATTCAGAGAAAAGTTTACAGCCTAGCTTTGTATCTAGCCTGGTTACACTAAAAGTTGTCATAAGATATTATACCGTTAGAGCATTCAAATGCCAACATTTGGCAGCAAAACTTTGGCGCTCTTGTTTTGCTAAAATGTATAAATAAAAATAAATAAAAACAAGAACTTTTGATAGCAGCATTGTGTATACTAAACAAAACATTTTGTGCAAAGTATGCGCTAGTGTTTTGTTATCAACATGTTGACATTCGTTCGAGTTGTGTGTGGCACACGCTCACACTTCCCGCAACCCCTTTGCCCCCCCTTTTTCTTTCTCTCTCGCTCGCTCTCTGTGGCTGACTTCCGGGCGTAATGCAGCCGTGCGTAAGCTGCTTCCGCTTGGAAGACGGAGCCTCTCGAGCGCTACGCATATATCATTGTCAAATGTTTTCATATCGTTTCATGGCATTTTGCAGAATTTTAAATTTATTGCTTCAATGAAGCAGCAAAGCATATGAATTGTGAATTGTTTGTAACTAACACACACACACACTCACACAACAACATCTACATATGTAAGAGTCCAAAATGCAGGGCCTCTTAAAATACGTGTATTTGTTCAGCTGGACACACACACACATGCACACATCAAGTGCAAAAATCAATTGCAGCCACTGGCCACAAAACGTGTTGCAGCCAGCAATTTGCCAGGACACTTTTGTGGCTGCTGCCTCAGCCGCAGTCGCCGCCGCTGCTGGCGTCGCTACGTGCCACTTATGTCGCTGTGGACTTTTAGTGGCAAGCAGTCAGCCATGTTGCACGTAAGCCGTAAACGTTTTTAGTGGATTTGTGCGGCGTGGCTGGGTTACGACAGCCATAATGTTTCATTAGCAGCCGCCCAACCTGCTCTCCTTGTCCAGCGTCTGAGTTGGCTCAAGCAGCTGCTGGGGCTGCCAATCAGCCCTAACTGAACTCAGCTGTGGGCATGACCCCCCTCCCCCAAGTTACAGCTCCTGTTGTGTGTCCAGTGTCCGAATGAATCAATCGATAGCTTGCTATTGGATTTCCAGCTAATTCAATAGAAATTGTCTTGAAGTAGCGCGTAACTAAGCTAAATGTGCAGACAGGGTGCGGCTCATTATGGAGCATTTTATTTTCTAATTAAACTCAATTCAAAGCAACATAATTCACATTTAATATACTTAATTGAGAGGCAGCCAGAACTAGAAGGAGCTCAAAATTAAGCGTAAAAAACGTTTCTTTCTGTTATCTTCACATCTTTTAATAACTTAAATGTTTCAAGTAATGGCATTAGAAAATGTTGTATCTATTACATTTTTTGAGAAAAGTAATACCAAGATAAGCTTATAAACAGAATTTTTTATTATACTGCATTGATTTAAGAAATATATAACCCTAATATCAATTGCAGTTTAGCCTAAATTTATATTTCAAATCAAATAAATAAATTTAGTCGAATGAAACTATTTTAATTCCTCCTTTGCTCACACATACACTTCCGATGTATCTTTTAATAAAAGAAAAAAATTTAATTAATAAGTCGTTTGAAATTCAAAAATACGTGTGATAAAATTTAAAACAACTTATTGCTTAACATTTGAGTACACAAACGACTTGAACTAAGCATAAAAATAAATTCAAAGCATTTCAATTATTAAGCAAACGCACTGATTGTTTATTGTCCTAAACTTTATTGAATTATTTGAGTTTTCTAATTACAAATTTCAAAAGAACTTCCTCGAATATGAACTTTTTTTTTTTATCAATTTCTCGTTGACATTTTAAATAATTTAGAGTAAATAATTAATAGACTCTTTTCACTGAGTGCATACAAGCCACAAAGTTAAGCTGATTTCAATTTTAAATATTCGTACGATAGCCGATTTAAATATTGTGCCATTAAACATATCTGCTTCAATTTGGACGGACACATTTCAAGATAGAAATCTATATATATATACACATGTGATTCACCATGGGACAGGACGCAATAAAACGCAAATGTTGCTGTCGCTCCGACGCGGCACAACAGCAAATATGTATGTATTGTGTGGCATAAAATTAGGCAGAGGCCATTAACGGAAGCAGCCTGGCTCGTCGCTCCCAGTTGAATTCAAGTAGAAAGGGATACGAGTGGGGGTTGGTGTGGGGTGTGGATTGCAAGGATTGCACATTAGTTTTAATGCATGTTTCATGCGCCATTAGGCTTAATTAGTGGCGTTCATGCTCGTTGCTGTTTGCCCGGCTCAACTTAAATGAGTTTCAATGTTGCCAACAGCCGCTCAGGACAGTACATGACTTTAACTGCATATCGTTTGTGGCATGCAATTTTATTATTGCATGCAACCAACGGCTGTCTGTGTAAATCCCTATCAAGCCAACCAACTCAAATGCACTGGCCATGATATGGCACAGCGAAATGAAGATTTAATTAAGAAAAATAATAAATGCGTGCCCCGAAGCGGCCAGCTGAAAGCGACTACCAACTGGCAACATAAACAGCAGCAGCAGCAACAACAACAGTTGCCACATAAATTGTCGTTGGTATATGGCCGAGTCTTGCGGCTCTTGCGGCTCTTGTGGCTCTGAGTTGCCAAATTCCGTGAGCTTTTGAGGTTTCCATTTACATTGCGTTGCCTGTATCGTAAGTTAGGCAGCAAATGCCAAATTTAGCTGCTCATTGCTACCGGCACTCGATTTGCGAAACCGACAGAAACTCCCACTGCCAGCAACAGCCACGCCTATGACAAATTGTGCTGCTCAAGTTGGCAGTTTTCCAGCTAAATTGAACAGGATTATAACTAAATACAAGTCTCAAGAAAGTTAAGCTAGACTGGTCCAACATAAAATATATACTCTTCCATACTCTTCGGTTTTTTAGCTATTTACCAATTCTCTCAAATTTTTAAAGCTAGGTTTTAAAATTTAGCAAGTATATATCAAGCCATATATATTGCCCCTCGCCTGACAATTCTGGAGAATATTTTCAAATATGTTTATAGCTGCGAATAGGGTATGACGCAGTCGATAGCATTCGTCTATAACTCTTTTACTTGCTCGTAGCTTAAATTAGCCTGAACTTAAACTATCTATCATATATCATATCATATTGTTTACTTATAAGTTAGTTTATTTTTTACCAGATTAATGTATTCTTAATTTATTCTTAATTTATTTAAACACTCATCTAAGCAATTCACAAGTTTTTTATAAATCGAAATTATAATTCAAACGCATTGAGTACATAAACAATATGAAATAATGTTATTAATTGCCCATTTGTTTGTTTCTAATTTGAATGTTGCAAACTCATGTATGCGAGAAAACCCATTAGAATATGATATGAATTATTTAGCATTTGCGGCATTTGTTTAGCTATTATTTGAGTGGCGTTTTTTTTTTTTTGTTTTTGTTTTCTTGGCATCCCTGCGAATTGCTCTCTGCTGATTGCCGGCCCAACGGCTGCTTCATTTCTGTCGCCGTTTTTATGGCCCAAGACTTTGAGTGTTGGGCGGCGGCGGTGGCGTTGTCCACAAACAGTGGCGCCCAACGCCATTGAAGCAAACAAAATGCTTGACATGTTTGCACAGACGACGTGGCAGTCAAAGCGGGGTCTATTTCTGTGGCCCAACCGTAGCTTAGTTAACTGGGCCAAGAAACAACAGAGCCATGTTGCCATCTTGCCATGTTTTCCAATTGAAAAGCGGCACATAAAAAGCTAAATTATAGTCCAAGTCAGCCATAGCAAATGAACCAATAAAGGCAACAACAAAACCGAGAGACGAAGACGCCCAGGGACAAGTTCATGTCACATTGTCGCCGACTTTTTGCTTATTATTTACAAAATTTATGGCGCATACAAAAATTTAGAAAAAGCATTTGTTCACCTTGTAAAAGTCAAGACCGACACATCCACTGGAAGAAGACTGAGTAAGGCAAATCAAAATAAACAGCAAACGCTGAATAATGTAAAAATCGACATGAAAATTGTACAAATATTTTACAACAATAAACAGGCGAGGAAAACCGAATGCTCACGCTCTCCGATGATCAATAAACAAAAGTGCAGAAACGCACGTTCGACTAGACGATAAAATCAAGAGACGGTGGAGGGGGAGGGGCAGGGGAGGGATGGATGGAAAGTCAGAGCAAAATGGCACCTTCTGTAATGTGTCGATGATGAGCTAGTTTCCTGGGCACTGAGGCCTCTTTCAAGTGCCGATGACCTACGGATACTGAGTGCAAAACTGAAAGGTCGCTAAAGACACTCTTATGGCCTATTCATTGAGTTGTCAGTTAAAGAAGATATATGGTCGGGTTAAAAGCAGCTGTAGAATAAACTTTTTAAAAGTACACTCAGAAAACATATATATATATTTTGTACACAAATCAGAAAATAAATATTAGTTTGAGTGCTTTTTTATGACCGAATTTTCCTTAAACAAGACCATGCAGCACTTTATTTGAGACATTCTGTGCTAGCATTGAGAATGTCCTTCACTTATTTCAAGTAAAATTAACTGCAGCCTCTCTCTCGTTTTTGCCCATACCTTTATTTTCAACATTTTTAAATATACTCTGCAAGAATTTGTAGTAAACATACTCGTTGCAATCTAACAGAATTTCGAAAATTTCTCTGAGTGCCTAATAAAACATATTTTAACCATATTATCCAATAATTCTTCTTTATCGTAAAACATAAGTTGTCAAATAATTTATGCACAATAACCATAAAAACAGCAAATTATCAGACATATCTGGCGTTATTTAGCCAGCAATTCGCAAAACCCATAGCAAAACAGCTCGCAAAATGATCCATGCAAGAGAAACAGAACGAGAGGGGCACAACAAAAAAAAAAAAGGAAAACTATAAATAAAAACAAATTTTGCTGGCCGGCATAAAGCTTTTAATGTACAACGCGTCGTATGCGCAATATTTTACATTAAGCCAACAAACAAACCGAGACAAATGTGGTTTGCGGGACGGGTTGGGTGGGTTTGTGTCCGTGTATAGGTACAAATTATTATTGATCTGATTTTTGACATTACTTTTAGCAATCCATGCCATGTTCGAGTTTTTGATGTGCCTGATTGACAGACAGACGTGAGTGCTTGCCCAATGTCAGTTGTAGCATTAGAGACCTATTTAATACCAGGTTCCAAAGTTGAAAATCAATTTGCTTCCGGGCTCTATTTAAATGCATATTAAAGCAATCGAAGCAATGTGTTTTCGGAATGTTTCGATTTAAATGCATTACTGTTTTGGTCGACACAGCGGGCGGCTCATTATTTAAAATACATGCGAAAATTATTTATAGCATAATTGAAAATTACGCCAACAATGGGCAGAACAAACCATGGATATGGTCAGGTAATATAAACAAAATTCGAAAGAAAAATAATACAAAGCATAATTGAATGGTTTTATTTATTTTTTAAAAGAAATATACGCATTGTTCGAGTCCAATTGAAAATTACTTATACAGGAGCTGGGCTGGGTGTATAAAATGAATGGGGCATGTGTTGAATGCTTCGATTCTCATAAATTACAATAATCACAGCGGCTGCGAATACAATACAAATTGTATTTATAAAATGAACTATAAATATATCAGCATGTAATTCTTGGCAACCATTAAATAAGACGTGTACGTGTGCTTTTAATTTATGACCCGAATCGATTCAATGGAATATGACGAACAGCGGGTGCTCCGAACTGACCATTAATATCTGAGTTGCACTCAAAATAAATATATACCAAACTAGTTTTATTAGTGGCAGAGGTTTAAGCGCACATTTATGCAATTGTCGAAATATTAGACTGACCTTAATGCTGTCATTGCAGCTCACAGTTAGCTGCAAAGTAAATAACCCAATGCCCATTTGGACAAACTACAAAAGCAACTTAATAAGCAACCCACAAAAACTCATTACGCTTCGCAATTGAATTGCATTCTGCCAACAGCAGCGGTGACAAACGAAACACGCAGCACACAAAAGTTACCGACTGAAAAATATCCCTTATTTAGCTTAACTTTACATAAACCTAATTGTCTGTATGGCTATTTCAGCAACTTTCAGTTCTATCAACAGCAAACTTTGATATCTAATTTAGATGTGCAAGGTCTTGGACGCAGGCCAACGCTTTAACAACTTGGGAATTATAAGCAACGAAAAGGCGATCAAAAGTCAGCAATTCTCGTAAATTCCCCATCTATCTAGTCCATTGTTTAGACACTAATGAGCTCTGTCATTAGGAGTTAATCAGCTCGGCTTATGGCATTTTAATATAGGGTATTATGTCAGCAATTGCATGCATCCCATTTGGGTATATTTGTGCATGTACTTATATTGCAATATTCCGGCCACATGCGATGCGACTACAGTGGGAAAAATGTATCACAGCTGGTGGCTTACAATGTAACCACACGAAGCAGATATCATGAATGGCACTCAATCGAGCGGTTTCTCAATTGCAATTGCAATTGCAATTTATTGATCACTCGAAATGCAGGCCTTTTGCATAATTCACTATCGTTTGAATTCCATGTGCTGTGACAGTTAAATTGCCTTCAATGGGTGTGGCATATTATTTATAATCGCCCCTGAAGGCCCAGACATAATACTGGCCATATTCAGGCCCTGCACATTCCAGTTGGCATTTGCCAGCGGCAGCAACTGCTGCAGCAACTATTTCCAAAGCAAAAGTGTCACGAAAACTGTTAAAAAGCGCTTCAGCAACTTTTACAATCAACAAACATGACAAAAACTGAAGGCACGACACAAAACCAAGTGTCAAATACAACTACAAATACACAAAAGCGAAACGACAACAAAAAAAAAGGCGACTTGATGCATAAGTTTGGGCTCCGGGCCGCCGGGCAGCGCCGGACATAGAGCTCATGTGGGCCTGGCTACTGGAAGAGTCAGTTGTTGGCAAGCACAAAATGCTACAGGGCCAAAAGAACGGCAACAAAAACAACAGCTACAATAGAAGAAAATGGGACTGCACTAATCAAAGTTTCTTGACTAGAAGTGACAAGGCTTGAGATGGGATCGTTCTTACCGATAAGTATTAGGGTAAGTATTAGGGTATTAGGGTATAAGGTATAAGGTTTAAGGTCGAGCTTTTCTAGACGAATAAGAAAAGAATGTAAATAAATGTACAAGATTTCAGTTAGCTTAACGTTAATATAGCTAATAAATAAATAAATTGGCCTACAATTTTCTGCTCTCAACAGTCATCAAATATTGCGTATTATTTAAGAATATGAAATATTCAAATATCTTATAACTTTTATTATGCTTTGTCTTAACCCGTCTGTAAAATGATATTCGTTTTATTTAAAAGTCTTCCATCTTATTTTCTCTCTCCTTGGCTTTGGCTTTGTTTAAGCTTCTAAAAGCACGCTCTCTTTATGATTTTTGTAATTTTAGACTTGTGTAAACCTTTGCCAGCTCTGGATTGTCGCACTTTGTGCGGGGTGAAGCTGTTGTCAGTGCAGCTGAAACTGTCAACTGCATGACAGTGCCATTATGCCCTAAGCGTAGAGTATAACAAGTTGAAATTGCTGCTGAAATGGAATTTTTAGTGCATGGACATGAGTCAGCGACAAAACGCATACCATACGCTCCTGCGCAAATGACAATGGTAAGTGCTCTCCCATTGTTGTACTTGTTGTATGCTGCATCCATTGAAAAGAGTTAGAAAAGGGTATATTGCAGCTTTGCTAATGTACCTAAATGCGACGGGTTCTTGTAAAAAGTATACTGATTGTTAATTATTTATTCAAATCTGGAGATGAATAGGGATTTAGCAAAATGTGTGACGATTTTATAGCTAGAAGCTACGTAGAGGGTATCTCACAGTCGGACAATTGCTTAAACTTGTTGTTTTAGTATGTGTGCGTAATGCGAGACTTCTCTACGCTAAACGCAAATAAAGAAAGTGGAGCGCCGCATGGGAGGCTGCTTGTTTCGGGCGTGAGACGGCAGCTGCAGTCAACAAGCGAGCGCCAAATGAAAGTGGAAAGTGCACTCCAACAGAAGTGCAGCAGTGTGTGTGTGTGTGTGCGTGTGTGAAAGTGCTGCCAGCGCTCTACTTACACTGCATACTTCAAGGCGCGGGCACGCTTAAGATAAATAGCTGCGAGCGTCAAACAAATCCCTGCCGCGCCATGCAGCACTATAAAATTTTCACTTTCCAACACTCGCCCCTTGACGAAGTTTGCAGTTAGGCCAAAAAAATGTTCTTTGCATGGCAAAAGGTACGCAAAAGTTTGGCGGTCCCCACTATTTAAGATAATTCAGAGGGTTTTCATTTGCAATACCCTGTACTTATCTAAATGTACAGGCAATATACAATTTTAGATGCATTTTAAGGTTTTTGTACTCTTACTTAATGAAGATTAATCAAAAAGGAAGTGATTACAAAAAATGTGACAGTAAAGTCAGTACCCAAACAATTAGGAGCTCAAGTAGAAAAGCCCTGGCCAGCTTTAATAGTATTTGCACTTGGTTAAGGTTTTTTTGACTTAACAAATTTTAGTTTGAGTTAGGGGATATTTGCCCGTCGAGTAGCGTTACAACTTGGCGTAAATATTCTTACTTTCATTTCTGGTCATAATTATGTTAATTAAGCCAAAAGTTCTTGACTGGCCCGCAAACCTATGGTTAGGCCAGCCATTTACGGCGCTTAAATGAACCAAACAATTTAAATTTGAATTTAAAAAGGGCCAACACGCACACACACATACACACCTGTACACACACGCGCGCACACACACTCGCTGAGACACACATTCAACGCTCTCACGTACTTTTATGGGTAGCCTCGGTTTTATTTGCATATCATTTAGCGTCCCCAACGTCTAAAGAATGTGCTGAGAAAAAAGGGGCCCCAGACAAAGTACCTGACTGCAATCCTACACACATGCACATCAATAACACACACCCACAAACACACACACACACACACACACACACACACACACACCCACACACACATTGACTTCGCAGTCAGCAGCTGGTAATTTGCTTTAATATTAAATGTGTAACGAACTGTAAGAAATATGAACGTGTTGTTCAGTTTGATGTGAACGCATTTCGAAAAGAAGAAAGCTTGTAGGCATCGCAAGCCGAAGGCAGGGTGTCCCAGGGCCATGGACACGGGCCTGGACATGGCATTGAGCATGTTAGCAGACATGCTGCAGTGGGGCGATTTAAAAAATATTGCCCGGCCATTTGGCAAAGGTATAAAAAATGATTGTAAGCCAAACAAAATGGGTGTCTACGGCTATTGAGGTTCGATTCGTAAGCCTGGTTTTCATGCAATTCGTGTTTATTTTTAAGCCAAACCGTTTTCAAGTCCTTGATTGGGAAAAATAATAAGCTGTTGTGGACTTGACACCCTAATTAAACTTTGTTCAACTGTACACTCAAAATAAATCTACCCTGGCTTAATATGAGCCACAAAGTTCTATAATCGTTAACATTTCTATGGCACATACGAGAGCCTCATATGGCAAATTTGTTAAGCTACCCTTGCTCCTGTTGGGGCTTAACTAATATTGTTGTATGCTGATGAGCACAGTGTCATTGTAGGTGTGAATTGCTCACTCTCTCTAACTGTCGCTATCTCTCTCTCGCTCTCACTCTCTCTCTCTCTCTCTCTCTCTTTCTCTGTCTCTTTCCGCCTTACCTATCTTTCGGTCTAAGTCTGTGCAGCGTCAGAGCAAAGTCATTTAAATTTAAATACAAATGTTGCACGTGCCCCCATAGGTAATTCTATAGAGCATGTTCTGGTCTCCTTTTATATATATCTACATATATATATATATATATATATATGTGTAAGTGCGCTCATTTATGCGATTTAGCCCGCTATGGTTAAATAAAGCAAGACTTCAAGACTTTGATGACGTTGACGAGCTGTATTCCAAAGGGAAAAAAATATTAAAATGACAGCCATTTGAGAGCTGAAAGCTCGTGGCGGTTGGAGTTTTGATGAAGGTGATGGCCTCAGCTGCTCCCTCAGCTGAATAATAAAGCAACTTGGTGCCGTAATTGGCAGCGTCATAAAAAGTGCCAAAAAGTGTAGCATAAGCAAAAGGCGCGCACAACTTGAAAATTAAATTTAATCAAGTGTTAAGCAAATGAACAAAACAGTTTTTAGAAATGCTAGAAAAATATGCTACAGGTAAATCTGTTTTGTTGTGTACGTGTGTCTTTCGTTGTATTTGTTTAGCTTAATTAAAATGCCAAATGCAAATACGACAGTTGCGGCTAGCTGCCGGCTAAAACTGAAATTCATATAAATTTTTATATATATTTTTTTTCATATTCTACCTTTTCTGCTCCTAAGCCATTACAATTGAGAAAAGAAGGCATATGGCAGTCGTCGCAGTGTTTGTAACAGGCAGAAGCAGACGTTTCCAAGTTCACAAACGAGCGTATCAGAGACTATATAGTTAGGAATATAAAGTTCGAGTTTTAAGTTTATCTATGTCTTATGTTAAACAACTTTTTTTCAAATTATCGAATAATCCGATCAAAAATAAATATCGATTTTCTTGCTCTTTCTTTGCATAAGTCGAATAACATCTCAACAAGGAACTCTAGCATTTAGCAAAAAGCTTAGAGGTAAAATAGAATGTTTGCTTTTGATACCTTTTCTTAATCTCCCCACAAAGTTAATTATTAATTAATTTAAAAAAAATATATATGCGCACAATTGTATGCTATACATATTTTTAAAGGCTTTTATAAATATCGGACTGTGCACATTGCAAATGGAATTTCACATATTGTTTCCTTAATAAGAATTCAATTTTTAAGAAATGAGTTTCACATACGAGCTTGCACGTTTACTTCTTAAGGCAGATCGAGCCTGGCTACAGGGTATTTTGTAGTCATTTTCGAGTCGACTTACTTGATGTTGTTTTGGTGTTGCATTCACAGCGCCCGCTGCTGGTCACCTGCTGCTAACCACGGCTCTGCTTTATAGTCAGCAAAAAGCAATTTGGTCTGGCTGCTGACACACCCCCCCCCCCTCCTCTAACCTCTCTGCCCTTGCTGTTGTCTGTCGCTGAGCATAAGCTCAAACAAGGCGGTTCGAGTTGTTGTTGTTGTTATTTTGTGGCGTTGATACCCCGCTGGCTTTGGCACTTCAATTTTATAACGACAGCCGCAGCAAGCGACAACAACCACAACAACAGTGACAACAACAAAAGTAACAAAAGCAAGAGAAACAACCAAATTGTACGCGAATACTTGGCACCTGCCTAATGGTCTGTGTCAGGTCTGGACCCAACATTGACAACCCTCATATAAAATGAAAAAAAAAGAAAACGTGAGCTCTTAAGAATGAATTTATTTTAAGTGACCGCCAAGCAAATGCAAACTTTTAAGTGCATAATCTCAGCTATTAAATTTGTTTTGGGTAACGGCGCGTATACGCGATAAGCCAATTTTAATGCCAAAAATTATGATAGTTTTATATGGTACTTCAAATTGCATCAGAAAGCATTAATGTTAAAGCTTTTAATGTTATCTAAAACTCTTTTTGAAGACATGACCGATACTTGAAGAATATATTACTTTAATTAAGCTTTAAGTCTCCAGCAAATGGGAATCATATTTTTGTTGTTGATCATTTTATAAATGGCAAAACGTTGATCTGATATAAATGCTGCTGTCAGGAAAAATATTACTATGTCTAGCCAGAAGAGCTTCTAATTGGCATTTCAAATGGTTTTGCTACTTTTTAAGAATCGTTTCCGTAATCTTGAGCAAAACATAATATGTATTTCCGTGGCATGTCATTAATCAAGGCAAACTTTCAAGCAACCGCAAATATATTTCATAATTGTGCCAGGCAACCCAAAGAACTTTTGCTAATGATTGCATGCCACTGCCATAGTTTAATCCCAGCAATCATGCAAAAAAAAAAAAAAAAAAAAGGAAAGAAAACCCCGCCCAAAGCCGATTTTCACACCCTACTTGGAGATACATTTTTTGTTGTTGTTTCCTGTGGCACTCTGGAAGGCGCTAGCATACCATGCCGTGCCAGCCACAACAGCTCAGGGCGCACTGATTAAGCTTGGCACAGCTTGATGAACAGTAGCATGCCACGCCCACAACGCCCCAAACGTAGAAGGCAGTGCCGCACTTTAATTAAAGGCGAACAAACTGTGTGAACGCCCCTAGCCGCAAAAAATGTCAAGCTTATGCCATCAATCAAAATGCTAAAATAAAATGTTTGTTTTAGTTGTTTGCCACGACGCAAACAGGCAAAATCATATGGAGCCGGGCGAATGGTTGGAGCAGTTGACTTTGCTTAAGAATTTTCGCTATATATTTTCCATGCCAATTGAGCGTAGAAAAGGCAAAAAGTAGACACAAGTCGGCAGATGTGGCACCAGTTTTGAAACGGACCCAAAATAAAGAGACAATAAAAACCTTGTTGTTCCCGTTTTAATACCCATTGATAATGCCCAAAAAGAGACTATAATGATTTTGTGCAAATGTACATAGGAGTCAAAGGAGGTAAACTGCGTGCACACATATAAATTAAGAAATTAATAGTTGCTTGAACCAATTAATTGAATATCATATTTAGACCAAAACCATTTAAACAACATTATATACAGCGTATGTACAAGTCGTGCAACATTGCCTGTAGAACTTTTTTTTTACTATTGTTGTTATTCGCCGTAGATGATCAGCAGCGACAAGCAAATGAAATTTATTGCCTTGTTGTGATAAACGTGACGCGTCTATAAAAAGGACACGCCCTAAAATGAAAACAGGCTACGCCAGCAGCACATTTCGTTTGGCAACTTCCAATTTGATGCGCCTGTTTGCGAGTTGAAATGTCAGGACTTCGAGGACAGCAGGCCAACAGGTTAATGTGCCAGTCCGTAAATTAAACGTATGCGACCAACAGAATGAGAACTAAAACTGAAAATATGACAGTCCTTTGGCATATGCGAAGAGTTAAAAGAGTTCGAATTTTTTAGAGACGGCCCCTACGGTCCCTAATACAAAATATTTTTTTTATTTTAGAACTTTAGTCAAGAATACCATTATTATCTAACATTATTCCTCATATCGAAGAGAACGTTTAATAGTAAGTATATACTTTCACTAGAATTAAGGCTTAAGTACAAATAAACTTCTCATTACTCCTTAATGCTCTTTAAAAAATTGAAATTTATAAAAATACTTATAATTACTTATATTTTAGAAATATGCTCTTTAATGAGTTAAGAGTTTATTATCGTGTAACATTATCCGCTAGTAATATTCCTTAGATAGGAAAGGAGGTTCCGTAATGAATGAAATAAAATAATGGATGTCAGTTTAATGGCAAATGATCTTCTCAGAAATTTAGCTTAAGGAGGGAATGCCTTTACATATTTTCTAATTAATAATGCCTTTATGTTTTCTATTAATTGGAACATTAATAAGAATATCAATATCGTGGCGTAAGTCCCTTTTTTTCAAGCATTTTCAAATTCGTTTCCCAATATCGGCCGCATTTCACATTCTGCTCTCAATTTATTTTTTGACGCTCTATTGCAATGCAAATATCGCAGTTAGCTCTGTCGTTGAGAGCTGCAGCACAATCAAAAAATTCTTTCGGGTGCAACAAGGCGTATGCTTGATATTTGGCCGCTTTATTAAAAGCTGGCCACTCAATCGCTTGCGTTAGTGTTTCCTTTTCTATTTTTTTTTATTTCTTTTTTTGGCTGTTGGGCAATTTTCATGCCTCCAAAGCTTGCAAAAATTTCGAAATACCTGATGGATTAAAATTGGCCGGCAGTTCAGCCAGCTGCATTTGCATTTTTTTTTTTTTTTTGGTTTTTCTTTCTTGTTTTTTTTTTTTTTTTGTGGAGGGTTTGTTCATTTTATGCTGAATGGCCAACTTTCTGGCCAGTTTCAAGGCTTAGATAAAACCTGTTGGAAATTATTGCGCAGTTTTTTCTCAATTTTGGCGTTTTTTCTTTGCTACAGACCAAATCTGGCAGCGAGCCGACTTTCTCTGTGTTCTGATAAAGCATGGCCCCATCTTCACGTTGATTCACTGAAGGCAAAAATATGTGCACAATTCCTTTGTCTGTGTGGCTTCGTATGTCTGTCCGTCTCTTCGTCTGTGTCTGTGGGCGTCGGGCTTTAAAGTTAACCTCAACAATTTGGAGCAGTAAACATTTTGCTCACACTTTTACATTGGCTCATGTTGCGCATACGTCACGTGAACGTTGCCTTTTTTTTGGAAATAATCGTAAAAAATAAAGGCAAGACGCTTTCTGTGGAGTAGCGAAACTTAAATACCCTTGCAGATGTTATAACAGGGATTCAACAAGAAAAATAATTAAATAAAACATCATGGAAACTACGTGATATTGTAGTTCGATGCTTAAGAGATTTTGGAGAGTTAAAATAGCTGTTGACTTTTTCAAAGATATTTTAAGAAAAGAAAACAAAGGTTGTTCATCTGTTGATATAGTGGTCGGATCTAGCAAATTCCGACATAACTTCTGCGGCAAAAGGACGGAGATTGCTCCCAAACTCCATATTTAACAGAAACAAATATACACGTTAAGTATATCTTATTTAATGAGCAGCGAGAAGCCGCCTGACAAAATCATAATAGCCCACCGCAAGGGTCTATAATTCGCTTTAAGCAGCAAAAGGTGGCCGAGCGCAAGGAATTTCATGTTTTCAATGCCCTGCTTTCGGATTTTGCAAATGCCTTTGAATATACGCATTTAAACCTCATATAAGTGAAGATTTTTTTTTAACATGCTTAAAATAGATGGATAAAATATATTTACGCATGTTTGGCATGTGAGAGTTTAGCTTGAATTTAAACGCTTTTGAAGTTGGACGCCCAGAAAAATGGGACTAGCGCCCACAAGCGACTGGGCTAAGATAGATTAGGACTACCTTGTTTGTTTTTACCTTTTTTTTCGTCTTGTGCATTTTAAACATAATTTAATACAAAATTGAAGCAAATCTTCTGCACAGTGTTAAGGAAATTTGTTAAACAGCAAAAATGCAAACAGCAGAAATTCGATAGAAAATGAAATAAACATAAATCAAGTAATGAAAAAAAAAAAAACATGATAGTCGTGTCGAGCCGACTGCAGAATACACTGTTCACTGTGTAAAAGCCGCTAAAAACAGTTGTTGTAGAAACAGACGACTACAATTTGTGACTGTCAAACTGTAAAACCGAGCCTTTGACCTGCAAACTGTGACATATAGAAATATTGATAATATATGAGATTTGTGAGGGCAAAAGTAATTTTTTGGCTCAATCTTTAAGGAAACTCAGAGATATAGATTCACCAGAGTTGCTATTTGACTGAGATATATATATGTATATTCGAATTAATATGAAAACAATGTACTCTTCTTTGCTTTGTGAACAGCGTATAATTAGCGCTAAAATAATAAAACTTGTGAAGGTTAGCATGCAAAGACGTTATATGTTTTTTTTTTTGGTAGTTAGCTGAAATATTTAAGTAATGTTACGTGCAGGACGTGCTTTAAGGACACTTTTAGCGGCTTCAATGTTTTGTGTATGTGTTTTCTGTTTTCTGTATTTGCATCGGTGTATTTAGGTGCTTTGTATGCTTTGGATATATGCTTTTAAACAAAACTTACCACAATACGCCGGACACGTGTCATTTTACGGTATTCGCCCAGTTTGAGGCCGCAGCCAAAGCCGCTGTTAACAATTTTTACCAACCGAAATTGACAATAAAATAGCGACGGCAATTTAACAAACACTAATTTAAAATTCTAGCACAAAGTCAATTTATTTTGTTTTAACTACAGTTAATAACAATAACAATAACAGTTAGTTGGCTGAAATAATCTGTAGGTTTTTTATAGAACTTGTATTTTGTTTAGGTCCCCAGACACGCGTTTCACGTTGCTTTTGCCAGTTGATTATTTAATTTTCTTAGTTAACTTTTTATCGACCGCTGCGCCAAACGTCTCAGATGAAACTGAACGTGGCCCGAGATTGGCACACAGATGAAATACCCCCTGGAAAATGTGGCCAGGCAAAACAGTAAAAAAAATGCGGCAAAGAGCGCAACTCCTGCTCCCACGCTCTCTTTCTCTCTAGTTTGTGTTTTGTGTTCCGCTCACGCTGCGGATACGTAATAACGAGCTATACGCACAGTGGGCCGAGTTGATTTCGAACTATTTTCATTTCATCAATATAGAATGTTCGAAAGTAGTTAGAAGGCATGCACAGTGTATTAAACTACGATTAATTGTCTTTATAAGAAAAGCTAGAAGCTGAAACTTTTCAGTTTATGAAAGAACTTCATTTTCAAGTGTGGACAATTTTTGGTGAATGTTTATGTATTACGTTTACCAACCTTCATTTTTACTATCTTTACAATAATTAATTAAAATATTATTTTATTATATGAATGCAAATATTTATTAAGCAGGGAAAAAGTTTGAATTTCCACACTTACATTAGCTGATTTTAGCTGTGAGTGCTGGTAGAGTATTTTGTGCAGTGTATGCGCGCTAAAGAACGAGAGTGCGCGAGCATACGAGAGAGAGAGAGATTGAGAGAGCGAAAGTTAAAGGCAGTGAGAGCAAGTGCTGGCTTCTTGTTTTTGCCTCTGTTTTTGCTTTATCAAACTTTTATTTTGACAAACACAAAAAGCACGCGGACCGCCTGACACAGAGCCAAAATAACAGGGGCAGGGGCGAAAATGCGGATGAGTTGGCAGGCGCGTTAAGTGGGTGCGTGGCGATGCATATGTGTGTGTGTGTGTTTGTGTGTTACGTGTTTTACTTTATGTGTGTGTGTGTGTGTGTTGTTGTGTTTGTTTATTTGTTTGTTTTGTTACATTATTTTTGGGCTGTTGAAGAACGCTAAGCGCGAATGCCAGGCAACTGCAAAGACAAAAGCCGAGAAATTCAAAAATCAGACGCTGCAAACTTGTTGAAGAAATATTTGTGCAGGCGCACGTATGTGTGTGTGTGTGTGTGCTTTGAGTGTGTGCATATGTGTGCCTAGGTGTATAAATAACTCTCAGTTGCGCTTTAAACCTCCGGCAGTTGCTTCGACTAGCAAAAGGGGGAAATAAAGCCATTCAGGGGCTGGTTAAGTTAAGGGGGCCACTCAGTATGTATGCACAAGTAGCTCATAGATTTACATATATACACACACACACACATACAGGCACACACACATGGACACATGTATAAGCATATATTGCAAAGCGCAACATGTTGATTTAACACGTGTTCCCGTTGCACGTGTGAGCTTACATGTGTGTGCGTGTGTGTGTGAGTGTGCGTGTGTGTACGTGTGTGCTGTAATTACTGCATGTCGGGGGAAAATGTAATTAATTAACTCTATGCTAATTGCAATTTGATTGCAAAAGGCAGCAAAGGGAAGAATATTTCCAGTTAAATGCTAGACTCATTTCCTAGTGGCAAAAGTACTTTTCCTTGCATCGCAAGTAAGCAGTGCTTTTAAAATGAAAATATATATTTTTATTTAAAAGTGATAAAGGAAAGTTAGTAAAGAAAAAATGCGGACGCCTTTATCCGCAATCGATATATATATATATATATATATATCGAGCAGAGCCCGCCCAATCTATTGAGACTTGACCTAAATTAAATTAGCTAGCTTCATTTAATAAAAAAAGAAGAAAATGATTGATCATTAATTCATATGAGTTTAGTTATTTTAGTTAGTTTAGTTTCGTTTTTTTTTTTTTTAGATAACTCACAAATAAAAAAAATTGTATGCACAATTCTAACCTTTGCAAGAAGTTCCTCTGGCACTTTTATGATAAAGTACACCAATTCCGCCTCTCCTACAAATAAATTCTGCAGCAAAAATGAATATCTGTGTCAAGTTTAAGGATTATATTTGAGTAACATATTGAAACAGGAAATCGGCTGTGGCATATACATATATCAAGCATATACATATATATTAAATATATTTGCATACATATTATTAATTTTATATAATATATATAGATTTCATTTGTGGTGTCGCAGATGTTGCCTTCATCAGGTTCTATGCTAAAATTACAATATCCTTTCCAAGTGCATGAAAAAAAAAACATTTGCAAACACTCTGAAAGTATGTTGTATCTGAGAAGTTGGAGCCAAAGGAGTTCTAGGAGATTTGGCCACATGTTGTGGCGCCTAACACATGCCACCAGCCTCCAGTCTCCTTGGGGGGCATCGTTTCCGCATTGACCGCCGTTGCGTGCCCAAGTGGCCTCAAAGCAAGATTTTCGCAGCACGCCACGTGTAATCTCCCCCGCCCCTAACCAACTCCATGCGTGGCACAGCGTAATGCGGCTTTCTTTTCACACACAATACGTTTGCAGCGCTTTAGCTGTGTTTTTAGTTTTGCATTGTGTGTTTTCTTACGCCTTGCTTTTCTTTATTTTCCTTTGTTTTTCTTAATTTTTTTTTTCTGATTGTGTGCTCGCATTCGTTTTCGTTGAGCTTTAGGGCTTTTGGGGTTTTTCTTCTGTTGGCTTTGATTGCTTTAAGTTTTGCTTTCGGATGATTGCCAGCGCAGAAGGCGTACCCAGATTCAGATTCTGCTGTGATAGCTCTTTGAACTGAATGATATCCATAGGGCTATCAGGCAGCTGGCCGGGCTAACGAGATTCAGGATCAATGCTTTAATGCTTTTTGGGCCGACATTAAGTTAGTTTTACATGCTCTGCAAGCCAACCTCAAATACGCATGCCTTTAATGATTGATTCAATATATTCCAAATTTTAATATAAAATATTCCATTGTAGCGTTTATTTCAAATCAAATTTATCATATTTATTATAGAATGTAACACACAACGCAAAGCTTTTTATGGGCCACCCAACACCGTAAACACAATTCAAAATTTATGATAAAATTGCGGCTGAAAGCACAAAATCAAATCAAATCAATTTGATTGCCACCGCAATTGAATGCCGTTTGCCAATCTATTTAAGCCAAATATTATATTTGCTTAAATTCATTATACAACTTTTAAAGCGAGGCACAAGGCTTTGTGCTTACAATAACTTTGATTATTCTATTAAATAGACCTGTCTAACAATTGGCGAAAAAAAATTAATGTCTCGCGCTGGTTCGAACCTTGCATCACTTTTTAAGATATATCAACTGAATGAGAAGTATTTGTATTACCAGTCTGAACTCAAGTTCAAATTCATTCATTTAGTTATTTCATCCCAAATATCCTTTGAATTTTTACTTTCTTACTATTATATTCGATTGAAACTTTATATAGAGTACTTCACAAATCGCTAGCCATAAATATTGAGCTAATTTTCAAAATTAATGGCGAGTGGACAATCAACATTTTATGCGCATTCCCAAAACTGACAACTGTTCGAATTAAGAGTTCAACAACTTCCATGTGTAAACTCACATGACTTTTGGCCAGTCGCATTTTATGGCCAAACAAGGGAGAATCGTAATAATAATATTCGTTCAGTCAATTAGCCAGCAGCCAAATTGGCAACGCGCAATTTATGCGCATACAATCAGCAGTCACTGTGCTCGACGTGACATTTATGCCACGGTTCTAATTTATGCAGCGCATTTCAAAATATTTCTAACATATCCACAAACACTTTCCATTCGTTCTTAATTTGTACACACTAAGAGAAAAATCCAAGAATTTTACTTACATCGAAGTTAATTAAGTTGAATGGAAAATTCGTTTTTAACAAACATTTCCTAAAAACCAAAAATTCCTAATAACTTCTTATGTGTACCTCAAGTATGAAATCAAGGATAATTCATACATCAATAGAATATTTTCCAATGGGGGAGAAGTACTTGATATCTGAAAAGGAAAACGTTGTGTTATTCGCTTGAAAAAACAGCTAATTTGAATGCTTGGCACAGCCTGGCCTTTTGTTTTCAGTTGCCGCTTTTCTATTTTCACTTTTCCATTTCCAACTTGACTTTCTGATTTCAATTGCAAATGAACTTTTCTGCATATTGTTTTCCAATCTACTTCTTGTCTGGCTAAAGACGCCTCTGGATGCGCTCTACGATTTTTGCTCTGTGTTTGTTTGTTTGCCTATGCACTGCAAGCCAGCGCACACACACACACGCACACACACACACACACACATACTCACACACACATACTCATACACACACTCATACACACACATCAACACCACATGTCAGCTACAAAAATAAACCCAAATGCAGCTATCGAGTGGCAACTGCTAAGCGGCTTCCCTGCCATTTGCCGTCCTCCTCCACGTCCTCACACCCCGCACACCATGACCTCTCCAGTTATTTCTAATTAAAGCGTAATTCTGTAACATAGTGTGGTACGAGCTGCTTACACCACGGTCCACTCAATTAGGTGCAGTACTTAAGCTTCAGCTTGACATTCACCAGATGTTGACAATAAAAAGACAAACTTAAAGAGCTTAGAATATTAAAAAGGTTTCCCTAACGCATGCTCGAAAGTTCTTACAATATATATTCTCTAAGCTATCACTGTGCCGTAAGTATACTCATGCTGAATATGCTTTAATTAAGGTAAGCTAGCGCAAGCCTATAACTGATGCACATCAAGCCTCAACCGGAGGCTCAAAGACTGACAAATTGCTCTAAATTTATGCTCATAATAGAACGCAGCATGCGGTGCTTATTTATGTGCGTATGTGTGTGTGTGTGTGTGTGCAGTTGCCACATCTGCCAGAAGCTGAGTTGCAACAATAGAACAAACAAGCCAGAGACAAACCGATGCGACATGCTCCCATATTTACATAGAGAATTGTCCAAAAGCCAACAAACGTGGCCAAGTCACGTTTATCGTCCACAGACGGCACAGCTCTTGAATCAGCTGCTCGATGTGTGGCCCCAGGCGGAAATTGAAAATCAAAATTAAGTTCTACTGCCTTTAAAGGGAATATGTAAATTAAGCACAAAAGCGCAAAAGTTTTGACAACTTTTCTTTGGAATTATTGATGAAAAGCCTTGCTGGGCTTTTCACTTTTCCAGCGCACCATTTTTGCCTTTTTAATATTTCTTATCAGTTATAGTTTCTTAAAGTGATGCCTAATGATAGCAATTTATTCACACTGCAGCTTGCAAAATAACTAGACTAAAAAAATTATATAAAAAGGAGAGCGAGTAAGAACATCTTCAACAGACCTTGATAGACATTTCCCACTGGCAAATATGTGAAAAGAATAAAGCTCGTAAATGCAGAGTTGAATGCAAATATCTCGCAAAAAAAAGAAGAAGGCCTTAGAAGGACCTACTTTTATAATGCTTATATGTTGGGAGCATAGCAAAACATATAAATGCCGAGATTGATCCAGAAATCAAAGTTTCAAGACGATATTTTTACAACTTCCCATTAAAACAGACAGTCGGACAAATATACTTTATGAGGTCGGAAATATCATTACAAAACTTATAAGACTATCTACAAGGGTATACATTTTGGAAAAGCTTACGCATTTTTCTAAAATTTTAGCTAAAATGGCGTATTAGTATATTTTTCAGATTCTGACATTAGGCCTTCAATATTTTTAAATGTCTCACTAAAACTTAAGATCCTTAGTTTCTATAATAACCTCATCAAATATGTTCCACTTTATTTCACATAAGCAAGACAACAAAATTAATTGTCAATAAAAAACTGTTTTCTAGAAATTTGGCAAAAAGTCATTAAAATTACGTTCGATCTACAAACTCTGGTCTCATGCAAGTAGAAATCGATGCTCACAAACAAAAATTCAAGGCATTGCAATTATGTTAGCAATTTGTGCTTGCAGTCATGACAAATACTAATTAGAAATGTGCATAAATTTGGAATTATAATCGTTATAAATGTGCTTAATTATATATGGATAGATAAATAGCTACTCCCAGCACAGTTGAGTCCTCAGATGTGTGCGGATATTCATTTAATTTTATATGCATCTGTGTGCTCTAAAGTCGGGCATTTCATTTTGCTGTGTCGGACTTTTGGAAACTTAGTAAATCATTTTCTAGCTATTTACCAAAAGTCCATTTGAGTTGCAGCTTGCAATTCGGACCTGTCAAACTTGCGGCTCTGAAACACACATACACACATATGTATTTTATTTATCTTTCTGCAAGTTTTAATTATATTTTCGGTGCATATAACACATACGGCCCGTTGTGCAAGGCACAATTTATGGCAATTTATACAATTTATTGCAATTTATGCATTTTGCTCAGCCATTTCTTTTCGAAAATTCAATTAAATTTATGTTACGGCCATTCATCAACGAGTCAGTTGGGTATCTTAATAAAAAGGTATGCATATTAAACAAATATCAAATGCCAACACTTTTAATTCGTTTGCTTTTGCTTTATTATTTTAGTTTATTTTTACGAGCTGGTGCACAATCGGTTGAATCAAGTTAGTTTAAAAGTCATTTGCAATTACGCAAACTTTTAACTATTTTCAAAAGCCCACAAATAATCCTCGTTTGGCCACAAACGAAGCATTGGGACCGCCTGTTGGTTCGGCCCAACTCCGTTTGCCTTTTTAATACCCTGTACATCGTGAAAGGCATCTCCGACCGTTAGTAAAAATCAAAAAGTACACCAAATGCAGAAAAACTAAATTTTTAACTTTCGATAACCTTAACATTTTTTCCGGAATAATTATCTAATTTTAGCCCAAGCTTCTCAAGCATTTCTTAGAAATTATAGATTCTAGAGATACAAGACTTCAATAACTCCCTCGCTACCCTCATCTATTTTGATGTATAAAGCGTATTAAATACCATATAAATCTGACCATAAACAGTGAAGATATTTAGCTCAAGTCAAGAGTTGAACACATATTGTTTGTGACATATTTTTATATTAACACAACTCGTAGTTGCCCACAGGGTATCTCGTAGTCTGTCACTCTCGGGTAAAGTACATTTACTTGTGTTTTTTTTACAATTTGTTGCTAATTCTTTATTTTTGTTACGGCAGTTACGAAAAAAAAAGTTCTAACAAATATTTTCGGCATCGGTTTTGCCGCATTCCATTGCGAAACTGCGGGGGCTCCGACGCGTCGCCTGTCAGTTGCCGACATAGGAAATTTGTGTGATTTATATCACAATTTACTCGCATTTGTTACTGGCGTTCAGTGGGCCCCATCCCATTGAATGCCTGCGTGCTCTTGTTATTGAATTAGATGCGGTGGAGGACCTACCTTACCTTAGTGCGAGTCCTAGTCCCAGTCTGTCGATGATAAATCAACGGGCTAACAAATTCTTAGCCTGCTTTTGCTTTGTTCTTACAAAACAACAACAACAACAACAACAAAATGGCACACGTGTCTTTGGGGGTAACAAAACTTAAGCCTTTTGTTTTTTTGGAATGGTACGCTGGTTTCAGTTATTTTTCTTTTCTCGAGAACCACTCGGTTTCATAAATTGCCATCTCTTTTGTTTTCAAACGTTTCGCTTGAGTTATTTTTAATTTCATGGGTGCAATTTCTCAGTGTCAGTTGTTTGAGAGCCTGTCACTGGCAGCAAAAGGGAAGAGTACCAAACAGAGAGAAAGAGAGCGAGAGAGAGAGAGAGAGAGAGAGAGTAATGATAGCTGGAGGTCGGAGAATATGGCACTCATTAGCTGCCCATTTTCCTTTGTTTTGTTCATAAATATTTCATTATAAAGCCTGCCCAAAAATCATGCCAAATGCTTGCTGTTTGCGTTAAATTGAATTAGAGCCGCGTCAGTAATTAAGTAAGCCTCTTGTCATACCCTTTCCCAGCTTAAATGGCATTGCACAAGCGCTATAAATTATGACTGACTGAGAGATTGATGACAAATGGCATAAGAGCTAATAGAAGTGATCTTTAACAGAAGTTATCTTTTGCGAGGAAAAGGGAACACATTCCACCCGAAAGCTTGGAAAATCAATTGGTTGTCCAAATGAAATGTGCGAAAATGTGCGAATTTTATCACTTACTCTGTCCGGGCATGTCTGAATTTATATATATCACTGAGCTGTTCAATCCAGACAACAGTATAGATAGAAACACAATAGATTTACCCCTAAGAAGTTATGGCTTAAGAAACATCAATCATCGCAACGACACATACAAATTTAAGTTAACCCCGACCACTTCAATAAGAGAAACAAAAATTTGAAATAAAATTTTCCACTGTTTATGGAAAGTTGCAAATTTTTGGAATCTTGAGTGGGCACAAAAAGATTTATGGCCAAGTAAGCAGGCTCGAAAGACATGTGAGCGCTGCAATTTACGGCTAAAAAACAACAAACGAAAGGCAAACAAATATAGTTTCTCGGTCGCATTTGGCTGACTGATTGTTTAAATGAGACGGCGTGCACTCAAACAAAATACAACAACAACAACAACAACAAATGTTTATTGATTTTATAGATGTGCACTTTGGGAGCTTATGTCCTTTTTGTGCCGCCGCCCATTGACATGCGTTTGATTGATTGGCCCACACTGGCCAAGGAGCAAGGACCAAGCACCAAGATGCTTGGTCTGGGACAGCAGCACTTACATAACTAACAAAACTTTAGGGTATCTGGAGAACAGTTTAGTTCGGTTTATTGCCCGCATATTTTGCACATTTTATGTGGCCCAAATGGATTTTACTTAGATAAATTGCGTGTAATTACCGTTGAAATGGAAAAAGAGGTACGTTCGAATAGTTTGGCAATTTTAAAAGCATGTGGACTTGCGACAAGTTGAAAGGGACCAGTTAAAAAATGCCCTGTGCAAACATAAAGAGAAGTTTAATTTCATAATAGCCAAAATATGGAATACGAACTATCTGTGCGTGCAATATGTGTGCGAAATGCCAAAGATCTTTTTGTTCCTATTAGTTATTGGCATATTTCTATTTCTTGGCAATATGATGTCTAATGAAGTTTAAAAAGGTCATTGAGAACAGTTTAATAAAATTTTATTTGACTATTAGACTGACAGATATACAATTTAGGTTAGTTGACTAATTATAGGATGGTGGATCATGCCAAGTGCAGAGACAGTGGGCAATCAGAAGGTAAATGGTGGCCGTCAACACCGTTGCCATCATTATGGGAAATCCGATGAGAAAGAAACCTTTAAAGGTTATTTGATAGCCATACTGATGGGCAATGCCGGCAGTTACAACGTTCGCGGAAGCGCCAATTAGTGTTCCATTGCCACCAAAACAAGCGCCAAATAAAAGGGACCAAACCAATGGTGGAAATGATAGACCAAGATCGTGATTGTTCGCCAGCTTGATAACCAGCTTAAGCATCATGGTTGTTATGGGTATGTTGTCCACAAAGGCGGATGTGAGGGCGCTCACCCAGATGATTAGCAGAATGCTCACCGCCAGCTGATGACTCTTGCCAACACTCATAATAATGCCGACAGTCAGTTCTCCCACCCAATCGATCACGCCCAGCTCAACTATTGACTCCATTAGCACAAAGAGTGCAGCAAAGAAGATTAGAGTGCCCCACTCGACACCCTCCAGCACAGCATCAATGTCCGGCTTATTGGCCAGGATCAGCAGAAGTATCGCCGCCAACATCGCAATCCAGCACAGTGTGGCACCTGCGAATACTGGCAGAGATTGCATAAAGAACATCAGAATGGCAAAGGTAAACGCAATGGTGCACTTGATTAGCAGAGGCTTATTCTTAATTTTGCAATTTGCCTTCATATCTGATAGTGTTTTCTGAAAGTCAACTTTCTCTGATTGGATATCCTGATTTTTTAAACGTTCCAGCAGCGCTTCAATACGCTTGGCCACATTTTTGGACATTTGGGTATCGGCGTTACCTAACCTATTTGCCTGTTTCTGAAGCTTATCTAAGGATGCACGCATCTCTGATGATAAATTACTGGTAAAGAGCTTTTCTCGTACCAAAAAATACAGAAGAAGGAATCCAAGTATCATGGACAGAATGACACCGGGAAACATGTGCAGTATAAAATTACCAAAATCCATGCCATGTGTCTGCGCATACGGATCGGTGGCAACAACCACATTGGGTGGATCCCCGACTGGGGTCAGTGTGCCACCAATATTGGCGAAGATCGCAATGCTAATTAGCACCACAGTGGTGCTCAATGCCAACGATTCACATAGACGTATCGTAACTGGCACCATTAACAATACCATCGTCACATTGTCCAGAAATGCGGAAAGAAAGCCCGTGAACATGCACAAATAGAATAGGAGCATCCAAACGTTACCCTTTGACATCTGATACGCATAGACGGACAAAAAATCAAAAACGCCCGTCTCGGCGAGCATGGAAACCATTATCATCATGGCAAAGAGTAGCATTAGGGTCTCCATATCGATCCACGAAATTATCGTACTCAGTTCCGGCTTAGCATCCAGCATGCTGAGCACTCCAATGGCAGCTGTTGCCACCAAGAGGGCAGCCAGTGTCCGATCCGTAATATCCCAAATAATAAGCACATAGAGGAAAATCAATAGCAATATTCCACACACGACGCCCACATTCGCATTCATCGGATTCGAGTTAATGGTCAGATATAATGCCATTGGGTCCTTATAAAGATTCAATAATGATACCTGAAGATTGCTGGAGTCGCTTCTCATCTGCGCGCTGCGTCCAAATAAATTGAATTGCCTGATATTGGAGCACCCCTCCAAGGTGAAATACTTCTTAACTTTGCCGACTCTTGGGCTGGGGGGATCGAACAGATAGACTTGCCACTCATCTGATTTCCAAGCGGACTTGTTTGCCGATTGATCAAACCTCTCCACTGTCACAATTATGCGGGGCTGAGTATCGGTTGCGATTTTTGGATTATTTGTGCAAGCCTCATCGACGGGACCTGATAATGTTATTGTGATTTGATCGCCATTCGGTTTTTCTCGTAGCCTTGACAGTTGCGCCTTTTGTGACTGTAGGGGCACAATCATATCATGTGGCTCGTGCGGTGTTGTCGTGATCATGAATATTGTAAAGTATAGCCAGAGGATTACAAATACTGTTATCTTGACAAACGTGCCCACACGCCTTAGAATGTAACGCCGATGAAGCTGCTCATCGTTGAGCTCTGTGTAATCATCTGTGTAGGAACGGCGGCCCGCCGTAACATGGCCCAAAGCAGCCATACGAAGCAAATATTAAGCTAAGAGAATATAAAAAAAAAGACAACTAAATATATCAGGCACCCAACCCAACCCAACTGGACCCCCACAGCCGCCTTTGGTTGGATTTTTACAGATATTTTTTAAGGATTTCCGAAAAAGAGGATAAATTTAACAACGACGAAAAAATAACATTTTATATTTTAATAGGAAGACCTTTTTAACACCCTCGAAGACATCTAGCATACATCTAAATTTTGACAGTTTATGAAAGTATGTTAGAAGCATAGTAATGCTGGGATATTATTAAGAAAAGATGTATGTAATTCTGACTGAAATTTCTATGCCAGATAGTTTATGATAAAGTGATCATCTGCATAGTTTTGTCCAGATGTCTGCAGAAGTGAGAGACAAGTCGTATTGATACAAACAAAAAAGAACATGGCCTAAGGTATTAATTATGTTTAGCGTCGAACTAGCAACCAACAGGTCACTCTATTCAATTTTAACTGGGCAATGCCGAGTAATATTTTTCAATACCGTTGTGTGTATACAAATTTATTTGCTAATATTATTATTTGTCGTATTAATGCTGTTATTTTTTATTATAACAATGAAAATAAAAATAATAATATAATAATAATAAAATTATTAGTGTTAATAACATCATTATTATTATTATTATTATTATTATTATTATTATTATTATTATTATTATTATTATTATTATTATTGTTATTATTATTATTATTATTATTATTATTATTATTATTATTATTATTATTATTATTATTATTATTATTATTATTATTATTATTATTATTATTATTATTATTATTATTATTATTATTATTATTATTATAATTATTATTATTATTATTATTATTATTATTATTATTAATATTAATATTATTATATTATTCCTAGATTGCTAAAACTATTCTATTTGTTCCCCCATTTGCTCTATGCTTCATAACAATTCACTTCATCGGAAAGCAAACTTTTCAGCCGCTGTGTTGCAAATCGAAACTGTGTCAACTTCATGTGTCATGCACAGCGAATTTTGTATGACAGACTTAGACATGACATCAACTAGGGCATAGCATCTCATGACCAGTGCCCATGTCAAAGTTATTCCAGCCACAAGTCAATTGGCCCTTGATGCCACTGCACTGGACAGGAGACAGGCAGTGGAAACCTGGCCCAACCGACACGTGTCGGACGCAAATGTTGTCTGCCACAGGATGGGGGAGGATGGGGCGTTGGATGTTGCAGTCTAAATGATGGAATTGGTGTTCAATTACTGCACAGTTCCGCGTATTTAAGTAATTTAACGCACCGGTGCTCCAGCAACATTTCTTGCCATTGGTAAACATCCAATTATTATTTATCAGCGAGTTTTTCGGGGCAGTTCCGTTTTCATCTTTAGACTTTTTCTCTTTGCTCTGCCACGCTTGCAACTTTCTGCGGCAATTTGATTTTGTCATTAAAAAGTTTTCAGCGATATAATAAAGTTTGTCAGCTAAGAGCCAAACCAAGAATGGGGCATCGAAAGTTTTTGCCAACCAGCCAGACAGCGGAACAGTGCGAGCGGCTGGCTCGTCATCTTTTCATTATATAATTCTTTTGAATGAACGTTTCGCTCAACTTCAGTTCAGTGCCATTTGCAAAGTCCGTGTGCGATGATCAGATAAAGTGAAGATACAATATCAGTTAGAATCATAATAGGAAAACCATATTTAAAGAACTCCAAAAAGGTAATTTTGTAGCCATACTGATTGGCAATGCCAGCTGCCACCACGTTGGAGGAGGCGGCAATCAGTGTGCCATTTCCGCCATAGCATACACCATACGAGAGCGCCCATATCAAGGGTAGCAAGGGCACTTTCAGGTCATCGTTGAGGGACAGCTTTATCACCAGCTTGAGCATCATGGTGACAATGGGTATATTATCGACAAAGGCTGAAAATATGGCGCTGATCCATAGCACAAGTAAAATGGCCGTGATGAGACGATGCTTCTCATCGACGCTCACAATAATCGCAATTGTGCGATCGCCCACCCAGTCGATGAGGCCCAGCTCTGCGCATGCTTCGATAAAGACAAATAGTGAGGCAAAAAACAGCAGAGTCGACCACTCGATGCTCTCCAGAACAGAAAAAATATTTCGCTTATTGGCCAAAATGAGTAGCAGCAGAGCCGACAAGAAAGCGGTCCAGGATAGCGTTGCACCGGCCAAAAATGGCAGCGAGTGCAGCATGAAGAGTAGCACGGCAAAGGTCAGGGCAATGCAGCATTTGATGAGCAGCGGTTTATCTTCCACTTTATATCGGGCCTGCATCTCGGCCAGTGTCTCGATAAAATTCGTTGTTGGCTGTGGACCAAACTGTGGGGCAGTCGCTTTGCGTCTATAACGTTCCTTTAGCTCTTCGATGCGTTCGAGTATCTCGCGACGCAGGTTCGCCTCGCTGGGTGTCTCCCGCAATACGGCCGCAGTTTTTGCCAGATTATTGATGGATTCGCGCATTTGATCGGCGCCGCCTTCTTGTAATCCTTTGCGCAAAACAAAATATATGTAGGCCCAAGCAGTGGCCAGGCTCAAAACAACGCCTGGCAGCATGTGCACAACGAAGGCGCAAAAGTCTGTGCCAGCGTCAAGAACATACCGATTCGATGCAATTATCACATTCGGCGGATCGCCAACGGGCGTGAGAGCACCGCCAATATTCGAGAATATGGCCACAATGACGAGCACAGTTGTGGTACGCAGGTCCATGCTTTCGCACAAACGTATCACAATGGGCACCATCAGCATCAGAATGGTGACATTGTCCAGAATGGCGGACATCACAACGGTCAGCATACAGAGCAGGAACAACAGCAGCCACGGCTGGCCCTTCGATAGACGATAGGCCCAGACAGATATATAGCCAAATATGCCGGTCTCCGCAATAACTGCCACCAAAATCATCATGCCAAACAGCAGCATCAGTGTGTCCATATCTATCCACGAAATGATCACATCCATTGTGGGTCGTTCACCCAGCACGCAAAGTACTCCGATGGCGGTCGTTGCCACAAACAGTGCGGCAAATGTACGATCCATAATATCCCAAATGATGAGCACATAGAGGAAGACAAGAAGCGCAGCGGCTGATAAGATGCCAACATTCTTGTTCAGCGGTTCGGTGTCAACGGTCAAAGCGACTGCAGTTGGCTCAGTGTTCTGATTCAAAAGTATCACCTGTAGTTGGACATCGGAAGCAGCACGCGTATGTACTGTACGCAGCTGTACTCCACGCATCTTGAAGTTCAGCATTTTGCCTTGCTTGTGCTCAAGTTCAAAGTACCTTTTTACCAATTCCATGGGCTTTGTGGCGCTATCGCACAAATAGACTTTCCATTCCTTTGAGCTCCATTCAGTTGTGTTCGACTTCGTATTAAAGGTTCGTACACTAACTAATATATATTTTTGTGATTCTGGTGCCATTTTGGGATTATTTGTGATATCCGCCTCGATGTTGCCTCTCACATAAACGCATATCTCATTACCTTCCGGTTCCTCATTGACCACCATAATATACGGTTTTTGGGACTCAACGTGTATCAGCTTACTGATATGTTCATTCGGTGGCGTGAGTAACATAAATACGGTAAAGAACAACCAAAATCCAATAAATGTCGCTAGCTTAAGAACTAGGTACACATAATGCAGAATTTTACGACGACGCAGTTGCTCTGGAGTTACATTACTTTCATCTTCGTTATGCAAATAGAATGAACGCCGTGCCTTGGCTGCATGAGGATTGTGGGTACTCATTTGAATTGAATGCCTTATTACCGCCAATCTAAATGATCGGGCCAGTAATTTATGATTCTACCTGGCGCCCAGCCTACCCCGCCATTGGATGCCTAACGGTATTCTTTCACGTGTGCAAGAGTTCTTAAAAAGCTGCGTTTCGTGTTCCCATATATATTCAAAAAAAAAAACAATTGTGTATTTTTTCATAATGTGTGTACGTCAAGTTTTTAAACCGAAATGGTTCGATTTAATTTTGAAATATACATATAATTGCATCTGTTGCTCAAATTGAACCTTTAATCAATAAAAAAAAAATTCAGCCCAACCTTAACCTAAAAGGGGCGCATACACCAAACCCTAAGGCAAGACGCTGGTTCGAACCGACAAGATTTTTGGATTACCTGGTTATTCGATTCTATAAATTTAATTTAATAAACTAAAACTGGCCAAATCTAGCCAAATTAATTGCCAGAAAAACCCTTAAGCTTAATCAGCTTTACAAACCGCATTAATTCGCACCTTGACCGAGTATTCGATTTCCTAGATTCTGGTTATCCAAACTAATATTGCCCCGCCGTTAAGTCTTTGGTATAATTGAATGTATGGTTTTTCTATCCGTCTTTCTGTCAACGCACGTAACTTAATTACATGTAGCTGGCGTTGGTTTATAATTGAATCATCGTGCGATAAGGACGAAACACAGTATGAGTTGTATTTCTATATACACGTACACATTCATATGTGTATGTTGCACCGTCAGGCATCCGCTGGCTCCGTTATGAATTACATTTCAATGTGCTTCAACGTGTTCATCATTTATTAAACCGGCTGTGCTCATGTTGAATGCTGAAATGCCAATAAAGTGAGCAGCAGGAGCAGGTCCTTGGCGAATTCCCCGCCTGCTGCTGCTGCTGCTGCTGCACAGGAAGCTCAAATGCTGTTGAGAGCGTTGCGCAGCGTCGATTGAAATTTCCGTTTGTCACATTTGCCTAAATGGAAATTTATGCAGCTGGCTCGCTTTTGATTCCCAGCCAGAACTGTCAGGTTAGCTGCCCGTTGTTCATCTGCCTGACTGTCTGGGTAGTTAATGCTTTATTCACGCTCGAATGCCTAATGAAAGAGTCATTACACTCATTCATTCGTTCATTCATTCGCGTTGTTCGTTGATTCATTCATGAGAACATGTGCATGGTTTTTTTCTCCTTGCCTTTAGACTTGCTTAATTAATTGATTTTCGCTGAGGCAAATGCCAACTCTGGATGCATTAATCATACGCCCTGTTAACCCACACCGCAACACAATTGAATACATGCTGTCCTCTCAAATGTTATCAACCGCATGTTAACTCTATTCGACTCTCTACATTCCGGTTGTAAGAGAGAGAAAGAAAAAGGCACAGGTTAAGAGAAGGCGACAGTAAGAGAGAGAGAGAGAGAGATAGAGAGCGAGATAAGAGAAAGTGGAAGTAAAAGTTCTTAAAAGAAAGAGATGGAACTTATAGAAAGAGCGAGATGGAGAGAGCGAGAGATAGAGAAAGAGAGAGAAAGAGACAGAAGGGGAAAGAGAGAGAGAGGGATAGAAAGAGAGACAGAGAGAGAGAGAGAGAGAGAGAGAGAGAGAGGGATAGAGAGATAGAGATAGAGAGAGGAAAAGAGAGGGAGAGAAAGAGAGTAAGGGAGAAAAATTCAGAAAAAGATGAGAGAGAGGGAGCCTTAAATAGAGAGAACGACTGAGCAACAGAGAGACAGAAGGGAAGGAGAGCGAGAGAGAAAATCAATTTATATGAGAAAGGTAGTAGCAAGTGGGAGCAGAAACTCAAAAGAATGTAAAAAAGTTAGAGATTAAAAGAAACACAAGAAATGAGAGAGCATTAGACACAACGAGAAATTGTAAGAGAGATCAGGTTCAAAAAGACGGATAGACTGGGAAGCGGAAAAGAGAAAGAAAGAGTAGAGATTGTCAAAGGGGTTACGAGAGAAAAGAAAATCGATCTTAAGATATTGAACGACAACTGACGAACATGAACGTTTCATAAATGTTATACTTATAATTCAAAAATAATAGCTACCTTGCTCCTCGATTCTCAAAAATTCATGTAAGGCCTACTCATTTTAATATAATTTCACATTTTTTTTTTTGGTAATGTGTTTAAAAGTGGCTTTCAATAGAAAGTATAATGTGAATTATAAATATGTAATAAACTAAAATTTTTTTATTTATAATCGTCCAATCAACTATTTAAGCTAACCGACCGTCCTCCTCTGTGTTTCTCAAATATTCAAGTGGGGTCTACTCAATTTGTGCGTTTTGTAGCTTCCATTCATAATGTAATTAATGTCGTCAAACTTATGAGATGGCCGCTATACATGTAAGCTATAATTTATTTAGGACCTGGAAACATATTACTTCGGTTCTTGCCAACAAGCAAATTTTGCATATAAAATATGCCTGATTTATGTACATGCCGCCGAGTAACATGCAATATTTGTATATAAGGGCATTTATAATAAGTATATTCTATTAAGTATGCCATACTACGCATATACATAATTTATACAATGTCAAGTTGCGCTTATTGAATATGCTGAATACAATGTAGAGACTGCTGCCAACAGGACTTTGCGTGAATCAATTAACGTAGCTTTTTGGCCATGGCTTTGGCTCCGACACTTGCAGCTTAGTGGTTTGCCATTTCTGGCCAGAAACGGCACTCTTTGACATCTTGACAGTTTTATTGTTGGCCATTTACTGCCACTTATTGTTTTACCAAAGCCCGACCTATGTGTCGGTTATCTGCTCTGTAGATAAAGCTTAATAGCGCATTAAATAAATAAATAATCATTTTCAATGATTAGTGCGCTACACAAATTGCAATAAATTGGCAGCAACAATAAATTAAAATACAAAAATTGTACCATTATGGGAGATATTTAAAATTTATATTTATTTTTTTGTTATTTGACTTATTTTTATTTATACACGAACAAGGAAGTTCTCATTAAAGTACCAACGATTGAATACCCTTGCAAATGTTTAAATTTTGTCCTTATTCCTCTGAAGTTTCTTAAGTTTCCTTAAGATATATCGAAAAACTAAACACATTTCAGACAAATGCTCAGTTTGAGATTGTTTTAAGGGCAGCAGCTTTAAATAGACCAAGAATAATGCTGCCAGACTTAGCTGCCAAATAGATCTAGGTCCAAATCATGAACAAAGACCCAAACATTATGGAAATCTGATATGGAAATCGTGATTTGAGGGTGGGAAATGTTGTGCGTTTACAATAATGTATGTATGTATGTGTGTGTAAATGTGTGTGTATATGTGTGTGGGTGTGTGCTTGTATGTATGTGCGTATATATGCATGTATGTATGCATGTATGAATGCATGTAAATTGTCTTCTATATCAGTAGCAGACCAATTTGTCTTGTTGCGCGGCAAATTGATATAAGAAAACATTTTTATTAAAGCTGCCCTCCTCCTCGATTCTCAAAAATTTAAGTAAGGCTTGCCGGCTTCACCTATGAATTAGGCGCAGGCGGTTTCAACGCTGGAATGTGAGGAGCCGGAGGAGCATGGCGGCGGAGGAGCACCAAGGGGGCGGAGCTGGAGGCGTATGTTTGTAGGTATGAATGTAGGTATGTATGTAGGTATGTATGTAGGTATGTAGGTTTGTAGGTATGTATGAATGTATGTATGAATGTATGTATGTATGTATGTATGTATGTATGTATGTATGTATGTATGTATGTATGTATGTATGTATGTATGTATGTGTGTATGTATGTATGTATGTATGTATGTATGTATGTATGTATGTGTGTATGTATGTATGTATGTATGTGTGTATGTATGTATGTATGTATGTATGTATGTATGTATGTATGTGTGTGTGTGTGTGTGTATGTATGTATGTATGTATGTATGTATGTACATATATTAGTATTAATATCTGTACATATGTATTTGTGTGTATGCTCGCATTTCCACATGAATTTTGACTAAGAATAATGCTGCCAGGCCTTGCCCGTGGCAAGTTTAAAATTTGAAAATGAGTTTAAGGCCGATCGGATGTTAAACAAAAAAGTTTCATCCAAACGTTTTTTGTAATTTTCCCACACATACAAACTCACGAATCAAAGATCTTAGTTTGCACAGTGAATCGAACGACAAGTAAGTTTTATTATGGTTGCAGCCCTGCTAAAAATGTTAACATATAGTAATATCAATAACACGCTTACTTGTTGTTACGCCATTGTACTTTATATCCTTCATAATTTCACTTTTACACTCTCTCTCTCTCTCGCTGTCACCCGTTTTCCGTATGTGAATGCAGCTAAAATGCGCGCCAATTTGTTGTTGGTAAAAAAGCTTTGCAACGAAAATTTAATGCATTTTAAATTTTACCAAATGCACGAAAAACGTTTGAATTACTGATATAAAACACATTACAAACAAAACAAAAAACACATACACAGCTGCTATTTAATTATCATTCACAAAACATATAACACTTTTATACACACTCACGAGAATACGACCACTAACCAAACAACAAAATACTAAGCCAGCCTTTGCACTAATACAATAACAAAGCGTTTCCGCTCTCTAGCTCGCAATCAAAAGCAATGCCAAAAGCTATGCCGCGGCAATAGTAAAGCAAAGAAATCATTTTCCTATCTCTCTCTCTCTCTCCCTCTCTCTCTGTATGTGAATGCAGCTTAAGTGCGCGCCAATTTATTGCTGGTGAAAAAACTCTGCACCAAAAATTACATGCATATGTATTAACTTTTACCAAATGCACGGAAAATGGTTGAATTACTGATTTAAACACATTAACAAACAAAACATAAAAAGCACACACAAACGAACAAGCTAGAGGCGATTAACAGCCGCTAGCTAATTATGATTCGCAAAAAATAAAACAATCTTAGAAACACTCACGAGAATTCGACCGATCAACAAGCCAGATGCGCACAAACTGAATTTGCATACACATACATACACAGAGCGCGCGCCTTCGCTAAGCCAGCGTTTGCACTAATACAATAACAAAGCTGCGCTCACACAATACTCGCTTCTTGAACTCGCAAATAACGGAATAAAAAGCCCTCCCATCCAGCAACAATAGCTCTTACGGCTTGGGCGGGGCGTCAGTCAGTCAGAGATATCGAATATTGTTTGAGGTTTGATTATAGCCAATATATAACAAATTGAATTCTTTTGGTTTAGGATTATTAGAAAAAATCTAATATTTATTTAATTACTTTTGCATTGAGTATAAATATATACGCTCTTAATAATATAATGTTAAATAAATGTAAGGTACATGATAAATGCATATGATATAAATATCTCTATGACTAATTCTAAATGCAGCAGTATTTTCTAAATTGAAGCTTGTGATGTTTATTGAACCATCGCTCGGCCAGAATAACCTGTGTTGAACCCGGAGGTGAACTGATGTCTTCTTTGTTTTTTGTCGGTTTGCAAGCGTAATGCTATCATACAGCTCTGTGGAGAGATGCGAGAGGAGGGGGAATTATTATAAAGTTATCTAACAACTATGCCATTTCTAATTGCACTTACAATCGAGCAGCAGAACGTGATCATTAATACAAAAAACGAGCTAATGAGCAGGGCGCCACGGCACTGTTGCGTCAGATCGATTAGGAAGCCAACCTTTTTATCAACCTGTCCAGGCATTATAACGGTGTACTCGATGTTCTCTTTAAATCGCTTGAACTCAGAGACAGAAGATGTGTTATTCCCAGTGGCTGCTGGTCGTTGCATCATTGGAGTTGTGGTTGTAGATTCTATTTGTCGCCGCCTCCGACCATGACCCGAGGGCTCGTACAAATCCACACAGAAATCAGGTGTACAATCAGACATATCTATGCAGGCCTTGATCTGGGAGTGTATCCACAGTGTGGCCTTCTCCTTCATTGAGCTGAGCAGAAATGCCTCGAAGTCGAGGAAAACCTCATTGGGCCTGTCCCGATACTTGGCCGGCTGATGTGGTATTATGGTAGCCAATTCCCGATTACGACAGCCATTGTGTACCAAAGACACAGCGCCAGTTGCCAGTGGATTTTCTAAGCAGCAAAGTAATATTGTGCATTATAATACTTATGTTACATAAAGCTAATGTACTTCAGCATTTACCTGGATCTGGCGAGACAGTTACCTCCATCAGCTTGACATACTTCCAAACCGACTGGCTGATGCGTGCGCGCAATTGGAGCTTGGTGCCCAGAGGAACCGCCTGGTCCACTGTCTGATCATTGTCGGCCAGAAGTGGAGATGGATCATTCGATGAGCTAACTGGATTATTGGTGCCGCTGACACGTGCTATGGGTGGCGCCTCCTTGTAAAGTGCCACCTCGTATTCCAATCTGTTCGGCATCTCCTCAACTATGCCCGAGACACGAGCTCCATGGGGACTGCAAGGAAATATTATTTTAGTCGTGCTATAACTTTAACCTACATTGTTACACTGACAATGAACCAGCGAATCCCGCAGCCTTATTTTCTATAACTGTTGGCTCCGGCGGCTTGCACATGATGATTAACTCCTGATCCGACTGCATAACCACGCCGGGGAATTGTGGGAACCAAATGCGCACATGAACAAATCCCTAAGAAATCATAAATAAACGTCAATATTATTTTTATGAAGAGAACTACATACATTTCTTTTAAGTACGCCACAACGCGTAAAATCGTTTATTCTCAGATTATATGTCCGTTCATCCATGTCGCTGATGTCCTTCGAGATTAGGCAATGTGGATTTAGATCCTTGAGTCCACTTCGATCATCTGCAAACATGGGCACGCCCTTAAAACCAACTGGTCTTTTGAGTGTTGCAGTGATCAGATCTTCGGCCTCCGACCCGGTCGTAGAAAATGTGCATTGCACATCGGCGACTGATAAATTAGGAATTAAATAGATGCTTTGATTTTATGTGTTATTTGTTCTTACCTTCATAATCTTGCGCAATACAAAAACAGGGAAGAACCTATTAAATAAAAGTGTTGGAATGGTTATTCAAGCAGGTAAATACGTTAATGTCGGCTGTATCTGACTCCTGAATTCTCTGTTGAAAGCGAACGTGAATATATTTATATATATTCATCCGACTTTTAAGGCGGTGTTTCTAATGATTTTGAGGTTTCTTCTCTAAGTTTTTAAACCCAATAAGAGACATGCAACATTGTATATACCCTCTTTTCACTTTGTAAACAGAGTATAAAATTAGATCCGAAATACGTTATTGGGCATTGAATTATTTATGCACATTCGTATGTACTTACGAATAAAATATATATTTTGATGCAATGCATTGTTGATATATAGCTGATTGCCAAATATTATTGCATTTATTAAAGTGTGCAATACACGAAAACTGGACACAAGCGAATATTCAAAGCCCGCTTCAAAGCACTTCCAATCGGTTTGAAAGCAAATTGCAGAATGAAACTGGAGTAGACGATGGGTAGATGCAATTACCTTGATCTTGGCTGCGTGAATTCTAGTTCAATACAATTGCAAACATTTACGTTGATATGCATGTGTGTAACTCCACATGCAGCAGCAATAAAAAACTTCAAGTAAATGTGGCGCGCTTCTGCCAACCTCATATGTGAGTGTGCATATTGCACACAGTGCTGGCAAAAATATTAGCACCGCCTTAAAACATTGTCAGCGCTAAAGGTCTGCTAGAAAACGAATTACACATAAAAGCAATTCTATATAATCATATTATTGTAATACGTAAACGTGCACAAAATCATTTATTTATTTTATCTTTAATTATTTAGCCGATTTCTATAATCGATATTAACAACTGTCAACTGCTATCGCTGTAATATCGATAGTAGCTATCGATAGCGATAGTAGTGAAATTATTTGTATTGTTATAGGTCGCATCACATACGTATGTCATTTTGTTTCGTTTTTTTTTTCCTTCTGCTTACGAAAGACTTTCAACCTAGCAGACCGTATTGTTTGGAAATTGTTTGTTTAAGCTATGATTTTTACTGCCTAGGGAGCGACACATCTCGGCCTCATAAAAACAGCTGTTTTGCGGACATTTTGCGATTCAGTTTGATAAGAACAACCAACACCAGCGGCCATCATGTTGAAGAACGCCGGCAGTCGATTGTTTCGTGGTTTGCACGTAAGTCTAATGGTCTACAGAGCCAATGACAGCTGATATATATGTATATAATTTTTGTGGACTCGGCATTTTAGGCGGCATGCAGCACACAGGCGCCCCATGTGAGGGGCATTAATTTAATACCCATGGTAGTAGAGCAAACGGGACGTGGAGAACGCGCCTATGATATATTCTCTCGCCTTTTGAAAGAGCGAATCATTTGCCTAATGGGCAACATCACGGACGACATCAGTTCCACGGTGGTTGCTCAGCTATTGTTCCTGCAGTCGGAAAACGTAAATAAGCCCATCCATTTGTATATCAATTCGCCCGGTGGCGTGGTAACGGCTGGCCTTGCTATCTATGATACGATGCAATATGTTAAGCCACCAATAGCGACGTGGTGCGTTGGCCAAGCTTGCTCGATGGGCTCGCTACTGTTGGCAGCGGGAGCACCCGGTATGCGTTACTCGTTACCAAATGCTCGTATTATGATACACCAACCATCGGGAGGTGCCCAGGGTCAGGCCACAGATATACTAATACACGCGGAGGAGATCATCAAGATAAAGCGTCAACTTACCAATATATATGTTAAGCATGCAAAAAATAACTATGATGAGATGTGCGCACGTATGGAACGTGACCATTTCATGACCCCGGAAGAGGCCAAGACCCTAGGCATAATTGATCATGTGCTTGAGCATCCACCAGAAACAGTTGCAGACAATGGACCAACATCCGATGGCGGCCCAGCAACAGGCAAGCTCATCTCGTCTGATGCAACAGAAAAGAAGAGATCCAAACAGTCAAGCTAATTCATTGCATTTGTACGATTAGCGAGATATCTGGCTTTAAAATTATAAATTGTAAAATAGGAAGGATACACACAATTACCATAATTCAAATTTTTTAAATACAAATTCAGTTTTCATGAAAAACTTTATTTAAATGCTAATTAATTTCACACTGCGTCCATGCCAAACACATCTGCTGCCCTGTGCCATCGTGCCATATATTCGGATTTGTTTGGATGTTTGGCATGTGAGCAGTATTACAAATCGATTTTATTGCTTAGTTAAAAAAACTAATGGCTGTATCAGATAGACGATACGTTTGTGTTCACACATTCTTATTACATTATTATTAATAAAATTAAAATTCATAGAACAGCGCTATTTAACACAACTTAAGTCTGGTCCATGGCAACATCTGAATTGCCGGTAATGGAATCCTTCTGCACATAATCATAAATTTTACACAGTTCCGGTGTTTCTTTAATTGACTTTAAAAAGTCTAGTAACTGCTGATTTTTATCTACAAGCAACATAATTTAATTTTAGTCATATATATATATATATGAGTAAAACGTAAACACATTTTATTAGAGACTCACTTGCTTTGGGTATTTGCGAGAGAGCAGATACGGCTCGCAGGGCAGAACGTTTAAGTTCGTCTTGTTTCTCGTACTCCTGCTTAACCGAGTTGGCCTTTACCTTGTGGGTGCATGTGTCGCGTAGTTGTTGAACGAATTGATCCAGTCCTATTTATAGAAATCATATTAGAAAAATAATGATGGACAAAATGGTATTTAACACATACGCAGTAAAACCTTATCGGGACACAATACAGCCAGACGTGCTGTCATTAGGTACGTCAGCATTTTAATGTCATAATGATCACATAGGCCAGCCTGAACGTGATCCATAAACTGCATAACGTCTACACGGTCCAGACCCTGCTCAAGTAGTGTATACATGCATTCGAATGCCGCTTTTCGTATATCAAGTCCATCATCGACCGTGTGTTTAAATGGTCCCATTTCAACTTCACGTATAAGCTCACTTTTCACTTTTGTCTCGGAATATAGCCACGGTAAAAGTGTGGGCAGCAAGTCGCGCACCAAACTAGGTTTATTGTGCACAGCCGAATTAAATGCGACCAGAGCAACGCGACGCACCTGCGGCTCCGGATCACGCAGCGCGAATAAAAATTCACCGATGCTTTGCTTCAGCAGCAAATCAATGGGCTGCGGCTGATCGGAGATGGTAAATTTAACGGAGGACACAACAACGGTCCGCATCGTCGCGCTTTCAGAGCGCAGGGCTTGCTGCAATTGCGGCAACAGTTCTTCCGGATTGACGAGCACCAGTTTGCCCAGGCATTCCGCCACCACGTTGCGTGAACCTTCTTCCGAGCACTCGCAGTGCTTAAACAGTTGGGCCCATATCGAAGGCACCGATGGCAACAGCTGTGCCAGACCATTGGGCGTGACCGATAGCGATGAAATAACTTCCTTCAGTGAATGGAGCAGCAAATATTCTCGCTTGGGCTGTGCCTCAATTTCCTTCAAAATGAGCGGCAAATATGTCTGCAAACTCCCCACTGAGACAGCGCCGAGGGCATGCGAGGCCGCTGCCTTCACATCCTCGGACGTGGCACCAAAGCATTCAATGATTGTCTGCGGAAGCACTTGAATAGAGCTTAGATCAAAATGTCTGCCTATTTCGCCAATGGTTAGCAAGCAGAAGATTATCTGCGTATCCTTTTTGCCACGATTCTGCAGCTCGGCCATCAGATGAGCGGCTAATTCGGTCGCCACCTGTGGACACTGCTGGGTCAAAGCCGCAATGCATTTGGCCGACGAATGATATGCTTGCTTGTGCAGCTGCAGCTGTTCGTTTGGATTCCTTGCTGCCGGATCGCTGCCTTTCAAAACTGGCTCCATTAGCTTCGACACCAGAGAGTCATAGGTTAAGCCGGGCAGTTGCGCCTGTACCAGCGCCTGAAATAGGTCCAAAGTGCATTGCAAAGCGGTACCCTGAAAAAAAAATCACTTTTATTTAAATATCAATTAAAATCGAAATTAATTTTGGGCCCACCTGCAACAACGGCGACCGAACCAAAATTAACACAGATGGCAAAAACTTCTCATGTATGCCAACCAATGCCTGGGGCTGACGACGAGCTGTTGTACTTAGTAGGGTCAGCGAGTATTGAGCCACATGAAGATCGGAGTCAGAAATAAGTCCAGGTATTTCGATAATAGCCGACTGCAAGACACTTGGCTCAAAGTTCGAGGAATAGTTGATGACAATCTTATTGATCAGATCCAAAGAATGCAGCTTCAAAGCACGATGATTTTTGCGCAAGAATGTGCCCAGAGTTGGTAGAACGTCATGCAATATGGGCGAGAGGTCAATGCGTAAAGGTGATGCTGCAATCATGGTCAGTGCTTTAACGCTACTTAGGCGCGTGACTTCGTTTTTCAAGCGTTCCATAAAGATGGGCAGACAAACGTCCAGTTCACTCTTGAGCAGATCACCCATATTGGCAATGATTTGGCCCATGCAGGCAATGGCGCGTTCCTTCACCTCCTGATCGACATCGGTGACCTTTAGTTTCTGCAAGGTGCACGCATAAACCTGACCGACAAACGGCGTCACATCGAAGTCTGATTTGACAGCATTAACGCCCAACGGACGCACCACCTTGACGAGTTGCTGCAGCACCAACAATGCCTCGGTGGCAATCTTGTAAAACGGATCAAACACCGATGTCACCACCAGCGGCACCAAAAGCGGTATATGCGGATGGAAAACATGTGGCTGATGACCCTGAAGCAATGAGCAAAGAAAGCCGAGTGACTCAATTTTCATGTTGCTCGTCGAACTCTTGTCGTTCAGCGAATAGCTTATGCCGGGCACAATGCTTTCCAAATGTGGGCCCAGGGCGCCTGGTAGAGAGTTCAGAAGTTCGCGTAACAAAAGGAAACAGTCCTGACGCGTCTTCATCGATTTTTCACGCATCAGCGGCTGTATGGCTTTAATAATCTGCGGCAGCTGTTCAATTAGCAAAAGGGTTGGCCCAGATATTTGATCCATGGAGTCGGGATCGTGTGCAATATCATCTGCCGGACGTGTATTCTTCAGCAGTGCAACATATGCATGGAAAATGTCAGATTTAACATTCTCTTCGCGCTCCTTAAAGCGTGCTATTAATGCTGGACTCAGCGTACGATAGAATTCTTCAATTAATTCCTGACGAGTGGCAATTAACACCTCCAGGCATTTGGCAGCAGCACGTCGAACTTTCCAGCTCATATCGTCGTCATCACTATACTCTTCGCTGTCCACATATTCATCCTCCTCGGTGTCCATGGCAACGCCTGTATCGCCATCATCGGCCTCATAATTGTAGTTCGGATCATAAGTTACGTACTTGAGGCATAGTTCGAGTATCTAATTAGTATAACAATTGTTGGTTAAGGATTAAGATTAAGATTAACAACAAGTTGGTAGCCAACAGTAATAGCATATACATACCATAGGAATGTGTGGATGGATAGCGTCTGGGCAACGCAACACAAATGCCTCGCAGGCCTGCAGGCAGAATTCGCGCAGCTCATCATCATCACGCTGGCTATATTGTTTGAGCAGCAGCATTGAGCGATCAATGTGATTGCAGAGCCGATGTCCAGCTTGACGACTAGTTAAACAGAAAATAGAAATATTGAAGACAATGCGCCAATATCTATGCATAATTCAAGTACCAGATAGAAGCTAAGCATTGAATATAGGTACGCACAGCACCAGGATTCTGCGGATTTTCGAGTCCCTCGAGCAGGTGGTCAACGACGCCATTATAGGCATTGCTATTCGCCTGTATCAGAAGTACAGAGAGCGCTACAATCGTACGCTTGCGTACAGCCTGGCGAGGCGATGCCAACTGCGGCATCAGAGCTTTCAATATAGTGCTATGGAATGGGACCAGAAACTCGCCAAAGCGCGACAGCAGATCCGACAGTATGTCCAGTGATTCCAATTTAACCGAAACGTCCTCCTACAAATATTAATTCAATATCACTTTAAGATCGCTCATTTTAGGTGTTAGTCTCTTTGGCTTGCACCTTTTCAATGGCAATGCTTAGTTTGCCAGTTATACGCTGGCAGACATTGGGCGCCAACGAGTTGGAAGATTGGGGCAGCTCGGCAATTACGGTCTTGAGGCCGATGCTTGAGATGTCACGCAGCTGCTCGACATTGGACATCATGTTGCCACATAGCGAGTCCACAATTGTCTCCACTTGATTCTCCTTCACTTTATTGACTAACGGGCCCAAGCACTTCACAGCCAAATTCTGCACTTCACCGTTTTTGTCCTCAAGCAATTTAAGGACCATGCGAACCACCTTTTTTTCAGACTCATCGTCCAGTATAATGCTGTCCTTTTGCAGTTCAGTCATTAAATCATTTGTGGCCATGAATCGAAAGTCCTTGTCCGTGGATGTCATCTAAATAAAAGTAAATAATTCAATTTATAAATGCACCTTACCTTACACTTTTGTGCATATTCTCTACATACTTTTTCCAGCAAATTTGCGATTTGATGATATTGATGCGACGCCATGATCTATATATTTGGTTCAACGGTATGTATATAAATATATATGAAATTATGTACACGGTAGCCGATTATAAATTTTTGTGACCGCCTCACAAATTCTTTTTGTCTTAGACAAAAAAAAGGTCTACTCAATTTTTTTTTTCCGGCACAAAAATTTGCGTGTTGGAACTGGAAAATGCATAAGTAAAATGATAATATCGATATGAGACAGTTTCGTGTGCGATAGAATTATGTGCTATCGGCAATCTCTATAAACATTCGATAACAATGTTATCGAAACGAAATACTAACAGATCTGTTACCTAACAGCGCTAGTAAATGTAAACAGTCGCGATTTTTTAAGTGGTAGCGCGGCACAGAAAAACTTTATTGCAACATCGCAGTACAGATATATAAATAAACGTTGTTAATTCATAGTTTTAAGGAATCAAACTAAATATCAAACATTTTATATTTACACATAAAACCGTTCATAATATTTCCCAGCCAGAAGCCTTTATGAAATAGTAATCATAAGTTGAATAGTCAATTCGCTTCACAAAAACTAAATTAACATTTTTTTTTTAAAGAGAAACCTCGATATGCTCAACATTTTCTGCCAATTCAACTGCAGATTTATCGGCTTCCACAACTTGACCAACAATAAAAGCCTTCTGTGCTCCATTCGTTACTTTCTCAAACTCCTCGCAAAACTGTTCAGCTGCATTTCTTGGCAGGCAAATGAGAAGTCCGCCAGATGTCTCAACGGCTTTGCCTGCCGTTAACTTTGTGCTTTGTCCGACTAATTCGCCAAATTTAAGAACATTTTTAATAATGGGCAATTTGTTAATTTGAAACAAAAGCGGCTGCTTCTGGAATTCAACAAGGTTCTTGGCATGTCCCAGCAAACCAAAGCCGGTGACATCAGTTGCAGCATGCGCCTCGTATTTGTGCATAAGAAGTGCGGCTAAAAAATGAATTCAATTAACTTATTTTATCATTGATAAATCAACCGAATCATACCATTTCGGTTGAGGTATGTCATCGATTTTATGGCCATTTGAAATGTTTCCAATATGTCGTCGTCCGTAAAAGCAGCTAGCAGCCTTTCATATTTATCATCTTTCTCCTTCTGCCAAATGTGTGCAGCTGTCGCCAGCTGTGTTCCAAGCGGCTTGGTTAGCACCAATACATCTCCGGCCTTGCCATTTGAAGGTCTGAAGTTATTTAAGAATTCGTTAAATGTGCATTACATATTCTCTTGAAGAAACTACAACTTACAGTATGATGTCTTGTTTTCGACAAAGTGTTGTAGCTATGCCTCCCACAATGCACCAGGGATTGAGGATAACATTTTTGACGCTGACATTGCCACAACACCCGCTGCCACTTGTTGCCCTTTGGAAACCTTTCATTATTAATGGAACCACAATATCTCGCTGCTTCTCTGTCATGTTTGAGGGTGCACTAATGAGCATTTCGATTTTGTCAATGTCCGTTATTCCGACAGCGTATATGTCACTTAATACATTGGCCAGGGCAATGCGACCCATTGTTTCGGGGTCGTCAACCAGAGGATAAAAGAAATCAACCGTCTGTACTAGCGAATATTCCTTGTGCCGTGCTAAGGGTATAACCGCGCAATCCATTCCAGATCCTATATATTTCAAAATATTTTTTAATTCATTTTAATATTTACGCTTATTTATGTGCCGAGTTCAAGGTGTATTCGGATTGCAAAGGTCATATTTTTGCTAATCTCTTGTGTGCTTGTTTACATTTCTTAGCCTTCGAACATTTTGATAAGCAACACATAAATATAAAATTGTTATCTAGTAGTTTTCAGTGAGTGTTTAATATATATTTTATTTTTTAACACATATTAAGCTTACCAATAAAGTCGTCATCGTGTTGAGGTGCATTGTTAACTATTTCTGTTCCCCTGAGATATTGTTTAAGCTTCTCTTCGGGGACTTTGCAGCCTCACCCTCGAAGGGTGGAGAACATGGTTAGTCTAAAGTCGGCCTCTAGGCCATGATCTTCAGGTTGAAACATCGTCAAAATCCGCGCTAAAGATATAGCACATAAAATTATAACTATTTTCTCTTACACACAGCTGTTCAGTTGCGTGGGAAAAATAAATCGAACTACTCTGAGCAAGTGAACTAGTTCCTGCAGCTTTTATTTCAAATAGTATCCGATAGGTTTCACGATAATATAATATCGATTACTCGAAATGACCGTTGTTAAAGTTGAAATTAAAAAATGCCGAAAATGTAAAAACATATTTGACATTAAAGCGTAATTTCATATTATTATACCAAATTTATAGGTTTTTTTTATTTACAACCAATTACACAAGCCCCATATACTCCTACGCCAGAACAAAAGTATCACGCATTTGTCCATTTTTTGCGCTTTTATCTTGTTTATTTTCTCAAGCGAACAAAAAAAAACCACCCAAAACACCCTTAACAGGAAAAAGCGAAGGGCGATAAAGGACACTGACATTGTCGGCAAACAAAGTTTAATAAACGTTCCCCAATTAAATACTTTCCATGCACAACTTTTAAAACAATGAAAATAGACACGCCCATAAAACGAATATAAAATATATTTTATATACAATTGTTGGTCTTTAAAGTTTCTTTTTTATTTTTTTTTTTAACATTGACAAAAGTCGATAAAATTTGAACCAAAAATAAAATGTTTAAAAGTAAAAACGAATGTAATATTGTGTATAAGTGCACTGTGCGCCTACTTGATGATTCTGATGTCTTAGAGTGTGAATTTCAGGTGGGTTTTAAATGAACATAAATACGTGCTCAAGTGAATAAACGGCATTTTACATACGAAAAAGAAGTCTTGCCGCACCGATGTTTGTTGTAAATATATGCGTGTGTGTGTGTGTGTGTGTACGTGCGTGTGTGTGCGTGTGCGTGTTTGTAGATATGAGAATAAGGTGGAGTTCGTAAGGGCGTAACTTTCCTATAGCTATAAAAAAAACGCCAAACCCATTTGGAGCCAACACAAAAACTTAATAGCCTTTTTTATAAATTTAATCAAAATATTTGTCAAATATTTGTAAATGTGTCCTTCCAAATTCTAGCCATTCCATAAAGGCATTTACCTAGTCGACCATATATGTAGGCAATTAGATATTAAGGAAAAGGACTATTTTGGCTTACGTTATGTAGACACAGGCAAACAACGGGTAAATATATTAATTTTAAAAGACAGTCCTAGTTAAATATATGGTTTTTGGTTTTTAGCACTGGCTTGATTTGGCCAAATCCATATTGAAACAATGCAAAGGTAAATATTTGGAAATGATATTTGAAAACCAAACTGAAAATACATTTTTTTTTTCTGCACAGATATAGATCCTGTGCTGTTTTCCTTACGCGTCAAATTCTATCCAGCGGATCCATTTCGCCTTACCGGCAATGGACGCATCATGCTCTTCCAACAGCTGAAGAGAGATCTTCGTCACGGCCGGCTATACTGTTCCCTGGGCGAGGCAGCCGCTCTTGGGGCATTGATTGTGCAGGGTAAGGCCTCACTTTATGTATGAAAAAACATCGAAAATTATGAATTTATTTATATTTATAGAGGAACTTGGGGACTATGACGAAATGATGCATATCGGCGACTATGTGTCATCGCTGGATTTGGCTCTGCGCCAAACCGAGAATCTGGAAAAGAAGATCATTGATCTGCATAAAAAGCGAAAGCCCGGTCAGGATCCCTCCGTGGCAATGGATGAGTTTATGGGCATTGCCCGAGGCCTCGAAACGTACGGCATTGATCCCCATCCCGTCAAGGATCATCGCGGCTCCCTGCTGTACGTTGGCATCAATCATGCCGGCATCAGCACCTTCGTGGCCGGCAAGCGTTCCCAGCACTTTCGCTGGAATGAGGTGCACAAGATTAACTTCGAGGGCAAAATGTTTATTGCACATTTGAGCTTCACGGATGCCAGCCGAGAGCCCGTAAGTGCTTGCCCCAATCTGTACACTTCCATCTCAGCACATACACGTAAATGTTAATTGCAGAAAAAGCACACAATTGGCTTCAAGTGCCCCTCGGGACCCGCTTGCCGTTACCTGTGGAGGTGTGCGATCGAGCAAATGCTCTTCTTCACGTAAGTACAGGAGATATTTTTGGGCTCTTTCGTTTATGCGCATACATTCATTTTGCACAGCTTGCCAAATAGCCAGCATGCGGCTGTTGTTTCCGGCGGTGGCTTCTTCTCCTGGGGCACAAAGTTCCGTTATACCGGTAGAACTGAACGCGAGATTCTGACTGAAAGCATAAACGCATTACGCGAGCAAAAAATGACCAATTCAACGTCTAGCAAACGCAAGGCAAGCAGTGTGCCGGCCACGCCCTCCAGTCCACAGGGCGACTTGGCACAAATACGTGAGTAATATTGAAATCCTTAACTATATTTGAATTATGTCAAATTGCATTTGATTTACCAGGCTACAGCAGCTTGCCACGTTCAACAATGTCCGAGCCGTTGGGCTGTTCTATGGCACCGAGCATTCTCATCTATGGCGGCCATGGCCAGGACGTGGGCGTCAACGGCAGCCTGCAAATGCCCATCCTGGAGCCCGTTTGCGAGGAGGCGCGTCTGCGCTCCTCAAACATGGATAGACTTAATCATATGGGAACAGAACTATCCGGCTATGCATTCCGTGACTCCATTGAGCATTCGTCAACGGAAAGCGGACTTACGGCTAGTGGCTATGATGTGGCTGGGAAGCCGCGTGGCAATCACAACGACTCCAAGCAGCATCTTTATTATTCATCCAAACAGTACTATGCGCTGCCCAATCCCGCCTTAAATTCAAGCTCTTCCGTCGGTATCTCCAGCGGCAAACATATTGGCAAATACTCGCGCACACATTCAAATTCCAATGGCGGCAAGAGTTTGCGTAAATTTCATTTGTTGCACGCGTTTATACCATCCGTAATATTTGTTGTCATCGCAATGGCCGGCACTGCGGTCTTCATTATGGAATCGGAGCTGGAAATATTTGAACGTGTACGCAATTCTCCCGAAATGCTTAGTTTGCGTTATCAGTATTATCAGCCGCTAAAAGAATTTGTTATGGAAAAACTAGGCCGGAAAATGTAATTTTATTCAATTCCAAAGACTTCATATACGGATATGTGAGCTATAGTCATTTAAAGTTTTTAAAAAATGTTACAATTGCAATAACTCTGGCAAATAAATGTAAAAAATTTGATTCCAAACGTTTCTATAGATATTCCCAATCATTCATTCGAACGGAGATATGGAAGAGAGAGTTCTCCTTAAGCTCGGTAAGCTCGGTAATCAAGTAATTAGAGTCATCATAATTCACGTTTATAAAAACTGAACATTCTTTTAAAATCTCCTTCAGATATTACTCACTTTTTGAATTACACTATTCGATTTCTCTTTAAAAGTATCGATAAGACAGAAATCGATATTGTGCAGTCGCAATCAAAATACTTATTTACAGCGGTCACACGACAGTGTTGCCAACCATATTAGTGGCCCCCTTTTTTTTTACGGTAGGATGATAAAATCTGACAAGCAAACCATTAAGTTTGTTCCTTATCCAACACTTGCGACAAAGCTTATGTACGATCACACAGTGAAAAATTGCAAGCCGATATAATTGAACAGTGCGCATGCGCGGAGTCGGCAATGAAAATTACAGGTTTGTTTTCTTGTGCTCAACAAGTTAAACACTTGCAAACCCATTTATATATATTGTGCATACGTGTGTAACCGTTTCTTTTTTTAGCGATTGTTAGCTGACGTATAAGTGCAAACGCCATTTTATAATTATTAGATATATAAAGACAAATTGACATAAATGCAACATATAAAATGGCAAAATTAATATGCAACTAAAAGTGTTCGTCATAATACAAGAAACCATTTTTGCAATTGACAAAACTGTGTACATGCATTTGTAAGTATGTATGTATGTATGTAGGTGTGCGTGCGTGTCGTTTGTCCACAGCCATTTAACGGCTTACATATGTATGTATGCATATATACATATATTAATTATGGGTTTCAAGTGTGTATACTCCTTGTACCACTTGTAAAATATGCACATACAACCTGCAGACTCACATATGTGTACATCTGCAGCCATGCGTGCGTGTGTGTGTGTGTGTGTGCATGTGTGTGTGCGTTGTGCCTGTGTGAGGCGATTTCTAAAAGAGCATAAAACAGATGACTTAAGAAGCAAACTGGAATTGCCGATGATGAAATACCATCATGTTAATGTACTTTTACCAATGCGTAAAGTGTTCAATAAAAATGCATGTACACCGAACATAACTCAAGGAGAAAATCAAGAAAGTTCCAATTAAACGCACACAATTTTTTTGAAGCTCAACATTGGCATTTAATTGTTTCACTTTTATTATTTACTTTCAGTAACAGATTTATGAATAGCTCTGCTGATTTAGGATTGTCAATCCAAGTGTTTCGCTTTTACTTGTGATGATTTAAGCTGGAATCAATATAGATTCTCTAGCTCCAATCTTGTACAATATTCAACAAGTGGCAAGCATATAATGGTCTATCCCGAAGAACCTTTTTGGGCTTTGCCAATGGTATCCGGATTATACGAAGATAGAGATTATAGGGGTAAAAAGAAAACGTCATTTTTTAAATCTACCTTTTAATTTGATGTTTTGGAAATTTGCATTTTTTCTAGTTAATGTAGTGGAAGCTTTGCAGGAGTTTTGGCAAATGAAACAGACGCGCGGCGTCGAGTTGAAAAATGGAGCTCTTGTGATTTACGAATCGATTCCATCGAATAGCCAACCCTATGTTTGCTTCGTAACATTACCTGGCGGGAGTTGCTTTGGCAGTTTTCAGGTGGGATTTATTAAATACCATGTTATATATAATACTAATCGTTTGCCATTGACATTGCAGAATTGCCCAACTAAAGCGGAGGCCAGACGAAGTTCAGCTAAAATTGCCCTCATGAATTCGGTATTCAATGAACATCCATCTCGTCGCATAAGCGATGAGTTTATAGAAAAGGCTGTTCAGGATGCACGCGCCTCTTTCAAGGGAACACCACAAAATAATGAACTACCAGAATCAGGAATCGGCGCATTTAGGTAAGTAGCAGACCGTCTTTTTTTTATATATAACATAAGTCTAAACGTAACTCTGTATCTAGATTCATGCTTGAAGCAAATAAGGGGCGAACAATGTTGGAATTTCAAGAATTGATGACCGTCTTTCAACTACTACATTGGAATGGATCCTTAAAGGCAATGCGCGAGCGCCAGTGCTCCAGGCAGGAGGTGGTCGCACATTATTCAAACCGTAGTCTGGATGATGAGATGCGTGCCCAAATGGCACTCGACTGGATAGCACGTGAGCAGGAGAATCCAGGAGTGCTGCGAAGAGAACTGGTCTTGGCTGAACGCGAGCTAGAGACGGCACGCATGGCAGGACGAGAGCTGCGTTTTCCCAAGGAGAAAAAGGACATATTAATGATAGCACATAATCAACTGGGTGGCAGCAATTTGGGTGCAGCATCCATTGAAAACTGAAAACAAGTGAAAGGAGCTAATAATAAAGGGGATACAATAAGGTATATATGGAGAACAATCCGTTCTTAGTCTTGGCATCATTAAAGCATCATATCTCTATATATATACATACATTCAGCAAGTAATCTTCGCAAGAACCCGCATAACACAAACAACAGTTTATTTTATTGGCAAAACCACATGATCTCGAGTTCTGTTAAATCCGTTAAAGCTCATTTAAAACTAATTACCAGAAAAATGTGAGAATAATAATCAGTTACTGACAGCCCGACAAATTAATATTATGAAAAGATACAAATTATCATAAAAGATAAAGGAAACTCGTTTAAAAACTGACAAGTGCAAAATACTTTCGGAATGAAAAATTGTGATTTAAATACTGAATTTACGGAATTATTTTGAGACTTAACTTAAATAGTATAGTTAAATTTATTGTGTGTGTATATGCATGTGTATTTATATATCAAACATTGTCTCAGCGCCAAGCGCAACTCATTTGAGGCATATTACCATTTAGATAAATTTTTAACTAACTTCATCAATCCCTAATAAAATGTACTAATTTGGCAATTCAGTTATTTTATTTGTGAACTTTTGAACAAAATTATGTTAAACTAGTGCAAAAAATGAATTGTATTAATACATATGTCGATTGCCTAATAACGAAATAAAACCAAGAAAATATGTCTGTCTGCCTTTCTATATATGTGCACTTACGATCTTTTCTATAAAAAAATACTAAAAACTTTCAAGAGCAAGCAAAAAAGTCATATACTTTCATTCAGCAAACAATTAACAAAAATGCTGATGCATTTGCTTTTCAATCTCTTGCGATTTGGCGGGCATGCATCAATTTCTAGTTTCAAATGTATTACGAATGGTTTAATACAAAATACTGAATGTTTTGCATGTAAAAATACTGTTATGCTGTTGCGAAAAATACTGTTTTAATACCACACTACGAATGTGCAACAAAAAACAAAACCGAATTCTAGTTAGATTCCAATTAGATCCGGCGTAATCGCCATTTAACCGTTGCTATCTCCAGACACAGCGCCAGTAAAGCGAGTAATGCACCACCTTAAAACGCGGTCATGAATTAAATATTAAAAAAAGAAAAAAACAACAACAATTTCTTACATAGCAAGGTGAGAAATGCTGAGGAAACACCTGACATGGTCACCGGGTAGACGGTGTACAACGACTGACATGCTGGCTTTTTCATTTGACGCTGTCGAAGAATTCTCTCAACTAAACCAACTTCGCGTGCATTGCACATTCTAAATTGCAATGCAAATTAAATGAAATAATATATATCATTATAATTATGTACTTACGCTGTTTTGAAGAGCTCCGTATATTGACTATTTTTATGCACAATCCAATTCATAATCTCCACTTCCATAAGACCGGATACCTCGCGCAAATCGCAGATTTCATTAGCGTCAAACAATTCTGCTATTATCGGATAGGCGTCAACTACCTCGCAGTGAAATGCGAAACCGCCACTCTTGAGATATGGAATCGCTTCCTCTATGTGGCCGTACACACCCATTTCATTGGCACCTCTAGATGTGGACAATTTTTTGCTTATTAACCGGGTCACAACCGGGTTTGAACTTTCCTATTTTTGAAACATATTTTAAGAGGTGAACCTTTTTACTTGATTGTCTCGACTTACTCTAAATAAAACTTTATAGTATCCAATATCTTCAAATGATAGTTTGAGAGGGCTAGATGTTATTTCATCAACCGTAGCCGGACCTTGATCCGAAGAGCTGAGCAATCCACCAACGACAGATGACGTGTAATAGTTGTACATTACCACGGAGAATAGATAAACTGTTACCACAATAGAACGAGACGGTAAGTCCTTGGGAATAGGTTCCATTCCCTGTTGACAGACGGCACCAAAAGTATGTAGAATACGTTCTGTCCAGTTGCTTTGCGATTTGGGATCTGGACGTGTCATTATATTTTCAGCTGTCAAATTTGTGGCCTTCCGCCTCAGTCTAGCTACCCACAATATATTTCTTATATTCAAATTTCTTCGTTTCAACTGTTTCTCTGCTTTGGTATGCCATCTGTTGCTCAGGTACTCGAGGAGCAACCAAATGACGGTAATCCCTATTAAGGTGCCCAACGTGAAGAGCCACACCTGTCTGCTAAAGGGTGCTAAAAAATTACCGCTTTTTCCGTGTGTATCCAAGTCGGGCGTAAAGCGAAACAAAAACGCTGTCTCAAACTTCCAGCTCTGGTGTATAGTGTCGAACTCAGCAAAGCGATTTATACGATTGAATGCGCCGGAAGCTGCAATGTCTGCCTCGTTGCGCATAATTATGCCCAGCAATCCCAGTCGAAAAGTTGTGTTGCCCAATCTACCAGCCCAACCCCGGGAGTTGCGAAACTTGACGGTAAAATTAAAACGATCTCTGAGCAGGCATAACAGCTCGTAATGATACTTGATGAATGCTGCTACACCAGGATCCTTTGTGGGTCGTGAGAGTACTGCTTCAATTTGTTCATTTGTCAGTATATTCTCTTGATCAATCTAAAAAATTTAATAAACGGTTTGTATAAGTTGAAATTAAATTTTATTTTACACAGCATTTTTGCTTACCACACTTGCACCCCTTAAAGTCAATCCATTGAATTGACTGCGATATTTTATGCTTTGCAGCTCGAATACGTCTTTAATTATAAACAATTGTTTTTTATCATTTGATAGTTTTGCTATCAAATGTATTTCCAAGGCTGATTTCAGTTGACGGCCCTTTGAATGTATGTCCCAAAGATAATAGGCATCCGTTGTCTTATTGACATAGGTCATTTGCGCATTCGGTCCAACGTAATCTAGCTCGAGTGGGAGCAACTCGTCAATACTTCTATCTATGCCCAACAGCAGCCACTGATATGTTTTGTTGAAGTATCTATTGGCAGAAGCCTCCTTGAGCAGCCTAGATGAACCTTCGCAATTGGTGTCCACAATCACAGTCGTTCGAGCATAATTTTTTCTTGTTAAAATTGATTTAAGCAAATATGAGCTATTTATGTGGACCGGTTGAACAAATTGATTGGATTCCATGAGTGCTAGAGCATTCGAATAAAGATCTAAAAATGAAAATATTATGCTAAATTAATAATTGAAAATTTGTCAATACAAAAGTAAATTGCATACCTTCTTCAGAACAGGCAAATATAATGCTTTCCCTAGTTTTAACCAATCGCGTCGTGAACTCCGTTAAAACAGAAGTTTCCATTGGGGAACTTTGTCCCAAAAACACACATGCTAAGGTTAACACTAAAGCCAGCACGCTCAAACACATTGCATATAGTTATCTTTGTAATCTGTGATATTTAAGCAAACACGCTTTCTTTTATAGCTTAGTGCACTAGTTGGTTGATTGACAGCTCAAATTGAAGCAAGCACTTACAAATGCAAATTGAAAAATATACGCGTAATTGTGCGTAAGGAGCCAATTAAATTATCAATCAAACAAAATCTGCAGAAATACATTTTTAGTTACAGTTAAAGGATCCGGCTCAATTCTATATGCTATTAAATTAGATTAATAGTTTTTTAAGGTATTCTATACTTATCATTATAGTGACTGCTATTATTTACAATTGGCTTTCTTTTGCATTTAAAATTTTATTCAAGCAATCACTATACCACTTGCAACTGTATTTGCTTTTGCATTAACGAGTCAATGGGATTTTCATAACGAATCAGCTTATTTAGCAAAAATGTACCATCCTGATGGTAATCGGCATCTACAACAAAGACTTCCACAACTTTTGTCATTAGGAACTGCTCGTTTTTCAGTGTGTCTACTATAAGTAATGGGGATACCTTAATAAGCCCCAATTTAGATGGACAAATGGTTAGTGGAAATTCTGCAAACTGGCCCGGCTGCAATACATCCAATACAAAATTAGCCGAGCCAGTATAGGGACAGTCGGCAAACGCTTTAGTTTCGAGAGTTATATGCAGCTTCATGGCGTGCTCGGCTGTATTGGTTACCCTGCATTGGAAGGTAAATATGGTGCCGATTTTGACAATATTCTCGGCATCGATTACTTCTAAGCGTAGGTCCTTGTATTCAAAGGGCTGAAAGTGATTAAAAACCTATATAAATCTAATTTGTATGGATACATTTTTCTGAGTACCTACCAATCTCTGCAATTGGCTTGTCTGCAATCTGCCTTTCTCCCCGAAATTCGATCTCCAAACAATGTCCAGCTTACCCACATTATTTGCTTCGCGAAGTGTTTTGATGTGCTTCGCAACTTCGGGTTTTGGCTGGAATTTTAAAAATAATTAATCTTTTGATTAAGAGTTTATGCGACCATTGGATCCACCTTTATGCAGTACAGAAATTGACAGCTGTTATTTGGCTGCAGCATATTTTTGGACGTGAATACCGACTCTCCGTTGGGTAGAGTATTCAAGGAAGTCACAGTGTATTGCTCGGAACTGTCCAATTCAACTTTTTCCAGACAAAATGGCCCGGTGGTCACGTTTTGAATTTGCGCCTCTAGATATATTTCATCCATTTCGGCATTATAAAACTTAGTTTTCACATCCAGTGGCTTAAGCACTTGGAATTTGAAGAACTTTCTTAGCGATTGTGCGAAGCCAGCGGGACTAGTATAATTCACCTCACACACCAATCTAATAGATTTTTTCAGTTAATTATTGATAATATTGATTGAAATAGGCAAATGTTACGCACATATGAGTTCCAATCTCCTTTACTTCATATCGAATGACATCATCGAGCGTCTCATCGGCTGTTAGGACCACTGAAGATTTCTTGTTTTCATGCATTAGCAAATTTATTCGCGACGTGTTTGACTGCAGATCGACCTTTACAGAAACGCCTTCAACGGGATGAGACGTGCAATTGTGTACACAAATGTAGCTGGAAAATGTTTCGCCTAGATATATATTTCCAAATGATTGGGGTAGCAGCATAGTTTGGCCAGCTCCAAGGGCTTCGGCACAAGTTCTCGCTATGCCATCGAACTCAACCAGTCGGTTAAAACTCTGTGGCAAATCCTTCGGCTCACAGGTAACAATTGGCCCCAGTCCTACTAACGTGGGACGGGTCAGTCGCATAACTGTAATAATACTCTTGAATCAAAGAATTCTGTAGACTGCAGACTGCAGGTTTGCCTACCCTTTAAAGCCAATAAATGAGTTTCCGTGTCAGCAGCATTCATTTTGTTCAAGTATCAGGTGAAACGCATATAAAATAAAACACAAATATCTAAGTTATCGATGGTTGTTTATTAGTGATGACAGCAAGGTGACGATATATATCGTTAATATCATAAAAACCTCGACGATTATTATCTTGAATCCCTTCATTATTATTTAAACGAATTCCAATTATCGGCTTACTACATGCATTTTCATTAAATAAGTAGCTTAAGTTTAATTTACATATATTACGGCAAACAAATTCAACCACCCTCTAGCTCTCCAGCGAAACCATGTCACGACTAATAAAGAACGCAGAGACCAGCGCTGCGGTTTGGGCAGTCTCAGTGCAGCCTTTTGTTAATCTTTCTTCGACCTGTGCCATCTTGACAATTAATTTATTCATTACCGACATGGGCAATTCAACTGTAGGCAAAGGGCAACAATGAATTATACAAAGAAAAGAAGACTGTAACTTATACTCACGTCTCATAATAAACAAATGCAGTTCAGTGACAATGTCCTCCAGGGCAAGTCCGCGCTTACTCTTGGCTTCCTCAATAGCTGATTAAAAATGAATTTGTAAGACTAAGGTGCATTCTTTTCCCATGAGCTGAGTACTTACTATCAAATGCTGAATCAAAGGTCGCTGCCGAGAGCAATGTTTGCAGCATATGTTCAATTTCACTTCTAAGCGGATAACCCACACACATATAAACATTATCCTCGTTGACTATGTCAAAAGCCATGGAGGTACTCTGCAGCACATTTAACACCTTTCGCATATCACCTTTGGCCAGCGTCAGTAATGCGTTCTTGCCATCATCCGTAACGTTGACACTTAAAAGGCAAACAGTACAAATGTTAAGCTTAAGACGACACTAATTTAAAATTTGCATTGACAACTTACTTTTCCTCCTGTATAACCTTATTAAGACGCGGCAGCATCTGCTCGGGTGAGAGCGGTGCGAACCGGAAGCGTGTGCAACGCGATTGTAGAGCCGGTATTATTTTGCTCAGGTAATTGCAAATGACGCAAAAGCGAACATTTTCGGTGTATTTCTCAATGATGCGGCGCAGTGCATTCTGCGCGTCGTTGGTCATGGCATCTGCCTCATCCAGAATGATTAGCTTAAACGTGCCACAGAAAATGGTGCGTGTCGAGGCAAAGTTAAGTATCTGGCCGCGAACGATGCCAATGCCACGATCGTCGGAAGCATTTAACTCCAATACCATAGACTTAAAGTGTGCCGGCGAGTAGAGTTGACGTGCACAGGCAAGGATGGTACTCGTCTTGCCCGTGCCAGGTGGCCCATAAAAGAGCAAGTGAGGCAGCTGCTTCTGATTAATGAAACGATTGACTAAAATGTATAAAAAATGTGAGCTGCACAATTCGGTCTGCCACAATTAAAGCATGCACTTACTAGTCGATATTATTTCCTCATGGGATATCAAGTCATCCAAGCAGTTGGGACGATATTTTTCAACCCATGGCATACGCGCGACCGCACCATTGCTTTCGGACATCTTAATTGTACTTTCCACTAAATTGTATACTGGAAAAATATTTACGCATTCGCGCCGTTTTCTAAGCGACCGAGTCCTATCGAAAAATATATCGATAACTCGCGTGTTAAGTCATCGTTTCCACTTTGACTTTGAAAGCGATGTTCTTACGATGTTTTCGACATCTTCTTTACTGTTCTAGAAACTAATTAAAAACGTTTCAATGATTTGTTTTAATTTATTCCAATTAGCTTTTGTAGCATTATTTTATTTGATGTCATCAATATATGATGTTTTCAACCGAACATATTTAATAAATAGAGAGAAATACTTCTTGACCTTTTATATTTAACTGCTTCTAACAGCTATTTAATTACAATATATATATATTTTTTGTGTTGTTTATGTTTATAATTACAAAAAACAACAAATTAATAATCTAAAGACCATTCATTGTCGGCAATAAATGAGTCAACTACCTCCTTCATTGAAAAGTTTGGTATTAACTGGTCTTGCGTGAGTTTGACTCGTGTAACAGGATCAAAATGGCCAACACGCTGCAAATGCTCCTCAATGTCCTTCCGCTCATAGGTGATACCAGATGGGGTGATCACAGGGTCTGTTAAAATCTCGAAACTTATTTTTCCGCATAGGAAATCCGGCACATCACGTTTCTGTAAATCAAATTTGATGCATATAAATATAGTTTGCACTTATAACTTAACTCCATAACTTACCCTTCGGCGTTCATCCACTTTTGCGAATATGTTGTTAAGCTCTTGGATGTGATCATCCTATAGAAAAAATTTATATAAATAACAAAGAGGCGTCAAATTACACTGTTTACGAATTCTTAACTCAATAGCGTGGTCCAATTTAGAATACACAATATTATAGAATTCATTGATTATTGATTCATTATTATTGAACACGCGTATAGAAATATTGATATTTCAATTGAGCTTAGTTATGCGAGCTCCTCTCGTAAACTTACACATTCTTGTTCAATTTCCTGCTGTTTATCTTTTAGGTGTTCCTCATTCAAGTTTTCATTCAACTTGAGACTGGCAAGACGGTTTTCCATATCATCTTTGATCAAGCTGACAATACATAAAGAAATAAAGATCAAATTTTGAGCAATTTTCAAGTGAGACTTGAGTAGGTGTATGCGATTACCGATTCAAATAACTCTGCAGCTCTATTTCTTGGTGTATTCGTTTTTCCTCTAGAACGTTCCAACGCTTTTTGCGTGCCAGTCTCAACTGCAGTGTTATATCATCTCCGAAGTTCTGTTTTTGCTCCTTTGACAAATCATAGGCTTAAAATAAAGGACCATTAGAGCTCCAAGGGGATTTCCAACAATAAACATGTCTACCTCGTTGAAGATGCTTTATTGCTTCATCATAATTATCTATCTCCATAAGGCCCTGTCCCAAGAAAAAATGTCCTTTTAGCAAATTTCCATCTATATCCAAAGCTCGCCGGCAATCCTGACAGCATAGCTCCCAACGCTTCAGCTTCAGATTGCAAAGGGCACGGTTTGTAAAATAGGTTGCATTTGTGGGATTTTTAATCTATATAAATGTAATACATATGATTCACATATAAGTTTCAAGTTTAAAAATCACTTACAATGGCCTTGGAGTAACATATAATCGCATCCTCATATTTGCGAGCTGCAAATAAACAATTGCCCTGTTCCTTCAATTGCAGGTCAGATAAATTTGTTGTTGAATAAATATGTTTGCTCGTCATGCTGGGAATAGTTTTGCTTTCTTAATCGTATTATATGTCTGAGAAAATTATTTATGTAGGCATAGAAATTGTCAAAAACAGCTGACACGAGTATCCTGAGCAATAGAAGCACTACAGAATTTGCGTATCATTTAATCCGTATTCCGATGCACCAAAAATAAAAGGGCCTCTCTTTTGTTTTTCTTCAACATCAAATACATATATGTATGTGTGTGTGTATGTAAGTAATTTTCGAAATCTGTTTAACACTACTATTTATCGATAGTCGCACATTATTGAGTGTGTAAGAAGTTCGATATTAATTGTGCCGCTTTTGGAATAAGTTAGTTATGCTATGTGATAAGGAAAAATAAAATGTTTCTACAGCAGTCTGACTTTTAGTTTCAAAAATAGTCTTGTAAATGAAAAATTGTGTTCAGTTTGAAAGCTGAGCTCGAAGCATCTTATCTGTTTTTTTGCAACTTCATTTGTTTTGCTCTTTTAAAAATAGTATAAGTGCTCAAAAGCGGTTTTAAAATAATATCGGAAAGCTCATATATCTCTTTTCTGCTGATTACCGATAAGTGTTAATATCAGCTGTTTTCTAATGTAATCTCTGTAATCAGCTTAAAAATTTCGAAATTGTTTTGGGGCAACTCTTCGTTTCTTGTCAAAAGCGGCGATAAGAGTTTTATTATAATTTTCCCATTTTTTAATATATGTTAGGATTTTTTTTTCAACACTATAGTTCACCGTAAGTATTTCGACAACCTGTTAAAAACATGTTACCACCATGTTAACTTAACAGATAAACGAAGAAGAAGAAGCGAATTTTTTGTCAGTCTAAATTAGTTTTTTGCGTTTGCAAATAGAAAAAACGTAAAAGATTAAAAAATAGTTGAGCATAAAAACGATAAACAAATATCAAATGGCTTCAACTTCAAGGTAAATAATATAATTAATATCCATTGTGAGTCATTTTAATAAGCATCATGGCAATTCACTAGACTCGAAAACAATAAGGTGTGCTGCTATGCACACCCCGAGTCTCCATTAATTGAGGATTATCGAGCTGGTGACATGATATGCTCAGAGTGTGGCTTGGTTGTTGGAGACCGCGTTATTGATGTGGGCTCCGAGTGGCGCACATTCAGCAACGAGAAAAGTGGTGTAGATCCCAGTCGTGTTGGCGGTCCAGAGAATCCCCTACTAAGTGGCGGTGATTTATCCACAATTATTGGTCCTGGCACTGGCTCAGCTTCATTTGATGCATTCGGTGCACCAAAATACCAAAACAGACGCACTATGAGCAGTTCAGATCGTTCGCTAATCTCCGCATTCAAAGAAATTTCATCAATGGCCGACCGCATCAATTTACCCAAAACCATTGTCGACCGCGCAAATAACTTGTTCAAGCAGGTGAGCAGAACAAGTATTAAGTTTGATTACTTCTATAGCCCGATTTGATTTCCAGGTGCATGATGGTAAAAATCTAAAAGGACGCTCAAATGATGCCAAAGCATCCGCTTGCTTGTATATAGCCTGCCGCCAAGAAGGCGTTCCACGCACATTCAAGGAAATCTGTGCAGTTAGTAAGATTAGCAAGAAAGAAATTGGCAGATGCTTTAAGCTAACGTTAAAAGCACTTGAGACAAGTGTTGATTTAATTACCACTGCCGATTTTATGTGCCGTTTTTGCGCAAATTTGGGTAAGTTGATCGTTTAAAGGATGTTTTAGATTCGACATCATTTTCTTATATATATTTTTTGCAGATTTGCCGAATATGGTGCAGCGAGCTGCTACACACATTGCAAAAAAAGCTGTGGAAATGGACATTGTACCTGGTCGATCGCCAATCTCTGTGGCAGCCGCCGCAATTTATATGGCATCGCAAGCATCTGAGCATAAGCGCAGCCAAAAGGAAATTGGTGATATTGCTGGAGTAGCTGATGTGACCATAAGACAATCATATAAGCTAATGTATCCGCATGCAGCAAAACTATTTCCAGAGGATTTCAAGTTTACAACACCAATTGATCAGCTGCCGCAAATGTAAAATATCCTGCAACAAAGAATATCGATGCTCAATCATCATTTATACCTTCAGAAACTAAGTTTGCAAAATTAGCAACATGGATATACATAAATATGTGTGTAGGGCATGCCTAGTTTTAAGGCAGAATTGACCATACTTTAATCACAAGAAAAATACGATTTTATTCAAATTAAAACGCCTTAAAATGCAAATGAACTCGCCTTGTTAAAATGCAGCACGAAGCTTGCACCAATGTAATTAAGATCAGAGAATCAATATATATATATATAGGGAATGACATACACGTTTGCTCAGTGCACTGTAAGAAAATAAATGCTCATGTTGCTGCTTTAAATAGTTACATTTACTATCATATTCAAAATTTAGCTTGTAACTTCTTAATTTATCTTTGAGGAAGTAAACATTTATTCAGCATAGGCATATATAATATAGTATATTTAGAAGCACTCGCTTAAAAGCTTTCATTATAACACATAATTGTAATATAGTATAAATAAGTAAGAGTAACTCGATATACAACAGTAGAAGCCACATAAATTAATCAATACCCAAAGAGCACTTCTCGTTATCCGTATGCCCCACACATTCCAAGGCAGGTCGATGCTCCGAATCCCACATGCCGGGACCACAGCGCTTGCACAGACCACTCAATGTGCACGGAATCTTTGGCAACTGTCGATACTGATATAGCAAGCCGCGTGCTTTACGCAAAATCAGTTGGCCATCCATGTACATGGCCAGTGAGCTGAAGTGCAGCAGCATCTCGTCGGCACGCAAGTTCTGAGCAATGACATCATCCGCATAGACAGCTATTATGGCCAGGCAGAGGAACAAATGAAAGTAGTCTGTGAGATAGTTTGACCAGCAAGCCTCCCACATGCGTATGACCACGGCCTCGGTGAATTCCCGTTTAAAGCATAGCAAAAGCCAACGATGGCAGAACAGTAGCTCCATAGCTTCGTTGTGTCGTTCCAAATGCTCGTAAAAACGCGGCAACATGAGTCTTATCAACTCACGCAGGTAGCTCAAATTGTGGTCCACATCGTTATCCGTGGGCGTACAAACAAAAAACGCACGTTGCATTAAGCCCACAAAACACCAGAAGGTTTCCGATTCGTTTTGCACTTCACACAATACGGGTGCCAGTAGATCACTCATTCCCTGAAAATATGACGATAAAAGGGAGCAAGAAAGGTAAATCACGAGATCTAGCATGATCTCATGAGCTTAAGAGCTTACCTGCGAGTAGGATATGCTCGTGTTGTAAATGGCAAAGTTTAGCAAAATGTTTTTCATCATCTCGGTGTTGGGATTGTCTTCACCACAGAAAAAGGGATTTGTACGATCGGTGCGAACAACGTCCTTCTCGACAACGCACTGCACAGTCCTCCAGAATTGCACTTGCTGTTCCGGCGACATGGAGTACAAACGCTTACGTGTTATTTCATCGTACTCCTGCCTCTTGATGTCCATCAGCACGGCCCTGTCCTCGAATGTTGATGAGAACGAATAGCATTTCAAGATGAAAGGCCAAACGGTTTTGCGCAGACTCTTTTCCAGGCCACCGAAGAAGACGCACTTGCGCAGCAATAAATCATCATCGATTTGGCCCTTTTCGTTTAACAACGTGCCATAGAAGAAGTTTGTGGTGATTCTTTTAACATTGCCCTCATCGGGATGCATCTCTGACTGTTTGACTTCGGGGCGACAGACCATAAAGTGTCGATATGGCAAGTTCATCTTCTCCTGGCCAGGAGCTAAGGTAATATTGTGTAGGAAACAGTGCCACTGGTGCAGCACTTGAGCCAAGTGATCCAAGCCGCCGTAATGGAAATGTAGTATCTTGTATTGTGATTCGCGCGAAGCTATCACCAGCTGACCGGACGTGCACTTATCATCGTTGAAGAAGAGACGCAAGGAGCGCATTTGGCTAAGATCGACGGAAAAGCGACGTCCTCGGATTACTGCTTTACGGCGCACAGTCGGCGTGGCGTTGGCGCTCTCCGGGAACACCAGGTTATGCTTGAAGGCCAACAGCTCGGGCGTCATCCAGTTTGGGTTATTATCATCGGACGCCGATCCATCCGAGTTTAGCTGATGCGTAGGCTGATTTGCTCGGCCAACTACAGCCGCGTTGCTGCCCTCGCTGTCGGGCGAGCCAATAATACAATTGTACGATTGAGAGATGTTGCTGTTCTCGATCTGTGGATTGGAAATGGTTATGTTAACGGATGTAATGGGGTTCTTTTTGAGCAGAGCAGCCAAGTCGCCAATGGATGCAGTTTGTCCGCCCAGCAGCGGCTGCAACTCGTTCTTTAATTCCTGCATTTCAGCCGCGTTCTCCTCTTCGGCTCGCGTGCCCATTTCATGTTCCGTCTCATCGATGAGCCGGGGCGCGGGCACCGCCACCTGGGATGTGGGCGAGAAATGTCCATTAGTTGGTAGCATATCATTATTCCGATTGTGTATAGCCTCGCCGTCGGTGGTTGTCGAATTGCACTTGCAGAGTGAGGTGTTCGGTATCCATGTGAGAAGGAGGGTTGGTCTTTTGGCGCTGTTATACTGATCTATGAATGTTTTCGTGGTGCATGTCAAGTAGCCGGGATAGTGTAGGATATCTGATTCCTGGCGAGCCACAGTCGGTGGATGAATACAAACATTGTTCTTGCAAAAAAGTATTTCGTTGTCTTCGTAAGCGATATCGATTTTTTCATCAGACCTCTCCTCGCCGAGTATAAAGTTGGATGCCTTTTTGATAATATTTCCAATTGGCATTTTTGATTGAATTTTGTTCCGTTAAGGCAAACCGTTATCCCAATTGCAGCCTTTTTCTTTCGTTTAATAGAATTCTACGAATGTGTGCAGCAAAGTAGATGAGTCTTTCGGGAAGCTAACGCGCCTTATTATTTTGATTTTCGAACGCTTCTCACATAAAATAATAACAAGGAGTGACCATCCTGTTGATAGGCTCATCAGAATTGATTTTTAGTTCTGCTTACGTTTTCCGTTTTAATTTTCAACTTGGAATGTTTATAAGGTGGCTGTGAAGTAAGGAGTTGGTTACCGACTCACGGTATTAAAAATTTGAATGCAATAGTATCACAAGTAGTTGACATAACTATCGGATGGTCAAATAACCGATAATTTTTTAATTCTGCAGAAAAAAAATTTCACTTAACAGAATAACCGTTTAATGTAGTTGGGCTCAGCATTTCGGATAAAATACGTTTTTTTTTTTTGAGATTCATGCATTAGGTTAAACAAATTTATCGAGTGGGCAGAAAAATCGATAATTTGGCATCTCTTATTGGACAAGTGTGACCTCTTTAATTATTTAATTAAAAGAATTACCATTTTTTTGTAGTAGGGGTCACACTGATCTTAATTTTTGGATAAAATAAGTTTATTTGTGATTCATTCATTCAGTTAAACAAATTAACAATCAGCGGACAACACTGAACGCTTATCTGTGCTATTCAATTGATTCACACGGATACACACAATACCAACATAAGTATTTTCCATAGATCATAACTCTCGCTCTCAGTGAAAGAATGGCAGCCGAGATAAAACCAGCGCAGCGCAGCAACAACGATCGCTTTTTGTCAACCAAAAAGCCGGAGTTACTCAGTAAATTAGAGGGAAGCGGGGACGATGTAAACGCGGCTATTTTAATACCAGGCGAAAACGGAGTAATTAGCGTTTCTGACGACAAGTGCGTAAACAACCCATAATAAACATAAGCTTTACTCAAGCAAAATATGTTACTTTTGTATATAGAACTGTGCGAGTATGGCTTAAACGAGATTCCGGCCAATATTGGCCCAGTATTTGCCAGTATATGCCCTCAGGCTGTACGGCCATCGAATATGTTCCAGAGCTGCGACAATTGTACATTGGCCAAGACAACGGTACCGTCACCCAATACACACTCTCTGAGGACTGCAATCGCTTATCATTCATGCGCGACTATTTGTCGCATCAGGGTCGCGTTGTAGCCGTCGTTTTTTCCAAGAGCCATAACTGGATACTCTCTGCTGGCAAAGATAAACAGTTCGCATACCATTGTACGGAGACCGCCAAGCGAGTGGGCGGATACAATTTTGAAACACCATGCACAGCGCTACAGTGAGTAAATAAGTAATCTCCACGCGACATGAGATTGCAGCAGTAATGGAATATAATTAGAACAATTTTATTTGAAATTAATCAAATTAACTTTAATCTAGGTTTGATGCTTTAGCAAAATATGCATTCATTGGAGATCATGCGGGTCAAATAACAATGCTGCGCTGCGAGGTGCAGGGAGTGCAGCTTATCACCACATTCAAAGGACACACGGGTAAAAACAATTGCAGACAATTTACAAAATCAAGCCTGTGCTGATCAGATTTTGACTAACACAATACCCTTTCAGCTGGCATTAGGTGCTTAAGATGGGTCGAAGGTCCTCAGCTATTGTTCAGTGGCGCGTGCGATCAATCGGTTATTGTCTGGGATGTTGGTGGCAAGCGAGGCACAATTTACGAATTGCAAGGCCATGGGTAACACACATACATCCATAACTGATAACAATATATTAACATGGCAAACACCCTCAATTCAGCAACAAAGTATCGGCTTTGGCGTACGCCAACCACACTCAACAGTTGATTTCGTGCGGTGAGGATTCAGTTGTTGTGTTTTGGGAAATGAACGCGATGCGCAAGGAGGTGCCAGGCTGGGTAGAGTCCAATAATTGCCAGCTGTGCTCAAGACCATTCTTTTGGAACTTTCGCTCGATGATGGACCAAAAGCAATTGGGCAAGTTAATGCATTTACATTGAATGACTTGGTTATTAAATGTTATTTTAATGCAGGCATACGACAACATCATTGCCGGCACTGCGGCAAAGCTGTTTGCGATAATTGCTCAACAAATCGCATCAATATACCCATAATGGGCTTTGAATTCGACGTGCGCTGCTGCGATCCATGCTACAAGCAGCTGCAGACAGTGGAGCGTCCATCTTTAGCAGCCTTTCACGATGCCAAGCATTCTATTGTGCATATGGACCTGGACGAGGAGCGTAAGCGTTTGCTGACCGTCGGCCAGGATCGACTCATCAAGGTGTGGGATTTGTCAACCATTTGGGCATAATGTTTATACAACGGCAACTGCGCAGCCTGCATGACTTGACCGCAAGTTCGGCGTTTCAATTTTAAAAAATTATATTGTATTGTATTAAACTAAATAAAAATACCAAATACATATGTAAGTATTGAAAAAAAAAGAATGAAATTTGCCACGGTTGGAAGCACTTTTACAATATAAGCAATGTTCAACATTAAACGCATATACATATAATTATAAATATTTACAATTGATAAGTTCTCTTTTCATCAAATTGAAATTGATCTAAAACGAAAATCCATTGATATCAATAAAAATCAAACAACGTCTGTAACATTCAAATAATTATATGTGTATTCAAAGCATGCATAATATAAAAAATGTATGTATATAAATTTAAATGCTTCAAAACTCAAATATTATTTTTATTTGCTATATCTTACTCTTGAAAATGTAAAATAACTGATTGCTTTACATATCGAGTATATAGCTAGATATCATTGAGTCTTCGTAACAAATCGAATTACGAAGAACCAATTCTCAGATTTACCCACATAAAAAGCCAATTACTGACTCAAATTTTATTTTATTTACTATAAAGATAAACGGATGCTGTTAATTAATAGCCACCTCGACCTGGCGGTGGTGCGCCGCGCATCATTGGTGGTGGTCCCCTCATTGGTGGTGGTGCGCCGCGTCCGAGACTGCCTGGCATAGCAGGAATGCCGCCGGGAATCATGCCTGGCGGCGGTGCACCCATCATTGGGGCTCTGGGCACACCTCGACCCATCGGCGCCATGTGCTGTTGAGCGGGACCACCCACGCCTCTTACGGGACCTTGCAACCCAGCCGGTACGGACGATATGTTCATCGGTACGCCACGGCCAGCAACACGACCAATGCCTGGACCTGGAGCAGCGCCGGGAATGGGTACTCGTGGCAGGCCCTCCTCGGGTGGTGGTGGCCCTTCGACGGTAAGTGATACAATGTTCTCACCACGCAGCAGCACAAACCCCAGCACACGCTTCTCCTCCCGCTCGGGCACCTTCGAGTTCTTAGAGCGTATTTTACGGAACTCTTCGCAATCGCCCAATATAAGATTCATATGCTTATCAAATGCCTTGAAAGTTCCAATAAACGTCCTCGAATCCTGCAGCACAATTCGCACCCGATAGTTCAGGTGCTGAATCATTTTGTTATTCTTGCCTATGGTCTGAAAAATGGGAGCATAAATTATTTATTATTAAAACAAAGCATATTTTATAAAACAAAAAACAAGCATGGCCGGCAAAGGCGGCATAATGAACACAAACGTTTGCGAATTTTTTTTTTTTAATTTGTCTAAGCAAAAAATTTAAATCAAACTTACCATTTTTGGGCCGTTATACTATGTCTTGATAGGAAAAATTTATAAATGTTAGCAGCTTATAATTATTTCTTTAAGTGAAAATAAAATGGCTAAACAAACTACTGCATCTCTGTCGACAATTAGGTTATCGACGCATTGATGTATATCGCTGTGTTGCGATTAGGAAATATAGGCGTTTTTATCGAATGTGCCGGTTTGCATTACTAATTCGATAATTGAATGCAGCCCTGTTTTTATATTCTGTTGAGAACAAATAAATTGTGCTCAAACGTCTCGAATGCTCATATATGTATGTGGCCACGTCACTTTGGCTCTCTTTGTTGCTCTCTTTTGTGCCGACATTCTACGTACATATAGGCGGCACAACACCAAAAAGTTTTAACTCGTTGGCAAAACAAGTGAAAATTAAACAAATTGTGTGGTTTGGTAAAGTACGGTATTGTAATTGCTAATACATTATAGCATAATTGCAAATACTTTTATCCCATTCAGGGTGACGTCGCGAAAACCGTGCAACTACAAGAAAGAACACTCCGCCAATAAAAACGAAAGAAAAAAAAAAAAAGGAACTGACGAATCACTCAGAATGAATATTTTTCGGTTTGCTGGAGATTTATCGCATGTATTTGCTATAATAATACTATTGCTTAAAATATGGAAGACACGATCATGCGCCGGCATCTCTGGCAAATCTCAAATATTATTCGCTATCGTATATCTGACACGCTACCTGGACCTATTTACCACGTACGTCAGCCTCTACAATTCGGTAATGAAGGTGCTCTTCCTGGCCACATCGGGCGCAACGGTCTATCTGATGTATGTGAAATTTAAGGCCACCTACGATCATAATCACGATTCGTTCCGCATTGAGTTTTTGCTAATACCATGTGCTCTGCTATCTTTGGTAATTAATCACGAGTTTACATTGATGGAGGTGCTCTGGACATTCTCAATCTATTTGGAATCGGTTGCCATATTGCCGCAACTGTTCCTGGTTAGCAAGACCGGAGAGGCCGAATCGATTACAAGCCATTATTTGTTTGCCCTGGGCTCCTACCGTGCCCTATATCTGCTCAATTGGGTCTATCGCTACATGGTGGAGTCGCATTATGATCTTATTGCGATCTTTGCGGGCATCGTCCAGACCATACTTTACTGCGATTTCTTTTATCTATATATTACCAAAGTGCTCAAAGGCAAAAAGCTACAGCTGCCAGCATAAGCAACAGCAGCCGCAGCAGCTAATAATTCCATTCGTGCGTGTGTGTGTGTGGTGCCGTCACAGCAGAGCCAGAGGAGGATGAGGCAAAGGATTTGGAGAGAGGAACAGCAATATTGAAGATGTGGACAGTGTTATTACATAGTAGATCTTTGTCGCATAACAGAAACAAAAAATGATATTGTATATCGAAAGGGAACATATTTTTTTTGTTTTACATTTAGTTTAAAATGAAGAGTATAAGAAATTAAAATGTGGCACCAATTAATTTATGCATATACCAACTCAATGCAAATTATTAAAGTATACAAATAATGTACAAATTCTATTCATTATGATTTCCATCAGCATACAAAACAATTATTCAGCTATCGTAATTTTTGCTTATCAATGTATGAACGAGCATCTTTACATAAGCATGTATGCAAGGCACTTATGTGTATCTTATCTGACCTCGTCTATTCCCACAACCAAAATCAAAATATTTACTAATTATAATTTAATTTACAAATAATAAATCAACCAGTTCTATCAGCGTTTCTGGTCAACTTCGATACTATGACAAGAAGTAATCTGATTATAAAACTTTGTTAAAAATATGCCATTTAATTGTTTTACCTAGCTTGCTTTAATGATCATCCAAAAAAAATAGCAGGTTATATAGCAAAACAACGCTTGCTGCAAATCAAAAATTAATTTAAATTTAAATTTCGACACAATTTTTTTTAAAACTACCCGCCTAGCGTAACAATTGTAGTTTTAAAGGTCTAAATGCTGTCCCTCATCCGAATATCAAATAGTGATGTAAACCAAATCTTGGAAAAATTTTAATATTTAAAATATAAAATTCTAAAACTTTAAAACTTTTTTATTATACTATTTTCAAGAACATGCAAGACCACTTGTGAATTCTAATTCAATCAAGAGGTAGAAGAGCCATTGTTCATTCGAGCGACACAAATGTTTGCGATGAATTGGTTCATTGAACGTTGATCTTGTTCATCTCCAAATTGAACTAGTCCAATTGGAGCGATAACAAGATTGCAATAATAATATTTTGAAAGGAAAAAAAAAATTGAAAAGCACAATATGTCCTTAAATTTTCGATATCATATATTAAAGAGCGTCAAACCATACACCATATACATTCCACAATTAAATAAATCAGCGCTTCGAGTCTTAATACAAGTCTCTGTGCATTACATTGAGACAAAAAAATCATCAGCCGACGTTTTAGCACTTGCAATTAACAAACTGAAAAATGCAGGCCACGAAGTACCTAAGAATTTTTGCGAATTATTTACAATGGTGCTGCTGATTATGCAAATATATTTGCGATACCCAAAAGGTGTGGTCAAGGACCAGGAGCTGCGTCAGTGCTTAACTGAGGATTTGTGGTAAGCCTAAAAAAAACTATATAATATTTAACTTACGAAAGTAACATATATGCATGGTTTTTTTTTATTAGCTTCACAGATGCGTGCGCTGAGGATTTAACCAAGGTGCTGCTCAATCACCGCGCCACGCTTAGCAGAAATTTTGCGGAAACCAAAATGGAAAGAGCAAAAATGCTGGACATGCAATGGCGCATCAACATTTCCCTGGGCTCAACGTAAGTAAATGCGGATTTGTCCTGTTTATGTATTACACACGGATATGTTTAGGATGGCCCAACTGGATAAACCCACTATTGTGCTGCATTTCAAATTGAATAATGGCGAGTATCGCACCTTGGAGCTGCCATTATCAATGTTTCAACGTTTGCGATACAATGTGGCTGTGATGCTGAGCGAGCTGCAGTCATTGCAGAATCGTCCTGTTTTGAAACAGTTTTAGTTACTTAATTGCACTTAATTATAGATAATATAAGCTAGACTTTGTTGCTATTTATAAATTTAGTAACTTTAATTCTTAATACTATGCTAATGCTGATTATTCACTTTTTTTACGCTTTTTGATCATTTTTCCTTTAAGAAGCGGTTTACATGCTGTAGAGCCTGTATTTCGATTCTTCGCTGAAGATTTCTGATGTTCCTTAAATTGTTTATCCATTTCTTTTACATACTCTTGGGGCAGAGTCCATTCCGAAATGTTGGAATGCTTTGTAGGATCATACTCTTCCGAGTACTCTGGAATTTCAATGCCCAAACGCTTGCACACTTTCGCCAGTATATCATCAATATAACTCGAAATACTTAAATATGCTTTCTTATCCTGTAAAGATAAGACGCTTATTAAATAATTGATGGTTATTTTATAAGTGTTCTTACATGCTTTGTGGGCTGCAAGTTGCATATGACAAGTTTGCCACCATGCTTGAGATTTTTTAGAGGTAAATTTCCGCTTGGTACAATTTGCAGAGTGGTACCCAGGGTTATATTAATATCAGCCATTCTAAATTTGCAATATACATATATATATTTAATATGGGATAATCTTTAATATTTCTTACGTTGAATTCATAAATGCCATATCTAGGTCACGTTCGGGTAGGTCGTGTTCCCAATCCAAGACGTTATCGTGCATTACTCCACCGCGACAGCTGCGACTATTGCCAATCTCAATGGACCTACATGGGAGCCCCAATAGCTTTTGGCCCACTGTCTCCACGGCCGTTTTGCGTACGAACTGCCGTCGACATTTCTGGCACTGCTCTATAAAGATATTGCCGTGAAGCTCGGCCAAGTATTTTCGATCTAGGCCAGATTTTAAATGCAGGCCGTCAATGTTTTGTGAGACGATATACTGAACATATCCATGTTCAACTAAAGACTTTAAGGCCATATGAGATTTGGTTGGCCGTGCTGCGTCAAAAGATGTGTTAAAAGTAGGCTTTTCGCCTTTCTGTTCAAGCGTCCAAACGCCCTTGGGTCCTCTGAAAGTATAATTGTCAAAAAAAATCATAGGCACATAAAAACACAGTTTAATCAAATACCTAAAATCGGGAATACCAGCTGATGTGCTAAGGCCTGCACCCGTATGGAATACAACATGCTTAGAGTCTTTAATTAAGTTTGCAAGCTCCTTACATTTTTGGTTGACAATTTCTTCACTGTCGAAATTCTAAAAATCATATTTTTTTCTGGTTATTTATTTATGTATTGGGTATACAAAATTTGACTTCTTACTTCTGGAACACCTAGAATTCCTTTATTTTCGTATGCTGAAAGGCCTTCTGCATAGTTGCAACTCATCACATATATATTTAATATTTATTTAAATTGGCTTCTACTGGCGTTAAAAGGAGTTCTATGTCTGTTTACAAAAAATATTTGTAAGGACTATCGATTCAAATATCGATAAGTCGCACTATCGATAAGTGTGCAACCGTGCAGTGCCCGTGCGTGCCCAGCTGTTCGAATTAAATTTTGGTTTATTTGTTGTTAAAAACAAAATGCGGTTTCAATTATCAAGGAATGCATGGCATGTTTGTGGTCAATATTTGCAGCGGAATTTTTTCCAACTTAGCAAACGGTATGGTCTATTTTCGATGCAAAGGTTGTAATAGTATATTTTCTACTTATACTTACAGCTACAAAATTTAACATATTAAATAATTTAAACATTGCATACAAATTCAATTAAATGCTAGAAGCTGTTTTGTGCAAAAGGGTACACAGCCTGCTACTTGAGATTGTGCCCATAAGCTAAAAAACAAACCGGATATGCAGTTCGAAAAGTACTCGAGGAATTTACAAGGATATATAACATGACCCAAATCTTACTCTTGTCTTATATAATTAATCTGTTCAGCAATGTTAAGTTATTAGCTGAAGTGAAATTTAGTAATTCAAATTGCATCTCTGTATTGCAGAGACAAGGGCAAATGGGAATTAATAAGCGCCGCCGGCAAAGTTTCTAATGAACGCAACGTACCCGAGCACATACAGAAGCCGCCGTACTATTATAAAGATATGCCGGCAGGCAATACATTAGGAACTCCTGAAATCAAAAATGAGGAGCAGTTAAATCATATGCGTTCCAGCGGCAAGCTGGCAGCACAGATTCTCCGGGAGTGCGGCAAAATGGCAAAAATTGGAATAACTACGGATGAGATTGATGACTTTGCGCACCAGCGTATCATTTCAGAAAACGCCTATCCATCTCCACTTCGATATGTTGGATTCCCGAAATCATTGTGCACGTCTATTAACAATGTTGCCTGCCATGGTATACCGGACGACCGACCCTTAGCCGACGGTGATATAATAAACATTGATGTGACCGTCTACCAAAATGGTTGTCATGGCGATTGCTCGGAGACTTTTCTTGTTGGTGACGTCGATGAGCGTGGACGCTTTCTAGTGGATTCAACACGCGATTGCCTAGACAAGTGTATAGCTCTCTGTGGTCCGGGTGTGCCATTTAATGAAATCGGCAAATACATACAGAGATATTGCCAAGAGCGTGACCTGGAATCCGTGGCAGCATTTATTGGCCATGGTATTGGTAGCTACTTTCACGGTCCACCCGAAATTTATCATTACGGTAAGAAATCTTCCAATGATTCCTAAGTTTAAGTATTCACACATTCTTCAATTTGCCAAATCGAAATGTAGCCAATGAGGCGCCGGGCCGTATGCAAGCGGGCATGACTTTTACCATCGAACCAATTTTGTCTCTTGGTTGCGGCGATATTGGCCTGTTGGAGGACGGCTGGACGGCAGTTAGTTTAGACAATTCGCGTAGCGCACAATTTGAGCATACGATATTGATCACAGAAACTGGCGTTGAGGTGCTAACAAATGCTGTCTAAAGGAACAACGTTTACATAAATAGTGAATTTTTATTTGAAGGTGTGTACTAAGGCATAGTTGACATAGAATTCTGAATAAACACGTATGCCGGCGGCTTGCATGAAAATTTTTGTATTAAAGTGATTGTTAAAAGTTGAATATTCGCTGACTCTTGGTTGGCTATGTACTATAGTTGAATATGTGAGCATATATTTCATTAGATCGACGGCTAAATGGTTAACTGCAAATGGCTGTTGACTTTTGAACTGGCTTTTGTATCGGCAAAAATAATTTAAATTCCGGAGGCAGTTCGTCCTCTGAATAAAGTCGATCCGAGAAATATACACGACGTATTCGACAGTTTGCGTGAATCTGCACCCGCAGTGTTTCAACATAGTTGGTGCCGTAGGCACGACGTGTAAAGTCTGACAAATTGAATTGTATCTGATTCCAACCCTCATCCAAGCGCATAGGCATTGTGCATATAAACGGCTTCACCCGAGTGGTAGATTGGTAATTGCTAGCGCGAAACCGGCGTCGCACATTTTTATCGTCAAGAACCTGTTTACATATACAATAGAGATTTGTTTGAATTTCTGGATGTCTGCATTTTAGCATATACCACATACCTGTACTTCGAATGTAAAGTACTTTTTCATGTTCTTGATGATCATTACCAGAAATGGTAACTTAATGCCCAGCGTCTTCTTTGGATCAGCCGGACATGTTATAAACGTGGTGCTCACATTGGTTCCAACTATTTCGAGAACCAGACTCTGTATGTCATTATCAGTAATGCGTTTAATATGCCCGTTTCGTACTTTCTTGTCCCAAAGCTGCAATGGCTTGGAACCAATGCTATAAAGTATTGACAAAAATCCCGATTGAAACGTGTTTTTGAACATTTCGCGCAATTAGTTGACTGTCGTAAGTGGTTACTCGATCTTTTGCAATTTTTTATTTGGCCAGTGGGCGCTGGCCGATAAATTTTGCGAAGCCGGAATTTGTGGGGATTACGAACACAAGTACAAAAGTATACTAATTTTCTTATGTCAATAAATTTGTAAACAAGAGTGTGTTGTTATTAGCAACAGAGATGTTGATAACTGACTATCATATGTCTAACTATCGACCAACCACCACAATTATCGGCCGGCTTTTCTGTAATTAACAATCGTTTTATTTAAAACAAAGCACATATATGATCAATACTGTAAAATCCACACTCTTCTCTTATTCTTTTTTTATATCTTTATTTCACAACTTTTCTCAATGTCCATTTAATTCAACAGCTCAAACATTAGTGCCGTTTTCCCTCCTTCTTAGCGATGTTGTCTTATTCCCAACATCGATACATTCACGTATTCTATCGATACATCGCTTAAATCTAATATCTAAGTATTTGTTACAATCTTCACATTACCAATATCATACGGAACTTCCCGTGCAATTTTCTTTGCAACAAAATAGTTTTGATTTTAATATTTTAAGAACCACAACCTATCTTTTACAAAATTACTTTTATTAATTCTTCATATTCTATACAAGTCAAGAACACAACTGACTTAAATAATTGAAAACACAACTGTTTCTATATGCATTTACAATTATTTTTATTTATAAATACAAATCGAAATCTATTCTATTGCTTGAATAGAAATTTGAAGTTTCACCAACTTTGCGTACATACACTCCATTCTTAAAATAGTCCCCTTGAGACCAATTAAACATTTTCTCTGTACTATATGGGCCCTGGATGTCGTCGTCAGTCTGCTTCCATTTAAATTCCCATTTTATTTCGTTTGTATTTGGCTCCATTGTTTTCTGTGAATCCTTTAATAGCTTGGACTCTTTTTCCTCGAAATCATCCGCATACATATCGAAAGATTCCCCGGCTGGCTTGCTTGTGCTTGGCAAGTCTTCGAGCTTATGCTTTATCTTTTCGTACGTTTCTTGATATATATCCATATTTCCAGTATTTGAAAGAATTTCATTCGCCAGTTCGGTTAGCTTTGAAATTTGTTGCGATTCATTGCTCTCTATGCCGGCTTTCTTTTGCCTCAGCTTCTCAAGAGTCGACAACTTGGGACGCTTACGTCCCAATCTTTGCAAAGCCATCTGTACGCTCTCCCCCGGTTTCATGTACTCAAGCATTTTACCAAATGCCATTGACAGATTAAATGGATTCACAGGTAAACTGTCATCTGCAGAGTTTTCATCACCATTGTTGGGATCAAAATAGTTCTTGTCCTTCTCCACCTATCGCATTAATTAGTAAATGATTAATATAAATTCAATATCATATTATATACAGGTGATTACCTTAACCCAGTCAATGTTATCCAACCAGTTATCCTTAATCTCCGCCTCTTTGTTCCAATGATAGTGACCATCCTTATCGAAATGACCCTCTTCAAGTTCTTCACGCATATTAAACGGAGTTATCTTGACATCGTCTTCTACTTTCCCCACGCCTTCCTCTCCACCTTCAATATCGCTATCATTAAGGTTGTCTCTGAAATATAAACAATAGCTTGTGTTCTTTTGTTTATTTTGGAATATCTTCACGGTTAACTCACCGTTCGTAGTCGTCAGAGTCCTCTTCATCTGAGTCCAGTGTGTGTTTCTTTTTAAACGTTTCACTATCAGGTAGCCCAAAATGTTGTTTCCTTTTCGATGCCATTGTTGTTTTAGTCTGTTTATAAATTTCAGTTGCGTTATTTAGCCACTTATTATAAACACATATTAGTTATTTCTTCAGAGTTGCATCGAAGCGTTGCGAACAAGTTCGATCGAACCAAGTTTCTTATTGTGGTTCATAAAGTTCATTCCAATATGCGATTGATATAGATATCGTGAAAACTTTCATCTCTGAGATACTCATTGGTTATTTTATAAAAATAATATAAAAATGGTAAGTAACGCTATTTTCTCAGCATAAATAAGCGAACAGTTTTAAAACAATATTTCTAATTCCAGCTGCCGTTATCACTCTTAAAAACAGCACAAAGTCATCCCATGGTAAGTACGCCGGTGTATATATTTGATGGCACTTTTTCGATTTGTTTCTTAATAAATTTCTTTTGACAGCTGGTTGAGTTAAAAAATGGAGAAACCTACAATGGACACTTAGTCAGTTGTGACTCCTGGATGAATATTAACTTACGCGATGTAATTTGTACTTCAAAGGTTTGTACACTCTGCACCGGGAGCGTCGGCTTACCGGCAAAGAATCAAAACATTCTGGAGCCCCGGAACTGTATACATATATTAAATGAAATATATCTTTTTAGGATGGAGACCGGTTTTGGCGCATGCCGGAATGCTTCATACGTGGAAGTACAATTAAGTATTTACGTATTCCAGATGAAGTTATTGACATGGTAAAGGAGGATGCACAGGCTAAATCGCGAAATCGCGCCGAAATGAACAAGAACCGTGGCGGCAATTCCTCACAGAACCAAAACCAACGTGCACCTCGAAGCGGGAACCGAAATAGTTTCGGTATTCGCAGTGGGCCCAGTGGTGGAGGGCTGGGGAATGGCGGTATGCGTGCTGGTAATTCGGGGCAAGGAAATCGTCCACCCATGCAGGGCAACAAGCTTAGAAAGTAATATAATGTAATATTAAAAATGATTAAAATTGCGACTCATTCGATTCTAATTTGCACATGGTCCTTCATCTTTCGGATGCCTTTGTCCGTTGAGAACATTAGCCATGATGAGCATATTATTCAATATATGAACACCAATATTATATTCACTTATATCACTTGAAAGGATATCTTAATTGTAAAAACAAATATAATTATCTAATTGGGTCATTTAAATTGTCCTAAATATCGATATAACTAAATTGACTGTTTTCGATTGAAATATCGAACATTTATCATTTGATAAATCATCGATAAGCTATTGCTATTTAGCAGCATTTGGTTCTTCAGATAAAATATTTTTTTTAAAAAACGTAATGGATTCTACGGAAAATATGGAAACGACTCAACGGGATGACGAAGCGGAGGAGAACGAGCGTATTATTCAGTTACAAGATCTAATTGAAAAAAACATTAAGATTGGTAAGTGTACGTTAATTTGTCAATGCTCTTATTAATGGCGCACTTTTTTTTTGCAGAGCAACAGATTGAATCCCGCTCATTTGGCGAGTCCATGTCCGCCATTTATGATATTTTAAGTAAGGCTAACGATATTGTCAAAGGCTATGAGGATCGCAAAACAAACTCTACGGAATTGGTACTGGACACTGAACTGCTAAGACGTAATCACGAAGTGGTTGGAAAGGCCATACAATATAATTCGAACTTCACAGACCGAATGTTTTGCACGGCAATTGTAAGTACAAGTTGGAGCCTTGCATTTTTTCCAAATGCATTGTGCCGGGCTCCGAAAATGATGGGCACATACCATGTTAAGTGTCCATAGTGGACACGAAAAATTGTCCCGCTTACGCCTGATAAAGAACAACATTGTTTTTAAAGATAATGCCGAAGATTGGAATGCATTGTGCAGCCTCGCTTGCCAGCATGGAGTGCCATACTTTACAAACGCCTCGATGCTACCCTTTATCAATGTAGAACCAAAAAAGCACACTCCAAAACAACGTGCATCGCGCAAAACCAACACAGATGTAAGTTACTGCCAATCCTTACATATATATTTATATTAGTACAGACTTATTCGCTTTATAGGCAGTCGAAAAACGTCCCAAGCAAAGCGACAAGCTGGAACGGAAGGGCGAAGGTTCTACGGCTGTCAATCATATTATGAAACAGATTAAAAATATTTACAGAGCGGGCAACAATGAACCAATTCCATATTTTAAACTAATCTGCAATCCCCATAACTTTATGGACAGTGTGCAGAATGCATTGATCATATCGTTTCTGGTCAAAGAAAATCTAATTTCACTGGAAAATGGAGCAGATGGCTTGCCTCAAGTAAAACTCAACAGCCACTCTAAAGAAAGCGCTACGAATGAGTCCTGTCAAGCTATTTGTTGTTTAGATGTTGAACTCTGCGAGGTACCAGCACTGAATAATTAAGTAAGGTTTACATAAACTATTTATATGAATTTTTATTTATTGATTTTCAGAAATATGCTAAACACTACAATATCACGGAACCACTCTTGAAGCGCTCAGAAACCGATGAAAATTGAGCATCTAAAATCATCACAAGTATTTTTAGTATAAGTAAGAGCACGCATAAAATAGTTGAGCTCTACTGTTAAGATAGTACCACGCTCCGATTAGAACGCGTGCTCTTTATGAGAATAACATTCATTACTTATTGAACACGTCTCGCAAGAGCAACACGGAGCGAAGAGAAATACAGTACAGTCCATTTTCGTAGCTGAGATGTACTGTTTATGTAGATTTTAGTTTTTAGGACAAAATATTTTCAAATAATTCGGAATGTTCTTAGTTGTGCTGTAGGCTTTTTTAATGGCACACGCAGTTTACGCGGAACGTCAGACTCAAATGTTTATATATTTATATATACAATTCAAATAATAGAGAACAAAATGCAGTTGATAAAGTAATATAATGTAATATTAAAAATGATTAAAATTGCGACTCATTCGATTCTAATTTGCACATGGTCCTTCATCTTTCGGATGCCTTTGTCCGTTGAGAACATTAGCCATGATGAGCATATTATTCAATATATGAACACCAATATTATATTCACTTATATCACTTGAAAGGATATCTTAATTGTAAAAACAAATATAATTATCTAATTGGGTCATTTAAATTGTCCTAAATATCGATATAACTAAATTGACTGTTTTCGATTGAAATATCGAACATTTATCATTTGATAAATCATCGATAAGCTATTGCTATTTAGCAGCATTTGGTTCTTCAGATAAAATATTTTTTTTAAAAAACGTAATGGATTCTACGGAAAATATGGAAACGACTCAACGGGATGACGAAGCGGAGGAGAACGAGCGTATTATTCAGTTACAAGATCTAATTGAAAAAAACATTAAGATTGGTAAGTGTACGTTAATTTGTCAATGCTCTTATTAATGGCGCACTTTTTTTTTGCAGAGCAACAGATTGAATCCCGCTCATTTGGCGAGTCCATGTCCGCCATTTATGATATTTTAAGTAAGGCTAACGATATTGTCAAAGGCTATGAGGATCGCAAAACAAACTCTACGGAATTGGTACTGGACACTGAACTGCTAAGACGTAATCACGAAGTGGTTGGAAAGGCCATACAATATAATTCGAACTTCACAGACCGAATGTTTTGCACGGCAATTGTAAGTACAAGTTGGAGCCTTGCATTTTTTCCAAATGCATTGTGCCGGGCTCCGAAAATGATGGGCACATACCATGTTAAGTGTCCATAGTGGACACGAAAAATTGTCCCGCTTACGCCTGATAAAGAACAACATTGTTTTTAAAGATAATGCCGAAGATTGGAATGCATTGTGCAGCCTCGCTTGCCAGCATGGAGTGCCATACTTTACAAACGCCTCGATGCTACCCTTTATCAATGTAGAACCAAAAAAGCACACTCCAAAACAACGTGCATCGCGCAAAACCAACACAGATGTAAGTTACTGCCAATCCTTACATATATATTTATATTAGTACAGACTTATTCGCTTTATAGGCAGTCGAAAAACGTCCCAAGCAAAGCGACAAGCTGGAACGGAAGGGCGAAGGTTCTACGGCTGTCAATCATATTATGAAACAGATTAAAAATATTTACAGAGCGGGCAACAATGAACCAATTCCATATTTTAAACTAATCTGCAATCCCCATAACTTTATGGACAGTGTGCAGAATGCATTGATCATATCGTTTCTGGTCAAAGAAAATCTAATTTCACTGGAAAATGGAGCAGATGGCTTGCCTCAAGTAAAACTCAACAGCCACTCTAAAGAAAGCGCTACGAATGAGTCCTGTCAAGCTATTTGTTGTTTAGATGTTGAACTCTGCGAGGTACCAGCACTGAATAATTAAGTAAGGTTTACATAAACTATTTATATGAATTTTTATTTATTGATTTTCAGAAATATGCTAAACACTACAATATCACGGAACCACTCTTGAAGCGCTCAGAAACCGATGAAAATTGAGCATCTAAAATCATCACAAGTATTTTTAGTATAAGTAAGAGCACGCATAAAATAGTTGAGCTCTACTGTTAAGATAGTACCACGCTCCGATTAGAACGCGTGCTCTTTATGAGAATAACATTCATTACTTATTGAACACGTCTCGCAAGAGCAACACGGAGCGAAGAGAAATACAGTACAGTCCATTTTCGTAGCTGAGATGTACTGTTTATGTAGATTTTAGTTTTTAGGACAAAATATTTTCAAATAATTCGGAATGTTCTTAGTTGTGCTGTAGGCTTTTTTAATGGCACACGCAGTTTACGCGGAACGTCAGACTCAAATGTTTATATATTTATATATACAATTCAAATAATAGAGAACAAAATGCAGTTGATAAGGTCAGTAAATGTATTTATTTATGGTCTTGCAAATGAGTTCGCCAGATAACCAGAGTTCAAATTATATTACATGTGGATTGGCTTTTTTAAATTAACACACATACATATATGATTAAAATGGGCATAAATACAGTTCGGCGGAAAATTTATGTTCATATTTGAACTTATGGTTTTAGTAATCTGCAGTCGGTTAAAAAAATGTTGTCACAGCATCAATATTTTAATCTCTGTCAGCAATTAACCTCCACTTGAGCGAATTTCGTGATTAATAAGACAATTAATATAACCCTAAAATGGATTGTTTGATCCGGAGTAATATTCATAATTATATATTGTTAACAAATTATTTCAATAAATTTTTTGTTGACTATTTTAAATTATGGTACCTAATGGAGTTGATTTTGTTTTAGCGTGGCTTTAAGTTTGGTCATGCTATTATATTTGGAAAACCTGAAGTGCAATGCATCCGCAGAGAATACCCAACTGGATCTTGGTAACATAACGAATTTATTTGTCAAATCTGACCTGATTGAGGACATTGAGGATGATTATATTGACTATGTGGATGAGAACGAAGTTAGCAAGCAAACACGCCAACGCAACCAGAGCACACTCGAAAGAGTGGGCACATTTTACGCATGGGATCGCTGGGAGAAGTGGAGCAAATGTTCAACCACTTGTGTGCAAATCAAGCAACGCAAATGCATAGAGCGGTAAGTGCTTTAGAGAAAAATACATTTATTGGGCATATATCACAATAATATCTTATTTAATATGCTGTTATATATTAACACAGTATCAAAAACTCGACACTGGAGAGCACCGTGGAAAGGCGATTCTATCCTGGCAGTGGAAAAACTGGTTGCTTTGGAGTATTGAAGCGGTATCGGCAGTGTAAGGAGGAGCGTTGCAAGCCTGGCAAGCAACGGCTGCGCGACGAACAATGCGAAAGATTTAACAGTGTGCCATATCGTGAGACGTTCTATAATTGGGTCGGATATGAAAAAGAACATGACGAGTGCATGTTATTCTGCCGCGCGGTTAACTCTGATTTAGTCATAAGTATGAATCAATCTGTCACAGATGGTACACCCTGTAATCGACCGGCCGTCTACTACACCCACTTCTACAGACGCCAGGCCGTGTGTGTGGAGGGAATTTGTCGGGTAAGTTAACCTTAAAGGATTTTTCTAGCATTAGGAGTATTTAGTTGTTCAGAATCTTTTTCTTTTTCAATTCCGAGTTGTAATTCTAACAAAAAACTTCCACCAAAATCAGTGATAGATAGTAGGGTATTTAATCTTCGATGAAACGTTTACTTGTTATTTTCTTTTATATAACATCTGCAAATAATAATTTTGCCTCTTCCGGTCTGCGTTGGGATTTTAATTGCGTACATTTATACCAGTTGCAAATTGAATTCTTTTCGCTGTCGAATAGACATCTCAATAAAATTTCATTTCAACTCGTTATGCGTAAAGTTTATGTGTTTGAGAGTGATGTCATCTGGTGAATATTAAACTAAGCAAAATGTTATATACATACATGGTTCCTTGGAAAATGAAACTAGAAACTTCAACTCTAATCAGAGTGGAATTAATAGACTTTGCTATATACCAAGAAGACCCTAATACCTTGTGGAGCGTTTAAATATTTGTGCAGTTACCTATTTGGCTTTTAATGATGGCATTCAGCAAGGGCAACCACAATTCAATGTTGAATGCATTTCAATTCTGTTTATGGCCAGGTTAAATTGTCTAAAGCCAATTTTCACCAAAAGCATGCAAATTGCCCAAGTGCTTAGCACATACTGGCATACATATGTGTGTGCATATGTCGCTATGCAGGTACTCCCCATTGTAATACGAGTCCGTAAAACCGCTTTCTGCGTGGCCACACACAGTCCAATGTAGTTCTTGAATGGCTGCCAGATGCAATAAATCTTAATTAATATCGTTTGCCAATGATTTCCATATTCAGTTGGCTTTCGGGTCTTTCCAATTTATAATTTAATTAGTTTTTGTATACGCATTGAGCAGCAGTGTGGCTTGTGGCTTGGTAAAAGAAACTGTATAGATAATGGTGCGATGCGCCCATGGTGGGATGGGCCTGCTGTTGACATGACCCCATTATCGCCTGATAATTACAAATACTTACATACACATGTAATTAGCCCAGATACAAAGCCTTTGCATTGTTTTAATGGTTCACGCTTACGACTCTCCATGATGCTCCCAGCCCGCTCTCGAAATATAACTGAAAACTGTGTCAAAACATTCGAGTGGCCCTTAGGTGCATTAGATTAGAGTAATTCCGGCAATGAGTGTGAAATATTGAGCCACTCACTGCTGCCGGAGATACGCTACTCACAAGATCAAAGCACTCGCCGATATTTGCAACATTTCTCAGCAATATATCCAAATTTGTAAGCGCCTCGCCCTTGTTCTTGTTTTTTTTTCTTTTTTCCAGGCTGTGCATAGCAGCGGCTTGATACGTCCTGTCACAACTCGTGATAGCCAAGTGAAGTGTGGTTCGGTATTGTGCAAACATGTTAGTGAAATATTCAACAAGACAAATCGTACAAAGGCCTACAACTACATCACCACACTGCCAGTTGGAGCTATGAATCTATCGATTGGGCTAAATGTGCATGGCAAAGATTCGTTAGGTAAGTTCGTCGATTATATCAACTCAAAGTGCTTTGATTAATTTCAACTGTGGCTTGCAGCTTTGAAAAGCCCCGATGAAGTCCTGCTCATAAATCGAGATCGTTCAAAGATATTTGATTTCAATGATAATACTTTCGAATATAACCATCCAAATGGTTTGCTAACATCAAGGGGACCGTTTCCCAAGGCTGTGATTTTGATGGTAAGGTTTCATTTACAAGACTTTGGAAGCTCTTAACTAAATATCAAATTTTATTTACGCAGCATTTCTTAGCCGACAACCAGAGCGCAATAGTTGATATTCAATATAATTATACTATACCCATTTCCTCTCCGCCCGTAAACGAAGAGGAGGAACTGCAAGCTATCTGGGATGAGTCGGGTAAGCTCATTAATGATACAGATAATAGCTATGCACAGAGAATTAAGGAGCGCAAACGCAGGCGCTTTAGTTGGAAATTATTGGGTTTCGGTGAATGTAATCGGTCTTGTGGTCCCGGCACCCAAACACCCATTTTCCGCTGTGTATGTGTGCGTGAATCCTTGATAAGATATTACTCGCCCCGACGGTGTGCCTTCATAGAGAAACCAACGTTTAATGATGACATCTACAATTGCAATCGTGGCCTGTGTCCGGCCTTTTGGCGGCCGAGCAACTTCAGCAATTGCCAATGTCCGGATGGGAGTTCCATTGGCCAGCGTAGACGACACTTTGAATGCATGCAGGAGCAAATCAAGGGAAATGTCATGCTAGTAGCAGACGCACTGTGTCCTGCGAGAAACGATACAGCTGAGGTCTGTCGTTGTCAGGCTAAAAATTAAAAGAGCCACAACGACTGGGAGCAATACGATGCGATACGAATTCACTTTCAATCTCTGTAATAAAACTGGAATTATTTCACAAGCATAGGCCACATTTTGTGGGCAGACTATGCGAGAATTGCCTTTAATATATTACACAGAAGTCAAAGAAGCGGGTCAATAAAGACGATTATCCATTTAAAATCTATGACTTCGTGCCGCAATTAATGACCCACAATGCAGAAGCTCGGCTCGTAGCTGTGTGGTGGAAAGGCTTCATTTTTTATTTTCAATTGGCCGCAATAAAGAATATATCAAATCAATTAAGGAAAACTATAAATTAATGCTGAAATCTAATGAAAATATTCAATTTGTGTAACAGTTTACTTAGACGAATTCAGCTAAATATCAAGTTACTTTGAAGATTTTCTTTGTTTTGCACAAAAATAAGCAGTTAAGAAAAATTTATGGATCGCCAGAAATTAATGATTTTGTGAATAATGGAATGCAGCTCACAATTCAATTGCTCGAACAATTTTAATTGAACTTAATGGTAATTTCTAAGCGCAGCTTTTAATTTAATTACCCACAACGACAAAATATAAAGAAAATGGGAATACTCATTTCGTGAATGACTCGCTTGCATAAATTATTTAAAATTTATGCCCATTCCTAATTTAAATTTTGGATTGTTCATTCAACATTCATTAAAAGGCCTAAACTATTCATATATGGCGCTAGGAATCAGTACAAGTTAAATTTCTTGAACTATTTCGGAATGTATTTAAACATTCTAATTTCCAATGTGGGTATGTATGCGATATATATCCTATTATATTTCTTTAATGTTTTTATAGATAATATATATATATTTCTGTGAGGTGTATTATATTTTTTAACCCGACCCCATAATTTATATATATATAGCCGAGTTCTTTCTAATGTCATCTCCGTCTGTCTGTTTTCTTAAATGAAAATTAGTCTGTCAGAGCTAGGGCTATATTTATGTAATTTAGATAAGTTCTGCTAGGATTAATTTATTGCAAAACTGGCAGAATCTGTTCCAAACTATCAGTATATCATAAAGGAACTATAGGTTGGCAACGGATCACTATATTATGTAGCTCCTATGGGAACAATAGGACGAAATTGGAATGTTTGGTAGAGTGTTTAAGCTTCGGCAGCCGAAGATAGTTGTTTATTATTTCTTGTTTTTGTATACGTTTAAGCAATCTATAAGCGAACCATAAAATATTGTATTCTGAACTTTAACCCCAACATTCTTGCGAAATACAAATGCGCCCGAATTTCGCTCAATTAATGTATATGACATAACTTTAAGCTTAAATTCTGTAGAAGTTGACGATTTGCTTTCAGGAAACGTGCACATTGTATTCATTCTGTCTAAGACAAGGTCTTTGTGGCTTAACTAGTTGCTCTAACTGTTGCCTTAGGCTAATTTACCGTTGTGACAGACCCTACAACACGATTAGCATAACAAATATTTGATCTTGCGTGTAATTCCACTGTAAATATTGTTGAATGTGATTGTGAATATGAATGTGAATGCACCTGTTTGTGGCTGAGCTGGGCACAATTCTGTTTAGCCAACATTTCCGCTTGTGATAAAACAATGTGTATTTGATTAACATGCGTGCATGAATGTATGTAACATATGTATATATATGTGCATATATATATATATATATCGTATTGGGAGTATGTTTAAGTGGTAGCTACAACCAAGTTGCTCTGATTTAAAGTGCGTAACAACAGCCTCTGGATGCCTTGTATTCAAACAAGCACTCGCAATAACACTCGCACTCACACTCGCACATTCATTCATACTCACTCGCGCCCTCGCACTGTGAGTGTGTGAGGCACGCATCATCCAGACTTTTTTGGGCGCGCGCCGCCGCCGCCGTCAACCACAAACCGACCGCCCACCCAACTAACCCCCCTGCTGACCATAGTTCTGTGTCGCAGGCAGTAGCTGGCGTCTGCGTCCGCGTCTGCGTCGGCGGCGACTGAGGCTGAGGCTGTCTTCATCGCGCTTCAATTCCCAAAACGATTTTCCAGCGATTTTAGTTTGGATTTGCGTACCACGCGACGATGACGGCGGCTTTAATTGAAACGAAAATATATCGGGAAAACATTCGAATTTGTTAGTTTTAGTTCAATTTGTTTGGAGGCGGTTTTCACAAAAACACAAACCGAACTTTATCTCGCCCGTATCGTAACTCCGCCTCTTGCGATCTAGTGAAAAACTAGCAATAATATATATTCATAATATTATGCATAATACTTGTGCGTTCCATTTAAATGTTTATTGGCAAATGAAAAAAGCATTAGTGAGTTATGCGATTTATAAAAGTGACACTGCAACAGAATATTAGTTTAATTTAAATGAAAATTCTTTAACTACTTTTAAGGGTAAGCAAAGGGCGCTTAGAGTTAAACTGGGATAAACCTCAATTCAATTCAATTCAAACCTCAATGCAATTTAAATAGATTTTTTAGTTAAGATCTTTTTATACCCTGAACCCATTAAAAGTGGGTATAAGGGTATATTGTATTTGTGCGAAATTCAAATGTATGTAACAGGCAGAAGGAAGCATCTCCGACCCCATAAAGTATATATATTCTTGATCAGCATCAATAGATGAGTCGATCTATGTCCGTCTGTCTGTCTGTCCGTTCGTCCGCTAGGATCTCAGAACCTATAAGAGCTAGAGACTTGAAAGTTTAGATGTAGGTGCTCCTAGCTCCCGCGCAGATCCAGTTTATTTCCGATAATCGATAACTTACTACGTTTCCAAGCAATCGATAAAAATCGATATCGATATCCTGTTTTTTTGGCAATTTTGGTAAATAATAAGAGCTAGAGTCACCAAACTTGACATATAGCTTCTAAAATAAAATATATATATGCAGGGTATCCCCTAGTTGGGAGCTCCCGACTAAATGGGTATATATTTTTGATCATATATAGCTTTGTCCCCCAGTTTTTGAGCTCAATATCATATGAATCATGTGCTAGGGAGAAAGTTGTTGTACTTATAATATATCTTATTTTTCCATATATCAGATATCTTGACTCTACAGTCGTAATCATTAATGTTCAGCACCTCAGAGACAGCTTTTCTTTCGTGGTAGCAACCACAGTTTCTTCAATCAACCTCTCTTAAAGTCCAGTTTACAGCGTGTGAAACAATGCCGCGCGTGCCCTTTGAGGCTATCAAAAAAGTGCATGATCGGTTTGTGGGTTGGGGCAAGGGCCAAATTGAATTGAAAGTGAAAAAAAAAAAAAACTAAATAAAATTGAATCAAATATATTCGTTGGCTATAAGCATTTCAACGCAACGTCACAATTACAAAATGCACTTATGGCCCAATGACATCCCGGGCCTCCAGCTCAAGTGCATCAATCAATCTTACAAGTTTATTGTCTTCGAGGAGACAATAGCAGCCAGATATAATAAAAATCCCAAATGAATCCATTAAGTACTGTAGGTAGCCCTTTTTGTTGGCATTTTTTGTATAAGAAAAAATCTGGCTGGAAAAAATAAAAAAAACAGCAGCTATATTCGAGAATTGCTTTTGAATGCTTACAGCGTATTTACATCAATAAATTATAAAGTTTCATAATAATTGTAAATTTATATTCATATTTTTCTTTTTTTTGTTGTGAGCTATCATTTTGTTGAACAACATTCGCCGGCTGTTTTTGTTTATTTATTATTTAAATGTTTGCGCCGATTTTGTAAAAGTTTTCAATTTCTGGCCGCATTGTGTCTTTCCTCAGTACGCACATGATTAAATTTACATAACTAAAAAAAATGTGCAGACATATTCATAAATAAGCCGAAACACTACGCGTACGACCAAAACTTCACATTTTGTACATTTTTGGTAGCATGCGAATATTGCGGACACTTGACTCGATTTCCGTATGGAATACACTTCATATCCGATCCATATACAATTGTCGCTTCCATTGAAGTATGCGGAAATGCATGTAGGCATGGCATAAATATGCAATTTGTTTGCCACTTTTCACTGGCTTTCCATTTCGTAAGAGCCTGTTCACAGCTTCAAGTGCCACCGCACAATTTGTAAACACAAAGCTATGAATATGAATATATATGTTGAAGCAATATTTTCAAACAAATGTCTGTCCGGAATGGGAATGACTCGAAACGGGCAGGGAATGGAAATGACTCGATTGACACATATTCGAGAAGTGCGCGGGCTCATTAATGTTACTTAATGCTGATGCACTCTCTGCATCTTATTTAGCAGCCAACTGGCTTGTTTATATACCCTTCCAATTTATAAGTTTGTTGCAAATGTATTTGATTTGCTGATTAAACTTTTTTTCAATACATATTTCTATTCATTTCAGAAACTATAAAAGCTATAATACTTATAGTATAAATTATACTTAATACATATTATTTATTTAATCTTTATGAACTTTTCTTTTCTGCAATTAGTGAGTTTTTTTTTCTATATAATTGACACATGCTTGATACTTTTTAATTAGCGTTCAAAATCTGTGACCTAATTCTTTAAAGATTGTCGCAAACAAATTATTTCAAATACATTGAATACTCTAATATCGCGACTAAAATATTTATCAATGCTCTAACTGAATAATCTGAATACTCTAACATTCAAAACTTAAATATCCATCCATACTCTAACTGAATACTCTGAATACTCTTACATTCAAAACAAATATCCATCCATACTCTAACTGAATACTCTAAATACTCTAACATTGAAACGAATATGGGGTCGTTGTCATTTATTTGCCACCAAATTGGGCGATTTTCGAGTGATCTATAGACCGCAAAGGTTATTGGTTATGCTCTATATATATATACATATATACATATCAATTAATCTGTGCATGTGAAATGTTCTTATTCTTTTCAAAATGCAATACCCTTTTTGGCCAATGTGGGTTAGTGTTAGGCAGCGCCCAAATATTGAAACATTCACTCTGAAAACTATTCACCATGAAGGTCAATAGTATGCGACAATTTCAATTCATTTGAATCCATTCAAACTGTTCAGAATATATTCAGAAATGTCTGTCAGACGGGCAGCTGGGTTAAGTTCTGTGGGAGCTTGCCAAGAGAACACACCCTTCTCTCGCTACACACACACACACACACACACACACTCAGATGTATTTATTGTATTACTCGAAAATGTCCAAATTATAAAAAACGATGCCAGCAACTACTTTGGCTCACATTTGCTATCGCATTTGTTCTTTTTTTTTTGTAGCATGGTCACGGGCGATTTGCTGGATTGCCTCAAAGCGTACTATTTTTATATATATATACAGTAATTTATATAGTATATAAATATATTTGTAGTGCAGATAAATGAACACAAATCTTGCATCATGTGCTTAAATAGACATTTATCAAAATGTTTTTGAAAAGGACATTTCATTAATTTAAATTGAATTAAATTACTTTAAAAATGTCACACAAAATACTCAACTTTTATTAATTTTTTAAAAATTTGATATATAATATTTGAGGATAATATTAAATATCTTTTTATTTTTTTTTATATATATTTGGGATATTTGCGAAGTGCTGCCATTAAAAGAAATATAATTTCCAGCAGATTGTTTCTATATATGATATAGTTGCCCGTTTGGTCAGATATATGATGATTTGAACTGTTTGAGATATGGTAAAAGAGAAAATCACAAAACCAAATTTTGACAAATAGTATGCCCAAGTGGATCAAGATTGCTTTCAAAGAGTATAGTAGTATATTTGAATACTTTGCGGAATTAAAAATCTCTTATTGCGTGTGTTACATGTTTTGTGACAATTTTATAGATCCCTCTGCAAGGGCATAAAATGTTTTGCCATTTAGTTCTAACGAGTTTCTAAAGTTCTTCTAATATATGTATGTAAATACATAACATATGTATGTACGTATGCTCGAGCGCATACATATGCCCCTGTCTATTCGATCTAACGACTTCCGATGGGCTGGCGATAATATTCTCTTTTCATCCCGAAAATTTGTGACGCTATCGCAAAAAGCCAATCTACGCAGTTAATTTGGTCGCACCCGCCATGGGTAGCAGTACGTACACAGACAATTTGCCGATGTAATGTTTCGTATTCATTTTCGATCCGATCCGATCCGATTCGAGGCGAGTCGTGTCGAACCGAACCGAGCCGGCCTGAGCTAAGTTGCGTTGAGTTGAGCTGAGCTCATTATAAATGAGGGATGGGCGTGTCAAAGTCTGTCGCAGCCAGCGCAAATTACGAGCAGATTAATGATCACATGTTTCAATGCGTTCTTTCTTCATTTTTGTTTTTAAAGCTCAGCTATGCGTAAAAGCATCCGCAAGAGAAATAAGCTGTGGATGTGTACATAGAAATGTGTTGAAATCCATTCAAACATTTGCATAGAATGTACATTTGGTTAACAGCATGCATACACTCAGAGAAAGCATCGAGTTATTTGTAGACAAAATTCATTTATTAGACCCGAATTAAACGAAACATAATAAATAATAATAGATAAAATAGAATACATATTAATAAATAAAATAAGATCCTTTTTAAGCTAGCAAATTTGTTTGTTTTTAATTCACAAGTTTTCCCTTTCTTATGTCAATTAATTATTTAAAAAATAATTTAATTACAAATAATTCAATTATTTTAGTATTTTCCTAATGGAAGTGCTATATGTAAGCATATAGCCAGACTTTTTCGCGGCGCTTTTCTCTCAGTGTATTTTGCCTATATATATTTATGTATTTGTGTATATTTTCTTTTCGCATTCCAACGTGTATTTACTATTTGACAGCAATGTGTCTATCGCAGAACTAAATAAATCATTAATTTTATTTTTTCATGAACTTGATTTATTTGCTTAGTTCTTTTAAAGTTTTTTAAACAGTTTTTGATTTGAATTGAATTTTAAAGAATTTTAAAAGCCAATAATTTTTGCCTTGCCCTAACTTGCTATTACTTTATTGCGCTGCCCAGTTTGAAATTAATTGATTTTATTTTATCGCAAGCATTTCACAAGGGAAGCCATCGCCTGGGAATCGAACATTAAATGTATACTAAGAAGCATATATACTAGTACAAATCGTAGTCAATTTAATTCCCTGGGCTTTCTTTTATATTATTGCAAGCCGGCAGACGCCAAATGGGCTTTGACATTTATAAGGTCAGGAACTCTATTTAATAAAGTGTTCATGCCTCAATTATCGAGCCCTCAGAAGGACGCTGGTTCAAATCCCAGCACGATTGAAGCATTGTTTTAGGTTTCTCTGATTATAGTTATAATTATTTTGCGATATTTTTAATGCAACTTTTCTGTCTCTTTCGTTTAGATTAGTCGCATACCTATGTAGTCCGAGAGCTCTCCAATTGCAATACAATGGCAAATTATATTTATATATTTACGTAAGTACAAACTGAAAATTTTTAAAATTATTTATTGCTATATTATTATTATTATTCAATACGTTTAGCATTTGCCTGGTTGTTGCAGCTTTAATCCAATTAATTGTTGCGGATACATCAACTTTAGAAAGAATTAAGGTGAGTTCCCCAATTGAATATTGATACGGAACCGAGCTTTAAATGCCTTTCCAAAAGTTTGCCTGCCAGCTTAAATACTCTACACATTTAATAAGTATATATATTTCAAATCACATTTCTTGCAGAAACATCAAGAGTGGCTGAATCGACATAAACTCAAAACGGAAAAAGCGAAGTACACCAAGTGGAGATCGTCTTTCGAGCTTGCGAATCTCTGGCGCATAAATAAGGAGCCAACAACCAAACAAAATTCAAGTATTAATGACGTTTATACGGATAGCGAAACCAGCTCCAACAATGCCAACATAATTGGCCCCATTTCAACCCAAGCGACCCGCTTGCGGAGCCTGGAACTCTATGATACCAACTCATCTGAAACGTTCGAAACGTGGACGACTGAAGAACCAATATTGATGACGAAATCCCTAATTGCTGAAGAGTCCACAGCCTTGGCAACCGAACCCCTGACTACGACGAGTACGACGACGACTACGAGAAAGCCCAAGCTCAAGGGACGACCCTTTCCCAGATGGGCCAACTGGAGTCCCTGGAGTGAATGCTCGCGCAGCTGTGGAGGCGGCATAATGCATCAGACCCGCAAGTGCATTGATCGGTGAGTGAGCCATTGACCTATTAAATACACTCAGCGAAATACATTTTTATTAATTCTTGTATACAGTTCTTAAGTTTATTTTAATATATTAATTCTCTTAAGTACGAACCAGTGCGGGTTTCTAAATCAATCGAACGTTTTTCAAAAATACGACCAAGACCAGATTTTTAAATCAATCGATTATGTTTGTTATATGACTAAAGACAGGCTTAGATTAAGTACAAAATACTTAAAACAAGCATATTGAAGTACAAATTTCAGCATTTCCAAATGCTATTGTACTTGAATCTTGTATTTAGAATTTTTGGAATTGAGAGTTGTTTTTAAATTAAAAAAAAACCAAGCTCAAAATTTTTAATATATTCTTAGTGTTATAATGCTCCTGTAGAGATATTATAATATTATTTATTATAATTTTTACAAAGAGACGTTTCCGAGTCCATAAAGTATATACATATATTTCAGATCGGCATCAGCAGCCGAGTTAATATAGCCTTGTCAGTCTGTTCTGTTTCCATAGGAACTAGCCTCTCGGTTTTCTTGAAATTTTGCATGGATCCATCTTTTTGTTGCAAGCAGTAGATGCTATAAGTAGGAACCGGCTGGATCGGACCACTATATCGTATACGATCGTCTGAAAAGTAGGTTCTTCTATGAACAACTCTTTTGTTTTTTTTTCAAGATACTTTGACCGAACTCGGTCAGTACATTATGCAATATCGTTGCACTATATCATTTACATCTCTGCTAAAAGAACAATCGGAACCATTTTTAACAATCTCCGAATTTACGAGCTATTCTCACTATTCTCACTTATCTGCTAAACCCTCAGGCAAATGTCTATAAGGGTATTTAATCTTCGGCTTGCCGAAAATATATCTACTTTTTGTTATATATATTTATATATATACTCCAGAGTATATTAGCTTCGGTGCAGCGTGAAGTTTCGTTCTTTAAATTAGCAATTCAAATTGAACGAGGTCTTTATTAATGCTCAAACAAAGAGAACTCTAATAGGTCTGAACATCAGGTAAATTGGATACTTGAGAAGCATTTTGGAGGCTGGTCACGTGGCTGGCATTGTGCTATCGAGATCTGCGTGCTGCGGCCCATACGTTCTGTTCATTAAATCCGGACAATGTAACCAATTAAAATATTGCATTTAGCTATATATATTTTTACTATTTGCGTATTAAATGAAAGTTCCCCGAGTTGCGTCTGGGCTGTAAAGTAGTTTTGTGGTCAAAATTGTTGATTCTTAGTCATCTTCAGTAAACCTTAAACTGGTTATTGCCTTGACTTTTGGGTTTTTTCTCTTTATTTTCGTATGCGTCCAGCGTCATTTTGGCAGAAAAGTAATTCATGCTAATTATTTTGTCAACATTTAAGAGATATATGATATGAAAACAGAGCTGAGTCTATCCGGTCGATAGATATACTACTCTATATTTTATTCTATTTAAACTTTAATTTCTTGACATTTAGCAATTTTATATATTTATTTATATTTATGGCTACTGCAACTTCTCCTTCCTTTCGCCCTTCTCTCACTCTCTCTTTGTCGTTTCGGCTTTGGCAAACATTTTATGCAGGGTATTTTGTGGTGGAGCAAGACCTTTATCTGCAAATGTCTTATTTGTATTTTTCCATCTCATGTACATAAATAAACAATTTTGTCTTTTATTTAGCCATGTCTTAACTAGATAATTATTGACTTAACTAATCCACTTTGTGTGCAAACATTAATTCCGTTCGACTTGGCTCGTAAAATCTAGAAAAATATCGTATCACGGAAACCTGTATGCCATATACCATATACTACTTCAACTTAAAGAAATTGTATATATTTGCCGTTAGTTTAGATAGAAAATAAGCGCTGATATAATGATTCCCTTAATGAGGGAATAACTGAATATTTAAACACAAACCCAAATACATATTGTTGAATATGATTTTTGGCAGCCATATTTAGTTCAGAGTAGGAGCGGGTATCTAATGCTTATAAGGCACAGCTGTATATTTGTTAATTGATATGAGATACGAAGAGTAGTTTATAGGGTATCTTTTGGTCAAGTTCACAATCTTGAGCACAGTTCTGTTAGTTGTCTCACTCTACATTTTGGACTTGTTTCGAGTTAAAAAGAAATCTCAACAAGGCGAGAAAAGCAACAAACACACAAGGCTCCATCCGAACAATGCCAGACTTTGTACGCTTGTTTTGATGACCGACTAAAATAAGTATATAAAAAAAAAAAGCCCCCCAATGCGAGAGAACAGATTTTTGCTATAAATACGAGAGCCGAGTTTTTAACAACCTGAGTTTCCGTCAATCAACGCGTCGAAGCTGTTGTGCATTGTAATTAAATATCAGAATGTCCAGATTATTTGCCATTTGCCTGCTGTCGCTGGCGCTTGTCGTGCAGGTAGGTTTGATCAGGATATAGCCAAAACTGTATACAGATTTAAACGCAAATTTGCTTAAAGTGCGTGCTGTCTGAGGAACCCGCGGAGGCATTGAACAATCACATTCGCGGACAACTTCAGCAATACGAAAAGTATCTGACCAACGACGATGGCTCCCACAAGGAGGATCTGCAGAAGCTGATCAAGATCTACGAGTCCGCCCTGAAGACCGAGGACTTTACGGAGAAGCAGGCCCTGGTTAACGGTGTGCCCCAGCAGTTCTCTAAGGAATTCGGCACCTTTGTCCAGTCAAAGCTGCAGGAGGATCAATTAAATGAGGATATACTCGCCGCGATCAGCTTCTACAAGTCCCTGGAGAAGGCCGAATTCAAGGCTGACATTGAGAAAACTTTGGCCGAACTTGAGGGCCTGCAGAAACTGACCGAATTCGAGGCGAAGAAGAACGGCTTCCTCAACCTGGAGAAGGCATTCAGCCCCGAATTTGTGCACTTCCTCAAGAAGGACTCTCTGCCCAAGATCAACAGTGATCTGCAGAGCGGCGTTGAGTTCTTCGAGAAGCTATTGGCCGATCCCGAAGTTAAGTTCGCCACAGAAATTAAAGCCCTGAAGGCACAGGCTGTCGCCGCCATCGCCGACGAGATCTCAATCGATGACAAGCAGAAGGCTCTCTTCGAGATCAGAAATCCTGCCAACGCCGAACTGACCGAGTTCCTAAAGAAGAAATTCACCGAACTGAACTAAAGATTAGATATGTTGGCATCCCTTGAATCATTGAGAGTATCTAAATTATCTTAATCATTTGTCTACGCACATAAATAAAATAAAACTAAAATGAAATAAAGAATACAAGTGTTTTTTTGTGAAGTACTTTCATATATGATGATATATATATATATCATATAAAAATATTTCTACATATTATAAACTTAGTTCCACAGATAATTATCAGATGAGAGCAAGTAATACACAAAGCAATATAACGAGCCTTATTTATATATGTTAATTTATTGTTTTTTGTTTTTGTAATCTTACATTAATCTTTTGATTTACAGAAATTCTACAACAGGTAGAGTATATACGAGCGATACTTGTGTTGGCCTCTCGAAGCGCTACCAGATATGCAATGACCTCTCGTGTCCGACGGATTCATTGGATATTCGTGCATATCAATGTGCTGCCTACAATCAAGTCGATTTCCAGGGTCGCCAATATAGCTGGGAGCCCTACATCAAAGGTAGAGCATTATATACATATATATATGGAAGAATCTGTTGAAGTGACGCTGAGCCTGGTTTTAATTGGGAACAACTTGCGATTGTTATATTTATTTATTTGACAGACGATGCCGAGTGCGAGCTGAATTGCAAGCCATTGGGCATGAAATACTTTGCCACTCTGAATGATACCGTTATTGATGGAACACCTTGCCAACGTCCGGCGGAATATTATCGCTCCAAGTCCACTCGAGTGGGCCGCGCAATGTGTGTCGACGGCATTTGCAAGGTAAATGTTAATACTAACAATAAAAAAAAAAAAAGCAATAACAAAAAAACGCACAATTATGTTATAGCTGATTGCAGATAAAACACGCTATCAGCCCGAACAGTAGCCGCATTTAGTGGCTCCATTAATTAACAGGTAGCCAGGTATTTTACGCTCGTGCCATTAGGTTTCCATTTTTTAGTTTTTATTTATTTTTTTATTAATGTCGTGTAAATGCAAATGAGTACACGTTTTGTGATTAGTTGTTATTCGTAAAGAGGCTCAATTACAATATAAAATACCTGCTCCTCTTTATTACAATATTCGATTAGTTCAGTTTATTCATCTGCTATGATGCTAAAAAGCAACAAAAACAACAACAACAACAAATCCGAGTGCTGTCTTTGCTCATGCCTATCCACAACAAGAGTGCCGATTGTGTGTGTGCAGCACACTCCGAGTTATGAAAAACTCTTTAGAAATAAATGAATCGCTTTGCCGAATATTTTAGTAGGCGACGCGAATCGAAGCACGCAACACATGCGTATCCGTATCTCATAGAATCGCGCACGTCGCCGCAGAATCCATCACAAAATCAAAACCAGTTAAAAGCAAATTTTTAAAAAAAAATATTTTTTAAACCCATCGGCATCAGTTTTGAATACAAGCTTAATAGATTTGGCAAAGTTAAAGCTTCTCAAGTCCGTTCAATTAGTGTAACTAAAGTGATTTTTAAATATGGCATAGAAATTAAATTAAAGTCTGACAGAATTGCAGCAGAATCCATCACAAAATCAAAACCAGTTAAAAGCAAATTTTTTAAAAAATATTTTTCAAACCCATCGGCATCAGTTTTAAATACAAACTTAATAGATTTGGCAAAGTTAAAGCTTCTTATACCCGTTTATTAGTGTAACTAAAGTGATTTTTAAATATGGCATAAAAATTAAATAAAAGTCTGAGAGAATTGCAGCAGAATCCATCACAAAATCAAAACCAGTTAAAAGCAAATTTTTTAAAAAATATTTTTCAAACCCATCGGCATCAGTTTTAAATACAAACTTAATAGATTTGGCAAAGTTAAAGCTTCTTATACCCGTTTATTAGTGTAACTAAAGTGATTTTTAAATATGGCATAAAAATTAAATAAAAGTCTGATATTTAAGTTAAAAGTTTTTTTTTTTTGAATTCTCAAAAATGTTACATTCATTATTTTTACTTTTTTGTTCTATGTAAAAAAATTGAAAATTAAGACCCATTTTTTTTTTTGCATTTTGGCCAAAACACTTGAGAATTTCAATTGAATACATTTTACCTATAAAAGAAATGTACAATTCGCATTTACGTAATGTACTAATATACTTAAATTGTTTTTAAAGTCTTTAATTGGATCCATTTGCCGCTTTCTAGAAAATTCAGCCTATTTTTTTGTTATATCTATTTTACATTTCTTAGTTCAAATCAAAATTTACGTCAGTCTTCGTTTTACTCTATTTGGATGCAGATCAAAATTTGTATACTCTGATTTCTTTTCTACGGCAAAAATATTCGCATATGAATTTCTGATCTTATACGCAGTGTCATGTTTTTATTGTTCTTAGCCAGAGCTATTTTAATAAACTTGTGTATGTGTTATGGTATCCGAGACACTGGCTATTAAAATCTGAATTTGATAGGCGCAGCACATTAAAATTCGCTAATATATATACTTATTTTATATACCATATTAATATAGTTATATATATTTATTAATGTGTGCATAAAAAGTAAGCCGACGTCTAGAAATTGTGAATCGTGCTTAAAACTAAAGAATGCTGTAGTTGACGTGCTATACGATACCACGTAATAAACTTTTCTCGCTTTAAAGTATCTCTACCAAAGCGCTCAAAAAACTCCTTTTCAATTTTGAATCCTCGACAACAAATAAAAAACTGTTTCCTTGTCAAAAGACACCTTTTGCTTGAAATAGGTGTGCACAAAAATAGTTATTAAAAGCATTTTTGCACAAGCTTTGCTACATAAGGATAAGGATACAGGGTGTATTGCATATTGTAAATAATCATAAAATACAGTTATATGCCATCTACACTTTTTATTAAAAATAGTGGCTGCTGCATTCAGTTGAATTGCCTGAAACTTTTTTTTAATGTGCCTGCATATACCCCTTGCATGTGTGGTACAGGGTATCGAAAAGCACTTTAATCTTGTGCGGGTCGCGTCGTAAACAACCAAGTGAGACTGGCCAACTGAAATGTGGCCATCGTAAACTTGCAAAAGTGCGTCAAATGCTGCCAGTTGGCCATTAAAACAGAATTATCTCGCGCTGCGGCCCGGCGATGATAGTCGCCCGCGCGGCACTCAGCGATCGGCCATTTACGAGTTTATCACAACTTCAACATAAATGTCGGCACATATGCAGATACCCACATATTGGCTATAAATATATATATATATAGACACTCAAGATTCGATATTGGCAATTTGCACTTAGCCCGGAAGCGAATATCAATTTAGTTTGCACCTTCGCCCACAACTGATTTCGCATATTTATGTACTTTATGTTGTACCTTTTTTTTTTTGGCAATTTTTTATTTTATTTTTATTGCATTTTAATTGTTATGTTTTTTCGGAATACCCTAACGGAGTGTATGTTCATTTTGTCATGAAATTTGTGGCGCAGTCAGACACTGTTTCCAATTGGGATTGTATTTGCAGACAGCCAGACACTGATTCCAATTGGGTTTGAATGTTGAGACAGTCAGATAACGTTTCCAATTGGCATATACTTAATACCTTTTTTCTCAATTTCAAATTTTTTTTATTGCATTTGAATAGGTATGTTTTCGTATACCCTAGCGCAGTGTACACTCAGTTTGTCGCGAAATATGTTACGCTAGTCTTAAGGCTAGAAAGTGAGCCGGATCGAACTACTATATCAGCATAAGAGTTGCCTGTCTTTTTATATATATTTTTTTTGATACTCTATATTTTTAATAACAGACCACTTTATCAGAAGCTCATCTGTTTTATCTGCGCAAGGGTATTTAGAATACGGCACTTTAAAGATAACTTATTTAATTATTTTCGTGCGCTGTGATAAATTGAACGTAATTTGCATTGAATTTATTTAACGCACATATAAATATGTTTGTTTATGTAGTCCACTGACATCCAGTATAAATCAAACAATTAACTCAACGCATAAACAAAGAACATTTACCAGAGATCACCTTGCGTATATATTAATAAGTATATAGTGCGATATGCCTAGGCTCTGGCACTTGGCGTTAATCTGGCTGGTGAGTCAACTTAGACATCTGTCGAGAGTGTTCGATTCTATTCTACTCTATTCTATTTCCCCTCTAAGCCCCCTTGCCCTTTGGTGATTTTTGTTTTTTTTTTTTGTAAACAAAGCACTGTTTTCTGGCATGCTTTGATTTGTTTCAATTAAAATCAATTATACCATCTACTGCTCTCCATAAATATATATATATATATGTATATCGTATATGCCTTGTATAATTGCAGGCCGTTCTTGGCAATGGCTCCATAAAGGGCCTGTATGCAAATAGCGGCTCCGTCAGCTGTGGAGGCCTACTGTGCCGTCCGGTAACTGGTATCTTTACTCGCGATCCGTTGCCAGAGGATGCATATGTACATGTGGCCACAATACCCGCCGGAGCATCGAATATATCCATAACCGAACTCAAGAACAGTGAAAATTTACTTGGTAAGCTTAAGCTTCATTAAATTGAATTAAGAATTAATTTTAATATACATATATAAATTTATATAATAGCCATATGAATGAAATTTCGGTTCAAACTGAGCTCGAACTGTTCACGACTGTCTATTAGCTTTTTAAATTCTATGGACCTTGAGTCCAAAAGCATATAAGTTTCCGAGATACGAATCAGTTAAAATAGGTTTTTGAACGGTTTCCCCAAAGGTCTCGTATGGAATGAAGTATAGACTATTTTCGTTCCAACTGGAATTCGTTCCTTTGATTAAGTTACAATTTGTTAGATAATTGATGGCCTGCTCTAAGAATCGAGCCAACAATATTTTGGATTTGCGTCTTGTTTACTTATTTCAATTACAAATCAATAATTGTTTATTTGCTTGCAGTCTTGCGCACAAGCGAACAGAAGAGCATTTTCAATGGCGAGAACGAGGTGTCGGAGAGCGGATCGTATGAGGCGGCGGGCACGACCTTCGACTATCACCGCATCGATGGAGTACAGCAGGGCGAGGGCGTTACCGAGTGGATCACCAGCACGGGCCCCATTAAGGATCCGGTGGAACTCTTGGTATGTCGACTAGCCACAAACATAATCCAGCATAACGGCTCACACGCACTTTCTGCCCCACCAGGTGTACAGCAACATTCTGAATCCTGGCATTAAGTACGAGTACTTGCTGCCCATTGTGTCCGACTCGGAGGAAAATGAGCTCTCACTGGAGAGCAGCGACGGCTTCCTAAAATCTGGCGCTGTCAGTGAAGATGGCAGCTCTGTGAGCAGCACGCGCTCGGCACGCAGGCGTAAATTCAACTGGAAGGTGGTCGGATTCAGTGCTTGCACCAAGTCCTGCGGCGGCGGCACCCAGTCACCGATTGTGCGCTGTGCTCGTGAGAATCCGGTTCGCTATTATTCGCAGCGCCGTTGCGGTCACTCGGAAAAGCCGGTGCTCAACGAGAACCTGCTGCACTGCAACACACAGCCGTGCCCCGCCTATTGGAGACAGGACGAGTGGGGCGAATGCCGCTGCCAGCATGGCGAAAACTTCCGCCGGCGTGAGCTGAGCTGTGTCCAGGAACTGGCCTCGGGCATTGTAATACATGTGGATAAGGCCGCCTGCATGGAGGAACAGCCGCCCAGCGAGAAGCAGTGCGAATGCCCGAAGGCTCGACGTCGCAACTCAGCCCGTTACCGCATGCATCTGCATCCGGATGCGGCAAATGGCACGCATCTGGGTCGCCATCGGGCTCCAAAAACTGTTAGCGATGCGGTCTGGCTCATGTCCGAGTGGAATCAGTATTGTTCATCCTCATGTGGTCCGGGCGTGCAGTACCGCACAATCTTTTGCGATAGGCCCAAGACTAAAGCGGAACGTTGCGAGCCGCGCGATATTCCCGAAAACCGACGACCCTGTGTGCAAAATGCCTGCGAGCTGGGCGACTGGTTTGCCGGTCCCTGGTCACCATGCAGTGGCGACTGCTTCAACCTGACCCGCAGCCGTGCTGTGCTGTGTATTCGAAATCAGCTAATCACCGATGACGAGGAGTGTAAGCTGGAGCTGAGGCCGCAGGCCTTGGAGAATTGCTCGCACGAGGAGATCGAGTACTGTGCGCCGCGCTGGCATTATTCCGAGTGGTCCGAGGTAAGCTGGCGAGTGCAATAAATATTAATGTCCAATTACTGACGTTTATTTCGTGTTGCAGTGCACCAAATCCTGCGAAGGCGGCACCCAGCGGCGCACTGTCAAGTGCCTGGAGTACGATGACAAACAGAATGCTCTGCGGGAATCCACCAAATGCAGATACGCACTTAGGGAACCAATCTATCGCAACTGTAACACGCAAAAATGCGAAGGTAGAGGTGCAAAAACATATTTTAAATTCCATCTCTTATGATTTATTTGATGTTCTTGCAGATCTTAATAACGAACTGCTCCAAAACGACGAAGCTCCGGCCTGCCTGGATAATTTTCCAAACTGCAAATGGGCCTTGCAAGCCAAGCTATGCAGCTACGAATATTATCGGATCCATTGCTGTATGTCCTGCACGAAGCTCCATTGAATCGAATCCAACTGAAAAGCCCGTGCAAAAGTAGCTTTAAATGTTGCGAAAGAAGGAAAGGGGCTAAAACGAAAACCGTGATCTTAAAGCAATTTCTTACATTTATTCGTGAATGTTCATTAAATATGTTAGGCATATATCTAGCCGCAAATTCTCGGAATGGATTCCAATTTGACATACGAGTGCATTTACATTTATTAATACATACCACATAAGTACATAAATACGTAAAGGAAACCAACAAACAGTTTACTAAAAATATCTCACAAACGATACAAGTTGAATCAAGTGCCACACTTAAAGATATTATACTATTTTCTTTTAACTCTACGACGTGTGTTAATTAATTAATTCATTTTCTGGCTTGAGAATTCTTTATTTTCAAGTACTCTTCAGATTAGTTTTAATTTAAACAATTTTGCGCTACTTTTAATCTATGAGTTGCTGAGGTATTTGGCCTAATTTAAAGTTTAAACCAAATTTAGTTATAGTGGAAGTATTGTATTATATAAAACATAGTCCAAGCACGCCTTTCCCTGAAACTATTGTCAAATACTAAATGGACTAGAGAGGCTTGCTGACTTTTAGTTCATACTAAATAACTATGCAGCCCTATTGTAAATACAACGATAAGAGTAAACGCTGTGTAACCTGGTTTAATCAGGTTTGTGCCGATTGTCGCTCGCAGTTCCCGAAAAGCGGCGTCAATCAACGCTTTAAGGATGGTGGCCAGAAATCGAAGGCTGGCCTAATAAGCGCCGAGGAGTGTTATAGATCAATCAAAAGAAGCACCGAGCTTCTGGCTACAGACGGCTATGACAAGGATGAAGTCTGGTGGAAAGTGCCGCTCATTTTGCTAGTCTTAGGCTGTATCCTGGTATTATCAATTGTCACCTGCCTGATCTGCCAGAAGGTGGTAAACACTGTGCAGGAGCGTATGTCGCAACATGTTGATTTTAATGTGTGTGAGTCCAAAAAGAAACCCAACGTTTGCCGGAGAAGAAAGCGACCCCCACCGCCGCAGCGTACTTCATCCTGTGACGAGCGAAAGTTCAGCTCCAAGTGTTCCTGCGCGCCAAAATCGATTATCAGTCAACCAGCCTCTCGATGTAATTGAACAATCCTAATTTTTGAAGGTCTCAGTTAACATATTCATTTATATGTCTCAGTATTCAATTAAAACCAAAATGGATTTCTCATGTTTAATTGTTTACTTCAGCAAACGTGAGCTTGTCACGCGACCGAAATCTACGAGCCAACTTGTTTCGACTTTTAGATATCACTTAGCCGGATAATAATAGGTGAGTTCTCTTGCAGGGTATTCGGATTTCGGATCTGAACGTGATGGTCTATTAAAAGCAAGATCAAGATTTTATTTTTACAAATATATTTTTTCTTAATTCTGGTGACTTTAAAAACAATATGCTCTATTCGAAAACCTTTAGAGTGAGGCTTTAAAGTAGAAATTTATTTCGACCATTTCACTTTGATATTGGCGTGCGCGCAAAACACTTCTGTTAGAGAATTAAATAATGGCATTTAGTTTTATACGTCTGTACTTAAATACATGTTGTATTCATGGTTTTCGTTATTTAGTGAAGAGCATGTTACTTTTTCTGGAGAGGTAAATTGGGCCTTAACACTATTATACCTAATTCAACCAAAAGGCGACCCTTGACACCTTAGCTAATAAAGGAAATAGTTTTTTGTAAATTATTCCCTTGCCACAAAATTAATTTAACAATTAGTTAATAAATTATCAAAGAGTTACTAAAAATTGGAAAATAATTTCAATTTAAAAATGGAAAAGGTGTCTTTTGTGCAGCATTGGTGGCAATAGTTTCAAGAGAGTCACAGAATGATAAATAATTATTTCATTTCAGATTATTGTGGTTTATACTTTTGATCGCGTCCATTTATTTCTGCATAATATCCTGCCTATCCTCCGTGCATCGCTTTCACACAAAAAGTACGCATATCGGTCTGGAGCGGAACTCGTATTATTGGAATACCTCAATGCCGAGCATAACAATGTGATTGAGCTTATATTTTATCTCAAAATTAAATGATAATCATATATATTTTAGATGTCCCATGCGGCGCATAAATGAAACCCTCTTCGACAAATATTGTCGGTAAGATTGCATTCAATTGATTTTTCAGCTTTTTACAACAATTTTGTTAATTGTATTCTAGGGTAAATAAGTTGAGAGGACGTGAGAAGACGGAGTTTTGGGATTTTCTAGAAAATTTAGCCAATTCTACGTACACCAACTTTCAGAATATACCAGAATATGATAGTATTGATGGTACACTAGATTCGCTGGGCATTCGACCCAAACACTATATGGAATTAATTTACAATCTCACATATGATGGCACCTACGAGCCAATCGAGGCGATCCGTATTCGCTGCGTTGATGGCCAGATACACATGAGGGCCAGGCAGATCCTCACTGAGTTCGGGCTGTGCTACCTGTGCAGCTCTTACCTGGGCGAGGAGTACAGCTCACGGTTTCTAATCTTTGGCGAATATCCGGAATTTAATAAGTATCTAAACTTGCACCGATTTATTGATGTTAAGCAGGCAACCTTTTTTGATAGTGATATGGGATTTACCCTGTTAGGCTTCGAGTGTGAGGCCATAGATGTACGTAATGAAGGTAATCTGTATCTGTTGCGATCGAATGTCAATTGTATAATTTTCATTTAGAGCTATATACACTCTGCCTTTGAAGTTATGAAGGTGGATAATAATTTTGGCTATACACATGACGGAGCTACCTATGAACCGGAAGTCGAGGAAATAGTTGCTGAATCAAATTTCAGGACGTTAGTAAATTGATTTTCGCATATATTCATATATAATAGATATTTCTATATCCCAGTGAAACGTCTATAAGCCAAAGGAACTGCCGTTTCTATCATGAATCAAATCTTACGCATTATCCATTTTATACCAAAAATATTTGCCAGCAAGAGTGCCGCATCAACTTGGCCTATAAAATATGTAAATGTATTCCCCATTTTTACCCAAATCAAAGTAAGTTAATTATAATCTCATATTTATGTATATCCATTTGCCAGTTAATTTACTTTCAAAACCATTTTAGTTGCAAATCCGAAGCCTGTATGCAATTACAAAACTTTAAAGTCCTGCTTTCCCAGGCATGCCAGTCAGTTTAGTATATTTATTACATATCGATAAACATAATTATGTATATATAATTCATATTTCTTAAAGGTTATTTTCTTAAATTTTACAAGAAGGACGGAAATCGTGCGGAATCAGCAGAATGTTATTGCGAACAAAATTGTATAGACGCTATACTCAAACTGAAAAGGGCGCTTGTGAATATATATATTTAATTTTATTTAAAAAAATAAATATATTTTTTCTAATTTACTTTCATTTTATTTCAGCCCATGCGGGGAGCCAAACAGTTGCTGGGCAGCATGGGCAGTTCCATTTCGATGAACACCTGGCCAAGGAATCAATTCAAGAGGCAAGTCATATTCTCCTTTACGGATCTCTTGGGTATGTTGCACACTGGGCATGATATTAAATATAAATACATATATTATTTATTTTCAATAATCTTTTCAGTTTCAATAGGCGGAACTGCCGGCCTCTACCTGGGCTTTAGCGTGCTGGGCTTAGTTGAATTTGTATATTTTTTTACATTGCGCTTACTTTGGCATTTATTTGGCTATGAAATTTAAAATAATGTTTGGCTAAATGCAAATTTTTAATAATAATAGTAATAATAATAATAATACATATCATCTGCAAAACAAAACAAATAACGTATGTATGTATAAATTATAGACGAACTATGTAGATATGTATGTATGTACCTAATAGAAATGTGTACATGTTTGTATGTATTACTGTTGTAAATATCAAGTACCGTTGCTGTTGCTATCAGCTAAAGTACAATACAATTTAAATAACCCCACATCGTATAAATTAGTACATATACAAACTTAAGTGTTCCACTTAAGAACTATTGTTTGACCGCGCTTTTGAGTACTAATTTTAAGTTCATCCGAATTTAACAACCATACAACCATAGTGAAAATTGTACGTGCAAAATATTAAGCATTTTCTCAATTTCTTCGCCAATTTATGGGCATTTTTACGGTAAGGAGAAGAGAAGAGAGGAGATGAAATGAATTGATAACTTGATAAATTGCACATATACACTTGTGCATACGAGAGCACAACGCAAAACATGCACATACACATATACACATGTGCTCGTACTGCTGTTCTACGAAGGTGCTTGATTTGAAATAAACAAATGATTCCCGTGACATCACAAATGACAAGCCTTCAAATATATCTCTATATTTAACATCTTCAAGCCGGCAGCAATTATAGGAATTGCAGAATTTTGCACTGCGAGAGTTATGTGACGTCATTAAATATAATGATGCTCGCTCTTCAGCGGGAGTAAGCCACCTGCGCAAGGCATTAAAAATTTCTCTCTTAGGTTCTGAGCTCAAGCTGCCAACCAGAGCCGCTCAGTTTGCTTTATATCGTTCACGCGTCCGGTTGGTGCCGCTTGCTTGCTGGCAAAAATACTGAAGTGCCACTTCAACTAAGTACATTATAATTGTATATGTTCCTTATCGCGGTACATACATACATACATACGCACATCGTACTGGACTATAAAAGCAAGAGCTTCGATTGAAACGCACTTAGTTGGCGATAGCTACTTCAATTAATTTGCAATGTTTGACAAAATCGGTGTCGGGCTTGCAATATTATATATATTCAGCAGTGTTGTGCATTATGTGGAGCCCAGGAATATTAGAACTGTGCCGAAATCTGATGATGGTGCCAAGTGTGGTTACTCGGTAAGTTTTTCTTCATTCAAAGGCTTGGAAAGTACATACATACATACATACGTATGCAATTGCATAGGCATCACAAATACAAATATATTACAAATGTGCAAATGTATGTGCTTGTAAGTGTGACTGCATCTAAAGCAGATGATTTATTAACTTTTTCTTATCAGCTGTTCATGGTTGAGAAAGTATTTCAAATATATATGTATGTACATACATGTGTATATACGTAGGTTCTGCAAAATACGCAAATCAGAACCCTTTTTTAGCTTTTTCGTGCATATATGTTGTTCTTTATTTTCATGATATTTCGTTTAACATATGATCTGGCAATGTCCAATGAAACGGGAAAAGAACCGTTGTAGAAACCGTTAGATTTGCTCTGTTACGAAACGGCATAAAACAGACAGCGAAATATTGTTTCAATTCAGCATCCTCAAATAAATTCAACGAATCGGGCTAAAATATAAGTTATATTTGCTTTTTAATTTTCCGGTCTGCGCATACTTCCAGAGCTGTCATCCGACGAAACCAAATATGCTAAATGTGCATCTAATAGCACACACCCACGACGACGTTGGATGGCTGAAGACTGTGGACCAATACTACTATGGGAGTGAGACAAGAATTCAGAAGGCTGGTGTGCAGTATATAATTGATTCCGTTGTGGAATCACTGCTGAGGGATCCAGAGAAACGCTTTATATACGTGGAGTCAGCATTCTTCTTCAAATGGTGGAAGGAACAGACGAGTGAGATGCAGGACCAGGTTAGAATGCTCGTTAATGAAGGCAGACTGGAGTTTATTGGCGGAGCTTGGAGCATGAATGATGAGGCGACAACACACTATCAGAGCGTAATTGACCAATTCGCTTGGGGATTAAAGTATGTATTTGTGGGCTTAAAGCTGTAAAACTTCAATATTGTAAATACAAATTATTTGTAGGCAATTAAATGATACGTTTGGCGAATGCGGTCGTCCACGTGTCGGCTGGCAAATTGATCCATTTGGACATTCCCGAGAGATGGCTTCGATGTTTGCGCAAATGGGATTTGATGGTATGTTCTTTGGTCGCCTGGACTATCAGGATAAGGATGAGCGTCTAATGACACAAAAAGCCGAAATGATATGGCATGGTTCCGCGAATTTGGGTAGGCTAATATATTAAATCGAATTGGACATCTTTATGATTGTTTTATAAAATCATTAGGCGATAAGTCGGATCTCTTCTCCGGCGCTTTGTACAACAATTATCAAGCACCAGATGGCTTTTGTTTTGACATCCTCTGCTCAGATCAGCCAATTATTGATGGCAAACATAGCCCAGATAATAATGTGAAGGAACGCGTAAGTTTGAGCACTTTTATTTCGCTTATTGTACTTATTGTCTCTCTATATCCTTTCATATGAATTGTCCTTGTGGCGTCTTATCATTTCCTCATCCAATATTCATCAGGTTAATACGTTTTTGGATTACGTCAAAATCCAAAGTATTTATTATCGCACCAACAATATAATTATAACCATGGGTGGCGATTTCACTTATCAAGCTGCCCAAGTTTATTACAAGAATCTCGACAAATTAATACGGTAAAGTTATATATAAATGTATATGTGTTTGTTTTGGCATACTTGTGTTAACGAAAGCCCCTCATTTTGTTTGGTCCATTGGTTGATCCTTAAACCATAAGTAATTAGAGTACATGTTTTTTGTGTATAGATCGATGCGTTCTTTGAGTTTGTTAATAAGATGGCTACAGGTTATCGAACTCCCAACTTACTTATAACAATGGGTGAGGATTTCCATTACCAGAATGCTGATATGTGGTATAAAAATCTGGATAAACTAATTAAGTGAGTAGTGAGGGGCTTTCTTTAACTCTGCAAGTTAATGTATCCAACAGGATTTTTATTTGGAGATCAAAATACCATCTGTTTCCATATTTCCCAACTATAGGTACGCTAACGAGCGTCAGGCAAATGGTTCGAATATAAATCTCCTCTACTCCACACCCTCGTGCTACTTGAAGTCGCTACACGATGCTGGCATCTCATGGCCTACTAAGAGTGACGATTTCTTCCCTTATGCATCCGATCCACATGCATACTGGACCGGCTACTTCACCTCGCGGCCCACCTTGAAGCGTTACGAGCGTGACGGCAATCATTTCCTGCAGGTTTGCAAGCAACTGAGCGCGTTGGCACCAAAGCGATCGGAGGAATTTGATCCTCACTTGACGTTCTTGCGTGAGACCATGGGCATAATGCAACACCACGATGCTGTGACAGGCACGGAGAAGGAAAAGGTCGCTCTCGACTATGCAAAACGTATGAGTGTTGCCCTGCGCGCCTGCTCGACAAACATACGAAATGTGTTAAATCAATTTTCGACCGGACCCGTATCCGAACCCACTTCCCAACGGCCATTTGAATTTAAAACATGTACCTTACTAAATATAAGCAGTTGTGCCACATCCGAGTCGAACAGTCCATTTGCATTGACACTTTACAATCCCCTGGCTCATACAACCAAGGAGTATGTAAGAGTTCCAGTTGCAGATTACAAATATATTGTCCTTGATCCGACAGGTAAGTAATAAGGCTCTTCTTAAAATATATGTATTTAAATTTACTCGTTTTTAGGCAAAAGCCTGACCACCCAAGTGGTGCCTGTGCCCAAACCTGTGGCCGCAATCAAGCACAGAAATTCGATTGCCGAGTACGAGCTAGTTTTCCTGGCCTCCAACCTGCCAGCAATGGGCTATAAGACGTATTATATACAAAGAGACGACAGCAGTCCAGTTAATATAAAGCCCACCGCTTTGCCAAAACGAGAATCTAGCTACACTGTTATTGAAAACGAGGTAATTTAAATTTGCACTAAAGTTTGTGCTTCAATAATACCTTAATTTCATTATAGAATATTAAACTTACATTCGATACGAATGGCTTCCTCTCCGAAGTAACAGCTGATGGGATGACGCGTATGATTTCCCAGGAATTTTTATATTATGAAGGAGCTACTGGAAACAATGCGGAATTCCTAAATCGTTCCTCAGGCGCCTACATATTCCGACCCAAAGACAACAATATACGTTTTGCCACAGATCATGTCACAATAGAGGTATACAAGGGCTCACTTGTGGAAGAGGTGCATCAGAAATTTAACGATTGGATAAGCCAAGTGGTGCGAGTCTATAAGCAGAGCACATACGCGGAATTTGAGTGGTTAGTGGGTCCCATTCCAATTGATGATGAAATTGGCAAGGAAGTGATAACGCGCTTCAAGTCAGACATTAAGTCTGAAGGCGTATTCTTTACCGACTCTAATGGTGAGCTATAGACTATATATGTCAACCTCTTATTTACAACTTCATGCTTAACGTTTTTGGTCAGGTCGCGAAATGATAAAACGTCAGCGCAATCATCGTGATACGTGGAATGTTAAACTACAGGAAACTGTGGCAGGAAACTATTATCCGATCACCACGAAAATCGCTTTGGAGGATACGATAGCTCGAATGGCTATACTTACAGACAGAGCTCAGGGTGGTAGCTCATTAGAGGATGGTGCCTTAGAATTAATGGTACATCGACGTTTATTAAAGGACGATGCATTTGGTGTGGGTGAAGCCCTTAACGAAACCGAATTCGGCGAGGGACTGATTGCACGGGGCAAAACTCATTTGTTTGTGGGTCAATCCTATCTACGCGCCGATGTCTCTCTAAAGGCAATCGAACGTCTTGTGCAGCTGGAGACATTGCTGCCGTCATGGAAGTTTTTCAGCAATATGGAATCATATACATCCGACCAATGGCTAAGCTCATTTACAAATACAGTGAGTACACCTATTCGCCTGATTATCTATCATTATTATTATAATCGTATCAGTATCATTATCATTATCATTATCATTATGATAATTTGCATTATTATTATCGTTATTACTATTACTATTATTATTAGTATTATAATTATAAAATTCCCAGTACACTGGCATTTCTCTGGTCCTACCCAAATCTGTGCATCTGCTTACCTTGGAACCTTGGCATGACAACGAGTTGCTCGTACGTTTTGAACATATATTAGAGAAAGACGAGGATTCGCGCTATTCGAAATACGTTCAATTCAATATTAAGGATGTACTTAGTGCGTTCAATATTGAAAATATTCGGGAGACCACTCTGGATGGAAATGCATGGTTAGACGAACATAGACGTATGGAGTTTGTACCTGAGCCGGAGGATGAGGCATACGAAGCCTATGCCACAATTTCGGAATCTGCAAACGGTGGTCACTTACTCTCTGGTGCAAAACCTATGCTAGGTGTTGAATATTCAAAGGAAAGACTAGGCCCTGGAGAGCTAGGCGCCCAAAGTAACCGACTTAAGCGCAGTGCCAACGCGGGACATTTCAAATTACATAAACGACGACAGCAACATGTTGACGAAGATAGCATTAATGTATCTCTAAAAACAGATGATCGCGCAAAGTATCTCATAGAGCTAAGCCCAATGGAGATACGCACCTTTGTCGTGTATTTGGCAAAATAGCACACAGAATACCATCTAAAAACGAAAACGCCTATATTTGTAGCCGTCGATTTAGCTGGATAAACATTTTTAAGAAATAAACGAACAACATAAATGAGTCTATAACTAACTAGGACCATCTAGTTGCTTGTTTATTACAATTGTACTATATACAAGAATTAGTGAATTTAACAGCGTCTGTTTCTTAAGCTGAGCAAGCAATTATCCTGGTCAATAGAAGCCCAGCTTGGCAGCTCTGTTGTGTACTCCCAGCCGACTCCCTGAAATTACAAATAGTTACGTTATTTTTTTTAAGGACACACCATAATGTCAGCTTGAACCTACTTTATATTTCCACGCATGCAGATACATAATAAGATCTTCTGGCTTCGGATCGCGATAGTTCATCTTACATTCAGAGCAGAGTGGATCTGCAGTTACCTTACTGGCATCAAATCTAAGGTCGGCAGATTCATGGCCAGTTTGCGTCGAAATTGTGATCTAATAAAAACTGAATTATTAGCTGCAGCCAATAATACAAATATTAAATAGTTCCACCTTAGCTTCAGGCGTTGACTTTATTACGGCTTGCGATCCAGATTGGTTGGTTGGGCTTGGACTGGCAACAGCAATAGCTGGATTCTTGATCGTGCCAGTTATCGCGACTTCTTCATCAATACCTAACCAATTTTCGGCATTGTGTATAGCAATTAAATCGTTTATTAATTGATCATCGGACTTTCCTCCAGTATCACCGCCGCGTCCCTTTAAAGGACCAAACACTTCGTGATTATACAAGGGATCGTTAACAATCGGATAACCTGAAAATTAAACGATGCAGTTTACACAACTTGCAAATAATAATGTCAAATATTCCTGCTCACCTAGATATTGTAGGTGTACTCTGATCTGATGCATCCGACCAGTCAGCGGCTTGCACTGCACAATGCTATAGTCGCCAGCTTGGGCGATTCTCTTAAATGTTGTTTTGCAATCTTTGCCCTTCGGTGAGACCTTGCAAACTCCAATTTTATAGCTAACGACTTCAATCGGCTCATTGCACTCAATAATGCCACTGAAATGCAAAAAATAAACTTATATAGATAAATAATATTCATTATTTCGTACGAAAATTATATTTTCTGAACTTTACTAAGGAAAAGAGGAGGTTGCAGCAAAAATAGAGAAAGAGCTACAAACAAAAAGATGGGAAAAGTGATAATAAGAGAGAAATATTGAAATGAAAAAGGTAAAGAGAACCACTGAATGGAAATATTAGAGCAAACATAGATAAATATATATCTGACGGATACGTCTTATTTCAATAGTTTGTAAATTATGCATTAATTATTTAAACGGAATAGCCCTTCTATTCAAAAAACGTATAGACCCTTCGGCCTAATGGACGTATAAATATCATTATTATTTTTAAAGCTTACATCAATTTGATGAGTATTGCTTTAATACATTAGTTATTGATATAATTAAGCCTTAATTATTGTTTACAAATATTGGTATTTAAACTTTAACAAATCGGTTAAGGTATTTCTTTAATAGGGTACATATGTATATGTTTAGGTCTTTTCGCATTTGTATATTATTTGTTTTAATTTTTTGTGTCGAATGTTTTGGGAATTATTTTATGGAGTGCTACTTACTCTGGAAATTGGCCCTCTACGCAGCATATATATTCCTTTTGTACTTGTCTATTTCGTATCTGTTGCTCCATTTGACGTGCTTTCTCTGAATTTCGTCCGAATAACAGTAAGCCGGAAGTTAGACGATCTATTCGATGTATAGTACGCAGATTCTTCAAATTAAACTCTTTGGCCAGGATAAAAATGACCGTGTTATGTCTGTATCGGCCACAAGGATGTACCTAAGTGTGCATATGATTTTTAATTAAGTTTCCCTTGAAAGATTCTCAATAACAAGCTTACTGGTATTGAAGCTGGTTTGTTCACGACTAAAATGTCTTCGTCCATGTGGACTATTGTAATGGGCTGTGAAGTAACTGGAACTTCATGTCTGCAAAACAGAATTTGATTAATTTATGATAATTAATTTGCTGTCAATTGTTTTACCTGTGCACTGTATTAGCCAGCAGATCATTATGCTTTAGCTTGTAGTCAATGGGCACTTTCTCATAGTTGACTGTCAGGGTGCCAGCCTCAATGCTGCGCTTATATTCCTCAGCGGGATGTGCACGAAATTCACGTGAGAATACATCTAAGATTCCCTCGCCCACCCAGCGTCCCTTTGTAAACGTGGTGAATGTAAAAGAATAAGGGTAAACCTTTCGCAAACCTTTAATTGCGTATGACTAGTCAAATCCATTAAAGAGTATATTTAACGCTCACCATTTTCTATATAATAGGACGTCTCGTCATATCTTTCTTCGCTGAAGCCGGGCCGTATCAATTTAGGATCTTTCGTTTCCAATTTTGGCTTCTTGCACTCAATAGTCTCGGCCCCAATGGGTGCCTTTCGCTTCTCTGGCAATTGTACAGGTGAAGCCTCAGCTATCGTGGCCAGCTTAAACGGAAATGAGAAATCAGTTAACATTTGGCTTAATGCACATTTTAAAGTATTCCTGTTTAAAAAAAAAAACCAGGTTCAAGGAGCTTGCATGACACACTAAGACGCAGTCTGTAAAACAGACCAACAAAAAAAAAAAGTCTTTTAACTGCAGGAAAAGTAATAGAGGATTGTAACAAACCCAAATTGTCATCATAAAACAGTGGTCTGCATTCGTATCTTAGAGAGGAAGGCGACGAGCACAATCACGTTTGCCATACCCACGGGAACTGCCGGGGGGTGGGGGTAAGAAAAGAACTGCATTCAAAACAAAGAAGAAGCTAGAATAATAAAACTCTGCTGTTGAGAGAACACCAATACATTCGCACATTTGACATTCTCTATTTTAATGTCGAGACACATTTCTTATTTCAATAGCACCACTACAGAGGCAAACGCATATATACATCGCACACATACATACATATACAGTTACATACCTCACATACGTGCATAGGTATTGTAGCAACTTTAAATGCAAGTGACACAATAGGCGCGCATAATGGAAGACAAAAACATTTAGAGCAATTTACATTTAAGGAGCATAGCGATACCTACTTAAAAACAAGTCCGTCTGTTCCAATCGAGAGTGTGCGACTAGTTAATACCCTGTGCCCATCCCCTTTGCATTAAATGAATATGTAGCTGTGTACGTATTTAAAAACAAACTTGAATTTGAGTGAGGCTGCAACGCAACAAATGAAACAACGAAAAAAAATGGCGATAGCTACGCTTACGGTTCGAATTAGCTCCTGGCTCCGCATTCAGTTCGTGAACCTATAAAGCTCACAGTGGTTCGGCTTGAAATCGTTCTGCAGTAGAAATTGTCGATAGTTCGGCTTACGTTTCGAACTAACTCACTCCACATTCGGTTCGTGAACCTAAAAGGATCACAGTGGTTCGGCTCGAAACCGTTTTGCAGGCCCAATTATGTGTTACACTAAACCAATACGCCCTTTTATTAAAACAGGTAAACAGGGCATTAACAGGAGGCGGGCATGCTGTTGCCAACATTGATAATTGCGGAAGCGTCAGGTTGGCCAACTTGACAAGGAGCTGCTCGTCAGCGCAAACAACAAGGAACAACGACACGAAGCGTCGAAAGCACCCTTCAAAATGGCAGAAAGGAAAGGCAAAATGAGAAATAATTATACCAAATCCGCGGTTAAAATATGAAGGTAAAGCGGGAGACAGCTCAGCCCCCAAAAAAAAAAAAAAAAAATAAAACGACTATAAGCTCTCTAGTCAGAGCACGGACAGCACACAGGTAAGCTAACTAAAATGTTTGTTGCGGTAGACAAAGAGTAGCAAGTACATGGGCTTATTTAGTAGAGGTTAGCATAAGCTACCTAATTAGTGGTCGCACGGAAAACGGGAACAAAGAGAGACGGTATTCTTTCGTCCATGTGATTTGTGATTGATAAAAAAAAAGAGAAAAAACTGAAATGTTGCACCGATTTCGTCAGCCGAAATAGTTGCAAATTATTCATAACGGATTGATCGGATTTTGTTTGCACAAACAGCGCAATTGCAGGCCATTTTACAAATTCAAATCTCAATGCATGTGCATAAATATGTAAAACGGAAATGGTTTGCTTTGTGCTGTACGTAAATAAAAGAATATGCAGTCTATGGAAGACATCATATTTCTATAACAGAGCAACAATGCCACAGAGGCTGTCGTAATTAGTTTTTCTTTCTCTACATTGACAATGACCCTCAGCCCAGCTTGGATGTGGCTTTGATTGTCTCGTGTGTGTTGCTTATTCATAACTATTATTAAACAAACACAATGGCAGTGTGTGGACTATGGCAATGTGATATCGTGATCCGATTAGAGCACCTCGAGCTTATAAACTGGACAGAGTACCATCTAGAGTGTTTGCAGCTCAGCCTTTTACTATACAAAATTAACTCTTACAAATATATAAAATATGTAGAAGCATTTAAAATATGTTTCTACTTATATTTGCTTACTTGGCTACCGCCATCTTCACTGGCTTCATAGGTCCACACACCGTTTATTGAATTGTTCTCTTCTGATTTAACATCAGATTCGGCGCCAATTTCAGCCACATTTGTGGAGGAGCCGCCGGCAACTTCTGCGGCGGGAGCCTCGGCGCGTGTGCAGTTCACGTTGGCCCGGAAGAGAAATATGTTTTCCACGTCCACGGAGTCGTCGCCGTGCTGGGTTTGCACATGGCGTACGATCTTGGGCAATGTCATTGTTGGCCAACACCAAAATGTGTTATTTACTTTATTAACTTTGATTTGTGCGTTCAGTAAGCGCCTTGTTATAAACAAATTATAGCACTGCAAACAAAAACAAAACCATCAACACGTGTGCGGCAGCAAAACGAACGAATTGAACAACGGTTAAGGTATCTAGAATGAACTGTCTGATACTTGTTGTCCGTTAAGCACTTGCCAGGCGAATTGTGTTATCAGCGTACCGCAAATACTTCATAGAGTTATTAAATAAATATTCAACTTTTACAAAACGCAACAACAGCGAGCTCCACGAAACTGGTTCGATTATTTTGATGAACGCGCCATTTTGCTAATCGAACTACTGAAATTGGTTCATTGGTTCATTCGGTTCAATTTGAACACCTTGTAAACAAACGGAGTGCATTGGGTATGCCAAGTGTATAGTTGATTCCCTTTTGAAATTGGTTTTATTCAATAAAATTTAATAATAGACTTCAAATATGTTAAGAACCTTTAAAAATGCATGTTTATAGCCGAATATAATATATTTTGGCACCTTTATTAAATTATAGACAGTATGAAAATAATCAGTCGCCATAAATGTATAATTTTGCATTTTGCGAAACACACCTTGACGTATATAGGCTTTGTATGTCCATTTAAACATATGTAAACATATATAATTTTTATGTAAACATACATACGTACATGGATATTTATATATACATTTGTATATATGTCAGATTCCGCACACAATATTGTTTGTAAACACGCAGTAGTAGCTGCTGGGTAGGTTTTACAGTTTGTATAGTTTTTGATGAGGAAGCGTGATGTCGTCATTTCTAACTTTTTGTCCAGGCAAAAAGTCAATTTACAACACATACATACATAAATCTACACACACTATGAATGAAAAAAAAAAAAAAATGTAATCGGTGAGTGCGCACACCTACAAAATATCGTGCTGATTTAATCACTTTCTTCGTCGGCAGTAGCAAATGCCAACTTTTACTCTCATATACACGCACACGCCCGCCCACCCACATGCTCACACACACACACACACACACGGCCGCTGGTTAGCCAAGACCAAGAGCCTTATGGCCAGTGGCCATTAAATGTTGCCCTAAATAAGGGGCAAGCCTTTTTTGGTCGCCTTAACCAGAGTTGTGGGTTTACAGAAGGATGTTGTAGTTTGTTTCGTGACCGAGTGCTTTTCAAGGAGAACGTCCCTTTAACAGAGCAGCAAAGGTGTAGATAGGCGAGGGGCTGTGCGCTTTTTGGAGAGTGCAGGTGTGTTAAACTAGTCACGCAGTCGGACATGCAATGGTCGCGCTCATAGTTCTACTCCATATACACGATATTTTCGGCTACAATCTGGGTGGACACTTTCTAAGCCCCCCTCTTGAAATTGGTTACATCAGAGCATCGCGAAAATTAATATTCCAGAGTTATGAGCCTTTAATTCAAGCTAAAAATATAAAAAAAAAAACAAAAAAAACTTGCCAGACCACAACAATTACTCGAGGCAATCAAGAGACGAGCCTTGCAGAGGAGAACTTTAACCTGTTTAATCGAAAGGAATTTAACAAAGATTTCAATGTCAACCTTAACGAAGGTCAGCCTGTACAGAGCCCTATGACCTGCACGTGCCGAAGCTACATACAATAAAAATAATTGCAATATAATTACTATACGAATGTAGGTCAACATTAACTTGTGCTTGTATTCAGGCAAGCGCTGTACAAACATAAATTATACATTTAAGAACCAACATGCATATTTGCTTGGTACACATGGATTTCCGACAAAGAAATAATAAATTGTACAAAAACTTGATTTTTGAGAAAGATTCCTGAATATTATACTTAGTACATATTGTCATAGTACATGCTAACGAATCTTTGTTATGCCAGAGTGACATTAAATGAGCATAGAAATTCAAATTTATAAATGTCTGTCTGGCTATGTACTATATATACATAGTATTTGTATTTACATACAATACATTTACATAGTATGTATATAGTATGCATGGGCTACATATGAATGAATGAATGTGTTTATGTAGTAAGAATATCTAAACACCTTGTAGATCCCGCGCCTAGATGGCTTTTCCCTGTGCAACTAAATCAAGAGGAATTTAATTTTTGTTGGGCCTACGCCAAAAATGTTCTTTTGTTTCACGTAACAATATGAAAGTTTCATCAAAATTCAACATTGATATGTATGTGTCGCTCATCCATGTACAGATACTTCTATATATATATATATATATATATATATAAATACATACTATGTGCGTAAATACATACGTATATTCACATTCACGTAATGGCACGTGTATGCTCACATATATGTGTCATGAAAATTCTTATTAATGGGATTAGGCTGGGAATTTATTTAAATACATATAATAAACATCGCCAAACACCAAACAAACGACGAACACAAATCAAAAGTGTTTTATTTTTATTTATTTTTCTTTTTTGTTAACTTGAAAATCTTTTTGATTTTAATTCTAATAAATATTTCAACTAGAATGATCTTTTAAATCTCATTTTACATATGAGTACTAGAAGATCATACTTTTGGCAAAAATTCTAAAATTAACAATTCTCTAATAACTTATTTAAATTGAATGTCCAGTTAAGCTTGTGCAATTTAGCTCAGAACATGCATTTTAATGGTTTTTCATGTTTTCAATATTCTAAATAAAAAACAAAAAACAAACCCCATTTTCAATGCTGCACACGCCTTATAGCCAACATGTTGCATGTGCTGTTTGGCTCAGATAGTCCGTTTCAAAGGGGGAATTTCGTATATCAGCAAACCCAAACATCAAAAAACTTAAAGTTCTCTCTTTTTGAAAAGTGCCTAAAACTAAAGAGAAACTTTGGTACATCTACTTATCAATATATCTTTTATTGTTGCGTAAAAATTTTCATAATTAATTTCTGCTTAAACATTAACATTCGAAGAGTAACAGCTCAAGAGACAAAACTTAACAGCGCCACTCTCTGGTCAAGCTCTGTTAAGCTCTGCAACTTATACCGCAAGCGACAAGTCGTAGCAGAGCGCGCGCAATTCAAATATGAAAACCTTACGTGCGGCCCACAGTCAGTGGCGCTCTTTTTACAGTCACCGTTTGGGGCTGCTCCAATCAGTCGGCCGCTTGCTTTCAGCCAGTGCAGAGGTTGTCGCGTGAATGCCATCGCTTAAGAGATTACAAAACGTGTGCGACGAAATTATTAAAAACGCCGACGCTCGTACACCTCGACAATGTTGATGGCTTACAATCTGGCTGCCTATTAAACCGAGCGGAGGGCTGAGTGCGCGGGCGTTACGCACAGCTTAAATATTAAAAAAAAAGAAAACAAAACCCGTTTCGTTAGTGTTTTTAGTTTTTTGGCGTGGTAATAACTAACACTCCGGCGCCAACGGCCCGATACGTTATCAGATAAGCAAAGTAATGCAAGTCGATATAAAGTGATGTGATTTTAAGCCCAATGATAATAATGTAATTTAATTTACAAAAACTGTTTGAGTGTGTGCGTGTGTGTGTGTGTGTTTATTTCTTGACACAACTTTATTGTTCACGTGCTGCAAAGCTTGATAAAATATTATTAAATATGTTGACATATTAGATAAACATTATTTTCCATCGAGATATCCTTATAGAAACATTCAGATAATATTTCAATAAACAAACCACTTATGTTTATCATTTTACGCATAACTGACCTACTATCAATAGTGTGTAGCTCTTATGTTCATTTTAACTTGTTTTCTATTTCATGCTGCCCGCCTGTTATTTGATCTCTCATCCCATTTCAACGATCTATGTGGTTCTTATTATAATTATAATCAGTCTCTTTAGACATTTGACGAGCGACTAAATAGAAGGAGTGTGTATGAGTAGAGCTATTTGAGGACAACGTTTTTAGAATATTTTCCTTGGCTTGTCTACATGTGTTTTGTATGTATGTGTGCATGGGTGTTTATGTGTGTGTGTGTGTGTGTGTGCCCGTGCATGGCTCTGTACCAAAAATATGCGCCATTGCCGTAGTCTAACATCGTCCATTTTTACGTACGCAAATAGTTTTTGTTCTGAAAAATTGTATATTTTCTATACAAAATATTTTTGTTGGTTGGCATGTCTTAGTTAGAGGTGACGTTTGAAATATATCAAGTAATTTCACTAGCCCTACGCACAGAATGGCCTTTAATCATCCAACGTCAAGAGCCGCACATGCAGTTACCTAATCTTCATTTAGCGTGTCGCTATTCAGGACACAAAATGTACATTTCTCTTCATATATATATATATATATATATGTATATACATATATATATTCAGTAAATATTTCGTTAATAGACAATGGAAATACGTAGCTATTCCGAATTCCATATATAAGTATGGTTTCTTTCATTCTAGGAGACATTTAATTTTCAATTTAATTTGAATAAAATTCGGTTTTATATGGGATTGTTATGTGATCTTTTGACGGTTTTATTGGGCAATCCTTTGTCAATTTGCTCATGCCCAAGTGTATTATATAAGAGATTAGTTGGTATGTATATCTATTGAATATACCCGTAAAATAGACAGCATTCTGTCACTGTATGATCAAACAAAAAGAAAACAACGAGGAGATCACAAAAAAAAAGGAAAAAATTAGCACACATAAACATACTTGTACATAGTACACACTGTAGAGCCGAAATGAAAATTTGAAAAATAATTTGTGGCTGGCTCTTTGTGTACGCGGGCAAACCTAGTAATACATCAGACTTATTTTAGCACAAAGCCCCCGAAAAATAAAATACATAAGTAAATAAATTCATAGCCGCGCGCACACTTCAAGAACAGATAGCAGCAGCTGCTCGACAAGGCCCCGCGGGCTGGCGCTGGGAGTGGAAGTGGGTGGGGTCTAAAGGAGTGTGCGCCAGAGAGGTAGGGAGGAGGGTGGAAAGGGGGGTGGGGGGAGGAGGTGCATAGAGGAGCTCTACATATTAACTCGCCACTAGATGATAACTAGCGGCACATTTAATGTGCCATGAACGATATATTTCTAATTGCGAATGGGATTTGAGTACGCCACAATAGTTATTCAAAAAAATAAAACAATATTCGAATATCCAAATTAAACTTTTATTTCTTTGTTACATCTCATTTAGTTTGACTGTGCCCCCCAATATACGCTATTTCAGTTCTTTTTACATGCATATCATCAATGAAATTCATATTTCCTAGAAGCCGGAACCAGTATCTTTTTGTACTATATAGTCGAAAAAAGGGGGCGCACAAGCATAAAATTTCTATTTACACAGTTTGGCAGTCTGTCCATCAGCCAAAAAAGAAAAAAGAAAAAAAAAAACTAAAACCCATCAGCTATCAACCAGCCGTCAGATGTCGAATGTGCATTTAAAATCCATTACGCTATATTTAGTGGCTTTTCTAGCCATTGTTCCATTCCATTTTCATTTATTGAACGATAAACAAGTGCACACAACGTTGCCGTCAAGACAGGTAGTTGTATGCGGGACCCGACCATATTGTGGTCGCATATGTATGTGTGAGTGTGCGAGTGTGTGTGCGAGTGTGTGTGTGTGAGTATGTTTGGGGTTCGTTTTGACAGTGCGTCGCTAACAATAACAACAAATTTCCAAATCAACACAGACTTCTGATTTCGCTCACACTTTTTTATATACATAGGATAATAGTCTTTCCGATACTAATAAAACTTCAAAAGAAATTTGTTTTTACGTTCAAAATGCGAACCAATGCCTTCGACTTGAAGGTTCGGTTCTTGAACCACATTCTATGCAGCTTCGACTTAAGATTCTGTTCGGGAACTATGTTCCTTACAGACGCGACTTTAAGGTTCGTTCTATACAGTTTCGATTTGAGGTTCCGTTCATGAACCACGTTCCTTAAAGATTCGGCTTAAAGGTTTGGTTCTTGAACCACGTTCTATGCAGTTCTTCGACTTTAAGGTTTCGTTCGTGAAGAGTCTCGAACCCTTGTTTTAATTCGAACCACCTTCTGTTTCTTTAATTTTATACTTATTGTTTGAATAACTTTTAGGCAGCATAATTTGCTAAGTGTATTGAAGGGCATATATTATTAGTCTTTGCATTCGCTTTAAAGTATATTTAATGTTATTTTTTGTTTTTGTTTTAAACACAATTCTTAGTCAGATTAATTAGTTTTATCCCATTGTGCGCTGCACGAAGTCACAGCGACTTGTGAACAGATAAACCAAACAAAAGCAAACCCAAGTAAATTCAGCATCCAAATTTCAAATAAACGCGTCGAAAGTGGCAGACAGAGCTGGGTTGATCTTCTCCGTATATAGACAGGTAAACAACTATATATGTATATAGATTTATATATAGTCAGATCATGAGAAAACACAGCTTTTAGCAACTATGTAAGCAGCAGAACGTAAACAATTCGTTGGTTGTATTTTGAAAATAAACTCAATTGTTTTTTGATAAAACAGCAAGAATTCTCGAAAATAAATACAAAGTGATTTTAATTCTGCTTAAATGATGTAATTTGATTATGCAACATTGAACAGAGAAATAAGCAATATATACTATATAGAAAAGTGATATAAACATAAAGCAACATAGATATTAAAGTTACTTGAAAAGAAAAGAAAGCCACACACAATATGCAGAATTCAACGTCTTCGTGTGCCTGGTACTTGCCCTGGTCCTTGGCTGCCCAGCAGCATCACCACAAGCTGATGGCCATGCAAACGCCCTTTGCGGACAAAGTGGCCGTAACACCGCCGGGCGCTATCTACGCTCCACAGCCGCAAATGCATCAGCAGCAACAGCAGCATCAGCAGCATCAGCAGCAGCAGCAGCATCAGCATCAGCAACAGCAGCTGCAGCTGCAGCAGCCGCAGCAACACTCACCGAATACTGCGGCAGCGCCGCCAACAAATTATCAACAGCCCGCGCTGCATCCCAGCGCCGGCGCCGGCGCCCATTTTCCCTTGGCGCCCGCCTATAATTTTGGCCAGCCGCTGCTTAATGCTGGCCAAGCGGGCAGCTATCCGGGCCAGCTGGCGCAGAGCAGTCAGCACAATCACTCGCAGACGCATCTGCTGCAGTCGTCGATGTTTTCGCCACTTTCGCTGGGCGCCTACTACACGGCAGCAGCGCAGGCGGCGGCTGCGGCGGCAGCTGCAGCCGCTGGAGCTAATCATGCGAATGCTGTGGCCACGTTTGGTGGCGTCCCATTGTCCGCACAGCAGGCTCTATTGGCTGCCGCCTCCGTGGCAGGCTCGACGGGCACACCAGCAGGCATGTTGCCGCAGACGTCGCCCGTGTCGGTGCCGGTGCCCGTGTCCGTGTCGGTGCCGCGTCCACAACAGCCGCCCACATGCGCTCTAGTGCAGCAACTAAATTGTATGCCGCAGGATCTGCAGCATCTCTCCTCCATTAATCTGAACCTGGGCAGCGTTATGGCCCTTCGAAATCATGGAGCTGCCGCCGGTCTCACATCCATCAAAGCGCTGCCAAATGCAGCCACTCTAACAATTAACAGAAAGGTGAGTGAAAAAAACCCTTTAATCGGAAGTGACCGACTATGAAATACTCTGTAAATTGTGTAAGTTGAAACTGCGTTGCAAATAGTTGTGCACAAGGGGAAATCTGTATATTTTATTTAATGAGCTATTAATTATTGAATCGAACATATAGAAATAGATATAGATATAGATATAGATATAGATATAGATATAGATATAGATATAGATATAGATATAGATATAGATATAGATATAGATATAGATATAGATATAGATAGATATAGATATAGATATAGATATAGATATAGATATAGATATAGATATAGATATAGATATAGATATAGATATAGATATAGATATAGATATAGATATAGATATAGATATAGATATAGATATAGATATAGATATAGATATAGATATAGATATAGATATAGATATAGATATAGATATAGATATAGATATAGATATAGATATAGATATAGATATAGATATAGATATAGATATAGATATAGATATAGATATAGATATAGATATAGATATAGATATAGATATAGATATAGATATAGATATAGATATAGATATAGATATAGATATAGATATAGATATAGATATAGATATAGATAAAGATTTAGACTACTTTTCACTTAATTAATGAGGTTTACACAAAAATCCAAGTGAATATTTCAAATTTAAACTTTCGCAAGCTAGAAAAAAGTTTTCATTCCGACAAGACGGACATCGCATATACTCTCTGTTGACTTTGAGAATAGAGTATAAAAGAAAAAATGCGAATTAGCTCTTTGATTGCCAAAGTTAAGGTTAAATTTGACTGCATGCTCGTACACATATCTTAAACACAACTAAACACTTGATCGAACTGGTCTCCTAAACGGCGTGTCATGATTTCTGATTGCCAACCAGACCGACAGACAGACAGACAGACAGACGGACGGACGGACGGAAAGACACCTGCAATCAAGCACTTACGCGAAGGTCATCGAGACACAATTGATGTCAGTGCCTGAGAGCCGGCTGAGCAGCTGCTGTTTACGTTGAAATGTGCCGTGCTCTTGAACCATAAGTAAGGTACATTACATACATATGCATACATACGTACATTACATAAATATGTAGATTTATGTGAGCTCATCATATAATGATGTATCGTTAGTTAGTGAACCCGTCTAAGCATTGTTCAATAGCTCTGTACATGGATTCACTTTGACACACAAACATCTGTACTTATATATATCTCCATTTAATTTATTCATCCCATATACTAGATAGTTGCAGTGATTATTTATAAACTGTAAACTGGTAGCTGTCTATATAAAGAAATGTATATACATTCCATAATGCAAGCCGTTTTATGCTAAATTATTTTTTATTATTCGTTTATTATTAAACAATTTGTTAATAACTCTTAAGCATAATGTCGAAAACGACTTCTCCGCGTCTAAAAAGTCAATATATTTCTTTGCCTCTTCAAATCTATTTTTATGCAAACTTGTCTCCCAGGTTCAAGAGATAGCTTCTGAAGCGCCTTCTTTGTAACTTGGAAACTTTTTCTTATTTTAATTTAATATATTATTTCTCTAGATAAATTTTTGGTGGTTTGGTTTTTGTAATATAAAACAAATTGAATTTATAATTTTATATAATTTGTGGAAATATTCTACTTAAAATATGCTTCTATACCAGTTTCTCAGTAGAGTTGATGCCTAGGCAATATATCATGATAATATCATTTTTTTTGGGCTTTTATTCTGTTTATCTTTTGTCAGTTAACTGGTTTGCTTTAAGATTTGGTCTACAAAAGTGGGTTTGGTTTATAAAAACAATTAAATTGAAATCCCAAGCTCGAATCGATTCGCAACTATCAGCTGCACCTAGTATGTAGATGATATTTTATTTACATTGTAATAACACTTAATTCAATTGCACTGTTTGGTTAAGCACATAAAAATGGAAATTAATTAAAGAAAACATATAAATTTCAACAGCTAAATCGTAACTTGGAAAAGCAAATAAATTTATAGCGGATGTATTAGCTAAGCCAAACAATGCCCCGACAGGTAGATACTTAGATAGATAGATACACATCGATGAGTGTGTGTATATACACTGATCGAGTGTTAGTCTTATAAAGTATATAAACACATATCCAAAGTGCTACCAAATTGAGTTGGTAAATCGTTATTATGACAAAACTGCATCATGAAAAACCGAGAAACCGAGTCACCGTTTGTAAACACTCTGCCCGAGTCGTAATGTTTGGACATTCACTTTAACAACAACAACAGCAACAACAACAACAATAATAGTAATAATAATAACAACAACGAACGTAATCAGAAATTGCTTATTACGATTTATATAGTATACACAATATGTCTACATTGTCTTCTGAATTGTACGTATTCATATACATATGTGTGTATCGCTGTTTTTCTATAATTGCTAAATACCTGTCTAGTTGGCGGTGTGTTTGGCAACAGCCAAATGGTAAGATGATATCATAGAAACCAAAAGTAATTATGTGCTTTGTGTTTAATAAATAAATATAAATATACTAATACTATTTATAAGCGGACAGACAATCAGCAATCTCCTTGTGCCTTGCCGCAAAGACCTTTCAGATTTTCCGCATCGCTACGCATGCTGTTCGTGTTTTCCACTACCGATTTCCACAGTCTTTTTTTTTCATTTTTTTTTTCGAAATGCAATCGCTTCACGAGCCGTAAGCGCTGCTGACTGAGTTGGTCAAGGTTTCCTAAATGGCCCATAAAGTAGCCCCAACTGCAGGTCGCAGCCAAGCGCTCTTTTATCTTTCTCGTTGCTGTTTACTGAAATTCATAATACGCGTGTTCAACTCGGCCAAACAGAAGTCATTCAACAAGACACGAGATGTATTTGCTTACATTCGCGGCCCTTGAAAACAAGTTAAGACACAGACTTGAATGTAGCTTCAACAAGTCATTTTATTTGCAGTGCCCCTTACAAGCGGGTATAACAATTTCATGATCACATTTGCAGTGCAGCGAAATATTTCTGGGTGGGATTAAAACAATTAATATGTAGCTTTTAATAAAGATAATCTGTTTTTTTTTTTTTTTTATGAGCTTTATAATAATTATTACACCCTTGCCAGTGGGTATAACAATTTCATGATCACATTTACAGTGCATGAAAATGTAGATTTTTAAAAAATGTTGGAAAAATTAATTTGTGGCATTTGAGGTATTACAATAACAAATATTTTTACTACTAATACAATTATTGATATTATTGTTATTAATAACCGCTTTGGCATCTCGTTTGGGAAGAACTATTAAAAAGTGCATTTTGTTGAAGACAGCTTCTGTTCTAATTAGACCGATATAACTGACATATTGGCAAGATCGATTGAAAGTTAGGCAAAACATGTTCATCAAACTCAGCATTTTAAATTTTAGTTTTTCTCACATAACTGTAAGGGTATTAAACGTTCGGTGTGCCAGAGATATGCTTAAATGCTCACTTAATATTATTATATATTAATTGTTTTATCTCTTTTGTCTCTAGAGAGATAAATTTTTTGTCCAAAATGTTATCAAATATAAAAATCGCTTCTGCTTCGACAAATTTATGAGATTTTAAAGGTCTAAAAAAGCTAATAGAAAAGTAAGCTAATATATATAGCTTATATATACAGCGCATAGTAATTGATTAACAAATTTGCGTGCAGCCCATAAAAGTATAATGTTTTATAAACATTTCTGGCGTCGAAAGAATTTTGAAAATATTTTTCTTTACGCAAAGCAAACAAATTGAATATCTTTAAATTTGAATGAACTTTTTTACTATCGCTTTATTCTGACAGCGCGCATACACAAATAATTAAAATAAATTTGGCAGAGCCAATTTTATAGACTTTTCCCAATGATTTAATATGAACTAAATTCAAAGATTGACCATAAGAGAAATGACTCTTTAGAGAAGAAATAAGACAGATTGATTGTTGAAGACAGGCTTTTATTTATAAGTATTTGTTTTTTATTTTTTTTTTTTTGCTGTGCAGAACTAGAATTTACAGTATTAGAGCAAGATTGCTTTGTACGGCTTTGTGCAACTGGTACTTGTCAATCAGATATGGTCATGGTCTCCAAACGCTAAGCAGCTCCACATTCTGCGGCCAGACTAGTCCGCCAGTGTGGACATAATCAGTGCTCTAATTAATAGCAGGATGCTTTTTAAGCTGGTAAATTGGCCTGGACAGGTTCTGTCTGGTGCGAATGGAAAGAGCAGCTATTAAAAGTGGCATAGAGCTGGCAACCATGATGAGTGTTCTTGAAAATGGATAATTAACGAAATCGTGGCCAATGTGGTCACGTGCTGGCCATTTTTTGGCTTCCAGATCTCGCACAGACACGCACACCCCACGCGCCACACGCCTGTTTTTAGCACCTTGCGCAATCGGGCGCAGAGAGAATCTGTCGCATATATCTATATATACATATATTTATATATATATATATATATGCCATATAAAAGTAGTTCGCGGTGGGCATAATCATAAATATTGGACGCGGCGACCGGGATGCTGTCCAAGCAGCAGCCAGACCGTCGGCCGTTCGCTTGGAACAATATTAAAAGTGTACAATGTACATGCAAACAATAATTTGCATGCATATTCATCTAGATATATATATATATATATATATATATATATATATGTAAGTAAAAAAAAAATGAACACACATATGAATGGTCGCTTGCCAAGATCGCTGGCAACAGGTCTCCGCCGTTGAATGATTCAATTAATTTATCAAGTCTTTCTATATGAACATCATCTCATGGATGAGTAGAGCCATCACACACACACACACACACACACAGATCAAGAAAGTGGGTGTGTGTGTGTGTGGGCAGAGTTCAAACATTTCATTCATTTCCTCACAATATTCATTAACATAAGTGATTATTGATTATTTGGCAACAAGTTAATAGCGTGTTTTATTAATTAGCAGCACACGAAAATTGTCTTCTAAAATATGTTTTAAATTTACACTGTACTGTAAATATTGTAGTCAAATGAAATGAAATCACGGCTAATTTTAAACCATGCTACAAAATTCAAGACACTTTCGAATGCTGTCTTTTGTCTATGGGGCTATGGGGATAAATATTGTGCATTGGTTATGTGCACATGTGAGACGAAGATGCCTTCAAAGCCGTAAATATGCTGCTTAAGGGAAATTGACCGGCAGTCCGTGTCGGCCGTCGGCCGTCGGTCGTCGGTGTCAGAGTCTCCCGTGGTCGTCCCGTGCCCTCCCGCACAGCTTTATTTAGTGGGGGTTTTTTTTTGGGCATGCAGCTAGTTTCCATCATTTGCTGGGCGCACTGCCAATGAAAGCAAAGACAAAAGTCAGCCAGCCAACAGTCACTCATCGGAGTCCACGAAAGAGACAACTAACTGAAATGCAAGTATCCATTCCATATGTATAACATACAGATATATACATATATATATATATACACTATTTGTCTCGGAATTGCATTGTACAATACATGCTCCCAATTATATGTATATATATATATATATATATATACATAGATGAACATTTGGAAGTAAATAATTCATGTGGATTTGGTGCTCAGCTGAACACTTGAGAATTCACATTTCAGGAATACGACGATCAAATTATGAAAAGATACCAACAAAAACAACAACCACAAGAAATAGGAATGCCAGACGCCAAAATGTATAAATATTCTTGATGGATTCCGTAACTCGAGTTGCTGAGTTGCCAGGCCCACGTCAAATAAATCTTCAAACGGAAGAATGAATGGATCTCTACAACCACTTGATCTTCTCTGACCAAGCAGTAAATTTTTAAAAGCATAAAAATAAAAGGAATTGCACGTAAATCAAATAGTACAGGAATTAAATTGAATACTAAATTCTAGATACCTTATAAAGTATATGTCTATATAAAGTATTTGTAGCTTTCAGCAATTTGAGTATCCTAAAAGTTAATCTATGACATTTTTTACACTAAGCCTTTTTATTGACATCGGGTTGTTCATGTGCTTTCAGCTGACAGCCGCCAGCGAGCTGGAAAAACAAAAAGTAAAAATACCCGAGAAGCGAAAAACTGAGGACACGGAGCAAATTAAGGATTTGAAAAAGGTAAAGCACGATTAGCCTACAAATTTGATGTGCTTATTCGAACTATTTTAAAGGCAAAGCTCGAGACAAAGGCGCTGAAGGCCAAGAGACCAGGTTTCACTGACGAAAGATATCAGGAGACCTCCTACTATATGGAAAATGGTTGGCTTAGAAAAAAAAAAGAACACTAAAAAACCGATTAAAAAAACAAATGTTATCTATCTGCATAGGTCTGAGAAAAGTCTATCCATATTACTTCACCTTCACAACCTTCACAAAGGGACGCTGGGTTGGCGAAAAGATACTCGACATATTCTCCAAGGAGTTCCGGGCACATCCAGCTGAGGAATATGAACGCTGCATCCAGACCGGGACGCTGACCGTCAATTTCGAGAAGGTGCCCATTGACTATCGGCTGAAGCACAACGATTTATTGGCCAATATTGTGCACAGGTAAATTTTATTAAATATTATTAAATATTATAACATGTTAAGTATGGGCACAAGAAATGCCTTTAACCAAATAACTTCATTTTCATAAATTCTCTAGCTATTCTCTTTAAATTGTTTGTATAATGCGCTACTCGACTTGCTTTCAAATACAACAAAATGCATATTTATTGCTAGTGTATTTTTTTACAGCCATTTAAATAGCAACTTATAGTATAAAGTACTTCCAAGTTTGTCAAATAAATCGAAATCCGTTTAGATTTTATTTGAGTTTAAAATGGAAACAAATCTTACACAAATGCTAGACTCGATCTAGCCAAGTCTATCCGTCTAATTGTTACCAAATTTGTCATTTCGGGCTATTTTGAAAACAACTAAGAACAGGCAGCCGAAGATGAAATACCCTAGCAAATATACCCGATAGGTATATATATATACTAAGAACTATATGTAAAACTGCATAGAGACAGACATTCGAATTTGATCAGGAATATATAATTTTATTATAATTATAAATTATATTTGTTATATTTTTATTTATGCCTGGCTGCCAACCAGTCGAATGCTCTCAAATGAGTCAAGCATTTTGGCTGAATGGGTTGTTGCATTTAAAGCACTGAATGGTTACATATATCTAACGAAATGTGCGCACTCATGAATATATCTTTGCAGACACGAAGTACCCGTCACTTGCCAACCAATCACAATAGTGCATATGGATGAGGACATTGTGGTTGTTAATAAGCCAGCCTCTATACCCGTAAGTGGCTTAAACGACCGCCATATTACATAAACTATGCATTAGTCTAATAACTAATAATATTACTTAAGCGCGACACTCACCAATTTGCAAATAATACGAATTTCTCGAAGATGCCAACTTTCTTATTCAAAACTAATTCTCATTTCGCCTTACCCCAGGTGCATCCATGTGGTCGATACAGGCATAATACTGTCGTCTTTATACTAGCCAAGGAGTTCAACCTGAAGAATCTACGCACAATTCATCGTTTGGATCGTCTCACTTCCGGCCTGTTATTATTCGGCCGCAGTCCCAAAAAGGCGCGCCAAATGGAACAGCAGATCCGCAATAGGCAGGTGGAAAAGGAGTATATCTGTCGAGTGGAGGGCATTTTTCCAGAGTGAGTAAAGCAATCCAACTGCGAATAAGTGGAAGATTTTTTAATCGAAAACTCTATCTTCAGCGGTGTCGTGGAATGCAAGGAGCCAATCGAGGTGGTCAGCTATAAGATTGGTGTGTGTAAGGTATCCCAAAAGGGCAAGGATTGCACCACAACTTTCCAAAAGTTGTCACAAAATGGAAAAACCAGCGTGGTACTCTGCAAGCCGCTGACGGGAAGAATGCATCAAATACGTGTTCACTTGCAATATTTGGGTAATATTCAAATCTCATCTCGCTGAGCTAAACTAACCATAATAAATCCGTTTCATTTCTAAAGGCTTTCCCATACTCAACGATCCGTTGTACAACCATGAGGTTTTTGGGCCTTTGAAGGGTCGCGGCGGAGATATTGGTGGCAAAACTGACGATGAACTTATACGCGATCTCATTAACATACACAATGCGGAGAACTGGCTGGGCATAGATTGTGACTCGGACATATCGTTGTTTAAGAATACCAAAGACGAAACTGACCTGGAGAGCCTGAGTAGCGATCAAACTTTTGGTATTGCCAAGAACCAAAATGACTCTGTAAACATCTGTAATATATAGACTATTTTTCATCATCTAGCCGTACATCACAGCGATGACGATGTGGGTGCCAATTCGCGGGAAACCACACCGCCTTGTCTGGAAAATCCACAGACCACAGACTCCATCAAGCAACTGCATTGTACAAATAGCAGCCCGATTTTTTCAGGCAAGGCTGATGTCGCTCCCACTTTGCCCACAGGGCTGCAAATCCAAAATGGGGCACAAACGGATTTGGGATTGGCCTCCGACAAAGTTGTTATTGACAAACATTGCTATGAGTGTAAAGTGCACTACCGGGACCCGAAACCAAAGGACCTGGTCATGTACTTGCACGCATGGAAGTACAAGGTAAGTGCCAAGCATAAACTAATCAGAATGTAGGCATATATATAATTTGATTAATTCAGGGGCCTGGCTGGGAGTATGAAACTGAGCTGCCCAACTGGGCACTTGCGGATTGGGATGAGTGCGACCTAACCGCTGAAAAAGTTGTAAATTAAATAGATATTCTATAACTTGTGTCTGGCTTGTCGGACCGTACCGTAGTTTTATTTATAATGCCTTAGTTCGGGACCCTCATCAAAGCGCTTCAAATCAAATCATTGAAGAACCAAAACAAACGCAGTGCAATTAATATTGACCAATCTTTAATGGAACCAAAATGACCAAATATACATATATTGATTATCGTAAACTTTTCAAGCAAATTCTAAATATCATATTTAAGAAAAACAGTGCCTTTCAGATTGGTATATATAAATAATACAAATATTCATATATAGATGCACTGACAAATAATCCCCAAATTGCTTTAGATGTATTTCTCATAGTCAATTTTATTGGTATTAGAAAAATTAGATGTATATCACCAAAATCAAAATACTGCAAGCCAACTAATCAAACTATGTAATACACATAAGAGCTGAAAAGACATGCAATACTATTTCAATTTTTCATTACACAATTAGTTATATAGATACATAAGTATATACATTAATCAGGAGAATCGAAAACAATTTCACGGGAATTGAGAAGAGATTCGCAAACAGAAGGTTCCATATCACCTTAACAAGAACCTCATATCCCATAAAATTAAGAAAGCAAATGCAAATCAAACTCGTGCCGTACTTCAGTACATATACTTATTGAAGACGATAAAAGTCGAACAAAATATGATATATACTTATAAAGAAATTGAAATAGATAATTTTATATGAAGTACATTATACTCGATAAGTGCAATACTTATACATATATTAATTATTATCAATAAATTTTACAAATGTTTCTTAGAAAAACTGTTAATTGTCACGTTACTTAAAAAGGATATCGATTCAAATTGAAATAATCCTGGTAAATAATTTTGTGCTTGCATCAACACGAACAGGTAATATATGACTTTACTATAATAATATTTAATTTAATTTATTATTTATTTATTACAATATTATTTATTAACATTGCCGGCCACATTGAAAATCTCTAATTCAAACAGCATAAACATGCACTTGGGCTCTTTAGGCCGAAGTTTTTTCATCAAATGAATAAAATAAAACTCGTTTGCGAACTTAATAAACTCGAGGAATAATGCACATACGAATATAACTTTATGCACTCGTATTTAGCAAAAGGGCCAAGTCCGCACTTGTGCATTTTCATTTTGCATTTTAGAGACGCCGCAAAACTTTATTGGAATAAGGAACTTGCATGGGGGCCATGGCTGGTGCAGTAAAAAATTAAAGTTAATTAACGTAGCAGCAAAATTAAAGATTCATGTTACAAAATAAAATGCAATAAATTCGAAATTCTGCTGGTCTGCAACTAAAAAAAAAAAAAACACCCTTCCTAATTGCACACATGCCAACAGGAGGGGCTTAGGGGAACTCCCGGCTAATGCACTTACAGGTTCGCTCAAGTCGCTGAATTATTTAACGAGAGTGTAATTAAAATATAAAAAAACACACACACACACACACATCCACATTGGATATGTTCGAAATTAAATAAGTTTCTTGGTGTGCATTGCCGGCGGTTTTTTTCTGAAATGTAATTGCTGGATTTAGTTTTTCTCCCTTTAAGTTTGTTGGGCTTATGCCGTAAATATGAATTTAATATACAGTAGGCACTTTTCATATCTGCAGCAGAGAATTTAATTGAGCTCATATAAAACCAACAAGAATATTTATGTATATTTTCTGGAGCCTGCCTCGCTCTATTCAGCAAGATTTTCCCATGTCAGCAGTTTTGGTAACGGGCAACCAGGCCCAAAGAAAGCATTGGGCATTCGTGAGGTGTTTGGCTTTGTGCTTTGCATAGCTTAAACTTCATGTGGGCAACAAAGGTGCAAAATGGAAGCGGACCATAAAAAACATATTTGTTAACATTCTTGGCCAGCTTATCGAGCCACGGCGGACACACGAACTTTATTTATTGCGGCGTTGTCCAGGGTATAAATTCTCCACACTGTCGCACCGAAAGACAATAAAATTTGACAACTATGAAAGCAGAAAGGATAATTTATATGCCTATGTATATACAGATAAGGCTAGGTGTAGCCAAAATCGAAATTCATTGTTGCTTAAGCTTTCCTTATGAAAAGAAACTTAAGCTTTGACTTTCGCAACTGGCTTTAGCAGATTTACTGGTAAGCAATTTAAAGTAGAATAGAAATTAAATTTAAAGTTACGATTCTGAAGTAGCATCTTGATAGAAAGCATCAAGGCATCAATCAATATTTTATTGCCTTTAAATAATAAGTTTACCTTAAATACCCATGTGCATATATATCAATATATATATATATATATATGGATATGCATATATATTAATCAATTATTAAACTAAGAATTAACTTAGATTAAGGGCGCTTACCGCCTAACAAATTCAAACAGTAACAGCTGATATGCTCATCGTCTCATTCTTTTATTATTCGATATGCACTATCGATTAGGTGTGACCGTTTGTGAATTTCCAATTTATTAAACGTGTTATCGATAGTCCTCAGACGTTCTCCTGCGTATTTAGCATTCGCACAAAAGACAACAAATATTTAAGCGAATAACGCCGGGCGTTTTAATACTATTTAATTTAATTTCTGGTTATATGCAAGCTGTAAAAAATGATACACGATATTTTACTGTCGTGCTTGAGTTTAAGCCGCAAAGGAATAAGTATTCAAAGTTTTCTTGTGAGTCTAACATCTTTACATGGCCATGTGTTTCTATGTGTAGCTATTTTATTATTATTAATCATTTTTTAGGCAACACAGGTAGTAGAAAAATTTATGCATCCTTGTGAACGTAGAATTTTTATGGACATTGTAAGCATCCTAAATAACGTCAGTGAAGTTGTACGATTTGCGAAATTTTTCGGAGGCGTCAGTCAGCACGACATTTCGGACTACACCGAAGCGAAAGGTAATTTTGAGTTGTAATGCTATTTTCCAGTTTATTTTATTGTTTTGTTTTTCAGAATTCTCTTCGGGATATTATTTAAAGAACTTTGCCAAAGGTATCGACAGTGCGCTTGAGGAATATTACAATGAAATATTACAATTGGAATCTTATTCCGAACAAAATGCAACCAACTCTTTGGCATATATCTACAATGCCTTGGAACTGCACTCAACGGTTGTACTCTTTTTGCGTAAACTTATTAACGATGCTAGAATACAGGTTAGCTGATTAATTTTTAAACCTTATCGAACAAGAAACATACTTTGTATTTTATTTAAGAAACTTAATGGCTGCAGGCTGCTACAAAACCTGCATCAAGCATATGAGCATGGAGATTTTCGTATGGACCACATAATCGCCAAGTAATTTTGAATAATCCAATTCAAATGATAAGATATAATGAACCATTTTTAGAGTTTCCAAACCCGTCAAGCTGGCTTTCTTTTCGCACCTGACCCACTGGCTCTTGTTCGGCGTTATAGATGATGAGTACTCCGAGTTCTTTATCACCTATAGATCCTCGAATGAAAGTGATCCGAAGACTGCCAGTGAAAAATCGGTGATTAGCAACAATACGCATGCGGTAATTAGATAAATAATTAAAATAAATTTATAATGTTTGCTCTCTTTGCTTGTGCAGAGTTCATTGAGTGAGGAAGAGATATGGCAGTACGAAATCCAATTTAGTCAATTGCCCAGCTTTGTATCATCTGTTTTAGCTGAAAAGGTGTTATTTGTCGGTCAAACGGTTCTTGTTTTTAAATTGGACCGAAGTAAACACAAAAACGACACTTGGATGATGAAAATGCCGGGATCATTCTGTGATGATATAAGTGAGCTTTGGGATGGCAAAGAAGGCATGTTTTGTAAAATGATTGAAGATTTGAATCAGGATGATAAGATCGATATATTTCACTTGGAAAGTGTAATTAACCAAATCAAGAAATACGTTAGCCAACGTCTGTCAGAAATAGCAGTTATCGAAGATGATTTGGATCGTCAATTGTATTTGATAAAAGACTTTTACCTATTGGGACGCGGTGAATTTTATTTGGAATTCTTTCGTCAACTATATGAGAATTCAGAAAACCTTGCTGAGCTAAATGCTAAAAACTATACAAAAGCCTTCGAGGTACGCACATTACAATCAAGATTTATAACTATTTTAATTAATAAATCATCATAATACTGTTACAGATTGCAGCAAATGTAATGGGAATCGTTGATGATTTGGAGAATTTCTCGTTAAGTGTTCAAAAAACTACCAGCGATCTGGAGGAGAGCTGCGAGTTTGCTATATTTCAAAACCTTCATCTCAAATACATATATAAATGGCCATTGAATCTCTTGTTCTCACCAACAACGGTAGAACGATACAATACTGTGTTTCGTTTCCTTTTAACTGTTCGGAAGCTACAATATGATCTTCAGCTTGTGTGGGCCCGCCACAAATGGGCCGCGAAAACCGCAAATCCGGTGAACCTAAAGATTATTAACTTTCGTAATCACCTAATGTTCTTTTTGGACAACTTGCAGTATTACATACAGGTGGATGTTCTTGAATGTAAGCTCATAAAATATCTATATTACAGCAACAGTATATAAAGATTAACATTTCCTTTTTATTATAGCTCAGTTCAGTATTCTCATGAATGTGATTGCTAGTAAAGCTGATTTTGAAGAAATTCAAAGAGCTCATTCAGTTTTTCTAGCCAATGTTCTTTCACAATGTTTTCTGCTGACCGATGAAACCGACAAAAAAATAAATCTTACCCAGTCAACACGTCATTCCCAATATCCGGTTTATGGAACAATTCTTGAGATCTTTAGTATATGCGAGAAATTTAGTGTCGTGAATTGTTCGGAAGAAACGCCCGATGATCATTTAAATAATGTTGATAGACTTGAAGAAAGGTAAGCTGAGCAAAGTTCATTTATATATGTTTATATTTCTTAAATATTTTTATAGATTTAACATTGCCATATCGGGATTAATTAAATTATTGGTTAACATTAAAAGTGCATCCAGTTTCGGTCCGCTTTCGCAGTTCTTATTAAGATTGGATTTCAATCGTTGGTTTAGCGTAAAGAGAACTGAAAACGTAGCATCATCATTTTAATAAAAACGCCTTCTGCTTAAAGCTGCAAGCGTTTAATGTCATCCATACGGAAATCGCTTCTACAAAAGTGAACAAAAATAAATAATTTGAACAGAAGCATACACCTACGTTAATTTACCTTAATGCCAGAATAGTGCGTGCTTCGTTAGGGGTCAGTCGCCAAGAAGGCATTTCAGAATTATTTTCGGGATTCCAATATTCGGACAATTCTGAAACTTTATCTAAATTTAAAAGCGTAGCAATTTGTGAAAGACGTGTCATCTTATCGCGCACAGACCAGGAAGTTGCACCCGTTAAGTAGGTGCCCAGAGCACGCACTTCCTGATCCAGAACAAGTCCGCCAAGCTGCAAAGTAAAACGATTAATTTACTGAACATGTTGCTGACCTTCATAAATTAAATATAAATTTTACCCGGTTGAAGGTGCTCTTCATGATAGCTCTTTCTAAGCGATTTGTCACTTCTGTGGCCAATATGCTGACGAGCGCATCATAATTACGTGCACTCAATGCATTTTTAAACGAATTCAAAAGTCCGTCTAATTGCACAATGAAATACTGAACAAATGTTTCACCAGCTTCGTACGCCGACAGTTCCTCCTAAAGGTTTTAACCAACTATTTAGTTACAAAGCAAAGGTGTGACAAATGGTTACCTCTGTTAAATGATGACTGTAGTTTAGGAATTCATCAACCCAAGGATTTAAGCGTGGCCTTATCGCACTCGACCTTAGTTGCTGTATGCCAAAGTCAACGGTTGCTTTCAAAGCATCGCGAATGGTTTTGAGTTCCGTCAAGCAGCTGTCTAGTAGCTGTCGCTCTACTGGGGATATGTTGGGGAATGTGCCTGCTATCTCCTGCTCCATCGTCTGCCATAGGGTCTCAATATACTCCGTCGACATATCGGCATTATTCAATTGCACTATGAAATTCGTTCGAACGCGATCAGCATCACTCGAATGTAGTTTACCCTGCTGTAGACTCGTTTGTATTGCATTGTAGGCTTGCGCTAAATCAATATAACCAGATGGATAACCATTTTTTAAGGGCGCCCTCAATGCAGTGACAAAATCGCCATCTAGGCATGATGCAACATTGTTAATAACAGCACATGTCCCATTGATAGATTGCGTTGTCAGGGAGCGTCTAATCGATTTGCGTAATATAAAGAAAACTTCATCCACCATTGAGGAACATTGCTGACCAGCTTCATAGGTGTCCAGTCCAATGGCTTTCATAACGCTTTCCTCCATAAAATACCTGAAGAGCAATTGGTTAGCATTATAAGCGTAAATATGTTGTGAATGTGCATCGTAAAATACTTTTCAAACAGTAAGTATGTGCTTAGAATTTCCTGCATTTGGCGACTTAAGTCGCACTGCTTCACAACCTTCTCGTATACGTCTAGTATTTGCTTTTGTGCTTCCTTATCTTGTAAACATGTCTCAGCATTAGTCTGTAATTCAAATTGTCTTTATTTAGTTTATCATTTTTTCGCTTATTGCGTGAAAGATTACCTGCAAACGACGGCGCATAAACCGGAAGTATAACTCGATTCTGGAGTGCATGACCGTGATTTCGGCTATAATAGCGTCTATATCCTTGGGGTTTAATTTGTCTATAGAACCACCCGACGGCTTTCGATAATGTCCCAAAGACTGTATGCTGTTGCCGGCCATACTGGCGCCGCTTTGCCGCTGAGCGCTGTCATTGACCTGCTTGATGCGGTACTGAATTTGCCGATTTTTGTTGAATTCCAGAAGCAAATTTTTTACTTCAAGATCGCATTCCCTTTGCAATATGGTTACCATATCTACCAAAGATGAAGATCTACAATCGACAGTTAAGACTTATGAATTTTACTTCAAAAACAAATCCGTATACTCACTCTTGTCCATAAAATGCTTCAATAATTGGCTGATTAACTTCGACGACTCGGGCAAAGTTTTCCAAAATCGCAGTCAAACGGTCGGCATAGGCCAAATGAAGACGTCGCTCGGCCTTTGCAATGTCCTGCGTGTTGCGTAGCTCCTTCTGCGCTTTTGCCGATAACTTTTGGCAAATGTAGCCACTGAATTTCTCTATACCGATACGGTGACAACCAACCAATGGAAATATTTTAAAGAATCTCTCAACGGAAGCCAGGTCATCGTGTTGGACAGCCTCATCGAAACGTTTTGAAATTAATTCCCTCATTTTTTCGGTGGCATCCTCTAGCGTGCGTACAGCATCGCTCACGGACGTAATCGACCCCTGGACATCATCCGCTGTGCGTTGTAATAGCTGTTGGTCCATTGCTAGAAACCGGGCGATATGTCCCGCACCCTTCTCATAATCCTCCTCATTTATGGCCTTAACCACGCCCTGACTACACAACTGCAAATCGATCAGATCGTGGACACGTTGCTGACACTCAGACGCCCGGCATCGTGCCAGATCCAGCCGGCGTACTTTTGCGCTTACGGATTCAGCCAGTTGTGCAGTGTTTACGATTTGCATATTTAACTTGTTGGAATCGTTCTCCACGGCAAGTAATGTGGTCATAGCCTTACTGATGCCGCTTAATTTTGCCTCAATCTGACATTGCTTGGACAATACGGCCTCGAGTCTGGCATTCACGTCTGCCTAAAAATTGTTGGGTGATACCATTGTTGTCATTCTATAAAAGTTTAAAAACTTAAAAGTACATACTTCTTTTTCTGCAATACGCAGTAGACCTTCATCCACTTTCTCAGTTGTACTAATATCCCAGCCGCTAAACATTTCGTTTAGATTTAATTTACTCATTTCCATTTGTAATAATTAATTTTTATTGCAGACATGAAATAATTGAAGTTGATTTGTTTATGTTGGAATTTACGTGGCTGACCAAAGAACTGAACTGGTTCATTATAGAATTCTGCTACCTTGACACTGTTTACATTTAACCTTAACATTTTGATTTAAGTTATTAACAGTGAGTTTATTTTCCAACAATATATTGCCTTTAATCTTATTCACAAAGCTAATAATTTTCTTTGTTGCTATTCACTACCTAATATTTGATTAGCTTGAACAGAAGAACTAAAGAGTGCAAGTTAAATTTAAATGTCTGTCTCTGTAATTAACAGCTCTGTACGCGTTATTGTTTTCGCGGCTCTGTTAAATAACAGCTGTGGCCCGAATTACATTTAACCTAAAAAGAATCCACTTTGACTGTTTTTATGTATTTTAATTTATTTAAACTAAATAAAATACTGTTATAATGAATAACTATTTTACCGAATATGAAAATTTAGAGGTAATCAGTTGCGGTGCTACTTAAATCTGATCATTTATAAAAGCATTCTTATTAATATTTTTGCAGGTGCACGAGCTCATGCTGCGAGATCGACCACGACAAGAAGCGTACTATAATGCCATTCTAAAGAACAAGGAACTGTTTAAGGATAAAATTGTGCTGGATGTTGGCGCCGGTACCGGTATACTTTCCGCGTTCTGCGCACAAGCCGGCGCCAAATTGGTCTATGCTGTGGAAGCCTCAAATCTGGCCACAAAAGTAGCACTGGATCTTATTGATGAAAATGGTCTCACCAGCGTTGTTAAGGTAATACATTCCCAAATTGAGGAATTCGTGCTCCCGGCTACAGCCGAGAAAGTGGATATTATTGTCTCTGAGTGGATGGGATTCTACCTACTGCACGAAGGCATGTTGGACTCTGTGCTCTTTGCTAGAGATCATTTTTTAAAGCCGGATGGACTTATGTTCCCCAGTGAGTGCACCATTTTTGTGGCGCCGTGCTCTGTGCCAACTCTTTTTGATTACTGGCAAAATGTTGACGGAGTAAATATGGAGCGCTTTGCCAGTAAATTGCGTTTACAAAAATCAACAAGACCGGAAATTATCCAACTAAAATCCAACGATTTACTCCACGAAGGCATCGTGTTCCATTGGATGAGTTTGCTGGATGTGAATCCCAAAGATCTGGACGAGATATGCTTTAAGGAAGTCGTCGCCACACAAATTGCGGGTAAGCATCAGGGTTTCTGTATATGGTTTGAAGTACGCTTTCCTGGTGAGGAAACTGTAGTACTGAGCACCTCGCCCCACGCGCCCGAGACCCATTGGAAACAGTGTGTTGTAGTGCTTCCAGAGGACAATTGTGAAACTTTAGAAGAGAAATCTCCGGTGGCTTTTCAAATTTTAATGAAACGCAGCGCAAATGATGCGCGGAAATACAACTTGGAGGTAGAGCTGCTTGATCCCAATGTTGAAGAGCATCCAATGCCCTGCTCATGCCACATGACAAAATGCATACTGACAGAAGCCCATCTAAAGATGATGGACACAACATAGTTTATGTGAGTTGAGTATGAGTTGCTCAGTTTGTAAGACATCAAATATTCAATTAAATAACACGTACATCTTTTATACCTCAGTCAAACTTAACAGCTATACCATTGTTTTGATCTATAAAATATATCATTTGAAAATAACTACAATATACGCCAGCCAGAGGCATTAACCTAATTGGCGTTGTAAACGGCATTGGAGCTCCTTGAGAGAGTGCTGTAGACGGTTGGTGTCCGGTTTCTGATAGCAGATATTTAAACATGCCGCGACTATGTCTTGTGCCTTCCCCAATATTCGCCGCCTAATTGAAACAACAATTATAATTTTTGTATGCTGGAATATATTAGTAGAGAAATACTTACTTGGAACGGTACCAAATAGCTTGCGAATTATCCGCCAGAAGCGTAACGACGCGTATAGCCGACTGGATTAAGTGCCACTCGTTGCCCTCGTTCGCCCAAATGCGCTCATTCATGGAGATCATTCTAAGGAAAAGAAAGAAACATTAAAGATTTAATTGTAGACGGGAATTAAACGAATGTAAACGCTTACCTGGAGTAATATTCTAAAAGGAGCTCAATGTCTAGCTTCATAGCGAACAACTTTTCTGGCACTGTCCCCTCCGGCAATTGTAGTTGACAGGCCTTTATCTCCAGCTCTCTTATGAGGAAAGCAAATGGAAAACACGGCCCGGATTCACCAAACTCTCGCACTAATAGTTCAATTTTTGTAAATAGTTTTATGCTACGCTCTTGTGCCGAGCCAGGGCCATCAACGGCGCTGTTAATAATATTGCCCCAAACGGACTCAATTAACAAGGGATCATTGTGATTGGAGCAATTAAGTATCGACAGTTGGCATTCCCAGAGGTCAAATGGATCGGCGAAGTTTTGATACAATTGTGTAATATCATAAAGCGCCATATTTAAGTCCTTTATGGCCTGCCTGGCGGCTGGATTTGTGTTTAAAATCGAACCCATTGCACCAAGCACTGCCTTTTGTACGCGCGCAATTTCCAACTGTAAATTCAAGTGCAAAATGGTCATGACAAAATACGCTCAGTGTATAAGTAGGACATACTGACCTTATCCTCCAATTCCTTCAAAAATATACCATTGGTCACGGACGAGCCAACTGTCTCATTGCGCATACACATAACCGCACGCACCAAATAATCAATGCGCACATCCAGAGATATGTTTTCGCTTCGCGTCATTGCCAAATTATCGAGAATCTGGGCTGCCTGATGATGATGTCCGTTCTTCTCATAATACTTCCAAAGTAAGTCAATTAATTTCACGTTTTCTGGATTGCGGCTAACACTGCGCCGCAAGAACTCGCCCAACGATGGCTCAACCAGTTCCAATAATTCACTGTTCATCTCGTGGGACAACAACCATTCATAGATCGTAACATGTATTAGTGGATCTTTCATTCGTAGTGCTTGGGTCGTGATCTTTTTAATAATCTGCTTTGATTTGTTCTCCATATCGTGATGGTCCTGAGTTGCTTCGCAATTTAGTTGAAATAGGCGACTCTGGTCCCGATCGGTTTTACTGTTACGAACTGTGTGATAGGCATAGTCCAGCATGAGCTGCACCTCTTTGTAGTAGTTCATACTGCAAGAAAAATTTGTTATCTTGAAGTTGCAGCCATATTTGGTTAGGTCCCATATATTTACCGTGTGACAAAGCATGTGTAACCCTCGCGATCTTCAGCAGGCTCATTGTTATTGTAATAATGTATGCCAATTTCTTCGGGATCCATTTTAGATGCACACGTGGCAGATAACTCAACAACACCCTCGTAAAAATCTACCGAAATGAATTGTTGACAAATACTATGCAACGGCAATGTTGGAGCTGCATCTAAACACATTTGCAAGGTTGTGGATAGTTTTTGTTGCTTTTCCGCAGCTGATTTACAGTTCTTGGCGCTCATTAGTATTTCGGTGGCCTTATAAGTCACTTCATCCTCGTGTCTGTAGAGATTCGGGCATAGCTGCCGCAAGTTATCGGACACTTCTGTCACATCCGCTTTATCTTTGAGATATAAATTGATGAGTGCAATGATCAGAAAAGCACACACTTCAGAGCGCGCAATCAACAGATCTCTAAATGTGCAACATCTCAACATTTTCTGATGTTCGGGCGACAATTGCTGGCAAAGCAATTGAAACTGATGATCAATTAGGATGCTCCACAGCGACATTACCTCACAGGCATGTTCTGTGAACAATTGTAAACAATATTAGCATGGTTTTATATGGTGGAGTTGACGGAACTTACTAATAAACTGATTCAAGGCGGATAGCGAACGCTTTTCCTCGATCTGTGCCTGTTCTGTAAGGTTGCGATGTTCGTTTAGTGGCATTTGCGCGTTGGTCATCATCATAGGACTCGGTCTTCCCAAATGACTCTCATACGGCAGTCGTCTTGTGGCTAAAAAACAAATCCACTTTTGATCTAAAGCCTATAAAGAGAAGATTCAGAAATTTGGCTTACCAGAAATATCGTGCACCGAGTGTTTGTCCAAAAAGCAGCGCAACGAACGTAATTCGGACAGTAGCATAGTGCAATCGTTAATTGTTAATTTTGAACACAAATTCTCGTCGACACAATGCGATTGCCAAACGGAGCGCAACATGCGAGACACATACAAAAAGAGGCCATCATGTTTTGCAGAATATATAATGGAAGAATTCTCATTACTTGGCATCGAGTGCTGTTGCTGTTGTTGGGCGGATTGTGCAGCCGAAACTGGAATTGGAAATTTTGAAAACACAAATTAATACAAATGTATTTTGATTATCTTTATACGATGCACTTACTAGGACTAATTGGCTGATTGTATTGGCCACTCATTACGCCGATGTTTGAGCTATTCGGCATGGGTGTCGACATATACATTGGCGGCATTCGCTCTCTGCCCGGCATGAGAGTGTTTGTGCCCAACGTACTATTATGCAAGTTACGGTTGGTTGAGTTCATAAAATGTTGATAGCACGGTTCTCCACCGTAGAGCATAAATGCTTGGGTGGCCCACAAGGCAATGTCACTGCCACGTAACTGTTCCGAGGTAGCCAATAAGAGTGCAGTAACGCAGGCCTCTCGTTCATTCTGCGTTTGAAAGAACATTTTCACTGCCTCGTGATGGGGACCCTTGCACGCCAGCAGCAATTGTTGCAGTATATGAGCTGCCTTGAGTAGCTCCACAATGTGCGTGCCTTGATTTGTAAGCAGGACAATTCTACGCGGTGTTCGTGCATTGTATAACAGTGAAGTTGTGTTGTCCATTATCGGATCTTTAACTTCTGCCACGCTCCAAACGATTCCATCAAGACCTTCCAATGCTGTCGACTCTACGAGGTATGTAAAATTTGTGAACGGGGCAGAGCTAACTGACCATAGTAAATCCTGCTCCTGTTGCTGCGTAGTCACCATCAACATTGTGCCCTCACTGTGGTATGCAGCATGCACATTTTTTGGTTTATTGGTCGTGGCATTCGGTGTATAACCAGGCGGCAACCTTACGTGCAGTAGGTAAATTCCTCTTGGTGTTTCCATATCTCCCTGCAGCATTGGCAGCATATTATTTGGATGGAGAACACCAAAACTGTCAGTCCCACAGTTTAGCGGCTGCTGTTGCACATTTAACCTCGTTGTGGAGAAATAAAGACGCACGCCGCATTGCGTGACAGCAACGAGATGCAGGAAATTTGAATTATCTGCGCTGAGCGGACAAATCGCTTTCACGCTTTTGAATATGGATGGATCAACAGTTCTACATAATGAAAATTAAAAATAATTATTATCCTTTTGCTTTTCTAAAGAGTCTGCACACATACTTAATCAGGCTGACCGCTTGGCTGGCGATATCATTTTGTGTAATCTTTCCCAGCCTTCGCACACTCGTAAAGTTCGTGCCAATGTGCCATGCTTCAATAGAACTCTTCTCAGTTAGTACATAAAGCAAGTTTCGCCCATTGTCAATGACAATTTTCTCAATGGGATCGACCTCCTAAAAAGTGCAAAGTATTAGTATTAATTCTTGTTTCCATGCGGGTTTTCTTTTTTATGTAACTTACCGAAAATACTTTCAGAAAACTTGGTACTATATAGGAAACCAGTCCTTGCGAATGGTTTATCTTTTTACAACGCTTGCCAAACCAGCTCGACTCAGAATGATAATCAATTTCATAAAGACATCCATCCCGACCGCCTAGAAAGATGCGTCCATCCTTAGTGCCCTCTATGACATTAATTGATATATTATCTGTTCCAAGCACGAATAGGGGCTTGTTTAACAGCTGCATTCGGGTACTACTCGCTGTCGTGCATCTGGAATCCTTCTGCTCCTCAAATGTAACACCCAGCACAATCACTTCGATGGGTGTTGTCAACAATAGCAGATACTTGACGTCGTTGATTAGAACACCCGCCTTTGGCTTGATTAAGCCAGCGCTCAAAATTAAATGGCTTAAGCCATCGTAGTAGGCGACGTCTCGAGCCTGCTCATATGTCCATATATATATATCCGAATCGATTGTCAACCATGCGCGTCCAATTTCAGGAAACAAGCCCATTATGCAGTGGCATTTTATATCTATATTAAAATTATAATTAATAACAATCACATTATGGGCTTACTGCAAACTATTTACGCTTGAAGTGCTCCAGGACTTCATTGGGTATTCCACATTTGGTTAGCGTTCGCAGTTGTTGTAGGTTATGTGTATCACCGGTGGTCAGTTGCGACAGGGTTTGGTAATCATAATCGTTGAGGCCACTCATCGTTGCTCTGCCATGTTGACTGATGCCTGTTAACTATTCAGTAATATTAGTTTGTGCCGTAAAACAACGCCCTATTGTTTGTTACCTCTAAGAGTTCCGGCTTGTGCCTGTCTCGAAAGTCGTGACACTCGAGCATATTGCCCGCTGTCTGTAGGACATCAGGTGGCGACGCTGTGTTATTCATATTTGTAAGCTTTATTTACACAAACCAAATTATTTAATTATCACAATTGTAATGTTCCCCGTTAAACCGTTTCGCCACATAAAATTTGCAAACTGCCGCCGGTTGGAGAGAGAGATCGGCCCACGCCATACAGCTCCCGCCATTAATTTTTTGTCTCGTTCCTCTGTTAAGTTAACATATACCAAAATGTTGTTAACATCGGCAATAATTTTTTCTAGGACATTCTGCCGCAATTCGACTTGATTATAATTGTAGATTATAATAGTTAGCAGTTTAGCTTAATAAATAAAACGAAATGAAACAATAAGCATTTGGTTTAAAAAAAACCTTACAGTGACGCAAAAATTTGAAACTAACAGCTGTTAACAACTTTATAACATGGATATTACAGCATTATAACATATCAGCTGTTGCTATCGATAACGATGTGTTGTTTACTGAAGTTACCTAGGTTGGCAGCACCGATAAAATTCCCAAAAATATCTCTGATTAATTTGCCGGTGTGGCAACCTTAAACTAAACGTCAAATATTTCCTTTCTTTTTTCAGCCTCTTTCCGGTCGGTCTGCAGTGTGTAAGTTTCCAAATAATTTGTATACAAAATGAATATTAAAACATCAACACAATGAACGAATTTAATGAATCGCTAAGTGTGTTATATGAGTGACATAGTAATAAGTTTGTTGTATATGTATTTATTTAATCACAAAAGCGGCAAAAATGGCCCATATACCGATCTTAATATACATACCGGAACCCAGAGAAATGTTTTGTTTATGCTCGTAAAAGCTACAAGTGCAAAATTTATTTGAAATGCAACAATAACACACATTCCACAGATTCCCTGAGATGAATTTAATTAAAGCCGTATTCTCTGTAAATGCGGCTAATTGAGGTATTTGTTTACTATATTGCAGTGTCGTCAAAATGCGAACGATCAACTCGAATCAGTGTGTCAAGATCCCCAAGGATATTAAAGCCTCCGTGAAGGCGCGTGTGGTCACGATTACCGGCACAAGAGGCACCCTGAAGCGGAGCTTCAAGCATCTGGCTCTGGACATGTACATGTCGGACAAGCGCACCCTCAAAGTCGAGAAATGGTTCGGCACAAAGAAGGAGCTCGCTGCCGTGCGCACCGTTTGCAGTCACATCGAGAACATGATCAAGGGTATGGTGAAAAACCTATATAAACTGAAGGACTTGCATTTATATTCGCAATCTCCCATTTTGTAGGTGTGACGTTCGGTTTCCAGTACAAAATGCGTGCTGTGTACGCTCATTTCCCCATCAACTGCGTTACGTCTGAGCAGAATTCTGTTATCGAGATCCGTAACTTTTTGGGTGAGAAGTACATTCGTCGCGTGGAGATGGCTCCTGGTGTGACGGTTGTCAACTCAACAGCCCAAAAGGACGAGCTTATCGTTGAGGGCAACGACATCGAGGCTGTCTCTGGCTCTGCGGCGCTCATCCAACAGTCGACCACTGTCAAAAACAAGGATATTCGTAAGTTCTTGGATGGTCTGTACGTGTCGGAGAAAACGACCGTTGTGAAGACGGAAGCTTAATGACATCCATTGTGCTTCAATTAAAAGTTTTAATAATAAAAGAAAACGCTGATGTAAACTTTACGACCTACACTTTGTGGTTTAAATAGATTGGGCTTTTCTTGTGCCGCACCAAAGTATACTACGCTATTTTTTGACTTCTGAGTCAGATGGACATATTCAAAATGTCCACAAACGCGAATATATCTTTTAAATCAGCAGCTAAGATTATTAAAGACATACATGAAAAATAGAAACAAAATAATTGTTTATTGATATAAATCACAATTAATGCATTGCAAGTCAGCGTTAAATAAATTGTTCACAGAATTAGCACAATCATGTGAGTAAGTCTTTCCGACTTGATATTTTTTTGTCCGCTTGAATACAAATTATATAACCGCTTCTGGTTTGGATAAATATCAACTGATCCCACTATATGGAAATGCATATGCTTATTTCATATGCACGATTAGTAGGTGGTACAAAAATTAAAATCTAGTCAGGCACTTTGAAATGTGTAAACTTAAGTGTCTTTTCTAAATACAAATGAAGATGTTTCATATGTATACTTTTATATATATCGTATTAGAAAGCATTACAAAAAGTATAGTTGATTTTCCAAGCCAGACGAAGGGGATCGATGTATACTCTCGGCAATAAGAAAGGCCAACTTATGAGCATATTGGCAGACGGCTGGCACCCGACACGTTCCTGACCAATTGTAGTACATATGCGTCATCTTGTATGATAGCATCTGTAGTTTATCTGCATTTAAGCCCATGTTGTCGTGTATAACATTGTAGCTGGTTGGAGAGACTGTGCCGTGTTTCACTGCCTGTGAGACCAAAAAGAAATCGTAACGTTCCGGTAATGTGATGATATCGTCCACAACTGTTCCCGGTTCAGGATTACGCATATTGACAAAGTAGCGTGTGTTAATCCGCTTAGCGACGACAATGAAAGCCATCCGACAACCTTCATCCCTGCCCGCCGATTTGTAGATTTTATCAAGTTGATCCTTGAGAAATTTAACTTCAGTATTGACCACTTGATAGAGCTGGCCATCGCCAACACCGTCACGGAAGAATAGAATGCGCTCTGGCAAAGTACCGCGATGCTCACGATATGCCTTTAGGGCACATGTCATATTCAATGACATTTGATCGGAGAGCTCCTGGCCCTTCATGTGCTCCGTTACCGATGAATAGTAGCGTTCAGAGTATTTCATATCCAAGCTAGCCACCAGGGCACCATAGGATTTATTTTTATTCTTCGACGAGTGACAGACATCAAAGCCGACAGTCATTAGGCCCTTCAGGGGTAGCTCAATCATCCAAGGAGCGCCCATTAGCTTGGCATTCATTTGGATAACAACTTTTGTTGCAATCGACATAAGACCACCGGATTTTTCGGGACGTGGCGCAATTGTACGGAGTGTAACCACTTGTGATGGCACGGGGCGGTCCACACAAGTGCGCTTCTTGATGCAACTATATCTATTTGTAAACAAATGGGACTATGATTAGCAAGTATCCCTGCTCAAAATCTAGATGTGCTTACTTTTCCTCGTTTGGTGATTTCATAACCAGCATGATTATTTGTGGATCCTTGGCGAATGCATTATCGATCGCCTGCGAATAGTTGCCATTGCGATCATCAGACATTTCATCACTGGACAATAGCGAATGTTTGATTTCTGTTAATTGATTTGGGTGTGGGTAGGTGGGGTGGTGGTTTGAATACATACTATCTTGGCTCAGAGATTTGCATTTTCATGCCATTGGCTGCCCGTATACACAGTTTGACAAACTCCTGAGCTTCCCGGATATTCCGACGTGGTGTTATGACATACCAACGCTTTATGTCCACATGCTTGTACATTGAGTTGTTGCGAAACTCGAAGGTCCAGTCGGCGCGTGCATCGCACAAGTAGCGCTTTTCATTACCAAACACAATTTTCTCCGGCGGCAGAACACGTCCAGGTATCTCGACCAAAGCCGTGTCCAATTCAATGTGCCAGGACTTCATCACTTCGGCGCTCAGCTTCGACTGCTGCAGGCGCTGATTAAACACGCGCAAACGTTCAATACGCCGATTAGGCGTCAGTCTGGTGTGCTCGCTCATGGCTTTCATTAATCTATATTATAAACGATTCGATTCAATTTATAACGAGAAGATAAATGTGTCCAATTACATACTGAAAGTTTGAGCGCATATCATCGGTCAAGCCTGTAGCGCGTGCCAATTCAGGTATCAGCATAATAAGTTGACTGACTCCGCCGCGAATATTCTTCTCTGTTGGGCGAGACACTAGCAGCGGTTGTTTGTAGTCTCGAATTGTGATATTGTAGCGCTGTATAAATGAATAAACATTTTTTAAATCAATTAAAAATCCATATTTCCCATCTATTGCATACATACTTTCTTGTAGTATTCTAAGTAAGTAACGTCGCCATCCTTGGTGTTAAACGTGGACAACGGCGAAGAAACAAAATCAACATCATCTACTCGATAAGTTTTGTTATTGTAGTCCGTCAATACAATCACGCCTGTGTCAAAATATTTGGGTTATAATCGGTTTTAGTTCAGTTCTTGACAATAAGAAATAATTGGTTTTAAAATAACTTGCCGATTACTTCACGCTTGAAGGCAGCTTGGTAGTCGTCGCTCTCGCGAATCACCTTTGATAGAACATGATATAAGCTATCCGTTCTCATCACTTTGTGGGCAATCTCCGTGCATAACAGAATGTCGGATTCGTGTTGTCGAATTGATGTGGTATAGCCGGGCCATAGCTCAACGCGGAAGCGATCTAGGATAACCTAGCGTTGAGATATGCATAAGCAAGACTGTTAAATGCTATTAGAGCTCCTTTGCCAACTCAGTTTTACCTTTGCTTGTGGATCAAAGAAATTACGTGATACCAATTGAAGCTGAAGTCCCTCCAGGGCACGGCGTAGGATCAGATTAAGTACTTGGAACTGTTGATTGTCGGCTGCCTCAACGGTGCCGACACTTTTTATCTTTATCTGTATTTTTTCACCAGCCCGACTTTGAGTCACTAACTCCAAAATGTCTTCCTTAAACTTGGTGGTGCAAAACAAAACGGTTCCGTCAAATATGTAGCCACCCAAGAGCTGACGGTGCTCGCTTAGTAAGCCACGACGCAGTCTCGTGTTATCGACATCTGGAGAGAAGTCGACACGATACTGATAAATGGTCCAGTTGGGGCGCTTTTGGACTTTATAGTAATTGGTTTGCACAGTTATTTTACGGCCAGTAAATCCTGCCTTAGTAATTAGTCCAGAAGGTCGAGAATGCACCACGTCGGTTAGTAAACGGCGTCCTCGAACCGAGCCACGGGCATCACCTATTCACATAGGAGAAATCTGTAAAAATGCTTCGGTATTTGTCGATCAAATACTATCTTACCCTCAGCACATTCTGCCAAACCCAGATCTGCGGGTTTTCTTGTCTGTTCCCGTTGGCCACTCGATTCGGATTCAGTGCAAACTGGCGGCTGCCGCGGGGCAGACGTTTGCGCAGGTTGACCCTAAAGTGAATTAGAGCCCACATATTAAAAAAAATTGGAAATATATTATATAATAAACTGTCAACTGTTTCAAGGGTATTTGAACTTCGGTACACCCATTAACTGTACTTCTCCATTCACGCTTTTGTTTAAACACGCTTTCTTACAAACTGCGTAATCGTTTACATTGTGGGCAGCGCACGCATGTGCAATTAAAGCGTGAATACATGCGTAATGAGAACAAAGAATTGCCGTTACTTCTCCATATCGACTATTATTCGCTAGCGCCAGCGTCTTTTTCTCAACATCTCTTACTCTCTTTGCAAACCTGATTAGCATATATAAATTAGTTTCTCTTATTTTCACATTTCGCACAATATCAATCTTCGTTTCCTTATGCATTCATTTTAAGCAAGCAAGCCTGAAATGGCCTTGAGAAACTATACACAAATACATGCAAACCATAGGATGCAGTAGTAATTTCACAAACGTACCTACATGTTCATATGTATGTATGTATGTATATGTATATATGTATGTGGTTTGAAATCTGCTTGTTATGTCCATGCATGTATATTTTTGGAAAGTAAAATTAATGCACCATTTGTTGTACTACATACCAACTGAGGCCCCTGTCTTTGATTCAATTCTTCATTGCGCTTATTACCGCGTCCACGTCCACGTGAATGTCCGGAATTAGCTGGTAAATTATTCATGCCTATATGTTAAAGACTTCCACACAAATGATGGTGACCGGCGCAAATGTCGGAATAAAATTTGAAATCAGAGAAGCAGAGTTGTCATTCGACTCGGCTTTGACGAAGTCTCTTCGCTCATCTGTTAACATGACACATGCTTATGCTCGATTTTACTTACAGTGAGCACACGATTCTATTCTAGGAGAAACTGCCGTTGGATTTTCCGAGAAGCAAATTGTTTACAGAAATGTCGCATCGTAAATTCTAGGGATGGAAATATCGACTCTTAAAAACATTCTTAAAAGCTTTCTAGCAAGTGGAATTATTAATCTGTTAGAAAACTTGTTCCAAATAATGAAGTACTGCCAATCGGTGCATCCCATTGGAATTATTGTTTAAACGGTAGATTAGTCAAATATTCAATAGGGCGAACGTCTAGTTCCAAATACAAAACAAGTTCGTGTACAACTCGGAATGTACCGGTACTCAGCATCGTGACGTTCTAACAAAAATTCAAATATTAACGGATGCATAATCCATATCGTATATTCCCATAAATACGTAAAATCATGTTATACAGCTGATGTGCCTCTTTTCTTTTGGAAATCTTTTCTTGTTTGCAGGTATTTAATTTTGTATACTTCTAAAAATATATTTAAGTTAATCTAAAGGGAAACGAATCGATAAGAGCTGTGTGATATCTTGAGTAATAGGAATCAAGGTTCCAATTATGAAGCCATTGCTGAATAAATATACTATGTTTGTATGTATGTGCATATATGTACATACATACTTTATCCAGTTTGCTTCACACTTTTCATACATTTACAGAAAAAAAAAAAAACAATTACAATATTTTACCCATTTTAACCAAAATCAAAAGATCTTATATGTGGTGTCGTAAACAATGTTCAATTACAAATTTGTATTAAGCGTACAATAAAATTTGGATCCTAGTTTATAGTACATAAAATTTTACTTAGTTTTCGAACACATTGAATACGCTTTGAGCTTTAAAATTAGACCTAATGAAACTTTGATTTGATAGACCGGCATCGATATATGACGACAAGTTACTTCTAAGTGTCAACAATTAAATAATGACCCATTTTGTTCAGTCTTTTATATAACAACATGAACATTATTGAATCTAGAAAAAAAAAAATTCAAAAACGAAATGTTAATTTTTTGTGCTAATTATCATAAATTTCACACTCAATTTACCTTAACAGTTTTTCTTTATGCCGATTAATCGCTTATATAAAATCTTCGGAATTTATTGTGATTGCATTTGTATGACTGGAGCTTTCCTCTCATTTATCGGGCTCTTCGTCGCGATCAACCAGTAACTTCTTGGCAACGCTCTCATCGGGGCTAACGTTCAAGTCCTACATTTTAGAATTTCAATTAGTATACATAGGTAAAACATGCAGGATGAGAAACATGAATGGGAGACAGAGCGTATAAAAAACTGATAAACAAACTTGATTTAAAATACAATATAAATTTGTCAAATTTTACCTTACACATATAGTCCGTTTATATGAAGTTCCTTATTTGAATTTAAAAAATTTTTCAAATGCGAAAATCTGCACAAATATCAATGTGTTCCATTTAAAAACCAAAGACTGGTTACACTTATTTTAAAATTATTTCCTTTGCAGATTTATTCATTTAAAAAATTTCTAATCAATAATAGCGATTTGTTCACATAACAACTGATCGTACAAATATATTTAAAAAAAAAAATGTACTTGAAATCAAAGAAAAAAAAAAAACATTTTTTCTTCACATGTGTTGCTGGTAAACCAAAGAGATTTCATTAAGTAATCCAGTCTAGTTTAGTTTTTTAGACAAACAGGAACTCATGTGAATGCAAAATTTCAAAGTCTGACTCTTTTACTTTCACTTTTTTTTTTTTTTTACAAATATTAAACTATATGACCGCATGCTTGATACATGTGAACTCCCGCTTATACTGATTAAAAGTTATAAACGCAGTATATATGTACTTGTAGAGAGGCTGGCAAATATGCTACGTAAGTACACAAATGATGATATCGTACAGATCGATATAACATTATACTTATGTATCTAAAGCAGAAACATGACACTGAAATGTTCAGTTATTGATTATACAATATATATTATGTAACGATACAATTTGCACAAGGTTTATTTTTTGATGTTTTCACTTTTCGAAACTAACACTAACAGCCAAGTCATATAATCATATATCCAGCTCTTGCAGACACTTAATTTAAAACGAAAAGTTAATTTAGTCTTTAAAAACAGACTTAGCTGTAATAACTATAAATTAAATTAACTAAATGCTCTATACACATTTATTTTTAGAGAGTATATTTTCGAATCCCTGTTGTTAATAACATAAATGCAGATTACGTTTAATTTGATTTATTCATTTATTGTTTCAAACACGAAATCGTATCGTCCTGGGCGATTTAAAGATAACAAGGAACTAACTTGCACTAGTTTGTCTTGTTTTTTTTTTTTTTTTTTGTAATTTTTTTTTGTATTATTTTTCAAACTAGATCTACCATAGAACAATACGCAATGTTTTATTTGCACACTTTGGCCCCTTCGCGGCACAACATGCTATGTATATAGTTCTCAAAATTTTTATATGTTCAAAAAAAAAAAAAATAATAAATGAATAAAAATCAAATGCTGCATGAAACAGATCGAGTCCATAACTAAATGAGCATATCTCTCACATATATTAATATATATTTTTTATAGTGTAAATATTTATAGAAGCAGAATGTACCGAATTTACAATAAATGTACATCAAATCAAATGATAATTACTAAGAAATATTATTCGATTTCGATAAACAAAAGGCATTGTGACGATCTACACATAATGTCATATTGGTCGTACTTCGTATACACTAGTATTTGATTACACAATATGTATATCTAATAAAGAACTACTAAAAATTACATCACATCACAATTTTTGTAATCAAACCCTTACAATTTGAATTGGTTTTTTCCGCGTTTTTTCTAGAAATGACTCTTCAAAATAGGACAAGAAAAAGAAATGAAATCACAGGATAATGTTAGTAAAAAATTATATTTGGATAGGAACTGACTGAAAAGCGGAAAGGCTATCTAAGTTAACGGCTTTTTCTAATAGATTTGAGAGGAAAATGAATAAGTTGAGTTCAGCAGGAAGCGCTGTTTAAATCGTTACTTATTATCTACGAGGGCCAGATGAATAATCTCCTCAATAAATCAAATCACAGGTATGCTTCTTAAATAACAATTTTGATCTGTAATTATGTATGTAAATATTTTGACCCTGTATGCATTTTGAGTTTGGGACAGTCTTATGTACAATATGTACATATATATAAACATCAACTTTGAACTAAATATCCCAACAATATAGATCGTGCTTGTACATTTTGAAATACGCTCACTTTAAATCTAATTATAAAGAAAACAAATATATATATATAAATTATTAATAACTTATGCGTTACATTTTATAACTGGCTTATTCACTAGATAATTGTTTGTGTATGTACAATATATATACACGTGCAGCTAAAAGTAAAAACAATTTCTATTAATTTACTAAAAGACCAATACAAATACGATAGCAGCGCTTTTCACTTTAAAATCCATCTCATTAATTTGATGAAGTAGTCCTGCAATTTTACAATTACAAAACATTGATTGTAAATTGGTTGACACAATTTTGTTAACGTAACGTGAGGGAATAATTACAACAATAAAAGCTATAAATCATATGATTAGAAACAATTTTGAAATTTAAATTAAAAATGAATATTTCATGGAGGTTTTTTAGCTTTTGACTAAATGGGAAATAAGATACTGTGATTGGGAAAAAAAAGGACTACTGAACAGTAGAAAAATCTGGGTAACAATTTTTTATATGACAACAAGTTTAAGGTGAATATAGCCAAGATAGGCTTAAATATTTGAAGTGTGTTTTGTGTTTATTAAATTTGTAAAAGCTTGTCAACAAATTTATATGTCTAACTAATGCTACCACAACTAAGAATTGAGTGTGCATACATACGAATGGACGAATGTTTTTGAAAAATAGAGCAATTATTATCAATTATTCAATACCGATTCTGACCTTGAATATAGTGTCCCAAAAATCTGCTCGGTTTTTTTGTTTTATTTATAAAACAGCCACGTCTTAGTATCGATTTATTCATTTTCTTTAAACAAGGTAAAATACTTACTAACTAACTAACTTGATAATAGGCATTTGTATGTATATATATTTATACAAACGCGGACCTATCTCTACTTAAAAACATAGAAAACATAATAGTTTTTATAGATAACTAGTGTATTGTATTATATTAGTGTTAGATACTAAATGCCAATTAATTACTTGTACTTGTTAGAAGTCGCAATTTATGTTATATTGAGAGAACAACTGAAACTGAATTACGTTCTTACTTTAATTAGTACTTTCCACCTATACACAAAATTAATGAAAGTAAAAAAATAAAAACACAATATTTACGATTTGGTTTTTGGCATGGGCTATTCTTCAATAAATAAACTTTAATTTACTTTTGATTAGTTAGTTAACCAGCAGTTATAGAGATTGTCTATCATTTTATATTTAAATAATTTCTTGAAACAAGCTATGTAGAATATAGATAATCTTTATACTCATATTTAACGAAAAACCTAATTTGTTGGTTGTTTATAAAATATGATACTTAAGCACAATATACGACTTATAAGAGTAAACGTTCAATATATTCAGTATATTTGGATTAAATGCCTCTACATACATTAATTTCAATAAGAACAATTCGATTCTACCTATTTGTATACATTTGTGATTCTTGCAACTGTGCATATCGAGCATTTACGTAGAGAATCTATGGGGTCAACAGATAGAACTTACGACAGTAAAGAGCACGACAGCGCCAATAAAATGATTGTATAGCTCGCCAACAGCCCTCAAATTCAATAGAGTTAAGAACGTAAATGTAAATTATTTGTAATTAAACAGTTCTCCGCTTTTACTATATACTTAGTTTTATATTCATTGGCATCAATGGATATGTATTTGGTATATCTGGATTTTATAAAAACCTCTTACTTTTGTTTTTTTTTTCGTATGTGTTAGGTGTCATGAGTTGTGAGTACTACATATGGAGTACACTTTTACAGTCTTCGAAATTAGTTAAAAACTTACCTTTTTGGCAGGCGGCGCTGGAACTTGCAAGTGATATTTATTTTGACAATAGTCGCGTAACAATGCAATGCCTTCTGTACGGTTATTGGCGTAACGTGACTCCCACGCGTCTAATAGACGATTATAATAGCGTGGAGTGTCATTGTACTTTAGATATTTGTAGGTCTGGTCTGTGGGAAAGATACGCTCAAGTGGCGCACAACGCGCTAGCTCATCCTCCGCCACAATTAGGCAGCGTACATCATCGGGTGTCAGTTTATGAAGTATTGCATCGATATACTTATATATAAAAAAGAAGATGTGTAGATTTTTATATCTAAATAGATGCTTTGAAAATTGTTAATCTGAATACCTCCTCACGATTCTCAATCGTTTTCCGTGTAAAATTATTATGCTTATTCTTTTCTTCACGCGACAGATAGTTAATGTATAAACGCTTATCGTAGCACATTTGGGTTCCAGGTGGAAATGAAAATTCGGCGGCTAGTTCCCTTTGCTTTTCAAGACTCAGTTTTGGTGGTATCTGAGAGAAATAGTTGCATATTAATAAGTGTGTGTAAATAAATGTGCCGGCCGCATACATTATATAGGGCAGTGTTGAGAACACCTTGTACCAGCGGCGCCTTAACATGGGCGTCCAGTGGCAGTTCTGAATGTAAACTAGGTGATATATTGACCTCCAGGAGCCAAGGTACCAGATCCGAGTCCAATATCACATCAAAGCCAAACAGTTCAAAGCAACTATACTTGGACTCCACATTTGCTCTAATCATGCTGTTAATGCCATTCTCTCCGGCTAGAATAGTGCGCAAAACAAGACTCCTTAAGGCCTCCCAGAGGCCATCGGTGCGCACGCCACGATTAGCCAAATATGTCCACAATGACTTGATGGTCCACTTGTGTCCATGACATGCATTCACATCCTCATTCTTCGAGTAGTTTGATGAAAACTTGTTGATGCTATAGTTGGTTAAATGCATACAACGATCATTTAATGTATCCGCTTTGGCACTGTATTTTACTGAAGTTTGGACAGAGTTAAGTAAATATTCGAACTGCTTTAAGATCTAGCTTACCAGATGCAAATCTAGCTAGACCATTGTGATACATAAACACTCTCAATGGATTAACAGATGTAACCAGTACATACAGCCGCAGGTCGAATTTGCTACCATTAATTAACAACGGACGTTCAATGTATCTAAAAATGTAAACAAATTAATATATGCATTCATCAAATACATAATATTGATAATACACCCACTTCTGCACGATGAGTGGTCGTCGTTTGGGTATCTGACCCCAACGGTTGACCACGCGTATGCCAGCACCACGGGCACTCGCTGGCGGCTTTATAATCCACTTTGTATTGCGTTGCGCGTATTTTGGCCAACGTTTGCGCAATGCACAAAGATCATTTGGTATTACATAGGTGCGCGGCATAAAGCCAAACTCCCTGTTACTATGTTTCTTCATTTGTCGTTGCAAATTCTTCCAGCATGAATCCTTACGGCCAATGCGAAAAGAGCCTGGCAAGTGATTTATCTTCTGATATGAACGAATTGTTTTGAAACATGGAGACTTTAAATGCTTGCCCCACACGCCCATCCAGTCGTTTGTTTCTAAAAGCTATCAAATTACAATTTTTCAAATCATTTATATGGCATTAAATACTTACTTTTCAACATTCGCATGCCACTATTTGCCAATATGAGTCGTACAACTTTTGGCATAATATTTGTTACACGCCATTTTAACACCCTATGCAGCTCTGGAGGCACATAGGGGCCTCTTTTGGTGTTCGATGAAAATGATAGATAGGGTGGAACATATGGAAAGAGACTTGATACTAGTACCGAATCTGGATTTCTTAAATCTTCGTCGGATGACTGAGTTAAGAGCAATGTTGACGAATTTTTCGACGATGACAGTAAACGGTCACCGGAATGCGTCAGTTTATATGCATGTGCCCTATAACCGTCTTCAGTGTCCGAGCTAATACTAACCGTATCGCTCTCATCAAAGTTTGAGACTGTAATTGCAATTAAATCATTGAAGTTTTTGTAAGAGTTGATATAATAATACTTACTGTTATCTAAATCGTCATCATTATCATAATCGGGGTCACGAAAATCGTTGAGTTTAGCATCTGGATCTTCTAAAATAAAGCTAGTGACTTGATCACCTGCACCTTGACCTTTGGGATGTGGGGGCTTTACGTTTTGGCTGCGTAAATTAGACGAGTGATGCTTACGTGCCGAACGGGGGCTCTGATTATTATATAAGAGTACTCGATGAACAGTGGGTAATAGCTTCTTGGCAGTCGCTTGTCCACCTCTGATTCTTTTGGGTGTCAGTGGCAGTCGAGGCAGCGGCAGAGGTTCGGTGGCTTTTTGTGTTTTCTTTGTTAAATTATTCTTAACTGACACGGATTCTCCTGTTTTGTTGACTTCATTGATATCGCCCAGTTGAATGCAGCGACGATGGATTGGCATACTCGGATTGAATTGTTCATCGTTGTTTGCTTTTGGATCATAAACATCTTTTCCATTAAGTATTTCTACAGGTGTTTTCAAAGCAGACTTTTCTGGTCGGTCGACAGGGTAATCAATCCAATCGCTATCACTATAGCCAAATGGCAATTCATTATTCTCTTTTAATAAATAACTATCATATTCTACGTTTTGGTTATTATCATTGGCTGTGCCTCTACGCGTGGCATTGGACGAGCGTTTACTCGGTGTATCCTGATATAAGCTCATTTGTGGTTTGTACGCCGCAATTGGTGACGATTTTGGTAACTTCTCTTGGCCACGATTGTAAAAGTACGAGAAATAGTGCTCGTAATGCTGATCGGTCGAATGGAAACGTGGACGTTCAGAGCTATAAAGGGGGAAAGTTAGAGCTTGAATCAATTTCATATCTCAAAAGCGTTTTCAACTAATTCTATGCAATGTGTTTTTGTTTCTAAAAAAAAAGTATAAGACATAAAAAGTGACTAGCGGTTAAAATAAAAAAATAACAACAATCAAATCAATAAAATGTGTCACATTTAGTGTTTAAGCTGGATATTAAGCACGGGGATATTTTTACAATTACATTATAGTACTCCATGATTGCTCGATCGGAGGTGATCTGTGGCTGTGCGGGTATGTGGAGCCCTCGTCCAAATATTCACATGTACTGTTAGCTCTTATCTGCCGCTTGAGTTGATCCTTTTCATGGGATGCTTGCGAATACTTTGTCAACTCCTGGTTGGCAGGCGCACTATTACTATGTCCATAATGCCGCCCCTTGTGCTGTGTTGGACCATTGTAATAGTCTGCCTGTTGTCTTGGCTGCTGATACACGTGGCTATTGTTGTTGGCCGCTGTTTTTCGCGGCGCAAATGAGCTTGAAAATGTGTTTGCGTAGGGCCCTTGATCTGAGCCAGGTACTAAATAGTTAGATCTGCTTATTTGTCTTGATGCCGTATTTTTTTTAGATGGACTTGGATTTGATGAACAATTTGGACTCTTCAAATTCCAAAATGGACTTATTACGCTTCCGTTCTTATAATAATTAAATGCATTGTTGTCAACGCTGCAATATCGCAAATTATGATCATTGTGGCTATCGTTGTTGTTGCTAACTCCATTGTTGTTATTTAAATACTGACTGGACTGGCTCTTGTGGTGCATTTCGGGCGCTTTTCCATACACTTCTGAGCCGTTATACATAAACATATTACTATTATATTAAAGGTACACACGCTTGCACCTGGTGGATAAAAAAGAGCACAATTATTGTGTAATGATTTAATACAATAATGCCTGGTAGTAGTAGTAGTTTTATGGTATACCCTTGCAAAAGATGTTCTAATTCGTCACGAAATATGTAATACAGAAAAGTAAACATTTTGCTATCTCATACATTACATTGTTTCTTTATATGTATTTATGTTGCTACTCAATCATCTCAGTTAACAAACTTTACATACTCAAGTTGGCCAAACCAAAACACTATCAAAGTTAATTTCATGACTGCTTTTTTTAGCCAAGCACGTCAATTCTGAATTACATACGTGAAATCTAATATCATAATTCGAATCCAACTGAACTATCGTTGTATAACTGATTATTCTTAAGAAAATATTTTTGTCTGCGATGGTATTTTATCTTCGAAACTTCCATTTTAATAAATAATACTTTGAAGAAATGTACAGACTGGTTTTGGTTAATATTAGGCCTTCCTTAGAAATAAAGGAAATACATTTTGCAGCACAATATTAAAAAAATATATATATTTCTATATTTCCTGGAGAATTCTATAGGTATCTTAAGTATACAACTATAAATAGGGGTAACCTAAAATTTACATATTACACCGACTCTTTAATAATTTACATTAATATTTTAATATTTGAATGTTGGCACTCCTTAAGCAAAAAATTAGATTACAAATTCAATTTTGAAAAACTTACCGCGTTTAAGTTCTGTGACCTTCACTTTTATGATTTGTGCTACTTTTTTGCAAGCAAGTATCAGCTGGCGGTGTGTGGGGGTTGTTGAATTTAGGTCACAAACATGATATCCTTAAGCGAGGTGTTGTAACTCCTTTGCACACTGTGTTGGGGGCAATCACAATGAAATTTCCAATCGCAAACAAAACGTTGTGACAAGGGGGCTTTGTCAAAATCTCAACGCAATGCAAAAGAATGGTTAAAAGGTTTTATATGTACCTAGAAAATTAGCGAGTTGAGTCAAAGCCGAACTGCATGTAAATTCACAATACACTTTTTACCGCTATTCCTGTATTTGATGGTCTAAATGAATGCAAATGTATTTAATTTGTATACGTAGGTGCTTAAATTGTGTGTGTTAAACGTGCCACTTATAACTATGAAAAATAAAGTTTTAATTTTGATGTAAATATCAATTGTAGATAGAGCAAACAAAACAAAACACACACAAAACCTGCGACCTCAACACGTGTAGTTCAGTTCTGAACAATAAATTTGGTTCATTGTTCGGAACAAGTAATGAAGAACTAGTATTGCTCATTCACCTGTTAACTTAACAGTCTGTTAACTGTGAGTGGCGAAAGCAAAATTTCATTTACAGGATTTTTTGCCTACTTTGCTTTAGTTTTCCAAAAATAAAACTTGCTTATAATAAAGCATTTAATTTATACTACTGCTTGTTATTTTTATGGCTCATACCGTGAACAGCCAACAAAATCCCAATTCACTTTTATGCAGCTGATGTTCATTACTTTCAATTTGAATATTGGATAAACAATATCTAGAATAAGATTGCACATACATTTAATAATAATATTTAAAATTATTTTACTTGTTTACAAAAGCGTTTAAAAATAATTTAGGTGTCAAAATGTTTTTCTGCTTGGGCTCAAAAACTGAAATGAAGATCAATTAATTATCTACAAATAATCATACTTACAAATGCTTAGTTATTTGAAAAATGTGACTTAATAAATTCGTTTCTATTACGTTGTTCCTCGATAGTCGATGTACCATGAGCATAACCTAAAAAGTTGGGCTTGTAGACGGATAAGCAACTATCAGCATCTAAAAATTGAATAGTTTTTAATGAAGGCTTCAAATATGTGTATTAATGGGAATACCTATGCTAGGATCATTCCACTCCATCGCCATGTTATGGAGAACGGCTAATGCGGTAATTGTTTGTTTTGCCGAACCAAATGTTCCTAAGAGTTCACTGCCGAGAATGCCGAAGCGACGCATCCAAACGTTTAGGCATTTTATTGCCGGCGCAAAGGTGATTGCATGTGCATGATTATAGAGATCCTCAGCTTTAGTTTTCGGGTACTGAACGGGAGTGAAGAGACAGGGGGAGCAAGACAAAGAGTCATTTCCAAGCAGAATGCGTCCACGGAATTCATTTTGTTCGAAACGTTCCTTAATCCTCGATAACGAAAACAATTCTGGTGCTGTGCTCAGATCAAGCTCCTCAGAAAGACGTATATCCAGATCTCTGATTTTATGCTCTGCATCTGCAACTACCTGTAAATGCACAAGTTCCTCAATTGGCGCGGGCGATTCAGTTCCACTATAGCAACTCCTAGAAGCCTGGACCCGGGAACTGTCCAATTGCAAACGCACAGTGGTTTGCACGAGAGCTCCAATTACTTGGGGCATATTGGATAAGGATTGAAATGAACGCATCATTCGTTCCTTTTCCGAAAGTGTTGCGGGCATTCTAATATAACTTGATGCCTTTGATGATAATACAGCAGCAACACGACGCGTTATCTTGGCCATAGTATGCAGACTAACGCCGTGCGCCATGGCTGATAGTTCCGGATGCTAAAATTGAGTTTGTGTTAAAATATGTATGTATTCGGTACATGAAAGGCAACTTACCTCAGTGCCGCCGAAAAAACGAATTGCCGATAAAATTTGCAAGTCTATGGGCACTTGGTTTCTTTTCATTGGCGCATAATAGTCAACTTCCAAGTCATCTCGCACAATTTCAATAATTCGTCGCATATTTTCTTTTGTGTACCGGTATTTTTTACGAAATTCAATTTCGTTCATTTCTTCTAATGGGTTGAACCGCGGACGCCTCCGCTTTGCTTTGTTTATTGTGCTTCCTTTATTTTGACTGCAGCGTTTATTATGCACGTGCTGTAGTTCCAAATCCTTGAGATGTTTCACATCTTTCAGAAACTGTTGAAATACGTTTATATCGTCCATTTCTGATAAAAAAAATTATTTTTCGACTTATCCTTTTCCAATTGCGTTTTTTTTTCAGTTCATTAAAAGAAGAAGAATTTTCTGTAACCATAACATTTAGAATTATGTTATTAACAGCATCTTATCAAAATCATTTTAGGCTATCGCGAAAATAATCGAAAAGCCGCGTCAAAAATTAACAGCCCTAACATCGATTATTGTGTTCAGCATTCAAAGTTCGGATCTTAATCATTCGGATCTTTCGTTTTCTGTCGTGAGGACGTCGTTTGATACATTGGTTTTGATTCCTATTATAACGGCGCAATGGGTGATCAAGAACGGGGACGCCGCCGTCCCTTAGACGACTCCGATCGCAGTCCAAGATCAGTGCAAGAGCCGGTAAGTGCTTAAAATGCTTATTACTCTATAGATCTAATTTGTGCTTACAAACATGAAAGATCCAATTACTTGATTGTATGCCTTTTTTGTTACACTCACACACACATAAGTATGTGCGGTATGATTTTGAGCGGCGCGTCGTTTAGAATTCCGTTATCTGCACACTTGAAGCATAAAGCTGAGCCACTTCAGTTGAATATGCTGATGCAGATATTTGACAGCGTACATACATATGTGCATGTTTTTATAAGGCAGAACAATTTGTTCACTTTGAAATATACATACATACAAACAAATGCTTATGGATATGACTATACAAATGTACATATGTATATAATGCGTATGCTTTTATGTATATGCTTTAAACATTCATTTGGTTTTTATTCAGTGTATACAAGCTTCCGTATATTGAATATTTTGTCTTATTTTACTATTGGAGTTGGCAATTAACAGGATTGGTAGTGGATATCATAAAGATGGCGAAAAAAAGGAAAAAGAGAAAGAAAGTAAAATATTCCAAGTGTTTCAAGCTATGCCATGAATATGCCCAATTTTGGATGGAAAATATCTAAGCATGCAAGCATAGTTATATCACTACTCCACATTTAATCATGTCTGAAATATTGTATAGAGTAAATAAATAGCGGCAAAAGAAAAAACGAAGCGCGACAGGCTTAGTTCTCAGGTTACGTCTCTAGTGTGCGCATCAACTACAATACATACATATATATGTAAATAGATAAATTCATGAATACATACACACATGCTGTTCATCACGATATTGTAACTGTAACTACAACTGTAAACATTGTGCATACGACATGTATATACTTGTTTGCAAAATGTGGCGTGTGTATAATAGTATACACATAATCGTGCTCCAATGATTTTTTAAATAAACGATTTTGATTTCGTTTTGTCGAATTATCGATTTACGCAGTGCTGGAACGCAAGAATAATAGGAGTTGCCAGACGATCAACACAAAATATGCCGAGGGGCTCTAAAGGCTTTTTAAGTTTTCGATTCAGCATTAACCAACGACAAGATGGGTATAGCCATACAACAAAATACTACTATGCAGCAGGATCTTTATTATTGCGCTCTTTCAACTGAAAGCGCGAAAAAGCTAAAAATAGAACGTACTCTCAGCATCGGCTCTATAAAGACCATGCAAGCAATTATGTTTGCATGTGTGTTAATATACATAAATACATAACAGCGTATTTGAGCTCTAATGTTTTGTGTGTATGAGGTAAAAAAAATCTATATTTTTCAGTCAATATAATTTCTTTTATTTCATGTGTGTGTGGCATGTCGTGTGAAGTGGGAAAAGCCAGATGACAAGCCAGGCTAGAAATTTAGCTTCGCATTCAAATGTCTGGCGTTACTCATCTTAGGTTTTTTATTGTCTTTGGTAAACCCTTGTAGAAAAAAGAAATGCTTACCTTTTCACAAGATTAGCTGATAAAATGAAATGCACATGCACTCAAAATTCTAAACCATACACTCGATTAAATCTTCTTTTGAAAAATAAGGTATATATGTTATATAAAGTATATTTATAGATATATACACAAATTGGCCAATTTACTAATCTTCTCCAACATTAGTTGTAAAAATAACACTTCTATGCAAGTCTCATTACTTCAAGTAAGACTTACAAATGTTGCTAAAAATTCCTTATTTTTTTGATAAAAAATACTTTTCCAAACATATTGCCAATTACGACTTCTACTATATAAATAAGCAAAATATCAATTTGTATATACAAGTATTTTACAAATGTCTGGTCATTAATTATAAGCTGAAGCTATGCTTTATTAATTTATTTCTTTTTTAGTTTTACTTTTAATCTGTATTTTTATTTTTCTAATTTGTAAACAGCGAGCAAAAGTCTTCCGTGATAATGGACCCCATAATAGAGATAGGTCGGAGGCTTCGAGGTCATACAGAGGAGCTTCATCATACCATGGAGCCTCTACATCCCGTGGCATTGTCGGATCAACAGCTTGCGCGGTAGAAGCCCCATCAGTGTCTGGTGCAAGTGCTCCGTCAACTCATGGCAGTGGTCCCAATACTGAACGCAGGCGGGTTGATCGGTATGAAATTGTTAATTCAAGACCGGCGGATATCGTGACTAAGCGGGGACAGGATGGTACACCAATTAAATTGTTGTCAAACTTTTATCGTTTGAAAACCAAACCACAATGGCGCATTGTCCACTATCACGTGGATTTTGCGCCTGAGGTCGAGGTGGTGCGAGTGCGTTGTGGAATATTATCAGAGCATGCCAGAATCTTGGGCACCGGCTACCTCTTTGATGGCGCCCAGCTGTTTACGACCAAGAAATTTGAACAGGATGTAACAGTGCTGCAGGCAACCTCAAAGCAAGGCGTCAATTATACAATTACAATCAAGTTTGTGGGCTATATATCGGCAGCCGAGCCGCGCTTTCTGCAAGTGTTGAATTTAATTTTGCGTCGTTCAATGAAGGGTCTTAATCTGGAGCAGGTCGGACGTAATCTTTTTGATCCGCACGCACGGGTAATGTATAATGGATATTGAATAGTTTTAGCAAATCGAACTTAACAAATGAGTTTTAAGATTAAACTGTTTGAAGTGGAACTTTGGCCAGGCTACGAAACGTCCATCCGTCAACACGAATCGGATATATTAGTTTGCGCCGAAATCACACACAAGGTGATGCGCTCGGAAACAATTTATGACATACTAAAAAGGACTACCCATTCCGATCGCTATATAGAAGAATGTCGTCTTAACACATTGGGTTTAGTTGTACTCACGGACTACAATAATAAAACTTATCGTATTAATGAATTGGACTTTTCACAATCCCCACTTTCCACATTCAACTGCAAAGGAAAAGATACGACTTTTGTTGAATACTATCTGACGGTAAGTTTGTATCGGTACTACATTTACAATTTTCCAATTGAAATACAAAAATTTGTAATATTCTGTTTATTAGAAATACAATATTCGCATAAGGGACCACCGTCAACCTCTGATCTTATCAAAAAATAGAGACAAAGCCCAAAATAACAAAGCCAATGACATTGTACTGCTTATTCCTGAACTGTGCCGCGTCACTGGACTGACCGATGATATGCGCAAAAAAATGGAGTAATTATCTTATGCCCAATACCAACCAAATCCAATTTTAATATGAAATCGTTTCAGTTTCATGCGTGCATTAGCGAATCATACACGCATGAATCCAGGCAGACGAATCGAACGCTTGCAAACATTCAACCGGCGATTGCAGACAACAGCGGATAGTGTCAAGGTCTTAAAAGATTGGAACATGCAATTAGATGACAAATTAATTGAGGTTCAGGGTCGCGTAATTGCACCTCAACGAATTGTCTTCAATAATAGAAGTCGGTATGTTTTAGAATTACGATTTATTTACATTCTGGCATTAAATAAAATAATTTTCGCTATTTAATAGCGTTTCTGCTGGAGACAATGCAGATTGGACACGTTATTTTCGGGATCAACAGATGCTCACCACACCCAGAGAGGGTTTAGATCGATGGGCAGTTATTGTACCGGAACGCAACTTGCGAGACTTGAAACAGTTGCTGGATAATCTGCACCGTGCCGCAAGAGGAATGGGTTTTAATATCCAGAAACCTCGCGAGTAAGTTCAGTTGATGTACTTATAGGAAGACGGGTGCAATCTGTGTCCTATTTGCACATTTAACCCGAAATGCCTATGATACTATATTTACAGAATATTTGATTTATTTTAAGATCTTGGATTAAAGATGATTGCACCAGTACGTATATTCAAGCTCTGGACGACTGCGCCCGCTGTGATCCCAAACTGATTCTTTGTTTCTTTGCAAGGAATAATCCAGAAAGGTAAAAGGAAATAAATTAAATTTGTACTTAAATTCCGAATTAAATCAAACAATTTTAAATTATCATTTAGATACGCTGCGATTAAGAAGAGAGGGTATGTGGATAGAGCTATTCCTACCCAGGTGGTAACCACAAATGCTAATAGAAACGGCTTGAGCGTGGCCACAAAAATTGCAATACAAATCAATTGCAAACTGGGCTATACGCCGTGGATGATCGAGCTGCCCCTGTCTGGTCTAATGACCATTGGGTTTGATATAGCCAAGTGTTCGCGAAATCGCTCCAAGGCTTATGGCGCATTGGTGGCCTCAATGGATCTGCAACAGAATTCAACATTCTTCAGTACCGTCGCTGAGTGCAGCGCCTATGATGTATTGGCCAATAATCTGTGGCCAATGATATTAAAAGCTTTGAGGCAATATGAACGCGAGCATAAAAAGTTGCCGACTCGTATCATATTTTACCGTGATGGCGTTAGCTCGGGCTCCTTAAAACAGTTGTTCGAATACGAGGTCAAGGACATTGTCGAAAAATTGGATGCTGAATATAAGCGCGTGTCGTCCACTACCGCACCGATGCTCGCCTACATTGTAGTCACCAAATCATCGAACACACGTTTCTTTTTAGACAGTATGCGAAACCCTCCGCCAGGAACTGTCGTCGATGATGTTGTTACGTTGCCTGAACGCTACGATTTTTACCTTGTGTCGCAGACGGTACGTCAGGGCACAGTTTCACCCACTAGCTATAATGTACTTTATAGTAACATACGCTTAAGTCCAGATCAACTTCAGAAGTTGACTTATAAAATGTGTCATTTGTATTACAACTGGTCAGGAACCACTCGAGTGCCAGCTGTGTGTCAGTATGCTAACAAACTTGCTACACTCGTTGGAACTCACTTGCACGCCATACCTCAATGTGCACTAGAGAAAAAATTCTATTATCTTTAAGATCAACTTTTATATTTTGAGTGAAATAATATGCTATTTTTAAGTTCATAGTTTTCAAAAAGTTTTGAATGGAGAAACTCATTTTATGCTTTACACAACTGAATGTAATTCCTTTGTTTATTTTAATAAGACTTCCACTACGGAAGTACGTACTTAATTTTGCTAATATGTTTAGATTATATTTAAGGAAATATAAATGCTAAATTTTTATGTTAAAATATCGTAACGAGCGCATTGAACGTAAATCCTGCGGGATAAAAATATGATCAGGACGACAAGCTGCGCTGATAAAGGACTTTGCTTGTCTGCGACCAGAGGCATAGCTGTAAACGATTTCGTTCTTCAAGATATCTAAAATTGTGCGAAAAATAGTATCAATCTCTGACTGATTGTTGATATTCTAGTGTCGGCAAGTTGGAGATTAAAGACCATCTTAACGTAGTCCATATAGAAAAATGCTTTAGGTGCACATACATGCTCACACAATTATATTATTATTTTCCACCAAGCTTCGAGATAATTCGTCCTTTGAATATAAGTGCGTATTCACTCACAAATTAATATCTATATTATTTATTACATTTAAATTTGAAACTTTTATTCGTTTACATACATAATCGTTAGTGATGCCAAATCATTTGTCATTCGCTAATTTTTCGTAACTGTAAATTTAAACGTTGTAGCCAACAATATGACGCTTGCCGATGCACTCGCCAACGTAGAACCAGAAGATAACCTCTGCAGTGACAAGTGTGTTAAGCCATGCCTCCTTAACCGATAGGTTTTTGTAGGATCCGGTCTTTGCACTCTTGACGATATTACCAATACTTTGGCGAATAGCTGGAATATCGGCTGGTGTTGGGGGAGTTAACTCCACTTTCGCGTATTTTAAGAAAACATCCAACTGAGGTCTTGCTTGCACAAGCAGCCCTGTTAAAGTAAATCATTACATAAGTTCGAAAATTAATCTCTTAGATATTCCGTAATTAATGATGGGTAAGAATCTTACTGTTTATGAGACCAGATCCTTTTGAAGCTACGCTCGCCATTGTATTGAAATCTATAAAAAATATATATATTTAATGTTATGCAGCCGCGAAATTAATAAGTAATATGCGAAAACCTTACGTCTGCAGAATGCAATGAAACAGGGTCGTTAGTTCTAGTTGTTCATTAATGCGATATGTTATCGATAAAAATGTAATTTGTGAATGCGACAAATGCCATTACCATCTAAAAATTCATCTAATATGTATTTCTTGCATATTGCTCTATAATTAATTTATTTAGTTTCATAGAGTTTTTATTTACAATACGATTACCATCGAATATATTAGTCGAAAGCAACTCAGAAAATCCAACTTGAAATCTAATCTATTCGATTGCACATCGATAACTCCAGTGTTAATGCAATTGTGCACCACTACAATAAAGGTGTGGAAATCCAAAAATTCACAAAAAAAAAAATAGAAAATTAAAACTATACATATTTAGTGTAAATTGTAAAGCAATTAACTATCACAAATTACAATAAACTAAATTTAAGTATATGTTAACATTAAGGCGCGAATAGATATTATTGTGTAGTGTGTGAAAAGTGTGCGTGACGTGAGGTGAGTTGCGAGGGGGTAACGGAGACCAAATGAAATTTTGGGCTATCTAGTTTAACAACTCGCCACTGTGCAAAAGGAAATTGATAATTTTGAAAGTAATATACAAGTTTGTGCGTATGTGTTTGGTTTTTGTGAGCGAATTTCGAGCGTAATGTACATATATTTAGTTGTATTGTGAGTAGCCTTCATTAGACAACTACGTTTGTATGCATGTACATGCATTTGCACACACATACACACACATACATATATATACAACTGGGGCTCCAGTTGGCATTAAACCAACAACTTTTTTTTTGGTGGCAATGACGAATGATAAGAATAACTAAGAAGCAGTCGAGTAGTTCGCGATTATTATACTCTTCTATAAAGGGTGAGGGTAGTTATCTTACTATGCTTATCACAAATTCGGTTCATATCTCGTGGGTGTGGTCCAGGCCCACAGACGACTGACTTTTAGCAAGCGATTTACAAGTGAATACACTTTAAAATTCTCTCGCACACAAACCGAGAGGGTGAATTGTCTCGTGCAAAATATGTTGGCCCGGTCTTAAACCATTTGATGTAGAGAAATATGTATGACTTATCCTATTAGTTTAAACATACTTTTATACACAAATGTATTTAAAACCAAGAAACAACTGTTATCTTGAAAGTGTTGAAGATTAAACACCCTAACAGTTCTGCTATTTCTTTGTTTTCCATAAAAAAAAACCCGGTCGATTATTCCTATAAGAGTTATTACCAAATATCATAATGCCATTTTGATATAAAATGTATTCGCATCTTAAGGGAGAGAATTGGTAATTTCTTAACGTTAACTCAAAAAATACTCTCAGAATGCGAGAGATTGATTAAGTTTAAAAGTTGTTAAAATACCTGGTAAGAGCTATGGGGCGGAACTAAATTGCGTGCTTTAAAGCACTTAGTCTTAGCATCAATAAAGTGGGTTAGTTTTAGTTGTAAGCGACTGCTGTCGCAGACTTAGTGGGAACTTGGAAGAATTTGCCAATACAAACACGAGCCACCATTCGGATAGACACGGATAAATACAATTCGGATAAAGACTACACGCTACGCACGACTTTTTGCATTTGTGTTTTTTATTTATTTGTTAAGACAAGTTTTAAATGCAATTTTATTTTATTTAATTTATATTGTGAGACTGCAATGTGATAATACTAAAAATAATGTCCTCTTATCTTTTTGCAGTCAATGAAAACGCGCTAACGTATAACAGCTGCTTAGTTGGAGAACTTTGGCGGATCAAACACAAAAATATGCCGCTGCCCAAACGTTCCATTGAGCCCGTACATGTAGCTCGATCCGTTTACCAGCAGGATGAGCTGCAGTCTGTGGAATTGGAGACTGTGACCAACACGACGCTGACAAATATAATACGGCAATTGTCGTCGCTATCTAAGCATGCTGAGGACGTGTTTGGCGAGTTGGCGCGGGATGTGGGCAATATTGGGGATCGGGCCAATTCACTGCAGGCGCGCATTGATCGGCTGGCGATAAAGGTTACGCAGCTGGATAGCACCGTGGAGGAGGTACCACTTACCGATATAACACGCAAAAAGGCGTTCAAATCGGCCAAGATATTCGATCAGCAGATCTTTTCACGCTCCACGATGCCCGCCCCCATGCTGGAGACGTATGCACTGTGCGACAAACCGCCGCCACTGGACAAGCTCAATGTATACCGTGACGATGGCAAGGATGGACTCAAATTCTACACGGATCCCAACTACTTTTTCGAGCTGTGGCGACAAGAGATGCTAAAGGATACGGAGCGCGTGATGCACGACAAAGGCAAAAAGCTGCATCGACCACGGCAAGAGGGCACCGGCGGTGGTCCGAACAATCGGCACAAGAAACGCGTCCGTACGCCACACAACACACGCGAAAAGCAGCGACAAATCGCGTTGGGTCACGGCGAAACCCTGATGCCAAACAATGTTATCTATCGGACGCCCAACGCAATGCCCAATGAAGAGGCCGGATATGGAAGTGAGTAAACGCTTTTTTAATAATAACAATATTGCTTTAGAATAAAAGTAAAAGTATGCCAATTATATTAGGCGTAGAACTGCAGTCAAAAGTAAGACAGCCTAGAGTAAGAATTTTACTCAGCCTCGACTTCAACTATTTTAAATGTAGCGTTAGATAAAATAACTCTACAATCAAACCAAACTTAACATAGTTACAACGTGCTGTTATTAAATAACATACACCAAACATGTTGTTAATATGCAATACATCTGTTAAATGCACTGTTAGTAAATTTATAGGTGTTTAGCCAGATAGGGAAATTGATTAACTTTATACTTTAGATGTGTACATAATTTGAAACAAACCGGATCTGAACAATACGTATTTGCGTAATTTCTCTAATAATACCCACATTCATAATGATTAACGCCCAATTACTGTATGCAAATTTAGCCCAGCTAATCGAAATCCAAACTGTAAATGCTGACAGCGATTTTCAGCTGGGAACACTGGCACGTCGAAGGCTTATACAACAACAGCTGACGAATATCGGTGATGTTCAAGACGTAGGTACGGTACATCAATGGCCCGCAGTTGAAAGCGTCATCGACTGCGCATATCGCGGCTTTCGTTTTGGTTTTAATATTCACAAAATGTTAATCCAAATTGTATGTACCTAAAGATAATCATGTTATTTGAATTACCTGCAAACGCTTGCTACTAGCTTGCAAAGCGCTTGCTCGCCAATCGATATGATTCATTCATTTGTACATTTCTATATGCATATGCCCTACAACAGAGTACATTGTTATTCTTCTGATCACTTCATGTACCTAGATTCATTATTAAAACTGCCATTTACTATTACTTTCGATCGCCTAATGTAACAACTGTTAACGTAAAGCTGTTAGTGTTAATATATACACTAACAGTTTATTAGCAGAGAAAGCGAATGTTAATGAGACCTCTTTACCTACAGCTGTTAATCAAAATGTAAGTGCGTCAGCTGCTAAAAATTCTAATTGGGTAATAAAAAACAATTTGAGGTCTAGGGTAACTGAACCTCATTTTTTATACAATATTCGACTGTTGTAGAAATGTATATACTGCGAACAGATGAATCGCAAAAGCTTAATTTAAATATTGTAAATGTTGTAAAATTAATGATAATTAAGTTGCTTAACAAATGGGAGTTCTCGGAACAAGAGCGAAACCTTATCATAATTAAGAGAACCCTATTGAGACCCCCAAGTGCATTGACTCATAGGGAGATCGATTATTATTACGTTTTGATTTCATTTGTTGCTCTAACTATAGTTTGTGTAAACATATTCGTATTTTAAGTAGCTTAAACGAACACCGCATGATCATCTCATTTCCAGATTCTGTTAAGCCCTATAATATGCTCTCACATTTGGAGAAAAACAGTAATCTCACAAAGCAAACGGCTATCGCTATTACAGGTCAGATAAACAAAAAGATTTAATACAACACACACTCAATTGTGTTTGTATATATAAATGTTCCTTCATCTACTTCTATCGTACCTACTGTCACTTGCCACTTTATATAGTCCCCCTATATGTACTTATATACCATATATTTTGTATACATTTCATGTGTACTAAACGCTCTGTCGAAACATTATGATTTAGGCTCAGATGAATAACAACAACCAAAAGCACCAAAATGTGAACATTTATAATTTCATTCAGGATGCATATCCCAAAGCAACAGAAAAATAATCATAAATTAATATTACCGCTGTTACTAAGTAATTTATGCTGATTACTTAATAATGGAAGTGTATGAACAACACCAATTGGCAAACAATTGACATTTTTAAGACATACACACGCTGTAGTATCCAATAGCAATGCCACAGTTAGCATTAAGTTTAAGTATTTGCTCTGATCCTACACAATGTTGACTTAAACATATTCCTACTTTCCCACCTACACCAGATGGACATACTATATAGCTGCTAATAGAAGATCGCCTATCTTTGTTACTCGTTTTTTTTTTTTGTTTATTTAACACTTTTATCACAACTCTCCAAGACTTCAAATCAGGGTTCGGAATTGCTCTTCAAATTGTACGCGACCTCAGTTATAGGGTATTTAACCAATTTAACAGCCTTGTCGCTCGTTAACCAACTCCCAGCAATTCCCAGCCTTGCTCTTTAATACTAGTTGTACTCTGTGACGCACTTTAGGTGACTGTGCGATAATCATTCAAATTAAATTTTATTTATTTATTGCATTTTATTCGCAGCCTCACATGACTACAGATTTTGCTTGCAATAATATTGTTTCCTGTTTTGCATTTTTGTGTGAATCCTTAATCTTTCTTGTTTTTTTCAATTGGAGTTTCTAATTTTGTGATACAATAAGTTGCACGGAATAGCCAATGACTGTATTAATGATTCCTTTGGGACATTTTTCAGATATGGGCATATACGACACACGCCCACTGCGGCCAAACTCAATTGAGCTGCGGCGCAGCTACCAGTCAGAGCAGATCGATGGCAGCGGCTACGAGCCACTCACACCACAGGCAGCGGCCAATCAGTATGCAGCTGCGTACGGCACCAACGGCATCTCGGGCAGCTCGCATATGCATCTGCAGCAGCAGCAACAGCAGCAGCTGTACGACGGGACGCTCTACCATCAGTCGCATGCGATCTACGGGCAGAGCGGACAGGGCCCTATGTCGCCGGAACAGATATATGGACCGGGCACCCCGTCGCGTAACAAGCCGCGTCCATCGCAGCCGCCACCAGCGCCCCCATCGAATGGCAGCGGCGGTGGCACGCCCACAGCATCAAACGCAAATACGCCCACACGCGGCCGCAGCATGTCGACGAGTCGGGACGCATTGCCGCCGCCGCCTCCAGTGCCGGATGTGGTGTCGCCGTTGTCGGCCATGAACGGCATGGCCAGCGGTCACATGGCAGCCAAGCTGCTGGGTCGCACCAACAGTACATCGCGAGCTGGCTCTCCGCAGATGGCACCCAGCAACAGTGCCCAGAACGCAAATGACATGGTTATGGCGCAGCTGAACAATACCTTCAATAGCATGGGCATCACGACTAGCAATCAGATGAACTCGCTCAGCGATTTGCCGCCACCACCCCCAGTGCCCGATCAGGTAGACTCATATTAATGCACATAATATGTTCTATATATATATATTAATTCTTATTTTTCTTTTACTCTGCAGCACTCACCAAAAATGTCGCCACCCAATGTAGCGCCACCGCCGCCACCACCACCACCGCCAGTGGACGAGAGTGGCATCGGCGGCGTGCAAATGCAGCAGCATCCACACCAAATTCTGCCCAAATCACTGGCCAATGGGGAGCTTCAGCTATGCCAACCAAACGGTGGCTCCCACATTGTGAGTGCGAAGAAGATGCAGGCTCCATTCCATGATCCACGCAACGATTTGATGAAAGCCATTCGAGATGGTGAGTATACGACAGAGATCCTTTTGAAAAACCCTTCTAAATGACATTTCTGTTTGCTATTTTAGGCATCATACTACGCAAGGTAGAAAAGTCCGAGCTGAAGGAAATTGAACGCAATACGGCAATGCTGGATGTAGCCTCGATTTTGGCCAGGCGAGTGGCCATTGAGCTATCGGAGTCAGAAGATTCGGATAGCGAGGATGACAGCGAGGGATGGATGGAACCCAATGAGACCTCTGCTTGATCCCTGATGGCTTCGGTTAAACCGGATAAAAATGCAAAAAACAAAAAGAAAAAGTAATTCCAAAGAAAATTGATGCAGGATGTAAGCACCCAGCAGTTGGATTACTACAAAGCGCCAAAGCTTTTATATACCATACTTTATAAGAGTATCTCCCAATATGCATACATACCTAAATACTACAGACTAAACCTTAAATCAAAATCTAATTTGAATTGTACATATTTACACGCATACATACACATACCAAGAGTAATTATGGCTAATATATGAAATCGCTAACGAAATCAGATATGATTTCAAGTTGCATATACATATATATATATATATATATAGAGGGAGAGGTATTTGTATGTATTCATATTCGTAGCATGGCTAAGCCTAAGCCTCGTGAGGGAATAAATACTCGTCTCGTTTATGCAAGATGCAAAAAAGGATATAAATTGCTTAATCTTGTCTGCAGTCGTTTTCCAATCTATCGCTACCATCAGCCATGTCAGAGATTGATCGGTACGGACGTAGATAGAAGAAAATGATAATAAAATAAAGTAGCTATTGACTTGCTTTTTGGATATTAAACCGATATTTAACACTTTATAAACTCGAATACAAAATGATTATTAACAATGATTAAACTGGCAAATTTAAAGTTTGTAAATATATAAAATGAAACGAAAAACACATTAACTAATAGAAAAGTCGACAGCATTTTACACACGCTATGAAATTGCAATATATAAAGTATATACCGTTTAACTTACATACATATGCAAGTATATATATATATATATTCGAAATAATACATAATCTTAACTGAAACCTTTGCTAAATATATACTGGCTCGTGCGTAATGCCGTGTATTATTTTTTTTGTTTGAAAAGCTTATTACAAATATAATGGATATATGCATATGTAATAATTGTTGTATATTTTATCTAATTTAAAATAAAAGTATTCCAATTAAATCATAAAAGAGTATATTCCTAATCTTAAGTTTTAGGCTAGATTGTTCGCCAGTAAGCATTTAATTTATATTTATTTGTGCAAAAAAAAAAAACATTGTTAGCTAGAATTATTGCACCCACACACATGTACTCAAACACACACACACACACACATGTACACACACTACACATCCACCCATTTTTTTTTTTATAATTTTTACTCGTCGAGCCTCTCCATTGGAGTTTTTTCCCTGGTCGGCGGATTGCCATTCAATCTATCCTGTATAGTGAATGGCATCTGAATGCCCTCCTGGGATTCACGCTTCGGTGTGTTCATCTTGTGCTGACTAGAGAAGCTCACGCTAATCCGTCCATTGCCACGCACCGCCGTCATGGCCAGGGGTGGTTGATACCGCACCACAGGAGTTGCCTGTCGCATGTCCGTTGCCAGCTGTTCCCTGTTGTTGTTGTTGTTGTTGTTGCTATGCGTCGAGTTATTGGGCTTGGCATGGGTTTCTTTGCGCACGCCCACCATTAGAGCCTCTTGGCATGAGCTCTCCTGAAACTTCTTAACGCGATCCTTCATGTCGCCTTCACGCTTCACCTCCTTTGTAATTTCGGCGCGTCGCTTGTTCTCGTAACGCTCCAATGCCATCTCATCGCGTTTCTTATTGCGCTCCACAATTAAATCGGCGATTTCTAATCGTTTTTGCATCAACGCCTCTTTGTCCAGCTTCTGGAAGAGCTCCGGCCAGATGCCGGCCTGTTTCTTGACAAGCACAATGCGCGCCTCATGCTTGAAAATGCGACAGAAACTGGCCATTTCATCGATCTCCTGGGCCAGATGCCGTTCAAAGAATATTGGTGGGCTGTTAAACTTCAAGTACTGCGGCAACAGTACAACGTCCGGCTTGCGCGTGACCAGCCTGTTCAGTTCGATGGATATTTTAATGTCCTCCTCGGTCTGGGATATCTGCACCATTCTGAGCTGCCGCCGTTGTCCTGGCCCACGCAATTGTTTTGTGGTGAATGAGCCGTTTCTAGCCTTTGCCGTCCGTCTACTATTTGGAAAGCTAAGACCCTGTCTACTGCCATCCGATTCATTTGAATATTATATTGGTTTTGTTTATTTTGAATTCAATATTAGCCGGCATTGTAATCGCCAAGACGAGTTGCGCTGCTTATCGATCAAACAATGATTGGCTGGCCATCCCCTGCACTTGCGGGAGTCCTGCAAGCACACCTGTAACACCTATTTGCATACCTTATTGCCTATGCCGGGCTTAGTCGTGCCGTAAACTTAGTCATTGACCCTCGGACCTACTTACCTGCACAAACAAGGCTCGAATTAGTCGCAACCCATCTATCTATAATGTTCGGGCACGCGATTCCATTTTCGTTGGCAGCATAATTTCATTGTTATTGAGTTTAGCACCAAATTGACAACTGTTTAACATTTGTTACTGCACGAGAGCTATTTATACATTCACCTAATGGGTTGTCCTTTTTTCATAAAAGCAGTAATAAACGCAACCATATTTTATCCTTGGCAGAAAATTGCATAAATCAGTTTATAATCTGCATTAGAAATGCATTAAGAAATATTGCAAAAAATTGGTAAAATGTTAGTCCTACAATATGTTAAAGGATATCCAATATCCGTAAGCATGTCCTTCTAAGGAAAGTAATCCCATCTATAGCCTGGCCACTTCAAGTAGTTTTCTTATGTCGTTTGGTCAACAAAAGTAAAATACAATAACAAACGACAAAAGTTTGAATCATTAGTCCTTTAATGTAGATCGATGCAGCTTCCTTCGAAAATCCGCAAGGATATGTCCGAGTTATTGCTGTTTTTCCTAAGAACGGCATTAATTACAAAATCGTTCGTATCTTTAAAATTTTAAGGATTACCACGATTTGCTTTGGCAAGCTAATAGTCCTTGTACCCCAAATCCAGAATATACCATGAAAAGGACGAATGTCCTTCGATCAGCCGAGAAAAGGAGTAATTTATGTGCACACAAAATTGCCTATAATTCTGCCATATCCTTGCGGCTGCTGACGAGGCTTGTGTCAAACAACTCTTAGTGATCAGGGCTACCAGCTTGCAAAAGGACATCAAAATCGTCCTTGTAGTTTCCGAAATATCAGTGATATCCTTATTTCAAGTTGAATCCTTGCACAATCCGCTGAAATTTGTCAGATCCTTAAATTTTTGAATGCAGTTCGATGCAGATCGTCCTTACGATTCGAACGCACCAAGTCCTTTGAAAATCCGCCAGGATACGGCTAAGCTAGAGCTATTTTTCTAAAAAGGACATTCCATTTTTAGCCATAGCTTGGCCATATCCTTAAGGATATCGAAAGGATATACCTTTTTGAACTCGTGGGGAGCAGGACTATCGATTGGCATTCAAGGATTTCCATATTTCGACAAAAAATTTCACGAAAATTTTTCACAGGGGTTTAGTCAGAAAATTGGCCAAAATCAAAAATTTCCGGGCTAACTTTGCCATTTGAAGGACTATCGGGATGTCCTTTGGACAGCTAAATGTCCTTACCCTCCCATTTAAGAATATACAATCCGAAGGACGATAGTCCTTCAAATAACGAAGTTTTAAGGACAAATTTTCATAAGGAAAATAGGCCATAACTCGGCTGTATCCTTAAGTATCCTGACAGGACATGTGTCAAAAAAATTGTACTGACCAGGCCTACCAACTGGCCAAAGGACATCAAGATCGTCCTTGTAGTTTCAGAGATATAGCGATTTTATTGAAATTTTGTGTTTTCAGTCAATTTTCCTTGCGGCCCGCGACTGAAAATTTACCAAGTCCTGGATTCTTAGATGACCCCATAATGTTTTAATGCAATTCGATACAGTTGGCACCCACGATCCTAACGCACCATGTCCTTTGAAAATCTGCAAGGATATGGCCGAGTTATGGCTATTTCTTTCCTAAAAATACCCTTTTAACACTTTTATGATATTTTTCATTCAAATGTGCTTTTATCTTTTTAGATTGAAGGATTCAAGGACTCAAATCCATTCAAAGGACTTTTACGAATCTAATAAGGCTATTCCTATATTCCTATAGCAATATTACGTTAAAATCGAAAATACATTCAAAACACAATTATTTTTATACACTTATCGCACCGAATAAGTTATGCTCTATTTTGTAAATGTTTTATTCAGTTTAGCTGCAGTTGTACAAAAATAAATGCCAGGGATTCTGCCCAGTTGCAAGTAGTTGTATTATGTCAGCATTGTCATTTAAATCAAAGCTTATCCAGTTTTCGAATTGGAATTTTAAATGCCAATTGGAAGTACTGGTTCTTATAAGTATGTCCTTCGAGTACATGATTTACCCGATGCATACAAGCTTACATTCGTTTATTAAGCAAATCGTTTAATTCAAGTAGGCATCAGGTTTAATTTCAAGCAGGTTTAACGTGAAGACAACTGTTTCATCAAAGCTCAGATTTGAAGTTTTTGTACAATATGAGGACACTCATATGGCCAGTGGTTGCATTAATTTTTCTCTTCTTGCTGGCCAGTGACGCTTATAATGCTCGTAAGTATAACCAATTATTTTAGTTTAAGCATTGCTGTGAAATGTTTTATGTGGCAGGAAAATGCGATGACAAGCCGTGCCAAACTGGTCCCTGCAGAGCATTTTTTCCAATGTGGCGATTTATAAAGGAAACTCGTCAATGCGAGTATTTCATCTATGGTGGCTGTCAGGGCACACGAAACATGTTTGAGGACGAGAAGGATTGTAAGGCGCAGTGTTTGAACTGAAAAGGATTTGAAATCTTATATCCAAATTGAACACCACATTCAAAATTCAAAAAGGTTTCAATTAAAAGTAGTTACAAAATTAAAATTGTAATCTTTGATAATAAAAGTTACAATTACCTTTCTTTTTCCCGGAAATTAAACTGGCTGTTATGTATAATCCTAATCATTCCTTAAAATAATGAGGCCCGATCTCGTAAAAGTGTACCTCTTGAAAGTCCTTAAAATTTGAATTGGTTTCAAAGTGACACAACAAAAGGCCTCCTATTAGATTAAATTTATATAATAATTTCTATATAGAAATATGCTAATAATGTAAAAATATTTCTGGTACATTATAAATATACTAGACTTACTTCTGTAATGTTACATTATGTTTTATTTATCAGATTTGATTGAACTTTCTGGCAGTACTTTTGCCACCTTTCTTGGCTCCTTGATCGTTGTCTGCGGGCACTGCATCTCACCCCAGCCAATAGGCACCATGGGAATACGATTTTTTCGGATATCGCTGGCATACGCAACCACCACACCGAGTTCTGCTTCTGCTGTGCTCAGCATGAACGATTGTTCCATCTGGTTAACAACACGCGCCAATATGACATCACCGGGTTTGAATGACTTGTAAATATCCACTCGGTCTTTTTCAGTTTCGCGCACGTCCTCCTTGCGCAGCAGACCGCGATAACTGCTCTCGAGTAGAACGTTTCCCACGCAAAATATGGCACACTTTGCGAATTTGGGCGTCGTCACAAGGACGCGTGCTGTGACGACATCTCCGGTAGCCGGTATGGTCAAATGAAAGCCTGGCTTGTGCACACTTACAATTTGGCACTGAAATGATAAGTTATTTGATATTAATTAATTATATTACTATATAACTAACTTACCTTTTCCGTGGTCTCGTCAATATGCACTATTCCAGATTTGCAGGCATAAATGTAGCCTCCCTGCTCGTAGGTACCTTGTCCCACGATAATGTTATCCTCCACGCGACATAAGCGCTCTCCAGGCAGGCAAATTAATATCTCATCCTCATTATGAGATGTAGTAGCTGTGATTCTACCCTCCGCAGTCATTTTTTCACAAATTAAAATAACAAATTTGGTTTACTGATTTTGGCAACTAAATAACAAAAAGTAGCCATGTGTTTTTTTGCGTCTAATTCATAACATTTCGCTGAATGTTATTAACAGCGGGATCTTCGGCGAATTCATATTCATAATGTGACGGAACTGTGTTTAAATGATATCGGCTACTAGTTCCAAGTTAAGCAAAATATCGAAATCGTATAGTATTTAGTTTTGTTTGGTTTTAACCGCGAAACTGTGCGTTTTTTCTTAATAACATAATATTTGGTGTTTATATATGCTTAAATTACAATCATTTGCTTCAAATTCTAATTTGGTTTATTCGAAAGTAGTTCATTGGAACTTGAATTTAGACACCGATACTTTTTAACATCACTAACAAAATCGATAACGTCAGCAACCGATAACACGCGCGTGTTTTTTTGCCGGCCACCATATCTATGTGCGTTATTTAGAATATTTTTAATAATATCTTTAACTCGAGATGAACACAAAAGCTAATATGAGTTACAGAGAGGTAATACCGAAAAATATAAACCCAGAAGAATGGATCGAAGTCGAAATAAATACAGGTGCGTTAGATGCTGCCAGCGGCCAGATGTATTTGTTAGCGTCGTCCAGAAGTGTCTCATTAATGTTCATAAATATTGCTTGTATTTCTAACCAAAATAGGCACACAAAGTACACTGCAGGATATTAAGACTTTTGGAAAGTCAGGCAGCTATTGCTACAATTTTCTTGCCAATGGCCAAAACAGGAACCGATTTATATATTGGTAAACATTGTTAATGATATACATTGATATACATATGGCTAATTGTTCTATCCCAGGCGCACATATCAAGATGTCGTGGAACTGTCCGAGGTCAGCCTGGATATTTCGCTTTTGAAAAACCATCTTCGTCTACGCTTTACGGACTCCGCAGTGTTAAATGTCTCGCTGTCCGAGCAGGCAAACACCGTCACCCTTCTGGTGGTCACCGTCAGTAGTGTGCATCGGATTGTCTTTCCACTGCAGAGCGAAGCATCTACAGCCTGTGTTGCTCCGGCGGATTCCCAAAGGAATTCCATTTTCTATGATGCAAACGCTAACAACTTGAAGGATCGCAGCACATTTTATGTGCTTGACGGCACCATGGCTATTAGTGTGCCACATCTCGCAGCTTCCGATATGTCCGAGAATAGCCAGGAGGCATATTTCGCAGTTGACTACCATTCAAAGCTTATGCTTTATATTATGAACTGTCGGACCGGCAGCACAATTTCGCACGAAGTGAAAGAGTCCCATTTAATGCCGCGTTTTCTAACGAACTTAAAAGGCGCTCTAACGTGAGTTTCCATATTATTCAATTTTCACTAAATGAGTACATTAATCAAATTGCATTGCAGTGGTCGAGGAGAACATTTGGAGGGAGCTATCTCCATGGCTTTCAGTCGCATTGACGGAGAGATGTTTTTATTGGTGCTCTATCGGAATAATGAACTACGCTTGTGGTCGGTTTCCACTTTGCAAAGTGTTGCGTCTTATAGCTGTACAGAGTCCCAAGGAGCTCAGGGCCGTAAGTTTTCTATTTTTTCTTTTAAATCTAATGTTTAAATGTATTCATTATTTAATGTATCTTTTTTAGCCCAAAACAGTTTGCTACGCAAAATCGATGATCACAATTTTTGTGTATTTTTGTCGCACGAAAAGGACTCTGAATTCGTTTGCTTTAGCATCGTATGCAAACTGAGCGACATGAACACAAAATCCGTGAGTCTAACTGTTCGCCATAAGGTGCCAGCTCCGCAAATGGATTTGGCTGATTTCGATGCAACTTTCTCTCATATTTGGACGCTGTGGAGCAATGCTGAGGGTGATTTTAATGTGTCGGCCATTTTCTTGGATGCCGACAGCTCAATTAAATGGGTGTCTGCGGCATTGGAACCACCGCCGGATCGTTACTGTCTTACCATAGAGCAGGGCGTCGATCCACGCGAAGCATACTGTTCTTATATATTTCATCCGGGTCGATTTGATCGAAACGTGATTGCTAAGGCACTTTATGTAAGCTCTTGTTTAGATGTTGTTGCAGTTAAAATAATATGTGTTACCCTTGCAGATGTTCAGACGCGTCAACATGCAATTCGATATAAAGCAACTGACAATGGGCATGCTTAAGGAGCAGGTCTGCCAGACAGTCGAAGATGAGATTCAAAATGAACTGAAAGATTTCGTTGTCAGCGACGATGAATATTTAGAGATTGCGACCAGGCTCTGGGATCGTTTCTACTCCTGCTGTGAGCAATACCACATTAAGTTTTCCGAGCCGACAGGCCTGTCGGTTTTGGGCGCCATGGATGCTGTTTGTGTTATCAGAAGGCAATCGTTTGCATTGCTCCGCCCGTGTGAAATGCTGGAACACCTAATGCTTGTTGGAGAGAACACAAGAGATGTAGCTGAGTTTGTAGCGCCATATTGCCGAGATGATCTTGTGGCGGCCCACGGCTTTATTGAACTAATGGAGGTCGTCAATCAATTGGAAAAGTTTTTAAGCGAAGATATCAAATTGGAGTTGGATAAAAAAATTTATCAGAGGAATGATAGTGTGCTAACAAACTTGTTAGTTCAAATCACCAAAGGCGATGATAACGATGATAACAATGGCATTAACCTATCAACCGACTGCGTGGAGCAAATAAGAAAAAAACTACAATCGATCAATATTGTGGATGCAGCCATTAATATGCTGCTTGATTTACTCGCCATTGTTGACGAAGATGCTTATCCAGGTTCTGCAGGTATATAACGATCGCTCGAAATTATTTTGTATACGGAACTCATAAATGTAACTTCTTAATTGTGTTTAGGCGGTCAATCAAAATCGACGCGCTTTTTGCAATCAACTGGAGCGTTGTTTGGCAGCGAATATGGAATTTCCATTCTAGCCGAGACGGTCAAGCAAATGGCACTGATACGGTATAATATTCTTTAATATACTAGATCTTCGTTGATAGACTAATTAATTGTAATTTTAGCTTTGCCGTTTGCCGCAACCTTTTAATTCTGCAGTACATACTGTATGGCAATGTTTCTAAGAGCGACTACACTATTATGACAAATATAAATTTCTTGCACTCCTATTACACACTTGTCTGGATCTCTGAGACACCTATTTCGCTGAACACGCCAGTTAACTTGTAAGCCACAGAAAAATTAAGAGTATTACTTTCGATTTATTACATTTTTTCCACCTGCAGTGAGGTCTCGATACAGCGTCTGACGCGTGCACAGCTCTTTAGTGGATATACGAGGCCATACTCGAGCCAAATACGTTTAAATAACCAAACAACACTGCTGTGCTTGTTTCTGCAATCAAAGGGTCTATTTAGCGCCCTATCGATGCTGCTAAAGGAGCCCAATTCATTGGTGGATCAGTTGTCAATGCGCCAGACTCTACTACAGCTGGTTGGTTGCATTAATCAGATGCTGTAAGTTTGCATGCAATATTTGTTTTTCTTTATCTTGCTAATTGACATTTAATTACAGCTGGCCCGAGGCTTGGAATGACGTGTTCCCAGAGTGGCTTTTTGGCACTTGCCATCACATTATCATTCAGGACTATGAGCGCTTGCTGGCTGGTTGGTGTAGCGAGAAAGCTGATTCGCGTCAGTATAGAGCTGCTTAAGTTTTGTATAATTAGTCTTTATATAATAAATAATCTTTTTGGGTCTTTTCAGGTAGCTTCATGCTGGCAGTTTCCCTATTAGATTCCGGCGAGCCGCAAAAAGCTATTCATCTCTTCGAGCAAGTTCAGGAGAGTGTGCTTAAGGAACCACTTTTGTTTGAACAAGTGCTGAAGAACACACCGATCTATACCAAGCTTGCGGGCATCCTTAGCAGACAGAAAGTTGTGCCAACAAAAGAAGAGGCCAAAGTCGCTTTGGTTCATTATTATCTGAAAGTTATTCAATTATTTGAACAACATTCGGCTTTCGATTATATCATTCAGTTGGCCCACATAGCTATGAACAAACTGCATGTAGACGATCAGCAGTTGCCAATGTTCCAATCCATAGTATTTAACAACCATTTGCAGCTGGGCCACTATGAGGAGGCCTATCATGCTCTGGTCTATAACGCAGACACATCCCGGCGCAAGGATTGTCTGCGTCAGTTAGTCATAATGTTGTTTCAGTGCAAACGCTTTGATCTGCTAATGCAATTGCCTTATAATGGCCTGCAAGAGGAATTTGAGAACATTGTGGAATCTCGTGCGCGCTCCTTGAGCATCGATCAGAACGAAGTGTATAATTTTCTATATGCATTTCATGCCAACAAAGGCAATATGCGCAAAGGTAATGTCTCTTCAAAAATAATTAACTTAATTTATACGAGTAAAGTGCGTGTTTTCCCACAGCTGCGACTGTTATGTATGAGCAGGCCATGCGCCTTCAGGTGGACAGCGATGCACCTGACGCGCTCCAAAAGCGCTGCTCCTCACTACTGGTCTGCATAAATTGCTTGTATCTGGTCGATAATCGTTATAGATGGATTGCCAAACCGACAATTGGCGACGAGAAGGTGGCCACGGATCAGGCTAATAACGAGCAGCGCTCTCTGGAGGCTTACAAAACTCACGAAGTCGTTGTACTGGAGTTAACCGACATACGACGTGAGCTGCTGCACGCGGAAGCCCTAAGAGAGCTTGCTCACCATCGCAAAGATGTGGCTGCCTATGAAATGGCTGGCGCCGAAGAGCTCTCCTACCTCTTGGCCACCTGTGGCCTATACACAGCAGCATTGAAGCTTGCACGGGGTCATGCATTCTCGGTGCTGCCAATATTTGAGAGTTTGGCAGCTGCATGCGTTAGCACCACTGAGGATAAGACTAAGGATGCTTGGGCTTGGTTGCAGAACAATGACTTAGCAGGTATAAGTTAGAAATTAATTTTCCATATTCTTTAAATCTAAAGCTATGGTATTTTTCAGATCTTGCACATCGGAACAGTGCAGCTGACATGGCTTGGTCATTGCTGCAAAAGCTGGTTGTCGACAACGAGCTCAATGAATCAACTTCAATACGTAAATGTGTCGTCAACCGAATACTCACTTTGAATGCATTTGTGCCACAATGGCTGTACGATTCCTACAAATTGGCTAACTCTCGAGAGTTGCTCCATCTGTTGGTGAAGCACAATCGTTTGCTCGATGCCGCCGATTTGGCATGTGAGATGATTGGCGGCATGCTGGGGGCAGGCAGTGAATATTTCGACTTTAAGCATTCGGTGAATGTGACTAATCCACAGCTCGCATTTCCCATCAATACAATTGATCTGCTGCTGCACGGCTTGCAAGTAAATGGCAGCAAACATATTGAATACGAGATGGTAAAGTCACCTCCTCTTTCATTTTAGTCATTTTACGCAAATACAATATTTGCCACGTTTCATTTGCAGGCACATAACAAGCTCGAGGAAGAAGTGGCCCGATACATTGAGACCGTCAAGCGCACCACGGATGACAAAATGAAGTTAGCCATTCTAACGGACAGAGAAAATCGACAGCAACAGCAAATTTTTGGTTAAGCGCTCTGCATGTATTGAATGGGCGTAATAAAAACTATAATATAATAATGTTAGAAATCATCCGTCATTACCAGTTCGGCAAGAAACTTTTTGTATATGTTCATGAATTGGGCCACAAAAGCCTCCAAATGGAATATATGTTTCGCACCGTTCTGCATGCGATGCTCGTATTGTGTAGCGTACTCCAATGTCTTTGCCTTAATCGACATATCACAATTGTTGACCAGTTGCTCCACGAGGCCACGGAAGATTAGATTGGGTGGCACACCCTGCGAAAGTAACTCGTACAAACGATCGCGTATCTTTTCCAGTTTCGCGGGTGTTTGTTCGCTCACAATTTGAGTTGCAGTCTCACGCAGATACACTTGCCAGTCCAGCTCGGCGATCTGCTGCTGCGCTGTGAACGGATACTGCTGGACCTTGGATGCCTCCAGCATCAGTAAGGCCCTTCGCATATTTCGTTCCGATTTCTCTACCACACGTTTGGCTAGCTCTGGCGGCAATACCAGACCTTCGCGTTTACATGTGCTTTGGAGCACAGCTGTCATTTCGTTCTCGCTGGGTGCTGGCACGCGAATGCCTAAGCAACGCGACCGGATGGCCGGAATGATGCGAGATGTGGAGTTGACCGACAGTATTATGCGGCATGTGGCTACGTACTTTTCCATGGTGCGGCGCAACGCATGCTGAGCGTCCTTGGTTAGCTCATCTCCTTCGGAGATTACAATTACTTTGAATTCCCGTTGACCATTAATATCGATTTGGTGTGTTTGTGCCACCTGCTTGATCAGGTCTATAACAACAGTCCGATCGTACATGCCGGCGTCCGAGGGATTCACCTCCAAATGGTAATTGCTGCCAACTGTCATCACCTCGATCTTGCGATTCGAGGGCGTTGTGAAACTCATTGTTTCGTTGCGCAGTCTCTCCACGCCGGCACCATACATCTCACGCAGCAGGCACATTATGCGTGTCTTCTTGCCCGCGCCAGATGGTCCATAGAACATTAGATGAGGAAAATCACTTTGCTTGCAGAGATTGCGCAAGTTTTCGGCTTGGTCCTAAAATCACAAAAATATATTGAGTTATGTTTGTACAAGTAAAGGCGACAAATTTTTATTCACCTTGTGATAATCCAATTTGGATAACTCACGGGGCCGGTATTTGTCTACCCAAAGTGCCATCACAGCTTATTGTTTAGCACATAAAACACTTTATAGCGAAAAATATATACAATTTATTCCGGCTTCACTTGTGCAATGCGCGCTTTTTTTGCGTCTTAACAATCGGCTAGCCGTGAAGAGTTATCGATATCGTTCTTGTTAGTAACTATCGATAGTATATAAAACACCGATACTTTTTGAATACATGTGGCATCGGAGTATTTGAATTGATTTTTTTTATTGTAACCATTATTCAATAATAACCGAAAACGAAAATATTTGGTACCTGCTATTTTGATTCACAATTAAGATAATGAATTTTGTGGATGGGTGTCCCAGCGATCTTACTCAATAACTTCTACCTTGACAACCGTCTCTTCGTGGGTGCGAGAATGTCGCGAAAGATTCGCCTTGCTCGAAAATGGTTTATAACAAATATTGCAACTATAAGGACGCTCGCCCGTATGCGTTCGCAGATGTGTATAAAGTGTTTTGCGTGCTCCAAATGCCTTTCCGCAATTGTTGTGGGTGCATACAAAGGGACGCAATTTTAGATGAACTGCATCGTCATGCTCCTTCAGATGGCAAAGCTTTTTAAATTTTCGTCCACATGTGCTGCATTGGTAGCCCTCCCTGTTATTGTGCCGAGTCATATGTGCGTCCAGATCTTCTTGGCTGGCTCTGTCATGAGAGCAGATCGGACATCGGAATTGACTGCTCGCTAAATGATTATTCATATGAAGATTCAGCTCTGTTTTTTGCCGAAATGATTTTTCACAAATTTTGCATACAAATGGGCGCTCTTTTGTGTGACCCATTATATGAATGCGCAGGGTTCTGGCCAAACCAAATGAACGTTGACAAAAGTCGCATTTATATGGACGTAGGCCTTCATGGACCAATCTTACATGATCTTTCAAGTGCGTTTTCCTCTTAAACTCCCGCTGACAATACGGACAAATGTTCTCCGCGTTGGACAGACTTGCGACTGTATTGTCCATTTCAGAATCACTTTCCTGGGAAAGATCATGTTCTTTTGTGTTGGATAACTAAAAATAAAATAAAAAATAAAATAATGTTAACATCAATAACATATGTTATTTTACATCACATCTGATATGCAAACAGGTGCCTGTTAGGCGACTTAGAGTTGGACATCGAATATTTGCCAGTTTATGACTTACTTTGATTTTATTTTTTCCACTTTGATTTTCATCGCCAATATTAGGATATTCTGTTTTAATTGAGGAATCCATTTCTGGTATTTCGTCTGTGTTTGACAATATAGTAGATACAAAATATTGTTGGCTTTCTTGTAATATACTTTGAAATTCCAGGAATGTTCTAAATTTTTGGCAGCAATATTTACATATGCTCCCAGTCGGCTTATTATCAATCGGTTGCATTTTATCAGTTCCTGTAAATATAAGCCGCATCAAGCTCTGCAGCTTGGGTGAGTTTTCGATCGAATTGGCATTATGGTCCGCTTTAATTTTAAAGCATGTAGCACATATCATTTTAACTTTAGTATTGTCCGTTAACTCAAGCTTTTCAGCTGTTAATTCATTAAGAGCGACACCCGTACAAATGGACATCTCTGCAAATTTACGAAACATGCCAACTTTCGTGTAGCAGGAATGACACAAACGAGTTGGCATTGCCAACTGCATTCCCGTTCTCATTGGCTGTAATCCATCTGCCATTAATTCAACAATGCGTAAGAGTTGCGGATCTTCTTTTAAATCATGTCGAAGTTCCCTTGTATTTTGTAATTTGCCTAAATCTTGCAAGCACGCTCTGCAGAAGTTATCCACAGTAGCACGGGTTATTGGCAGCATCACGAAATGCGTTCATTTATTCGCAGATGTTAACCAGTTGGAGTTAAATAAAGAACTGAGTTTGTTTTTATGTAAAGTATGTACAAGTGCTGTTAACCAGCGCTGCCAATCTGTTTCAATGCAATAACATTTGCACAGCTGACTGCGCTCTTAGGCGCCTATTTAAAATTTCAAAAGTAGTCTATCAAAATATTTACATTTAATTACATGAATTTAACTTATACAACACTAAAAAAATAGCTTCTTTTTGGCCCAGAACCTTTCAACTTAGTCTAAGCATTCAATACGTCATTGGCTAGCTCAACGCCGACAAAAACGGCCGCGGTTGAAGGAAAAGCACGTATCAGTATGGGCAAAACGCCGCGGTATAGCGCCTTGGGACCCTCTGTGGCCATTAACTCTCGGAAAACGCTGCGTATGCCATGCGTATACGTACCCTCGGGCGCTGCATAAGACGAATAAAGTAACGTTAACAAGTGTTAGGATTATATGTACATAAGCTTTGGCTAACTGACCAGATTGTAGTCGACTTTTAAGTACATCAAAAGGCACAGCCAGGGACCAAAATGCAATGCCAGCCGTGCCCCCAGCAAATATGGTTGAGGTCGGTGTTATTTGTCCCGTTGCCGAGCGCCGTCTGGCCAAGTCCTGTAAGCCCTCATAGACAACAAAATAGACACCAGTGGGTGAATCTGCGCAAATGCAATGTTATAAAACTCATGACTTGGTAACAACAAATGATGCTGCACTAACCTCTCAGCACGCAGGCGCAGGTACCTTTGAAGAGACTACGAAGGCCGCCCTGCCTGTACAGTTTTATGGCCGTATCCAGCATGCCATTATACATAACGGGGCCTGTGACCGGTTGCGTTTGCAGTAACACCTTAATACGATCCGTTGGCACTGTGACCAAAGCTGAGCAAATGCCCGCGCCAACGCCGGCAATAAAGATTTGTGTGTATGTTAGCTTAACATGTTCGTCCGTTTGAAATAGGCGCTTGCCCGCCGCATAGACGGCAAAATCCACAGCATAGATGGGCGTCACACCGACCAGAGGCGCTGAAATGCCTCTATAAAAGCCTCGAACGCCCTCAGTGCTAAAGGTTTTAACAGTACAATCGATAATGCCTTTATATTTGGGCGGCTGTCCAGCTGCAGGCAATGGCATTGTCTGCAGCCGCACCTTAAAGTAAACTAATTTTGAGCACTCGTTTTTTGTGATTTTATAAACATTTTGAAAACGTACCTTAATTGTGTCCAATGGATAGCCTGTGAGCACACTGCAAATGCCTCCAAATCCGCCAGCTATGAACGATTTCACAGGATTCGCTTTGTGATCTGCTGTTGCCGCTGCCATGACGAACTATTTACGTAAACAAGCCCAGAATATCGTCAGCCACTCTTTGATGCTTACTAATTGCTACATGCACGTGCGATGGCGGTTGCTTGGGTTATGTTATCAGTTGGCTGAGCTGTTGCCTATTTATGCTAATAAAATTGGAAATTTCTGTAGCAAGTTCAACATCCATTGCAAAGGCACAATACAAGCGGTCTTATCAAATAAAACCATATGCTTAATGGGCAGGCAAAAATTTACATTACATTTTGCTAAACTGTTAATAACAGAGAGCACTAATCTTTGCTGTTAAACGCCTATTGTTCATTTGTCAGTGCTCTGAAATGTCATAAAATTATTTTTGTTACTGCAATATGCTTTGAAAAAAAAATATTGTGTTTGGCGGCTTGTTTAGAGAAAAAGATAAAACGGCGCTTAAAACTTGGACTTTAAATGAACAGCTGATAAACGGCCCAAATAAGTGCCCCTTAAAATAGATAACAGAGCTATAGCGAAGAACAGTGGAGATAACAGATAATTGAAATAATTGCAATTACATCTTACTTCACTTTTACCAATTTGAACACGACGAGTCGAATCATGATGCGGAAAACTCTTGTTTTTACCGACTCCTGTTTACATTTTTAAAAAATACAATTTTGAAAGAGTTTTCAAATATGCTTGGAATTCAATATACCTTTGTTTGGCGTTTTAAAATAAATCTAATTTGAGGATTATCTTTTGAAAGGGAATTTGTATTATTTAAAAACTATATCTATTGACAATTTTGAATACATCGGCAACTATATAAATTTGGTGTCTTAAGACTAAGGCTCCTAGTATGCGGATGATCTTATGGTCAAAAAAATGTCAAAGTATCTGAAATAAGTAACATAATTTGTTTGACATTTGAAAAAAAAAAAAAATAACAATTGCGAAATCGCCTATGCCTAAAATCGCTTATCGAAAATTCGACAGTCACTGCGATTTCCATTCAAAATATTTAAGCTTTTAATGAAAGCAAAGAAGGAAGTTGATTTCTCTATGCATTGAACACAATCAAAAATGATATTTTAATACAATTATACAACAATAATTTACCATTCACACGCCCCAACAATACCAACATTGTTGTTATCGAGTTATCGATTGTGCCAAACCAGGGCTGGCAAAGCGAGCTGAAATTGTTGCGTATGCGTGTGCAAAGCATATGCATAGCATATTTTATTGTTTAAAACGATCCTTTTGTGCAGAGAGTTGTGCAAAAACATATGTAGAACTTATGTCTGATACAGGTGCGCTGGAATTATGTATCAGTTGTAGTGCGAGCTGCAGTAGCAGGCGCAAAAGAAGAAAGTGAAGCTACAACAACAACAACATCGACAACAACAACAACAACAACATTAGCAGCAGCAGCAGCAGCAGCAACAAATTTTGTAAAAACAACAAAAGCGAAAAGAAAAAATACATATATATTTGTACACAAGCAACGCACACGCAACGTGCTCGCATCAGGCCAAAAATTAAAAAACTTTTGCAATGTCCAATGGTGACGATGTGCTAGACAACTGGGAAGAAATTGACGAGGCAGGCGTGAGTATTGAATGACATTACAACAACAACAGCAACAAAATCGTCGAAAATGCTCTCTCGAATCTCTTATAGCTTTGCATGACGCTGCAAACGAAACTGCAAACCGCCAACGACGACACCAGTAGCAAGTTTAAGCCCGCCTTGACAGCTGAACCCGCAACAGCTGCTGCGCCTCAAGCGGCAGTCGCCTCAAGCAAAATGAAATTGCTACAGCGCCCACAGAGCCTGCAGGAGGGCAGCGGCACAACGGCCACGGCGCCTAAGCAAATAATGATTGCCAAGAAACCGCCGCCGCCAGCGCCGTCGTTGGATGATGAATCGAGCACAGCGCCCGTTATGATGGTGCTGCACAAGTCCAGTAGCGAGTACGATGCGGCCAATTATGCCACGCCCATTAGCAACCAAACGGTAAAGATATTGCGCAGACCGGCACAAGCTGAGGAGCGTCGTGATACAAACGGTATACGACCCAAGCAGCCCATCAAGACGCTGCAGCAGCGGGAACAGGAATATGCACAGGCCCGTCTGCGCATACTGGGCAGCGCCAAGAATCCAGAGGACGACAAGCCGTTAGTATATAACTATATAATACTGTAACACCTATTGCAGATACACAACACGCACGATTTTTATGTTTATCGTTAATGTTGCCTGGCTTTATACCCATGCAGTGGCTATTATGTATTATAATTCAGTCACGAATTGAAGGAGGCGAAGAGACAGGATAAATCTTTTGTCCGTCTGTTTAAATGATAACGAGCTTCCCTTCACAATATAACATAGCTTTTATAGTAAACTAAATCAACTAACGTTCAAGTTTCATAGGAACTATTTACTTTTTGTGATAAAAATCTAACGATCTTTATTATGCTTAGCATTTATTACCATCTGCAAATAGTTATCCAAACTTCACGAACCTTTCCTCTAATACCCTCGATAGCATACCTTAACGTTCTTAGGATCGCATGCTAGTTTTTGCCTAGAACTAAATTTAAAGAAAAATAAACTATTTATTGTACGCAGTGCTTCGCCGACAACGCTCGTGGTGCTGTCAACCCCAGTTCAAGCTGAAGTGCCTACGTCGCCTGCAACTTTCAACTTTAACAACAACAACAACAATAATAATAACAACAGCGGCATTGTTGCTAGTGCTGCACCTGGCATGCATCGCTCCAGTTCGGCACCAAAGATGTCGCAAACAGCGCCCATCTACAATAACTATAACAACTATTATCAGGCGCCGCCGACTCAAGCAGCCATGGGCTACTATTATCAGCAGACACCTTCCATGCATCAGCAACAGCAGCAGCAGCAACAACAAACGCCACCACACTATAACCAACGGATGTCTCCATATGTTGCAGGCGGAGCAGCAGCAGCAGCAGCGGCGGCAGCAGCGCCACCAACCCCCAACTCTCAGCAGAGTTGGTCGCCAGTTGTCGGTGGCAGCGTCTCGGCGGCGTTGTTGCGCCAGCAATCGTTGCATACAACGTCGCTGCAACAGCATCAGGCGCCGCCACCGCCGCCGCAATATGCACATCCATATAATGATAATGTCTTACGGTTGCCACGTGGTCCGTGTCCCAATGGCACAATTGGATTTCAGATGCGTCGGTAACAGGCGCCTGGACGCAACAAAAATTCTTTTATTTCTATTATCCCATGCCAATTGAACGCATGCATTCAAAATTGTCATTCTGAGATTGCATTAAGTAATTTTTTTTGCTTTATATTTATTCATTTTGTTTGTGGCACATCGTAACGCTGCAGCAACCACTATGTAAACAAATTTATGACGGAGTTTGGTAGTTATCTTGTAAATTTTTACAAACAACAACAAAAAACAATACAATTTTTTAATGCCTACTAATAATAATAATAATAACAAAACCAACAAATGCAAAACCGAAAGAAAAATACATATTTTACAAATCGAGCAAATGTTACTTGATCGTGTGTTTTCCAACAGTTCAAATTTCTTTATAATATCAAAATGGAGTGTTCCTATTACAGCTTAAGTAAGTATTCAGACTTCGGTCCAGATCAAACTCGTAAACAGACTGTGGCTTAAGCATTTTTATAGATCTCCGGAGACTTTGAGTATTTAAGCAAATACAAAAGAAATTCGCATTTAATGAATGAATCAGTAATTTTAGAGCTATTTTTAAGTATTTCAGAACAATTTCAGACTGAGCTTTAAAAGGCGCCACTCACGACAACAAAATCCATATATACATAAACATATATTAATCAATTTCGGAAATCAGAACGCGTAATGCATTAGTCGCCTTGATTTGAAAATTCTAATTTTATAAGACGAAGATTTTCTTTGTTTTCAGCTTTAAAATCAAGAGTTTTTGAAATTTCTATCAATACAGCAAGTATTAATATCAGGCTTCAAGAAATCATCTATACGAAAAGTATACAAAAAACAAAACAAATAAAAATATATATTTACATACATATATGATCAATACTGAAATGAGATATTTTTTTTGGGAACAAGTACGATGATCTCTGGCTGTATTTATTTCCGTAACTGATATAAGGCCATAAATTTGGCATGACGATCAGTTAATTCTCACGAACGACAACTTAAATATGAATTTTATTTGAAGTGTGCTTATTTCAAGTTTCTCCAAATTTTACACATTTTGTTTGATTTAATTCGGATTGGAAACCGATCATCAAATATGCATAAATGAAAGCATGAACATAAAAACAAGTAACAACACACTTAACTTAATAATTAACGTCAAAGCTGCGCTGATAGCTGCAGTTGCATTTAACCCCACACGGGGATGTGCGGTTAAGGCCCCAAAAGGTTATCGATGTGTTTTTGTTATTTTTTCGCAGCATTTCCAGCAAAATAGCAAAATCAACGAACTGCACTGGAGCGAGCGGCCGACACAAACGACTTTCCAGCCAGTTTCTTATCAGCAATAGGTGCGAGAGAGAGTGAGAAAGAGAGAGAGAGCGGAAAAAGTAACAGACCCAACTGACATCGCAGTTGGCGGATCGACTTACCTAGGCTCGACTATTTGGACTTTTGCCTACACATAAAATATTTAATGCAATCCAGTTTCAGTTGAAAACGCGGCGTCGTGCGGTACGGTTTATTAATCAAAGAACGACGAAAGCAGAATAAGTAGAAGTAACTGTAAGACTCTTTTAACGAAGCAACGCTCATTCACACTCTCGCTCTCTGTGTGCTGTGTGCGTGCGTGCTGAAAGCCCAAACAGTTTCTATAAAACGTGAACACGTGGGCACGAGGCAAACAGCAAAAAAGCAAAAACAATATAATAATATTTTGTGAATAAAACGTGCACAGGTTTTGATTGTTGTATTTGCGAATAATTAAAAAAAAAAGAATGTCGCACAGCGTGTTGGTCATCGGAGGCGGCGGACGCGAGCACGCCATTTGTTGGAAGCTCACACAGTCGCCGAAAATTACGCAGATCTATGCGCTGCCCGGCAGCTTTGGCATTGCGCAGCTGGGCTCAAAGTGCCAAAACGTTGGCGCTGACGCACTGGACCCGAAGGATTTTGAGGTGAGTGCAGCGTACGCTGCGGAGGTTTGTGGCTGCAATTGACTAAATCCACGCACAGCCGCACTGTGCACGTCCTTCACTTAACCTTCGTGCCGGGCTTAAAGTTACATTGCGCGCCGCCGGCCGTCTGTCTCACAGACAAGTGTTGTTGAATATGTTTTTGCCAATGGATGCTGCAGCTGTGCTCTGCCGCGAATTTTTTTTAAACATTTTATTGCTCTTTTTTGAGGCTTGCTTTTGACATTTTTTTTTATGGTACTCGGTTAATTTGGTTTTAATGCTAACCGGGGCTCGTAAATGAATCCAATCAAAACCGTAGCAGTGTCCAATCTTTGCAATCTCTAACTGAATGCTTGTGTATGTGTGCGTGTGTGTGAATATTAACCCTTATGCTGTACGGGGTACTTAAGCGCACATTCATCGTGTTGTCATTAATCCGAATAAAAATATAAATATTAAAATGCAGTTTTAATTTTTTTCAATAAAAAAATACTCTTGAATTATAATTAAATAAGTAATTTTGAAAATGAATTTATGTGATTCATCATAATTATAATATATATTACGAGTATAAACTGACCGACTGATTGACAGATTGATGAAACCTAGGCTATGATTGCTGAAATTCTGAGGAATAATACATGAATCATTTTTGAACGATTTTTATAGTCTGGGATAATTTAAATTATTTGAAAATAAAACCAAGCAGGTGGAATATACTATAAAATAAATTCTTTTCTATTTTTTTTTTTCATGGAAGGAATGTCTTCTAAATACACGTGTATAAAGATAGCTTCCATGATTACATAGGCAGAGTCTGGAATTCGCAAACAATATTATATCAGCTAGTAAAAATATTTATATATAAATAGTTCGAAGCATCTAGATGATGAGATTATGCTGATACGGCGGATGGAGCTTTACAGGTTAATATATATAATAAATAAATATATATAGAATGTTTATTCTCAGCGTGCTCCAAGAAGGGTTTTAAATATGGAGGGAGAATTGATCCAAAAATGTTGTTGTTCCACACAAATTGAAAGATCTGCAATATGTAGGACTTCTTAAAGCAAATATTATCTTCTTGCAGATATTATTGTACTATGAACAGGGTATTGAGCAGTCGGCTACATGCGATTGCAGTGTTTGCACTTGTTTCAATTTAATATTGATTTGTCAGTCTATTTGAAAGCTTGATTTCAATTCCGACATAAATTCCGTTACCTATTAGCAGGTGGATTAATGGCCCGACGGCGCATTAGCGTCTGCCCGACTGGCGCCTTATACAGCGGCGTCTATATACAATTCCATACAATTCCATTTGCTGTTTCATATTTCTGCTATAAACTCATTTTGCTTGGCTTAACACTTCTATTTATTGTGGCTTAATTAATTGTTTAGATCAAATTCACAGTTTGTGTTTTGGCTTCTCTACAAGTTGCCAATTCCCTGTCGGGCCCCGGGTCTCGGGCCCGGCCCCCCCCCGTTCCGACGCCAAAGCTGCCCACATTAGCGTTGTCTGCTCGTCAGCTGAGTTGTGGGCGCATGCGTCAGATGCACCACCTTGGGCGTGGTGCTGGGACGGGTGCGGGGCGTGGTCGGCTCCTGAATGTTGCGCTCGTACACCTTGAAGGCCTCCGCATCGTGGGCAACAGTCTTTATTTCGCCCGTATAGTAATCCTTCACCTGATAGGGATGTTTGCGTATGTACTCCAGTGCGCGCAGTATATAATCCGGCACCTTGGGTATATGTTCGCCGACGGGATAGTAGCCCTTCTCATCGGCCACATAGCTAATGCTGATGGGCGTGCCCTCGGGCGAGGTGTAACTGGAGCCGCCCTGCACAACAATGCCGCCCAGGCCGGACTGTTCGCCGGCAATGCCATTGGACGTTTCATAGGCATAACGATAGCTGCCATCCGGAGCCACATCCAGCTCATTCTGCAAGGTGTGCGTATTGCGATCCGAGTCGGGTATATAGACGCTGGCCTGGATCGCCGCCGCCGCGCACAACAGTTGGATCTACAAGATTGTCACGGCTGATTAGTTGAAAAATAAATGCAACTGGGCTGAGTTTGGTAATCTTACAAGCAGATTAAACAGCATTTTTTCGTATAATAATTTTTTTAAATTATTTATGTATATTAATTCGGTTTTTTTATATATTTTTTTTCGAATCACGTCGCGGTTGTTCGTTCTAGCGCTTTAAATCAACGACTGTTTGGCTGCTTTTGGCATGCTTTCGTTTTTATATCCAATCCGCTCGCGGTATTTTTTTTTATTTTTTTGGGTTTTTTGTTTTTGTTTTTGTTTTTTTTTTTTTTAAATTTTTTTTGCGTTTTGGCAGCCCAACACCAAGAGCGAAGGCGGCGGCAGCGACGTCGGCGTCGCCGTCTCCAGTCGCTCGTCAGTTCATCTGAAGCGTCACTCATAAATTAAATGATTTTATTTGTCTTATTCTGATCCTCCTCCTCCTTTCTTTTTTTTTTTTTTTTTTGTTTTTGTAATAATAATTATTATTTTATTACCAAATTGTTTGTCGCTGCAATTCGTATAGATGTGGGCCCTGCTCGAAGGTTGTGTAGCACTTATTTATTTGATATATATTCAGATTATTGTCGCTGATCTTGGAATACATTTATTGCCTTACATTCCATAATATCTGATTTTCAATTTTTGTCTTGTTTTGTTGCACGAAAACTGCGAATATTCAAGAGAACGTTGAACTGATCGTAAAAGTAGTTGGGCTTGGGCTTTAAGCGGGGCTCGCTTGCGAATTGCATTCAGTTAAACAGATCTTAACCAGTTGCCTTTTGCCAAACATATTTTCAGATCATTTAATCATTTAACTTGATTATTCTATTATTAAGTGTTGTCAATATGTTATTTTAGCAACATTTTAAATGATTTCTGGCCTTAAATGGTTTGCTTCATTAATTAAAATGTGTTTGCACAGTTTTGGCTAAAACAAGTGGTTTTTCGTTGAGGGTGCTTGACAGGATGATACTCTGTACTTGTATCCAAAAATAAAACACAATGTCAGTATTTCATATTATACATAAAAAATTTCCATACAACAATAATCAAACGTTACGTTATTAGTTTAATAATAAAAGCTTTTTAAGTGTAGCCAAATATGAAAATAGAAAATTTACATATATTTAAAGGTTTAACTAAAAGTTTTGAAAATTGCATAGAAAGGCGCTGTTAAGAAATGAGAGAGTGAGTGGAATAGTAAAAAGCCAGACAGAGAACGAGCACAATGAACAACGAAGAGTAAAGAAGAAGAAAGCGGCTGTAAGAGAGTGAGAGAGGGGAAAATAATAAGGGACTCACAGCGAGAGATTGAATGAGATTTAAATAAAGAGAGAGAGAGAAGGCGAGAGAACGTGGGAGACTAAATTTTTGCCAAAAGCCCGAGCTTTGTGTTCTAGCCCGGAGCTCATTTGCATATAGCATGCAATATAGTAAATCATGTGCAGGTAGAGAATAATAACAAAAAAAAAAAAGCTGTCCTTGGCCAAATTTGGAAAGTGGTCAGAAATTCCGAGACTCAGCTAATCGCAAGACTATTTCTTTTCGCTGTTTGGGAAATGGAAACCTTGGCCGGATTGCCATAAATGGAACTATCAAATGGCTATGCGAAGACGTCACAATTTAGCAGCTGACTTGGAGTCAGACACAAAGATTTGAACGTTCTTGAACTTTTGCGGGTGGCCGGAGGTTGAGGGGAAATGCTGTGCGGTGTGCTAAAGTGTTAAATGGTCTGGAACGCAGTTGCACTTTTGCTTTGCGTTCGGTTCGGGTAAATCCAATTTGAGATTGGCGCCAAATCGATTAGAACTCAGACTAAGACGCAGCGCATCCGTCACGCTACGAAACCGGACGAGCAGGGCCCGGATTTTACGATCTGGTTACTCCATCAGGCATAGCTCTTAACTGAGTCAGTTAAACTTTAGCTTGTTGTTGTTATTATTAATTTTTTTTTTTTTTTTTTGGGTAATAACGACATTCACCAATAAGACAATGCACCCAGTTTAATGGCAAAACAATTAGGAAGGAATTTTTCGTGGCGACAAATTGTTGTCGTCGGAACCGGCTACAATTTATTGGCTTTAGTTATTCTGGGCTTGCCCTGAATTATGAAATTAACATATTAAATTGTTATACCCTGTACCGTCTGCAAGCAGAAAAGTAGCCAAAATGGGTATCATTAAGTTGGGCTGCAAATAAATGCCAAGGCAGAAAGATTTTCGATAAATATTTTGTTGTCTGGAGCATGACTCAAATCTTTCTTCTTTTTTTTTTTCCTTTTTCGTAAATTTTAAAAATAAATACAATAATTTAAATTATATTCTTAAATTTATTGATTTTTTGTATTTATATATTTTATAAAAGATATTTTTATAAACAATCAAAAAATGCAACCCAAAGCAAGAGAAGTGTTTGGATGTTTTTAGAAGAAGAATAAAATATCTTGTTTATTGTCTTTTGGAATTTCCAAACGCTCAAATAAAGAAGGAAGGGTATCTGCTTGCGCACAGATACGCGATTTCTATGTGCCCTAACAATATTATTCCAGAACAAATTTTCCTATAGCACGTGGCTGGGGGAATAGGATAAAGCCCAAAGGGTTACTTGCTTGTCCGAGTGCACGGATAGTCTAGGGTGTCTGCTAGTCAGACACATTTCCGCTCCCTTGCTTACAATTAAAATTGTGTTGATTTGGAATCTTTTCCAGGCCATTGCCAAGTGGTGCACGCAGAAACGAATCTCGCTGGTGGTGGTTGGACCCGAAGATCCGCTGGCTTTGGGGCTGGGCGATGTGCTGCAGAAGGCGGGCATTGCCTGCTTTGGCCCCGGCAAGCAGGGCGCGCAGATTGAGGCGGACAAAAAGTGGGCCAAGGACTTTATGCTGCGTCATGGCATTCCAACGGCACGCTACGAGAGCTTCACGGATGTGAACAAGGCCAAAAAGTTTATACGCAAGTAAAGTTCGAGCCCAGTCGCTGGCTAAATAAAAATTGTTAAGCTTCCTCTTTGACATTGCAGTGCCCCTTACCGCGCTCTGGTGGTCAAGGCCGCTGGCCTAGCCGCCGGCAAGGGCGTCGTGGTGGCCGCCCATGAGGATGAGGCCTGTGCGGCCGTTGATGAGATACTTGGCCGGCTTAAGTACGGTGAGGCGGGCTCCACTCTGGTCGTGGAGGAGCTGCTCGAGGGCGAGGAAGTCTCTGTGCTGGCCTTTACCGATGGCAAAACAATTCAAGCCATGCTGCCCGCTCAGGATCACAAGCGTCTGTGCGATGGCGACACCGGACCCAACACTGGCGGCATGGGCGCCTACTGTCCCTGCCCGTTGATTAGCAAGCAGGCCCTGGAGCTGGTGCAGCGCGCCGTGCTGGAACGTGCTATCAAGGGCTTGGGCCAGGAACGCATCGCTTACCAGGGCGTGCTCTATGCTGGCCTCATGCTGACGCGTGATGGTCCACGCGTTCTGGAGTTCAATTGTCGCTTTGGTGATCCCGAGACGCAGGTAATACTTCCGCTTCTGGACTCCGATTTGTATGAGGTGATGCAGGCCTGCTGCACCGGTAAGCTGGACAAGATCAGCTTGCAATGGCGCAGCAGCTTGACTGCTGTCGGTGTGATCATGGCCAGCGCTGGCTATCCGGAAACGTCCACCAAGGGTTCCCGCATACTAGGTGATTATACAACTCTGCAAAATATGCATATACCCCGGTAGAGGGTATTATAATGTCGCCATGAAATGTGTCACACATAGTAGATATCTCCGACCCCATAAAATGCACCCGTCTGTCTGTATCTAAGCGAACTAGTCTCTCAGTTTTAAAACCATCTTGTCTTGAAACTCTTTCGGATCGGTCCACATTATCAAATAGCCGACATAGGAAGTAGACCCTTGTTTCGAAAACTTTTTTGACCAAACTCGGCTTTTATAAATTCCGCCAAGCTCCTCATATATATAAATCTGATTTCATTGGATCCATATATCATTTTTGTGTACGTACAACTTTTTGGTAAAAGATATTTTGAAAAAAATTCGGCATTAACTATTTATATTAAAATAAGTAAATACAATACAAAAATAGCTTTCGAACACATTTTGTTAAATCCTCAATTGAAGGTCATATAGCAGAAGTTTGATTCTATTATATTATATTAAAAATGTTAACTTATCGTAGACTTTTATATAATACCTATATATTACTAAACTCGCAGGTCTGCCCGAAGAGAACACAGAGACCCAGTTGATCTTCCACAGTGGCCTGGCCGTTAATGCCCAGAAGCAGCCAGTGACAAATGGTGGACGCGTGCTCATCGCCGTTGCCCTGGACGCCAGCCTGAGGCTGGCCGCTGCCCAGGCCACCAAATTGGCGGCGAGCATCATTTTTGATAAGGATGGAGCACAATATCGCACGGATATTGCACAGAAGGCATTCAAAATGTAAATGTAAAAAAACGACTCAGTTAAGCCAGAGGTTGGCGAGCCAAGCTGGTGCGGGAATAAAGCTAACATTAGTTTCATTTGCCGTTTTATTTGCTTGGCTACATTTTTTTCTCCTTCTAATTCCTTTGCCTTCTTTACTGTCTATCTAGGACATCGGCTGCCCCGCTCAGCTACAAGGACAGCGGCGTGGACATCGATGCGGGCGACGCCTTGGTCCAGCGCATCAAGCCACTGTCGCGCGGCACTCAGCGACCTGGTGTCATGGGCGGCCTGGGCGGCTTTGGTGGGCTGTTTCGCGTCAAGGATCTCAGCTACAAGCAGCCGGTTATCGCTGAGGCTATTCAGGGCGTGGGCGCCAAAATACAGTTGGCTCTGCAGAACGAACTGTACGATCACATTGGCTACGATCTGGTTGCCATGTGCTGCAATGAACTGCTGGAACTGGGCGCCGAGCCGGTCGCATTTCTGGACTACATTGCCTGCGGCAAGCTGCAGGTGCCCCTGGCCGCACAGCTCGTCAAGGGCATGGCCGATGCCTGTCGGGATGGGCGTTGCGCTCTACTAGGTGAGACTTAATTGATAGGAAAAACTATTTGTGGGTTATGATGTGCTCAGCAGGGCTAGCCAAGCAGAGAAGGAAGTAATTTTTAACTGGAATCAAGTGAAGGATTCGACTGTGAAATCTAAGAAAAGAAGAGTCAAATGCGCTCTGTTTCTAATGGAAGAGTTTAGAAGGCGACTGTCAGCACTTGGAAACGGATCTGTATATCTACACATATTAATAGAGTCTATTTACAGCTTCAGACTCATCAAATAAATTGACCTATTTGTGCTCAGATTTAATACTCATCTTCCATATCTCTCCCCCCCCCGCTTGCAGGTGGTGAAACTGCGGAGATGCCCTCGCTCTATGCGCGCGGACAGTACGACATGGCTGGCTATTGTGTGGGTCTGGTGGAGCAGTCGCAGGTGCTGCCGCGCTTTGACACGTATCAGACTGGGGATTTGCTTGTCGGTCTGCCCTCCTCCGGACTGCACTGTGCGGGCTTCAATGAGCTGCTTACGCAATTGGCCGCTGCTGGCGTGAATCTCAAGGACCGCTCGCCCGTCGGCGGTGATCATGGACTCAGCTTGGCTCAGGTGCTGGGCACGCCTACGCGCCTTTATGTGCAACAGCTGCTGCCACATCTGCAGGCGGGTGAGATTAAGGGCGTGGCACACGTGACACACGGACTGCTGCACGACGTGGAGCGACTGGTGCCCGACAGCTTCGAGGTGAGGCTGGACTTCGGTGCGGTGCCTGTGCCCAAGATCTTTGGCTGGCTGGCAGGCCAGCTGCAGCTGAGCGCGCAGGCGTTGCTGGAGCGGCACAACTGTGGCATTGGCATGCTGCTCGTGCTGCCCAAGACCAGTCAGCTGTGGCACACCGTGTTGCCCGCCGCCAAGGTTCTGGGCGTGCTGCAGACACGCAAGGAGAACAGCGCACAAGTCCAGGTGCGCAACTTTAAGGAGCAGCTGCTGCAGTTGGCGGCGCCATTCGGCGGCCTGGCCAGCAAACAGTTGCCCATGGAGCTGGTGGAGCCACAGCTGCCAGCCCTAACCGCTGCGAATAAGGATTGCTTTGAGAATGACACCGGCCGCCGCCTGACACGCCTGCCCGCCCACTACGCGGATCCCATACTCGTCCTGGGCACAGACGGCGTCGGCACCAAACTGAAGGTGGCCCAGCAAACTGGACGCCACGATACGGTTGGCATCGATCTGGTGGCCATGTGCGTCAATGACATACTCTGCAATGGCGCCCAGCCATTCAGCTTCTCCAGCTACTATGCCTGTGGCAAATGGCAGGCGCTATCGGCCGCCGAGGTGGCTGCCGGAGTGCAAGAGGGCGCAACGCAGGCAAACAGCACCTTGATGGGTGAGTCCAAAATAAAATTGCATTCAGGGATTCAGGAGAGATATTGATAAAGGTTGTATGAGATGAGCTTACAAATGTACAGAAACTTTTGCTTATTTTTAAGCGACAATTAAAAGGTTTTAAATGCCTTATACCTTCAGCTTTTTAGTCTTAAAGCTCTTGGGAGCTATCACAGCATATTCTGATCCCATCCAATACCCCAATTTCAAGAAGCTTTAAAAGCTTTTGAATATAAAGAACTTTATCTACAAGCTGCTTTATCGAGCTGCTTTAAAGCTCTTGGAATTTAGTACTGCTTATGCTTCTTGTAAAGTGCTCGAGCGAACCGCTTCCAATTCTTGCTTTAATCCTTTTCAGATGTCCACATAGCCGCCCTATCGCTACTGTATGAGCCCCAGGTCTACGATTTGGCTGGCTTTGCGCTGGGCATAGCGGATCGCGCCGGCATCTTGCCACGACTGAACGACATACAGCCGGGCGATATGCTCATTGGGCTGCCGTCGTCGGGCGTGCACAGCAACGGATTCAGCCTGGTGCACAAGGTGCTCAGACGAGCGGGTCTAACCCTGTCGGATTCGGCAGCCTTCAGCGGGCGTACGCTGGGCGAGGAGCTGCTGGTGCCGACCAAGATCTATGTGAAGGCGCTGACGCCGCTGCTGGCACAGGCGGACAATGGCATCAAGGCGCTGGCCCACATCACGGGCGGCGGTCTGCTCGAGAATATACCGCGCGTGCTGCGCAAGGATCTGGCTGTGCGTCTCGATGCCAACAAGTACCCATTGCCGCCGATTTTTGCCTGGCTGGCCGCGGCTGGCAACATCGCGCCGCTCGAGCTGCAGCGCACCTACAACTGCGGCCTGGGTCTCATCCTGGTGGTCAGTGCGGAGCAGGTAAAAGCCGTTATGCAGCAGCTGCGCTACACGCAACGCGCTGTCGTCGTAGGCGAGGTCATCGCACGCAGCGATCCCAAGAAGCCGCAGGTTGTGGTCAAGAACTTCGAATCATCGCTGGCGCGCAGCCTAAAGCTGTTGACGCAGCCACGCCGCCGCGTCGCAGTGCTCATCTCTGGCACGGGCAGCAATCTGCAGGCGCTCATCGATGCGTCGCGCGACTCCGCCCAGGCGTTGCACGCCGAGATTGCGCTGGTCATCAGCAATAAGGCCGGCGTGCTGGGCTTGGAACGCGCCACCGAGGCGGGCATACCATCGCTGGTCATCTCGCATCGTGACTTTGGCAGCCGTGAGGATTTCGATGCGGAACTGACGCGTCATCTGGTCGCGGCGCGCATCGATCTCGTCTGTCTGGCTGGGTTTATGCGCGTTCTAAGTGCGCCTTTTGTGAGCCATTGGCGCGGACGTCTCATCAATATACATCCATCGCTGTTGCCCAAATATCCGGGTCTGGATGTGCAGCGCAAGGCGCTCGAGGCCGGCGAAATAGAGTCCGGTTGTACCGTGCATTTCGTGGATGAGGGCGTCGATACCGGCAGCATTCTCGTCCAGGCCACCGTGCCCATACTCGAGGGCGACGATGTCAATAGCCTCACGCAGCGTATCCACCAGGCCGAGCACTGGGCATATCCACGTGCCTTAGCCATTCTGGCCGCCAGCGGGGCCAAAGACGTCAGCACGTCCAACTAGAGTGTGCTCAGATGTCCATGCAAAACCTTTAAGACAGCTCTTCAATTCGTAGAGCTTCATATCAATGACATGATTATTTTATAATATGCATATATGTAAATATTGATAAATAAATTTAACCCTATAATTGTTGCTGCTAGAACCGATCATACAATATGGAAAAATCCTAGAGCAGCAATCGGAAAAATTAAAAAATATATAAATTACAACAATTGACGACCTGCTCGCTGCCTAAGCCTAAGCTAAGACATATATCATAGGTAAGTTTGGCAAAAACTTATATAAACTAGAAAGTTTACTATATTTAACTTATTTTCTTGCTTTGGCATATGCTTTATTTACATATCACGATGCATGCTCTAATCTAATCTAATATCACCAATTATGCATTATTATTTAACATTTAGTTTACAGAAAGAATGAGAAGAGATTTACCATAAAGCCCCTTTCGCTGGTTGCCCCAGTCGCAATCTTGGCTGCGTCCTGCTGGCGCTTCACGTTGCGCGGCAAGTCCGGCTCCTTGAAGATGCATTCGGCCAGCTTGTCCAGGCTCAGGCGAAAGTATTGATTCTCCAGTATGGGCACTATGAGATTATACTTATCAATTGTTTTGTTCAGCTGTTCCACATCGGCCGCATGCGACTGAACAAATTTCTGCCAGGCTGCCTGCTCCTGGGCCGTGGCCAGGGGCCAATCGCCGTAGTAGCTGCGCTCGATGCGCATCTGCTGCTTCAATTTGCCGACAGCCTCGCGTATGTCGCGACTGAGCGTAATCCATTCCGGCGTAAAGCCATTGTCCAGCATTATTTTGTTGAGCTTGTGCGTGGTGAAGTCCAGATAGGGATTCTGTGACTGGGCGCTGGATAGCGGCTTGCCTGCGCCATTCAGATTATTGAAATCGCCCTTGGACATGGCCTCCTGTATCAGATCCTCGACGACACGATCAATGCCGTATTTGGTCTTGATCGCATGCTTTCCATAATAGCTGCCGCCTTTGCGCATTAACGCACCCTCCTCGGCAGCTGCCTTCTCGATGCGATGCTCCAGTACGCGCTCCTGTGCTTTCATCGCACGCACCTGTTGATATTGCTTCTGGCGTTGGGTGGGCGTGCCCACGCCAATGCCATCATTGGACAAATATTGGCGATGCTGCGGCGCCGTGTGCTTGATATCAAACACCATTTCCTCCTCCTCGTCTTCGTTGATGTTGCGTCGACTCTTGGCGAACTTTTCCTGCAGCATTTTGAACGCCTCGTCCACCTGCTGGAAACGCTCGTTACTCGCCTCGTCGGTGTCCGCATCGGGATGCACCCGCTTTACCAAGTCCAAATAGGCGCGACGAACCGTTTCCTGGTCGGCGGATTCGTGAACGCCCAGTATTTGAAAGCATTGCTATTGGATGGAACAGTCTATTAATGATTACCGTTAGTTTATGGTATTACTACTCACCTGGTACAACTCGCGCCTCTTCAAGTGCAGCGCGCGCCTGCAATTGGCCCCCAGGGGGCTCATCAGATTGCCTAAAATGTTAACTGTCGGTAACATGTTCGTTTTATGATATTATTTTTAAACGATCTTGGCATTTGTCGCCCGCACTAAGTGTTTTGTTAGCTAAGTTTACATTTGAAAAAAAACTCAATCAAATTTATGTTATTCAATAGGTGGCAAACGACCAAAACAAAACAAGACAACATAAATGAGTATTAACAGTGGCAAACAACCTAGGGACAACATTTAAATGTTAGTGCAAATGTAACTGTTAGGCTCAGTATGCAAACAATTAAAGTGAGGTCACAAGCAAAGGCTTGTATTTGTTTAAAATGTATTAACCACATAGTCTAATTTAGTCTAAATCTTTGCTAATCATGGGTATTTTTGCGAGAATGTGAACGAGCACCCGAATAACTTTACCTTAACATCTGCTAAACTCAAAATGGCACTGTTTAACTAAAGTATAGCACTTATCGATAAGTGATGGCCCAAAGTAGGACCATTTTTGGGATTTTTAACAGACTTGATGTGACCAGATTTTACCACAGAAAACAGCTGTTGAATTTTTAGCACACTTCGGTCACACAGTACCAAAAAAAAACTCGTTGCACACAACAGCAAAACACGCAACAAAAATTTATATTAACTCGATTTAATACAAAACGCATAACAATTAAAACTAAACAATAATTGCCAGCCAAGTGCCTCAACTGGCCGAATGTGTGCAAACAATGTGCAGTGGAATTAGCAATAGAAATTGTTTAACATAGGCGACACACACACAAAAAAAAAAATATTTTTCGTAAGTGTCGCAGAATTTACTAGTTGCTGTGTGTGCGTGCCCCACTCATGTGTGTGTGTGTGTGTCAGTACGTGCGTGTGCATGTGTAGATGTAGCGTGTGTGAGTGACTGACTGCAGTTTGCGTACGATATTTTGTTGATTAAAATGTAATAAAAACGTACACTAATTAAAAGTGTAGAAGGCAACAGCCGCGCCAAGCACAACAACAACAAAAAATTTTGCTGCTATACAACACTACATTGAGTAAAGAGAAACAAAAAAAAAATAGCAGCATGTCGCGTCGTTGTGTGTGTGTGTGTCGTCGTCGTCTCGTCACAGTCTGTGAGTGTGTGTGTGTTCATTAGTATTTGTGTTAAATAATGTTTAAACATTTTTTTAATTCGCACAAACTTTAATGCGTTGCAGTTCAGCAAAAGGTGAGTAATGTCATGTAAATAATTATAAACAAAAGCTTGACCAAGTCAATAGTTCGTCAACAGTCGCCCTGCTCCTTCCCCCTTCCCCGTTACAATCCACTCTGGATGCTACTCTCGCTCTCCCTTTCTCCAACACTCGCTCTCAATTTGCTCAGTTTTTGCACGTTCGCTCTTAATTCCAGTGCGCCTTATTTTAAGTGTAATTTTTGTAGTTGCCTTATTTTAATTTTAATTTGCTATGCGCGATTCGCGCGCTTATTGTGAATGCGCAAAGCACACAAACAAACGTCAAATGTCAGACAAGCCGCTCTCGCTGTTATGCGCTTACTCTCCCTAGCTCTCAGTCTCTCTTCAGAGGCCGTGTGTGTGAGTGTGCGTGTGAGTTTGATTTGTTTTTGTCTAATTTACTTTCTACGTGCAAAAAGCAAAAACTCTTGTTTTAAGCATGAAAGTCAACACACTTTACTGTTGCTACTCTCTGTTTTTATTGGTATTACCTTTGTGCTTTTTTTTTGATTTGATTAGCTGTGCCATGCACACACAAGACTCACATACACATGGCGAACTCGTTTCTGATAAGATTTTAATTGTTTGAAACGGACATGCCAATAACTGAATGCTGATATGAGAGAATATCATTAGCTCGAACTTAACATTTGGGAAAATGTTAAACCTGAAAATATCACTGCAGCCATTGAATCGATTAAATTGAGATCGATTTAATTCATAAAAGCAAATAAAGCGATTTATTTGTGAAATAATACTGTTTCATCTACAACCTAACAAGTCAATGATAAGAATTTGAGGTTTAACATTTATTCGAGCATAAAGCATCAAATAAACAAAAGAAAAGATGAGCATGAACAGTATTTTGACATTGTTCATATAAAAATTATTTAAGCTGTTAATTTACAGTCTCAAGAAAATCACAAATATATATATGTGTGATCCCTCACACAACATTGTATTTGTTTAAGCTGCATGCCATCAAATTACAATATAACAAACAATAAATGAAAAGTGTCAGCAAACAAACAAAACGCATAACAAGACAAGCATTTGTTGTTGTTGATTTTCGCACGGTTTCAAATTCCAATGCATTGGCAACACTAACGATACTAGCAACAACAAACACAGATACGCACGCACACAGCCACACACCAAACACACACACACACACACACACACAAACAGTAGCTAGCAAAAGTAACAACAAACTACAGCCAAAAAAAAAAAACGTCAGGCGCTCTCATTCTCTTTATGTCTGCCCGCTCTCAAACATTCATTCACAATTATACTGTAACAGCAAGCGAAAGAGCGCACAAAATGGAATGTGCTGCAATAAAAGTAGCAAACATATGTTGTGTTATTAAAAAAAATATTCAAGCAATCTTAATTCAGTAATTATAGATTTAAAAAAACGAGAACTCAAGTAAACTGTATGATCTTCGTTAACAGTGCATAACGTATGTGAATATTGTGGCTCTCACAGATTTTCTCGTTCGCTGTGTCTCTCAAGGCAATCTTAGCAGGGCGCGAGCGCCACCTGTTAACTAACATCTGCTTAACATGCACAATTTGAGTCAACATTGCTCTCTGGCAACAAAACGTAACAGACCCGGTTAGCGTTGGCGCCAGTGTTAACAGTTTTTTTTTACAGTAACAGTATGTCGTCGCGCCGGATAAGATGTAAAAGCGAATAGCGAAAATCGTGAATTTTTTCATCTACACGCGCTCGTCAAACAAAACGCCATGCTAAATAAATAAAATATATATAAAAAAAATATTAAAAATAAGTGTGTGAGAAGCAATTGTTAAACAAGTGCAATAAGTGCAAAGTTCATGCAAAGCAAATAGGAAAAAAAGCAAAAGCAAATGCAAATGCAAATGTAAAAGCAAAAGCAAATAAAATACGTAAGTTGTGTTTATTAATTATTTATGACAAGCAATAAAAACAACGCGTCACAATTGTCGTGGTCGTCGTCTTCGTAGTCGTTGTCGCAAGTAGAGCAACGCCGCGCCACCGTCGCCTGCCGCCCCTGTTGACCAACACACGCGTACATTAAAACATATACACATGCATATACATATATGTACATATACATGTACATAAAGACAAATGCGAAATATTTTTATGATTACCTCTCTCGCTCTCGCCGACTTTCGATCTGAATCGCCTGCAAATGTTATGCAAATTAATTAAAGCAATAGGAGCAACAAAAATTATTGAAGTCAACATCAGCCGCGTCGCAGCAGCCACAACAGCATAAAATAAAAATTTCGCTTTCGCAGTCGAAAAAAAAAATAAAAGAAAAAACAGAAAAAACGGTACAGAAAAAGTGAAATGCGCATTGACTTCAAAGCTGATTTTTTTTTGTAAATTTTTCAAACGGCACTTGGCGCTCAATCGCGGGCTCTCTCGCTCGCGCGTAACGGAACTGCCGCCAAGGCACTCTTAATGTTGTTGTTGTTAGGCAGCGCCAAGCACAAAAGCAAACGCCAAAAAAAAAACGGTTATGCGTGCGTTGCCCTTTGGGCTGCCTATGCCTACAACAACAACTGGTCGCAACATAATGAATGAAATACTACAAAAAAAACACGACAGCATAGGCAATTCTCTGTGCTCTCACACACAAACACACATACACAGACAGAATTTAGCGGATATCTATATATGTGTATGCATAAATGCACATAAAATGTTCATACATCGCTAGAGAATGATTACATTTTGTTGTCGCTTGTCTTGTGCGCATCTGCTGTGTTGTTGCATTTATTATGTATTATATGTGTGTGTGTACGTTTTTTTTTTTTGATTTTTATTTAACACCTGCTGTTTTTCCATCAGCGCGAGCCGCGCACTCAAAAAAGTCGCAGCTGCTGCGACGGAGACGTTGGCAACTCACAGCCACGTCTTGCGTACAATGTGGTTGGCAACTCTGCCCATGCAAATGCAATTGCGATCAACAGCTGAAAAGCGAGCGTAAAGCAATGTTAGCGGAAAACAACATCCTCGTTTGTGTGTTTGTTGTTGTTGCTTTGCAGAGTTTGTCATTTATAGTTGGTAACACTGTAGCTGTTTCTCATATTATTAACAGCTGTTGAGAGTGGTAAAAACGAAAGAGAGAAAGAGAGAGAGCGGGAGAGCGAGAGCAGTTTAATATGAATCGAGAGCGATCGTTGTTATTGTCCTTGCAGTCGATGTTATAGTTGTTGTTGTGTGTGTGTGTGTGTGTTTTTTTTTTTAAATTGGGTATGACGAACTTATGTGTATTTGGGCACACCTTTTCTGTTTCTTGGCTTAATTGAATACAAATTTTTTTTGCAGCCCTAGAAAAAACTAAAAGCGCCTCAACAAAAAAGCAATAATAAATAAATAAATTATGAAAAGAAACAGCATAAGTTAAACAAAATGTTAATAAATAAAAATTAATAATTCCAATTTGTAGCCATTAGCTTTAATAAAATAACAACAAACGCATAACATTTATGAGCAAAAAATTTCATAAAGCCTATACAAGTACGCCTTCCAATAGTTATATATACAATATATACCGTTATATATATATACACATATGCATGCGTAACATAGTAGAAGAAGCAGAGCAGAAGCGAAACAAAATTCGGCTAATTAGTATATAAAAAGTGCGTTATTTCGAACGATGCAATCAAATCTTTAAATATTAAAAAATTAAATCGTATATACATATATATTAATTTTACATATATATATACATACATACATACATATATTTCTTATAACAACGAAATAACATTAGGAATATTAAAATTAATATAAAAATTATCAGCTTGCTTACAACAAAAATCCATGCAATTACTTTAGCAAATTTACTTTAAAAAATAAAAATTACAAAAAAAAAGAGAAAAAACAAAAAAAAAATACTAAAAATAAATAAATCAAGTGCAAATTCTAAAATGTAAAAAAAAAAAAACAAAACAAAAACATTTTTTCTATGCGCCCCAAGTGCTTAAACAAAAACAGAATACCCAAAAAAAAAACAACAACAACAACAACAATGTAAAACATACAACCATAACCTCAATCAATCACAGCAAAACGAGCAATATTAAGCATAACGAAAACTAAATTTAAAAAAATAAAATTATTATTAAATTTAATTGTTAAATGTTAACTAAAAAAAATACAGCTACAACGCCAGCAACCTGCCAACAACAACAAAAACAACAACAACAACAACTCATGCGGTGCCCAAAAGCCAACGTAAGCTTTAGCCGCCCCGCAAGAAGAGCAGCAGCAAAAGAAAATCAACAACAACAACAACAACAACAGCAGCAGCAACAGCAACAACAACAACAAAAGCAAAAAGTTAACGGGAGCAACGGCGCCATTCGGCGCAGCTCTCAAATTCTCAGGAGTTGCTATTGCTGCACGCATTAACATTGGATTAGTCCCCACCCCGCACCCCAACATTCCCCCAGCTCTGAGGTACTCATGTAGGGGCATTAAAAGCAATTGTGGAACAGCAACAACAACACCAACAACAATAACAACATCGACAGTAACGGGACATGGATATTCATATGAAAAAACTAACAAAACCACGGTAAGTTTTGAATACTTTTCAACTTTATATCTCCACTCATTTAACATTTAACTCAATTGAATGTGCCCTACACCTTTGTATTTTACTGATAATGCCAAGCGTTTCGCAGTCGCAGTAAAATTATCTTTAAAAATGTGCTTGGAATTCAGATTTCTCTTGCCGCTTTTTGGGTTATCGCTCAAACAATAATATTTACAGATTCTGGAATGCGTATCTTTAGTTTATCGAATTTCAAAAATTCATCAATTCGTACAGATTGTACATATATTATTTAGAGAATCTTTAAGGCGTCTGGTTTAACCTAACCTTACAAACGGGATTAACCTCAAAACGATGCAACACATACATGCGCTAAATTCGCGCGAATTCAAGCAGTAAAAATAATTAAAACATTAACAAAAATTATGATAAAAATATTAACGTATTTTCAAAGATTTTCCAGTTTTGGCGTGTCTTCATGTGCGCATGTATATGTATATGTATATGTATATGTATGTGTATGTGTATATGTATGTGTATATGTATGTGTATATGTATGTGTGTGTGCACTATAAACAAGACAAGCTGCTGGTTCCCTAAAGCCACATTACACACACACACACACACACACACGCACACGCTGCGGAAATTCACAGACATATTCCCGTTCAAGTTCCACAACTAAAAACTTTTCTCATTTCTGCGTATTGCGGCAACCCTTTTTTTTCTGTGTGTATATTTTTTTATATTTTCCATATTTTTTTTTTTTTTTTTTTTTGTACTGTCAATGAGCTGCGGCGACCACTAAAATGTATAATTGAAAATTGTACGCCCACATTACGACTTGAAATGCACAGACAATAAGAGGGACAGAGACATGGACAGGGAGGGTGGAGGGGGAGGGCGGGTGGTTAGCACCAAAAATGGTCCCCAGTTGCTTTTAGCGCCGGGCAATAAACAGAGCGAAAGCAACAGCCGCACTATGAAGATAACAGCTAAAGAGATGGGAGTGGGAGAGAGAGAGAGAGAGAAGGCAGAGAGAAAAAGAGAGAGAGAGCGCGTGCAGAGTGTTGCCAAGTTTGCGGTTTTCTTGACTGCCGTTTTACCCCGGCCAGCACCGCCCTCGCCCCCGTACCCAATTTAGCGCCCACCTTGACCAAAGTAGAAAAATCTAAAAGTTTTTTTCTTTCATACTTAAATACATATACACATATACACATTTATATATGTATGTGTGTAGACTTTTTGCCGGCGTCGCCACGCACTGTTTCGCCTGCTGCGTCTTCTTCTTCTTTTGCTACTTATTCTTCTTCTTCGTCGTCTTCTTCTTGCTCAAGCATTGTGTGCACTTTTCGCTGCAATTTGTCGAAAAGTTTTTACTGTGCGCGTAAAGTTTAACCATAACAGATTTCTTTTGCCGTCTGTTTTCCTTGAGGGCCAAAAACTCGACCAACTTCTCAATTTGGCTTCACTGCTTGCCACGCCCCTCGCTCCTCGCCCACATCAGAGGCAGGGCAGTTAACAAACGCATAAACCAGCATATCTAATTTGACAAACTAAACCTGTTTTATTCGACAAGATTTTCGCCCAGAACGGCTTTCGTTTACTTTTCCTATTAAACTAATTAGCTTGTAATAGTTGGATCGGTTTAATTGAGTCAAGTAATACGAGAGAAACATTTTAAAAGCAGCTTTATCTAACTCAAAATAAGTTCAACAGCTCGAATACAGGTTCAAGCTAGATATATTATTGTAAGCACAGTGAAAGATCCCTTGAGCAGACATCCCGAGACTTATACTGAGGGACTAGTACGATTTGATATCCAATTCGAGGTTGCAGGTATTTTAGAAGAATTGTTAATTTTCCATTAAAGCTGGCATTATGTCAGCCCCAAGCAGACGATGGAATATTGTATGTTTCTAGCTTTAACAAAGAATCCATGATGTATTCATTTTGTTGGTGTCGCCATCTAGCGATAGAAACACGCATACTCTCACTCAAATTATGCTGATAAAATTTTAATTTCTCTAAAATTGAAATTTTAATGTGTGTCTAAAGCGCGCGCGAGTTGGCCGCAATCTCCATTACGCCGTGCCGCCGCACGGCCCTTTGCTTTAAGCCCTTGTCAAGGCACACACACATACACACTCGCACACTCGCACACACATGCACTCGTACAAACAGACTGCAAGTTTCTGGTTTTTGTGGCTTTTCCGCTTCTCACTTCACGTCGCGTGCGCTCGCTCTTTCCCCCTCTCTCTCTCTCTCTCTCTCTCTCTCTCTCTCTCTCTGGCGCGCTGCTTTTGGCGTTGGCTAAAAGCGAATTTCTTTCGTTGAATTATTTAAATTTGTCGGGGCTAGGGTGTGTGTGTGTGCGTGTCTGTGTGTGTCAGTTATGAATAGCTAAGTGAGTGCAAGTGCTGCAAGCAGCCTTTTCATTTTCATTAAATGCAGTCCCTTAAGGGAATGCGGGGTTTGAGGCGCGGTGCTCTAGCTCACAGATGAGAAATTGCATGTGAAAGGTTCTGCCTTTCCGGATTTTAATTGTATAACGTATAACCTTTATCATACGTAATTCGATTGTTATGAAAAGCCAGAAATGACCCGGTCTTAATCCAAACTCAAACATTTTTAATTGACGCCCATCTCTAGATCTGTTCTGCTAGCCTGTTATAATCTTGTAATATTTATGGTTTTATTCATTTAATTGTTTTTGTTATAATTGTTGTCTATTTGCGTAGAAAGACAACCAGGTATTGAGATAATTTCCAAGACGATTGTCAATTGTCTACAGGGTATCAGCTGGCTTGTCAGTTTGGCATGCCTTTGGTTACAAAGCTCTAAACAGCTTTTGTTTTTCTAACTTTGCCATGAATAAGTTTTAAATGTTTAACAGTTGTAAGTTGATTAAAGCACCCAACGAAAGCAACAAAAAGTTTAATTAGCACTCTACCCGGTTGCCATTATACGGTTCATTCACAGTTTTTCCCCCCACAGTTGCAGGCGGATTTTGGCTGTTAATGACAAAACTTACCCCTAAAAGCGGGCAAAACAAATGCCTAATTGTCGCTGCGAATTGATTGGTCTTTCGCAACGCAAAGCTCCCCAATCATTAACCAAGGGCACAGATAATATACAAATAAACATATGTATGCATATGTGTGTGTGTGTGTGTGTGTGTGGGTAAGTGTGTGTATACAAAAGGCAAACAAGTCAAACACGAGCCGAACCCTTGTTAAAGAACGCAGCAAATTATTTGCAAAAGGAAAAACCCCGAGCAACAACAACAACAACAACAACAACAAAATGAAGAAAAACCGAAAAACGAAATAAATGTTAAGGGAAGTGATTTACTTTATCGATGGACACATAAAACAATTTGGCAGCACAGTCAGACGAATGCCTCGTATGCTCTCACTCTCTCCCTCTCTTTCTCTCTCTCTCTCTCTCGCTCGCTCGCTCGCTCGCATCCCTCAAGTGGTGGCAAAACATCTGTCATGACGGTTTGTCCTTTCACCAAATCCTTTTTCGCACAAAAATCAAAATAATAAAAAACAAGTAAAAAAAAATGCCCCCTTTTTGACGATTGCCCGATCAGCAGATACCCTGTGCTCGGCATAAAAATTATTTTAAATCTAATTAGAATATAGAATAAACAATATTTTTTTTCATAATTCGTCTAAATTCTTAATATTTCTAATATACAAGAAATCTGCTTCATTTCTGTTGCAACCGAGCAGCCCACTTTTAAACATTGTTTACAGAGTACAGGGTATATGAAAAGCAAATCTTTTCTTCGCTCGCTTTTACGCGCTGTTTGCAATTTTATAAGGTATGAAAATTACATGTGCCCGACTGAATACGCGCAAACTGTCAGAGAGGGTGATAGGGAGGGGGGGGGGGGGGTGGGAATTGTCCTGGCATCCCGTAGTCAAAGTCATAAAACTTGCGCCCACCAGAGCTTTGCATTCGTTCCGTAATGCTCCTCTCGCAGCAGCTTCTTCTTCAATTGGCAGCAAAGTTTTCCATATAACTTGGGCTTTACCTTGGCGTCCTGCTGCTTTACATCCTTTCAAACTGTTGCTGATTTATAGGCTGCCCTTAGACAGTAGAGCGTGGGGGGGGGGGGGTGTGGGAGCGCTGTTTTGTCTGTTTAGTTTACATTCTCTCCGTTTCCTATTCTTGATATTGCAGCTCTTCTTCCGGCGTCGCATTAAAATGACATAATAAAATGTATAATTTCGACATAAAAACTGAAATCCTCGGGGAGATTTTCGCCGACAACTCACCCTGCCCCCCTCGCCCCTTTGCTGTTCAGTTTTGATTGTTGACTCCACGTGCGGCATATCAATTAGGTGTGTAGGTCACAATAGCTTAAGTGTGTGTGCAGCGTGGGAAGAGGGGGGGGGGGGGGGGTCGTCTATTTGATCGGCGGGCTATTGGTTTGAGGCTTGGCTCTTGGCCCAAATACAAAAGTTTTGGTTATTTGAACTAGAAATTGCACATGAATCATGCATTCAGTTTGATGTGCTATGCAAAGTGGAGCACGGACTATTTGCAAGTTAAACAAGTGCATATATATGTTTATCTATATATATCTATATATATTCCTATTCAGCTTTTATGTGCCTCTAATCAAACGAATGAGCAGGCATCTAGACCCAAACGTCGGGCTGAGTGAAGTATATTAAGTAGATCATTTGCTTGACTCAAACGATTTATAGAAATTTAATAGAACAGAGTAGGAATTCGAGGCCGACTGATAACTGGAACTTGTGTTGACCTTTTCTATTGAAGGTCAGCTTAAATAAATGTATATAGAAATAGGAAATTCTGGAAAATGTAGCTGCATGATTTCGCTCGTGCCAATTTATTGTTGGTTCAGTTAGTTGCACTTTTCGCCTGGACAACATTTATTTGTTTCAACTGTGTGTCAACTGTGGCGCCCGAGTTATTGTTGCTAATGCATTTTGCATGCGGGAGACACACCTTGAAGCACCTCGACCTGCTTGTGGTTGTCTTCTGTTTTCTTGATGCCCTTTCCCAGCGCACATCAAGGTGTCTCCCAATGTGCTCTGTGGCATATCTCATTTCCCAGAAATGCGCCAATCCTGTTTTCCTTTGCCACCCTTTTGCCACACACACATAAATGATTAACTGTTGCATGTGGCGCTTGCCACGCCCATCAGCCAATTGCAGTTACAAACTGAAGGACACGGCACACGACATTTGTTGCTGTCCCCCGCAACTCTTTCTCTCTGTCCATCTGTGTCTGCTTGTGTGTGTGTGTGTGTGCCACATGCAAGTGGCAACACTGTCGCCACTCACATTTCTCACACATACAAGTGCTTGCGCCACTTTAAGCCAACAACAACAATAACTGGCAACTGCAACTGCAACTGAAATAGCTGCCAAGTCCTTTGCTGTTGCCGCTGTTTGGCATTTGGTTTTAATACCCTGTACGAGCTAGAGATGAGCTATGTTAATATAATATATAGAGCAACAAATGAATATCAAATCGAAAAGATATAAAGGTTTGGACCATAGAGGCTAGCACTTGGCTAAAGTGAAGTACGCTCAGAATAATAAAACTAGAGAGTATATATTCTTATATACGAAGGTCCCTTATAGTCTTTCTTGGTAGAAGGTCAATTCTGTGCCAGCCTGTAATAAAAGAAATCGAATGAAAAATAAAGTAAACAAAAAATTCGAAACATAAAATTTGAAGAAAAAACAAAATTCATCGATAACTTTTTATAGCTAGAAACGGGTTATCGATATTTTTCCTTCAATTTACGATATCGATTATAGTATAGAAATCTGTCAATTGTAATTGAATTTCCAGTGAAAACTCTATTTGAAATTAAAAACAATTTCCACTCTATGTAAATAAATGTTATATTGCGTGCGTGTTCCTTGAATAGAATTCATAATATCTATCAATGTAAACATATTCCACGGTCACACTCTGGACCCAAGGCTATCGTCAGGCTCGTAAGCTTGACTAAGGCCCTTTGGCCTATTGTTGTTGTTAACGGTGTGGGGTTTGGGGTTCCTGCTGTTGCTTCTTCTTGATACTTGATTCTTGGTCTTTCATCTATTTGCACAGGCAGCCGCCCCAATTGAGAAACGCGGCGCTGAAGACGAACACGCGGAAACAGTAAATAAGTTGCACTTTTCCGCTGACAGGGAAAGCGCTGGCGAGCGGCAGTTGGGAATGGCAGAGGAGTGGCGGGGTGGGGGTCTGCCTTGTTGCTAATATGGTGTATGAGCAGGGTGGCTGGGTGAAGGGGAGGGGGGAGGGGGCTTGGGGGTCAGTTAGTGTCCTTGGTGGCTGCTGACTGCAAATAAAAACAAAAAACTTATTTGCCATTTATTTCCAGTTGACGTTTTTTCTACCTCCTCAGCGCCCTGTTCGGTTGTTATTAATATTGGCAGCAAGTGGCGTGGCAGGGCAGGAGAAGAGGGGGCTAGGTCCTCGACAAGCCTTTGGGGTCGCTGTTGCTGTTGCCTGTTTGTTTGTTTGTTTGTTTTTGTGCTTAATGCTCTGGCCAGTTGCTCCCTCCCTCTCTCTCTTTCGCTCTTCCGCTCTCTGTCCCTTTCACTCCCTCTCTCTGTCGCAGCATTTCCGGTGTAGGGATAAAAATTTGTCGTGGTTGAAATATTGTAACCTGAAGCCTTTATTGAAGGACTTTTTAATGAGTGTTTGTGTTTGATTGTGGAGAAGAAACAGCGCTCGCGTTAAGGAAGTTGTGCGGTCTTCTGCTTCTGCTTCGCCTTCCTCTTCTTCTTCTTCTTCTTTATTTCGCCCGCTTGCATCTCTTCTTTGTGCGGCGCCCAAGAAACGTGTCGCAAGTAAGCCGATTTCGTTTGCCACAGGTCAAAGGTTAACTAAAGAAGTCTATTTGAAGTTTTTGGCCACTTTTTATGATTTTATAGAAAATGGAATATCGTAAATTAAAACGTTTTAGTTCTGAAACACATTTACGATCATTTCGCATCTCTCAAACTCTGCAGATAGTTATCGATATATATCGATAACCAAAACATTTTTATCTGTTATCGATTATGTTTTTGTTTTATTTTCTAATCTTCCAACGACTAATGGAAAAGTTCAATCATTCTTTTTATTTTTATGGCAAGTAGAAAATAACTGAGCGATAAAATTTGCATATTTAAATGCCTTGTAATACTCCACAATTGTCTGTACACCCTTCTGCTTCTGCTACCTGTAACCCCTTGCCACCCTGCTCTGGATCTGCCCCTTCTTTATTGCCCTTTCCCATGTCACGCAACGGTTAACTGACGTAGTAGTTTTAACCCCTTCTCGGCCATTAAATGCCGACAATATTATATATTTTGTACGACAACTGAAATCGGGGACAACCCTCAATAGTTGTTGCTATGTTGGGAATAAAAATGCAGTCAGTTTTGTTGATTTTTATTATTTGTCTATAAATATACAAATTGATCTCTAAATATAACAAAATTGGGGAACTTTAAAAATGTATATCAGAAATTTAGCCAGAAATGAAATGAAACGCTTCGAGATTAAAATTTCGAAATTCTGTCGAAAACACGCGCAAATATTTTGATTTGAATTCAAAATTTAAGTTGCGAAAATTTTGACCTATAAAAATATGAATTACCGTTGAAGTGTGAACAGTTGTATATACGTCTAGGAAATATATCTTTCAGTTAGTTGTGGAGAATGCTTAGTATCTTTATTTTGAGTTGCTTTTCAACTCAAAGTGCAGAGCATACGAAAACTGACAGTGGAGACTTTAAGTGCATTTCGTGTTTTTTAACAGTGGAGACTTTAAGTGCATTTCGTGTTTTTTGTATATAAATATATTTTGTTGCACTTGAAATTGGGCGGGCATTGTGTCTAAAAGCTGCAGTTGTAGTTTTTGAAGCTTCTTAACGTCATGCACACACTTGCCGGCAGCAACAGCAACAACAGCAACAGCTACAAAAACTGCAATGAAAGGAACAACATTTGAATGACTCTCCAATGTAAACGGCTGTTTAGCAGTGCTCTCTCACTCTCACTCTCGCAGTGTTCTCACTCGTTTGCCACAATTAGGTGTTAATACGACAATTTACTCAGCAGCGGCAGCGGAGGCGGCAATAATAACAACAGCTAACTGAAATATTAATGCAATGCTTGCACATGAAATATTTATGCTTGTGTGCGTTTGTAAGTTAAGTTGAACACGCCGCTATTCCGCGCCGCCGCTCTCTCGCTCTCTCGCTGTCTCTCTGTCTCTCTCTCTTGGTGTTGGCTAACGATCGATAAAATGTCATCCGACGTTGACGCCGACGCCGACGCCGCTCTGCTCTGCTCATTGCTAGCTTCCTGCTGTGCGCGTGAGTGTTGGTGTGATTTTGTGTGCAAGTATTTGTTTGTGGATTACATTGTATGTGCTGCCTCTCCTAGGCTGCGTATTTTGTAAGCACAACAACAGAATGCCTCGGCGTGCAAGTATATCACAAGCTCTTCTCATCTCCTTCTCACACACACACACACGCATACGCACACGCATACACACAAACACTTTTTGTCACGCATTTGCCTTGTTTTTGTTTATTTTATTAGTTGAGTGGCTTTTAGTTGAAAATTTCTGGTACGTGTTTGTCGCATTTTGCTATTGTTATTGTAATGCCCATTGAATGCTGTTTGCCAGCGGGGTATGCACCCCCCTATCCATACACAGATCTGTTTATGTATGTACAAGCATTACAGAATGTCTAATTGATATTAAAATGCTGCAATGTTTACATTTACTCACTTGATATTGTTTTTGTGCTAATTTACCAATTCCTATTGGGTTGATATTCTGTTGTTTATAAAGTATTGCAATTTTTATTGCTTTCAACAGAGTTAACATGCACACAAAATGTTATACGCAAGCCGGCAAAAATCAAAGACAATATGTGAAAGCTCTTTAAGTGAGTCATTCAGTTTATCTGCTGGCAGCCCTGCTCTGACTATCTCTCTTTAAGTCTGAGCTCATAATCCTGATCGGCAACTTTGACGCCGGCAGAGGGTGCGAGGCAAGAGAGTTGTGAGCTTTACAGAAGTCTCGTCTCTTTTTTGTCTCACTCAAACATGGACGTTTACTAACACTGTTATACCGTAATGTTAAGAAAACATGCTTGTGTGCAGCGTCCATGTGTTGCCCTGTTATGGCAAGCTTATTTGCCATAGCTTTCGACGACAAAACTTGGTACTCCCCCGAATGCTTTATAAAATTAGTCACTCCAATGTAATTTTGTATATATTCGACAATTGCACTGCTGACTCATTCTCTATTTTGCGGCTGTCTGCTGCCTGCCCAATGAGCACAACAATGAAAGAAGAAGCAAACGTATGCCTAATTAGCAGCCATGTGGGAATGAGAGACATCAAAATCGCTTAACACTTGATTGGCAAGCGAAATAAATCAAGCGGCAAGGCGAAACAGAAACAACTCGAAGCACAAGGCAAGAAAAAATAAGTAGCAAAATGCAATATATAAGCGAATATGCATGCAATGCATGACGACGACAGCGACAGCAACAGCAGAAACAACAAAACAAAACAACTGTTTTGCAAATAAATAAATAAATAAATGGATAAAAACAAGCGCAAGCAATGTTGGGTTAAAAATAGAAAATTGCACAAATGCGACGGGAGGCAATTATAAGGCCATAAATTCTACATAGCAAGTTATTTATAAATTTTTGTATATTTTTTATTGGTTCAAGAATAGCAATCGGAGCCAACACCTGATACTGAAAATTGTTTAAGCTAATAACAAATAGCAAAAAAAAAAAAAATAACCAAATCAAAAATAGTGAAAAGTAAATAAAATGAGTAAATTTTGCTAAAAATAGATGATGTTTGAGTAAGGCTCAGAGCTCTTAAGTTTGCAGATGGCGTCTTCCACTCTCTCACTCTCTCTCTCTCTCTCTCCCGCTGTGTTCCTTGTGCGACGCTCTTTGCTGTTTCTTGCTGTTTACTACGCGCTCTCTCTTCCGCTCTCGCCTTAGCTAGCTGTCTACGCACAAGTCGCCTTCAACGTTGTCTATTTTTGTTGCTGCTTTTTGGCTGCGAGCAGCTTGTTGCCGTTTATTTATAAAAACAACCGCCGGCAACAACAACAACAACAACAACAGCAACAGCATACATATGTGCGCTGCTAAATTTACTTTTTTTTTTCTGCTGCTGCGCTGCTGTTGCGTTAAGTGGGCGTCGCTGCCGCCGCTGCCGGTGGATTTTGTGGAATTTTCTTGCCATTGAATAAAAGAATTTGCATTCAAATAAAATGGAAATAAGACAACAACAAGGACATATGCTCTCTCCCTCTCTCTCTCTGTCGCGCTCACGCAGTGGGCGCCACATGTCTGTGGATTTATTTATTTATTTTTTTTTTTTCAATTATAACATATGCATGCAATTGTGCAGCTGTATGAAAAGAGAAGAACAAAAGGCAGCAGATGGGCCAAAGGTATGTGTGTAATCGAACAATGTTAATCGATAGCCAATTACGAGATTAATCAGCAGGCGTATTAACAATGCATTTATTTCTTATAATAATTATTAGTCTATTTAACTTGGCCTACTTTGTGCTTATGCTGTTCAATTGTTATGTATTAAATATATTATTTTTTGAAGATTTATAACAGAGCAAAATGTCGCTAAAATTGATCGTTTTTTATATACAAAAAAAAAAGGAAAACAAACTCAACGAGTGTCTCGCATTAACAATAATTGCTGTGCATAACAAATAGCTTTACAGTTAAAGCAACAAGCAGTGCAGCGCTGCTGACGCCGAGCACGACGACGTCAGCGTCAACTGTAACTGCAACAACAATAACAGCAACAATTGCAGCCAGTGTTTAATATGACGCTTATGAGATTTTTATGTTGGCCATTAACATTAAAACTAATGCACATGCTGCAAAAACATGCGAAAACGTTTAAAAGTGAATAAAAACCAATAGACATTAAACTATGCGCATTTTATGAAAATAAAACAAAAAAAAAACTAAAACCATACAAACGCACACATGTACCATGAAGAGCAGAGTGAGAGAGATAGAGAGAGAGAGAGAGAGAGTTGGCATGAGAAGCACTCAACGACAACGTCAATGTTTTGTGCTCTGTGGGTGGGTTGGGTTAAGTTTTGCTTTTGCTTTTCGTTTTAGTTTTGTATTCGGCTGACTCGTCTGCGTGACATTCATGGCGCACATGCATCGACACGTTTTTCATATTGTCGTTGCTGCTGCTGCTGCTGCTGCTGCTGCGCTGCTGGCGCTGCAGTCAGTGATTGAAGTTTTTGCATGCAAAATGAAGTGTTAATCAGCCTGTTTGCTGTTGTTGCTGTTGCTGTTACTGTTGCTGTTGCTGTTACTGTTGCGTGTGTGGGGTAGAGAGAGCGAGAGAGTGAGAGATGGAACATGTCTGTGTATGTGTCGCATTGCGAAATGAAATTGCAGTTAACTTCAAACTGTGCGAGCAGATGGGAAGTCTACGGGGGCAGCCAAATGGGCGCCATAAATGCTCAAACTGACTAACAAAAGAGATGCGCAAAGTGTTTGCTTGATTTGATGAATTTTAAATGCTTATCAAATTTGTGCTTTGATTGCGTTGAATTGAAAGCTGTGCGCTTTGATTTACCAAACTAATAAATAGTTGCTGTTGTTACTGACGATAATTACTCCAATTATGTACTCGATTGATTATTGTATTATTACTGTAAATTCTCGTAAAAATTATACTATTACTGTAAATACTTAACCATCCTTAACTTGTTCGACTGTTTTTTCGACATTTATTATTCGACAGCCGTTTTCTGTTTATGCAATTTCTTTTAACATGCATTGGCCAGCAAGTTTGTCTAAGTTTCTGGCAAAAGTTCTCATAAACATGCACACACACACACACAGGCAGACACATGCAAGCGCACAACTGTTCTTTAGCTATTTGGCATGCTACACAACCTTCTCATAATTCACATTGGGAACTGTTTGTGAATTGGCAACTGTAATGCGAGATCTGCTGGCAGCAAAGCCGACGGCGTGCACGGACATTCATTTCATACACTTTTCCATTGCAATTCCATTCGAGTAAAATCCTCAACACACACACTAAGGCAAACTTGTGTGTGTGTGCGTGTGTGTGTGTGTGTGTGCGTGTGCTCTGAGCGCACGTGTGTTGGGCAGTGCTCTCGCGTGGGCGGCAGGTGAGGTTCGGATTGTTGACGGCACATGTCTCTCACGTACTTGCCGTCTCTCGGTCGAGCCGTCCGTCTGGCGTGCAATGTGCAGTCGAGGACTTTGGCATTTTATTAAATTACGTGCCTCTCCCACCTCCCCCCTGTCTCTCTCTCTCTCTTCTCATCGTCGGCGAGTGGCTCTAACTTTGTTACTCCCGCACCCGCTGCCGCTCTCTCACTCTTGGTGCAGCACTTGTAGTATTTGTGAGCGCGCGTTGAAAAGAAATGAAAATGTGTTAAAGTTTTTGGTTGCGGTTAATGTCTGTGTGTGTGTGTGCGTGTGTGTGCGTGTGTAGATGTTATCGTCAGGCTGGCAACTGAAGAAACGATAGGTTCTCAGGCAAATTGGTTGCCAGACGCAGTCTGAATCTTATTCGAGTTGCGGACAGACGACGGACTTGTCATAATTTGCATTGCGAGGCAAGTCAATTGGATTGAGGCACAAGCGGATATTGTCTTAAGAGCTGTGATAACATGATAGGTTATCGATAAACGATGGGTATTTCTGATAAAATCTGTTGATGCTAATTTTCGATTAAAAGCCATTCAAATATGGCACAATTTTAGCAGAAGCAAACTAGTTGCAATGTGAGGTGGAACTGTGACTGTTTCGGCATTGTTCAGGTTCACAATATCAGGTAACAATGCAAATTAGATAAGCGCAAAGCGCAAGCACGTAACAAAACAAACAGTCGGGCCTACAAAAGCAAACAAAACGTGCAAAAATGCTGGCAAAATCAGCAAAAGCAACAAATATTTCAACAGCGATGAAAGATAACAAGAAAACTCAACGAGAACCAAGTAGCAAGTCGCCTTATCGGGTCAGAAACTCGAATTTCAATGCTTATCTCTCTCTCTCTCTCACGCTCCCTCTTCGCTCTGTCTGTACGTCTCTTTCGCTGCTCACAAATTAATCAGCGTCAAAAGTTGAACTATCAGCCAGATGGGACGTGCGCCAGCCCAAAAGCAGCTTATGGCTTAGACTTTATTATTAAGTTGGTTAACTTTTTGAATGCCATATTCGAGACTTGTCATCATCATCATCATCATCATCATCATTGGCATCTTTTTCTGTCCCCCTTTAAGCATAGAGCTTTTCTTTAGAATATATTCTGTTAGCCAAATTCGATTTGAATGCTCGGACAAACGAATTCTTTGCCCATGCAAAATGTTTCACTGATTATATTTATGATAAAGCTGATAATAATGACGCCGCAGCAGTTAATAAAATTGTCTGGCAAAGTAGTTGAAAGAGCAATCGACACGTAAATATATATTATGTATACGACACGTGGAGCAGCTGGCTTAATGGCAAAATGTGTGAACTGACTGGATTAACACGGCGTGGGCGAACATCGTTCAAGCTTGTGTGTAATCGATATGACAACCTGTTCAATGTCGTGCTCTTTCTTATGGGCAGGCAATTTATGACCAAGGTTTATCAATAAACGATTGTTGTTTGTGATTACTTAATTGCTAAATTTAAAGTTGCATCATTTAAGAAATTTCTGCCACTTATGCTGATGCTATTGCTGAAATATCGCAAATGATAAACGATTATGATGTGGAAAATATTGAAGATTAAAGATTACATATCGATATCGATAAATCTGTTTGATATACATTCTCTTAAGGGAAACCAATTTATGAGTAAGGCTTATCTAAATATTTTTGCTTTGATTACAAATTATTTCATTTAAAGTTGCATCTACATACGTATTAGGGTTTATTTAAGGAATATCGATATCACGTTTATCGATACTTTTATTTATAATCAACAATATAATAACATTAGTCACTTTAAAGTTAAGCAATTATTTTGACTCAATTGTTGAAGTACTGTAAACAGATTGCAATCGATAAATTTGCCAATCGATAACTCAATGACTGTTAATTATGCGAATTTAAGCAAATTACCGTAGAATAGCTGTCAAAGTTATCGATTACCTTTGCCAATAATATTAACGCACGAAACAATTTCATTGCAATTGTGTTTTATCATAAATATGCATTAACTGTATTTGGCTGTAAATCACTCTTCGCTCACCTCTCTCGCCCTGCTAGATATATATTTCTTATGTCTGGGGCCCTATTTGAGGTTCCCCAGATTCCGATACCGATTCCGGCTGTTGGTTGCGAGGCATATGCTCAATTAGAGCGCCAAAAAACGAGGCTATAAAATATCAGCAGCCAAGCGACCAGCATATAAACAAAACTTCAAAGGACTTGCCAGGGCTGGGCGCCAGGGAAAGGGGCGTGTAACCAAGCAGACAGGAAGAGAGAAGAGGGGCCACAGCAGCAGGAAGAAGGGGAGTCGGTGCGCCGAAAAGAAACTGCTACTTGAAGCGGAAAAAAAACAAAAGGCATTGCAATGAAAGCCAAAGGAAAGACAGGACCAAGGACGCAGGGCGAACACGTGTGTGTGTGTGTGTGTGTGTGTGTGTGACAACGAGGACAACTTCAGCGTCGAGGACACAACGACGCAAGCTCAAAAGCAATGATGATTTATGTACGAGGCCAAGTCGAGAAATGTAACTGGACCGGGCAGAGGGGAGTCGCTACGCTCAAGAGGGGGAGTCGCTGGTGTTGGCTAGATGAAAGTACTTGAGTATTCATGCAATTTCTGGGTTATAGCCGCCATTAAACTTGCCCCCCAACACAAAACTAAGCGCCGAGAGACCAGCACCGAGCAGAGCCCAGTCAGGATGAAAGGGACACCAACAAACATGCAACATGCACAAGTCTGTGCAACTTGCAAAGATGCTAGAAAAAAACTCGAAACCAAACTCAGCTCTCAACTAGACACCCGCTGCCGCTCCTTGCGCCTATTGACTCAGTCTGACGTAGTCTAGGCCTCACTTAGTTTTGCGTTTGCATTTGGAAATTGCATGTGCCAAATGCAATGTGAACAAGTGCGCCAGGGGGGCAGTCGTGAGCGAGGGGGTGGGGGCGAGGGTACACTGTGTGGCACAGCGGTTGACAGTTCAATGTTGCATTTCAAAGTAAAAGGAAAGGGACGCCTGTGTGTGTGTGTGCGTGTGTGTGTGAGTGTGTTGTAGTTGAAGCGTTTTAGGCGTTCAACTTAAAAGCGTGTGGCCATATTAGAAAAGCTCAAAAGAAAACAACACCAGGCGGAGGAAAAAGAAATATTCCGCTTCGGTCTGTGCATGTGTAATATATATATATATATATGTGTGTGTGTGTGTGTGTGTGTGTGCGTGCTTATGTGCTCGTCAGGATTTGCCACGAAAGTAGCGCCAAACGAGCGAAGTCGAGTTGAGCTTTGAAGGATGTGTGCGAACAGCATTATGGGCGTGGCCGATGAGAAAGTTGAAGGTGTAGCAAGAATAGAACAGACTTTTATTGAACTGCATTTAAATTAAGCCAAATGAAATGCAGAGGAAAAACAAATGAAGCTAAAATTCAATTTTATAAAATATTTTAACATATATTTCCTATGACAAACGAAGACATAAAACAAGTTCCCAATTAAATCTGCATCAATTTCTGATAAATTGCGATTATCAGATAATTTTGAGGTTGATCATTTTTATAATAACAATTTATAGATTAATTATTGTCATTCGTAGCGAGATCTAAACCTAGAAGTACTTACATATGTGTAATTCTCACAGGGATTCGTGTAGAGCATTTAATGCATTGATGAACATATTTGTATTTCTCGTTCAAAAACACAACATTTCCGGCTAATTGTGAGAAGAAGAAATGATCAAAAATATGATACCGGAAGCGAACAGATTTGTATCTTTGAAATTCTTTAATTAATAACTAGAATTTTCTCATACATATACGACCGAATTCGCAGTTCATAGCAACAGTAAAACTTGCTGAAAGAGAAATTTTCATTATTTTTTTTTTAACAAGAAAAAAAAATTGCTAGAATTTTGAACAATTGTCTGGCAAAACTTTACCAAACACATGCTGTTTCCATTGCCAATTTCAGCTAGATATGCATGTCCGTCAAGTTATTCTCCATTTAAATCTGAGCCAATCACAGCAATCACAATGTATGTAAACCAATTTTTTCTGTGTCGCGTTTTCTTTTCGTTTTCGTTTTGTTTTTCTCTCTCTCTCTCTTACTCTCTCTCTCTGTCTCTCTCTCTTTGTATTTGCCTTTACGCTGTTCGCATTCTGTTGCGCTTCATTAAACAAGCTTCTTGTGTTCGACACACTTTGCTTACTTAATTTATCAATACCAATTACACACACTCACTCTCTCTCCCTCTCTCTCTTTCTGGCTTTCTCTCGCTCGGCGCGTTTAAAACCGCTTACATTGATTGATTAGCTCGGCGGCGCGTTATTTCGTTGCGTTTTTGCACGCGCGCGTTTATAAACGCGCGCTTCCTACTAACTGTGGGTGCTCGCATGTGTGTGTGTGTGTGTGTGTGTGTGTGTCTTAATTGTTGTCAAGGTTGTTTTGCTGTTTTTTTTTTTTATTTGTTAGTTTATGCTTTGCCTGTTGTGCTGCACATGTTTCTCGTTTCTTGCTTTTTGGGCTTTTAGCATGATTTTTGTTGTTGCTTTCTTCTTCCTTTTGCTTGTTTTTTTTTCATGCTTCAAAAGTTTTCAACTGTGATTTGGCCTAATGCAATTTGGTAGCCGCTTTTGTTTGTCTTTGGCCTAAATTTTGTGCCCGCCTTTGTTTTGTCTAACTGTTATTGTTGTTGTTTCTGTTGTTGATTTGATTTTTCATTGGTTTCGGTTTTGGTTTTTGGTTTTTGGTGATATTTGTGCCAACAAATGCGGCATCTGTCGCAAACCGTCTGACAATGGCATATTTTTTTCTAATGCCAGCAGCTGCGTTTGCTAGCACAGTGTTGTAAAATACAAACCAAATACTGGCACCAAAAAAACACATACAAACTGTTAGCAGAGCTACATATGAAAATGAATACTTTTCCAGATCAGATAGTCCTCGCGGATAACTCAGTCTAATCTCTAATTTTCTCTGTCAGCGCTCCCTTTCTTGAGCGCTCTCATGCGCTCTTTTCTGTGCTGACATATATATATAGCCTCTCTTTTCGATTCTCATGCTTTCAAGTAAGGCTTCGGACAAAATTGTATAAAGTCTTGCTTGTTTTTGATAGTTCTAAATTGTTCCTGATGTTCCATTTATTATTTTATTTAATGTTAATAAACAAAACATAGCTCTTGTATATTTGTTGCTCTATTGGACTTTTGCCAAGTTTGAAGCGGTAAAATGGATTTAGATATTGATCTGTTGATGCTAAAAAGGGTCAGAAATGTATTTAAGTGAATCAGGGTCATATTATATTTATCAAAAAAATATTGTTTGAACCCAGGAATTTTAGAGCGATTGGGTCTACTAATTGACTGAGTGAATGACTGACTGACGTTTCATTTCCATTTCCATTTCGATTGTTAAAAAGTTTTTGTTGCTGTTGTTATTGCGCACGCAGTTTGATCGATACAATTTAAAATAGAGCAGTATATATGGAAGAGAACATAAGCGACAAATAAGGCAAGGGCGCGGCAGATGGTAACCCTAAATGGAAGGGTTGTGCGGTGCGTGAAGACGACCGACTAACAAAACGATATCAATTTAATGAATGCCTCGCTTACGTTACACAAATTCAAGGAACTAATTGAAGAATATTTAATTTGAAAACTTTAGTGTGAAGCTTGTTTAAATTTAAGTCTAAGGCTAAGGCATAAGATTATCTCACTTTTCGAAATAAAAAAGAAGTACAAATACTCTTCAGAACTTTACACAGGAGCAATTTGTTTAGCTTCAATGTCAAATGGGCTTTTTTCTATTGTTGTTGCCCGACAATTATTGAGCTTTGTCATCAAATGTGTAGCGCAACGAAGCAGACAACTCTGAACCCTTAAATAATACATATATTCTAGATCAGCATCAATAGTCATAACTTTCAGTTTTATGGCTATCGACTTAAAACATTGCTTAAGTACGTTTTTCTTTGCGGGCAGTAAATAAGTTGGATCTGTCTGTATCCGACAACTATATTATATATAGCTGCCATAAGATGGAAAACTTTCTTAATGATTCGTTAAATGATTTTTTGATAAAGCCACATCATTTCCAATGTGAAACGTGTTTAAATTAAAGTACTACAAAATTGAAGTTAGTTCGAATAAAGACAAAGTCCAAGATTTTGATTTAGTTCGCTCTCTTTCTTTCTGGCTGGCTTCCCCTTGGCTATAGAGCTCTAAATATTTATATAGCTTCTGTGTTTTATTTGCACTCGCTGATAAGTTGTCAAAGATTGCAGTCCGACTGCGAGTTCGAGTCCCGGGCACTCACGTATTCTATAATCGCTTATCAGTTTGCGGTTACGAAAATACAAAAAAAAAAAAAAAAAAAAAACAGAAAAAGAAATACATGAAATAAATGTTTAGATTGAAATAGTTTATAAAGTTGTAAATTAGTCGATGTATTTTGTTGAAGCACATTTGGTAACCACATTCAGAGTCGCCGCACAGTTCACCAGAATTCCATTTAATTTTCGGTTTACCGCGTTCCATATCATTTTTGCCACAAAATTAGTTGTGCCTGGCCGGGTCGCACCATATTCCCCTGATGAGTTTTGTTTTGGCTTTAGCTTGTGGTATCTTTCATTTGGATTTCTGTTGTTTTGGCATTTTACATTTTGGCATTCATTCAATCTGTTTTATTTCGTTTTGTCTTCGAGCACGTGCTCGACGCTGTTTAGTTTGGAACTTTTGGCATAACCCAATTAATTAGCCTAATTAATTAAGTGCTATGTTTATTGATCATGAGCCTGACACGCTCTTGTTTGGACTTTTATTCGCGCCAACATTATATTCTCTTCTTTTTTAATGGCTGTTGAAACAAATTGTTGAGTGCGTGCAGAAATGAATACACAGCGAATTGCTTGATTACTATAAAAAAAAACGTTGTATATAATCAAGATTAATTTGAATTTGTTAATTCAATAGAATTGCGGCTATTAAAGCTAGATAGCTATTAAATTTGGCTTCTGTTTGCAAAGGCAAATCAATAAATATTATTTAGAAACAAATGAATATAGCAGATAGATTTATTTGAGTCAATGCAACAAAAAGTATAAAGAAAAAACAAACAATTAAAAAAAGTAAAAGTAGAAAATGGCAAAAATCGATAATCTCATAGATAATTGTTTTTGTAGGTTCTAGCTGTCTCATAACATATTCAAAATTATGGCCAAAACTTAAGAGGAAATTGTGACTGGATTCTCTAGGTGGAAAAACACATGAGCCGGACAAAGCTGCCCGTAGCTAAACGAAAAGGTCTCTCAATAATTTTATTACTGAAATGCTGCATGTTCCAACAACTGCAATTTGTGAGAACACAAATATCCAATAGCTAATCATTTGATTAGCTCAATGCTATATATATATATATAAATAAAGCGCCTGCTATTTGCGTCATTGACGACAACTTGAATATGGAATTTTTCTGCTGTTACATAAGAAATCGGTCGAACTTCCTTTCACAAATCGTATAAGAAAACAAACGAAAACAAAATCAAAAACATTTGCATAAACGTTCGTTTGAACTTTAACCATATGCCATATACCATATACATGCATATATATGCATATATATATATCTGAGGGTATCCGCGTAGAAACCCCAATCGAGTCACAATATCTTTTATATATTTTCTTGCATGTAAATCTATTTTTAGCAACAATGTAAATTAATTCTTATTTTTGTTGTTTTTTTTTTTTCTCTTATCTCCTTGCAGGTGAGTCATGGGCACATTTCTAGAAAGATTAACGACTTTCCAGCTACACAGTGTGAGTTTTAGTTAAGTTTCGATGTTAAGGTACATTCCATTTCCCCCTCCCCCCACATACCCAACCCAGATAATATAATACCAATTGCTGGTCGCTCAAGCGAAAGTTATATGCAGACCTGTGTTCCGTTGCGTGTCGCATTGATAAAAAGCAACTTGACTGGAAATTTATGACGAGTCACTATAAAATCAGGCGAGGAAAATTAAAATGTTTTAACTGCCTTCGAAGCGTGCGAAAAGAGTGTGCATGAGATAAAAACATTGTAGATGATGCGCCCAAAATGAAACGTGTTAAAAGGAAAATTTTATTATAGATTTCACTTTTGCCCCCACCCCTACATACGTATATATATACGTGACATACAAACAAAGAAGAGCTTAAAGTTTATGGGCGACATTCGCCCGATGACATTTATGACATTTTCTGACCTGACCCTGTTGAAAACTGACGACGATGCTTATTAAAAGGGTCGAGCGATGCTGTGTGCGTGTCCTGTTCAGTCCTTCTCAGTGCCGTCTGGTTGTCGGGAACTCATCAAGCTTTGACGCATAAATGTCGACCTTCTCTTAACATTTTTAATGGCCTCAAGTGGGGCGTGTGTCTTAACAATCTGGTCAACAAGTTTGTAATGCTGAGAGTAAACAACGTTTTGGCATGAAAGCTCAAAGTCATCTATCGATTACACTATCGAATCATTTCAGTTAACTCTAATCGATTAATGAGCGTGAACTAATCGATTCATAATTCAAACTTCATGTTGAGTTAAACGATATACTTTTCAAATAATTTGAAACTATATCGATAATTAAGCAATAAAGGTGTTATCGATATCGATATGTTATCGATTAATAAACATGAACTAATCGATACATAATTCAAGCTTCATGCTGAGTTAATCGAGATACTTTTCAAATTATTTGGAACTAGATCGATAATTAAGCAATAATTATGTTATCGATATAGATATCAATTCTCGATTCCCTTATCATTCTGTCATTTGTTTTCTGTTCAGTTGATGTTAATGAAGCAATTAATCGATTATGTTTATCGATTATTAAAATTGTTTACCTCTTTAACTTGCATATCGACCAATTACTCCTGCAGAATTGAATCTTACCTACATTTATATTATATTCGTTTGATTCTTTGTGCGACTTTTGACATCACTTACATTCCATTAAATTTGCCGTATACCGTTTATTCAGTAGCATTCCGTTTAAAATTGTTCACAGTTGTGTTTTTACTTTATTTGAGTTAATATCAACTTTTATATTGAATTTATTTTAGTAAATTTATCCCATACGATTGGCGGCACTTTTGCCATTTAATTTAATTTACAATTTCTTGAAAATTACAATTCGTGACAGTTTTTTTTTTCTCCCACTTTTGGCTTCGTTCCAGCTAGTCTATACTCCATTGACTATCTAGATACTTGATATTCTAGTCAGTAACTTGTCCCTTTACAATCTATTATGTAATTGAATATATTCCACTTCGGTTTTTATGCAAGTGCGTATGAGAATTGAGGGACATTTAAGCTACAATTTGGTTAATTTTTGTTGTGTCATCAACTTTGACCTTTTCAACAGGCTGTACCCGTAAAGCTTGCCTTTGTCGTATTGCTGCCTGTTTTGTTTGACTCTGCTTTGACTCTCTTTTGTACATTGTTCGTCACACGCCAAACAGTTTGACATTCATTGGGTTTCACTTTTCTTATGTACATACTACAATATGTACTACTCTCACGCATCTCCCACTGGCTTTGTCGCCGTATGCCACTTGTGTGTGCCTCTTATTGTTTAACTGGCAATGATTAATGATTCTGCGACAGCAACAACCACAACAACAACAACAACACAACCAGAAAGTGTGTCTGTGTGGGTGTGTTTGGGCCAAGTTTTGAATTTTCTTTCTGCCAATGACCTAGAAAATAATTTGTGTTCCCAGACACGGCTTCAACGAGCTGTAATTAGAATTTTTGCTCACACTGTTTGAAAGACATTTTATTACTCCGATTACTAAAACTGTATGAGAATCGCATTGAAAGGCATGCTGTTAGCAGATCAAATTGTTTAGAATGCAAAGTTTTCTTTTAAATGAACCGAGCTGAACATAAAGTATTAGCTATATCAATAGTATAGCATTCCGGTAATTACGAAATTGATTGAACCTTGGGAAATCTGATAGGACATTTGAATAGGGGCCGTAAATTTGATATTGATTTTTCATAAATTGAATTAGTAATGAATCTTTTTTGCAGGTTTTTCTTCTAGTTTGTTTTTATATCCCAAATAATAATTGTTGAGCTCCGTCTTTTCGGCTACCCTTCAGTTTTTATTTAAGAAACGAGAAACACATTTGCTACATTTCGAATGTATTACCCATATTTAACATTTATTTAAGCCATGAGATATTTTCTTGCACTTTTGCATTTCCAATTTATGACTCATTCTTGCATTAATATTGATTTATCCTACGTAGTTTTTCTATATTTTAATATTTTTGATCAAAACTCTTTTAAATTGTGATTAATTTATGGCAACTGGAATTCCATGAATAAGTAATAATGAATAATAATGCACTATAAATGCTATGAATTTATTGACTCAATTCGAAAGTTAGCTGGATACTCATACAATTATTAGCCTAACCGAAAGCTGAGCTGTTTTTTATACCCTGAACCCATTAAAAATGGGTATAAGGGTATACTGTATTTGTACAAAATCCAAATGTATGTAACAGGCAGAAGGACGCATCTCCGACCCCATAAAGCATATATATTCTTGATCAGCATCAATAGCCGATTCGATCTGGCCATGTCCGTCTGTCTGTCTGCAAGGATCTCAGAACCTATAAGAGCTAGAGACTTGAAATTTTAGATGTAGGTGCTCCTAGTTCCCGCACAGATCGAGTTAGTTTCCGATAACCGATAACTTACGCCGTTTCCAAGCAATCGATAAAAATCGATATCGATATCCTGTTCTTTGTACCAAACTTGGCATATAGCTTCTAAAATAGAATATATATATGCATTTGATGTTGGAAGTAGAGGGTGCAGGGTATCTCCTAGTCGTGAGTTCCCGACTAGAACCTCTTGTTTTTTTTTTGTTTTGTTCTTCAGCTGAATACCAAATGATATCATTCATGCTTCGGCTCGGCTCGCCTCGGCTCGGCTCTTGCTCAGCTTTTCTTTTTAGCTACACACATATAATCAACGAGTTTTAGCACCGTTACATATCCAGCCCCGCCCACCGCCCTCTTAATAAGCACAGGTTCAATTTGTTTTGCCTGCTGCTTGGTGTAGGTGGAGTGGGTTGATAACGGATGGAGAGGGGGTGGTGGGGGCTTGATCTGGACTACAGTGTGGGCTTCATATTTGTTTTTGTCTTTTGCTTTGTTTGTTTTTGGCGTTGATTCTCAGCGACGCGACGCGACGTTTGTCTCATGTGAAAAACCTGCCTCAAGGTTATTGGCTTCTGTTTTTTTTTTTTTTTTGTTGCCCGAAAAGCGATGCCAAAAGAGAGCGCATAAAAAGAAGAAGAAGCAAAGGCAATGAAAACAAAACGAACCAAATTTCTCCATTACATGATGAGGCGGCGCTTTCTTGTTGTTGTTGTTGTTGTTGCTGAGCTCAGCTCATTAAGCTGTTGTTGTTGTTGTTGTTGCTTGCGTTGATGTACCGCAAATCTGAAACTTATCGCGAGTTCATTTTCTTCTTTTTAGTAGCTTCGCCTCGCGCGCTGTACGGCCCGGCCCCACATTATTAATAAGGTCAAGGATTTTCATATTTTTGAGTGCTCAAAAGTGAAAGAACGCTGATTATTCGCTCTTTCTTTCACCCACCTCCCCCTCTCCCTCCCTCCCTCCCTCCCTTGCTGTTCTTTTTTTCCTTTTGACATCTTTGGTATGCACTTTATTTACATATGTATGTGTGCGTGTGTGTGCGTGTGTGTGTGCGTGTGTATTGTACATTATGCATGTTTATCGGGCGAGTCGGAAATTTTGTTTATGTTGGCAATATTCGTGGGCCAAGTGAAGTGATGAAAATGATGTGGCAAAAAGGTGAAATCAGGTGTTTTTGTTGTTGTTGTTGTTGGAAATTCCACAATGATTATGACATGGCTTGGAATTTCATGTGTTGGCCTAAAGCTGCAGAAGCTGAAGCACTCAAGGCAGTAATTGGTTAATTTAATGCTGGATAGAAAAATTGAGGGGGGGGGGAATTTCTGCAGAAGCTACCAAGCCTGCCTTACACTCAGCTAATAAGGGACAATCACTTTAATATATCCTAACACATATGTAATCTCTTTTACATGCATATCATACTTCATATATATGTATATGCCATATATATACGGCGAGATTTCTATGCAATTTTCTTAGCCAGCTTTAACTTCTATACAAATCTTGTCAAAGTCCCAAAGTCTGAACGTTTTAGTTAGATTTGGCCACTTGCCGTGCAATTAAAACTGTAAGGCATAGTTGAGTTTCTTTTGGATACTTGGTTAACTGAAGAGCTCACTCAATTAGGCGCCCGCTAGGAGGGCGGCCCTTCTGTGAGGGCTGGAAAAAAAAAAAAAAAACAACATGCTTTGCACTTTAATCAAAAGCGCAGCGGGCGGCGGCAGCTTCTTTTCTTCTTATACTCTACTCATTCACATTCCGTGCTGCTTGTTTGGTCTGCTTCTTATTCTTTTTGGTTGCAAATGGAGAAACTTGCAACACAATTTCTTGCACAACTTTCAGTCAACAGCTGCTCGTTACTTACCACATATACCCTGGCGCTACCCTGTCTCTCTCTCTCTCGCTCTCTTTCTTTCCACTCTTCCCCTTCCACTTACCAAATGCTCTTGTCCAGTTTGTGACTTTTCAACTTCTTTAACCACTTAGAATCATCAACTTGTTTTGCCTGCTACTTCTTCTGTTCGTCTTTTTGCCAACTTCTCTTCTCTGTGTGTGTGTGTGTGTATTATTTGCAGTTGCTTTTCAGAAAACTTCTGCATGCCACTTTAATTTGCCCCAGCAACAACAACAACAACAACAACAACAACAACGGCAAGTCAAAGAAGTTGAAAATGTTGCTACAGTTTGAAGCCGTTGGCCAGCATAACAGACTATACAGTTTTACAGTCTCGCACACACACACACACTCATACACATGCAATTTACTCGCATATGGCAACGCATTTATTATGAACTTAAAACAAAGTGACCGACAAGATGCGAAAGAGATAGCAAGACCCCGGACAGTGGACAGCTGTAGAACACTCTTTGTAACACATTTCCAGCGGCGTCGTCGGCGTCGTCGGCGTCAACTGCTCCCAAAGCGACGCCAACGTCGTTGTCGTCGACGCACGTTCATTGCTTTTGGCAGCGACGCCGGCGTCGTCACGTCAACAGCAGCCGTGCGTCGGCACACGCTCTTTGGCTTGTTGTGTTTGTGTGATTCATTTTTTTTTTTCCTTCTTTTTTGCCCCAAAAACTGTTTGACGGCTGCCTGCTGCTCGCTCTATGCACAGTCTACGCTCAAGCTCTCTCGTCTGTCTGCTTGGCCGTTGCTCTTTGCTTCGGTTTTTTTTTTGACAAATGAGCAAACGACGGCGGCCGCCAATGTCTGTTGCTGCTGCTGCTGCTGCTGCTGTTGACACTGATGACAGTTTGCCGTAAATAACAGCAGCGAAAAAAAAGGCGATAGCAACAACAACGTGTGGCGCCGCGCTCCCCCTTTCTCATACCTACGAATGCGCAGCACTGGGACAATTAAGTAAATACATATACGAGTGTATGTACACATACATGCATATGCATGTAAGCATATGGCTTAGCTTGCGTGTTTAATGAAATGTTACCGATAACATTAGCTGTGGATTTTATTCGCATGTTAAGTATGAGCAAAGTAATGTTAAACATGTGCAAAACTGCTATTGCTTATGTTAGTATGCAAGTAGCTGTGGAGGAAGAGAGAGAGAGAGAGAGGCAGCTGCAATTATTTTAATGTTAAATGTTATGGAATGTGCTGAATTTTTATTGCTGATGTTAACAGTGAGATCAGCTGATGCAAACACATGCAAAGGAAATTAAATGTCAACAAGAAAATGTTTTAGCTTCAGCCTGTTACCAATCCGTTTCAAATCATTGTAAGAAATATATAATCCTGTGCTTACAGCAGCAACACGACTCTAGCTTTCCCCATTTGATAGCTTTATCAACACACTGAGCGCATGATGAATATCTACTGCGATGTACAAGCCCCTAATCTTATTTCTGGTATCCTGAACTCCGGCACAAGTTAAAAATACAACAACAACCAATTAAAAACTCATCAAATTGCTCAGCAGAAAAGTCCCAGAGCACACCGAATCCCCGCCTTTTGGTGGGCCACCCACTCATCAAAGCACAATATGACTTGTGGGGTTTGGGGCAGAGGTTGTTGTAGGAAGAGCCCGAGGGAGTCAAAGGCAAAACATTTGGCAACCCGTCGCGGCGACCTTATGTTGCCCGCCCGACAACCCGCTCCTCCTTGCTCGTTCACTTTTTCCCAGACTCTCTTGAAAGCTGTTGTTGCTAGAGCTGCGAGAAGTGGTGAGGAGTGGAGTGGTGGTGGGAGGGGGGGGGAGGGGGGGTTGAGGCTGTTGCTGAAAATTGTTGCTGATAGCCGCCGGCAGCCACATTTCGTCTGCTGCTGCTGCTGCTGCTGCTGCTTGCCAAAGCTTGTTTCGTTCCAGCTTTCCATCCCCCTTGGCCGTCTCTCTGTGTGCATAAACAGACACAAAACTTCACATTGCCTGGGCTCGTTGTGTTTTGCTTTCCATTTTGTTGTTGTTGTTGTTGTTGTTGTTGCTGTTGCTGTTGTTGGCTTTGTTGTGTGAGCGTTCGCTCTATTTGGCTCAAGTGTTGCTTGTTGTTGTTGCTTTCTTTTCAGCTGCTTTTACAGTTTACAGTTATTTTCTATTTCTTTCCTCTTTTTCTTTCTCCTTCTTTTGTGTTGAGCATTAAAAGTTGCAAACGGCAAATAAATGAAAATAAATACTATGTATTATGTGTAAGTGTGTGTGTGTGTGTGTGTGTGTGTGCAACAGCATTGCCAATAAGAGTTTTGTGTCATTTGTGAACACTAGGCTCGATAAAAATAATTCTGACAGATACTTAACATTCTAGCTGTAAATCAAACGTAGACACTTAACAACACTAGCAACAACTTAAATAAATCGAATTTAAATCTATACGGATGTTTTACAACACTACTGGGGGGGTTTTTTTTTTAAATATATTTATTACTAAGCAACCAACAGCAATTAACGTTATCTAAAGTAACGTTTCGCTCGTGTGTTTGCCCACACTGGCTGCACACATGTTCATGTATATGTTAAGTTGAAATCAATTTAATTTTCTCTTATCTACTTAAACAACACTCCATCACGCCCAATGGCTTGTTTGCCAACACTGTGTCAAATTATTGATCGAATTTGTCCCCATTCCCGTATTCCTTCTCTGTTTCTCTTGTTCTGTATATAAATTTTTTCCCACCTCACTTTGACACAATTAGCCAAACCATTTTACATGTCATAAACATTTGTGTCATTGTCGTTCCGAAAGCGACCCAAACTCAAACCCCATCTCAGCCAATCCAAACATGCAACGACCCCCTTCATTTTCTGGGCCATCTTAATGATGTTTGGTCACTTGACGGGGTGTGAAATATTATTGACCGTCAACTCAGCTGCTGCCGGTTTCGCTCGGCTCCGTATGGACTAATTCTGACTTTTGGCTAAATTGATGTGGGTTTCCATTTTGTTGTTGTTGTTCTTGTTGTTTCTGAACTCATATCTATATAGTCTGGCTTATTTACGTACCTATCTAACCATGTATCTTACGTTGTGCCACATTTTGCGCCATGATTAATGATGAGTTTTGGTCAATATGCATATAACTAGGGGTATATGTAGTTTTATATGCATAAATATTCGTATATGACATGGACTAGTAGAGTTAATTGCAGCGAAGTGTTTCACAACGCGACAATTTCAATGTTTTTGTAGCCCCATTAAAGAGTTTTGAACCAGCTAATCGCTTGATGTAGGTATTTAAAACTAATTGTAATTTATGGCCTGTTTAAGGTTTTAAGGCTTATGCGTATTATTTTGAGAGAGTATTTTGGTAATACAACGGCTCTTACTCTTACATTTATTATATAATCACGTTACCCAACACTGATATCGATTACTTATCGAAATGCAGTTGTTAACAGAATCACAAAATGTTAATGCATGAGGGGGACAGCGACTCGTAGATCGTGTGTGAAAGAAGCTGGCATATCTTTACATATGTATATATATATAGTGAAAGATATTTAGATAATAAATATATTCAGATAAGAAGTAGTACAAAGAATCCAAGCGAACCTGTCCCCATCGAATTGCCATATAGAAAACTAGAGCTCACAAATGACTTTAATCTATATATATATATAAACTAGAGTATTTACGCGTCGTGAGCTTAAATTGTTTTGCTTTATAGTCAATTTGGTTTTTATGCCTACACAAAATGTTGCTATAACGCCCCGCCCCAGCCACGCCCACGTCAGTTAATGGATTTACAAATATAATTTACAAACAATTGCATTTAATTGTTATGACATTTGAGCTGGCAAACGATGTTCGTTATTTATTTCCTTAATCAAGAGCAAAACGTTTTTATTTTTTTGTAACCTTATTCGATTTCATTAAAAAGCCTTCAAATTGACCAATTTAATTGGTTGCAGTCGTTAAAAACGTTAATTCAGCTTAGATAATATATGTGATAGCCCTCGTTTTGTTTAATGTATTTGCGCAATAAGCTCAAATTGCTTGGTAAACCTTCTGTTTTTCCTTAATTTTGGTTTAATATTGAAAAGCTTTAAAATACATTTGTAGATAATTTCATGAATTGTTTGAAATACAGCTAAGTTGAGACTATAAGCTCCTAAGAAACCAAAGAATAACTTTAAATATACAATATAACTTTTTTATATTTATAATAATAGTAAAATGATTGGATTACAATTGATTGATTTCTTGATGTGCGAAAAGCATTCAACATGATTTTCAAGCTAATCTAAAGAGCGCAAGTTGATTATAGCTTTATTAAAGCCAAAAGCTTAAAGCTAAATAACATCTTTTTGTCTCTCTTTTTCCATACATATCTATCTATCTATATCTGAAATACAGACATGCCCACAACTTTTTTAATAGAGCAGCTGACTTGGCTAAGTGATAGATAGATTAACTTCGGACGGCTAAAATATTGCATTTACTTTCTGCTGCACATATTGCATTGCCTGCCAGGGTTGCGTGCTAAAACGCAATTTCAATTCGTTGTCAGCCCTGCCTTGCCCCAAGACACTTTGAAATTAAACTGAAGCTCACCTTGAACATAATTTCACACCTGAAACTTTTCCACAAAAAAAAAAAAAACGGTTATTCAAGAAAGTAATAACTTTTTGGGTCTGCGGAACTGGGAAAATTGTATTCAGCGTATTTACAGCTGTATTTTATGTGCGCCGTTTAATGTCAACTTAAATCAATTGAAATGTCAATTACAACAAAACATGAGACGAAATGCGAGAAACTTACACAAAAAGAGCCCAAGAGCCGAGTTGTTTTTTTTTTTTTTAGAGAGTTTTTGCCCTGTGGCACAGATCAAGAGAGGAAGGTAGAGAAAGGTGGCAAGGGGCTCACTGAGGGGAAGCAAAGTGGGAAGCAGCTGCAGTGCCTTGCATTTTCCCAAGTAATTGACTCGGATTGAAGGTGAGCACAGACGATGACAACAACAAAGTTCGTAGCTTGATGTGCACCGTGGTAAAAATTGAGAACAATTGCAATAAAAATCAATAAATTTTCATTAATTTAAAGGGTAAAACTAAATATTCCTATTGTATATAGGCTAGTTGAAAGTAAAGTAATTAAAAAGAAGGGAAAATGTGCGAAAATGAATTTAGAATTAATTACTTTCGCATCATTTAGCAGGTTCAAGATATATATATTGATACTATCAAAGGGGGTATTAAAATATACAAATTAAGATATGAATTTTAAAGTAATTTTACAAAAAAAAAATTCGCAATTCCTATAAAGGATTTTGTAATACATTTTTCATAGTAAGAACTAAGTCGAATTCTTATAAATAACAAAATGAAGACATATTTAATATGAATAGTTTGATAGCTTTTTTTATTTATTGCCCCAAATATGTGTCCAAATCAAATTAATAAATCAACTAATTGGACTTGGCCTAAGATAGTATAATAAATAATGATAACAACTAAACATGATTAACCATATTAGTACATTTAAAGCCCATTGTACGCCGACGACTGGGCGCGCTTTTTATTTTCAAACACAGGTGGGCCGCATACAAGTTGGCAACGAAGCGCAAGTAAAAGGCCCAGGCGTAGATGGTGGGAGGGGTGGGCAGTTGGGGAGGGTAACAACATATTGCTGTGCTCCGCTTCAGTTCAGTTGAGTTTAGTTCGGGCTGGCTCGGTGTCAGTTTGAAAACAGGTTGACATACAACTTTACTAGTTCAAATGTCGCTAAAAGGGTCTTTTGATACAGATACAGATACAGATGCAGATACAGATGCAGATGCAGATGCAGATACAGCTAGAGATATAGATACGGATACAGCTACATGTAGAGATACAGATTGCCTAGATGAAGTGCATCACGTGGCTGGTTAAGGAATTAGCACAAATGGCAAACCATCTGGAATAGAAGCAAAGAAGAGTATTTAGATGGACATAAAAGGCTAGACAGCGAGAGTACGCAAAGAAGAGTATTTAGATGGACATAAAAGACTAGACAGCGAGAGAAAGATACAGACAGCTTCAATAATAAAACACGAACGAACTCGCAATTACAAAAGTCTCTGGCGACAAGAGAAAAGCCAAAAACTTGTTGTCAAAGTCTTTGTCAATTTGTTTATCAGAGTTTTTCTTTTATTTTGTATTTTTTTTTTTTTTAGTTTTTGTAATCCCTTTATTTCTACCTGCCTTTTCGCCCGATCTTTGGCTTTCAAATATTAAGTCGCAAGTCCATGACCGCCGCCCCCTCCCCCCTTCCCGCTCTCCCACACGCTTGTTGTTCCTGTTGTCTGTCTGTTTGTCTGATGAGCAGCAAAGAAAATGAAAATGAGCGCAGCGGGGCAGGGAAATGAAGAGAGGGGAGTGGGATTTGCGTAAAAGAAACTGTGACCAAGTAATTAGGAAACTTGGTAAGTCGAGATTTTGCAGCTTTGCTGCGTTTTCATTCAACTCTGTTTGGATTCCCGCTGACCGAAGAACGCAAAGCGATTAAAGCTGTTAAACTACAAAAGTCGAAAGTCACAAACTTTTAGAGGAATAACTGAAGCTATTGATTATCCAAAAGTAACTTCCAGCTATTCGATATTAGAAATAGTTGCAGAATATGTTGTGCCACGATATATGGAACTATATTCGATTAATGGTTGGGATTATATCTATAATATCTTTCAAATAGATTATTATTCAATGCTCAAACAATATGTACTTCAAATGTTTGAAAAGCTTTGGATTATTCAAATGTTTATTAATTAATGTGAACGTCATTTTTATTTCATTTACATTCGATGTCAAAATCGAATGTTTAAAGCGTAATTTCCTAATGCATAAAGCAATATTATTCGCTTGCATATTTAATTTAATCTTTATCTATTTCCCATATAAATACGCATTCATTCGATGTTATAATCAAGTGAATGTAACAATTGATAAGATAAATATGTTTGTCTTATGTTTACAGGAATTCTAATAGTTGCTGTTCATTTAAAGTTCATTTTGAAAACTAACAAGTGGGAGTGCTTCAGTCGGGAGTGCTCGACTAGGGGATACACTGAAAACCTTCTATCGATAGCTTCAAAATGAAAGAAACTTGATTTCTAGATAGCTAGATATTAAATTGGACGATTCTAGCTCTGATAACTCATGATATATGCACAATAATCAGGCTGTCGATAACGATTATTATCGATTGCTTGGAAACTGAGCAAATTATCGATCAGCAGAAAGAAACTCGTACTGCACGCGCACTAAGAGGACCTATTCGTTCTTCTATTAAGACCGACTCGTCTATTGATTAAGTACAAGAATGTAGACCTCATTAATTCGTTGATGCTTCCTTCTGTCTGTTACATGCATTTGCACAAAATCATTATACCCGTTTTCAATAAGTCTAGGGTATAAAATAACGAATATACAATTCGAGTTCTCTAATCGATGGAAGAACATTTAAATTGTTATGCTTTCTCCTAAAATCCAATAAGAACGCGGCAAATCAAAGGGAATTCACGAAAATGCGCTAGAAGCCAAACAACAATTAACCGTCTATTAAACCAAACTCACACAGTTAACCACACACACACACACACACACACACATACACACACTCATCAAAGTCAGTTAGTCAATGCCACGGGGCAAATTGCAGGGAAACCCTCATCAAGCGACGTCGTTCACTAACCCATTGAAGCCCCCCCCCCTTCCACCTTACCGTGGCAAATACGTTGTAATCACAGCTCATATAATCATAATTATGAGCGCTGCCTATGTGACGCAGCCACGCCTTCATTGCACACACGGCAACTCATCTAACGGTGCTTAATTCTGGTCGCCGGCAACGTTCTTTGGGTGCCGCATTTGCGGCGTGCAACGTGGCGTATGAGCAATTTGCTTCAAACACAAAGTGAAAAAGCGAAACGCATTTTCAAATGCCAAGCGGAGCATATGCCACAGCCACGCCCCCAGCACCTAACCCCTGACGCCTCCTCCAACTTGGCACCAGCTTGTGTGTTAGTTCAGTGCTCATTATGAAATTATGCAGAGATATTTTTTAAGTATTTTTTTTGTGTTTTCCCATAGCAAAATGTGCAAAAAATAGATTTTTTTACGCCCACCTCCTAGTCCAGTTTTTTATAAATAGGCGAAAAAAAAGTGCATGCAATTTACACAAAATGAAGCACAAATTTCGCGCTGCAACGGAAAAAAAAATTGGGTCTATTTTTCTCATTTTTCAGTTTGTTCTAATGAAATGCGTAAATTTTTTTTATTTCCTTAAATTTGCCAAAATTTGATGGAGGAAGCTTATGAGCCTGTTGAGTTCTTTAGAGCAAAGCGAACTTTAGATAGACGAATGAATAAACATAGAGATTTTAAAAGAGTATTAGAAAAACAATTAGCGAGTCTATTAGGTTATTAGAAATATATGATATCTTTATGAGAGGAAAATAATAATGTGAAACAGAGTAACTCAAGATAATCCTTAACAGAGATATTTGTATGTGAAATGAAAAGATAATCCGAAGCAGACTCTAAATATAATTATATTATAATCATAATTATAATATTATTTAAACCTATATCTTCGCTTTATAAAACATATTTAAGTATTTTCATCATGAACAATTATTAACTAAACTTTGTTTTGCATATCCAAGATATATATTTTAATGTTTTTTTTTTCTTTTTTTTTGTTGCATTAGTTTTGCCAAGAATCGGCCATCAACTTTGGCTATAACATTTCTTATGCTTCTTCATGTTCTATATCTTCTCTTAACTATTTTATTGCAATTTCAATTATAATCTGCTAATCCTTTTTCATGTGATTAGCTTATTCAAGCTGTAAAATCCCATTTACATTTATAAGCACCTGATAAACTGCCTTGCAAATCGGCTTTTAATAACTGTCGAGCTCATAACAGTTGCATTCAAAGTTGAAGTTGAAAAATGAAAACTCTTTACTTTTTCATCAAGCAAAATAAACGGCCTACATTTTGATAGAACCCCAGCGCCTTGTTATTGTTGTTTTTTAACCCAGTTCGCTGCATACGAAAATATCTTTTAGCGAAAAGTTCAATAAATGCTCCCATTTTCCATTTGGCTCACAGAATCAAAAATTACGCGCCCATCAACCCGATTGCCATAGCATCAGCATCGAAATGCGGGGCATAGGGCTGAGGGGCGGCGCTTTTCATTTTATATTTAAGCAAGGGCGGCGCGAATCCCTCAGCTAACCAACTGCCCCTACCACCCTCCCTCCCTCCCTCGCCCTCTAACTCTTTGAGTCAGTATCCTAGAGAACTAGGAGCGATTTCCTGGCATCACGAGCGCACAGTAAAACCGGAAAATTTTCTACTTCCTGACTGTCGACTGTCGACTGTCGACTGCACTATTAAAAAAGGGGCAGGTTTCAAGTGCTTAGCTGGGGTATGAACGACTGCGAGATGCTCTCTATGAAATCCAAATCCCAAATAGTTCAATTACAGTTGTTCACTTTTTAAGTTTAATCGAATAAGCTTACATATTCGAGCTCAAATATGAACTCTAGCTCTTAAGATCGAGATTGAAAACACTTTTATTATAGTTCAGCATACCCTATTGCTGAGCACACTTATTACAGCGTATAGAAAATAAAATTGCAAAAAGAGATAAAGCAAAGTCGAAATGAAATGAAACACAGAGAGTTCGGTGGTGGGGGGGGGGGGGGGTTGTGGGGGGGGGGGGGGGTTGTGGACCAGTTAGTTGGGCAAGGGCGAAGAAGGGGGATGGATCAACAAAAAACTCATGAAACGCGACGAGTTTTTGGGCCTAAAACCGGGCAAATAACCAACGGCCATACATATCTAGTCTTCTGAGTGTGTGTGTGTGTGTGTGTGTGTGTGTGTGTGCGCAGTTTTTTGGCCAACTTAAATTTTAGTCCTGCATCCAATGCAGCTAACCCCCCTCCCAACCTGCTGCTGCCACTCAACGCGCATAAAACTCTTGAAAATGCTTTTGGTCGTAAATTTTGAAGCAAGGAGCAAAGAAGGCGCTGCACGGGGCGTGGCTGAGCGGGGTGGAATTTAGCCCGCAGGCAACCACAGTGCTGCTGCTGCTGCTGCTGCTGCTGCTATTGTTGTTGTAAGTTGATGGCTGCATGGGCTGTGAGGGAGTGGGGGTGGGGGGGTTAAAGAGGTATATAGGAGTACAGCTAGCTGGCACAGGACATTGCCGCAACAATTGTTGGCTTGCCGCCGCCGCCGCCGTCGTCGTCGCAGCAGCTGCATGCAAATTTATTTTCAAATGCGACGAGGGAGCAACAACAAGTAGCAACAGCGAGGGGCGACTAACAGGGGGGGGGGGGGGGAGAAGCTGAAATGAAATACAAAAATAATATAATCCATGGATTGCAAACGATTTGATACCCTTGCAAAAAAAAATACATAGAACAAATGTGAAAGGCTCAAAAAAATTTGCTACGTTTTATTTGTTGCCTATTTGTCTATTAACCAGGTTAATTTTCAGAGTGCAGCGCATAAACTCGTTAAGTGCTATCTTGAAATATAAAATTGATTCAAACAGAATTATATTTCTGTCGCTAGTTTTCTGATAACAACTAAATTATATAGTGTTTCGATTCAAGCAAACACAAAGATCTATTCAAAGCTTGCCTTAAATGAAGCTGGATTAGTTTATGCTCTTTAAGAATAGATATATATAGAATAGATATACTTAAAAGGTGTCACAGATGTGCTTGATTAAAGTGTGGCACATTGCGTGAGCAATTTAATATACCCTCTGTTAGGGTATGGGAGTGCGAGTGCGAGTGCGGAAGAGAGCGGACGACAACAAGAGTCTGTTTGCACACATGACGACGTTCACTTTGTCGTCCCGCTGCCCGTTTATCCCGCTCCCGCTGCCTGCACCCCTCCTGTGCCCACAACTAAGCAACTCGGCAATAAAACAAATTTTGCGGAAAAATATATTCTTCCTTTGCAAATAGTTATGTATATATATATATATATATATTTATTTATGAATATTGTACAGAAAATTGTTTGAGCGCCAAGTGACAGTGGAAAATAAAGAAATCACAGACTAAAGGACCAACACGAGGACACATGAGAGCTAAAAAGGATTAATGATGCAAATGCCAGCCACTAACTGGCGTGCTCTCTCTTTCTCCCACTCTATTGCGTACTCTTTCGCACTGCTTTGTTTGCCCTCTTACATAAGTTGTTGTGCATGTTCGTTCCGGTTATGCCTTTTCCTCTTTAGTTCGCTGTGCTTTCGGTTATAATTCAACATCGAAAAGCTGATAAGATTATAGTTGAAATATGAGTTTGTTCCTCCAGCAATAGACCACCCCCCTCTCCACCTTCCCCCTCGTCTACAACACATTCCAAATATACATATGTACATACATATATATTTATATTTTGTAGAACAATTTTTTGCTTGCTGCATTTTGTGTGCGTTTGTTTGTTTGTTTATTTATTTATTTGCGGTCACGTAGCTTCCACGAATTGTTATAATAAAAAGCAAAAATAAATATGTAAATAAAACAACAACAATAAGCGGCATTTACTGGGAAAAAACAGATTTTTCTTTTTGCATCAAAAAACGTGCATATTTTAAATGTATTTCAAAAAAAAAAAAAAAAATCCAAAGTTTGGGCAAGTGCAATGAGTCGTGAAATATTATTAAATAAACACAAACGATAACATTTCGATAACAATAATCAATGTGTAGAGTAAAATAAAAACATAAATTGAGCATACAATTTCTGTGGGACATATTAAAGAGCTGCAATGCTAGATTTATCGATGTTATATCAAACATTTATTTCTCTCTTTTTGTATAAATAGGAATCAGATGGACTTATCGATTACATAATGCTAAAATATAGCCACATATATTTCGATAACACATCGATAACAGCTTGTTATCTATTTAACAAACGGCAATTTATGCACTAACAGCATAGCGACAGATTAATCGATAACATGTTGATAACATAAGTGTTGGTAGATTATTCGATAACATTTTCATAACATAATACCAAACATACAGTAAATATGCAAACATATTGTAGTCGAGAGGAAAGATGAGAGCGACAGAGTATCTTCCAGTCACGCGTTTTCAATTAGAGCATTTGCAGCCGTTTCTCGCAATTTCTGTTTGACTGACCATTGACCCTGGCGGCACCCCAAACGCACCCCAGCGACCCACAAAAATGTTGAAATGCAAATCTCAGTGATTCATAAGACATTGGTTCCTGTGCCTGCTTGTTGTTTTAAATATAATATTATATTTGTTTGCCAGCCATAAATTGAAAGCAATTAACAAGCAAATAAAAAAATATGTGCCGTATGTGTGTGTGTGTGTGTGTGTGTGTTTATGTGCTGAAAAAATATGTCAACGAACCGTACGAAAAATGCTGTTAATTATTTCCGTGAAATTTTGTGCAGGTGACAAATGAAAACGAAAGAAAACGCGAAACGCAAGGTACAAAGTTATGTACACACAGCATTAAATACAAAAAAAGAAAAGAAAATAAAAAATGTGAAAAATGAAAATGAAGAAAAATAAAAACAAACGCAAGCAACGCTACAATTACCACAAAGAGCTTCAGCGATTTTCCCACTCAAGGCAATTTCTCAGAACTCACGGAAAATACAAATTTATTTAATTTCATTTATTTGTTTTCACTGAGAATTTGCGGCGCACGCTGACGGCGACGTTGCCGTTGACGTTGCCGTTGACGTCGGCGTTAACGACGACGGCGCTGCTTAAGTTTCGCATATAAAGCGAGCGTTATTTTTTTTTAAAGAGAGCGAATGTGAGAGCGAAAGTGCGTGCAATGTTGTTAACGCTTGACATATCGGCGACGCTGACGTCGGCGCGTCGCGTCGCTGCCCGTAACGGCATTGTTGTGGCTCTGTCCGTGCTTTTGCGTTTCTTTTCTTTTTCGAGGTCAAATTTGTTTCGAAACGAAGTCAGCTGCGACGCAGCGTTCAAACAGTTTGCCGAAGCAGCATTCGCAAATCCAATGGAGATCGAAGAGAAGATAGCGCGTGAAGTGTTGTTGGTGTGTGTGTGATGTTTAATGATCATTAGCCAATTGTCTGCTGCTCGCTTACGCCTCTCCGACTTTTAGCTTTTATATGCCCTTATTTCCCATTGAAGCCAACTTTTCTGGCTTATCACAAGTTGTCAACAAAGCACATTAACGCATTTTCTTGCATAATATCAAATGTTGGCTAGCATATCAATTTAATTCCATTACCAAACTGTGTCTAGTCCTTAAGGTCGATTTCCACATTGCAAACGCTCGCCATGTTGCAATCAGCTAGAGTTCTTTATGAGTCAGAATGGTCTGCTGCCCACGTCAGTTAACTCACTGAAACCCCCCCCCCCCCCCCTCACGCGCTCGCTGCGTGTGTCACCAAGTTGCCTGTCAACGCCGTTCGCCTTTTATTTGTTGTTGTTGTTGTTGTTGTTGTTGTTGCTGGCTGCCTCTTGAGCGGACTAGGCCTTTTCAAAATTTCAGTCAGTCAGTCGGTCGTCTGTGTGGTTGGGCGCATGGTTCTGGCACTCCATTACCATGGAAATAGAAAAGAATAAAAGGAACGGCAAATGGAGAGTGGCAGAGGCAGCGAAACTTATTTAGGTTGTTGGATGAACGACCGCTAAACATCAAAAAGAGAGCGAAGGAGAGAGGCACTAAGCTTACCCCACTCCCCACTCCCCACTTCCCACACAGCCTGTTGTTGTCTTGATTTGACTATTATCAGTTAAGCAAGAGCGACTACAACATAATCAAAGGGAGTAATAACAAAGAGATAAAAATGCGAAATCAAAAGGTGGTTTGACTTGGATATACCCTGTATAATTTCAATGCAAAATACATTCTATTAGCTATTCACTGCACTATAGCTTAAAGGTTATGTAGCACATATATAGATAAATAAAGATAAATAACAGGGTATACGCCTTCGCTCACTCGAACGGCACTTTAATAGTTTATGCACAGCCTAACTGCCTGTATCTCTGTCTCTTTCTAATTTTGACTCTCTTCGCTGCGTCAGCTGTGCAGCGGCAGCGGTATTTGATGCGCTGTGTGTCACACGTTTGTTGTTTCTCTTCACTCTTGTTGTTGCTCTTCTCTGTAGTTTATTCCCGTTAACATGCCTCCCCCGCGCCCTTCTATGCTGTGTTCTCTTAAATGCGAATGCCAGCGAACGCTGCCGTTGCATGATAAGCGCAACGGAAACGCAAACCACAATAAAAACAGCAACAGCAGCAGTCAAAACAAAGAGCGAGAAAAAAAAAACTGAAATGCGAAAAAAAAAAGTGAAATGCATACGGAAGGAAAAAGTTTGATTTCAACGGGCGAACGGGCGACACAAGTGCCAGGGTCGAAAACAGAGCGGACAATTAAATGGCAACAAAGTTGGTGAAGCCAGACGGACGCGAAGAGAGAAGAGCCAGTTAGAGAGTGAGAGAGGGATGGTTAGAGAGGAGGAGGGGAGGGTTAAATGATTTTTGCGACATTTGAGAGTTGATCGAAATCGTTTAGGCAAGAGATTTTCTTACAACATGAGTGCGAAAGAGATAAAAAATCAATTAAAAATGCCTGAGAAAATAATCGCTTATATTCTTGATTCGCTTCGTATACTTAATTGTTTTTTTACCTTTTACTTGAAATTGCTTTATATCCACAATTATCATGTCCTTTAAGGGATTACGTGCCATTCTAACCTTATAAATTTTCAATAATCATATCACATTTCAAATTGATTCAGTTTGTTTTCTCAGTCAACAGCGCAATTTAAACGATTTTATTCAGCTCGAATGGATATCTAAATTTCATGAAATTGTGCAATGCCTCAGCAAATACAAATAAATGAAAACAAAGCCAACAGGCCAGGGTATATGTGGGATTGCATGCACAATATCTGCCAATGGGGCGTGGCAAGTCACATGTTTTTGCTAAACAAAACAATTTCGGGAGCTTCGCAACGATTCCATGTACTCGTTTGTTAAATAAAAAATGAAAACAAAAGTGAAAACACGTGCCACGCAAAAAATCAACAAATTGTCAGAGAAGACGCGCGGGGGGCGCACCAACAAACAAACAAGCAAACAAAGCAAACGGGCGGAGTGGGCGTGGCCATCAATAAAACCAAAATTACAAATACATATTCAAATATAAATATTGAAAACTTTTATATCGAGGCTAAAATGCAAACACGTCAATTTATGTTATATGCCAGGACAACAACAACAACAACAACAGCAAGGATCGCAGCAATAAATAATCCTGCGGGCCCATGCCCACAATCCCGTTAAACTCGTCCAGTCGACGGATTCTATTACACAACAAAATGGAAAGAAACCCCAACCAAACTAAGTGCATCTATCCGAAAAAAAAAGCCAAAAGCAAAAAAGGGAGATGTAGTCAATGGGCGAGTGAAAAAAAACGTTTATTGTTTTCCAGGACATGCAAATAAATACAGAGATACCCTGTATATAGTAGGCGAAACGGCGTGATGTACCCAAAAAGTTAAAGGACATGCAGATAAACAGATTCTTCGAGTGTGCACACACTGTATTTAGAGAATAAATAAATGGTAGAGGAATTCCAGAAACTGCGAGAAAATGAGAAATATGATTATATTATAATACAATTTAAAATCTATATAATATTTTATATATGAAAAATATATATAATTTATTGTATTATAAAATCTGAACAATGAGATATGCCCTTTTACAAGGAAAGTCTGTTGCCAAATAAAGTTATTAACCAAAACTGGGTACAAACAGAAAGTTCTTGAGCCGTTGTAATTCCCAATGAGTTTAAGCTTCGAACTGATATTATTAAACCTGTTTATCACAGGAATATTTTCTATTGTCAACAGAGTTGCTGTCGAATATCTTATAGTTATAATATTGCTGTGTTATTTCCTTTTCATCAACTGCCTTTGGGGGCCTCGGACTTGGGGCATAGCCATATGTAGGCGCAATCGTCAACAATCTGTCGCAGACACCTGCGCGAACACAAAAAAAAAATATTTCTGTAATTTTGACTGAATGTCAATGCTAGCAGCGCGACAGTTCCTGACTTTGTGCGGGTTCTATCAATCCGTGTGACTGTCTGTCTGTCTGTCCGTCTGTCTGTCTGTCTGTCTGTCCCATTACTGTCCTGTCATGACTATCATGATATGATGACTATGAATTTTATTTATTTTCATTTGTATTCAATTGCATGCAGAACACGGTTTTGTATTCTACTTTTTTTCTCTCCATTTATTCGCATTTCAATTTGAAAATTCGCAAACATATTTATATTTTTTTAAGCGGCTTTTTATGAGGCAAATCGAAGTTATTTTAGGTGCGCATTAAAATTCAATTTAAGTTGTGATTTATCGTTGAGTGGATTTATTGTCACGAATTGTCTTTTCAATGCACAAATATATAAATAAAAACAATTATTAAATTACCAAAAAAAAAAATAATAAAAAATAAGCGAAATATATATAATATAAAAATATCTATAACAATAAAAATAAGAAAATCTTATAAAAATAACATATAATAATTTTCGAGACTTTAATATTTTACAAAAATAATTTATTTACGTTATGCAAATATTTCGTATTCAAATGTAATAATGAAAAATATTTTGTTTGAAATCGCTTCACTTAAACAAAGACATCAACTGGGAAGGTTTTTCATCAAAAATTGATTATTCTATTTCATGTTATTCTAAAGTTTAATCCTTTATTTTTGTTTTGCTTTGTTCTTTGAGGCAACAACTGTCTGCACTTTTTGTGCCTGTCGACGATTCATTAAACGCAGCCCAGCTCCGACACCCCCAAGCATTATCCCCCCCTTGTCAGCCAGTCGCACAGGAACCACCCACCCAACCCCCTTTCGCATAAATTATCCACCCTGTCATCGGTTGTCTCTTTGCTGTCCAGCTGCAGCCGAGCAGGCAGCCAGCCGAGTGACTTGCCACTCACTCCAGCCTTGTGCCACTTTATAAAGCTGCGCCGCTTCATTTGTTGCCGTCTGTCGTGCCATCCCCCTCCCCTCCCGCACAATTTTACCCCACCCACACACACACACACACAAAGTGAGCAACAGCTGCCTGCCCCCAGCCAGCATCCGTGCCTCGTTGTTCAGAGTCTAGAGAGAGAGAGAAAAAAATGAAATTTAAAGTCAACAAAAAAAAAATGTTCAAAAATTTATTAAAAGTAATTTGCATTGCAAATTAATTTCATTATTTTCTTTTTTCTACTTCCACATTTTTTTTTTGTTGTTTCCTACTCTCAAAATTACTATTTTATTTAAGTGTAGGAAAGAAGTACGAGCGAAAAATGTTGGGCTCTGCGTTGGCTGGGAAAGCGCGAGCTCAGCATGCAACAAAGTAAACAAACTTTAGAAGTTTTTAAATTTGTACTCTCTTCTTTTGTTGTTGTTGTTGCTTGTCGGGGGGAATTGATGCGATTACAGGGCAACTATTTTTCGAGAGATCTATTTGCGTTTTGCTAAATACGTTAAATGCTAAATAGGGAAAAAGCTGCGCAGTGCTAAATGGACTGGCTGTTAACGAGGTCTATTTAAAAGGGATATTAGCACAGAGTTGTACATATTTGGTTATAGAAGAACAATTAATTAAGACATTAAATACATTTAAGTAAAGAAGGCTTTTCATTGGCAATAATAACAATAACTCGTATTTGGAATTTTAAGCAAGCCAGATTATTATACCCTTGTAAAGGCTATTATAATTTTGTCATGAAGTGTGTTTCATTGAAGCAATCCAGGCTTTCCCGTTTATTAATTGTTTTATAATAATAATAATCAAATACATTTTAATAATGAAATTAGTAATAATAATAATGAAAATAATAATGATAATGATAATGATAATGATAATGATAATGATAATGATAATGATAATGATAATGATAATGATAATGATAATAAGAATAAAAATAAGAATGAGAATGACAATAATAGTAATAATATTAATTGTAATGCAGTTATTAATAATAATAAAAATAATAATAATAATAATAATAATAATAATGAGATTGGTAATAATAATAATGACAACAATGAGAATGATAAAAATACAAATTAGAGTAATGAATTGATTGACCCAACAGCAAAGCAATATGAAATTGAATGTGTGTCTTTGAACGAACATTTTAGATCCATTGCAGCAGCTTATTAATTGAATAGCTGCTGGCATTTAGTGCATCTGTCTGTTTCGTAAACGTTTCACTGGCTTTCAGTTTATGTACAGCATAATATAATACAATGTTTGTGTGGATATGTTATTTGTTCTCGTCAATAAAAATCCCCTGCAAATAAATGCAACAACAAAGGAAAGTCAACAAATTATTTGCACAGTCGCAACAATTGTAAAATGGACTCTAGTCTCTAATGATATTACACCTAATTATAAATACTCTTTTCTTTTGCTGGCTGTGTTGTCGTCTAATGAGTTACTTCGCCTGCCTCGTTACCTTTGGACAACAAATACTTGAGCTAAATTTGTTATTACCGAATGCCGAGTATTAATGGAGTTTTACCTAATAACAATTTGCTTTTATGATTATTTCTAATGACATCGCGTGCCGTCGACCAGAAAATTCAACCTAACTTAACTCTTTACCTCCCCTCCCCCGTGCCGCCTCCCCTTATTCACTTCCCTTTATTTTTCCTGCTAATAACTTTTGTTGTAGTTTATTTAACTTTTTTTTCTTCTTCTGTTTTTGTTCGCTCGCTCGCTTTCAATTGGTTTTTCTTTGCTTTGCTGTTTCTACCTCTGCTTTGTATTTTGTACGCAAATAATTGCATTTACTTTGTATTTTGTTGTTGTTGTTGTTGTTTTGTTTATTTATTTGCTTGTTGATTTTGTTGTTGTATTTTGTTTATTGCTATTTATTGTTTGCACGTTCGTCTGTTTGATATTGTTGTTGTTAATGGCCTTTGAATATCTGTGCCGGGGGGCTTTTCTTGTTGTTGTTGTTGTTGTTGCTGTTACTCTTTTTAGTTTTTTTTCTTTCAATTTTTTCTTTTAGCCATTTTCATTAACGCCGCGACGCGTGTTTGACTTTGACCAATTGTTATTGTTGTTGTTGTTGTTGTTTTGCTGATGTTGTTGGCCTGGCTTTTAGCCATAATTCATTTATCATTTCATTTGCTGCAAACTGAAATTTCCTTTTCGTTTTTATCTACACAGTTTATTACAATACCATATTTTATGCGTCAAAAGTAGCGAAAGGCATGCACAAACCAAATCCAAACAACGAGACTTGAATACCCTAACAAAGCAATTCTTATATTGCATTTTACGCATTTCTAGATATGTTTTGCAGATGATTACGAATTGTAATTGTGTAATTGTTTTCTTCGGAAATTAAAATAATATTTATTTACTTGTTTACGCTCGCAAGCAGCTGCAGCAGTAGCAAATTGCATATACCCCATACGCTTAAAGCTAGGGTATTGAAAGGCGAGTCCACACAATTAATTACAAATAATCGTGTTGCAGTTAAAAATAAAAACTGGTCATAAACTAAAAAAAATAATTTCATTGCGATCATAAAAAGTAATTCACATTTTATTTATCGCAAATAAGGCATAAAAAATGGTCCAATTATAGTGAAAGAGAAAAGCTGGAAATTGTACAAAGAAAAAACGCCTTTTTTTTTTTAATATTTTCTGATTTTTTGTTTGTTTGCTAATCTTGATTAATTTACAATAAGCTTCAGGGTTTTTTTTTTTTTAGCGTGTCTCAAATTTCAGATAAGTAAATAAATTATTCTTAACAGAGAACTCTTAATGAACAAATTTTTTATTCTGGATTTGTAAAACTTTCCACATTATACAAATTTGTTTGGCAAGCTCAAGAGGTATTTGAGTCTAAAAACCTAAAAATATTTTGCACAATTATTCTAAGGCTTTTTTCAAGGCAATACGTAGAATGCCCGTTGGGTTAAATGGGCAAAATGTCTGGCTTCAAACCAATTCTAACTAAATAAATAACCCACAACAACGTGGCCATTTTAGCTGCTTAATATACATTTTACGATGGAATTTTCATTGCATTTTGGGCAAATAATTGAATTATTCATTGATTTGAAGTGCATTTAGCAACACTGGCGTTGTGCACCCTACAACCGTGTTTGGACTTCTCGCACACTAGACTCGCGTGCACACATCTGGCCATTAACCCTACATGGCCCCCATATTTATACACATTAAATTGGTTGCCTGCCTGTCTGTGTGTCTGTGTGTCTTACCAAAGGCGCGCTAATAAATTAATTTATAATAAAGTGCATTAAGAACAACAATAATAACAACAACAACAACAACGATAACAAAAATGGGGCAACAAATTTGCGTTTGCTGTTGCTAATTAAAATGCAGTCAAGCGCAGCGTCGACCGCGACGTCGACGTCGACGTCGTCAGCGCAAATAGAATTCAAATGCATTTTAATATAAAATCAAAAAAGCAGCATCAAAAACAATTAAACAAACAGCCCAAAGCAGCAATGAACAATTTATTGAGATTGTACATGCACACACACAAACACATGCATAGAAAATACCCTAAAACAAAAAAAAAAAAAAACTTTAAAAAGCTGTCTATGAGCAAACACAATGTGAAACACAATAAAAATCATTGGCAGCTCACACTCCCGCCCGCCCTCTCTCTCACTCTTTGTATCTCTCGCGCCTAATTAATTACTTGCTGCGCTCTTTGTTGTCGCTTCTTTTGCCGGTTCGTAGAATTATGCAAATTAAACGTGAGAGCGCATTTGTCCTTGAAAATCATGCGAGCTGCGCCCGCGCGCTCTGCTCATTGCAGGTGGATTAGTGAGCGACGGCTTGAAGAGAGCGCGCTCGCCTCACGCATACACACGTTCGCTCTCTTTTTCTTTGTTTTTGATATTTGCCCACATACATAGCTCAGTGAGTGCAGCATTTGCGTTGGGGGCATTTCGGGTCTTGATTGCCTGGCTCTTCTTACTCTCTCTCTCTCTCTTGAGCTCGCTGCTGCTTCTGCCTCTGCCGGTAAACGCTGAACGGTATAATGAGCGCGTTTTTGGTTTTGTTTAATGTTAATTCCCGTTTGTTTGTTACTTAGCCGCAGTATTCTTTTTCTTCCCTGTGAAGTATTTAATCAGCGAGGCGCTTCGTTTGATTATTAGTTCGTGAATGGCATTTACTGCTACATTTGCGATTGAAGAAGAGAGCAGAGAGGATACGTGGTGCTCTTTGAATGGACAGTTCATTTATAAACAGTTAAATATTTACGGAGGGATAGGGGATAAATGGGAGCATTATGTAGCTATTAATTATATGTTATTTTATGCTTAATTTTCGGACATTCAATTATCGATAGCTCAAAAAATAATCGTATCGTTTTAGTCTCACATAAGTATCGATACTTGATTTCATTTCTATCGATTTGATTGTTGAAACGTTACGCTTGAGACTCTCCTTCTCCTCCTGCCTGCATCCATGGATATAATGAAGTAATTAACCAGTTAACGTACATCCAATATTGGGCGGCAATCATTTGAACATGGTAAACAGGACTCGTAACCCCACCCGTCTCCCCCATTTAAGCATACTAATGGACTAATGGACAGGCTATGCAGTGCCGTTGTAAAAAGGAAAGCGGAAAAAAAATGTATTGTGGCATAAAACAACTGGCAGGCACGACTGCTGAGGGCTTGTGGTTAACGGTGGGCGTGGCGACAATTGTGGGCGTTTTAATGACTGCCAGCCACGTGTGTGTGTGTGTGTGTGTGGTTGTGTGTGTGTGCATGTATTTGTGCATGGTTTTTAGCCTTAAGCGCCGGACACGGCCACGCATTTTCGCGTGTGTCGCTTTTCAGGGACAACGTTACAGCAGCCAGCTGCTGTGGCATGTGGCATGTGTCCAGTGTCCAGTGTTCAGTGTCCAGTGTCCAGTGAAGTGACCAGCAGCGTGTATCCTGCTGCTAACTTGCTCTTGCTACGTGTTGCATGAAATGCCGTCGGTTGTCGCTTTAATTGCGGCACGCATCACAGTTTTTAGAGGCGATGCCTCCTGCCGCTTGCCTCTTGTTGCACACAGTTTGCATATTATTTTTGTTACGTGTGTGTGTGTGTGTGTGTGTGTGTGTTGGCGTTGAGTTAACCTGCCAATAATTTTTTTTTGTGCTTGCGGGCCTTTTATGGCTTACACAAGCACGCTAATTGGTTCGGTTTCTGGCTTCCAATTGCTGACAGAATTCATGACATTCAAAAAAAAAATTGTAATTAAATAAAGATAAATGTATAAATTGTTGATATGCGGCTGATAATTGATAATGGCTATAATGCGATACATATCCCCTATTCAGCATCACGAATTATGAGTGCACATGAACAAAAGCTGTGTGTGGTATTTTTTTTTTTTGGTAGGGGGGTTAGGAAATGTTGGCTTCAAGTAAGTTGGGTTAACTTAACTTGTATTAAGGTAATTTAGATAATTGTTCTCATCAATGTTGTTGTGCTTTTGTCTTACCTTTTCCTCTTAAGTCAAACTATTCACTTAACTCCAAATTCCATCTTTATAGATTCCATCTTTATATTTATCTGATTTAAATTACATTGGATTCGAAATGTATTAGTATTTCCTGAAACGTTTTGCAATTTGCGTAACTTTGTTGAATTCAATTTCAAGCAAAATTGTCTTCCCACATTTTCAGTTGATTCTAGAGAATTAATGATGAAATAATTTCTTCACTTTAATCAAAATACTTTGTAGAAAATATATTTAAAACAATGCAATGTGCAATAATTTGGCTCATTTTTCATTATTCAATATCCATCGCATTAGGCATTGGCCAATTCAGAATAAACTTGCATGAAAAGTTTAATAGGAATTTTGAAAGGAAATCTACTTCAAATTCCTGCATGAACTATTTATATTCTATCAAAATAATTTATATGTTAAAATTAGATGAATGATTTTGTATTTATTCATTCGTATTTAATTCAAAATTCATTAGTAATAGACTTGTAAATAAATCGCTAAGGGCGTTCAACTTTTCTGGCTACAAAAATAGCTGAAATAATTTTTCTCAATTTTCGTAGGGAGCAATAAACCCCAATTATGTGTGTGTGTGTGCCTGTGTGTGTGTGTGTGTGTGTGTGTGCGGGGTGCGTGTCCTGGCAATTTGACACGCAATGCAAAACATGTAATGTGTTTGTGGATAGTGCTTGGCTTCGAGATACCCTGTTTTAGAAGAAAACCGCGTTAACTGAAAGATATTATTAAACGTAAATAAATAATGCAAACTTTCCGAAACATAACTTAATATATTTATTTAACTTTTTATCAAATAATCAAAAATCAAGAACAACAAAAATGAAAAATAATCAGATTGATAAAAGACTTGGTTATGCCCTTTTATTCTTTTGTAATTAGTGCGAGGTATAAAATGATCAATTATTTATTGCGGACGCCTAAAAAAGAAATAATAATAATAAACAAATTCTTAACGCAAACAGCTCACAAATAGAATTGTTTAATGACGCAAAGTTGAAAGAAATATATTCCCATTTAAAGATCTTCATTAAATTCCGCTTAACTTGGCTGTCAAGTAACTTGCCAATATTTGTTTGTTTGCTTTTTTTCTTCTTAGCAACAAATGCTTCTCTTAATTTGAATGCCTTTCGCACACACACGCAGAGTCCCCTCCAATAAGCGATCACTCTTAATCGCACGTCCCAGGCGTCGTATACGTAATCAACGCCCCGATGCAAACTCTTGACAGACTCGCGTCAAACTCATTTGACAATCAATAGGTGGGCAACAGCAGCAACAACGACAACGAAACTAAATACAAAAAAAGAAAAACACATAAAAACAACAAACACACGCGCTGTGTGCAAAACAGGCATAGAGCGTCATAGCCCCATCCCACTCCCACACACGGCTAACAGCGAGCGGCCAGTGTCACAGCGGCGTCGTCTGCTGCTTCTTCTGCCTTGGCCCATTGCTGTACACTTAACATTTACTTTGACTTGTTGTTGTCGCTGCTGTTGTCTCTGCGTTTTGTTTGCACTCTTTGCTGTTGCTGTTGCTGTTGCTTATTGGCTTTGCGTCAGCCGTCTCCGTCTGCCTGTGGCTCTCACTCTACCGCTCTCTTGTGAATTTTTCTGTTTGCGTGTGTGTGTGTGTGTGTGTGTGTGCTGTGTTTGCGCCTCTGCTGGGCTCACTTTGAGTTCCACTTTGTCATTTCGCTTTTCGCTTTGCGCTCTCGTTCTACTTATTGGCTTACATTTGAAATGTAAATTGCTGCCTGCCCCATAGTCCATTATCGCCCCGGCTGACTTAATTAATTTTTGTGTCTATATATATATATTTATATAAATATATGAATGTGTGTTTGTGCTGAATTTTTATTGTGATAATCATCTCTCGCTCTCGCCCTTTTGTATGCGATTTGTGTCAACTAATATTTATATGTTCTCTGTCTCTCTCTCTCTCGCTCTTTCTTTGCAGGTGAGTGCTATTGATTGAATCTTTGCGTTTAATGGAAATCTAGTATAACCTTTGTCCTTGGAATTATTTACTTTTGTATTTTCGGGGTGAGTCAAGAAGAAGAGAACTGCTATGCAAGAAATTTGTACCATTTTATTGAGATGAAGAACCTATTTGACAAATGAAATTAATAATACTTATTAGTTATTAACTGATGTCATGGGAAATGAGAAATGAGGTTATGATTTATACTAAAACTATATCAATTGATAATTTAAAAGAATGTTGATTTTTAGACTTGGGCTTCAAGTACACGTCTTTAAACGTTAAGACAATAATGTTATTAACAGTAATAAATAATGAATTAGCTCTGTAAACAGTGAAAAATTCCACTCACTCGAGAGAGAGAGAGAGAGAGAGAGAGAGACTATATTTAGATTCTTTATCAGTTTCTGTGAATACTAAAGGAAAACTAAGAAAAACTTATCGTCAATTATGTGAACTTATCATGGGAAAAGTTGTGCAAATACCTTTGAAAGAAAGAAACATTAATAAGAAGAGAAGAATAATGTGTTTGCTCTGCATTACCATATTGATATTTTTCTTTAGTAATTCTAGGTCAATAAGTATATTGTATATTTACAAATTCGAGTCGCAGCTAAGAAATGTAGGAACTTAAACTTGTAACTGTGATTAACTTTAGTCAAGGGCTTAAGCAGGTAAATAACTAATGTGTAAAGACTAATGCTAGTTGCCCGGCGTTAGCTTGTTTTTCTACATTCAAATCGCTGAAAAAATAATATAAAACGATTAAACGAAACCAACGACAGGCAAAGATATGACAAAATAGCAAAACTGACATATGCCAACAAAAGGCAACTGGGCGGGGCGATGGGGGGTTGGCAGCAGGGAAAACAAACCAACTGTGCAGAGTGCATTAAACTGCGCCAAGTCAAATACACACAAATGGGCTGAAGCGGATAGAGAGGAGGTAACAGAGCAACAACAGCAACAACAGCAACAACAATAACAACAACAACAGCAGCAGCTGCGGCTGCGGCTGCTGCAGCTAAGAGGGCGAGCAGCGCCAATGGCGGCGGGTGTGTGGGGTGGCAGAGCAAAGTCGAGTAGCTTTTGCATTACACGAGAGACGATGACGACGCTGGCAACGGCGGCGGCAGCAAAATCCAATCCAGTGGCGGATTTGCAAAGAGCTGCAGCTACACGCCAAAAACACAAACAAACACGTGCGCTCTGCCCAAGCCCGGTTGATATTCACACACACACACACATACACACACACACACACACACTTACTTACTGACAGAGTTGAAAACAATAATAAATCTCAGCAGCGGCGCAAAAATCATAAAAAAAAGAAGAAACTTAACAAAGGCAGTCGTCGCAGGCCCATAAAAAAAGCGCAAAAAAAAAAGCCGAAAAATAATAAAAAGAATAAAACGAGCACAAGTAAAAAATAAAGTAAAATAAAATAAAAAAAAAGAAAATACATGCATATAAAATAAAATAGTCGACAACGGCGGCTGCTGTTGCCCACTACCCTCTGCCCCTCCCCTCCCCACCGCACTTACCGCTCTCACGGCCGCTCACTCTCCGCTATCGAAACGTATCGAAATGAATCGAAGAGCAGCCAAGCACTGTAAAGAGCAGCAGATAACGAGACGCGGCGCAAGATGTGAAGCCAGTTAAGCAAAGCGCGAGCTGTGCAATCGCGCGCTGTTTGTGATATTTTATTCTTCAATTTTTTCTTTTATTCTCTTTTTGTTGTTGTCCGAGCATAGTTGAGAGCTAAACAGAGTGAGAGAGAGAGAGAGAGAGAGAGAGGGGGAGCTTTTGAGTGCATGTAATAATCATAAAATGTTGTAATAAAAATGACAGCAGAAAGTAACTATAACAAAAACTATGCTTCAAGAGAGAGAGAGAGAGGGAGAGGAAAAGAGAGAGAAAACTGCAAATTGTAAGGCAAGCAAAATAGGCAAGAAATGGTTTCGATTTATATATGCACACCGGGTTCGAGTACTAGCTTAATGAATGGATTTAGTCTTAGCTGTAGAATTCAAAATGCAGCTATATCTATATCGAATACTCATGATAGTGAGGTACGTAAAATGAATCAAAGTTCTACGAAAATTTTTAACTTGTTGAGAATTGCAAGCGTCAAGTTTATTCTCTTTTATTATATATATTATTTTCATTAATATTATGTATGCATTTATTGTTTTACTTGTCTTAAAAACCCTGTTTGAAACACTTTTCGTTTGTTTTTATTTTTTGTTCAAGTGTAAAAATGCTTGGCGTTTCTGCTTGCATTTCGTTAGGAAATCCGCATAAAAACTGTGCGGCATATACGTTCGCATGGCTAGCGTACGAGGGGGCGTGGCGGGGCGCGGTACATTGAAAGTGTACAAAATAACGAGAGAGCAAAACGGGGAGACAAGAAGGAACAGTTGCAGCCAAAGTGGCACACAGATACAAGAACGTATCACTGTATATATAAATATTGCATGTATATGTATGAGTGTGTGTGTATATTTATATGTGTGTGTGCATGTATGTGACCAAACTCATTTAGCACACACCAGCTGCAACAACAACAACAACAACAACAACACGAGTTTGTCATTACACCGCACGGCAAAGTCCAGTTATTTCAAAGGTTCTCTTGTCGTGTTGCATTAAAGGGGGTTGATCGGGGGTCTCTTGTCGGTTTTCGCAATTATGACCTGTTTTGTTGTCGTACTGCTTGGGCGTGGTAATTAAAGAACTCGCATACCTGTAATTTTGGTTAAGCCAGTGCAAAAGTTGGGATTTTAATGAGCTCCATTAGAGAACGAAAAAAAAACAAATTAATTGTTATGCCAGTTTGTAAACATTATAGAGATAGTGTGTGTAGTTATTATGAATATACAGATAGTAAAAACTAAAAGTAGACAGTCTGAACAATTTTTAGCTACAATTAAGTAGCTGCAAATGGGGTTTTTACTTCCTTAAATAAAGTGTCCCTGCCCCAAAAAGTATGCAACATAAATCAAAATATCTGAAGAGAGAAAGAAGAAACGAAAAATCTGTATTAGAGCTATTTTGAACTTAATTAAAGTATTCCAAACTACAATAAAGACAATAAATACCGTGTACGGCTTAAAAAATATTAATAATTAATATTATTATATGACATTTTTTACTTTGCTTGAACAAATTTCAACAAATCATTTATAATATATTATCAATTTGTGTACGAAGTGAAATTGTCATCGATGTGTCGCGGACTGCTTAAACGAATCCAGACGATTCCGCGCAGTGTATTTAACAACACTTTAATTCTGCCTGTGCCACACCCACAATTAAAACCCCCGTTCACTTTGCCCCCTTGGTGCTTTTGCGCTTGTTGAATGTAATGCAAACAATTCTCGATTACAATATGAAAATCGGGCAATGAAAAAGGAGTTTTCTGTGTGTGTGTGTGCAGGCCGAACGGCAAGCAGAGGAAATAGGAAATGTATAGAAAATAGAAAAAAAAAAGTAGAAAAAATATAAAAGGAAAATAGGGAGCAGGGTGAGCAGACAGCAGACGAAATGAAATAAAAATGGCGGCTTTAAAAGCGCAGAAAAACAAAATGCAAAACTTTTGAAAAGCTTACAAAATAAATTTCGTAATTTAAATATAAATAGAGCAGACTAAAGTAACAGCTGCTCGACTCGACAAATGCTAAATAAAAAGTGAATAAGCGCATAGAATATAGATTGAATTTCGTTTTCGAGATCTTGATTTTGGCATGCACATTAATTTACAAAGCGGATAATTAACGTGGTATTTGCTCAAGTTCGTGACAAAATTTACAAATTGCATGCAAGTGTGGCAACCCTGTGTTGTTAGGATTGGCAACGCTTGGAATGAGTATAAATATATTTTGATTGATTTGATTTTGATTATGAGCTACAGGCAGCTTAAACACGTGCACAAATTTATGCTGTGGCTGAATAAAAAGTATTGCCAGAATGCTTGAAGCAGGGCTTTTAAATCCAATATGTTGCCAGAGTTTTTCATTTAGTTCCGATTGTAATTAGTTCTTGGTAAAAGTCACATTTTATGTGTGCCATAGACCTCATAAATAATTATGTCTGCGGTTCGTCTAATATTTGGCGAAACCTAACTAAAAGTCAGTAGTTGTCTAGCCCAAAACTAGGTTTGTCACTTTTGGCTAGCTGTAAAACTAACATGCACATGATGAAGTGCATGTTAAATATGCAATGAAGTTAAAAGAAACGTGCCTGGGCAGTACATCAACCAAAATATAAAAAAAGCAACAACAACTTTTTGTTGTCAACAGAAGTCAACTAGCAAAAATAAAAAAAAAAAGTGCAAGTGAGTTTCTGACAACTGGCGGATGTGGGGGAGCTTAGCTGCAATGCGAATTTCAACACATATTCTATTTAGCTGTTGTTGTTGCTGCTGTTGCTTTTGGCCTGTGTCAGCTGCCTATGTCATGCTATGTTTTGTTCAACGTTGCGTATGCGTGATGTTGCATTACGCATACGCCGCATGTGCCGTAAATTGCACACTTTTCCCTCATGTTGGACATTTGATAATTGCGCACAGTTATGTATGTTTTATGCTGTTGCTCTTGCTGTTGTTGTTGCTGTTGTTACTAGAAGTAGTTGCCCTGTCGTTGTCCACAGCATGGTCAACTTGTCATACTAATTTCATGGTCTACCCCAATGCCCCTCTGGCCGGGCACTTGTGCTCTGCTGTCTACCAACTCGAAATGGCCTTTTGTCTCTCTGGTCAGTTAAGAACTGATAGCGTGGCCAACAAGGGTAGGGGGGAAGTGTTGGAAGTGGGCCGAGTTGAGTTCAGTTCTGGGACTTGTGCACGCACTTTGTGGCATTGTTTGTTGGTCGTTTGCCTGGAATGGGGCGGATGGACAGCGCCTGCAGGTTTTGACTGCCTCACTGACTGCTTGTCATGTGTGTGGCCTGCCAAAGCAGCTTCCAAGTGACTGCACACATATACACACACACACACACTCGCACACACACACACACTCTAGCATATTCACACACACTACATTGCACAATGATCGGCCACAAAGTGTGCTAGAGTTTTGCTCGGGCTTTTTGGTTAGCCGCCATTTTGAGTAACATACGATGCTCGGCATCGATGCCAAAGCCATTTCGATAGGTTTCCATATGTTTTTGTCAACTTTTGGCTTGCAGCCGAGTTACATATTTTCCGTTCTTCTATTTTTTTTGGTGCGAAAGTTACACCAACTATTGACTAACTATTTAATTAGCTCAAGCTGTGTTTTTGGCAATCAAAGTTCGAGTTGGTTACGCAAACGAAATTCTTCAAAATCTTTGGATTTAACCTAACTGTAAGTACATGCAAATATGCAAGTTCTCTATGGATTATAAGCCTAATTATTTGTGATGTTCCGTAAAGTGTTTCGCTTCAACCAGCCAGCTTCAATTATTTGCTTGCCAACCGAGTTGCCATACAATTTCTTTGAATATCTTTGCCTTCTAATTTCGATATGCGAATCGAAATTCCATAATCGATCTAGTCAATCTATATGCAAACTGATAATCGACATGCAACATAGTTGTAAGATTTGCCAATCGATAGTCCATATTATCGATACTCTTGATCATTTTCCAACACTTATTTGGAATAGATTATATAATTGAGATGTTATCCTTGATAATACGGCTCTGCATTTCAGACAGACTTTAACGTCTTCATCTGGTTTTTGTTTTGAACAAACGGTTTCGTCAGTTTTTCAATTAGAATCCTATAATAAACGGCATCAATCAGCAATGGGCCCAAGCTCAGATACGATGCTGCCTTTCGGTAAATCACTCAGCTGAATGATTTAGTAGTGATTGCCCCGCTCACCGTCTCTCCTTGCCCTTCACTTTGCCCTCTGGACAGCTGTTGCGCAATGCGTGAACAGGCAGCAAAAAATAAAGAGAAGGAAAATCTGAAAAAAAAAGGAACGAACAAATACCGAAAGACAACGCACAACGAAAAGCGAACTCTAAACGGCCTAAAGCTAACCGCTACCTGGTCCTTGCCCTGAGGTCCTTTGGTCAAATTTTTTCCAGTTTTTTTTTTCTCTTTGCTGGTTTGGTTTTTCGTTTTTTTTTTTTTTTGTTAACTCTGCTTTGCAATTTTTTATCGTCAACAAGATTTATGCGGCTTTGCGTCATAATTCTAACGCTCTTTTTCTCTTACCTGGTGTAAACTTATGTCAGAGTCAGGCGAAATGGGCCAAAGGACAAGGGAATTTGGTGGACAAGAGCTTCAGCGAAAACTCCCTCATGTCATTTGTCCACTCAGCGTGTTGTTGTTATTGTTGTTGCTGTTTCTTTGGGTTAAAGCGAGTATTACGTTCGGGCTTTTAAAAAAATGTGTGCTTGTTTTTTCTTATAGCCACCTTTTTTTCTAGTTGCCATTTGGCTTTATGCCTTATAAATATATGGCTTGATGCAGTTCCGTACACAGAGTGAGGGTAAGAGGGGAGAGCTGGTGTGCCACGGGACTTGGTGTGCGTTGTGGTGCACCCACCTTCATTGTTTTATTAGACGTGTTTGGCAGTGTGTGTGAGCCATTTGCCTGGACAGCAGCTGGCCATTATATGTGGTCCATGTGGCGTACTGGATTAGTCTGGACCCACAAAAGAAAAAAGGAACAAGAAGTGATACCAAATTTACTTGCACGGACTTAAATAGTTATTAACTGGACTTGAGTAATCTGTTAAAACAGCTTTGCACTTGACCTTTAAGGACTCCAGATTTGAAATGTATAACGTTTTCACAATATATTTAGCATAATTCTCGTATGAAGTTCAACAATCGCAAATGTCTGTGAGACTATTTCAACGTCTAATTTCATGATAACAAAAATTTGAAAACCAAAAAGGGTTTTGCTTGAAAATATAATAGTTTCTATGAAATTTTCAGTTGTTTTGATACCGATAAATTAAAATTAGAATTACCATTAATTATTTTCACAACTAAATTAAACTAAAATGTGAGATATTTAAATTTTTGAAGTATCTAATCTCATTATTATCAAATTAACTATCAAATTAAAATTAAAACAGAATTTGTTGAGAAAAATTTGAAATGCCAGTTCCCATATTTTATATGGCCTTTAGCTTTCTTTACATACTAATGTATATATGTACATATACATCCGACAGATATGTATCTGACAGATATATGTGCTCTTTCCCTACATTTACTCTGCCTCTGCTACTTCTTCCAACAAAACCACATTTTCGTTTCTGAGATCTTCATGATTACCAAATAAATATTCCGAAACATACTTGAGTTGGGGGGTTTTTTTTTTTTTTTTGTGCGTCTTCACGTTTTCAGCATTTTCCGCTGGTATTTTTCCATATGCGGCTAAGTATTCCGCAATTCCACATGTTTAGCTGTGAACCCCGCCGAAACCCTAGCCCTCGTTTTTGTTCGAATGCCAAACAGCTCAATATTCGCACTCGGAAGTGTTGGCTGATTTGCGGTTGCCCTTCAGCAGCAAGACGGGGAGAGACGGGGAGAGAGAGGGAGAGAGAGAGAGTGGTAGCTAACCATGACTGAGCTGGCAATTATAACAATCCACACATATACACACACAGAACACACTCACACTCACACTCCATCACACACACATATACACACAAACGCACAGCTGTAACACATTTAGCGTCTAAATTTCATCAAAATCTGTCACGTACCTCGTGCAAAAACCTACAAAATATACGGGCACATCTATATGTAGATATGTCCAACATGCACACCCACACACTCTCATACACACACACTCGCACACACACACACACACACGCACGCACTCGCACAACACCCACACAGTTAACCCGATGGATGCTGTCGCTCAGTTTTGTTCTGCACATTAATTTTGACAAAAACAATTTCATTTAACGACATTTCCGGCAGGGGGCGCCCCAGTGACAACGAGTCGGAGACAACAATTTAACCAAAAACCAAAGCGCCATCTGAAAAGTGAAGGCATCCCCCCCCCGACCCTTCTCACCCAGACCACCGTTCAAGCTCAACACACTCGGCTGACACATTCACGGGATGACAACGAGTTAACCAGGCGCAAAACTGTTTAAGTATGTGTACAACAGCAACAACAGCAACAACAACAACAACAACAACAACAACAACAACAGCAACAACAATGACTAACAACAAGTTTTGGCAGCGAGCAGCTGGTCAATGCATTTCATTGTGAATTGTGGACCACGCCTTTCATTGGCCGCCGCTCTGGCCCCTGCGCCAAACGCTCCCCCCTGTAACAGACCAAGCACTGGGACGTCTCTCTTTTGGCCACACAATTGCGTCTGGCTTGCGTATACCCTACAATTATTATCGTTGTCGCTGTTGTTGTTGTTGCTTCTGGCTGCTGCTCTTTCGGCCCGCTTGATTGTGTTCTCATAGCTTGTTTTTTTTCTTGAATTTTCGGCTGCACAGCGTATAAATGGAGTACGTGTAATGATAATATATGCATGATGAGCTGACAGAGGAGCAACTTGAGGAGCGCTTGGACCCCATAGTTTATATTATTGGCATTAGCATAAGCAGAACGAGAATTGTTAACACACAGCTACGAGTATTTCTAGCTCTAGACATAAAACTATTTGCCCTGATTGACATAGTTAAACAGTTACATCGACTAAGCTATATTCTTTTACTGTAGTTATTCTTTGTGATTCTGGGATGCAGGAAATTTCACCCGGAATTGTGGAAAACGCGCGTAAAACATGTGTATAAAAAAGTTTATGTAGGAGCCGATTGGCTTCTAAGATCGTTATGAAAGCTCTTTAAAATGTTGTTCTACATTGTTACGGAATGCTCTAATAGATTATGAGATCTAAGAGAGTAAAAAGGAAATTTGTAGAAAATTCTGTGTTTGTCAAATCTAGAACCGGGCAAAGCTGGGTAATACTAATTACAGGCAACAACTGGGCTTAAAATCAATCAGAATTTGAATCATATTTATTCTATTTGTAGTTTTTTACTTCAGTAGAAATGCAAATTAATGTAACTAAATTTGTTTTAAATTATATTCTAAACAATTAACTAACAGTTAATTCTAGTTTGTGCTCAAATATTCATCTAGTTTTGAGTACAGGCTAAAGTTAGGGCATTGCGACTTTGTCGGTTTTAGGTTTGTTCGTATTTTTTTTTTTTTGTCCTTTTTCAAGCAACATTGTAAATTGCTTTTCCTTAATGTTGACTTGCGCTCGCTTGTTGTACATTTGCCATATTTGAAATTCCCATTGTGTTGCCTGTTGATTTTTGTTGTAGCTGGAGTTGTTGTTGTTGTCGTTGTTGTTGCCTGGCTTCTGGCTGCTGCTGCTGCTGCTGCCAGTTGCTGCAGTTATTGTTGTAACGGGAAGTTGCGTCTAACACGCACGTACGGCCAATGCCATTGCCCATGACAGGCAATCCTCTGGCACTGACACGCCCCCAACGCCCTCCGGCCAAATGCTGGCAGTTCACTCAATATGCCAGTCAGCCACATGGCGAGACGCTACGCCGGATAGTGGTCGAGAGGGGGGGGGGGGGCATGGGCGTTAGGGCAGTGGGTTTTATGTGGTCGATGGAGCGTTGGGGTTGTAGATGTGGTTCTGGCATTGGAAGTTGTGTGTAGACATTTGGCGAAATGATTTTCATATTTTGTGCCTGCTAGTTATGCTCACACATACTAATGCGTTCGTTAACACACACACACACACACACACACACACAAGCGCGCGCAGACACACAATATATGAGGGGGTGTGTGTGTGTGTGTGTGTGTGTGTACATAGAGGGCAGCATTACGAGCATTACGTCTCTTCATCTATTCAAATTAATGAGGCGTGTCTCACTTATGTTTATGCTCTCATTTTGTGTACTCGACTCGGCATCTGATTTTCCATTTTGTTCCAATTGTTATTTATTATTATTATTGTTATTATTTTGCGCCACGCCCGCCGCCACCCAACAAGTGTTGTCTTTTCGACTCATGTTACCATTTTATTGTTTATGTTTACATAATGCAGCTTAAATCATTAGTTAATTGATTTCCACGCCCTCAAAGAGGAACTGCTGGGAGGGGGGATGGCAATTTCATTGAAATGCTGAAAATAGTTATTATGCTAATTTAATTTATTGTCCGATTTGAATTGTATTTCTGCACAGGCCACATAGTTTGCATAATAGTTGTGTTTGCCATAAGCTCCCCTTTGTTGGCATTGACTGAGAATCAGCCACAGTGAAAGTGACAGCATTATTTGGCATTTTGTGAACGGGATCAATGCGGATAACATATGTTTGGAGACAGTGCGAAAGAGTAGGATTGAATCAATAAATGTATACATATGTTATGGATTCCTCTATTTATATGTTTAACACAGTTTTTATATATGTCATAATTAAGTCTTGGCCAGCTTTGCTAACAACTTGTGCCCCTTTCGAAGCTTCAACTTGTTGAGAATTATAACCGAATGATAATTGATTTTGCCCAGTGCTTAAACATTGCTGTTAAGTGTTGGAAGTTTATAAAAATAGCCTGCCAATATACGTAGATAATTTCTATAAAATACCTTGCTGTTCATTTCCACAATTCCATTTGAATTCTCTCAAATTACACCTGATAAGCATCTCAATGCTATCAATAACAGCTCTGCATCTCTTTCCAGCTCGACATCTGTCAATGCTATCAATAACAGCTATCTATCTCTTTCTAACCAGCCATCTGTTATTTCATATTTAAATGCAAATAACTGCACTTTGATTCTTTTTCATTTCTTTTTTTCTCTTTCCATTTCCATTTTACGCTTAATTCGCTTATTTATTTAGTTGCGTTTTGACACTTGACTCCTGCTCTGACTTATACCATACCCATCCTTCTTCGCCGCCCGCTGACCTCCGCACTAAAAACCGTTTACGGAGCGCGCAACCGACGGCAAACACACCGAAGGTGTTAATCAACTGCCACTCCACTTAAGATCAGGCCTCGTCCTGCGGCAAAGACCTATTGGCACAGTGGTAAAAGGCTAGTCTAAAAGTCAAACAACTAATTGAATCAGGCTGTGAATTAAGTCAAGAAGAACTTGAGTTAATAATCATAAAAACTTAATTTGAAAACTGAAGACTATTTATATAATCTTTTTTTAATTATTTTCAAGCTGTTCTATTGGCTTTTTATTTATCTGTGAACTTAAGCTTTGTTTATTTTTTCAGTTTCGTAATGTTTATTGAAAATTCAGCTATTTGGTATAGTTTTTATTTTTTCAACCAACCTTTATCCTTAAAGCAATTAGATATTGCTTTAAAACTTTTTTTCTTAATTCTTATTGAATCCAAATCAAAAATAACTCTTCAAGCTTTGGAAACCATAGAAATTGTCGACATATAATTGAAGTTTTATTGTTTTATTGATATAATAGAAATATTTTTTAGCTGCTGTTAATATTTACATTTCGCAAGCACTTTTCCGTACATCTCGCAACACTGTGCAACTTATATTTTGTTTATATTTTTCTTGTGTCTCACTCTCCTGCGCTGTCCATCTACTTGCTGCCTCTCACCCGCTGCCCCGGCCAGCATGTCAGTGTGCACATTAAAAGCTGCCCGCTGTTTATTTATGGCCATCAATATTTTATGACACGCAACGCGCTGAGCACAGCAAAAAAAAAAAAAAAAATGCAAAACGGAAGATGGTCCGCTTGCCTTCCCCCATCCGCCCTTCTGGCCATGCTGTTGTAAGCAATTACTAAAGGCAAATCCAGCGAAAGGGATGGCAATAACTGTAGCATAAATAACATTTTTTATATGCCTACGCATATAAATTTTAAAAGAAATAAAAGAAAGGCTCGAGAAAACTTTAAGAGGAATCTTTACAGTGGGCGCACGCTTAGCATCACGAAAGAGTCAATTAAAATATTGCGTATCTCTTTCTGCTATTGCCTTCTCTTTCATTTTGTTAATCTACATTGTAGTGAAAGCTTCACGCGAGCGAAACGTGCGGCGCATGTGGAGCCCATTTGTTTATTTGCCAACACATTTATAATTATCTATTATTATTACATGTGTACATTAATGACAGAATTGAACGGAGAAATAAAACAACAACAAAACGCTAATTGTATATTTTGGCGCTAAATTGAACAACAGCAACAACAAAAACAACTTTAGCAAAGCTGTTAAAGAGCAAATGCAACAACAACAACTCGAGAGAGCAAAATGTTAAGTCAATTGTGGGAGAGACAGACCGCAAACTGTTAATTAACAGTGCTGTTAACTGTTAACGCTCTGCAAACACGAACGTGCAAACTGTAAACTTTTTTTTTTGCAAAAAAACAAACAAAGTTTCAAGCAAAATAAAAAAGGCAGTAAACAAACAACTAGAGAAAAAAAAAACACAGTAATAAAGCAAACAGCGAGTAAAGAGGAAACAATAAACAAGGCAACTTCTTAGCATAATTTGCGCGTAAAATGTGGCGAACATAAAAGAAACAATATAACAAATTTAGGGAAAAAAAACTGAAGTGATAAATGGGCGTGTGCAGTAGGATCCTATAAATGCTTGGGGGCATGGCGTATTTCATGTAAGAGCTGCAAGAAAATACAGATAAACAAAATTCACATATTGTAGAGAATTTGTAAACTTTTGGTATTGAATCAAATGAAAAATACAAAAAATGAATAAGTATTTGCATTTAAGAAAAACAACTTGCTGTAGTTGAAATCCAATAAATTAATGAATTTCTTTTATCTCTGGTTTGTGAAGGCTGTTGCCAAAATAAGCCCACATAATACTAGTATTGAATATAGATTTCGATAGATCTTCGACAAATGTCTTGCACATTTCCTGCTAAACACATTCGTGTGTGTGTTGGGTTCACATATGCACTGCATAAGGCACATAAGTTATATATACATTTTTTAAGTATAAAATCGCATTTAAACAAACACAATTATGTATACGTGTATACATAATATATAAAACAATAACAAAAAAAACTTCCCACACACGCCAATAATTTGTGCAAATAAAAAGCGTGCGACGAACAAAAATACACGACGTTCGAGCAGAACAACAACAACAACAAGATCCAAAATACGTTTAGTGCGAAGAGAGCGAGCAAAGCAAATGCAAAAACAAAAAAAAAAAAAAAAAAAACAGTACATTTACTTGCGCTTGCCGCTCCCTCACGCAATTTCTCTCGCTCTTTTTCGCTCGCTCTCTTACGCTAACTGCCGCTCTCCATATGTTGCTCAGCTGCCGGCGCTGTGGCGTATACGTAATTTTTTGTATTATTTATATTTGGTTGTTTTTTTTTTTTTGTTCGCGCTGCTTGAACATTTGACAGGTCTCGGTGCTTGCGTCGGGCGTGTGTGTGTGTGTGTGTGTGTGTGTGCGAGTGTGTGTGCTTTCATGATAATTTGTCTGAGCTGCTCAAGTAGCGCACAGATAAGACAAACGCGACGAATACACAGCTACAGGTACAAATACACGGCTACAGATACAGATACAAATACAGATAGAGATACAGATTCGAATACATTCAGCCATTATCAGTGCTTAGTTTCTTTTTTTGTGTATTTACTAGTTGGCATTTTGTTTATTTTACTCAACACGCACGTGCTGTGAAAATTTTCCATGCATATTAAAAGGGCAACAACAAAAATACAAAAAAAAAAAAAAAAAATGTATATATGAAAATGCTAAAAAACCAACAGCAGAAATGCAAATAATAATTGTTGTTTTTCTTTTGCTCGCATTGCTTACATTTTGCTAAACAATTGAAATCTACTCGCGGACACGCGGCGTATGACTAATCAAATTTTGCATTTGCCCCCGCTCACACACACTCACACACACACACACACGCTCGCACACACTCGGAGCCAACCAGATATGCGCATTTATTGGATGCTGTTGCTGATGTAATTAAAAGCCCGTCGACCTGTTGGCCAAACCAAAACAACAGCAACAACAACTATAAAAGCATTATCCAGACCAGCAGCAGGTAGGCAAAAAGGGCGATGGTGGAATGGTGGGAGGGGGGGGGGGGTACAGAGGCTGGGCTAGTGTGCGGTTAGGTATGAATAGAAAAGAGAGGCGTATGCCCTTAACAAGGTTACATTTAGACATGCTGGAATGCGACAATTAAAGCAGTTAAGATTGTTTGACAGATACCCTGTAAACGGGCTATTGAATGGGCTACTCGGAAAATAGCATACGATAATAACTGAATAATATAATATAATAATAATATGAAAATGGAATGCAGGAAATTAAATAAGTCTTAATTAAAATTAAAATTAAATTAAATAAGTGTCTTAATTAAGCTTTTCCTATTCAATTTAAGATTTCTTTTAGTTACATTATTAATACCAGTCTTTATTTTAAGGCTGTTTGAGAATTTCGTTTTACATAAAATGTTGTAAAATGAAAAATTAAAATGCACGCCAATTCCTATAGAGCTTCAGACTTTCGCACATCTTCAATTTCTTCCACAGCTTACCTTCTTCCAATTAGCTATAAGTAGATAAGATAAGATTTAATTACATTTACAAATAATAAATTTGAAAGAAATGCAACCTTGTCTAAGTGCCCCAGTCTAAGTATTTAGTTAGATCTCTTTTATTGCATGTATTTACCCTACCAAAAATCCATTTTAAAGGGTATCAGCACAGTTATGCAGGTGCCTTGGCACCTATGACAACCACAAAGCAGAAACATGTTGCCCAAAGGGGGCGTGATGGCGGGCAAAGGGGGAATAGTTACTTACAGCTCACAGCGTGGTCAACGGGTTGTTGTTGCTGCACGTTTGGGAGGGCACAGCAAATGGTTAGCAGAGCTTGGGTCCCGTTAATCTAGGCATTAGGGCCTAGCTGGCTAGATTTCAAAAAATAAAACAGAAGAATTTGAGTATTTGACCACGAACAACGGAACAAAGGAACACGGACAAAGATAATTAAGCGTGCAGCGCACAACGATGCGCTGGCAAAAACTAAAATTGTAAATGGCAAAAACTAGAAAATGGCTAATGAAATAATATTTAGCTGGACACATCCAAGCCATTTGATTGTGTGTGTGTGTGTGTGTGTGTGTGTGCGTAACCCCTCGTCTGCATAGTTGACTAGAATATTTTATGCGAGAGTCGTGTCTGTCCTTTTTTTTTTTTGGGAGTGCATCGTCCATTGCACTCGCATGGAATGCAATATATGAATAGTCGGATTCGGATATGTTTTAAATGGGTTTTCCATGAGGTTGTGCGTTGGGCCGGACGGCATTTATGTGTCTGGATGGGGAAATGGTATTGTGTTTAGTGTTAAATGGAGCGGAGATTTGTGCAAACGCTTTGGATTCTGTCTAGTTATGACAATGCAAATTCTATCGACAGCTTTGTCCCAAGTATCATGTAATAAATGTTTGTTATCCATGAGATATAGGTTAGATATAGATATAGGTTGGCTAAGAGAATACTACTTGGCTAAGAGAATACTGCACGCAATCGAAAACCTTGTTCTCACTTGCTTTAATTGGACTTGTTAGGCAAGTCATCCTTCGTTTCTATTTTGTTACTTTTCAACTTGAGTAAATATCATAACATTTACTGATTTGTCTTTTTAGAGAAACTATGCTTAGTAAAATCGATAACTTTTATTGTTAATCTTCTTAATCTAGTTGATTGATGTATGCAATCAGAATGCATTAAATATTTGTCACACATGTGTACGCTAAATTTCCCTTTTGAATAAAAGCTGCTTTTGTGAAAAGTGTTGCATAACATAGAAAAACGTGAATCGAAATGTTAGTGTCGAGAGTTGGTGAAGCTCTCGATAACTGTAAAAAATGTAAATTAACTATCGATACGTAACTATCGTTGTATTAGTTAATCTATCGATAAATGATTAATATTTATATTATTCAAGGAAAGTGTGTGTTAAATAGCGAAAGATGTTCAAATCAAAACTAACTGCTCGATAGCTAAATCACTAGAGCTGTTTATCTAAAAACCTCTTAATTAAATTGTTGTAAATTCGCTTTTGTGCTCTTCACATTTACCTTTTAGATCTCCCTTTTATTTATTTTTTTACTTTTGCATTTAGCCTTGATTCTGAATTCTCCATTAAACATCTGCCAGTTGTTTGTTCGCTTGTCTGTCCGCACGTTTTTGTGATTTTCACAATTTAATTGAATTTAATTGATTAAACGTTTTTATTGGACGTCAATGTTGTTGTTGCTGTTGTTGTTGTTCTTGTTGTTGTTGTTGCTGTCAGTTGCCAACTTGTTAAAAGTTTTCGTAGCTCCCATCGCGCGCCGCCGCTCGATGAAAAAGCGAAATAGTTTTTCACACTGCCTTCAAGCAAATTGTGCGATAATTTATTAGCTACGGGCCACGCCCACAACATTTTGTTACATTTGCCCAACTAACGCAGCGGCCCAGCCCCGCTCTCTGACAGTCCATGGTTCTTGTAATTATCTCGCCGAAAGCGACTCGAAGACAAATTAGCACATTTTCTATTCTGACAGAAGCGCGATTTGCGGTCAAATGGATAATTCCGGCGACCCCCTTTAGACCAGCCCCCTCAACCCGTGGCTGGTGACAAGCCAGCCAAATGGAAATTGCAAAGCAAATTATCTGCTAGCAATGTTGTTTGATAAATATCATTAAATATGCAACATTTACACATGTCACAAGTTCATAATTTATGAAACACTCAATAAGCCAACAGCATCCAAGAAGGCCATGAGGCACATACCCTCCAGCCCCTCCTGCCGCTCCACTCCTCGCCCAAGTTGAGCTATGTTCGGCCATCTGGGGAGCAAGTGTCAAAGAATTTTCGTTGCCCCAAAATAACTTGCATAGACTTGTTGTCTCTCTTTTATGCACACTATTTCTATTTCACTCGCTCGCTCTTTCTCTCTCTGTCTGGCAGTGTCAAGTGCATATTTTAGTAGTTGTTGTGCATAACTAAACAGTTTTCATTAACTTAATTGATTTGCCGGTCGTCGAAACCTTTTTGATCACAAAAAACCCATATTTTATTTACCATATAAATATATAAATTTATGTATAAATGCTGGTTATAAAAAAGGCTAATCAATGCTTAAAGTCTTGTGTCAAGCCAAAAATTATACAATATTCCGTTTTATTTAAAGCTAAGCAACGCGCCTAACATTTAGTTTGTGTTAAGTTAACATTATGTTAGGCATTTCAGTGTTTAACAGTATGTTAAATGGCTGGTAAAGCCTCTACATTTTATTAGCATCGAGCTACTCCTTTAACATAATGTTAAGTGCTGTCTAAGTTTTATGGAGATTCAATAAATATTTGTATAGTTGTACTTAATAAAAGCTGTTTATTAACAGCTTTGGTCATCGCTTCTCAATTCAAAGTTCAAAACGACATTCATGATAAAGCCATAAAAATGTGGCCACAAAATGGCTGCCCCTCCCACTCACAAGCATTCATACGTCATCAATACAGTCCAAAAGCAGGCTACAAACAATTGTTAAAGAACCAAAAAAAAACATCGCAAAAAATGGAAAATTGAATGGGCAGCGGCAGCGGGAGTGGGAAGAACAAAATGCAAACGCCGGCCGGGCAAGAGCTAGTGAGAGGGTGTGGAACATATAGAGAAAGAGAGCACGCACACACACCCACACACATAGACACGGACACACGCATAAGGACAGACAAAAGCGCACATGTTGCCAAAGGCTGCCATTGAGATGGAGTTATACAAAAACAGTTAACTGCGTGGAGAGAGCATGTGTGAGTGTGTTAGTTTGAGAGAGCAAGACAGACAAGCACACACAAGCAGCTTCACAAGAGACGCGAACGTCGACGCCGACGCCGACGTCGACGATTACGACGCACGAATAAGTTGTCAAAAACAGCGGCGACGGCAGCAGCGACAGCGGCAAACCCAAAGCGCCAAAAAATGTTGCCAAACTATCAAAGTGAACTTTTCGTTTGTGCAAAGCGAACGGAGTGAGGAGGAGGAGGTTTTTTTTATAATATAGATTACACACACACACAAGCAACACATATGCAATGAAGGAGGAAAAGCAACTAGGTAAAAATAAATAAAAATAAAATAAAATAGAGTAAATGCACAGACAATGTGTGTTTGTCAGAAAGATAGAAACAGAGAAAGAGAGAGGGCAGTAGAGCAGCGACTAGATAAAAGAATATAAAACTCTGACTAAACTTTTGGATACATTTATTTCAAATGTAGCCAAGGCAACAAAAACACAACAAAAACACAACAAAAACATTCCTGAATAAAGTTCACTGAGCCAGCTTGCAAAGTTTAGCAAGCACTGCACATGAAACCGTTTTTGTATACTCTCTAGCAATTAGTTGGCAATTTAAAGTTGACAAACCACAGTGGCTGTTAAACTGTGGCTTGCACAACAATTTTAAGAGAGCGCGGCTCATCAGAAGATCACAGAATTAGCGGACTCTTGGAAAGAGAGAGAGAGCATTCTATATTTTTGTTTACTTGCAGCACTTATTTTACTTTGACAAATTTGTAATTTTAATTATATTTTCAAATTGAAGAAATATGTTAACATATTATTACTAGTGTTTAGAGATATTTAAACTGTTAAACAACATGTTTATGTTGCTAGTCTCAGCAAAATGTTGCTAAGGCTGGTAGCCAAAGCCAACAAGAGAAGTTATCATTTTTTTGTATGACCATTTAAATAGTTTTAGCTTAATTTAACTTAAATTCAAGCAGTTGCTTAGATACATTTTCTATTTATGTGCTTAGCACACTTGCTACTTTTGAATTTTTCTTTTTTCATGGATTTTTCCCATGGCTCATTTCCAAAGCCAACAAATTGCTTACAAAATTTGTATGCAGATGAAAAGTTTTTCACTTGATAAGCTGCTTAGGGCTGCGGCTAGGACACGCCCAAACTGCTCAAAAACGCAGCAACAAATATTTATGTATATTTAAAAAAATTCAGCTGCAAAACAATTTTATATCCTGCTTCTATTTTTTTTTTTGTTTTGCCTAAATTACTTCAAAGTCGTTTTTGGTCTTAAAAATGATTATTTTATGAATTTGCACTTCATCAGACGCCGACGGCGGCGGCAGCAGGCCACAGGATCTGTTGCAGGACCTTGCACAAAATGACGTTGGTTAACCGCAGGCCGCTGCCGGCAGCCAGTTGTGGCTTGAATTAGTGGGCGTGGCGGTTGGGTTTGAGCCCAGCAAACACGTGGCCCTTAAAGTTGCCAAGCGTAGAGCCTCGTCTACATTTAGTCGGGCCAATTTAAGGCCAGTTGCTGCTGGGCAAGCTTTTAGCCGTGTGTTTGTTTTTTTTTTTTGATTTTAGGCCAGTTCTCGAAGGACATGCCGCGGCCGCAATTTAGCTAAAAGAGGCCACAGGACCACAAAGAAAATATATGTATATAAAGAAAGAAACAACTATTGCGAGGCATTGCAGCAAATTTTTCATGCAATTTTATTAATGGAATTTTTATGTTGCAGCTTATGCATTTTCTTTTGCTGCAGCTGCTGCTACTTGCTCTATTTTGTTCTGTATTTTCTTTAAAAAATTTTTCCAAATTTGTAGCAAGGAAATGAGCTGAAAAGGGGAAAATCGAAAGAAAAGCAGCGAAAGCGCAGAAGCTGTGCGTGGCTAGTGCATTTGCTTGCAGCGTATTATTGAGTTGGGGACTTTGTGGACGACTAACCCACATCAATTTAAGTTAAATCCCAAAAACTATTATCATTTTAATCAAATCAAGCCGCAAGGCAACAACTAAAACGACAACAAGATTAGAGAACAGCAGAAAGCAGAAGGCAATACACGCAGGAATAGCAAAAAGCAGGAAGTGGCAATAAAAAACCAACTGTAGCTGGAAAACTGACGCGACTAGGAAAAACCCCTGTATGCAATGTTCACAATAAAAAAGCCATACAAAAAGTAGATTATGCAGCGATATTGAAGAACTAAGCGTATTACACTCCTATAAGATATTGAGCCACGAGTAAAACACGCTTGCTTTTTCAGTATCTATCAATATCAATAATATCTTAAATATAACTATGTAAGTAAACAGGTGTCGAAAAAAGTATTCTAAACATCTGACGAACAGTCGATAAGCGTCTGAAGATCTTTAGCTTATTTAAATGCAACTTTCGGCAGTTTACAACACTGTTTTGCTCTCGGCAATTGTCGACTGTTTGCTCTAAAATCTGATGTAAACTTGACTTTTCCCCGTTGCTTATCAGCAAAATGTCGACATCGTTTACATGCATATATATGTACAGGGTATACAGAAACGAAATGGAAAATTATTGTAGGGCAAAAGGAAATGAGAAAGCGGAACGCGTTAAAGCCAGGGGAAGAGCAGAACAAACATAAAGTGACCAAGCCAGCGAACGGCAAGCGCGGGGTTCCTGGACAGCAAAAGCACTGACAGGACGACGTTAACTAGGCGAAACGGGAGCTGAATGTGGGCAGAGCGGAGGAGGGTGTGGAGCAGGTGAGAAACGAGGAGGCGGAGGCGACGGCTCGTTAAAAGCAAACGTCAGGTGAAAAGCGGGCTGGGAAATGTGTAGCAAAAAGAGTGGCAAGAAAAACGCAGTGCAGTTTTCATTTTTTTTTTTTTTTTATGATATTTTTCTTTGGCTTAAACATTTGTCGGGGTGTTGCATACTTTATGGCGGCGTTGCTGTTAATGAAGCAGGAAATATGCGTCAGCATCAATATGTAGCACAGGCGGGCATAAAAGATGAAGCACGAAGACGAGAAAGAGGCAGAGAAGCAGGAGAGAAAATGAGGATATGACAGGATGTTGAAGCCAAGTCGAACAGGTGCAACGGCGGCGCCGGCAGTTGCGTTAGATAAGCGCCGTATGCAGATAATAGATAAGTGCCAGGTAAAGCAACTTGACATACAACCTGAGCGAGCGGCAGCATCAGCTTTAACAGATCCCGTCAAGTGTGTGTGCATATGAAATTGATTGCAACTGCAACTGATTGCCAGTCGAGGCGCATTTGCTGCGATTACAGCCAACGGCTAAAGCGAAAATAATCCAGCATCAAATTAACTTTAAACACTTTCCAAACCAAGCCGCAACCATTTAACTATGTTTGTAGTTGGCTTAAGGAGCGCTAGTTTATGCCAGAAGCATACAGATTGTATTCCAATTGGAATTTAAACACATACTCACGTATGTTTCCTGTTAAGTTCTATACTTGGAGTACGTTTAATTTTTAAGTTGTTTATGAAATGCTTAAAACTCCAACATAAATTTAAAAATTAAAACATAAATGTAAAAAACATATGCATTCCTCTAACTCGTGATTGAATGAATCCCTTTGACAAGCTAAGCTTCAAATTTATATTGGATTAGCAATTTTTACTTCATCTAGTGTTGCAATGTAAAATTGAAATTGAATTATGAAAAGTAACCCTTATCCCTTTTTGCCACTTAACTGTGCAAAATTGCCACATTTGCAACGCACTCGAAAACGTGCAACAAATTGTTGTGTAAATTGCATTTGTTCTACAATTAAATACATGACAAACTTTTCATGTAAACAAACCCACACACACACACGTACAAATTTGTTGGTAAAAGTCAGCACAAAGCCAACCAAAGGTATGTTAATTAATTAAAATATAAAATAAAAATCGAGACTGAATGTTCAAGGATCGTCCGTTCTGTTTGCTTTCACTTCAAATTAAATAAATATAAATATATGTTTATGGTGTGCGTATTGCTCTTTGCCTTTTTAGCATACATAAAGGAAAAAATAATAAGCGAAACATTAATTAATATTAATGGATTGTATTAAAGTTGAAAAACTGTAACATATTTCGCATAACAGCATGTTAACAGCAAAAGAATAACAGAAAATGTTAATGCAAAGTTGAGAAACGTCAATTGGATGTATTTTATGTAAAGAAGAAATACTTTTAATTTATTGTTTTAATTTTGTTGTTTAATATATTGAATGCTTTTCAAGTTCGCTTAAACCTTTGGAAAATAATTTAAGTTGAAAACAACTGCAATTATTGAAGGCAGGCCCCATCTGTGATTCCAGATTGATTTTACACACACGACTCAATGCTAAACTACTCAAAATAATTAAATAAATTTCAAGCACAGAGAGAGAGTCAATGAATAAGGGAAAGGGAGAGGGAGGAGCGTCAACTATATGGTCGCACGTTTAAGGAAATAAATTAACTAGACACAAAACATAGAGACTCGACTCAACTTAGGTCGCAATTGGAGTCGAGTCGCTGGCGCATTTTGCTGAAAGAAAGTTTAATGAGTGCCATAAAATTTGTTGACTCTCTGCACACCGCGACAGTCGGAAAGACAGGCAAACAGACAGACAGAGAGACAGATAGACAGAGAAAGAGAGAGGGAGAGACAGACAGGAGGACAGGGAAAGGAACTTGGTTTAGAACTGTGGCTATCGTCGTTAGTCTATGGCGCCCATTTGATAATAAATCCTGTACCCATGTATACAGACACAAACACACAGACACACAGACAGACTCACAGAGAGACAGACAGAGGGACGGAAGGACAGTCAGAGTAAAACCAGCAAGTGGCAGCTTGGGCAAATCCACCCACACATGCTTACACTTTTGTTTATGCACTGGCCCCACAAGCATTGCTGCTAGAGATGAGCGCGTGTCGTGTCACGAAGGCGCTCGTGCTTTGAGAATCTACGTATTCATAATAGATATACAATTTTCACTTTCTCTCTGAGAATTGAGCTTTCGATCATTTTTAATTTTATTTTAGATAATTTCTTAAACTTTTATAAAATTGTTTATCTGAAATGATGGAAGTTATCTTATGCTCTCATCGATAGCAGGAAAGAAAAAATCCTTTTTATTTTATCTTAATCGTTTTCTTTGAAATTATCGAAAGATAATAAAGTTATAGGTAATTAACGAACACACATTTTTATATTTTAAACTCTTTGTGAGATAAATTGTAAAATATCTTAATAAACTTTAGACACTGAACGGGAAAATGAGTTCGTATCTCAAGTGCTATTGTAAGTCGCAGGCCACAATGTCCAATATTCGATTTTACACAATTTTCAATTTATTTTTATATAGCTAAATATGATTATTTTTATTTAAACTAACGATTTTAGATTATAAATTTAACCCCATGATTTGTATGCATTTATTGATTGGGATTTTTTATTTGTTTTTGTTATTATACAATTTTCTTAAATATTCATTCTAAATATTGCGAATATGAAGTTTTTTTCTATGTTTTGCGTTTGCATAAAAAAAAAAAACAAAATTTTAAAATATATTATATGCAGTTTTTGAAATATTATAATTTTGAAATTTTTGTGATATTTATTTGTACAATTTTTTAAGAATTTTTTTTTAGATTATTTCTAGCTTGAATTCGTGTAATTTTTAATTACTATTTTGCACAGTTACCTTGCTCTCTAGCTAGGTATCTGAACTCTCACTCTTGCACGCTCTGAATCGCTGTCTCTCTCGCACTCTCTCTCTCTCGCACTTTCTCTCTCTCTCTGTCTTGTGGTCTGTGAAGCTCCTTCGTCCAGCACTTGGCGGCTTAGCGCGTCTGGCTGACTTTCAGTAGCGCTGCCTGCTGCTGCTCGTGTGCCTTGGCATAGTTGGCATTGGGGAGTTAAGTAGACTTTTGTGTTATAAATTAGGCGTGCCGATGTGCATGAAGTCGTTCTCATCGTCATCGTCGTCGCCTGCCTTTTGCTTTTCCTTCACGCACACACACTTGCACACACTCGCACACATCCTTTTCTATACTGGCAGAGCCTGAGATTGTCTTGGTCGCTTTTCAGTTGCCCTAGTGCTTACGGCTCGGTAGTTAGTCTAAATATGCATATGAATATGAAATTAGTCGCATGTGTTGTCCGTGTCCTTGTGTCCGCTTGTGTGTCCTGTGACTACTCCCAGAATTGAATTGAATTGAATTTTGTATGCCGAGGCAGCTTGTGTCGGCCCCTTTTGGTAAAAAGGATTCTCATGCGCAATTTAATGTTTGTACAAGTTGTTAAATGATTCATGATGAGCCACAGGAAAATGCCCTGAAAAACTCGCCTATTCCTTTATTCGGCATGCAAATCAAACCTTGAATTTTACAGCAATTCGCTTTCAAAATCTCCTTCAACACAATCTGGCCGGAATTAACAACATTTCGACCTTATGCTTCATTTACTTTTCTTTAAGTTGCATCTTTGAAGGCTTTGATTTAATTTAGATGAGAAACTAAGTAAATCGACCGATAGACAGTTATTAAAGTATAAAACAAGCAAACCTTTCGGCTCAAAATCTTAACCAAAAGCTGATTTAAATGTTAATAGAATGGCAAACACTGAGAAAAACAAAAGAAGAAAAATAAGTTTGCACAACATGGCGAATTTTCTTAAACTTTTTGCATACATGTCTGCCGAGTCGTGGGTAAAGTGTTGCAAGCAGGCATGCGGAGGGTCGAGTGTGCAAGGGGGTGGGGGAAGGGGGCGATAGTATTGGTAACGAGAGGCGCAGCATATTTGCATAAAATTCATAACATGTGCCCCAGTCCGGGCCTCGAAGCGGAGGAGCCTCTGTGGCCTGTGCCGGCCGGCTTCTACTGCGAACATCAGGCTAAGGATCGGGCAGGGGGGTGGCGAGGTGGGGCGAGAAGCAGCTCCCTAAAGTAGGCAACGAACGAGCGAACGGTAAACAGCTGCGCCACGTCGTCATCATATTTGCTGTCCCCTCCACCAACTCTGTTCGTGCCACACCATTTTCCTGCAAAAAAAATAAATAAAATAAAATGAAACCCAAAAGTAAATAAATAGGCATTGTCGAGAGTGGGGAGGGGAGGGGCGGGTTCGTTTTGGGTAGAAAACATAAAAATTGAAAATGTTTAAGGCCCCAAGCGTTTGCCAAGGCGTTTTTTTTTTTTGTCCAATATCTTTTTCCTTCTGTTCTTAACTGCGAGTATGTGCTGAAGCATCAGCAAACTTTTGTTATCAATAAGAAACATGATTAATTTACAAAGTGAGCAAAGAAGTTTACATTCAAGACCACAAATTCGAACTTGATTGCATTTTGAATATATCAGTTATACTTTGCTGAAAGTTTAATTGATAAAGATTTACAATTTACTATCTCTATTCTTTTATAAAGCGGCCTTCTATGCGATTCTCAAAAAATCATGTATGCCTAAAAGAATGTTGAGCTTTACCTTTCCTTTGGACTTGCACTTGGTTTTGCCTGTATGCCTCTCTCTCGCTTTGTCTCTAATTATGATTCTTTTGTATGTCACGAATTGTTTAACTTTTAAACATTTCACTAAACTTTAATCAACACGTTTTCTCACTTAATATTATAATTAATGTTTGATCGGCTTAAATTGCAAGCAGCTGCTTTTATTCACTAGCACAAATCAAAAAGTTTTCATTTCCATGTCAGCTGTGAAAATTTCCACCCTCCTAACAGTATGCCGGCCGACTCCTTGGCGTATGCAATACAATTTTATTTATGACAAAAAATGTACTTTTTATTTATGTGGAATGAAAAACGTGTCAGTTAAATTAATTTTCTGGTCACAGGACATCAGACGCACAATGTTGACCCTTTTACAGCTGTGCAAGGCGAGAACGGGGTGCAATGGGAGCGGGCGCTGAGGGTGCTGCCACAAATCTGCTGTGTTTTTGGGATGTTTTTATGCTTTTGCTGCTGCTGCTGCTGCTGCTGTTAAAATTTATTTGTCTTATAAATTTTGTTAGCATCTCAACTGAAGAGCCAAAAGCCGAGGACCAGCATTTAATTATTTTATTTCTCTGGCTAGATGGACAATCCGCACAGTGCTCGCAAATAGTTTATGCACACAAGCAAAATGAATGAAGACAAGTCGGCAACAGACAAACAGACGGGCAAAAAGCTTGACAAAGTTTTTGTTGTTCCTTTTTTTCTATTTTTCGGTGGACGGCTGTTGCCTAATTTATATATTGTTGCTGCCTGTTGTGGGTGACGCGCTCTCTTTCCCTCTCTTTAACTGTGTGCTGTGTGCGTGTGCTACAATAATTTGTCTTTGGTCTACTGTTTGATTTTTCGTTTGCTATTTTATTGAATGGGAAATTAATGTGTTTTCTGACTAAAAATGTATTGAAATATTTTCTAGTATATAATAAAAAAGAAATCCTCAATCTAAATCTCCCTACAAACTTGCCACTTAGAAGTGCAATTACCCAAAATGTATTCGAGCTCAATTTTAATGGTTCCGTTAACACTCACTCAATTCACTCTCTTAGTTGCACTAAGATGCCATCTGCCGGCGCTTAAGCCATTGCCTAAAAGCGTGGCCTCTCCTCTCTTTCTCTCTCTTCCGCTGTTCTGCTCAGTGTTGTTGTTTGTTGTTGTTTGGAAAGTGGCTCAGCGTATAATCCCTGCATGTGTGCAGCTGTGTGCATACATATGCGAGTGTGTAAGTGACCGTGGATGTCGTCTCTTCTTTAACAAGATGTCCGTGTAACGGTGCCCGTCTGGCTGTGCTTGTCTTTGCCGTTATGTATGTTAATGCGAGGTATATTCTTCTAATTGCTTAAGGTGTATTATTATTTTAAAAAGTTTCTGTTAGTTTTTAAGTATTCTGCAGTACTCACATAATATTAATTTGCAATTGTTTTTGTCTGTTTGTTTTTTTACAGGTACTGCAACTTCAAATTTGTTACACAAACTACACACACACAAAGCAATAAAAAGACTTACATGTAATCAAAATAACAAGAACAAATGTAACCAAAATCGGCATTTATACTGAAAAGGCTGTTAAAAACAAAAAAACAAAAAAACAAAAAAAAAAAAACAAATCGTTCATAAATTTTTTTACTTAAACGCAACGAACTAACAAAATAGACACGCCAAGTGCTTCCAAAACTGTATAAAAGGCCGGTGCCTGCAACAGAAAGAGAGAAAGAGAGAGAGAGAGAGAGAAAGAGAGCGAAGATAGAGACACATACACACACGCACACACACTGAGAGCAACAGCAGCAGCTTTGACAGCGAGCCGCAAATGATAGCGAAAATGTTGCGGCCACACACAAGGGCAGCAACAACAGCAACAACAACAACAGCAACAACAGCAACAACAACAACAAGAAAGGCAAACACAGCACAGAAAGAAATTCAAGAGAGCAACAACAAACAATACAAATCGCCGCGACGCCGCTTCTGCCATCACAAGGGCAAAATCACAACGATAACATAGGCGCGTCAAAGCAACAGAAAGAGAGTGAGAGAGAGAGCATTGGGAGAGCGAAAGAACGAGCGCGACAAACTTTTACAAACACTTTCTGTTTAACCCTATACGCACACACACACACACACACACACACACCAGTTCACATACATAAACGTTTTTTTTTCTCGGTTTTTGTTGTCTCTGTGTGTGTGTTCATGTTTTTGCTTGTTTGCGTGTTGTGTTCGCGGCGCCGGCGAATTTAATTAACAAAAAAAAAAAAAGAATTTGTATGAAGCGCGCGTTATGGCACAACAGCAACAACAACAACACCAGCAGCAGCAACACCATCAACAGCAACAACAGCAGCTGCAGCAGCAACAACAACTACTGCAGTACAATAACAATTCGTACAACCTGAATTATAAGTAAGTTTTGAGAGTCATTGCGTTGCGCTGTGTGTTCAAGCCTGAAACCCCCCTCCCCCCTCCCCCCCCCACACACTCACCCCCTTCCTCCGCACCACACACTCATTGCGCATTTGTTTGTTACTATGTGTGTGTGTGTGTATGTTTTAGCATGCGCCCAAAAATGTTTTATTTTATTAACAAAAGCACATGCAAAATTCTTGCCAAAGCAAAAGCAAATATTTAAATTAAACAACTGTCGCGTTTACACCACACACACACACACACACACACACACACACACACACACACACACACATGCACGCACGCGCACTCACACGCACACAATCCATGTTTTCCCTCTCCTCCAATTTGATTCGCAATCAGATATTTTGTTTACATGCTCATCAAACCGTGCTGGTGTGCATGTCAAACTGTTTACGCCTAACAGAGCTGAAAGCCTTTAAATACCTGCACGTGCAATATTGCCATGGGCAGTTTACAGAGCACGAGAACTTTATTGAATCCAATTAGTTTTAGTTCTTAAATGCTGCCAGTTTAAAAATATGTAAAAGCGACCTCCTTGTTAAAAATATATTTATGGCTATTTAAAATGTCTACAAATATATTTTGAATTATATTTCATCCTTTTCCAAATATGAAACAATTTTTAATAATTTCAACAGTGTTAATTAAATCAATTAAATGAAAGTAGATTGATGAAACTAAAATGTTTACCGCTAGTAATTATTATCAGTGTTGTAAATGTTGTTATAGTGGATATTTTTCATCCTTAGACACTTCTAACATTTCTATAAATTTAAATAAGTCAATTTAATTATACTACATTCAGAAAAATTTCTATTGGAAAAAAAGTGAATTTACGTTGCGAATTAATAGTTGGGGTGATAAACCACTTAAAGAAAACATTGCCTAATTAATAAAAATATGAAAAAAACTAACAATACTCGCTGCAAGCACAATGCATGCCCAACTGTTTACATAGCACCCGCAGCGCAGCGTAGCGCATGTCAAACTGCTGTCAACTGCTGCATTACACGCCAAGCCATGTTTGTTGTTGTTCTTCCCGTTGTTGTTGTTGTCAATGTTGTCGATGTTGTCGATGTTGTCGATGTTGTTGTTCATGTTGTTGCCTGTCATGTTTGTTTGTTATTTATAATTGTGTAACCAATTCATATTGTTGTTACGTTAAGAAAGTCGTAAAGTCCTTAACTTTAATATCTATTTTTTCACTCCTCTTGCACTTTGTTGCAACCTTGCAGCATGGAGGATCCCGAACGGCGCAAAAGACGCGAGCGCGAAAAATATGAACGCCAACAGGGCATTCAGAGCGACGATCGAGAGACTAGTCTATTTGGGGAGCCGCGTCGCCTCAATCCCAACGAGGGTGACCCGGAAATTACCGCCGCACTGGGTGACTTCGTTGATGCCCGGGACTATATGAATGCTTCCACGGTGGGCATCTATAGGCAGGCGCCGGGTGCGTCAAATGCGCGACTGCAGGCGCTGCCGAAGGGTTTTGGCAGCGCCACCACCTCCTTCTCCTCATCATCATCAGCATCTGCTTCCTCATCCGCCTCGGTGCCTGGCCAGCTGCCCACATCACAGCAACAGCAGCAGCAGCAACAGCAGCAGCAGCAGCAACACTATCAACAGCAGCAGCGGGCGCCTACCTATCTGAAGCAGGCGGATAATAAGCCGCCCTATAATGGGCGTGGCGGCTATCCTGGTCAGCCCATGAAGAACGACATACCGTCGAGTAGCGGCATGGCGCCGCCACGTGGCCCGCCCAGATCCTCATCGTCGTCCTCCTCCAGCAATAACAACTCGTCCAGCGTCTCAAACAATGCCACAGCGGCACCGACGTCAGCGTCAACGTCATCGCCCCTCGGCCCGCCCATGTCCACGCAAATGCCAAATGGCCGCGAAAAGTCCTTCCTGGGGCCACCGGCGCCGGCGCTGCCCAATGGCGGACGTTTTGTACCGCCATCGGCCAGCGGCAAGCGACCCAGCAGCACCGCAGGACTCCAGCCACCGCCACCAGAGGTAAGTCCAATAAGAGCTGAGAAAGTTGAATTTAACATCAAAAAATAGCTATCGATAAATATAATAACTAGTTATTGTTAGTAAGAAAAATACTTAGGCAAAAGAATTATTAAATCTTTTTAATATATTTGTACTTAGAAGTTGGTTTAATTGAGATGAAAGGAAGAACTTGCTATTAATATAAAAAAAAAAATCACCAAAAAAATGTTCTTCAATTTAAAAAAAATACATTTAACAATATTCTTTAGTAAGCAAAATCAAAGAAAAACCTTTAAAAGCGACAGAAAAAGTTTTATGAAAAGACAACTTTTTTGCGTATGGTATTACATATATTTATTTAGGTGTATTTCTTAGTCGTTTTATATTTAAATTCTTTATATTTTTCATTGGTATAATTAACAATTTGAGCGGAATTGCCTAATGTCTAACATTCCCTTGTTATTCTCCATCTCTCTCAGAATCATATTAACAAAATAATCACCGAAATGACCAACAATTATCGCGTGACGCCGCTGACATCGATTGCGGCAACGCCGCATGCGCCAATGCGCGAGAACTACAACCTGAACGGGCCCAATAAGTTTAAATATGCATTTGATGCGGTGGATCCCATCGGTCCCCTCAATTCCCCGCCGGCGGCAGGCGCCTCCTCGCTGATGACGCCGCTGTTGGCGCCCATAGCGCCCATTACATCGCCCATTGCCCCGCTGTTGACGACGCCCCCGCAGGCCAGCCAGCTGCCGCTGCCACTGCCACCCATGGCGGGTGCCACAACGGTGCCCCCCTCCATGGCCATGGGCGCCGTTGCGCCCATGCAGCAGCTGACGCCGACGCCGCCAAAGGCGTCGCCCACGCCGCCAGTGATAAAGCCTCTCAAAACGGAAAAGAATCATTCGCTGGAAAAGCAGGACTCGTGGTAAGTAAAACGGGTCTAACTAGAGGATCCCCAAAGCGATTATCAAAATTTGATAAGTAGAGAATGCTCAAAATTAATGGAAAATTCGGAAAATAATTGGGAAAACGAATTATATTGAATTCAATGGCAAAGATATTTATATAAAAAATCTATAAATGATTGATACGAAAAACTGAATTGCAAGCTTACAAAGCAAGGACACATGTCCTTCTGCTAGGTGTTACATAATAATGTCCTGTGTATTACATTGTAATTAGCCAGAACCCTTACATATTTAAACAACTGTCCTTCGACTTTGCTTTTACGTGCATTCCCTAAACTGAGGCTAGAACTCAAGTTTCCACTCTACTTCCGAGTATTTTTGAGTACGCAAATAATTTAAAACCTGCTGGCAACTGAAAAATCTGAATGACAAATTTACAAAAAACCACTGTAGATTGTATAGACAAACATTTAATCAATCAAATAGTTTCTTGAATTTAATCAATATTTATTTATAATTAACATTATTTCAGCCTTGAGAATGATCTAGAGCTATCCGAATCCGATGATGAACGCAAAAAGGATAGGTGAGCAACAGTTTGACAAGCACTACAGGGTATACACAATATAACGCTTCCACTCTCTCTCTCTCTCTCTCTCTCTCTCTTTCTCTTGCTCTGCCTCCCCCCAGCCGATCCGCTGGCAACAGCAGCAACAGTTCCGAATCGGATTCCAGCGAATCGGGCAGCGAGGCCAGCAGCAAAGGTGATCCACAGCAGCAGCAACAACAACAGCAGCAACATTTGTTGCACCAGCAGCAACAACATCAACAGCAACAGTTGCTGCTGCAGCAGCAACAGCAACAGCGTCTGGCAGCCACCGCCAATGGCAGCAAAAAGAAATACAGCCAAACGATAATTGCAAGCGGAGCGAATACAATCAGCGGCCTGCTCACCTCCAGCGGCCTGGGCGGAACTGGTGCCGGGCCTGGTGGTGCAGTCAATTCGACTGGCAGCGCGGCCGGTGGCGTTGGCAGCGGCAGCGGCAGCACCGGCGGTGGCTCCAGCAGCTCCGGCATGGGCACCATGAGCAGCTCCAACTCGTCGAACAAGACGCCCTCGCCAACGGACAGCAATCGCTGGCATCTGAGCCGCTTCTTTCCCAAGCCAGCGAATCAGACAGCCGCCGAGAGCGTCTCCCCGGGCGTGGCCAATGCCATGGGCAATGTGAGCATGAAGGTGCCCGGCATATTGCCGGGCGGTGCACAGATTATACCCGAGTCCATTGACGTGACCACGGCCATTGTCAAGAATGAGAAGCTGCACGACGACTCGCGGCACATGGACGATGACGAGGATGAGCAGGCAGACCAACAGCACCAGCAGCAGCAGCAGCGCTACGGTGTCGGCCTGAGCGTGACCGTCAAAAAGGAGCAGCTGGAGCAACAGCAACAGCAGCAGCAGCAGCAACAGTTGCTGTTGCAACAGCAGCAGCTGACGGCGGAGCAGCTAGCGCTGGCCGGCGCTTTGCCAAAAAACCAAATCAAACGCGAGTCGCGTCTGTCCGATTCCGGCAGCGGCAGCAGCGGCAGCGGCAGCAGCAGCTCCGACAGCGCCGGCGGCAGCAGCGAGGTGTTGCCGATGCCGGGACCAGGTGAAACTCTGCAAATACCTGGCGTGCCGGCGGCCATTACCACAGTGATGCGCGTACCGCCAGCAACACAGCACAAGGCGCAGCCCAACAGCGTCACGTTGACGCCAATCGGGCCGCTGCCGGCCTCACCAAAGCCGCGCCAAAAGAAGCCACGCAAGAAGAAAATGTCGGCAGCAACGGCGCCGCCGCTGGACTCCAGCGATGAGGACGAGCCAGCGAATAGCAATAAGAAGCATGCGCTCGAGCTGGCAGCAACAGCAGCAGCTGCTGCCGCCAACGCAGCAGCAGCATCGGTGATGCCTGTGGCAGCAGCAGCAGCAGCAGCCGCGGCGCCAGCTATTAAGAAGGGGCGCGGCAGGCCACGCAAACAGGCGCAGCAGCAGCAACAGCAACTGCAGCTGCAGCAGCAGCAGCAGCAGAGCGGCAACTTGAGCAGCGCCTCGGCGAGCAGCTCCCAGGCCAAGGGACCAACGCTGACGGCGGCAAAGAAACCGCTGGCCAAAGGCACCGCCAGCAGCAGCAGCAGCAGCGGCACGGCAGCAACAGTTGCTGCTGGCAGCCGCAAGCGTGAGCACAGCAGCAACAGCAGCTCCAATGGCAACACGCCCACCAAAAAGCCCAATGCAGCAATGGCAGCAGCAGCAGCTGCCGCTGCAGCAGCAGCAGCAGCAGCCATAGCTGTGCGCGCGGCCAGCAGCAGCGACGAGGATAGCAGCAGCAGCAGCTGCAGCAGCACCAAGTCGAGCAACAGCAACAGCAGCAGCAGCGGCAGCGACACCGACATACCCACAGCAGCGCCAGCTGTGACAACAGCAGCAGCAGTGGCTGCGGCAGCAGCACAAAATCCCGCCAAAAAGCGTATTGTGAAAATTAACAAAGTGGGCGTGGCCAGCAGCAAGGCAAAGCGTCGCTTCAGCCTAGGCAACAGCAGCAACAGCAGCAGCAGCGAAACCGAAGAGCAACAGCAACAGTTTTTGCAGCAGCAGCAACAACAGCAGCAGCAAAAGCAACAATTGCAGCAGCAGCAGCAGCAGCAGCCACAACAGCAACAACTGCAGCAACATCATCAGCTGCAGCAGCAGCAGCAGCAGCAATTGCTGCAGGGACACTTTGCGCCCGAGCTGCCACTGCAAACGCTCAAGCAGTCCGCGCAGCAACGTCTCAGCAGCAGCGATTGCAGCAGCAGCGCGAGCAGCGACAGCAGCAGCAACAGCAGCGCCAGCAGCAGCAGCGATGAGGACGATGCCCATCGCAGTGGCAAGCGCAAGAGTGATAAAAAGAAGATATGCACGCTGACGCGTATCTTCAATCCCAAAGAGGGCGGCGCCAAGAAGCAGGGTCAGGTCGTTATCATTGATCAGTCCGAGGAGCAGCTGCAGCAGCAACAACAGCAACAACAGCAACAGCAGCAACAGCAGCAACAGCAGCAGCAGCAACAACAACAGCAGCAGCAGCAGCAAGCCAAAGAGCTTAAGCCGCGGGCCACGCCCACACAGCTGCTGGGCGCCACATTGGCATCACCGGCACGCACCACCACACCACATCTGACTTCGCTCATGTGCAAAATCGATCTGAGCAAGCTGGCGCGTGTGCCGCCCGAATGGTATCAGAATAGCTACAGACTATATGCAGCCGATGGCAGCCAACAACAACAGCACCACCAGCAACAGCAGCAGCAGCATCACCAGCACCACCACTCGCATTCGCATACGCACTCGCACCACCCGCCGCACCACCACCAGCCGGAGAGACTGAAGACGCAGCAGAACGGCCATCTGAGCAGCCGTTCCGCGGAGGGCGCCCGCACGCCCAAGGAACTGCAACAGATCTATGCGCCCAATGGCTATGTGGGTGGTGCGCTGGGTGGTGCAGCTGGGGCAGCGGCTGGCAACAAGCTGCTTGGCGGCGTCAAGCATGAGCACGGCGTTAAGCCCGAGCCGGAGCTGGATGCCGGCTATGAGGCCAAGTATAAGCCGAACAGCGTCAAGCAGGAGTTCATGCTCAAGCAGGAGTTGCCCGCGCGTCGACGCAAACGCAGCTCCAGCTCCAGCTCGAGCCCGTACAAGGAGAAGAAGCGAAAAAAGGAAAAGGCCGAACAGCTTAGCAAGGAGCTGCTGCCGGTGCCGGTGCTGCTGCCCGCCAACAATCACGAGCGATTATCGCGCGACAAACTCGAGCTGCTGCTGCAGCAGCAGGAGAACTCCGCCAATGCCAGCCCCAACAAGCTGCAGCAGCAAAACGCGCGACAATTGCCCCTGTCCCAATCACAGCTGCAACACCAACACCAACACCAACACCAACTCCAGCAGCAACAGTCACAGTCAACAGCAACGGGCCATGCAATTGCCTCAACCACATCAGCAACAGTTGCCACGGCATCCACCCAACTGCCCACCACCTGCAGCGAAGCGGTGCAAACGACGCCGCCACCGGCGGCCCCGCCACCAGCGCCTCGTCTCATCTATCGCTCCCACTTCGACAACGAGGAGGAGCATGCCAGCGACGACCACAGGTGAGTAACAGCGCCAACTATTTCTCTACCCGATTCCATTGATTAACTGAATTGAAGAAGGTCATTTGTAACAATGTACTCTCGAGTAGAGCGCAATAATTAAGAGCTAATTATGATAATATTTAAAAATGTTCATCATTGAAAAGGATACAAATGACAATACTACTAATTAGCACGTTCCATTCCACTTGCATTCGTAATGAAAGCTGATTGCATAAAATGAAGATTAATAAAAAAAATACCTGCTTGTTGCAAACTTCTGAAAAACCTTCTTTGAGAATGATCAAAATGACAAGTAGTAAAATTCCTTTGAAAGCTCTTTTCTATTCTACTTCACTCCAATTGCCATTCATATTGATACAAAGGACAAAAGTTAATATAAATGATGAAAGATTCTGAAATGACAGATAATTCCACAGAATGAAGTATCTATATAAATGACAAATTAAATGACATAATACATACATATTGTACATTTGTAAAGAAAATGCGATAAAAATGGCAATTTGTAGAATTTGACTATGGAATTATTTTTGACATTTAGACAGTTCCTTTCCTGGTTCAACATTCGAAATGGCACGAATGACATGCAGTGGAATGCAGCTGGTATCAAAACAATTAATACGATTGAATCCAATAGAAATATACTTTTACAGATATTTGAAAAGATAAAATGAACAAGATTTCCTTTTTTAACTTTACTTTCAAAATTATAAATGTCACGAATGTGACTGGCATCAAATAAATACGATTGAATAGATATATATATATATATATATTTGATTATAACAAACGAGCGAAATTTTAATATTCCATTATTGTTTTTTTTTGCAGGAAAAACGATCTATTGCTGCAGGAGGCAATCAGAAGAAAGCGCGCAGCTGATTCGGAGCGTGACTCGTTTAATCAAATGACGCTTTACCTGGAGGCAATTGTCTATTTCCTGCTAACCGCCGATGCCATGGAACGCTGCAACATGGAGGCCACATGGACCATGTACAAGGACACCCTGTCGCTAATTAAGTGAGTAAAGTGTGATGCACATCGTACAAAATTTCAAGCAGTTATGAACCTTTTTTTAGTTTTATTTTATTTATTTAATGCATGCATATGTTTATTAATATATATTTATATTTAACAATATATTTCATGTTTCTGTTTCAGATACATTTCCTCTAAGAATCGACCGTATCAACAGTTAACAAATGGAAAGCACGAATCGCACAACATTGTGGCCATACTCAGGTGAGTTTTCCCTCATGGAATATATATAGCAAAATACCAATTTGAAGCTAATGCTTGCTCCGAAATCTCTGCTTTTATAGTTTACGCTGCCAATCGCTGATATCCTTAAAGCTTTACAAATTGCGACGTGCCAATTGTCGCGCAACAATAGCCAGCTGCTCGGAATTCTTTCGCTCCGGCAGGGGGGATATATTGAATGGCAATACGCCGTCCTCCATATCACCATCGAACTCAGTGGGCTCACAGGTAATACAAATAAATATAATTGAAGTGTAATACAAATATAATCTATATATATATATGCAATGAATTTATTTTAGGGCTCCGGTTCGAATACGCCGCCTGGCAAAATAGTGCCTCAAGACATACACAATCAGCTATGCAAGCAGAATGAGTATCTCACCTATGTGAACAGCGCTCATGAGCTGTGGGATCAAGCCGATCGATTGGTGCGCACCGGCAATCATATAGGTAATCTTCATATCAATCTATATATATATATATATATATATATAAAACTGGTTAAAAAACCGACTGACTAACCGACTGTTGATCAACGCCAACGCAAAAATTCTTGATAATTAATCTTCCTTGAATTTTCGCAAAGTTCTGCCTGTTTTTCTTTTTTTATATTTTATTTGATCAGTTTCTGAATCACTATCTATCTATATGAAAAGAAATTGGGGGAAATCAATCTGCTTAATGTCAAGTGAACAGATCATAATTTAGGTTTTGCTGCAAAAAATTAATAATTTTTATGATAAATAACATTTGGGGGGAAATTTACGATGCGTCAATTGGGCTCTCACCCTCGAATAGTTTAGATCCTTGGTAATAAATATTCAATATTATTTATATATAATTCAAGCTTAATCCATAGTAGAGACAAACCATTTTAAACACATGCAAATATTTTCAGACTTTATACGCAAACTGGATCACGAGAATGGGCCTTTGACGCTGCATAGCACCATGCATGAGGTGTTTCGGTATGTGCAGGCGGGCCTTAAGACGCTACGCGATGCTGTCTCGTATCCTCAGTCTCAGTAGCAATAACTTTAGCCTCAACAACGAGACCAACAGCAACAGCAACAGAAACACCAACAACAACCGCAACAACAACAACAACAACAAGAACATTATCATCACCACCAAACGTGTCTAAATGAAAGTCAGGCCAAACTAGCAACTATTATTATTATAATTATAATTATTATATTGTATACTAGCAGCAGCAACAGCTATAAATTTAGTTGTTTAGCTTATGAAACCTTCCAACAACAACAACACCAACAAAATCAACAACAACAACAACTACAAGAACAACAACTACAAGAACATCAGCAAAATGTTTGTTAATAATTTCTAGTTACTCCTTTTTATACATAAACAATATGCACACCATTTACTTATTTCCTTACGCTCAGTTTTCAATTGGTTTCTTCATTCTTATTAAGCAATTTAAGCTTTATATTTATGCCTAGTTTTAGTTGATATTACCACACATACACACACATTATCAAAATCAAGTTATTTTATATATATATATATGTTTTCTAGATTGTAGGTAAAGAAAAGAAAAAAATATGGCGCCCAAACAAACTTTAGTTGAATTTTGTTTTCGTTTACGCATAAAATAAAAATGGCTTTTTAATATTTAAGTTAGTTAATTTCTCCTTGTCGTTTGCACATATATCTATGTATCTGCATATATATATATATATTTATATATTTATATGTATACATATACATATATATATATATATATTCTCGCTGGCCAAAATGTTAATGCGCCTGAAAACAATAACAATAGCAACAAAACTCGAAAACTCTTTATTGTATATAAGCAAGAACCAACAACAATTAAGCAGAAAAACAAAAAAAAAACGTTCTTAAAATCTTAACATAAGTATGGTTTTTATTAAATTAATTTAAATGCAAATTTTTACTGTTTCGTAACTTTAAATTGAGTTAAAAACAAACAAAAACAAAAACACGCTATTTTATATAGTTATATTAATACATTATTAATTATGTTTATAATATATTATTGATTTTAAAAGTAAATTTTTAAAAGAAAGCAATCACGTTTTTAGAACAACAATTTATGAACGAGAGATATATATAATTATATTGATATTTATATATATATATACATATATATATATATATTTATATGTATGTCTCACATATATATGCAAAGTTTTTTCATTTTGTTTCATTTTGTTGTACTTTCTGTTTTTCTTTTTGTTTAAGTTTTTGCGGTGCCTCGAGACTCACAAAACAGACGCGACAACTAATAGTGCATTAGTAGTTATTAAACGAGTTCAAATTAAAAACAAAAACAAAAAATAAAATTAATCGAAATAAAAAAAAAACTCACCTTCTCCAACCGCCCCCGTCTTCTTCCAGCCTACACAAAGCGCAGCAATTAATAAAAATGTTAACTCGCCTCCTACAAACGTTCCCGTCTCCTCCCAGCCCTCATACAAACCGAAATCAACAATTCACATACATTGTACATATATCGGAAATATACATACATAAATATATAAATATATTTTTAATATGCCAAAAAGCAAAGCGAAAATCAAGTTATAGTCAATAAGCTGAAATTCGTATTAAAAAAACATAAAACAAAAAAAAAACAAAAGAAAAACAACAAATGCAATAAACTAATTCTAAGTCGTTGATGACACGCAGCAAATGGGCAGCACTATTGTGCCTAATTGGCAGCACTTTGGCGTTAGCGAAACGAAAAAAAAAACAAGCAAAACGTAATCGAAGCAAGGCGAAGCAAAGCGCAGCGAAAACTCAAAAATCAAAGCGAAAAACGTAACGAAAAACAAACTAAGAAAACGGTAAGCAAAAGCAAAAATTTAATAAACATATATATATATATATATACATAGATATATAATGTACTTATACAATATGTGGTTCTGGGGAAACAAAGCATTAACTTTCAAAAATGAAACCATAACGTTTAATGTTAGTCAAATTTTAAGTTACCACTTAACAACACTGCAAAAACCAGAGTTCGGCCAGACGAATTTTCAAATACCCTTGCAGACGGGCTTTTAACAAATCGCTCCTATGGCAGCTACTTATATATATATACATATATAAATAAATACAGATATTGTATTTGTGATTCTCGATTCGGAAATGCAATTCATAACTAGATATACTTCAACTTAACGACCATTAGTTACACTAACCGATCTGTTTCCTTTAGAAACTGTTGCGTAAGGCGTGACAAAAGAGGCATAACCTCTGCAAGGGTATCGCAGAACACGAAATACACAAATCGAGAACATTAACAAAATGAAATATCGTAGTGCGCAATTTTATTGTGCGATATGTGCAACATTAATTGTAATTATTCAAAATTATACATGCCCATATATATACATGTATGCATGCACCTGTGTGTATGTGTGTATGTATGTGCATATGTATTGTTAAAATTTCCAGCGCTGTAAATAAAAAGCAACTTAACGAACACAATTACGTACACACACACACACACACACACACACACACAGACATAGACGCATACACACGTACATTTGCATATGTATATCGATAAATACATATATATACATTCACATTTACATGCATATATAAACATATATATATATATATATATATTTTTATATATATACAACTAAAAGAAAAACCATGAATTATAGTTAAATTTTTTCAAACGGCAACAACAACAAGCAGCAATCTTGCAATAAATATTACAAATAATAAATTTAAAAATCATTAAAAAAAGAAAAGAAAAAAAATATAACAAAAAGAAGAAGAAAACAACAAGACGAAACGAAAATGCGCCTAGACGATTTAAGAAGCGAAGCATAGTTAATAATTATATTTTGTTAAGCGTTATTGTAGTGCAAAATATAAGCAAAACGAACCGTAAAAAACCAACAGAATTAAGTTTTAAGCTGGACAAAAAACAAAATAACAACAAAAACAAAAAAAAAAAAAAGGGAAGAAAACGAGAAACAGCAACAGCAAAATCAACAATTGATAACAAAACGAAATTGTTCATTAACATAGTAAAGGTAACAAATGATACATATATAAGTAATAAAAAAATATATATTATATATTTTGTACAAATGACAAAACGAGTAAAAAACAAAACAACAACCGCAGCAGCAAAAACCAAGTACACTTATTAAAGTTTAAGCAACAAAACAAAACAAAACAAAACAAAAACAACAAACAAGAACAACAACCAATTTAATATGCAATTACCGTAACAGTAGTTGATAAATCAAAATAAAAAACCAAAATTGTAACATTTAAAAGATGCCGTTTAATTATTTTCAATTGCGCGCGCAGCAGGTTTTACATTGTTGTCGCCACACCGCAACCTCACTTGCGGCGAACTCGTTTGGACTCAACGAAATCATGCTAAACTTAACAGAACTGAGCGAATTTTACAGCCGCTGTTAAGATTAACATTAAACAAAACAGCGGCAGCTTTTAAGCAATTTGCTGTAATTCTAATTAATATCTATAAATTGTTATTGTTTAAATGCCAAATATTTGTTGCAATTCTTTAAATATGTTTTTTATTTATATATAATATGTTTATATACACGTATGTTAAGCAAATTGTCGGCGCTGCTTATTGCAGAAAAATAACCGTTTCCTGTGCTGTAAAGCGCCGCTGGCAAACTTTAACACTTTTCAGCACTTGCTTTCTTGTAGTTTTGCCGTGTGCTTGTGGCGCAGCTTGTTTAAACATTTTGTAATTTTTTTTTTCCTATATTTGTTTTGTTTTTGTTACTGTGCTTAACTTTTCTTATCAAGTTTGATTAAACAATAAGGCGGAAGTTTAAGGCACAGTCAAAGCGCAGCGAAACAACAAGAAAAACACCTGCAAGAATTCGCGTGCACATTTGTTGTTTGCGCGCCATTTTGATTTCAAGCTGTGCACGTGTCTCGCTTGTTTTGTTTTTGTGTGCAGCATGGAACAAAAAAGACGAGCAAATGCTGAGAACCAAAATTCGGCTGCAGCGAATTATCAAAGCAAAACTCAACGTCGCAGGCGCCAGCGACAGAATCAAAAACGTCGCGCCGAGGAAAAGCTATGTGAAACCTGCTGCCGTCAGTCGCAGTCCGTCGATGGCAGCGCCAAATTGGAAAAGGACGTGCAGAACGAGAGAGCTGCCAAAAAGAGCGCGCGGCGCAGCAAGCGGCGCAGTCGCAAGCGCAGAACGAAAGCAAACGCGCTGGCGCAAAGACGCGCATCCGAAGCTGCTGAACTGGAAGCGATAATACGGCATAATCCAACACCCCTCTCCTCGTTGAACAACTCGTTCGGCTCGGCGGAGTCGACGTTGGAAAAGCCGCTGATATTTGATTTTGCCGAATTGCTGCGTTCGCCGGCCGAGCAGCATATCAAAGCAGAGCCAAAGCAGCAGCAGCTGAATGCAGCCGAAGCCTGCAGCGAGAGCGCACAGTGGGTAGCCGATATTAAGAAGCAACTTTCCAGCAACCAACTGACGTCAGCTCAATTGCCTGGCATGCAACCCTGGTCCCCGTTACCCAAACAGTCGTCCATACAGGTCGCACAGTGGGCAAACAAAGATGCCAATCAGACAGAAGTCCCGCAATATCGGGCCCAACAGTGGGCAGACGATAAAGTCTATGAGCAGCAGCCTGCATTGAATTCCAATCATCAGTCGTGGATCCCGGAGAATCCATTTGCGCAAGTACCCAATTGGCATTGGGTTCAACATTTTGAACAAGCTACAGCCCTGGCAGAGCAGTGGCACCACTGTAGCGCACAGTGGCCCGCTGTCAATAGCGCGCCGTACATGGCTGCTGCTCAGGACGAGACGGCTAATTATCATGGAAGCGTTTATTATATGGAAACAAACACCTACACGCAGTGTACGCTTAACAATAACAACCACGCACAACAACAACAACAACAACAACAACAACAACAACAACAATATCAGCATACGAGTGGCGTTCAGTGCTTTAAGAGATGCCGTGTAGCACAGTATCCAGACACTGTTCAGCCCGCACATCAGTTTCAGGAGCAGCAGCAATATCTGACGTACTGGAATCAGCTAGCGTAAGGTAAGTCTCTTAATTTGTATTCTAACGCTCTTATACATCAATGCACTCTTAACTAGTTGTAGTTGTAGTTGTAGTTGCTTGCGTGCACTTTGAAAGCTTTACAGCTTTTATTAAGTCTACATTTGTTGAGCATAGGCTGTAGAAAGCTGCATAGGTTTTGCAAGTGCTGCACGAGCTTTGAAGTTTTAAAGAAAAGCAGCAAAAGTTAAACAGTTTGAATATGAAGTTCTATGGACAAGACTTTAATTTATCAGGCAAATGTTTCATCAGCATAATAACTGTGTACAATATTTATTGTTGAGCAGTTGCCAACAAAGATAAAAAAAGTTAATATTAATATGTTTATTGAGAGACAATCATAAAAGAGTCCACAGTTATAAGGCGACTGGTAAAAATGTGAATTATTGTAATTACTGTGTTCTGCACAGTTTTGCGGGCGCAGTTGCCTTCGTATAGATTATAGCAATACGCACACACACACACACACACACACACATGCATACATATTGAGTATGTGTTTATATGTATTTGCATGTAAACACTTGCTGCTTGCGCCACATAGAGAGCCGCAACAACAGCAACAAAACAATGCACAGAGCATGCTACGATTTGAAGGGGGCGGAGTGTAGAGGAGGCACAACTTCCCCCGCACAGAGTTCAATGGTCTTTTGACACAAATGATGTCAAGTTGAGCTTCTTGCCTGGTGCAGTCGCCACTCGGCTTTCGGCTCATTTGCCCGCCGCTCGCTCGCAGCTCAGTCAGCTGCCGTTCTATGCTTGCAAATCCTTGGCGCCAGTGTGTGTGCTTGTGCGTGTGCGTGTGCGCGATGGTTTTACTGTTTGTTTGGGTGCCTTTTTGACTGTTGGCCCAACGTTGGCTCGTTGCTGATGTGCGGCCGGCGTTCTCTTGCGCTCTCTCTCTATCTCTCCTTCCTCACTAGCAGAGAACCTACCGCAATCTGTTTCGTTGTCATCGTCGTCGTCGCTGCATTTCCTTGTTTATGTTTTCTATCCAAATGTAGGGTATTCGGCTAAGTGTTGGAGCGTGATTGAGCGAGAGAGAGCAACTAATTTACAGAGCGAAGAGCATGTGCAGTACCGTTATATTGTTGACTGACTGTTGCAGCGAGTGCGCTTCTGCTTCTGCTTCTGCTGACGCTGTTAGTGCCGCTGCTGGGGCTGCTGTACCTGCGCATTCGGCGCTGCAGCTTTTGTTATTGTTGTGTCGCTTCATCTTCCGCTTCTTCTTCTTCTCCTCTTAATGTAGCAAATTTTGTGTTGCCTGAACAGTGGTGCGCCTCTTCTAGCACAGATATCAGACTTTTGATATTGTAATAATTTTATTGTACAAGTTAATTACTTTCGACTATCGAAGTATAAGATAGTAATATAATAAGAAAGCACTTAATATTTGGTAACAGAATGTGACTTGTATATCCTAAAAAGAAAAATAGATAGATTAAATGAAATTATTCAACTTGAAATTGATTGGTTTTCATAGATCAATTGTAAACGGTTTAGTAGACTCAAAAGGTCTCAAAAACTGAGCGTAATGTCAAATAATTCTCTTAAAATTGAAATTTTCAAATAATTAGGCCTAGCTTACACAAAGCTTGGCTTGCTCCACTGTTCTGTGCAAAAACTACGCAGTTTTGTTTCAGCATTCGTCTCGTCCGTGCTGCCGCGCAACTGTACGACCCAATGGGAAGAGAGAGTGGCTGCAGCAGTTGGCTGCGCTGTTGGCGTCGACTTCGACGTTTTCGTTGTCCTGGCTGCATTTATCCTGGCGGCAATTGAACACTTTAATCATTTAGTTCTTGCACTCTCCGGCAGCAAGTTGTGTTTTTTGATTATCGTCGTATCGTCGTCGTTTATAAATTGTTGTATATCGGTATAATACACACATCTAGCATACTCACATAATTACATATATATGTACATACATGCACATACACATATGTATGCATCGTATATTGTGTATATCGGTTCAAATCTACAATTTTGTGCGTGTACTTCAAAACTCATTTAAAACGACTCAAATTCCAATTTTTCAAATTAAAAAGAAATGCAAAACCTATGCTAAAATTGTGTACAAAATAAGTGGAGAATAATTTTGCGGCGCTCTTTCTAGCACTCAGCCAAATGCAACAAAAGTAAGCAACGGTTAACTAAGAAAAAATGTAATTTCCAATTGTTTCTGTGCTTGTAATTGCATATTAGCATGTAAAGTGCCCACACCCATGGTCGATTTTTCGCATTTACATACACACACACATGCACACACATACATACCTATATATATATATATATATATATGTGTGCATGCAAGCACACTCACGATAGTAAAAACTTGGCTCAATGGGCGGCCCTGCGTCGCTGAGCGCATTTCTCTACACTTTGCTGCCAAATGCCGCCTACACATACACACTTACACTCACATGCACAAATACGGCTGCGTTTCGTGCAGCGCCGGCTGCAGTCGCCGTTTAACCTAAAAAACGCAGTCGACGTTGGCGTCGCCGCTTGCAGCTAAACGCGCTCTCTAGCTTATGCTCTCCTGCTCTCTATGCATTGCATATCTTAAGGCGCGCTCAGCTGACAGCTGCTGCTGCTGCTGCTGCAGCTGTGTTGACTGCGCTGCGGCTGCATTCACTCTCTTTCTCTTTATTTTTTTCTTTTTGCCGCACCCAAAAGCAACGTTGCCTAGCTTGCCTCTTGCTGTCTTCTGCTGCTTCTCCTCCTATTTCATGGGACTTCGGCTGATTTTGGCTTTTGCTTTTGCCTGCTGCAAGGTGTGTCACTTTTTTGTTTTGTTCTAACGGTTTCTAGCCACTTTGCATTGCTTGCCCGTTGGGCGAAATGGTGAAGGGTGGCAACAATGGGTTGGTCGTTCGTAAGAAGCTTTCGCTATATCCTGAACTTTTGTAAGCGTCTATTAAGCGGAAACAATTTTAAACAATTTATGAATGAAAATTGCCGGTTTATGTTACACTACTTTTGGTGGGCGGTGCAGCAAAAAGGGGCGTATTCTACTGTGAGTAGGTGCAGCCTATTTTTTAGGTGAAGTTCTTTTCAATGTACTTTGGCCTTAACAGGGTAATATACAAAGTAGTTATTGCTTGTTAAATCTAACCCATATTTATTGGACTGACAGTCTGCTTTTTTTTTACGGAAGTTTTTAGAATAAGTAAAAATAACTAGAAGCGCAACTGTCGACTTTAATTTTTGATCAAGTTCATATTTTGACTTGTTAAAAATAATTGATAATCCTTAAAGTGCAATTAATAGTTTTGTCGTGTCCGTTGAGATAGTTTTTACTGTACAGTAAACTAACAATAAATTAGCTCTGCCTTCTAGAGATCCAACGAACCTGCCTTAGGACAAATGAGGTGATCTTTTCCTTTTTTATAATCTTTATTTTATCTTACAAATCGTTTTGAGCTTTTGTACATAAACTCTTTATGTAGCCTATATGTATATACATAAGTATATTATAATGAAAAGCTCATTTATGAAAATGCCTTAATCAGACGGTACAGAAAGTTAATGCGTATACGATATCAGATATTGGCAGCTGTTTGTAATTTTGCAAACACATGTCGTTCTATATGTTTTAACAGCTGTATTGGCACTGTTAGTTGCAAATGTTAGTTTGAGTGATTTGCATAATGTGGCATAGCTGGCATAGCATGCCTCTCTGTTACTTCGCCATTTTACATATAATCCAATTATTGCGCTGCGGTTTCCTCGTACATAGACATGTCATCATCAGCAGCTTCTATAGACATTCGCACATATGTACATACAAGCTTACATAGAGAGCACTCTGATCTATACACAACCACCCGCTAGGTGGGGAGGCCTTGCTCTTCACACTCGTACACAGACAATGGGAAATGCAAAGAGCATTGCAGAGTGCTCTCACACTCCCGCATCACATGTATAAAGAACTCTCACGCTCACGCTCACACTCACGCTCTCACTCTCTGCCCCCATGGCTATGCGATGTTTCGACTCTTCTTGTTGCCGTTTGTCTTTCACTGCGTCGACGGCATAAAAATACTTTCCATAGCGTTCGCTGAATCAGTTTATTTCTGTTCTGTTGAGTTGCAGGAACGTGTTCTTTTTCTACTTTCCGTTTGATTTTATTTCCTTATTATTATTATTATCGTTATTATTATTATTATTATTACTGTTAAACATTTGTTTCGTGTTCGGTTCGGTTTTGGCTTTAGTTTAGTTTCGTTTGGTTTTTCGTTTTTCGCCGTTTTGTTAACTTTTTCAAATACCAAACAAAACTAAAACATTATCAAACGCCAATTATTTTGCATAAGTTTTCGCCTAAATCTTTCGGTTTGTTTGTTTTCGATTATTACAAAAGTAGCCAAAGCAATTCCCCCTCCCCCCTCCAAAAAAAAAAATAAATAAATAAAAATCAAAAAAGTGTTTCGTAATCGCATCGAAATTCAAAGAGCAACAAGTTTTATTTACATTGCTCAATTTGCAATTTGTTTGTCAAATTCAAAGGTAATATTTTGAATAATTTTTTTTTATTTTTTCGTTGCATTTATGTAATTTCCACTTGTAAACCGATTTCAATATTTTTATATATTTCCCATTGCCACTTAACCTCAAAAGTGCGTCGCAGCAACAGCAGCAGCAGCAGCGACAAAGTCTTCATCGCATTCGTTTTGTTATTTTAAAAATATTTCGAAAATATAATTCTTGGTACTTCTGCCGGCTCTCAATACATATGCCGTCGTATCGGAGCGCTCCCCTGCCCGCCAGTTGTTTGTTTATTTTTAAAATATTAGTTTTTCGCACGATTTGCGTTCTGCCAGCCCGAGAAAATGGAAGAAAAAATAGACGAAAATATTTGGGCAAAAAAAAAAAAAAAAAACAAAACACGGCAAAGGTGAACAAGTTGGGATACAATATAAAGCGAAATAAATAAGTAGTAGGTGAAGGCCACAGACATTGAAAAGACTTAGACAACAATCTGATTTCATTTCATAGTAAAATAACCATTTCTCAGATTAATTTAAAAGATCTTTTTGACGTTCTCTTTGCTTAGGTATTTTTTATTATTTTTGAAAATTACTTCTTCAACTATCGAAGAACCTTACCTATTTTTTTGGATTAACTATCTTTTTGTTTGTTGATCAGATATAAATTTGATGATTTGTCGCACTCAGGAACCTTCCTTCTCTAATCTTTACGGCCATAAATTATAGCTGCTAATCAACATAGATACTATTGAATTTTGTTCGATAAAAAATTGGCCTCTTATTTTGACGAAACAATGCTTTTGGATCAATCATTGCAGATATGTACACACGCAAGCTAGATATATATTTGTTCGCCTCGTGTATTACATTTGGCTTTCATCAATTTCAAACAATTCGATTTATTGGGTGCTTGCTCTTAGTCTAAACCCAAAGAGAATAATGCTCAATTGGGCACAGCTCAACAGGAAATCAGCTGAGTCAGCAGATATTATTCTGAGTAAAAACAAAGATTTGTTAGGGCGCAGTTGCACCGGAAGAACATCGAATTAAATGAATAAATATAGTTGGTATTCATAGTAGGAAAGGGGATAATAGTAGACTAGAGCACAGCACAGATGAATTGAAATTAATATTTGGCTTAAGCCTAGTTACATATGCCAATCTGCCTATTCTAAGTATATATATTTTTAATAATTTTTAAACATTTGCTTCCAACTTTTCTCATGGTTTAGCAGAATGCTCGTCTTACTGAAAGATAAAATGTAAATTATAGAATTTTGTATGAACATTGAAATGCTTTGTATAATAATTGTTTAAGATTAACAGAGAGGCAGATTCTATCTAATCCGTTTGTGCTCCTGCTTGATACCTTTTATGCCCTGTTTTATTTCTCATAATCCTTAAGGCAATCATTGAAAATGGATTTGTTAATTAAGTTGCTTAAATTATTGCCAATTATATGCTCTTCAATGTATATTACTAGCATATTATATAGCTTTGATGTTATTGGGTAGGTTTTTAGTTTTGTTCAGGTTGTTTTTTCTTTTTGGCGATTATCCGTGTTTGCCTTTGACCTATTTTAATTGCGAAACTATTTGCAATTCCATTGCCTGGCTGCCCCGCTGCCAATTAGGCTGTGCGTCATTTTAATTACATCGATTTTTCTGTCAGTTTTCGGATCTGTTTCCCGTGCCCGCATGCAGCAATAACAGCAACAACAACGGCAACAACGGCAGCAGCAAATGCAAATAGACCACGTTGACATTTCTAGGTATTCATTAAAAATGTTGAAACATGTTAGCTGTTGTTGCCTGCCCATCAGCTTGGTTGCCTGGCCACGCCCACGACTATTTGGGACTGCATGTCATTTAAATTAAATTAAAATAATTGATTTTACTTGCATTTTCTTTGTTGCAGTTAACTTTCGGACATACATATATAAAGTATACGCAGTGTGCACTCAGTTGAGGGCACTTATAACTAGGCTATAGTGAACGGTTCAGCTTAAATCAATTTCTATTTTCCACTTCCGTTTGCTCGTCTCGTGCATCGTGCTAGGTGAGTGCCTAAATTAAACAAATATTTATATATACAAAAATATTGTATAATTTAACTTAATCGTTGTATTTTTCTTTCTTTTCATTGCAGATTTTAAAACGCGTTACAGCAGTATTATCTAAAAGAGAACTCTATTTAACTATCCAAGTAGTGTACAGTCCAAGTTTATTTTCATTTGAACAGAAAAGAAGCCGTAAAGTTTCTCCACTTCACTTTCCCAACTAAACTATACTTATTCCAGTTAGGATTCATTTTTAAAGTAAGCTTTAGCTGAATTTTGAAAGAAAAATTTATATATTTGAAAGTGTGAGCTGAGCAGTTATTTAGTTAGATCAAAGTTGATTGAGCAAATCGAAAATATTGAAAAATTGTATATATAAATTTAAATGATATATATAAATTTTCCATTTCTAAATGTTAAGAAAAGTCAATGAGAAAATTATAATATCCTTTTTAAGGGAACGGTCTTATTTCATATAGAGCGGAAAATGACTCAAACAATTTGATTAAAGAAAATTGTCTAATATTAGTTAAAAGTTATATAGAATGTATATGCGATATGGTGCAATCATTATTCTCAGCTCGCTTTTATGTCAAGCTCCTAAATTGAATAGGTTCAGTAAAGTTTAGTTGGGATAAGGCTTCTCATTTGTATTTCCTTTAACTCTTTCCGCTTTGCTTTTGCACCACAATTGAGCCAGAAGTTGCTTCGCTAAACCTCACATTTATCCTGTACCAACAGCAGCAGCAGCAGCGGCAGCGAAATGGTTGAGGGTCAGACAGCGGTTCAACAGCAGCAGCAATCGGGCACTGGCTCGTCCTGTAGTGGCACAGGCGGCACCACGGCTGGAGCCGGTGGCGCCACCGCCGGCAACGTGGCCAACAGTCAGGCCCAGCAGAATGGCGGCTCGGGTTCCACTGTGGCTGCAGTAACTGCGACTGCTGCCCCGACAGCAACGGCCAATAATGCAGCCGCAAACAACAATAATAATAACAACAACACTGTAGCAACAAATAACAATAATAATAACAACAATAACAACAACAACAACGAACCGGATCCCAAAACAAATTTGATAGTGAACTATTTGCCGCAAACAATGTCGCAGGACGAAATACGTTCGTTGTTCGTGAGCTTCGGTGAGGTGGAGAGCTGCAAGTTGATACGCGATAAGGTGACAGGTGCGTCAAATTAACCAACTATTTCTAACTGAACAATTCGTTAAACTCTAATGTTGTTTGTCTAGGTCAAAGTCTGGGCTATGGCTTCGTTAACTATGTCAAGCAAGAGGATGCGGAGAAGGCCATCAATGCACTCAACGGTCTACGTCTGCAAAACAAAACCATAAAGGTGCGCCCAACAAAACTAAGGGGTATTCACGCTAGCAGATGCCTGGCCTAAACACACTTTTATCAATCAGCATTATCCATGAATCGCATCCAACATCGAACAACCGACATCTATCTTTTTTATAGAGCTGAAATCCTTTGCCAGTCATCTGCCTATCGTAAATACCCTCATTAGTTTCCATATAATATGTATACATATATGTGCCTACGTATTTAATGTTATTGCCAATTTAGGTCTCCATTGCGCGTCCCAGCTCGGAGAGCATTAAGGGTGCCAATTTATATGTATCGGGTCTTCCAAAGAATATGACACAGTCCGACTTGGAATCATTGTTTAGTCCATACGGCAAGATCATAACTTCGCGCATACTTTGTGATAATATCACTGGTAAGTTTAAACAATATATATTATATATTCACGTATAATTAAGGCATGTCCTAGGCATGTCTCAGCTATAATTAATTTCTATTATAAGCGATATATATAGATCTATAAGTTGTTCTATATGCAAAATAAGCCAGCCAAATTGTTTTTTTTTTGGTGCCATCTCGTGAGAGATTGCCCCAATTATCGTAATTATATCTAACATATAAGCATGTCTGGCTTATATATAATATATACTATGATCTTAACTAATAGAGTTAAGTGTCTTCTGTGAGTCTGGCATTATTTCTGCCTTTAGAGCGCACAGTTTGTTTTGAAATTTTGCTGGCGCTACACTTTTATAAGTTGACATTTCTTTAATAATGCAAAAAAATTTGTTTACAATTTTATTTTTTCATGAACACAAATATAATTGAAACAAACTAAACACACACAACTATCAGATGAACATGCGGCGGGTAGGTTTTTTAATTTTTGTTTAGCTGTTTAAATCGCAATTCATCAATTTCTCATTTGCACATTGCTTGCCATTGATTCGGTTGCCTCTCTTGAGTTCCTTTAGTATTTTTTTTTAAAGTGCTTTTTGCTTGTTTTGTGGGCGTGTGTTGATTTAATTTGCCGAAAATTGTTTAATTTTTGTCCTGTACTTGGTCTAGGAAAGCAAATTAGAGATAAGATTAGGAACTACTTAAAGCCCAAGCACCTGCAGGAAACATTTAGCTATTTATGAATAAAATTCCAAGCTGTTTATTGACTTATTTGTATTTTTCTTAAAAGAAAATCACCGTAGTACTTGTTACTTAGAAGAAATCTAATAAAATAGGATACTTATATGAATGAAAATCAATTTGTAATGAACAAACTTGTTTTCAATATTATTTAATATTATTTACGTTCATACAATCGATACAGCGTAAGTATATCCACATGTCAGGTTTATTTAGCAGATTTACAATCTAGAAACAAAAGCCTCAGATTCGGGTTTTGCTTACATTATTCTTAATAATCTTGCATTGCGGCTCAAGAAGTTTCAGGCTCTAACCGGGTAGAGGGTATCTTTCAGTTGAGCATGTTCGACTAGTATGTCATAAATGTATATTTTATTTAAAGCGTTTCTTTTTAATTATATTATTTGGACCTTATAAGCAAAAGCACATTTCTGTTTTTATATTTATATTTATAATTTGTTACTAATGCATTTAAATTTTTTTTTTATTTTCCCAACAATACACAAAACTACACAAAAAACACACCAACAACAAATTCAAATAATACCGAAAAGAAGCGCACGCTGACCAACCCGACAGTATGTATAAGTAACATTTAACTTGCATTTATAATTTATTGTTATATTTTATTTTTTTTTTTGGCTTTAATATTGCGTCGCTTTGCAAGCCCAAAGTCCTGTCACGCACAATGATCAAACCACTGCAAACTCATATGCATTGTGTTCGCTAGCTGTTAAAATTGGGTTTGGGGCTCAAACGATATTTAACATGTATTCTGTTTTTCTTATACTTTCGCCTAGGTCTCTCCAAGGGCGTCGGCTTCATACGCTTCGATCAGCGCTTTGAGGCAGATCGCGCCATCAAGGAGCTAAACGGCACCACACCGAAGAATTCCACCGAACCGATAACCGTTAAGTTTGCCAACAATCCGAGCAGCAACAAGAACAGCATGCAACCGCTGGCCGCCTACATAGCCCCACAAAATACGCGCGGCGGACGCGCCTTTCCAGCAAATGCAGCCGCCGGCGCCGCAGCAGCAGCAGCCGCTGCCGCCATCCATCCCAACGCGGGCCGTTACAGGTCAGCAAAGCAAGTAATGATGCAGTTTGATATGATCCACAAGTAGAGTAAGAAAATGAACTAAGAGTAAGGGGGCGAGACGGTGCCAAGAAAAGCCCAACCCCTTCTAATAAGCTCTATGCAATAACATGACTTATATTAGACGTAAAGGGTGCAGACTTTAGAGTTCGTAGATTGCTTAACAGAAAAATAGGTAATCATAGAATATTAAGACATCAATGGATTTTGCAGATTTAGTTTGGTCGAATTCAGTATCAAGCTAATTGCCTATGGTAAATTTTAACACATATTCATATAAAATATTGATACATCTTAGTTGAAGTGAGAGCGAGAAGCAAGAAGAGGTCCGGTGAGAAGCAAAAACTGTCACAATATCCTGCAGCTTAATTGTTTATCGTTTCAATTACTCAAAGGGTTGCAGAGCAAAGAGACTTGTGGCACTCTGATTGCTTCTCGCTTCGCATAAACTCGTTTACTTATCTATTTTGTTTTATTCTATCCCAGCTCTGTGATCTCACGCTATTCGCCGCTCACCAGTGATTTAATTACCAATGGCATGATTCAGGGCAATACCATAACTAGCTCTGGTTGGTGCATTTTCGTCTATAATCTGGCGCCCGAAACCGAGGAGAATGTGCTCTGGCAGCTCTTTGGGCCGTTTGGTGCTGTGCAATCCGTAAAGGTGCGTCTGAGCTGACAAGTAGTTAATATAGGCTTTCAAATTAATATGTGCTTTTGTTCTTTCCCATCGCTAGGTCATACGCGATTTACAGAGCAATAAGTGCAAGGGATTTGGCTTTGTTACCATGACCAACTACGAGGAGGCTGTGCTGGCCATACAATCGCTCAATGGCTACACGCTGGGCAATCGGGTACTTCAGGTCAGCTTCAAGACCAACAAAAATAAGCAAACGTAATTATTAACCAAGTTGGCTGCTGTTGTCAATGCCAATGCGGCGGCAGCGGCGCTGGCTGCCAATAGTTTGGTGCTCAATCACAATCACAACAACAACAATAATTACAACAATCAACACAACAACAACAGCAACAACATCTGTAGCATCAGAAACAACAACGCTGCCCATCAATTTGGCAAGTATGCTAATCACCATAGCAACAACAACAACAACAACAACAGACAACACAACAACAGCAACCAAACTAACAAACAAAAACAGCAGACAACTTCAAGCAGCAGCAGCAGCAGCAACAACAACAAGCACTCGCTGCCGCTTTTGGCTGGAATAACCAAGGCAAATGCAACTGCAACTGCAGCAACGACAGCCACTGCAAACAATCGTCTAAGCAAACCACCAACAAGCAGCAACAACACCATAACAACATTTATAAGCAACGGTAGCAGCAGCTACAATGGCAGCAGCAATAACAACAACAACAGCAGCAACAGCAACAACAACACCTCGTCCAATGCCACGTCCCATGGCGATGCCGGCGCCTGCTCAACCAGCTCTGGCAGCATATTGAAAACTTCCACGAAATTCATATACAATAAGCCACAAAATCATTTCGAGCTACTGCAACAGCAGCTGCAGCTGCAGCAGGAATTTGCCCAGTTCCTCACAAATGTGGCAAACAGTGCAGCTGGGAGCGGTGCTTCTGCCACGTCCACTCACAACAGCAGCATTGGCAATGCAGCCAGCGGCTCCAATGCAGCACGCAATGTTGCTGGCAACACGGCATTGCTGGGCAACTCAACAGCAACAGTTGCTGGCAACAAGAACAATAACAACAGCAACAACAACAGCAACAGCAACAGCAATAACAACTACCAATCCTCATTTATGCCATCCTGGTCAAATTGGTTCTTCTAAATGATACTGATTAGCAGCGACTGGTAAATCCCTTTTTATATATTTTCTCTATTCAATTATTTTTTTTTATCTATATATACACATATATATTCATTGTTTTTTTTTTGTATAATAATTTAACAGTTTAACTTTTTGCAAATGTTTTTTAAATTTTTGAGTTAAAGTTTAAAAAAATACTGCATATACTCACTACCTATTCGAGTTAGGAAAATTAGGGTATGATGCAATTTTTATTTCGGGGTTTTTTTTCTCGTGGTTACGTTTAACACAGACATTTTTGAAATTTTGTTGCTACAAATATGAAAGTTATATTTGTTTAATATTGTTTCTTAATTTTGTTCTCTAAATTCGTTAAATTCAGTTTTTCTACCGATTAAAAGGCAAAACTCTGCCATTATATTTTTTTACGAATACCCTCACTAAACACACACACACACACACGTCTTTTGTATCTGTGTTTAATTTGCACTAACATCAAAGTCTAGTCGCCTTTAGCAAATCGCTAAAGCAACCAAAAATGTATGGTTAAGTTTTTGTTTGAAGAAAGCAACATACTCTAGAAATAGTTTAATAAATTTGGCAGAATGAAAACTGAAAGGCCAAAACCACCAAAAACATGACAAAGAGAAGAATATTTAAGTCTATTGATAAATGTATAAATACAAAGAAGAAAACAACAAAACAGAACTGAAATACGTTAAAAAAATAAAACGGCAACGTTTGGCATATGGTCGGAACCATTTAAAGAGAATGGCCCCAAGTTCGACATATGTTCGCGATTTGTTTATATATATATATATATATACATATACATATACGAGTAAATGTGTAACTCTTGCTTAAAATAAAGATCGTATTGCATTATTATATACTTAAAGACACTTTTTATTCAAATATTTAATTATTAAATTCACAACCTTCATCTAATCATGTGTCATGTGTTAAAACTTCTCCAATTCCAAACTATGTTAAACTATTTCTGAATCTATCCTGACGTGAACAGTAGCGAAATCGAATGTGCAACAAAAAATTACAAAATCTATAAACAAACCGAGAGCTAAATATACAGAGAATTTTTCGAATACAACGAATAAATGTTTAAGAAAAATTTAATGCTATAAAGCCCATATAAACTAAATAGAATTTTAATAACAATATCAAAAAGAAGTTATAACAATAACAAAATAAATGAAACACAACTAACAAACAATTTTAAAAAGAAATGACTTAAACAAAAACCAGCTAAAAAATGTATATGCACGCCATTCGAAAAATTTGAGAAATCAGAGAAAATCTCTAACAAATTCCCTCCCTAGAAAATGAAAAGCTAAAAACGTAACTCAAAAAGTACGTGGAAAACAAAAACAAATTGACAAAACGCGTTTCAGCAAAACGAATTTGTTTAAACCAAAAACCCAAACAGCAATTATAAAGGAACAAACAATTAAAGCAAAACAAATTGCCAAATTAAATATATAAATAAAAACCCAAAACAAAAAAAAAATTAAAAAACTAAAATCAAAATTACAACAGAAAATTTGTATGCAGATGAAAAATTCTTATAAAAAAATAAAACGAGTGAAAAATAAAAGTGATTAAAAAGAACTGTTGAGTAGGAGTTATCGGAACCTTTCGACAAACGATATATGCATTTAAAAAGCCAGGCGAGAGATAACCGCAAATATGAGAAAATGTATGATCGAAGTTCTATAACATGAAAACATGGTGCTTGAGAGATTTCCTTGCAAAACTAGTTAAATGTACTAGTCCTTAAAACCAAAAACGAAAAGAGAAATACGAATAGATCTTGTTATATATTCTATTGAAATATTCTTTTATTTTTTTTTTTTTGCTTATACCTTGAGGTTTTAATCACAGTCATATTATTTTATCCATTAGTTTTCTAACCCCTAATTCCTGCGTGTACTTCATCCCTAAATGATTCGCAATGTTGGAACACATTAAACTATGCTATATATTAACTCTATATAAAATCTATAACTATTTATAAAAAACATAAAAAAACAAAATCAACAACAAAAAAGTATATTATATATGATTAACAATATATTGATGTTGTGTATTGCAAATTTTAAATGTTTATACATATACATACATACCAGAAAAATGATTATAAATATATATTAACTCATGGCATAAATCACAAAACACTTTCATGTATACGTCAAGTAAATTTATTGCAACTATTTAAAAAGTAATTAACGAAACAAAACCAAAAATGATAATGATATGTATGTATATTTACGATTACGATTATTAAGTATGTATGTGTGTGTAGTACATAGGCCCCAGCCTCCTAATATTTGTAGAGCTAAATGGCTTATTTTCACAAGCACAGAACTCATTCAGAGACACCAAGTGAAACGAATCATTCATTCGAATCAGTCAGTCATTCGAATCACTTGAGACGCTCGAATACCCATATTCATGCGCAAATGCTTGACTGAAATTAAAAAAAAAAACCAAAAAAAAAACTCGTTGCTTTAATGCGATGTATAAGAACAAAACCTTCCAAAAGAAAAAAAAAAACAAAAACAAAAGATGAGTAAAATTTGAAGCAGGTTCAAGAAAAACTATAAGAAGAAAACACCAAGAAACCCGATTTTTATAATCAGGCACACACATTTTTGTGCATGTGCGATCTGAATTGGAAAAGGGGAATGCAGAATGCGTAATGCAATTAAGTAATGATAACAAAACAAAACAAAAAACAAAAAAAAAACAGCAACAAATAGAAGAACAACAAAAAGCAATCGATTATATACATTTTTTAAGATGAAAATGTTTTATAAATATAATATATGAAAAAAAAGAAAACTAAGAATAAACAAACAAAAAAAAAAAACCAAGAAAGTATTTTAAAAATTTAAACATATACATGAATACTATATATACAATATATTATATTATATATACATATTATATATACTTAACGGTATTGGTAACGAACAAAAACACCGCACAATAATATACAAAGAAAAATGAATGAATAATACGTAATGACAAACCGCAAAGGATCTGATAACAGAAAGTTAAACTAATGCAAACAAGACTAAAGCAAAAGAATGAAAGAAAAGTGAAAATAACTAAATAACGAGCAACTTTATAATTTTTACATGCAAAACGCAATAATGTTAACATTTAAAGATTGAAGACGATGAACAGAAACAGAAACAGAAAACAAAGCGCATATCTTGAAAAAAATAAAACGAATAAATAACGAAAAGAGCATGATGATGAAATCTATAATATATAGATACGAAAAGTTACCACAAATTTTAAACTAAAATGAAAGCTAAACAAATGTAAAACGCGAAACATTCGACGTTTAAATATGGTACACTTTTATACTTTTACACCAAAATATAAGGATAGTGCATACACATATACCTACGTATAATGTCAAAGATCTGGCGATCAAATTGTCGTCACGTTTTGTTCGTCGTTTCGAGGCACATTCGCGTTTGAAACCAAAAAGGTTGTGCAATGCCTGCAGGCGTAAACGGAACCGGAATCGCATTCGGAACTGGTTCCGACACCTGCAGTGCTCTCTTTAAATGTCTCTCTTACACACATACATACATACATACAAATACACACATAAATACAAACAAAACAGAATACACCGCTCTCTCACTCCTAAACTCACCACTTACCTACTTAAACGAGAGTTGAATAGTCAAATGATCTGTGGGTAAAAGAAACCAACTTATTCAAGAATTTTGATCTAAGTATTTAAATGATGTGCTATACATATTTATGGAATAAGCTTCTAGGCGTAGTTTAACTAACTGAACTGACACGAGTATTTACATTTTCTGTAAATTTCAACTAGAGTCGTTCTTACGTTGAATACCCCTAAGATTTGCTAAGATTTAATGCAAAACATTGATTTAAATGTGCTTTTAAAAAGTCGAAAAGGTTTTACCATGAGTACCCCTAATGTTGAATGATTGAAATAATTGAGTAAACCTAATGTTGAACAATTCTTACCATGATGTCCCCTAATGTCGAAGTCAAATGTAATCTAAGTGTGAGTACCAACAGGATTTTTCTTGTTTAAATTTTTAGATTTTTCCTTCAATTTTGCTCAAGAATTCTAGGTAAAAGAAAAAATGTAGCCCTAAGCAGATTTACATGCCAATCAGACACCCCAGCTATTATAGACCTATTCCAACAATTGATTCAGTACTTTAAATGTGTTTTATTTCGATTGTGACCCTCTTTTATGACCGAGTCTCCGCATTACCTGCTCCCTCAAACCTACACAAAACTTTGGTAAAAATATTTGCAACAAATTACAAAAAAAAAAAAAAAAAAAATACAACAAAAAACTAACAATGAAAAAATATCTATCCAATGAAAATTTCGTAGTGCATGTCATCAGTAAAGTAAATATTGAAAGAAGCTCTCTCTCTATATGTTTGCATTAAATGTTCAAGCAAAAGGAAAACTAACAAAAAAAAAAAGAAGATATATTAAATTAATTATGTATAAACCAAACTTAGTCGAAAACAACTTAGTCAAAGGTACTAATTTTAAGCACTCTTGTTAAATGCAAAGCAAGCAGCATAAGCATTCACTTGAAACGATTGAAGAAAACAGAATTAAAACAATTCGGATTCGAAGAAAAACGGAAATAATGAAGAAAAGAATAAGTGAAACACAGAATACTTGCATTAGTTCTTTCAAGCTCAAGCTCAACATATGCATAATTTAATGTGAAACGTATTTAATTCAGCATAAGATATGATAAAAAAAAAAGAAGAATAATTCAAATAATTTCTATTATCGTCTATGGTTTAGCTTACGTATAGTACTTGAAGTCAACATACTAATTATGACAGATATATATATAAGCATATTTATATATATGTGTGTATTTAAACTATGCAGTTTTTTTCTCGTCGTTATAAACATAGTCAAAATATTGGTGGGCCGTATCGTATTGTAGTAGCAAATATTTAACTTAATCATGTCAGATAATAGAAACAACAATTATTCCAATTTAATTACAAAGTGCATATTTATCTATTGAATTACTGTCGAATTCTCTCATATGGGCTGTGGATTTAATGCCACGCCCAACCGTACACTGACACAGTCACACACCTTAACCAAATTTCTTCGAATTTTCATTCAATTAACTTAAACGAAAACAAAAGAAAGAAAACAAAAAACCACACAAATATGAAAACAAAAAACGAAACAAATTTATATAGCATATTTATGGTATACTCTGTGCAAGATTATTAAAAATCAATTAAACTTCATTATGAATTAATCTGAGAATTTACAACAGCAAAAACACACACGAACACACACACAAAATGAAGGAAACAACAATTTATTCAATAAAGCTATGAAATGATGTGTTTAAAAACAATTTCGGCAAATTCATTAATCATGGAACCAGTTCCAGCAGCTAATTGTAATCGAACAAAGGAATTTTGGTAAGTTGTAAATCGAATATAAAAGTAGTCTTATTTGAACAAAATTAACTTACGAATCATGAATTTAATTTCGGTATTCACCGAACTTTAAATATGCCAATTATTCCTTAAGTTTTGTATCATTTCTATTGTCCAAGTAGAAGCGCTTCTACGAAATTTGCACTTTTAATTAAGTTTCAAATATTTACCTAAATTATTGATAGTTCAACGGTTTTTGTAAGGCCGCCTAATAGTGCATCACAAGTTATCTTAGTCCTTATTTAACAAGTTCAAGAGAATACCCGTAGTTCTTTCGCATTGTATTATTTACAATGCAGATGGTAGAAGTTTCTTGCCGCTTTTCTCATTTGAGTTCAGCTAACATGAACTTGAACTTGTCGAACTGAATTTATCAGCATGGTTAAATTAAAGAACAAATAGCAAAATATCAAAAAACACTTAACTTTTCTAATGCATAGCATACTTTATTTTTAAAACAAAATTGAATTTGGCAAACAGTTTGACAGAAATATGCGGAGACACGCCTTAAATATGCTGCTGTTAAAAACCTGTTATGTATATTTACTCTGCGGAAGAAGATATCTACCATGAATGCAATTTTAAGCAGCCTGAAAGTATTTCATATCTTGCTGTCAGATTGGTCGAGTAAACTTAAGTCTCTATGTACTCTCTCTATGTAGCCTTCCTTTCCCTTTCTGTCGTGGTATGTGTGTGTGTGTGTGTGTGGCGCGCGGATAGCGACTGTTGCAATGCTTTAAATATAGCATGCTTTTAGGCGAAGACATAAATTGCGAGCTGGGCAAGCTGTGACTCGGCTGGGCGTGTGCTGTGCTGTGCGAAATCTTACATAAATTTCGGAGGCATGCGGCATGTGGACAGCACAAATGGCTGCCACAGCCGCAAAATGTGCAACGCAATGAGCTTTGCGGGTATGTAATGCATTTTGCATAGTTGAACATTTAAAGTAAAGAGCTTAAGGATCATGGTCATAATATTCCGGTGGTATAAATCGCCAGTTCTTGGCCAAATCGTTAATAGCCTCCACCATGAGGCGACTGATTATGGACAAAATTGTGCTGGCGTAGGCAAAAAATATAAAGAAGTTTTCAATTTTGGAACTAGCTTGCTTTTAAGAACTACTCACTTGTGGTCCACGTTTGTACGCAGATTTTCGAGGGGACTCGGAGCGTTATCCACAACCACCACTTGGTCATAGGTCTGGTTGAATTTGTTGCGTGTTCGTTCCGGGTTAATGCGCATAAAATTCGACTTGGATAGGTTTTTCCAGAAGAGTTTCTCGAATATGGTAATACGGTGATCGATGGCCATACTTAGTTCAATGATTTCATTTGCATTCAGCTTGCGTTTCATGGACAAACGCTTGATCAGCTCCTCGCGTTCCGCCTGCTTCTGCTGTTCCTCGGTTAGCTCAACGGGCGAACCATCTCCGCCGGCGCCCGCATCAATGCCCACGCCGCCACATGGTGCGCAGGTGCCATCGATATCGTACATGTTATCGTCTTGCCTATCCTCGTTATTTTGCATATGGACACGTATGTTGAGGTGTAGAAAAGCGTGCTCCACGTAGCTATCTTCCTTCCACTTGGGATCGTCTATGGACTCGATTTCGGCCAACTCAGCCTTGGCTATAAGCGTGGCGGGATCAAGTATGCGATGCACCTCCAGCACAATGGGTATGCGGCGAAAGAAGATGAGCCGGTCGAAGACGCTTACCTTTATCTCGCAGAGTTTCGAATGATGGCCCTTCAGTCGAAAAACAGATGGTTCAAATGTGACTGCAAAGAAATCGCTGATAATGTAGCTAGAGTAGAGAGAGAGAGAGAGAAGCATTTGAGTAAGTTGAATGCTGGAGAAATTCTGCTGGGACTTACTTTTGCCAGCGAAACTCCATGCATTTTTGTCCATAGTTGTGCACATTGACGAGCTGTGTGCGATTCTCCTTCATGCACAGTTCAAAGTTTAAACGATTCGGATATATAATGTAAAGATACTCAGAGGATTCTCTGTCCTTGAGCGGCATATCTGTTATCTCATTATCGTCTGTAGTAGTGCCACGGGCCTTGATCTTATACCGCGCCTTGGAGTTCTCATATGTCAGCATCAGCTCAATCTGCGACAAGATAAAGATGCGACTTAGAGCTGGAAATAGTTTTCGACTTGCTACACATAGACAGGTTAATTGATATTAAACTACTTTGCTGCGACTGCTCTGCATTTTTTTTTAAAGGAAATACGTAATTTCTTCTAAGTGAACACTCCATTCATTGTTGAGCATTCATAATTAAAGATGTAAAATAGAAGATTTCGTGCTTACGTCATTCTCATAGTCCAATGGTCGATATTCCACCAGCAGGGGCCAAACACTTTGCCTGGGCACAGTCAGATTTGAGTTGTGCAGCTTGAAGCTGCGTTCGCGCGAGGAGAAGGCAAATGCCAGATGTGTCATGGTTATGTTCTGGACCCAAATCGGTTGGGTCACATGATAAAAGTTTTTAATATTTATGGGCAATAGCTCCTTGGTAAGCAGACACCGCTCTGGATCAAAGGCTGTGATTTCCAGCTTGAAGTTCCACACAAATTTGCGATTGTCCCCAGTGCTAAAGTCAAAGGAAATCAGATGTAGCTCTCAGTATCTAGATTTTTGAAATACTTACTAGATTTCATAGGTAAGGTAGTGTTCGCCATAAAGAAAAAAATGAGCGGTAACTGTGAGAGGTAGCACCTCATCCGGCCGTAAATTGAGCTGCTCCTGGCTAATATGTATGAGCCGGCGATGCGGGCAGTGGAAGAGTTGCCGGAACTGATTGAAGCCCACGCGAGTTTGCAATGGCTGGCACTGGCAATTCTGAATGCGTTTCAATTTCAATTCCAGCGGCTTGGCGGACATGTTGCGCAGCCAGAAGATCATCTTCAGGGGCTGGCTTTGTATTTGACGCAATGGAACCGCCAGGACATGCTCATGCTCCTGCTTGTTCGATCGGAGTTTCTTGTTGAGTCTGTCCGAGTGGAGTATAGGTGTATTTGGATAGGGATTTTCTGTTCACAGCCAAGCGCTACTCACCCAGTTATATTGAAACTCTCCCAATAGTACAACTTGAGTATGGGCGGGCGTATGACTGTCAGGTTGTCCACCATTAACTTCTGATAGATCGGCAAGGGCTTCAGCACGCCTGTGCACGGATTTTTTGACATTTTTGTTGTTTTAGATCAATGCATGTGTTTTTTTTAGTTTGTATTTGTTAATATATTCAAGCTCTCAATAAGTTGCTCTGATTTGAGCACGTAGTCAAATTGAAAGCTACAAATTTACCTATAACATTTGCCGCACTGTGCTGCCACGCCCCACACATCCCATTGCTCGACTTTGCCACGTTCTCTTAATGCCATTAGAAGTCTGCACTGCACGCCCCGGGGCGCCACTGCATGTTGCACACTCGTAAATATTCATAAATGGTCAGCCGCACATGCGAACACCTACACCAACACGAAAAGGGTCAGCCCTGCCAGATCCTTTGAATGCTGTGCTACGCAGACACACACACACACACACGCACACGCACACAATTCATAGCCTTGGGCTTTACGAGTGTGTTGGCGTTGCATAAAGGAGGGACTTTGTGGCATACTTCTGTTTGGCATCTACATTTTGAATCTTTTTGCATGCAAATAAGTTTAAGTAGAAGAATCTAGCTGGAGCTCTTATTAAATTAAAAATAATTCAGTTAAATTATTACAATTGCTCTATGCATTAAATTTAATGTTCGTCTTTAATTGAAAATGAGATTTTCAGATTGCAGACATAGATACCTGAAAAATTGCATTGTGAGATTTTAACAAATTTAAAAATGTCTTTTCATTCTTTTAATTAATCGAACGATAAACAGAGAACAGAGTTCTTTTAAATATTAAAAGGTAATTCCAGAGTCAATCTGACCTAACCTTGTTCAACTTAAATCTTCTGGTTCTTTTTTGTTGCTCGACTTGGCTTGGAGCATTGGTGGCAGTTGCAAACAATCAAAACAATAGCCAGGGCTTTAGCGGAAGCAACTAACATGCATATCTGAATGCAACTGGATGAGATAGAGCTGGCAGTAGGTGCACATCCGCATGCACCTTGCAGTTGCCCCCCAAATCTTGCCACTTGCTCCGCAGGGCAACTGGCGATGTCGTTGCAATTCGTTTTGTTTTGTCGATTGACAAAGTGCCAAAGGCCAACGGCGAGTGTGAGTGTATGAGTGTGTGTGCTTGTGTGTCTGTGTGGGTGTCTGTTTGCATGATTGTAATTGTGAGTGCGGCCAACAAACGAGCAAGAAAAAGACATTAGTGCCAACGCGCCTGTCAAAAACAAACCCCAAACACGCGTTGCAAGCGACATCATGTGTGGGTGCCAGTTGCCAGTTCCCAGCTCCCAGTTGCCACTTGCAACGAGTCGTGTGCATTGAGGCATTGAGCGAACATCATTTACAGTTAGTGCGCCGACAATTGCAGTCTAGAAGAGCACATAAGCGACAATTAGATGGACTCTGAGCTACTGTGTGGCACAGTGGTTGCTTAAGATGCATGCCACACGTGATGTGGCAGAAAGTTAAATGAATATAAATCATGTTTGCATTTGTTAGCTACCGAAAAACAAAACCCCTTGAAGTAGCAGAAAAAGAGAAAAAGAAAGAATATTTTAATGAATAAAACAATATTTTAAAAATTATTTTAATATTTCTAAATATATTTTAGTATTTTGCTTCAAACACACAAAAAGACAGTGCTATATCTGACAATTGCAAATAATAAATCAAGGAAATACCAGCGAACTCAGGACAGTACAAATTACTAGCTGGTGCTGAGGTTTTTTTTTTTGATTTTCTCAATGTTTACTTTTGTGTTTTTGTGTCGTTTGGTATTTTTTGCGTGTAATTTAATGGTTGCTCATGAAATGAAACCAACTGAGCCAACTGTACTACTAATCGACAACCTGTGCATCAATCACAGCCCGTGACAGCGTCGCTCCCGCGCCTCTCAATCACCACCCCGTTGAACCCGATTCTGATTTCGATCCCGATCCCTAACAATAACAATGAGCAAAGTGCATGACCAGGAGACAAGGCAGCTACAATTGTCGCTCGTCAGCGTCAACAGCCGAGCTTTTGCTGTGTGATGTTGTAGTCGTTGAGTGTTTCAATATTTTCAGCGTTCCAATGCACTCAAAAAACCCACTCAAATGCGCTCCATTGCCAGCTGTTCCCGCTGCAGTCGGACGTCGAATGTGGGGAAGTATTTAAATTTGACACAGCTTAAACAATTTTTGAGGGGCACTTGGCAAGTTGCTGGCGACAACTTGTTGGCCAATTGTTGTGGTTTGACTTTCAAGAACTTTTCATGTTTCGGTCAACCGTTTTTGTGGCTGCATTCGGAAGCCAATCAAAAAGCGTTGAGTGCTCTGCCAAATACTTTATGTGCTCGTAATATTCATTCAGTGAGCCCGTCGCCTGCCGCATAATTATGGCATAATTTGCAGTCTCAGCTCTGGCAGCTAATTACGATATAAAAAAGAAAACAAGCGAGAACGCTACAGTTGAGTGCACCCAACTGTTAGATACTCTGTTCTATGAATGCACTCTATTTTTTTATTCATCTTTTATATCATCAAATATATGGCATACATCTGGCTATCGATATTGACTTACTAAACTGTTCTTGTCGTTAAATTTATGTTGTGAAGCAAAACCCAACTCTAGCAGGTTATAAACATTCCTACATACATAACTCAGTTCAACAACCAATATACTCTGTTCATTTTTGGGCACATGGTATAGAAGCGCGCACTTCGCTGCATCCTTTCGGCGCCGCTCTTAGAGCATATGGCAATTAAAAAGTTTTTAAGCAAGTAATTTTTTGCCTGCTCCCTAGACAGGTAGAATAAGTTTCCTGCTAGTATGTTGGCGGTCGTAACGGTCTACGTCTCATTCTTGGTTTCAGATGCAAGCTCACGTTAAGCGAAAAACAGTTTCAGACTCGAGAAGTAAAGGCATCCTACGAAATGCTCTGGCAAAATATGTCATGGTAATTTTATTTTTATAATCATTTTTTTTCAGTGGCTATTAAATACGAGGTCATAGCTACAAATAGTTGGGGTACAGCATTTGCTTCTCTCTTTCTTTGTCACAGTCTGTGTTGCTCATATCGCCTTTCTAGAGTTCTAGAGTTTATTGCTCGGTGTCTTCTTTTAGTTAGTAAGAGCAGTTAGCATTTAATCCATTTTATTTTTGGTATGTTTTTAAGATCATTCATTCTTTAATATGAATTTATTTTGCTTCAACATTTATTTAATTGCCTGTCTCAGCAAATAGTTCAGGGTTGTGTCAACTGAAGAATAGATTGTTTAGTTAAGAGCCTCTTATTTAAAGTGCACCTTAGGGGCTTGGGGCGTGGCTGTTAGTGACACTCGACATCCGCTGTGCCAATTCTATGCGGTAGCAAGAATTGTATTTTGCAATAAAAGGGCTTGCAATAGGAAAGTAGGAATGGACATAGCCGCTGTGGCTGCAGCAAACAATTATTGTTATTTCAATTTAAATGCAGCTTTGCCCATGCCAGCAAGCCCCACTCCAGCACCCCCAACAAACAACCCCCCTCGCCGGCATTGTCAACACCCTAGAATGTGCGGGCTTTGTGCGATGCTATCAAAATTATACACCTTGCAGCAATGAAAGGAGCTGATGTGATGAGCAACAAAAACGTTATGAGGGGCCAGATGAGATAGGGGGAAGTGCAACGATTGTTGTGGCTACAGCGGGTTCATTGTAATGCAAATTACGTACACCATGTTGGCTGCTGCTGTAACTGCAGCATTTCAGCCTAGGCACGCCCCTAAAGTGGCTTCATGTTTGCGTGTTCCGTGTGTTCAAGTGTGTGCGTGTGTGTGTGTGTGTGTGTGCACACATTTTGACCGTTTTTCATTGTCAGCTTTCAAAAATAATAATGAAAATACGAGCTCTTTTTTGAGCCTTGCTGCAACTGCAACAGCATAGAGATAAAGCCACAACGAAATTTGGTTAGGAAAATGCAATTAAGCCATGAAACAGCGTGGAAAATAATTTGAAGTGTGAGAGCGATTCTGTGTGAAAATTTAGGCTTATATTTGATCTGGCTAAAGTACATATAAAATACCCTTGAAGGACGTTACTGTATGTTTTTGTAATCTGGGCTTAATCAAAATATTGTTGACAAGTAAAGCACAAACGAATTGTGTATTGACTGCGTATACATGCCCAGATCTATAGGAAATCTTCATATTTCTTCAGCGGCCAACAAAATTAACTATACATTATAAAATCCCACTAAAATAGCTAGAAAATGTGTATAATTGAGAAATTCGTTTTCAATATGAAATCATTTTAATTTTTCTTTGTATTTAGACCCAATGGCTAACCATGTGCTTAATCTCAGCAATATCACACATACGCCATGTCTCTGCTGGGATATTACACATACGCCCTGTTTGCTGTTTGGGTGACATTCAATGGATTGTCAAAGGCTTAACTCCCGGCTTATTGGTTTAGCTCTGTCAAAGTTCGGTTCAAATTGGCAAACTTAATCACAAAAACAAGTTTAGGCAAAAGGCAACTAAACTTGTTTCGTTTCCTTTGCCGCTGTCCAGTTCGTAGGAAATGCAACATTTTGCAGCAGGAAATGCAGTCGACTAACTTTTCGTATGCAGCTTAAGTGGCCATTCCATGGGCTACAAGAAGCAGAACGCGTTCGGATTAAGTGGAACATAGTTCTGTGTATTCCGGCTGTGTTAGTGTCTATTCGACAGTGCCAGTGCCAGGAAGTTAGTCGCATTTAAATGGAAAAACTTTAACACAATGCGACAAAGTGAGGAAAAACAACAACAACAAAGGCAAACAATTCAACGTTAACAGTCGATAACAACAAACGAGCAGCTTAGTCAAAGCCGCAGGACTGCAAACGGAAACCGCATCCTCGTTGTCATCAATGTGCCGAACCGCGATTGCAGCCGGTCGAGCTCGAGGTCGAGCACTCTGCCCCGCCCAAAAAGAGTGGCAAGTGAACCAAGTTTTGGTGAAAACGTGAAACAGTTGCCAATTTCGACAGTTCCTGCCACGGGAATGTGGATGAAATACTCGAACAGTGATGGAAACAAAGGTAAGTCTGCATGCTTATCCGGGAAATGTGGGTCGTATTTATTTCAGGTAAATGTGTATACATTTCTTATTTAGGAGTTGTCTCACTAAAACCCACTGATTTATGTTCGTTTTTTGCGACAAAGTAAATGGAATAACTAAAAAGTAAATTAGTTAAAAAAAAGTAAAAGACACGGGCCATTGCAGTTTTTTACATAAAATCAACATGGCTCGCCAAATAATCTAGGTTAACGTAGGGCATTGCGGTTACTGAAAATAAAAGACGAAGACAGTTTAAATTGAGGCAATTTCATGGAAATGGGCAACAAAAAGTAATAATTCTATATATCCTGACATCTAACATCGTCTGGCATCTGTTGCATTGATTCTGTTTAATATACTGATTTGAGATTTTATATAAGTTTCTGGAGAACTCATTTGAGCAAATGAAAACTAAACAGTACTTAGTTTTTGTGTTTACTTTGTGTTTTTATAGGAATATATGCATATATATTTCTGATCAGCAGCAACTGAATATATTTAGCTGTGCCAAACTGTCCGCCATTTCATTCATTTAGGAGATTATCTGGAAATTGTGTTATAAAATAAATTTGAAATAATATTTTTGACACATCAATTATGCACTTTGTGCTAAATATCCGCACTTTAAACTATTAAAGCAATTAGTTAATGTTAAATGTTGCCTTTGGCAATTGCAAAGACTTAAAACAAATTTACAGATATATGCATTTATATATATTTTGGTTTTCTCTAGCTTAAGCAAATATATTTTGATAGCCGCTTCACGTGCGTTGCCGCAAAACTTTTCACTTTTTACTCTTTACTTTTGGCCATTTAGTATTTCACTTTTTGTTGACTACCAAACGGAATATTCGCTCTGAATATTTAATTGTGCGAGCTCTCTGCTCTGGCGCACAGTGTATGCATGAGTGTGTGCTTGTGTGTGTGGGTGTGTATGTGTGTGTGTGGCTGCGTGCTTGGGTGTTGTGTGTGTCTCGTTTTGGTCTGTGCGGTTGCATATTTGTGGCACTTTTTGGCTCTTTTTCGATTTTCGAAATGCGCTTTTAGTTGTTTGTTGTTAGCATTTCTTTGGCAACGTTGTCGAAGTTGTTGTTTCCATTGTTGTTCTTGTTTTCACAACGTAACTGGCAACTGTGCACACAGCATTCTTAGTGTTTTATTTTTATTTTATTTTTTTTTTGCTGGCAGTTTGGCAATCGTGCCTGGCGTACGGTATACACAATTGTACATATACTATAAAAATGTCTGCATACTTTTGGGCGCCGCGGATTATCTCTATATGCGCTTGAAATGTGTGTGGGTGTGCGTGTGTGTGCGTGTGTGTGGGTGGTGTGACAGTTGGGTACATTGATATGCAAATACTGTGGCCTGAGATGTTGACATTGTTGTTTGTATTATGTTGAAAATAAGTCGTAAGCCTTTGAACAATTTTTTTTTTTTGGAAATTCCCTTGCCGTCTCTTTGTTTTTTTTGATCAAATTTAATAAATTGCTGTTTCGGATTGTAAAAGCCTTGATGCTGTTTTAAGAAATTGCTGTCAAAAGCGTTTTGTAAGTCCTGAGTATTGAGATATTTATAATGCATCAGAATCATATATTAATGCAGATATTTTTCTTTTTGGGAAAAACAGTGCAATAAATATATAAAACATTATTTTATTATGCAAGCAGATTTAGTTTTTTCTTTTGCAAGAAAATTTCCCATCTTTATGAATTAATCAATTTTTCGCCTTACATTCATTTTTGTGGTATATTATGCAAATATTTCCCAAATTTGCATATGAACCAATGTGTAATTTGGCCATACTAAAAATATGTTCGACAATATTGCTGTTACATAACATGCCCGTGCAATCGAAGGCCACTCTAATGCAATTGGCTTCTTCTCCTCCTCCTCCTCCTCCTCCTCCTCCTCCTCCTCCTCCTCCTCCTCCTCCTCCTCCTCCTCCTCCTCCTCCTCCTCCTCCTCCTCCTCCTCCCCCTCGACCAGCTACACTCCGTTGATAATCCGACAACATTTCGCATCAACTGTCGCATGCTAATGAGCAGCAGCAACTGCCACACAACACTGCAACAAGCCGCAAGCAGCATGCAACAAGCACAATAAATGTCATCACATTTCGCTATCCTTCCCCCCCTACCCCTCTGACTATCCACCATCACGCCCCGCCACTTGATAGCAAACCAACGAATCAACCAGCCCACAAATCCATGGCTGACAAAATTTCATATGTAAAATATATTTGAGCCAGCAAAATTGCAAACTAATCAACATATTTTTACTGGTGCTCTGGCTTTTTGGTCAGAAGCTAATTTATGTGTTGCTCTACCCTGTAGTATGTGTCGAGTGGGGCATATAAATTTTAAAGTGATATGAGGGAAGGGAAATCGATTTCAGCCTTGGTTCCTGATATTCCAATTTTTAATTGAGTAATTACTATTATTTTACTTTCATATTCTTATGCATCTGTATAAATGAATTTCTTCTATTTGGATTCTTGAAATATTTTAAAATATTAACAATTTACGCTAAAATGAGGCATGTTTTGGGCTCAGTGCATTTGAATATTCTATTCAGCTGTTGTGTTCATTAATTTAGCTATAAAATGGGATTTAAAAATTTGCAACAGAAAATTGACGTTAAACTTGCAAAGCGCATTAACTGAAATTCATGTTCTGTAAATAATTGATGAAGCCTCTGGCTGCTAATATTGCTATTAATTACGCTCAATAAAGGCATTTAACACGCTCGCATACACACACACACACACACAGACACAGACACATATAGCGGCACACACAGGATGTTCCTAAGCCCTGGTAAAGGTGCTCAACCAACTCCTCGGGCATTTGGCAGCTTCATTAAAACGCATATAAATCAATTACCCAGCTTAATGCAGCTGTTGCCCTTAGAGCTTTTGGCCAATCTTAGTTTTGGCCTGGCTCCACATACATCATAAGCTGAGCGCTTAAGTTGCTTTATAATTCTTATGGCCAAGTTGGCCATATTTACGGTGCGGTCAGCAGCAACCTTTGCAGTTAAGCTGATTAATTACATAAATCTCGACTTTTGCCTGGTGTTGTGCAGGAATTTCGCATGTTTGTCATGTGTTAGATTCAATTTCTGAACGTGACAGCAACAACGACAACAAATTTTTGCGCTGCTTTCGCATTTTTGTGGGCATCCGCATAAAATGCAAATTGCGTCGGATGAACGGAAGACATCGTCCTCGGCATGTCCTTGCATCGTGTTGCACACATTTTTTTCTGCATGTTTGTGGAAAATTATACAAATTGTGCGTTCGAGTCACAGCAACGGGTTGCTTTTACAACTTTATTTAAATATAGAAATTGAAAATGCTTGAGAGAAACGCTTGCGATCTGCTGCGTATTTCTTTTCAATGCAATATTAAATAAATTTTTTTAAGTTATATCAAAATAATTAATTTAGTTTTTAGCTTAAACTAAAGACGCAGTTTTGCTTAGCGGTTTTTTACTTAAAATTCATTTTAAGTCTTACACTTACAAGGTTTTATTTTTATATTTTTATAAAATAAATAAAGACTTGAAATTTTTAGTTTTGCTGTAAATATTATAATGGCTGCGATGTCAAACATATTAAATACATCTAGAAAATATTCATTATTATTATTATTTTATAATACATTTTTTCTTTATTTCTTCTTTATATATCTCTCTTTTTGTTTTATTTAACCCCTTCCACAACTTGTTTTTTATGTGTCTGTTATATATTTTAAACTTCCTTTAGGATTGAGTCTTGTTTTCATCTGAACGGACAGTATTTAGCAGCGACATGATAAACTTTGTATTACTCTTAAAGTTTTCATTCCCAGAATTTTTGCGAAGACAAGGCTAATGAAAAGTTAGAGCTAATTGGAAGCAGCCACAAGATGTTCGACTAGAATAAATTGTTGTGTGCAGAACATTTTTATGGGTGCTGTTTACATTTGGGGCGCAAGTAAACTTTGTATAGAAATTCGCCTAATGAGGCTGCCTCTGAAAGCTCTGGCTTTCGCCCGGCGAGCTACAGTCGTTGTCATGCATAACGAAAATATTATTAAAAGCCATCCACTGGCATATCCTGGCTGAGCAGGACTTGGTCGCAACGAGACCAAACAATTAATTTCAACAACTGCCAGCTGCAAAAAGTTGCTCAGGGATAACGAACTGCGGGCTGTGTGCGGCAGGACATTGTTTTCAAAGCGTATTACCACCAAATGTCAACAAGCATTAAATTAAAATACCGTAAAAATATATACATACACATATTCTATACAAGTAGATAAATAAACGAGCCAACACTCGACCAGAAGACGGGCAAAGGGCTGTGTGGCAAGTGCTTGTCAGAAGCCAAAAATACAACAAATGACTGCAGCACAGATTTGGTGGCATCACTGACTGCGCCGCACAACAGTGCGTATGAGCAACAGCTGCTTAATGGGGTAGCTTGTCTGCCCCGACTCCATTTCCCTATTTCCCTGGCAGCGCATTTGCATTTTTTCTGGTCTTGCCAGCTCGTTAAGCTACTCAGACATGCAGTGAATAGGTTAACTTATCTTCTACCTCATAATGTGTACTCCTCCATCCCCACTATAAAATATCGCCCCTCACAGCAACTTGTGGCACGTGTTGTGCCCTGAAAGATATGTTACTTGTTTATAATAACTATATGTTAGCCAATTTCTACTACTACAATTATGTGAGAAAGGAATAGCTTATATATATATATATATATATATATATATATTATGTACTTGGCTCTATCAACGCAGATGAGCAGACATTTCATTTCTCGCATGCGAGAAATCTGTTAAATTTGCAGCCAGGTTGTTGTCTAGGCTAATGTAAATAGACTTATAAAGTCCAAATATTAGCACAATGTAAGTCCCATGTTAAGTAAGCAAATGTTAGGCGTATGCAATGCGGCACGCTGTTAACAGCGAGAGTTGCTCAGTCTCTTTTGGTTCTTTGCAGCAACCATTGGCATATGGGCGGCCACATAATGTGCCAGCTAAGGCCGTTTGAGGGCTGAGTTTGATTGCAGACTTTCGCGTAGCTCCTGCAAATGCATTGCTTAACCACGAGCTAGGCCAAAAAACAAACACAGAGCCGCAGGGCAGCCGCCACGCGCTGGGTCGACCTGGTTTCTCAATCAATATGTCAACCATTAGGCAAATAGCGAATGATAAACAGACGCCCAAAAGGCTGCTGCACAGAAATTACCGGGTAGCATTCAGACACACAGACAGAGAGGGAAAGCGAGAGAGAGAGAGAGAGAGAGAGGGGAGAGAGAGAGAGAGACACCCAGTATGAGCGCAAAGAGCGCGTCTGAAACTTAACAGAGCGCTGTTAAACATTTGCGCTCTGCCATAAAAACTGTGCGCGCCCAAAAGTGTGCTGTGTTTTTTTTGGTGCCGACCTGCTGGCGACTTTAATTGCTTGCTGCGCAATGCTGCTGGCCAACAAATGCCTGGTATTTAAATAAACGTAGAAATCGTCTCTTTATTTTTACGGCCAACTGTAATCGGCCAACAATTGCAGCTTGTTAGCGTAGGGGATTGCGAACTTTAAATGCCGCTCATTAAATGTCGTAAAACGTTTTAATTCGCAGCTCAGTCCGCCTTAACGAACTGTTAGATCTTCTTTGGGCTAAGCAATTTTCGTGCCACACTTGACAGGCTAACGCAAAGCGGCTTAAAGTAGGTGTTAGACGCTGTAACGCCCATTGACTGTCAGTCAATTTGCGAATTACTATTTCACCTGCCCAAGGGTCATTCGTTGTTCTGTCGCTGTCCTGTACCTTTTTCTGTTGTCCCTCGAGTGGGTGGCCTAAATTCAAAATGAAAAGCTCAGCATGCAAGCCAATAGGAATGAAAGGTTATCTTTCAAGCAATCAGGCAAAGTCGCAGTAAATATACACTTTATCTTCCAATTGAAGTAAGATGTGTCAATGAGATTAACGGCTTGCGATTTTTCATGATAGACAAATAGAATTTGAAGTGAATAGTAAGTGTATACAGGAGTTAACAAAGAGGCAATGCTTGTGTTATCGCCAGAGTCACAGTTAGTCGAACAAATGTTTTAAATTTTTAAAGCAATAATTTGGCTCTTTCATATCCAAGGCAAAGATAACTACTTTGCATGTCGAGGGATGATAAGAATAAGATAGAAATGCGATACTTAGACATCTTTTATGAAAATGCACTTCAAAGACAAAAAGTGATTGCTTGGATATTAGCTTGTCTAAAATGAATAAATAGAAATATATGTTTTTGACTTGCCATCCAGCTGAGACACCCCTGCGACAGCGAGGGCATTTGAAAGGTCAATGGGCTTAGAGAATAGAATCAATCATGATGCCCGGGACAAGGCCCTCGGGGCGGGTTTAAATGTAATACAAGCAAAGAGGTCTAAAAATAAAATCGAAATAATATAGCATTGCCTTAAGCTGAATGGAAAAGTTTAATTTGCACTGATATTTCGAAAAACACAAAACTGATACAACAAAAACAAATACAAATGCAAATCGAATTGGAGCATTATTCACTTAAATATAATTTGCACGTATTTGCATGCTTTGAATTCGTGAAAATGCTTCAAGCTTAAAATTGCACAGATATTAGTCTAATAGCAATAAATTGTTCACGGCCTGTAGAGTGTATTTTATGGTGTACTCTGTATATATCTAATGAGTATTAGACGGCATAAGGTATAGTCGAGTCGACGTAGCCTTGTCCGTCTGTATGCTTCTTGCTCGAATACTGATACTCTGCATAATAAATATAATGAGAGCAAAATCCTTGTAATATTTGCGAGTGCTAAATTCGGTGGAAAAATAATTATCAAGTAATTGAACTAAATAATTGATATCGCCTTCTTAACTATCATATCATGAACTTAAAATACGAGATCTCTTAGAATATTTATGCCACTTTGATATTTTGAATAATTTCTTCCGACAATCTAACCCAATGTACATGAACACATCTGAATGGCTATTTACAGGGCAGCTGCTAGTTTAAAATACCCAGTTGTCAATATTATAATACCTGAAGACACAATGTTTGTTATGTAGCCGTTCGCAACATTAGCTGTCGATTTGCTGCTATTTCTATTTTTATATCAAATACATTTTCAGCTCTGTTGTCTGAGGCGGCTTAAGGCATGCAATATAAACCTTAGATGCTGGTGCAGGGTATCTGTGAGTCTAAACTGTTTTTGCTTAACCTTAATGTCTGCAATGATTTGCCGGAAACAACTGCAAAAAAAGTTTATATACTGCTGTCAAATCTGGGCTTTGGGTTGGAAGGTAGGGTGCATGGTGTGTGCTGAGGGATGTAGGGTGTAGGGTGTTGGGTGAAGGGTGACTGCTTGTGCTATTTTAGCTAGCATATTATATTGCATGCTTTGGGGCTGCTGCGGCTAAAATATCTGTGCATGAGCTAATGGGTAAATTTTATTTAGGGGTGCTTTTTTTTGGGTGTGATTGTGGGAGGATGGGGGCATGACTTGCTAATTACATTTGTACATCTCGGTTTGTTTGGCTATGTCGCCGCAAAGTATGCAAAAGTTATTTAAAGCGGACTTAACGCTGAGTGGCACCCCTGTCCCTAGCCACCCCTCTAAATAAACATTTGCCTAAATGACGCGACGTGCGACACACTGCACACAATCGTACACACACACACACACACACTTGCAGACACAGCCCTGGGGTGTTGACGTTGACTGTTGGTGCTTGGTTGACACACTTCTTGTTGTTTTTGGTTTTCTAGTTTTTTCTCTGAATATACCCTATACCCTACGGCCAGCAGCCTTCCCTCGAGAGGCAACTGTACTGAAGTACTTGAGAGTCTCGGCAAGCATTTGCGCTAGACTGGCGGCGGGTAGAGTAGCACCTAAAAGCACACACATATACGAGTGTGTGTTCCGGAAATCCTTTTCTTCACGGAATTGCTAAAGAGAAAGCTCCAGTAAAATTTGCTAAATTGGAGTCTTGAAAACAATTTATTAACATTGATGAAAAATTATTGGAATGTACTTCGAGTAATTATAATATATTTATTCTATAAATAATGAAATATCTTAAAATGTTTCACTTAATTGCTTCATTTTATTGAAAATTTTATCTGCTTAGCTACCTGTTTTATCGAAGATTTATCTCCTCGAGAAATGCGGGGATTTTGTATATTGAGGGGGTTTATTTTTTTTATTTTATATTTATTTATTTTTGGAAAGTCAGTTGAATAAATGTGCAAATAATTGGAGAGAAGGGAATCGCATATTCTTACCCAAAAAAAGTGGTAAGAAATGAGGTTGGGTAGGTTGGATAGGTTGCACCTAGACTAAATGGGATATTTGTGTTGTGGACTACTCAAAGAACAATTTAATGATCCCTTAGAACTGTTGCAGGTTTGGGTAATCAATGGTAGTTTTTTGTTTTAAGCTACGTGTTTCATGAATTTCCTCCGGCAGTCCTTTTATTTTCTCAACTTTCAACATGCATTGCTTATGGAAAACTTGCACCGAATTAAGGCGAAAAAGTTTTTGAGAAGTTTGGCAACAGAATGCTGTATTCTCTTAACTGCCACTCGGAGGCGCCTCCGCCGGGCGTTAAGACAATCAGGCAACTGTCATGCCGGGGGGAAGCTGTTCGTTTTTTATGGGTCCCTTAATTGGCGCCAACGAGACCACGCCTCGCTGCCCAGTTCGATGTTATGGCAATTGATTGATACGCCACACCCCTGGCCAGCCCACATGATTGAAGCGATATTTGTCAGCAAGGTCAGCAGCTCATTCCTCATGGGGTCGCCCTCCCCCCCCCTTCCAAAACAAATGGTCAGGTCAGGGCCAACAGCTGGGCTGCTGTGAGGTCGGCTCTTTGGCTTGTTTTCAGCAGTTTGCCCAGTTAATAAATATAAATGCCCGCCTGCCATTAGGCCCAGTAGATCATTGTCATTGGCAGCAAGCACTGCAATTTTCAATGCTGTTGATTGACTGATTGATGGCTGATTGATGCTGGCAATGGCTTCTTATGGTGTACTTAACGCGCCCTTATTGCTCGAATGCAAGCTTTTATATTGTAGTCCCGTTGTTTCTATTGTTGCTGCAAGTATTAAACATGTCAATTGATTGTTTGCCTGCCGCCAGGCGCTTCACTTCCCATGCGCAGCGCCTCATAAAAATGCAATTCATGGAGCTGTGTATACAGCTGCCTGCTGGGGGTAAAGCAGGAAGAAAAACAACAATAATTCCCCCAGCGGCTTCTGTTTGTGCTCTTGCCCAGTATATACCCTGTGGCTTGGCCATGCAAAAGTGTGTGTATATACACTGTATATTGTTTTGGCATCGAATAATTTAAGAGTATCGCCATGCTCAATGCCGGAGCCAATTATTGATTTCGGCTGGAATAATTTAAGCCTTACTCAAGCACAGCATATGTCTGTCTCTCTTTAGCAAGTGAACAGTTTCTGTAATGCGCTTAGGCTAAGCTAAGATCCGCTACTCTAAAATGCGCTGCGGAGCGCGCGCTCTTATCTGCGCTCTCTCGCTCTCTCTCTCTCTGCCCGAAATTCCAGTGCTGTTGTTGCGCTGCGCTATGCTTTGCTTATGAGTGCAGTGGAATGCTTGTATTTTCCATTGTACAAGATCAAAGCAGGATGAGCGTAAGCGCATTTAGATACTAAAGGCGTGCGCTTAGCTGAATTTCTTTAGTTGGCGCAGTGAATTCTAGGAGGCAAACTCCACGCCAGTTGTTAGTGTTAGTTTTCAGTGTATCATTTGTAGTGTTTCGCGAATTAGTGCTCACTTTGTGCGCTTTAATACGATTATAATCTCCTTTAAATAATGCGGTAAGCGTGCTGCCATATATTGCTTTGAAATATATATAATTTCAATTGTTCATTTATACATTTCTATATATGTATAAAAAGCTTTGAATGTAACCAACGTTTTTTAAGATCCGTTATTTGAAAGCTTTGTTTTTTTCCTTTTTGCTCTGCATTTTGTTGCTCTTAGGCGGCACGCTGCGTAGAGAGCATTAGCGTTTCTCTTAATGGAAGAAATTCTGAGTTTCTCTCTCTTTTTTTTTCGCTATTTGGTGTGCCGCTAATTACCTCTTTACCTCGTCTTAACTACTAAAAATATTTCAATAAGTAGATGTTTTGACCCACAGTGAACTAAAATTAACATTTAAAATCTCAGACTGCATAGATATATATTAACTTCGCATTCTGTTTCAACGCAAACAAATATCTCAGTGTTAAATCTCGTTACAGGGATACTCAGATACTCAGGTACCCAATGAACAATAACATTTCTACCTGCCCTTAATTGTAATGAAGAGTATTACGCAGTCGGATCTATACGATTTTCTCAGTATTAACTGTCCCATAGATGTTTTGATAGTAGATAATAAATTGGTATTACATTCTCTACGAAAAGTTAATCAATACTAAGCCGTTTTATAGGATATCCATAAGTACATTCCATCAACCAGTTTACAGTGCGTGTGTCTTTCTGTTGTGTGTTTAACTGGCGGTTTAGTGTTAGCCATAAAATTGCGACTTTAAGTAGCCATCATGTTGTGTGTTGAGGCGATATACGATATAGGATATACGAGTATCAAACATTTTATGTTGACTAAAAAGGAGATTAAATTATATGGGAGGGCCTAAAAGCAAGGCATGCAACGATTGAATTGAATAAGCTGAAGCAGTTTTTGAGTAAGGATTGTTAAGGATCAACTTCGTCAATAGATTGTTAAGCCAAACATTAAACAATGGCCCAAATGTAAGCAATGCGATTTCTAAGGGTGTTCTTGAAGTAGAGAAACAACAATAAATTCTGGTGGGTGGGAGGTCAAAATAAAGCATCGAGTGCCTAATGGGAGGCATAACTATCGATCTGTTTTTCTACAATTTGCATAACAACCACAGAGAAAACAACTGCTAAAAATAATTTAAAGCTCGGCTGCTTTTTCGTATTTGAAATGTCGTGCAAGAATTATAATGGCAGCGCATAGCGTATACGTAATATCTCAATTCTCGCGACTGTCATTAAACGCACCAGCGCCCAGAACTATGCAACAGCGAATTAAATTGTTCTGCGAACGAGAGAGAAAAACAAAATGGAAAACGGAAAACTCGACGACAGGCGACATTTTTTGACTTTTCACAAGGCACAGTGAATAGAGCAAGCAAATGAAAAGAAATATAAAAGGAATAGCCTCTGAAGCCGGGCCAAGTCTGGCGTTCATTGTAGTCGAGGCGCCAAAGCAAGATAAATGGCGCAGAAGTAAACACATTTGGTGTGAAAACTGGGTAACTGGGTGAGTTCCCTATGCGTCCCGCTCAACCGCCCTTAACCCCCAACCGGCTGCCTAGTAAAATCACAAAACTCTGCCGTTCGAAGCAGCCGAAACAACAGTCACATTAGGGCAGGCCAGGGAGGAGCGACTTGCTCCAAGCAGCAGCTGCTGCTGCTGCTGCTGCTGATGAGGCGACAGTCAAATGAGACACGACACAAAGCGGAGGATGTCTCCAAACCCCTCTCTCTTCACACAACCAGACAGATTTTTGGGACTGAAGCTTAAACAAAAATGGTTTAGCTCATCAATTACACAGTTCGCGTGCATAAATTAGTTTTATATGATCGAGATCTTGATTAGTTAGAATAAAAATTGCACAGCTCTCTGAATTTGAATTAGCCACGCGGCTTGCTTTATGCCACATTCGAGCACTGGATTTATGGTTGACATTTTGCTGCTACGAGAGGCGCTTAGATTGGCCCCAGCACAAGTGCATGTTCTGCCTGCTGTTGATACTCTATCTTTACAGGATAAAGGTATACATGCGATGCGCTGTAAAAGCTTTCGCGGCGAAAGAGAGCATTCATATTCGATTAACTTTTGATTATATTATTGATTTTTCTCACTTCCAACTACATCTTTCTGATCAGAATAGGGTTTCACCGCCCATGTTTAAGTTACTTCTACGAACAGAGTGTTGCGCTGCTGTTTACCAAAAATTCAGTCGATGGTTTTGCATGCAAAGCAATTTTAAAATGAATGCGTTTAATTTTACGCTTGCATAGTTTTAACATTGTGTGTTTGTTTTTTTTTAACTATATATACAGTCAAGCTCATACTTTTTCCATCCACAATTCAATCAAATGGTTTGGTCTAAATTGTAAATATGAAAAACACTGTCAGCAGAAAAAAAGCATTTTGTTTGTCTTTAAATAATTGTTGGTTAACGGGTTGCTCATAATTAGAGATCTCCCAGAAAAAAAGAAAATTCCATAAAATGCAAGTATAGCAAAAAAGACAAGATCAATAAATGAAATATTTTAATTATTTAAGTTTAATTAATCACACATGTGAGACATATCTTCCAAGCCATACGCTTTGTTTTCCAACATATTTAAATTAAAATTCCAAAGCAACTTTTGAATAGTTTTATATTTGTATCGTGTTCCATTTTCATCTGTTTTATTTTCGCAAGTTTATTCATTTCACTCGACTTTGAATTAGTCGTGCTTTCTTAATTTCGCTGCCTTAGTGTGTTCCTCTTCTTGTTGCTGTGCACTTTTCATCAGTTATGCAGCTGCTCATTTCGGTTGTTGCCAAAAGTTTAGACTTGTGTTTTATCTGTGCTGGAAAAGGGAAGAGTGAAAACTTTTTGCCGGATCTGAACTGTTGAGTCGTTCCATTTCAAGTGTTCAACGGTTTTGGCCACGTTACTGTTAAATCCGTTCAAAGCAAAGTCAAGCTGGATATGTAAGATGCTTAGCCTTGTCTTTCTTCACCCATGCACATACACACACTCACGCATGTTCGCAGCTGAGCTCTTGGCCACTTTGCAACACTGTCAGGAGCAGCACCGCAATCAGCTTAACCCCTTTCAGGAAAAACTCTGCAACGAAATCCAAACAGAAATCCCGCTTTTAATTAGATTTATGCCCAAGTGGCCAATACGAAAACAACACACACACACACACATGTCACACACCACACACGCAGACACACCCACGCACGCATACGAAACAGACACTGATGCAGGAAGTTGTTCGAGGCGCGCAAAGATCTCAACGACCCCGCAGGGACTCGCACGCTAGAAAAAGCAAACACAAAACAATAACAAATAACAAGAATTTTTTGAATTTTGTCGGGCTAAAAAAGAGTTGCTTCAATTGCTCTTTCATGGGCTTGAGGGAGCCTGAGAGGGTTTGCACAGGTGCGCGTAGCTATTCAAGCAGCTCGAGACCAAATTGCACTATGGGGAAACTTAATACTTTTTGTTAAAAAAAAAAAAATGATAACTTGGAAAGTTTCTGATTTTAAATATTCACTAGACCGAATCGGAAGTTGAGCAATACATTTTAAATTATTTCTGTACAAGCACAAGTCAATTTTTTCCACAAGAATAAAGTTTACAATATCTTTTAATGGTTTCAAAAGATGTACAATCTTAATTATAAATAACAATCAATCAAAAGTCCTTTTTAGCTTCCTTAAAAACACTTTTTTTTTTAACATTTCCTTAGAGAAGGACACTTAATTTAATTCTGATTGCATGTAGGTTGAATAATAGAAGTTTTCGAAGACAATATTTTAAGCGTGTGTTCGTGTTAGCTTTGACTTGTTGAAAATACTATTTTAAATGAATTATAAGTAGGTCAGCTTGTCTCAACTTTTTGTGCTTCAATGTCAAAAATGTTAAAAAAAAAAATACAGAATACATTTATAGAGAAAAAATTAGTAGCAAATATACAATTTTACTCTTAATTCTACTCTTCATTTAGCATCTGGTTTATACTAAGCTGATCCCAAATTCTCGTAGTTAGTTCGGCTACTTGCAGTTTGGTCAAAATTGTTTTGTTTGAGCGCCGTTTCTAACATGCAATAAAAATGTGTAGCTAAAATCATTAAGATACGATTTTATTAGATTTTTGGCGCTCTGTTTAAAGCACTTCATGGCTCATCAAAATGTACATAGCAATCAGCAGAGCTCTCTTTAACAGCTGTTAACTTAACAGCTTAACATTAATGATACGCAACGTTACAGTTGTATTTACTGCTAATGCATGAATAATTTTTTATGGTCTTATTTTTGGCACTAATAATGCCAAATAATATCCGCATTCCGCCCCATTGTGGGGGAGGCGGAGCTGTCAATTACGTAAATGGCAGCTCGAATTCGCAGATAGGCGCCCAGTGCAGTAGTCAAAAGTTAATCAAATCAATGTTTGCCGGTCTTATCTTAGTTACGTGTCTATTTGTTATTTGTCAATCACTAAGCTACTTCATGTATGTCAATATGGGCCAGGTGCACGACCAATCCATTCTCATTCCGGGAATCTCTTGGCATTGCTGGCCCGAACTCTGGGCACCCGCCGAGTACTTTGTTCTTACGCTTGACTGGCCACATTTGCCAACTGTGTGTCCCTTTGGCCCCTCTCTTTGTCGTTCGGTGTGTCTGTGCCTGCTTAGCTGTCTGTCTGTTTGCCTACCTGGGAGGACGGCTTTCAGACTCTGTTTGAGCTCAGGGCATGCTTCATCTAGCTCACATAACACCATTTCCAATTTGGACATAAAATCGAGCTGGGACAAAGACATTGAAATTGAAATCAAAAGCAAAGCGACGACAACGACAACGACAACGAGAATGGCAATAGAAATGAAAACAAGAATGAAAATCGAACTGAAACTAGAAATGGAAATGGAAACAGGCGGCAAACATCGAAAGCAACTTTCCACGTTTGTTTCAAATTTATCCCATCCAATTTATGTGCCCAATGCAATCCTTTCATGCGACGCCAGCCAGCGGCAACTATACGTAGCTATTTTACCCAAATTACGAGTATCAGCTGAATTGGAGTTGGGAGAGATTTCAAATATGTTACAGAAAATGTTAGGAGGCCTATTTCAAACGCCGCATCTAGCTTAAGGATGTAAATTGGAATCTTTGCACGAGGAATGCATTACATTTTCGTGCGTATCGCACATAAAATGAATTGTTTCAAGCTGTTGATCTAGGCTACAATATTTTACCTAAGCAGTAACTAAAAGTATTCAAGACTATAATAACTTATCGAATACCTCCATTAATAATCACAAGGAACTCTCATTTAAAGACTTGTTGAGCTTGTTGCAATTAAGAGAAAGGGAAACGAAGACATTTAGAGAATTCTTGAAGAATTGCCAATTGCTCTTGAATACAGCGAATAGACACCTGGGTATTATCAGGTAATTGCACCTGAAGTGTCCAGCTATGTCAACAATTAAATAAAGACTGTAAATATAACTTACAAATGCAAAGCATACTTTTGGGGCGCATTAAGAGCTCCAAGGGCTGTCAATTTGTTAAGTCCCGGCCAAGTTAAGTCATTAATTGGCGTAACCGCTCCACCTCCCTTCCCCCTGCCACCGACACTCGATCAATGAAGTTCTGACCACGACGCAGTAGCTGTTGAAGGGAAGGCTAGCGGCGCCTTTGGTGTTTCCATTTAATTGTTTTGCAAACTGTGCGTGTTTTGCATGCCCAAGTGGGCGTGGCAGGCGGGGCAGCTTAAGCTAACTAATTTCTGCTTTGGCATTGCATACACGTAGGCGCGCAACCGCCTTTTAATTAGCCGCCGCCCACGGACAAACAGGAGCCAAGAGGCAAGCATAAAGCGTCACGAGCAGCCAATGTTCAGACATTGGCAGCTTTGGCTCATGGCACTTAATTAACCTGGTCTCTCCCGGTCTCCATTTGGATTTGAGTCTAGTGCTCAAGTCGTGGCTTTACCTGCGGCAATATGCATGCATTCATTGCGTGGGCGTGGCAGCAACTCCATTTCAGTCCGATGTACATGCCCCCAAACGCGAATTGGACGAAACTTCAAAGTGTTGCCAAATGCTTCGGCAGCCCGACGAATTGTAATTTTGTCGAAAATCGGCGCGCGGTCCTGCCAACTGCAGTTAGTGCTAAATGCGGAGTGGGTGATGGCTGCCGCGGGGCGGGAGGGGTGTATGTGTGTGCCTGGCAAAGGCGTTGCGTATGCTACAAGGTAACTGCTCTTGACCTCGGATCTCTGCAGGCTCTGCATGCATGCCAGTTGCCAGTTGTCAGAACATTTTCTCTATATGCATATGTATATACGCTATGCTATATGGCATATGCCAGGCACAGCTCGCAGTTTTCTTTTTTTTCGGCTTCTGGCAGAGGTTCTTTTGTAGTTGAAGCAAAACCCCTTACCCCTCAACCAAGCCACAACGTTCCTCAATCAGAATAGTTCACAACTGCTAAATACACTGTTTCTTGCATGACATGTCCAATGAGATCATAAATGAAATTTTAAATATATTAAATAATCTAGCTTGATATATTAACGCTTCTTATTTATGAGGATGGGCCTTGCCTAAAATTTGCTGAACTTTTCATCTGGATTTTGCACAGAATTTAGTTTAAATAATATATTGGGTTGGATCACAAATATAACCTTTTTTTCTCATTAAAAGCAGGGTAGAACAAAAAAAAAATTGGAAGAAAAAATGCCCTTCTGGATTCGAAGCTGCGTGAAAAATTAGCGTCATTGCCGTTTGCTGTTCACAGGATCCGTAGAAGCGACAGCTGTGGCTCTTGCTCAGCTTGTTTTTTCGCTGGAATACCCTATATCAATGGGGTTTCTAGAATGTATTGCGGCTCGGTTGAATTTTGACGCCAGGTTGATTGTATTATCTAAGCTTGTATATGGATGGTTCATAGCTTAAAGACTATAGGTATTATTTTATTTGTTTTTTGAGTTTTCTAGGGTATTTCAATGTCGATTAGCATAGATGAACCCTCTTCTGTTTGGGTGTGCCTTTTGTTAAAACCAACTTGACTGCTGCATATTTTAGACGGCAGCCAAAAAGCTTTTGCAGTTTTTGTTGTTTGCTGCGGTGCACATTTCGTGGCTTTTGCGGTGTTGAATCGACGAACTGAGCGGGACTTTGTGGGCTAATAAAAGAAAAGGTGTGGCATTCAGTTTAACACGTATAAATGTCAAAGGTTTTTTCAATCTGTGTAGTTCCTAATTGGATTTGAGAACAGCATAAAATGTTCAATTATTTATAACAAATCGGAAGTGAAATTTTAGCTGCAAATAACATACTGGAAAAACTCTTCAAATAGTTGATTAGCTACTTCTACGCGCGCAAGAATGTTTTATGAAACCACAAGCTGCTCAACTGTCAAGATTCAAGACTTAATTCGCATTCTTCCATTTGAATTTCCTGCCCCACTTCGAGTGCTGCCAACAATCTCTATCTTGCTTATATTACGCTCATAATTTCGCATCCAAAGTTTCCGCAGTTGATTTGCAGCCACATGAAAGCGTAGACCCAACCACATTGCCCACAATTCCAAGGATTTTCCCAATCATATTTTGTAAATCCCACACACGCATGACCCAAAAAAAAAAAAATCTTTTGCTGTGTATGTGTGGGTCTGTGTGTGCCTTATGGTTCTGCCCTAGTCACATTTCCCAGGCTGTGCCAAAGTGCATGGCGTACCTTTTTGCATACACTTGAGAATTTGGAAAATTTCACGTGAATAACTGTTGTCTCCTATTCTCTGTCTCTTTCTCTTAAGTTGTGTTTGTGTATTTGTTGAATCTGTGTGAACGTGCGTGTGTGTGTGTGCAAGTGTTGTTTTTGCATTTGTCATCGAAAAATGTTTTGCCGCTTACCCTGCAGCCAATTTGCAAATGCCGCCCATCCCGGCCCCCACAGCTCCTCGTTATCTCTCTGTCTCGCTCTCAAGCCCCCTTCTCGACCCATCGCTTTCAGTCTGCCCCCTGAGAGGGCGTACCTTTTTGTGTGATGAAAGAGAATCCACAAAATAAAAACTGCAAATTTATTGTGAACCACATGCGATTTCAAAACGGTAAACAATGTTTGATATGCTGAAAAGAGAAAGCGAGAGAGAGAGAGAGAGAGATAGAGAGAGAGAGAGGGGCAGGGGGAGGAGAGATATCTGAGTGAAGAGAGAGCAAAAGTTGAGGTTGGAGTGCATGCCCCTGGGCCAAACCAATTAAATTGTTCAGAAAAGCAAATTGGACACGAAAATTGAGTTTTGCGAGCTGCCAACAAAATTTCTCATTTTAATTAGCAAACAAATTATGGAATAAAATATAACATACATTTCTGTGTCGCTTTTAATAATCAAGCCAATATAAAATAAGCGCGCGATATAATTGCAAATCAAATATAAAATTATTGGCTTAACAATTAATATTAAAGTAGCCTACATTTCGAGCATGCTGGATTTTCCTGTAAAGCAATGTATTTAAAAGCTCTTAAAGAAATCTACTCATTTGGGAAATGCGTTTAAAGGAATCCGCATGTACACTAAAAAATTTTCAATTTTCTTAAATTATTTTGAAAATTATTTATCCATAGAGGCAAGACCGAAAAATACTACTATATGTTCATTTTTGGACAAAGACATTTGGCCATTTTTAAAAAATATTTCTTATTTTTTCATCGGAATGCTTTTGCTTGCGAAATATTTATGCATGTATTCATTTGCATTCTAAAAATTTGAGTCGCTTCTCAATTTGACAACGTTTACTTTTGCCACAGGTCGAACAATATGCATGAATTTTTGATTAAAGCTGCATTAAATGCAAAGTACTTTGTTTTGTGTTGTTATTTATTTTTGCACGTTTATTTTTTAATATACACATGTATTTATAAGCTGTGGCATGGCTGTATGCCACAAAATATGCAATGCAAATTCGTAAACTTGGGTAAATTATGTGTGACACTTTTTGCCTGATGCGAACTTGTGTTGCAATTTCCAAGAAATTTTATTTCAAACTGTTTATAACACCCTTGGAAAGGTTTATTCAGTTTTTAACACCTGTACAGGGACATCGCAGAAAGTTTCTACAATTTCGATCTGTCTGCCTGTTTCTATTTTGCCTTAAAACTATCGTCATAAAAATATATGATTTGATCTTTCTGTTGGAATAATTTTGCATAAGAACTCTCGTAAGCCGTTTGTCGGCAAGGGTATTTGATCTGCGGCATGCCCAAGATAGCCGTTCTTTCTTGTTCTTATTATTTTTATCTTGCACGAATCTCTCATTTCCATTTTCACTTTGCGCTCAGTCACAACGGCAAGCAATTAAAAATTCTGAGCTTTTGCCAGTAATTAACAAAGTTTTTTGCTAGTCTAACAGCTCTTTGCCACGCACCCAACCACCCGCAGATACAGAAAGTATCTCATGCAGAGACACATGTATTTACGTATGCCAGATAAATGCAAAGTGCTGCTTATCTCCCACTCATCTTTCGCATATCAGCCATGCATAAAATTCTAATGATAACATGCTATGCTCTGTGCCATTCAGCTGTGAAATGAGTTGGCATGCCTGGCAGCAGCAGCAGCAGCAGCAGCAGCAGCATCAGTAGCGACAGCTGCCAATAAAATGTCAGCACGAAATCAAAGTCATCGCCACCTGCCTCCTTACTTTCACGCCCACTTTAGCCAACCCCCCACCTGCCGTTATTAGATGTCCCGCTGCTGCTTTATCGCTTCCTTTCCCCATTTTCACAGCTTTCCATTTCACTTAACATAAGTAACAGGCACACACCCACATAAGCAACTCACTCGCAGACTCAGATATGGATCGGTTTGCTCTGCTTTCGCAACATTCTTTGGGGGAGTGTTGTAGATTTCTGTTGCAGTTTGCTATGTTGCCGCTTTTATTAATAATGAATATAAGAATAATTTCAAATATCCAAAAGATAATGAATAAGATTAATAATTGAGAGATGTAAGCTTAGGTAGATCAGCTGTTTCCTCACCTTGACTGTAAATTAATTTCTTATCAATAAAGTTTCAATTTTGACAGCTGCTTTATTTGAAAAGATTTATTTACAAGGAGTTTAAAGGGATCCTTTCAGAATTACGAATGAATATGGACTTACATTTTTTCAAATTACAATTTTTGCACCTTAAGTTCTGCTCGAAGTGTACACATCTCTGAAAGTTAGTTCAACGGACATAAAAGTAAGCACTAAATTGGGCCAGTAAATTTCTATAAAGTTTTATTAAACGCCACCTTTAGAAAATTAGCCACAACCGAGCTAAAGTTTGTATGCTCTGTAAAACTTTCTAGCTAGGATTACATTTAGATATGCAATACGAAAAGAAGAAACTAAGTTTGTACATATACAAAATGAATCTGAAATCCCTTAAATACAGTTTAAGCGTTAAATCAATTTCATCATAATATTCTTTTGGCAACGTTTTATTAGTTTTGGGAAGAGTCCACATTGCCTCTTCTGTCAGGCAAAAAATATTTCTGCACTTTCATGATTGTTTCTCAGATCAATTTTGAAAAATCCTTAGTGTAGCATGCATCATCTCTTTAAACCAAATTATATAAATTATCAAAGTTGAAAAAGGAATCGCAAGTCTTTCGCAAATATGTTGAAGAAGCGAACCATATGTGGAGATATGTTGGACTTGGTCACAGCGTACGCCGATTCGGAGAGTTCAGTGGCCATTTTAAAGCCACATCAGGAGGCTGGCGATATGATAGATAATGTTATTTCAAAGCGCACCCAATCAGCCATAAGCTCGTCCAGCAAAAAGACTGCCATCTGCAACAGTGGCAACTATTCGGAAGCGTGCTCCGAGAATTGTCTGTGTTCCGGTTGCTTCCTGCCACGTGATATGCACAGGACGAAGTTTTGTGGCAAGACCAAGGAACTGTGCATAAGTCCACTGAAACAGAAATCAATAACAGTCCTATGGAATCGAGACTGGCAGTCGAGCATCAGTTGTTCGCTAAAGCCCCGATCCGTGGAGGGCACAACAGACCTGCGGGCGCGACACCACAAGGAGCAACAATTAAGCAAGAAATTTCTGCTCGAGGGCCTGTACAGAGTCCTGACAGATAAGCGTCGTACGAAAGGAACTGGCAAGCGTCAGAAAAAGAAACGCAGGGCATACGACCCGACGAACAGATCCCAGAGCGAGATGTGTCTATCAAAGTGCAACAAAGCGCAACAGCAGCTGAGGCTTGTGCTAAGCATGATGAACACAACTGTGATGAGTCGGGATATACTAGCAGTTGGCAACTGCAGAACAGGGCTACGCGGGGGGTTGCTCACAATTGACTCCAGCAGAAGTAGCCAAAACAGCACCAAAAAGCTGCTAGCTGACAGCTGCAAGGCTGATGGACAGGGTTCAAATTCAGTGGCTCCAAGTGAGTGTTTCTTAAAAATGCAACTGGCCACCGAGAGCACAAACGACGATGATCTCCATGCTCGAGGGGAACAAGTTAATGCCGTTGTACAAAATAGAGCCCACTTGCCACAGGTTAACTCAATTGAGTTGTGCCCCACACACATGGTCAGGTCGAAATCTGCAGACGATCTTCTAAACTGCCTGCGCGGACAGAGAGCCAGGGTTGCCTTGGGGTATATCGGTTATCGAAATCTGTTACGGCACTAAAAGAGTTTTAAAATTTGTTTTTAGCCCGCGTGACGTCTATTTTTTTAATGTGGAACTTCCATAATTTGCATTAGCTGCATATGTACATGCTTGAATATATATATAATTATATTTGTTTAGAAAAATTGAGGCAAATTTGTGAGATTTTGCTTAAATACATGTACACCAATATGCTAATAAAAATATTTTATGAATCCATTAATATATAGGCTTGTTTAGTTTTCAAACTAGAATTCAATAGCCTATTTCTCTACTCTACTAATTAATATCTAATACTATTTCATTTCATTTAAAGATTGACTTTCCCATATAAATCTCTCGGCAAACAACTGTTATTTGTTCTCTTTAGCTTTCTTGGTGTATCTCAGCTTTGGCCTATCTTATGCCAGGTTTCCCACGTTCGAATTCCTCATCATTTTTGCACCTTTGCGTGTGAATGCTGGGAGAGGTAGCAACGGAAAAATCCTGTGTTGTGTGACACATTTGCATTTGAGAGCAGGACCCTGCAGGGCTGCAGGCGTCAAGGTGTGCTGGAGTTGGGGCGTGGTCACGTTGCATGCGTGACGCGTTTCTTCCCACAACTGCCATTTGAGATTTGAGCGATTCAACCGTGGTGCTGAATACTTGAAAATCATTTTGCATTCGATGTTCCACTGACACCGATTTCATGGCGATTTATGTGCCATTAGCTATGCGTGTGTGTGTGTGTGTGTGTGCGTTTGTGTGTGCATGCATGCGTGTGTCGATGCCTTGTGAATGCGAGATTTATAGCACTGAATGCGAATTGGCCATGTTATTAGCATGAAAAGGCTAAAAACTGCCCTAAATATAATGATGCCTTTAAATGAAATGGTGTGCAGCAAGGCTGACTAGCAAGGGGCACAGGGACAGCGCAGTAAGCCCGCTCATATTCGATCCTATTCATACTCATTCGTGTGTTACGATAAGCAAAAAGATAATGTCACATTGAATTAAATACCTAGTGTGGGCCAACTAATCGCCAAGTCAAGCGTATACAACTTCAAACAATACACGCCCAATCGAAAGCTAAAATTAAACATAAAATTTAAATACAACATTTACCGTTAAATTTCACATACACCTACGCATACGCAGACACACCTACAGAGGAGGAAAAACACACTAGCCAAAAGCTGTGCAGCCAAATGAAATTAAGCACAAAAACTCGAGGCAGCTAAAACTGCATGACATTTTTAATTATCTAGAACAAGCGCATTTAGCACACAGCACACGCACATACTCTCGCAGCATACGCACGCACACACTCACCCACACACACACACACACACACACACATACTACACGTGCACTTGCAAATGAGTCGCTCAGATACACACACAAAAAATCGTTGCATACTTTGCGGGCTGCTGGGCATTTAAATGAAAATTTTGCTGCTACTGCATGTATGGAAGGAAACTGAGTGAAAAAAACATGAATATACAAGCACACACACAAACGCAGGTATCGGAAAAGCAAGTGGCCAAATTCTAGAGAATGCTCGACTAGCAATTACCCTGTACAATTTTCAAGCTGCCTACCATTTGTCCATAGCATGCAAATCGTTTATGTTCATACTTCTCTATTTGATTGTCAGTCCTACCTCGAAAGCTTTCTCAAACCTATAATATTTAGATTATTTATTTTCCGCATATGCTAGTATGTATTTAAGCACATGAAAACTTTCTAAAACCCCTTAGCCCCTTTTTGGTTCAAGGGTAGAATATGCGTTGTAAGAATGTAGAAAAAAACTCATAGAAAGCAGTTTACACGCTTTTTGCTCGCACCATGTGACTAAACTTTAATGAAATATTTGCCAGATTGCAAAGAATTTTTATTTTTTTAATAACTTTTGTGCCGTGTGCTATAATTGTTAATTAAAATCTGGGGCTGTGTAAGAATTTTTAAATTCATACGCCTCGTTGAAAAAAAAAGGCGAAATGTGCAAAAGCGAGTTGGGGGTAAACTCAAGCGTAATAAGCTTTGCTTTAATGCACGACTGCGAACCCCACAAACCCTACAGAACCCTCACACAACCGAAGGAAAAGCTTATAAAAAATATGCCTTTTTATGGCAACTTTTGTTGCTGGCGCAGATGTATTGGTGTGCTTGTCTGTGTGAGTGTGTTTGTGTGTGTATGTGTGTATGCTGCTGTGCAAACACATTTATTAAAACATTTCAAGCCAAAAAAATTGCAATGAAAACAAGCTGAAATCCATTTCTGCAATTGTTAGCCAACTTTTAAATACGCTGACAAGCATTTACGTTTCATTACGTTAATTAGCCATTGTTTATATTTAATGAACGTATATAAAGTTTAACAGACGTAAGAGATTAAAACTTTGGTAATACTATAAGTTACATACTTTTTAATTGTTTATATGATTTTAGCCATTGTTTTGATAAACAATTTGCTTAAATACCAATTGATAAAGTAATGAGTACATTCTTGATATTTGAAATGAATGAATTGAATTGAACAAAAAAGAAAAATCTTCTTTCAAAAAGTTGCTTATGTACATATTTTTTAAAATTCCATATATAAGTATTTTAATTTAATTTAACTACATTTTGCAGTTTTCTGACATTTCTCGATTACTTTTTTGGATGGATATATGAATCTAAATGTATGTAAGTTTAAATTATTCTTTTAAATATTTGTTCGATTATTTTTATGAATAATCCTATTTTTAATTTAATTAATAATAACTTATTATTAGATTATTATTTGTAGCCAGACAAATATGCTCAAGTTTGATTTGGTAAATATCCCATTTCACTTGAGTTCTTTTCGTGCTCTTTTTTATACCTTATTTCGAATTGTGGCTGCCTCGGAATGCATGATGCCCACTGCTCGTGTGGCTACTTATGAAGGGTCCTTCAGCTGTTCCAGCTGTGCATATTACGGTTTAATTAATAACAGCAAACAGATTTCCACTGAAACCAAAATGTTTATCAATAAGTCAAGAGTCGCCGACTCGAAAATTCGAATACTGAAGAATGACAATACGGACGAGCGGAATTAAAGGTAGAGAATGCAATTAACCAAGTGCTTAAAGCGCTCGGAAGTGCTGGCAAATATTTTATTAAATAATATTAACCTGACGTCAGTTTAAGTTGTTTGGGCCATTTTAACTGTTCGTTTGTTTGCTGAACACTCGAGCAATGGATTCGCATTCAAGTTTGGCGCGTGCTTAAAGCCGTCTAAAAAACTACTGGCAAATAGTGCTACTTGATTTATTTATTTTATTTATGAAAATAAACTTAGCAGCGAATATTTGTGCAACACTCAAAAGTGTGCTATGCGAATTCGCAGTGCAAATCGCTGAGCTAGAGATAAGCCACGCTAGAAGATAACTTAAATTAGGCAACACTTTTCATTTCGCACAAAACGGCAAACTTGCCCGATTCACAGCATCAAAAGGCGACTTTCCAAGCGACTTATCGCCAACATCCGGCCACCAAAAAAAAACCGAGAAGAGCGAAAAGTAGAAGCAGACGAAGTACGTGAAAAGCCCGAACACAATGCAAATGTTGTCGTTGTTAAGTTTATCAACATAAAATTTTGCATACATCAAGGCACACAAGCCAAGCAAAATACCCCAGCCCTATTCCGAGCACCTCAAGTGCGCAAATAATAAAGCATGCTTTGGACTTGTGGGTCGACGAGGCATTTCTGTGTCATGTCGAAATATGCTCAATAGCAATGTTTGCGGGCTATCAACTCATCTTCACAAGGAACAGTCCTTGTCCCTAGCACTTATCTCTTACGGCCCTCCTCGAGCTTCAACCATCGCTCGCATCCGCTTCACTCGATTTTCACAATGTGCTGCTGGTCGATTCTTGGCTGGCGTTCGTGTTAATGTCTGTTGACATGGAAAAGCCTAAAGTTATTGTTTGCAACACACCATTTGCCTGACCTCGACCCTGATTGTATGACCGGTGCCACGCCCACCCAAAAGGTTACATAATTTGCCTCTTCGATGCGTTGTTGCTTCTGTTGTTGTTGTAGTTCTTGTTGTTGGGTTTGTTGTTGGTTATATTGCTGCTGGCTGCCTAATAAGCGGCTCAAGTGTTGGTCTGGAATTAATGCGCTCACTCTTCTCTACACCTCGTGGCCCTCCCCTTGGACCACTACACTACCCCCTCGCTGTCACCGAGTGCTATTTGTTTATGTGTTTATCAGCGCTGGACACCCAAAAGTTACAATCACCGGACATGAAACGGCCATGAGCATGCGTCCGTGTGTGTCTGTGTGTGTGTCTCTGTGTGTGTGCATATCCTTCAGATTGCCAAGGCTATCATGGTTGCCGACTAAGTGCGTTTGCTAATGACCCTGCTTGTTAGCGCTGCGTAAAATTCAGAGAGCTGCAAAAATCCAAATTAAGCATAAAACAATATTTCTGAGTATTCGTTTTTCCACTTGAGTTATAAAACAAGTTTTAAATTAATATACCTCAGCAAAAATTATTTAAAATTAAGAAAGAGGACCTTAGAGTTTAAGTTCTACTATTTAATTTCGGAAAATTGATATATAATTTGTTATTAAAATAGACTTTGCCAAACAAATTTAATTTATTTTAAGGATTAGATTGCCTTTGGCTTCAACTAAAATATTAACATTTTCCAGTAAACATTTTTACATATAACTTAAATAGAATCTCCAAATTAAAGTGTATTCTGGCTTTTCGCTGCACAATTTTATTTGTATTAAAAGTAATTTCCAAATGGATAAATCGAATGACATCATTCGGAATATTGTGGCAAAATGTAAGTGTCATAAATTTGGAATTCCCCGAATAAAAACCCATAACTCTTAGCAACACACACAATCTCTTAATGTGCCACTGCCTAAAAGCTGGGCACACTGCTTCCCATTAACTGTTCGGCTTTAAAGACCTGCCATTTCCATTTATATTCCGTCCCCACTGCCATTTCTACTGCCACGCTCATTGCTATTTCTGTATCCAGTTCCACTTGAAGCTTGTGATTGATAAGCGGCCATAATAAATTCCGTTATTAGTGAGTGGCAGCCGCAAAAGGCAACAAACGAGCAAATGATGCGTAAATAAAAGTCCAATGCGCCTCGGGGGCAAAATGGGGGCTAAGAATAGGCCTGTTCGTAATATATTGGACAAATAGATTTCTTTGGTTCGATTTGATGCGCTTATTTGTTTATGAATGGAGACCAAAGCGTCGCATTGTTACGAAGTGCTCGATTCACTTTGATTCGATTTGACAGGACATTGGCCAGGACATGCGCCGCAATTCGCTGGCGCCTCAAGACAGGCAGCCAACTGAATAAAAATGGCACCGAAATAAAAATTTGTCGACAAATAGTTTTGGCCGGCACAAAATTTCACAAATTGCCTCCTATTTTGCTATTTTCCTGGCGAATAATTAGCCTGTCCGCGCTGCTGCTCTTGCCCAGTCTCGTTGGCTTCAGACCAGAACGGAACCCTTTCAAATCGACCAACGAACACCCGCGCTCAGCGTCTGTTGTAATTATGAGTTGGCAACTCACAGCTTGGCGTCCTCACAGTTGGCCACCACGGGGTGGCATTCAATTTTCAATGGAGCCCAGTTTTGAATTTGCGGCAACATCACATTTCGTATGCTAATTTCAATTAAAAATTGGCTGCGGTGCGGCATGCCTTGAGGCATCTCGTTCCAAGGGCTGATTGGCTGGCTGTTCGTCATGCCAAACTTCCTGACTGACAGTTGGTGCCCACTGAAAGTTCAAATAAGTCTATGCGAGGTGCCAAAAGTTGTTGTAGAAGTACTTTAAGTACTCATCGCAAAGTTTATACAGACTCGTGACAGGCAAATGAATCACTCATTCAGACGAATACATTGAATTGTCGGAATCCCAAACTCACGGCTAACTGGCCTAAACAAACAAAACAACAAAGTTGCGCGACTATTTTTGGCGTAAGCTAATACGAGGAACAGCCTGTACAAGGAATTACACATGTTCTTCGAATCCACAGCATTTATTCAGAAAGTTCGTGGCATCAATTTCGATACTCTCGGGGTATTTGTTAAATAATAGGATCTTTCTAAGGGCATATGCGTTTAAGGATATATGCCAAGCATGGTAATAAAATTTAAGGCTATTAATTCTTGTATTTATTATTATATAAAAATGCATTATAAATGTTTTTTCCAAAATGAATATGAATTTCTACAGTCGGTTTGCCTCAGAAGCTAACTTAGTCTATCTAAATGTTTCGTAGTATAATATAATTTAGACATATAGAAATCTCTTGAGATAATTGTTTGCCTTGCTTTGAAAATCTTAATCGTTCTATTAATTTTATTTGGTTACATTTACCACACAACGTCTTTATTTGATTATTTATGAACTTTTCGTTGCGGGTATTTAATAGTCGTATACCACCGACTATTTTAGGCTCAGATATTTTTTATTTGCTGCTCCTTGCACAACAAATAACCAATATTTTGCCAGCGTATTTGTTGATGTGTGCGCAAAAAATAAATAAAATAAAATACAATATTCGCAGTGAATACAGAAGATTTGACCGACATATCCCCCACTCACATATATTTACACCCGCCCCCCACGTACCTTAGCAATTCCGCATTGGCCTTTGTCTGGTTTCGTTTTATTTGTTATTTAAGAATTGATCAGGCGTTGAATTTGCTTTCAGTTGTGTTTTACTTTTTCCTTGTTCCCTTGATTTGTGTGCTTCAGTGGCCCGTTGCCCCAGCAATGACAACTGACTTATCCAGTGCCCAGGCCCTGACTATTCGGCACCCACTCCAAGTGCCCGCCCCACACTTCCAGCTACACAGGGCATAGTCCATTGGCTCTTTTATTGAAATCGATTGCGTAATTGGGCAATTTGTGCTGCTTTTTGGCTGACTGATGATCAAATGTTTCTGCTTTTGGCTCGTGCATGTTATTAGCCACAATTAGACGACGTTTGAAGGCAGCTAAATGAAGTTCCGCCTTATTTGGGAGCAGGCAAGAAATATCAGCATTTGGCTAATTAAAATGTCCTGCGGCAATTTACATTTAAATATCCTACTCATTTGCACATTGGACTCATTTAATTATTATCACGCATTGTGCGTGTTGTAATCGCACTCACAATCTTCAGGGCCGAAATCGTTCAACCAAAAATGAAGCCACGTAAATAATGCGAAAAATACTTTTGACACCGACGCAGGCAGGAGAAATAAAATAAAAATAAAATGAATACAAATATAAATATAAATAAAAATCAAAATTAAAATAAATGGCCGGCGCACATGGCCAAAGGCGCTGCGCTTAAACAGATGTAATCAAAGTGTGGGCGTGGCTGGAAAAGAAGGAAAAATGAAAGTGGATTTTGGTCAAGGACATACAACTCTAAAATACACTATAGTTAAAAACAAAATATTAATGTACATGAAATCAAACTGGATATTAACTTAATTATGTGAACAGCAACTACATAAAACAATAATATATTAAATAAATACAATTAAAGCGACTCAATTTAATGAATTTATAAATAATAAAAACAAACTGGGATAATTTATTTATTTATTACTTTACTTATGTTTAATTGCTTAATTTATTTTAATGAAATGAAAAATAATGAATTATAATTAACTCACGAACTAAATTCAACTATGAAAGGCTATTATTATTTTCACACGTATCAATTATTTCATAAATTTTGTTTCGATAGTTTTAAGTATTGCATAAGCTAAGCTCAAATAAATTACATATATTTTTTGTTACATCATATCACAGTTTGCTAATATACCCTACCGCCGCGGCCTATGCTCTTCCTGCGCATTAAATATTTAAATAAGTCGCCTTGGCAGCTGCAGCTGCCCATTTTGCACACTTCGTATTCGCGAGGCTCGTTTGATTTATGCGCCTTAATGTTGGCTGCTTAATTTATTTTCGTTTTCGACGCGTTAATTTGCCGCACTGACGTTCAAATGTGCGAAAAAGAGCGAGACAGAAGGAAAGAAACAATTTTGGCAATAAATACCCTGTTTTTTTCACATGCTTGCATAGCAAATAATATAATTTAAGACAAAAAATCTATTATAAAATTATACCTTGACTACATTAACTTATATTAGTCGGTTTATCTTTTTACTTTTCAGAATTTTAATGGAAAACCATATAAAATGTGTTGTTACCTAGAGGACATATGAACTTCTCTCCAGCTCTTTATGTAGGGTAAGTTCTAGTTGAATTTATTCTTTTGTTACATTCCTTCTTGTTTTTATATTAGTTTTACATTCTCTCACTTATTACATTTTTCGACACGGTCAAAACTTTTTGGCCAGCGCAACTGGCGCCTATTTTGTGCGCTTTTTCTAGCATTGCTCTTTTGATAGCCCGGCAAAGGGTATAACAAGCTTATGTATATTTCTTATCAGTATGGCGCAAGCATACATAGGTCGCAGTCGGTAGAATCGGACATCTATATAGTATACAGATTCTAAAGAAACGAAAGCGGAGTTTTCCATTATAATTCTCTTTGCTTCTCTAGATATCGTATCTGAGCGCTTTAATTAAAAACGTTCTTTTCATACTATAATAAGGCTCTAATAATATGTACATTTGGCAAAAGTTTCCGCAAGGGTATTTGTGCTGCGGCTTTCTAAGGGTAAACGTTGTTTCTTGTGTTTCCGTTTCCTATTTTAATAGTTTGAGTTTTTTGTTTTGTTTTTCAGATATTTAAAAAAGTTTGTTGTGAAATGGAAACTTTTTCAAATTATTTTTTTTTCGCTAGTTTTCGTATTCTACTTTGGCATTGTTATTGCTGAAATGGGCGTTGGCCAACGGACTTTCAGGGGGTGTGTCGTTAAAGAACTGAGATAATATGGATAAGTAGATGGAGTAGATAAATCTAGAGATAACAAGATAATAACATTAGATGTTAGGCTAACTAAGAAGTTTGTTTTAGTAATCTAGTTGGTTAATGCGGCAGATCTTAAATTATGCACTGTTCAATTTCAAAATGCGACTGTTTCAATATGCAAATGAAACTTATTAACACAAAAAAGCAGTCACATAACACTGCTACATACTACTTCAACCAATCGGCCCATCCCAAAACTTATCACAAAAGCCGTGGCAACTGTCGAAACTATTTGCAGCCAGGCACAGGCCGCGGTAGAGGAAGTAGTTCAGTTCATTAGCATAGTATACAGCGAGGCGCACAGGCAGACAGACAGGCAGGACTACTAGGCATCGACGCCTCTCTTCGTCCAGAGCCCGTTTCGGACATTGTCTTGAGTCGCAACGCTTTGGGTCTCAAGTCTACTTACATTTCACTTTGCGTTGCATTTTGCGGCCTCAGCTGCCTGCCTCGCCTCGACTTGGCTTTTTGCCTGCCAGCTTAACTTGTGGGTCACTTGCCACAAAAAAAAAAACAAAAAAAAACCTGCCTTTGCCACTTAATGGGTGCCCATATAATTACATACAAAGGACGTCGGCGTTAGCCTAGCGCGAAGGGGAAGAAGTTAAGATGCCATTGTCTTTTTATCAATCGAGTGGTTCGCATGTCGCATAGTATGCCGCACACGCGTTACGCCCACCAAGGGACACGCCCCCTCCCCTAAATAATGCGATAAAAGTGCCCAAAGTATTCTAAGCTTTTTGACATGTGCGACATCATCGTCAACCGCCGAGGCGGCTGAGGCTGTGCCTGATTAATTGAAGTGGAAAATGTGCCTGCACTCAAAAAAATATCAATATATTGGGAGACATTCAATTAAGGGAAAAATTAGTCCAGACTTGAAAATAATGAAATATTAGCTTATATTCGAATTTAAATCGGAATATTTAATTAAATTTATATTCATTCAGTGATTAAAATGCCCGAAACTTTACATTTTATGTTCTACATATAATTAAAATATATGTAAAAAAAATAAAGAGTTTGGAAAGAATATTGTCTTTTTAACTACAAGTTAATCTTAACACAAGCGACTTTAATTGAGAACAGTAATCATGCTTAAAAGTTAATTCAGCTTATATAAATTTCCTCAACTCTCTTCCTCAATTTGAACGTCATTCAGTTCATAAGAAAGCCAGAACTCTAGTAAGAATATTCCATGATGATTTTGTTTCTGCTTATTGTAATCATAATTTTCTCATTTCTACATATGACATTGAAAACCGTTGAATTTTTCTGAGTGTAATTTCTACGCTATGTGGAGCCTGATTGATGGCACTTGCTTTTAATTAAAATTTATTGTGGCATACTTTTCGGCTTGGCTGGCAAATTAAATTGCTTGATTTTCGAAGAGCGAAAAGAAATAGAAAATATGCCCGCCAGCCATCGAATCGCACATTGAGCGTAAGAGTTTTTCGCAATTTGGCTAAAAGTGCTGCGAGCACTTGATTCTTATTTGGCTTAAACATTATTTTAAAAGCTTTTTCTTTGCTCGGCCAGGACAACATGGATTTCGCTCTTGCCATGCTGACTGGAATGGAGCTTAGCATTCATACAATTTGCATTGACATCGCCGGCTGCTCGGTCCGGCCATTGTTGCCCTTTGCTGACAGTGCTATCTCTTTCTGTCTTTCTTTCTTTCCTTTATTTATTTTTTGCAAATGTTACGGCTGTCAAACGCCTGTCGGCATGCAATAGTTTCTGTTGTTGTTTTTTTCTTTTTTTGCTGCTCACCTGCCACATGTCAGAGTCCCTGCTCGGGCGCCGTCTGTGCCTGTGTCTGTGTCATCCGTGCCCATTATACACTCGTTGCGAGGAACCTACGTAGACGCTGTCAGTTCGCTTTGCCGCCCCTTCATCTTCCGCCTGCTGCACAATCGCATTAAGACATATACACACACACACACACGCACACACAGTCACACAGTATATGGGTTGGGGCGGTGGGGTTTCCGCAGTCAAACTGTGGCACTAAGCGTAATTGTTGACTGTGTCTGCATGTCTTTCGCTTTTCTCGCTGCCATTTGTACAATTGACAATTGTGATTGCATATGTTATAATGCAGTTGCGTCTGAATAGAGTGCAGAGTAGCGAGCGGCTGGGCAAGGAGGGGCCGCGGGGTGGCCAGCTATCGAGACACGTGTAACGCTCGTGCTTTGTTTGACTGTAGAGTAACTAAGCAAGGAAATCGCTTGCTGCGATTGGAACTTGGCGCTCGGCATTGGGAATTGAGTCATGCGTACGACTGACTAGCTTGGCATCTGCTGCTGATTACTGATTGCTTTGAATAACTGTCTGATGTCACAGCCAGTCGAGCTGCATTTTCCGGATATCCGTCAGCGCAGATAACGGTAACCGCTCACTTCTGCCGAATGACTGATATCAGCCAGATGTCAACTTGATTATGTTTGTTTTTCCCATGTGCTCGTTTGACTGACGCTGCGCTTCTTTGAAGCATTCAGCATTCAGTTCACAATCGCAGCATGATATTCCAGAAAGTTATTATTATCTGAAACTGCTTGGCTATGCTAAATTACTCTAGGGTATAAGTCGAGAATAAAATGGAATTTCTGTTATGAATATTAAAAAGGTTTCAAGCTCTTAAATTTTCAAACGTTCTTGTTATGGGGATGCACGATAAAAGTTCTCAAACCAATGAAATGTTAATGATTATTAGGTTTTATTTTTATCGCTTTTCCTTGTTAATATTTTTAATATTTTATCTAGAAGACAGTATTATGAAATATGGATTATGATTGAAAGTAAGTTTAGCTTGTATAAATTCATAATTCCTTGCAAATGCTTTACTCGTATAGAGCGAGATGGCTATTTTAATGCTAAATTTAGGCTTCCTTCTCAGCGTATTCATATTTTTGCAGCAGCAAATATGTTGCTTTGTCCATCTTTTGAAGTCCCTTTTAAACGTCTATTCAGAATTTGTCAGCTCCATAGCTTCTGGGAATTGCCAAGCCCGGAAAATAAAGAAGAAAATTGCAGCCAAGTCGCTGCGCGTCGTGTTGCAAGCCAAACCCACTTTGGCCATTGTCCGCAGCGCAGCGCGTTAACTTTTATCTATCATCCGTTCCGCCTTGTGCTTTGCTCGTTGCACATTCATCGACTGCTTGGCCAATGTGTCGGGTATTTTTTGGTGCGTGCCGCGCCCCAAAAAGCATATCAAGAGAAGCAAAGAGCAGACAGCAAACGGACACAAAACTAAGTGATCCCAGTCAGGACTGGGCCCAGCCCATGTTCCAGTCATGAAAAGGCAAGTGGAGCACGTGCTGGCAGCTGTCTGCGAAAGAGCTGACGAGCTGCATTCGCTCTGCCGGTTGCGGCTTTTGTTTGCATACTTTTAGGAGCCAAAGTTCAATTTGCTTTTGCTCTCGGGGCACAGTTGAGAACAATTCGCATGACTTTTGACCGAGTTTAGCAAAGCAAATAGGATACTACCTATAAGTAGTCAGGCCACCTGTACACCTACACAACTGGCCCTCTTATCTGTTCCTTCCGCCATTTTCAGTCCAAATCAAAGCCGAGCTAAGTTGGTTCTTGCAACTTGAAAAGACGCTAACTAGTCGCATTCAGACAACGTGCCAACAGCTCCATTGTTGGCTCTGATTAGCTTCAGCTTTTCGGGCCACTTTGTTAGCAACTGGGCCAACGGATCGGGGCGTTAAGAGGCGCGAGGAAAGTCGAAAAAAAATCCTTCGTTTTGCTTTGCTCAACACTTGAATGCAGCGCATGAGCTTCGCTTGGAAATTATGAAATTGGTTTTAGGGCGCGTGACAAGTTGATCACATTTCTGTACATTGTTGTTACACAAAACACAGACGGCCAAGGGAAAACAAATTATTAATTAAATTGGGGGGAAAATGGTATCCATAGCTACTTTGCTTATATAATATATTTTAACAAACTCATATTTAAAAGATTTTTCAATCAATATAAAGGCAATTTATACGAAAAAAAATATTTATATATTCAATATTTAATTTCAAGGCTATTTTGAAGTTTAAACAGAAAGGAAATACATTGTACAGTGAAAATAAACCGCAATTCCGTAGGGTTCGTTAGTTTGGGGGGGAATGCGCGGCAGAGAACTCAATCCTGTGCACAAATTTCTTTATGCATAACGCGTAGCAAGGAGCCAACTACATTTTATGAGAAGTCCACTTTTTACTTCTCCTCCAGCTTCTCGTTTAATTTTTGTCGTATCCAGCGAACAATTGCGAAAAATTCTTGACACATTTTTGGCCATTGTTGTAGTTGTTATTGTTGCGGTTGTGTAAAAGTCAACGGTTATGGGCAAATAAAATGCGACTTTGCAGGGCTGGCCCTTCCGGGCTGTGCCTTGGTGTCCATAACAAGTGTGCAACACTGTGCTACAAATGCGATTACGTATACGCAGCGTGTGACAGCCACGTTGACCGTTTTGCACAGAGGACAGCACAGAAAAAAAGTCTAAATAACAAAAGGGGTTGCAGGCTGTACTATTTAGAGCGGAAAGCGGGGGTGAAGCGGAAGCACGGGTCTGGCTCTGATATAATGCTGAGCAGCGCCCACATAGCGGCACACTCGCATCCTGGTCATGTCTGGCTGGGATTCTGGACATGCCGCGCATAATTTAAGCGAGCGAGTGGGCGTGGCACCAACTGTGTGTGTGTGTATGTTGGGAGACACGTGCCGTTGTTAAATTTCATTTGTTGCGTTTTGAAAACGAGCGTTTTTCAGCAACTTTTTGGGCCTATTAAAAGCTAGAGTGCAAAAAAGTCGTGAGCAAGTGCTAAGTAAAGCGCATTAGCGGCACCCAGGCGCCTGTTGAACTCCAAACGTTATCCATGGCGTCCTAGTTTGCGTTGGAGCCTAGCCACAGGCAAATCAGCCAACAAGTCCAGCAGCAGCTCGTCTCCCTTCGCCCGTCTCCATAGGTCCCATTTTGCATTTACATCGGCTCAGTTTAATAAAAATGTTGCCCCCTCTTTCATGGCAGTAAACAAAGCTGTCAGGCGGTAGCCGGGGGCATACCGGACGTCTATTAAGTCAATAGAGGAGGTCTGCGAGGCATGAGGAACCGGGCTATCTCCAGCATTATAAAATGCGCCAGGCATTTATAAGCAATTTATAGAATATGTTAACCCAACAGACTGCCGTCTGAGTTCTCTTCTTTTTTTTTTTAATGTAATCGGAGCTGACTCGACTCGTTAAACAGCAGCCAAGGGGAAGTTTGCTAAAGCGCATCACGCTCAAAACAATGTAGACAGTTAATCAAAGCAGGTTGATGTTGTTCTGAGTCAAGGCAACAATTATAAAAAAAAAAAAAACTGTAAATGACTGCTCATAAAAATTGTAGTCATAAAATGGAATTAAAAAGAATTAACGCAGGTTATTACAGTGCACATTTTACAGCTTGAATTTACTTTAAAGTGGAGCAATTTAATGTAACTTGGTCCTGGCACTTGGCAAGTTGAGTTAATTAAGTTAAGGTAGTTGAACAACAAAAACAATTCTCGTGCTTTATCGTCATAATAATAAATCTGCTCGAAGCGAATGTCAACATTCCCCAAAGGATGATTGCAACATTCTGATAGTGTAGCTGCAGTGTCTTAATTTAATTCAAAAGAGCCTTACTCAAAATATCAAATGGATACATTACTGGCAGGCAAATCGAATGGAATTCAATTTATGAACACTTGGCACATAAATTTACCCATTCTCATAAATTTACCAATTCGTTTTCTTGAGCATCTGACATCATAACGATAACATTTTCTTTGCAAATGCATCTTTATCTTTGCATCAACAATCTAATTATTTGAAGAGCATCTACCCTAAATGCATTTTTGTTTACCTCGCTGTTTACTCGAGACAGACATTCGCTGAATGGCATCCATTAGATACTCGTGTCTAATGCCATTCTCAACTTTGTTGCCACCGCAAAGGGGTCGTTTAAACAAGCAAAAACCTATTGCCAAAACACCAGCCAAATTGTTGGCAAGCAAAACCGCAAAGAGCAAATACACAAGCCGCAAAGACGACTACAAATGTAACCCACATACGTGCACGAATAGTTAGTTGCCCTGCCGTAACCCTCCCTCCCTAGGAGTCTGGCGCTTATCGCTCATGATATTTACGGACTTGCGAGCAGGGAAATTAATTGAAATGCCCCCGCCGATGGTGGCCGGGACGGGTGGGGTGGAGCTCTGCTGCCATTTGGCGTTCAAATTAATTTGCTGCCAACAAATTCTGTTGAAAATTGCTAAGCAAATTTTTTGTTTGTTTTCGGTTTTAGTTGTTCGTGTTTCTTACTAAACTTTTTGGCGTTTTGCCGCACTATTGAGTGTTAAGTAATTTATTCTTCTTCTTCTTCTTCTTGTGCTTTTCTTTTTGACTGGCGTTTTTGTTTCCTGCAGCTCGTAATCCAGTCTGGCAGGTGAAAATTTTAGGGTAATTGCTTGCGGAAGCTTTCAACGCCTCGCCTCACAAAGGGCTCAGCCAGCTGGAATCCTAGTCATTTGCATATTTTCCAGCAGCCAAACATAAGGAACCCAAATCAGCCGCAATTAACTCAAAAAGGTATTAATGCTTATAAGATTTGGCATTTTTCTTACACTTCGCTGGCCATAAAAGTCTGTTGCCTGTTGTTAACGCGTGTCATATGGCAAGAATCACAGCATCAATTGTCTTTCTTCACTTTGAATTAAGGGCAGATAATATTAATTTTTATGAGTTTAATATATTATGGTCAGAAAGCAAAATGATGCGTGCGTTTTTAAGAATTTATCTGCATTAATTACACCACAATTGCTCTCTGTTTTGTTAAATTGTCAACGTAGGCCTGGACCTCCAATTTGTTACGTGCATAGCATAAATTATCACTGGGAAAATTTACAATGTCTGCTCATAAAGCCATTTAACCTAATTGCGAAAATAATAGAATGCGTATAGGTTTTTAATAGTTTCTTTAAAGCCTTCTCTTGGGAAGAGAAATCCTTTAAGAACACTATTATTTGAAGGATTGTCCATTGTTTTTATTGTCTTTATTAATGAATATTCAGGATCAAATGAAGGCGATGCTTATATTTTATTTATAACTATAATTGCCAGATTGACTGTTATTTAGATAGCTTACGTTGCGAAGAACTGGTCAATAACTTTAAGAATCTTAGCCCAAGAGAAAATGACAATAAACTTGTTTCTTGTGCGGCTTATGCAAATACTTACATAAATTTAACGCGCCAGCTGTGACTATCCTTTCATGTTCAAGGAGAATGAAAATGGTTTTGGGCTTAGAGAGGTAAAGTTTAAAGTAATTGTCGGGGCAAGCAGAGGCCTCTTCTTTAGTTTTTAATGCTGGTCATCACATTAAATAAATATTTTGACGAATATACAAGAGATTAGTGGACTCCATTACCTGGTTGTCATGCATACATAATCAATGCCATAATATTGCGGTACGGCAATCTCATTAACCTTTTCTGTGCAGCGACGGCTTTTCGCAATCATGCATCCAATTTCGCAGAGAATGTTTAATTATTCATCCTTAAATTTCACTTAAACTTGCAAAAAGTCGTTACCCCACCTACTGCATTTAGCCCGACTGGCCCCGGCCCTATCCGTCAGCTTCTTGCGATGTCTTCTCATCAGCTGCTGCGAAGTCCTCAAAGAAACTTTGCTGGTCATGCAGCATCGCAAAGCTGCTGCAAGACAGACGTTAAGCAAACTTTATGCAAGCCAGCCAAATGAATAAGAAAAAAAAGCACAAACAGAAAATGGAGGCTGATAATTTGCCTTCACATTTTAAATAAAATATAAATCAAGGCAAATGCTAGCATCAGAGACGGAGGGGGTGGCGGTTGACCCGTTTCAGTCAGCGGGCTTATTTGTTTGTGTCTGAAGCTCTGCTCGTGGGCCGACAGTTCGTTAGCTGCTGTGCCTTTTCGAGAGTTGGCGCTGTCCACGCGAGCTCGCCAAAGTTTTAAGCCCGAACCAAGCTGTGCAGTGTGCGAGTAAAACTCGAGCTGACGTGTTAATTAGTGTGACTTTTGTGGGCTGGCACGCCGGCACGTAAGGTCCAGATAAGATAAAATGGTTCTAGGGCAGCCTTGACTGCGCTTCACGCCTCGCTCCTCGCTGGCAGCGCAATTGAAACTCCCACTGGCTTTGTGCTCTGCATATTGTCGACTCATTAAAAATCAGCGCGTGTTGGCAACCACAAAAAACAAGCCACGACGCAGTCATTTTCATAATCAAACAAACTGAAAATCACACAGCACAAAACACAAGGCCAGTGGGAGGCGATGGAGACGAGGCGCGCCCGAGCAGGGACCGCAGAGGCAGCCACGTCAATTGCATTAGAAATTGCATTTAATGAGCGCGCCAGCTAGAGACAGCCAGAAAAGTGATGGCTGCCAGAGGCAGAGCAGCTGCTCCCCGTGTTGGGCAAATGGCGTAGAAAATGGCGACAACGAGTCGCCAAAATGGCGCCTTAACGGGGACATGCCATAGACTCGGCCAGCTTGCCAGCTGAATAAACACTTAAATGTGCTATTCCATGTAGTAAACCAAATGAATAACCACAAGCGAGCTTGGCTTTGAATAAGAGCGAACAAAGCCAGCATATCCCTACATAGATACTATTAATTATAAACATGCGTTTACCTTTTGACAAGACATTTGCATGTTAGTTGCAAAAACAATGGAAAACAATTTGTGTTCGATATATACATTAATTTACATAAACCAGCTCAATCCGTGCGCATTTGATTTAATTATGTTTTGTGAATATTGTTTAGATTATCATGAATGTCATCCATGGATAAAATTAAATGCATTATTCTCGAATGCTGCAATTCAAAGGAAATGTGCAGTGGATCGGCATGAATCAAATCAAAACGTGACATTTCAAATCATTTTGTAATTGATAGAATGAATGCTTACTGAATAAGGCGAGCAGATTAAACAGCAAACGTTTACGAATATAACGGAAAGAGAAATAAAGAATGAAATTACCCTTTGATTGGAAAAGCGCTGTGGCATGTGGCTTACGGAATGAACTAGTTCAAACATTGATTGTTTGGAATACATATATTGAAATAAATACTAAAAACAAAACGGAACACACTTGTTTATATATGTTCTCAAATATTCATAAACATTTTAAAATAACAATTTACATACTTCATTTGGCTGGATCTTGCTCCTTTAAAAAATGCCTTTGTGCTCTGCTGTAATTCTCAGAATTCTTCAAATTCTGACTTACGCACTCGCTGCTCATCCGTCAGACTACAAAGTGATTTGAGAGCCCACCAACTGTGCAACTAAGCCAGTGATAACTGTGGCATTTCAACTCAATGGACACACCAGAATAGGCGGCAGACAGCACAAATGGCCAATTGTGAGAGCTACGAAAAAAACGGGACAAGTGAATGATTACTTAATGCGGACACTGTTGACAATGACGAGCCAACTAGCAAAAGCCATCCCCTTGCCGGCTTAGTTTTGGGTTTAGCTGTCATGAGCGCATCCTTTGGCTTGACTTGGCTACCACCTCTCGCCGTAACGTTTCTTTTATTGCTCCATGGTAATTTAGATACTTCCGTTAGCTCACATACTCGTAAACACACGCCTCAGTAAACAAGGATTCTTACGTCCTGCCGCCTGGGCTACAGGTAGTTGAGTTGCCTTGCGACTGGCTCAGTTGTTGGATCGGTCACCGGGGTCACATTAATTTCGCGCTGTGGCAATTGTGGCATATAAATTTGGCACAATTGCCATTTAATACCCTTTATCTTGTTGCCTAGGGGTATTTCAAGCTTTCGTCGAATATTGAATTGAGCAAATAAATTGGCCTAAATATATTCTTATGGAACAGTTGCAATTTATTGGCTCATGAGTATTCTTACAGGGTATGTTGAAGTCGCCCAACCGTGTGTTTTCCATGTATGCCCTGTGGCTTCCTGCCTCAATTTGCATATGAAATATGTCCAAATATGCAAATTTCCAGCGAGCACATGAACCAAAAATTTGTTATATATTTGCCAAGCTAACGGCGTGTATAATATTTCGTGCTGCCTGCTTTTTGGACATATGATAAATTAAATCGAAACAATATATCCTATAATTTCTAAAAATACATTTTCATTTGCATTTTAACTTTATTTCAGTAGAATTTTTTACAAATTTAAAAATATATATAAAATTTAGCTGAAATTAAATGAATACAAATATTTCAAATAAAGCTCGATCGACAGTTATTTTTTATTAAATTTTTTCGCCATTTTACTCTATATTTATATGAGATTTGCAATGTGTGAGCATTTCCATTACGGTTTCCCAATCGCTCTCAATTGACAGCCGGACATTTGCACAGTTCACTGAATTTCAATTGATTTGCCAGCAAACAAAGCGGCGTCAAGCAGCAAATGCCAAATGCTTCGTTCTGTGCAAATTAAAAATACCATTTCCATGTCATATCAGCAGTGTTTAGGCATCCGTTCGTGCATTATGCATTGGCTTAATTGAATTTCCAGTTGGATAGGGTCAGTTGTAGCAGCTGTCATTGTCAATGTCCGCAAACTCTTCCTCTTCTTTGACATTGTCTGTATTTCGAGATACTTTCACGTTTCTTCTGCAGCTGTTTTGCACTTACTTGAACATTATTTCATTACGCATACGCACCGTTTGCTAATTACATGAAACTTGCTCGCAAAACTGTTGCCAGAACTTGCAGCGGCGCATTATCGCAGGCATCAAATGCAAACTTGTCCTGCTGTAAAGTTTGTTGCCTGCCTGCTTATCAACTAGCTGGCTGGCTGGCTAGACAAGCTCGGAAAAGTTTGCAACAACAGATGCATTTTCTTTGACATTAGCCGCCTGATGTACTCCCAACTCCTCCAAATACTTACTGACAAACCGAAGACACCTGTCAACCAAGAGCATGTCACGGAATTGCCAACGTTGAATTTTCGGTTCATCAAATGTACATTTTAATATTCCAGCTAAATGTCTGCGCAGTTATATACAGCCTGAGTAAAAGAGCATTCAACATAAAGAAAATATCAAAAATACTGAAATTAAATGCAAATAAATGGCAAAAATATACGATTAAGCAAAGCGTCAGCAGACTCGAAACAAAAGCATAACTTAGCAGCATCATCATACCATACGGGGGATTCAAAGCAATACCAGGTTTAGTATTTTCTGTGCTGGTGGATTCTTATAGACGGAGGGATCAAAAATAAAACACAAGCGCAATTTTTGTTAGTTTTTTAGTTTTGTTTTTTTTTTTTTATAGAGAGGGTAGTTTTCTCCGCTAAGGATTTTCAAAGTTTACTTTTATTTAGAGAAGTTCCTTTAATGATAATCATACTTATGGTTTTTTGTTTTTTTTTTTTTGTTTTGCTGTTTGCTGTTTGCCTTTTGTTTTTAAAAGTTTTTGTTTTTTTTTTTTTTGTTTAATAGTTGTTGTTTAACAGCTAAATACATGTTATAATATTTGAGTGTGTTGTGTTTTTCGATTTCAATTTTCGGTTCCTGTTCTTTCTGGTAATGTTTTTGACGTATGGTATATTTTGTTTGTTTGTTATTTGGTTTTGCTGCGTTAAAATTCACTTACTAGCTAGGTTTTAATTATGTTTTATCTTTCTAAATTATAATTGTTTTTTTGTTATTTGGTTTCTGGTTTAGCCTTGGATGTTGTGCGGCACCGTGTTGTTGTTTTTGTCTTTAGAGTTCGCATTTCGACAAGTTTAAGAATCAATCATTTTTCCTTAAATTAGGTATTAATCTATATGTCCATATATCTTAATAGTTACGTGACTTAATAGCCTAAATTGTAACAATAAGTTTTGTATTTTTGTGAATGGTAACTTTTGCATTCATTTAAGCAATACACATAGTAATAATATTTCGTTATATAATTGGTATGCCCATATAATATATGTACTTATATATTGAATTTAAACGCTTGGAATGAACTTTAACACCAACTTACATGCTAGAGAATTGATTTCTATAATCGTATATAATAATTATATTTTCGCTTTGACTCTGGCGCACCAACTTTTGGCACATGCTGTACTTTTTGTCGTGTCGTTTCGCAACACTGCCAACGGCCATAACTTAGCAGCTAGATTAATTGAGTTGAGTTGTTATATAACATGCACATTTCTTCATCAATTCATGAGTAGTTATGTAATGTTATTAACTGGTTTTTAAATATTTGAATATATACGTTTACATATGTTTATATATGTGTATATATATGTATATTGATTTAATAAATATATTTTAATTGTAACATTTATAATTTTTCGTATATTGTAATGTAAGAACTTTGGAAAAATCACTAAAATGTATGTTTAATATATCTTGTTATTTAACTTTCCATTAATTTTCCACATCTCATATGACCCTCAACATTAATTTTTGTGGATTTTTCTTTTTGTAGTTTTGACTAATTTAAAAAACGATTTTGAATTAACGCATTTTCGATTAAATATTTTGAGAGTGCGTGTGCTTTGAGCAAACCTTATGCCACAACGAGAGCCTAGCCAACGAAAATGTATGACATTGCATTGGGAGACTTCTCAAAATTTCAATACTCTCGGTCCAACGGGGCTCTGAACAATTTTCGTGGCACCATCACACCCGTTTCGTCTGGACTCCTTACCAGACTACTCAGCGTGCTTAATGCGCTCTTGAACAGTGGCAACGCTGAACCAATGGAAACCCTCGGGAAAACGTTTTATCGGAAATCCAATTGTCTAGGCTAACTGTGTGGCACAATTGAAGTGCTTAAAGCAATAGACACCTACTTACAATACATTTATAATTTAGCTTGAACATTTTTCTTTGATTTAAACTGTTACCCAGCCACGCAACGGGTGGCATTTGAAGCAAGGCGCTGTCTGGCAACGCTGCGTGTTTCATATGCCAATCGTTTCCATGTCTGCGAGCCGCGGCAATGCAGCAATTGCGTATGCTTGACTTGGCTCTGCTCTTTTGATTATACTATTCCATCGTTTCGCTAGCAATGTTTTTAAATTTGAATTCGTAACTTTATATAATTGTTTAATTGTATTTTTTTTTCGTTTTCTGTAACCACCAATACCTTATTTAATTTATATGTGTTATATATGTAGATTTAAAGTGCAGCTTGGTTCACGCCTTGTAGCTGGCTGCTACTTTGTGCTATTGACGCTGAGCGTGTTCCATTTCATGCATTTCATTGCCCAAATGTTTGGCATTTGTTTCGGTTTTTGTTTTTGTGTGAATTCCCTAGATCCTGTTAATAGATTACTGCACTACGTTTATTCCACATTGTTGCTTACCGCTACGTTGGTTTTTGCATCTACGTTTTGTGGGTTATCGGTATTATGATTTTGCTCCATTCCGTTGTTCCGGTCTCTGCCGTTCCTCGCTTGGGCAGTCTGTTGTTTAATTTACTGTAGTACCTCAGCTACTCGTACTTTACTTCTGCTTCTCAAATAACTTTGCTGTAGTTCTGCTGCTCTTATTATTATAAGTTTTTAAGTTTTGTAAGTTTTAATTTTTGTTTTGCATACTTTTTAGTTAAGTTGTTGTTGTTTTGCGCGACTTATTTTTAATTAAATTTACGCTCGTTTTCAATTTTCTACTTTTGTTTGTTTGTTGTCTCTTTTTTATCTTAAATTCAAATGTGCTTGTTGTAGCAACATTTACTGTTCGAATTGTATTTTCATAAATGTTCTTCTTCTTTTGGTAACCTCATTTTTGACGAGTGTATTTTGTGTAGTGTAGTGTCGTGTATTCTGTTGTTGTCTTTTAACTTTCTGCTAAAATTATAACACTAATTATGTTTAATTGAAATCATTGGCATAACTTAGCATTTGATTAAACGTAAACCAATTTAAAGATATTGAACACGTATGTATATATATATAATATATACACAAGTACTTCTTATGTGTTTGTTCTTGTTTCAAACAGCTGAACAGCGCCTCATTTTCAAAATAGTATACTATATATAACTGTTAATTTATGTATAATTAGCATTCTTTGCTTTCCGAAAATCAGCTTGTCTAGTCCATTTGAAGTTTTATCTATACGATATAAAGTTTCAGCTGACTTCGCAATGGATTTTCGACTGCTTTTTTAAAATATTCGATTTGAATTCTACTAAGTGGGTCTCAACTATTTGCTATTTATGCAGATATTATGGTTTTAATCGCACTACATTAATCATTATTGTGTGTATACGTCGAGTGTATCTTTGTGTATTCTTTGTCTTTTGTTGTTATTGTTGTGTTTTGCGTATATAATAATATCTGACTAGTTAATGATAAACATAGCATTAAAACTAAATAAATATTATCGTTCAGTAACTACAGCGTCTGCCTTTCGTTTAAATAGTTTCGTTTGACTAAACATATATTTTTATATATATGCATATATTGTATACAAAATCATATTCGTATTCATATAAGTATGTATTTTAATATATAAGTATATTCTTAATAGAAAACCATACGTAAAATTGTCTATCGGTTTGCGTTTGCCTTCGCATTTGCTAAAAAGAAAGCGCTACACAAAATACGTGTTCTCCTTTTCACTAATTACATAAAATATTGATGTATAATGTGCTACTAGATCGGAACTATGTGGTTTAGGTCCACCCGATAAATATCTTATGTTTTTTAGCAGCTTGTCAAAAACTTATCTCAAAATCGTTTATAAATTGTTTTGTTTGGCAAACTTTAAGCACTGCAATTCACACAGTACGCACAGCACTGAAACGTTGGGTATGAAACAGCAAGATCGTTTGTTTCATGCCCACATTCCAGTCTGTTGTAATTGTATTTAGCAGCTGGGTTTTGTCAAAAACTCATTACAAAATAGGTTCGTTTCGTTTGACAAGCTTAAGAACGTACGTTTAATTGGGAACGCTGGGAATGAAACAGCAAGATCGTTTGTTTTATGCCCACATTCCGCTTTCAGTGATTTCTTAGGCTAGCCAAACGAAAGCCATGTGTAAAATGCTGCCCATAAATAGTTGGCATTTGCTTTTAGGCTTCGGGTTAAATAAAACAGTTAAAATATGCATCAAGGGTTACCAAAAATTGTTGCAAACAGTTTGGTTTGCGTTTTCTTGACTAGATAGTTTGATGGGTGGGTTACATTTATCGAGGCTTAACGTATAGGCAATTAAGACATTTCTAGCATTGGATATGATAGTTAGCGCTGTCGCCTAATGTGTGGATCGTGTGGGCTGGGATTCGTTGATGATATGATGATGATGATGCAAGAAATCATATATGAATAAAGAAATTCTAAGAAAACATCAAAACAAATAAACTACAAATGTATTGCATGCTTCAACTGAAAGATCTATAACGACTACAGACGATAGCTAGAAAGAAACGTAGAGATGAACGAGCGAGCGAGCTACGAGTAGATTTACGACGAGAGCGAGCGATAGCGAGTGTGGTGCGATAGTTCAACAAAGAGAGAGGGAGAGAGAGATAGAAACGAGACGACAGCGACAGCGATGAGAGCGTTCGATGTACGATGGAACGAGTACAAGAACGAGTACCCATTTATGTTGTTGTTGTAGTTGTTGTTGTTTTTGCTGTCATTGTACTGCGAGCTGTTGTTGTTGTTGTTGATTGGTCGGTCAAGAAATCTGTTGTCTTTGGGGGGAGCATTTAGAGTATGCAGCATATTGTGATTATATTTATTAAGATTGACTTGGAAAGAGTGGAATAATTATGAACTTAAGCATAGATCTCACGGCATACCAAACAAGTTGCCCCAACTCCATATCTCTGCCTCTGCTGATGTTCGCCACTTAATGCCAGCGCCTGCGGTGCATCAGGATCTGCTCGTTCACGATCTGCCAGAATTTGCCATGCAGCCACAGGACGAGCACCACCAGCTGCATGAGCAGCGGCCACTGTTGTAGCTCGTGGCGTGTGCGACGCTTCAGTTGCTGGAGGCGCCCCTTGGGCCCCCCGAGTAGGCACTCGTGAGGTGCTGCCGGCGGCGGTGCATAGCTCAAATTGTAGTTGTAATAATAGTAGTAGTTGTTGTTGTAATGCTGCAGCTCTACCGGTACTAGATCTAGGGAATTGGATGCTTGGCTGCTACATCGATTGCTCGCTAAATAGTTGTCATTATTTTGGAACTGATTTGTTGCTGTTGTTGTAATGTTAGCTGAATTGGTTTTAATGTTGCTGCTGCTACTGTTGTTGTTGTTGTTGTTGTTATTGTTATTATTGTGGTTGTTGTTTGGATGTTCATCATTACGGTATTTCTGTGGTTTGCGATAATATTACATGATGATACATTTGCCCTTTTCAGCCCACGGATTGTTCTTTTTATCCGGAGCATTAATCAATGGATCATTCTTCTCGTTCTCCTCAATAAACGAGCGCATTCTGTGGAGCATGGAAATAAAATTAAATGTGATTAGTTGCCGCAAATTAAGGTAGGTAGTATAAAACATATATCGTACATTTGTTTTTAAATAACAGTATACAATTTACTAATATGTTAGAATATATATATTCGGGATGCATTCACATTATTTACAGCTTGCCAATCTGTAGACTTTTAAATTTTTAAAGGCATTTTTACCGCACATACTGTTCCTTTTTATAGTTTTCTTGTGCATTAAAAAAGTCAACTGACATTGAGTCTCATATTATAAAGCAAGTCCTTGTCGTCCTCAATAAAAGCTTAACTCACATAGTTGCATATCTTCATTCCTTTTGTCAACCAACTACTGCCACACCTCGCCTAATCCCAGCTAGATTCTGTTCTTTAAAGATCATAAAACTTGTAAGCTCTCTATGTACAACGAAAAATCAAGCCATTTTAAAAATTGTTTAATGGCTGCGTACTTAAAGCTAAGCAGACATAAAACGACACCGCACGCGCCATGGACAGAGGGTCGGGTCGGCGCTTCGCCAGCTCGTCGTCCGAACGGGTATGTCCATAAAAAACCAGGCAAAATTCAAGATGGGCGGGTCAGGCACATGACTAGCTGCTAAAGTGTGCTCAGTGGGGCTGGGAAAGGGGGTCCATTCAGTCAGCTGCTTTTATGCTAATCTGCACACAGATGGACATTAAAAATATTCAACGCTTTACACGCGCCGTAGGAAACTTAAGACGACACCAGATATATACCAAGCCCTGCCTCGCTCTATCTACACGGCATTCAGCGAATGGAAGTCGTCTGCATATACGTTTTGTTGTTGTTGTAATACACTTATCCTTTAGCACCATAAAAATGGCTGCCCCGTCGTTTGCATTTGTCTCTTTCTCATTCGTTCTGACTGTCTGTCTGTCTGCCTGTTCGCTTGTCTGCCCATTTGTTTTCGTTTGTTTCGCTCAAGACGAAATTTCGTGCACTTTTCCTTGCCACGTTTTCCTTTGCTTTTTCTCTTCATTCCCATTTTTTTTTTTTTTCAGAAAATTTGCAAGAATTTATTTATTGAGATGGAGAAGAGAGTACGACGAAAACATAAGAAATGGCAGTCGTTCGTTACAGTCCGCAGATAAAAGTATTCGTACAGCCAGATAGACAGACGGACAGACAGACCGACAGACACTGTGGCACATGCTTTGCATTTCAATTTAGTGCATGAATTGTTTACTTTTCATTTTTGCTACATCCCATTCAGTTTGGTATGGATCACGCGGCGTATGCGTTATATTTATATTTTTATGAAAATGCTTATTGCAAAACGATTTCCGCACAATTTTGCGTTGAAACAAGGAGCAGAACATTGAAAAATTATAGATGTAAAGCGTTTTAAGGTAGATACAAATTGGTGACAATTCAACTAATTTAAAATGGTTTTTTTTTTCGGGGGGGGACTTAAAATTTAGTTTGCCATGAGCAAAAAAGTTTAAATTACAATTTAAACACAAATTTGAATAAATAAAAATAAAAATATAATGATTAGACATTTGAGCAGGAAGCTTTCATGTTATCAAGATTATACTTTTTACAAATATTTATAAAAATGCCATCAATTATAATTAGTCAACATATTGAGAAGCTTTGAAAAGAATTTAAGTAATTGATAGTCACAGAAACATCAATTTTATCCTCACGAATCGAATTTAATTCAATTAGCAGTAAGAATCCAAAGGAATTTATTTATTATTAATTCTTCGTTTATAATCGACACATTATTTCTGGTATTGTTATTTGGGCTTTGGCTTCATTTGTGGGTGCAGTATTTGTTATTGTGTATCTATTTGCTCAACTGGTTATCACCTCTGTTTAAAATTCTGTTCAATATGGCTGTTAGATTTTGTGTACTTGCATTTGGTTCTTGTCGGTTTTGCGTGCTAGTATTTACATTTATCGTAGATTTGGTTATAGGCATAAGGCTTGCCCTCATTAGTTTTGTTTACTTGCTTTTAAATGAACGAAATATTCGTCTAACTTAAATTGTGGCACACGTTTCGTATACGCAATTTTGTTGACTGCTGCAAATGTGCGCAAACTATTGTGTTTGGCAGGTGTAGGCGCAGGATACGCCCACTCATGTTGCCGCATTTATGCATAATTTAACTAACAAGACCTTGTCGACTTTGCTGTCCTTGTTGTGTGCGTATCTGTGCGTATGTGTGTGTGTGGGCGTTTCTATTTCCTTGCTCATTTTCCGCATCAGCAGAGCAAAAGGCAACGTCATATGAGATCGTAGAGCAGGTACATGCCTGGGCAGAAGGAAGGGGCATGGTATAGGTTTAGGTAGATACATAAAACAATGCCCAGCAAGGCTAATGGGCTTATGACTCTGCGGTTTTTGGCCTGTGCAGCCGGAAAACCCCGCAGGCAGGACCTCTAAACTGAGCCAAAATCCACAAGCAAGAGAGAAAGCGAATGCGACGACGACAGCGAAAGTATTTTAGCCCCTAAACAAAAGGCCAAGGGTTCCATGGTGTTTTTTTTTTGTTGCTTGGGTTACGGTTCGACAGTCAAGGCTATTCCGAGGGGGCGAAATGGGGACTTGCCCTAAAAAGCCAGTCAACAAAGTTGTTATGATGACGTTTTTGCGGCGAATGCTGCGAGAAAGTGAAAATGAAAGTAAAAGCAAATTCTTGCAGCCCTCCGTTAGCTCTATGACATTTCATTTTGTGCGGCTCAGCCCAGGGAGAACGCTGCTCCTTATCATGTATTTATAATGAGCGCATTAGCAAGAAATGTCCCGAAAAGGTTTGCCAAGTCTCCTAAGTATCTTATTCAGGCAAAGAGGGACTAAATCGGCCAGAGACAGAAATAAAGTTAGAGAAAAGCGAAAGGCGATTGCACTTAAAGCGTTTGGCGTGGACATTTACATTTATAAACCACGACCTACTCGTCTCCATATTTTCAGTTTTCTTCTATTTCCGTTCTTGCCTTATCATTGTCTTTAGAATTTATAGTCTACTTTTCGGCGGCGCTTAAACAGTTTAAATCTGGCATTTCAAGTATTTACGCTGCCAATATGGCAGCAAACAAAGCATGCTTTAGTCGAGTATCCGACTAGAAGATACCCAGGCAAAAATCAGCAAAAGATTCTATCTTAGCAAATGGCAAAAACCAAAATCCAAAATGAGTCATTTTATTGGCAAAGTAAAAGGGTTACAGGGCCCTTTCTTCGCTCTGATCCTAACAATTTGAATCTCATAGGTCAAGTATGTCTACGAAAACTTTATCACATATTTAAGTTACAGGGTGCCCAGTAGACTTTAATGATGCAGGTCTATGAAATAGGCAGAGGAGGCATACGCAGTTCCAGGACCAGTAGAAGACTCCTGCTGCCTAATGATGATGTCATCAGGCAGCCGTACGTGGAAATCTGCTGTCGAAAAGTTTGCTCATAACTGTAAGACGCATTTAATAAGCAATGGTGAAAAGTTGATGGAATATGAGAAAAATATAAAAAGTTTCTCCTCATGGGCTAGAACGTCGCGCAACTGCAGCTCATATTCCCACAGCCCGCTCCTAGAGCAAAAGAAGAGTGCGTTGAGATTTCTAAACTGTCTGCGTCGTTCGGCCATTGAGCACATTCATTGAAAACTAATTCAAAAGCTTTAATTAAATATGTGCACTTTCATCCAATCTTCATCTAGTTCTCCGGCGCTTCAGCCCCTTGGCCAACAGTGCTTTTGTGGGCTAATTAAAAGCACTTCCGTTCAAACGACTGCCAAGCTGTGTGTGTATTGGCGTGTGTGTGTGTGTGTGTGTGTGTGTCGAGTTGAGTCGAGTCCAACAGTTGCGAAATGGTATTCGAGCCATTTAGATGCGTATTTCCTGCCATCTGCCAAATGGGCCTGACAACATTTTGCTCTTTGGGTTGAGCAATTTATTATATTAAACAGGTTATAAATTATGCGGCAGCCGAGACTATCGACTTAGATGAAATTGACAGACTAAAATATGAAACGTGGAAAAAGTGACAGAGATTTAGCACAGAATTTTCGAGAGATTTGTGAACGAGACAATGGGTCATGTTATTCTCCGTACTGCAAACCCATCTTTCGTGCGTGTTCAATATGGGTCCGTGCAGGCTATTGTGAAACCAAGCTATTGTAACAGCATCGATTTAGTCGATGTATCGCATGTTTAAGCTAACACGAAAACATTAAATTATATATGTATAATCACACGTTCCCAAACCCGTTTCAGGCTTCTATGAATCCTACATATTTATCTGATTTTATAGTTTTATTAAGCCCTAAGATGTATTAAAACTTTAAAATATCTTCGTTTAGTTGTGACGACATCAGTCGCCGCGGTTTCAATTCAAATGCAAAGTGCCAGTCGCACATACTCGACTGTTGATTGTTTTAATATTCGAGTTGTCTCTGTGCTCACGGAGCACATATCAGAATGATCTTGCTATCTCACTTCGCCACATAACATACCTACATATATGTATGTGCGGGTGAATGACTAGCGAGAGACTAACAGAAAAGTTGCCAAATAGTGATGCGCGTGTAGCTTGAATTAAAGTAGAAACTTTGGCTGCAAAACGCAAGGTCTGCTCTTATTCAGCCTTTTCCTGATTAAATGCGCGGGTTTATTAAGCCCGATCTTGTAGAAGTACATTGCAAGAAATGCGAGTTAGTGTCTATACAATCGCATTGAATACAAATATTTTCCTTTTAAAACCCAACCAACTTTGACAAAAACTATTATTCCCCTTGTGGGTGGGCTATAATTTGTATTATATTAAGCCTATTTTATAGTAATTATATTTAAGGGGCCGCAAATGTTTTAGATAAGTTTTTTATTTTTGTTGAAATGGTTAAATGTAACAGTTAATTTTGTATAAGTTTGTATGCATACAAATACATACATATATCCAGGTAACTATAATAATAATTTTAAGCGACATAAAATTCGGCTGATTCAGAGCTAGGTTCAGAGTATCTCCCAGTCGAGCACTCCCGACTTGAACACTCTTGTTCTGTAAACAATGCCTGTCCGAAAATCTATGCTAAGCTAAATGCTGGAAAGCACATAAGCTATTAATTATATAAAAATACCATTGTGCAACGCCAGAAACACCCAACTCCAACCCCAACAAATTCTAAGAGCATGCTCTATTCACATTTAAGCAGTCACCCACCCCTGCTAACCGCCCTGCCCCTGCCCCTGAGTGGGGGGCAGCCAGGCATTTGTCATTGTCTGTGCGCTGCGGTTTGCTTGATAGAACAGACCTAAACACGATTTAAATGTTGATTTATGACAAGAACACACAACACACGCAATTCGAGCACCTGAAAGCATGACAAAAAAAAAAAAAAAAAAAAACGAACAACAACAGCATTATTTATCGATGGCGTCAACATTCTAGGCATCTATCGAGCACAATAACCAGAACCCACATCGAGCTGTTCTAAATTATCTACGGCAGCTTTGCGAGGACTGCGCAACGCAACCCCGCACCACTGTGCCCAGACTCCCCCCCACTCTGCCGCAGCATAAGCACACATTGCGACAGCCACCAACATAAATTTCATATTCAGTTTGTGTAAACAAAATGCGACAGCCACATGTCAATTCGCATTTGTGTGCGTGCGTGCGTGCGTGTGTGTGCTTTGCCCTTATCTTTGCATAAGTCTAACTCTCTTACTCTTTCGCTTGCTGTCCCGCCTCCTCTCGCTTTGTTGTTTGCTTTTGTGCACATGTGACAGAAATGAAAAGCTTAAAATTTCATTTCATTCATATTTTAATTGTTTACGCATAATTGCCAGGCCTGGCGTGACAGCACCCTCGGCCCTCAGCTTCGCCACCTCCCCAAAACCCTCACACCCCTCGCACCCCGAGCACCTTCAACCAGGCAAAAGGGCTGCCCATTTTCGACTCTTAGATTATGGTATACTTTGAAGCGCCTTGCGCGACCTTCGCCATAAACTAATTTCTAGCTCATTTCACTTCTGCGTGCATGCGTGTGTGTGTGTGTGTGTGTGCGTGTTTGGGTGTGTGTGTAAGTCTCGGCCTTCGCTGTGGCTATGCTAAATTTAGCACACTTTCAGCACAACTAAACAAGGCAAAGCCACTTCAAGCCCAGTAAGAAGACCCTCCAGCAAAACCCGCCAAGTTGAAGCATTTTGTTGTTATGCATAATATGCGAGTATCCACTTATATGTATATGAGTATGTGTGCTTGTAAGTGTGTGTGTGTGTGTGTGTGTGTGCTTGTGTGCAGGAGCATGCAACCAGCTAATTGCATTTTAATGCGCATTATTTGCTGCCTGTTGGAAATATATCCAGGTGTTGCCAAAAACAAATCAATGAGAGAGCTCAAACAGAAGATGCCCCGTAAACAAATACAAGTAACTTATGAAACCTTCTGTGGAATATGCCAGTTAAAGTTTTTGTTTTTATCAATAAATTATGCCAATTCGGACTGATTTTTTTTATATTGCTATTCAAATACTTTAAAGTATTTTTCATTAAAATTCTTTTAAAAATATATCTATTCAATTTTATCTAATTTTTTTTCGGCATTTGATTTGATAACTTAAATAACAAAGCAACCTTTTGTTTCTTTCTTATAGGGTAAAAATATGCATAAAATTGGCTTTCCCCTCGCGTGCCATAAATTGCTTGAAATATGCAAATAGTATATGTAGATTAACATGTGATGAATTCCATTAGCTTCAAGAGGTCGTGGATACCTTACCGTGACTCAGCTTAATGGGTAGACTTAGGGAGTAAGCGGTATGAAGAAAGTTTGTCTGGGTAGAAGAAAATGTGGCATTGCTCATAAGCAAAAGAGAACTATTGTAACCGACACGAAAATATAGTTACGAATAACCGTCTAAATGTTTAAAGCGAAATTAATAATAACAATTTACTGTACAAGAGCAAAAGAATGATGATTTAAGATTTAAGATTTAATCTTATAATCTTATTATATTTTATCTTGTTTTATAAGACATCTCTCGATTTTACTCTAAATATTTAAAGCAAGCATATTTGTTGCCCTTAAAGACTTCTCTTAAGAATTAAAAACTTTCTAGCTTCTTGCAGATAAATAATAAATTGCATTTACTTTTCAAATGTTTTTTCATCCCAACATTTGCATCTCTTCTGCTCAACTGCACTGAGCTACCTCTGGAATTTTTGAGAATTATTGGTTAACCTTAAACAGTGCACAAGGAAGTCAACATTCGTTATAGTTGCTTGCCACACCTGCCTTTCTGTTACGTATATCCAAAGCTGAGTCCCTGCAGAATTGTGACATTTGTGTTGGCTTCGTTGGATAGATTAGGGCGCAGAGCGTTGCACGTTGCACAAACAGAAGCCGGAAAGTAACTGCGACTGGAACTGATTTGTGCGCTGCAATCAGAAATCCCAAAAAAGAAATCGGAATGCGAATTGTGCAATGAATGGCAAAATGCGACTAAGCAGCTCAAGAATGAGGCTGCACGACTTTCAAGTGCCCTATCAAATGTGAGTAGAAGAGTTGAGCTCAATGTAAATGCCGAGCTTACAAACGCTTCTAATGAACTGACAGTATATTTGGTAAAGATACCCCATCAGCTGGGGCTACAGGGTATTTATGAATATGTTCGACTTGTGACAGCTGCTGTCTGTGCCCTGATTTTGTTTGCATTTCAATTGGGAATCAGTGAACAATCTGTCGAACCGAGTCTCTGTTACCGAACCGGTCACAGGGCTGAGCCTTAAAGATGAATCCGAATCTTGACAAACGCTAATCGTTGGCCACGCTTTAAACTAATAAAAGAGGGAAGGAAAAAAAAAGGCCAAGGAAAATAGTTGAGCTCACCTGCTGAACCACTCAATGGCAACTTTTTTCGTCGGCTTTATTATGCAGCAGAGTTGCCATTGCGCCAGAGTTGCCACAGTCGGGCGCAGAAGAGTGCTTGGCATTTTCTTAACCACTTTCGGACCACTCGAATGGGCCCTGGCCACACGCTGCGACTGAGACTTGTGGCTGCTCTTGCATCGCACTCGCACTCGCATTCTCACTCGCACTCGTGAATGTTCTCGTTTCTGTCTTTTCATGAATAACAAATCAGGCTGAAAGACAATCCCTGCCAGGTCGGCATGAGGCAAAGCGGGCAGATTGTATGCTCTATGGCCTGGACGGCCAAAAGCCGCAAGTTCTTAGTTCTCAGTTCTATGCATACAAAACGACGGCGAAGGCGACAACGAAAATCCGTAAAACAAAAAGCGCCACAAAAGGAAAAAATGTGTTTAGCATGGCAAAGAGGCGGATGTTGCTGTGGGCGGGGATAGAAATGGGCCTCGGGAATGGGTTGCGGTATAACTGGCCTAGAAATGTTTTGCAGGCCTTCTGGTCCACTTTTGTTGAATTGAAAAGAAATTGTGCAAAAAACACTTGAGCCGAGTTCTCCACATCATGATGATGATCATCATCAGCCCACTCATCATCATCTTCGTCGGCGTCGTCAAGTGTTTGTCAAAGTTTGCCTCAGGTTGGGCCATAGAAATTTGTTGTATTTGCCCCGCAGCTGCCATCTCAAAAGTAGCAAATCAAATGACGTGCGACAAGTGCGGCCAGCCCAGGATATCATGTAAAAACTTGCCACAAAATCGAGCTATATACTAAATCCTTTTCCTCAAGGCCACACAAAAAAACACAACCAACGCGTGCAGTTGAGTGTAATGTGACAGGTTAAGAGAGAAAAGGTGAGGGAGAGAGAGAGAGAGAGAGAGCACAAAAAACTAGTATTATTGCTGGTTATGTGGAACAAAAAATAACAATTTTTTAAGGAGTCAACAATTTGCTGTTGAGATAAATGCTTTAGCTTGTCAAGTTTTTACATAAACAATGGAAGCCTCTACTTTATATTGAGGGTATTCCCTATTTCTATCTCAGACCCACAAAGTAACAATATTATTGGTCAGTATTGAGTCGATATTGCAAAGTAAAGTACTTGAGTGAATAAGTATTAATTTGTATGCATATGCAGCATAAAGATCCTATTCCATCTAGCCCTGCCTTTCTCTCTGTCTGTATGAACGAGTTTATCTTATAAAACTACAATTAGAGACATGAAATTTGCCAATCAAGGTTAGTTTAATTTCACTTTTCCACAAAATACATAAATATTGATTTTCGAATTATGTTTTTGTGAACACAAACTATTTAACTTTTTGGGACGCCCGCTGTGTAAAAATTAAATATTAAACTTGGGACTTTGAATGCCAAATTTATGCCAAAAAATTGAATTAGGATTAAACAATAAACAACCGACGATAATCTCCAACATTTGATTGAGCCATAGTGTGGGGCTACGGGAAGCAGAAGAGGCACAGCCCCAGCGTAAGGGTCTCTACTAGTCGGCCATTTCCGTCTACGCCACTTTAACGTGTTTGAATTTAGAATTCGTGTTTGTATTTATTTTTGCTATTATAAATCACACTGAAAAATGATAAAACAAAAAAAGGCAATAACAAATACAAAATGTCAACAAACGATGCCCAATATGGGCTTATAAGTAAGCGTGTGTGCGTGCCTGTGTGCTATTTTGCATATGTAGGGACTGCATATTGATGGCTGGAAGGCACGTAGGGACACGTGCACGCACATAAACCGTGACAGGAAGAGCTTAGCATACATTTGAGCGCCGTGTGCTTAATTCCCGCCATTGCGTATGCGAGACACGCAGAAAGGATTCCACAGCTGCCGGCGGGGAGACATGTGAAACGGCTTAAGCACATAATTTCTAGACACCATCGATAATTACAGGTGAGAGAGATATCTATAGATACCAGAGGAGTGTAATACAAGTGCATGCATATTGCTAAATAAATGCTCAGCGGAAATTCAATGACAGAAATTGCAAATTTCCTGCTATCAAAGTCTTGTCGAGTTTCAGCCCGAGTTTAAGCTCAAGACAAGGCATTGCATGCGAGGTGAGGCGAGGCGAGGTTGGGAGCTGGCAAAGGGTTGGCTGCCAGGATGTGCTACCTAAAAACGGTTTGTCGACCCGCCTGTCAATGTGCTGTGTGCCTTGTGGCATGCGTATTTGCATATTTGATTTCCAACTGGCAGCCAAGTTATGTTTTTACTCTATCACACACACACTCTCTCTCTCTCTCGCTCATCAAGTACAGGCACACGCTGCGTATGCGTGTTCTGCACACACCTGCCATAGAATTTACCACAACGTGTGCGTGTGTGTGGTTGACAAGGCTCATTATAAAGGTGCATGCAGCTGTGGCAAGCCCCGATTTGCAGCGGCGCCTCAAGCCATACACCACAGCATCGCAATCGCAGCTAGCTCCACATACCTGGCATTGTGTCGGGCCTTAATCAATGATATGGAATGCCTTTCATTGCGGCCCCCAATGTGCCTCTACAATTGTCCCGGCTCTGGCATTACCTCTCTTATCTGTAATTGTAATTGCCCAGCCTCGAGCCCATGCATATTTAATACCCATTTTGGGGAAACCGAAGCAAAAAACTGCAGCTAATTAACATTGGGTATATTCTCATTTTGTACGTAATGAGACAACAGAAATTGCTAATAATTTATTTACATCTATAAGCTTAACATCACCAATTGTCATCAACATTAATTAGCCGCAATAATTTTCATAGAATTTGATTCTTACTTGTAATATTTTTTACATTTAAACAAGATTATATTTCATATGAAGAGTTAGGAAAAGGAAGTTTAAGAAACTGCAGGATATATAATCTGCAGTGTATAATGGGGAATTTATTTTCATGTCCCATTTTTGAGACAGTTTTGAGCCTGCATTTTTGTAGAGTATTCAAAAAGATATATAAGCTTGAGTTAAGCTTGGAGTCACGTTACAAATCGATTAATCTAAGCAGAAATTGAACCCAACTCAAGCAAATAAAATTGGTGTGGAATTGAAGGGAAATCGATTTTAGGAACACATGCAAGAATTGGCTTTTGTCTTTTGCCGCAAACACACACACACACACATACACTCGCACTCACTCGGGCTAAGAGCTGCGTCGGCTTGCCGAAAAGTAGGCTAAGCATTTTTCTTTTTCTTTGGCCTGCGGTTGATTAATTGAAGTGGAAAATTGCTGGGCAAGCACTAAAGCCAAGTTAGTAACCAGAGCAACGAGTATGATTGATAGCTTAAGCTCGGTTTAATGAGCCTATAGGCCAACTTTTATGCCAGCGGCTGGCCCTGCTGTTGCTCTTTGGCTTAAATGAGTTAACCAAACACTTGACAGAGCTCGGGGAGTCGCCGCCAGGATTTTATCAGGTGAGTCACGCTCGCATATTTACATACACAATTGCTGGCGGGCTACAAATGAGCTTCACCTGACTTTAATTAAACTTTGTTGCCCCACAAATTGCAAATGCACACAAACACAATTTGCTGGTAATAAAGCAAAAAGTAGCGTCTCTTTTGATGGATTGCACGACAATCAGGACGAAGCGTTGCTGGACCTAAAGGACACGACTCTTTCCGGCCCAAAGCAATTTGCCAGCGACAACAAAAGCCGGCAAATTAAATGATGTGATCAGTAGAAGCAGCAGCAACATCAACAATAGCTATCCACGATTTTCATTTGGCATGTAAATTTCCTAGTTGTTGCCGTCAACTTATGCCCCGCCCCTACCATCCACAAAAAGTGGGCAACATTTTTGCGGCAACAGCTTGTAACGCACAACTGCAACGATTAATTTGCGTGGCATACCCAAAAATATGCTACACTTTGTTACCCAGCTGCAAAAGGAGGAAAAAATTAAATTGGAGTGAACAAAATGAATGACAGACAGTTGATTATGCAACCGCTAACGAACTAGTTCAGCGCTGAACACAATGTACGCGTTAGCCAGCACTGGCGCCATAAATAAGAAATCCGTTGTACGAGTCGAAGCGACTACGGGATGCCCACTAGACAGACGAGAATTGCATAAGTAGGCCAATTTCCAGAATTTTAAATTATCTCTGGAGTGTACAGAGAAAAAAAATCGCAGCTGTGAGCAACAAAATTAACATAGAAATTCAGGCAGTTAACAAGAATTTATCGAACGCAATTCGAGTGAAAATGTGCAACACTGGAATTGACATTTGAAATAGAAATAGATCGGACAGTCCTGTTTTATAATATGCTTTTTGCTTCGTTTCGAAAGATATCAAATATCACAGCTTTTAAATTAAAGAATTTTTAAAAGGACCTTCGGAATCAGAATTTAAATTGATAACAGAGCTGTATTTTTCGATTTGATTTCAAAAGAAAATGAAGTCCGTTTAAAATAAACGTGTGTGCAATAGCTTACATAGATATTGTCATACATATTTAAAAGAATGTTGCGCAAACTGAAACTGACAAATCAAATGTTACGTTGAGAGTAAGCGAACTCAAGTCCCAGAGTCACGTATTCATATCTTATATGCGGGTGAGCCGAGAGAGTGGAGGTGAGTAATGTGCCCCGACAGCTACAACGCATTCGAATCAATTTTACACAAATTTGTTTTGGTGTTAGCCCAAAATTCAATAAAATAAAATAGTAACGCGTTTTCTCACTTCCACTTGTTAGAATTCCCATTATATTTAGAATTCCCAATTAGTTCAAGTCTTTTACGTACATACTTAAGCTGCACTTGTTGTCTACTGAATATGTTACGCTTTTTACAGGGTATTAAACTGACTTTTTCTCCTAGTTGATGTTGTATGTTGTATTTGTTGTTCGTGATTCGCTGAAGCGGTAAGTGGATAGGGGCAGGCAGCGTGGGCGTTTTCCCTAATTGGTGCTACGCAACGAGTCGCGTCGCTTGAAAAGTTTTGTGTATCCTTTTAGCGTTAACTGTACTTTTTAGTTGTGTTGCAGTTGTTGTCCTTCTGCAGGTTTTATTCAGCTATTTATTGTTGTTGTCAATGTTGTTGTTGTTGTTGTTGAAGTTGATGCTGCTATTGTTGTTGCCGTGGATGTTTTTGCTCTAATTCGCCGTTAAGTGGCTTTTGGACATTTGTTGCAAAACTTTCTCCCTTTTTTCAACCCACTTGCTGTGGCTTTTGGCATTGTTGTTGTTTGCGTATTCGATACTTCTAGCGGTTTGGCCAGTGTTGGTAAATGGCAGCGTCTTAAGTTCAGTTGCGGTAAATTAATGAGTGACAAGCGAGAAGTTTTTGGCCGGGCCCCCAACACAACTTGACTCGACCAACAAAGTGTTTAAAGTGCTCTTGAAAAAGTTAAGCACAAAAGCTGCACAAATTGCTTTACCAGCTGATGGCGTTGATATACCGACTGGAGACGAAAAGTTGGATGGATTGAATGAAAGCACACAAATTACTTGAGGGAATATCAGCTGAAATTCCATACTGTACTTGGTAGAAATTGAATGTGGAAACTCACAGCGTTGACAGGCATTAAATATGTCAATTCATAGCAGGTAAAAAGAAAACTGCACAGTGCTGTCTTTGCTGTTGCTTTTCACTCTAAAACATTATATTTCCTAGTATATAGGATAACGAGCGTTCCAATGAAAGCTGTCTGAAGTGATATGAACTAACATTAATTGGGATAATGCGACGCTTCATTCGTTGATGTACAGACGCATTTCACTTTGAAAGCTGCGAAATTTGTTTAAGAAAGTGTCTACTCAAGTATTCTATGCGGTTTATTTTGATGAGCTTTTCAGCTGAATCAGAGAAGAGGGGGCTCTTAGCTTACAAGAACTTAATGAAAGAAAAATAGTGTTTGATAAAATGTAGAGTATTTTGTTCAAATATTCTGGCAGAATTTGCGTAGCCAAACTGCCTTTGGGCTTAGCTTTAATTGGCATTTTTTCGAGCTTTAAGCAGGCGCATATTGAAGTGGCTCGGCATATGCAGGGAACGGGCCATATCTCGTTCTATTTAATGGCCACTTCACGTTCACGTTCCCTTTCGCTGCAATCTGCAATCACAATTTGACCATTTCGTTTCATAAATAAACCAATAATTTCATTTAAAGCCCGCACCTGTGACTGAAAGCACAGCGCAGCGGTTCATGAATGCGAAATGCGGGGTGCTTCGAACAACCTATATGTTTATGTAGTATATATTCATTCATATGCACATGTTTGAATGTGTGTGTGTGCCTCGGTTGTGGGTCATAAAGCTTTACGAGCAGTCGTCGACGGTCGACAATGCCTCATTGTTATGGACAATGATGTGCAGAGAGACAAAAACACGAAGAATAAGATTTTTATGTTGGCATTTTTTTTTCTCGAGAAGTTGTTTTAATTATAACACCTGACGGCAGCATCCTACGAGGCCTGCACATGTGAGTCTGCGCATGTGTGTGTGTGTGTGTGTGAGTGTGTGTGTTTACGGAGAGGTACAGTTGTAACAAAAGACAAAAGATGCTGGGCGCATTACGTATGCAAAATTTAATTCCACAAATGACAGGAACCTTTCACAGTGACTGCAACTGTGAATGTGAATGTGATTGAAACTGAAATCACGCTTTATCACGCTGTCTCTATCCTTGTCATTGTCATTGCCTCGAGCAATTCCGAGAGCTGCTTTTTGACTCTATGCGCATATTTTGCGACCAGACACAATTTAACAAATTAAAAAAAGGGCGCTGCAAAAAGGAAGAATGACAGGATGAACAACCCGGACGGAACCGTACGAAACGGAATGGCCATGACCAAGAGTTTTGCAAGCCGAGGCGACAAATATGCAAAATGCTCGCTGACTGCATGTGCCCCAAATTGTGGACCGGAAGTCCTGCCCGCTCAGATAAAACAAGGGCTTTGCGAACACAGCTGGCAGCTACTATAGTTTGATTAACTAACAGTTTTTAAAGCTAAATAAATACCATATGACATCGAAAACAATTGCTTAAAACTGAATATGAGGTGGGCTTAAATAGAAAACAAACAAACTGAACTCTAAACCAACCCGAGAGTTTCGAGTTTGCAATTACTAATTGCAATGGCAGTGCTTTAACTAAGATTAAATACTAATTGGTGATTTGTGGACTCGAATGTTAAATATTAAGTATTATGCTGGGAACATACTCACACAACCAGGTAGAGGTACATATTATTTAAATGACATCTAATTTCTTATTGGCATACTCACCTGAAAAAAAGGAGAAAAGACATGAATTTAGAGGAAGAAATAATATATATTTCATTTTAAATTTGATTAGCGAGTATTTATAAATTCTTCAAAATGTCTTAAGCATTTGACAAGATTCAAATTAATTTTGACATTATTTAAACCTTTGTCGTATTAAAGTTTTATTTAGATTTAGGCAGCAGCTCGGTATTAACTTAAAAGTTCAATACCTTAATTAAAAATCTTTTCAATAAATTATGAAATTAAATGACAAAATTAAATATACAAGAGAATCTAGCATAAGCCCATAAAAACTCAATAGATCTGCGACAGATTTACATACTCTGCTCATTTAAATCTTTCGAATAAGCTCTATCATTTTTTTCCCACACTGTATTTAAATGTAAATATTTTGTAGACCATAAAAAAGGCATGAATCGGGCATGTAAACGTGAATTTCCCAGATGTGCTCATATATGCACTAACAGAGTTTTCAACCCTTTTTTCTGGTAAAGAGTCGAGGCATAGACATCATGGGGATTTACGGTCCGCACGTAAATCTGAATTATTAACTTGCTCTGGGTACCGGGTGCTGGTTGCTTTAATATGGTATTAAGTCATTTCATTTATTATTTAAGTCCTGGCACTATTGGTTGGCTGTCAAAAATGCAATCGCCAAAACGAGCAGAAAAAAAGAAGAAAATATGGCAAACAGAAAATACGGAAAAGCAGAAATAAGAGCAATGGGAAGCGCATGCAGCGAAATTCAATTACTACTATGGCAGTCAACAAGCCAACAAGGGGAAGCGTGGCTAGCGGAAAAGCGGGTAGGGCTAGGGGAGACAGCCTGAGCTAAAGGTGGAGCAGGATGTGCGGCTGTTGGGGACGTAACGAGACGTAACCGTTGTTTGCACATAAATTGTTTGTAGTTATGCCAATGCTCATAATGTGTGTGAGTGTGTATGTGTATGTGTGTGTGTCCCTGTGTGCAGCCACCTCTTCTCCATGCGCTCAGATGCCGCCATTTGCTGCCATTTCTCTCATGTGTCAATGAAAAACGCGCGTAATCGCAATAAAAAAAATATCGAAACGCCAAAATGTCGCAGTTTTTCCGAGGCAATTTCTGTGCCCTCTCACTCAAACTGTGTCTCTCCATCTCTCTCACATGTGCTCATAATTTCTGTTTTTATTAACAATGCGAACGACAGCAGAACTTAAAATAAATGACAGCTTAAGCCAAAAGAAACCAATTAAAATAAAAGCAATAATATTGTACAAATAATGACATATATACAAACGATGGCAAGCAAGGTCAGCTAATAGAGTTATATAAATCTTAGTCTCATACTTAGTTTAGCTGAAAAAAAGCTGTGAAGAATGGCAAAAGACTAAAGTCTGAAACTCAGGAGGTTTTTTAAAAGGGGAGCCATAATATCTACATTAGGTTGGAACTTAAACGATTTAAATCGGAAGAAAATTTTAGCCTGAAAAAAATTGACACATTTTCTGCTTTGTAAAGGTTATCTCTGCACCTAAATGTGCGGTATGATATATTGGAAATAACACAATTTAAAGGGTTTTTTAATTTAATTTTAATTTATTTAGCTATTTCTCCATAATCATAATTGTCAACTCCCTACAAATACATAACGAGAAGTTGTCCAATTGGTTGGGCTGATCAGAAATTAGCACTTAATGCCAATTATCTGGCGACCTATTAGGCTCTCGTACTTGAGACCAAACATCTGGCAACCTAATAAGTTTTTTATAGTTTGATTCATTTGTTAAACTAATTCTATCAGATTTACAACACTCGAATTCATTAATGGGTATTCAGCTCAATGGGTATTCAACATCTGGCAACGTCATAACTTATTTATAGTTTGGCTCTTATGTTAAACTAATTCTATCAGGTTTATAGCACTCAAATTCTTTAATGGGTATTTGAGCTCAATGGCCTCTCTTGACATCGGGCTAAGCTTAAGCTAAACCAAGCAGATGCCAGTCATAACTTTTTAATTAACCGCATGCAATATTGACCATGTTAAATCACACACATACACACACACGCACTGGGCGGAAATCCATCAGCTAATTAACTGAAACGCGAGCCCGTGGCTTTAAGGGTCCTTCAATTACCATGTTAATTGGCTCTTGATTTTATTATAGCCCGAAATTTGGTGTAATATTTGTTTTAATAAATGACGCCATAGGAATGAGAATGAGCCAAAGTGCCTAATGAGCGGAAGCTTAAAGACCACTCACTCACCCTTCGCCTCTCCCTATCTCCCTGTTTCTCGCCCTGTCCTACTCTCTTAACAATTAAAGAGCTCATTTGCTGGCTGAATAATGTTGCAAGCTTAATAGTTTTCGCTTTAAGCAGTCCAAGCTGAGCTGCGTGGCATCTTCATCTTATTCTTTGGCTTGTGCCACAGTTTCGCATTCTTGCTCTTCTACGTGGCGGCAGTTGCAGCCCTCGAGCCAATTGCTCAATCATTCAACTAATAGACCAGGCGACGATGCACTCCTCAACTCTGCAGTGGGCGTAATTGCAAAGAATTGGGGCGTGACTTGGTGTGCGTTGCATTGGATTTTAAGCGTGTCGTGCTCCTCTAATAGACAACCGCTTAATTGGCTTTTGCAGTCGGGGAATACGCCCACAGCAACAGATAGGATAACACAAATACAATGAAAGAAAATCAGATAACTTTCGGTATTTTTATTTGTAGCATACTTTTTGGCTGCCGCATTTCCAAATTCCTATGCGGAATATATGTACTGGGAATTTAATTGAGCAGCGCTTAAGCAGAACAAAAAGATATAATGACTATTATTATTTAATCTACAAATGATCGAAAACCCATTTGTACAACTCTGGCGCAATAAATCTTAATTGAACTCAATTTCCTTTTGCTTTTTGTGTAAGAGCTGCTTTTCACACACAGGAGTAAAAAGCACGCATATTTGCACAACTATTTGACAGATGTGTGTAAAATGCAGCAAAAAAATTAAACGAGAGCCGAACCGAATCACTTTTTTCTATCAAAGGGCAACTTGGGTTCCTATCATTGGATTTAACCAACGATATTTGATAGATTTTGCCAATTTCAGGTAAAGATCAAATATAGGCTGCAATTGAAATATTAAAATTTGCTCCATATTTTCGGTAGAACGAGTAATTAAAAAATGAAATTATTTACAGTAAAAACATATGACAGTTCAAAATCTGCGCTCAGCTGAGCCTCAAACAGGAAGTCGGTTCGGACCGGAAACCGACCTGGCGACCATTTTATTCAATTACCTTTTTTTTAGCTTATAGCTATGGTATTTTGTCTAATTGATTAAATTTAAATTGTAAAACGAATTTTTGCTCTATTAGCAGATATTTTCTATAACACATGAGCACAACTTATGATGAATGGCCTTTTGTACTTTAAAGTTGCTTATTACTGTGGAAATACGTTTTTAATGCAATCTGTAATCGTAACAAAATTTCGTTACAATTTTCACAATAGAAAATGTCCAAGTAGACATTTAGGCGCAGGCAGCATAATTCATAGTTGAAATTCACAAACACGCAGAGAGCAAGATTAATGTGTCTGGCATTCAGATAGGCAAAGCTATCTGCGTGTGTATATGGATGTGGATGTGAGTGTGAGGGTGTGCATAATGTATGACAAGCAACTGGTTTGGAAGTGGCTGGAAGTATGATTCATAGAAGCAAGCATTTTGCCTGGACTGCACTTGAATTGGCTGCTGGCTGCCGTTGCCATTACAATTCATTTATATGTGTGGCATGTTTTATGGCATACTTTGCTCTGCTGCCATTAATCAACATTAAAAGTGTCAACAACAACAATAACAACAACAGTTACAACCAGGAGAAAAGAAAGTGCCGAGCCAACGCCTGGCTGTATGCAAAATAAAATGTGAAAAGCGCTCATAAATAGCTGACAAGACGCCAAGTGAAACGTGGCAGGCGGGCAAGGATATTGAAGGGAGGCTTGGGGTAGTGCGGCAGAGCTGTGTATAGAACTGGGGTAGACATAAAGCAATCAGCAGGTGTTTGTCATATTCCTCGAGTAATTTATTTGCCCTGGCAAGTTGTTAATACACCACTCGCCAGTCGCCAGTCGCCAGTCGCCATTCACCTTTCAGCGTCACTTCCCGGGAAAAGTCGTAGGCGCCATTGTTCCGAGAATGTTTCTATGAGCAAGGCTTTTGTGAAAGCTTGTTATTGAAGAAGTTTTCAATGTGGGCTTAGAAAACTCTCTGTATGCGCTTTGATCGAGTTTTACATTTAGCTTATATTGACTTTCCTTTGAAATCGAATTTAATGAAAAACTTTTTATATTTTATTGGCAGTGCTCGCCAATTTATTATTATTATTATTATTCAAAACTTGAAAATCAAATACATTAAATTTAAAAATTGCTTATATTTCTTTTACTTGAATGTAAACATTGAGATGAATTCTTAAAACTGTTGTAAAAAGTAAATTTGCCCGCAACAATCGGCAGAATATTCTACAATAGCTGCTATAACTATATTGTTATGCGCAGGGAGTTTTTCTCTGCAGATGGGCTGCAGCGGGAAACTGCTGCTCTAGAGTGCAAGACTACAATCAGCGTTTCGTTTGCCAATTGAGGAATTCAATTTTTTTTTTTCGTTGAACAAACTTTACACATCTCAAATGTTAACCCGCCCCACCCGGGCGAAAATCTTTTCGCTTGGTTTACGCACTTTGCCTTTTGCTTTTGCTCGAGCTTTGGCACAAAAAGTCAGCGGTTTATAAAATGTTTTGCATTTAAATTAAATTGAATAAACCGCTAATCCAATTCACTGGCCACACCCAACCCAACCCCCCGCGCTGCCCCTGCAGCAACAGTGCAAACAAAAGCCCGACAAAACCGGGCAGAGGGCGGGCAGACACAGACAAAGAACACAAACAATTTCCATATTCTTCTCCTTTCACTGTGAACTCTTATGCCAATTAATTTGCATGTCGCGCGGCTATGCCATTTTAAAGTTTAGCAGCCATTCGGGCTGCCGTTAGACAACCAGTTTAAAAACGCCACGCCCAGCATGACAACCCCAATTAGCTGACCTGACTCTGCGTCCAACAAGGACAATTGCACTCGCTAATGGCAACGCAATGGGTGCAGCAGAGGGGTGTGGCAGGCAAAACTAAGCCAACTGACTTGCACGCTTCACTGCTGACGCCCAAAAGTGTGCTATGGCTTTCAGCTTCTGTCACAGTGTGTGCGTGCGTGTGTGTGTGTGTGTGTGTGTGTGTGTGTGTGCGCGTGTGCTGGCGCGTGTGTTTAATGTGCCGTGACAATGGCAACAACAGCTTTGCGGCTGCGACTTTTGGCGCAGTTGCGCGTCTTTAGTTGGCCAGAAAAACGGGTCCACTCTCCGGCAACAGACAATTGAAACAAAACAAGATTGTTTTTGCTGTTCATATTGTTATTGCATTCATTAAATGTGGTCTAATTTTGCAGCTGGCCATGCAGCTGACTACGTGAAGTTGCCCAGACTAAAAATGCTGACTCACAGTTTTAAAATGCCAAGTCAGCTAAATAAAAGCTGAAATAATTGTTGAAATTCCTGTTTACATCACACAGCGATTTAGATTGAAGAAGATGCGAACTATGATAGCTAAGTAAGCTATCTAGAATAGAAATTTGAAGTGCAGACCCTTTCTATATACTGTTCTAAATTTAATACAACAAGAACCAAAATATTGAAAGGCTAAATATTTTATTTTAAATTCCAATTCCATTCCATTTCTATTAAGTCTATGTCTTGTCAAGCTTATTTAAAATAATGCTCTTTTGCATAGTGAGCACTAAACAATTGTAACTGACAGTCTTACCATATTATTGCAGCTTTTGGTATCAATAAACTTGAACTTTACCTGACTTAAAATGCTCATACACTGGTGCCAAGTCAGCTAAAGAAAAGCTAAAAGCTTTTACAAAGATTTCTTATCCTATAGATGGACATCCTTTACTGCGCACATCAAATACACATAAAGAAATACTTTTACGAACCACATTCTGTGCGCAGCTCAAAATTTAATAATCTTATTAAACAAAATATTCCATTTGAATTACTAAATATTAAAACTACATTAAAATCCCATTTCTATTATAGTTATGCAATCTAATGTAATGCAAATTAAAAATTATGCTCTTTTGACCAGTCAACACTAGCAAATTGTATCTGACAGAATTAGCATATTAATGCGGCTTTTGTTATCAAATATTAAAATTACTTTGGTAGCATATCGAGTTTACACGTGGCGATTGTGTTTTCTGCTGAACAGAAAATAGTTTAAATTTTTTGTTCTATGATTTAGTACAAGGCGTTTGGCAGCACTGCGCGTTTTAATTAAAATTCTATTAAGCTGCCAACACTTAAATAAGTATCTGTCAAATTTATGGCGCATTCAGTTGACCGCAGCATAATTTGTTCATAAAGCAATTTGACAGTTGCACGAAAATATGATCTGAAGGAGCCATTAGTGAAAATCAATAATCATTGAATATAGTTAATTACGTTTTAATTACTTTTATACGAATTTTACTGTAATAAGCTTCTGTAAATATTGAACTATTTTAGTATATGCATTTCGTGAAATAGAAAAAGGCAAAAATAATGTATTCTCACGCATAACTATTGAGGTTCAAAATTCATGAATATCTATTGGCAGACTATGGCAACATTTTGATGGCGCTTTGTATATTGATTGAGCAAACAATATTTGAAATTACGCCCAATTGACCAGAGCAGAGAGCAAAGCCAACGGACCTACAGGCAATTCATAGTTCCAGCTGTTGACAAATAACCTAACACCATTTTATAATTGAATTATAATAGATTATTCAATAATTGAAAATTGTGATCTTAAGCTACGTAACTTTGTTTACGGACACACGAATATCAGCTGATTTTATTTTCTTAAACTCATCAAATCAAAGCATGCAACCTTTTCAAATATTTATGGGAGCCACATAAATTTTAAAATAAATGATGTATAAAAGTAAAAATAAATCGCTGTGATTTAAGCGGATAAAAAAGGTTGAAAACGAAAAGCATATGGATTATTTTATGCTTGATGCAATATTTTTTATAAGGCGCATTAAATCAGGCGCTGCTGCAGCAAGCCCAACGCCAATTGAGCTTTTAAGAGGCACAGGCCCTATCCTGCCACCATACCCTATCTAAGTAGAATGCATTCGCTCCGAGTCGCACTCACAGTTCCAAATTTATAACCACAATAAACCGCAACAAAGGCGACAACAGCAACCATAAATTGCAGCCATGTTCGTTGGTTGTGGCTGTTGTTGTGCCTCCAACATATAAAATGTCATAAAAATATGAAGGAAAAAGAATACGAAACGAAAAGAAAAGTAGAGGAAAATCCACCAGGCATACATGAAATATGAAATGCCAAAAATGCGATCTATGTTCATTGCTCTGGCTGGTCCCCTCCCCCTGTTCCTTCACTCCTGACCCTTTCAAAGTAAGACAATTTTCTGCTCGAAATGCCAAATGAACATATATTATACCCTATACTGAATATTTTGGCGGGCGTACCACCCTTTTAAGAACTAACTTTATATAAATATTTATAAGTAATTTGTCGTGGAAAATTTAAGGATAGTTTTACTAGGAATTTATAATATTAATGCATTTCTATTCGAGGAATTACTATTTTCAAGATAAGCCAAATGCTAGAAGGCATTTTTAACCTTGTAGATAGTGTATTACAATATTTTCAAAAAATAAATGGAGGTAGACCTAACTAGATTTTATATGAGCACAGTATTAAACTTAGTATTAAGATCATTTTTACTCAACAGAATTTAGATTCAATGCTGAAATACTAAAAGTTGACTAGCTGTGTTTTCCCAAATTGTTTGATGCCCGAGCGGAAGATAACCCTGCTCAAGCACTACCCTCAGGGTATGTGCTCTTCGATCAGCTGCAATAAATCAACAGCTGCCTGTTATATTTTCTGACTTGTCTTATTTATACAACGTAGCCGAAAATAAATTTGCACTTGTTGTTGATGGTAAATTAAAATGCACAACAGATTTATATGCACATGAAGATACCCCTCTCCGCACACCAACTTACACCCCGCAAAGTATACAGCAAACAGTTAAGACTCGAGCGCACAGTTTTGCGGGCGCATTGAGATTTTATGAGAGGCTTCCACGTGCAAACTTTTTGCCACCTGGAAAGTTTTTGGTAGAAGGCAGGGACGCTGCCGCTGCCGGCAAAGTTTAGCAAGCGCCGTAATAGGAAAAACAAAGGCAGCCGTAAAACTTGGACTTATCATTAAGGTGAAATATACATGCCCGGGAGGTTGTGATATGTGCGCCCAGAGGTATGCAACATTTTGTTACGGACAACCGGCCCGTGTGGCTAGCCTTTAGACAGGCGTGCCCTCCAGGAGCTGTCACGCAGGTTGGTCTCCGCGTGTGTGTGTGTGGGTGAGTGTGTGTGTGGTTACAGCCACAACACAAAGTGTCAATCAATCACGATGGCAGCGGGAGAGGTAGCGGATGTGGACGAAAGATTGGGTTCCATTTCATTGATGCGTGTTCGGCTGCCGCTCGGTTGCACCAAATCGCCGTAATGTGCGGTGTTTGCTGCACTTAACGAGAAGCCTACCACACGCACACACACACACACACACACACACACACACACACAGACACACACGCACACAACATTTCCCCCCGCCTCTGCTCTTCATTTCTCTTGTCCACAGTGGTCAGTCTGTGCAATTTGTCCATCAATCATACGCCTCGATTTCGCATCTCAAAATTTAATTGACTTTGATTTTGTAAAGTTGACCACTGTTCATGTGTGTGTGTGTGTGTGTGGGTGTGTTTATGTGTGAGTTTGTCTAATTTGCTTCGTTTTGCTGCTGATTGAGTGACAAATGTTTGATGTTTCGTGAAATTGAGTTGATGCTTTTGCTAAGTGCTTCGAGAATCGACTACAAATTGTTCCATAAAATTGCATTTGTCATGCTTTTTATGCCATTTTGTTGTTGTTGTTGTTGTTAATGCTTGGCTGTCAATGCTGTTAAAAGTTTTACTGTACGTATTTGTGTTTGGTTTACATCGATTACCAAACAGAGCAAATACATTTTTAGTCTTTAGCACAAATTGTTTTTCTTTGTACTCGAAAGTTTGACTTTTAAGTTGTGTATATTTGGAGAAGGCGTTTTTAATTTCTACAAAATGAAAACCAATTGTTTATATTTGGCAATTATGAAAATTTAAACAAATTGTACTGTCAACAAACATAAAAGTTTTCAAGTGCTTAGCTTCATTCTATATTAAACAAATACTTTGATAAACGAAATGGAACAATGCCATGTTTACTCCTCACCTCGAATTTAACATTCTTGACAGTTGAAGCTATTATTAAATGACGTGCTTGTAAGTTAAAAATTGTATCTTTATAAATCACAAAAATACGTGCTCCGACATTTACAAATTTTCGACCATGTGAAATAGAAAATAAATGGGATTGAATGTTGAATATTACTATACTCTGCCAGAGAAAAAAAAACATAGAATTAAATAATATTTCTTTTGTTATAAATACGATTTTTTCTAATTAAATAAATATTTAATTTTGTTTATGCATTTTCTTTACTATGTTCCATTTACCTCTATGTCATTCAATATTAACTCTATTTTTTGTTGAATTTTCTATGTTTAAATACATATTTGCTGAAGATACCAACAAAATTCATATAAAAGTTTCTATTAAAAACCGTATGCAGCTATGAATCGCCGTGGTCAGTCGAAAACAAATAAAATACAATAAAATGTTGGTTATATTTGTTTTGGGTAAATGCGCATAAAGTGAATAGAAGTGAGACAAACGCATTCACAGTTGGCTAATAAATGTGTTTTAAAATGGATTTCAAGTTCGCGACAGTGACAAACGGGTAAGAGCACAGAATTAAGCGTATTTATCAGCATGATTATGATAAATAGATTTGCTTTTTGAAATTAGCACCTAAGACAAAGCTGAAACTAAGGCACACATTTTGGCCCCAAGTGAGCTCCAGGGGTTAAGGTATCGGGTTGCCCAAATCCGCGCTGCTTAACGTTAATAAATTATTCATAATTAGCTGCTGACTAAATGCTTAACTAAATCCTTGACTCGGAATCCAACTGTCTGTTTATTTTAGAACGCAGTCACAGTTGGCCAACAACGGGAATGCTGTTTATTTTTGGTTCAACAATATTAAAACTTGGTCATTAGAGAGCGTCGCATTTATTGTGATTTATGTGCGGCATTTGCTGCACGAGCCATGAAAATGGCAATTAACAATTTTTAACAGAAGGCATGTGGAAAGTGGGAAAATGTGCGGTTCGTATTAGATTTAGCAACTGGCACAGAATGCGAGAGCGACGGAAACAGAAGCGAACAAAAGTTTAGAACCCAGTGACTCCCAGCTAAATAAAACAAAGTAGTCACGGAAATCCGGGAAGATAAATATTTATATTGAACAACTCAAGACAGTATATAAATGTTAAAAATCATATTATTAAAAGGTTACTTTTTCAGCTCTTTTAATTTTTGATAATTACGTGCTCGACTCGAAAAATTAGTTATTTAATTGAGCAATATCATTTAAGCAACTGCATTCATCATTAAAACTATTTTACCTAGTCTTTGAATTTACCGCGTTTACACAACAGATAAATAGACAGACGAAAAGACAGATAGAATGCTACGTGTCGTTCCATTAGCGGGTTTCAGGGGTCGTCTTCTAACTGGATATCTTTATTTGCTTTATGTTATATTTTATTACAAAGTCTGAATAGCTGGTACTGAGCTGAACTTAAGTGTTTCGAATGTTACTTGGATTGGAAAAAAAAAATACGTTTAAGAAATATTTTTACCTGACGGTAACCTATTTTTATGCCTAAACGAATAAATAAAGAGCTCACAACAGAAATCAAATTACCGACGGATTTTAGCATTGCCCTATTTTGACAGTGTGTTACGAGTATATTCATACGTATTCGCTCAAAGAAATTGCTGGTGCCCCACGGAACTTCGTCTAGTCGCTGTCTACACACACACTCACACACACACACTCATATACACACATAAAAGTATGTAAAAAGACAGTTAACTGAAGGCAGTTTGAAAGGCAAAAGTCGCTTATTGTGAGGAGATGAGAAACCGTGGCAACAACAAAGATACAACAACAACAACAAGAACAGCAACAGTAAATATTTAACAAATGCAAACAACACAGCCGGACGGACACTTCAGCTCAGGTGTTGTCGCTGAGTCTTGGTCTGCGGGTGAGGCACGTGTATGAATATTTTAGGCAAGCACTGTGTCAACTGGGTGGCAGCATCAAACTGCTGCCTGGGACGCGCGTCTAGACAAACCTGAGTTCGCAACGTTTTTTTGGTAAACTCACAAGAGAAACTCACACACACACACACGCACACAGAGCGATACAGTCATACACACACACAGTCACACATTTAGCACACGCGTTTTGGCAGACAGTCAAAAATTGTTGTGCGTGTTGCTTTTATATATATTAAAATTAACTTTTGCACTGTAGTATAAACACACTTGTTCACAATAATGACTTGTTATTTTTATTATTTGTATACTTACTCAGCAATGCTTTTAGATAACGGCCAGCGCTCCATGGAGGCCTGATATTTCATATTCTCGATTTGCTTCTTTAATGCGTCCCGATCCATGTTTTGTAGAGCACTGGGATCCATGGCGGCTAAAATTTATCCACATACCACCCCTGCAAAGCCAACAGAGAACAACAGTTAGCGAAATGTTACCCGATGCTATAAAAGCTGCAAGGCTGTACTCTAGCTCTCGCTCTCTCTCCCTCTCTCTTACTCTCGCACTCTCCATCAGCCCACCCCCTCAATCAGCCCAGCACGCTTGGCTTTACCCAGTGCTTGTTTGCCAGCTTTGTATTTGTTTATGCGGGGTTGGTTTAGGGGTTGCTGAAGGTTTGTTTTGGTTTGCCGAACACCCTGTATGTTTATGGCCGGTGTCTGGCGTTTACAGCTCAGCTGACGCCTGCGCGCACTGTGCACAACGAATCAATAGAGAGAGCAAGAGAGAGAGAGAGTAAAATAATGAGAGTGACGTTTTAACAGCGCCGCCTGAAAGCATGCTATAAAACGGTTCTTTGTCGTCGCTGTTAAACGGCCCAAAATACATTTGTTTACCTCCGTCTGGCCAGAGAGCAAAATATGCAGCCAAAAATAAAAGGGCGCGGCGCGCTCGAAAACTTAAAAAACGTCAAACCAAAAGCGAAATTCCCAAAAAACAGCTGAGCCAAGCACGCAGCTGCCCCACGCGCTGCCTTTCCCTCACCTCCACCGTCTCTATTTCACTCTCACACCCCATCTTGCTTTCTCCCTCTCTCTCGCGAGCCTGCTTGACCGGCTTTCATGCTGTAATTTATGAAACTTGTGCTTTGTTTATTTAGTGAAGACGGATTTTATTTTCCGATTTTTGTTTTTGTTAGCTCGCCTCGTCATAAATAAAAGCAGCGTGTCACATTTTTTTGGTCCCGAAATTAGGGGATGAGTGCGAAAATTGAATAAAGGCAGTGAGAAAATGCTGCGTGTTGTAGGACAATTAATTTTTGTTAACAGCGAATTGTTTAACTAAGCGTATTTATTGCCGGTTTTTGCAGATAAATTAAATGGCAAAAGACGCCGTCAGTGCAAAGGAAATTTGGGAGAAATGTCGGTAAACAACAAAAAATTTATATAAATATATTAATCAATCTTTGGATATTTAAGCACATTACTAAATATTTGCAGAACAAAATGATTTGCGACGGATAAGTTCTATTAAAGTATTATGAAATAATGTATTAACTCGAAGGCACTCATTTTTATGCTTTTTTCATGCTCACATTATATGACATTGGAAAAAACATTTTTCAATATTTTCTATTTGTTCTACTTTAAATTTTCATACTTCTTGTTATTACAAACAAACATACATGTAAAGCAAAAATAAAAACAAGAAAACAGAAACTTTAAAAGAAAATTAAACTAAACTAGGAGCAAGAATAGAATTACTGTTATTTATAAATTTAATGCTGGTTTTGGCGAGCATTCAATTATTTAATATTTCATTAAAATTATATTTAATACACATTTTTTTAATCAACAAAATAGCCTAGTTGACGGAAATCTTTTAGCATAGTGTAAATATATACAACAAATTATATGAAATAATTTACCAACCTTTTTTATTTTTATTTATTTTATGAAAATCATTTATATAGGTAGTATCTCTTTAAGAACGCTGAACGGTTTTCAAATAATTAAAGCGAGTATATCAAATAAATTAAATAATAAAATATGTTTAGTTATATGAAATAACTTATTTCTTTTTTAAATTTTATTTCGGCCTAATTCTTTCCTACTCTCCAGTTAACGGAACTCTGTTAAGTAGCAGAACACGCACGACTAGCATTAACAGCCGCTGTTGCCCTTAGCGCGGACACAAACCACCATTAACAGAACTGTTAATGATAGCTGTTAGAATCACAATTATCGCATGCGAGAGTATCCCTACGAAATGCCACAAATTTTGATAATATAGACATCGTCAAAACCGAATGACTGTCTCATCATCATGAACTAATACCAAACTCAAATAAAAGAGCCGCAACATAGGAGAGTAGACAATATTGAGGTTGTCGAATGGGCTGAGACCCTTAGTTTCTGCGGGTCTGACAGCGGACAGACAGCTGTAAACCGCAAGCAGAAGGTTGCTACCCAAAATGAGCTCCCAAAAGGTGGGGACCGAACTTCGGCCTTAATCAACAGCATTGCTGTGAGTTGACTTCCTATGTCCAGTGAGCCGAACCATCCCCCGACCGCCAGGCTCGAATTTGACACCAACGACCAAGACTGAAGCGGGGGGCGTGGACAATGATGCACAGCTGTCGCTTTTGTAGGTGTAACTGAAAATACAAAAGGGACGAACCCGGCTAGTTGGCCAGCTTTTCCGTGTACTGCTGCTTCCCTTGGCCAAATGGCCAGCTCCATTCACAATGTATGCACATCATTTTTTGTCGCTTCGCTGGACAGCTGACAGCGGTTGCCGCTCCACAGTGCTATGGAGCTCTTGGGCAAGGATTTTAGGCTTTAAGCCAAGCTGCTGAGCAGCTGTGTTGCCTGCGGGCTGTTGATTTTTTTTGTTTTTTTCTTTATTTCACATTACATCTGCTTTAAGCACTGGCCAAAGTGTTAATGGTGAAATTTGTTGTAAAAGCCCAGATTTAATGTTGGCTTGTGCCTCAACAGCATTTTGCCAGACACCTCGCCCCGCCGACGCCCCCTGTTGCCGTTGTAAAATATGTGTCCTGCCTGCTGTGCTTACGTGCTGACAGCCCTGACCAGCAGCACTAAAAGCTTAAAGTTGGTTTAATTAAAAGTTTTACTGTAGGTTTCCCATTCGCTGCCTGTTACCACATGCCGTCCAGCAGTGTCCTTTTGATGTGTAAAGAAGTCAGCATGTTTCTAGCAAACAGAACAAGCTCTAATTGCCAGAAACTATTTGGGAATTATTGGGCCAAACGAAAAGTTCAGAAAATGCAAAAATTGGTTATAGATAGCAAGTGTCTGACTACATAATTGATGCGAAAAATATTGCGAGATAAATTTGATATGGAAATTTGGAATTCTTCAAGAACTATTTTTCGGTTGTTAATATAAATAAAATAATTACAATTACACAAAATTCACTATGTGCATTTCTGCATTTCGTAATACTTGTACAGATGAAATAAAATAATATAAGCATTTAAATTATATGGGCTGCCTGAGAAGGGCCCGCTTTGGCATTCAGGCATCTCCATATATTTTTATAGCACCCGGTTGCCTACTTTTGTGTTAAGGACATGTATAAGAAGTGGCTGCAATCTAGTTGGACCTCGGCTGAACGCAAGAGAAATCTAAACTAATTGCTTGCAGCAATTGCAGGCGTCTGGTTAGAGACGCCATCAGCTGACATGTGACCCGGAGAATAGGATGCGCCATTAAGCACAGACACAGCAGGAGCCGCAGGAGCTGCAGGAGCCGTGGATGTGGCACAGTGGCTGCAACTGAAAAAGTTGCAAAAATTTATCTTACAGCTTTTGGCGGAGAACATGCAACGGACATAAATCGTTAGCAAAATGTTTTTGGCGGTTACAAGCGGTGGTCCCCTCCTCGGCTTCATTCCCCCTCCAAGCGCCCAAGCCCTATACCACACGGTCTGCAGTTTTCCTAGCCCCCTCCTTAAAAGCGCTTGAGTGTTTCGCGTGTGTGTCAACAGGCGCTCAAGTTTTTGACACCCGCCCCCAGTAACACAATCCAAAGTTCCCTCCTCTAAAAGGCACCCCTTTCCCAGGCTCTTGGCTTCTCGTGCTCTGCAAGCGACAAGGACAACTGGGAAAAGTCAAGTGATTTTCTTTTTTGATTGTTGTTGGTGTCCTGTAGCTGTTGTTGCTGTTATTGTTCCCGCAAGTCCGACTACAAAAACAAATTGTCAACCGGCAGCCGGCTGCTGTCAGCCAGTTAGTCAGCCATAGAAATCAAGCATATATTTGTTATATACATATATATAAAAATATATATATATATGGTATTTATGCACTCTAGTGTGCAGACGAGTCTGGCTTAGGAAAAATGTATATATTTTATTTATTATCAAGTACCGAGTGTATTTCAAACATTTTCCCAGCACTTGAAAATAACTTTGTGCCTGGACACAATTTTCAGCATCATCTTGTGGTTTCATTTTATTTTCTCATCTTTTTGTGCAGCCCAAAGGCGTCGTCTAAAATTGTTAATATAAGTGGCATTAGCCAAAATGTGTCCAACTGGGGCCGCTTCTGAATCATATAGAAGAAAAATAAAATGGCTTTGAGCCACAATTTTGGCTTGTTAGCTTAAGTATAAATGCGATAATATTCTTTCATTTTATTTTGTGTAAGGACTTTGATGAGGCTCTCAAAGTTGGCCGCAAGCTGCCTGTCAATTTCATAAATGCCAGGTATTGTATGGAAATTGCCAGCTTATGGCTATTCAACTTAAAATATGCCTCTGGCAAAGAATTACAAAGCGAAGTGAGAAGTAAAGCAAGAAACAGAGCTACAAAAAATTCAATAAAAATAGGTTTAAAGTGCGTAAAGAAATCAATCAAGATGCAGTCAGAAAAATAGCAAAAAAAAAAAATAGGCAAAATAAATAGTGAAAACTGAATAATGAATGAAAAGCTTAACTAGAAAAAAAAAGAAAAGATTAAAGCTTTTTGCGATTTTCTCAGTTGGCGAAACGAGAAGAGAAAAGCGAATTAAGAACCGAAGCTAATGCCTAGCGACAAGTTAAGACTTAAACAAGGTCAGGCGCCAATTGAGAGGCAAAAATCAAAAGGAGATTTGTCGATCACAGCAAGAAGCAGGAGATTAAATGCTTGTTAAACTCTCTTCAGAAGGTGGAAAAGAGTATAAGTATAAGTTCTGTGCAATGTCAGTATAATGTTATATATCCTACAGTTGTAGAGTACCAATAGTTTGCAGACAGATTAAGTCTTCCTCTTAAGTTCGACATTTTTAACGTTCATTTGGATTGCAGTTTAAGAACGAACTACATAATGAGCAAAAAGTCTTTTTAATTAATTATATGCTGTTATCACACTGCGAACACGGTATCGTGCAGTCGGCTGAATTCGACTGCAACGTCGTAACTTGCTCTTTGCCTCAACTTGCTTGAGCTGTAAACACTTGTTTCTGACCTAACATTAATATAAGAATTAATTAAGGAAATAATAATAAATGAACACAAAAAATAATGCAATAAAAAAATGTATATGAATAATAACAAAAATAATCGCTTGGATACAAAATTTCGCTTAAATCAGCTGAATATTATTTTTAAATAAAAAATAATAATAGTCAAAATTTGAGAAGTACGAGTCAGGGTGGAACCGTAGGTTTATCATTCATTCCATAAAAAGAAATAGGTGCCAAAGATTGGTAAAAACAATCTCAAAGAGCTTAAATAATTCGAATTAATAATTTCAGATACGCTTTAGCACAAGAAAACTTCGTAAACACAAAAAAAAAAAAGTTGAAAGCATCTTGAATTGAAATTTAGCAAAAAGCGACTATTTTCGTTTGAATCGTCACGTACTAGTTTTGAAAACAATTCCACATTGTGCAACAAATGTTTATAGAGTCATTAACAAAATTTCATTCCGAATACTCGGCTACCTTTGGCGGCACTTCAGAGCTGAGTTGCACGCCTCGACGACGACAATTTGCAGAAAACTTTCAACTCGAAAACTTTGGAAACCAACAAAAGCCAGCGAACCACAAAATGCAGCTGCAACAATGTGCAGCAGTCAAGTGTTTCAGGCCACACTCGCAGCATCAATTTGCGGAGCTAAATAATTTAAGCACAAAATACGTTCGCGATTTGCCATTAGCGTGTGCGGGCGACTTGGTACATTAGTTGCCGGATCCGTGGTCGGTTAACCGGACTTATTAGCGTGCCCCGTCAGCCGCAAAATGTGTTAAATTATGGCCCGCAAACAATGCAAACAAAGTCGCTTATGCAACGCCCACAAAGTCCACAGCAGTTCCTGCGGCACGCTCCAAGCGGCGTATACGTGATTTATACCTTGGCCATGTGTTGCCTAATATCGAATTAATTTTTAACAGCCTACACAGCATAAGCACTCGGGTCCTATGCATTCATTTAATAAATATTCTATTGTGAAAATAGCCTAAAGGCATTAGCTAACAAGCTTCATACTGTGCATGCATTGTTTGCAATTAACCATGAAGGGCATGAATTCATAAAAAATGTATATTAATGATTGTATGAGCTATTTAATTGAAGCGGCACTCTTAACTAAGGTAAACAGAGAGGAAAACTGTTTAATTATTTGAAAATCAGCAATATAATGCTAAGTAAAAGCACAAATGTTATTCTTATTATCTATGATTCGTCTATATAAATAACAATGAAGCTAGAATACGAGTTTAAAGAAACAACGGAGGATAACTGTGGAGTATTGTCATAAGTCATCAAGCTACATATAAATATATTTTACCAAAATGATCCTAAGCTAGGAAATGTTTTCTTTTATACTTGTTTGATATTTGAAGATTTGTCTCGAGCCAAGTCACCCTGGAGAACAATGCTTACAGAACGTTTTATCCATTTCATTCAAAATAGAAGACAACTACTTGAAATTGTTATAAATTAATAACTAAAACTAATTTAAGTCAATTTGCTTCACTACAAAAACTAATAAGTTAACATAAATCCTATTAAATATTGAGGACCTATAAAAATTGCATATACTAGTTTGTGCCCTTTGCCAGGGTATTTCATTATTCGAGCAAGTAAATTTACTTGTTATGGGAATGAGGTGCACAGTGAGCGCAAAACTTTGTGTAAGTTATGGCATTTAAAGAAGTTTGCCAAGTTTGTCTGGCGAATCGCATAAATCAAACGATCCACGGCGAGCCCAATGGCTATTAAATTTACGACCTGACCTAACCAGTGGCCGCATGTAGGAGGAGTCCCAATCAGCCGGAGATGAAAGATGGAAGATGGAACCATTTTGCAACCGTTTTATTGCGCCGCACTTTGTTTATCTGTTTGTCGTCTGTTTGCCGACAATGGCAAACAGTTGATGGCAGGACCAGCAAAAAGTGGGGCTACAAAAAATGCAATTAAGCGCGTTTCATGTGACACTTCAGTAGCTTCTCTCTTTCTATTCTCTCTCTTTCTCTCTGTCTGTACACACTGTACACTGGGGTCCATTTGTTGACTCGCCCGGAGACTATCGGGATATTGCATAATCGTAGCATGAGTGTCGCGTGCTGCAGGTGATGGGATATTGAACGAATCGGGGACCGTACCACATTGGCAGATAGATTGCTCGACAGAAAAAATACGATAATAATAGTTATCTGGCCCTGTGGGGGCAACAGGAGCTAGAGGAGAACAAGACCAGCATTGGTGTACTAGAGGCCGGAACAAAGACATAAAAAGAGCACATCAATTTATGTGTTCAAGTTTCAACGAATGGAATAAGGACAATAAAAAAATACGGCTGACAGTTGCATTAAATCGTTGAAGACAGATATCGCAAACAAAAGAAGAGCTAACAATTATATACATAGATATAGGTAAAGGAAATATTTTACTGAGTATATAACAGAACACTACTTAGAATAAATTTAGCAAAGTTTTTAAAGTGAAAGGAGTGCATAAATAAGCTTAGCGAGAGCCAAAAATAGGTAGGGATGAACATAGAAAAAATGCGAAACATTCAAGGCAGATAGCACGCAGATTTTGCGACGAGAGCAGACAACGAGGGACACTGACGAGAGACAATGACGAAAGACAATGGCGAGAGATAAAAACGGGAAAAATTCACGAGAAAACAAGGAAGTAAGAATCAATTATGAGTAACAAAGACGAGAGACAGCCATGCATGATAGCAACTAGAGCCTAAAATGGGAAACAATAGCGGAAGGCAGCCAATGCAACAGCCAAGCAATAAGAAGCTGAAAGATTATAATGAGAATTGGCAGCAGCGAGAAGCTGTATCAGGAAGTGGCGGGAAGTCAGACGAAGTAGCGAGAGGGCCATGCCTGTAATTGAAGAAAGTAACGGCAGGCAAGTGAAGCGAGAGGCAGAAACTAGATATAGTCACAGGAACTATTCAAATGAATTGATACAGAAAACCAAATTAAAAATATGACCTACAAATTATATAAAAACTAGTTAAAATCAAAAGGAAAGATCTTACAAATAAATAATCCAACGACTCTCGAGTGGACAAAAACCTTTAAAAATATAAGATAAGGAGCTTGCCCTGAAAATGTGTCATAAAGTTTGCTCGCTTTTATCCTGCAAATGACGTGTACTTAAATTCTAAGCGACTCAACTAAGAACACAGAGATGTACAACTAAACAGCAGAGCGCCGACAAGTGTCACAGGGGAAGGCACCTCAAAAACTTGAGAGCAAAATTAAATGTAAGCACTGACACAAAAACCCAGCCATTAAATTTGCATTAAAATATTCAATTTAGAGAGCACACACACACACACACACACACACACAGAACGTGGGGACACTTTGTAAAAGATGTGGTAGATGCTTCTATGGCTGTGGCTATGGCTCTGGCTAGTGCTCCTTGCGGAGTGCATCAAAGGAAGTGGGCGACTTTTATGAGAAGATGACGATGACACATCCAGCTGCTCAGCTAGCTGTTTCTCTCTGTCTCTCTGCCTCTCTCCCTCTCTCTCTCTCTCTCTCTCTCTCTCTCTCTCTCTCTTTCTGTCTCTTTCTTCTGGTCTAGCTCTCCTTTTCTATCTGTAGCATTCAGTTTGTGGCGCCTTCTTTTCTGCTTTAATTATTTGTAGCATGCAAAGTTAAGCCCCAGCAGACACACAGACACTCACACACACACACACACACTCACACTCACACATACATTGGGCAAGGTATTAAGTTGTAAATATGTAGAAAGCACTGTAACTCAGAGATGCCAGCTGCCGCATTATTCGGGCCGCGTTGCATCTCTATGGGTGTGTGTGCGTATGTCAAAAATGAATTACATTGAAGTCAGCAGCTGTGAGTGTGCGTGTTGTGCGTGCATGTGCGTCTGTGTTTGTGTGTGGCTGTGTTGAGTGTGCGTGTCTGCATATTTAAGAGCGCCGCAAAGTATGCAGCAAAGTTTAACAGCTGCATGGCTGCTGTTGCTGCTGATGCTTGCTTTACGGATTTACTTATGTTGTTCTTGCCAGCACACAGCCACAGCCATACGGAGCCTCACACACGCACACACAAACACAAACAGAGACTCACACAAATACGTGCACTGAGCTCGCAGACAGCCATTTAGTTAGTGGCTGCTGTCGAGTGCTTAGTTTTAAATCCGATACAATTTACTTTAAGCAAGAGCCATAAATTCGCCATATCAGAGCACAGCATACACTCGCTAGCACACACACACAACCACACACACACACACACACACACACACATAAACACACGTACACTCTCTTAGGTCAGACTTTGATTACAGTTGAGATATAGTTTTTCGTGCGTTTTTAATTGAGTGTCACTGGGTACGAGTATTTATGTGAGACTGTCCTTATGGGTATACTTAAAAGCTTAGTCGGCTTAGTTTGCAGCACATGGCGCAAGGACCAACTTTGTTAGCCTCTTGAACAAATGCTAATATATTTTATTAAAATGTTATCTACATAGAGCCTTAAAGTTTGCTCTCCGAAATAAGAGGCAACGAAAATGCATCAGATTTCGCTTGGGGTATGTGTGCACAAGGTATTGTATTTCGAGAAAATGCAAAATGAATATATATTGATTTTTCTGCACTTGCGAATATTTTATAACCAGAAACAGTTGACATTTCCATGCCAAAAACAATTTTAAATTTATTTGTTTTGGCTATAAAACAAGAAAAGTTTATGTTTGTCAATTGAATACCTTTGTCTTGGACTTGTCTTGTGAATTAAAAAAGCAGATTAAATTCATTCTTATTGCTTTTCTGTGTTCAAATAAATTAAACATTATCGTTGTAGAATAAACTTCCTGTCTTTATATTTTAAATGTATTATAAGGGTATTAAATCTTCGACGTGCCGAAGGCATTCTTTTTCGTTTTAATAATAAACGCTATCGAAAAAAACCAACTTTGCAATGCTTATGCAATTTGTTATGATCTGAGCGAAATATTTAACAATACCATAGCATTTATTAAACACGCCGCAAACGCATTAGTGGAAGACGCAGTGCTTTGACCCTCTCCCACCCTACCCCCTGACCACTTGCCGCACAATCAACGAATACGTAGGAGAGCATTAGGATTGACCACTGCAAATACTCGCATCACTTATCGCAATTTGCAGTTGCCCTCCACGCACAATCAATCTGAATCGGAATCAGGATGTGAATCGGTGTCCGAGTGGGATAAACAGCTGTCACAGCTGCTGCCCGCCACGCCCAATCACTTAGCGCCCTCCGCCCGCACGCCCGCATCCATTTAGCGCACTTGTTGCAAACGCAGCGACGTTTAATCAAATCAAATATTTTTTGTTGACTTTCCGTTGCTTTTACACATGTTACAAATGTTCGAACTATTTGCAAATCCCCGACCATACTTCATGCGCTTCGAAGCCGCACTTTGCAGTCTCTGCAGCCAAATGGCTGGGGAAATCCGCTCGCACACTTTGCCCTTGATCTATGCAAATCCATTGTGACAGCTAGGGAAGAGCCAAGAGCTGAGCCAGACAAAAAAAAATGACTCTAATTGAATTTAGTTTACGGCAGTTTTTTTTTGTTTGGTCCTTGACCAGGCTGCGATTTTGTGCTTCGCTTGCGAGCAAACACATAATTGAGGCACGAAAAGCGCAACGCACTATCAGGGGGGTGTGCCTGGGCAGGGGTGATGGGCGGAGGGGGAGAGGTGTGGGAGGGCGCGCCCGACATTGATATACATTCTGCCAAGGAATGCAATGCGAGCGAAAACGTTGCCGTTGCAGAAAAGCATCCATAGAAATGCCGAGTTGCATCATTCCAGCACGAGGCGAGGCAAGCCAAAATGGGCGCGGGATGAGACGCTGGGGGCAGCTGTCGCCTTTTGTCTGACGTTTGGTTAAGGGGCAGCGGCAAATTGGTGTCGGTTTGGGCTGCTCTCGCCCTCTCTCCCTCCTTCCTCTCTGTCTATAAATGACGGCGTAAATAATTGAATAAGCGATCAATAGGTGAACAAGTTCCAAGGCCCCCGAAATTCATTTCGTGAATGCGACGGTGGCCACAAAACTCGCCAAAAGCTCGAAAAACTCGCAAAAACGGTTTAATTGAATTAGCTGTGGCCCGAGTGCAGGTCAATAGCGACGCCCGCTATTCACTTGATTCATGCTTCGTTTAGGCCCTGGCTGAAACTCTCTTCAGTTTGTGCAATTGTTTGTTGTTGTGCGTGGTAGCCGCTGCAAAAAGGTTGCCACGATAATTGCTTTTTGGTCAAGTGGCGAAAGTCGGGTGCTCTGTTCGTTATGAGAATGGATTTTTCTTTTTATGCAACGTTTGTTAACAACAGTTTTCGTGCAAAAGCCAAGAAATCTTTTTGAGCCCAACAAAGTGCTCTAGATATTTTATTTCCTTAGGTCCGTTCATCATTTCTTTAATTTAAAATAAAAAAATTTTTTTATTGCAAATATAAGTGTATTATATTTCTTTTAATCTATTTTTTTTTTTTGTTTATGCCCAAAGTTCGTTTTAAAAATTCCTAATTCCCGATGAAACTAACTGGTTTAAGAAATAATATAAAAGCAATGACAACATGAGAAGAAAGATATAAAAATAAATAATCCTATATATTTAGGGAAGAATTACTAAAAAGTTCCTTGGTTAAAGTTTTTGTCATTTGCTGCATAAGAATAACTTTCTGGCAACGTTGTTTTTCAGCAAATTGTTTAAATATTCTTCAGCTCATTCCGTTTGACAAGCTATATATCAAATTCCTATTGTTTTAAGCATGCCCCATACATAACGCTAAGTTTACGCCCATCAAAACAAATCATCCATTACCCAACGAAATTATTGCACCCATTTGCAGCTCAATTTATTACCCCAATTCACGAAAAGAACAAAAGCATACTCTTCTCCGACCCCGCAGTCCACGTCAATTGGCAAGTGAAGCCACAAGATTAATTACCTCAAAGGCAGAACAGAAAACCGCAAGTAACAAGTAAATTTAAGAGCAATTACGAAACTTTCCCTTAGCTGGCAACTTTTAAAGCGCCACCTGAACCTATATATACATAAATATATATTTCAGCACCCCAACTTGTGCGTTCTCACTATCTCTCATGCAATGAAATTTAATTTACTTCGATAGCATTTCAAAATCCAATCAAATCGAAACCGGCATCAATTTTTCATGGCGCAAAAACGCTGTAAAAGCAAACTGAAATACCAATGAAAAATTATGAGCCATGTGGCAACTCTGGCAACAGCAACAACAACAACAACAGCAACTATAACAACAAAACTGTCGACAATAACAATAACAAACAAAGTTGAGGCAAACCCTTTGGCACTGCAATCGACCAGGACGATCCAATAGCCAAGTGGCCATTGATGCGTTAAATAAAAACTTCAACTAAATATTTCCCAAAGCAAAAACAAGCGAATTTCCAAGCAGGCAGCAGGCGATGACCCAAAGTGATGCAAAGTTTCCACAAGAACAAAAAATCGGAAGACAACAAAATGGGCGATGCAGGCGGTGCGGGGGTGCTTTAAGCAATGTTGGCCAAGTAAAAGCCAACTGCTAACCAGTGGAAAAATAATCTAAAGTCGCAAGCCAACGACTTGACAATGCCCTAAGTTATGTCTAGGGTTAAAGGCTAAAGACGAAGCTAAGTGGAATCAGATCGCCAAAGTTAAATTCTAAGGATTGGCTTAATGTATCAAATGTAAAATGTATCTAAGTGTTTTGGGATAATGTATCTCTTCTTTACTTATTTAAGCCGGGTAAATAAAATTTGTCATATTTGAAATCGTGTACAAGCTACTACTAAACTAAAAATCTTGTAGAAATTTATTGATGATTTCTACAGCTTCTAAATACCAGTTTGTAGATATACTCATAAATTATGTTCAAGCAGTAGATCATTCTAATAAATAATAAGTAATATATTTTAAAGTAATATATATTTTACTGTATACATTAGAAGATAATGATGTTTTTGCCTTACGAGGTTTAAATTGGGACCCTAATCTTCGGTTGCCGTCCTACTCCAGCAGACTGCTTCTTCTCAACCTTCCGTCGTTAATCAACCGTAGGACAATTCTCGGTGTTGTCCTTCTACATAAGTTGATTATTGGCGACATTGATTCTCCTTTTCTGCTAGGGCGTCTTCAATTCTCTGTTCCGGCTAGACCAACCAGAAATTATCGCCCCTTATTACTATCTACGTGCACAACTGATTACGCTATGCACAATTCTTTTCGCGTGCTATGTAAAAATTATAATAGTTTGCATCACGTTTTCTCTACCGAACTGTCTCTACCCCTAATAAAATCGTTGCTTTCAGGATACCTTCGGGAAGTCGCTGACCATTCCCAGCTATGAGCAGGGGCATAGCTAGCCGGACAGGCTGAAAAATTTTCCCCCACCGTGTCGGTGATTTCCCAATACTTTTCTCTTTGTCCTATCCACTTAACACTCTTTATCTAACTTACATTGCTTTACTTTATTAACAATTTTCTTACTTTCTTTTTTCCTATTTATTGTATTTTCTTTATTAATTTAGCAAATTAAGATTATTTTTAATTTCACTTGAGATCACTTTTTTCCTACTTACAACCTTCTGCTTAGATGTAGGCTCTAATAGCGTCACTGACAAAATTAGCTGTGAAAAGGGGCACAGCTGGCCGGACTGGCAAATAAAACACCTCCATCGGTCGGTGATGCTATTTAGAAAATTGTATCCTTTAACTAGGCTTTTAGAATATACTTATATTGTACAACCTTTTGAATAATGAGGAAGACACTCGTTTTGTCGACCATTAATAAATAAATAAATAAATAAATAAATAAAGAGCTTTACAGAGAACCAGATGTTATGGTAACACAGACAAGCCTAACATCTATTCCCTTCTTGTAAGATTTTACTCACGTTCGAAGTGAACTTAATAAACTTCAAAGAATGCTAATCAAGAAACCAAAATGGTGTAAACAGACTTCAAGCAAAGATTGAAATCAAGTCTCATCACACCCTCGAGAAAGGAATGTTATCATTGTTTTATCAATGGAATTTCGCATTCGCTTTTGAAGAGCTCACAATTTTTTGTAAAGACTTAATGAATTTTTTAAAAACGGCTCTTACTAAATTAAAAAAAAAAAAGCCTTACCTTAATAAGTTTGCCTAAGAACAAAATGGCAGAATATGCCAACCCGCATAACCCTAACTCGAGGGTATCAATTGAAGCTACAACAAACAAGCATTTGTCGTGCCGCCTCCTGCTTTGCACTTGCCTCACATTGCAGCCTCCTGTCTCCTGTAGCATCCGCTGCTGCTCGCTTGCCCCCTCATCGCGTTTCCGCCGTCCCACCGTCCCGCTCCGGCATCCGTTTTACGGGCTCGGCCCAGACACGTACACAAACATTTCATGGTTCAATAAATTTGCTGCCGAACGTACCGGAAACTTTGCGAAAAATACATTGGGAAAATGCTCGTTGCAATGTAAAAGGCAAAGAAATTATCTGTAGCCGGTAGCTGGTAGCTGGTTGCTGCCACGCCTCCAATACTATGCCACCTGCCCATGGAAGCTTTGTGGATGTGCTACATACGCGCTCTTATAATTTTGCTGGTCGGAAAAACTTTTATAGTTCAGTTTTTTCTGCATTCGCAGATGTCTTTTTATGCTTGCTTTCCTGCCACGCCCACTGATTATATTTTGGCCTAGTTTTGGGCGTGCAGGTGTTAAATTATGCATCGCCCTGCCTTTCGTAACTTCAGCAACGGCACCAGCGATAATTGTTGCCGTTGTTGCCGTTCTTGTTGTTGTTGTTGTTGTTGTTGTGACAACTGTTGTTGCCCTTTTAATATGTTGCACAAATAGCAATTAAAAGTGCAGGCAAAAAAAGTGAAATAAAAAACCAAATGGATTTAAACGAGCATAATTTATAGTTTTAATTAGACGAAGCAGCTCCCCGGATTTTTTTGCCGACTCATATATAATTTGCGCTTGCCCACGTTATCTCTGGGGTATTTATTTAGTTGAAAAAAAAATAAAATAAATTACTCTTTGAAAGGACTTAAATAAATGGCTTTTAATAAATTTTAAATGGCTTAGCACATATATTAAAAAGTTCCCAGTGATGAACTGAGTCGATCTAGCTAGTTCTTAAAATCCTTTATATTATATTTTGGATCTCTCTAGCTCAATGGTTCGTATCTAATTAGAACTAATGAAAACTAAGAAATAATTACACTTATCTTATTTAATCATTTCCTAATTCAACTTATGATATATATAATAAAAATAAGATATTCAAATAGTTAGATAACCGACTCAAGGTTCTAACTAAATATTCAAAACTCGAAAGAAAATGCAAAGGTCGCCAAATTAAGCATTATATAAAATATAAATTTTCCTTAATATACTTATTAATAAATTCATAAATATTTTTAAGTCGTACACAACGTCCCAATATGAAATGCCTTGTATTATATTTAAAAAATACAGAAATACAGTATAATAATTGGTTGATAATTGATAATAAATTGTATTGAGTACCAGTACACATTTTTATTTACGAAAAACTTTCACCATCGAAATTTGCACTTTGCACTTGTCAAATATGATCGTATCGGACCATTAAATACAATTGCATTACTGCAGTGTATTTTAGTTCGAAAAGACTTCTCAGCGTAAACTATAGAATTTTCAGCAAAAATATAATTTGCCAAAGGACTTGCTTGTAAAATTTAATTTATCAAACTTCCACGCCGTTGCACAGCCAGCAAACACAGACACACACACACACACACACACATACATACACACTGTTACCGACACCGCAGAAAGAGACACCACACGGAAACCGGAAGTAGAGCGCAAATTTTGTGAATGCACTTCCGCTTAGTGGCCTGCGGATTCGACTGTGTGTGCGTGCGTGTGTCTATGTGTCTGTGTGTGGTACACGGTTGTCGTGCGCCCACAAATTTGTTGCCAGATACTTATGTGTGCACGGCACGGGCTTTTGTTATTTATAATGCAACTGGCGCAATGAAATGCGAAGTGAACTATACCAAAAATTTATTGAATAGCAGAATTTATGTGCTGCACACATCACACAATTACATCCTGTGCATTTTGTAGCATACATTCGAGCTCTCCATGCACATAAATAAAAGCATAAGTTAATCAACAAAATTAAATAAATGACGCATGGTTGGCATTAAATATTATCAGCCCAAATAAACTCAATTGTATTAAATTTACAATTTGGACTATTGTACGTTAGATTGATTTCTATTTACAGTTCAGTTCCGTTTTGCCTGCACCCTTAAATCCCATATGAAAAAGGTTATCAGAAACAAATAATAAATGAATTGAATAAGACAATCCATATTATATATATTGTTAGGCTTTTCAGTTCATTTTGTGTAGTTATATTTAGCCACTACGAACTTTAAAAGGGGCATTGCAGTTTCACATCTAGGACTTGAACCAGGATCCTCCTTATTAATTAAGTTACTTAGATCTCTTTTAGTTTGTAGTCAGGAGGCTGAAGAGAAGATTCTTTAAGGACCTCCTCCAAACAAGGCATAGGAGACGCCCCAGAGCCACAGACTACATATGTGACGATGCAGCCTTATTGAAAGAAATCGCGTTTGACGTTTGTCCATGATAAAGCCTAAGTCAACTGTGTTGTAATAAAAATGTATGCTATTTTTGTTTCAATACAATAATCATAGATACAATACAAGCTCATAGAATTATATCTCAAGAATTAAAATAACATAAGCTCTTTCTTAAGCAGATATAGTTTATTTTAAATTCTTATATTTTCCGAAAGTTAAGTCACAGTAAATGAATTCTCATTAAGAAGTTTAACTAAGAATAAATTGACAATATTTAATTTGCCAAACATTTACACTTTCTGCCGCGCGCATTTTTGCTTTTATATATTTAAAATCGTTGTCTACTAAATACACGGGAAACTTGTCTAAGTAATCGAGTTATTAAGGCAGCTCAGAAAATCAGTTCGTAGTCGACTGCTTGGAAACGTTCAAGCCAATGTTTAAGGGCATATGGACAACAGAGGAAGGTTGAAGCCGCAAAAGTTGGGCTCTAAGGTAATAATAAAAGTTTTAACCTTTGAAAATTTTGATTTGACAACTTTGAATTTAAAGTAAACCGACTTAAAGGTTTTTCAATTTAGGGCCTTGACCCTAATTGAAGGAATGGCAAAAGGTATGCATACACACACGCACACCCCTTCTTCCACTGTCACTCTCTCCCCCACTTCCACTGGCTGCTTGCCACTCTATCGGGCCATGCCACATATTTTTCCAAGGCGGCTTGGTTGAAACTAATACACGCCAATTTTCAATACAGAAAATCGAACTTTGAAGTGGGCGCCGACGCGTCGCGAGCTATTTTGAAGACTGCAGCCGCGGGGGCGGTGGGGCGGCTCCTATGGGGCATGGTTAAACTTTGCTTGCAACGCGGCTGCAGCTACCGCTGCTGCACATCGCGTGCATTTCTTTCTGGCTTGGCCAAAAACCACTTGAAACAGTTATTGATGAACACGCGCGATGAACTGAGGGCCGAGCCAAGCGAGGAGATGGAACAAAGGCCAGCTTACGGACGCCAGCTGTTGGAACTGGAGCTGCTGCGGGTAAGGATGGGGCTGAGGGTACAAGTGCGAAGCTGGGGGAGGGGCCATTGAGTTGTCGCGGCAACGAATGCGTTTTGTGCGTGTTAAAGCACACAGAAAATGTGAAAATATGAAAATGAAAACGAAAATAACGTTGCATACTTAACGGCGCAGGCGAACAGACAGGTGGAGAGCGGGAACTGTACGGCCCGGCACTTTACCACTTTTTATGCTTGGCAATAAATTAAAATTTTTATTAACATACTTTTCTGTAAGCAACAGCCTTTGCCCCCAAACGTCAGCTTGTCCAGCACTCGACGCTGACGCCGCGGACGACAACGCTCTGTGCTCCAGAGCAGAAGGCCTTGAAATGAGAATTTCCTGTCCAAGCACTTTTTACGACACTTGAACAGCGCACGCAAACTCTGACACCACCATACCCCAACCCCAGCTTGCAGACCACGCTTATTCTATATACAATTATAATTTGTTGACGCGCTGGCTCAAGCATAACAAAAAAAAAATGCTTGCTCAGTGACAGAGTTTCAAGTCTGAAGAGTCTTCCTCACAGGCGCAGAGGCCATCGCATTTACCAGGAAATGCAGGCTGTGTCTTGCAGCAAGAAAACATTGTTATTGTCATGGCCCAATGGCCACTGCAGACGCAGCGAAAATCAATTTTTTTTTTTTTCATTTTAAATTATGCATACGAACTTTACTAAGGGGCGATAAGAAATTTAGATTGAAAATGAAATCGAATCGAAGTGTTAAGGAGCAATAAGTATAAGTACTGAGAATGGATAAGAAGTTTTTCTAGAAAGTTTTTTTGGAAATTTAAATTCATATTTGCTACAACCGTCAGAATTAACGGGAACCCCTGTAAAAAGAGGCTCCATTGGAAATGTTTAAATGCGACAAGCAAGAAGTGAAACAAAAAAAGCGAAAATCTGAATCTGAAGACCTTTTCTGAATGGTATAAGAAATGTACAGAAAACTTTTGACCACTTTGCATCTCGCGGCTACATGGATCATGCTGGCATGCGAGCAAAGTTTTGCAATTAATAAATAAAAAGAAATGGCTTAATAAGCTTGAATAAAAATAATTTTTCTGCATAATTATGACTAATAGCTTACAGGATAATTGAAACTTTAACCATAAATTCTATTCGCGTAATTGAGCTATTTAATTATCCCACGGATTAAATGAACAAATTTATTTTATTTTTTTACCGAGATTACAAGCTTTTATAACTGCAATAAAAAAGAAATTAGCTCACAAACAAAATATAATTTGCTATTCAAATACAAATACACGCAGCTTAAGTCCCCCCGGATAACTGCATCCCCTCACATGTCTATCATTTATTGTTTATTACATATAAAAAGAATTTAAAAAAATACTGCGCATTTAATTAAAAATTAATTGAAACATGTTTAATTCCAGGCACTCGGTATTTGGACGTGCAAAACGGCACCTAAAGGTACTCGAAAATTCAGCAAATGGCACGTAGTATTGGCTCCACAATTTAAGCCCCGCCCCCTTCCCAGTAGTGTCTTTTGCAATGAAATGCAAATATTTTGCACTATAATTGAAGCAGGACAAACGCGAAAGGGGAATTGTGACTGTGAATGTGAATGTGAAAGCGAATGGGAATGGTAATGGAATGAATGTGTTTGTGAATGAGAGTGTAATTCAATCATCACTCGGCCAACCAACAAACAAATAAACAAGCAAGCACCACAATATGCAAGCAATTCAATTCATTTTTGTATTACAAATCACAAAACTAAAAAGAATTAAATTAAAAATAATAACATTTCAATGTGATCAAGAGCAGTACAAAAGAAAGGAAAGAAAACGTTAAAAGTGCTAAACAACTAAAACACATTCATTTGAATATTTGATTGCGTATACCCTACATCAAAAAAATATTTATGCAGGGTATATTGACAATATAAACGCCTGCTTTGCTTACAAAATGTTTTTTAATTGAATTTAAGATAAAAGATATAAAAATATATGGCGCAATAATAATTGGCCGCGGCCCGAGGGCGTTGTTTCGGGGCGTGCCGCTGACAGCAGCAAAAATAATATATATATATATATACATATGTATTATATATACGCATATGTAGCTACATCTGCGTTTATATCAGAACAACAGTAAATTGCAGTTGGACAATTCGCGTACATTAACCGCAGATGCACCAGGACAATGGAAAGAGCAAATGGCCTGGCCAGGACCTCGCTGCAATATTTATTGAAAGACTGCCTGCGTGAGTAAATGACAATTTTATTGCGCACATTTTGGGCCGAAGCTCACTCATTAAAAAAGTACAAAGGAGCCTCTGAGGTAAATAATGCCGGCCATGGATTTTAATCATCAGACAATTTCAGAACTTTTTTATTTTTATTGCTGGTGTCTGGAATTTAAACTGCCAGGCGATTTATGAGGACAACAGGAAATTGAAAATGCCATTTAATGTGGTTACACATGAACAGCGATACAATGGAAATGCGATGGTCTATAGCGGGGGTCTCCTTAATGCTATCGCATAGGAAATGGAATATTCAATTTGATCAAGTGTAACTTAATAATACATTTTTTGGCAAGATAAATATAGTTTTTCAATCAGGCAACATATATTAATAAATATCAAACTTATTTACAATCAATCTCATTAATACTCAATTCACAGTTACACGACAAAGTTTTGGAAATAATTAATAAGATAAAAATCATTAACACATTGAATATTGAATGTTTCCTCTTGCTTTGATCTAAAAGATTTTAGCAATGCTTTGGACTCCATTAAATTGATACTTGTTACTAATTTTAACTTACATTTTAGATCAACTCTATACTATCTCAGCTTCATCTTGACTTTATTTGGATTTCTGGCTGTTTTTATTTGGAACTTTATAAAGACTAAAGAACACACCTCTGTTGAATTTCTATTTTATTTAAAGGGATTCTTGTTTTGAGCTTTAGAATATGCGTAATATTTTATGTTGAAATGTACAGAAAATATATTTATAAATGTGCAACTATTTTCAGTTTTATATTATATTTAATAGATCTTTTCAATTCATATTTTCAAATCTTACTTACCAGACAGAAGAGTTGATAATTTGATCGCTTCGCTTGGGAAGTACACCTGAACTTAGGACGTCCGAAATGGAAAGTTTTCAATTTGCGTTAAGATGTCGTGTGTATGGCGCGCGCCAAAAACTATGCAACACAAACTGTGAATGTCTTCTGGTTCCGTTGCTGGTCGACTGCCGCCGTCGATGTCAATGCCTGATGGCTGGTAATGTGATTAGTTGCCTCTGCCGTGTGTGTGTGTGTGTGTGTGTGAGTGTCTTGTGAGTAAATTTTAATTTAATTATGCCCTCGTCGCACTCCTGTTCTTCGCCTCGCTCTTCAGTTACGAAAAAACGGCTCAAAGCAAACGAGCGCAAACTAAAGACACGCACCAATAAACAAAGGCAACAATAACAAACAAACAAAAGGCAGCTGAACCGACAGAGAGACGACTGCGGGGTACGCTTGCGGCAACGTTCCCGAGCACAAGTCTATTTCGCTCGACCGACTATAAAAATAACCAGAAGCGAGCGCGCGAATGTCGAATGAATGGCGAATGAATGTGGAATGTGTGGAGTGCCAAATTTGATTCGAATGCGAATGCGAATGCGAATGCGAACGATGCAGAACGGAACCTCAGTCCGTTCAGTTGGACGCTGGCGCTAACGCTGACTGCTGGCTGCTGCCTGCTCTGGCTACTCTGGCTACTCTGTCGCTGGCTTTGGCTCTGGCTAACTGCTGGCGATGGCTGGCAATCGAATGCAACTGCTGCCGCTGCCTGCTACGAGCGACTGCTCGGCGTCTCTGTTGCATACGCCAAGGCGACCCACGAGAGGAACGCGCGGCAATGGAACAGTCGAGAGTCGTTGCTTTTGAGTGCAACTTGCAGTTTTGAGTGTTCCGGAACGGGTCGAAAACTTTGAAACAGTCCAAGTGCACACCTGTGCCCAGAGAGGGTTTGAGCCAGCGGGGGTGCCGGTTTGCTTGCGTGTAGATGTGTGTGGGGGGGTAATTTTATATTGAACTAGAATGCTAGACGAAAATTTAATTGAGTTTACGATACTTACTCCCTACTTAGAGCGCACACAATTCAATATTTGGCTCATTAATGTCTAAGGGTAGTTGCGAAGAGGGGGATGAAACTCCCATACATATTATATCAAAAAGCCATAACATTTAAATGATTGCTTTTTTGGTACATCTATTTACTATCTACATACATATATTATGTGTACTTAGCCGTCAGGGTAGTTGCAGAGACAATTTGAAATGTACAAGAACTTAGATAGTAAAGAACACGAAGGAGTGAATAGTAAATAACCCGTACAAAGTGGAGCACATGCAACTGGTTTTAATTGAAAATGTTGGCTTGTAGTGGCTTGGTGCAAATTGCAGCCAGATGAATGCTGAACATTTTGTTATCAAATTAAAGCCCCTAAATGGTAGCAAACTTTTGGCAGAGACTCTGAACTTTATTTAATTAAAGGAATCGAAATTGCAATCTAGAAAAGTCCATTTCGAATTAAGATTTCTTTACGTGATGCATTTCATTAATTACTTGTATACGGTTAGTTAAAGATGTATTGTAAGATTTAAACTAACCTGTTAATGTGCATTCCTCTTTCTCAAACGGCTTAAACAAAACTACTAATTACAAGTGCACATTTCTGAAAAGCAAAAACATCAAAATAGAAAGCATTGAATTTATGAAAATCGCATAGAAGGGCGATGTTATGTAAAAGAAGGGAGCGAGTTATGTGAGCGAAAAAGTAGTATTAGGCAAAAGTAAAAATAAAGCTAATGATTGTAATATATAAAGTTATTAGGGATAAATGCATATTAGTTAGCGTGGGTTTACACAAATATAATTCTAAATCAGTTGATTTAATAATAAATACTAAGAAAAGAATAGAATAGAATATGTATACAATTTTTAACATGTAATTGATCATGATATTTTCCAATATATATTTTTCATATTTTGGGCAATTTAAAAATAATCTGACTTTTGAAAGACTTCAAGTAAATGAGAGACCGTTGATGATTGTTATTTTAGTATACAACACTGCTAATGGCAGGGTATAACATATTCGTATCAGATCTCACAGCTCTCGATATGGCTGGTTGCCCGTCCGCTTGGCTGCCTGTCTGGATTGTATATCCTGGTCTTTGTGTGGCTTTCATTGTGCCCGTCCTGGCTTCACCTGTTCTACAATATATACAAAATGTAATGATGCTCCTGGTTGGTATGCTCCCGTTTTCACATGTAGGCTGTCTGCCAGCGGCTGCTGCGGCGACAGGCGGCACAATAAAAGCGTTGCACGCACTATGCAATATGCAACAGTTGCAAATACGCAGACGAGGCGAGCGGCAATCAGAAGCGGCAAAGAGCTGCGGTTGGGACAGGAATGAAGCCAGGATAAACGCACACTTTATGTATGCGTGTGCGTGTGTGTATGTGTATGTGTGTATGTAAAATAAGTCGTTGTGTAATCTATCCATGAAAGTCGCATCCGTTTTGCATTTTGTGTGCTTAACGCATCGTTTGGTCGCGCAAATTGGGTTTCACTGTTGTTGTGGTTGTCGCTGCTGCTGTGGCATCTGCTATTGTTGAATTTCTCTCACAAATAAAGTGGAGCGAAAATGTTGACGTTACCGCTGATTGGATATGCTTTGGAGATGTCCGCACATCAATTGTGACCAAGGCTCAGCTTCAGCTGCGTCTTTGACTTTAGCTTTTAGGCCAGCCAAGCGGATTAACTGTTGCTGGCTTTTGTGCTCCAGCCAATTGCCAATTAAAAACTTTGACACTTTGTTCGCCTGCTCGGTCTGGCAATTTAATTAGCAAAACCTAATCAATGGCTGTCCAAAATGTTTCGAATCTCATAAAAGTGGTCACAGCCAAGCAGAATGTTAGCCCAGAGACAGAGAGAGAGAGAGAGAGCACGCAGTCAACTGCAGATACATTATATACCCACCATAGTCTGGCTGAGAAGTACATTCATATCTTTTATATGCTATGCACTCGTATTTAGCACAAGCTACGCCTGCCACAGCATACAATTTATGCTGCAGCAATGTGGCAAGGGCGGCAGGGGTTGGGCTGCCTAATAGGATTGCGGCTGTAATTTTTGGAACTTCAGTTTTGCAATCTTGAAATGTGTGTGCCGCATTCTGCCGAATGAATTAATGCAGTTAATGCACACAATATACTCTTGCTTTACGACATAGCAAAGAAACTTGTTCATAGACCGTACACAACTGTCTAATATCATACTGCAATTAATACATGCATATAGGATATATATTTATGCGTGTTTTTAGAAGTTGGAATATCTATATACCATCTATTTGCATGTTGACAAGCATCTGTCCTGCTCACACCAACGAAAATGTAAAGTTTGACAAATTAAGTGGCCATGCTGATATGTGTACATACATACATACACACTGTCACACGCACTACATACATACATACATACATAGGCGTGTGCATTGGACGATAAAACAAACAAAAAAAAACACCTCGCAGTGATTAAAATTAAAGGGGCAACACATACAACAGCTTTTATACCCTATCAGAAGGTGGCAGCCATAAATTATTTATGTAGATTTACTAGCCGGTACTGCCCGGCCTTGCCCGTGGATACAAATTTTAGATACTGCCTTTCCAACAAATACACGCCCGTGAATTATTGAAATCTACCCATAAGATCTTGATCTACACTTCTATTTATATTTATGTATGTTTAACGACCTGCTATTTTGGCCTTGTGATAAGAATCTTGAAGTGGAAACATAAACTTTCCTTTGACCCACATTTTTCATCCAAGAGCGTTAAGCTTTACGAACACGTATTAAATAAGTATTCGTAAAGATCTTGGAAAATGAGTCTAAAACCGAAAATTTCATAGTTGCGGATGGAATTTCAGAAACCGCTGCAACACGTACTTATTTAATTTGTATGTGAGGCTTTAACAATTAGTTTGAAGCTGATTCGCACATTTAGGCCTTCATCCGCATTAATCATAAAAACAAAAACAACACAAATGTTGTTGTTGCAGTGCCGAGTCCCGGCGCAACCAGGTAGAAAATTTGAATGTCTGAAGGCCATGGTATTCTAATGAAAAGATTACGCACACGTCAGCATCAGAAAGTATGACGTCACTTTTCATAGAATATTATTTCTGTTGTTTAGCATATACTTCTACCTTTTTTATGCACATTTAAATAAATATTTAATATTGTCTTTTATCATAAATAATTCAGTTAAAAGTGTACTAATTTACTGTACGTAACGATCGCACTCGAAAAGCCTTATGCTATGACGTCATATGCAAAGAAAAACTAGGATGGTGAAGCTTTATCAAGATAGCCTATGAGAGACGTTGGAGACTCTTGCTCCATTGTTTTAGACAACTTTAAACACACTTTCTATAAATGATCTTAAAAATGTACATTAAATATCCCCGCAATTTAAAGACATCACAATATGCCAATTGGCCAAACTAAATATAAACAAAATAGTCTTATATTATCTTTCGTCGAATTAATAAACAAAAAATTAATTACCAATTTCTTCGCAGCTTGTGTACATGCATACATACATATGTTTTATGCAGTGTGGAGCAGTGAGAGGAGCGTTGGTCGGCCAAGTAACGGTGCTTGCATCAGAGTATGTATGAATGTTGCACAGGCACAAAATAACTAAAAGTTGTAGTTGCACAGGCCAAAAACACGTTTGCCATTGTTCACATATTTGCACAATACATCAAACCGCTATTATTTATAAATATTAATAAGAAACACCGAGCATAAATCACTGCATTTTTAACATGCTCACTTTCGCGGGAAACACTGCAACAAATGGTCTGCCCAATATTACAGAGCTGCACAGACTGTCGGCTGAAATGTTAACATATCGATATATCGCATGTAACGATGCGATTACATTCACATTGATGCTGCCTATCGACGCCAGCTGCAAAGAAAACGGCGGAAAAACTCAAAAGAAACATACAAAAACGACGCCTGCTCAGTGTGATAAAACGAAAGACGCAAATTAAAATATATATTTACTAGAGAATATTTCGAAACATAAGAAACCAAAAACTCGCTGCCAAAATGCCGCGCACAAAGATAACAAAAAATTCGAAAAGAAATCGCGAGGCGGCCAATCGTGAGGAAAAGATACGCACCTACGAATTAAAAATGGATTCCGTACTGATGAGCATCGACGACTTGGAGATGCGCTACAAATCGATGGTGGATACGCAGCTGCAGATGATTACCTCGCGGCTGCAAACCGAGCTGCGCGAAATGAAAATGTGCGACTTTCTGGAGCTGCTGCTCACTCTCGAGCACTTCTCCGACTTCAAGGCCAGCGATCAGACGCAGCACTTCGGCTCGCAGTCCATGTGCAGCAATACAACAAACGGCGGCGGTGCCAGTACCAACATTTGCGCAGCCGCAACAGCGACCAGCAGTCGCAATGATGAGGGTATTATTTCTTTCTATATTTTGATTTATTCTCTGCTTTTTGGTGGCGCGTTCTCGAACTCTGCTCTAATTTTCTTATGATCCTAACATTTGTCATCCTCACGCACGCACACATGCACACGTACACCCATACATTTGCTGTTGGTCTGGCCACACTCTATTTAGGCTACCTTACAGAGGACAGCAGCCTGGGCGGTGCCATCAGCAGCAACAGCGTAAGCACCATATCCGCTTACACTGGCTCCATGCTGCGCTCGGCTAAGGCCATGCGCACACCTGGACCGTTGCATTCGGCGCGTGCGCGTCGCGAGCGCCGCAGTCGCTCCGCTTGTGGTGCCTCCAAGGTGCTGGTGAATACGAGCAGCACTGTGGCCAGCAGCAGCAGCTCGAATGCGCTGCGCAATTCACGCAGCAAGATGCGCACACCGATGGCATCGCGTCCAAAGGCATTTAGCGCAGATCGTACGCCGCGGCTTCTAAAGAAGCGCTCCTCTTCGCCATCCACGCCGCCCATGGCCTTTCTACGCTGGCCCAAGCCCGGCGAGGTGGCGCTCTCCAAGTTCGGCAGCCCCATTGTGTCCCAGGTGTAAGTTATTTCCCCTGGAGCATGCGTCTATCAGCTAACTGAATTCTGCCCCCCTTCCATTTGCAGCATGCCAGACAAGTTTGCCAATGTCAATATACCCATACGCAATGGCGTATTATCGTTGCGGCCCAAGAAGCTGTCCGAGATCAAGGCGGATCTGTTGGAGAATCTGGATGCGGACACTTTAAGCCAAATAAAGACATTGCATGAGAACTTGCAATTGATTGTTAACACGGCCAACAAGGCCGGCTTCAAGTAGCTGCCCAAACGTCGAAAGCCTACAAACATAAATTTTTAATCTATATATATATATATATTCCTAATCTATATACATACGTATTTTATGTTCGTTTAGTTTAAGTTCATTTTGCAGTTGCTAATCCATTTTTTAAAGTGTATTCTAAAATTAAGTTGGTCCCAAGTTAATAAAAATTCAAATGTTCAATCGCAGCAGGCGCAGAAGCTGTCAATTCTCAACTCTTAAGTATTTAAAAACGGTTTCAGTACAAATTCGAGATGCCACGCACCAAAATAGGCAAACGTACCCGTCAGCAGATGCGCCTAGATGCGGAGCGGGAGGAGCAGCTGCGCATGGCACAAATGAAACTGGAGTCGGCGCTGGAGAAGATCGATGAGCTTGGCAAGCGCAGCGTGCAGCAGGTGAACAATCAGCTGCAGCTCATACTGGCGCGCACCCATCAGCATGTGCTGCAGATGAAGTGGAGCGAGTTTCTCAAGCTCAAGCTGCACCACTTCGAGGATTATCAATGGATAGGTGAGCAGCAGCCATCCCTTTTATTAAAGTCCACCGTTAATAAAGACTTTCAGCGCCCAAACCGCCCACGAAGCGCAGCCAGTCCATTACGCGCATCGGACGCTTGCGCACGCCACAGCAGCCGCTGTCGGCGCGCCCTCAAGTTAAATCCGTGGACCGAGGCATGTCCCGGCGCGCCGACTTACCAGCTGTGGCCCTGTTACGCTGGCCCAAACCGGGAGAGGTGGCTCTCTCCACGGGCGGCAGTCCACTGGCCGTGCAGACGTAAGCAATGAGCATGTCTATTACTACTCCTCAGCTCCACTAGTTCCTATCTGCTGCAGATTTCCGGATCGCTGCGCCAACGTGCACATACCGACCAAGCTGGGCGTGCTCAAGCTGAAGCCGCAAAAGATGTCCGAGGTGAAGCGCGAGGTGCTCAAGCAGTTGGACTCGGCTACTTTGAATCAGATAAAAACGCTCAACTCCAATCTGCATATGATTGTCGACATGGCCACCAAGTTGCGCAAGCTCTAGAGGATTGGCAGGCAGGCAGTCAAGGATATCGCTTCGGTTTACTCTTATTTCATTAATATTTTATTTAGTCTTTTTCATTTTCTCATTTTCAATGTTTTTTTTCTCTTTTTTGTTAAACATTAAGTGTACGTGTTGCTGTTGTTGTTGTTGCTGCTGTTGTGTTGTTGCAATTTCATTGTATATTTAATTTATAATTAATTAATAAATTTAATTATTCATAGATTTGTAAGTACAAACATAAACGTAGCGCACATAATATTAATGTTTAAATTGTTTTCATTTGTTTAATGTAAATTCAATTGAAAGTGCGTTCCTCTCTGAATATCGCCTGATCTTTACACGAGAATTACATTTACTCACGTACGTTTATTAATTAATTACATTCGAAATTATCCATTTCATGAATTACTTATGTACGTTGTTTTGCATAACAAATGTTTTGTGAAGTGTTGAAATTTAGTTTTGTTTTTTTTTCCATGTGAACCTTTATATAATATGCAACTGTGTGTGTGTGTGTATGTGTGAGAGGGTGAGTCGTACATAGAAATATAATATTTAGCAAAAAGGTACATAGACTTACACAAAATATGTCTGAATTATCATTTCTTAGTAGTTTTTTTTAGAGAGGGAGAGAGGAGAGACATAGACAACATATAAACAGTGACTGCGACAGTGACAACAACACAATATAACATTTAGTTTTAATCTTTCATTTTTTGTTTGTAACATTTATGTGGCTTGTATTTGGGTTCAAGTTTTGGGTGTCTTTCGTATATCCTAAGTGTAGCCAATTTTATACACTGAATTAAATAAATATGCGCCCAATCGAATGCCTTTAAAACGATGCCTTACATTGTAAATTATGCTCCTAACAAAATAAGTCTTTCAATATCCATATATAATCCGCAATTTTAAAAACCATTTGGTTCCAGTTTGGGTCCGTCAACATAGGGAAACAGGAAACAATAGCGTATAAATATGTGCCTAAGTGTTACGAAACATGTCAATACTTAGAAATTAGATGCATATGTGAATGATTTGAACTGAAGTTTGCTCGAAATAAAACTAATTTCATTCCCATGTACGTATTTACCTTATCCAATGCCTACCGAAACTAACCTAACCTCGTAAATCAGTTAACTAGGCGTTCCCCGAACGCGTCTAACTACGCTAATCCCATTCTCAACCGTACTAAAACTCGATAGATACCACAAACTTGTTTTGCTTTCATTTCTTGGTTATCCTGTTGAACTATTTTTGTATCAGTATTTATCGGTCATCTTTATTTTATTATTTTTTTTGTTTAACACAGCCAATCAACAATAGATCCTCCCAGCTTTTCCGATACGTAATTTCATGCAAAATCTCTATATATGTACAGCAGCAGACACAATAACTGTAAAATGATGTACAAAACTTGGTAAAGGTGTTGCTATACTTTTTGTTGTAACTGTGAAATGGTTCCTAGTTATTCCCGCGTGTGTGTGTGTGTGTTCTATCATGAGTCTATACTCTTGTAAGCCTTGTGTATAAAGTTCTAATCCTTGTATTGAAAGTTTTTTGTGGTTATTATGAATTTTTTGTTTATACAAAATTGTGCTATGAGTTTTTTTGTTTTTTGTTTTTTTTTTTTCACTATTTTGTTTTACAAATAACTATTTGTTTAGGCTGTTGTTTTAGAATTCGTTATAACGTTTAAATGCTAATTAATATATATTTGTTTTTGTATTTTTGTATTAGTTCTTTTGGGCACTACTTATTACGGTTCAGGGCTTCATTGTAATTAGTAAATAGTATTTTTTTTTTTTCATTTTATATTTTTGTAATATTTTTTGTTCTTAACAATTTGTTTTGTAGGCTTATGCACGGGTACAGGGCGTTGCATTTTGTATTTTTTTCCTCATATTTTTTCATTTTATGGTTTCATGTTAAATGTATTTTGTTATTTTGGTACAAATTTATGGTACTAGGTTGCATAAAGAGAATACGAGTATATACAGTAAAAATATACATATAAAAACTGAATGGAATTATTAAAAAGTCGAATGCATATATACAATTAATTAGTAATAACTTATTTATAGATGTGCTTGTAACTAATTAAATATATATGTATATTATATGTATGTATCAAAATGGAAACTGTTAAATGTTAGTAATATTAATGTTTTTTGTTCGTTTTTTTTTTTTGCTGTATAATTCGTAGCTAGCTTTAGTGTTGTAATAAATTTATGAAATTAATTCTTGTTATGAATACGAAAGTTTATGGTAATTTGGTTTGTTTTTTCTGTTTTCTTTTTTTGTAAATATTTTTTTTGTTCAATATATATATATATAAGTATGTATAACTATTTTGGTAATTTAATATATATTTTTATATGCTTATAAATTAATTAATTTCATTAAATGCTTAAATTCATTAATGCACTTTATATGTACTTTTTGTGTTGCTGTGTGTGTGAAATTTGCTAGAATCTTTGCCAAGTCACTTATCAATATAAATATATATACGTATGCAATGTACTTGTTAATCATTCAAACCTATACTAAATGCAGTATACTTGTGTATATTCATTTCTTGTTTTGGTTGAGGTCCTATTCTGTATAAATCAAAGCTACGTGAGAACCAAGAGCAAAGCTCAAACTTGGCTTTCGACAATCTATCTATTTACCTCTGCAGAAATTATTAAACTCTTCCCATTAGCATCATACATCTATCAAAACTGATATTTGAAATTTGATAGATATTAGACAAAATGGGTTAAGATAGACATAAAATAGATATTTGTATTTAGCACATCTGCAAGGGTATTAAATCGTCGGCATGTCGTATATATATAGCACTTCTTTTATGATTTAATTTAATTGCATTAAATGTAGCCTCTTAGAAAAAACGAATTTCAACTAACGCTGTCTCAAAAATGTTCTTACTTAAAAGTACTTACTAAATTAATGTATGTGAAACTTGCGATCAGCATTTAAATACATATATGTACAAATAAATACATATTGTTGTTAATGTTCAATTATATTGTTAGTATTATAATTTTGTATGGTAACTGGCATTTATTTATGTTTTTTTATCTTTTTATTTAGTTTTTTTTTTAGTTTTCTGTTAAGAGTTTATATATAAATTTGTATGTTTATTATAGGTTTTTTTGAACTTAACGAGAGGTATTTCTATTTTCCCAAGTGTTAATATCGCCATTTGTGTATACACTCCATTATTTCATAAACATTTTTATCGTTGTTGTCGTTGTTCTTTTCTCAGCATCATAATTTGTTAAAGCATATAAAATGGAAATAAATGAAAAACAAAACCACTTACCCCATATTTTACTTTTATATATTGTATATAAATTTTTATTTAGGCTTTGTTGCATTTTAAACATATTTAATAAAATTAAAAAACTAATTTTAAAATATTTATATGTACCGTAATATTTGTATAGCTTTGTTTTAAAAAATAATATTTATAACGATTGAACCCAACTACAGTTTACAGTTTACAGCTTACAGATGCGTTTGCGTGAACAAAATCAAAAATCGATAATAAAAATAATTACACAATATAAAGGAGAAACATTTAAAAGATTTCTCAGTAAAGTTGAAGTAATTGTGATATGCTACATAAAATATATATATATATATATATATATATATATATATATATATATATATATATATAAAAGAAATGTTGTGTTATCGTTAAAACGTTGTTACAAATTAGTTTAAACAAAAAACCTGTAAAATAGCCTTCACATTGAATTGCAACGACGACTTTTGTGCAGTGCGCGCGCTTTTCTATCTGCTTGTTAAAAATTATAAAAATAATTAATTACGTTTAAAGCATTAACTAAATTATCAATTACAATTTCGTAAATAATAATATATGTATGTAATAGTGAAAATTATATGTACAATTCCAGTTACACAGTTACGTGCAGCTCAAAATCAAATAGCATAACAAATATACATACATATAACTAAACAAAATATTTTTTTTCAAATTGTTGTATTTTAAAATTGATTTAGTATCCCAAATAGTTGTTCATAAAGCGATCGCTTAAAATGATATGGATGTATGTATAAAAAGGATAGAAACGTAAATGTTTGGGAATTGAATATAATAAAAATCGTATAGAAATATGTCTAGGGAGACGATCTATAGCAACAAATAAGCAACATTAGTATATTATAAAATTTAACAAATTATCACACTGAAAAAAATTCAACACTAATTTTAAATATGTATACATATACATATATATATATGAACGTTTAGCATATATGTATATATACATATGTATAAATCTGTGTGTGTGCTATATGCTTATATAGTTCGTTCAAATTGTATACGTTTTTTTTTAATTAATTAGTTTAGTTAAACGTAACACTAATGCCGTTATAATTTAAAGCCGATCCGCTTGTTTTTTGTTTTTTTTTTTAGATCTTTAGTGTTATACATATTTCCATAATAAACAACAGCTTGAAACGTTGCGCCAGCCGCAATATTAACATGCAGTTTCTTATATATATATAAATATATACATACATATACATATGCATGTACATATATGTATGTGTGTTGGTTTTTGTATATATAGCATCTTAGTCTAATCTTTATGTTTAAACGTAATAAATATGTTTTTTTTTGTTTTTTTTTTTTGTGTTTTCTTGTATATTTTTTAGCAGCTTTCAAAATATTTAACTATAGCTTGTTAATGATTTTTCTTTTTTTGTTATTTTTTTTAGACGAGGTTCCCATTTTTTATGCATTACAATTAATATTTGCTAGTGTTAATAATAAATATATTTGTGTATATATACATATATATTTGTTTTTAACGTTTTGGCTTATTTTATAGTGCTGCTAATATAATTTAAATTTTACATATACATTTTACACATTTCTAGACGTTCGATCGCTTTTGTTTAAAATTTGTTGCAAGCCTTGTTTTGTTTATGTTTTAACAAAAATGCTGCGACTTTCATTTCATTTATTTATTGTTGTTTTTTTTTTTTAAAGGAAAAACGTTCTGAGAGCCTTAAATGCGTTTGAAGAACATGAATTGTTGTTGTTGATGTTGTTTAGCAGTTGTTGTTCTTGAGTCCTTGGGTTTTGCTCAGGCTCCTTAGGGTCACCTCGTGGCGCTGCTTGTAAAGAAGTCCGCTGTGTGGGAAAAAACAATCTCAATTTAGCTCGTAGACGCAGATATATAAGTATATACATATATATATGTATGTGTGTATTTGTATTTGTATACTCACGCGTCTCGAAGCTAAAGCCGAGCGTTGGATCTGGCGGTGTGTTGAGCATTGGATTGCCGCTGCTGCCGCTGCCAGTGGGCGTGACATTGCCCATGGAATTTGTACTATTGCCGCCGCCAATCATTGGTCCCTGCTGCAGCGGACTCTGCGGTGTCTGACCCCGTTGTGCCACGCCCGCGCCGCCAACGCCGACAACACCGCCCGTGGCTGCCGCAGCCGCCTGCTGGGCCCGCACGCTGACCACCGCGCGCAGCTCCTGCTTGACAAACTCCGAATTGGCATTGCCACCAGCTACGCCGCCGCCGTTGCCAGCTGCAAGAATTGAAGAGACGCCAATGATTAGTCAAGTCTACAATTGGTCTTGGCCAACGCATATTTCAACCCACAACAAAAAAAAAATGATTTTTAGTCACAATTATAGTTGAACTTAGCTAGACATATAACATAAATAAATACACAACAGACAACAGAATACAACATATAACACATAAATGTAATATAAATAATATATTAAATATATAATAAAATATACGACACACACTTAAATGTTTAATCTGGCGGCTAGGTTTGAGGGCAAGGTTGCAAATAAGGGGTATATATAGGCGAGTGGTTTATTTTAAAAAGTAAACATATAATAATTTAAAATTAATCATAATTACATGAATTATTCACTTGGGCTTTTTTGTGAGTACTTTGTATAATTTATCTTTAAATTATGCTGCGTAAATAGAAATCTTCTTATTTAAAATGTTTTTTTTTTTTTTTTTTTTTAATTTTTTATATGCTGAATTTATACTATTGTATAGGATAACTTTCCTATTTGAATATATAAATAATTTAATATCTCTTAACTTGACTGAAGCCTTTCATATCAAAGCACTCACACTCCATTATATGGCCATGTGAGTAGTTCATATACAAAAATTAAATAAAGCCAAAACTAAAACTAAAACTTAACATAAACAATACATACGTTCCCCAATTATCATAGTGATTATATACGATATTGTCGATTCGGTTCTAGGGTCTCAGCTATATCTAAAGTCTTTACATGGGTTAATACAGTGGGTGGGTGCAGCGCCTAAAAACTAACCGTTTAATTAATTATACTCAAATATACCTAGGTTATATACAAGATCATATATAGTATGTGGCACAGTTATACGATTATACAAAACACGCAAATGTGGTTAGGCAATAGATATGTGTGTTCTGGGAGCCCCAAGGATTTTTGTTTGTTTTTAGTTTCTATGTACAAAATGTGTGGATCGTTTTTGGGTAATTTAATTTGCTTATTTATACTTATATACACAATGATTAGCACGAATTTTTGATATGCATATGCATGTATGTACATAAACACATATATGTACACAATATATATATGTATGTATGTAGGGCATGATATGTGATTACAGCGAGCGCATGAGAGCGAGCAGAGAGATATATATTTATATATATATATATATATAGAGAGAGAGAGAGAGTGTGAGAGTGAGAGAGAGTTCAAGTGTGAGCACACGGCTTACCGGTCTGCGCTCGACCATAGAAATCATTCGCCTGCTGCGCCTGACCATAGGCAGCGAGGGCTGCATAACCGCTGCCGCCGCCGCCGCCGCCGCCACCGCCCAGCCCTATGATGCCGTTGCCACCGCCACTGCCCATGCCGCCCACGCCCATCATGGCCGGATGGGGGGACATGCTCATGCCGTTCATCAGCTGTTGCTGCTGCTGTTGTTGTTGCTGCTGGTGCTGGTGTTGGTGTTGTTGCTGTTGTTGCTGCTGCTGCTGCTGCTGTTGACTAGCGGCGGCAGCTGCACTATCATTGTGATTGTTGTGGTTGTTGCCGCTGTTGTTGTTGTTGTTGTTGCCAGGCGACAAACCGAAACGCGTTGAGCCTGTTTCGGTTAAGCGTTTGATTTGTTTGGCTTTGGTTAAAAACTAGTCAAATATTAACAATGTCTGCGTGTATGTGTGTGTGTGTGTGTGTGTGTGTGTGTGTTTGAAACGGTGTTGGTATGCTCGTGTGTGTGTGTGTGTGTGAAGCTGTTTATGTATTAATATTTAGTACAGTAATTAGGGCAAGCGGCATGTTGTGAACTGGTTCACGCTGCATGGAATCTAAGTAATTGTGTGCTTGGCGCGCTTTGGGATAACAATCTTGTGGAGCTGAAACTAGTTAATTTTAAGTGGAACTAGTTCATTTTTAAGTGGAACCAGCTATTTTTATTAGTGGAACTATCTCTTTTTTATGTGGAGCTGGTTCATTTGGTTTATAGAGTATAGTTAAAAGTAATGCGCCATTTAAGTGACACTCTTGAGTTTTATGTAAAGTTGGAACTAGCTCAGCTTGAGTTAGTTCACAGTTAGTTACATGACTAAAGCTAAGCTGGAACTAGTGTCTTATATGAACTTTATATTTTCATCTTTTAATGAATTCAATTTGAGTCTACTTCAATTAAGATTTTGGTTATATTTAAAACTAGGTTCGTTCATTTTTAGAACAAGTTCCACCTTTTTTGTTAAAAACAAGTGTTTTTTTTTTACATACAATTGAGTTATAGCATAGCTTTTGAACTGGTTCCACTTTAATTTAATTCCAGTTCCAGCAGAAAATCAGTCGGCACCTTTTAGTTAACTAGTTCCGCCTACATTTGAAACAAGTTTGAGTAGTAAAACTTTTGGGCTTAATTCAGTTGGGCATTCTTCAGGGGCGCATGGGTAGAATCACTAAAACTAAGCCTAAGTTTCGAAGACGGCATTCATCTGACACGCAGACTCCGGCTGGACAGGCCGGCACAGGACACGCTTCATGGTAGCGCACGTTACTCACCTGGCAAATGTTGCGTCGCCTGCGGCACGCTGCTCTGCCGTTGCAGGCGCTGCAGCTGCTGTTGCTGGAACACATTGGCCGCAGCGCTGCCACCGTAGGGTGACTGTGGGCCGCCAAAGCTGACGCCCAGGCCAACGCCGCCGGGTCCAGTGCTGCCATCGGGCGTGGTTGCACCGCCGCCGCCTTGAGCCTGGAAGGAGTTCTGCCGCTGCAGAGCCGCCGCCGCTGCTGCTGCCGCACTGTTGCCGACGCCGACGCCGACAGGGCCAACGGCGCCGGGTGAGTTGAGGCCGCGACGCTGCTGGCTCTGCTGCTGATACTGACGCGCATTGTAGTTGCTCTGAACATCACGGAAGGACATTAGTGGTGCTTCATTGGGCAAAGCAAACTCTTTGCTACTCACCTGCAGCTGCGCAATGAGCAAGGGATTATTGTGCTGCTGCAGTGAGCGTCCGGCATTGCCAGCAGGCAGCGGTCCACCCGGTCCGCCAACAGCACCACCTGCACCACCACCAGCTCCCGCGTTGCCACCACCTGTGGGCCACTGCTGTGGACTGTTCTGCATGCCAGGCGATTGCAGGCCGGAGCCACTGCCGAACGGCGTATTGGAGCGTCCGCCATCGCCCGCCTGCTGCTGCTGCTGTTGCTGCTGCTGCTGTTGCAGGTACGCCAACTGTTGCTGCTGCTGCTGAGGATTCTGCTGCTGCTGCAGCGGCGACAGACGCTGTGCATTTTGAGCAAACTGCGGCCCATAGCCTGTATAGAGCAAGAGATACGCATTTTAATAGTCTAATCCGAGTGATACGCGTTCTGTTACGCACCTTGATTTGGCTGCGGACTGTAGGGTGCACTGCGTCCGGGGCTGAGCTGCTGCTGCATCAGGGTTTGCGCAAAGTTTGGACTCAGTTGCGCATCCGCTGGCAGATTGGTCCTGGACAGCGACACATTAGGCGCCACAGTTGTGTTCATCAGTGAGCCAATATTGTTGATGCCCGCATTGATGCCAGCTGAAAGAAATATAAATTCAAATTAAAAAAGGAATATCTCTGACATGGCTTATAACTTATATTTCGACCGATTCTACCTATGAGTCTGTATGATTAATTAATATTTTGATTATCATTTTTTGCTCAAGGTCGAGCTCATGAATTTTGTAAGATATTTTGAAGAAGAAACGTATATCTTTGCTTCCGATTGATCGATGGATCTCAGGAAGCTATTTAGCTGATAAGTTATTGATAGCAGCAGCCAAAATGTGGTTTATCCTAACTTCCAAATATATAGGTACCTATCATCTAGCTCTTTTTTAACTACTCACTGGCATTTTCGGGCACCAGCAACTGTTGCTTTTGCTGCTGCTGCAGCAGTCGCTCCTTTTGCTGCTGCTGTTGCTGGCGCATGTTGCGCATCTGCTGATTGGGCAGCACAACGCCGCCGCCGGGCGTGGCAACGGCGTTCATGGGGCCACGATTGCGCACCGGATACATGGGCGGTGGGCGTTGAAAGGGCTGATTGCGCATGGCCTCCAGCAACTGTTGCTGTTGTTGGCGCAGCAAGTGCTGCTGCTGCTGTTGATTCTGTTGCTGCTGCTGCTGTTGCTGTTGCTGCTGCTGCTGTTGATGCTGTTGCTGAAGACTCAACATGCCTGGATAGGCAGGAGGCTGCAAATGCTGGCGTTGCTGTTGCTGCTGCTGTTGTTGTTGTTGTTGTTGTTGCTGCTGCTGCTGTTGCTGCTGCTGCTGCTGTACTAGCAACTGTTGCTGTTGCTGCTGTGACATGAGCAAATGCTGATTTATGCCGCCAAACGTGGCAATTTCCACATCGAGCATCAACGACTTTTGTATGTCGCTGATGGCTGAAGCCTCTGAGGGAGCTGCGGGCACAATGGGCGTGTCATCCGTATAATAGTCCATAACGCTGTCCAGCAGCTTGGACAGCTCCGTATCGGGCCCAGCAGCCGCTGACGTTGAGGCCGCTGTGGTAAGTGAGGTAGTTGCTGTGGTCGCCAGCTGTTGCTGTTGCTGCTGCTGGTATGCAAGTTGCTGCTGACTGAGGTAGACATCGTTTTGCTGTGGCGTTGACTGTTGCTGGTGCTGCTGCTGCTGTTGCTGCTGCTGCTGCTGTTGCTGCTGCTGCTGTTGCTGCTGTTGTTGCTGCTGTTGTTGGTGCTGTTGCTGCTGCTGTTGCTGCTGTTGTTGCTGCTGCTGCTGCAACTTGCGCGCTCGACTATTGGCTGCTGCCGCCGCCTTGGGTCCGGTGCTGCCTGCGCTAATGAGGTTGCCCGGCGCCGCCAGCGAGCTGCTCACATTGTTCACAGTGGAGCTAGTTATGTCCGGCAGGGTTTTCACTTGCAGCGGCTGCTCCGGATTGGGCGCTTTGGGCAACTTTGGCGGATTCTGTAGCAGCTTCGCCAGCATCTTGTTTTGGCTGCACAGCTTGCTGGGCTTATCCTCGGAGCGCTTGGCCGAGATGTCGTCATCGGGCTCGTTGAGCGAACGCTTGCGACTCATGGCCGGATCGCTTTGGATTTTTAGCATGCGCTTGAGATCCTCGTTGCTCATGTTGCCGCCACCGCTGGCACCGCTGCCGCCCAGCATGCCGTGGCCAGGTCCATGGTTGCCGCCGTCATCCTTCTGCAGCTGACGCATTAGCTCGCTCTGCCGCGTATTGCTAAGGACACCGGGGCCGCCCGGGCCTGTGCCACTGCTGCCATCATCCTCTTCGCTCTTCTCGTTTAGCAGCTGCAACGAATTCCAAAATCGGTTGAGCATCATTTCTGGCAACAGCAACTGTTCACTTACCTTCAGCAGCATGGGATTCTGCGAGTTGCCCGCCTTCTGCAACAGTGTGGCACTTGCGCCGCCGCGTCCGATTGGTGGAAACAAGCCCATTTGACTCGGCTGGCCGCCCATTTTGAAGCTGCCTGCTGGACCGCCAATTGGCCCAACATTGAGCTTCTCATCCTCGCTGCACTCCTGCTTAAAGTACTGCAAGCAATTCAATAAGAACATTTTTAGTAAAACAACAAGGTCCGATAATTATTAGGTATTTCAGTTATTCTTTAGTGAACTAGTTCCATGAACCGATGCTAACAAAATATATGCCATCGATATTAATAGCATAAAGATGGCTATTTACTAGCTTGTAATAGCCTCGGGAAGGTGATATTGAAATCAAAATGTGTTGGAACTAGTTTAAAATAATTGCCAATCCCAGCAAGTTAGGTCGGAACCAGTTAAAAAAACTTCTTCGAGTCTTATTTTGCGTTGTTCTTTTTTATAGGAATATGGAAATTGTAATTTTTATAAGCTATTCATAAATTTTAAAATCGAAATAGAAAAAATTAAATAATAACCCTATTCTCGATATATTCAAGTTTATCATCAATTCCATTCAATTTCTAAAAATATAATTAAGTGTTAATTATAAAAATTCTCAACTTAAGCTTTAATAAGGCCATGAAAGTTTTTTTCAAAGATTTTTGGAGAAATACTAAATATCCAAGATATTGGTAAGTGTGAATGAATTAATTTTGGACCTGCAATATTTTTACTTTATCAAATGTCGGACGGACGAAAAGTCAAGAAACTTTAGTTTGTACATTTACAAACAGGAACTAGCAACAACTAGTTCATCAAATAAGAACTAGTTACAGGAACTAGGCACAAAATAAGCTCAAATACTGTCAATTTAATAATTAAGCACAAATTTAATTGAACAAAATCGAATCAATTAAAGATTGAGCGACTTACCTTCTCCTCATCTCCAAGACCGCCGCCGCCTAGGCCACTGGCCAGGCTCTGCGATTTGGTCAACAGATGACGCAGTCGCTCCGACGATTCCTGCAGTGGTGGCGTCTGCTGTTGTTGTTGTTGTTGCTGTTGTTGATGTTGCTGGCTGAGCAGCAAGCCACCGACGCCATTTGGTAGACCGCCGCCCATAAGCGCATTGTTGTTGTTGTTGCCACTGTTGTTGTTGCTTTGCTGCTGCTGCTGCTGTTGTTGCTGCTGTTGTTGTTGTTGTAGCTCTTTGTCCGGTTTGGTGTCCGCCGGATCGTAAGAGTGAAAATTGAAACCGTAGCTGCCGCCGGCGCCGGCGCTGGCATTTGACTGCGGCGAGGGCAAACTTGCAGCTGAGTGCGAGGACAATTGATAGGGCGTGGCCGGTGAGGCGCACACCGCCGGACTAAAGCCATGCCCCGAGGGCGGACGCGGCGTGCTGACAGGCGTCGCAACGGAGGCGCGCGAATTGGGCCGCGAATCGGTCCAGGCGCCAACCCCACCGCTGGGATCAATGTCGAACGAGGAATGTGCAATATCAAACTCAAACGCATCGCTGCCATACGTGAAATGCTCTCCGGGCGCCGGCGAGGCGGTGAACGCATTGACCAGCGTCGCCGCCGAGGAGTTGGCCGAGGAGCCGCCGGCATTGCCCAGACGCTGCTGCATGCCGCTGCCATTGATGATCGCCGAGCTCATCAGCGGTCCACCCACATTGGTGGTTTGTGTGCTGTTGTTGCTGCCGCTGCTGCTGCCGCCGCCGCCGCTGTTGCTGTTGTTGTTGTTGTGCTGTCCGCCGCCAACGAGACCGCCAAGCAGATGTGTGGGCAGCAGAGTTTGCGCCACCGAGGATGTGGAGGAACTGTGCCCCAGCGCCTCCATGGAGAGCGTGTTGACCAGCGAGCTAGCCAACGAGGCGCCCGGCGACATTGCGCACATTTGGCTCAAGCCCAAGCCGCCGCCCACGCCCACTCCCACGCCTACGCCCGAGCCTGAGCCCGAGCCCGTATTGTTGCAATTCATATCGTTCTCGGAGTTGAGCAGCGTCTGCACGGACATGATGAAGTCGCTTTCGCCGGGCGTCTGATTGAGGAACAGTCTCGAATTGGCCTTCACATGGACATAGACATCGGGTGCGCCGAGGCGCAGGCGAAATGGACGTGATATAACATTCGATATGGAGCCAGCATTGGTTGGACCACCGCCAGAGCTGCCAGGTGAATGCACGGCAATCGATTCTTGTATATCCCGCAGATGTGCCTTGAGCGTGGACAGATCGTGCGGATGGCACAGATCCTGCCACAGGCGGCCCACCCACGTCTGCAGATGCTGCTTGAACGGCTCACGCAGCGCCGTCGCATCCAGGCTGAGTATTTTGCCATGTGCGTCCAGCTTAAAGGTCATCTGTTCGATGGGCTGCTGATGCACATGCTGCTGCATATTGATCTCCAGCGGCGACTCATCCTCTGGTCGTGTGATCAAGCACAGCACCGAGCTGCTCGCATCGGCGTCATCTGCAAGCGGAGAATAGTTTAATGAATTGTTCCAGGAAATTGCGGCGGGATTTGTGGGATGTGAAACGAACCGAACGACATTATTCTTTACTTTCTTTCTTTCTTTGTTTTTCTGATTGATCAACTAAAACGATTTCGATATGCGCTTCGTTCTGGTTTCTAGTTAATATCTTGCTATTTCTTGTATAATTTTTCAAATTTCTTATCATCGGGTTACTCTCATAAAACAGTTGATAATGTTTTGGAAGATAAGAACCCCCAGTACTTTCATACGAAATCTGACAACTTTAATATTATATTCCGTATAAACAGTATTTGTTCAAAACCTTAAGTACAGTTTATAAGATTATATGTTTGATTTCCACAGTATGCCATGTTTATTTCAATCTCTCTAATACTGTCAACAGAAAGTTCTACAATTATTCCTATTATAAATTGTTGCTTTTTTAATATGTATATAATATACATATTTTATGCATGCATTTTTTATAGGGTCAGGAAAACAAATTCGATTATGTTTTCTGAGAATGAGATAATATTTCACAGTTTAGCAATACATCTTTTCTAATAACCCTGTATTTTCAAGCTTTTCCAAAAAGATTTTTATCATTTTTTTTTTTATTTCTCCATCTCCAAAACTAAAACCTTTTTTAGTTGGGATAGTTCTTGGACTCACCCTTTACTGGCGCCGCTATCAACACGACCTCTTCATACTTGTCCTGGTGTCCGGACTGCCTGAGCGGCTTCTGGTCCATGGCATCGCAATTGGAGGAGGTCTGTGTGGCCGGGCGTGTGTCCTTGACTAGCATGCGCACCTTGGTGGAAATGCTGCGTTTCGATTTACTTGCACCTCCGGCGCCATTGCCAGCACTGGAACTGGAATTGGAGCCAGCCGATTGCTGTGAGGCATTGCCATTGTTCAGCTCATCGAGATCACCCCAGCCGCCAACCGAGCCAGCGCCTGATCCGTTGCCTCCGCCACTGCCGGCGCCACCGGCGGCTCCTCCTCCTGCTCCTCCACCGCCTGGTCCACTGCTGCCGCTGCTGCTGTACATGTTGTTTATGATCGGCTCCAGTTTGGCGTGATCCCCCGCATAGAGGTACCTATAGAGCGGCTGGTGGAAGAGCTCCTGCTTCTCATAGCCGATCAGTTCGCGTATGTTCTGCGTGCAGGACTCAATGATGCCGTTCGCGTTCACCTGCAGCAGGACCCAACCCACCGAGCTGATATAGTGCTCGAGCGCTTCGAAGTAAGCGGATATTTCAGGCACTTGACCGTTCAGCAGCGATGGCTCTGGCAATGGTGGCTCCGTTGAGGAGACCTCACCCTGTTGCACAGGGTGTATCGAGCAGTTGTCGGTGGCACAGCGGGTGCAGCGCGTTGAGGTTGCTTGCGGTTTGTGGCTATTGTTGTTATTGTTGTTGTTGTTATTATTGTTGTTGTTGTTGTTGTTATTGTTGTTGTTGTTGGTCGTTGTTGTGGAGTTGTTGTTATTATTGTTGTTATTATTGGTAGATGTTGAGGATATATCACGGCTTTGGCCTTTGTCACAAATATCACGATACTGCAAAGGCAATAGAAATTCGAAATTGATTAGAAAGAATTGTTCGCAAAATATTTATTTAAATTACTTCAAGATGGTTCGATTAGTTAAAATGATTAAACAACATGTTATTTATAATTTCTCATAATTTTACGCCATTTTTAGTATGAACATCAATTATCTGCCGCGACTGATGAAAGTGCTTCAAATGTGTTTAATTCACATATACTAAGAAAATATGATATTCGTTTATATAGGGAAAATTCGTAGTATAGAGTTAGGGGCGTTTTTGAATTAAATTGAAACTGAATCAAAATCCAAATATTTTTCCAATTAGGAGTTAAAAGATATACAAACAGCATATTTGTAGATATTTCGAGAATGAAACATATGTATATCAGCACGTGTTCGAAAAATCTAAATTTTCCAAATAGAGTTCACTTAAATAGTTAAATGTTGTATATTATACAGCGCCGAATATTTATATTTATGCATGTATGTGTGCACCGTATGTATTTATGAACACCTTTGTATATTTAACATCTTCATGCATACATTTAAATATCACACATTTACACATCACGTTTGCACATTTACACATCTATGTATGTCGAAAAAGTTCTGACATGCGGAAGTATTCTCGACGAAGCTCTTTTTTTATGTACTACACATAAACAAAACAAAAAAAACCGTATACAACATTGAGCTTCACTCAAAATAATAATTATAGCTGTCTTTACGATCGACATCGTTTGCTGTTGTTATTGTTTTTTGCCAAGCTTTTGCGAGTGCTAGGAAAAGAGCGAAAAGCTCGCGTTGAAATATCGTGCGTCGGCGTTTCGCTCAATGTGTGTGTGTGTGTGTGTGTGTGTGTGTTTACACAATAAAGTGCAATAAACCGCATTTCATTCCATTTCTTTTGAGTGTGCGTGTGTATGTGTGCGTGTTATATTTTTACTCCACCAAGCAAATTTTGCGCGCGCGTTTGAGCTTTGAGTCATTGACACAGGCATAACGAACGCACACACACACACACACACACACTCACACACAGAAACACGCACACATCTGCGCGCGATTGCACGCACAGCACAAGCACAACAAAACTGAACAAGAGAACTTCAATGAAAGCACAACAAAAAATTGTTTTTCAATATTATTGTTTGATTTGAAAAGTTTTAAGACGTAGTTCAGACACACGAATTTCACAATTTTCACAACATTCTCAAGGTCAATCAACTTGATCAACGTGTCAATGGCTCGCTCCATCACTCACTTTTGTTTTCTTTCTATATTTTGTTTGTTTGCTGTATTGCATTAGCATATGTGCATATATGTATGCATGTATGTGTGTGCGGCACTAAATAGTTTTCGTTTTTGAAATTACTCACTGTTAAAATGCTGCTGACATGAAAGCAGCAATTAAAAAAATCACAGAATCGTTGCGCACACTCAGCACTGTCACAAAGTTGCCGAAATACTAAACACACATTTTTTGATGCAATTGTATTATTGTATTAAAAAAAAGAAAAAAAAAGAAGAAGAAACCCGAAAACACGGCGAAAAATACACGAATACAACAACAAAGAAGGCAAAAGCTGACGAAGCGTTGCTCTCTTTCTGGCGCTCTCGCGATATAACATGCTCTGATGTTGCTCTCCTGCCGTTTGTTTACCGGCTCACGTGTGATACGTATGCGTGTATGTGTTTGTGCGAGAATTCGTATGTGTGTGCATTGTTATCAACCATTGCCTTTGCACCTTGTGTGAGAGGGCGTCAAAGAAGCTGCCGCTGCCGCTGTTGCTGCTGTTGCTGCTGTTGCTGTTGCTGTTACTGCTGCACGCAAATAATAACAATAAAATATGAAATTGCGATGTGCGACGTCATCGCCGAAAAGCAAACGCAGTTCGTTGATCTGCCAGTGCAATTGCGAGAGCGCTGAGCGAGCTTTTACTTCTTTTTGTTTGGAAGGAAGCTCACATCTGTGTCAGTGAGTATAAATGTGTGTGCGCGTATGTATTGGTATATGTATGTGCGCCAGCCAACCAGGAAAAGTTGCTCAAGCAACGGGCACAAAACATTTTTTTTTTTTTTTTTTTTTTTGGGGTGAAGGCACTCCGAAAATATCAGTCAAATGATAAAATAAACAACAACAACACGAATCGGGGCATGCAATGACGAATATGTCTAAAACGTGTCTGGACTTTTTGTTCTCAATGTGTGCGTTTGTGTGTGTGTGTGTTTTTTTTTTGTTGCGGGCTTTGGCCTGTAGCTTCAATTGATCGCATCAGGTAATGTGCGAATTTTACGAGAGCTTTTTGAAAAACGCAGATGCAAAGCAACGCATACAACAACAGCAGCAACAACAACAAAAAGCCAGCCAAAAACTTAAACAGATCCCCGCACAATAACAAAAAAAGGGGTAAGTATTATCTGCGACCTGAAAATACAATGTGATGTTGGGCTTTTAATAAAGTAGTGGATGAAGTGTCACAGCGGTAGCAATCCGAAATTAATGAACAGACTTTTTCTTTCTTACAAATTTCACGCAATTTAAGCAGATCTTTTTAAGTTGATCTTTTTTTTTAAATAGTGGATTCAATACTCGTTCATTTTTGGAAGCATTCTCTTTAATGAAATATGCCCGTCTTCTAATAGGGTATTTCTCCTAAACTCTTGCAAATTTCATATTTCTCATGTTTTATAATCATCCATAATGTGTACAATACTCTTACTCTAATGTTCAGTTACTAAAACTTTGTCTACGATTTCGAGTAATTTCTATAAGGTCGTAGGTGACGCACTAAAATTCAAAATGAGCGCAAGCAAAACTGTTGCCAAAAATAAGTTCGATTCTCATGCGCTAGCTTTTCGCACTCGCACTCGCACTCAGACTCTAAAGCTGTTTGAGTAAAAATGCGTCGCTGAGTGAGAGCATCGGCAGCTCAATCGAGTGAGCCAGACGCGCAAAGCTTCAGCTTTCCACACTGTTTCAAGCCGAACTCAAGCCGATGGCAGGCCGGCGGCGGAATTTTGAAAAGAAGAGCAAAACAGAATAGCAGCAGCAGCAAAAAAAAAAAAACGGACTATGGGCAGCTTTGCTTAAGCTTTAGCTGGAAGTTTAGGTATCTAAGAATTTGCCGGTAAGTTTGCATTGCAGATATATATGTAGATATATATGTAGATACATCCATACCTATGAGCTTTAACATAAATGAAAACCCCATTAAACTGATATGAAGCAAATAATTTTTGCCTAAATAAATACAATATATACTAAGGCTAAGTTTTTTAGCTCCTTTTTAGTGTTAACACTGTGCTCCTACTTGCTTTAGTTCATCAATAAAATATCTATTCGCTTGGTTCTCTTGGTAATACAAATTAGACCACAGCTGCAGGGTTTCTCATTAGCAATAAATCAACCCAGCAATATATGGACTTAATTGAATTTATTTTATAATTGTACACAGAATACTTCTAATATAGCGCTAATGGAGAACCAACCTAATAGAGCTGTACTAAGCCGCATTAATTGCATTAACCTTTGTTTAGTTTAAATAAAATTATGTATTATGTATTTTGTTTGTTGTTGGGCCTTTTGAATGTTGTTGTTGTTGTTGATTTTGTTGTGGTTTTTGGTTTTGTCGCTGTCGCATTTCATTGAATTTTGTTTTTGAAGTTCGGCAAAGCGTGGCGCTTATAATTTGCATAATAAAGTGCTTAGGCTACCTGAAACCAATAAAAGAAATACTCAAAAAAAAAAGTGAAAAAAAACCGAAGCCTAAAATAACATGACGAGACTGAAGCTCGCTGCTAACCGCGTGTCGCTGTCAATGGAAACATAAATAAATTTATGTAAATTGAATAAAAATATTAATTAAATTCTTGCAGAGCGAAATTACGTCAGTCAAAAAAGTCTCTGTGGGTCCTCTGGCAACCGGCTTTTATGCTTGTTCCAGCTTATTTGTGTAATCTTCTCTTCGGTTTGAAAATAATTGCTTTTTAATTGAAACGCGAGTGTCGCCAAATAGAAAAACTGCATGGAAATTACATTGGGGATTGGGGATTACTATATTAATTGATCATTAGTTATTCCAGGCAGAGGCCCAGAGTTCACGCACGACAAATTTGTCTATTAGTTTTATTTGATGAGTTTTTTGATTGATAGATGTTGTTAGTTTGGGTTTATTAGACAGATGGACGAAACTTAAAGAATTTTTGTTTTTTCACTTACCGTTCGAACCACTTGATTTAATATTGCCGCCTTATCCGGTTTCGTTGATGTCATATCTCCACGCTTATTGAGCTGCAAAAACTCGGAGAGCTGCTCAATATAATTATTTTCCATTTCACGTCGGCGTTTCTCATTGTTGCATTTGTTTATCTGTGATTGAGGCTGCAAAAATGCAGTAAATTAATTCAATAAAATTTATAAACGATTAAATGTCATATATTTAATAGAATTTCTTTTGACAAAGCGCTAATTACAAAATCTTTTTTCCAACAGACTAAGGTTTAAAGCTGAGGATTAATCTTTGAAAAGCTTTGTATGTGCTTAAATCAAGCTTTTAAAGCTCACTACAAATTCTGGTGTTGTACAGCACTAAAAATAAGCTTTCCGAACATCGTGCTATTTAATGTAAAGCTTTTTATGTGCATTATAAGTTGTTCATTGAAATAAATTTATTTGATTTGATTTTGCACAGACTAGCGTATATACGTGTATATTAAAGAGACATAAGAGTCAATCAGGTCTTCAAATAAATAAATTTATTTGAATTCTTACTAGCTTTTTATATTAATTAATATTTTTAAAGCACAATTTAAATTAAAAATCAGCCTCTATTAATTACAGAATCCTTTAATTCGACATTTATGCAAAAGCGTATTTTCTGACACTTGAGCGAATATTTTTACCAGTTTGAAAGCTCAAATTTTAAGCTAGATTTATTCCCTCTAGACTTTTATTTGTTGACTGTTTTGCCGAATTTATTGCAGCTTTAAGCTCCACTAATAAAACTTAAGCTTCAAATAATCTTACCACTTTTTCATAAAACTTTATTTTTTACTGTGCTGCTGGATTAATCGCAACTTAAAGCTCATCTCTATGAACTTTAAAGCAGCCTTCCAGCCTAAGCGAGTTTTTTTTGTCAATAGAATTTAATTTTCTAGTGTGCTGTTAGATTAAACGCAACTCAAAGCTCCACTCTTTGATATTAAAAGGGACTTTACAATTGGCCTTTAGTTTATCGCAGTCATCTTGTCTCATTACTTACCAAATTAACTTTTGTATCCGTTTTGCGGCGTATCTTGCGACCCGGCGTCGCTGAGTTGGCTGGAATCGGCGATGCCACCGCATTCATAATGGCGGCCGAGCGCTGCAGCGCAGCTGCAATATGCGCCGTTGCGGCGGCAGCCGCTGCCTTGCTATGATGCGAATGATGGGAGTTGAGCTGTTGCTGCTGCTGCTGCTGTTGCTGTTGCTGCTGATGCTGCTGGTAGAGGAGCTGTTGCTGCTGTTGCGGCAGGGTGAGCAGATTGTTGGCAGCTGCTGCTGCGGCTGCCGCAGCGGCAACTGCTGCTGGTGAGGGGGAGGCGCCTGTAACGCCCAATGCGCCGGCAATACCAGCGCCTCCGCTCGCTGCCGTCGCGCGCTGCAGTGGCGTGCTGGGCGCCAATCCGTGTTGCAGCTGCGCCACCGGTGCCGGGACGGGGCCCGGGCCAGTTACCACGCTACCGCCAGTGGCTGGGATTGTAACGGCTGCGGTCGCAGCGGCCGGCGATGAGCGCGGCAGATTGCAAACTGAGTTGCTGTTGTTGTTGTAGCTGTTGATGTTGCTGTTCGTGTTGCTGCTGCTGCTGATGTTGCTGCTGTGCTTGTTGCTTGTGGCTGTTGCTGCTGCTGCTGCGGCTCTGCCGTTAGTTGTTGCTGTACCTGAGGCCCAATGATCTGGTAAGTCACCTGGGCTAAGCCTGTAAGAGAGTAGCAATAAAATTGATTTAGACATTAGTGGAAAGTTTTCGTTTTCATTAAATTTCGCAAATGTTGCGGCCTTGGCCTTGGCGTTGTCTGTCGCCCCAAACGCCCGAAACAAAATGCAAATGCTTTGCCCATAGGCCTCATTCTGTGCTCTCTGCGCTAATGTGCTGATTCGATTACAGGTTTGTATTATCTAATACATTAGCATGTGCTGAATCGCATAGAGAGGCTGACATTTGGGTTTATGTCTAGGCTAAGCCAAGTAATGTGTACAAATATTTACGCAGCTTATAGCTAGACTGTTTAAGTAGTTTGTGGAAGTGTCAGTATTTTAAAATTAAGTATTTCATTATTTATAATTCTTTTTTAAAATCAATTTAAAATTTATTGGACTTCTTTTATTAATTTATTATTGGACTTTTTTCTTAGTAAATTGAAAATATTCAAAAAAAAAAAAAGAAAATCAACAACCAAAAAGAAAGTATTTGCGCATTAGCAATGATCAAAAAATAATTTCTCAGTGTTGCCAGGCAACAATTTCCTACCCGCTGCCATGAACAGATTATAAAAAATAAAAATAAAAATAAATAAAATAAGTCCAGGAATCGCAACGCCCGCTCTGACTGCCACCCCCATTGGCCGCCCATGCCACATTCACCACAACGTGAGGCAAATAAATGTTGTCAGTTTTCGTTGGTTGCTTCCTCGTTGCCCTGGTCCAGCAACAGAGCCCAGAACCTGAGCCCGACACTTGACCAGACCCACTCTCCGTGGAATTCAAGTGGTCATCATCGTCATTAGCATTGGCTGCTGCTGTTGCCGTTGGCGTTGTCATGACTGCCTTTTGTCTTTAAAATGTTATTTTTTATTTTTATTCATTTTTCATATATTTTTTTCTGGCATGTATTTGCTTACGTGATTAATTGTTTACTTTGTGCGCCCAAAGTGTGCCATATTATTTGGTTTTTATTTACGTAAGGACCACTTGAAAAATTTGTTTATATTTTTCTTTTTAATTTGGATTTTAACGCCACTTTTCAAAAGCGGAAATTTTAATTGGGCCTGACATTTCGAACAGTATGCGGAAAATGTGGCAAATATTTTTGGAATGAAAATTTAGAAAACTTTAGCGAACTGAGCAGCTATTTTATAATGACATTATTGGAATTTCGCATGATTTTTAAATAATTTCTAAAGAGGAAGAATGCCAGAAGAATTGTTTTATTAAGAGAATTCGACAAAAGGCTAACAAACAAATTAAACATATTCTTTATGTGAAAAGTAAGAGTGTTGCGAAATACGAAAGTCGAAGATATATATATCCATAATCGAGATTATATATTGTATAATAATGTTCAGTTCAGTTCAGTTCAGTTCGTTCGACTGAAGATTTCGATGAATTCAATTAAAAGAAGAAGTTATTTATAATCATGGATTTGTATTCTATTAAATTGTATAATTAAATTGTTCACATGAAATTCTGGATGAGATAAATCGGTAGAAGAAGATGTTTTTAATTTTAACTGAAAAGACATCTCTTGATAACTGACATTTCAATTATTTGTTAAGTATATTGTCCAGAAATACGAGAAAAACTTCGAAAATACCAGAAAACTCGATTCGGCATTGAAAATTAGCATGAAAGTGAATTTAAATGTAATGGGCATAAATATATATAAAAAGTTCACAATTAGTTAACAGGTGATTCAGTTGTTCTCTCTCAGCGCTCGGCAAACAAAAGATTCGCATTGTCATTGTGTGTGTGTGTGTGTGTGTCAAATGTTTGTCGTGTTTGAGGTGAGGCGAAAGTTGTGTTAAACGTGAAATCGAGCGAATCTCTTTGCGATTCTCCGACTACAGACTGGCCTCTTGGGACTGCTATAAATATCGCGGCCCTCAACAGCCTACGATTGATAAGTTGTGAAATTAGCGCTATGAGCAATGCGATAGCTGCACATAATATACGTTTGTGTATATAAATAAATATATAAATGTGTAGCTATATATTTATGGCCTGGCAAAGTGCAAATAATGATAAGCACTGCAACAACAGCAACAGCAACAACAACAAGACAGCAGCAACTGCATTAATTGTAATTTAATTAATTAACGCTGCGCATTATATTCGCTGGCTTCTTTAATTAAGCGCGTCAATCATACGCCCCGTGCGCCAGCCACTGCCCAAATAGAATACCCTCTCATCATCATCATCATCATGATGATCATCATCTGCCTCACAGCTAGCTGGCACATTAATGTGTCACCCTGTCAAAGCAGGCAGCAGAGAAAACATAAAAAAAAGTGAGCCACAGAACGCTAAAGAATCTGCACAATTATTGCGCCTGTCAAGGGAACCCATCCGGTTGCCCAGCGGCGGCTCGGTGGGGCACGGAACGTGGCGGAGGTGCTTGTACGTCACTCATTTTCGCGCTTATTGCATTGGGCGGCCATTCACAATTTTTCCTCTTTTTTGCCTCTTTTTATTTTATTTTTTTTTTTTTTTTTGGCCAGCTGCCCGTCACCTCCACCTTTGGTTTCAGCTCCGCTCGCCCCTTGACTCTGAGTCAATGCACACTTTTTTGTAGATTCTTTTAATACCCTGCACAATAGCTGCGAATGGGTGGATTTAGTATATGTCTAAGGTGACTAGTAAAAGTATAGAATAGAATTTGGAACGTGCGACAAGATTTGGCATCAGTTTTGTTCATTCTGGATTAAATTTCAATGAAAAATAAAAGCAGCATCACCTCAAACACCTTAAATTTAAATTTCTATGTAAGAAACTAGTCTTTTTTTACAGAGTATTTTCATGTACATCATAAGCAAATACTGCGTTTAACCCATTCCTGCCGTTCTGCTCTGCTTTATGCTGATTACATCGCTAACTCGGGGCGTCCAGTGTCTGTAATTATTTTTGCTTGCATTCGCATTCGCAGTCGCAATCTCTTTGGGACTCGGGCGAGGCTTTTATTATGCATATAATGTAATTAAAAGGGAAGTCGGGATGTCGGGAAGTCGGTCGCTGGACACTAGCCACTAGTTGCCGGGTGGTCTCCCAGGTAAGCTACAGATATCAAAAACACAAAGCTGAAAATTCCTTAACGCTTCGCTGCCAGGGAGTTGTCTTTCAAGAATGGAGTTGAGATGCAGTTGAATTGACTGCTGGAACACTTGGTGGGCAGTTGAGAAGCGTTTGCTTCGCATTGTGGGCGGAGTTGTTGCAGCTGACATGAAAGCAGGCACATGGTCGTGGCTTAATTAACTGAAATCAATCGATGAAATTTCAACATGAAGCCAAACTAATTTTTCAGTATTTACATTTCGCACAACAAAGTGCAGTTTACAATTTAAAGGGCTAATATTAAAAACTTCCCTATATTAGGGGTTCGATATGTTAATTCAGCTTGAAAGTAGATTTAATTACTTGCAGTAAGCCAAGCTTCCAATTGTGGCCTCTTGTCAGCTAACTAACCAATAACTAACTATTTCAAATTAACTTTAAAATCAATTTATTTTTAAAGTTCTGTTTAAAGTTCGCATTCAGCTAAAACTGCATTATAGAGCTTTTGGCTATGAATATGCTTTATTGTCAAGCTTTAATCTAGAAATAAGCTTTATTGCTCACAAACAATATCATTGAAAGCTCCCTGAATATTAATAGTTGGAACTCGAATTATTGATATAAATATATATAGATAATCCATTTATCTCGACTCTCAGCTTTAAACTTTTAAACACTTTCAGACTCAATCTGTCACAATGAGCGCTAGACAAGGTCGTGCCAATGAATCATAAGAAATGTGCTCAAAATTCTAGATTACATTTATATAGATTATAATGGGCCACAAGGCATTGCCACCTTAAACACCTAAGCGGGCAAAGACAAATTGATAATAATTAACATAATAATTATGGCGATAATGATGATGATGGTGGTGGTGTTGATGATGCGGGCATAGCTTTGCAATCTGTACAGATTGCAGTCAACAACAAATTACTCATACGCACTGTATGAAGCAAGGCAGCAATTTTTCTTTTCTTTTATTTCTCCCGAAAGAAGCCGCTGCTGTTGCTTGGGGCAAAGCTTAAACATTTTGTGTTTTATTTATTTGATTTAGGTTTGGTCTACGTGAAGTTGGACTTGTAGGCAGTCGCCGCTGGGACGTAATTCGGTAGCTGGGACCCATAATGAAATGCCCGAAAGAGAAGAGATTTTACGAGCTACATAAATTATGCTGAAATTGTTGAAATTGCGCTGTCTGTGAAAAATAAAACCTGAATTGTGCACATGTGAGCTTTTGAGTTTTAGTGCCAAGCAAGGTGAGGCGTGAGTCACAGCAGTTTATTTTTTCTTTTTTTTTTTTTTTATAGGAATTGCTTCTAATTGATTCAAGTAATTGAATGTGCTGTAACTTGTAGGTCACAAATAGAAAACACGCACGAGTAGAGCTGCAGAGCTCGTAGCAAGCTGAGCGCTGCGTATTCAAAAGCTCACCAATACACGCACACCCAGGCACTACTACATGCATACATATAGATAGAAGCTTGCACTTTGAGTGCAACTTGAACACGAAATGTAACAATGATCCAATTTGATGGCCGCTGCTGCTGATGGGATTTCAGGCAGCAAGCAATTTCCCAACGCAATGCAACGCAAACAAACATATTGTCGATGTTGCCACTCACAATTAATTGCAAGCGAGTGAGAGTAATAACAACAACAATTTTGAACAATAGCAGACAGCTGCTAGTGACAACAGCAACGAACGCCAACGATGACAAGCGCTATGAAAATGTAATACAAAATGGGCAAAATGCAACTGAAACGACAACAGCAACATGACAAACAACAACAACAACAACAGCAACTGCAATTGCTACTGTGCTGACCACAATGTCAACGTAGGCAAAGTGCGCGACAATGTGGCTGACGTCCAGCAGCAACAGCAACAGCAACAACAACAATAATAACCAGAACAACCGCAACAACAACGATGACAAGAAGCACAACACACACAGTGCCGACAAAATGTCCACACTTTTGTTGTTTCCACTGTCAAGAGAACGTTTTAAATGTTGCCATTAAAGCAGCTTACGACTAAGAATCTTTCTATAGTAATATGGTTTATAATACTTATAATAATAATAATCCATTTCAAATTATATAAATTATAAATCCTTAACAGCTCTGAGCTAAGAAAATTATATAAACCTTAATTATATATAAAAATAATATATTTATATTATATTTTCTTTTTTTTTTTTATTCCTAAAATAAGAATCTAAAAAATGTTATGTTTATATTGTTCAAAGTAATACTCTCGGCGTTACCATCATAAAAATAATTATTTTTTAACATAATGTTTATGATATAACAAATTCTCATAAAAATCCAAATGTCCGTAATGATCTTGAATTTGTTAAACGAATATATACTTCTACTTGAAAAATGATTCACATTTTGGTTTTGCTTCCTCAAACACATATCCTTGACATCCATTTTTGCAAATATCATTTTTTTTGGAATTTCATGGAATGCGTATGACTATCTTGCAAGTGTTGACGCATATCGTAATGACAATGGGCGGGGTTAGCTACAAACTACGAAACATTGTATTGATACGTTTTATTGATAACTGTTTTATGTGGGGTAATTTTTTAACGATTACTGTGGATGACTAATTATGTGGGTCGCAGCTGGGTGGGCTTGCCCCAAAAGTGTGGCGAGTGTGTAATAAACATAGCCACAAATAATAGCATAATAATAGCAGTAGTAATAAAGTGAATAAAACTTTTATGTGTATAGAATTAAATACAGCTATCTAGCTAATAATTAAAATATTTAAAAATAATAATAATGAAAAATTAGACAAGAAATTTAAATATATTTATATTTGTGTCTAAATTAGATATTCATATTAATCGCTTCTAAGTACCATATTTTATCACGGCAAAAATACTTAAATGAGAGAATTAATAATACTTTTATGTTTGCTTAAATACAATATAATTATTAATTAATTCTGTGCAATATCATGGCAAAAGTAGTAACTTGATAACAAATTGGTTTATTTATATTAATCAATTCTATATACAACATATTATATCATATCAGCTGAGTGTGCTCTTAACCTCCACGGCAAATCATTTTGCAGTCTTTTTATGCACATAATTCAGTTGTTGTGCGGCTTTTCGAGTGTTTTTTAGCTGTCTGCCTCTTCAAACGACTGACTGACATTCATAATCACACACACACACACACACACACACACACACTTGGCACTTGTCTGGCCCCTAACTAAAAAAAAAAAGCTGAGCTAACTAAGCCGCCTCGCTCAGCTCTCGGCTATGTTTTGCCAGCCTCTGAGCAGCGCCCCCGCCGTAACCCCCCCCTTGCACCGCACAGCGCCCACAGCTGAGTCTGGCTCAGCTCATTTGCTCAGCTGTTGTTGTGGCTGTTGCGGCTGTTGTTGTTGTTGTTTATTGCTGTTGTAAGCCTGCATTTTAGCAACTAATTGTCTGTATATAAAACATATGCTTCAACGCTCAGTACAGTCAAGCTCTCTCTCTCTCTCTCTCTCGCTCTGCCTCTCTCTGCACCTCTCTGTCTCGCACGCGCTCAATCATTGCTACAAATAATAAAGTGGGTCATGGATGAAAGAAAAAGCGTTTTATAAAGTGGGTCATGAATTTTGTTTCACTCACGTTCAAGTGTATTTCGATTGCCGCTTGTTGTTACTCTTCTCCTTGTTGTTGTTTTTGAGTTTGCTGAATTTTTTTTTAAATATATATATAAATTTATTTTTTTTTTTGTGCAAAAAGCATAAAGTATTTTTATATGCTTTGTCGCATGATTCAGGTTTTTGTTTGCTTCTTGTTTGTTTTTTTTTTCTGTTGTTTCTTCCATTTTGGCGTTAGTTTTGGAGCTGAGTAGGTTTTTTATAAAATTTTTATTTTATTATTTATTTATATGTTGTTTCGTTTTGACTTTGTATTGAGACGATATAGCTAATAAATTTTTGGCAATGATAAAATCTATTTTTTTTGCCCAATTTTCAAAATTTGTACAGCTGCAATGGTTTTTTTTAACAAATTTCAATAAAATTTGGTAAACAAAATATTTTAAATATTTCCTCTATTGACTTTTTACACATAACGTCAAATATTTTAAAGTTAAAGTAAGTGGATTATTCTAATGTTGAAAAGTTTTCTTTTATATTAATAATTTTGAAATTGGAACAGTAAGAATTCGGTTAAAATCTTGTATATTATAAACAAATTTAAATTAAAATTAAATTCTAAAATATTTACCTTTAAATTTATTTTTTAATGTTTTCCAAAGTGTATTTTTTTTATATCTTTTAAAATAGAAATGTCGCCAAAATGTGCATTCACTATTTTTTATAAAAGTCAATTTATTATATTTCACAATTTTTTTTTATTTGATCTTAATTATATTGTTTGTTTTTACTTAAAAAAATCTAGTTTATATTCAGCTCAATTTTCAGTTAAATTTCTTAAAGTTTTTTATGTACTTTCTTAAAGCTCAAACTCAACCCTCGAAATATATTATTTATGTTTTTACTTGTTTATCATGACTCAATTAATTGACATTGATTTATGTTTCACATAATTTTGCTCTTATTATGTGAGTTTTGTCATTTTAATTGCTGCGATTCGAATGAACGAAAAAAACCGAATGAAAATCAGGAAAAGAGAGTGTTTGAGGAGGGGTTTGCGGTAGGCAGCAAGTGCTTTGATTCACTTTCACTGACTAATTGCCGGGCCATGCGTTGACAGTTTTCACTTTTCATTTAGCGCAAAAAATGAAACCAGAAACAACAAATTAACAAATGGGAAATATCAACAAGCGGCAAGCAAAAGCTGATAGGGCAACTTTAAGGCGACAAAGGTTTACATATGCATAATATAACAAAAAATATTTAAGAATATGATATGAGAGCTGTTTCTCCATATAATTGTAGCTCGAAATATGAAGTTTAAGTTGTCTCCATAAAATTATTGCCTTGCATAATTGCAGTATTTAGCGACACAATAATATCCATAACTGATCGTTATTTGTTTATTAAGTTTATCTTTATCTCAACCTCATATTAAGCCAGGTACTTACGGTACACTCAGTTTAAGTAATCATTAATTGTCGTATAAAAGTTATAAAACATCTTTTGTTTACAATCTTAAATCCTCAATTATACACTTAGTCGATTGTATCATGTTGTATCTGAGTGATTCAATAGTTGAAAATGTTATTTATAAGGCTTTAAGCACTAGCAGATACTCTCACTTGTTTTTTTTTTTTTTTTAAATAGCATTTAAACACAATACAAAATTTTATAAATTTATATTAATGGTCAAATAATTCAGTGAAATGTGCAATATTTTATGACATCATAAATAAGCCATAAAACTGTCTTATTTATTCATTAAAATTGGAAATAGGGATAGAAAATTGTTATTCTTGCAAAAATAATACATATGAAATCAATGATAATAATAACAATAATAATAATAATAATAATAATAATAATAATAATAATAATAATAATAATAATAATAATAATAATAATAATAATAATAATAATAATAATAATAATAATAATAATAATAATAATAATAATAATAATAATAATAATAATAATAAAATAATAAATAATAAATAAAAAAATATATAAATATATAATACAAGAAACTTTTTATGTATACAAAAAAAAACAATAATAGTTTTGTTAAATCAAGCCCGCAAAACTTTTATAACTTTTCGGTAATCTATGTGTTGAGTTACAGGGCATTTACAGGGTATAAACAAGATCTATACTAACTATCAACTAGCTTAAACAATGTAATAGACAAACAGGGTCGTTCTCTTTCCGGCATTTGAATGCCGCTCTCAGTCTCTATCTCTATCTCTGCCCCTCTCCATATATGTATTAATATATTGTATATAGTGTGACATTGTATAACCGGCCCCAGAAATCCACCTGCTGACAAAATGCACTTTGCCAGCTTGTTGTTGTTGTTGCTGTTGATGTCTAAGTAGCTGCAGTAGTCGTCATCGTCGCTATAGCGAAATAATGTCAGTGGGTCAGAGTCGATTTAGCATTTTGCGGCAGTCTATTGTTGTTGTTGTTGTTGTTGTTGTTCTTGTTGTTGCTGTAGCTGCATTGGCTAAGGTTACACTCGACTGAGGAACAGCTGTTTTGTGTGTGTGTGTGTTTGTTTGTGTTTGGCTGTACAGAATATGGTCACACTGAACTAACTGAATTGCTAGTTTTGTAACGGGGCTAAGGCTAATTTAAGCTGTGGGAGGGTAAGTCTGAAGCTTATCAACAAAATTGCAACTGTTGTTGTTGCGTGGGCGGTCGATTTGGGGGCGTGTTGCATGTGCACTGCTGCACGTGGTGTTTGGAAAGAAGCTGTTTGCATATAATACACCACATTGGCGGATTTGAACAAATACTTAAATCGACAGGAAATATAATTATTTCAATTAATTTTGGAAAGATTTGCTCAACAGTTTTAACAATTAAATTTAATTTGTACAAAATGTTATTTTTTCTCATTCTCTTGGCTGCGTTTCAATGAAAACGCACTGCAAAAATGTTATTTATGAGTAAATAAAATTTATAAGCTAACCTTCAAGTTGTTGTTGTTGTTGTTGTTGAATATGCTTCAATTTTTGCTGTTGCTGTGCATTTCGCATTTTGTTTACAAGCCATAAAGGTGACGACGACTCAGTTAAATGTGCAAATTTATTTATTTATTTATTTATTATTTTTTTTTTGTTGTTTTTGATATTTCACAGATTAAAATTTTCATGTGATTTAACTGCGTGCTTTTATTCTCCTTCTGGTCGCGAGAAATTTTCGATGGAAATTTTTATTGTCTTACTCACCTGTAAAGAAGAAAGAAAGAAAAAGTGTTGATTAAAATAAATGCAGTCAAGTATACAAGATAAAAAAAAAATCAAATGTAAACTTGTTCTTATTTATTCGCTTTGATAACCAGTTCTGAATATTATATTGTTTATTTTATGGAAATTTTTATGGAAATTATTATGGTAGAAAAAAAAAACTTTGATATGGCTTTGAATCTCTTTATCACTTGCCTTGTCGAGCGATCTCTGTCCACTATTATCTTTCCTTTGAAATTTTTCAAATTTATTTTTCTCTCTCTCTTTACTGACTCACATTTATTCATATATACGTATAAATGTTCAGACACAACTCTTTTTTTTTTTTTGACAATCGCCTAGAGAGGCGACATTATTTGAATACATGTATAAGGCAAAGAGCCTGGTTTAAATAGCTACAGAAAAGCTTAAAAAATCAAAATTTTTAAAAATAAAAACAAATATTTTTAAGAGTGTTTTGTATTAATTTTGATCAGCTTATAAGTCAATGCAGGATCTCTTTTGTATGAGTATGTAAAGTAGTATGCGAAAAGAAGTTTCGATAACAAGTCCAGCTATCGTTTCTCTCTGAACGATATATATCGAAGTGCATGGAGCGTATTTGCTAGAGCATCACTTGAATGACGAATAAATGTGAACAAGTTAAGTTTAGACAAGTTGTAATTCCATACAGATATCTTGTGCTAGTGTATTAAGTTGAGTCAACATTAAAAGCAGTTTTCGATAACAATTGAACTTATCGTTTGTACATTTTATGTGAAAATATAAATGTGAACTAGTTGCCCAACGGGTATTTGTAAAAAGTACAGCATTTATTGCTAGCGTGTTCTAATTTATTGCTACCATTTGCTTTAAGGTATTTCATCCTTCAGTTGGCTCATATACCCTTTGTTAAATGCTATGCTCCATACATTCGCAGTTTGATGTTCAATATTGTGTTTCAAACTAAATCCAACATGGTCTTCATACTGCGCCAATGTCTGGTGTATCTCGTAGGCCTTTTGGTGCCCCTTTTGTTGGGTTAGGTTCGGTTTGGGTTCTTCTGTTCTGTCTGTGATTTTTCTACCGGATTACAATTGTTTACACACACGACTGCACATTGTCACAGTTTTAACAGTTGCCACGGCGGTTGCAATTGTAGTCAGACATGACGCCCCCATTTTACTCTTGGTCCTCGTATATCCTTTTAAGCCTGCCACGCCACACACACACCCATACAGATGTAATTGTGCGTCTTCATGTGTGTGACTCCTGTTAGCTGCCTTTGGTTTTTTTTTTTTTTTGTTTGCTCAAAGTATAAGTTTACAACAAGCGCTCTGCATACATATATCCTGCTAAATGTGCGTGTGTGTGTGTGAGTGTGTGTGTGTGGGTATATATGGCTGCCACTTTGTCTAACATTTCACTTGATATTCCGCCCGCCGCTCGCAAATCCCCCCCTCCTACCTGACCAAACGCAATTGCCCAGCATTTTGTATGCTTTTCAACTTTACATTTGCCAGTGAGAATTTAATTTTTTTTTCTGCTGTTGTATTTTTCCAGAGTTTTTTCAATTTTCCGCTCATGTGGCTTCCTGCTCACAGTGTGTGTGTGTATGTGTGTGTGTGTAGGTGTGTGTTTCAGTCGTCGTTTGCCTTGTTGACCGATATGAGGACGGGGTATTGCGGGAAATTCCCCATTATCAGTTGAGCTGTATAAACTACTAGCTTTTCCGATTTTTTCTCTGTTGGTTTTTCGTTTGGTTTTCGACAGTTGTTTGACTTGAACGGCAGGTGCACTGGACAATCGAACAGCTAAATCAATAAGCGACAGATATATTGTAAAAACATTTTTATAGCTTGCAAATGGAAATTCTTTCGACAATTTGAGGTTGACATACATAAATCGGATACCCAATGGATACCCAATGGATACCCAATGGATCAGCTACAAAATACTTTCAGAGGAACTAAAAGAGAATTTTTTGAATTCTGGGCTTAGATATAAAGTATGTGCAAAGTTTTTCTTTTAGAATCAACTCTAAAAGGACTGCAAAATAATATTTCCTATAAAATAGAGAATATCGGAATAATATAAAATAGTTAAAAGGAATTCCCCTTGTCTTTAACAACCTTGTAAAATGCAATGAAACAGTTTATTTAGAATAAACGATTCCTGGCAATATGCTTTCATCAATTAGTTCAGAAAAACATTTCAAATCAATAAATAAAATTGCAATTGCAAAACGATATAAACAAAAAATTTGCTATAATTTGAAAAATAAATAAATAGAACGCAGCGTTTACTACTTCGCTTAAGACTTTCTAGTAGAGGCATTCAATGAGTATCTAAAAACTAATAACTAACTAACTGGGCTAGATAGAATAATGTGTGAAAAGAGCCTTTCGCTTTATGGCCCTAACATAAATAAATAATTATAATAAATTAATGTATGGAATATTTTGGGTTTCTAATCAAAAAAGAGCTTAAAAAGGAAATTGTATTATGTAAAGTGAAGCAACAAGTTTTTCTGGGGCTAACAGAAACGCACCTGCAACCGTGCTGCGGGGCCAGTTGCTGCACAACTCTTCCTGCTTTCCCCGTTGCCAGTCGACAGTTTGACAAGCACTGTTGTCTCCGCTCTATCCAATTGCTGCTGTTGATGTTGTTGTGTTTGTTTATTTCTCATGCAAATTTAATTAAATGGACTTTTTTTTTTTTTCTTTCCACTTTTATTGTGTTTGTTAGCTGAGCCGCTGCGCTGTGGCATCAACACAGGGGCGAGCAACGGAGGCAACTTAATTAAGTCGGGCCAACGCAGAATGCAAACTTAACGAAGGGTCGCTCAGTCAAAGGCCAAAAAGGGTGGACCCGCTGAACTTAAACAGTTGCTAATGCTACTATAATTAATTGAATTATGATTGTGCTATAGTTGGACTTATCCATCCAATTGATCTAGTTTGCAGTTCAAAGTCCTTTCTTTGGTTTTTTTTTTTATTAATTATTTGGCAGTTTGCCTTCGCGCTGATTGAATTTGATTGTTGAATAATTGGAAATGCAGATTGGAGATATTTTTAGCATTAGTTGCCCAGATTTTATTTACTTTTCCTGAGCTGAATGCTGGCTCATCTGTTCAAGCGTGAAACAGCCTGCATGTGTTAAGTTTGCTTGTGGATTGATTGTGATTGATGGACTTATTTCGTTCTCGTTCGAGGAACACCCTGTATAGCTGTTTTTGAATTGACTACGTAACTGTACTCTTTTTTTAGCCATTGGATTTATTTCAATTCTAGTTCCTTAATATGTTAATTCCTGGACTTATATAGAATTTAGATACACTTTGATTTTCGGTTTCGGTTCTTGCAGAATCTATGGGTTTGCCTTTACCTAGTCTCAGTTCACCTGTCTGCCTACTAGTGGAACACCCTGTTTAAATGGAGCCTTTTGGCCTGCTCGTCGACACGTCTGTCAATGGTAATAATATTATGCCGCTTTAAATATTCTCTTTGCTCTGCTGTTGTGCGCTGTGGAGCTGCCAAATTAATTACAGAGCGCTGCACCAAACGGATGAACGGATTGACAGAGGATACGACTACGGGGCGGCGGGCGGGGGCAGGGTCGAGTACAAATAAACCAACAAACACGATGGCTGAGATTTTGCAGCACAAAAGCTAAAGCCAGAGCCACAGGCAGCAGCAGCAGCAGCAGCAACGGCGGCAGCGAACGTAGGTTGAGGCAGAGGCTGAAGCAGAGGCGGCAACAACCAACGCCCTGTTGCCGGGTTGCCAGCAGTCCAAAAAGGGCGAAGGCAGTGGCCGGCAAAAGGAGGAAGGGGGGAGGGGGGCAGCAGAAGTCGAGGCAGGAGACGAGGCAACGAGACGGAAAACAGCTTTAAAACAAGCTCCGGCATTTTCAAACTTGATTTGGCAAAACAGCGGCAAGTTCTCACTTCTTATACATATACAAATACATGCGTATGTGCATGTATATGTTCTTGTGGGTTTCTAGGTCTCAGCGAGTATTACGGTGCTCTGTGAAGATTATTGCGGCTGTAGTGGTTGTTGTTGTTGTTTCTGCTGTTGCTGCTGTTGCTGTCGGCATTCAGCTGCAGCCGCCTTTTGTCTCAGTTAGCTTTTGTCTACGGGTCGCTCTCAAAGCCTGTCGATCACCAGGCGCGCTGACAATGAAAGGAATGGGAATTGTGTGCGTGGTTGTAAAATATAAGAAGAAGGCGACGCTTGCACGTGCATGATTAATGGCTGAGGCGAGCTACGCATACAGTTATATAGCATATGTCTAAAGTATTTCAAGCTATCATGACTCAATTAATTACGTTTTTTTTTTTTTTTTGATAAGCCTATTAACAATGTGTTATATACCAAAATCGAAAAATCTATATGTGAAAATGAGAGAGCGAGAAATAGCAGCTGTGATTGTCAATTTTATTATATATAGAATTTTTCTTTAACAATTAATCTCTATCTAAAAAAATAATATGAACATGTATGCATAGCTTGATTTTAAATTCAAAGCCAATTGGGTTTATGTCTGATAAGAGAAAATACGCTCAGCGTTTCAGATATCCACTTTCAGGTAGACAGGCAGTCCCACAAAAATATGTTAAGAAAAGTACGCCTTGAAGAGCTCTATGAAGTTTTATGGCATCAACGGAAACCGAGCTGATTTTCAGTTTGGATTTTTAAAGTAACATTTCTTATTGCTATCATTTTCAAATATCACTCGCTTGAGCGCTTTTATAACAAAACAAAAAAAAAAAATATATATATATATATATACTAAAATCAGATTCACAATCTGAACGTATTACGGTAAATACGTGTGTAATTTGCTCGAACACTGTTAATCGCATTTGCGCTCAAGTTTATGACTGAGCACCCACGCGACCATAAGAACTTATTCACCATTAGACTCCGCTGCACCCCTCGCCATGACCATTGCGCACTGAGCTTCACACCCCTCCAACGCGCTGCTCATTACAAAAAGTCAGCCGCCATCATAAATTTGTGAGTGTTTTTTTTTCGGTAGGTTTCTGGTTGAGCTCTGTGAGCGCGTATAAGCGTATCGAAAGCTCAGCTTAGTAAAGCTCAGTTATTTTGAGCGGATTCTTTGCTGGTTTCTCTCGTTCTTTTTTGTTAGGTTTCATTCTTTTGCAACGCAACTTGAAATTAAATGCGCAGTAAATTACGCAATTTTATGCTTCGTTAAGTTCTCGCTGCTGATGGATTTTTGTTTTCTTTCTCTTTACACACACAAACACACATTCGCACACATTTGCCATGGCAATAAGAACGTATTAAGGGAGCGCAAAGTAAAAGAAGTGCAAGTAACAAAATGTTTGACAGGCACTGCATTAATTACGCTTAGAGCTGGTCAATCAGGCTTGATTTGGGATAGCGCAGCAAAACAACAAACTTTCAAGCTCCCTCTCTCATTCTCTCTTTATCTCCGCTTTGCTCTTTGTTTGTTGGTCCTACCCCAATGTAACGGCAGTCGACGCATAATGCACCAGGCAACATTGCTGCAGGGCAGCTGCAGTTGCACACTCGAAGACTAAAAGACTTGCATAACAAATTCTTAATTGTGCAACAGACTGCACGCGCGCTCCTTTTCTCTAGCTTTCTCGCTCTCTTCGTGCTGCTCTCTCGGTCTTGCTTAAACTTGTCCATTTGCTGCTGCTGCTTCGCCCTGCAGCCATATTGCGGAAATATGTCAACGCTGTTGCTGCAGTTGTTGTTGCTGTTTGTACTCTTGTTGCTGCCTCTGTTGTTTTGAAGTTGAAGTTTGCATCTCCTGGCTGCCGTTGGGTTAGCTGAGGTTATGTTCACACACACACACACACACACACATACACGCACGCAACAACATAAAAGCATGTCACGCATAGTGTAATTTCATGTGACGTAAATGCAAAAATATGTTAAAACTGACGCAGATTAAAAGCAGTTGCCGTTGCCGTTGCCGCTACCGTTGCTGTTGCTGTTGCCGTTGCATTCACTTTAACTGCCTGGCAGATGAAGTTTTTCTTTTCGAATCAGGGCTGTGCGCGAACTGCATTTGCAAAACATGTAACTGGGGTGAGTCTATTCAGTCTTTCAGGAGATTGATGGGCCAGTGTTGGAGAAGTTCAGAAAGGAAAAAAAAAACACGGAGGGTAGCAAACTTAATGAAGCAACTGTCAAGCAGAATATATATTTATATACAACAGGCCCGTTATTATTTGAGTTAAAAGGCATAATCAAGGGCTCAACTGCATGCGACAATGCGCTGACAATGCTTTAGCTTATAAATAAGCATATAAATCAAACTTGACGAAACTAAACGAAATCCTGTAGGGTAGCGCAAGTGCAGGCTTCTTTTATCATAAGAAGTTGGAGTTTAACAACTTAACGAAATTCAACGAAACCCTAAATCAAATAAGCACTACACATTCACATACTTATCGTCAACTTTAATATCATTAAACTTCAAAAACACAACTTAACGAAATTTAACGAAACTACAACAACATAACGTACTTATGACTGCCGTGGAGGTGTTAGCACCACCCAAACATCGTATTGAAAAAAAAAATCAATCAAAAACTTAACGAAGCATAGCTAGAATTGGTCGGCAATCATAAATGCTCGGTCGAACTGAAGATATTCATTAATTTTAACGAAAATCAGCCGCTAAAAGCGCACACAGAAGCCACAGAAATTCGGTTGACAGAGCAGAAAACTGAATGGATGCGATGTAAAATTAACAGGCAAGCAGCAGCACGCCTAACGCCCCGTCAACACACCCCACACTCGATGCCACAGGGCTACAGTTAACATAATGTTAAAAAATAAACATGAACCTGTTGTAAACAAAGGCCAACAACAAGTAAAGAAAACCAATTTGTCGCCATGTTAAATTGCGGCAAATTTTAACGGCAGTTCGTTTATTATGCTCAATTGTTAAGTAAACAAGAAAATGAATAAACGATGATTCGTTCCGCAAATTGTGGCATGCCCCAACAGAAATGAGAGATTCGAAAGCAGAAACAATATTTCGGTTAGGTGCATTAAACTCGGTTAAACACCTGTATGCTGAGCTCCAAAATTTAAAGTACCCATTAAATTAAATAGGGACAGTTATTTTCTACAAAATACTTACGAGATTTAACAGTATTCTACATAAAAATAACTTTAATTTAAGCGCTTCATCATCAGTAGGAAAATTGAAAATTTAATAACTTAACGAAAGTCTTGAAAATTACTTGACTGCACCTAAAAGATACTCCAGACACAGTAAAGCATCATAAATTGAGTTGGGAATATTAGAATTCCAATTAAACATAATAAAAGCACAAAATTTGTACATATTCTGAAAAGAATTTCCAATTGGGAACTTAATTTAAAGGTAATTCCAGACTTCCAGTCGTGACGTGTTGCCAACTAGGCAATAAAAATGTATAAACGTGTTGCCAACTTGTTGAGTCTTGCTGCCAGAGTTAAAGATGCAGCTATAAAATTACATAGGGGTTGGACAAAGACATAAACTTTGTGTTCTAAGTATACGGAGCCAAAGATATCTGATTCTTACGTGGTATAAGATATGTTTCCAAAGAAGAAAGGGTATCAAATCGTTATGTTATAAGAAAAACGTGTAAAATGTGCTTAAAGATCAAAAGATTTCCAATAGAATATATATAACCGAGTGGGCAGAGGACGCCTCGCTGCAGGAGAAATCAAATCGACATATTTAAACTATTCATAATTACGAAAAGAGCTTTAACTACTTTGACTTTAAGAATAAAAAATACTAGAAATAATATCAGGTGTTCTTTGTGCTCAACGTCTTTCTTATAAGTATATATAATTTCATATTTATGCGTCATATTTGTTAAACGGGGGGCATTGAACCCAGCACATGAATTATACGAGGAGAAAAAAGTGTGCTCTATGAGTAATAAACTGGGCCGCAAATACGAGCAAAACTGCCTCATTCGCAAATATTTGCATTTGAGGCGCACGCCGCAATACAAAAAGAACATATTAAACACAAAAGCAAGACTGCCCGACTAAGGATACTCCGGTTTTTAAGTACTCAAGCGCCTCGACTCTCAAAGATCATGCGGCATGAAGCTGTCAAATGGTCCAAGACATGTTCATGCCAAATTTATATTGATCCCATTCATATACATTTGAGAATATATATCATATGTGCAACAATACAGATGTGCCAAACCTTAAATGATTTATGTACGATATATATATATGTATATTTTCAAATAAAGCAAAAAACTCGGAAAACTGCTTAAGATATGGATTTACGGCTTGCCACAGCTGCTCATACCCATACCTGTGCATATTTATAGGGCATAGTAAATAAAAAATAAATAAAAAAAAGCAAATTTAACAAAATGCAATAAGGAAATGCGCCTGTCGGGCTCGTCTTCGGTCTGGCCAAAGGCAAACATGACGAAATGCTATTGTTTATGGGGCTCTAAAGCTGTCTTACGACTTTGTGCTAAATATGCCAAATATTTTGCGCCCCGATTTATATGTATGGCATATATTTCTCGTACTCTCGCTCGGAGAGAGCTACAAATTAAACATGTATATATATTTATATAAATTGTTTTGATAGAAGTGCTTAAGGAATGCGCGACTCCATTTGGTCTGCATGGCTGTCGTTTTGTGGTCAGCGCATTGGGTAATTAAATTTTTGTGGCTCATAAAACGTCTGCGGTTAGCGGGAAATGCCTTATGCTAGAATTTTGTGAGTTTTGTTGTTGTTGTTTATCCTTTTTTTTGTCTATTTTTTTGTTAAACAACCATTTCAAGTGTGCCGAATTGCATTTCAGCTCCAGCTCCTCAACTCGCTGTCTAAATGGACCATAAAAAAGTCGTTGCAAACAACGAAACAAGCGAGAAAATGGCTACATAAAAAGTGAACTGCACGAGAGTTGAGGCTGATGAAAGCGCTTAAAATTTAATGGTTAATGCCATTGCATTAGGTGATTAAATGCGGTTAAGAGTAATCTCTTTTACCAATTGCAGTCCCAAAAAAGAAGGTATTTAGATGCAGCTATTTGTAGTAGACATAAATATCATAGAAGTCCAAGGCGCAATAGTTGCGGGCGCCGGGCTTACACTTAAACGATATAATAAATAAATTTAAATGGATTTTCCGAAAAAAAGTGAAGGTAAATAACGATTGTTCAACTTAACAAGACACGCACTTTCACATAAAAGCCCATGAAAGCTCTGAGGCTGAATTGTATTATATTCATTTCTTAAAGCTTAAAGCTCAACTCATTGTTTTGAGCCTCACTTAAATTCGGGCTACATATCAAGTATAAATTATTCAATATATTTAAATAAAGCAAGACAAGCTTTTTTCTAATATATTTCATATTTAAACCTAGTTTATTCTTTAAAAAGTCCCGAAATTTTGATATCCCACAAAAAGCTACATATTTTCAGTTTCTTCTAAGAAATAAGATATTAAAGCTCACTTAAAACAAAGCTTCCCTTGTGATAAATAAAGATGTTTTGAAGACAGATTTGAATAATTAAAAATATAAATAATTTATATCAAAGGAGAACGATTTTTGTTACCGAGCCGAGAACCTTTACAGTACAGACTCTTTTTATATTATTTGTGTCCAATAATTAAGAGAGATAGATATCTATAAAGTCTTGGAATTTTCCCATCGAACAAATGCTATTAAGCTGCAATTCTTAGCTGCTGCCCACATGTTCGCACTCGACCATTACAAGCCAAATAAAACAGATTAATCTGCTGTGTAAATATGCGGCACGTATTTCACCCACACAGATTTCGTGGTTGACCCTCAGAGCGGGCCCCGACCGCGACCCGAAGCTGACATACTAGAGACATATTACAGCAAATAATTTCTTAATGCTTGTCCGACCCATCACCGAAACCTAAGCTAGCAGAGATGAAAAAAAAAAAAACAATAAAAGAATTGGGCAATTGTCGTCGCTTTTGGACCGCAATTAATTTTCATTACAAGGCAATAAGCAAAATTAAACACGAATCAAGTAGCACCCAGAGACATGACCAGGAGAGCCGGCGGAGCGGGCGACGGACTTGTAGCTGCTCGCAACGTGTTGACATTAGCAATTTATAAGAATTCTGTATCTGATTCGTATTGCCGTTAAGTTGAGCGTGGAAAGTTTTGCCAGAGCAAAAAATGATAAAATGTTTGCAAGGACTTGAACCGAACCGGTGAAGGAAAAACTTACGAGCACTCACATGTCAGAGTTGGATGAAAAATGGTAGATTGTCAGTTAAGATTGCTTACCTGCAAAAAGAACGAGAAAAAGTAAATAGATATTAGTTAAGTGTCGTGAATATCTTTAAAAATAAATAAATAAATAAAAAAAGATAAATGTCACTTGTTAAAATGTATCCTTTTGCTCTAACACAAAGATCTGTCTTGGATGTATACTTTATTTATTTATTTTTTATACATTCTATTAATCTATTTTAAAATTAAAATTTTTTTGTTGAGCATATTTTACATAAGTATAATATGGTTACTTTACATATAGAAAATCTATTAAGGTATATATTCCAGATCAGCATCAACAACCTGATCTATCCGTCTGTCTGTTTCTATGCGAATTAGTAGCTCAGTTTAGGTCCGTCTTTGGGTTGCAGGCAGCCGGATCGGACTACTAAATTAGAAAGTTGCCATAGGATCGATTGGCCAAAGAGTACGTTCTTCTATGAATTATCTATCTATCATTAATATACTAGAACAACTCTATTAGTTGCAATGGAAAGGATCGATCGTTCGTATGGCAAAACATTCTGTTTGGCAAGATACTTTCAAATGTGCAAAACTGTAGGGCAAATGTCTGCAAGGGTATTAAGCCTGTCGGCACTTTCTTGTTTTCAAAGAAAATATTTGCTTTTTATTAAATGTTTAGTTGCTGAAATGCTTTTGTTTACTAATAATCAAAATATTTGACCGCTTGTTATTTAAAATTAGCGATGCGTTCAATGTCTGCAGTTTTTTTTTTTTTTTCGATCAAGAGATTAACAATAAAAATGCCAAAAATAAATTATTTCTGCACGCGCCCCCCTCAAAAAAAAAAATACAAAATTCAGTCATTAGTTTAAGGCCACACACAAACAAATACTTGAATCATACTCGTGGATAATGCGAGTACATCTACTCAAGCATTCAAACAGCCGAGTGTCTGAAGAGTTGCGTCCATCAAACGGAACCGATTTGCCCATGAAGTGGGTGGAGATTTGTTCAAGTTGATTTCTGATGATTTATTTTTGGAAATCAGCAAGAATTGTTGTAGCTGCTGCAAATATTTCACAAAACTCAATGAATGCAACCCGGCGTATGAGTAATATTTTATGACAGTGTATGTGTGTGTGTGTGTGTGTGTGTGCGCGCTTCAAAGGCAAGCCCAAAGCCAAAATCATTCAATTTGATTTCAAACAATTTAAAAATAGATTTCTTTTGGTTTGTTTTGTGCTGTCTTTGAATGTTTTGAGTGTGTTTCTTTGTATGCTTTCCTTTTTTTTTTTTTTTTTGTGTTTGATTTTCAGGGTTAAGTAGCTGTGAGCTAATCGAGCGTGTGTGTGTGTATGTATGTGTGTGCATTTGTGTGTGCGTCTAGCATAAAGAGAATTTGTTGTATTGTTATGCTTGTTGATAAGCCCATTAATATTATGACAGACTATCGCTATCAACGAACAATTATATAATTGTTATTGAACTTGAAAAGTTTGTGAAACGTAATTTTCACATTGCAAATACTTTTTACAAGAATTTTTCATTTGGGTAACTTCAAATTAATTGTATCGAAATAAATATCTATTATTTATTTTACATATTTACGCAACATTTTATGAAGGAATAATAAATATTGCTTTTTAATAAATTATAAATTATATTCCTTTGTTAAATATTAAGAAAATGTTGTATCTTAAAATGTTTGCAGCGCTTCTTAATTAAATAATTTTTAGCACACACGCCAAGCAGCCCAGCATTCTGATTTCCAGTATATTCATTTGAGCTCAACATTCCTGTAGATACACAAACTTGGCGTAAAGCCAAGTTGTAGGCGCCACAGCAGTGCCTCACTTGGACTATTTTAAAAAGCAGCTACCGCCTACCGCTTCATGTTGAACGCAGTTGGCGAACCGAGCCCAAAACTTGCTCTCAAGTACACTTGGCCAGCCCAAGACAGAGTCTCTGTCGGAGTCGAAGTCGGAATCGAAGTCGGAGTCGGAGTCCGGTGCTCACAGAAATGACGTGGCCATAATTAAAGCAATCGAACAGGAACTCGAGAAATTGCTGCGCCGGCCAAAAGCCATTGACGTGGGCCCATCAAAATGAGTAAAAATAAAATGAAAAAGAAAAAGAGAGAAAAAAAAAAAACAGAGAGAAAAACAAAACTGAATGTAGGCAGCGAGCCGAGGGCCCAAACTAAACCAGTCCAAGTCCGTTTCGACGTCTTTTCTGTTTTTGGCTTATTCTGTGTACTCGTTTATTTCCTAGCCGCTCTCTCGGGATGACGTCAACGCGTAAATATAACTATTTTTATAAACGGGGAATGTAGGGCTGGCTGGGCGGAGGGGGGGGCAAGTGCGCGAGAGCGAGACAGCGGCATTGACCAAATGTCAAAATTTTGTTTTATTTGCAGCTGGAAGCCACGCACTGAATTGGCTTTTGTGGCGCACACTTCATTAAGTAGCTGCCCCCCCCCCCCCCCCCTCCCACGCGGTCCTCTCTTGAATGCCAAGTTCATTGAACCGCTCAGGACATTAACTTCTTATACATTTGGCAGCACACATTTGCCGCTATTCTAATTCATTTCGCTGCCGCCTGCGTTTATCTAATCAAGGGAGTCGAGCGAGCGAACAAGTCAACACGTGCCTCTGCGCCCGATATCTTAATCTTTTGGTGGCATTGACACCTTGCCAATGACCGATATAGCCAATGGGGAAGCCAGTCGATTGGAGGACCCACATGCACATTTGGCAATCATTCAGTGGCTTTCAAACTATCGCTGGGCCTCAAAAAGCAGCTCCTCTTCGTTGATGCCCAATTTGATTGCATGACGCGACGTGTTTTCCGATTCTCAAACAGTTATTTTTTATTTTATTTTTTGGCTTAAGCCAAGCAAACCCGTTAAGCGCATTGGCTCAAATAAATCGAGTTGTTGGACAGCAGCTTGTGACCAAGCTAATCAACTTTTATTTGATTGATTTCAAGTGAGGCAATTGTCAAACAATTTGAGAGTATTTTAGCCGAATGATGGCATTCATATTTGTCAGTCAGCAATAATAAAATATATATTTTATAAAATAACAAATTAAAATGATATAAATCTATACAAAATATAGATAGATCAATCAACATAAATGCCATTTAATTAAACATGATTTTGACAAAACGAAATAGCTCAAATATGCTTTCTGCGTGTAAATCCTTTTGAATATATTTAAGTGTTGGACAACGAATGTATTCATATTGCAAACATTTGACAAAAAAGTTGTGGAAATGCGTGTGGCCGGTGATATTTTATCATTATTTATCACAACTGCTGTCTCATTCCGGACATACATGCAGGACATTTAATCGCAACACCAATCACTCAGCAGTCGAGATCTCGCACAAAGGCTCATTTGTCGCCCATTTATAGCACGTTCTCTGGCCGTAAATCAACGCCCAGGCACACACAATGTTAGCCAGTTCATTTAACAGTTGCCGGCCTGCCTGACCTCGTGCCTGGCCACACACATCCTGTCATATCGGTTCTGGTATTTTGCCTACTTTACTCTGATTTCTATTTGGTTACGTGGTAATTTAATAAATTGTGCATTTGTCACTGACATGTGTGCTGGCAAGAAGTCTCTCTCCCTATCTCTCTCTCTCTCTCTCTCTCTGTCTCGCTCTCTTAGTTTATTATCCTTGCTGTCTTGCTGCGTCCTACAATTGGCCAATTTAGCTGACACACTGCGTTTCATTTGATATTTTGTTTGTCCAAAATTCCTCGATTGCCTGCCCCTTGTGCTTGTGCTTTATCCTTTGTCCGACTGTACCCGGCACTTGCCGCTCGCCCATTGTGTAATTATGATTGCGCGTGCCGCTTAAATAAAATTACAGGAACAGCGGGAAGCGATTGCACGTGTCGCTCAATTGCGTTGAATAATTGAGCCAACTATTTGAGAGGCTAACAGGAAAAGCCACTCTACTAGGGCCGAGTGTGTCCACAGTTCGACTAAATCTGGAGCGGAACATAAGTAAAGAGAGAACTGTACTATGTTAATAGTTCTTAAAACTTTAATGTCAATTTACATGATTCATATTTTTTTTTTTAATAATTTGACTCTCACTAAAAGAGCACACAGATACAAATTTATTTATTTTATTATACTCTGCTGAGTATTGGAGTTTTATGGATATATTCTCTTAATATATCAGCTAAATTTATTTTATTTTTCTTTTTGCATTTTATGTCTCACATAAAAACTCACACTCTCATAAATGCTCTCCACTTTGATTGTATTTGCCATAATTCATCGTGAAAATAATTTCTTACTAATGCTAAAAAAAATATGTGGCAACGCCTACGCACACACACACACACACACACACACATCAGGGCCCAGATGTGTGTTTGGAAAAGCGCAAAATATGCAAAGACGGGCGCGAGATAAAAAGTTGACTAAACCAATTCAATAAATCAGCAGCGACCAAAATGCTGTGTGTGTGTGTGTGTGTGTGTGTGTTTGGCTGGCAGAGTTCGTTGCCAGCTTTTAGGCGCCTTTTTGGGGCTTTGCTCTATAGTGGGATTTCCATAAATTTCGAGAACTATTGATGGCATTTGTTATCGCTTTTTAAGAGTGACCAGCCTCGGTCAATGCACTCCTGTCCTTCGCTGTCTTCCTTTTCGAGTGTTTTGCACCGTTGTTTGTGTCTTTGCATTGTTGTTGTATTAATATTAACCCACTTCAGCCACGCATACGCATTTTATTTGCATACATTTTCCACTTACACACACACACACACGCACACACACATGCACACATAGAAACACAGCGACAGAGAGCAGCGCTCTTATATTTCAACTCCCTCGAAAAAGCACTCGCACTCACTCGCACCCACTTGCTGCTCATGCTGCTCTCTCGCTTATACGCGCTGGCTTCAAAAAGTGCGTTGAAAGCTTTGAGGCGCGCGCGCGCTTATTGTTCACGTTGTTGTTTTTGCATTTGTTTTATTTGTTCTTATTATTTTGTTGTATTTTTGTTTTTTTGTTCACATCTTTTCTGCTTTACGTCGCAACGCTGTTGTCGTTGTTGCCATCGTTGTCTTACGTATGCATCGCCGCTGGCGTCGCTGCTGACGCCTGCGTTGGCGCTTAAGCGTTGCCGTTTTGTATCTTGATTTTGGTTTCAACGGTGAATGAACTCAGGACCTGCGGACGTTCAACCGTCAAAAAGCGCTCTTTCGATTTGTTGCCTGCTCTTTTGCTTGTCGCATTTGTTATTGTTATTGCTACTGTTCTTATGTATTGCTTATATTCTACGTCGTTTGTTATCGCCGCATGCGTAACACATTTCCATCTGTTGTTGTTGTTGTTCTTCTTCTTCTTCTTTTCGCTTTTTCGCACTGTTTTAACTGTTCTGTTCGCCAATTTTACGCTTGGCCCGAAAAATTGCAAATAATTTGCTTTTGCTGTTTTGTCATCTTTTGTTTTTGTTGCCGCTGATATTTAATTTATCGTTGGGTTTGTTACGTGTATTTGATATTGTGTTCGGGTTTTAGACGCGAAAGATAGATACTTTTTTAGAAACTTCTAGTCAATTTGATACATTTTTAAAATACCTAGTATTTTTGCTCTTTTTATATGGTATATTTATTTTGTAACCATCACCAAATATAATCCCTGTTTCACTAAGTGCAACTTTTGAATTAAGAGAATTGCATAGAACGACAAATTTTGAATTGGAGCTGGAGCTTGTTTAAGAGCAGGCGAAACTGAGAGAGCGTGATGATAGATAAGAGGATGGAAGATAGCAAATCATTTATTGACATGTTACATCATATTAGGCGCTGTAAGCCTAATCACAGGTGAAACTAAGTAATACGCTTGAAAATAATCAAAACTCATTCAAGCAAATGTTTTTATGCGTTCAGTTAAGGTGCAGGCAGTTGGAAAAGCCCCTACAGATGCTGCTCCCTACGCATCGCGCAACCCAGTTAGCCACCCAGCCACCCAACCACCCACATGACCATTACGATTCGGTGTACAAAAAACTTGCCAGCAATAAAAATTCAAGTTCAACGAATTCTACGCGCTGGGGGTAAATAACCTGAACTCGGGCAATGCAGTCAACGTTGACGTTGACGTTGCGACGTCAGCGTCGGCAGCGACGGCAGCGGCGTACGCGCCGGCGACAACACCCCAAAAAATGTGCTGTGACAAGAACAGCAACAACAACAACAACAATAACAACAACAGGCTACAAGACATCCTCCACAAAAATGAATTCACGCCCAAAAAATCGAGACCGAAAGGCAAAGCGTAACGCGAGAGAGAGAGAGAGAGAGAGTTGGCAAACGAGTGGGTGAGCCGGAGCGCAAGAGGCAGAGAGGCTGAGAGAGCGCGGCAGCAGAGACAACCTTGAACTTGAGGCCGCGGCATTGCCAAAAAGGAAAGGCGTAAAGAGAAAAAGTTTGCACAAGACTTGAAGATTTTTTTTTTCCTATGTTGTTGCCAGCCTTCAACACCCCCCCCCCTCGTTTTCCAGTGGCTAAACTTATGCAAAAGAGAGAAAGGGAGAGAGAGAGAGAGATTTGCCGTTTTATTTTGAAGTAAATTACGCACGTACTTGAATCATTTGGTAATGGCGAATATTACATAGCAATTGAACTCAGCAGCTGAGCGACACGTTTCAGAGTTGCATACTTCATAATACATACATATATATATATATATATATATATATTAAAGGAACATTATACGCAGACATTCGCGTTGCCTATTTAGATATGTACCGATATTGTAGTCTGCTTTTGGGCGCACAGCTGTGCCACAAAGTTAGCCGAAACGTGCTTTATAGGCCTATACAGCAATGGGAATTAACTCATTTTTATTTTTTGGGATAGCTCATATTTTAATTAAAATCGCCTTAATGTTAAGAAGAAGAAGAACACTCCAGACATAAGCAATAAGGAGAGCAATGAGAGCTCTCCTACATAAGTTAAGTGCTGCAATTAAAGAACTTTTATTAGGTTTCTTCGGGTATAGGCAAACAATTAAATTAAAGTGACCACGGAGGACCAAGGAATTTTAAATTGAGGGTCAACTTAAAGTTAACATGAAGATTATCTGCATGCTACAGAAGAATTGAATTTGATCACAGTTTTGGTTTTCGAGAAACTCCCAATTCGATGCCAGAGACAGGTCTAAGATATTTTGATTTAAATCTAAGATTATTATCAAATTTTTGTGAAAATATTGAAAGTGAAATCAATTTATTTTAGTTTTCATTTTGCCTTTTCTTATTTTGTCGACTCCAGAGACAAACGTGTTAGGTCAAGTTTTTTTTGGTTTAATAAATCGAAAATTATAAAATTTTGAACAACATTTTTCTAAATTCCAAAATAATCTAAATATTGCAATAAACTTAAGTTTGTATACGAACTCCTTTAAACAAATTTTATAATTCTAATTTTTTATACAATTTTATATTAGAATTTAAAATAGTTTTGTTCTTAATAATTTTCAAACAATAATTTCGTTGCACACTCTTAGTTTGTAGGATTTTTAATGCAAATGTAAAACGACCCAAGCTTCGATTTTTTTTAGTGTTTATATAATATAAGCGCAATTTGTTTGGCTACATGCCACTCGAAACTCCATCTAAATTCAGCCTTAATTATAATTTGGCTTAAGCCCCCCCCACACACACACACACACACACACACACACACGCTGGCTAAGCTTGCAGCATAAATATTTAAGTTTTATTTTGGCCTGTTAGCCGTACAGAGATGCATGTATCTATGGTTAAATAGTCAGGCAGTATCTACAAGTCATTTCCGCCCAATTCAGCCATCAGAGAGCACAAAGCTGCTTTTAAATTAATGCCACAAACTGGCAAAAGCAACGACTTTGCCATAAGCTTAACGGTGCCCAACGGCAAGCAGCAGCTCTGATGTTGTTAATATGCGAGAGTGGCAGGTAGATACATGCTGCTGCATGCCTGCAGATACACAGATGCACAGATACACAACTACAGATACATATGTACATGCATTGTAGATGCATAGATACATGGCACACATTTTAGCAGCATTAATTAGTTTTGCTAATTACAAGCGAATATTAGCACTGGCAGCTTAGCTGTAGATACAGCTAACTGACAGATACACAACAGCTAGCCAAGTTACAGATACATACAGATAGATTGCATGTTCAGATCATTATGCTCGGATTATTAAAGCACAAACTGTATTTTCATTATTGTCGCCAAGATTTGCTGTTAACTCAAGCCAAATGCTCTGACTCCAGCTCTGATAGCTAATTATGATTGTGTTGCCAATAATGACTGTGGCTTACTGTTACCCAGATTGGCAGCCAGTCAGCTAGCCAAATGCCAGGCTACACTATCATCAGTGGCGCTGGAAAAGCTGTGCCAGAGAGAGGGGAGGCAACAAAAACTATATGAAAACTGGTTCTCTAATGACCTGTCAAACTGTATCTCTAGAGTCTTACGCTGACAGTTAAATCAGCGATTGAGAGGCGCAACTGACAATTGTGACAAGAGAGGAAGAAAGAAGCAACAGAGAGAGAGAGAGAATAAGGGGGAAATATTGATGTGAATTTCATGAGAGCCTAATAAATGAAGTAGGGTTGTTAAAGCAAAATAATTTAAAAAAGTTATGAAATGAATATGCTCAATAAAGAAACTACAACAAAAGCTACATAAAACTGTTTTTAAAAGAAAGTATATAATGCGGAGATCTCAAAAAAAAAACTTATTTGCTCATTATAATAGATTATTTATCTTAAATATATATATCTGATTTATCTAAATCAATTAGCTCTAAAAAAATATTTAATAAAAGATAACCTCAAATTGGTAACAATAAATAATAGATAACTTTAGACTTAGCCAATCAGTGTCAATATCATAATTGTTTCAATTTAATTTCCTAACCCATTTAAAAACTAACTCTAACTATTGAGTTTTCTTTAACGCTCTCATCGTGTTTGTGCTTTCATTTCAAATGTCAGCCTGTCAACTGTGCTGTCAATTGCAACATGCAATTTTGGGAAAGGACATGGGCAAACATGGCCAACAACAGGGATGAAATCAAGTCAGAGACCGAAAAGAGCAACAATAAATTAAAACTAAATAAAAAAGGTCGGAAACTAAATGTTAATTTTATTTTCTGACATGACATGACAGCAACAGCAACAGCAACACACTGACACTCGAGCTGTCTGACAGTCAGTTTGTCAGTCAGTTAGTCGGTCGATTGGGGCCCTCAGTTGAAAGTCTGAAGAACACGCGCTGCATACAACTTGGTCAACTTTTAGCGGCTTCTAACGGTAAATAAAAATACTTATGAGCGAGAGAAAAAAAACAACAACAACAACACAAATACCGTATGAGTAGCAACAACAACAACAACAACAACAAACATTGCCAAGTTGCAGTTGCTAAGTGGGCGCGACGTCGTCGTTGTTGCTGCCTTGTTCAACAAGGCTAAAAGCTGCAGCAGCAGCAGCAACAACAACAACAACAACTTTTGTTGCATTCCTGACCTACTCTGCAACTTCAGCGAGACAACGGCCTGGCCTGGTCTGGTCAGGCGCAGGGTCGGCGCGGTCTGACAGCAGGTGGGGCCCATACGTGCAACAAAACTGGGCGTCATTGGCTAAAGGATATGGCAACAGCAACAGCCACAAACAAACAAATAGGTATATAAAACTTTGGCCCGCTGCTTGCCTCCAAAAGTAGTTAAACTTCAGAGCCGACAAACGACATAGGCAACAACAACAACACCAACAACAACAGCAGCAGCAGCAGCAAAAACAACTTGCAGCGAGGCATGTGAAAAACGAGTTTTCACTACTTTTGCCTATTTCACAACAACAACAAAGGCAACACTAAAAAAAAAAAAAACGTGCCAATAACAACAACAACAAAGAAACAAAAACAGCAAAGCAACATGCAACGGAGCAAAGCAACAACAAGAAGAAAACAACAACAACAACAGCAACGACGACGACGACGTTGGCAACGCCACGCATATTTGTTGTTGCGGCTGCGTTGTGGTCGATGACGTGCGCACAGTGGTATGAGGTTTATTTAAATTTACATAAAAAAAATTTAAATTACAAGCTCCAAAACAAATTTCTTTGTGCATGTGAAAAAAAAACGTATCCATCAACTGAATCAACAATATTATTTTTAGGCTGGCAGCTAAGATACAAATTCAAGCCAATCTTCATTTTTTTTTTTTTTTTTTGTAAGTACAAGCCAAAGTTGTCTCAATCAATTGAAAACTATTAAAATCTTTGTTTACTCTTTGCAACTGTTAGATGTTTTTAATATTGAAATTGTCTAAATCAAAAAATATTTGTTAGAGCAATTTCAACAGATTTAAAATCACAATAAATTATATTCTCCGTAATAACATGTACAATTTATAGAATAGAACTACAACCTGTTTTCGAATGGAAATTCAAAACCAAATGACATCGTTTATTAAATAAAGTGACGAACCGTTTTGAAACCAGGTGTTAACTGATTATATACTGTATTTGTTTTTTCTTACCAGGTCAGGCCATATTTGTTCTATTTATTAACACGTTTTAAATTACTTTAAAAACAGTACGAATAATTTAAACATCACGTGAAATACCTCCTGTCAATTATTAAGCTTCTGCTTTACTGACTTATATAACAACAAAAAAGATCATTTTGGAGCCCATTTTAAATAACTCTTATAATTGTATTATCAAATATTTACGGGTCTTTGGGAGAAAACTGAAATTTAAAAAAAAAAAAAACTTGATATTTATTTTATTTTTGAAGTAATTGTGCACCACTGTAACTAGTGTTGTGGAAGAAGCATGCATATACTGTTGTTGTGTTGTTTTTTTTTTTTCTACTTTTTGCAGCAGCAGCAGCAGTTGTTGGTTTTGCCGCAACGCAGGCCTCTAATCCAGTTTTGTGAAACGTTTTTTTTTTTTTTTCATAGGCCATGTTTTCCAATAAGCCACCTCTTTCTAGCTATTGCTGGCTCGCCCACCCTATCTCTTTTGCACCCGCTAGCTCATTATCTTGCTCTCTCCTTTTCACTTGTTCGCGGCATGCAACTTGAACAAGTTTACAGCTAGTTGGCAACAACAGCATTACAACACGTTACAAGTGCAAAGGCAACGCCGATGGTCACGTTGCAATGTTAGACATTTTTTACATAGAGGCAACAACTCTTTTTTATTTCTTTCTCTCTCTCTCTATCTCTCTATCTCTCTCTCTCTCTCCCCGCGAACTTCACGCGCCTAGACCTATAATTTGTTTCACACAGTTATTTTTCGTCTCCGACTGGCTGTTTGGGTATTACCGCACAGTCTCGTCCCACTGTAACTATGGCTGTGGCTGCATTTGCCGTTAGATGTCGGCTGCGAAAGCGAGTCGTGCATTTGATTCGGAGTGTGTGTGTGTGTGTGTGTGTGTGTGTGTGCTTGTACGTGTGTCTGTGTGAGTGTGTGTGTGTGTGTGCGTGCATTTTATGTCTGTGTGCCAATGTCGTTTATAATGAAGTTTCCTGCCGATAAAGTTCAACTTCAAAAACCTGGCCAACTTCGAGCTCTGCTGTTGCGTGTGCTCGTGTGTGTGTGTGTGTGTGTGTGTGTGATAGTGTGTGTACATTGGCCAAAGTTTAAGGTGGGCTTTAATGGCTTTTTGGGCCAGTTGTTGTAATCGTTGTTGTTGTTGCTTGTTTCTGCACTTGTCCAAGTTAGTTGTTGTTTGCAGTTACTGTAGCTATTATTTAGGCAGGAAATTGTGTATATTACGTTGCCTTGAGCCCTGAGAGTTTTTGGTTTTTAGCTGAGTTGCAGGAAATATGCATATAACTTTGCATTACCCTCATGAAGTTGCCATTTACAACACAATAAGATCCAGACGGTTTTAAGGTTATATTCTAAGCTACGATATGCTTAATATGTGCCCATTTCCTGTTAGCTTAAATAGGTAAGTTTTACACTTAATTAATGATTATTTTAAAGGCTTCTAGTCCGCGTAAGTAAGAAATAAGTATAAAATAAAGTTTTAGTTGAGTTTTGTTGTAGAGGAAAGCATTAAGCTTTCGTTACCATAGTAACTACTATGAAAACAATGTTTATGCTCAGAGTTTTTCCTTCGAATAAGCATTATTATATAAGTATTACAAAAATTATGTAAGACAATCTCCTTTAAAAATATATCAGAAATGTTTTTTAAGCTAGGGTGTGCATACTTATAAGAACTTTCACTATATTTTGGTTATAGAACCAAAAACAGAAAACCTATTAGGCCTGAAATTGATGAAAACTTACAACAGTATTTTCCATATAAAAACACAGCAGAGAAGCTTGCAAGAGCTAACACAAAAGTAGTTCCGCTCGTCAACAAAGCAAACAACAACAAATCACCCAAAAACCCACCCAAAAGCCAGCAAGAGAACGCATCAAAACAATGCACACAATGCGAAGACCAACCCAAAAAGCGCACGGCAACAACAATTAGCAAGCACACACACACACAAGCAACAACAGCCACGTGACGTAATAGGCAGCAAACAGGCGCAGCAAACAACAAGAGCGGCAGCCGCGCAGCAGCAGCGCAGCAGCCGCAGCAAACATGCAAAGGCTGCAAATTGGAAATGAAACGAGAAGTAAAAGAGAAGAACGCGTCGCGTCTGCGCCAGCGTCAGACAAACAAATTGCACACATTTTCAAATTGTAACAAGATCAATACGTTGAGATAAGCCAAGCCGAGAGAGAGCGAGTGGGACAGCAATAATGCAGCTGGGCGGCAAAACTATGCGAAACACGTAAAGCAGAGCAAAGGCACTAAGCAAAGCAAAGCAAAGCAAGGCAAAGCGCAGCATAAAATCCTGACACATTACATTTACAGTTGTGTAAGGACACGCAGTGGACACAGCATAAAGGCGTCACTAACACAGCGCCCCTCCTGCGCCAACCGACCTACCTTACAACAACAACACACCATATACGGCAGTCAGAGCAGCGGACGCTGGCAGCGACGCAAGCAGAGCGCGTAGGCTCCGATACTACGTCAACAATGAAACGTATGGCATTGGAACGCAACGTCGACCCATTGCCATTTGCTTGTGTTTGTTTTGCTCCAATTAGCAAGACGGCACGACTGGGAGAGCAACTGCATTTTGTGATGTTCGCTCACACGCTCTCGCTCTTACTCTCTCCGGCGGCCGTGCTCCCAACACGCCTTGTGGCGCTGTCGCTTGCGTCATTTTGTGTTTGCAAATACAAAAAAAAAAAAACAAAAACAAAAACAGAAGAAAATAAAATACAAATGAAATTGTTAGGCATTGCAACTTTTGCCTTTGGCCTGGGCTAGGGCTGCGCGGTGAAAGCTTTTCTTCAACACTTGGGAATCCAAACAGCTGCTTGTCGCTTTGTCGCCGTGTCGTGCAGCTCGCACGCCTCTGTGTGCCTGTCTGCCTGTGTGTGTATGTGTGTACGTGTGTTTCATTGTCAGCCGCCCCATTCATGACAACGTCAACGCCGCCGCCGCCGCCGCCGTCGCTGCTGTCAAAACGCCGGTTGGGATAGGGTTCCAAACTTCCCCAAACCACATATTTTGGACGAGAGATGCGACGACAATCGCCACTTTTTTGTATGTATTTTTTTTTTTAATTTCTTTTAATTATATCGCCTGTTTTGTGTTTTATATTAATGCAAATTTTTAGCTTGATATGTCGCTGCCCTTGCCCCTCTCTCTCTCTCACTCTCACTCTCTCTTTTTTTAGCCTAGCATATTTGAAATGTTTAGAATGTGTAGAATGTTTTTATGTCTTTGTTTTTAACTGCGTTAAGTCATCAGTTTAGTTTTTTTTTCTTCTACTTATGGGCGTGACTAAAAAGAGTTTTTGTTTTTTATTGTTTTGCGGGGAATTGCGCATCAGGAATATAGCTAGAATATGCAAATTGTTTGCTAAGAGAAAGGCGTGTGACCGTCAAAAAAAATTTCAAGGAAATATCCTTCACTTTCCCCCCCTCTCCCCACTAATAAAACGTATTTTGAACACGAAATGGAAATTTCCTTATGCGAAATTAGAGTTTGTTGTTGGAACGAAACGGAAATAGTGGGTCACGTTTAGGGTTGCGACTGTTTGCGAAAAATTATATTGGCCGGGTTAAACGGAAATGAAGATTTCTAGCTGTAATTGGATGGGTTGTGCTTTTCTATAGGACAAGTGAAGGTCATTTTAAGATATATGTGATTAATATTGGCAAGAGTAAGAGTTGCTCAAGTATTTATACAGAATTATTAAAAAGTATATATATATATAATCATTAAAAAATAATAATATTAATTTTATTGCAACTTTAAGACATTTCAGACACCTGCGAATTCACAGCTCGAATTGCAATTTAGAGAATCATATTCTCTATCAGCTAAACAAATTATAATTGGTTCGTACTAAACAAAACAGACCCTTCTGACATTTTTGATAACCTTATCACGACAATTTTAATCAACATGTGTCTTATGGCACCGTTGCGAGAGCTCAGCTCATGAAATTGTTATTTTTTTTTTCTTATAGCATTTGATGTTTATAAAATTGTGTTTCTTTTTTTTTTTTATTGGCAACATCAAAAGACAATAAATAGATCAAACTAATTAAAAAGCACTTTGGAGAACATTTCCAGCCACACAATCTGTGCATAAATCTTTCAATATGGCAATTAACTCGCAGCGCAAAAGACTTTTAAATGAATTTCTCAAGATTTATGCGCAAAATTTGCAAAAAGCGAACTTTTTAATTAACATGAAAGACATGGAGAAAAAATAGTTTTACATATGATATGTTCGACAATTTGTATATTGTATTTTCACACCCAACAATTAAGCTGATTCTGTGACCCAAAAAAAAAAAAAATAAATACACAAATAAATTGAGACAAATTGCTTGGAAAATTGCGTGAAAACTATGAAATGTTAAAATCCAAAGAAAAGGCGAGCTCTTAACTTTATGTTCTTTTAAAAATGATCCTAGACATACGTTGGTGTCATATACATGTGTCCAAATGATTTTTAAGGTTCAGAACTAATCCCAGTTTTATGCTCCGGATTAGTTTAAGAAGCTACAAAAATACTCAGTTGGTAGCCGAATGCTCCATAAAACTGTCAAGATTTTTGAAGTGAGAACATGAAAACTTGAGAGCCCGTCGCGCATTATCACAACTTTAATGAGCTCCAATAGCGAAACATAAGATATAACAACAACAACAAGAACAACAACAAGAACGAACAAGAATAACAGAAATGGGATAGGAAACAGCATTGGCTAAAAGTTGTTTCTTTTCAACACGTTGTGCTGCTTGCTTGGCTCTCTCTCTCTCTCTCTCTCTCTCTCTCTCTCTCTGTCTCTTTGGCTGGGGCGAAACGAACGAAAAATGCTAACGAAACGAAAATGCAAAATGTCAATGTCCTCCACTGTACAGTTCAGCGCCACAATTGCGTCGCAGTTTTCGTAGCAGCTCCAAAAGCGCCAAGAAACGTTCTTATTCGCGCGGAACGTTGTGGCAATTGGAACACGCGACCGCTTGCCGCTCGCCAAAGCGTACGTAACGTAAGCCAAACGCGTTGTGTGAAGTGATATGCCATTGGAGTTTCTGTGTGTGAGTCTGTCTGTGTGTGTGTGTGTCTGTGTGAGTGTGGGCTACTCACAACGCCTGTGTGCGTGCGTTTCTGTCTCTCTGTGTGTGTGCGTGTGCGTAGTTTTTGTACTACGTAAAGTTTTAAAAGTTTCTCGAGATCCCCGCCAACCGTTGCCATAAATCCACTGCAAATACAAATAATGTCGTTTGGCGTTGCGGTTGCACTTATTGTTGCTTTTGTTGTTGCTGTTGTTGTTGTTCTCTTATTGGCTTTTGCATTGGACGAGCAAGTTTTTTAATAAGCGCCTTCGTGGCTAAACAGCAACAACAACAAAAAAAAGAAAAAGAAGAAAAACACAAGAATGGAGCAAAATATATGACTTCTTGTTGCCAATAATTTAATGAAAAACGGAAATACCATATTAGATTTATCGCTTGATAACAACCCAAACGGGGCAAGCCAAGAAAATGATAGCAATAAATGGTTACAAATCTTGACCAACTAGTTCTCAAGCGTGCTCTGAATGGTTTCTACGTCGGAAAATGTGCTTTATATAAGGCAAATGCATATCTGTTCAAAATGTAACATTCCAATTTTATGGAAGTACCGAGAGAAAATTTGAAAAGCAAACATTTAACAATATTCATTTAAATGCGTTTTTTTTTTAATTATATATTTTGAGCTAGTTTTTCAATTCGTCTAGGGAAATTATAAAATTATATAAAAATGCGAAAAACCTTTTTTCTCGTAAATATTTAAAAATATATTCTGTTTCTTTAAGAAGAAAAGCATTTTTGCAAAAATGAAAATCTGAGCTTCGAGAGTCTGAAACGCTGTGAAAACTATTCTCAGCGAATATTAAAAACATTTCGATTCGATTTCGACATTAAGTTGCAGAAAATGTAATTTGATCCTCAAAGAAAAATAAAATTATGAAATTTAAGGAAACTATATCAAATTAAATATTATATATTTCAGACATATTTAATGAAAAAGCGAACTATTAAAAACTTGACTCAGATCAAATTTTGCACTTAAATACATATAGATATATATTTATATATAGATATATCTGAGCAGTATTTATGAATTTCGTTTTTATTTTGTTTCAAAGCTTTATTAATGGGCTTTAACTTCTTTATATATTATTTTCGGGCAAGTTACGCTCTAATCTTTGATAATCTGTTCGATCCAAGTGCATTTAATACATACCTGCAAGGAAAAACAAATAAATAATTAATTAATGTTAGTTTGGGCCAGAAATAAATGCTTTTATTATTTTCAAAAAAAATACATTTTTTCTTTCATGTAGCTCACCCAAAGAAATGGAAACCTTTGCAGGCACAAGAAAAAAAAATTGGCAAAGAATTAAAAAGCGAAACTCTCTCAACAAAGCACAAAGAGAAACCAACAAATGGCCAGACCAACTTGTTGTTGTTGTTGTTGTTGGCATTGTTCGTTGTTGTTGCCGATGTTTTGGTCTCTGTCAGCTCTACACGTGTAATCAAACACAATAAGCCATAAAAAAATATCACAAAGCGAGGCGCTGCATAAAAAGCTAATAGAAACGCCAAGAAACAGGGTAAACGGCAGTATATATATATATAGAAAAAAAATAAATTGACAATGAGCAAAAATGGCAAACAGCAGCAGCAGCAGCAGCAACATCGACACCAACACAAGGCAAAAGGTGAGACCGAAAAATCCTTTGGCACACACAGACGAGGACGAGGACGAGGACGACAACTGGCGACGGCGAGTGGCATAAATTAAGGCTCCGGCTCAACATGTTGTATACGAAACCAATACACAACAACAACAACAACAACAACAATTACCACCACAATAACAACAACGGCGATAACAAAATCTACAAGTGTTGACACATCGCACAGTGGGGCAAATGTGCAATGAAAATGGATGAGTTCTGTTATTAAAACTAAAAAAGGCATTTCTAGAATTTTCTACAAGCTTATAAAACTCTGCAATTAATAGAAATAGTAGAAAAATATACATAAATATGCGTTTATTTAATATTATGCTTAAAACGTTTAAGGACAAGCCACAAAGCAGAAGCGACAAATAAGAGGCAAAAAGGCAAGAGTAATAACGAAGAAGAAAGGGAATTAAGAGATAGAGAGTGTGAGTAGAGAGAGAGAGAGACAGCAAAAAATATATATCATAAATAATGATGGAATTAAAATAATTATGTTTTGCTTTTAAATACGCAGCAATATCTTGAAAGCATAGAAAGTAATGTAGGCCATAAAAACAATCTATCTTATATCTTGTTTTTAATATAATACTTTATTGATTAAATATAAATAATTGCACTTTCTTCTCGCATTTATAAAATATCATTTTCATTTCAATTCAGATTTATTGACTCTCGGCACACTGTGCAATTCGCGTGGGCACTGTCGCTGTGTCAATTTGATGATGTCCTTGCTTTGGCTTCGTACTCGCAGCACTTGTTTGTCTCTGGATGTTGCCATGAGATCGCTCGACCCGACCCTCCATCCCACCCCCCCTCAGATTTTCCCCACGTACCCACGAGAGCGGCCACGCGCCTACGTCAACAACAACTGGAGGAGACAACCTCCTTCTAGTAAGCATATTTTACAGTGCGTGCCATTTCTAGTGAAACATGATGTTTTGCTAATGCGACAGATTTACACGCCGCTTTCCATTTGATTTGCTAGTTTATTTTCAAGCGACCGCCCCCCTCCACACTGCCCCCGCACGACTAACTAAGTCTGTGGAAAATTTTGCCATATTGCGCATCCTTGAAGCCAAGTTAAAGTCGAGTATTTTTAATAACTTATAATTATTAGAGTTTGTCTACAAATTGCCATGTTGCGGCCACACCCAATAGAAAATGTCTGGCATGCAAGCATCGCAACGAAGTTTCGCGGAATCGCCAAACGTAATTAATACCTGGCAACACATAAATATAATATATGGAAACAAGGAAAAACCAAAAACAATACAAACAAAGACAGACCCAAGACAACTGAGGTGCGAATCTATATGCGTCATAGTATAGCCCATTAAAACTGAATCATCTGAGCTATGTAATATTAATTAGGATCTTAGCAAGCTTAAGCAAAATTTAGATTTTTTGAAATGATCCTAACAGATTATTGATAGGAAACTCTTTTGCATACCCAGCAATAATGAGCTTATGCAATTAATAAAAGTTTATATATTTTTGAAAAGATGCTTTATAAATTTCGAGTGGCAATACTTTAATTTAATAATAATTTAATTCACTTTAGTTGTCGTCAGTTTTGGTCAGTTTTTTTTTCGCAGAGAAGACAATACCAAGACAATTTCTATGCTGATGAGTTACAATTTGACGCATATTGATTTAAAAAAAAAAGCAGTTCATTGTCTTCCCTTTACAGTTTATTGCACTTAATTAACAAAATACAGAAAATATAATAATAATAAAAAAAAGAAGAAAAAAAAAACCAGATGAGCAACAGTCACAGATACATAATGCAGGCGCTTTGGTCTGCACGGGCTGACTGGCTGACTGGCAACACCTACCAGCTACAGATACAGATACATTGCGCCAGATAATGAATTATTAGCGAGAGGGCAAAAGTATCTGCCGGATATTAGCGCAAAACAAACAACCAAAGCTAAAGCGACAACATGTGTCGCGTCATGGAGACGCGCGCACACAGGAGTCGCTCGCTATGGACAACTCGTTGCCGAGTTCCCGAGAAGTCATCATCCGACTGGCTAGAAGGGGCTGGGCCAAAGGGGCGTGTCTACAGCACTCTTGTGAATCACAGCCCTGTTTTCATTTGTTTTGCTGCTTTTAATGTTGCATGGCAAATTTAATTTCTAAATTGCAGCTGTTGTCGTCATCATCAGCAGCAGCAGCAGCAGCAGCAGCAGCAGCAGCAGCGGCAGCAGTCGGCGTCGCTGCTCATTTTGTTCAGCGTCAGTCGTAATCTTTCCAATAGAATCATAAATCATATGAAAAGCCATTTCATCAAAAAATTGCTGTCAAGCTAGCGTGTGTTGCCAAGAAATCAAAATTAAAAGGAGCAAAAGAAAAACTCTAGCTTATGCTGATTGGAAATAAAATAATTGGAGCTCTATACAAAATATATGAAAGAGCCCAGAGCCCATTAAGAGGGTTTAAAAAGCGAAAAGAAATCATCTCCAATATATATTCTTGAGATCAAGTGTCTTTCATTTTATAGCTATCTAAATAAGACAAGAATCGAAACAATATATAATATTGTTTAAAGCTAAAGTTTAAATATCTGAAAGTTCGCTTTAAGAAACCATAGGAAGTGTTTTATTTTCCCTAATAAATTACCAACTTTTGCTAAAGAATATGCCATGTTGCCTTTCAATTTGTTACACATATTCTCAAGCTCTGTTGCAGCAAGAAATACAAGAGCATGCAAACAAAGAAAGTAAAATATCTGACTCACACTTGTTAACTATGTAATTTCGCAAGTGAGTATCTCACAGATACATATGTCTATATGTATCTACAGCCATATATACCATCTACCAATTACACACATAAGCAGGACTGCACCTATGCTTTATGGCTGGCCCCAAATTGCATGTTTAATTGCAATAAAAACAAGCAACGCCCACGCCCCAAAGAAAAACGCTGAAGGCAAACAGATAGACGGACGGCAGGACGGACGGACAACGAGTCAGCGGAACAGCGCAGCATTTTCATTAAATTTTCGCACAAACTGAAAGACACAAAACAGCTGCAACAGTGCAATAGCTTCGTATGCAGCGAGGAAAATTGAAAATGAAAATGGTAGCAGAGTGTGTGGAAAGAGGGCGTGGCCCTGGGTGGTGTTGTGTGTGCGGCATTACGCAGAAACACACAAATGTATAGAACTTGGGCAGCTGGACTGCAGCAGAATGCCACTGTAACGGAGACCACATGCTGTTTAATAATAATAATAATAATAATAATGTGAAGTAGAGGAAGCGACAGCAATTTGGCAATGCTTGCCACGCCCCAAAAAGTAAAACAAGTGGCGGCTGCTTGACTAGAAGATACGCTGCAGCAAATTTTAATTATTAATTACATTTGCTTTTAACGAAATACAAAAGCTTTTCCCTTTATTTTGTTTGGAAAGGGTATTAATAAGACATATATCTATTTACAGAGTTTAGAGATTTAAAAAGATCGAATATCAAATATGTAAAGATTTTGGTAAATTGCATTTGGTTAGATCTTCCAATCTATTATTCATGTCTTTCAATGCTCCTAGCGCTAATTTTGTCAAGATGTTGATATTTAAAAGAACTTTAACTATTATATTGGACTATATGTCTATGTCACAATTGATGAAAGATTTAAGTACGACTATTAATAGATATTTTTTAATAGACTTTTACAACACTGAAGACATTTTCCTGACTCTAACCGCTGTCTAAATCATGTTTCCTCTACAGCTCTTTTCATTTAGCCCCATTGCAAGCAAATGTCATATAAATTACAGGGTATCGCGGCCACAAAGCACTGAAAACTGCATAAGCCACAAACCTGCCGCTTGGTTGATGACATGTTAAAGGCCAATAAATAACCCGCCTGGTTTAATGCAGTTTTAATGAGGCACAGCTCCTAAATAGACGCCATATTAAAAGCAAAAGCATAAACGAACTTGTTAACAAAAGACACGGTTAACATTTTATTTTTTTTTTAAAGACTTCTGTGCGGAAATTGCAGCAATTAACATAAATGGCAGCAAAAACAAAAATAATAGACAATTAAACAAAAAGTTGCACAAAAAAATATCATAACTATAACAAAAAACTTCCACAATTAACAATTGTTATTTATTTACGTTAAGGTTTCAAGCTAAGTTTTTTTTTTTTAATTTTTAATTAAAAATGCGCTCAATCAATTTACAAACTTTTTGTGCCGTACTTTTAATTACCAAACGATTTGAAAGACCTCAAAATATATTGTGAATAATGTGAGTTGCGATCGCTTGGTTTAGTTTCGATGCCATTGACCATCGATCGATCGACGACTCGCGGTTTTGTTCAGAAAGGTCGAGTTAATCACGCAGTTGCAATAGTTCTGAGTTTTTTTTTTTTTAAGTATTAAGAGATCTTTACAAGGCAAATTTGTTCCTTAATTGAGAAAATTTGAAAATAAAATATTTGGAAATATTTTAAGAAATAGTATCGATGAGCAAATAAGGGAAATTTTGGGCAGATTTTGTGAATTAAAAGAAATATAAATGCAATTTACAAAATCTTGCCAAGCATGAAAATCACAATGAATAATGGAAATGCACCTAGAAAAAATGTTTTATTTGGAGGGAAATTCACAGATATTTTCTTTTTGCTTATTTCAAACAAAAAATTGAATTCACAAAACTTTGCCAAAATGTAAATTCGGAACCTAAGAACTTCCTTACACAAAAAAATGCTGACTCATTTGTAAATGGGAAATTTAGAGGAAATTTACTTATTTTTTTATATGATTTTTATGTCAAACTATACACTTAGAAAAAATGTCTTATTTGTACGTAAATGAAAAATTTGCGTATAATTTTCTGATTTTTTTTTGCCACTTTTTTTAAAATAATATGAAACGTGATAATCGCAGTCAAGAAGGGGAAATTCACATAAAAATAAATGTTAGACTTGTCCGTAATTGGGAAATTTGTGATAAATATGGAATTTCTTAAAATTATAAAAACTGCCAGTTGTTGTTGTGCAACCAGCTGAGGCATATGCATGTATTGGAAAATCTCTACTATGGGAAAAATAAAAATAACATTACAAATGTGCAGCACGAGAATTGGCAATAGTTAAGCATTGTTTTGCTATTTTATGATGACAGTTTGAAACATTATCAACAGCCACAAAAATGAAGTTTGAAATATGCATGTAGCTGACATTTGCCGGAGACAGGCGCCTTGAAGGGGCAGAGACGAAGCAGTTGGCTGTCCGTATTTAAAGCGACGGCAAATTTAATAATAATTTATGCAGCAATAAAAAGTCATTGTTGCAGTTGTTAATTTAATTGATGGCCTGTTTACTAATTGTGAGTAAAACGCTTTGCATAATTGAGGCAACAAATTCACAATAATATCGAATGCAAAAGCCAATTAAATAGGTGAAAGTTAAATATGCATATAATAAAAATCAAGCTTCTTGTATTAACATAGCCAGACGCTCTTTTTTTTCCCCCTTTATATTATAAACGAATATGAAATGTGCACTGGCCGTTACGAAAACATCCTATCTGGATAGGAACTCAAACTGAAGCTGAAGCTGATGCATACCGAAAAGTCTGGAGATGGCGACTGATGAGACATGAAACGAAGCGACAGATGAGTTGATGGACCAGACACGCTCTTTACATATACAAAACTATATACATATATACATATATACAAATATATATATAGATACATATAGATACTGTATATACTTGCTTGCGACTGGCATGTATCATTGTGCCAGATATTTCTTAGCTTTTATTACGCATGTAGACCCAGACAAAAGCAAGCGAACTCGAGTTCTGTAAAGAATGTGCAGCATACAAACAGCAGGCAGCAGAACGAGCATGACCTACCCCAAGGCGAAAATTATTATTATTTTTCTTCTTTTTTGTTGCTTTATATGATTTTTTTATTTTTTTTTTTATATTTTTTATTGTTGCCTGGTCGGTTGGCTGGCAAAAAGGCATATTTGCCTTTGGTGTTATTACATACACCGAAATGAAGCAGTAAAATTATATACGCATGCTGAATCCTCTTCACATCCCGCTACCTCTCCCTGTCCCCGTTCCCGTTCTCGTCTCTACACGGTTTCATTGTTTCAAACTGCAAGGCAATAAATGAGTAATATGGCATTAAGACAAAGTTTGCACAATGCCCGCCAACCCGCAGGCCATTGATTATGTTTGCAGTGCACTGAAATTCTACGAATGATATTACAGACATTCTATCCACACTTTTAGTGGCAGTCGCTGGCAGCTAAAACGAGTCCGAGACGTTATTTGAATGGGCTTTAAGCGTTGAATACTTTTTGGCCAGCAAACAAGTTGAAAATGGCTTAGGTTTAGTTGAATGAAATTTGTTGATAAGCGTTTAAATGCCAAGAATTAGAAATTATATCTGGTTGCTTTCTTTTTCAGCTTACAAAATATAACTAAAAATCTTTGGCTTCTCCTAAAGAATTTATCTGGTAAATGGAGAGAATATATACCTATACCTTATGCGTTCTTTCCGATAAAACAAACAGCAATAAAAATAAATAGGTTACGCATATTAAACCAAAACATGCATATTACAAATATTCCAGCCCATATCACAAAACCATATACAGATCCTCAGATAACACTACCGCAACATAACTGACAGACAATGAATAATAACACATCGAAAATGAATAATAACTAATTTTAGACAATTTTAAATTGTTTTTAGCGCAGCGTGACATATGGGAATCGAGATTATACGAGCCCTAACAGTAAACAGACCATTGTAAATTGTATAAAGAAAATAAAAGAATGCAGGCCTAGCTTATTGCAGTTAAACATAATTTGCCATTATTTTAATACCGTCACATATCTATGAATTTATCAAATAATCAGACCGTGTCTAATGCCCAGCAATGATACTGAAAATGAGAAAAAGCCAGCGAAAAAAAAAAAAACCAAGGCAACTTGGTCATAAAACACAAGAGGAAAACTGAAAGCGATTCAACAGCGTACTCGCAGATACAAAGGCATAAAGACAAAGGCATTAAATTACAAGTGGCTGTGGCTAATGCAGCCCACCCTGAAAAAAAGCGACTAGCCAAGCAACCCGACCGACTATTCACTATAAATGTACGTCTAACTTAATAGCTGCGACTAAGCCAAAACTAAACTTGATTTCAAAGTTAAACCAACCTTAACCAACATTTATAGACATCAAACGTTGCAAAAACTATGCGGCGTAAAGAAGCAAAATAGCAGCTACGAAAATTAAAACCAAAAAAATCTACCAAAAACAGAAAACAAAAAAAATGAGCGAAGAAAAAAAACCGAACAAAAAATAGCCAAGTTTTTCGTATCTGGTTTTTTTATTTTGGTTTTAAACTTGATTTGCAAAAATTTGCGTTGAAGGTGAAGTCTTGTTATTGAGGTAGGCAACAGGCAGCGTTGAGTACACGAAGTCTCACAGCCAAGCCCCAGAGTAGTTGATGGGTAATTAAACAACTTTTGAGTCTGTAATGTATGAATGGAAAGAGTGCGCGCATCGAAAAGCAAAAGAGCTGCAAAAGACCTTGAAGTTGGGCAGCGTGGCGGAGAATGTTAACAGAACCTTTATTAATAAAAACTATGGAGAAGGGCAAGCACTGCCAAGTAGTTCCCCAAAGATTCTCAGCGTAGAAGCAGAGACAGCTTAAAGACTCTAGATTTCATTGAAAGCGTTGTGAAAGGCCTATTCAATTGAGATACTTTGCTCTCACTCTCAAAAATCAGCGCCAATTTCGAGACTAAGTATGCGCAAATACTAACAAATATGGGAAAATATCTATAAATTGTATGCTTTAATAATATTTTTATATTTCAAAGCATTAGCAGCATGTTCTACCTTGTTCATTGTAAGCTTAACATGCACTTTAAACCACAGATAAACTATTTTTGATTAATTTTGATAATGTTCTAATATACTAAATCCAACATTTAACAGCGTTGGGCTTACTTTCACAAGTACGTTGTAAATTTAACATGTACTTTAACATGCTGATAAACTAGACATTTATATATCTGATAAATTTCACTTTACCAATATGTGTTATGTTCATTGTAGATTTAACATGCTTGCAAGGAGAAGCTAATTTTAGCAAAACGGAAGGTAAAATAACAGCCCCCACTGCAGTCTCAAAGCTGCATTTAAATAATAGGTCTGCCAGTTTATATTTGAACCAGGTGTTCAGGCCATTCTAACAATTTTGCTCCACTCAAGAGCTCTGAAGCAACTCTGTCAACAGAGAGAGAGTGTTGACCGGTCGACGGTCCACATAAATATTTGATAATTGCACCAAAGGCAATTATAGTTAATAATGCAAATTGCATAAAAGACAAACTGTGTATAACGAACAGCAAATACGTGCATGAATATGCATTATGAATGCTAAAAATGCCTCGCGTATAAATAGGCCAATTGCTAATAGTTAATGACTTATTCGCACTGCCCTAATAAATGTGAGAAGCCCAGCAAATGTTGGGCCCATATAAAAGACTCTTTAAACGCCCATCCATCCGTCATCTAAGTAGCCCAAAAGTGTGCCTCGCTGTGGTCAGGTTGCCAGATTTGCCTGTGGGTAATTAGAATGCCTCTTCTCTTGGGGTCGCGTCTGGTCTGTGTCTGCGGGTACATCGGCTGGCCGGGTTCACATTACAAAATTGGGTGATTGGTCAATAACAAAAATACCAAAATACGAGTCAAAAAAATACCTCGTAGTTATAATATAGTATGTGTATATAGATTATATTTAAAAGCCATTCAGAAAGCTAGTTGCATATCTATTCAGCCATAAATCTACAAAGGGAGAAGCTATACAAAATTATTTTGCTTAACTTGAAATGTATTTGGTAAACAGCCTATCTCTAGCTTCTATAACGAATTTTCTTTTGATTTTATCGAAACACTTCGATTATACGTTTTGTCAACTGTAATATACCCTTTTTATCGAGCACAGGGTACTAGAGAAACAAATATGCTGAGGTAAGTAAAATGTAATTAATATTTTGACATCGAGAATACTCAACAGAGCTTCCAATATGCTCAAGACGCCAATCCAATTTCGACTTTTGCCAAGACAAAAATAATATATATATATATAATAAGCATAATGACTGAGTTGGATCATATATCAAATGTTGTTTGTGATAAACAACATGCGCAGGTTCGTTCATTTATTGCTGTTGTTGTTGTTGTTGTTGTTGTTGTTGTGGGTGATTGACACCTCGAGGCATGTGTTGGGCCAAAGTTGTAGGCACGATTAAGTCTGTGGCACGTACTTAGCATTCGGTGTGGGCGTCTAGGCCGACGTGCAGCCACACAAAAAGCTGCCTGCTACGGCGAATATAGATGCAAAAGTTTGACTAGTTTTTCCCAGGATTTTTGGTCTATTACAAAAGTAAAGACAAGTTAGGAGTGAAGTGTTATCAGCTTCTTTAATTGGACGCTTAACAATTGAAATTGTGATATAATTTATAATAATTAGAACAATTTTAAACTTCAAACTCTTATAAAACGAAAGAAAATAAGGTGTCAAGCTGACTGCTATGAATTATACGTTGATTCTCTTTGATCAGTCACACGCAGACAAAAGCTGATTGTCAAAGTAAAGTGTTGCAAAGTGCATAAAGTGTGGCACATGACCTGAACGATTTAGAAACCCTTTTAAGCTGAGAGTTTGTTACTTTAACCACGCTTAAGACTCCGCTTGAAGTCGAAGCAAAGAAACTATCAAATATTAAAAGCAATTCGCAATGCATACAGCGCTGTCTAGAGAAAGAATGAACGAATGCATGAAGTATGTAATAACAGAAATAAAAATGATTTTTCTGAATGAAGAAAAACCGAACGAAACGCAAAACTGCAATTGCGCTGTCTGCATATAAATTATGGTGGGGTGACCAAGCGTAGCTAACCCCAACGACTTAATAGTCAGCCAAAGTCTTCTAGAGAAATGCGTCTGATAAGGATAAAAATAAAATGCAATAATTTTATTATTTTCTCTACTTTTTTTTTCTTTCACAAAGTACAGCGCTTCTGCATTAGCTGTGGCTAGGGGGCGGCGGCGGGGGCGGGGTCAGGGCTTATAACAAAGCATGCTCATAAAAAAAAGTTTTCCATGCTCAGCTCGCGCGCGATTGTGTGTGTGTGTGTGTGTGTGTGTGTGTGTGTGTTTTTGGGCGTCAGCGCGACGGGACATTGGAATTTTCATCAAAGTTTTTTTCGCAGTCCAAAAAAAAAGAGCAGCAGAAGACGCCCAAAATGAAGCTACAGATACAGATACATAGATAGATAGATACAGCTACATTTATTACAGCGAAAATGTAAGAAAAATAAATTACTTGTGGGCGAAATCTACTTTGCCACGCCCCAACGCGCCAATTAGGGCGCACTTTAAGTCCAACTTGAGCAATAAGCGAGCAACAAATATAAAACAATAAAAAAAAAGAAAATCAAACAAATAACAAGCCATATTCATAGGCATTGCCGCATTCATTGATTCTTATGTAAGCGGCTTATAATTTTTATTTTTCTGTTTCTTGTTTTTTGTTATTTCTCTTTCTAGAAAACTGATTTCGTTTTGTTGTTGGGCGTTGTTAAGCCTGTGTGGGCGTTGTTTGTTGTTTCTCCGGTTGTTGTTGTTGCTTTAGAAATTATATGAAATTTTCAACGTAGTTGTTGCCAAATGGAAAATGTGTGTTTTCAGGCACTTGGCTAGCAAAATTATAGATGATTTTTTTTTTGTTGTAACTTTTGTTTCTTGCTTGGTCGTGCCCAAGTATCTAAAATGCTTGAAGATAAAATTTGTAACTGATTTAAAAATTAAGCTGGCCCAAAGCGTTGAGCAAATTGAAGTGAAGCGTGAGTGTGGACAATCAAATGCTTTTCACTATGGGAAACAGTTTTAACCGAATTGGGCTGTAGGCAAAAAGAACAAGATATGTGCTTAGATGAAAATACAAACATAAAAGCCTTCTTTTTTTTTGTAAAATGTGTCCAATTTGTGAAAGCTGCTTGGGAATTGCACATTGTCTGTTACTTTAACAGCCTACATATAATTTAAAGACATTAATAAAACTATTTGAAACGAGAAAGAAGGAATATCTTCAGCATGCCATACATTTTATACCCTTGCAAATATGTGGGAATAGTGAAGCTCGTATATGCTGAGCTTTGCCAACTTTGAGCCTACTTTTCGATCGATAAGCACATAGAAATAATTGATTGAAAATTAATTTAAATGGAGAATTGTGAGGTGTCAAGTCTTTTAGCAGTAACATTTGCCCATATGTACTTAATAATACTATTTTTTTTTGGAATATTTCTCACTTAATTTGATTTTCTGATTCGTTCAGCAGCTTACTAAGTTTCTAATAATATAACATTTATTTAATAAATAAAATGCCTTTTTTATGCACATCTACTTTTAATCCTAGGCAAATGTTTGTATTTTATTGCTCTACTGCCAACAGTTTATTATTATTTAATTAAAATTGATTATAAACCTTATAAATATACACATCTTACTTTGTCAAGGCAACATTTATCAAAACTTTCGGCAGGATTATCCAAGCAGCAATTAGGCAGACGCATGTAAGCCGCAAATCTGTTGCGACACGTTCAGATACAAATGTATCTGAAAGCCCAAAAGCCAAGTAACTCGTCGAACTTTTCGTTTAAAGGCAATGCACAAACAATTAAAAGTTTTAACACTGTTTGCACAGTTGTTGTTGTCGCTTGTTGCTTGATTTGACAACAAAACGCAGCAATAGCAATTAAATTGCTTTTTGCTTTTGTTGTAGGCTCATTTCAAGACGAGCGCAATTAAAATGAGAAACTTTATTCATATTGTCGTTGTTTTTGTTGTTGTTAGCCACACTAATTGCGATTGACAAAAGTGAAAGTGGGAGCGCAAGGCGAGCAAAACATTCAAAAATTAATAGATTTATATGAGGTACTAAATAAAATTGAAAAAAAAAATAAGTAAATAAATAAATATGTGCCTGTTGCCTGTTATTACGTGGGCGCAAACACAAAGCCACGACTTGTTGTTGGCCATTGATAAACAACAACAAAAAAACGAAACAAAACTAGGTTTTTATTTTTCTACTTGTTTTCTAGGCCCGCACAAAGCCTTTGGTTTGTCTACGGTTGATGAGTAATTTACAGGCATTTTTCTATGCCAACTTTTTTTAGACGCTGTTTGTTGCATATCTATTGCTGCCTCTGCCTCTGACTCTGCCATTGCCGCTGAAATAGTTTCAGTTTCGGTTTTGAGTTTTTCAACTTGCCATGAAATATGAAACAACTTTATTTCATTGTCAGTGGGTCTGTGTGGTTGGAAAAACCGGCTAGGCTGGGGCCGGAGCCAGGCCCAAAAAACAGCCTAACGCGTTAGAAAAAAAAAAAAAACGGAGAAAAAATAAAATGGTAACGAAAACGAAACCAAACGAAAGTGAAAGTAGGCCAAACTCATCAGCGTGGCCGAGAGAGGCTTCACTGTGCTTGGGCTCTGCGTTTGTAGGCCCAAAAACCCAAAAACCGTTTGCACTCGTAACTCTATCTGAAATGTCTGTCCCACTCTGATACTCTAGCCCTCTCATTTTTTTGCATATATTTATTTATTTCGCTTTCGTTGAGCCGCAATTTTGCGTCTTTGGTTTATTTCACTTTCGTTTTCTGTTGCCGCATCAAAGAAAAGTGAAAATTATGCAGTGAAAATGTTCAACAGACGTTGCGTTGATTTAGTCATTAAATGCTGTTGCCTGCACTGGGAAAGTGGCATAAAATTCGAATGGATTTTATATACACACACATTTTTATCTGTGTGTGTGTGTGTGTGTGTGTGTGCACAGTGTAAATTGTGTTGAACTCAGGTCTTATATTTACATAACTATATATTTCGTTTTATCTAAATTGTTGCCCAAGCAACCTGTTTATATGTGCCTAAAATATAAAACAATTGCCCAGGCAGACTATCTTCAAGACTGGCTGAGTTATCCGAAATAGTCTCAACTATTTATAAATCTATTTACAGGCAAATTAAATAACTAAAACTAGTCAATATCTTATTTTATTATAACGCATAATGTTCAAACATAAAATCCAGGCACAATTCTCCTGTAATTCACTTTTTGATCCATCTTATTCAGATTTAAAATAAACTTTCATAAAATTGTGTCAGGCATGTAAGCCCAACGTAACATAAGACATCAAGTTTATGATTTAACAAAATGCTCCCTACAACAAATAACATATGTCAAGAATAAGCTAAGCTCCTTCAATAAATTCGGCTGCAGTTTTATAACAGCAGTTATTCCAAATATATATTCTATCGCATGATCACATTCTATAAAGCTTAAGGAACAACTCCCACGCTGGCCGTAAGCCCGAAATGGTCACAAAAAAATAATATATAAGGAGACGCGCATTTGGTGCAAGTAAAATAATAAAAATCGCCACAAATTTCCACGCGGCGTTCAGTTTAACTAATATAAAAAAGTCATAAAATCAATTTCAATCAAAAGCTGAGAAAAAAAGAAAACATATGAAACGAAATACCAAAACAAACTTGAGAAATTATGAGCGGCAATAGAAACGCCGAAACGATGTCGGCGAAAAAATATGCCACAAAAAAACCAAAAAAAAAAAAAAAAAACCAAATTGAAAGCTATAAATCAAAGGCCAAAATATGCGCAAAAATATTTGAGAACAAGATTGAGCCGCAGACAATGCAGAGAATCTCAATCCGTCTCGCTCTCTATTTTCCCACTCTCTCTCTCGAATTTTATAGCTAAATTTGGTGGCAAGGTGTCGTAGACTTTGCGTGACCTGCCGCCGCCGCCGCCAGTTAAGTTGAAGATACATTTGTATCTTGAGTGTTTTGTTAGTTTGTCGCTACATTTGTATCTGTGAGATACACATGACAACGTCGTCGACTGCCAGAACGTGCAATTAATGATTGCCGATTTCGGGGCGTGATGTCGCAATATTCAATGAGCTTCTAATGACTCGCACATGAGCCCATATATCATCTTCTGTATATTTTCTTGCTCGTCTCCAAATACAGTTAGATACGTTTTTTTTTTTTTTTGCTCAAGTCTAGACCAGGTAACTTACAGATACAGCAACAGCAGCTACCTAATTCTGAGATTGCGTGTCTTATAACATGTGATGTCTTGTATTTTTCCATTGCTTTAGGAATTTCGACGAGTTTGCTAGAGCATTGTTAAACAACCAAAAATTTAGATGGATGTGCATTTTTTGGCTAATATTCAAATTATCAATACAAATTGGGAAAAGAATAGTTAAGAATTTGCTTAATTAACTCATTAAATAGATCAATATTGAGCATAATTGAGAAACTTGTGATTACTCTATATAATTCCTCAATTGTTCCACTAATAAATACTCAGTTTCATGAAAATATGCAAATACAATACTCAAAACTATTCATTATTTTAGATAAACTACTTTGAGTATTTTAAATAAAGTGTTGAGTGCGCTAAAAATTAAATGAAATTTTAAAAACAACTCATTTTTTCAATTTAATCTCTTTAACATATAATACTCACTACTACTCATTCTTTTAAAATAAACTACTCAAAATGACTCATTCTCCTTAATGCTACTCTCCGAACGTTTTAACAAATATTTTTATGTGCTTTTTATGTGTTTTTGTTCTCTTGTGCTGTTACTGGCATTTGATGTGCTAGTCCAGGCAGAAATCTTAGTAAATGCTGAATGAGCCCCGAAGCTTCCTGAAGCTGACATATAAGACTCCGACTAGTCATTCATTCATCTTAATGCCACTTTTGGCTTGTTTTATCTCAAGTTCTTTGTGCTCAAGTTTATTTTCATTTCTCCCCCCCCTTTTTTTTTTTTGTTTGTACGTTTTGTTTTGTGCACTTACCCTGCATTTTCGGCTGCAGCAATTGACATCTGTTGTTGGGGCTCATCTGTTAGCTGCAGCGTTAGATGTGCCCGTTGTTGTTTTTGCTGCTGTTGTTGTTGTTGTTGTTAATGTTGTGCTTGTCGTTGATTTGATGTCTAACTGTGGGGGGCTACACATAAAAACGCGCTACGAAACGTAAATGAAACACTGCAAAGAAAGAAAAAAATACAATAAAATTTTATTAACATTTTTCTACAATTCTTTTTAATACTTTATGGCATTATTTTATAATTTTTTTTTTTTAACAAAACGTTGTTGGGCTTGACACAAGTTGCCGCACTCGACACTCGCACACTCGCACACACACACACACAATCACACACACTGGGAGCATTTTGCCTCGGGAAAAGAAGAAAAACTGGCAAAAGCAAATGCCAGCTGGCCACTTGAAGACTCAAGTTACAAGAAACACTTAGGGTCGAGCCGCCCTCGGCCCTGCCCCGCAAATCTTCCTTGCCCCCCGACTCTGCTCGCTTTATCCAGTTGCCCAAAAAGAAAACCCTACAATACCAGCGCGTAGCCCAAGCGAAATTAGTAAAAGGCGTCAAGTGTGAATCTCTCTATGCAAAAAGGGGGAAGCGAAGAGGTCACGAGGTCGCAGGGGCAGACATTATGTAGGGGGCCTTTATGTGTTGCCGCTGGCCAAGTGCAAGTTTTTCATTTCGGCAAGCAAGGGTTAATGTTTTGGGGCTTGTGTCTAAATGTATGCTAGAAATAAGCACAGTGGTCAAAATTTGTAAATTTTTCAAAAGATACTTTTGAAAAAGATGACTTAAAGCAAACAGCACAGTAAAAAGATAGCTCAAAAACTAGGCTAGACTAAGGTTCATTACTTGCCAAATATTTTTGTAAAAACTTAAAACAAAAATTAATTGCTTTCATAACTAATTTGATTTATAATTTATAATTTTTTTGTTTTAACAATTTCTTTTAAAATATTTCTTTTAAGTACGGCAAAAAAAAACAAACCTTTTTTCTTATAATATTTTACAGCAAAAAAATGAGAATACATTTTAAATAATTATTCCCTTTTCACGGCAGTATTTACTTAATTAAACTAACTCCGATTTGACAACTTCAATGGTGAACCCTATATTAAATCCTCTTACAATGTGTGTGTGTGTGTGTGTGTTTGTTTGTGCTTGAGAAGCTGCCGTTGAGGCTTTTGCTTTATCTTCTTTGCTTGTTCTTTCCTCTTATAAGCTCATCAGCTGCATAATCCGAATGTGAGACAACGCATTCAGTTGGTACGCGTGTGTGTGTGTGTGTGTGTGTGCGCGCGAGTATTTTTTCCCTTGTTGCCAACGTGTCGTATACTCAACGCAGCCACCACCCAACAACAACAACAACAATAAAATATTTGTTGTTTTTTTTTTTCATATTTTTTATTTTGCTGCTGCATTCTTGTTGCCTTTATATATATTTTCGCACTGAGAGATACACATGGATAGAGAGAGAGAGAAAGAGAGAGAGCGGGAGAGGGAGAGAGAGAATGCTTTATTGTATTTGCTGTTTAAGCAAACAGCAACATTTGCTGTTGCACACACGCACACACACGCACAACAACTGCAACTGCAATGCGTTTTGTTTTTGTTTTTATTATTTTCTCTTCTTGTTTTTGCCTTTGGCTGTGCGCGCACACACCTACCGCCCCGCCACCCCCCCCCCCCCCTTTTCCCTTGGCCCCTTGCAATGCCTTGCCCTGCCCCGAGCAGCAAAAACATGTTTTATATAATTTCCTGTACGCGTGGCACAAAAGCAGAAGCATAATCTCTGTCTCAGTCTCTGTCGCTCTCCCTCTCCCTCTCACTCTCTCTCTGCCTGCCTCTTTCGGCCGTCTCGCTCTCTGGCATTCTTTTGTCATGTGTTTTTACTGATAATAATGCATTTGCTCTTGCTGCTGTTGTTGCTGTTGTTGTTGTTGTTGTTGTTGCTTGTCATTGTTAATAATTGTTGCTTTTTGTTGCGTTGTGTGGGCGCCTTTAGATATACATATACATAGATACATTTATATATACATATATGTATCTGATATCTGGTATAAGTATGTATTTATTTTATATATATTTTGTTGCACTGTGCAAATTGCATTTCATATATTTTTTCTTGTCTCTTGATTGATTAAAACAAAGCGCATTGTTTTCTTCTTGTCAGGAACTGGCGAGCAAAACATAAACTCATCACATTTTGCTCTATGTTCATTTGTGGGCGTGGCAGCCATAGAGAAAACACAATTTGCAACTCGATTATAGCATAAAGCTTATCGGTTGACAAGTAATAAACAAGTTACACAGAGAAAAGTAAATTCATTTTGTGTGCCATACAACAATTAATATACATGTGAGAAAAGAGTTTTATCAGAGCGCCCGGAGCATATAAATTACACGTGCAAGGCTCAGCGAAGCTTTGGTGCATCAGCCTGCTTTAACTGTTAATATATCCACTGCGCATAAATCCCCAATGGCGCTGGCAATGGAGCATGTTTCGCTTGATCCTCACACAAAATCTCAGGGTCTTGCAATTGAGTGTAATTTGAATTTAATTAAAATCTAAGCACGTCTGCGAAACATAAGAAATACTATAATTACGTTTCGACATGAGAATTTTTCGCTGAAATCGCTCAACACTCAAGACGAAAGCTACAAAAAGTTCTTGCGTTTCTAAACGGTGATTTAGCCATTAAGTTAACGGTAAAATGTGCAGAATCTTGCGCACAGACAAAGCTGAAGTCGAAGTTTTGCCCGCAATAAACCGCTGCTCAAAGGGTGGGGGGCGTTCTGGTCGGTGGCAGGTAGCATTTTCGTATGCTCGCTTTGCGCCGCTCTTCGCCGTTGCATAACTGAGCGGCTCTCTCAGAGAGCGAGAGCGAGAGAGCGAGTGATGTTTCATATTGGAGCTTGCAATGAGCCAAACTTGCGCTCGCGAGTCGCAAGTCTTTTATGCTCAGGTTCTTGATGGGGTTTTCTTTTTCTCTCATAAAACAGCCGGCAAATTTGTTTAGTTGTGTGCGTGGCTACGTCTGCGCGTTATGTAACCAGAACAGAGCACAACAACAACAACAACAAAGGCAGACGATAAGGCAAAACCCAAAACCGAAATGCACATTCCAACAATTTCACTCAAGCGACAATCAAACAATTTGTCAATTCGTCATGCGCTCCAGTCACGGAAATACAAATAAGCGCAGCAGCAAGCTGCGATATTATTAAGTATTTCTCTTCTTTTTTTTTTTTTTTTTTTTTTTTTGGTTATTTGTTTACTCCCGAAATTTACACGCAATAAATAAATACAACGCGCACAAAGAGGCAGGCTGCCAGGCAGGCAGCGAGTGTGGGAGAGAGAGAGAAACTGAAAGAGAGAGGGAGAGGGAGGCAGCGAGTGAGCAGGGCAAACGTGTGCTGGCTGTGACTATCAAAATGCGTTTTGTTTACGTTTTGCCTGCCACTCGATGCCTCAATGCAGTTTTTTTTTATATATATGTATACACATATATATATATTTTCTACAGTCGCTGATAAAAATAAAACCACAAACAACATTTGAAGCAACGACAAAAGAGCAAACAACTTCCAGACTTGTGTAAAAAATATCTCAAGCGCAAAAAGGCAGCAGACAAGAAGAGATGGACAGATAGGGAGTGGGAGAGAAAGACAGCGAGAGAGAGAGAGAGAGAGAAGGAATGATGTGCCACGAACGGCGCTTTTAATTAACATGGCTTTGTGAAAATTTAGTGAATTTCATTTGATGAAGTGGCGTGTTAATTAACAGTACCCACAGCTCCAGAGATCCAGATCCATTGACTCTATTATCTCTCCATTGTATGGAGCTTATCGTAATAAGTAGTTGTAGATTACGGAGCAGTCGCTTGGAACTAATAGCTTAAGATTGGATATCAGCTCTATGCTACATGCATACATATAACTTGCCTACATGCGTGTGTATTGATAAATGTGCTAGTATTGGTGAGCTTTAAGCACACTGCATTTCAGCACTGCGCCGAGCTTTCAGCTTGCAAACCGTCTGTGTCTGTGTGTCTCGTACGTGAGCTGCCAGTAGAAATCGTATAAGGAAACATTGTGTGTGAGTAAAATCAGTGCAAAATCAAATTATTGCAAATAAACTCATATCTTTTTTAGTAAATAAAACATCAAGAACTTATCATTTCATGTTACGAGTTATATTTACTTTTCTTTGAATATGATTTCAAAAAAAAGTCAAGCGTTTACACAAGTTTTGCTCTTTCCGAAGCTTTGACCAAGTGTTTGACTGATTGATTGATTGATCAACGCACAACCCAAAACGGTGGGATTTTGGTAAATTCCACCCGTAAGTGTGAAAAAAACGTGAAAAACGATTAATTAAAAATTTTTTGATTACAATGCGATCGGTATCAAAATAATTTTCAAATAACTTTCTTAAAATTCATTTGAAGTGCTTTTCAATAAATATCCACATGAAATGAAAGTTCTATCTAAAATTTTTAGCACAAAACTTGCCACGGGCAGTATACAAATTTTGAGTAAATCTGTTTGGTTTTATTAATCTTCTTATTTTTACACTTTTTTATTTTTTTTTTTTTTTAGATACTATATGAGAATACTTGAGATACATTTGGAAGCGCGTGTTAAGTGCGCTCGCTCTCAGAGATAGCATTTCGTTTGTTGAACAATTTCGCTTATTTACTTAGCATTATTAATGTCTGGTATTTGTTGTTGTTGTTGTTTGTACTCCTTATTTGGGGCACAGCGTGTCGCTAAAAATTGTTGTACGTTTTCTTGCGTACGCGACAGTAAAGTATTTTGCGCTTTTCGCTTATTTTGTATATTTTTATTGTTTGTGCAAAAAAAATAAAAAATGAGTTTATGTATTTTAAACTGACCCCATTACGAGCGGTTGCTCAAGCGATTGTCGTGTGACAAATGTAACTGAAGATTTGTTTGGAATTTAAAGCTGTTCTCAAGCCCAAAACTAGACGAACATTTGAGGCACCTTTAGGGCATTTGAACAAGAATAAATTGTTTTTGTTGCATGAGTAATTTGTAGACATTTCGTACAACAAATGTAACCATAAAAGCAAAACAACAAAATAACATTCAACGATCCCCTTTCCAGCGCCACAATTAAAGTGCTTGATAAGCCACAATGGAAGCACAGTGCCCGCTGTTCTTATCTGGCGGGCCATTATTATTGTATCAGTTGTAAAAAAAAAAAAAAGTATTTAGTGTAGTCAAGAGTTTTACAGGTGCCTTGCCCCCCCACACCATAGCTGGCCAAATTTTAAAGGCAGCTGTCTCGTAACTCAGCCTAAAAGCCAATTAATCAAGCGTATACAAAATAATTTTGAATATAATTTACACATTATTTACGGTACATGTCTTTTCCGCTCTGTCGAATTACTTATATAAGTAATTGTTTATATTATTTCGGATTAAAGGCGATTGGTAAAAATGTCACGTAAATATTTCTTTTTTTTTTTAGCTTTGGGTGGGTCGCTTTAGGAAAGCACGTGTGGCAGGGAGTATAGAGAGGCATGCTTGAGCTCTTACCAAACATAAACTTATAAAGTTTATTAGATAGGGAAATTTTCATCAAAAGAGATTATGATCTTTGAGAGTTCATCGAAAATGTATGGAAATAGCAGACCCATCGAGAATAACTTAAGATGCGCCCAGAGTAAGCTTATAAATTCGAAAGATAAATTATAAGCATGGTCTTTTTAATCTAAAGCTTGCTTGAATCGAAAATTAACTTTATAATATCGAGAAACCTTGTGCAGAAATGTAAAAACATTTGATCAAAAAAGCTTTTAGCTTTAAGATACGTGTATGTGCTTGGTTTTATGGCCAAGCTATCTTAAAGCTATTTGTTTCTGCCGCATTTTCATCGAACAGGATATGGCTAACAGTTGAGAACTCCCAAAGTTCCAAGCACTTTAAAAGTCATTTAAATTGCACAAGACACGCTCAAACGACAACTTCACGATCAATTTTATTGGCCATTACCTCAGGCGCATAACAATTTCCAGCAGACTTTAATCCGAAAGCCCTGTCCACAAATGAAGCCAACTTATCAGTTACCAAAGCTATTTCCGCATAGCGCACAAGTTACAACAACAACAAGAAGAAGACTAGAAGAATAATAAGAAGTAATAGAAAAGAGCCATAGACGTAGAACTCGTATAGCTATCAAACTGTGGGCATAGGCCATGAAAAACGCCATGGAAATGGAAATGAAAATGTTAAGGAAAGGTCTTTCAATATGCGAGCGTGTGTGCGTGTGTGTGTGTGTGTGTGTGTGTGTGTGCGTGTGCGTGTGCATAGGGGCACATGTTTTGCATATCAGCTCGGGCCCTGCACCCAGCGGGGGCTTACGGGGAGGGCAGCCGTTGGCTGAAGACCAATTTGAGTAGATACGAAAAGGCAGCAACAAGTAAGCAAAATTACGAGGGAGGTGTGCTCGGGTTTACGTGTCTGGAATGCTTGACGGACTACGAAATACAACTGAGAAATAAAAAAAAAAAAAAATAAAATAAAAAACAAAAACAAGAAAAAACAGCACATGGCATAGCATTTGAATGTTTTTTAACTGTTTGCAGTGCGTTCGCGGCAGCTGTTTAAATTTTGTTACTGATAACGCCAACGTGAACAAAACAACCGGATAGTAAATTTATCTGCAGGCTGTCGAAGATCAAATACCCTAACACACATGTCCCGCACACACAATATGACTCTTAAGCTAGTCAAGAATTTTTATGGGCTCTAGATGAAGTGCAAAGCTCGTAAATGCTTAGTTTGGTTTATTTTATAGAAAACCAAAAAAAGCATTTAAGCAAGTATTTAGTATATTTTTAGTAGCTATTTCTTAAATGAGCGCAATCAATAACAAATGTAAACAATATTTTTTGCTTTCTAAACGATAGTTCCTATGGCGGAAATAGTACCCTCTATCATATCATATGGCACATATGTATGTGTATATAAATGTAGGGCTGGCAAGTCTCTCAGATATAGAGATGTCGATAAGAGCCTAAAGCGGCCATTCAAATGTTAGACCTCTGTTAAATAACATAAGGTATGTTAACGACAATAGACAGAGTCGGGTTCGAACTACTAAAGTTAAGAGGTTTGTATAATTGCACCGAGTATAGATTAGGGCAAAAGATGATAACTGATGAATTTAATATCTTCAAAGGATCGATTCCTACAAAAATATACGTATTATGCATATAACAGAGACCAATTTTTCAAGCAATGCTTCTGCCTAGTCTAGACGAAAAACTACAAGAAATTAAATTTGGAACCGAAGCTGATTTAATCAATGCCTTACACATTTTGCGATCCAAGCATAATACAACCCCACGCAGCAAAGTGTATAGAAATGCGGTTTTAGCATTTCCATTCGATAGCTGTTTCAAAACTGGCACACAGAGAAACAGAGCCACGCCGAGAGACCCGTTTCGGTTGTACGAGGCACCCACAAAAGCCTTTTGTACTTGCGCAAATGAATTTTAGCATTAAATGTTGAGTAAATACAAATGTTTGGTTTTTCCAAAGTTAAAAATGGGTTAGTTTGCACAAAAAAAAAAAGGGTTATTTCTTTATTTGATTAAAAAACAATAAAACGCAACATAAATCAACGTAAATAATTTGCCGAAATATCTCGCGTCTGCAGCCAAAATTCGTTGTATATTAAAACTAATTTATAACTAGTTCAGGCTTTACGAAATAACGGCCCATTGGCATGCGAGGCAAATAACTAAAGCTAAATTAGTTTGTAAAAAATAAATAACACATGTATCTTGAACACGTTTATCGAATAAGGCACGCTTGAATACCCTTTCTTTTAATTTGTTACAGATTATTATTAAACATATTAAATTATAATAATATATAAATATATAAACCATAAATGTCAACGCAAAAATGTCAAAAAAGCTTTGCATTAAATTTATACAAAATATTTACTTTTGATTTTTATAAGAAACACATTTAAACAGCGTTTGCTTAAAAGAGAAAGCCCAATAATAATATATTTAAAATTAACATTTTTTGTATTAAATGTTGAAAAGAAAGTATTTTGAAATGTGGAAAAACAGCGAGAGTGTGGTCAAGCGATAATATTTTTATATATAATATTTTCTTGAATAAAAGTTAAAGCATCTTTTCATGATCTACTTGACACTGGAATGAATTAGGAAATCTGTTTCATTCTCTTAATCTTAATCCCAAATATATGTGTTTTCCACCATTGAAAAGTTATTCCAAAAGGAAAAGGCTGCATAATAGATGAGTTCCTGGACCACATTGAAAAACAGTCCCGGATTCCCATTATTCTTCTTTTATTTACATTTGAATTTAATATGAAGAAAAATATTGTTTGTAGAAAAGGTCGACTTCTGATTGAATGACACAGCGAATATTTTTTCAAAAAAAGAAAAAAAAAAATAGTTTCAAATGGAAAAGAATGCGAAAAAAGTTTCGAATATTGTTTTTAACACTATACTGAAGAATTTGAATTGGAAAAAATGTTGATTTCTGAGAGTGTCAAAATAAATATTATTCAACAACTGGCCTTAAAGTCTGCTACACAAATAATGAATACTACTAGAACTAATTAATATAAAATTGCTAATAGAATTCTTAATCAAAGTAAGAAGCTTTACCAGTTACATTTAAAGCGTCGCATTTGGTATATTTGTAACAGACAATTCGCATCCCTTGGATATACGAGTCTATCTCTAACGAACCCAAATCAATTTGTGCTTGTCAAAACGCATTATGAAGGCATTGGCTCAATCGAAGTCAAAAAATTGGATGGCATAAATTAACTCGTATGCCCGGAAGCAGTTTTTAAATGCCAGAAACCGACAGAGGCAGCACCTACATCAATATCCTCTAGCAAGTGTTTAGCCGATAATGACAAGAACAACAAAAGGCACAACAATCAACTGAGGTAAGGCTGTCTCGTGTTGTCAATCAATTCATTAATCAAAGCAAAAGAATGGGGCACAGTTCAAGCGAAAATTAGTAAGAGAAAGAGAGAGCCAGAAAGAGAGAGAGAGAATGCGAGACAGAGCACGGAGTTTGCTCGGTTTTATCTGCGTTCTGCTTCATTTGTGCTAAAACGTGTTTATGTCAAATTTAAGTAATTAATCAAATTAAAAAGGGACAGCAGCAGCGCGTGTGCGAGCGAGACAGGCTGAAACGCTGAAAATATGCAGAAAAAGTGCGGCTAATTTTCCATTATTCATTGCGGCCGCTGCTGCTGTTTCCGGCTCCCGTCAAATCAGATCGCAGCTATTGACTTGTTTGTTATTTTTTACTTGTTAAGGAAAAGTCTCTGACAAACTGTCAAATGCCCTGGCGTGAAAATTGTCGGGTTGACAATTAAATTGAATGTCGAAAAATATGTTTGCAATGGAACGCATGTGAGAAGAAACTAACTCTCCCTCTCTCTCTCTTCTATCTGCCGCATAAGAACGAAGAATTTCATTTGTAAAACTCTTTTTATGACCCTCCACAGAAATGTCGCCGAGCATTTTTATTGTGGGCCGCCGGCCATTAAATTATGAGCCGAGTTGTAAAACGTAAATTTCGGATAGCTAGGTTCTTACCAGGAGTAGGATAAATAAGCAGGTTGTTAAGATACAAGATAGTCGGCGAACATAAAACTTAATTAGCCAGAAAAACATATTCTTCGATTTGCGTGAATTGGTACAATATATTTTGGGAACAGTGTGCCGTGTTGCAGTGTTGTAAAACGCTCGCGTATAAAATGTTATTTAGAGTGCCATAAAGATGAGATGATGCGAGCTGCTAAGCTAATTTTAAAGTATGTGTTTTTAATATTAATGGCATACAATTAGTGAAAACGAAATATGTTGATGACTTTAATTACTTATTTTTTATTGAATATATTTATTGTGGCCTGAACTATACAAGAAAAATCTTTGAAACAAATTAATTATGATTATAGGATTTATCCCAAAATCTAGCTACTCTAGTTCTTGAAACCAAAGAGCATTGCTCAAAAACGGCATTTCGATATCGATATTTATCGACTGCTAAAAGCTCAGTCCCTTTTTGCAGGACAATTTGTCGCACATAAGCTGTACGCATACGTAAGTAGAATAGGTGCACACTTGCGCCTATTTTATGAGCTGGGTTTATTTTGCAGACAAATCACGTTTAACAAATGACTTGGCCAACAGTACGCAGCATCAGGCAATGACAGCAATTTATTGATTTTTATGAGTAGCCCAAGTTAAGACGCCTCGTAGTATGCAATTAATTGTGCTTGGATCTAGAATTACGAAAACATCAGCTGAGCTAAGCGGCCAAATAGCTGCAATAATATAGTCTGTGCTGGATATGGAGCTGTGAAATGGCCGTGAAATAAATTTCAATTTCGAGATCTTCAATGCAAGCGACTCGCATAGAGCTGAGACCACAAATGGCACAAAAGTTGTCATGGCAATTCATAAGATACTCTCGCCGACAAGTCGAGCGTAATACGATATAATATATATAACAATATAATGCTCGCTTAGCTTCAAGTTCCCGACTCGAGTTTTTGGTTAGGTTGGGCCTGTTGTCTACTGTGCTGGACTTTGATTCATAGCTGAATTCCATGACCAAAACAAATTTAATTAAAAATTTATAACGCGCAGTAGCAAATATACAAGAAATAATTGAGGGAAATGTGCAAAATACTAATGCACGACTGCGCGATACCCAGTAATAAAAAACTCTTTTGAATAAATGAAAATTAAATGGGAAGAAAGCATTTTTATTAAAAAAAATAAACAGACTTAACAGAAGTGCCCAAATATTTTAATTCCGTATATATTCCAAATCCGAAAGTATCTACAACATATTTAAGCTCCATTTAAATAAATGTAAAAATTCAACAATTTCAAGCCGAATGTAAGTGTTTGTTACCTTTCTCCATTTACCTGTCGTACATACCCATTTACCCATGTGTACTACAGGGTATACACAATGGATTTCATATAAATTTGCATACACTATGCAAAGAGCCTAGCAAAAAGCGAAAACAAATAGAGTAGAGCACTAAAATATTTGCTGCCACGTATTACCATATGCCAAAAGCAACAACAATAACAACAACAATAGATGAGAAGAAGAAGCAGGCGAGCCCATCATCATTAGAGGCAGGCAATGTGCATTGGCACAAGTTATTGTTATATAGCGCGGCGTTACGATTTTCGATTTTGGTCTGGCCATTTTTGGCAGACCTCTTGAGAGTCGAGCAATACGCCCGCTCCATAAAATAATCGACACTTATGCAGGGGCCGTGTGGATCGCATTGCATTTGAATTGGGTCCGAGTAGCGCGACCGAACGCTTGCTTTTGGATTGTATAAAATATGCAACAATTGGAATGGAATTTTCTGGCCCATTTGCACTTCAGCTGATTTGCATTGGCGCATTGTTAACAATATATGTATATCAGACACAAGATTTCACTCAATATGATATGCACCACAGCCCCGCCCCGCGCTCCTATCGTCGCCAGGCGACACACTAATTAACTGCTAAAGATTTTGGCATGATTTATGCGTTGGCCTGTCAATAAAGTCCACAATCCATCATGTTATATATAAATATAGATGCCATATTCTTTGGGGAAAATCTTTGAATTTTAGAAATTCTCATTCAATGGAGCACACATTTTTAATACGCTTACAATGAATACTATGAAATTGTCATTCGTTTTGTAACGTTTCTTAATAAGAATTGACTCTAGTTTCTTAGACTTTAATGTGATCAGATAACTACAGTATCTCTTTATATACATATAATTGTCATTAAATTGATTTACTCAAATTTTCTAAAATATCTTTCTTGAGTTTCATTATGCTTTTATATTAATATATCAATTAGCATACATTGAAACAGTTCTTCGAAAATTGCGCTATTATACAGAAACGATTTGTGAGATATTTATTTTATTTTCATTGAAATTTTTTGGCAAAAACAATATTCACACACAAATATTGTTTTTATTTTGTTGAAAATGGAGCCGAATATAATATATCGTAAGAGTAATAGTTCATAATAATATGCCACACATTTGCCAAATGGTTTTTAAGGGTATTCAATTATCTGCAGGCCAAAGTTAGCTATTTTTTGCCATTTTTTATTTTCGTCATAATTACTCACAGCGCGTATTACACAACTTTGCGTCAAATTCGTAATAGCATGAGTTATTTCACACACACACACACACACACACACGCTGTGGGTATATATCTCTATCTGAGTTCACTTTATTTATTTGGCTTTTATGTAAATTCAGTTTGAATTGCTTTAGAAATTTTGCTAACCATAAATAAAGCTGCGTAAATTTGACATTTAGCACTTGAAAGCGCCTTTTTTATGGAGGGCCTTAACAAGTTGTTTATGTGCCCAGATGGGTGAAAGAAAGAAAAAAAAAAGAAAACGGGCTACAAATGGATTTTTAATGCTGGCACTCGAGGAAAAACTGAACCAATCTGTACAGGTTGTTCGATAAGTATTTATGGGCTAATAACAATTAAGCAGACAAAAACAAATATGCAAACAAAAATATTATCGAGAGATAAGTAAAGTGGAATATAAATGTTTCCTTAAGTCTAGCCAAGTAAAAGATGCACAGAACAATTATAATTCAAAATAAAACTAAGGTTTTCAGCTGATCTTAGGTCAAAATTTGCAATAGATAAAAGTATTCTTGAAATAACATCTCTTAAAAATTAAACTAATATTGAATATAAAATATGTTGAAGATCTTGGATTTTGTATTGGCAAGGCCAACTTGACAATTTTAAGCAAAACATTAAAAGTATTTTCAAGATATTTCAAATTTTCTATATAATAAATAAGCTCTTTTCAAATGCGTATATATTTATTTTATTGATTTTGTGCTTGCAAAAATCTTTAGGTATTCTAAAAATGTACTTCATTTAGCAAGAGAATTTCGAGTGTTGTGAAATGTCTTTGTTTTAAAAGTGTCCAACACTGGATCACATTTCGAAGAAGCCGTGAGAAGAAATAAATATTGATAATTATCAAAATAAAAAGAGAATAATGTTAAAATGTAAATATGCTTGTCAGGATATTCTTATATGCCTGTTAGGATAAAAGTTCAACAAAAAGCTGCAAACCAATTTTTATCTCATTTCTTTTCCAGCTCCGATATCCTGCAACGCCCAAATCTGTAAAGCTGCCAAACAAAGCTTGGCATGCAAAAAAAAAAAAAAACTCAACACCTTTCCGTTTGCTGTTTTTTTTTTTTTGTTTTGTTTTGTTTTGAGTTTTTTTTTTTTCACACAGCAGCACAAAATAAAACCGGCTCAGTTCCAACAGCTGCAAGCAACACACACACAACAACAAAATCCAACGAAAAATTTCTGCTTATGCCAAAAAAAAAAAAAATAAAAAAAAAAAGGCACGAATAAAAAAAATCATCTAATAATTTCTAAAGATGCTGCTGCTGCTGCTGCCGGGCTCTCATTGTCTGCGATTTGAGCTTTTTTTCATATATACATACATATATATATATTTTTTTTTGGTCATAGCATTATTTTGACTGCCAGATTTGAATACGCAGCGGCGCAGAGCAGTTGTCGCAGCAGACATAAATCTTGTTTTGATTTATTTATTTGTGAATCTTTTCACAGCCAACATCGACGCAGCGCAGCGAAAAGGAACTCTGCTTCGAGTTCAATTCAAAGCTTTTGGCGCATAGTTTTCAATTAAATGCGCGCGTCGCTCATATAAGAGTGGAAAGGAAGAAGAGGAAGCAAACGAAAACAAGAGAGCAACGGTCAATCAGCAGCAGCAGCAGCAGCAGCAGCGACAGAAGCAGCGCTGTTGGCAGCAGCAGCAGCAGCAAAGACAAGAGCGGCTCAAATTTCGGCAAAGACAAGCAAAGGGCGCCCTATGGTTCGGTTCGGTCTCTGCTCGCTCTCCCTCTCTCGTTCTAAGCTATCTCTTTCTGTTATACTGTTCGGCGCTGCTGTTAGAAGCGGCGACTAAGCAGCGAGCGCTTTGCTTTTTTCGGTTAGCTTGTCGTTTTTTCGTTGATGACCTTGAAAAAGCTGTATCTAAAAATCGAGTGCAATCAACTTTATAAACACTCATACACACATACGACAACGCTGAGAGCCGCTGCCGCACACATGCTCATTAATATTTCCCCTACATTTCTCACACACACACACACACACACACACGCACAGCAGTGCCCAGAACGTTAGGTAAAGTCTTGAAGCCCCAACATGCCGCCATCTCTCTCCCACTCTCCTGTTCTTTGCGCTCTTGATATGTCCCTGTAGTTGTGTGTGTGTGTGTGTGTGTTATTGTTGTTGTGCTAAACCGCATATAATAATTATTCTAGATTCTGTGCGCTCTTGTTGTTGTTTGTGTTAGTTGTGTTTTGCTTCTCTAAAAGGTGGTCGCTCTGACGCTTTGGTCTGGTCAGTTGCCGATTTTCGGGGTTTATCTTTTGCCTGAGCTTTGCGCTTGCATGTGGTAATAATAGAGTTTAGCGGCGTTTAGCCGAGCAACAAAAATGAAAAAAACAAAAAAACAAATTGCGCTCAAAGTTGTTTGGGGCCAGCGCACGGGCAACAGGTAGCCAAATTCAGTTCAACATCCGAGACAAACTTTTGTTTGCGCAGAAAAACCAAAATGGTCGCTCGCCGTTTGAACTCAGATCACACAGAAAAGCTTGCGACCAGATCCGTGTGCTGCTCTCGTATGCAATTTAACTGTCAACCGAGCTTTCGTGTAGCCATTAATATGAAGCTTGTAAATCATTTGAGTATATCTTCATTAGAAACATTAGACTCCAATTGGAGTGAAGCTTTCGAAGTGTGTAGCTGTCCTCCTGCTGTGAAGCTTAATCGGAAGTTGGTCTAGAAGCTTTTTCTTTTCCTTTTGCTTGTCTCTTTCGTTTAAAATAATTTATTGTTGGTTTTTCTGTTAGCTTCGGTGCTTATAGTCCGATCTTTATGAAATTTTGAGCGCATTATTATGGCTTCCCATTATACTCTAGCTCCTACTGCAATATTGGGGCGATGGGGCTAAAGAAGGGTCTACATGCATTTAATTGTGTTTAAGGTTAGAAAAATGTATGCATATATGCATATATGTAGGCCGAGTTAATTCTGCAAGGCTTAGTCTGACTCTGATAAAACAAAGCTGACGTTATGTTATATTCCAGATATATTGCTTGTCAGATCTATGACTTAGTCAAACGTTTTTATTGCACATCAAAGATAAACTTCGAAACACTCAAGCGTTAAACTCTTTACATCATCTTTCATTTAAGCCTTCTCCACAAGCACCGTTTAGCACAGTTCAAAGGCCTGCAAATGTTTTGCCTGATTATTTATACGGCATTAAATCGGCATCGACATCGACATCGGCATCGGCATTCCTTCGATTTGATGCCTGCATTAGCTCACACAGTTTCAAACCGAGTGCGTGCCATAAACATTTTTTTACGCCAGCTAACGAACCTATGACATCAACATTATTTTAGCCAAAAAGCCAAACAAATTTTAAGATATATATATATAAATAAATAAATGAAATAAATTTATTTAAACGCCCTCTACCCTATAAATGTTTAGAGAGGCGTATTTAAATATATATATATACATATATACAAGATATGCGCAACGTTCTCAGAGCCTCAAAGATCGCGAATTGAAAAATTTGTATTGCTCGAAAGTTTCGAATATATTTCACAGCAGCTTCATAATTTAATAAAAATTATATTTGTATAATTATAATATAAGCTGAATATTCAAATTTCAAATTTAATCTGCATGTTAGGTGTACTAAGTATTATAAAGTGTGCTCAAGCTTATTGTAAAACTTATTAGGCAACAAAATGTTTTATTGCACACACTTAGATTGAGATAAGTTTATCTCTTGCTTTGTTCACACTCATAAATAAAATGGTCATAGAGCGATTCTCGCAGGGCGGTGGGCACAGATACTTTTGGCTAAGAGCACGTTTAAGCCCTGTTCTGAGCGCGGCCGGTTGCCCATTTGAACGACGTTGATTATTTAATTCAGCAGAAAAGAGATGAGCTAATCTTTTGTTTTTGTTTTTGTTTTTGTTGTTGCCCGAGTGCGACTCTGGCCAACTTTGACTTCAGATTTTTAATTAAGATAATTGTAGTAAGCCACAAAAATTCAAACGTCAGTCTGTAAAAGGCCAGCGCTAAGTACAGCTGATACAAAAACAAACAACAAAAAGAGAGAGCGCATGACTATTAGTTACCCTGTAGACAGATCTGAAGTAGTTAAGAAGCGCGTGCTTTTGCTCTAGTCTATGAAAATGAGTATCTGAGTATCTGAAGACGCATATATCTCATAGATATTGCTGAAATTCAGCCGGATCAGCGGGGCTTAGGCAAATTTGTTTGCCATCCCTTATCGTATACCCAATTGCAGGGTATTCAACGAAAAACTGATTCATTGATTTGATGAACTTTTTCGCAACATGAGTTGAAACATTTGTCTCGCATTTGCGGCATGTCCGAAATGTCAGTATTCGAGAAACGCAAAGTAAAACAAATTTAGGATAAACACAAACGTCAATTAGTTAATATGCTTTCAAAAGGCACATCATATAAATACATATACATAATATATGTACTATATAGAAGAGCACATGACACCAAAATCGGGCCGTACAGTAGGGCTCAAAAAATGCGGTAAGCGCTTGCAATTTGATTTTTTAGCTAAAATAAAAAAAATGAGTATCAAATCAAATTCGCTTGAAGAAGCTCACACACACACACACACACACACACACACACACACACACACATATGTAGAATATATGTATATATTTTTTTATATATGGCAGACATAATATGAAAAGAAATCGCACCCAAAAAACCAAATTGGCATAAACTACGCCGAAAATAAATTGAAATCTAAAAATGAATTTCAAATGCGGCAAACCCCCAAAACGCAAACCAAAACAAAACAAACAACGACTCGAACTGTGTGTGTGTGTGTGTGCCTGTGTGTGCGTGTGTGTTGTACTAAAGGAAGTAGTGTAGCAAAGCCGACAAATGACAATCGCCCTTCTTGACATTTGTTGATACGAAGATGTGCGGAGTGAAGCGTAAGCAAAACAAAATGCAACAAATTGTATAGAAATTCGGCATTCAGATTAAAATAGAAAACAGAAGCGTGAAAGAACGCGAGAAGAACGCGTTTCGGAATCTATCTGCTGGTTGTAAATTTTAAACCGTGCTTGTAAAAATGTTCTCGTTTTGAGTAAACATATCATTTGCTGCGCTCTTAAGGCCCATGTGTTATCAGTACTATAATATTATGCTATTATAGGAACTGCATTATTAAATCAATTTATTTATAATTAAGAGTACCATTTGCTCAATGCTGTTAAATCTTCCGATCTCAACATTTTCTGTTGCTGTTAAAAGTGCGAACTTAACATTTTCTCACTGCTGTTAAATGTTTCGAAATTAACATTTTTAGACTTCTGTTAAATGTTCCGATCTTAACATATTCTGTTGCTGTGAAAAGTACCGATCTTAACATTTTCTCACTGCTGTTGCATTTTTCGAAATAAACAGAGCTTAATTGTTATGCTAAATATTATTGAAAATAAATTGCTTAATAATTTTAAGTATACTAAATAATACTGTTTTCTTACTGCTGTTAAATGGTGCGAACTTAACATTGTCTTACTGCTGTTAACATTTCGAATTAACATTTTCTCACTTCTGTTAAAAGTTGCAATCTTAACATTTTCTCACTAATGCATGATTAACATTTTCTTTTCCTACCAAACAAATATTTTCCTTCATAATTCAGCTTAATTACATTTGCAATTATGCCCTTCTATATATACTATATTGTATAATTAAATCAAATGGAATAATTAAATAAATAATACATTTAAAGTAAATTTATTTCTCCGTTTAGTTACTCAGTCAGTTATTAATGTTTATATTTAATATTTGTACAAGACATAATTAAAATAATTATCGAAGTTATAACAAATTTTGTGTCTTTCCACAGACTACACTCTCTGCATGCCAATCGATCATTACAGAGCCCTCGTTATTAAATGTTACCCATTTTAGTCCACATATCGGTATCCACTGAGCTTAGCACATCAACAATTTCAGACGTTCCAAAAATGATTTAACTACTATTTAAATAGCCGGCAACAGGCCGCGGGCAAAGAGGCCTTCAATACGTTTGCGAAGAACTTCAAAAAGGAATTAAAATTATAGCAAAGCTTGTGGAGCATACGAAAAGACAAAAAAAAAAGCGGCCAATCGAAACCTGTTTCAGCTGGAAAAACAACAACAATAAACAAGTAGAAGAAGAAGATGAAGAAAAATTGGTATGATATTGTACGTAAGCAGTAATTGAAGTTAACGTAATTATAAACGTGGCCAGCAACAAGAACAACGTGGTAAAAAAAAACTTAAGTAGAGTTTTTTTCGTAGACCCGAAGTTCGTATACACTTGCCAATCACATGACTGATACATGATAAATAGAAGACAAAAAACTGTTTAATTATTTTATTTTAATATTAAAAAAATACAATAAGGGAGACTGTTGTCGCTTCGATCGATGTTTGCCTTTATCTTATATATACATTGTGTTTTTTTCTAGAAAAACATAAAAGTTGATTTTGATCCGGAAGCAAATAGATCTAAGCCAGATATTAGATTAGATTACATTACAATCTGATCAAGAATATATATATATATATACACATAGATAGCTTCTGTTGTCGGAGTACACTTTTTTCGTATATATGATATGATTTTCAAATCCTAGACAGATCTATGCCAAATTTTAGATTACATAAAAATTGACATTTCGTCTGAGAATATATTTGCCTGATATAAAGCTTTGCATGCGCTGTGACAAAATGTTGAAGCTCTCGAAATAAGCGAACTGCAAATTTTGGCGAAGAGAATGTAACTGGAACTGGGAACTGGAACCGAGACTCCGACTTGGCACTCTGACTCTGACGCACAGCGAGGGGCTACGCTTAATTTCCCAATTAACATGGAAAAATATATATATATACATAATATTTTTTGTAGACGGCACAAAAATTCATTTGCGCTTCACATCAAATTGTGCAATATTCCATGCAAGCTCTTTTTCTACACACATGCGTCGAAAAACGTGAGCTCAAAGTTTTTCCTCGAAAAAAAAATAACAACAATTTTGAAATAAAATGCCATTCAAGGTTTTGAGGACATTGACGCAAAGGTCAGAGAGACGCTCAGGCGACAACAAGTTTTTAATGGCGCATGCAATGCACATATCGATATAGATACAGATACATTAATATATTATTTTTAAGCGTATGCATATCAGCAAATGGGTTCCGAGTTGCAAAAGGTAGCTAGCTCCCCCTCAGGGATTACATAGCATGCGAATGTTTCGGAGTGGGAAGCACAAATAGTTTCGGAGTTAAATACGTGTTGTGAAATCTAAAAGAAACCTCGAGAAAATGCTCTGGAAATATTTTCTGTGATAGATTTCATTGTACGTGAGTCTCAATCGGAGGTTTCGGAATTCAGAATTCATGCCTTTCCCATTAAAAAATTCTTTTTGCTCAAAGTTTAATTATTTCGGAAGTCATGTCTTGCAATGTATCCCGTTGTAAAGTTTTTTTTTATATATTGAGTTTCCCGATGCATCCAATAAGAAGCCAATCAGAACAACTAGACTTGAGTACTGCTGAGGTAGTCTGATATTTTCCTACACAACTCCGTTGTCTAATAAGAATGTGTACTAAATTATCCCATTTACTGTTTTTTATTTTATTATTTACTTTATAATAAAATTCTTTTCTTTGTTATTTGTCAATGAATCAGTAAACGAACACAAATACGATTTGAGCATATTCAAAGTAATTTGCCAATAAAATTGAATTACAATTTGCTGAATTACTGCGAAAACTTTTCATAAAATTTCAGTTAAGCTTCTGGCACAAATAGCTCAAGAAGTCAATCGAAAACAATTTCGTTACGTTTTGTGGTTTTTCCTTATAAATTTAATTTTTATGGATTGCAGATTTTATTGCATTATAACTTAATTTAAAATCGTTTTCAATACGAATTTAATATTGAAAACATTTTATACAGGCTCCGTTTAGGGAAATCAAGTTTTAGTTAATTAAATTTGGCTTCTAAATGATTTCCACTTAATTTCGAAATAAACGTTTCGTTTACTTTTATTATTATTATTATTATTATTTTTATTATTTTTATTATTATTATTATTATGTCTCGTTTATAGACTTAATTTTCATTTTGTTATTTTATTTGGACATTGTGACGTAGACTCAAAACATTTCATTAACACGCACAGTCCGAACTATATGCAACCTCTCTCTCTCTCTCTCTCTCTCTCGCTCCCGCTCTCGCTCTCTCTTTGTGCGATTGTCTTATCAGCAGCAGCGTTTTACTCGCTCTCTGGCTCTCGCTCGATCTCTCTGGCGTTTGCAGTTTCAAAACAAAGTCCATTTGTTATTGTTGGTCAATTCTTTCTAGCGTACAGTAGAGACAACATTTAAAATGCTATTATCTAATCGCTGCTGCGCCTCAGAGTGTGTGCGTGTGTGTGTGAGAGAGAAAGAAGAACACAGAGAGAGAGAGAGAGAGAGAGAGAGAGAGGGAGTGCGCGCACTTGCCTTAGCGATAAGCCTAAGCGCAGTGTTTAGCTATTTTTATTAAATTATGAGCAGCGCGCAATTAAGTTGAGGGACCCGTAAAATATTTACATTTCATATAAACTCACAAGCAAAACTATTTATGAAGACATTTTTTTTTTGTGCGGCTCGAAACTGGTTTAACCTGTTCGCAAATGCTGTGGGCCAAAACGAAAAAAATCAAAAACCATCTAACAATAAACTAATTAAATCAAATCAAAATACGTCGCAAAAGTGCGCACAGAGAGAGAGAGAGAGAGAGAGACAGGGAAAGAGAGAGAGAGCAAACTGCATATAAAAATAACTCAAGAAATATTCATTGAAAATTATAAATAAAATGTTTAAAAATGTTTAAGCATATATACATATACATTTAATATCATATGCAAAAAGTGCGAGATAACAAAACAAATTGACCGACAGGCTCGTCTGATGCGGTCTAAATGTATCTGTATCTGCAAGATACGCTGTATCTTTGAAATACTCGCACTCGCGCGGTTGAGAATTCTATGTATATATATATATATATGTATTCTAAATAAAACACAAAAAAAAAAAACGCCTCAATATGTCAGTTTGTCAATTCAGTTAGTTTAGTTTTCTCTACTCTACGTTTTGTTTGTCTTTCAGATCAGCCAAGGCAGTCTTTAGAGCCGTGTTTGCCACTGCATTAACTGAGGAATTTCGACTGAACAGAAACAGAAACTCAGACAACGTTGATTCTATTTGATTATGCAATAGCAATACACTGAAAGAAAATAGGTTTAAGGCCTAAGTCAAGCAAAAGTCATGGTGAATCTCATTTATGTAAAATGTGTAGTGTTGTAAAGCGAGAGTATATATATGGGCACTCTCAAAAGAGAAGAAGTTGAAATCTATTAGAACAAAGAAGATTGCGCGAAGAAGATTGCAAATCTCCCAATGAATATTTATGTTAACTTTCAAAAGCCAACCGAGACAGTGTTGTAAAGCGAGAGTATATTACTCTGTATAACTTTTTTATCATAAAGTCAAGTTGGAAACTCTCAAAAAAGAAGATTGTAGCTTTTCATCAAATATATTTTAGTTTTTACTCAGTGACTTATTAAAAATAAAGATTTAGAATATATATATGTATATATATGCATTTTAATAACTATTGTAGGGTTGGCTCAATTCCTTCGAGATTTTAATTCAGCAAGTAAAATTCAAGAAAATCCAGAAAATTCATATTCAAAATTATATTTGAACATAAGTTTCAAACAATTAATATATGTATCCATATTTAGTGTATTTCATATCGATTTGAATTTGATGTATCTTTTACCTGTTTGCTTAGTGCACACGTTTGGCTATACTCAATCTTATGCACAGCAATTGCTTATGACTGGAAAATTGATAAGCGCCCTGCCAATGTCTGATAAATAACCTGTGGTAGCTGAGCCAAATGCAATTAACAAACGGAAATCGGAGAAATACAATGCATATGACCAAAAGTCGATGACACGTTGTAGACCGAAAGTCTGCACTTAACTGGGATTTTATTTATTCGAAAATTATGTTCATAATATTTTTATATACTTAACTTTACCTTTTCCTTTCAATACTTAAGATTTCTGTTTTTCAAAGGTTTTTTTTTATTATTTCTTGTGATCTTGTGATTTTTAAAGGCAAACCTCAAACTCTTTTGAATAACTTTCTAAGAATTTTTCAGAAAAGTCTTCAGTACTAAAAGAATATAATATTGTAAATAAGTTGTTTATGCATTATTCTTAATAAAAAGTTATAACATTTATCTATATACCTTTTTTACTTAAAGCTTTTGACGCCAAAAGCTCATTTAATCAATATTTAAATGCGTTGTAATCCAAGTTTTAATTGAGTTTGTTTATCGGCATTTTTGGTATCTTTTATATAAATCATATTTTCATATTTTCATTTATTTATAATTATCTAATTAATTTTTGTTGCACATTTATTTGCACTTATTTCCGGCACTAGGCAACACTGGCCTAACAATAAATATGGTTGATTGTAAATTTATGTTGTTGTTGTTGTTGTTGTATACAATTTGCAAAGTGAAACCGTTGCGTGTATAAATATATGTGTATATATATTTATGTGTAGCAATAAATTTGCTTTCTATTGATTTAATTTCATTTCTTTCAAGATTTTTCAAGGCGAACTTGATATATTTTTGTTTTTTTTTATTTTTTTATTTTTTCTTAATATCTTTTTTCTTGTGTTGTATGTTAAGCTTGTGAGAATATATATGTATATATAGTATTTATGGATTTCTTTGAGAAATTATATAGTACTTGTCGTAGAATTCAGAACTATAGAGCAAAGAGTGTGGGGGGAAATAAACAAAGAGTTGAGAGACTATTAGTAAAAGAAGAACTTAAACTTTGTAAAGTGAGGCGGCGAGCATGGGCTGGGGGGCTACAACATTTCACAAGGCGCGAGTGCGAAACGAAATGGAAACGAAACAAAATATAAATAAAGATACGCGCAGGCGGCAACGGCAACGGCAACGACAGCGACAGCGACGTACGAAGACGACCACAAAGCGAGTGACGGCAATTGGATTATGAAACGCGGCCGACGCCGCAAAGCGACACGAGAGAGCGCCTCAGAGAGGAAGAGAGAGAGTAAACGCGCGCGCTCTGAGACGCGCTGGCAATGAAACGCGACACAAAAATTCCGTAACCGAGTTGAAAAATTGTCGTAAAAGAAAATATGCACACAAATGATATTTGTTTTACAGTTTTTCTTGTTGTTAATATATTGTAAAGCATAAAATGTTGCTTTATTGAGTGTTATTTGCGTTGCAAACACTCAAAACAAGCACACTAGCAAGCACACTCATACACACACACACACACACACACACACACACACACACACACACAGTTGAACGCACGCACTTTGCTTTATTTATTTTTTCTTTATTGGGTTGCGTCAAGTGATTTGCTTTTTGCGCACTTTCTTATATTTTATAACTGTAGATATTTAGCTAGATATTCACAATTGTTTGGCCAGTTAGTTGTGAATTGGATATTGGAATTAAGGCTGAGAGACACGCACGGCGCACGAACGAGACACGTCGACAGTGGGGACAGCAGAGGCTGGCACTTTATTTTTTGAATGCCTTGCGTGGGCTCAACCAGACAACCTCACCAAACGAAATACAAACTCGAACTGAAACGCAACGCAGAGATACACCAGCTGTGTGTTTGCGCTGTCTTTCAGTTAAATCCGCTCTCATGCTCTCTCACGCTCGCGCTCTCTCTCTCTCTCTCTCTCTCTCTCTCCACTCGCTCCATGTGTCAAGTGTCGCGGGAGCGCAAAAACATTTTTGCCTGTTGGCAATGCCCAACACTGGCCGCGCATAGTGCGCCTCTGCTTACACCAGCATTCGACTACCCCACAATTAGAGCGAGATGCAGCAACGACTGTTCTGTGCTGTTTTTAAGCTCGCTTACTCTTCCGCTCTCTGGAGGCCACTGCCGGCATTTTCATTTTGCGAGGTGGCCCCACAATTAGCGTATCTCAGAGATACGCGGCGCTTAACGACAGCCAGCGACAGCGACGACTACGTCAAGAACGGTACGCAAAAACAACATTGCCGTCGTTTTGTTTTTGTTGTGCTTTCCAGAAATTTAATGGTGGCTTTTGGTTGCAAGAAAAAACAAAATAAAAACAGCATCGAAATAAACAAAAAAAATCCAAGAAAAATAAATAAGAAAATTGCCAAAATAATAGACGCACATGTAAATAATTCTAATCTCAGTACAGCAGAGTTTTCCAAAGCTTTTCTGCTAACACCCACAAAAAAACCGTTGATCATCACACGTCACAAACAAAATGAGATGACACTAAAAAATTTCACCAGCAAAACACACGGCAAATGCAACAAAAACAAATTTTGATGACGAAACACATGTTGTGTTTGTGATGAGTGCACACAAACATGCACACAGGCACACACAGAGAGCCGCAGAGAGAACTGCGAGAGAGCGCGAAGAGCGCGCGCCGCAAATACGCTCTCGCAAAGATGCGCTCATTTGCAGCTTTGTCGCGCGCCGAAACGACGAAAAAAAATTAAGCACAAAAATAAACAAAATGGAAAAGCTCTCAACGTCGTCGTCGTCACTGTCGCCTTCAATTTCAATAGCACTCGGCGCTACTAGCTGTTCCTACACACACACACACACACACACACACACACACACACACACACACACACACACACAGATACGACAGTATGTACATACGGCTAGACGACATATATACATACATACATATATAGTTTTATTGGCAGCTATTTTGCTGCTTTTTATGGCAATTTTTAAGCATAGCGTATTTACAATTTTTTAATGTTTTCTATTTAATGTCAAAAATCAGAAATTTTTAAACTTCTCCCTAAAACTTGTCTAGGCGACAAATTTTTAAAAGAGTTGACTTGATAAGAAAAGGCTAATTTGGCATTTTTTAAATATTGCTCGTAAGTTAATTTATAGTAAATAAATATTGTTGTATAGCTATTTTTATTAAAGCTTCGGGCAGCTTTAAGCCTCAATTCAAGCTATTTTAAAGCTTTTCAGCAGCTGAATATCTATTTGAAAAACTAAATTAACAAATTTCAATTGCAGACTCGTGTCAATCGGCTGTTATTGATAAGAAATATCGCGAGTTCAGCATAAAAGAGATTGGTTTATGGTCAAAGATATGATAAGCAATCTTCAAGTTTCAAATGGGTCAAGTAAAATAATGTTTTAAACAAATGTAACTATTAATTAATTTTTATAAAAATTACGTTTCAGTTAAACGTAAAAGTGTGCATTAACCAATTCAGTAACTGATATGAACTTTTAAGTAGATACTATCTTAGCCTCAGCTGGTGATAGACTTCAGATACTTTTTAATTAAGAGCATATTCTTGTCAAATGGACTTTGGTAAAGCTCGATATTTGAGTGAAGCTTTCCTTGAATTCCAAGTACATGCGAAGTAAGTCTAATAAATATACATATAATTTAAATAACATTTTGAGATGATACTAATCGCAAAATCAAAAGGCGATTGATTTAATGATTTATTGAATATTGAAAAATATTTTTCTATTATATTTTTACTTAAAGCCTTTGACGCCAAAAGCTCATTAATTTAATATTTAAATGCGCTGCAATCCAAGTTTGAATTGAGTTTGTTTATCTGCATTTTTGGTTTCTTTTATATAAATCATATTTTCGTTTATTTATAATTATCTAATTAATTTTTGTTGCACATTCGTTAAGCGATTAATCTAATAAAGGCTTACAAATTGTATTATTAAATACTAAAAATTAAATAATAAAAATAATTCAAGAAAAAGACAAGTAATAAAACTATGCTGAATATATTATGGAACTTAAAAAATATATAGCTCTAGTGAAACAATTTAATTATCTTTTTTTAACATTTTAGGCAACATTTCTAATTAAAAAAATTTGTTCATTTTATATTTTTAATTTATACTTTTATTTTCAGCCCATGCTGTTTTCTTGTTTTCCTGTTCGTATGACGTCATCTCACACAAGATCTTTGGCAAACAATTTTTTTCGTACAACTCAATTTGCAGGTCTTTTTTTTGTGGACACTTTAGATTTTAGTTAAGATTCTTTTGCCAGCCTTAATTATGCATGACAAATGCAGTTAAGCTGCTGATTGTATGCACATAATTACCGCAAAAGAACACAAATAAAATAATAAAAAAAAAAAAACAGCAACAACTAAAACACTTACCAAAACTGGCAACTACAGAAGGCAAATGGCAAATGTGCTACTTTAATTGCTGACAGTTTGAAAACTTTATTTTTTTTTGCCATTTTCCTTTTGGCTTTGGCTTCGTTCTTTTTTCTAGTTTTTTCTGTTTTTTTTTTTTTTGTTAATATAACAAACAATTAGAAACCAAATGACGGGAGACAATGCTTAAGCTAAGCGAAATAACAAAAAAAAAATAAATAAAAATAAAAAACTTGATGACCAACAAGAAAAACTCAAAACTAGCGACAGCAGATACACAATTTCCCAAAACTTTTCGCTGGAAAACTGTTTGTTGGCATTGAAGCGTCTGCAAGAGCCCAACTCATTTTTACCTGAGCCAAGCGGCTAAATAATAAACATAACAGTTGAAGAGTGTTGCATTGCAATATACCCTGTAATTTTTTATTTGATTATGTTAGGATTTCATTTAATTAATTTCATTAAATTTATGGATAGCTTACTGCAGATTTCATATTTTCAATTCGAGAATGTTGCGTTACAAAATACCCTGTATTTTTTCGGTTTTGCTTGGAATATGTTTGAACTTAAAGTAATTAATTCAATTAAATTTATTAATTTTAAAATGGATTTGCAAACACTTAGCGCCACTCTATCATACCCCGCTGTGTGCCGCTTTTACAGGGTGTAACAAATAGCAAAAACCCTACAACCGCAAACACTACGTGAAAGAAGGAAAAAAAAACAGTAGTTCCCAACGTGATGCCATAAATTTCTGTGTGTTAGTTTATGGACGCTTCTGTGGACCCCCCGCCAAAGCCCACGGCTAGACGAAAATCAAAATCAATGTCTGCTCGAAAAAAAACGTGGCCCACAGGTAAGAAATGAACAAAAAAAAAAAAAAAAAAAACAAAACAAAGTGAAATCAAATGGCTGTGCAGAGTTGGAGCGAAAATGAGTTTTGCCAAAGAATTGCCTTGAGTTGATTTTCGGAAAAAGCATTGGACGAAGTGCCAAAAAAAACTGATACTGCCTACAATTGGAATGATGTTAAAACTTGACAAAGATAAAAAGATTATAGTTTAACAATATTATATATAATATACTAGCGGGATGATTTATATGCCATGCCCGTAGCAGGGCATATAAAATAGATAAACAAAGGGTTAAGTCTCGTGGAAATCGAATAAGATTTAACCGAATTATGGGGCTGGGAAATTTGGAACTATGTCTATATAGGATATTTGTGGGCGCCATTTTCCCATGAATTTTGACCAAAAATATTGTGGCCAGATTTAGATGCCAAATCGATCAAGAGAGACCAAGCCATAAACAAAGAGCCAAATCTGGTGAAAATCGGATGAAAGATACTTAAAATAAACATTTTCTTTTTATTAATTTAAATACAAATTTCTTATTGATTTTCAAAGGAATTTAATTTAAAAGAATGCACAACAAATTCAAAACAAAATACAATTGAAATGAAACTAATTGAAATAACTCAGACGTATTCTTGATTGAAATATTGACTTTAAAAAAAATCGCTAGATAGATTAAATTGATAATAATTTCACAAATTTGTTAAGAAATTGCAAAACAATCTAAATCAATCGAACTAGCAAATTAAAGGTAAAGTAAAAACTCTAAATAAAGAGCATGATAATTCCGCTCATTATCCTTAACTTCAATTGAATATTAACTCTGTTATTTTATTCCCCCAAGAAGAACAAAGTCAAGGCAGCGTCTAATCATATTTTTGGCCAACTTCTGGACATCTTATTCTTCGACCTTAGCCGTATCTTTGCGGCTGTTTTAGTTTCTTTCTTTTTTTCGAGAACTACTTGGTGACTGTACTGCGGCAGCATTTATTTTATTTTTGTTGCTTTTTGCCTTTGCTATGCTTTGTTAGCAATTTATTTATGGTTTTTTCTTCTTTTTTTTTGGTGGAAACTATTATATTCAACTTTTTGGTTTTTGCCCTTTTATTTGTTGTTTTCTTGTTGAAGACCTTAAAGACGTTTTTTTTTTGTTGCTTTTGGTTTTTTTTTTCTTTGGGGTTTTTGTGTTTTTTGTGATTTGAGTTGTGCTGCAAAAATTGCTGATTAAATCATTTTTATGCGATTTGGCATGGCGCATAAATCGCTATGAATAAATATATTTAATGAATATTATTTAATATTTTGGCATTAGCTCATGCGATATTTAAGTGTTTTATTTAAGCTTAAATATGCCCACTAATTGTGGGTTTTTTTAGAGTTATGTATTTTTTTCTTCAGTTTTTTAAATAAAAACTTAAAAATTTTATTTGTATTATGCTATATATATTTTTTATTTTTTTAAGTAATTCCTATTTGATTTCATAAAAATGTTAGTTAAATAAATTGAAAATAATTAATTGTTTTTAATAATGCGATTATTACTTTCTTTTAATTTCAAGCTTATAATAAACTCTTTTAAGCTCATATTTGCGAGTACATAAATTGTGTATAATTTCTTTACAATATTCCAATCAATTGTTTGTGGTTGCACAAACGTTGCGCGTGTTTTAATATTGTCATTTTTTTTTTTCTTTTGGCAGATCTATTATTATAAAATATTTACTTAATTTGCTATTTGCTCAAGTTGAAGCGCAGACTTGTTTTCTTTCTCTCTCGAATATAAAAGCATTGTGTGTTGCTTTCAAATTCATGATATTTATTTAATATTGTATGCATTGCCATACATTTATTTGCAGTGTGCGCTTTGGGTTTTCTCTGTTATTTATTTTTTTTTTTTTGTTTTTTGTGTGTGTGTGTCCGCCTCGCGGTTGCCGCCTGCTTTCGCTTTGAGCTTCAGCGTATTTATTTTATTCCATTTTATTCTATTTTATGCTGATGCCACAATTCGACAGGTGTTGCAACCATGAACGACAATAACGACGCCAACGTCGACAGTGACTTATTTTATTTTTTATTTTTTTTTTGTGAAAATTTTGGGCTTTTATGTTTATTTATTTACAATCTATGTACAAATATTGTAAGGTTGATTTTACCTGAAGTTTTATTTAACTTAAAAAAAAAAACTGTATTAAATATTTTCATCAATATGCATATATTGTTTAATATAATAAATTTAAATACTCAATATACTTTCTTCTCTTTCTTCTTAAGGTGTTAATCAACTTGAAGGCTATGCATCATACATATTACAAGACAAAATATATTCCTAAGAATGTCAGTTCATGTAAAACATTTTACGAGAAGTTAGAGTGCTTCAGTCAGGCATTCCTGATTGCCGACTAACAGATACCCTGCAAGCATCTGTATATACTTAATAACTTGATGTGAAAGCTGAAACTCATGTCTGGATTGACTCGCGAAAGAATATATATACCTTATGGGGTGGGAGATGCTTTCTTTTACCTGCCCATATAACCTCCTTTAGGGAACTTTATTCTATAGAATTTATAGCAGTCCAAAAGTTAACAAATCTCTGAAAGCATATTAGAGCTCAGAAACACAGACAGACCAGACTTTTCAAAATATTAAAGCTTTTAAAAGTAAATGACATAAAAGTGTTATATTCCCGCTCCCTTTTGTAGCTATTTGTTGTAAAATACAATATATATAAAAAAAATAATATTTTAAAATAAAACCAAAAGCGTTTTATATAAGAAAAGAACGGAAAATATTTCCAATGCGAACGAAATACATCACTCAAAATAAATTTAAGCTATAAATTTATATATTAGCAATAATATACAAGATAATTAAAATATTTTTTTTTGTTATAAATACAAAAAATATATTTAAAACAAACATTTATTTTACTGCGTACTTTTTCATAGTACAGGGTATGTTTAAGTCTCTCAACAAATTGATGTGTTAGCTGTTTGTTGCCAAGCGGGTCTGTGACTCCGGAATTTGGTTTCTCGGCCAGCCAAATCTGAAGTGTTCCGTTCTCCAGCTGCCAAAGCTAGCCTCGGCCCCTACACTGCCAATTAGACACCAACTGATGATAGTTTTGTGGTCTCTCTCTCTCTTTCTGGTCGCCAAGTAACGTCATCAGGCAGTGCCAAAAGCAGGCAACAAGCAACACACGAGCTGCGACACGTGCTTACAACGAAACTCAACAAGCCAGGTGAGGCAGCACAGGCGAACCGGCGAAGACGGGCGCGGGGGGGACAGGTGTCAATGTTGTAAGCCGGTGTGAAAATGGAATGTGCAGGCAAAAATATGCACGCGCAGAGGTGATGTGCTGTTGCGGCTTGTTGTTGCTGTTGTTTGTCTGCGCTTATGGAATTTTTTATGAATGATGCAGCAGCAGCAGCAGCAGGAACGCTTTTGGCGTTGATGAAGTGCTGAAAAGCAACGGCAATTGTTGTTGTTGTTGTTGTTGTTGCCGTTGCTTAACGCTGCATTTGTTTATGAATTAATAAAATTTTAATTATGTTGCACAAATAATTGCGCACTTGTGCAGAATAACATGGCAGCAAATAAGCTGCTGCTGCTGCAACAACAACAACAACAACAACAACAACAACGGACAACAGCAACAATAACTGTGAATGCTAATGGGCAACCAAAGTGCAATTTGAATAATTGATCGCATGAACATTTTTATACATTTTAATTAAAATATGTTGCCTACACAAAATGAGAGGAAACAAAATACAAAATATGAACAGCTGCATGTAAAACATTATTCGCAAATATGTTGTTAGGCCAGGCTGCATAACCCCTCGACTAGTTGCCATTAATATATGCCACAAGTAACACCATGGTTGTATTTTGGCACAATGATATTTAACAATGTTGTTATCTCGACAATTTAAATAAAACAAAACAACAGAGGATTATCTGGTACCTGGATTGCCCTTACACAGATTCGTTAAGCAAAAAGCCTGAACTGAATTTATGAAAATCGCATAGAAAGGCGATTCATTTATTTAACAGATTGAAAATGCAAATAAGTATACGAAGAGAGAGGGAGAGGGAGAGAGAGAGGGAGAAAGAGAGAGAGAGACACGGGAGGCAACAGGAAAATCTACATAAATGCATCTTTTATACATTTACACAGCAATTTCTAATTATCTTTTCACTTATATTTGTGTTAAGGATTTCTTTCTTAGCTCTCCCTGGGTTATTCTTATTGTATTTATCTTTTCCTCCTTTCTGGCAATTTCTTAGTCTCTCCCTTTCCTACACACACTCAAAGCTCCATTCTGAGTCTTAAAAATCGCCTTTTTATGCGCTTCTCATTAAATCAAGTAAGCCTAATTAAACAGTTATTTATAATAACATCATTAGCTTGTTCATAACTGAACTGTTAAATGTTCATCCATGACAATTTTGCACAGAATTTCTCACATTTGACCCCAAGCAAAAATTGTATCCACATACGAACAAATTTGATTAGCTTAACTTTAACTTCCAGTTGAAGTTGCCCAGCACAGAATTCCGCGTATTGCTGGCATCAAGTGACTCCGTGTTATATATATAACACATATATAACAAAAAGTACATAATTTTGTATGTTTTATTTTTTTTTTTTATAATTTCTAAGCGTACGTTCACACACAAACAACAGATTATGTACAATGTCTTCAAATTACACGGCTTATCATTTAATAAAATTCAGGGAATTCATTAAAGAACGAATAACAAGCAGCAACAAAAAAAAATGAACTAACTACATATTTAAATATATCGAATTTCCTAAAGTAAATAAACGAACGCAAAGCCAAAGTTGGGGACCGCAAAGAACGAACTATTTTGTACCTAATGCGTAGGTTAAAGGCATGCCATAATAATAACAACAACAGCAAAACTGAAGAGCCAAATTCCTGGTAAAGCTCAAATCCTGTTTACTTCCTTTGAGCTACCTAAGCAACCAGAAGACACAGCCACTAAATCTTCTATAGGTAGTTTTCAGATGCTTTTGTATCTGCAGCTGTTTGTGTGCGTGCGTGTGTGTGTGTGTGTGTGTCTGTGTGTGTGTGTGTGTGTATCTATGTGTGTGCTTGTGTGCCTGTTTATGTGCTTCGGTTTTCATATATCGTCTCGTCGCTGATTTATTATTTACTTTATAAAAAATGCCTCTGCCTCAACCTCAGACTCAGCTTTGGCTTTAGCGAATCTTTTTCTCATCATTTGTGTGTATTTGTTTGTTCTTTTTTTTCGGGCGACTTTTGCTTAATTTGTGTCTTGCAGGGGAACGCACGGCTTCTATCCATTAGATAGAAAGAGCGAGCGAACTGCACACGGACTTCACGGAAATCTTGTTAAATTTCGCTTGATTGAATTTGCCTGCATTTGTCGGTTTCTTTATTTCTTTCACTTTATTTTATATTTATTTCTTTTTGTATTTGTCAAGCGCCTCAAACTGACCACACGCACAGCATTCGAGTGCAGAATAGCCGGGAGAAGCCATAGCTGAGCCGGTGAAATGTTTCTTATGTAACTCATAAATTGCAATACAAACACATATATCAGCATTATAAAAACACACACAGCTCTCTAACCGCACAATTTATGGCAAGGAAATGAAACATAAACAAGTTTTTGTGCCGATTTTAATAGTTATAGAACGAAACTAAAATACTCTAACGTCAGATTGAAAATAGACTTGACTTTTATATTCTAATTCTAATTACCTATGCAATACGACCTTTATATGACAGGAATATGAATAAATTAATGTAGCACAAATATTTAATATAATTATTTTAATTTAAGAAAAGTTTGAGGAAATTAAAGCAACATTTGAAATTTGCTCAATTTAAATTTAAATTTATGATAATTTTCTTATGCTCATTGCATTTTACATTCCATACATAAATCATTTGATATGCTTGTTGGCGCTTCATCTTCATTGTAAATAATTACAAGGAGCTTATAATGTCAGAGTTGCTAGCCAGACGTTCATTGTACAATGTTCAATAAATAACTATTAAATTTCAACATTTAGTTAAAATGAAATAATAATAAGAAAACTAAAAAAGATAATTCACATTATTACAAGAGCTGACACTAACTTTGCAATGAACATGGAAAGCTCCAACTTAATGGTATATGATAATGATAATGATTAAAATTGTTATGGTAAAAAGATTGTATTCATTGGATCGTTGTCTTAATTCAGATGATAGTTATTGATGTATTTAGTAATTGACATAAATGGGTTTTTGGCTTAGGTGTTACCAAAGAGCTTAGCAAGTTATGGAGCTTAGCGCATAGAGCATCTAAGACAATCAGCTGGCTAGAAGCAAAAGCGTGTTAGCAGCACAGAGGAAGCTTGAAGATTGCAATAAAGTCACAGCATGGCAGCAGCGTCGGCTACCTGGGTGGAGCCCATAGACGTACCCCTCCCGACACACACACACGCAGAGCCTGGGCAACAGCTAGGAAAAACCGCAGAAAATGCTATACAGCTATAACAGAGAGAGTATACCGGGTAAGCTGGCCAAGATGAAGTTCGCTGCACAATGAGATTTATTTATCGTGATTGTGCGCTTAATTGAAAATTGTTTGAAAGGCCGCACATGACGCGGCTACTTGAGAGCGCAACAGGAATCGTTGCCAGTTGCCAGTTGCCAGTTGTCGGTAGTTCCAAGTTGACTCTCATATATCAATGTGACCCATCTGGGTGCTCTATGGCTCTTGGACTGTCATGGTTAACGGTATTTTTAGCAGAAACACACACGTATTGGCATACATTTTGTTCGTTTTTTCTACTTTTTTTTTTTTTTGTGAGATTGTGGGAGGGGGTTGGCGTGGAGATTCCTGCTCCTGCGAGCGACTTTTACGGACAATTTGTCAACGACATGGACAATGATAGCAACAGAAATTGTTGCCAGTTGTAAAATTAAAATGTCAAAGCCGACAACAACAACAAAGACAAGAACAACTACGACCAGAGCAACTCGGGTAGAGAAGCCCACCCAGGACATCAAAACCAAGTGCGGGGCCACCATGAATGGAATCCATCAACCACCCGTGGAGCAAAGGCCCCCAGCTGGCAAGTTGTCAAGCAACGCAGCAACGCTCGTATTCAATCAGTTTTCAAATGCGACAAGAGAACAACGCATATTTCTTAGAGGGGATGGTGTAGCAGGAGGGGGGGCTGGGTGCAGAGCGGTATCCCACTTAGCTTCGGGAGGTTTCGCATGGTTGGCATATGCCATGATATGATCATTTCTTAAATAAGCTTTCAACTTGGGCATATTAAGTCTAAACGAATTTTGACTAAAAAACCTCTTCATAACTGAGGTTTGGGGAGGTGCGGTGAGGGCACTTTATCAAATTAATTGGCTGGCAGAAATATTAGTACTAAATATATTGAACTCAACAAATTTACAAATGATGTAAAGTTTATAAAAAGAAACCAATTTGACTCTATATAAAAACGTATTTTATGCCCTATAAGTACATACGGTCTTCTATTCTCATAAGAAAAGAGAACTTATTAAGAGAATTTATAATAGCCGTAACTTATAAGGGTAGAACTTCCTATTTGTAAACTTATACATCACTAACAGAAAACCGTTACGACTTGTACAACACTGGATAATAGCTAAAAATTCTTAAAAGTGAAGATGGAGTACCTCATAAAAGTAATATTATTATTATTATTATTAATATCTTATACAGCACTGCTATAAGAGTTTTAAGGACATTTACAACACTAAAATTCTTTAGAAATGGACTAAGAGTACCTCATGAAAGTAGTATGTTACACAGTTTCTATTCTTTAGCATTTTAAACTTGTGCAACACTGTTCTAACACTTTTAGAGACGTTCAAAACACTAGAGAACACAACTAAATCACTTATCTATTAACTGCTCTCAGTAGCGCACATGGATAACCTCATTAAAATAGTAGTCTTATAATCGTATGCAACACTGTCTTAATGCAACTAATTCCACTTCATATTGCATCGTTTTGTTATTTCGTTGCCAAGTTACGGAGCTCTTAACTAGCCAACCTGCTGCCTTAACCAGCAACATATGTTTTCAGCCATTAGGCAAAAACACAGAGCACCACCCAAATGACAAGGAGCCAGCCACACACCCTTCAGCTCTACGGGGGGGAGGTTGCGCACAATTCCATCAGTAACAATAACACAAAATACTTTGCAGAAGGAGCGCTCGATGGCATCCTTGACAAGTCGCCTACACCACCCGTTGGCACACGTTGGATTCGCTCTAATGTAATGTGTTCCCCTGCCTAGCTTCCTCCCGCCTCAACAACTCAGAAGCATTTTATTTTATAGCGTTGGTTTTTTTCCAAATTGTTTTACTTTGATGTTTGTTTTTATGTTTTTGACTTGTTGCATTTGCAGTTGATATTTTGAGTTTGGATTTGATATATGAAATCAATTCATCTCGTGCTATAATTTTTACTCAATGAAACATAAAACCCGAAAAAAAACATGTACGCATGTATATAACACCAAAAAGAAGCCAGTTCTGGCTAGTTGCTCGAATGTGAAATACCCTGTAACTACTGTGTGATTGCAGCGAAATTTTTAATTGAGAAATGAAATGAAGACTAAAGAGTTGACCGCGACACTGTCAATAGATTTTTATAAAAACATAAAATAATCATTTGATAATAATCATTGAAAAAAATTTCCATAAATTAAAATTCAGTTCAATTCACGTCCAACATCCTGGATTTATTTATATTTAATTTTTGTGGAATATAAAACAAGCGAAATAACAAACCCTTCCGGAAACAGTCGGGCACAAATATGTCTATGACTTAACTATAAGATTCCAATTAAAATATATATGCCTTGCAGTTTGATCAAGGGGTATTCATATAGCGTATGCATATACATAAAACATGCTGCTATACATGCTGCATTTACAGTGAGGAAATCGGGTTAATGCCTCGTCGGGCAGTTAAAACCGTAGCCGGATGATTTTCTGGCCCAGCGACTAAACGTGTGAATTTTATGAGCTGGCTGATATTTTAAGAGGCTTTCAATTTAATGGGCCAATGCGATGCGTTAAGAACACCAGACCAGGTGAAAATAAATTGCAGAATTACAGAAATGCATGCAAAAAAGATTGTACACAAGGCTGCAGAGATGCTCGCTGAGAAGATTCGGCTTTATTTATTGTTCGATGCTTTATGACAATATCCTTTGTGCGGCATTTTCCGGTTTTGCCTACAGTCGCACCAGGTGTCGACGACTGCATGCGTCAATTACTTAATTTTAATGGCTTTTATTATGCACTCGCACACACGAGAAAGTCTAAAAGGCCAACACACACACACACACACACACACATAAACAACGCCCGCCGTGTGGGCCATTAAAAATAAATAAAAGCCAAGTTGGAAAAGCCACTGGCCATGGATCTACTTATTCAAGTGCAGAATAAGGAACACGAACAATTTGGCAAGAAAAACTGAAGCAAACGCAACGAGAAAGTAAGAATAAGGAAAAAGTGCAGAGTTTGAGGTCAAATTAACTTGATAAGCAAATCAACTTTCTTACTTTCCAATCGATCGACTTTTTGGCAGCTATATGTTATATGATTTATAATATTACTAAATGCCAAAGTTGGTCAAGACATCTTGAAAAACAAAAAAGGTTTTCATACAACAATTGAATTATCGGCCGATCTTTGATATATAAGTATATGATATTGTTGTTAGATTTTAATAAGATTGGGCATTTATATAAGCAGCATTGTGAAGCTAATAAATGACCAGTAAATTATTTCTTGATAAGCAAAAAAGTTTCCCATATAACCTACTTTTCGATCGTTCTCATAACAGCTTTAGGATATATTTGTCCCGTCTGCATATGAAAAGTTTCATCTTCATAATTCCTTCTACAAGAGTATATAAATAAAAATGCTCCAACTAAAATTAAGAAACTCTAAAAACTAAATAATTATTCCTTCTAATCAGATTGTACTCTTGTTTTTTTTTTTTTCAATTTAAACGGGCTTGGTGCATAATATTAAGAAAAATCTAACTTTTCATAAATAACTCCGTAATATACTAAACGGGTATTAAACCTAAAAATAAAATAAAATATATATAAAATATATTAAATAAATAAAAATAAATGAAAAAATATTTCAAAAATTCATGAGATATTAAAGTTGATAAATATTTAACCGCTTAATGAATTATTATTTTTTTTTAATGGAACATCTTAATAAAAAAAGGTGAAGTTTTGTGAGCAAGGCATTCTTTTCTTATTAATTTTTTTTTTAATTTAATTGCATTGAATGTCAAAATAATTTGTAAGCCCCTGAAAAAGCTAATTACTTTTTTTGCAAAGTTAGTTTGTGCTATTTTTAAGCAATTTTAGTATGTAAAATTAATAAATTGCTTGTTTTAAAAAATTGATATAATTATACTTAAATATGTATTCATTATTTGTATAAGATAAATATTTGATAATACTCTAGTCAAAGAAAATATTTATTAGTTTTGATTAATTGATATTAACTATGCATATATATTATCATTTAATTGTTGTATGCTTAATAAGCTAGTTTAACTAATCAATCACTTAGAATAAATGTGCATAGTTCAATAAAATAAGATTTTAAGACAGATTCAAGCTATGCTACAGGTGGCAGTAGGCCCAATCAGAATTGCTAATTGACGCATTGTAAGAAGAAAATGAAAATAAAATAGCTTTATACATATATATATATATATATAATGTGTCTATTTATACATATATAAACACTCACCTGCATAGCTAAACAGAAAATCCACGCCAAATGGGGCTGGCGATTTGGTTACTTGGATGGTATTTGGTGCGAGTCCGAGTTTGAGTGGCTTTATATCTATCCACTTGTTGCTAACTGCCGACTGCCAACTGCGCGTGTGTTGTATGTAGTTGTATAGATTTTGTTTATGACGCCCCAACAACAAATAAACAAAACGCAGGTGTCGTGTGGGGCTCTTCTTGTTGTTGTTGCCAGTGTTGCTGTTGTTGTTGCCAGTGTTGCTGTTGTTGTTGCCAGTGTTGCTGTTGTTGTTGCCAGTGTTGCTGTTGTTGTTGCCAGTGTTGCTGTTGTTGTTGGTAAATTATTACAGCGCGACGAAGACGCAGAATACGAAAAAACGCACACACACACACACACACACAAACGAACGCGACACAACTACAGGCACACTTTCAATTACGCACTAACCGTAACAATTGTATAAACTTCATGTAAAAACTTAAGCTTGGATTGCACTTGGAATTTGTTTATGAAATTGAATGGTTATTGTTGTTGTTATCGCTGGCAGCAGCAACAAAAACAAACAGCTGCACACTCTTGCTGTTTGGCGGTATGGTGAGTATGCGCATCCCGAAAACCAAGCTCATGATTCATATTTCATAGCATTTACACGATTGCTTGTACGATTTGGAACATTAAATACGCAATTAAACACTTTAAGAAACCAAATTTAATGGCAAGCAACAGCACAAAATATATTAATAACAATAAAAAGTACAGCGTTTAATAACACTAGCTTAACACTTGCTAGCACTGCTTGCGTTCACAACTGTTGCGCACAGCTGAGTGGAGCTACGTACATAGCTGTGCACACTGGCAGACATCGCCACCACGCAAATACCGATAGCTATTTTTATATTCATTCGAGAAAGAGGTGAAAATAAATTCTTATAGTAATTAAACACTGTTCAGCCACATCTTAAATGCATTAGATATAAATAAACGCCTACAAATTGCTCGTTCATATAAATAATCTGATTTTGAATAATATTTACTTTGATTTCACAATTTTTAAGCAGCTGTTCTTTTTACAACGCTTCGCAACACTAATTCACATGGTGTGCGAAATTTAGTTGCCTTTTGCGGCTTTTATTTGCCTGGAACTGGAATACAATTGCTGCCCCTTGCATTTAAGATGAGCGAGTTTCAAACATGGCTCAACGATCAACTCCGGCTGCTCAACACAGATGAAAGTGTATTTGGTGCGTACATAATTGGCATTCTGGAGGGCGAGGAGGAAACGCAAGATGAAAAAATAGAAGCACTCGAAGGCATACTCAGCGGAACAGGCGTAAGCTTGGCCCTTTCTTCCAGTAATAAACCCATTTATCTATGGAACAGCTAACTCTTGCAGGCTTCCAACATTGAGGAGCTGGTGGCCAGCATATTGCAGAAATGGCTGCAGAGCCATCCCAGCGCCGATGAGCCGCCCAAAAAGGGCCTGGACATTGATGTGAATGCACAACTGGCCAAGCTGCTGGAACAACAGAAGCTGCAACCCGCCGCCAAAGAGCGTGAATACACCGAGGAGGAGCTGCGCATTAAGCAACAGATACTGGCACAATATTCACAGGTTTGATTAGGCTAAAAAACTCAAGAGAGCAACTTGAATTAATGGTTTTGGGTGGTGTCATCATTAGACTGCCGTCAGCGAGGAGGAGAACGAGGATACCGATGGCGAAAGCGCTGAACCCAGCGGATCCGGCGTCATGGCGCCGAACACGAACAAGTCGGATGTCGCCAATCTGGCCAAGGAGAAGCGCGAGCAGGCGCGCCTAGAAAGTGCGGCCAAAAAACAAAAGGACAAAGAAGATCGCGAAAAGCAAAAACAGCTGCGCGAGGAAAAGAAAGAGAAACGCAAAACTGTCAAAGGCGAACGCCGCCGGTAACCGGCCAAAATACCCGCCTGCCCCATCAAGCACCCTCAGCACAGATCAGTGCAAATTTTTTGCTGTCTCCCAGAGACATTAAAACGAAAACGAAAACAAAAAGAAAACCTCTACGAATTCAGTCAAAATAATGCCCATATACAATTTGTATTGCAATCGAACTACCAAAGTAACAAATTGTAATTATTATATCAATGTATTTTGTTGCGAATTGAGTTGATAATTCAAATTGTTTTTTACTAAATTCAATTTAAATAGCAATCGCATTTTTAATTCAATTTCTAAGGCTAACTTGACTTTCTAAATAACTTCTAGGAATTATGTTTAGAACCCATTTCATATATCATTAATATTAAGTTAATAGTGTTTCAATTTATGGATCATCATCCTCCTCATTGTCATCCTGCTCCTTGTCAGAGCCCGGCTCCGGTTCACCTGTGCCATCATTATTGTCACTCGCATCATTGTCCGCGGCGCCTTGACTCTGTTCATTTTCCGCCTGTAGCTCTGCAGATAGACATTTAATAGCCTCTATATCATCTAACTCTATTCGCCTATTGTTGGGATCCAAACAATTGACTTTGACATCTATGAAATCACGAATGTGTTGCTCATCCCAGCTTGAATACTGAAAGAGAAGATTATACACAAATGATTCCTATAGGTTTATAGCTCGAAAACTTATGTTAAGGCCGACGTTTGAAATTGTATAGTAAAATTAATAAATGCCAAATTTTGTCAATCATTAACCTCACTGTCCGCAGAAATTGATTCCTTCATCTTAAGTATACTGTACAGGAATTCAGATCTATGCTGTACTTAAAAGTAAATAGGTCTTACCACAGAGCTGGAAGTAAAGAGCAGCTGTTGCTCGTGCGGCTTGGCCGCATCCTGTGACGTTTTGACGCGCAAATATTTTTGCAATAGATTCGTTTGCTCATCCTTGCGCCAAAGGCACAGTCGACTGTTCTGCAGCCAATCCTTGTCCATTAGATCCCGCTTATTAAGCAACAAATCCAGTTGGGTCAATTTAACGAACTGCTTCTTGGGCGGCAGACTCTGCATTCGCTTCGATGTGGACGTGCTTGCCGCGGCGGGATTATCGAAATCGTCATCGCTGGGCTCCGTGTCCAGCTCATCGTCATCCTCATCGACGGACTCAAAGTCCTCATCGCTTACCTTAGAGACCGTGGCACGTCTCTTGGTTTTGGATGCAGCCGATGAGGCAGCCTTGCGCTTGCGTCCTACGCCACCAGCATCGCCACCGCCGCCGCCGCCGCCGCTGCTGCTGTTGCCATTGGCACGTGACTGTTTCTGTTGGCGCTTCTTGTTGGGCCGCCAGTCCTCCTCGGAGTCATCGTCGTCGGGACTGTAATCCTCCTCGTCGGAGTCCAAATCAAACGTGGTGGTCACCAGTTCGGTGCGACTACGCATTTTACGCCTGAAACTGAACTGAAATTCTCTATCCTGTAATTTCTCTAGCACTGACTGCGGCTGCTGCCTCGCAAAGCTAACTGAAAATTGTTGTTGTTGAGACTCCATACACATCGTTCGGGAAAATTGCAATACATCTTCTCAGAAGCGTCCATATTTGGGGGTTGTTTTGCTTCGTCTCCGGACTCTCAGCTTCTTTCCAAAAGCTTTTTGTGCCTAAAAGCTTGCGTCAGCGTTGCATTCGTCAGGATTTTCAGGGATTTTCTGCACATTGAGCTTTTATTACCTACATTTATAAGCTGAACTTCGAAATTTAAATGCAGCATCAAAAAAGCTTTCAAGCGAAAACTTAAAGCCGAAAAGGCACCAACAAAAGTTTCTTAAACAAAAACTGATTGCTTTCAAGATACTCCCTAAAAACCTTATACATATGATATTATAATTGCGCTGATAAATAACAGAACTTAATAATTTCATAATTTTAAGTAGGTATAAAAAAAGGGTATATTTTTATATTTTATATGCTATATCGACAAGTATTTTTATATCATTGTTTTCGAGGCAGTTATTTGACATAATTATCAGAAGTATTTTGGCAAAATGTTGTAGGCCCTCTACAAGGTGCGTAAACATATGCGACAAGTACAAAAAAATATTTTCAGAAAATCGTATTGCATGGAAATAACCTGCTAGATGAAGTACTCTGCAATGGCTACCTGGCATTTCTCAGTACTTGTATTCAAATATTATAAAATTGAAATTGAAACTTTTGCAATAGTCAGCTTATTCGAACTTGATCAGTTTTTCTCATGCTCTCGCTGTGTTTGCCTTTGTGAGATTTGTCCAGTTCCAGAAGACGCTGTCGAAATTCACGCATACGCTTGACGCTCAGATCGGGCGGTGTCTGTGGACGCGAGCTGGTGGTGTTACTTTTCTGCTCGGCAGATTTATTGTCATTCTGAAGATCCCGACGACGCTGACGCAGCTCACGCATGCGCTGAGCACTTGATTTGGGCGGCGTTCGTGTCTCGCTTGATTTGTTTTCAGTCTGGACAGGCGTCTGGACTTTTTTCGGTTGCAGCAGACGCGAATGGGGCTCAAGGCTTCTTTGGCTACTTGTTCTACTGGCGGGCAGTTTGATGCGCTGCTCCAAATTCATGAGACGCTGACGCAGATCCTGCATACGCTGTCCAGTCGCCGGATGTGGTGCACTGTCGGCATTCCTGCGGCGTTGTCGCATTTCCCGCATGCGCTGTGCGCTGGATTTAGATGGAGCTAACGAACGTGGATGGGCCGCTGATCTGTTGCTGGGTTGAATGGCCATGTCGAGTTTCAGCAGACGTTGATGTAGCTCACGCACAACAATGCGGCGATTATTCGATTTGCTAACGGCAGGCAATTGATGTGCGGCTTGTGGCCGTTGCGAGTCGGTTTTGCCGCTTACAGCTGGAATTGATGTATTTACGAAAACGTTTTTAAATTTAAGTTAACATATTTACCTTTCTCTTCAGACTCCAGCTTCGGTTGTGCCTCCTCCCACTCCACCTTTATCGCTCTGCTAACACCCGGTTCTATTTTTACGGGTCCTATGTCCAATTCATTTACTGTTACTTTTTCCATGTTAACATTGTATTTATCTGCATTGTTAGCTTCCGTGTACTCCTTCTTAATGCAGCTCACATCTATAAGTTGTTCCATTTGCAATATTTCCTTTAAATAACACAAATAAAAATAACTTCGAGTTGTTTATAAAAAAAAACAGCTGTAGCTAGGAATGGAACAATCGGCAAATTCATTTATGCGCAACTCATCTCTAAGGAGTCAAAAGTGCCATCTCTAAGGAGCGCAATAAGAACTATTTGAATGACATGTTTTCTTTATTGTAATTTAATACTTTTTATATATTTGAATAATTTTGTAAACTTAAATTTGATGTTTTTCATTAAACAGCAATCAAGTCTAATATATTAACTATTCGTTTTTTTAGCTACGTATTTTTAGATTTATGTAAATGCACCCTTAAACCTATATTTTTAGCATTAATATTTACATAGTTATTTGGTCTGAAGCTCTTTTGTCATTTAGTTCGCTTTAAATTGTGCCATTAACATTTACTTTTTTGGTTTTAGTTTTTAATTTTTTATTTATTCTATCCTTGGCGTGCAGAAAATGCTGTTGACAAATTTTATGTACATCAATATCCGTGGCATAACTGAATCTTAGAAAGCCAATTTCTGTAAAAAGTTTGTGATATATAAAATGTATAACTCTCAAATCAAAGACTTACCTTTAATCACATTAAACGTGGCAAAGCTTTGGAAACTGGGCTTGTCATTGGTGCCACACCAAGTGATATTTGTGGACGCTTCATCCGATAATATCCGCCGCAAGGCTAGTCTAGTAAATGCTGAGAGATCGCTTCCGCCAACTCGAAGCAGAAAGTTTTTCTATACAAAAAAAATAGAATTATTTAAAAAATAAATTTATAATATGTCTAGATAACCGACCAGATTTACGCGCAGATCATTTTCCACCAAGAGTTTCTGATCAAATTCCTGAAATTTCGCTAGCGTTGGCAGCGGCAAAGCTGGCAAGAGATTTGATTCACTCTCCGTTATGGGTAGAGCTCTTAACTGGCTGACTTCATTTCTTAGACTTATGATCTCTTCGGTTAGTGTATGGAACATGCTTTGGTAAACATCATTCATAGTTCGTATTTCGCTTAAGATTTGATTAAATGCTTGGCCCGCAGTAATATTCGTTGCAACTCCGGCTAAAAAAAATAGGCAGACGATTAATATATATTATTGCGTTTTGTAAAATATATGTATGTATTTTAAAAGATTAAATGAGAACGCGGTGCGGGCTCAACTAAAGTTGAATAGTTTTCGCTCTCTTACTTTTAATAAAATATAACTCACACACACACACAGCTGCTGACATTCTCTCTTAAACTTAAAAGAGAGAGGGAGAGAGAGAGAGCTGCACGGCTGCTGTGCTTAAGGAATACGCAAAAGCCGACTGTCATTAATTTTGCTTTCGTGCTTTCTGCTTTTTCTTTTCTTTTCTTTTCTTTTTATTATATGTCGCAATTAACGTGAAAATAAAGCTCGAATTGGTTGTGTTTTAGTTCGCGTGTTAAATTTGTGCAAGTGATCGCTAATAATTTAAAGATTTCAATGTGTGCGGTGTGCTTAATATTAACTAAAGTGCAATATTGCAAAAAAAAAAGAAGTTGCTAATAAAAAGGGCAGCAGCAGGTACGTGCATGCATTCATTAATACATATGTACATACATACATACATACATATTAAAGTAGCTTTCTTTACTGGCTAAAGCCTTACGAGGAGTGTCGAATAGGCAATCTCTTACCTGCTTTCGATCTGTAAGACATAAAAGATAGGTTTTAAAACTAGTTCATTGATTTGTATTACATAATTATGGCTCACAAGGCTTGCGACCGCTGCACCTCGTGAGGCGCCACGGTGTCCATTTCCATTGCCGCATCCTGTGCTATTCTCGTGGGTTCTATATCAATATTATTTGCTGTTAATTGATCTATTGCTTCCTCAACACATACATTCGGCTCCAGTTTTATTTGATTGCTTTCCCATTGCTCAGACACAATGTGTTCACAATGGCCGTTCTCGTATTCCTTTTTAATGCCATTCGAGTTCACAATAGCTTCCATTGCGGCACTATATACCGGTATGTAGTTGTTGTATGTAAACAACTGTAGTTTTCATTTATTCGATATGGAACAATAATGCGATTAGCGATGGTATGTTGCTCAAGTACTCAAAAGGCTACAAGTACTTTAAAGTATTTAGCAGCGGCTATCGGCAAGATACTCACGAAATCTAAAAAGTAAATTTAAATATGGTTCGTTCTTAAAAGTTATATTAATTTTATTATCCTTTTTTTTTATATTGATCATATATATATACAATATACAATATATACAATATATTATATATATGATGAAATTAAACAAAGAGGGTTAAATACGGAGTTCTAGTTGCCTAGTCAGTCCAATATTTAGCCAAATTTAAAAACCTAACATATAAATGGTATATTATTTTTTAATAGATTTAATATTATTTTTACAAAGCTTTAGTTACAACTAAAATATGAGTATATATTATATTATATATATGATTTTATAAACTATATTATATGTAAGTAATTTATACATTTTTAGCTAGTCCTCTTTCTGATTTTGCGAGATCGACTTTTATGAATCCTGTTTTTGTTGATTTTATATGCAGATCTGATATTAACAACAAATTCTTCACGTGACTCCAAGTCAGATGCTTCTATAATAATCAATGAATTAATATATAAAATACATTTTTTTTTTAATTTAATATCTTACCAAAAAGACCAGCTATGAAATGCTCATAAACTTTAATTGGCTTCTTGTTTTGAATGCCATCATAATTGTGTGAGAGAATCAATTTCTCACTAAATATCTTTGAAAAATTCTCTGTAATATTGGCGCAAAGAAGTTTTCGCATTTGCCTTATCTGACAAGTAGAACGTAAATTTGAGTTAATTAAATGTGAATTTCTAATGTCTTTAGAATACTTACAATATTTGGCCTCTGTTCAGTTTGCAGCTGTCCTTCTAGGTATTGCAGATTTTCTTCATCTTGAAGTGGAAAAAGGTCTGCAAATTTGTCGGTTGTTAAGCCAAGATTCATTTTTAATAGAGCACACATATCTGACATTGCCTTCTTCAGATCGCTGTGCTCTTGCAATATGTGATCTTGTTTAAGCAAAACATTCTGCAGCTTTTTATTAACATTTCGTAGCTCAATTCTCATATTGAGTAGTTCGTCAATTACGGAGTCTATGAAATATATAAAATCATCTAAATAATGTTATGTTGTTGTTAACAAATATAAAAGATCCCATGCTTAATGTTCAATTAAACTAACCTTATGTACACATACTATTTATGTGTCGAACATGGACTAAGCTGTGAATACTCTCCATAAGGAACTTTAGAATAAGAAAACTTAAGCAAAAACCGAACTTCAATCCTTGACAGTCTATTCGCTCTCTGATTTGAACTTAACATAATAACAATGCAGTTAAGTACAAATTGTTCACATTATCCAATATCTAGACTACAAAAGTGTAAATACCCTTTGCTTCCCAAGTACCTTTGCTTACCTTTTGTCAACCTGTAAGGCATAAATACGATTTGCGGTTAAAAAGCGGGTTATAGCTGAGATTTTATATAGCTTACTTGTTTTCTGGCTGCGTCAATTCGTTAATTCCCTCGTTCACCAAGAATTGATTCTTAACCGGCCCAATATCGCAATCATTGTCGGAGAAAGGATCATCAGTTTCGTCCTCGCCCGCAATCGCTTCCGTTTTCATGTTGTCTACATTATAGCCGCGATCGTGGTCAGGTACAATGAAGTCTTCGTCGATGATTTCCGTTTTAAGTCTTTTTTCGCTTTGTTCCATACCAAGTTGCTGCTAATGAGATCAAAATCAAAACAAAATTATTTGCTATTAAACAGCTGCACATTAGAGATGGTACGATATTGTAAGTTATTATAGTCGCAGCTATCGCATATAGCGACATGTGGCGAATACAGTAATCGATTAGTTACTCGTCGTGGTTATCGATACGGCACAACTATCGTTGCAATTTCAGTCGGCCATCAGCAAGTCTTCTGCTATTTAGTTCTTTATTCTGTAACGTTTCTTCTTGCCGCTGAAAATCAACGTTAAGCTAATTTAACTCAGCATATACTTTTAATATCCTTCACCTTTACGACTTATTGTATATGAGAGAGGTTGCAGTATGAGTGCTGATTTAAAAACAGAATTGAATAAGCTGACAAACGTGGAACACGTGGCGACGCAGCTATACGACAAAATAAAGGATTCAAAGCTGGAAGAGAATTTGCCTTTTGGGGATCATAATGATGATGAGTTGACCAAGTTGCAAGTCGAAAATACGAAACTAAAACACCGCTACGCTATAATTAAAAAAAGTATTTTAAGCTTACAGTCACAAACAACTTCTGAAATGCACGACGATGATACATTTGCCATTACGGAACATTTGGAAAAGGTTTTTACACAAGCTATAGCCACAGCGTATCCACGCTTCTCCAACGTTCCAGCTATTATTGCGGCTGTGAATGCGTCCCCCAAATTCGGAGATTACCAGTGCAACAATGCCATGGGCTTATCCAAGAAAATGAAAGATGAAGGCATTAATAAGTCTCCACGTGATATTGGCCTAGAGATTCAGCGATGCTGTCCGGCATCCCCAATTATAGAGAAGATCGAAGTGGCAGGTCCTGGTTTCGTAAACATATTTCTCAGCAAGGAATTCGCGGTGAGCTCCTTGACCCGCATGTTGCGTGAAGGCGTTAAGCCGCCCAAGGTGCCAAGGAAGCGCATCCTAGTCGATTTCTCTTCGCCAAACATAGCAAAGCAGATGCATGTCGGTCATTTACGCTCCACAATAATTGGCGAATCAATTAGCCGGCTGCTAGAGTTTCTGCAGCATGATGTTATACGCATAAATCATCTGGGCGATTGGGGTACGCAATTTGGCATGCTGATAGCACATCTGGAAGACCGCTTTCCCAATTTTCTAAACGAAAGCCCACCTATCGGAGATCTACAGGAATTTTATAAGGAATCCAAGAAGCGTTTTGATGCCGATGAAAGTTTCAAAAAGCGGGCCTACAATCGCGTCGTCACCCTGCAAAGCGGTGAGCCCGCAGCAACGAAAGCCTGGCAACAAATATGTGATGTATCGCGTAAGGAATTTCAGAAGATTTATGATCGCTTGGATGTGACAATCCAAGAACGCGGCGAATCATATTATCAGTCCCGCATGCTGACAGTAGTTGAGTTTCTGCGCAATAAGGGCTTGCTGGAGCTAGACGACGGCCGGGAAATCATGTGGCCCGATGTTAATAAGAGCGGAATTCCATTGACAATTGTAAAATCTGATGGGGGCTTTACATACGATACTTCGGATATGGCAGCTATAAGGTGTCGACTTGAAGAAGACCTTGCCACTTGGCTAATTTATGTCGTGGACGCCGGACAAAGCACCCATTTTCATGGAATTTTCAAGGCCGCAGAGCGGGCTGGCATTTTAAATCCGAACATTCATCGTGTCGATCACGTACAGTTCGGAGTGGTACTCGGTGAGGATGGCAAAAAGTTTAAAACACGATCGGGTGATACTGTGAAACTGTCCGATCTGCTTGATGAGGGATTGAAGTACTCCTTGAAGCAGTTACAGGAAAGGGGACGTGACCAAATACTGACGCCCAATGAGTTGGTCGAGGCTCAAGAGGCTGTCGCATACGGTTGTATCAAGTACACGGATCTCTGCCATAACCGTATCAGCGATTATATATTTTCATTTGATAAAATGCTCGATGATCGCGGAAATACCGCGGTATATTTGTTATATACATATACACGCATTTGCTCGATTGCTCGCAACTCTGGCGAAGATTTCAGCAACCTGGCTGAGATTTTAGATAAATTTCAGATTGTTTTGGAACACGAAAAAGAATGGAAACTTGTAAAGACCCTGCTCAAATTGCATGATGTTTTAATGAAGTGTGCCAATGGTCTATTTCTGCACTTTCTTTGCGAGTTCTGTTATGAGGTCTGCACTGTGTTTGCCGAGTTCTATGACAATTGCTATTGCATTGAGAAAAATAAGGCTGGCGAAATCTGTAAGATTAATCATAGCAGGATTTTGATTTGTGAGGCGACAGCCGCCGTTTTGCGAACATGTTTTCATATATTGGGCCTAAAACCTGTTGCTAAAATCTAATACAGGCAGCGTTACTAAAAAAAAAAAAAATTGTATCTAATGCAAAAATTAATAAACTACTCGGATTTTTCAAGTAAACAATTCGTTTTATTTTCATTGATTTGTTTCTTGATGTGAATCAAAAATTCGAATTTTTTTATTCCATAATTAAACATAATTTATTTTTAAGGCCCAGTTTTGGATGTGTTTGTTAAAATACAGTTTCGAAAATGTACTCAAATATACAAATTTAAAAAATAAGCGCAAAAAATATATTTATTTACATTTAAAATTTTCTTTTTCAGGCAAGTCGTAATATTTTTGGTATTAATAGATTTTCTCTACTTTATAATGTAACATTACGATATATATTTTTAAGTTGAAACTTGCAGATAGATAACTCTATATCGAGCCGACTTATCAAGAATATATATATACCCCATAGCGTTGACGATGTTATGTATTCAATGCTTTGCAAATATCATGTAATAATTGCAGTCTCTTCCCCAGGTATATAATAACGATTATAATCTTGGAATAATTCTTATTTCCAAGAGTACTTAGTTTCATGTTAAAGATTTCCACTAATTTTCAGAAAGTGAGCGTGGTTTATGTACAATTGAAAAACTTATCGATATCATTTTTTTCTACTTTTATTTCTTATATTTATATTTAAAACATTTAAGCGCTTAACCAAAGCTTTGCGATTTCTAGTAGTTCATTTATTACTGCATAAATATGTGTATTTTTTTTTATTTTTCATATTTGTATTTAAGTTTCAATATACGTAATTCATACTCTTTTGATAGCTTTCGATAATCCAACTGTAGTTCACCTTGTATCTTTCGCTTCTCCATCTCTAGTTTCTTTTCCTCCAGTTTATTTTTCCATTCAAATCTTTGACACTACAAATCTACCTTAATGAAATATTTGTTTGTTTGGTAACTAAAATTTCCAACAAAACCAAAAATAAATGATTAAATATGACTCAATAGTATTTATTCATTATTATATATACATTGTCCAGGACATGCATATATTTATTTAAGCTACGTCTTAAAACCAAAAACTTGAGGAAATTGGTAGAGATACAAGTAAACGAATTCCATCGGAAAGGAACGCTTCACCCAGTTAAAGTCTGTTCAAACAAAATCATTTATATGCGTGAAAAATGGGTGGAATTCAATAAAATGTAGAAATAACTCTGATGCAATGACATTAGTTATATATGAACTTATCATGCAATTCTAAAGCAAATCTCATGTAGATTTATTTTTAAGCAAACATTTTATTATTAAGATCTCTCTGCGTTTGCCCAGTTTGAATTTGTAATACTTGTAGGTTTTAATTAAATTTACTTATATTAATTTCATAATACTTATGAATGTAAAAAAATTAATATTAAATTAGTTTGTAGAATTTCCATATTTCTCATACAAAATGTTGATCACTTTTAGTTTTTTATCCAAGTCATTTGGCATGGCTCTTTCTACCTTTGCCAGCGCTTTTCCTAATGTCTGTTTGCATGCATAGGGCTCGCAGTTTTTTTCTATTTGGGTTTCATTTTTCTGTCTTCTGTGGTTAATACGATGTTTTTCCAAGACGCGTTCCTCATTGTCGGACATTAGCCTCTCGCGATATTTTCGTGCTCTCTCTTTGGCTTTTTCACGGTAACACGCCAACTTTATGGGTTCCTTTTTCAAAGCCTCCCTTTGCCGCTTTGCCATTAGCCTTCTCTTTTCAGTAACTAATGCCTTCTAAAATTGTATGAGATGTGCAAAACGAATATTTGAGTACTTTTAACAGTCCGTTTTTCCATAGTAATAAATAATAAATATACAAATTTTAAATATAACTGAGGTACTAACCCTGCTAGCTGAGGGAATAATCTTATTAATTGGGTCCACAGATTCCTTGTTGCCGCACATGCTGTTAAATATATCAAAGTACCACAGATTCGAAACGTACTTTTTGTTCGAGCCAAAGTTGGCATTGTTCAAATAATCAATCTTACGCAGCTCGAGATTGTAGTATGACCTATATCCATTGATTTTCTTTTGCATTTCTTTCCTGTCGGCATCAGGATAGTATTCCAGATATTTGGTCAGCAGTTTTGCGTATTGAACTTCTTTTGGAAATCTTCTGAGTTAATATCCCACAAGCCGGGCAAGGCGCGATAGGCCTGAAAAAATTCTATCAAAAAAATTCGTTTGGCGTGCTCCTCAGGACTGTCACAGAATAGGTGCCACAAGTTAAATAAATTATTATTGGTAAGGTAAGAGTATGGCTTACAGATTGGTGGCAAATTCCGAGAAATATTTGCTGTAACATATTAAATGGGATTACAGGTTTGTTTAGGTGTTCGAGTAGGCATAGGCTCACCTCCAAGAGGACTCTTCAGCATGCATTTTCATCATTGTCTCGCCATCGTTCTCTTGCGGTTCTATTTTAACTGGACCAATATCAATGCTATCCTGAGTTGGATAATCTGTTTTTATCACGCACGGTTCGAGTTTAATATCTGGCTCCGATTGCTCGGGTAATATATAGTCTTCTGTGTCCCCATTTTTCATGTTAAAGTTCGTCTTGATGAACACTTCTATATTTTGGCTCATTATAGCAGAGATATTTAACGTATTATTTTCTGTAATCACATTTAAACTGTTCGAGCTGAGTTTTCTTTTGTCCAGAGATTCGCCTTGGATTCGCTGCGTTTTCGCATTCATTTCTTAGTTAATGGGTTTACAAGGAAGTAAAAGACAATGTGTTATACATTAATGTTTATTAACGGCAGTTAATAAACAAAACAAAAAGCTAACAATCTTAGAGACAGCTGTTCTTAGTGATTGAAGATGCACTTGCGTGGCAGTGACTGTTCACAAGTATTTTTAAGTAGCAGTTTCTCGAAGTAGTCACAGTAGCAGCTCATGTGCGTGAATTTAATTGGCTAACTTAAGGAAGTCTGAAATAATTATTAATTAAAGTGCACAAATCAAAGACAAGCACATCAAAACAAGAAAATTTGAATTATGTTCCAAGAGTATTTATTAGATATTTGTAATATTTGTTATTTGATTCTTGATTAATTGTAATGATTAATTGTAATATAAAATCTCTCATCTCTTACAAAAATGGTTGCGTCAATAAGTGAATGGCGCCATGCAGAGGAAGTGGGCCTAGACCATTCACAACGCACAACCTTGTTAGTTTTTAAATTAAGTTTAAAAACATTTTGCTTCTGATAAGGCTTGGAAAATATCTATATTTAACTATCGTTGCTGTACAATCTTTCCCAATAATTCTTACAGGGCCCACTTTTGGTTTTCATTAATAAAAGTTCTGGAAATTGATTTTATTGAAAACCTTGTTCTAAATTTTGATACAAATCAATTACATAATCTTATTTTTCAAAAGTTTGAAGACTTTTGGGCCGCAACAAAATAATTATTAATAGTTGATCTCAATAAAAATAAATACTTTTCAATTGATTTGCAGTCGAAATTCAGAACAAAGTCGGTTTTTTATTTTATTTAACGTTTTACATAAAGCTGGACAATGTAGCATACTAAAACTACTTGAGACTTGTATTTATTTATTTAAGCTACATATTTAAACTATGTATATGTATAATTGCTATTATATTTCGCTGGCATCTGTTAACCAAGCGCTGTAAAGTCGCTGCATTAAAATTCTACGAATTATATATATATATATATTACATATGGATTTGCTTATAACTAATTTCTGTATTATTCCTTTATTCAATTATTATCCGTTGACTAATTTAATGGATTCACTTATGCATTAAGCTACTTATTGGGCTAATGGTAATGCATATTTTAAGTGTTCTACGACCTCACATATCATTTATCTTAGACTTTTAAGCGCTATACGCGCGTAGGTGTTCCAAATATGGGGACATTGTTGCGTCTCTGGGCCAACGGGGAGGCGGGCACCGGTGTTGGCCCATTGTTGTTGTTGTTCAGACGACGTTGCTGGCTATCCGAATAGGCACGTTCTACAAAAAGGTGGCATATCTATCAGACATATGTCCATATACATATATACACATATACATACATATACTTATATATATATATATACATATTCATATCATTTGCCATGCTTGTTGGGTATTTTTGTTTTTGTAGGGTTGCTGCATGCACTTTTTATTTTATTTACCAAATATTTTCCGTTTCTTCTGCAAATTGTTAACATGCAATTGAAATAAAAATAAATATTTACACTTCAATTGAATAATTGCTACAAATAATAATGGTGTGCGTGCTTATACTTGATGAAAATTGGAAAAAATTTGATGATCATATGTAAAATTAAATAATATAAACATTCCACACCCGACTTATTACTATTTTCAATCCGCCTTTATTCTTTATATCTATTTGTTTTTCCCATCCAATCGGATTCAAGTATCTAGTGGCAAATATTACATTGCTGAATGGAAAATGGGTGGAGTGGTGGAGATTTACAATTTTAAGTGGAGCCCTTGCCAGGACATTCCGCATACCACAAATTCACACTGCTGAGTGGAAAATAAGTGGATTTCAATTAAATTAAAAGAAAATACGAACATGTACTTGAACTTTAGCATGCATGTCTCCAACCAGATTTGAAACTGAGTTCAAGTGTAAATAACACTCATATTATCTTCTGTATTTTCCGTACTAAATTTGATGCTCAATTTTGAATGTTATTTTCTATATTATGTAGTTCCTGTGCCTAAAGACGAAAGATCGTCTGAATTTCTATCTTCTCCAAACTTTTTTGTAATTATTTAAATAATCAACTATGTTACAATATTATTCGATATTACATACAAACATATACGTGCAGCTATGGGTACAGTTGCTTACCTCGAAACTTCAAGCCTTGCGCTTCGTTGATGATGGCCGCCAGTGCCGGATGTTGATAGCGCTCCCGGAATATGGCAGAACCGTTCATGCCGGTGCTGCCATTGCCGTTGAGCGTGCCGTTGCCGTTGCCATTGCCATGGTGCATCATTTTGTGCTGTGGCGTATGTTGGGGCGTTAGTGAAATCGGGGGCGTGGCATTACCATTCTTATAGTAGCGATTCTGATTGGGATCATAGGCGGTGGTGTTCTGATCATGATTGTGATTCAGGCGATTAGCCAGCTTGATGGAGGCGCAGCGCTCCTCTTCGTTGTTGCGCATTTTCAATATGCGCTGATCCTGCACCGAGTAGCGCGATCCATGCAAGGAGTTCAGCTGGTTCAGATTGTTTACCTGGGCGCTCAGTTTCTTGGCGCGAAAGCTACCACCTGGCGAATTGTTCAGCAGTGTGCCACGCGAAGAGCTGCCATTGGTTTCGGTGCTATCACGACTCGCTGCCTCCCGATAGCTCGAAGGACGATGTGTTGACGGCGGTGTGTCCAGCCCGCTATCATGTGCCGAGCAGTCCAGCTCCTGTTTGTTGGCCAGGCCAGCAGTGCTGCCGCCGTTTGTGTTGTGGGTGGGCAGCATTGGTTGCACTAGGGGTAAGGGAAGGTTGGATTAGTATACAGCTTTAATGAGCGGCACGATCACGAACCACGAAGTTATCCGCATTTCTTTGTGCCTCAGATTACGGAAGGAAAAGTAAATTTTAGAAATCTACATCATTTACTTGAAAAATAAATCATTTTTGCCTATATGTTTCTACTTTCCATATTTTTGTCGGAGTAAAATATTTATAGCTATAAATTCTTGCAAGATGATGTCCCTTTTGAAGATTTAAATTTCTTTCCCATGGGAAAATTCTGTATCAATAGAAATTATAGCTATATATCGTAGACATTTCCTACTTGACAATGCTAAAATTGAGTATAAACCAAACTTGATTTAAAAGTTTTAAAATGTGGCAAAATGTTAAAAAAAAATGCATGGCAAAAATGATCTAAATTCGTAAATGAATTGAATACAAAACTTGCATGTCTAAACATTTTCGGACTCAACAAATATTCTTTACAAAAGAATTTCGTTGTTCGTTAATAAATATTCACTTTGTGTACGATTTGAGTATAAGATTCTTGCATTTTCTTTCAAGAGAAAATCACGAGATGCCACTTGTGGTCAGCTGCAGTTGGCAGTTTTTTTATAACTCACCTGAGTGCCGCATATCGGTGGGCGCACGCGGTTTGCGATAGAGCCAATCTCTGTCCAGCTCGTTGCCATTGTCCGGTTGGGCGCTGATGCCACGGAAGAGCCGCGGCCGACGCAGCTGCACCTCCGCCTCCTCGGCGGTCTCCTCGTCCACCACCTGATTGGAGCCAAAGCTGCTGTTGATAAAAATGCGCCGTGGCGAGCCATACAAAGCGCCACCAGCCTGCGTAAAGCTATTCTGGGCCGAGGCATAGCCATTCGAGTAGCGACTCAGATTCGCATTGCTGTGGTGCGGTATCTTCTGTGGCGTAGAGTGATTCGTTGAGATGCCGCTCAAATGATGATTGTGATTCTCATTATTCAATGCACTCAAGTCCGGCACTGAATCGCTGAACAGAAATGGATTGGCGCCCGCATAGCCATTCAAGCTGCCAGCGCCGATTTTGTGACGCGCCAGGCCACCGCCACCGCCGGCGCCATTCGTCATCAGCCAATCGTCCAGGGCGCTGGAGTAGGTGCTGCCTAGGCCGAAGTGTTGGAACTGCAGCGAGGCATGCGATACGGGCGCGGCTAGGGAAGCGCGCGATCTCGGACCCTGGGCGATCTTCAGAGCGCGTCGACGCTCCTTGGATGTCAGCGTGCATTCCTGTTCAATGAAAAGAAAACCCCATTAGATGTATACCCCATAGAAGACACACTTTAGACTTGCCTCAAGCAGCTCAAACCAATCCTCGAGGCCATCGTCGCAGCGCAAGAGCACGCGACCCTCGCGTCCCAGCAGCAGCCCAATGACGCTGTACGAGCGTCGATTCAGCCATTCCACCTTCTCCACGTCCACCAGTTTGATCTGGAATGGTTAAACAAAACAATAAGCCAAGGGTCTACAGCATTGTTACAATACAATACAAGTCAAAGGTTAGGCAATGATCGTCGGTTTCTCTGGGTCACGCAACAGGGGTCTGGGAATTGGATTGCCGTCGAACTAAAGACGTTCACGTTTCTTTAAAGCGATGAATGATCAGCCAAAGAATTACATCATTTGCGGTGAGGTAGTGCGTGATTGCATAGGGAAACCCCAAAACTCCTTAGGACTTAAGATGTAACTTAGCAGATACCGAAGATGTCGTTATATTAATAAAAAACATTTATAGACAATTATTAAGCTTAATCAGTTAAAAACATATTGCAGTGGAGACTCTTAAAACAAACTTTTCCAACAAACATGTCTCTGGGCCACATTGATTAAGTTCTTTCTCTGATTTATATATATAAATTACAGTAAAACTTCTCTTAAACTCAGTGTTTTTGAACTTCGTTCTAAGTTTTCTGTTCAGTATTTTAATTTTTAATTAAAAATGTTTGCAGCTTTCTTTGCCCCACAAAATTGGCTCAGAATGTTACGGGTTATGACATCAGCTGGCGGATAGTAGCGAGTAGTTCCATTTAAGATTGCATCGCACTTGCCATACGAAACTAATGTACTTAAATTTAATAGCAGACGCCATAAAATAAATTGCTACTCAATTATTTTTAGCACGTCTTTATGCAAAACTTTTGGCCCAACAATACAACAATTAAGTGCTACCCTCTATCTGTTGCGGCCCCCCCTAAATATATCTACCTTTCTCTAACGACTAAGCATTTCTTTTGCTTCTCCGTTTGGCCTGGTCTCTGTTCGCCTTTATTTCTTCTTAGTGCATTTTGCAACTCGGTTAAAAGTCATTAGGCCAGGCTGACAGTTTTTGCCTTGGCCAAGTGCAAAACTTTTTACCATGTAGAACTTTTATTGAACCCATTTTTCCACATTGTTGTCGTTGTTGTCGGTCTCTGGGCATGTTTATGGGTTTTATTTGCAGGTTGTTGCCGGCACTGCCTTATGGCCTGAACTTAAAGTTGTTACAGATTCTGCGCTCCAGCTAAAAACTATACGAGGCCATTAGGCAAATATGTCAGCAGCGTGTGGCAATTAGCCAAGTTATGCGATATCAAACGTTGGCCAAGATTTTTCTTAGCCCCACGCTGCCAGCTTCTATATTTATGGCCAATCATAATTAAGTTGTCTTAAACATTGCGGAGTGAACGGGGCGCGCTTTGGATCGTTTTTATGATAAATTGCGCGATTTATGTTTACAAAATAAAAAAAAAAAATCAAAAGGCATTAGAAAGGGATTTGAAATACTTTGGATATGCGATCGCTCATCATGCAGCATGTCAAGACCAAAAGGCCTTGTCGTACAGCTATTAAAATGCGCCCCAATGAAATGATCTAAGAATTCTTTTGTGTGGGCTGGAACATGCAAAATATTAATGTAATTTGTGGCCGCCGTCTATATAAAAAGATTTTTGTAAATTTATTTAGAGCTGTTTTGTGCATAAAACATTTATTTGGGCTTAGAATAAAATGTTTTCTTGTTAATTCAGCTCTTGAGTTTTGCTGCTAAGCTGTTTGACATTGATGAAAGACTACCGATGAGATATTTAGAAATGTTTGGAAAAATGTACAAAATTATAAGAAAATATTAATTTGAATAGGGAAAAGCTTTTAAATAGGTTAGTTCTATTTCCACTAGAAAATTTTCAATTAAATATCTGAATTATATATTCTTAACATTTAAACGGTTTTTCTTTTAATTATTTGTAGTTATATATTTTAAATTACTTTCTTCCATTACAAGTAATTAAAAAGAAAATCGCTTAAAATGATTTGCACAAAAATGTACAAGAGTATTTAAATTTATGGAATCATCCTTTGTGTCCTTTTGCCTAGTCGTATACACTTTTTGCCATCTCAGGGTGATTTGGGTAATATTTAAATAAAATGTATCTAAGGTCTGGGCGTGTTACGCGTATAAAAGAATTGGCAAAACATTAAAATATAAATGTGTTTTACTATATAAATTAGTATTTCTGTGTTCAGTGTTATGACTAATTAAAAACGCAGTTCACTTTTACTTTCATGTCCATATGCATAATTATCTGGCTTTTAAACTAAGCCAAGAGTTTGGCTTAACTGACCTCATTAAACAATTCATAATCACATTTTCCGATATTCGACACAATATTTAAGCAAAGCAAACTTTCAAAAAGAAAAAAATCAAAACTGATTTTCAAGGTTGGCATTGATTAGCTGTTATTGTTATTGTTATTATTTTGTTTGTTGTTTCATATTTTGTCATATTTAATTGCATTGTCTGTCAAAACGTAACAAAACTAGACGGCGACTCACTCATTTGTGTGGCCCATTCATTGTATCAACAAATTTGATATGTAGGCTTCACTCTATATTTGAGTACTCGTAATTCAAGTAAAGCCATTGATTTCGTACACTCTTGATTGATTTGTCAGGCTTGTAAAGTTATGCTAATAATATTTTGGAAAGTATTTGACGCATTTTATCATATTTTTAATTTTAATTATGCAAATGCATTTTAAACACGATTTCAAGCTGCCGCCAGGCATTCAACTCAATTAATATCGAATCATTTTATGAGGAGTACATAAAAATCAATATTGATTTCGTTCACTGTCAAAGTGCAAAAATTGCAACTTTCAGGCAACTTTGTGCGACCCGCAGGCTCTCGATTGCTTCGTTTTCCACTCTTCTCCCCGATATCATTATGTGCCTACCCCCCCACACCGCCCACACCTCTCATCATGGCTGTCACATCACCTGTAATTATTAAGCTTCGCTACGTTTCACGCGCGATTGATTTCCCCCATGGAAATCAACTGCAGTCACTGGGCACAGAAATGTTTCATCGACAGGCGAATCGAATCATCATTTTGCCAAAGGTAGATACAAAATTTGCAATCACTTTGAAATTTATGCAAAAATTAAATTAAATAATTAGACTGTAAATGAGACTGCCTCTCCATCGCACACCTAATTGATTAAGTTGATTACATTGACAAGGCGGTATTGATTCCAGTTCCAGTATCACTTACTGTCAATTGCCACCGAGCAGAGAAACGACGAAATGTACATGAGTATAAGAGTACACTTTGAAAATAAAAGAACGAGTAAAGAATCCTATAGCAGTAAATCCTATAGAGTAAATTGATAATTATTGGGTTGTTTCCGGCTATTAATTATTTATGTATAATTATTTTGACTTGAGAACAATTTCTGAATTAAATATCCAAGATTGAGCAAAATAAGAAAATCCCAATTGGCGCTTTTGTATATTAACTTAACGTACTTTATGCCCTTTTCAATTTCTCTAAGCGATATAGTTCAAAAAAATGTAGCCTTTGAAATTCTTGATGTGTTTTCTTATATATAATAGTGTAATATATAATTCCAAATTTACGCTAAGATCTTTAAAATGTTGTCTTAATGAATGTCAAAGTAAACGTACTTATCGAGCGTAAGAGTATTATGGACTACAAAAAGTCGCCGACCCGGAGGCCTCTAATGAGGAAGGCAGCGTGTGGCCTCTCTGCTCAATGACTTGACTTTGTTCATGGTTCGTTTATCTGGTTGTTGTCTCTGCTAATAAGTGTGGGTGTCTAAGCTTATGAAGACCATTTTTGGTACAATTTTTGATATTTGAAGGTCTCTCAGGTGTAATATTTATTGTTATGCGTGCAACAATTTTAATAATCACGAAAATAACAAAAACTAATTTATGGGGAAAAACTATGTGAGAGATAATGCTCAGTTTACACGTGTCATCATATTGGGATAACACGAGATTGTATATTTTGTGACTATTTGTCGGGGAAAATAAACAAAAGAAGGTCAAATAATTTGGTATTGTATAATATTTTAGATAGGTATATATATTATAGCCTTTACTATGAAAAATATTATATTTAAGTTTATATTTTTAGAAAGCTTTATTTAAATATAAGAAAATAGCTTCCCAAGCACGCATCAAATATTTGATGGAGCGTGTGAACACGGCTGCAATTATTTGGCAAGTTTTTTATACTTAGATGCGTATCCCACATTTCATGGCTAAATTAAACCCGTAATACCCATTTAAGGAGCTGTTTGCATTATTTAACTGCAATTTGTCGCTTTAAGCACTTGAGCACAATTCCCAGCTTGTTTTTCTTTTTCGCATTTAATTTCATTTACCTTGATTATCTGCTGTTCGCTGAATTGTTTATTTTGGAAAATTGCCCGCAATAAACAAAATGTTAGCTGCTGCAGCTTTAGAAATTTATTTTAATTTTAAATTAAACTGTAAACAAGAGTGACTGCCAGCTATTTATTGATGCTACTTTTGCAGAGATTTTTTTGTTTAAGCGGTAAAGCTAGCAAATAAAACTAGAAAAAACTTAAATTAAATGAAAATAAAAGCAATTTCCCATGATCTCTTTACTGTGGTTGTTGTTGTTGTTGCTGTGCATGTTAAGTGGCATTTGTGTTGTTGTTGTTGTTGTTGTAGTTTTATGTGTATTTTCCTTATTTGTTAAAAAAAAAACAACGACAACAACAACAATGACAATTTCATTACAATCGTGTTTTTTATTGTTGTTGCTTTTCCTGTTTTCTATGCATTTGAATTTTTCCAGCTGCCTTTTAGCCTCGTATTTGCTTTGTTTTAATGGTAAAGTTGTGCGGCATTGCATGGCATGGGCAGGGCTGGGGTGGTAATTGCTGCAGTTGGGCCAGTGGGCCAGGCTCATGTGGGACGAAACGATAGTTAGGCAAATTAACATGCAGTAGCTGCAAGTTTTAGCCAATTAGTTGAGTTTTGCCCAAAACTTGCCGGCGCTCTAATGAAGTTTTTTCTATTTTTTGTTTATTTTTGTTAAGTAGGTAGGGGAAATGTTGTTGGAATTCGCGCTATTTTAATGAGAAACTGTGCGCAACGCCAAGTGCAAACAAAGTTTGCTGGTAAACTGCAAAAAGCATTTAACTAATGCATGAATTTCTCATATGTCTTGCACATCGATAAGTTCAGTTTCTCTACCCCTCCTAATAAAAGATCTCTATCGGGAGACCTCAAGACTGCAGAACGTGACTTTATGTGTCAGCCAGCCACGGTGGGGACTCAATTTATAAGCATTTGTTGTATTGTGTTGAGTTTGTTTTTATTTTCATTTTTTTTTTTTTTCTTTTTTCAAGGTGTGTCCTGATGTCTGATATGGGACATAAAGCGCACAGTTAACGCCCCACCCTGTCCCCTGGCTTCTGCCCGTACCCCTGCATAGCTATAACTCTCATAAGTATGACAAAGTTATACTCGTAGTTGTCATAATGCTCGGCATAAATCTCGTTGTGGTAATAGAATTTTACAATGCGTAGTAAATAAGCATGAGATGTGTGCTTTTTGCTCGGGCTGTGCTGCCTGTTAACTTGGTCAAACTGTTGAGGTAACCCCACTGAGGTAACTCTGGATAATTGAGGGGCGTGCTGCAGATGTACAGAGATATGTGCGCCAATAAAAGTTTTACACTTAAATATAGGGTATTGGCAAAGTCTATTGTAACTTCCTGAATTTATGACGTCACTAAACCCCTGCCTGCCTATTTTGTAACGTTAGTATTTGAAAAGAAGTAAAAGTAAGTCAAGTTCATGATGTAAACAACATTTTGAATTATTTATTTACTTATTATTATTTTGTGGCTATCGTTGATGCATTCAGCTGGCGATAGACTATATATATATATCATATATTGACTGTACATTCTATTAAACTTCAAATTTGTTGCAGTTATATATAGTTGTCTCTGTTATAATGTTTGTTAATAGAATGGTAATTCAAAATCTGTTATTCATTTGGCCAGATTTAAATAGAACCTTAGCTAAATTTAGCATTTGTATTTGCCCAGAGTAGAGTATGTTCTTTTGATTTGTTTTTTTCTCAATTTAATAAATCTTAATACACTGAGTCGCCGAACTATGAACAGAGGGAAGTTATAAATAAGATCTCCAACTATCCATTTTTTACTTAAACCTGTTCTGTACTGGATTTTGGGAGCGTAACCTTTGACATATTGTATTATTAGTAATTTGGGCAACGTTTGCTCACCTTAAATTTAAATTGTCCCATATCCGAGGCACGTTCATTGGCCGAGCCGGAGGCACGTAGAAAGCAATGCAAATAGTCGCGGGTGAGCACAAAGTATCTGCAATAAAAGAAATAATAAATAAATAAAAAAAAAAAATTCATCGTTGGTTATATTTAAGGTTCCGTTTTAAAGGTCAATTGCTTCAATATAATAATGATGATCATTCAATAATTATCATTCAGCAAAAATAAGTTCAACAATTGGCAATGCAACAATTGGCCAAGATTAGACACACTTGTCCCTCTTCAACAGGCCACCCGTAGCGCACACAATTTTTATTAATAAATAATAAATCATGCGGCAAAATAAAAGCAAAAAAAAAATACCAGAAGTCAAAGCCAAAAGCACTTGAGTAACTCGGTCTCAGAAGCTGCTTTACATTTTATGGTTTTCATAAGACGATGATAATAATATTTTATCGTCTCGGTCGCAGCAGTGAGAAATCTTTTATTAATATGCTTTTGGCATTTATTTATTTTTCTTGCCTTTCAGAAAGTATAAATTTTATTTTGGCAAAACTTAATAATGCATGCCAAGAGATATTTGCTTATAGACTGCTTCAACTTTATCCATCGATTTATTTATGGCCAAAAGTTTCTGGCAAAGGCAATGAAAATTTTGTTTTTCGAGTTTTCAAAAGGTGGTCTCAAATAATTTACGGATCTGTTGAAAAAGCGTGTTTCGCTTAGGCAACTTCTTTTCTTGCCAAATTGCTCACTTCCCATTTGGCAGTTGGTTGAGTTTTGGGTTCTTGGCACTCGCAGCTGCCTATTAACGTGGTCAAGCAAATTGAGTTAAGGCGAGACGTTAAATGTTTTGTAAGCTCTTTGCAAAGCCGTAAGATGCTTTCGTACCGAGTTTGAGTAATTGCTTAGCAATTGCTTGGGTATGGTTAACAAAATGAAGCTGCAGTGATTAGTTAAGCTTGCTAAATGCTTGGAGCATGAAACCTAGTAAAGACGATTGGTATGCAGATTGCAAGAACTTAATGACTGGAAACTGAGGGAAGCTAATGTGAAAAAAAAGGTAAAAAAATTGGCTAAGCAACGGGTGAATTGTAGAACAATCCAAACTAACGTAAATGAGCGGTATGAAAAAGAAATTTCAAATGAAAGTACAGGCCGATAATACGAAATAAAACAAGCCGATGCTAAAAAAATAGTATTAGAATTTTTTGAAAATTTTCATATAAACTAAAAAGCAACGATCGTGTTGAAAATAATTGTAATTTGGTTTCGCGGAAGCAGGTTAAATATGATTATATTGATAAAAGCAATAAATTCAATGCGTGTCAAGCAAAGCTTTAATTACATATAAGACAATTTATCAGATGTGTGTGTAGATACATAATAATTATGATGGATGAGGTATTTCGACAGGTAATATGGATAAGCAATGTAAGAATATCTAGGCTGGGTATGCTGATTGATATAGACAGTAGTGTAAAAGCAAGAGCTGGGTTGATAACCGACATAAAGAAAATGTTTAAAATTAATTTGCAACTAGCCAAATTTCGAAAATATCAATTATGCATTACATTTGACAAAACAGCCGAAACAATGCATCAAATATCTAATTGGCATCATTTTTAATGGAATTTCCATGCAGTTGGCGAGATCAAATATGCGCAATTGATGGCTGCGCTTAGTGGCTATTAACTGTCAATTAAAAATATGCCGATAAACGTAATTACCAGAGAGAGAGAGAAAGAAACATAATTAAATTTCAATTAAATATACAACAAACAAAAACAAAAGCAGAGACCTGAATGCCCTCTCTGCCACCCACTCAATCACTAGACCGACCCATTCGCAATCGCATTCGTGTTCGCATTCGCAATCGCATTTGCATACCCCTATTGAATTTGCATCTCACATTTTGCATTATCTGCAGTCCCCAATATGAAAGCAAACTTCAGCCACTGTCAATTATGCGCTTTTTGCAATTAACAACCCCTGGTTAAATATATTTGCATAATTTTTGCCCGGTCAGCTCGAGAGGGTTGTTAAATTTAACACTCTTTTGCACAGGTATATTCGAAAATGCTGAAAGGTTTATAAAGTTTAAACACTATGCGAAAAAAAAGACATATTTTTTAACTAGGCACAAATATTTAAGATCGCAGAAATAGGTAGTGGAATTTTTAATATATTTAGGGAATAGTTCCATATACATACTATACTTTAATATAGAGAATTATGCTATATTTTATATTATAACTGTCTAAGTCTAACTTCATACTGAAAGAACTGAGAAATTATAGTTCTAGAAAATGTAGTGAGTACAATTAAAATATAAAAATGCCGATCCAATATGGAACTAAGTTAATACTTGGATATTTAAATATTATTTATACAACAGAAACCAGAATATTTTGCCATACAACAAACTCTTTTTCGACAGAGCTATACGATGTGTTGTCCGATGTTGAAAAGATTTTGCATATATTTGAGGAGCCTAGTAAAACTAATATATACTCAGTTATATCTATATCTTTATATGTCTTGATAAAGATCTAGAATATATATATTTTATGGTGTCGGATACACATATCTTGCCAAAATTGTATACCCTCTACAATATAATAATTTATATGATTTTTGCTAAGGAAAATCCGTAACTCATCTTAAAAAAATATAATTTAACTTTAACAAATTATTATTTCAATTATAAAACTGAAACTTTAAAATATAATTTTCTCCAGAGAAGATATTTTGAAATCTGGTTTTATTTGTCCCAAAATATGACTATTTCATTTTTATAAAGATATTTGTATATACGGAAGTATATCTTACCTCTCCTTCCAACGCGAGAAGAGACGATCCCGTTGCTGTAAGAGTAGTCCGCGTTTAATGGGTCCCGTCATGGAGGCCACAGGTATGCGACCCGCTAGCAGCGATTGCTGTGAAAGATAAAAGTGCAACAGAACTGATTAAAATACGCATATATAATATATATACTTATGTGTGTGCGCTATCATTTGGAGAAGGAGTTAGTTTTTGCTGATTTTGCAAATTTGCTTAATTTATGATAGAACATTTTCTGAGCGTCTCAGCTGTTTTTGCTATCAGTCGCAGTGGCTGTCATAATTCTTTGGCCCCTGCACTTTGCGGCACTTTAAATAATTTAAACAACAATAACAGAAACAACAGCGCGCCGTGAACCTTTATGTCTGGCTCCCATGAGCTATGATTAATGTTGCTTTAAAAAGCCGCCACTTGCGCCGCTTTTCAGCCCCAAACCCTGCGGACAAGCATCCCCCCATTTGAGACACGCCTGCTGCACCATAAATTCCATTTTGGTGTATGTTCCTTTTTTTTTTTGTTGTGTGGTTTGTTGTTGTTGGTTTGCTCATAAATGCAATTTATTATCAAGCGGGTTGTGCTATAATATTTTATATTAACAAATGCTTCGTAGCTGGTTAAATAATATTCGTGAATATATATGTGAGCGTATGTTTGGCTAAGTTGGAGCATGTAGGCAATTATATATTGGGTTAATCTTTGCGGCTTACGCTTAAATTAACAATAAACAATAATTTAGCGGCTTACGCATTGTGATGAACTCGCTGAAAATAATTCAATATTACGCTTGAGTGTTGAAACGGAAGCGAAAGCATCTATGAAATAGTATCTATTAACTTTGTAAACACTTCTGCCAGAAATTCAATTACATATATATTACAATTACCTCTAGGTCAGCCTGTCCGATCTAGCTTTATTAAAGGGAAGAACTCTATATATCTGGTTAAATTTTTTTTTTAAATTTTTATTAAGTATTGTCTTACTTATTTAAAATACAATTTAATTAACTCCTAAGTTTTCCAAAAATATCAGCTAACTGGGAATTTAGTTTGCCGCCCACCAAATGGCCCCAATTTCAAGAATTCTGTCGAAGCTCATTTGCTCATTAAACTCAATGGCTGCTGCACGTTTCTACCCACAAAGAAGAAAAAAAGACAACCTCAAAGTCCACTCAGTCCATGGAAACGTTCGAGCTGAACAATAGTTTTTAATGTGCTAAATTAAGTTTCGAATGCCTCTTATACAGAGCGCTTCCCATTTTCCCCCCTCAGAGAAAATTACCCGCACAATTTCTTGTCGAATTTGGGCGCCCCGCGCCGCCTTCGTACTCCTTGCCGCCTGTTTGCCATATTGAATTTGAAGTTAGCCAAGGCATGCCTTTTGTTCTTGTTGTTGTTTGTGTCTGGGCGCTTAAACGTGACTACCGTTAATTTGGCCAGAACCTTATTTAATGCTCTGGCAAAAGCAACTGGCAAGAACTTCTTGCCAGAGTATACTTAGATTGTGTGGCAACGATAAGCGAAAGACGTAGCACAGCAGAAAACAAAAAACCGAAAAGTATCTTTATTTTGGGTTTGAAAACCGAAACGGAGAATAAAATACAAAATAATACAGCGTGTCAAAGATTTATCGGCTTGAAAAAGTATTTCGAATTAAGCGAGCGCTTTGCTGATGATATCATTTCTCTCAGATTCGAGATTCACATACTTTTGGCCAAAATGTATCTACAGAATACATACACATATAGATACATACATAAAAGCGATTGATGCGACGGCATCAAGCCGGCATGGCCTTTAGCACCCGTTGCCTACTACCCGGCGATAATTCATTTTTGGTATTTCGATTCATGCTTTTTTTTTTTTTGTCAAATCGAAAGCCCGTTAGCGCCCCGCTTTGCCCCGTTGATTGATTTCGTTACGTTAGTTTGCACTGGCCATAAGCATATCATTAAGTTGTACGCCCCGAGCCAAACGGTGCCACGGAGGTAGCCGCAACTAACCATTGGTTAGCATTTTTTATGGCTTTATAATGAACAGCCTAATGCTTGACATTTGTTGTCCGCCATCTGATACATGGCCGCTGATTTATCTGTCAATCCATATTCTATACCAGAGATAAGCTATAGAAGCTGTCGAAATTTCGCCTTAAATTTGGCTAAATGTTGATTGGCGCAGTTTGCATAGGAATTGAGAATTTTTAAAGTTCGTTTCGCAGAATTTAAATAGAAATAGTTTAGTAAAACGATATGAGAATTACATTATTAAGAAAATATTTATTAGTATTTTGTTAATAAATATGATATCTCAATATTATAAATAAAAATAACTTAATAAAAGTTTTTTTTAATTGATAAATAAAGCTTACTTTCCAATTTTTTATATATATATATATCTTAAGAGAAATTTATAGTGCTTTACTTGCAAATATTTCTGAATCATTTTCTAATTTGTTTTGAATACAAACTAAATATATGTTAGTAATAAATATTTTACACTATATTACTGCTCATAAATTTTAAATGTGCTTGACCTCTTTCCACTCATTATCACCTTCATCAGCTGATTACTCGAAGCCATTTAAAAAAAAAAAATCACATAAATAAATTCGAACAGAATAAAATCCATGACAGCCTTTACTAAAAAAGCCAAACAAAAACTTTTATTTTAAAGAAAAATTTGAAAAGAAAAAAAGTGGAAAAATAAAAAAATAAAATTAAATTTTCGTCACGTTCTGTGCATGTAAATTATGGCCAAGCATATCAAAAATTGTTGTGGCTTTTGTTTGCCAGCTTTGTTCTTCTTGTTTATTCGTGTGTGCCCCATGTGGCGCGACTGGGAGCGGAAATAAAGCGTATAATTGTTCAACACGCATCTGTGAAGCTGTAAAACCTTCCAAGAACTTAGCTTTTATGGCTTGATATGAGTTATTTTTATGGGCAAAAGTGTGCCAAAAGCTGTTGAAAATCAAAAGGCAGCTGTAACTGCAACTCTTCACTTTGCCAAGGGCTTAAAGTGTGGCAAAATATCTGTCATAAATCAATCAAGTTGCGCAACCATAAATTGAAATTTACAAGATGAGCAGATGAGCGCGGCTGCAGATAGATGATCATTGATGATGACACAATTACTCAATAATACGAGCAGTATAAAATTTGCGCCTTCAGTTTTGGACTGAATTCGAGCCAAAAATTAAAGCTAACACAAGAAACACATTTCATGACGAATCCACGCGAAAGAGGAGCGTCAGCATCTGCCAAAGGTTTGCCACAGTTCTGTGTTGGCGGCGCATTATGGTGGGTGTGTGTGTGTGTGTGTGTGCTCGAAAGTGACTGAAAAATGCAATGCGAGGGCTGTTTATTGAGTAGATAACCTTGGCTAAATGATATATAATTAATCAAAATTAGATTAACATTTTTGCGGCTATCTTCTCTTGCATTTTTTGGTATTTTCTAAATCTTATAGTTTTTAATAATTTATAAGGGATTAATATTCAAATAGATTTAAGCAATTTGTAAGTTTGGTTGCAATCAATTAATTCTGAGTTTAATTATACGGAATTTATCTGCTTTGGGCTTTTGTATAAACAGCATCAATTAAAATGAATTAAGAATTTCATTCGTAAGAATAGACTAAAATGCAGCATCTGGGTCAGGGCTAGGAGGGCTTTTCCATTGCAAATAGTTTTATTATAGAAAATATATAAACAAATATTTCAGTTAAAAAGCTAAACAACAGCATAAAATATGTTTTTAAAAATATTTTGTAAAAAAGGAAAAATTGATTAAAAACTTAATTTGCATGCGGCATATATACACAAACGACCCTCTCAGAATGACATTACGCCTGTGGGCAGCTTAGAATGAGATGTTAGATCTTGGCATCACGACTCTAGTCGAGAGCTTAGCCCATTTTTATTGCCTCAATAGCAGCTTCAATTCCAATTCCAACTCTTAACTCTGGGCCATTCAATGCGCTGAGTTATTTGTATGCCAATCCAATTAAAAACCACTAAAAGTGCGCTATAAAAGGTTGGGGCCAGTCTGTCCAGACCAGACCAGACCAGACCCGACCCGGTAATTATGTAAGCGGCACAGACTGACTGCAATCAAAATAAATATAAAAGAAGGAAAATACCTGAAAAAAAGACAAAAAAATACCAGACATTTACGTGCCAATTTTGGCGGCGTCTTGAATACATCATTGAGCCAAAGGCAAAAAACTCGCCCGCAGCATAAATAATAAAACTTCAACTTGTTCGCTGGCAAAAGCGCGTCAGCTTCCTGCACTCGTTGGATTTACACAAACCAACAAAAAGCTGACATAAAATGCAATGAAAATGGGGGCATTAAGCCATTGGAGTTATATAATATTTTATTTGGCGCGGGAAAATTATGAAAAATTTATTCACAGATGTGGCGAAAGTGACTGAAATAGAGTGAGAGAGAGAGGGGCACAGAGCGCTGCTCGCAAATAAACTGAGAGCTCTTCACAACATTCAAAATGTGGCATAAAAACTCCTTCGGTACATTTGCTTATCTGCTTATCATTGCGCATTATTTGCTCTTTATCAAAAAATTTAACGGATATGCTAAAATATGTATCTAAAAGTTTGTTTATAGCTATGCCGCATAGTATCTCTGAGTGTGCACCGCACCTTGTTGTTAATTAAAAGTAAACTCATTCAAATGTTGTTTGCACTAAGATAGCAAATATCTTTAAATACCCATAACAAAAACTATATAAATACATACATTATATGTATTTACTACTACAAGAAAATAGTTGTGCAAGTTGATAAGAAATTTTATACAATGCTAGATATGAGATATCGGATGGACTGATGAGGGAAAGCCGTTTGATATTATATATTTTTGTGTAATTTAAGTAGAATAATTATACTCAACAACTTTATTTTTTGGATGAATATGTTGCTCGGATTTTTTTAAACGAAAAGCGGCATTTGAAATAATTGCATTAACGACCCCAAAGTCAATGACTTTTGTACAAAAATGAAAAAGCTTTTGTAATTTAATTAGGCATACATTTACACACAAACTACTTGGTTAAAATAGTTAAAAAATCAGTGAAAAGAACGCGGGGAAAACTCAGCTCAGCGAAGTGAAAATTACGCGACTAGCGCAGGAGTTTTGGGTGTAGGGGAAATGGCAACTCAAAGGTAGCGTAGGAGTCGCATTTTATAATTTTTATTATTATTTTACTTTAGTTTATTTTTTTTTTTATTTATTTTTATTGTTGCCACTTGAAAGCACAGCAAGTATTTATGACTGCTTGTTGGATGGATGACTGCCTGGTTGGTTGGTTTGGATGACTGGCTGGCTGGCTGGCTGGCTGGTAGGATGGATAGGTGGATAGCTTGTTGGGTTGCCGACATCAAAAGGCAAACAACGCGCAGTATAAATAAAAAGAAAAATTAAAAAACATTTTATGATTGCTATGAAAAGTCAAGTCAAAGAAATATCTGCGAAAAAAAGCGGACTGTGCAGCGAATGAAATTCAATTTCCAAACAAGTCATGTTGAAACAATGTGTGAAGTTGGCAAATTGTTCAATATTTGCCCAACGGTAATTGAAAATCAACTAAAGCATCATAAAATACGACTATCTGCCTGATGGTATGTGGCATACGCGCTATCTGGTAACTTACCCAGTAAAAGTCCGTTGATAAAATCATGACACGCGCGCCTATAAAAGATGTGTGTTTACTATGCTATAAATACCAATTTATAGGCGCTGCATTAAATGCCTTTTGTTTTTCAAGACAATATGTCGTATAAATTTCTTTTCTTTTTTAAAATTTCTTTAACACACCAACACACACACACACACACACGTACACGCACAGCACTAATGATTCTTATGCGCTGCTAAACAAACATTTAGCTATACGACAAAAAAAATGAGGAAAATTTGCTGCGGCTGCAAACTCTACCGACACGAACCAACTTCCATTGACGACTATTCAAAAATTCTGAGCGAAAAAAATATATATTTATTTTTCATGCCACAGCCGCCTAAACATTTTACACATATGGCAAAAACAAGCCCAGTCCATTGTGCTGTTTGCCGTTCTACACATGAGCACGCAAAGTATCTACAAAAAAAAGTATCTGTATCTGTAGCCGTTGCCGTAGCCGTAGCTGTGGCTGTGGCTATACCAGTGTAGCTATTGCCATTGCCGTTGTCGTTGTCGTTGTCGTTGTCGTCTGCCGTGACGTGACACACATGTGGGCAATTCTATGCAGCCAATGGTAGTTGTTGTTCTTCATAATGTTGTTGTTATTGCTATTGTTGTTGTTTTCGTTGCTGTTGTTGTTACTGTGTTTAGCCAAACATGTGCCTATGGTCGATTTTTTTTCTTTCGTTTTGGTTTCTTGACTGGCTTTTATGGTTTATGTGTTAATAAGGCGACCTTCAGAACGGTCTGAGATTTTTCTTTGCTTTTTTGGCATATTTAACAGCCAAAAAAGTAAACCTAATAAACTTTACTTGTCTTACATAGCGCTTTACTAAGATCAAGTTTCTTCTTTTTTTTCACTTTTGTGGTTCGTTGATACCCAAGTATTGGGCGTGGCTGTCGGGTGACACAATGTCTGGCATATTGCAATAGGATTTCCTTTTTTATTTCATAATCACAACCCACTCAAAGTTAGCTCAGGTTATTTCAATTGCACAGCATAACTTTAAAAATGTATGCGGAACTGAGTTCCTGTAAACTGGTTCTATTCGAGTTACGCTATCATTTAAATCAGTTAAAAGAAATTCAAACTGTAGAATCTTCATTTAATATATACACATATATTATGATTAGCGATTTTTGTGTCATAACATGATCTCGACTGTGTGATGATTATGTTTATAAAAATAGTCTAAACAAACATTTTATGTTTTGTTCAAAGGAATAGTTGACTAATTGGTTATGATTTTATGTTGGGGAAAGGAAAAATACAAAAGTTGTTTTAAATAAAAAAAAAGGGTTAACAAAATATAAGTGAATATTTCATGCTTGTTTTAAAAATTTTGTAAAATGTATATTTATTGTTTATTATTTGGGATTTAATTGTAAGCAAGTTTTGTTTTTCGACCAATGGGTCAAAAGCTAAAGCAAGCTTGTCAAGCTTGTCTCGCAATCCACATTTCGGGTTATATTTTACAAATATATTTTAAAATATATTTTAAGTATAACGAAATAAAAACTAAAAATTAAACTTAGGCTTTGAACCCATTTTAGTCTCGTGATATAAAACTTCAAAACGAAAATAAATTTTCGCATTTTCCATCCAAGAGTTAAATAATGTTTTTTAATAGAACAACTTTAAACACAAATCAAAAAATTTAAATTTTCTTAAAAAACAAAACTGATTACAACACTGTTCTATGCTTTGGCAAAATTATAGAAAAAAAATCAAAACTTTCTAGGCATCGGCTTGCATATATGCAAATAACATTAATAAAAAAATAAAGTCAGATTCCCTAAGGGCTACGATATCAGCAATGCCCATATGCAGTTCTTAAAAATGTTGTCGGGCAGGGAACTGCTCTATAAGAAATATAGTATGCCAGTCGTTGGTTCAGTTCTAATTTGACTGTGAAACCTAATTGTACTGGAATATAAACGAATATAAAATGTTGTTGAAAATAATTCAATTTTGTTGCATATGTTTTGTAGTCGTTAAAATTAATGCCGGTTTGAGTTCAATCACAGTCTACACAAGTTATTGTTTCGTATATAGATTAATATTTAACACGAAATGCCCGTTACAAATTCAATTTGATGGTGGAGTTAGTTCTTGTGAGCTAACTTTAATGAGCGCCACTCTAGGATTCAAGTGCTCCTGTCCATTGTACTATTTGACTGAATTTGAGGGAGCTTGTTATTTGGATAAAGAAGCTATCAGTACGTTTAATTGCTTTGCAGCAAAACAACGATATATACAAAACACGCTGCATTGCGAAATGTTTAAGAAATACGAAGTCATTTTGAGGAATTGCAATAATACACATGTTAATTCAATGCGTATAAAGGCGTTTGATAATAACGACTTACGCACCACTCCGAATTTGCCAAACTTGAGGCAACTACGTTGGCAAATGCATGGGGAATGTCAGAGTTTTAATGATATTGTGAAAAGTTACAAGTATCTTGAAGTTATAGAATCCTCGAATGAAAACAAGTGCGAACTTTATGATTTCACCAATGTACCACAAGTTAGAGAACTGCATATATCGATTTACAAATCTATCAGTTTGATAAGTTCTAAATATAAATTGAAAACATTTATTTTAAGTAAAATGTTTTTAAGAGGCATGCCTAACTTGGAACTATTTCAAGTGAATTCTTTTCAATATTTTTATGATGAAATCGGCTTGGATATTCATAAAGAAATGTTTGGAGGTCTGAGAAATTTATCAAAAATTATATTTGAAAACTTTCAAATTTTTGGCCTTACTCCAGACCATTTTAAAGATTTAACCAAATTAAAATCTTTGCAACTCAGAGGTATAAGCCTAGATCAGTTTGACTGGCTCAGGTATGTTAATTGATGTATGCTCATAACAATGAAAATAAAATATGAGATTAAATTGTTTTTTTTTTTGTGCTGTGGGAACTTATCATTTTAGCTCTGAAACATTACAAAATAATTTGGAATATTTGGAAATTAAAAATTCTACAAGTGAAAAGGAGGATTTATCTGGAATGCAATATCTTCAAAATTTTTCAAAATTAGGCATAATTGATGTCATATCTGAGAGTAAAAACTTCGACTGGATTTATAAATATAATACAACTGCCTTTATTTGTACTCAACTCTCAAGTGATTGTATTTTCAAAAGAGACATTATTAATAAAACATGTCCCGTTGGCTGTGTATGCACTTTGGACCGCATAAAAATGAGATTTAAAATAGACTGCGCTTCCATGGAGTCACGTGGACTGGTTCCAGATTTGCCTATCCCAATTATTGGTAATGCATCGTTGTATTTCAATAACAAAATCCTTACTGAATTACCAAACTCAACCTTATATGGATATGCTGATCTTCGAGAGTTGCATGTAGCCAATAACAGAATCACAAATTTAACTGTGGCCCAACTACCACCTAATTTAACCTATTTGGATGTTAGCAACAATAGTTTGAAAACTCTGGATAATCAAGTGCTCGAGTTTTTCTCCAGTAGATCAGGAACCATACGACTTAGGCTATCAGGCAATTCATGGATATGCAATTGCGATGCTGAGCCGTTAGTATCGTTTGTTGCCAATTTCTCTAATATGATTGAGGATCGTGAAAATATTAAATGCAATGAAATACATTTTGGAAAGATGTTATATTTAAAGAGGAGTGATATTTGCGGGTATTCAAGAATGACACTAATTTTTTTTAGTCTTCTTGGATTCATAATTTTAATAATGACATATTTCTACTTTAAGAAATCCATTATTATATGTCTTTATGAAAGAAATCTGTGCATAAGCTGCTTTCGCGTCCGGAGGCTAAAAATAGAACATCGTTGACAATTGACGCATTTCTTGCATTTTCACACAAGGACTTGGAACTAGTCGAAGAATACATTGATAAGCTGGAGAAGGGCTCTCGTGAATTCAAGCTTTGTTTTTATCAACGCGACTGGCTAATTGGCGAATCCATTCCGGCCTGCATTTTAAAATCAATAGAGGAATCGAAAAGAATTATTATACTGATGACCAAGAATTTTAAGGACTCATCCTGGGGTCGCTTCGAATTCCGTATGGCCATTCAGGCTACCTCCATCGACCGGTACAAACGTCTGATTTTAATCGTGTATCCAGAAGTCGAAGACTTTAACGACCTGGACTCTGAGCTGAAAACCTATATGAAATTAAATACGTATCTGCGACGTGATGATCCTCAGTTTTGGAGAAAACTAATCTATGCGATGCCCCACAACCATGGAAATACTGGACGAACTGGTCAGCTGTAATAACCGACAGTTTCAAGAGAAGAAGATGAATAATATATATCCATTTTATTCGTTAAGCATTATTAAATAAAATATAAAAAAAGGTCCATTCTTTACATGACCTTAACTTTGTAGTCAGTGAAAATTTTTATATGCAATGTACTCTTGCGCTTTTTCATAGGTTTGCTCGCTTAACTACCAATTGTCAAGAACTCTTCTGGCTTATCCTGCTGTTTTACATGGCTTTAAGCCAGCAGTCTATAACAAAGCAACCCATTGACCTTCATGCAACACTTGAGAGGTACTCGCAATACATCAAACCACTCAACCCGCTCAAAAACCGTTATCAAGCGCACATATTTGGGCATGTCAGGCCGAGTGCAAAAATGTTCAAATGCTGCCACATGCAGCTCATACACACTCACACACATGCACACACATTTGAACATTCAAAAGTCATTTAAAATGCAATAGAAAACTCGCTGCCACTCGCACAATTTCAGAATCGCAGTGGGGCGGCCCAATGAGAACCATCCATGAACTGTGAACAGAGGCCTCAACGGAATCATTTACACGACCAAAGATCCTGCCGCGCGCAAGAAGGCAAAAAATATATATATAAAATAAGAGGCATGCCCAAAAAGAGGTACACAATTTTTGCTGTTCTCTTGGTTTCTCAGAAATGAGCAAAAAGATGAAAAGAAAGGCAAAAAAAAATACATCATCTTGGCTGTCGTCTATGGCCCTGCTTGTGATGCGTCGCCAGGTCTGCAAAAAAAAAGAGTGCTCAGAACTTATGCATGTGCCACAGATGGAGAGATACAGAAGGCAGAGCAGGAGAATAGCCCTTGAACTTGGGCCAGGAAGTGTCGGTCGATTGGCAGTGCCAAATACTGTTTATCTTTTTGGCGTGTGAGTTTATCTTGAAAGTAGGTATAGCTAATACCCTTTAGAAGCAAGTGATATATTTGTGCAGTGATATCATATCCGTTGAGTTAGGTATTCCAATGAAATTGGGTAAATGGGAATTATGGTTGAATTATATTTTGTGGGGCTCAGAGCAGAAAATGTTGATATGGATCACTAAGTTATGTATGTGTACATATTTATATATATATATTATGCAAATTATGTTTTTTTTTATTGGTAATGAAAACAAACTCGATATTCCATGAAGGTAATACAAGTATTTTGAAAAGAATTGGATTTGATAGTCTTCAAATGGGATGCTTTTATAGATTCTTCTATATTTAATATTCGAAATCAAATGGTGCTCGAACAAAGCCTTTTCAATATTAGCTGTTATTTATTAGAGTTTTCAAACAAAATTAAAAATTATTTGAATTTAATTTTAGGTGTAATTGTTATGTTAAATAATGTGTTTCATTTTTCGCAAATTTTCTTTTAAAAAATTCAAACAGAAGTGTATTACTGCTTCGTATTGCATCAAACATTTTATAATCAAAACAAAAAAATAAAATGCCTTGCATATTTGTGCAAGCTCGCAGCTATAATGCGATGGCGTCATGCGGGCTCGATAAAAATGATGCTATTGGCGCTGTTTGCCTTTTTTGGGTCTGTTGTGTGAACCACTGCATAAATCTGCAGAAATTATGGCTATATTTTGAGTTGGTTTTTACGTGCCGCAATTGATGACAGCTCAAGTAATTCGCATAAGAAACAAAACTTGAAATGTATCTAAGTATTTGAGTATCTGTGTAGCCATTAGCTACAACTAAGTATGTGTGCTGAGTGCTGAGGTCACGCCCCCTTCTGGGCAATGCCATTTCGCATGCTGTTTACATTTATGCAACATGTCGAGAGTGGCAACTTTGTATCTAGATACTTTTAGTAGTGTATGCGTGTGTGTGGACGTTTGTCTGTGTGCGACTGCGTCTGATTATGACATTTAACATGAACACGTAGCGAGCGCAACACATGCGAGCGACAGGATTGATATTTTTTGTCTTCTTTATATTTTTGCTGTTGGTATTTTTGCTAGACACGAACTCACAGCATGGCAGCAGGGTAAATAGCAAATGGGGGCGGGGTACAGAACTGGAGGCCAGTTCTCTTTTTTTTTTTTTTGACTGCATTGCGAATTCATTCATTCATTTCGTGCTGCTGCCTTGTCATATTTTGCTGTCTTATCGCAGCCCAAAACAAAATTGGCAAACATTTTAAGGCGCCAAATGCACCTTAAAAAAAAAAAACCCAACTGCAGTGCACACAAAATGCTGCCCCTGCTCAAGGATGGGAGTCGGGCTTGGGTCTGGCTCGAGTCTGGGATCGATGTTTGTCCATGGCTAAATTGGCTTGTTCGAATGTATCTTGATAAGAACTGACGGCCTATTGGCAGCGGAGTCAGCGCATTGAATTGGAAAATGTTTCGAGCTTTTTTCTATGTTTTTTTGTTTTGTTTTTTACTTTTCTGGCTTGCCTGTGAAACGCGCTTGTAGACATTTTTGTTGTTAACACTCACCTGCAAAGAGAGAAGAGAAAGAAGTTGGAAATTAATTAAAATATGTAAAACTAACCACTAATTGTAAAACTAGCATTTATCTAGATTCCTTCTTAAAGAAGGAGTAACAGATTGCAGACATTTTATGGAAGTATGTAAAAATGTACATGTATAGATTTTTGAATAGCCAAAATAATCGGATAAACTCTCTTGTTTCCACACTGAGCACTCAGCATTATTCTTGAATTTATTTCAAATTCTTTAACATTATGGAATTTGTATATAAACATATAGATATATCGTACAATAATCAAGCCTTGGACTGCAAAACGGTTCCTGTTGAATCACTAAATATAATTTTGTGAAATTATTTATGGCTAATAACTGTATTATAATTTGTGCACAAAATATAATTAAAGGCTTAACATTTTGTAACAATTGAAACAAGTTTCGTTAGGTATGCAAAGCGAGTAATAATAACTAAAGCTTGCCTGTTTAATGAGCTAGCTTAAAGAGCACTTGTTATAAATACCACAACAACAGGCTTAAGGTATATTTATATAGCTCGATAGACTACCAAATATTCAAGCGGGCCTTAAGCCTAACTCAATTATGTTATAAATATTTAAAACTTGCAATCCATGAAAAATAAATTCCAAACTGGCTTAAAAAAAGAAGAAATATGTATATTTGTCACCTCAGAAACGAGTTCTATAAAGAAATCAAGTGGAACGAGAACAGCTACAACAACAATAGCAGCAAGTCAAGTGCTCGGTGACGACTTATTTGTCACTAGAGCTGTTTAGCACTGGTTGTTGTTGCTTTTATGGACAGTGTACAACATTGTTGTGTGGGCGTCAAGTTGAACGACAGACAGGGGCGTGGAGGCTGAGGCGGCAGCCGGGTAAGGTCAGGCGTTCACCAGTGCGTATGAGCAATAATTTTTTTAATTGTCGCATTAAACAGTTAACGGGCGTCACGATTGCCAGCTACAGTATTTCACTTACGCCCGCCACGCCGCCTGCTTTCCACTTGTGGTTGATTTTGTTTTTGTTATGTTTTATTTTTGCCTGCCTTTAATTGTTTATGTAAATTAGAATTTACTGATGAGCAATTCAAATACACATTCAGCGCTTTTATATTATTAAAGTTTGAGGAAGCGAATGGCGCAAAAGTATCCGCAACTCTCAGCTACTTTTAGCTGTGCAAATAAAGGTGTGAATACACTTTGCGAGCAAATGTTAACGAGTACTTTTGCCTTATTAGAGCCTGAAGCGTAACTTCGTGTCAACTGCGCCACAAAAGATGCCGCAGCATTTCAACTGGGTTGACAAGTGCGCGTATCTGTGGCTGGCCACGTGTATCTGTAAGCTATGGCAGCTGAGCATTGGGCACTGTTGAGCATAATTGGGTTCACTTGTCAAGAGCTGCTGCAATCAACAGCATATAGTTTTACATTAGGAGTGCTTGGTTTACTCCGATTTTCAATCGAAATTAAATTGTTGTTACTTTATATTTCTTAGAAAAAACTCTTAACTTGAATTGAAAAAAAAAAATGAACATACAATTTTTAATAATATATAAATATTGTTTTTTAATTACTTTACCAAATATTGCACTTAGATATTTTTTTCAGTTTACTTAAAAATATAATTATTCCATTGAGAAGTTTTGGTATAACTTCTATTTCTATAAAAGATTTTTCATTAAAAAAAAATTGTTTTTGGTCTCTTTTGATATACGTTTTTTATTTTGTTTATTGGAACTAAAGATTTAATCCATATATAATCCATTTTTTTTAAATTTATTAAAAAAAATGATTATCTATGTAAGGTATTCTTGTAATTGACAAACATATTTAAAAGATTCTATGAATCATGAATATCCCCACTTCATGTTCATCACGAACAGGGTACGTTCAAAATTTGTGCAGCTCTTGACCAATGCAGGCAGCACAAAGTTTGCGGTCAAAGCTCGTGTCATTTATCTTGATATGTGGCCCGCCCTGTTTACCCGACCGCCCCTTATCAAATTAGCTCAGCTAACAGGTAGTGTAAACGTCAGTTAACCAGCTCTTTTGTCATCATAACTCCGTTCGTCTAGACTTAAGAGCGTACAGCAAATTCCATTTGATTGAACGCAGCGTTGACAAACGACGTAAAAGTCTGTAAAGTCGGTAGATAAACCTCGCATAACTCTTCCACACGCCAAGCCCCTCTTAGCAGTCGGTAGCGTTGGTCCAGGTTCAATGCTTCAATTAAATTTCCTGTCAATCATATTTTGACTTCGTCGATGTTGCGCTGTTGGCTTTTGCTGCATTTCACTTGTTTTGTTTTGAAAAATTCGTTGAGCATTTTGAAAATTTCATAGCTGGTTTTGATTAGCTAGCGCTGTCGGCGCTTGTGCATTGGCTAGCAAATGGGTTTTTTGACTTTGACTTTGACTGATTTGCATTGAAGTTCATTGAGGTGTCTGTTAGACAGGTGTTAGAGGCTTCTATGATTAGCGGGCTGGTGGGTAGCGTGTACTATTTATGGATTTCACGCTTTTCTTTGTTTGGTTGTAAATCTTGGAAGACCATCAAGTTTACTTTTTAGCCATGTGTATTTCCCATGTGCTTTTTGACCCAATTTTCTAATCTCTTTGCAGCTGAGAGATATCTTACCTCTCTATCCTAACCTATCTTTTTCTCTCTTTACAAAATAGTATGAAGTTTACTATTTATTTACTCCATAAAACGGCAAGTTCTCAAATTCTCGCCAACATTTAAATCCTTTTTCTTCCTTAAGACTTTAGCAATCCTGTTTAATTATTGTAATTCTTCTACTTGTCAGCAGATCAATAATACTCTTCTTCTCTTTCTCGTTCCCTTTCGTTTCTAGGCTTTTACTTTTCTTTATCTATTTAACACCAGTAGGTATTATTAGGTGACAGACATTTGCTCTTGTGTTTAGAGCGCAACTGTCTGCCCTTCAATCGGTTCTACAATCTACAATCCACTCAAATTTGCACCTCATTCTCTCAGTTGTATCGCTCTTCCGTATCTCGTTCGCTCTCTTTGCTTTATCTCTGTGCCGCCCACTTCCTGAATGTGTTTTCATTTACCTACCTAACCAAAACGCAGGTCTGGTCGGTTTTTGCCTACCCACCGCGTTTATGCCCGCCGTGAGAACTGTGCCAGGTGAATGGCTCTCCATTGTTCTTGGCCCGTTGTTCAGCGACATTGTAAGAAACTTTGCGCTCTTTTACCTATTTTCTTGTGCAATTATTTATAATAGCGCCTGGTTTCTGCCTGGTGTCTGCTTTATTGCCATGGAGAACGCGCGCGCTCATACGCCTCGGAATTATGCAGGTAGCGTTCCACACTTTGTCGAACCCTGAGCGCAGTTCATTAAGGGTAATGCATGCCAAAAAGATTGAAAGAAAGACAAATTGTCTGAAAAAAATACACACACATTGCACACACCCACAGCACAGCACAGCGCAGACACATCAATATAGCCAGGGAGGCAGCGCCTTAATGACAAAACGCCGCCCGTCTTCGGGCACCTGCTGCAATTCCTTAGAAATTTTTACCTTCATTTGTTGTGCAGCAACGCCTACAACAACAACATCAACAACAACAGCAATGTACTGATTCTTCCAGAACATGCTCAGCTCCTTGCAATTTAGTTAAATGTTTATAAATAATTAAATTGCTGGACTCCGCTTTGGGTGCAGCTTATTGATTTTTATACCCTGTAGCCATTAGGTGGGCGTAATTGTAAATATGTGTGTGACAACAGCAGATAATTCTCTTTTAATATTGCAAAATATAAAGTTATATGCTTGTTTGATACCAAACGATATACATCTTATCTTACCTATTCTAGAACTAGATGAAATCCATAAAGTATTAAAAGCTAAAGACCAATTTCCTAACGATTCACAGATTTTATAGACTTTGAAAATGTTGTATATGACATTTGAAGGATATTTATAATCTGGTATGTTTCAAATATTCTATAACTTCAGCACAGTCAATTTACGGCTTGATGAGCATAAATATAAGAAAAGCTATATTGTCATATTCGCAGTGTGTAATAGTTTTGGATGAGTGCGCCAATCGTTTAGGATACTTTGCTGCAGGGTATCTATTAGTCAGTTACTCTCAAGTATTCTGACTTGCTTGGATTGTGTACCCTTAAGTTTTCTAACTTTTGCGGAAATGTGTGGGATCAGATGAGTTTGCTTTGGCGCTAGCTGCACAGTTCATTGCACTGACCCACTGCAGTTGCTAAGGAGCCGCTTACTTTTTCTTCGTCTTCTTCTTCTTCTTAGTATTTTTATAGTAAGCCGTACAACTAGTCACAAGTGCCTTTAAATGATGACATTGTAGCACCTACAATAAGCATACCCCCTCCCCACCGAAAGACTTCATGCCACACCGAAGTCTTACATGTGTGTGTTTATTTCTACGGCCTGTCACATATGTCATACAGCGAGCGTCTCATATTTCCGCAGCTGATTAGCATGTGCACTTGAAGGACCCGACTCTATACAGAATGCGTGTGTGTGGCTACCGAAACCGAAGGGAGGCACTGCGTCCAAGGTTGGGACACTTGAGGTGCCCGTGAGAAAAGTGCATGGCGCTGTCTTCTTTTTATGCTGTTTTATGATGTGCTAATGGGCGGTAAACATTTCGTAAGCTTCATTGATTTTTATGCTTCGCGCAAAAAAAACTATTTGCTCTTAGGCTGTAATTATGATTGTTATTTTCTGCTGTTGGATGATGTCCGCAGCCGTCGGTGTTATCTCTGCTGTTACTTGACCAAACATTCTCCCCCCGTTGGAAGGCAAGGGCTTTCAACATCATCCTGTTTGGGCAGCAAACACAGCTTTCGTACAGCTCTACGTATGACTCCAGTCGCAGTTTGAAGCACAGCAACTCTGGATACCCCATCAGATCCAGAGATCAGCTCTTGCACTCTGGCGAGTGGCCACTTCAGCGGCGGTAGATTCTCATCCTTTACAAGGACAACATCGTTAATGGAGAGTCCAGGCTGAGGAGTGCGCCATTTGGAGCGCTGTTGAAGAAGCGTCAAATACTCTTCGCGCCAACGGGCCCAGAATACTTGTTGGAGATATGTGACGCGCTGAAAATAATTAAGCCGATTGAAGTTAAGCTGCCTTAGATCGGGCTCAATGTATGATGAAGATGGCGCTGTACCCAGGAAGTGTGCGGGTGTCAAGACGTCAAGATCACCTGGATGCTCTGAAAGTGGAAGTAATGGTCGAAGGTTGCGTGTTCATATCACGTCGGGGTCACCACCAAAATGTGTAGTTGCAAGCTTTTTTGCAACCAATTAATTCTAACTGCTTGTGCAGCGAAATTCAAACACTTAGATTAGTTTTCAAATGGATTTATTTGCCGCGCAGGGCACTTATTAGAATTTATAAGTTTTAAATTGTTGCTTGGCAGCCAACTCGAATTAGAATTAGAATTAATAATTGCCGTGATGTGGCAGACGAGCGTACGCAGCGAATCGAAATCCAAAATGGAAGAGCAAACAGATCGATAAAAGTGGTGCTTAGCAGTCTTCACAGCGGCTTCCCATAGTCCACCAAAGTGCGGAGAGCGAGGAGGGATGAACAACCATTCAATTGATTCGGTTAGGCAAAACTCGTTAACGGCCTTGACATGCTCGTCTCTCAGGAACAGGCGGTTCAGATCTGCTAGTTCGTTCTTGGCACCTACGAAGTTTGTCGCATTGTCAGACCAGATCCTTGAAGGTCGAGAGCGAGTCAGGATGAAACGTTTTAGGGCGTTTAGAAACGATGTTGTGGACAAGTCCTTTACAAGCTCTAAGTGCACCGCCTTTGTAGCGAAGCATATGAACAGACTGATATAGCATTTCACTGGTGGCCTGTTGCGCACTTCGTTCTTGTAGTAAAATGGTCCACAGTAATCAACGCCAGTGACCATAAAGGGATACGATGTATTAAGACGATCAGCTGGTAGGTCTGCCATTATATGCTCGGCCAATCGTGGCTTGGCACGAAAACAGATTATGCATTTGGCAACAATACTGGAGACTGTTTTTCGACCGCCAATGGGCCAGTACTGGAGCCGAATCGAAGACAATAAAGCGCGAGGTCCAGCGTGTAAGTTTCGTTTATGAAAGTAAACTATGATTGCTCGCGTCACAGGATGCTGACGGGGCAATATAATCGGATGTCGCGCTGAGAAGTCCAACGACGAGTTTTTCAGCCGTCCACCGATGCGAAGTAGGCCGAAGTCGTCAAGGAATGGTGCAAGAGAGGCCATTGAGCTAGACGGTTTGACATGCCTTCCTTCCTTCAATGCCTTGTAGTCATCGCTGAGAGTAGCCATTTGCACTGACCGCAGCAACCAATGTGTGCCATGATGCAAGTGGTCAACGGTTAGTTCAGCTCCTCGGATTCGATTTACAAATTTGTAAACATAAGCAAAGACCCGCTGCAGCTTGGAAAACGAATTGATGAACTTGCAACCAATCGAGAGATCCGGTTGCGCTGCAGTTCCGAGGAGTACCTTGTGTCGAAGTTCTGGTAAGGATTCGACAGGTACACAGGAGGCAGGCCACTCTTCCTTTCCCTTACTGAGAAAACTCGGACCATGGGCCCATAATGGAGACCGGAAGAGCTCACTAGGCAGCGCTCCTCGTGAAATTATATCCGCCGGGTTTAATTCGGTGGGAATATGATGCCATTCCATTCCAGTGGTGAGCTCTTGGATGGCTGCGACTCGGTTGGCAACGAAAACATTGAATTTCGAAGCATCATTGCGAATCCAAGCCAAAGTCACGGCAGAGTCTGACCAACAGTAATACCGACAGTCGAACACTTTCATTTGGCATATTTCGCTGAGAAGTTGAGCCAGTAATGCAGCTCCGCAGAGTTCCAGCTTTGGTACCGTGATGGTTTTCACAGGCGCGACACGCGATTTGGAGCATAAGAGACGCACGCTGGTGTTGCCATTGCACTTTGAGACTGTATAGACGCATGCTCCATAAGCGCTTAGGCTGGCATCACAAAATCCGTGAATCTCCACTGTACTGTCTGATGAGAGTGCTCGACGGGGATACTGGAATTGCTGAGTATACTCAAAATCAGCGCAGAAGTTGACCCAGGCTGTGCTTAAGTGTACGGGCAGGCTCTCATCCCAGTCCAGCCTTTCTCTCCAGAGATCCTGCATAAAAATTTTCGATTTTGTTATTACGGGACCAACAAGACCAAGGGGGTCGTAAAAGCGAGCAATTGCGGAGAGTATTGACCGTTTTGTCAGTCTGGAGGGCAACCTCAGTGGAGAGAAGGAGAAAAGGAAACAGTCTGAAGCGGGATCCCAAACGAGGCCTAACGTTTTCGTGATGTCACTGCCATCGTCAAACTTAAGCAGCGTTTCTCTATCCTCTTCCGGTATGTTTTGGAGTACAGATGTGTCGCTAGAACACCATTTGCGCAGCCTAAAGTTCCCCTTGGCGAGTAGTCCAGATGTTTGTTTCAATATCTCAATTGCTTCTTGAACACAGCTACCACCAGAAATGAGGTCATCCACGTAGAAATCTCTTTTAACAATGTCAGAGCCAATAGGGAAAGTTTTCTGCTCATCCATGGCCAGTTGGTGCATAGCTCGCACTGAGAGAAACGATGCTGGTTTTGTGCCGTAGGTGACGGTGTCTAATTTGTAAATCTGTATCTTCTGATGCTGAGACTCACGCCACAAGATACATTGAAAATAACTGTCTGCGGGTTCGACTCGTACGCATCGATACATTTTGCATATATCGCCTGTCAGGGCGACTGCAAATGTACGAAACCGCATCAGTATCGAAAACAGCTTCGGTTGGATGGTAGGACCTGCCATCAGTGCATCATTCAGCGAGTGTCCAGAGGTAGTAACTGCTGAGCCATCAAACACGACCCTTAGCTTGGTTGTAGTGCTATCCTCCTTCAGCACGCAGTGATGTGGCAGGTAGTACTTGCATTGGCCCAGTGCAGCTGAGGTAACAAGTGACATGTGACCCAAGTCAAGATACTCCTTGATAAATGCTGCATACTGGGGTTTCAATAGTGGATTACGGTCTAGTTTTCTTTCTAAGTTCAGGAATCGACGAACCGCCTGTTGATAGGAGTCACCCAGCGGATACATGCCTAGACGTAGCGGTAAACGAACTGAATAGTCGCCAGTCGACAGACGTTTAAAATTGGCCTGAAAGTGTGCCTCACAGTCGCGTTCCTCCTTGTTTGGTAAGGACTCAGGGTCGGTGCAGCATTCCAATTCCCAAAAACGACGGATTAATTCATCAATCTGTGTATTAGGCTGCAGATGCGAGTCAACCAGCAGATCTGGATTCTCCATTGATCTCATGGCCATGAATGATGATTTTCCAGCATGTGAGGCACCTCCCGTAGCCACCCAACCAAGGCGAGTCTTTTGCAATATCGGCAGTCCAGCAGCTAGTTTAATCTGGCCGACGCATAGCAGATCGAAGAACAGACTGGCTCCAATCAACATGTCGATTTGCTGAGATTTAAAGAATTCAGGATCAGCTAGTTGTATATTTGATGGAATGTTCCATGATGCAGGGTCAAGAGTGAAGCCAGGCTGATTATCGGTGATGGATGGTGCAATCAAGGCCGGGATGCATGTGGAGTACTCCGACACTCGAGATTTGACATTGATGTTGACCGAAAACCCATCGGACGCAAATGCTGCATCACCAATGCCAGAGACGATTGCTGTTGACTTGAATTTGCGCAGCTGGAGCTGATGAGCAAGACGAGAGGTGATGATGTGCAACTGCGACCCAGAGTCGAGCAACGCACGGCAAGGGCGCGACTGCACAGCTGCGCGAATTTTCAGATAAGCTCAACTCTCATCTACGTGCCCCGGCGAGCGGGGATTTGCTACGGCGTTTATGTATAACAACCAACTGTATGCAGATGCGCAAGCAAACGGCTCACCACACAGCTTTGCCCGAACTGATAACTGTCCGTTGACACGACAAGAACGAAGTACAAGAAAAAATAGAAAAAATGAAAGAAAGAAATAATCACGTCCACCTCCAACAAACCATCACAGACTATCTCAAATTTCGCCTGCAAGTCAGATGCCATGCTTATGTAATCTTGCAGCTCGTAGTCATCAACATCGCGAAGTCGAGCGGGATCAAGTTCCGAGGACAATCTATTGAGTCGATCAGTTAAATTCTTGATCTTTATTTTAAAAACAGCAGCCTGGGTTCCAACCGCCACTTGACTAGCTGATGTCGCCTCATCATTTCCATTTGCACTTGCACCTTCATCAAACATTATGAATGTAGCGCACAACAAGGTTCACACAGCCGAACTACAATACAAGTCTGATCGCGCAAGTGTTCGTTCGAGCGAGATAGCGTATAGCGGGTTATAGCGCGCAACGATTAGCGGGGATTTGCTACGGCGTTTATGTATAACAACCAACTGTATGCAGATGCGCAAGCAAACGGCTCACCACACAGCTTTGCCCGAACTGATAACTGTCCGTTGACACGACAAGAACGAAGTACAAGAAAAAATAGAAAAAATGAAAGAAAGAAAAATCACGTCGGCTCCTTGGTGCCTTGCCGTGCGTTGCTCGACTCTGGGTCGCAGTTGCACATCATCACCTCTCGTCTTGCTCATCAGCTCCAGCTGCGCAAATTCAAGTCAACAGTAATCGTCTCTGGCATTGGTGATGCAGCATTTGCGTCCGATGGGTTTTCGGTCAACATCAATGTCAAATCTCGAGTGTCGGAGTACTCCACATGCATCCCGGCCTTGATTGCACCATCCATCACCGATAATCAGCCTGGCTTCACTCTTGACCCTGCATCATGGAACATTCCATCAAATATACAACTAGCTGATCCTGAATTCTTTAAATCTCAGCAAATCGACATGTTGATTGGAGCCAGTCTGTTCTTCGATCTGCTATGCGTCGGCCAGATTAAACTAGCTGCTGGACTGCCGATATTGCAAAAGACTCGCCTTGGTTGGGTGGCTACGGGAGGTGCCTCACATGCTGGAAAATCATCATTCATGGCCATGAGATCAATGGAGAATCCAGATCTGCTGGTTGACTCGCATCTGCAGCCTAATACACAGATTGATGAATTAATCCGTCGTTTTTGGGAATTGGAATGCTGCACCGACCCTGAGTCCTTACCAAACAAGGAGGAACGCGACTGTGAGGCACACTTTCAGGCCAATTTTAAACGTCTGTCGACTGGCGACTATTCAGTTCGTTTACCGCTACGTCTAGGCATGTATCCGCTGGGTGACTCCTATCAACAGGCGGTTCGTCGATTCCTGAACTTAGAAAGAAAACTAGACCGTAATCCACTATTGAAACCCCAGTATGCAGCATTTATCAAGGAGTATCTTGACTTGGGTCACATGTCACTTGTTACCTCAGCTGCACTGGGCCAATGCAAGTACTACCTGCCACATCACTGCGTGCTGAAGGAGGATAGCACTACAACCAAGCTAAGGGTCGTGTTTGATGGCTCAGCAGTTACTACCTCTGGACACTCGCTGAATGATGCACTGATGGCAGGTCCTACCATCCAACCGAAGCTGTTTTCGATACTGATGCGGTTTCGTACATTTGCAGTCGCCCTGACAGGCGATATATGCAAAATGTATCGATGCGTACGAGTCGAACCCGCAGACAGTTATTTTCAATGTATCTTGTGGCGTGAGTCTCAGCATCAGAAGATACAGATTTACAAATTAGACACCGTCACCTACGGCACAAAACCAGCATCGTTTCTCTCAGTGCGAGCTATGCACCAACTGGCCATGGATGAGCAGAAAACTTTCCCTATTGGCTCTGACATTGTTAAAAGAGATTTCTACGTGGATGACCTCATTTCTGGTGGTAGCTGTGTTCAAGAAGCAATTGAGATATTGAAACAAACATCTGGACTACTCGCCAAGGGGAACTTTAGGCTGCGCAAATGGTGTTCTAGCGACACATCTGTACTCCAAAACATACCGGAAGAGGATAGAGAAACGCTGCTTAAGTTTGACGATGGCAGTGACATCACGAAAACGTTAGGCCTCGTTTGGGATCCCGCTTCAGACTGTTTCCTTTTCTCCTTCTCTCCACTGAGGTTGCCCTCCAGACTGACAAAACGGTCAATACTCTCCGCAATTGCTCGCTTTTACGACCCCCTTGGTCTTGTTGGTCCCGTAATAACAAAATCGAAAATTTTTATGCAGGATCTCTGGAGAGAAAGGCTGGACTGGGATGAGAGCCTGCCCGTACACTTAAGCACAGCCTGGGTCAACTTCTGCGCTGATTTTGAGTATACTCAGCAATTCCAGTATCCCCGTCGAGCACTCTCATCAGACAGTACAGTGGAGATTCACGGATTTTGTGATGCCAGCCTAAGCGCTTATGGAGCATGCGTCTATACAGTCTCAAAGTGCAATGGCAACACCAGCGTGCGTCTCTTATGCTCCAAATCGCGTGTCGCGCCTGTGAAAACCATCACGGTACCAAAGCTGGAACTCTGCGGAGCTGCATTACTGGCTCAACTTCTCAGCGAAATATGCCAAATGAAAGTGTTCGACTGTCGGTATTACTGTTGGTCAGACTCTGCCGTGACTTTGGCTTGGATTCGCAATGATGCTTCGAAATTCAATGTTTTCGTTGCCAACCGAGTCGCAGCCATCCAAGAGCTCACCACTGGAATGGAATGGCATCATATTCCCACCGAATTAAACCCGGCGGATATAATTTCACGAGGAGCGCTGCCTAGTGAGCTCTTCCGGTCTCCATTATGGGCCCATGGTCCGAGTTTTCTCAGTAAGGGAAAGGAAGAGTGGCCTGCCTCCTGTGTACCTGTCGAATCCTTACCAGAACTTCGACACAAGGTACTCCTCGGAACTGCAGCGCAACCGGATCTCTCGATTGGTTGCAAGTTCATCAATTCGTTTTCCAAGCTGCAGCGGGTCTTTGCTTATGTTTACAAATTTGTAAATCGAATCCGAGGAGCTGAACTAACCGTTGACCACTTGCATCATGGCACACATTGGTTGCTGCGGTCAGTGCAAATGGCTACTCTCAGCGATGACTACAAGGCATTGAAGGAAGGAAGGCATGTCAAACCGTCTAGCTCAATGGCCTCTCTTGCACCATTCCTTGACGACTTCGGCCTACTTCGCATCGGTGGACGGCTGAAAAACTCGTCGTTGGACTTCTCAGCGCGACATCCGATTATATTGCCCCGTCAGCATCCTGTGACGCGAGCAATCATAGTTTACTTTCATAAACGAAACTTACACGCTGGACCTCGCGCTTTATTGTCTTCGATTCGGCTCCAGTACTGGCCCATTGGCGGTCGAAAAACAGTCTCCAGTATTGTTGCCAAATGCATAATCTGTTTTCGTGCCAAGCCACGATTGGCCGAGCATATAATGGCAGACCTACCAGCTGATCGTCTTAATACATCGTATCCCTTTATGGTCACTGGCGTTGATTACTGTGGACCATTTTACTACAAGAACGAAGTGCGCAACAGGCCACCAGTGAAATGCTATATCAGTCTGTTCATATGCTTCGCTACAAAGGCGGTGCACTTAGAGCTTGTAAAGGACTTGTCCACAACATCGTTTCTAAACGCCCTAAAACGTTTCATCCTGACTCGCTCTCGACCTTCAAGGATCTGGTCTGACAATGCGACAAACTTCGTAGGTGCCAAGAACGAACTAGCAGATCTGAACCGCCTGTTCCTGAGAGACGAGCATGTCAAGGCCGTTAACGAGTTTTGCCTAACCGAATCAATTGAATGGTTGTTCATCCCTCCTCGCTCTCCGCACTTTGGTGGACTATGGGAAGCCGCTGTGAAGACTGCTAAGCACCACTTTTATCGATCTGTTTGCTCTTCCATTTTGGATTTCGATTCGCTGCGTACGCTCGTCTGCCACATCACGGCAATTATTAATTCTCGACCATTACTTCCACTTTCAGAGCATCCAGGTGATCTTGACGTCTTGACACCCGCACACTTCCTGGGTACAGCGCCATCTTCATCATACATTGAGCCCGATCTAAGGCAGCTTAACTTCAATCGGCTTAATTATTTTCAGCGCGTCACATATCTCCAACAAGTATTCTGGGCCCGTTGGCGCGAAGAGTATTTGACGCTTCTTCAACAGCGCTCCAAATGGCGCACTCCTCAGCCTGGACTCTCCATTAACGATGTTGTCCTTGTAAAGGATGAGAATCTACCGCCGCTGAAGTGGCCACTCGCCAGAGTGCAAGAGCTGATCTCTGGATCTGATGGGGTATCCAGAGTTGCTGTGCTTCAAACTGCGACTGGAGTCATACGTAGAGCTGTACGAAAGCTGTGTTTGCTGCCCAAACAGGATGATGTTGAAAGCCCTTGCCTTCCAACGGGGGGAGAATGTTTGGTCAAGTAACAGCAGAGATAACACCGACGGCTGCGGACATCATCCAACAGCAGAAAATAACAATCATAATTACAGCCTAAGAGCAAATAGTTTTTTTTGCGCGCTCTTTGTAAGCTGCTGTCCACTCTCCTTCTGAATTGCTTTGCTTGCATTGCTGCCCTTCGCTCTAACCGGCGAGCGTCTTATTGGAGTTTCGTTTCGATTCGCTTTACATATTGTTATAACCAGTCAGTCTTTCGTTTTGATCGCAACCTAGGCACAACTAATTCGAGTTGGCTGCCAAGCAACAATTTAAAACTTATAAATTCTAATAAGTGCCCTGCGCGGCAAATAAATCCATTTGAAAACTAATCTAAGTGTTTGAATTTCGCTGCACAAGCAGTTAGAATTAATTGGTTGCAAAAAAGCTTGCAACTACACATTTTGGTGACCCCGACGCGTCTTATTGGAGTTTCGTTTCGATTCGCTTTACATATTGTCATAACCAGTCAGTCTTTCGTTTTGATCGCAACCTAGGCACAACTAATTCGAGTTGGCTGCCAAGCAACAATTTAAAACTTATAAATTCTAATAAGTGCCCTGCGCGGCAAATAAATCCATTTGAAAACTAATCTAAGTGTTTGAATTTCGCTGCACAAGCAGTTAGAATTAATTGGTTGGTGTAGTTGCAAGCTTTTTTGCAACCAATTAATTCTAACTGCTTGTGCAGCGAAATTCAAACACTTAGATTAGTTTTCAAATGGATTTATTTGCCGCGCAGGGCACTTATTAGAATTTATAAGTTTTAAATTGTTGCTTGGCAGCCAACTCGAATTAGTTGTGCCTAGGTTGCGATCAAAACGAAAGACTGACTGGTTATGACAATATGTAAAGCGAATCGAATCGAAATCCAAAATGGAAGAGCAAACAGATCGATAAAAGTGGTGCTTAGCAGTCTTCACAGCGGCTTCCCATAGTCCACCAAAGTGCGGAGAGCGAGGAGGGATGAACAACCATTCAATTGATTCGGTTAGGCAAAACTCGTTAACGGCCTTGACATGCTCGTCTCTCAGGAACAGGCGGTTCAGATCTGCTAGTTCGTTCTTGGCACCTACGAAGTTTGTCGCATTGTCAGACCAGATCCTTGAAGGTCGAGAGCGAGTCAGGATGAAACGTTTTAGGGCGTTTAGAAACGATGTTGTGGACAAGTCCTTTACAAGCTCTAAGTGCACCGCCTTTGTAGCGAAGCATATGAACAGACTGATATAGCATTTCACTGGTGGCCTGTTGCGCACTTCGTTCTTGTAGTAAAATGGTCCACAGTAATCAACGCCAGTGACCATAAAGGGATACGATGTATTAAGACGATCAGCTGGTAGGTCTGCCATTATATGCTCGGCCAATCGTGGCTTGGCACGAAAACAGATTATGCATTTGGCAACAATACTGGAGACTGTTTTTCGACCGCCAATGGGCCAGTACTGGAGCCGAATCGAAGACAATAAAGCGCGAGGTCCAGCGTGTAAGTTTCGTTTATGAAAGTAAACTATGATTGCTCGCGTCACAGGATGCTGACGGGGCAATATAATCGGATGTCGCGCTGAGAAGTCCAACGACGAGTTTTTCAGCCGTCCACCGATGCGAAGTAGGCCGAAGTCGTCAAGGAATGGTGCAAGAGAGGCCATTGAGCTAGACGGTTTGACATGCCTTCCTTCCTTCAATGCCTTGTAGTCATCGCTGAGAGTAGCCATTTGCACTGACCGCAGCAACCAATGTGTGCCATGATGCAAGTGGTCAACGGTTAGTTCAGCTCCTCGGATTCGATTTACAAATTTGTAAACATAAGCAAAGACCCGCTGCAGCTTGGAAAACGAATTGATGAACTTGCAACCAATCGAGAGATCCGGTTGCGCTGCAGTTCCGAGGAGTACCTTGTGTCGAAGTTCTGGTAAGGATTCGACAGGTACACAGGAGGCAGGCCACTCTTCCTTTCCCTTACTGAGAAAACTCGGACCATGGGCCCATAATGGAGACCGGAAGAGCTCACTAGGCAGCGCTCCTCGTGAAATTATATCCGCCGGGTTTAATTCGGTGGGAATATGATGCCATTCCATTCCAGTGGTGAGCTCTTGGATGGCTGCGACTCGGTTGGCAACGAAAACATTGAATTTCGAAGCATCATTGCGAATCCAAGCCAAAGTCACGGCAGAGTCTGACCAACAGTAATACCGACAGTCGAACACTTTCATTTGGCATATTTCGCTGAGAAGTTGAGCCAGTAATGCAGCTCCGCAGAGTTCCAGCTTTGGTACCGTGATGGTTTTCACAGGCGCGACACGCGATTTGGAGCATAAGAGACGCACGCTGGTGTTGCCATTGCACTTTGAGACTGTATAGACGCATGCTCCATAAGCGCTTAGGCTGGCATCACAAAATCCGTGAATCTCCACTGTACTGTCTGATGAGAGTGCTCGACGGGGATACTGGAATTGCTGAGTATACTCAAAATCAGCGCAGAAGTTGACCCAGGCTGTGCTTAAGTGTACGGGCAGGCTCTCATCCCAGTCCAGCCTTTCTCTCCAGAGATCCTGCATAAAAATTTTCGATTTTGTTATTACGGGACCAACAAGACCAAGGGGGTCGTAAAAGCGAGCAATTGCGGAGAGTATTGACCGTTTTGTCAGTCTGGAGGGCAACCTCAGTGGAGAGAAGGAGAAAAGGAAACAGTCTGAAGCGGGATCCCAAACGAGGCCTAACGTTTTCGTGATGTCACTGCCATCGTCAAACTTAAGCAGCGTTTCTCTATCCTCTTCCGGTATGTTTTGGAGTACAGATGTGTCGCTAGAACACCATTTGCGCAGCCTAAAGTTCCCCTTGGCGAGTAGTCCAGATGTTTGTTTCAATATCTCAATTGCTTCTTGAACACAGCTACCACCAGAAATGAGGTCATCCACGTAGAAATCTCTTTTAACAATGTCAGAGCCAATAGGGAAAGTTTTCTGCTCATCCATGGCCAGTTGGTGCATAGCTCGCACTGAGAGAAACGATGCTGGTTTTGTGCCGTAGGTGACGGTGTCTAATTTGTAAATCTGTATCTTCTGATGCTGAGACTCACGCCACAAGATACATTGAAAATAACTGTCTGCGGGTTCGACTCGTACGCATCGATACATTTTGCATATATCGCCTGTCAGGGCGACTGCAAATGTACGAAACCGCATCAGTATCGAAAACAGCTTCGGTTGGATGGTAGGACCTGCCATCAGTGCATCATTCAGCGAGTGTCCAGAGGTAGTAACTGCTGAGCCATCAAACACGACCCTTAGCTTGGTTGTAGTGCTATCCTCCTTCAGCACGCAGTGATGTGGCAGGTAGTACTTGCATTGGCCCAGTGCAGCTGAGGTAACAAGTGACATGTGACCCAAGTCAAGATACTCCTTGATAAATGCTGCATACTGGGGTTTCAATAGTGGATTACGGTCTAGTTTTCTTTCTAAGTTCAGGAATCGACGAACCGCCTGTTGATAGGAGTCACCCAGCGGATACATGCCTAGACGTAGCGGTAAACGAACTGAATAGTCGCCAGTCGACAGACGTTTAAAATTGGCCTGAAAGTGTGCCTCACAGTCGCGTTCCTCCTTGTTTGGTAAGGACTCAGGGTCGGTGCAGCATTCCAATTCCCAAAAACGACGGATTAATTCATCAATCTGTGTATTAGGCTGCAGATGCGAGTCAACCAGCAGATCTGGATTCTCCATTGATCTCATGGCCATGAATGATGATTTTCCAGCATGTGAGGCACCTCCCGTAGCCACCCAACCAAGGCGAGTCTTTTGCAATATCGGCAGTCCAGCAGCTAGTTTAATCTGGCCGACGCATAGCAGATCGAAGAACAGACTGGCTCCAATCAACATGTCGATTTGCTGAGATTTAAAGAATTCAGGATCAGCTAGTTGTATATTTGATGGAATGTTCCATGATGCAGGGTCAAGAGTGAAGCCAGGCTGATTATCGGTGATGGATGGTGCAATCAAGGCCGGGATGCATGTGGAGTACTCCGACACTCGAGATTTGACATTGATGTTGACCGAAAACCCATCGGACGCAAATGCTGCATCACCAATGCCAGAGACGATTACTGTTGACTTGAATTTGCGCAGCTGGAGCTGATGAGCAAGACGAGAGGTGATGATGTGCAACTGCGACCCAGAGTCGAGCAACGCACGGCAAGGCACCAAGGAGCCAGCGCGATTTTTCACGTTGATGACGGCAGTGGCAAGCAGGACCACATCGTGCTTGAGATGCTGGGCGGTAGTGAGAGGCGAAGATAAAAGTGCCGCCAAGGTGTTTTGGGATGACGAATAAGTTTCGGTATCTTGAGCATTGTTTGGGCTAGAAGCAGCGATGTGACTGCTTGTGTTGCCAAGATGCAACAAGCTATGATGTTTGCTTCCACAAACTCTGCAAGCGCTGGAGCCGCAGACTCTCAGCTGATGTCCCCTTTGCAGGCAGTTTAGGCACAGCGCAAGCCGCTTGGCTTCGTGAAGGCGCAGCAAGGGCGATAAATTTGCGAATTGCAAACATTTATAAATAGAGTGGCCTGCGACTTCACAAAACACACAAGCACTCGTTCCATTCCTAGTCACTACAAACGTTCTTCTACTACTGTTGTTCTGGCCCACCTGGGAGCTAGGCGTGTACATTGCCGTAGCGTGATCCGCATTTTCCAGCCTTTGGCAACGCCTCTCTATGAAGGTTGTAAACCGCTCGCATGATGGTATGACGTCCAACGGCGCATCATCCTCCCAGCTAGCCTGCGTAACGCTATCTAGTTTTTGCAGCAACGTATGTACTATGACGCAACCGGCGATCTGTTCCACACTGCCCATCGATTTTAAAGCACGTAGATGAGAGTTGAGCTTATCTGAAAATTCGCGCAGCTGTGCAGTCGCGCCCTTGTCCACCTTTCTCAAACCCAAAATTTCAGAGATGTGTGCCTGAAAAATAAGACGCTTGTTATTAAAACGCTTATCAAGCAGTTCTAAAGCGGCAGCATAATTTGCGTTTGAAATTTCCAATGAGCGAATTGTATCCAGCGCTGTTCCTTTAAGGCATGACCGTAGATGCTGGAGTTTTTCAATGTTGGTCAAATACGGATCCTTGTCAATGACCGTGGTGAACAGGTTCGAGAAATCGGCCCATTCTGTGTAGCCTCCACTAAACTCCGGCAATTTAAGTTGAGGCAATCGAGAGTGGTTTGGAACAACAAAGGTAGAACGCGAGTCATCGGCTGCGGCTGAATTGAAGGTGGAACAATGCGGAATCTGCTGAACCTTGCTTCGATTTCCGCGCTCGCGTTGAAGGGACAGCCGTAGCTGCCTAATAGTTGACTCAAAACTTGTCTGAAGATCCTCATCAACGCTGGCATGATCCACCTCCAACAAACCATCACAGACTATCTCAAATTTCGCCTGCAAGTCAGATGCCATGCTTATGTAATCTTGCAGCTCGTAGTCATCAACATCGCGAAGTCGAGCGGGATCAAGTTCCGAGGACAATCTATTGAGTCGATCAGTTAAATTCTTGATCTTTATTTTAAAAACAGCAGCCTGGGTTCCAACCGCCACTTGACTAGCTGATGTCGCCTCATCATTTCCATTTGCACTTGCACCTTCATCAAACATTATGAATGTAGCGCACAACAAGGTTCACACAGCCGAACTACAATACAAGTCTGATCGCGCAAGTGTTCGTTCGAGCGAGATAGCGTATAGCGGGTTATAGCGCGCAACGATTAGCGGGGATTTGCTACGGCGTTTATGTATAACAACCAACTGTATGCAGATGCGCAAGCAAACGGCTCACCACACAGCTTTGCCCGAACTGATAACTGTCCGTTGACACGACAAGAACGAAGTACAAGAAAAAATAGAAAAAATGAAAGAAAGAAAAATCACGTCGGGGTCACCAAAATGTGTAGTTGCAAGCTTTTTTGCAACCAATTAATTCTAACTGCTTGTGCAGCGAAATTCAAACACTTAGATTAGTTTTCAAATGGATTTATTTGCCGCGCAGGGCACTTATTAGAATTTATAAGTTTTAAATTGTTGCTTGGCAGCCAACTCGAATTAGTTGTGCCTAGGTTGCGATCAAAACGAAAGACTGACTGGTTATGACAATATGTAAAGCGAATCGAAACGAAACTCCAATAAGACGCTCGCCGGTTAGAGCGAAGGGCAGCAATGCAAGCAAAGCAATTCAGAAGGAGAGTGGACAGCAGCTTACAAAGAGCGCGCAAAAAAAACTATTTGCTCTTAGGCTGTAATTATGATTGTTATTTTCTGCTGTTGGATGATGTCCGCAGCCGTCGGTGTTATCTCTGCTGTTACTTGACCAAACATTGTTTATGGGCGGAATATCTCAAGTGGGTCACTTGAGGCCCGCGCCTGTGATGAATATGTTTTCGTTTTAGCTGTGTAATGAAACATGTGTTAAATAACTATAGTTTAGTTCTTCACGGCAAGAAGTTATTGGCAGTTTGCATTTGTCTACATTTTATGTAGTAAGAATTATGCTTAAACAATTATTAGCTTATTAACATAATACTTCAACTTCTTGTATTATCCCATGAACTTATAAATTTTTTGCAGCGATAAATTCTATTGCAATTAAATTTGAATATCTCTACTGGATAGCTCTATTGAATTAAAAGATTTGGTGACGATAAGTATTGCTCCTGTCACATAAATGCATTGATATGATTTCAACTTTCTCATTTAATGTGTTTCCTGCACTTCCTGCTCCTAATTGAATTAGTTTTTTATATGGTCAACAAATTAATAATTAACATTTTTGTGTTGATCGTTTTATCAATAGCGGCGCTTTTCCGCAAACGAAAATGAAAAACTGGTCAAGTTTCGGTCGTTAGAAAAAGTGACATTTGCGATGTGGCGAAAACTAGTCGGTTTAACCACTTAGTTGGACACCGCCTAGAGAGTGAAATCTTTTGAGCGGGAAAAGTGCTCGGAAACATGTGCTGCAACTTGTGTCCAAGAGCGATTTATCAGCTAGCATCTCGCAGCGACGACAACGACAACGTCATCATTATCATTATCATCAGCCGCATCATCATTTACAAAGGCAGAGCGCCAGTCTTTTGTCATTGGTATTGGTGTAGGGGGCTTAGGGGTAGAGAGTTAGGGGCATTCATGATAAATGAAATTTTCTGCACTAAATGTTGCTTTTACTTAAGACCAAAAACTTTTGTTGTGTTGCCACTGGATGTCTGTGTGTTTGTGTGGATTATGGGGGGCGGCGTTTATTATTATTGTAATTTCTTGTCATAGGCATTTGGCCACAACACGCACGTCTCTCTCGCTCTGGGCCATTTGGCACACAACCAAAACAACAACAACAACAACAATGAAAACACACCACATAATACAACATATGTGATTGATTGTAATTGAGGTTGGTAAAAGTTGTTGTGTCAATGTCAGAGCCGGGGTGCTAAATAAAAAAGAATCTGAGTAAAAAATTGGTCTTTAACTTTGGGGGCTGTCACTTGTGAAAAACCAAGGAAGCGGCAAATTTTCTATAATTTTCATACAAGCTTCGAATGATGCAGCACATTGTGAAATTGTTCAGAATGAGAATTCAATGTTAGCCATTTGTCATTTAAGTTATACAGATTAAAAGTGGAGTTCAATTGTTGAATTTGATAAATTGACAATTGAGAGAGACGCCTGGAAGAGTACCTATAAGTATTATACTTAGAAGTACTTATCTAAGTTTTGCTTATAAACACCGTTTTTAAGCAAAAAAGTACTCTAATAATAATTCCCCGATGCAAAAAGCTCACGCAGCAAACAATTTCTAAGGAAATGGCCAGAGTTTTATTTTGGGTTTAGTAAAAATTAAAAAAACAGAACAAAATCTCTAAACAAGCAGTCATAACATATTCTGTATGCCATTATTTTTGAGCTTTTTTAATAAAAATTTAATCCAGTTACTCAAGTCTTGCTTTTTTCAAGTTTCAAGAGCTTGCATGGAACATAATAATAAATTAAAACTCTTTCGCAAACAGCTTTTTGTCTAATTAACATAGAAACCTTCCCGAAAATGACCGTCAAATCCCACATTAACTCTAGACAACTTCAAGTTAAGGCCAAAAAAAGAAAGATGAATAAAAATAAACTTTTTAGTTGCCAGAAATTTCACTTGCGAAAGTTGTGCGCCACAATTAAAGTGGAAAAGTTAAGAGCGAAGAGCTGACCAGGTTTTTTTTTTTCATTTGTGTTTCTATAAAAGTGTATCTAATTTTTTTTTTGGTGCGGAGCCATGGCGTAATGCTCAAAAACTCAGAAGCCCGAAAGGCACATTAACACGTTTCAAATGACTTAAATACGTTGCCAAATTATGGCAAGAATAATAAAACAAAAACTTGGGAAAGTTGGCATATCTGGAAATATGTCAGAGTGTCAACAGCACAAAATAATGAACGAAATAATCGTAAGCAACCTAATCATAATGATAATAAAATGTAACAGAAGAAGAAGAAGAAGAAGACAGCAGCCCCAACTCGATTGTTGTTGTAATATTATCTGGCTTTGTATCTGCCACTACTCGCCATGATTGCCCAAGCGAGCAAATGAAGGGGTTAAGACTCCCAACTCCCCGCTACAGTCAAAACTCTGTCTGCGAGTTTTGGCCTTATGCAATTGTCATTATTGTCTGCGGGCGTTGTTGCTGCTTTTGCTTTATGAATATTAATATACATACATATATATATATATGTATATGTATATAGTATGTATTTTGTTATTGTCGCCCCGTTTAATGCGCAAGCAGCGCGTATCTTCAAGATGATTTTTTCAAGTGTTGTGTTTTTTGTTCGCTGTTGTTGAAAATTTCACTGCTTCTCTTGAAATAAAGTTGTTTCAGTTTGTTTCATCTTTGTTTTCCAATTAAATGCGCCAAAAGCGTAAATTTAATTAATTTAATTGTTGCAGCAAAAGAAATGCTGTAAAAATATTTCAACTTGGCCACATTTTAAGGCTGAATTTGTGCAAGTTTCAGCCAAGTTTATTTCAGTTATTTTTAAAGCATTTTAAACTTGTGCTAGACCTTGTGCTGTGCATAATAATTAAGGAAAATAAAGTTGTTTTTGTTTATGCATTTGTTGAACATATTTCAGTTGTTTTATTTTATGATGTATTTATTTTGTTTCTTAGTTTATGCGTACTGCAAGGATTTCCTTAAAATGTAATAATGATTATAATATATTTGTTTTAATGTGTTTGCTTAAATTTAAATTGATTTATTTGCTTAACATTTTTCTTTGCAGGCGCAATTGTTTATTAATGAACTTTGCTTGAATACTTCATAATCTGTTGGTAAGTGGTTTATATTTTCTTTTCAATTTTTATCAATGTCTTTTTGGAAAAATTAAGTCTTATGTTCTTGTATCGCTTGACAACTCTTCATTCAGGAATAACAAAATAACTGTAAAGCGTTGATCTTCATGGTTAATTATTAAAATAATTAATTTAAATAGAAGAACTATCATTCTCATTATCATCAGATTCCATTTATTTATCTGATCTTGCTTTTTTGTTTGCTTTATTCATTTTGTGCAAGATTTATAAGGATAAATCTTGCTGAATGGTTGCTACACTGTTAAGGGTTAGCAATAATTGTTCACTAAGAACAAAACCTAAACTCGTATAACAGCATACAGCAGTTGTTTCCATAGGAACTCGTACAATTAACAGACGCCTACGACAAACTATGACTAATTGATGATGCTCAGCTGTGCAAACAGTTAGATGAAATAAAATAGAAAAAGAAAAAACAGCCAGCAGAAAGAACTCCTCACTTGAGCGAAAGTATTTCATATGCCATAAATTTCCATAAAGCGTTCAGCTTTAACGGGTACGATTACTCATACGCTGGGGTTTCGCCGCTGGCGATCAAGAGAGACAAGTGAATCATCTATGAATTAAATCCGAATGTGATGTGCACTGTAATGGCAGCGCTCCGGAGCGGCAAATGACGCAAATTCATTCAGCAAATTTTTTGTTATTAACCAAAAGCTTTTATAAATTCATATATATTATATTTTTTTTTTGTCAAAAATTTTGGCAAATGATTGCATTTTTAAATACGGCACGCAGCCAGAAAATGTACGTGATTAGTATGCAAATTTGTTTTAGCGCGAAAAGTGTATCTGATGGATGCCCAAACGCGAACATTGTAGCTATTGGATGCAAATTTCGCTATCATGACATTGGTCGCATGTTGTGCAGAGTGTTTTTCGTGTTTAAACATAAAAATTAAAATGCCTGCGGTTTGTATTTATGGTATTTTCATTTTTTATGTATTTTTTTTTTAATGTTTTGTTGCGGTCTCGCTTGGCAGACGGGTGTATACATTTTTTTGTTAATACGGCCAATCGTAAAGTAGATAACTAGACTGACTGACCAAAGAGGCAAGAAGAAAGAGTGTGCATTTATTAAAACATATTCATTTTCGAATCAGTTGTCATTGTTTGTTCATTTTTTTTTTATAGTTGTCTGATGCCTGCCGGCCATAATAATCGTTGGCTTCGCATTATGCAACATTTGGGACAGAGTTTTATTGAATTAAATTTTGATTAATGTTTCCAGTAAGGAAACTAGTTTAAGTCGTGAGCGTATATTATAACTTAATTTGTTGAGTGGTTTTATATGATGAAATATAGTTTTTTTTTATTTTTATTTTTGGCATAGTCAATTCTCTGTTTTTTCTCTTTTATTCATACTTATCTAATCGTCTGGTTATTGATGAACAACTTCTAACGGAACTAGTATTCATTTACAACTTACTAGTTCTTACAACAGAAAATTATCTTCACTGTATTACAAGGTTTCTTTATATTATTGTTAAAATTTGCAAATTGGAATTAGTCTTATATTAAGATTTATTATCCTTAAGAAGCCCAATAGCTAGCTTGTTGTACCAGCAGCTGAATCACCAAAAGGTACTGCAAATGTTACGTGTTCTTCAAGTATTTTTTCAACATCGCCATTTTGATCATATGCAATTGCTCTAATGCTGACTTGCAAAAGTTTTCTGTGACACGCTCCGAACTAGTTTCTAAAAGTAGTTCCACAATATTAGCAACAAACTGTCTCGCCAAGAGCCACATATCATGTTTGGTACGGTTCCAAAAGTCCGAGTACTCTGTATATCCAATTAGTTGCTTTCACATTTCATTTCAAAAGTTTACAGCCAACTGTCAACACTTCTTGTGCCGCTTTTGCCCGCACTCAATTGCCATTTCAATGGGCCACTAAAAGTGTCATTCTTCATTTAAGAGCGATATCATTTCTATGCTAGCCTCTCAGTACTTGCGAAATTATTGGGTAACAATTTCATTTTGTCATATTTTTGGGTAGAGCTCCAAAATGTTGGAAACGCAACTAAAATGTGACATTTGACATTTTAAGTTAAGTGCTTGCTGCAATCGCTCAAAGGCGAAAACCATTTAAAAGTTTTGTCATTGAGTGGAAAATCAAGAGAACACAGCGTCAATTTGATGATGTTATGAAAGTGAAGACTTTCAGATTTTCCAGCTAATTTAGCAGCTGTGCGTCGCAATGGAAAGTTAGGGCGACACAAAAAAGCAAGTGAGAGTTCTCTAGTCGAGAGTGCCTGACTAGAAGATACTCTGCAAAGAGCTTAAGAAAAACATGAAGGGGTGCAATTCTTTTTTTTTTATTTTGCCACACAATATTAAAACTCTCAATAGGGATATTTGTTATTATTTAATTTCCGCTCGATTACAATGTTTCAGCAAGCAAATGTGTTATTCTAGTGTACATTCTATATTTTAGTGGTTGCAGGGTATACATAAAAAGCTGGCATTGGCTACACAGTGAAGCTGCCAATGCGTGAATGCGCCCCAGAGCAATTTAAGTCTATTGTTCTTTTTGGCCCATTAAAAGTGGCCCCAGCTACAGCGAGTGCCCCCTGCCCTGCCCCTGGCGAACAAGTCGCACTAATGAGCGTCATGGCATGCATAATGCATGGTCGCCCGGCACCACCACAGCCACCCACTCGACAGTAACATAATAGTGGTTGTCAAGTGCAGCGCGTCGTCATCGTCGCATGTGTAAGAGATACAAAGATACTAAGATACTTCCTTGTCCGAGAGCTCTTTGGGCCACAGTCGAGTGCGCACACGAAACTTAATGACAATATCAAATTACACACAGACGCACTGGCAGGCAGTCGGACATTCACGACAATTTGCATGACACACTTAGCCAGGCCAACTGCCAGCTGTGGGAGTGGCAATGCTTAAATCCTCAGCTGTCCGCAAGTTGAACTTACATTTAAAGCCCCTGTCGACTGCCCGTTGGCAGTTTGTCAATGACTTGTTAGCAATGCGAGGCAGTGTCCACACAAATTAATGCAATTTTCACTGACAATTTCTAAAAGCCACAACGAGACTGAAAATGAAAGTAATTTGCAAAAAGCCACGCAGCGTCTTCTTCTTACTCAAACACAAAGATCGTGAGGCCATAAACAAACCTCAATGCAACTCGCCAAGAGAGAAACATGTGAAAGTCGATGTTCGCTCGACCCGCTGCTGATGCTTTGGCATTTAACGGAGGGGGGCACAATCGAAAGTGTGGAGTTGTCTAATGATATTTTCTAAGTTAGGCACAAATTTAGACTTGACTTTTGCGGTAATACAGGTAGCTGTTTCCATGCAGAAGAAAATAAATTAGGTACGTATATATCTTTTGATTCTAAAAAAAATTATTTTCAAATATATATAATTTCTTAAAACAGATTTACTCATACCAAAAAGTTTTATATTTTTGGGGCTTAAGATTTGAAGAAACTCTTGTGGTTTCTTTAAATAGTTTTTGCTTCTCTGCCCCCTCCCCCCACTCCCACATAGGTTTTAACTGTCCTACAATTATCATTTTCCTACCATATTTCCATTTCAAATTTCGCTCGCTTTGATCTATTATAGTTTTGTAATTATCTTCGCTCTCATTTCCTACACTTGGCACTTATCCATGGTCTTTCCTTTCTCTTTTGCTCCATGCTGCTTAATTGATTAACTCCCACACTCTAAACTTAAGTCTCACACCAATTGTATATTTTATGTTTTGTCTTCCTCATTCTGGGCACAGTGCATCTTTCATGGGGTCTTCGCATGCCTTGTAAATAACTTCCTGCATACTTAGCTCAACCAATTAATCAAATAATCAAAAACAAAAAAAAAAAAAAAGAAACTGTAAAAGGTATTCACGCGATACCTTTCCAGGCGACTCACATGGAAACCCATCGATAGCAGCTGAAGTGCTTCCTCAAAATTACTCATCGCGATTGGTGCGATAAGAAGTATTATTAACTTAAAAGCAGTGCAAATAAAGTCAGCTTTTAATATAAAATATGCAATATATAGAAGAAGATATATATAAATATTGTTTTATATACATATATATGTAAATATAGAGAATGCAACTTACTGACGTCAGTGAGAGGCAAAAAGCGACTTACCTAGAAAGAAAGAAATTATAATATGATTAATTAACGCTGAGTCAAGTAGTATTCAAATATTATAAACAAATAAGTATTACTATTTGGAGTGCTTTGTATGTACTATATATAAATAAGGCCATGTGCACCAAGCATTGTAAATTTATTGATCTTAAAAATGACCAGAGCCAGCACCCACGTCATATAGGAAAATATAGATATGAATGTATATACATATATGCACATATATTCTCACAGTTGGACATATAATTAAGTGCGAACAAAATGGCAAAAGATAAAGGCGCCTATGGATCTTATATGTAGTAAGTATATTATAAATAGAGGCCAGCGAACTTTGAAGGTCTTAATTGGTTGCAGCATTTCCGTTAAGCGGGCGTGTGCACTGTAAAGGGTTGCCAGATCAATGCACTGTCTGGGTTCATTTGAAGTTGGCTGCGATATGTAAGCTGTCATTAGCATTATCATAAAATTATTTGTTGATTATACAGCCAAGCGACTTTCATCTTTAGCCAGTTGTCAGTATTGGTTTTGATGTCCGTGTGATCTTTTCTACTCATTGCTCGTTGCCTGCAACACATTGACCCTGACTGAGTGATGGGGTCGTAGCTGAGCACAGAGCGTGGCATTGTCTGGGCTTATGGCGTCTGTAAATTGTCAGCTAATTGCATTCGATATGAAGTTGTGGGTCATATTGATGTCTCGCTTGAAAGGCGGAAGTTGATGGCCTATCTATAGCTCTCATATAAATTCAAAGCTTCAACCCACGCTGTGTCAAAAACTAACACCAAAAACTAAAAGCAAGTAATACCTATTGACAGCGCTACATTTAAATTGTCACCTCTACAAAAACCCACTACCAAAATAAAAAATTAATGAAATCAAACCTGAATTCCTTTTAAATTCATTTCGTGTGTCCAGCCAAATTTGGATAGTATTTCTATATAAGGCTAAATATTTTTAGTGGCGTTGCGCGTGGCCAAAACTAAAGATCAACAAAATTTGCCTTAAGTTTTGGTCTTGTGCGACTTGTTGACACGCTCTTGTTGACTTTGAAATTCGATTTAGAGACTACGCAACCTGCCCGATCTTATCAGATGCCTTATCTTATCTGTGTTACTTGGCTGCCACACAATTTTGAGTTGTACAAATTTGTGTTAATTACGTCACTAAAAACAATATTCATTAGGCATAGCGCCTGATAATTGAACGGGTTGGGCTGGGGCGGGTCAACTGGCAAACAATTAGCGTTCCCAGCATGTGGGAGTACCGGAGGGTATGTTACATAAACTCTTAAGTGATTAAGGTCAGTCTGTTAATTAGAAGACCAATAAATGAAAGTGGGTGAGCTTCGGGAATGAGTCTAAGGTGTTTTATATACACACATATAGCGGCTACTTTGAAGTGCAGTTGCTGCAGTAGCTTCTGTGAAGAGGCGGGGCGTTTTGCGAGAAGCCCTGCAGAGCATATTGTATCGGGGAAATCTATTTAATGCAATGAACAATGTGTTATTGTATAAAAAATATGATCAACTTAAAATATTATAATGATAAGCCTTGAAGATTTTTACATTGATTTTTGATCAGTTCTGTAATATTCGTACGCTTGACTAAAAAATATAGTAAATTGAAAATTTACATTCTAGGAGGAATAACGTATTTCCAAAAAGGTAAATTGAATTACAATTTGTGTTTGGATAAACTGAGTAAAAATTGTGTGCCCTCTTTGTCAATATCTAGAATATCTGTGGGCTGAGCCATGTTTGCAAATTGAATTTTAACAACTTCATAGCAACTTTTCAATGGTAAACCTATCCAACTGACGGACTTTTATTTCTCAATGCTTTTTTTTCGTTTTTAATTAAATGCTGACAATATTGCAACATGTGGCTGGCCACATTTCAATGCAAGTTTACCTAACGACAATTGACAGACATCAAAATAAACGGAGTAAAAAATTCAAAAAATTAATATCCGAGCTGTGTATGCCCAGCTGCATGCCGCCTCTCTGTGTCATGATTTTTGGCATTGCCACATTGCCATGTTGAGCAAAACGGCGGAAATATCAAACAATTGGACAGTGCTCGGCCCAGGCCGTCACTAACAAACCATTGCAAATGCCGAGGAAAAACTCGAAACCGAGTTGCCGAGTTGACATTTTCCAAAGGGACAATTGCACATGGCAATGCGAATAGGGAAAAACAAGTGGTAATGCCCAGGCCCATTGTTTCGCCTAGAGAAACAGCTGCCAGAAACCGAACTGAATCCCTGGGCTGCCTTTGTTCTATAAACATTTTGCGCTGTTCAAATTCAACTTCCGCTCTGGTAATATTTTCTCTGCTTTTTTTTTTCTCGATTTTTTCTTCTTTTTGCTTGACTTGATTTTAGTGCTGATTTATATTGTATAGCTCGGCACGGCCTGCAGCTATATATTGAATATCAAATATGATTTTAAGACGCAGCCAGCAAAAAAAAAATGAAGTAAAAAATTGCCTTGAATTGAATTTTATGTCGCAGCAGCTTAGGCCCTGACGTCGACGTTGACGCTGATTCTGATTCTGACTTCGACTCTTGGGTTTTACCTCTCGCTCTTTCATTTTTTACTGCACTTTACTTGGCGCAACAATAAATTGCCTTTTATATATACATAGAATCTGCGGCTGCATTATGTATGACTACCATGAGATAAACGAGTGTATATATACACATACATATATAGTATGTATTTTTGTATATATATACTCTCTTTGTGGCTTTGCCATTTATGTTATTAATGCGGCGCATGCCTTGCGGCTGCCTTTGTCTGGGCCCAGGAACCTGTTTGCCCAGGAGGCTTTGCTGCCTATTTTTTTGTATGCCCTTTCAGAGGCTCTTATAATATTGCCAAGCGATACGTAACGTATCGAAAAAAGTCTTTCGTAGCCCATCAGAAACAAATAATATATATACCCAACGTATATGAGGCCTCATGGTCAGGTTCTATATAAGGTAACGTTCTCTGTTTAGTTTCTAATTTTGTTCCACATTTTATGATTTATATCTTGCGTAACAATATTGGGTTTTCTTGCACATATATGCAGTTGACATCGAATCGATAAGTTTGATTTTTCCTCATAATTATACTTTATAACTGCAGATATGTTATTCTCATAATTATACTTTATAATTGAGTACTCATGCAATATTTATTGTCGGAACACTTTTTAATACACCATTTTTAATTGTTGACTGCGTATTTCTAAAGTCCTTAAAAGACCTGTCGAGTTCTTAGCTACAGCTACAGCTGCAAGGGTATTTAAAGTTCGTTGAAACCCGGTTGTCTATCGTGTTTTCGCTTCGCATGAAAATCAAAGTTTATAGCTGAGCATATAAAAAATATCGTTGATTGATATCGCTTTGGCATTTGATGTAAGTGAAACGCGTGCAGCGCAAATTTCATTAAATTTTAGCAGTTGCCCGCATATTTTACAGATGCCATAATTAATAGCCATGTGGAGGCTTTTGATACATTGTAGAAAACTTGCCCGTTGGCGATATAATTACAAGCGTATTTTACAGCACATGTGGAGATCGATCCGAGAAGTTTCTCTACAGCTTTTAAATGGGCCTTGTCTAGGGTGTGTAAGCGGCTAGCGGCTTTTAGCTTTTAATTATATTCTTTTGAAGTGACTTCTTTGAACTTCTTTGTAGCGGCTGATATAGCAAATGGGTAAGAAATGACCAGGGCTAAGTAGTTGATATATTCATTAGAAAATAGTGGGAAACAAAAGATCCCAAATTTATTAATTGTTAAAAATTGGAAAGCATATATTTTCCATTGCTTCTGCTTTTCGGCGTCTATATCTATGATATTATTCTATACTCATACTTATTTCTTAGTATTTTCCCATTTAAATAAAACTCCTATGTGTGAAGAAGTCATATAATTACCAGAATTTGGTAATCTATCCTGATAACAAAAATAACACGTACGAGTCATTTGCCACTAACGGCACAGTTCACACTTTTAAGTCCAACAGAAATTGGTGCTATATCTAATGCAACCCATTTATAAGCCCATAAACTTCACACAACAGTAGCCAATTGCAGAAACAGCTCTCTAACCACTGTGTAGCAACGCGCAATCTACTCCATTTCGCATAACGACGCACGTTTCCACATTTGAGTTTTTTTTTTTTGGCTGCCTAATAAAACTGGAAAGTCTATCACCGCATGTTCTACTTCGCATTTTCAGTTGTACTCGTGTCAGACAAATCGTCAACAATTCAAAACGAAATGGAAAATTATAGTGTGCGACCAGTTGGTGTTGCAGTAGTTGTACCAAAAGCACGACGGATACAAACCACCGAATCGGACGAGCACAGACACCACTCATTATATGTATGTGTGTGTCTACGGAGTGACAGCGGCAGACAGAGCCAGGTAGATGGGTGCTTATGGCATCCAACTGTAAACCGGTTCACGCGACTGCGCAGCGACAGAGAACGGCCAGCGCGTTGGCTGCGCATGCGCCGGAAAACCTGTCCAGCGATTTGCTCTGCTCCCAAGACAATGTAATGGAAGAGCATCGGCATACAACAACAGCCTCAATGGCGCATCAATTATGTTAATGAAGCTTTAAATGTGTCTTGATATTGAAAAACTTGTACAGGTTTTTCACAAAAAAATTAAAAAGACAAAATTGTTATGTGGCCGGCTGGTGCAGCTTAGCCGGTTTTTCCTATGCTTCTGGCAGAAAATGTTAGTCTCGAAAAAAAAAAACCTAAAGACGAATTTGCATATGGCGACCTTTGGCAGTCACCAAATATCTCTCGAGCTGGGCCCACACCTTCCAGCCGTGTCATTTTCACAGCGTTATTACACATTCTGTTTTTCTTGGCTAACGAGCTTTTGTTTATATTTCACGCTTTTGCCAGCAACGGGGACGGCTCTGACCCTGAGCTGATTTATCCAATAGTTTATGGCCGACTCGTAACTGGCTTTCATGTAATGCATGTGCGCAATATTTCTTGGTGGCATTTTAAGTTGCCGTAAATGAGAGTATTTGTGCACATTTATCCTCAATCAGGCTGCACAAATTCCCCAGTGTCATGTAAAATGTCAGAGCTACATTTATTCTGATAAGTATGAAAGTCAATTGCCTTAGAACTAACTAAATGCATACCTAAAGTACGATATCTCACTGTACGCAGCGGATTTGAATTTGTGAAGGTTTATTTAAATACCCTAAGTTTGGACTACACTAGAACTAATTTAAAGGTTTCTGTCTTTTGTTATATCGAGCTCATGAATGTTAATTTTACATTACTAATTAACAGGTTTATAATTCTAATATTTTTCCCAGAACAAAAATCAGCTAGAACTGTACATCTATATTATTTTGGTGAATTTTAGTCTATAAAATTAAATATATACTTCAATGATTTTCTTCTTCCTTCTGTATCTCATGTTTCTCTGTTCTGGACGGTTAACAGGAATATAAATATGTTAACAAGAGTAACAGCTGTAGATCTTACAATTTACTATACCTATTGATATTAAAATGTAACTATTGGCATTGAAATATGCGTATATTTAAATAAATATGATGTACTTCCTGATAAAAGTTATATTAAAAAACATTTTTATCTATTTATGCTTCGATTTCCTCGGCGAACTAAAGCATACCAATTTCATTACAAATATTTTCAAATTATCTATAATATATTATTAGGTGATCAAATCATAAACATTTCCAAAATTCTGTTCAAATAATTATCAAAAGTTATTTGCAGTATTTCAAAGCTGGAAGAGAGCTAACCATATATATATACCGTACATATTTATGTATAAAATCATAAAGTTCAACTTGGCATGCTTCGTAAAGTTGCACTTATAACCGCGGGGTTGCCTTGGAAAAGCCAATTGCTGGCATTTGGTTGCAACGAGGTTTACGATTATGATTACGATTATTATGAAATTTTTTATGCGTTGCATTTAATGCAACGTTAAGCTCGGTGAGCGGGTGCTGAGGTTGCTATGCAAATATTTGCAATTTAAATAATGTGAGGAATATGCATTAAGGGTAGGTGGAGATTAGTGAGGGGTGGCTTAAATTAAAGCATGGACAAAGTCGGGCAGTATTCAATATTAATCATAAAGCCAGGCAAAAAAAAAACCTTAAACCATAAACTTTGTAAAATTCAAAAAGCAAATTTGAAACCAATATCCATCAGCCAAAAAATAAAAACATATAATTAAATATACTCTAAAAGTCATTTAAAATTCTGCATGTTTTATGTGGGCTAAAAAACAAACTACAAAAACTATAAAGAAAAGTAGATATGAATATTGAAAATCCATTGATATAAAATACCCAAATAATTGTCTACACTTATGTCTATGCAAGACACTAAAGTTGTGCAGCGAATAACTTTTATTTTATAAATAACCGAAACCAAGTACTATCAAAAATAGTATAGCCATAACCATGCCAAAGAAAACTATGGAACTATAGATCTTTTTGCATATGCGTATAGCCTACCATATCGGGTCTGAAGTAGACCTGTTGCGTATACATGGAACTTTTCAATGAGGACGTCTTATCCGGAAATAATATGCATTTGCCTGGCATTGTTCCTCTGCCTGAGCCAGCATTAATTGTTGATGTTGTTGTTGCTGTTGTTCTTGTTGTTGTGTTATTGTTTGCTGTCAGGTGATGATGGCCAACGCCCACGTCTGTTTTCTGTGCTGTCAAACTGCTCGTCGAGTTGACTTTTGAGGCGTGTGAGAGGCGTTTCATATGCGTCCACATCTGATGCCAGGGCGCCGCGTCTTTCTATATAGTTTTTTGTTTGGTTTTTTTTTATTTTTTATTTTTTTGGGGGGTTGTTGGGGTGTGGCGTACACGCAGGAAGAAGAGTAGTTTGTTGTTGTATAGTTTTTTGTGTGCGTGTGTATATGTAAGAGAGTGTAAAGGATTGTATTGAGTTGGTTTGTTGGGTGTACGAAAAAATAGAAATAAATACAATTTTATTTTAATTGAATGCGGCCAATTTTTCATTATTCAAAACTATAATTTTAATTTATGTAAATTTATTAAAACTTTATTTAAAATAAACAAATGCTATATAGAGTTGAAAATAGTAAATGCGTATATGTTATACATTATTTGCGATAATTTTTGGTAATTTTAAAACTTATGATATTTTTTTATCGAAATAATACAACGATTTTTGTTTAGATCACCTTTGTGAAAATATTTCAAAAGTTTGTACACTTTTCGCTTAAGTTTCTCTCTCTCTCTCTCCCTCTGTGGTATATTGTGTATATATGTATATTATATACATAATTCCTTGAGTTGCCAAGCTAGTGAACCCCAAACAACATTCAACTGCACGCACTTAGCACATGGCACACACTTAACACCCTAACACATACAGACAAATCACACCCCCCAATGTCTCAGCTATTATGATGTCATGCACTCGACTCTTAACAATTCACAATCCATCCAACCAACACTAGCACGCGAACAATTTAAATTTCATTCGCATATACTTAATGTTGGTTTTTTTTTAGTAAGTACATATATGTGGACAGCATGATGTCAACCTAATAGACTGAAACTGCCGGCTATAATATTGCATTTTTGTTTTAATTTTTTTAATTTTTGAGATAACAGTTGCGTTGCGATAGACGCCGGAATTTTGATAAGGCAGTTTTTGTGTAATTGTTAGAGCAATTTGCTTCATAGGGTTGACTAACTTAATTAACTGGAATATTTATGACGATTTCATGTTGAGGTAGTCAAGCTATTTTTGTTATGAATTTTGAATTTCTTCAAAACCGTGAAACCGTGGATTGAAGAGAAAAACTCAGAATTTTTGAACAACATATAAACATTTGTGCCGCACGAGTTATTTAGTATTAATTAAATATATATAATATTAACTCTGTCGAAATACTTGGAAATAATAGTTAATTTTATTGGGATTGATATTTGAATAAAAATAGTGGCGAAATTTGATTGACTAATTATGGCGGATACATAAAAAAAAACATTGAGTACCATAACGATATTTCTATTGATTTATCCATTTATTTTTAGGATTTAACTTTACTTAAGTTTTTTGTTTTAAGTTTTCTTATGCAACCCAAAATGGTTTGAAAAAAGTATTTTTCTAACAAAAATATACGAAAAAATATTACATTAAGTTTTTTTTCTGGAATTATAATTGTTTGATACGCTCCACTATCTAAATTGGGATAAATTATTGTTATTTTTTATTGATGTTGATGTTGTTTAAATAATTGAAATTTTTTTTAGTTTGACAAATTTAAAAAATAAAACTGTCTACGTTTAAAACATTCTCAAAATATTGTCGCCAATTAAATTTATATTACCCCTTTATTATGTTTACTCAGTTCCCCTACATAGATCGTTTTTTTGCGCCTATTACAGTGGCTCTGGCCAAGGCTAAGCCCACAAAACATGCATATGCCACACACAAAGGCCCCAATCATAATATGCATAGCTCAAATTCACAAACCCCAGACCCAATGCGGTCAGAGCAATGCATTTAAAAGTCATGCCCTTGTCGCTAAATGGGTCTATGGTTTTGGGGTCTCTAACCGCGCCGTGCTCACGTAACACCACAGAGTTGGTGGCAGAGAGAAACGGTGAGAGAGTGAAAGAGTAAGACTGTAGGGGGGCATTTCTCTATACATCAGCGACGCAAAACGCTAAACAAATAAAAATGATTTCCGTTCGTCATGCAAACAGTTGTGCACCCCGCCGCCCTGCCCACGCCCTTTAGCCAAAAAAAAAGGGCAACACGCTGCCATTTGGCAAGTGCAACGGCAGCGCCGGCTGCAACAGCGGCAGCGAACGGAAGCAATGAAAATGGGCACAACAATTGCCTCGGCTTTAGTATCCACACACATGGGTGTGTGTGTGTTTTTGTGTTTGTGTTTGTGTTGTTGTTGCCAAGACCCACGCCGCCCTCTGCGCCGACTGCATTTATATGCATGCATATAGTTTTTTTTTCTTAATTCATAAACAATTCATTAAAACGGGAAATGGCAATTAAACCATATGCATGATATGTCATTAAATTATATACAAGAGAACGTTGTGAGAGCGTGCCCGACTTGGTGATACTCTGTAGCAAGCCCCGAATTGTTAGAGAAAATGCTTGACTCGAAGTTACTCTGTGACAAGCAGCAAATAGGCTATTCAGAAATTATATATAGCTCCAAATATTTATTTTTTTAACAGAACATTTGACGATAGTTTCTTAAATTTTCGTAAAAAATTTTTCTGATATACAAAAACTTACATTGCCAATTCCCAACCAGACGCTGTCGTGCATGCCTATATTTAACTCTGCATGTTGGATGCATTTGCAAGAGTTTAATATACCCCTTACGCAATTTAAATGGGTATAATGGGTATACAGGGCATGCACAACATGTGGAAGAAGGAAGTTTGCCATGCGAGGCTGTACTGAAGGAGGTCAGTTCCCAGTTCGCATATTAAAGATATTAAATATTTATTAAAGTTGCGCCCCCCTACAAAGATAGCAGGTTGCTGTTTAGCTATAATGCGATGTGAATCAAATGCTAACCGAGTTACTCACGCATTCACTCACACGCACACTCACACACTCACTCGCACACTCACTCTCTCACTCACACAATAAACGCTGATTGCAATGCAACTGGTGGAGGGGGCCTCGTCTCGGGCTGCATCTTTCCATGATTTTACTTTAGTTTCGTCTTGTCTTATTTTTTATGCCATGGCTCGTTTAATGCAAGGCGGGCGGCAGTTGAGGGGAGTGCATGCGCAAGTGCAGGGCGCTTAACTCAATTGCATGTATGCAACAATTCGTTGCAGCTTCGCACTGTGAGCAACAACAAACTAGATACAAACAACAACAACAACAGCATTTGGCATGCAACATGTTGATGTAATATGCAAATTTGATGCTGTGCGCCCCATTGTTTCGAGTTTTTCCGTAGAAATTTGCTAACGTCGAAGTTGTAGTCAACGCTGGCTTGTTTAAGCCGCAAGAGGAAGCTGCTGCAAGCTGACAGTTGGAAGGTTGAGAGAAAATCTTGAATATATATATGAATAACCAAGATAAAGCGTATGCTTACTTGAAAATTCAGTTAGATACTTTCAGTGATTTGTTGATATAAAATAGAATTTCCTTAAATATTTGTTCAATTTTCAAAGTAAGCAATAGACAGACTTTTTATAGTTAATGGGATTTTTTTTGTATCCTTTTTTGTTTTAAAGGGAGAACAAAAATGTTAATCAAAAGCAAAGTTTATCTTGCTAATTAAAGGTTTAAAAGATATAAAAATTAATTATTAAAGTACATAATATTTAATTTAAGTCTTTTCATCGTTTAAATAAAGATTGAAATGAGATTTAGAGGGTTATGTGCTAATTTAGTCGGAAAGTCAAATTTCATATTCGAAAGATAAATCTGTCTCTATTTCATTCGAAATACCAACTTAATGCAAATATACAAGTAGTATGCGCGTTTTATTCGTAATATGACCCCCGGCTTTCTGCCGCACATGTTCTCTCTTAGTTTTGAGGTCAGCCCTTTCACACTTTACTCGCCACACTTGGCGGCACTTGGCAACCCACTCTTTATCAATTTCACCCAATTTACATGTTGCCATATAAAAATTAACACACTGCTCTACATAAGAACTTGTGCCCACCAAATGCAATCTATCAAAGTGCATTAAAAATAAAAATTGCCCCTCTGCTACAGCTGGGTGCACGTTTCGGGCGTTTCGGTTTTGTTTTTATGGGTCAAAGTGACCGGACCGCTTAATTGTGATATATCACTTCACTCCGAGAGCAACAGCATTCAGATAAAATAAAGAAAAAGTACGGCGGGCAGAGAAGTTCAAAAGCTGCGCCGAAGATCGTGTTAAGATATACAAAAGTTCATTTAAAGTTTTGGCAAATATTTGAAGGAATGGGGAATATTTTTCAGGAAATGAATTGTCTGATCATTTGCTATACTCTTTGACTTTCTTGAACTCATGGAATGTAGAATAGAAATTTTACGAAATGTAACTAATCTAATTTTTTCAATAAACACATCTAATAAAAGTTCTGATAACATCAATCAAATGAAATCAAATGTTGTATCTTATGTGGATATCTTATCTAATTACTATGCTTTCTAAGAAAATATTCATAAGAATTCGTTTTTCAACATGGGAATCATTTTATTTAAACAAAAGATTAAATTTTTAATTTCTTATAAAGATTTTAAAATATTGCAATTTATTTATATTGAGATTATCTAGCAAAAATTAAAACCGTGTACATTAAATATATCCTTCTGTAATTATCTGTTATTTTTGCAGGTTTCAGCCCTTCGCTCGTACACTTATCTTCTCTCAGCATTAAAGCTTTTGAAAATTTGCTTACAACCCAAACAACTTTTTTCTGTTTCTGTGGCAATTTTTACCCCACATTTTCAATGTAGTTGGTTTTTCAGTTGATTTGCTGCTCCTTTTCCTGCCCAATTTCCTGCTCGGCCTTCCCCCTCTCTGACCACTCTCTTTCATTGCCAAAAATTGCACTACTGTGTGCCATTTGGAGCTGCGACTGGAAATTCCCTTGCGTAACAGCCTCGACGTGAACCTGGGACTGTTTCTGGGCTTCGGTTCTAGCATTGAGCCTATGTGGCGGGTCGCATTTGCAGACCTGCCCCTTTACCCACTCTACCCGTTATTTGCATTAAGCCGAGCCATTTATTTGTATATTTTATTGTGGCGCATATTTTCCGCTAAAGTTTTTCCGTATGCTTCGCTTCGCTTTTCTTTGCCTTGCCGCTCGCCTTATGAATGAAAACATTTTCGTTTTGGGGCCTGTATTATGAGAGGGGGTTGCATGATTTTCTAGGAATATATATATATATAAATTTGTTTGGCTCATTTTTATTTTTACGCATTTCTTGCGTGTCGTTGTCTTTGTCTGCCTTTTGTCTGTTTGTCTTTACGTTTAGTTTACTTTTAGTGGGGCATAATGGGTCGAGTTGGGGGAACGTGGAGGTTCTACGATGCGTCGCTCTATTTTTTGACTTTGCAGATAAGCAGCGAGTGTTTATCTGTGTGTGTGTGTGTGTGTGTGTGTTTGTGTGTGTCTGCGCGCCCACTTGCCGCTTGTGCCCCGTGTTTATTCAACGATTTTGGATGCGTGCTTGGCGGCAATTCCGACTCAAATTACCCGGTTGCAGTTTTGCCTTAACCCTAAAATTTATTTGATTTTCTATTTATTTATTTACCTTGTCGTATTTTTTTGTTGTTATTTTAGCTGTGCGTAGCGCTGGGGCTGAGTTTAGTGTTACAGTTATTTTGGGTGTTGCTATTTATGAGCTAATTTATGGGGTCATAATTGCTTCTTATGGAGAAAACAAGTGTTTGCGCGTTTTCGGTGTGTATTTGGTCTAATGATATAACTAAATATTGCTTCGGAAGTGAGTTTTGAGAGAAAAGTAATTAGACTTTTTTTTTTTTGTTAAAACGAGAAAAAGACTTTGACAGGAAGTCAACATTTTTAGATTCATTGTCGAAATCCGGTAAAAAATAAAATATTTTCTACAAGAATTCTAACACCTAAATAAAATTATCTCTCTTGTAAAACTTATATTTATATCTTTATATCTTATTTGTATAATATGTGGGAAATCTTGTCATATAATTATTCAATTTTAAATAAATAATTTTTACTTTATAGTTAATGACTAATAATTCTATTTTGCTTAATTTGTCGTCTATTATTTAAAGAAACATATGAAAGAGTTTTTATTGTTTTTTAATGTCCTCTAAAAAGAAATTTTTGTTTACAATACAAAAAGCTTTTCTCATTTCTTTTATTTTTGTTGTTGTTCTCAGAAACAATTGGAAAACAATAAAATCATTTTGTGATTTATTTTTATCTTTGGCTGCTTCGTTGTTTTTCTTGTTCTCTTTGGCAATACAATACTCAATTTTATGACCACAAAATTAGAAAATCTTTGTGTTTGATTTGAGAATTTGTCATTTATTGGTCAAATTGTAAAAGCTTTCTGTTATAAATATAATTTGTATAAAATGTTTAAAATAAGTTTAAGGATTGGCGCTTTCTCTGTTCTTTTCTCTCGTTCTTTTCTCTCGCTCTCTTAACATTTTCTGGCTATTAACTCTATTATATTTACGATCAGCTACACACTTTCTACACGTCTTTCCCTGCACATTTTCCCGTCAAATTGCCCCCCACACCGCCTACCCGCTCGCCCATGAGGCTTGTGTGCGCATTCAGCCGTGCAGAAAACATTTTTCATTTTAAAATTCTTTTCTTTTTTTTTTTCATTATTTTTAATTTGTTGCAAAAACACTGAAAATGTAACAACGCGAATATGAATTTGTGCTGTGTTCTAAATGTTGCCTTTCCTTTTGTTGTTGTTGTTGTTGTTGTTAGCTCTCTGCCGTCAAATTGAAACGCGCGGCACAAAATAAATTGACATTGAACGTAAAATTTATTGAAATTGTTTACGTGGGGGCTGCAATTGTTTTGCGGTCGTTGTTGTTGCTCCTGTTTATTATTTTTTTTTTTTTTGCACTGAGAGTCGTTTGAAAATATTTTACAACCATTGGAATAGATTTCATTTCATTTCTCTTAATACCCTTGCAGTGTGTGCATCATAATTTAGTTACGAAATATGTAACACATGGAAAGAGACGTCTCTTACCCCATAAAGCTGAAAATATTATTGATTAGTTCAAGCCAACAAGTCTGTCTCTTAGTCTTGAAGCTATCATGTGGCTCATGTGCCCAGATGTGGTATATATCTGCAAGTGTATAGAATTTGCGACACTCTAAAAGTGAACTGTGTTTTCTTGCCTTTGTTGAATTTCACCCAACACACACACACGCGCACTACCTAACACATTTCTCCCACATAGCGCTGCATGTTTTCTGCTCCAGATACGCGACTTAAGCCCTTTGGCAACTGCACTCGAGTGCAGCGAGGCTTGGCCATATGGCCAGAGATGGAACTGGCCAAACTGACCGTGCAGACGATGTCCGTTTGTTTGGCTTTTGGTACCGTATATACTAGTAGTGTACATTTTCTAGCTATCTGTGGCAAAGTCCAGCCAAATGCTCGCCGGGCACGTACCAAGTTTTTCTCGATTTTCTTGCCGAGATTTTTGCTGTTTGCTTTCCATTTGCGAGCGAGCTGCTCGAGTGAATCGCCCTGGCGCTTCCTACTCATAACTTTGGTGCTGTCTCTGTGCCGTGTCTCTGGTTACCATTTTTCTTGTGCTTCGCTTTGTTTCAGCTTTTGCCTTTGCTCATATTTCTGGCCTGGCCACTAACGGGGCAAAAACTTTGAGGGCCAATGGCTTTTTAAGTGTGACTAATTATGAACTTGTCTTAATGTCTTAAGCACTTGAAGCGTTAGGCCGTCGGGTTCAATGAACGCCCCACCTTTCCTTCTCTCATCTAACAGTCGCTGTCCAGCAAAATCACCCCGAAAAAGTGCAGCATTGATTTTGTGTCTCATGCATAACAGTTTCGGGCGTTGCCAAAACTTGGCTTAAAGAAAACTGTGGGGAATAAAAAATGAGGCACACAGAAATTTATCGACCTTCGCTGCTCGCCCCTCTCGTACAGCCGTCAACGTGCTCAGCTTCCATTTTTCCAGTTGCTAAATCTATTGACAGCAGCCCCAAACAAACTGCATAACAACTGCGCAAATATTTGGCAACATTTTGTTGCAACGTCGCGTTGCGACATTCAGGAAACTGAGGAAATTATGCAGGCAATTTGCTTCCAGACGAAAATTCTACATAGTACAATTTGTTACGAGTCAATAGACTAAAAAGAGTGGCCAGACAAACTGACAGAGCTTAAGCATTTGGCATGCACTACTTACGAGCTCTCAGGTAATCAGTCAGTTTGCTGGCAAAACTGGCTTCGAGCCAAAGTAAATTGAAAAGCCAAGCGAATTAAATTCGGAAAGTCGCAAACTTATGTGACTCAAAAGAATTGCATTAGTCAACATTAAAAATTATCTAATCTTCAACTGGGACACAAGCAACAAAAACAAGAAAGAGACAACGATTTTACTCAAAGAGTGCCTATTAAAGGCATCAAAGCTGAGCTTCGGCAAGACTGAGCTTCCGCTTTCCAAATAGAAGACTCTTCGTCTCTGCTTTTCTCTAATTATTTAAAGAATATTTGTGATGAGTACCATTAAAGAAATTATGTAAAATGCAACTACCTTGCATTTATGTTAGAATAAAAAGTAAATCTAAAAATGCTAAATAGGATTTTCAAAAAGGGAAAACACCTTAAATTTCTGACTAATTCCTCATGCCCTCTGTTGAGATTCAAATTCTCTCTTAACTCGACATATTTATGCTCTTTCTGACTTGTTATCTAGTCTCTCAATAAATTACAAATTGTTAGATATTATGTTATGCAGCCAAAAGAGAGAACACAGGTTCAAATCCCAGTATAGATGTGCCTTAGTAGTGTTGTTTTTTAGTTAGGTTATATATATTCAAGTTTATTCTGGCGTAATCATAACAATAGCTTTACTTTTTCTTTCGTTAGAGCAAACTTACTTTCTCCTCCGAGGCCTATTCTATTGTACAAGGGAGAGCTTATGTGCTCTCTACTCATTTGGTGTGTGCTGAACTCCTTAGTTAAGCATACAATGCCCATCGATCATGTAATCGCACACAATTCATTTAGTGCCTGTTTGCTCAGCATAGATACGAGAATGCGATTGTGCCTATCTTAAGGCCGTGCTGTATCTTTTGCAATTCATTATCTTTGTTTGTTTGGTTGTTATTGTTCTTGTTGTGCAGAGCCTAAGCAAACCCTCCAAAAATTGTTAGTTACCTGACAAGGCAAGACAAAGCTGCCTGTTTTAGGCCAGGTTGACATAGTAGCTAGCAGAGCAGTATGCTAAAATGTACAAGAACAGAAAACAGAGTCCACAAAGTCCACTTGGATAAGCTTTAAAAACGAGCAAAGTCTAAAGAGCTTATGCTCTGTAGATGATGAGACCGCAATGCCAACAACTCAGATAGACGCTGTTCAGATAAACACTCGACAGATAACAGTGTTAACAAAATAATAACAAAATAAAAAGCATTTACATACATACACACATATACACACAGCCCAGAGGCCAATTACAAGGGGGATTGGACCAGGGGACCGGCCATTAGTGAAATGCTGTCAAGAGCTGGTCAGGAACAGGCCAGGAACGACCCAACAACAAAATGTGAACATGGCTTAGCAACAACAATGAATGTGAATACACTCACATATTTTTGGCTCAGCTCACGACTAATTTACCACATCCGAAATGACCTTTATTGTCGCCTAGGGATAGACAGAGCTGAGATTAAAGATTTCAAGATTTCTGGATTTTTATTTCCGAAGTAAAAGCTAGCTAAGCTAGAGAGACAGCACATGTACCACAGAAACCTTTAAATCCCGAAAAAGAGACCGATAAATTCTATCGCTTTTATAATTTAACATGGACTCGAAAACTCGCACAGACTGCGTCACTCTTTTTAAGGTTTGCCAAAAACCCTGTCATAGATGGAATTGGAAAGTAAAATTGAATGATATAAGCAAATTAAATGTTCTAGAAATGAGATCCATTGATGTGTGCAAGTTTTTCTTTCTTAACGACCAATTACTTGCCAAACGGCAGCTGTTTGGGAATAAACCTCATTAATTTGATTTGTTAACAACATGCATGGCGTTTCACAAACGATGCATATAGAACATTTGGGAATTCGAATCACAAGAATGACTGTATAAGATGAAGAATATTCCAATCGGAACTGATTGTGGAAAACAAAACATATAAATATATTTTCAACTCCAGGATGATATAGAAAAAGGAAAGGAGAGAAAATGTAATTACAAATTTCCTTTTTCGTCTTTTATACCTATACGGTATCTCAAAAGTCTTCAGAAACTGGTAGTTTATTTAATTTGAATTTAATTTTGTAGGTTTTCTTGAACACCCTTAACTTTCAAGTGAGTTTCGTATCAACAACTGATCGATAAACTCTAGTTGCCCACTTAACAAACCCATCGATTTAATACATATCTTGAGACTGAAGGAGTTGTCTGAGTGGCTTCCATTCTCAGGCTCTCCCTGTACCATGCCAGACATGGTAATCTTTTCATTTTCACATCACAAACTGAAACATTGGCGGAAACTTAATTGTAATTTATATGTGAGTGTGTATGGCGACGGCTGGACTGGACTCACCTTTGGATCGAGTATGCTGCGCTCCAGGCTATCCTCGCGATTCATGGTTGTTGCTGCGCTGCCTGTGCCGCTGCTGCTGCCACCACCGCCGCCGCCGCTTCCTCCTTGGCTGCTGCGCTGACTGCTGCGTTCGCGTTCGCGTTCATGTTCCAGACGCAGACGCGCACGTTCCACACGCGCCAGCGTGGGACTGTCCAGTATGGAGGGCGCGCGCGAGGGGGGCCGCGAATTGTTTGTTGTATGCAGTTGCTGCAGTTGTTGTTGCAGCTGCTGTTGTTGCTGTTGCTGCTGCTGCTGCAGCGTCTCTAGCGTGGCGCTGTTGTTGGACGACGTCGAGCCCGGCGTGGGCGTGGCCGATGAGGATGAGTTGGTCATCGTTGCCGTCGATGTGGTCGATGTGGTGTGCATCAGCATGTTGCTTTTGATTTTTTTTTTCTTTTTTTGTTTTGTTTTGGTTATTGAGGGGCGTTTCAGAAGCGAAAATTTGCTGAGAGCGTTCTCCCTGCTGCTGCACTTGTATCGGTATATAATTTAGAACTTAACTGCAGTTGGTAATTCACGCACTTTTTATATTCAATTTTACCTGACTGTAAATTAGAAATTTTGTGAATAAATATTTAGCCTTTTAATTCGTTGCATATTGCTAGTTTTATGGTAAAAGTTACTTAGAGCAGTCAATGTATTTGCAGTTACTTGACAATTGAGAATCGTTTTCAATAGTTCTTTCTAATTGTGGAATCTTTTGAATATATTTGCATGCAAACTATATGTCTAAATATGTTTCTAAAATTGATTTGATAAAATATTTGCTTAATGAAAATATTTTTTATCTGCCGCTAATTTTGAAAATCCCAGATTCAAATAAAAATTTCCATATTCTTTCTAGTATTTTTGAAGAATTTGAAAAATTAAATTCGTACGATTTTTAAATATTCTTTCATTTATCAGAATATGTTTTAAATACTAATTAAGAAGCCAAGCTTTATTTTTTTTTTAAGCTTAAATTTTACTATTTTGCTATCTCTATGAAATATTTCCAGTTGATTTAAATTAAATGATCTTTCGAAAATATACATAAAATATTTAAGAATATTTAAAAACTGCAACGTTTTGAATACATATTCATCCCGATGTGTGTATATTTCCGATATTCTAAGCATTATCCCGAGATTCATGCGAGCAGTCCACCTTCAGCTGACCGCTACCTAAACAAAGTGCACAATATTTTACGAATCTGTCGTCGTGCAACACTTGCAGCAGCCAATTGAATGGCCAATTTCTGGTTATTATTTTAGGGGGGCCTCGAATCCATCGAATGAGTGAGCAGACCAAAAAAAAAAAAAGGAAAACAACAAAATCTGAAATAACGAAAAATAACCAAAACAAAAGCAATGGCCAATAATTTTCACAAAACTGGTTTCTCGGCCAGTTGCCAAGTGTTGCAGGTAGTTTTTACTTTCGCACAAAACGAGAAAACGGATAAAACAAAAAACATAAAAGCCCCATTGACGACAACGACTGGCAACTGCACAAACTGCAAGGCAAAAGATACAAATGTATCTTTGAGTACGTTCGAGCCAATTTCTGGCGCTGTGCTTGTGCTTGTGCATAATTCTTAGGTTTGTTTGTTTGCTGATGTCTTTGGCTTATTATTTATTTAGTTGGCGGGTAGCTTTTGCATATGGCATGCCAAACACATTTGTTTTCATATTTCCGCTGACCATTTGATTCTCTATATGAAAATCTCGAACACATACTTTTGTTGTTTTGATTTATTTGTTAATTTATTTGTTGTCGCGTCGCATTTCTTCGCGTTGCGATTGAAAAAACAAATTTTGAATTTTTGGCAAAATTTTATTTTCAATGCTGCTTCTTCTGCCTCTTGGCACGCCAAGCAAACGAGCGACCGTCGACGAGCCGAGAACCGTTTTCGAACTGCGTACTGCGAACTGCGAACTGTTCACGTCAGCTGCCCGTCGTTGACTGTGCGCGCAAGAAAAACTGGTTTTCCGTTGTGTCTCGGTCGGCAACGTTGCCCATGCATCGGCATGCGGCTGTGCTGTCAGCGAACATGTTCGAGGCTGCAAGCCATCAAATTTCCCAGTATTATTTGCTGGCATTGTTGACTGTGGCCAGCGCAAGTTTCACATGCAATTCCTTGTCAATAATGTGCGTAAATTGCAGGCAATCTTAACTGCCATATGTAAAACCATTATTTTGAATTTATCGCTAGAGATAAATATTTTTCTTATTTTGGAAAGAATAAACTGACACATTAACAGTAGCCAATGATTGTAAAGTTCATTCGATTATATTGCATACTAATGCTGATCTCTGAAAATAGTACAGATATACAGTTTTACATAATTTATAGGTATCTGCTAGTCGCGCTATTTTGAGTAATTGAAATAGTACAATCTCCATTACTTTTCTATATAACACTCACTTATCTTTAAGTAGAGCACACACAAGTTGAAAATACTAAACAAAGGACAGCGACAAAGAATGGGCACTTCGGCTCTACATTTACTATGCCATATAACGAACTCAATAAGTAGGTTTGTACTAGGAAAAAGTGGTAATTTTCAAAGCTACATTCTTGATAATTTCGATTTACCTATAAACTTATTTAAATTGAGTAAACTAATTTATTCATTTACTTACTGTCTATCAAAGTCAAATAAAAAATTGTACATCATTATTAAATTATTTCTATAATAAAAGTCAAATATTAAGGCCAGAGAAAAGAATCTGTAAATTTTTGTAATTTTTAACCATAATATTGATCATTTACTCCCAGTAAGCGTCTAAATATAAATATACGGACAACTTATATTTAACTAGAATCAGTGAACTACGCGATTGCCAAATAGGAAGCAGTTTTAATATCTATGAAAAACTGAACGTTAGGCAGATAAATCATAATTCAAATAATTTCCCTCCTCGGGTAATTTGATTGCTCAAAACAAACTCACAAGAGCACAAACAAAACTTGAAATGCCAGCGCATAGCGATCGAACATGTTGGTTCGATTGTGTTTAGCCGGTATTTTGTTTGGGTAACGATTGCGCTGAAGAGGAAAAAAAAACAGGTAAAAGCAGGTAAAGTTAGCGTCTTATGAGCAGTTTTAAAGTAGTATCTAAATCTGTGGCTGGGTCTGCCGTGTGTTTCCTCTTTGATATTATGCTTGCCCCATTGTTTGGCCGGGCGGCATTTCAAGTGATTTATGCCGCGCGACAGCAACGTCAACACAACAACAACATTTGTTGCATTTCGGTTGCAGTTGCAGTTCAATGGCCCACACTTCGAGATCAATTGAAGGCGGTTCTATGATGAGCTAATCAAACAAACACTTGACAATCACTTGACTCATGGGGCTTTATCCAACTATCCATTTACAATAAAAAAAAAATATTAAGCATATTCTCCACACATGATTCATGCATTTGACGGCATGCGAATCACGCAATTATGCAAATAATCAACGCATCTTTATCTTTTGGCATGGGACGTGCCAATTTTAGGCATGGCGCATGCCGCCTAATTTTATTAAAAACAATAAAGTGTTTCCAAAAGAAAAGGCGAAAGAAACAAATGTTTCAATTTAGGTTTCCAATTACTGCGCGTCTTTTGTCGTCATTCATGGGCTCTGCACGACTGGCGCCAACATAATTTTTATAATTTCAGATACACATTCATATAAAAACCCATTGAAAATCTGTCGCGACTTGCAGCTCGTATGTTGTTGTTGTTTTTTCCCAAGAATTTTACGTGGTTTCTCGAATCATTTTAGATTTTTGGTTTTATTTTTATTTCTTGTTTTTTTTTTCTCTTTCTTGTCTGTACGTTGACCGTCAAGTGGTTTGATAACTTTATTAGTTGTGTTCCCAAATGTTTGTCTGAGTAATTTGTTGTGATTATCGCAACTCGATTCAATGAAGTTGTTGTGTGTGTAAAGAAATATGATAGGGTAGAACAGCTTGTATAAAGATATCACGCACAATGGAAGGTCTTAACAACAAGTATATCAGATTTTTATAAATGGTTTCAACATATTTTTTTAAAATTTAATAAGGCGCTTCCGTTTATTATTAACATTTTTTGTTAAGAATAGTTGATATTATCTTAGATAACTCTGGTTACACATATATTAATATTTTAATTTTCAACATTATACAAATATAATACTTTGCACTATTCTACATCTAAACTTCTTAGGAATTAGTAGACTTAAAAAATAATAACTTTTTAATAGGTTTTTTATATGAATGTATACATTTTTTCCATAAGACAAATATAAAATGTTACCATCCCATAAAAAGGCGGACTACATTAATAATTGTTATCAAACTAATCAGAATAGTTTTAATATATATTATAATATATATGCGCATACCCGTTATCCTAGTTATGATTCAATAGAACAACACTTAATAGATTTTATTAAAAAGTATTTAATAGCTTTGCTTGCTTTCGCATAACACATATTTATAAAAACTATATTATTGATATTCATATGCCATAAATATTATTAAATACCACTAAGTATGCCTGTTGCAATGTCTTTATGTATTTTGCCTGTGCCAGTGCCATATCTAGGCCTTGCCATATACGCATGCAATGTTCTATGGAACCAAATGCTCCCAGCCCATTTCTGGGTCTGTGCCGCATTTCCGTTCCGTATTGGAAATTCTTTCAATGGGTTTTGTTCTAACATTTTCAACGTATTATCAAAGCCGAGTCGCCAAGTCGTCTGGTCGCCATTTGGAATCAAAGTTTCTTTTGCGTTTCCCATTGTTTGCCATAGTTTTTTCTGATTTTTGTTTTTTATTCACTTTATTTCCCACTCCCTCTCTGTCCTTCTCTGCATATCGCATGTACGGCTTGGCATATCTTTTGTATGCATTCGACGCATTCTAAAAGTTCTTTTATATTTTTTTATTCCTTTTTTTTATCGCAAACTTTGGCAAGGCAGGAAGAGGCGCGTTGGCTTGGACTTTGCGTGGCGATCTTTCTTTTAATTATATACATATGTGTATATCTATATACATATTTACATGCATATTCGTGAGTGCTTGTATGCTTTGTATGCATTGCATCAAACAATGCAAAAATGACATTTCCTCAAAGGGTGGCGGGTTCTGTTATCAGCTGTTTGGCATGCTGGTTGCCAGGCTGCCTCTTTTTCTTTCTTGCCTGACTTTACTGAAGATAAGCCGCGTCTATAGCTTCTTGTTCATATTGTCTTATATTGAAGTCAAAGAGCAAACTGCGCTCTGATTGCCAATCGCCGATAGTAGTCATATACCCTGTACCCAAAATAAAATGGGTAAACAAAGGGTATGTCAGATTTGAAACTAGAATTATATCATAAAATAATAATAATAATCTTGACATAACAAATATTAAGCATTTCTCATAATTAATTAATGATAATTAATAAATATTTTTTCAACTTGCTTGTTTAAAATTTCAAAATAGTAAAATATATGAGTTAAGCTATGAATATTAAATATATTTTATTATTAACCCTTATTTAATAACTAAATTTAGAGGGCAAAAAATCGTCTCTTTTCTTTAATTTTATATATTCTTAAATTTTATATTTGCTACGCATATTAATTGCAGTTTTTTTCACGACTTGTGCACAGCAAAAATGCTCTTGTTTTTTAGCAGTCATCATAAATCATTGATAAAACGTAGGCATGAAATATTTTCCATTTATTTGCAATTTATATTCATTTATATGGTTTTAATATGACTTTCGTCAGCTTCCGTGCCTTGAGCCTGGTCATGGACTGGCCAAAGCAATTAGTCAACTCGCGTCGCATGTGATAGAAACTAATGACTGCATTCCTTGCTCGCCCCTGTTTCCCTTTCAGTTCCCCGAGCCAGTTGTAGTAGTTGTACTCAAATGCATTCCAAGCAGCAAATCAAACATTTCATGTGGCGCTCCACATGAAAAAGGCCGGCAATTCAGTGGGGAGTGTAGGGGCGCACTATAAGAGAAAATTAACTTAATTAAACTAATTAACGACCCTAATAACTTTATATGCTTTGACAACTTCATGCGTTGTCGCGTCTCTGATTGAATACTGCACGCAGTTTTTATGGATCTAGGAAATGATAGATTGTTGGTGAATTATTTTTATGGTTAGTTTATTGTTGATATTTTTATTATCATTATTGCAATTGCTAATGACATAATTATTGATATTATTTATTTTCTTGTTATTTATACACATTTTTAATAGCGCATATATAAATATATACAATAAACACATATATGCTTATTATTTATATATAATTTTTCATTCATGGCATTTATAATGAGAAATTAATACATTTCGACTCATTTCTATCAATTATTATTAGTTTTATTTTCTGGCTTAAATTGTTTAAAATATATTTATCAAAATTTCAAAGCTAAAGAATATTTTTTGTGTCTATTAAATTTGTTTCTAAATCGACTGATCGATTTTATTGTAATCCATCCTTAAATATTATTGGGTTTTTTAAAGGTTTTCATTTAGGACTCATTAGTTAATCCCAACTCTTTGGTCTTTTGCCGTGCGTATTATATGCCGCACAGACTCCACAGACTCATTCTGCACTACCCACATTCCCATAGACTTTGACACTGATCTTAAAATTATCGCATCATTTTATTTCAAATTATATCATATCCTATCATATTGAAAACCTTTTCTTAATGCACCGTTGAGCAGTCAAGACGAGTCACATTCCATTGTCCAGGGCTAACCTTGATTGTTCTTCTGCTGAAGAACTTTGTCGCTTTGGTACCTGTTTCGATTGATATCTCAGGTAGCCCGAGCCCAAAGGCCATAATCTTATTAGAATTCGTTAGCAGTCGAACTACATATATTTGAATTTTAAAAAGGGGTCGTTTATCTGTCTTGAATTCTCCCGTGTTTCACTTCATTAAAATCATTTTGATGTTGTTCCCGTCGCCTTCTTTTGTCTGGCTCATCAAATTGACGCCCGACTGTCTATACCCGTTTTATGCTATCGTCTGCTCAATAATATCGTAAGCAGAGGTGAAATTTGTATCTTGTTTATTCAATCGAACTGCAAAAAATGCCAGTGAGGTGCGAGAGCCTGAGTCATGGAATTTCATGGAAGTCTTTGAGATAAAATCAAAACAGTTTGCGCACCACGATCAGAAAAGAGCATCGGTCAACAAGATTCGATTGAATTTAAACAAAAATACATCTGGTTATGGCTTTTTTGTGTGTCTTTCGCGCTCAGGAAGCATATAGTTATTTTAATTGTATATTTACTTAATGGATCATCTTAGTATATATATTTGTATAATATTTAGTGGCATTTTTGAAGGGCGATGCGCAAATAACAAAATCAAAGGTAGCGTTTAGTTTTTCTAAGCTAAGCAAGTATGATAAAAACATCATGCTCTCTAAAGAATATTGATTGAAAGCTGATTGATATATTAAGATTTCTTGGCATCATACATATATATATTTCTTTATACATCTCGTTAATTCTCATTGCTGGACTTGTTAAATCGATACTTATTTATTTTGTTCCCCATTTCACCGGCCTCAAACCCATTTTCAAAGATCTTTGTTCAAATTCATGTACAGATGCCAATGCGGTAGAATTCATTTAAAAATGCGTCTTAACTATTCATTTAGACGCGATTTTGAAAATGTATAAGGCTTACCTCATTTGCATACCCTGAATTTGCGAAACTGTTCATTAATTACAGAGCAGTTTGTGCAAAAGACAAGAGACTGGATGTCCACAATTTTGGAACTATGGCAACAACTAAAGATATATAGGCAAGAAGATCTGCCATTAATTGAGAAAGTCTCGATACGAACAACAAAGACGTTGTAGAAGTCATTAACAAGGAAGAGACTGAAATGGTGCCCTTGCAGGGTGAACTGAATCAGGCATATCTATAAGCACATTAGTCAGTCGACGAGTTAATCATTTTAAATATATATATTATATATAATCAAACCACAGTAGGAAAATATCGGTTTTTAATAAGCCGTTGAAAAAAAAAATACTTAAAAATGTTTCATAAAATTTAGATAACAATATAAAAAATTTAATGCTTATGTGAAATTAAACATTACTCTGACTTCTATGACACTTTTGCCTTACACCAACTCAATATTCATTATGATTTAACCGGAATCTTTGATGTCAGAAAATAAATTTTAATTTTTCATTGCATACTCTTAAGTGCACATAAATATTCGATGTCAGTTTGACCTGGCGCTCCTTTAGGCTGCAGCATAAACTTCAGCTGGAGAGCAGAAGATGAGGCGTGGCACTGAAGGCGCGTGCCTAAGTGCCGCTTGTCTAGACGCTGAAGACTCACAAAACGTCAAGTGAAATAAATTTCAATTCGTTTTGGCTAAACGTCCAAAAACAAACACAGCAAATAAAGGCTTTTCAGAACTACTCATGAGGAGAAGTGACAGTTGCTGCAATAAAACTACTCCTAAACACGGTTTATTTACAATTGTGTTGACAGTTTTGTTGCATTTGCAAATTTAATTCACAAACGACAACCTTACACTTTTTTTTATCTGCATAAAAACTTTTTTAAATTTTATTCTTACGAATAAATCGGTGTTAGTTTAATACATAATTTGTCCTTAAAGGCTTGAATTTCCCTATTCGTACTATTTGATATGAGAATATTTTTTATATTTTCATCAGATATATAATTATTTATTTATTATGCAACTAAGATTAAGATATTACTCAAATATATTTAAAAAAAATCCCATTTAGATCTTATTAAAAAATCTTAAAGCACAATTGATAACTTTCGAGTACTTTACACATTTACATTATTTTTGCCCTGGCCGTATTATTTGTTCTTTAGCATTCCAATAGATGCAGTCAAGCAAAATAAAAACTTGGCTTGGGTAGAATTTTAAGGAACCCTTTCAAATCTCTCGCAGACGCTCAGCTGCGCCATCAAGCATGATTCAAGGAACACAGCCGCATTTGGCGTTAATTAGTTTGGCAACGCTGCGGGCGTGTGACTTTCACCAATCATTTACAACAGACCCTCAACCCTTGCCAGTTCTCCAATAAAAAAAAATGCCAGGCGTGAGGGTTTGACTAGGAGATACCCTGTAGTCAGTGCGAGCTCTAGCAAGATTAAAATAAAAAAAATCATGCCATATAGCAAATTGGAAAAATTAATATTAATGCTCAGCTTGGAAAATTGTATCCCCCAAGTATATTAATATTCTATTTTTTTGATAACTGTCCAAAGTTATGGTTATATACCATTAGTAACCATCACATTTTATGAACTCTGAGAAAAAGTTACCTTATGCTAAATTATTAATATATAATCAATGTTAAATATTGTGGCTTTATTTACTAAGTAATAGATTTACTCTGCAAACTAAAGAAACTTACATTTAATTTTTCTTCGATTCATTGTTAACTCAGTAACCCCAATTTGGAAGCTCTAGCTTTAACATTCTCTCTAAATTTGATTTGATAAACAAGGCTATTTTTGACGAACAAATATTTTTGAGTTTTGGAGGATCGAGGATCGATCGCTGTTAGGAATTTGAACTGTTGTTTATTTTGTTATTTCACTCTATCCACTTGATGTGCATAGGGTATAGGGTATACTATTTCTGTGTGTATGTACTATTTTTTGCCCAGGCCAGAAACAATTTTCATTAACAGTCCGTCGTCGTTCAGTTCGTTCGGCAGACGCTGACAAGTTCAAGTCCCTCGATTCGAGCTACGCCCAGCCCGTTTTCTGTCGTTTCTCTGATTACACATTTTAACGCCATTTTTGGCGCAACTTTTGCTGAGCTACTCGTAAAACCCTTTAGGCCAGACCAGAAAAAGTTTTTGGCCAGCACGAGAGGCAAGAAAAAAAAATGTAAAGAATCTCAATGTAGGGGTTAACAAGCAAAATTTGATTTATTTGATGAGTTTCTCGTGTTGTTGCCGTCGACATCGCTTCAAAGACGCATTTAATGAGCATAAAAATGGCGGATGGAGTCTTGGTTGGGTTGGCGTGCCAGGGCCATTGAAGACATTTGGGAAATGAATTGCACAAAGCTAGACGGAAAAGAAAAACTGTTAAAATAACCAAAGTTGGTAATAACTACAAAATAACCAAGAAGCACAATTGACAATGAGTATTCTATATGCTTGCAGTGGGATGTACTCAAATAAAATTTACCCTGGCAAAATACCCAAGAAAAAAGTTTTTATTATTCGAAATTTTCAATTGTAAAAGTCTTAAAACGCTCGAAAACCAAATTTGTGCATAAGAAGGAAAGTAATAGATGTTAAAAAAAATAAATAAAAACGAATAAGCATGTTTATTATTCTCCTATTTTAGCTCCATTTTTATTCACAGCAAAAAAATATAAAAAAAAGAAAAATAAAACTGAACTAAAAATATTTAAGCACCGAAATTAACTGCAAATGTGGCCAAGAAGTGCACATATACACAGTAATGCTGTAAAATATTCTATATACTATATAATAACTATAAAGAGACGAATGTTTCAAAATAACACTCATACGCAGCGTGCAAACTGCAGTAAAAACTGAAAACTCAACGTCTAACGCATATTTTAAGCATAAAACAAGGTGCTGTAATAATGAAAAAAATGTATAAAGAGCAAATGCTAAAAGAAAACACAAAAAGTATGTAAACAGGTGAAAACATTTTTCTTTATGGCGTCGCTTTCGCGTTAAAGAAACTAACAGCCAAGAAAATGTATGAGTCGGAAAATTTGCGTTGAAGCTCGCCGAAGTCTGCCATAAAAATGATTTAATATGCGTTTTATATGAGAAAAGTTTTGCAATTTTTGCGCATTTAATGTCGGCCGCTCTCACTTGACATTTGACGCCATCGAAATAAACAAAAAATTGCAACTTTTTAAAGTTGAAGTCAAACTTTAAGCAACCTGCCAGTTAATTATGCCGCTAGCTGGCAGCTGGAGTTAAGCAATCGAAAAGTTTTTGCACCGGAAGTTGTCTTCCCGAAATTAAATCTAATTGAATTGTAAACTTGCGCCTTTGTTGGCGTTTATTGAGCTAACATTTTGGCCAAATGTGATTACAATGGAGCTGTAGATCTGTCCCACACTTGGGCATTATTCACTTGTCACTTGTACGACACGCCCCTGCCGTGGCCCATGGGGAGTCACCGGCTAATCAGAGGCTTTGTTGCCCGCACAAAAGCCGAACAAGTGAAAAGTTTGCACTTATTGAATTTGGCGCAAAGTGTAGCAAAATGTTTCGCTTGCCTATTAGAAAGTTCCTGGCCAAAATTGAAATTCCATTGCTGTCACTCTACAAAGCGCGTTCGCCCATCCCCGACAGAGCAGCTGCCTTTAATGTGACATACATAAACAATGCGTGCCAAAGATAAAAGCAAAACTTTGCAAGTAACAATGTTGGACATGTTGTAAATTGATCGAAACATTAGGTTGATATCTTCATTTGATATGGAAAACCAGTTTGAGAGAAATTCTAAAAAGAAAAGAAAACGAAATGATGCCAGCATAAAAGCTAAGGATTAAATATTTAATCAATTTATACACGGAAACAAATAAGATAGTTGAATGAATGTGTGGGTGGGTTCTAATAAGAACCATAATCATAATCATGAACTGATTCTCTTAACATAAATACCGGCTACGATTTTTAGTATTATTCTATAATCTGCAAGCTTTCCCATATCAGCTTATATACTGCATTAAGCATCTCATCTAACTATTGCTGCTGCATTGTTCATGGTGCTTAACCCATTACAACCCCTGTTGTCTGCGCTTAATTCCCATCCCCTGAACTCGTTGACTGTGAAATCTTTTCAATCTTTTTGCCAGCTGCCAAAAGTTCAGAACGCGCCGCTGACTTTCTGCTCTTCATCTTTACCATGTAAATTTAACAGTACTTAAGTATATACAAGAATATGTATATATTTGTATATATATACAATAAATTATCATAAGCAGGGCTGTTGGCAAGTGCTGCAGCTCTGCTTTTCGGTTGCAGCAAGTGCAAATAATGCAAAATAGTTTCCCGCAGCTGTGACTCGAACCAGAATACAACGACAAAACTGACACTTGACATGTGACAGTGGCAGCCAGACAATAATAATAAACAAAACAACTGACAGCCACAACAAACACTATAAAATTTTAAAAGTTAAGGGGCACAAATTCAAAAAGGAGTACAGATCATAGATAAAATCAAGATGACAGCATCGTTATAATAATTAACAGTGCACTAACAGTAGCTGGCACAACTGTACGTTTTCTTAGCAGCAATAAAAACTATCTCATTTCGAGCAGGAATATTTAATTATGATCATATGCTGTATCATTTTATTTTTTTCTGTTAAATTGGGTTATAATGTTTTTAGCAACAATACAAATTTTTTGATTTCGAGAAGATAAATTTAATGAAATTTAAAATACCAATTTTTCCGTATTTTATTTATTTTTATTTTGTTTTATGGCTAAAAAGTTTTAAATAAATTTTTTGATTTTATCTGCATTGAAAATAATATAAATAATTGAAATATTCATATATTTGGAATTCTTCGAATGAAAATAGACGATTTATATCTTTTGTTAACCTTCGCTACGCCTCGTTACATATTTAGGCAAATTATAAGGTTGGAATACATTAGCTAATTGCCAGCGTGTAAAAATGGCGTGACTTAAGAGCTCGAAAATGTCAACACGCAAAAGTTGTGCAAATATTTATGATATTTGGCCGAGATAGAAATCGTTAAAGTTGTGTTATACTTGGCCGTAGCCTAAGTAGCTAGGAGCCAAAGAAACCGCTAACAATATAAAATTTAAATTAGAATTGAAATGTTAAAAAGCCAAATGACGAGGCTGGCAAGCGGTCCGTAACGGTGATAATGTGTAGCCCACAGAGACTAAGCACACAGAACAGCCAGGACAGGCCCGACTCCACGAGGACATTCCCCCATCAAATGGGGAGCGACAGCGTCGATACAAATAGTCGTTTCTCTAAACAAAAAGTAAAGTATATATATATATATATGTATATATATCTAGCGAAAAAGTGTCAAAGGCGCCAGACTGGCAACAGACGACAACGGGAACATTTGGTTGGACAAGTGATGGAACGAAATGCATAATAAATAGATGTAGAAACGGGTAGCCAGCTAAAAGTAGCAAAAGAAGAAAAGATGTTGAATAACCGCATGATAATCAAATTCGAATAACACAACAAGTGGCAAAGTAGCCCAAAGGAGACGTCTTGAAATTTCTATGAAGAAGGAATGGGAAATGCTTTTAGGATGGAGCTGAATATATACATTTTGGCGGTTAATGCTTCAAATGAAAACATTATTCGATTTTAAAAAAAATGTTGAAGTTTAGTGAGCTTAGATAACAGTTAAATATAGTTTGAACCAGTCACTTTCATGGGAGAAAACAACTTAAGTCGATAAATCCGAAATATTATTCTATTGTAGCCAAAAAACGGTTTGGTTTGGTATAGAAAGGTTTTCAACTCCTTGGCACCTTAGCAATTGATTTTTCTTGTGTTTTTACATAACTTTTATAATATTTTTGAAATAAAATTAAAACCGTAGAAATGTTATTCAAATACATATTTTAAGAAATTATAAAATAACATTAGGACATCAGGATAAATTTGTTTATTGCAAGGGGTATATTCATTTGTTCACAGGAGGATACATTTGGATAATATCACACACTTAAATCTTTGAGCTCATATTTCCTATTTATTGCTCTAACAGTGTTATTGTCATTCATCTTTTGATCATTTTATGTCCTGCATATACTTACAATGTGTAAATATGCTGTAGTATGTGCTTACAAGTGACAAGTATTAGCCACATACAAGGATTAAATGTTGTTCTTATCGCAGCTCTTTATTCGGTTGCATTCACCTGGTGAATTCTTTGTCTGCCTCTTGCAATTGTTTGTCAGACCTGTGGCCCGCATTTGCCAGTGCAGTTGGCCTGCAGGCGGTTTATGCAACACAAAAAGGATACAGAGAGACGCACATAATCCTTGCACTTGCTGCCTGCCACTCATAGTCAAGTATTCGTTGCGGCCGGCATGCATTCAATGGCATTCATAAATCGCTTACCCAAACTACAGCCTTAATCAGATTTGCACAACAATTTTGTTGCCAGACAGCCAGCCTGCCAATGCCAACCTGGCATAAATGGCAATTTCCCAAACGAGCTGGGAACCAAAAGTGCAACATTTACTGCATCTCCTATCGTTCCGTGGCACTTTGCTGCCTGCCTTTTGGCATTTTGCAAATTAAGCGCATTTTAACATATAATTTTGGCGACAACTTTGATTGGCATTGGCAATTAAGCTCTAGATATGTAGACTCTACGTTTGAAGTAGAGCAGAAACTTTGGCTTAGCCAATATAAACAGGCTGCTTGGCCTAAGCAAATACATTACGTATACGTTACGTACGAGACCGGCATCTGTTTGTTGTTTGCCTGTTAGTTAATTAAATTTGGTTTCTCCAATCTCGCTTTGGTCTTTTACAATTGCCACACAAATGCATTGCAAATTGCCATTGCAATTCCTTAAATTATTTACGGGCCACTCTATTAGCTGGCCATGGCACAAATTTCATTTGCAGGCGCTGTCGAATCGATGTGAAATTTCGTTTGCTCATTTCCACCTCTTCTCTTGGAAAAATTCAAGAGTCAACAAATTTGTCAGGCTAACTTTTTTTTGGGTCAATGTCGGCTAGTGTGATAATAATTTATGTTTGGGCGGGCTTAGGACGACGGCCACAAGCCCATATTTTTAGCCTGGCTTTATATATTTCTTGTCCATGTTTCTTTTTTGAACTTTGCTTTTTGTTGAACTGATTTCTATTTTTTGATCTTTTGGCAGCAACAGAAATGGCTGGGGTAGGGTAGTTTGTTGGGTTGGTTTTGGGGTGTGTCGTGCACAACTTCTAAATGCTTCGTAATCTGCCAATGTAAATTGTTATGAAGGTTACAAATCATAAGATTTGTTAAAGGATGTAAATATGTGTTATAAAGCAACCATATATGAAGAAAATATTTATTGATACTTTTATAGTTTAATCGAGCATGCCCTTGTATAACATATAGAAATACAAATTTGATTTAGAACTCAACTATAACTAAATAAAACGTTAACTTGGAGGTAACATAAATTCAAAAAAAACCTCATATACTCTTTCGGTAAAGATTTGCGAGAAAGTTTTTGAGTAGTTATGAGAATCTCAAAGATAGACAATATAAATTTACAAGGGACAGCAAGAGCTTTGAGTGGAAGTGGCAGTAAGATATCGACTGTGTTTGATAGTATGAAAATTTTATATATTTAATTCAAGTTTCTTTAAACAGTTCTCATTTTCATTTATACTTCAAACAGCACTTGTAAAATCTTAAGAAAATCTATCGTATCTAAAGCTTTCAAATATTGACACACGAATCCTTTAGCTCTTAACCAAACACAGCTGCTTCAACCCGGCACATATACGAATAATAACACGCCCTCCTTCACCCCTCCTGCCTGATATGGACATAAAACAAAACTGCGGGCCACTGCAGGCAAACAGCATAAGACCCTTGACAGGAGCCCAACAACGACATAAAACACTTGACCGCTTGACCTAAATTTGACAAGTTTATTTACTTTCATTTTTTTTTTTTTATTTTGGTTGACGCCGTATTAAGGCAAGTCCGTCCGTGCGAACATCAAATGTCAACAGAGCCCCAAAAATAGTACAAGAAAAATGTTTTAAAAATTACAACACGTACGCAATTTTGTTCTGATGCGCATAAAATAGGCATAAAATACGGGGTGTGGCCGCACGGCCAATGAAAGCTAATGGAGCCAAACTCCAGGCAGCGGGATGCTGCAAGGGTTATCTTTCCTGGGCGTCAAGTGCACCTCCTTCGGCAGAAGGCGGCAAAAGCTGGTTTTGATTTCTGGCCAGCTACTTGGGCAACCTGCTCACACACACAGACAGACACAAGAATTACGCCCGCGGCAAGGTGTTGAAAATTGATTTGCGTTCTGATAAATTTCTTTGGCAACTTTAACCAGCTCCAGGGCTTCACGATTCATGCCACCTGCCAATGAAATTAAACATTGCCAGGCAGCAGCTGAGCCACCCACAGAGATAAGACTTTGTCACAGAGAACACGTACCACATTTTAGCACACTATTTAAGGAGTGCTGTGCAGATCCACGGGGCGACTACAAAATGTGTCAATTTGGCGGCAAAGACATTGACAGACAGCGGCAACAATAACACAAAACCAAATATAATAATGCTTGGCACTTTTCGAATACCCTGCAGCAAAGCGAGTCTAAAAGGAAAATTTGCTTTTTGCCGTAAAGGGTAAAGAGTGCTAACAACCTTTTCTTTTTTAATTAAAAAGTTGTAAGCTATAATTGTAATGATAAAAATAATTGCAATAAATATATAATTAACACTGTTGTCTACTCCCCACTGACAGTGCAATAAATTGTTAAGATTTTCTGTAGCGCAACGTAACCTATCCTCCGTCGCTGCTAATGAACAGGGTACCAAAGCTACAACAATACATGTTTACATTAGCAATGAAAGAAGCTGCTTCTGCAATTGAAGCTGGCTGCAACTGCTGCCACGCCCACTTGCCACACATACAGCCAGCTGTGAGGTGTTTGTGCTGTCTCACGTACGCGAAACCAGTCAGCGGCAGTGGGAGGAGATGGGATGGCTGGAGATTTCCCCGGTTGGTTAGGCAGACAATAACTATAATTGTCGCATCAGCGTTTTTGCTGCTGCTGTGAGGCTCCTAAAAGTATGCAGTAAAACGGCGAGTCATTGCTAAGTTTGTGGAAGGTGAAAGCGGGGAGAACTGAGAAACAGACAGCAGCGAGCAGTGGAATGCCATTAAGCAGCAGACTGGGACATAGGCAGCAATTCCTTTTGTAGGTCTTTAGAGAGGCAGTTCGCATGTGTGTGTACGTATGTTTCTGTGTGCGTGTGTGTGTGTAAAGCATATAAAAAATTCTTGAATTAAAGTCAATTTGACGACTCGTTGAATGTGCGAAATGTCTGAGACTGTGGCATGGGGCTTGACTGAAGTGAAACTTAATGTTGATTAGGAAAATTGAAGCTATAATGTGCGGAGTCTGAGCTGCAAAACTGATGTCAAGAAAGACTTGCAAAGCAATTAAAGAGCTTAAAAAGAAAGAACAGAAAAAACAGAACAACAGAAAGTAGGTCGTATATTAAATTAAATAAAAAGTAAATATTATAGAACAGAGAATATAAGATAAAAATCCGGTGTTAGTGACAACATAAAATAGAATTAATTAAACTAGTACGCGAACATGCATTATTATTATTATTATTATTATTATTATTTTCTGTAATAATAATAATAATAATTATTATTATTGTTATTATTATTAATAATAATAATTATTATTATTGTTATTATTAATAATAATAATAATTATTATTATTGTTATTATTATTATTATCAATTTATAATATTATTATGGATGGATTGAATTAGATAAAAAAGTGAATATAATAGAACAGAAAACTATTGGGCTAATATTTTAATCATTATTATCGTACTTCTCGTTGTCATTGTCATTGTCATTATTATTATATTACTATTTTTTAGTTAACTTTCTATTATTAAACATTTTTTATTGAAATTAAATATACTCACATCATGTCGTTAGCTGGAGAAAATTGAGAAGCTTTGCACTTTGGTCAAGCTACCGAGTTAGTCAATTTATGATTATTAAATAAATTTATAACAGGCAGCTTCCTTTATTTATGGCTGTTCAAGGCAAATTAAAACGCAGAATAGTTTTGAATAAACACAGCCCAACTAAGCAAACCACAAATAATTTCCATAAATAAAATACTGTATCAATAGCTTGTGGCTTTTCTAAACCCAAGAAGAATATATACATATCACAAAAAGCAGTTTGGCAATTAAATTTGCTGTGGTTTAGCTTAAGGCTATACAAAAAGTTTATGTACACAAACTGCTCAGTATTCCCGTTTGGAATATAAGTGTGTATACACGTGTAAACAGCTTAGCTTTCCATTTCCACATTAATTAACTGAATTGTCTGCTTGCCAATTTCGAGACATTGTGTTAAATTTGTAAGCAATACGAAAAACAACATGAGACTGGACGGCCACATGCCTTGCCTCCTGCTGCCACAGCATTTAGTTTACGAGAACATTTTAATCTAATTTAACACACTTTAGATTTATATTTGCTTAAATAGAAGTTATCTAAGTGGCACGTGCCGGGCATAGCCAACAGGGCCAACACAACAAAAGAAAGTCCTGGCCAGTACTCAGTGTCCAGCTCCCCGGTTGCAAGTGTGGAGGGAGACAACGGACAATGGAGTCCAGACGCATTTTTATTATAGTTTATTTTCTCTGGCTTTTGTACCATTTTTGGCTCTGAAACGTTAAAATGCAATTCCGCATGCATTGGCCAATCGAATTGCGGATAACGTTTATTGGCCCAAAAGCTAAATGCAATCAATTTTACAATTGTCCGATCTACAAAGGATAAATGTGGTCTAACTTTAAAAGCAACTCAGCCATAGACGCGTCGCAGCAACGTAAAAAAGGAATAAATGACGTTCAGCAGCGATTGCAGCATCTTCAGGTTCATTGGATAAACACCGCCAACGAGTATCTAAAGATATGTCAGATATAAATCATTTACATATATATGCGTAAATGTATTTTATAGGAGCTTCAAGGATTCCTTACCGCTAGTGGTTTTTGCGAGCGCATGATTAGAAACTTTAATGTTTTCTGTGTCTCAATATCCAAATCAGTCCAATTACTTTCATAGGCGGCAATAGATATGTAGAAGCTCTAAGGAAATGGAATTTTTAATTTTCAACTTGTTGGTAAAATATATTTTTTGTGGACCCACCTGAAAATAAAGCTCATTGGCCACGTAATAAAGCACAACGCTGTTGGCAAATATCATGACCATATAGAAAATGACTATTATAGTCTGGGCAATAGTTTGTGCCTATATAACAAAAATGGGGAAATATTACGAATCACATTTAATCATACATGCATTCTGAATTTAATAAAATAAACATAATAAAATAAGCATAGTCAACTAATTTTTCGACCGATTCTTCAAATAGAGCTATATTTCATCTTAATAAGACTTGAAACAAATATAAAATATTAGTAAAATAGTAAATAAATTAGTCAATATTTTGATAATTAAAACGTTTTTCCTAAGAAAACCTACAATCGACCTATTGGTCTTATTAAAGCTATATGATAAAAAGATCCGATGCATATATGTAAGGAGCGTTGTGAATTTAATAAAAAAAAAGACTTTTTCTAAAATAATAATCTTAAATTATAATGAAAATATAAATTAGTAAAATATAATATATAGAATTTCATTTTAAGTTTGAAACTTACAATGATCAACGAGAAGAGCAACACACAAAGCATCGCGCCAAAGCACAGAAACTCAAACAGATGCAAATTGGTCGTTAATTCATTCATGGCATCCACTAGTCTGTATAGGATATTTGGATTGTTAGTTCTTGGGTAAATTGTTGGTAAATAGCACACCTTGCCAACTTGACCTGATAACGTATGCACCATATAATTTCGTGACGCACTCGTATGCCTCGCAATTGCTGTAAGGTGCGCAGCTTGTGCTGGAGCACTCGGCACATGAGTATAGCAAACAGTGTGAAGGTAACCACCAGATTGGTATAGGGTATGTACATGCAACAGCCCATAGGCGTCATTATGAACTGCACCACAAAGAAGATCTCATAGTAGGGGCTGGCGTATTTGTCAATACCAGGCACATACATGCCATAGGGCAGCACTGCAAATACAAATACAATTACCAATGTGCACAGAAATTACATCGAGATTGTGTAGTTCGCCTACCACGCTCCGAGCCAAAAATGGGATAGGTCACAAAACCAACACAGCTGCAGGTTCCCATTACCAAATTAATGCGTCCAATGGTTTTCGAAAGTTGCGTGGCGTCAGCCACCAATTGACGAATGTGCAGATCCGAACTGTTCTGAAATAAGAATATATTTATGGTTTTAAGACAACGACAAGGGTGTCAATAAAATAATTAAAACGAGAAAATAAGGACTCTGCGACACGCCGAACATTTATGGGTTTGCAGATGTGTGAGAAAATATCATAAAATATCTGGGAAAACAAGAGCTTCTCCATACATAAATATCTGGAAAGCCGTAAGGGGTGCGAAAGGCTTAACGCATCTGCGGCATAACTAGCCTTACGGCTTTCAATTTTTCACACATTAGCAAGAAATTGCATTCGCTTGTATATTTGTTCTATATGTATATGATATATATACTTAATCTAGGCCACCCTAAAAACGGCTGTTCACTCTTCTTATTCGTATTAAACTCACCAGTAGCTGAATATAGTAGCCCTTGAACAGTTCCAGAAATCGCTCGTAACGCGTGCGCTGCACACACAGCTGAACACCCCGAACAAATGTATTGGTAAAGAGGACCGCCAGGTAGACATTCCGAATGATGAAATCCAGGGATTCGGAGCTTAGGTAGATGTCGACGTATTGGGTAACATTGATGAGAGCAAATGGCGTCAGCGCGACATAGCGTCGCCAATTATGAACGAATAGATATGACCAGAACTTCATCAGGTGCAGCGTTATGTCAAAAATCGGCATCTCTGAGGTGGACATCGTCTGTACATCGTCCATGTTAAGCCAAAGACGCTTCTCACGGTAGAAACTACACGGCTGGCGTTAAAGCTTCTTTTATATACTTGACGCTGGGTTTCATGATTGTGGTTTCAGTGGTTGCGTGGTGTCATCATTAGCGTCTAATTATTAGCTGCGCCATAGATATGATGTGTAGGCGGGTGTTAATTGGCTTGCGAGGGCCTAATTAAAGGTCTAAAGCATTTCATTTTGTTTGACTGTCACTAGCTCAATTTATATTACTTAACAAGGACTGTAATTGTCTGCTTTTAACAGAAATTTTTTGTAAGAGCTTTTCACCAAAGTTAAAGCTATGCTTCAATTCAAATTTAATACCATTAATAACTTAGCATAGGTCCAGGTTTACAAAATCGCAGATGTAAAAATTATAGGTATTGATTACAGATATATTTTATTGAAATTTGCAATGTGCTGTAGCTTTAAATGACTTGCTCTGGGTATATCGAATTATATCGGAGAATAACAAACCTTATTGTGTATGTAATTATGAATATAAAAGAAAAGTGCATCTCGCATGTGCCTCTCTTCGTCTCATATAAACTTAGTTCATATTTATACACACAAAAATATGTAGGTGTAACCCTTTAAATTTATTAATTAAATTAAATTTATTAAATTAAATTAATTTAATTTGAAAATGTCTAACAATGCTATTCAAATGCTACTTTTTGTATGGAGTTACAAATTAATTTAAGAAAATATATGCCATTTTAAGTCTTTTGTCAAGTCAGTAAAGAAGAATCATGAAAAGATACTCAGGCTGGGGTATACAAATTTATTGTAAAGGAGCTAGAATATTAATAATATAAGCCCTCAATAGACATAATAATATCCTTTACTTACTTTTTAGTATTGGTATTTATGAATAAAATGTTTAGTTAAACGTAAATGGGTTTTTGCGACAATATTAGGAGCTGTTATTTAATTATACTTGCAGTGAATGCAAAAAATAAAAACAAACCAAATAAATTGCAGTCCAAAGGAGACGTTAAAAATTTGCAAACATTTTCAAATAGGTAGCTTAAAAGACTTTAAAGTGTTCTGCAATATGACATTGGCCAATTACCAGTGCTGGCCAGTGGACATTACCCTACGCAACACTATGCAACTTGTGCAGACGCTGCACTTGACCTCTTTGATACCCTGACTGCGGTTCTCGACATTTGTAATAAGCGTCGGCAAACTTTTAATTGCAACACGCAGACAGCACAACATAAAGAATGATGGGCGTGGCAAATACATAGTCATGTGTGAGTACATGTGTGTGTTTGTCTTTCTGTTTGTTTGCCAACTGTTTTCGGGCATGCAGACAACTGGCAACGCTTAAAATTGAAATCCAGCCCGCCTTGGCGCCCAAAGTTATTCAACGAAAAGTTTTGCTTTTTGCATATGCGTACTTGTGTTGATTTGTTGCTCTCTCGGTTGGGCAGTCGTATTAAGGATCTGTCCGCTTGTCGATAATGCACATCAGTCCGGTGCTCCTATGCGCCAAATTAAATGCATAATTACTTGATAATTGGATTTGCGGTCGGCTCAACTGGCTGTGCGAAATTTTCTAATTAAAATGTTTAGTGGCTGGCGAGACCAGGCGGCACTCCCCAATTGCCACTTGATGGCGCTAAGCCTCAGGCACGTACTACACAGCACGACCAAGCGGCCAAGTGGCTGCCGGTCGCCCGCTGTGAGCAGCCGAGTGAACAACCTCCCACATTGTTATGATACCCTCGAACAGAGCATATTAACCATGCTTTGCTTTGCAGGGAGACAAGAAAAGAAACTCAAATTATGACGGCATAATAAGCGATCTTTTAAAGTAATGATCGCCGAAAATAAAATAAAAATTAACATGCGGCTTATCATAACAAATGTACATATACATATATTATTATTTAACTACTTTTTGGAAATTTGAATTATTAGAAATCCCTACACAAACATAGCTCTTTGAGATACACAATTACCGATCTATGTTCCACTTGAAAGCAAATTGAGAGCGACGCACTTCATATAAATTAAAGAAGTGAAACAAATATAGATAAATATATGTGATATGTGAAATGTTCTTTAAGTTTGAAGCTCCTTTTAGAAACTTAAAAAAGATAGTTCTAACATTTTTTATCTGTATGATAGCTGTGCAATAGCTAACAAATTACTAAGAAATTTTATTTTAAGTATACAATTTTAAAAAACCTTTCTTATCCTTTTAACTTTTGAGCGTAAACCAGCCGTATCTAAAAATAAGGTATGCCGTCAAAATCGTGCCAACATTTTATCTCTAGCACCTTGGAGGGTCTATGTAGGCGTGCCGCTCTAAATAAGTAATAAACACCTTTTCTGGCCTGGGACGTGGTCTGTGCACGTTTTGGTGTAATAAATTTCCATTTTGTTGTTGTTGCTGTGGGCGTGTCGAGGGTGGGGCCAATCTCAGTTGTGGCACATAGTTTGGCGCCTTTAAAATTTTCATAAGCAGCGTCGCATTCGTAATACAAACGAAATTTATTGCAAACACTCAGGCGGCATTGCCTGCTAACTTATTCATATGAAATTGCCTGATTACAGCCCACCCGCTGCGCTCTCTCTCTCTCCCTCTCTCTCTCTCTATCGCATTCTTTCCGTCTGTCTCTGTTACCTTCTCTAGTGCTGTCTCTGTCTTTTGTATCGGTACGTGTTTGAATTATATGCCGGTCATGGGATTGGTAGATTTTGGCCATGTAATGCGCCTGTTTGTATGGCAATCGCTGCGCTGGGTCGCATTTTTTATGAACTGTCGGGCCATGACTTTTATGATTTGTATTTTTCGGCTTGAACAGGAAATTGTACTGCACACAGTATGTGTCTGGCTGAGAGTGTGTGTGTGTGTGTGTGTGTGTGTGACAAGCACCAATTCACAAGTGTGTTGTTTCGAGTCACAGAAGTCATTGAATTAAGCAAATGGTCAGGCAATGCGGCAAAGGGGCACTCAACTGGAGTGGGCACAATCCAATTCTGAATACTATTGCATTAAGTACATCATGATGAAAGAACATATATACATATACATACATATATAACTTAGATGCTTTAGATTCACAGACCACATAACTCCTATGCAGCTTGTGACTAATTGTACATTTGACGGCTAAAATCAGATACCTTTTCTTTGGGTTCCATACTTCATTCTTATATTGTTATTTATATATTAGTGATGACAGTAGAATTTGCCTGTCTGTTTGTGTATGTAACTTGTTACAGATCTTAGTTAAGACAAGTATTTTACGTAGTTTTAGGAATGATCTGCCGAAAATTGAGTACTTATATGAACAACTCCTTGGTTTTTCAAAATATCTGGAAAAAACTCAGTAATTCGAAGCTAATGGCTGGCATATGGGTAACAGTTAGAGAAAAAGGGAAATTGCTGATAAATCAGGTGTTTATATTGTGTACGATTTCTTTAATTCTTTCTGTTCTTCAGACAAATTCCTCTTCTCGTCAACTTTAATTATTCTTAAGTCTCTTTCGAATCAGTGTTTAGTGAGGCTTTATGGTAAACTCACTATTTTGGGCTTGTGTTAAATCCCCTTTTTCGGCAAACACAACACATAAAATCAAAGGAGCTGCACGTGCACAAAATCTCAGCTACAACTTACATATATATACACACACACACAGAAGCAAACAAGAGCACATCAACACCTTGGCAAGCACTAAAATATAAAATATAACTTAATCCCAATGAAATTGATATGAAATTTTACACAGTGTGTGCTTGCCATACTCTACTCGGCTCTTGGGGCGTATGAGCCATGTCTCCTCGCACATGCACTCAAAAGTGTGCCCTGTAGTGTGTGTGTGCGTGTGTTGGCAGCAAATTTAAATTCTACACATGAGGTGTGAACATTTTTGTTGATTCGCTTGTACAACTTTTTGCCATGCGCCTATCTCTTTTACACTCGGTGTCGCGACGTCTGCTATTTTGCTTAGCCCATGCAGTATTTGTATGTCTTGCTAATTTGCAAGTTTCTACTTGTTTTTATTATTATTCGCTTTTTTTTCTTTTGGTATAACTTTGATGTTTACTTTGATAATTTTAGATTGAAAAAGTTTTTTGTTGCCAGCTTTTTAGTCACGTCGCAGATTTGATAAAAAGTGAAATTTTGGAAGAGTATGGTACGCATAGAAAGCGAACTCTTTAAAATTACAACAATTTGAGTTTCTTTTAAGGCCAACCACTTAAATCTCACATTGAATTCGTCAGCGACCTTGTGCCAGTTCCGCCTTTTTTTCAGGCTGTGTGTCGCCCATTCGCATACTTTACAATTACATTTGAGGCAACCCTCCCCGCGGGCTGCGCCGCGTAATTTTATCTCACTTATTGCCTGCTCAGTTCGCAGCTGCTTAATTCTTACACTTGACGCACGCTCGTCGCCTTCTAAATGACATCCCTTGAGGTGTGCAACACAACACAACGCAGCAGAGCTCAAGCGAAAAGAAAAGAAAATAATAAAAAAAAAAAATAAAGAAAAAGGAAAACTGGCAGCAAGTTTTTCTTGTTGTAGCTCGGCGTTGTAATTTGCCAGTGGGGTGCCGCAATAGCAACAAACAACTTGCTCCTTTTGTTAGATTTAATGAAACATGTTGGCTACTTGGGTCGCAACAATATAGAAAGCATATGAGGCTCTTCTTAGAGAGATTTGTTATGCTAGTATCACATGTGATTAATTTTATTCTGGAATAAATATTTAAATTGTTGCAAATTTCCAGACACCAGCTAAAACCAAAAGGAAAATGTGCAACAAAAAGTAAATTATTTATCGAATTGCAACAAAGCATTTTTTACAATTTTAAGTTAATTGCTAAGGAATATATTTTCAAAATATTTTCAATGTAAGCTACACATATTAAAAAAAAACGTGTTTTTCGTTATTCTGGTTTATTTTTCCAACTTTACATTCATATAATAAAGGTGTTCAATTCATTTGGGAATTTATTATTTTACACTGAAATGTTATACTATATACCAAATTCTTAAGCCATAATGAGCATACTTCGTTTGGGTCTAGAAACTGTTGCCAAATGTAACCTCAGACTGAAATTAAAATTTCTTATGCATACATTAAGTATACGCCCCGTTTTGCTGTCTGCAAATATATTTCGCCACAAAATAAGCAACAAATTTGTATATTTGTCGAAATGCCACGAATTGTGAAATGTTTATCTAGAAAATTACAGTTAAGCGCTGCATTTGCATTTGTTGCATGTCCACGGGGCAAACCTCAAGAGTGCAAAGTAACTCGAGTGTCTGAATATTTATGTATAAATATGTATAAAACTATATGTAGTATGTGTGCATAAAACCGACAAGCGTCTTAACCGCTGCTAAAACAAGTAATTTTGTGCACATTTCACTTGTCATATGACACGTACTTATTTCCAACCGCACCTTCTATATTCCTCTCTCTCTCTGTCTCTCTCTCTCTCTTTCTCTCTTTCTCTCTACCTCTTACTATCTCTATATCTGGCTGTCTGGCTGTTCGTGTTGTGTCTCGAAGCGATTTTCCTACTTAGCAGCTAGCAAAAACTTGCAAGTTTCTTGCATTCTATAAACGCCCTTTGCCCTTGTCTCTGGCGCATAACGCGTATTAAGTGCAGCTAGATACAAGATACAAGATACAAACTGCAAGATACAAGTTTGCCTGCGCTTGTTAGTTCACTGCTTCCTGTTGCAGCCAGGTTGCCTGGGCAACAGCCCTTAAAGCTGCACATCGAAGTGCTTTGTGAATATATATATATATATATATATATATTCCTTGGATATGTCTTTTAACAGCATTAAGATATTCTCGCCAGGCATTTGCAATTGTCTTTATGCATTTTGGAAGCGCCCATTTGAATGGCCACGTTCGGCCAATTAAAACTTTAATTGCCACTCATAAAAATGAAGCGCCAACAAAGGCGGCTTAAAGCTCTATAAAAATTGCCGCCGACGGCAAAGTTTCATATTGCAACATGCAACCAGAAGCCAAATCAAGCGTTAATAATGGCAAATGTGGCCAACACCTTAGCTACACGGCGTATACGCAATGGCAGCTAATTAAGCAAAAGTTTCTTTACATATTTTAATTATTTTACTTCGTAATTGTATGATTGATGATGACAGGCTTCTGTTTCCACCCTCACATTTAACAATTGCAACTCAATTAAGATGGCAATCTACAAATAAAAGAAATATCTTCCATTTAAGCTCTGACCACTCGTAGTATATATATATAATTTTCCTCTGGTCCGTTTTCAGCCCATAAATATTTGTGGAAAACACAAAGAAGCTTATAGAAGCGCCTCTGGGTTCAAAGTTCATAGCCTGAAAGGTCTACAGCTGTAATTGATGTATGTGTGTGTGTGTGTGTGTGTGGGTGTGTGTGGCTTGTGTATGTGCAGCCCTCGTATTAGCCGCAGCGAGTTATAATGGAAAAGGTTGCTTTGAGCTTGGGTCTATAGCATTGTGCTATGAATTGGTTTTTGGATAGAGGGGCCTTGTGTCAGACAAATTGCTGGCGATTAAGATTTTGTATCTGACAGAAAGCTACAAGAAAAAGAAAACCCAGTGCAGCAAAATAAGCCACTATTAAAATCAAAAGCGCAAAGCAAGCAAGTCCTATGTGAGCATATGAGAAATGTATCTAGTCAGAGCACTAGGAAATGTAAGCATAAATGAATTTATATGTACCTAAATTAGCCATATTTCGATTAAATAAAACAATCATTAACAAAAATAATTACTTTTCTTATTTCACGCGCAGAGATAGAGAATTTTTAATTTTTTCGTTTTGGCTTGAGAAAGAACAAGAACTGTTTATGGGGTTTGTCGTCGCAAAACAATGTGTAGTCAGTTATGAGTGCTAGGTCAATCAGCTGATGTGCATTGGAATGGATTTCTTTGACTATTATTGATTGCTTATGCCAGCTCCACTTACAAATATGGTTAATTCTGTTACTTTTGTTATTAGAATACCTTCAATTGCATTGGCTCTAGGAATAATTTTATACTTGCTTCTTAGAGGATTAAATGTCTGAAACTGTCTGAACATACACATTTTTAGTTGTAATTTAGCTTAAATCGGAATAGCGAAGCAATTCCTACTGCAGGCTCATCTATCAATACCTTATTCGATGTTTACTGCGCACTTTTGTGGGGCAAGCTTATTTATTTTGGACTAAATTATGTTTATTTTAAACTGAGGCCGCCTTTGCCTTGACACAGTTTTCCAGCAAGTGAATTTGCCTAAAAGGCGGCGAGGAAAACCCAAAAACTTTTCAACTGCTTTTCATGTCAGATCCGCATTAGAGATTGATGGCTTGTATCCTCCCCGACCCCCTTCCCTATGTCTGTTTCTTTGAAGGAAAGGTGCGTAAAGTTTGGCGAGGCGTAAAATTTCGGGAGCCATGAATTAGCATGATGAGCAAATTACTTTAGTTTTTGGTTTTTTGCAATACATTTAAAGTGGCTTTTGCTCAAGTTTTAAAGTGCATTGGCGTTCTTGTAAAAACGTTTTTGAATTGCCTTTGTTGTATTATTTGAGCTGATAGTCAATAGACTAAAATGACGTTAATTGCTTTCGTTTGTTGTTGTTTTTGCTATTAATTAATTTAAAACATTAGCATTTGCGTTTGTGTCGGCAAAAATACGCAAATTGCGTGGCTATTTAATATTTTATGCATATAATTTAATTAAAACACATAAATGAAATAAAAATTGCATTGGTTTTTATTATGCGCAACCTGTGTATGTATGCGTGTGTGTGTGTGCGAATTCTCATGCATTTAAATTAGTTACATGAATTCTTTATTAGCATGTATCGCACGAAAAAGCAAACAAATGCCAGAGACATATATGTTATATATGTATTTCTTTTTTACAATAAAAGTATAAAATTAAAATCAAAATCTGTGGATTTCTTTACAAATTTATTTAAGAGAACTTTCTTCACGCATTCCATTAAATAATATTGATGACACAAAAAAAGTAGAGTATTTAGGCTGGATTCTACGTTAATTTGTTAACTTTTTGATATACTGAAAAATATTTTTACAGAATTAAGCAGCCGTAACTTTTACAGGGAAATTACAGCTTATTTTGCCAGATTTCGTCTTGCCAGCGGCAGGTTTTAAAAGTTGTGTTAATGTTTGAAAGACAGATATTTCTATTTAGATTCCAATAGAAATTAAAATTCTTATGAATCAGCTCAATGGGGCTTATCTACTTTAAAAGGGCTCAGTTGTTTTTTTGAATGCAGGGTATCATTTATTCAAAGTGTTATTTGCTTTTTCTTACTTAAAACGGGCCTTGAAACGCTTGGGTATAGTTGATGTAGGTATCCACCTGAACATACCTTGGCAATCAGAAGTCAATCAATCAATATCAACAATATAAACCCCTGTCCAAGAGTCAAGTACTCGAGCCGCCCCTGAGTCGTGGCCCAGTTTTATTTTTGCGCAACTATTTGGCCTGCAAATCCACACACAAAATGCGAGTAAAAACAAACAGAAAGGCGGCCCAAGCTGTGTCTCATCAATAAAGCCAGTCAAATAAACAGGATGTAAGCTTCAAGGCGCCGCCAGCTGTTGGGATTTTGCGCCCTTCCACCTCCGCTTAGCCCGTTTGCCTCAAGGATGTAGGCAGCGTCGCTCAATCAGCGCGACCAAGTGGAAAATGCCTCCGCATAGCGTCTGACACCTTGTTAAAGCGAAGCCCGAGTGTTACAGAGAAACGAGAACTGAGTATAGCGAGACCAGCGACCGACAGACTTATTAACATTTAGATGAAATGCCGCGCCAAGTTTGTGCGCAGAGATAGCGCCGAGGTGAGGGTTGAGCCCTCACTGGTTTACCATTTGAATGTGACGTTGGCGGTTGCTTTTACTTACCGTGATTTAATTTATATGGTAAGGTTGCGTTTGGAGCACAGGCTCTACAGGAAGGTAGTCGCAGCCATTGTTTGATTTTTTGGCTAAGCTCAAATCGTATATAATTTGCATGGGCTAATAAAGAGAGTCAATGATTGAGAATTTATCGATTATTGAAGCATAATTGCTTAAGATAATAATGCAGTCCTAAAATTTGACTACGATTAAAAAAGAAAATTTTAAAATTTGTTCTGTTTACTATAAAAAATAATACGCAAATGATTTCGTTTATATATTCATTGACTTGTTTTGCGATTACCTATTGTATTGTATTATTTTTACATTTGGGAAATTTATGCTATTTTTTTACGGACAATTTTTAAATGGTTTTCAAATTTTTGACTTGAATGATATAGTGATAAAATTAAATACTGTTATTTATGTAAACGCACATATTTCAAGTTGCAAGCAAGAGCTTTTTCTCACATTCCACAATTTACCCAAAACTCACTTTACCATGCCAAAAACTTTATCAACTGTTCGGTGCACTTGCACAATGGCTTGAAAATCCTTCAAACATTTCTGGTACAACTTTTCACTTCCTGCAACTTTTTGGTTGTCTATTGCCTTGACGAACGCTTCAAATTACGTGGCCCCAAGACAAAGACAATTGCCGACACGGCCAGAGAAAAGTCACAGAAGAGGGAGACAACAATCATTCAGCCAATTGTCTCAATTTCATGTTGTCGGAATTTTCATTGTCTGCTTTTGTTTCGTTTCATTTCGCTTGTTGTTGTAATTTGCTTGAAATGCAAATTTAATGCAAATGCCAAGTTGTTGGATGAGTTAAACATGGCTTAAAGCTGGCCGTACAGTTAACTCAATGTTAACTAACAGCGCTTATTTGCCAGCTTCTCTCATTAGCCATGCACTCAACGTGCTAATGCCCGAGCTTGAAGGCCAATCAAAATGTAGCAAAAATTGCATGATTAGTGTAATGCCAAGCACATAAACCAAGCCATTGAGAGCTTGTGTGTGTGAGTTAGTTATGACCAGGCTTAGTAATAAGACACCCAAGGTCAAAACACATGCGAGTGTTCTTGAATTGAATGCCAACTAAACACTTACACGCTGTGCCATTGACGAAGCCTCTAATAAGCCAGCTAAAGTCTGGGGAAATATCCAACAAAATCGCTTGAGATAGCAAAATATGGCGGGAAAGCGCTCGCAACGAAAAAAGATGCCCTACGTTAAATAAGAACATAGAAATAATACATATCGAAGAGTATCTACTGTATATGAAATTGACAAATTATATTTAACTTCAAATAAGTTTACAAAACTAATCCTCAAGGCAACTTATAGGCCCAGCAAATTTGATCTAGCGCATTCAAATGTGCCTAACCGCAATATATGTAGCTAAATAATGAACTTAAAAAGCAGAATACATTTACTCGCACATCTACCGGCTAAAACCGTATAAAGTTGAAGCATAGATAATACTATTATCTTAGAGTTACTTTAATATTCCGATATGTACAGTTTTTATATTCAATGGAAGTTTATGTAATACTTGAATCTTGATTCTTTAATGCCACTTTTTGCCGATAGCACACTACTCGAGTACAAAACGCTTGAACTGCTTCATTCTCAGAAAACTTCCTGCATTGCTAATAATACAATAAATCCCACTTCCCGTATAGTTGAAACGAGTTTCCGAATACGAAAGCAACGCGTTGCGTTGTTTATATTAAAGCAAGTAAATATTATAGTGCTTAACTGCATGATTCCTCTTAAAACAAAATATATAAAAGAAATTAATTTATTTTGTAATAATGCTATGAACTTTTTATGCCATTTAAATATTATTTTATTAGCAGTATATAAGAGAGTCAAGTTATGAAATATATAGATCACATTAAAAAAAAGTATAATGATCAATAATAGTAATAATATATAATAAAATAAATTTGATCTGAAGAAATATAAAAATGCAACTTTTAAATTATTAACTTGTAATAGGATAAGAGCATCATTGGTAACCCTAGCCAGGGTATTATAGTGTCACTATCTATGTTAATTATAACAGTACGATAAGTAAATATCGATAAAGAAAAGCGGCTGCAGAGAAGAAGTGGAAGGCAGTCTCTCTACAGTACTAGCAGTAAGAAGACGTGTTGTTAAAAATAAAAAGGCAACCCGAACATAAGTTAAATCAACGACGAAAATCATACTATTACAATATCAGAAGTGGGATTGACTCAGAAAAAAAAAAAAAACACAACAAAATGGAAAATATAAATATAAATGACGTGTCAATAGCGACATTGAAAAGTTGGTTGGCATTACTAAATTTGCCAACAGAGGGTACCAAAACTGAGCTGATGGCGAGATTAAATAAGGTACCAGTGGACATCCGAGACGATGCTGCAAAGGAACTTGAAGTTCAACGTAACAAGGAACAGACAATTGAGGCTCAAAATGAGTTGCAAAACATAATGCAACAACAGCGTGACGAAATAGCAAATGGCGCCGAGATGCTGAAATTGATGCGTCTCGAAATTGAAGCGTCTCGAAAATTCCTAGAAGAATTTCAAGTAACGGTGAACCGCAACTCGCACATCGGCGGGAGCGACGGGGGAGAGCAAGAAAGTGAAGTCGGCGATTTATTGCAGCTAGAGGATGGTCACACTGAAGAAAGACCACGGTCGACGGATGGCAACGCTGGTGCAGCTGATTACACTGGAACGGATGGCAACGCTGGTGCAGCTGATCACGCTGGTGCAGCGGGCAACGCTGGGGCAGCTGGAAGGATCGACGAAAGTGGCAACGCTGTCGGAGGCAACTTAAATAATTGCATCCAAACTGGAGCGATGATGTTAGCCAAGGAAATTTTATTAGAATTTACTGGAGAAAGTGAGGTGCGTAAATGGGTAATGCAATTCTTCAATGTGGCCAAGATCTACAGACTAAATGATATGCAACAGCACTTGCTTTGTATAAGCAAATTGAAAGGCGGTGCTTTGAAGTGGTTGCATGCAGACCCTATGCGCATCATTGCTCCGATTGACGAGATGCTAAATCAATTGGTTTTGGCCTTCGGGGGAGGATTTTCGAAGTCGGAACTACGACAGAAGTTCGAGGATCGGGTTTGGAAACCAGATGAGGTGTTCGCCACATATTTTAGCGAAAAAAGCATATTGGCACAGGACATCAACATTGATGTAGAGGAGTTAATGGAGGGTATTATTCGAGGCATACCTTGCGAAAACTTGCGCACTCAAGCTAGTATGCATTGCTTTACCAATCCGGCTCAAATTTTACGTGCGTTTGCAGCTATAAAGTTGCCAATTAAACGGGTACGAAACCATGTAGTGAAACAAACTGCACAGGAAGCACAGGCGGACAAACAACAACGTTGCTACAATTGCAATGTTAAGGGCCATTGGGCCAAAGATTGTTTAAAGCCCAAACGGGAGGCAGGATCTTGCTATGCGTGCGGCTCAAAGGATCATTTAATAGCAGGATGTCCAAATAAAAAGTATGATATGGAAAACAAATATGTAAGATACTTAAGAATTCATTTTAGTAACTCATTTAACAAATCAATAATTGCAGAATGCCTTATAGACTCTGGCAGCCCTATTTCATTTTTAAAGGAAAAGTTTGTGCCATTAAAAGTAAAGCGTATGCCAGATGCAAATTCGTATGTAGGTTTAAATGAAAGTAAATTGAAAAATTTTGGAAAAATTTTATGTTTTATGAAGAAAAAGTTAATAAATGTTTATTTTAATGTTATAATTGTGGCAAATGAGTCTATGAGGTATGACGCTGTGCTTGGTAGAGATTTTATGGATTCTTTTGGTTTAAATATTGATTTAAGAACATAAAAAATTGTGAACGGGCATAAAGTTGATCACCAGAATAATGGTAAAAATGATATTATAGCTACAAGCTACAAAGAAAAACAAAAAAAAGTGGACGATGAAGATATCAAACACGAGCAAAATGAAACTATATTGTTAAATGATAAAATCGTTAATAAGGAAATAGTCAGTAATGAAACTGTTAGTGATGAATTAGTTAGTGAGAAAATTGTTAGTCCGGAAACGCTTGGTGATAAAGTTGGTAGTGATGAGATAGTTAGAAATAAAATAATTAGTGGTGAAATAGTTAGAAATGAAGTGATTGGGATCGAAACTGTTAGTGATGAGATAGTTAGTTATGGAGAGCTTAAGCTCGAACCTGATAGTGAAGAAGTTGTTAGTGATGAAATTATCTATAATCAAACCGGGATTGAAAAAGTGATTATAGAAGATATAGGAAACAGTGCAGTTAAAATTAATAATCATGTTAATGAAGCGCCAGTGAATAGCGAAATCATGGGAGTGTTAGAAGAGAATTTTGAGAAGGATATCTTAACAATAAGTTGGGAAGATTCTAACAAAAGAGAAAATATATATATTTTAAGTGAAGATATTGATTACAGCACAAAGTGTGAATTTGAAAATTTATTTGAAAATACTTATGTAAAAGCGAAAAGGCCAAATCAGCCAAAATTAAGACATGAGTTAAGCATAAGATTAGAAAACGACAAAGTATTTAATTGTACACCTAGGCGGTTATCTTATATGGAAAAAGAAAAGTTGCAAGAATTATTAGACGACTATTTAAAAGATGGAATCATTAGGCCAAGTTGTTCAGAGTATGCATCACCTATAGTACTAGTGAAGAAAAAAACTGGAGACATGAGGTTATGTATTGATTTTAGAAGACTGAACAAAATTATATGTAGAGACAACTACCCGCTACCATTGATCGACGATTTATTAGACAGACTATGCGGAAAAACAGTATTTTCAAAGTTGGATCTAAAAAACGGGTATTTTCATGTTTTTGTTAATGAGCAATCTATTAAATACACTTCATTTGTTACCCCTTTAGGACAATATGAATTTCTTAGGATGCCCATGGGTTTAAAAACTGCGCCACATGTATTTCAAAGATTTGTTAATAACATATTTTGTGATATGATAAAAGATAATAAGGTAATTGTTTACATGGATGATATTATGATAGCAAGTACAAACATAAAGGAACACATGGAGACCTTAAAGGAAGTGTTTATAAGACTGGTGCAAAACAAATTAGAGTTGAAATTAGATAAGTGTGAATTTTTTAAAAGCAGCGTTAAATATTTAGGATTTGTGGTGGATAGTAAAGGCGTTAGGGCTGATGAAAAAGGGTTAGAAGCGGTTAAATCCTTTCCAATACCAAACAAAATTCAGGGAGTACAAAGTTTCCTAGGGTTATGCTCCTACTTCAGGAGGTTCATTTTAAACTTTTCTATATTAGCTAAACCCTTATATGATTTATTGAAAAAAGATAAGAAATTCAAGTTTGGAGAAGAGGAGTTTAAGTGTTTTAATATGTTAAAAGATAAATTGTTAGAGGCGCCAGTACTATCAATATATAATTACAAAGAAGAAATAGAACTACATTGTGATGCCAGCGCAGTGGGATTTGGGGCTGTTTTATTTCAAAAAAAAGAAGATAGGAAATTACACCCGATTTTTTATTTTTCTAAAAGAACAACCGAAGTAGAGTCTAAATATCATAGTTTTGAGTTAGAAACGCTAGCCATCATTTACGCATTACGCAGATTTCGTATATATCTACAGGGAAAACGATTTAAAATAATGACAGATTGCAACTCTTTAACTTTAACGCTTAACAAAATAGATTTAAATCCGAGAATTGCTAGATGGGCGTTAGAACTACAAAATTACGATTTTGAGTTAGTGCATAGATCGGGCAAGCAAATGCAACATGTGGATGCGTTAAGCAGATGTTATGAGGACATTTTAGTTATTGAATCCAATAGTTTTGAGGACAATTTAGTTATTTGCCAAAGCAAAGATGACAAACTGGTAGATATTAGAAAGATGTTAGAAAAAGAAGAGCACAAGCTATTCGAAATGAGAAATGGGGTCATTTACAGAAAAACAAATGATGGCAGATTAGTTTTTTATGTACCAAAGGATATGGAAGAACATGTACTTTACAAATATCATGATGAGTTGGGACATGCTGGGAGAGATAAGATGATCGATGCCATTGGAAAGAGTTACTGGTTCCCATATATTAAGGAAAAAGCAATAAAGCATATAGGGAATTGTTTAAAATGCATTGCCTTCGCCCCCAAGACGGGTAAGAGTGAAGGACTATTACATAGCATACCGAAAGGAAACAAACCGTGGGAGATGATCCATATAGACCATTATGGACCAATTAATGCAGGAAGGGCTAATAAATATATATTGGCGGTGGTTGACGGATTTTCAAAATTTGTTAGACTATATACAGCAAAGACAACAAGTACGAAAGAAGCGATTAAGGCATTAAAAGATTATTTCAGAGCGTATAGTAGACCTAAGTTCATTGTATCGGACAGAGGGAGTTGTTTTACTGCAAAAGAGTTTGATGAATTTTTAAAAAATGAGGGAGTAACGCATATTAAAATAGCAACGGGTTGTCCGCAAGCAAATGGTCAGGTGGAAAGGTTGAATAGGGACTTGGGTCCGATGATGGCAAAAATGGCGGAGCCAGAAAATGGTTTACATTGGGATGTTATTATAGAAAATGTTGAATATGCAATAAACAACACACAACACAAAAGCATAAAGAAATTTCCAAGCGAAATGTTATTCGGATTACAACAGAAAGGAAAAGTTGTTGATGAATTAAAAGAAAAATTAGAAGAGTTTACACAGGTGAACACGTGTGATAAAAGAAATTTAGAAAATATAAGAAAGAGTGGAGAAATATATCAAAAAGAAGCTCAAATCAGAAATGAAGAGCGGATTAATAAAAAGAAGAAAGTATCAGTAGAATATAAAATAGGTGACTATGTCATGGTAAAAAATTTTGATAGCACACCAGGAGTTTCAAAAAAGTTAATACCAAGATATAAAGGGCCTTATAGTATAGAAAAGATTTTAAAAAATGATAGATACTTGTTAAAGGATGTAGAAGGCTTTCAATTATCTCGCAACCCGTACGTTGGTATCTGGAATAGCCAAAACTTTAAGCATTGGATGCGAAAATAGGCAATAAGCATTAGTTATAAAGATAGATACACATATAAAAGACAGAGATCGGGAGCTCTCTTTGTCAGGATGGCCGAGTTGTAATAGGATAAGAGCATCATTGGTAACCCTAGCCAGGGTATTATAGTGTCACTATCTATGTTAATTATAACAGTACGATAAGTAAATATCGATAAAGAAAAGCGGCTGCAGAGAAGAAGTGGAAGGCAGTCTCTCTACAGTACTAGCAGTAAGAAGACGTGTTGTTAAAAATAAAAAGGCAACCCGAACATAAGTTAAATCAACGACGAAAATCATACTATTACAAACTGTAGGAAGACATTGAAAAACATTTAATGGGAATATATACTCTATTTAAATAATAGATATTCAAAATTAATTATTACGATAAATAATAATGTGAATGAGTATACCTTGCTTACATTCGATTGTAGGGAAAACAGAAAGAAATTACGCTCAAGTCATGCGTGTGGCACATAAACAAGTGGCGTGTGTGTGTGCGTGTGTGTAAATGTGATTGTGATTGTACATATGTATATACACATATGTGAGAGGCGTGTTCAACTCGTGGTGTGTGTCTCTGTATTTGCTTACGCTGTGGTTTTTGTGTGCATGAGTGCCACGTCTGGTGGCGCCTTTTGGCTTTGCTGGGGCACAAAGCCCCACCAATCAATCTTTATAAAGTGCGCTAATTATACGCATTAATAATGACTGGCAGTAAGGCAGGATGGCAGAAGTTGCGCCCCAGAAATGGAGGATGAAGCAACACGTACCACAAAACAAGACACAACCCACAATTTATAAGCAATATTCCTGCCTTGTGACTTAAAGTGCCACAAAATGTTGCAAGTTGATTAGGAAATTGTTCAATGTTCGACTTGCAATTGATTTTCGACTACTTTCGTATACTCTTGTCATTTGACATTGCCTCATTTTTTATTTAAAACGCAATCTTCAGCTCTTTGCGACAGACACGGCAGATACATATTCCAGAGTCCTGTGTAGCTTTAAGTGCTTCAATTACAAGCTGCAGCAAAGGTCGACGAATTATAAATAACTCTCGACCGATTTTTAATTTCCTTGCCTGCGTCGACAGCGGCGTTGACAGTAAATTATTCGCACTACATGCGAGCGCAGCAAGGAGAAATCAGGTGAAAGGCTCTTCAGAACAGAACAGAAGACGGGAAGGAAGTGAGCAGAACAGGGCTACATGGCATGGAATAATGTAAAAATTTAGTTGCAGGGAGAAAAAAGTGAATAACCAAAAGGGCAACCCACAAGCGAGACAGTAGGAAAAACTGAACAAGCTGGAAAGCTGCTGGCAAAAATAACTTGCAATTAGTTGCTGTCAGTTGACGGCGCTTGCCGTGCGGAAAATTGTGAAAATAATTTGCTTAAATTTAAAGCCAACTCGTTGCAGCAAAAAGAAGGAAGAGTGAAAAATCTCAGTAGCAACTTATAAATATAAATGATATTACAAGCTACGTGTCGGCTGTTGTTCCTGTTGCACTTGAACTTCAATTTCAAGAGCATTTGCGGCCCTGACATTGGCAAATGTGCAACAACAAAGTTGAAACTCAGTTTGGGCTTGGGCTGAGAATTGAAAAGGAAACGGAAATGTTGTTGAAATTGTCGGTTGACTTGCGTAAGCAGCGTTTGCTATTGGGTAATGAAAATCAATGAAATTGTGCCAAAGAAATGTGTCTGGCTCGAAATTGAGTCATCAAATATATGGGAAACGTGCTTGGAAAGTCAGAAAGGAATTCGAAGAAAATGTTTAAACAAAATTATTAGATTAATGAATGGTAAATCTGGCGGGCAGAAAAGTCTTCAGTTTAAGTACTTAAAATGTCTATTGGAGAATGTTTTGCTGGACTATTCGTCGCTCTTTTATAATAGACTTTAGACTTTATATTTTTCAGCCATTTTATGGCTTGCAAATATTTCTTATCCCATAGAAATAATTTCAATAAAAGCCTGCCCTGTTTCTCTGTTGTCAAATATATATATTTTCATTTGATAATCAGCTGTTGTTCTCCTCGCTCTCATTGCTGTGAGAGAGCTCTCTTACTGATCGTTAATTTTCTCTCTCACACACACACACACACACACACTTGTACATGAAGACCATCTGCTGTCTCACTTGATTTCCGTATGCAAAGGTACGAGATAGCATCATGGAGAGCATAGGGCATTAGCACCTTGCTTGCTCTTTGTAGAATGTAATAAAAAAGTAATAAGTAATACGTAATATGCCAGCTAGCCTTGAGTAATAAGAATTTGCAATGTTTTTAGAAAGCAGCTTTCAACAATTTCCATTTATTTTTTTTTTCTAAATTGTTTGATAAACATAAACTGATGTGTGGTAAAAACAATAGTTAAAAACGACTTGCCTTATCTTAGGTCAGCGTCTTGGGCATTCTAAGTGGGGCTTCAATATCTTTTCGTGAACACAAAAGTAGCGTACATTATTAAAAGCATGAGGCAATATAATAATTGACAACACATCCATATTAATATGACTTCAACTGCTTCGCTTATGCAAACTCTACGATAATTTGTATGAAGTAGGTCAAAATGAGGACTCATAGACTAACATTAGCAGCAACCCCTGGAAGAACTGCCTTAGCCTTGGGAAAAAGGCTTATAAGTTTAAGGCTAAAAAAAACCTCGGCACACATGCTCCACCTCGTTTCCGGACTAAGCTCCATGCACATCAGCTCATTATTATGCGTAAGCTGTGCCCCAGCAGAAAATTACATTTTGATGTCGTCGTCGGCGACATCTTTGAGTTTCGTTGATATTTTAATGGATTTTGTATTGAGTCATTTTTGGAGCCTTGCTCAACGCGAAGACCCACACAAACCGAAATGCCTTTAGGCGCCAGTCTGTTGTCACATTGAATTTGACTTTTGAATGAGTTGAGAGCCGGCAAAAAGTTGCGTTGAGGCTCGTAAATCCCAACCGCAGGTGAGGGGGCTCTAAAGTCGGCTTTCTGTTCAGGTTATCTGAAAATGCGAATAAGCATATCTGCATGTGAAAAGGCAAAGAAAAGGAGCAAATTCCTAGACAACAATCGCCTGAAGGCACCACAACTTTTCTGCAAGGAAAACGTTTATAAACTAAATATAAGCGACTTTTTTTCTTTAAGAAAAAAATGCTCTAACTCAACATGTGGCAGTTCTAAGATCCACTCTAATTGTTCCTTGATACAGGCTTTATTTGCCAGCGCAAAACAACCCTCGACCCCATTTGCTCCCCTGGCTTAACACGCCTTTGCGCCATAAATTTCAATTAATTTGTCGCATTTTATTTGAAAAAAAAAAAACCATTTGCGATGTTGTTGTATTTCTTTTTATCATTCGTGCCCCAGAAAAAATAAGCAAATCATTCCTTTATGGCAATTTAATTTGCCCTTTTTTCGGGTTAAGATGCGCAATAAATATTTACAACAAGAAAACCCAGTTAGCTTACGAGTATCGAATATTGAATACACTAGCAGCTGTGAGATATAATTATATAGTCCTAGCCAACTTAGTTTTCATGGAAGACATATAAAGTAAAAGATAGAAGAAAATATGAGATAAATTGTATAAAAGCAACTGAAATTCGTTTTAATAAGCAGTCTGGCTTGTCGCCTTAATTAGTTCTACATAAAGTAATATACTTCCTCTTCTCCGGGAAGAGTATAAAGCGTGCATAATTTATTGTTGAATTAAATAAAAAAAAAACAGTAGCTAAATCAACTAAGGCTCACATAATTTATTTATAACAAATGGCCAGATTACATGGGACATCTCTCGTCTAGCGCTGGCAAATGAAATGCTCGTCGAATATTTAAGGCCAAGGAATTGGGAATTTCTTGGAAATTCCATTAAATTTGTGTCAAAAATTGCAATAATGGTCAGCCCAATGGCTGTGGTACACACAACTAACTGTGAGAGGGTCAGGGATTGGTACTTTTCCGTACGTATTCCCCTTCGTGCACTAAGCATGGCCATTTTGCCAGTTGCAGGTCGGAGAACTATCCACAAATGTAGCACCAACTGCTGTGCCCTGCCATAAAATGCCAGCAGACAATGCAAATTGCCAGCGAGACTGAGGCTGGAGTTGAGGCTTCAGTAGTTGTTGTGGCCAAGCATCGTTGGGAGCTGCAGTGTGGCTCCTTGTGGCCTTATTGCATGCAAATACACAACAACACATAGACGCTTGGTCGAGACACGTGAAATGATGTGCAAATCTTATTAACAATTGCTGCCAGCAGCAGCAGCAGCAGCAGCCATCGGTCGAGTGCAGTTCAGTTGAGTGTGTAATCCATTGGGTTCACTCTTTGGTTGCTGTGCGGCTTCCTTCCACCCAACTCCACCTGCAGTTGCACAACTAAAGCGCCTTTGAGTATAGTTTGAGGGTGTCCTTTGGGGTTTTAGTTGAGGGTTCAGTTCGTTTAAGGTGCGTCATAACTTAAAGGCATTTTAAACTATTTCATATCAATTCAGATAATAAAGAAATGTTGAAATATAGTTAGAGACAAACATAGACAGACCAAGCAACAATAATTTAAATAGTTTTGGAGCTTGAACTATAATTTAATGCTAATTTTTTCGGCTGTCAATTCTTGATACTTGAAATTGAATAGTTATCTTGTGAAACGATTGCTTAAAATACTTTAAGTTAAATATTAAGAAAAATGATAATTGCCACCTAATTTGCATGAAAGCGCATATAACTTAATTCCTTAAAGTGACATCTTCGAAAGGGACAACCCAAATTTCTTTATGGTTCCTCATAACTCAGTGGCCAAAAACAATTTGGTTTTGCCCAACTGCTGGCTGGTTTTTCCATTAAAGTCAACTAATAAATATTTGAGCTGCTTGGCGCGGCGGTCACCCGAAGGGGGTCCGGCCGGAGCTGAAGTCTCAGACGGATATTAAACACTTAAATGCTGGCATAATTTTTACTATTCCAGCGGCTAAGTATTTAATTTAATGCGTCGCTCCCCCGAAAAGCTAAGCTGAAAACAAATAAATTGAGCTGGGGGCCAAAGGCGAGCCACGGATGCTGGCAGCCGACAGTTGGATAGACAGGCAGGCGGCAGACTGTACGGGGTCGGAGGGTAGCCCACACAGTAGTGGGCAAATTAAAGATTAAACGCTGGCAAAAATATTCTAGGGGTCATTCGGGGGATGGGTGGCAAGAGAAGGCTCCAAAAACAATGCCCCAGCTAAACAGACAGCGCTAGGGGAGTCAGAGTCGGAGTTGAAGTTGGAGTTGGAGCTAGAGATGGACGGGGCCAAGTCAAACAAAAGCCAAATGAAATGAACGCACGCGTGTCCGAGGAGCTGCCACCATTCAACTCTGTGCGAATGTCTGGAGCAAGGGAATGAAGCAGTCAAAAGGACCAGGGCGGGGTCTACCAATTTATGCGCATTATTAAAACGAATGCATGAGATGCTTCACATGCCAAAGGTGGGCGCTACGTTCCGGTTCAAGTCAGCGCAGATCGGGTCGATTGGGGTCTAGTCTGGTCCGGTTGGTCTAACCTGGCCTGTCCTGCCTGCTGATGTTCACGTACATAGGTGTCGTAAGCGGACATTTATTTATTTAGATTTTACTCGAAGGCAACAGACTGTTCGTGGGGTAGAGATGCGTGGGTGGTGTGAGGTATGTTGTTGCCCTGCTTCTTATTAGAATTATTAAATCAAGTAGGGGGCTTCATTTTGATAAGGGACTGTTGTATGGCTGTTATATAGAAAGTCAACCAGATGAAGAAGAGACATTGCAAATGTAAGCAAAAATTAAACACAATTTTGTGGGAGTAAAAATTAAAAATATTCGGAGAGTACTCTACAAATTAATGTATAAATAAAAGATAAAGTATAAAAATATCTTTACGCGAAAAGGAACTTTATTTTGGGTTGAATTAATCAAAATATATAATTCTCGGCTATCACTCAAAGGACTACTTATACAAAGGACTACTTATATTAAAGTAACAGACACCTTAATTTTACTTTTACTCTTATACCTTCAAATAACCAATAACAATGTCTATCTTTTTAATATTTCAATTTTCATATAGCCACTGCCATGAGCTTCATAAAACCATATCCAATATTATTTAAGAGTAAGCTAAATCGCAATCCGAGCCATTGACCAATTGCAGCTGCATCATTAAGCGCAAATTTTGTGGCATTAACATTAATTTATGCACACTTCAAATGTGGCTGAAATTATAAGATTTTAATATACTCCACCCAATCCACCCGATGTGCCCGCTAATATGGGCAACATGGCAACTGCTGCAGTGCGTCGAATTAACAACGCGCCATTTAAAGGGCCAGGGCCAAACAATAGGCATAAAAATCAATTATGAGCCATTAGCCGAGGCACAAAAAGCGGTCCACGAGCTGCCAGGACTGCCTGGGCCCCCACTCCTCCACCCATGCGCAAGTGTAGCTCATAAATCATCTGGCAGGCTGTTGCGCCGACTTCAGGTCTGGCCATCTTTATATACACACACATATATAAGTATATATGTGTTTGTGAAGCAGCTCCTCGATTTCCCAGTTGTTCACGCATTAAATATTTATTTAGCAAGATTTTAATGGAGCCAAAGAAGTTAAGTGTGCAAATGCCGAGCAGCACACAGCAGGTGAATCCACCAGTCTTACGTGTCCTTTGTGGGCGGTGTGGACAGTGTGGGTGTGGCTGCCAGTGCCTGTGTATGTGTGTGTTTGTGTGTTTTTATGTAGCTGACAGCTGTGGGCAGGTCGAGCAGACAAATTCATTTCATTCGTGCGGAAATTAAATGCATGTTTGACCTATTTAAATTTTTTGAGCAACAATTCAAGAGCCTATGAAATTTAACTTATTGTGAAATATGTTTCAACGTTTGCGTGCGTTTGCGTGTGTCAAATTGAGACACGAATTGATGCGCAAATAAATAAAGTAGAGTTGGTTAAGTGACTGAAGTTGAGTTGGAACTAAACATATGCGACATAAGCGATTTAATTGAGTTTTTAAATAACTCTTTGAAATAGAAATAGAAAATACTAAAGTATTTAACAGCATCCCATTTATGATAATCAAATAGACATCCTAAAGCTAAAGAGGCTTTCGAGTTTGGTCAGTTCTAATTTTAATTCCATTCCAAACAATTAACATATACTGAGAAGCTCGGCATTATGGTAAATGATTCGGAATGAAATGTCTTTGAAGAACACAAAAAAAAAATATGATTTATCTATCAGTCGATAAATATTCTCACACAATTTACTTACGCAATATCAATAATGCGCATTATAATTAATGCAAAAGCAAATTTGAGGAATAATTTATCCATTTGATGTGAGTTCCATAAGTTGGATATTTCTTTACTTTGAAGCTCAATATTTTTTTAATTTACATATATAACATATGCCATTTTCAAAAATTTTATATACAGCTAATCTTCTTTTAAACCAGTTCTTTTGACCAGTTTTTTATATATTCATCATTTAGTACATAAGTTGGAATTGCTGAATCCGTGTCCAACTTTACTTCACAGCAGGCCAAGTGTTGTCAATGTCACCGTGTTTTCATTATTGATGAGGGAACCCGGCGATTGCATTGCCAACTGGCAATACCTGCGACTAAATTGCGGCAATCGCTTAATTTACTGCTAATTAAAAACAATTTTGGCAAATGCCACATTTTAGTTTATTAAAGCTGAAGTATTTTAGGAGAAAGTGTTGCCTTTACGTGTGCCTCTTGGTCAGAGTGTTCGCTCATTAGAGCCTCGAAAGGCATTTGTGGCTTAATTAGCAACATAAAAGCCGCTCCCACCCAGAGATCTAGTTAAATGCGAACTCCAGCCGCATATGCCCAGCTGGTCATGTGACACTTCCGCAACATCCGCACCCACATCCCATGTCAATTCGCCCAGCTACTTAACTTGCCGCTCACGTTGCTCTTTTGGGGCCGGGGTTAGGGTTTACTTTTATGACTGATTATGTTGTTTTTCGGCATTTAATTGCCACTTGGCCTGCGTGTGGATGTGACTATTTTTATGGCTAATGAGCAGCTTGAGGTAAATTCTTGGCCCATTCGTGCAGCATCAGGTGTATCAGGTATTATAATGATTGGTGTGGGTAAATGGCATGGAGAAAGAAGGTCTCTGGACTGCCCAATAAAATGCATGAAGTTATGTGCGGGTTGTTAAAAATGCGATAAATTAAAATAAATGGCTGCTTGAAGTGACCAAGTTGGGGGTGCTTGGAGCTTGCGGTTGTTGGGTGCCAACGCAACATTTCCAGTAAAGGGTAAATTTTTATGCACAAAAATTTAATATAAAAATGTATATGGGTTAGTTAACTGCACTGTAGAGTGTAATTAAAGTAAAAAACAGGAAGAAAAAACACACTTGATGGGGATAGCGGTCTTTAAACTTTTACTCAAAGCCATGAGTGTGATCTAAGAAGAGGTTAATTTTTAAGTTTTTTTGGGCTAGTGATAAATTTAGAAATTTTATAAAAAATTATGAATTTGGGGATATTTAGTTTAACTTGAATTATAGTTTGTAAGCCTGGTGGACGAGGTTGCACTACGTCAAGTCTGCCCAAAAAAGAAATAAAAAACTTTTAGACACAAGCGTGTGAATTCCATTCGTGCGATAATAAATTATACTAATTGTTTGGCAGCAAAATGAACATGGCTCAAAACTAATGGAAATTAAAAAAATAAATAAAAATATCAATATAAAAACTAATAAAAATTGTTCACCTTGCGAAATTAATATAAATAATTTTTATATTCGTCTGCCATTTTTTTGAAGCCATCTTGTTAAATCGTTGCATACATCTTTCTACCAATAAAATCAATTGGCTCGCGTTTGTTAAATGTGCTGTCTGCAGCCATCTCACTCTCTTCTTGTAATTCGACCGTTTGCGAGCTAAGTGTGTGAGCAGTGCAACTATATATTCACATATGTAGCGTGACGATCACTCTTGCTCTCTCACTTACACCAACGCAATGCGCTCTCTTAGTACAAATTATCTATATTTCTATATAAAATGGTTTATTAACAACTAAAGCATGGGCGCGTTATGTCTGGAGTTAACTTATTTAGCGCCTGCAGAGCAAATTACATGTCAAAAATTGTCAAGGGTCTTGAAGCAAAATAAGATGCTAGAAACATGCCGCAACACTGAATGCAGTGAAGACTCAGCTGCAGCAAATAAAATTGCTGGAGCTGTTTGACTTAATGGCCGCTCAGATTGGCAGCAAACAGACGGCTACACAGAGAGGCAGCAAGTGAGACAGACAAGTGAAAGGGAGGGAGACAGAGAGTCATGCAGACAGTCGACGTCAAAAGAAAACGCATTACTTGCAACTCGACGGGGCAAAAGAAAGTTCAACTGAAATTATGCGATTGCACATATAGCAGTAGCATAGTACAGTAGCAAATGTAAAATAAGACGAGCCGACGCTGCTATACCCTCGAAAATAATAATTGTTTATAATCAGGGAACATTAATTATTAAATAACTAACATCTGACTGCAAAAATTAAAGCAAATATATATTTAAATATATTTTTGTATTTATTTTCCAAGAGCAAAAAACAAAGATATATAATTGATCTTTAAGTATCTTTTTAAGGCATCGCTTTTTTTTATTATTTACTTTTCTACTCTAATTGTAATATGTAAATATTACTATTATAAATAAAATACAATATTCATTTAAAAAAAAAGTTACATTTTAAATGAATGTCTACATAGTTCTAAAAACAATATTAATTGCTGCATATATGTTCTTATTCTGTCTCTTCAACAGAATTAGTTTAATTTATCGCGTTAAAAATCATCTTTGTAGTACATATTAAACTTAGCATCTTCTTCCAGGTCCTGTCCCTCCGCATTCTCCACAAAGCATTTGTCCATGCATTCCTTTCTTGTAGCGAAACGATTTGGATTGCCTCCACAGCCACCGTAATAGAAATGAACGCAGCGATTGGTTAGGTAATCATAGCCAAAAACTCGGACATTTTCATCGCAGGGTCCTTTATCAGCCATATACAGGCATTCGGCTGAAGTATAGCCAATGAGATCTTGAATTATTGATATACATTACTTACGTGACCGAATGACTTTATTATAGGGAGCTATTATTCCAGTAATTAAAACTAGAAAGCAAAATAATTGCACGTACTTCATGGCATACAAAATTCGTTCTTCCTCAGATTGGATAACTGTCAGTGCTCGTTGAAAGAAACAACTGTTTTTAAGTGAACAATCAAGGCTCACTTGATGCAATTACAATATATGTATAAATCTGTATTTAGCACTAAAACCTGATAAAACAGATATACCCTGTATTAAGTGCAAGAAACACCAACTGCAGGCAATGCTCACATTTTTACTCTCGAGCTCAGTCAGTTTCCCCATAAGAATGTAAGCTGGGCTGCACTCTGAAGTACTCACACAGCACTTCATCATTTTTATTGCCAAGTAAAATACTCCTCACCTCCCGCCACCTTGCTGCCCAGCTCCTTTTCCTTCTTCTAAAACTAGAAAAGTTTTTGCGTATTTGACTAACGATTTGATGACGTTGATGGGGCTTTGAAACGCATCGGGTTGACACTTAAAAAAAAATATAAAAACAGCTAAAGCAGAAGTTGTCGCCGCATATTTCACGCAAAAGTGCAGCGGACTTAAAGTTGTGTGAGACGGAAGTGGAAGCGGCAACGGAAGCGGATATGGGAAGCCATAATGTAAACGCCAAACGCGGCGTATGCGTAACTTTTGCCAAGGATTCGTATCTCGCTTTAAGTGTCTGGCTAAAAAATCGATTTAATTTCATTTGTAAAACGATTTTCACTTAAAATGTGATTACGCAAATTTTCAATTTGAAAACGATAACGAAAATTGGCAGCGTTGCTAAGGGGGAAGCTAGCCCCCCACACACCACCAGCAGCTAAACCAATTGCCATGCGTTGTCCCAGAGGATGTCTGCTTGGGAATTGTTGAATAGTACATAAAATAGGGCGCCTTTGTGTCTCGCGGGTATTTTAGCGGCAATGTCTTAACAAGCATAATTATACTTCGCATACACAAAATGATGGTGCAATCAATTCTTGTGTAACAGGCTATTTTCTTTGTCTGTATGTAGGTGTTTATCAGCAAGCCTTGCACTTTGTTCAAGTTGTGGTACCTAATTGTTTCTATATTATGTTGACTTGCAGTTTAAGTACTTATATTACTTTTGCTCCTCTTTAAATTATTCCTTTTATTTATACACTAAAACAGAATCAGTCAAAACTAAAGCAGAATATGAGTTGTTAATAAAAATGTCCAGTTATCGAGATTCTTGCGTTTTAGGTAAATGAATACGAAACATTTTGTAAATACCTCCCATTCTTTAAGAAGTCTTCAATCAGTATTACACTTTATTATAAAATGTCTCTTATATTTTTTTAACGCTGACATGTTTTCATGCGTATCTTAAATTTATATTAATGCAAAATAGTTTCGGGCTTCGAAAGGTATTCTATTAACAGCTTACAAAAAGAGTATATGAAAAAAAAAAGGAATTTAAATTTATTTTCTAGCCAGATAGTGACTCGCCCATTCGCTGTATCGTTAAAAATCCAATAAAATCAACTGCAGTCCGCAAAAACCAAAAACAGTTAACATTTATCGACAACCGCTGAACAATATTTGCCCTGGAACTGGCCCAAAGGGCCTTCAACCAACACTTAATTAAGTTTCAGTCGCTGCCCCGTTAGCAGCTCCTAAAACTCACTGCCAACATGCCCCGGCTCTGGTTGGGCCCACGCTCGCCACCGAACTCCAATCTGGCGTTAACTGCGCATGAGGCCACAGCAAAGCTCAGTGGCGACCGCTAATGCGGTTCGGTTTAAACTACCCCACAGAAAAAACCGACCCCCTTTTGCAATTGCTGTTGGCATCACACAAAATGTAACAAAATTCTGGCATTCGCTGATTTCAGTTCGTTGATTATCGGTGACCAATGCACCTGACCAGCTGGGAAACAGGTGAAAAAGTCCACAACAACAACTGCAAATTGTTACAAATTTGGGCAACTACTTTTTTTTTTATTTTGTGATTCAAATAAATCTGCAAGAGGTAACTTTAGCTCTTGTTGTCGTTGTAATTTTGGCTAAAGCGGAAATGTACCCTCATCAAGTTCCATTAGATTGTCAAAGTTCAGCGTTGGCGTAGGGGTTCGCGTCGGCGTCGGCGTCGGCGTCGACGTCGTCGGCAGAGGCTCAACCGTGCGCAAAAGTGTCAAAATGTTTAACATATGCCCACATGAGACGTGCCCCACACACCCCATCAGGCCATGCTTCAGCTATGGGCCTCTATTTATTGTCGTAGTTGTTGCTGTTTGCTCTGACATTGTTGATAACAATGACAATAACAAGCAGGCGGCGCCCTGAGGTGTTCAGTTGAGAAGGGGCAGTGGGGTGGGCGTATGGATCAGCTCTGATTGGGGATCTGCTGCATGGGCGACGTTTTGTGTGTGTGTGTTTAGTTAGATGCTTCCCCTGAGCTGCGTTTTGTGAGTAATCACATGAAATGGGCTGTTGACCTGCCAATGGTCGCAGAGGACAATCAACCTTGGTGTGTTGTGTTAGATAGCATCACAAAATGTGACGACACTCGAACTAAATCTTAGCGAAATATTTTAAAAAGGATAAAAATACTTTAAAAATTTACAAGCAGCGCACGAAATTTAGCTAAAATGGTAAGGATTTCTTAAAACTTGAATTCCCATATTGGAAAGAACCCAAATGTAAGACGTCTCTATCTCAACTATCCTCTCTTAATTACTTACACTAGGTGAAGTATAAATAGTTTATAAAATCAATTTACAAATTACATTTGTGGCTTAATAATTTCTCTTTAAATTCTTGTATAGCTGCATTAAATTATGTCCCTTATTAAGCCATAATTCTTCTTTACCAAAAAAAAAAAAGATGATTGCATTCTTTCGCAAAGCGAACTAATCTAATTTCCCTAAGTTTTTATGCATTTCTGCTAAGCAAACACTTTGCCCATTTCTTTTCTTTTCATTGCTTTTCCTTTGGTGCAAAACGAAAACCCGCCTAAAATATGCACTGCGCTAATTACCAAACCTACCTCAAGGCTCAAACTTGAGGCTCGTTCGAGCAAAGTTGCCAAATATTTTCATTAGCTGTCAGCAGCGACGCCGCCGCCGACGCCGTCGCCTCATTTGGGCATTTCCTGCTTCTGGAACCCCCTCTTGCCAGGAAATGCCTTAAATTACATAAAATTTGAGCGCGGTTTTTGGACGCGCTCTTTTAGGCCTCTCACGCCTCTCTTGTCTTGTGGGCTGTGCTAATGTTCAGCTTATTTTAAGCGAGCGAGTTAACAAGCAAAAATTTGATTTATCGCTAGCAAAAAAGTTTGCGCCTTGCCGTCTTGTTGCTCGCCTTGACTTGGCGAAAGTTTTTTCGTATGTGGGCGTGGCAGCAACAAACAGTCTATCAGCTGCCAGTTGGGAACTTACACGCCTCCCGCTGGCTGCACTTGCGTCTAGCATGTTTTTTGCTATATGCAAAAGACGCCCACTAAACTTTAATGAGCTGACATTGAGGCGCCTTCGTGCGCCATTTGGGCGCCAAAAGTTTGCGTTGTTACTTTAATTGCTTTGCGTGCCAAGCGAAATTGTTACGCCGAGGGTTGTTGGTTGTTCGAGTGTCTGTGTATGTTTTTTTTTTCTGTGTTCGGCTTGGTTTTTATGTGCATTTTTATGGCCCGCGAGCAAACAATTTCGCTACAAAATTCTACACAAAAAATGTTTGCGCTTTGCCACGAATTGGGGTTGGTCAGTTTTAACGGTCTTTAAATGCATTTGCTGCCGCAATTAAATTCGGTGTTGCCTACTTTCAGGCGTCACGTTTAATTTGCTTAGCTCGCCAGCAAAGCAAGCAGTGCAAAACTGCACTTGAACACGCGCTGTGTTTTTTTGCAAGCAGTGCATGAACATCCCAGAATTCAATGCAATTTCCGTAAGTTTTAAAATTCTTCTCAAAGTTCCATTAAATAATATAGCAGAATTTCAATTTTTATTAACTATGAATCGCAACGTAAGCCGGATTAGCTGCCCAATGAGCAGTTTGAACCGAGCCATATTTTTGGTTTAGTGTTTTGGAGTTCTGACCCGTCTAAGCACGTTCCACCATCCTCAAAAATGACAAAGGCAAAGTTTAAAATTTACTTATTTGTGATCTTTTAACAAATTTGTGCTGTGTTTAGACTATGAACACAATACAACGCAGTCATTTGTACTCGATTGGATTCGTTTTTCATTTGGGCTTTTAAAGCAAATTAAGTTTATTGTGCTAAACTGAAATATTTTCTAGTTTTTGCCTGCACGTAATTTATGCCATGCGTATTATTAGCTCATATCTATGCTGGTGAATTTCATGTGCTTGCAATGGTCCAACATAAACTGCTGTTAATTTCCATTACAAAGCGAAAGGCAGGTTCGGGCTAGGATAGCAAGTGGATTTCATATGTAAGCGTATCAATATGCAAAAGAGGTTTAGCCAAGACTTGCCACTAAGTGAATGTGAAGACACGGCAGCCAGAAGCCCGCAGGACACAAGTGGCTAAACGTGACGAGCATACATTAGCCTGGGTCTATATCCAACAGCCAGCACTCCTCGAGCCGACTCGTCTACATGTTTTGGCACCACAATAAATGCAAAAAATATGCATAAAGTGCAAAACATGCCATAGAAAAAGGCGTTCAAGTGTCGACTGGTAGCAAAAAGTGCGAGCGCTAGCAGAAACAAAAAAAAGTAAATGTCAAAAAAGAATAAGAAAAAATATTCAATCAGACAATCAGACAGCAGCGTGTGCAAAGAGAGATGGAAGTCGCGGGGCCAAGTGGAAAATATGCGTGCAAAAAATTCGAAAATGTGTCGAGCCCAGTTGAAGCCAATTTCATAACAGATGTACGAAGAAATCAGACATGCACAACGTTCAAAAATGTTCCCTTTGAACTGAACCCCTTGTGAACTGGCTCAGCTGAATAAAGAAATTTATGCCGCAGCTTTATATTTCGGGCAGAGATAATTAATTATTATGCTCCTATAGTACTATAGGCTATATATACACTATAATTATATATATCCTAGATCAACAGACGAATTGATAAAGGCATATTCGTCTGTCCGTCTGTCTGTTTCTATGCGAACTAGTCTCTCAGTTTTGAAGCTATCGTCCTGAAACTTTTCATGGGTCCAACTTTCTTACGGAACCCGATCGGACCACTATATCATATGCTATAGGAACAATCGTCTGAAGAGTAGGTTCTTGTATGTCAGAATATTCTGTTTCCATCAACATCAGCAGCTACGAGCTTCACTATTTAGCAAGATGATAAGCTTACTTTCTTGTTTTCAATATATTTATTAAATTTTGTTTTTGTTTGATGAAATAACCATTTTGTATTCATCGTGATTAATCTAGTTATTTCTTTTCTTAAATAACTTTCTGTAAACATAGAGCGAGGTAGGCTTTCAAAAATTGGCAAAGGATATACTTATTTATATATTTAAGGGATTTCTAATAAGAACATATACATATAGCTTAAAGCTTTGCTTAGTGTTTAGTTTTCTGAGTCGTTTAAAGAAGTCCTTGTCCAAGTCAATGATATCGTGACTGATTAATGTGCACCTGACCCGTACCAATAAATTTGTGGCCAAGTAGGAGACAAGACACAGATTGTTACCACAATTTGGCCCTGAACAGCTATTGACTGACACGCAAATGGCACAGGGCCAAACAAATATTTAATTAAAACGATAAAAATAAAAATAAAGGGGCGTGGCTGAGGCGGACACAAACAAAACATATGAGCAGCGCAAAATCGAATCGACATTGGCTTATGAGTGGGTTGTTTGTTGATGTTGCCAAAACATTTTCGATTATGGCAACTGGCAAGCCGCTTGGCCAAGTCATCAAATGGGCTAGACTGCAATAAAAGCATATGCACACACAAAGGCCTGGCTAAGAGTCGATTCACAGCTTGAGTTTTCTCTATAATATTTGCTTTGCTTATATTTTTTAATGCATATATTAATCTGACGCTTATTTCGTTTGAATGAAGTTAAGAGGCAGCTGGCAGGAAGAGCAAAGCAAAAACCTTTGGCAAAATCCATTTGTTGTAAAAAATTCAATTTATATTCGATTACGCGACGATGTCTAAGTAGGAGTCGGAAAAATCTGAAGCACATTTCTCTTTTTATTCTTACTTTCTTTTTTTTTTTTTTTTTTTGTGCCTCAGGAGCGCATTGAAAATGCGCCGTCATGCGTTAAAATTGCAATTTTTTCTCGCTCGCTCAAAGCAAATGCGAAGCAGCCTTCAAGATGGTAAAAATGTTAAGCAAATTGATAAATGAAAGGGCAAACCCCATACCCAGTCCCCTGCAACCCGCTGCCAATCTAATTGTAAAATGCGGACTGGATGCTGTCGAGAACTAAGCAACAAACATAACAATCATAGTCAATTGTAGCTAGTTAAATATTCATGGGCCCTCAGTTATCCGTGGCGAGAAATAAAACTGAAAACATAAAAACACACGCACACACACACATACACATACACAGAGATGCCTACACATATATAATGTTTAGCATGGAAATGACACTCGGACACGGAAGCGGGTCGCTGATTGCCGATTGCCCACATGCCGTGTGCATAGAAAATGCCCATCGAGAGGCGTCCCGGTATATTGGAAAACGATTTGAGTCTCAGCTACAAACAAACAAACAGACAAACAAACAAACTGAGAGAGAGAGAGAGAGAGTGAGAGAGATACGAGTATAGAAATAACAAAACAAAAGACAGCACTTGCGAATTTCATTGCAAATGAAACGAAAAACGTTTTATTTTGATTTTCTGCACGCGTTCGAAACATTTCGTAAGGCAAGGGATGGCACTTCAAAGCCAACTGTTTGCTGCTTCTAACCATATATATACATATACATACCCTGTTTTGGCAAAGCAGGTGGGGTATGCCAAGCTACTGCCAGCTAATGTAATTGTGCGCATGAAAGCAACTTGAGAGTGAGTAAAATCATTCATTTTCAATTTTTGTATATACCCTATAATTTTAAAAATATATCTAGTGTGGTATACCTGACTAACAAAGTATAACTGCGCGCAATGTTTGCACTTAAGAGCGTAGTTAAAACCTAATAATTATAAATAAATATTTTTCATTTAATATATTAATCAAATTTTCATTTAATATATTCTCATCTCTTCTTGTATGCTTAAATTTGAACTACATACTAATTTAGTCAAAAAATTGTTAATAAGTTAAACCAATTAAAGGGTATTTCATAGTCGAGCCTGTTTGGGTCAACTAAACCAACTTATTCTATTTTCATTTGGCCATGCACTGCAAAAGGGATTTTCTTTTTGTTTGTGCTTTTTACGTGGCCAATTTGCGGGGAGCTGAGACAAAAAGTGAGCGACACACGCGAATGAAGACGGAAATGGAGATGGAAATGCTGGCAGAGTTGGAGGTGCCACATGTTGAGAGCCTGCCAGACCCACCATATGCCAGGCGCTTCTCAAAAAAAAGTTGCACAAGTGATAGAAAAGCTTTTTCAAATACTTTAAATTTGAATTAAGCGCGTTGCTAGAAATATATAAAAGGTTGTTTATAGAAATATTCAAAGGACTTCATGAAAGTGTTCCATACTATTTTTTTTATCAATTGAAACTCAAGTTTATTAAACCAATTAAATTGGAACAAATTATATTTGTTCTTTTAAAGTAACAAATTTCTTAAAGCTTAGATTGCATGAGTTTAATAAATCTTAAAATGAAAAAACTTCCTTTAGAAAATCGAAACCCATGCAAAAATATTGACTTTTTGTCTGGTGCATCTCTTTAAATAAAGATATTCGGTTGGATAACAAATGAAAACAGCTGTTCTCAGTCCTGAAAAGCAACTACTTGTGTACAGCATGCCGGGCAAAGACAATTGGCAGCGAGTCCTTGCATTTCCCTGCCACAACCTTCAGCGTAGTGGGCGGATACCGTATGGCGCCTAGTGGGGGGGATAGAAGATGTTGCCAATGCCGATTTATGTCGTTCGCCTCGTTGCAGTTAAAATGCTTTTCATGTAAACTGCTCAGAGCATTGCTCAAGAACTTTGCTCAAGCGGACAAATAACCGAACACAGAGAGATGAGCAGAGCGGGGTGGGGATGAGGATGAGGATGGGGGTTCTCTAAGGAAACAAGTCGAAAAATATCAACTGCTGAGTACATCAACTTATGTAAATTGTAATGTGAGGGACAGCTGTAAGACAGCTGCAGTTCGCACTCTCTCGCTCTCTCTTTTACTCTCGCTCACTCACCCATTCCCACTCCCACTGCCGCTGCCCCTGTCGCCCTCCAGCATAGTGGCCACTATGTGGGAGGCGCGTCTGGTCCTTTAGTTGTCCTCAAGGAATTGCGGGCATGTTTGCTTCTGCTGAAATGAGCAAAAATAATTGCAAATCGTAAAAAGAACAAAAATTTGTTGAGGCTGTCGTCGCTATTCACTACTCAGTACTCGATTCCCAGTTCACAGTACTCATGTGTGTTGCCAGACGATGTCAGACGGCAGCAAGTGAGCGAGTGAGACAGAGAGAGAAAGAGGCAGAGACAGAGACAGACAGACAGACAAACACGGGCGGAAACGGAAATATGCAATGAAGCAGAAGTTGGCAGGAAATTGTTAAGACGCCGCGGCTCCGCTCACTCGCTCCCCTCCCCTAATTCCTCGTCCCCTTCTCTCTCTCTCTCTCTCTCTCTTGCTCTCCCTCTCCGTCGCGCTGTTGCTCTGTTCTATTTTTCTATTTTTACAACTTTATTTTATTTTGCATCATCGAAAGGGTTCCCCAAAAACATTCCTTTTGGCTCGTTTTATGTTCTTAGACGAATTGAAAAGCCGCATGCAAATAAAATTTGCCTGTTTCTTAGTGTGTTGTCCTTTGAACCCGGGACCCGCTCAGTCTGTTTTGTTGCTTTTTCGTATTTTGTGGTTTTTATATTTCAATCGAGCCTGTTCTCTGTTCCCTGTTCCCTGTTCCCTGTTACTTGTTTCTTGCTGCTCGAGTTTAAAGTATTTGCAGCAGTTTATTTTTCGTTGTAGTTTTTGCTTAAACAATTTTTCTTTGATTAGAAAATATGACGTAAACCCTTGAGAGTATTTTAAAGACTTTTTTCTGGGGTTTACAATTTGTAACTAAAACTTTTATTAAATTTATTTTTATAACTGAAATTTGGATTACAGTTTTTTGATTCCTAAACCCATTTGAAACGCGGAGCTTACAAGTTCATTTAGCTGAATATCAATTTGACCTCAAGTAATGAAAATTTAATAATATTTTTTTTTGATAAATTGTAGTAGCTAAAAAGAGGTATTAGTAAGAAGGGGACACAGAAGATTTTGTAGTGGAATCATTTTACCCAAGGCTCTAAAGTAATCAACATAACTTAGCTGATTAAATGCATTATGATATATTATTATTATTAGTTTTTATATCCAGTTTTGCAGCCAGTAAAACGCCTAGAAGTCTGCACAAAAAAAAAAACAAACACAAAATTTGCATAATTTTTACAACTGTCAGCATAAATTTGCTTAAGAAATAGAAAAAATAAACTCCACATGAAATTGTTGGCCCAAATGTGAAAAGTTTTCCTAGAGCTGTGCCAAAATATATAAAAAAAAAGGAAAAACTTCAACAGGCTGAAGGAGTAGCCGAGGAGTCGCAATGAGGTAGAAACTTTGGACATAAAGTAAACAATAAAATGCGCCAATTGTAATTATGTGTCAGTACAATAAACGTAATTAGCTACAGTCTTCTCCACACGAAACGTGCACATAAAATGTACAACTTATGCAGGGAGCTGTCAATTCGTTATCCACTTAATTGTAGGCTAACGATTTCAATTAACCTAAAAGGTTGCAATATGATATAGTTAAGCGTTCTAGTTAGCTAGGCTCCACTGTAGCTGTGACCACACTTGAATTGCTGATTGAATAATAACCCATCCGGGCGCTTCTAACTGCAAAAAGAGAAAATGTGCACAATATTATAAAAAATTATTTGCAATTTTAAAATGCACTTGAATATGTCGACAGCGCCTTTTTTGAGGGGGCGTGGCATTTGCACATGCACACACGTGCGCCGTTTTAGGGTTTTGTCTGCACGCGATTCGCGCCGCGCCGCGCCCTCCTCGTCCTCGTCGGCGTCGGCGTCGTCGTCTGTCGCCCAAAAAGTGGCTAAAAACGTGACGCGCATTTCGAATTGCGGGGTTGACGACGTCCTGCCAGCCAAACCCTCCCCCGCTTAGCCGCCGTGCCCCTTGCTAGCTGTGCACCTGAACTCCCCTGCGTGGAGTCGTTTGCAATGCGCCGACATGAAACGCTTGCACTTTTGTTTATGTCCTTTGGCGAGCCGCGTGAAATTGAAAAAGCGGCTGCTCTTAAAGCAAGGATGTGGGCAGCCGGCAGCCGACAGCTAAGTAGCTGGGACTGCTCAGTCTGTTGGCAGAGACAGACAGCATTAGCATCAGTTTACATGGAGAATTTCACACGTCATTAGCTCGCTGCGAGGCGGACGGGGCTGAATATGCTGTGGCATGTGGCAGCTGTAACCAGGTTGAAGATTGTAATAAGTTAGCGTGCAACCAAAGTGATTTATAGAAAGTGCTGTCTGCTGAATATGAGAACAGAAAGCCAAGATATGCGTAACTAATTGGGTTATAGATAATTCGCTTGACTGCATGTGTAAGTTACTACAGACATATACATATATACATATACTTAGCTAGTCTCTGTATTAGATTCGAATTTATTATATTGTCATTAACTTCATAGTCACTTTGTTGTTGTTTCTGATGTCATACATTATGCGAATATTTTTAGAAGTTTTACTGTTTCTTCAGGTATATTACATTGAGTGGTTCTTCAGACATTGTTAAACAATTTAAGATTTTAATTATTTGCTATTGTTATTAACATAAGAATATTCAAAAACTCGTTACACTTTTACAACAGTGGCAAGCAGTTGAATTTGTACTGCTTTAAAATATGTGTCTTGGCTGTTAACTTTGCTAAGAAACATCGAAAAGGATGTGCACCTGCTCTGCTTTGTTAGCTTATGAACTGCTTGCCGAGGAGCACTGCTTGAGGGCAATAGTTAAGCTTCTTCCCAGACTAGCCTTCACTGCTTGCAAAGCTCTCAATATTGCAAATTTTGTTTGTCGTAAAAGGCTCTGGAGCCATGTTAGCAGATTTAAAAAAAAGGAGCAAACCAGGGCTGCTTTAAAGTCCGCGCTGTGTGCCATTGAGACTTTGTCTGTGAGCTATTGCCGCGAAATTTAAGTTGAATATTTAATTTGACGCAAATCGAAAATATTATTACTTTTAATCAGTAATAATAGTATATTAATTTATGTACATTAAAACAAAGTAAAATATTCATTAAAACCGACTTTAATATATTAATATTAAATTTTAAAATAATGCTATGAATTCTAAATGTTATATTATAATTATTAATTTTCATATAAAATAGCCTTGAAATGCATAAGAATATGTCTAGTTAATGTAAAGCTACATATATAACATTTGAAAAACATATTTTAAATGTGTTTAATGTACATAAATCTTAAATTTATGTATATATTCCTAGATATTTATGTATATTCCAATTCTCGGCACTTATTTACCGCAACAGAACAGTTCGAATCCTTGTCTACACTTTAGTCCTTTGGCCCTTTGCTGGTCACATGCTGCGCCAATTGATGTCAAATTTATAACGACAAATACTACAAAACTTGCTGAGCACACGTTCACTCCCCGTACGTTCTTTGCTTCCCCTTCACATGCACACACACATACGCACACCGAGCTGTGTTGCATGCCAAACACACAAACACACATACACACCGCGTATGTGGAATGGTCTGCTTGTTCACTTTTCGAGCATCATTATTGCTTTTTGATTTTGGTGTGAATTTGCAGGACGAGTGTGCGAGTGTGTGTGAATGTGAACCAGCTCGAGTGTGTTTGTGTTTGTGGCCAGCAACGTGGCTGCGATGAGTTATGGGCCTCAGCAAGGAGAACTCTGTGCTGTCTGTGGAGTCTGGAACTGTGCCCAGGCAGGCGCGACTGCTGCCGCAGCTTGCAGTTATGTCTGTGTGTGTGTGTGTGCTGTGCTCTGCTGTGTCCTTTTCAAGAACATATTAATGCAATTTTATTTAAATTATGCAACATTTATGCCTTTTCCTGGTTTGATATATTTGCCTTACACGCGCCGCCGTCTGAAGTCCCGGCGAGCCATCGATGTGAACAGGGGACTACGACAGGGGAAAGGAAAAGGAAAAGAGCCATCCGAATGCTGTCCTTATTGTTCTTTCGTTTTGGCACTGTTTATGCTGCTCCACCTCATTCATATTTATGGCCGTCAAACAATTTATGTTGCCTTGATAATTTTAAATGTTAATTACACTTATTGTTGCCAATTAAAATATTAAAGACTTTCACAAATAGCTCGCTATGCGTGTGTGAATCGAAATCGAATTTCCCCACCGACGCGCAGCCACATTAAATGAATAAACTTGTGTAAATTGCAAGATTGATTTTAATGGAATTTTTAACTGCTCTGCTCGCTCAGATGGGTAATAAAGTAACAATATCAGAGGATAAGAATGTTAATTGATTTTAATTATTAATATTGTACAATTATATACACATTTGGCTCACACTGAAATAGCATCCGTTTTGGTCGAGAGTGTGATTTCGTGCTATCAAAAATCAATTCCTACATGAAAGTCGAACAAAGCTGTCGAAATGTTGCATTAAAGCTGTAACAAGAAGGCATATGCTTATCCTTAATTTAAATATAAGTATGTATAAATATGTTTTCGTTTTCGGTTTAAATAGTTTCTTTACGTTTAATTATTTGTATACTGCTGAGACTGAGCTATACATGCTTAAGCAGGTGCAAACAAGCAGGTGTTGGTTCATAAATGAAACGCAGCATCAAAGAGTTTATAGATATACAAATTAGTTAGTATGCATTGCCTTTTAACTGTTGAATACACGCTCGCAAAATGCTCGATTTAAAATTAAATTCTTGCATTGCAGGCAAAGTAACAGAGAGCAGACGGACCGCATGACACATGGTAAATGATTTGCTCAAGCGAATATGAAGCAAATTGAAATCGCTTAATTTATTTGACATGAATTGAAAATCAAGCCAAATGGCATTAAACCGCATATACACATAGTGCACAATTGGAATTCAGGCAAAGGACTCGCAATTATGGCACGTCAAAACCGGAAATGGTAAAGTGGCAAAGCGGAAATGGCAGGCACCAAAATGCAAATTTCTATAAAAAGGAAATTATAAAAATATTTTCCCAGTTGTTTGGCCAAAAGAAAAAAAAAAACGAAGCAAATATTTCTTTAACTGTGGCAACAGAATTTGCACGTGGGTCGTTTGTCTGCGCTGTGCTCCCAGCTGAATCCACTTGAAAGGACGCTACCCACTTGGGCCAAAAGGCTCGACGCCAAGGTGGGGCAATTCAAGTGGAGCGTCTGGCGTAAAGTTTTTTGCATTTTGCTGCTTCACGTTTTTTTTTTTTTATATTTTTTGGCCAAATACTACAAATAAGAAGTAGCTCTATATATGCAGAGAGTGCGGCTTGTCGGCGACAGCAAGCGAAAGGTGAGTTCATATTTTGTATAAAAAAACAAGTAATTTCATGCCTTCTGCCAAGTTGTTATTTTATTTTAATTATTTTCAACTGCCCTTTTATTTACATCATTTGCAATTATAGCTATGTTTTGGTACTACAATCCACATAAATATCTTTGGCATTTACACGTGCTAGCAATGCGACTCTTCCTCTTTACACTGAATATGCTCGGCCTTTTCACTGGCGTTCAGGCCGTGTTGAATATTTAATGCACACGGGAAGAGCTCAAATGTCAAAAACAGCGAAACCAAAAAACGCATTACACAAAGGCTTGCCAGTCCTTTTGGGCTTTTCGAAAATCATAAATGTGCGAGAGTTGAGCGTATGTATGTGTGTGTGTGTGTGTGTGTGTGTGTGTGTGTGTGTGTGTGTGTGTGTGTGTGTATCTGTGCGGTTGCACAGGTGAAAAGTCAGAGGTAGCCGCATTAATTCCACTTAATTTGTTTTAACCACAAAGCAACAACAAGCAAAAGATATATTTTTATGCCATCCGCCGAATGAATGTTAAACGCTTTTGCAAGCTGTGGATATACAGTTATGGTTTAATGCTTAAAGATAAGCATTTAAGTGCATCTAATTGATTGGTATATTATCCCTAAAAATGTTGCTGATAAGTTGATAATAATTAGCCTGAAAAGTCATTCTTGGTGAATCTAAATCTATTTATCTACACTTTACAGCGTGTCCTTCCGGCATATTAAACTTAAAGCATTAAATAAATTTGTTAGTTAATTAGTAAAGAAAGTTATACATATTTAACATTTGAGTTCTCTTAAGCTTCCATGTTAACAAAGCCTTACTACTGTTAGAATCTCTTTAGCTGTCTGAATAACAGACTTCCCCAACACGCTGTTAAAAGGAAACTCTCTTAAGCTCATATGTTAACATATCTGTTAAGTCAACTAACAGTGCCAATGCTTACGCTCTTAAGCGTGTCTGTTACACAATTACCCCACTGTTACTGTTAACTAACAGTCTGTTGACACGCAAGCTTCATCCTAAATTGCCCAGCAAATACTGGTCAATTTATCCCTTCAAAAAGCTCTTGTTATGTTAAGCTTGCAAGCTCTGCTGCTGAGCTTTCACTGTCATACATCAAGCTTCCGCTCTCATCAACCCCCAAGGCACCCACGCCAATCCTGTGCAGCTTAGAAATTAAATGCTCATTTCTTATTGGCTATGTGCCCCTTTTAAAAGTCCAAGCAGCACCCAATTAAACATCAGTTGGGAACTGGACTTGGCCAGAGACTGATGCGATTTTGAAGGAACATGAGTTGGCTTGACTTTGGTAAATAAATAGTTATTTGTCTTAAACAAAATACTCGAAATAAATGTTTTAAAATAGTTTAAATTCGTTTTACTTGAAAATGGTTACAAGGAAAATAATTTATTTGACCTAAAGAAGTTAAAATGGAGAAATATGATAATGTATACCCATTTTTATTTGAACATCCAAATAAATCATGTTGGTTTTTCTTTTCTTTCATGACAACTATTAACAAATTCCAAACTTAAAATTGGAAATTCTGAGAATATCTCTGAAAATGGAAAAAAATAGTTTTCCCCTAAAAGGCCTGTAGGAGATGGATAAACATATATATTTTTATTACTTTTTAATATTTTCGCCTTCCAAGCTCGCTTTTTCCTAATGCGCCATTTATGTGAATTAAGTTAGATTAAGTTGTCCTGTTTTCTAATAGTATAGAAACTTGACTCATTCAGAATTTTCTTTTGAATACATATTTTCTTCAATCGAGCTATCAGGTGGTCAGCCTGAGGGGAGCCTGGGATTCAGCTCTTTTGCGATCACATGGAATTATTTTACAATAACCCTTGAATTTGTGATCTTATTTAGAAACACGATGAGCTAATATCTAATTTTTCTTTTAATAATGACTATTCAAGGGTATTTCATGGAGGATCAATTTTGGTTTTTAATTACAATTCATTTGATATCGTTCAATTTAGTTTTTCCTTGATTGATGATTATATCGATATTCATCGTTGATAAGTTATTTCGCAATTATGTTTGGTAATTTACACTATGCATCACCATTCGAATAATCGTCAGTTGCTTCATTGCAAAAATTTCATTAGTAGGAACTTTGCTCAGATCGGGATAATTTATAGCCCCCATCAGGCAGCTGGCAAACTAACCTTTAGCACTGACCTAATTACCGTCAATTAACAAGGTCTAATTAACCTCAACCGGCGGGGGCAATTCAAGCGCGTCCTCTAAATCTAAAATATGCCGCTAAAGTTCAGCAAAGTCATGAGAAAATTAAATGCTCTGCGCGAGCTTTTTTACTAAATTGGAAAAGCGCAAAAAGCAGAAAATGCGCGGACCCTAAATATATACATTAAATGCAATTGAAAATGCAGCGAGCGTGGCAATTGGGGCCAAAGAAAAAAAATGTTACTACACAAAATGGTTTGAACTTGCGGCAATAAATTCTTTTTTATCGCTGGCCAAAAAGAAATAAAATTCCTAATGAAGAGAGCGGAGCCTACAAATTGTATTACGGCTTATACTTCACATTTTTTGTTTAACGTTCAGCACTCTAAAATGTTCACTCTGAACGAGGCATATTCAAGGGTATATTAACTGAAAGCAAAACATAAAAAAAATGACATTTTTAAGAAAGAAACAATACTTAAACAATAATTTTAACTATAAGTGCCCACATAATATTAAAAAAAAAAAACATATATTATGTTAAAATTAACCCGCAGTAGAGTTCGATGAGAGCATTTTTTCTTAAATGCATATAAATAAAATCAAAAGAGAAGCACAATTACAGGTCATCTGAGAGTCGTAGATATTGCGTAAGAAATTTCAATCTTTGTTTTTTTTGTTTTTGTTTTTTGACTTCATAACGATTGGCAGGCATCTATATCCATGAAAGCTACGATTGTCTGTGAGCGCGTCTGTGTGAATGTCTATGTGTGTGTGTGTGTGTGGCTGCATGCTTTGAAAAATTACTCACGTAGCAGAGAGCGCAGAGAGCCTTTTGCTAATCCCCGCAAGCGTGACAGGCCATGGCCAAAATGCAAACGCAAACGAAAAAAAAAAACCGCAAAACTTTAACCAAAGTGAAGCAGCATTTATATCGGATATAAAAGTCAATAGTTGAGCTATCAATGAAAATTGTGCTATTTAACTATGCCTCAATTTGGTTAACTGTGATCTACAACTTTTCGTAAGCGCTAACAACTTGACGAACTAACCAACTATCCAAATGTTAACTGGCCATTTAACGTGTTCGCCCATTTTGGGCTTAAGTTGTTGTTGTTGTTGTTGTTGTTATTGTCAGTCTGCAAGTTGTGTTGAGGCCCCTAAACATATGCCACAAATGATTTGTTATTCAATACGAAACACAAAAAGTACACAAAGCGGCAAACGAGCTACACACACACACACACACACACACACATAGACTGGACATTTACTAAATTGGCTAACAACTTTTTGCTAGTCTTCTTTACTTTTTGTTGTGACTTGATTGTTGATCCTTTGCTGTTGCTGTTGCTGTTGCTGCTGCTGTTGTTGTTGTTGTTGTTGTTGTTACCTCCTGTTGGCCAGCCTGTCGCATTGTGTTCTGTTGTGTTGTGCTGTGTGCCATATGCTTGACGGGATATATGCGAGAAAAATAAAGGATTAAACAAAATTGGACAATCCGTTTTGAATTTATCGCATTTAAATAAAACAAAAATCGAAGTAAAAATTATTATATTAAATTGAACTATTTTTTGTATTTTTCGCTACGAAATATATATTTTTTAAATTTTTGACATACGTTTAGTTAAAATTGGCACAAAGATTTTCGATTTTAGCAATTATTTAATTTATTGATTGCCTATTTATTTATTATTTAATTTTAATAATTTTTGTATGTTCATTCGAGTAGAAGATTTCAGGTCTGAATACATTTTCTATGGGCATTTAGACTCTCTTATCTAAAAGAGATACAAAACAGTTTTAATGTAAATTAAATATTTAATACTTTGGCTTATAGCGATAAATTTTTACGTAATTCCAATCCGTAGTCTGTAAATACTTTCTGCTTTCCGAACGTAAGTGGCAAGCGTACTGGGCTACTGTCAACGCTGTTACCCCAAAAGAAATATGTGCTTAAATGCCTCTCCGCCCGCCAAGCTCAACATATGTTGGCACATTTTTAAATGTATTTGTGTCAGGGCGTAGTCGTGACTGCAGTAAATTCCTGGTAACAAAACACCCAAAGACCCGAACACCCCAAAAGCAAATGTAGCAGCAACTGAAATGCGCATTTCAACATTTTCAGGCAGCCGAACAGCCGAACAGCGAGCAGTGCATGTCTGCAATTTTTTAAGTAAACATTTTATTTGCTACAGTTCTCAAAAGGCAGTCAAGAAAGCAGCGAGCACTGGCTGCAGCAGCAAGAAGCGGGCAGCATGTGGGAGGGGTAGGGCAACTCGAGACAACTGCACAATCCACATCAAAAGAGCAACTTCTTTGCCATTTTGCTTTTATTTCCGTTGCCGTTCTCGTTGTTGACATACGTAGCTGTTGACATTTTGATACAAATCTTCAATAAAATAAAAGCAACTCAAGTGGCCACTGCAGCTGCAACAGCAGCAGCAACAACAACAACAACAACAACAAATACAAGAAATAGATACAATAAACAAAACAATAACTGCTGTTGCCTTGCGAATGCAGCATAGTGGCATTATCCCAACTACTACTCGAAACTAACTTATGTTCCGATATTCGACTTGAGCGATCGATCAATTGTAATTTTATTTATTTAATATTAATAAATATTATATAATAATTTACCATACTTATGAAATTAATAGTATTTACAGACATTACTTTGGATACATATTTTATTTCCAATCACTTTTGACTTTTGTTCTTTGCAAAATAAATATTTCTCTTTTACTAAAATACTCAATAATATTAAAATCTTGGTACATATGCCGCATTTTCTTAGCGCTAATAAATTTGTATTATACTGTTCTTTGCAACATTGTTTTATATTTTATATTTTTACTTTCTATACTTTGGCAGTTTTTCATACCACTGTTGGATATATATATTTTTATAACATTCCATCACGAAATGCTCAAGACTCGCTTTCAATTTATGTGTTTCTATTGTTTGCCCGACTAAATATTTAGGCACTTTCCTAATTGCAACAAATTCTATTTTTTTTCTAGATATTCTTTGGTATCCCTTAACTTTATATTATTTCATTTGCAATGCGTTGCCGAATCTATTTGAAACTGTATAACACTTCTATGTTGCATTACGCACATCTTTCTCCATCATTATATATGCGAGTAATTTGCACATTCAATCAACTTTGTCTTCAGACCATATATAACTCTACTTGAGAGTTGATTTTTATTTGCAAATCAACAGCAACAAAAAACAAGCGTTACTTTAGTTAAATATATATTATGCGATACTCGACTCCCTGTGGCAAGTGCAGCTAACATTATTTTACATAAAGCATACGCCGTGTTGCACTCGAGAGGGAGAGAGAGAGAGAGAAGCAGAAGCTGGGATGCTCCATGCAGTTCGTAGCTAATCAAATTCCCTAGCAAAAGACAAACAATGAAATAAATGTCTTAAGACAAAAAACACACACTGCCAGATGGAATGCCAAGCACTACACCCTCTCTCTCTCCCCCTTTCACTGTCTCATCCCCTTCAAGAAACTTGACACGCTGCTTGTGACTGTCGGGGGAGTGAGGTGGCATACTATTTGTTGCTTGTGTGTCTTTGGGTATGCTGATATATTAAATGTACTGTTTCCACTTCGACTTTGAGCAGGTTACATCAAATCAACACAAACACAAATTCAATTACTCAACAGAAATAGCAACAGCAACAGCAACAGCAACTGGCACACGCGGCGTATGAGTGACATTAATGCGATTTTCGGAACTGTCAATCATTTTTCATTGGCATCGCCTAAAAATATTGTGGGCCGAGCACTCATGTTATTTCTAGGGTCGCTGTTTGATGTCTGCTTTGTCACAATTTGCAATTAAATCGATTGCTCGAAAATCTACAAATAAATAAAACACCTGTGTATTCCTCTCATAGTTAGATGTTTTGGAAAACGTTATTGCCTTTGAAGTTTCAATACATAAATTTAGAAAATGAAATAAGCACAGCAATTCTTCTCGAAACCAACAATTTGCTATAATTTCTTTATTTTTATTTAATTTAAAAAATATTTGTATGTACTTTCTTTCGTATGGTTACAAGGTATTTTTCAAAGTCGCCCACACAAAATCGCTGAATTTTATTCCTTTCAAAATTTATCTAGTTTGAAAAATCTCAACAAAAAAAATGTATAATTCTATTATTTAAGTAGCTTAGCCTTTGTAAAACTAGCAAAATTAGAGTTGAGACAAAAAAATTCGATTCTCGAAATCCTGATTCTGAATATTGAAGCTTATTTAAGTAGCCAAGCTATTCTCAGTCTAGATCAAACTTATTTTCGACGGAAAATTGTTGAAATTGCGACGATATTGTTTTGAACATAAGTGCGTTACCTTTGTGTGCAGTGCGTGAGCTAATAAATAAATAAGATTCTGGCACATTCATTTGGGCCATCTCCCAAAAAAAAAAGGAAGGGAAAAGAGTAAAAGAAAAACAAGAGGCGAATTGAACGTAACGTAAATGTGGTACGCCTGTCGGCAGATTAAAAATACAATTTACGGCAAATCAATTGCGGCTAACATGTCGACGACAGCCAACGAAAATTAAAATGGCCAAGAGAGCGAAGGTACAGACAGATAGATAGAGAGAGCGGGAGAGTGAGATGGGAGGGAGAGATATAGAGAGAGGAGGAGGGACGAACAACAGTAGCTCGAGCAAAAAATTAAAAGCAAACAAAGTTGGCAAAGACAAAAACCGTATCCCAAAAGCCACCCCCCCTGCGGATGCGAAAAGAAAGACTGTGAAATGTGAGAGGCCAGGATAACAACAACAGATGTTCGCATAAATTTGTGTGCATAATAAACAATTTACGATTCCGATACCAATACCAATACCAATACCGATACCGATTCCGATTCCGATTTCGATTCCAATTCCGATTGTGATTTCAATTATTTAGTGCTGCCGCTCCTCGCGCGGTGCCGTACGCTCCGCCTGCAGCTGAAACAAGCGTATGGCACGCAACCGATCCTCGCGCCTCAGCTGACAAAAGTACACCAATCCCCTTACATAGTTGGACAGCTCGCGGGCACATGCCAGCAGGCACTCATCTGCCTCCGGCCGGGGCAGCTGCCACAGTAGCTGCACCAGAAATTCGCGCCACTGTGCCGGTGCCAGGGTGAACAGTAGCAGCGCCGACGGCAGCAGCGTTAGCATCCCGAGCGTAAAGTAGCCGCACCAGCGGCAGTTCGGGCAGAGCAGATGGCTTAGCTGGTGGACGAGACGCTCGTAGCTGCACCAGCCAATCAGTATGGCCAGCTCCGAGATGAAGACTGTGCCCAGCAGCTCGACACAGATGTGGATGCGCGGATAGAGGCTAGTGTAACGCTTTGGCAGCATCTCGCACCTCCACAGCAACAGCAGCAGAGTCAGCACGAACAGCCATTTGGCCAGCATCGGCGCCGGCGAGCACTGATCCTGCGGCTGGCGTATGAACAGCGTGATGCCACACATTTGCAGCAGCGTTGCGGCCACAATTGAGGGCGGGGAAACCATCTCCGTGGAATCTATCGTTAAATTGTATACTTTTCACGTTTTGCGATGCCTTCTTATAATTTGGAATTTAGCTAGGTTTTCGAATACATTTCAAAAGTGTTTCGGTAAAAAAAAAAAAAAAACAACCCAAAACAAGCGCCTGCTACAACAGGCAGCCCCGCGCCTCCCCAGCTGCCTGCTTGAGGTGCAAATGGGAAATAAATAAATGCAAAGTATCTAGAAAATCGCATTAACTTTGTCTGCGTTTGCTTGAGTCCTTGTCCGCTTTCGCATTATTATTTCGCCAAATCTAATCAGGTGTTAGTCTACACACACACACACACAGAGACACACACACACCCACACACCCACACACCCACACACCTACACACGCAGCCTGTCACAACGCACATTGCTTCAACGCCTTTGTAGCTGCCGCAGTCGCATATTTTTTGGGCTCAGTTTCATGCTTCACTGACTTGCACATGCCCTCACACACATACACACACACACACACACATACGCCCACAGCTTGAAGCTAACGCTCGCCTTTTAAACACGTCATAAGCCTGTGCGGGAGAGCAATTGCTTGGTCTTAACATTTATAGCCTACTTTTGAGGGCAGCCAGAAATACAAATAGTTTGTGCTACAAAATTTAAGGTATGTGGAATATCGAAAAGCCTAGACGTAAAGCTAAACTGATTGATATATAAATAAATATACATTTTAAATATAATCATAAACATAAATAAATAAATAATAAAATAAAGTCCTCTACAACCATCTTAGATAAAGTCTTATATAAAATGTTTGTAAGTAGAATGAAACTAGTTGCATCAAGTACTATTCTATATATATTTCTATAACCTATATCCTATAATATGGCTGTTATTTTTTGTTAACGAAATAAATTTGAATTACATTTATTTTTAGCTGTCAAGATGAGACTGGAAAGCCTTTTGGTAGGCATGTGGAGGAACTGTGTTATTATATTTCCAAATGGATTCGCAAACGTCAACGCCTGGGACTGCTACTGTTAGTTTCAAATTCTATCAAAAGAGTAAGTAGTGCTTTTGAAAATTGCTTGAAATACCATTGAAAACTTTGATTTAAGCATTGCAACAGTTAATGTTGATAAAATTAGTTACACAAATTTAATCCCATCATTATGCAGAGCATTTAAATGTCGCAATTCAAAAAACTCCCTTTTTAGTTGGGCCTGCTTTTCGTTTTTGGTGATTTTATGTCCAGAATGTGTGACTGAGCTTGTGGCTTTTGATTTTCATTGGCCCCATAAATAATTTGCAGCTCACAAACTTGTGCTTGTGGAAATTTTAGTGCATACTTTCAGGCGCTTAGTGAGCAATCAAACCATTTTATGGCCCATATAACGCTAAAGAGGCGGAGGCAGCAAGTCTTTTGCAGAATATGAAAAATTTAAGCAGGCGGCACTTTAAATTAACATAAACTTAGCATCGAGGCTGGAAGTCAGGTCGGGCCACGCCCTAATTAGGGGATCGGCCAAGTCAATGACAAAACTTTTTGGCAAGCAATAAAAATCAACATTATTATGTTAATTGGTTAGGGGTTCGGCGTACAGGTGACTCCCTGCGGCGTTTCAGGTGCGCAGCAGCAACAGCAGCTGCTTCACAGATTTTAATCACTAAATTAGTTTACAAAAACAAAAAAAATGTGCCGCGAAAATCGCCTAAAAGCATGTGGCCTTTATTTGTCTTACGGTTTCGGTTTTTTCGCTGAGCAACACAAAAAAAAAAGGTACACAAAGCTTTTGTTAACTGCGTAAACTTTGCGCGCTCCCCCCTCAAAATAATAAGTAAACATTATTTATTTTAAAAGAAGAAAAGCCGTTGCATAGCTTCCGGCACACCACAGCGCGCTGTAACAATGCAAGGGCGGTGAAAGGGGGAAAGACTGAGAAGGGCCGAAACGTCAAAGTAATTAAACAAAAGTAATTAAGATTAGCGCGCTTGGAGTAGCTGCAAGTCATCAACGCAGCTCCAGCCACTGGTCCGCGCTCGTCCATTATCATCATTATCATTATGATAGTGGAGCTGAAAAGGGAGGAAAGGTGTTTGGAACGGGAACGGGAACCGGAACGGTAACGGGAACGGGAGAGAGCAACGGCGAGGTAACAGTTAGGTAACGGCAACAATATGAGTAAAAGTGCTGCCAACTTTGACGTCATTATAGCTGGCATACCTGCAAGTCAAATACACTTAGCCCCTCGTTATGGTCGCTACTTAAGCTCTTGTTGTTGCGCTAATACCCTGTTAAGATGGGAAACGGGAAAATGCGGCATGAATAAATAGTGCGAAAAGAAGACACCATATAAGGAATACATTGTTTAACCCTTACCCATAAAACCTTGCATAATTTTATTGAATTTGTGACAGTTTCATTCAAAATTGTTTTATGTCGGTTTCAAATATTCCTTTAGTTAAATATCTAGTTTAACTTCCACTCTACTCTACTCTATATTCCATGGTATATTCGCATAATAAATACAGAAATTATTGAGGAACAATTTTTGCAAGCGGTGGGTCGAGAGCTTATTAATTTATTCTTGTATAACATATACATATTGAAAATGTTCTTATAGTTATTCTAATTGGTTGTCTGTTATGATATCGATTTTTCACTTTGGTTAAGTTCCTGTTAAAATGATTTTCACTTTAAGGAAAAGGCAATCTGCCAATAAGATAAGAAAATATGTCGCTCAATAGATTTATTTCCGAAATGAACAAAATAATTGTACGTTAATAGCGTTCGTATCTTCTTAGTTTTCTTTAAAACAGTCTCAAATCCGATAATTTATCGATATTATATCTATAATATTTTTTGTCATTGAAAAGCGAGTGTTCCACAATATCTTCTCTTTAGGTTCCTTTTTTATTTTGCTATAATTTTTTCCTAATCTTTTCTTTTTAATTGGCATACCATTTTCACGGCGATAATTTAAAGGCGTCCATTGAACTGTAGTTGCAATTAATTTACAAAAATACAGTTCTGTAAATGTGTGACTCAACAGATCTTAATACAGGGTATCGCCTAGTCAGCACTGTCGATTCTAGCAATTTTACTTGTTTAAATTGCTGTTGTTGTGTGTGCAGCTCCTTTGGGCTATTTTCTGAATTATTATTGTTCGACAGCAAAGTTTTTCGCGTTGCTGAAACTTTAGAGGGAAGCGTATGCCTTTCGGGTTTCCTTATTTTTATACCCTGCCTTTCTTTGGGTATTTGTCAAAATAAACTTTTGCTTAAATTCGCATGCGCTGATAAACAGCAATACAAAAAGCAGTTCGTGTTCGGCCAATCAACAAAAGATCATAACCCCGCATCGGACAATCCTTCAGTTAACTTTAAGAGCCCACTCGCAACACGCCCATTGGCAACGCTTCATTAACCCACACACACACAGTCGCACATACACAACCACACACACTTACACTCTAAACGAATTCCCACAATCCTTGGCTTATGCCCGGCTATCAAGTGGCAGCAAAAGAAATCCCGAGATTCGAGTGGGGCATTAACACTAAACGAAATCCCCACATGGAAACTTGTCGACAAGTTTTCCGCACACACACACACACACACACACACGAAGATAGATTTTGTTCTCGTTGCCTTAAATTATATTTGGCAGTGGCAAAGGTTGAGTTTAAGCCTCCAAATGAGATTTATTAGCATTCAAAGCGGCATTTTAGCCGCGTTCGGCCAGGCCGATTGGCCATTTTTCATCAGCCCAAACTTTTGTTTTGATTAAATGAAGCTTAACGAGCCGCCCAGGCAAAAGGCAAACCACGTGGAAGGTAACCGGGGTAACAGGGGCTGCCAACTTAACTAATGAGCTGATTTACAGCCCAACAACACGTCGGCGCCAGGGCCAAGACTGCAGCAGTTCCACGCTGGCCATGGCTCCTGGCAGCTCGAGAGGCAACGGGTCGTATGACAAATGCGCCCGGCGTTATTTATGGTGACCGCAGGACAAGATGTCCTACGTGTGGTCATTAGGCCCCGTAGGCGTGTGGCCCAACTTAAAACTCTCTGCTTTATTGCACACTCTTGAGCGCAACGCAATAGGTAATCATATTAAAAATACATTCCCAAAAACGCACGGCAGGTTGTTTTGACTGAAGTGCTGCAGCTTTCTGTAGATCAGTTTTTGATGTGAATAAGGCGAGACATATAACAAATAAAATCATTAAAAGAAATTATTTAAAAATTATTTTAATAAATATATTGTTAGTAAGTCATTTAAATATATAAAATTATTTGAACTAAGCATATATAAAGTTTCCTTAAATATTTTAACAATTCTTAGAACTTCAAGTATACAAATTAAAAGCTAAATTCATAAATAGAATTATGAAATATATTTGAAAATTTATGTATATATATATTTGAAAATAATAATTCGATTCGAATAAGTGTGTGGATCACACATATTCTGAATTCAAAATTCGCATTGAGTCTTATGCTTAAAATCGGCAGACAACTCTCGAAGTGTAAGGATCTACCTCTGGCTTGTATGCCATTTATGGGTTGTCAGTAAGAAATAATAGAAATTTGATAGCCTTTGGCCCGGCCAATTGGCAAAGTGAAGTCTCAAATCCTGACAGGCAAAGTGTCAACCTGACGTTTGGCCCTGCCCAGGCGCTTGCCTTTGGTCCTTTGTGAGTGTTGTGCCATTCGCTATAATCACTAATTAGGCGTTTGATATATATGCGCCGCAGTTGGCAGCCGACGAGCCAGAGACGACAACCTGAGCCACAAGCTGACAAATTGTAATTGCGTGGCAAACAAGCGGAAATCGGCTTAGCATCGGGTGGATTGCAGGTGCGGGGCAGGGGGATGCTGTGGGTCGGCTGAAGGCGCCTGCCTCTTTGGTTTTATTGAGTTATTAGCCGCTGAAATGCCGAGGCATACATTCGGGCGCCACGCGACTCTATCTTGGCCAGGCGCTTAGTCACGGCGGCTAATAAAGTGCGGCCTTTTTTTTAGGGGTTGTTGTGGGTGGGTGTGGGTCGTGGTAGGGCATGGGGGCTGTTTATTGACTGCCGATGGCTATGCAAAATTTTTGCAGAATGACAAAACACATTCTAATCGCACTTTAAAAGCATCATTTTCCACACGGGTTCATCGCCAAAATGCCTGATGTTATGCAATGCTTTTTGCTGTTAGCTCGATATGCGCGAGGGCGACGTTGGGGGGCATGGCATAACGAAACCTTTTTCGACATATATCTGTATGCATGCGAATTCTGGCAATTTTCGGCATGTCATTTTATTAAATTCGCTGAAAAACGCGTTGCATACTTTTTGCCGGCCCATGTTTGGTTGGGAGAGGTGGAGCGGGGTTCACTTATGCGTAACATTGCGTAAGTGCAGCTGTCAGGCCAATGGAGGGTATGAAAGGGCAGGGGATTGAAGCGTTGAAGAGTTGAAGTAGAGAAGTGCTGCATATGCATTGCATGGCAGCTTGAGTGTGAAAATTGCTGGAAAATGCATTGAAACTTTGATTTTTTTATGCATGAAAGCAACTGGTCGTAGGGAGCGGGGCGAAGCCAAAGCATATGTGCAAGCATTTTGTGGGTTTGTTTTTCTTGTGGCCCGGAATGTTGTTGCGATTCGCATTTTATGGTGTTGTGGCACATCTCACAGCAAGAGCAAGAGGAAGCTGGTGATGCGAACAGCGACGCTAAATGCATATTTTGAGTGTGGAATTATTTATGGCAGCTTGTTGAAGCAAATATTTGGTTCTATTTGCCGATGAGTGATTCGATTTGTTCCCCAAAGCAATTTCAACTTTATAAAGAATAAACAAATTTCAACTTTTGGCATTGAGGAATATACTTATTTGCATTCCACATGCTTATAGTACCTACTATCATCTGCCAGTTCTGCATATAAGACTACGTGTTTTTTTTATTTTCATAAAAAAGGATAAATCTAATAATTTAGTAAAAAAGATTATTTTACAAACTTTTCCTACACAATGTTGTAATTCCAACAATTTGAAATGAAAATTGTCGCCATTATCTGGATAAATTAATTCTTAGTTCATAATTTTCTACATATTTATAGGTGAGCTACAAAACTTTGAGTATTTTTAAAACAAAATATGTAATGCTTAAACATAAATCTTAATATAGTTAGAAACTCAAAAGAGCTTTTACACATTTAATCACATACTTCACATAAAATACCTAAATACTATTGCATGCATCAATAGCTTAAAGACATTTACCTAATGCTACAATCCACATTTTGAAAAGGAAGTGCCATACATCAGTTTTCACATTTTGCTTTCCTTTACTTAATTTATACTTATACACCTGAGGAATCACGTGCTGTTTTTCTTTCTTCAGTTGCCAAGTAACTTGAATATCTGCCGCATAAATCTTTATATCGCTGAGCAAAAGTTTTGCCAGCTCGTACAATACCAAACTATTTTACCTCATTTGCTGAGACCTGCGACTAGACGCATACTTAAGCAGCAGCAGCACAAGAGGAACAGAGATAGTTGGTACAAAAAAGAAAATGTAAAAAAAAATGTTTAGTTATATAATGTTGCAAAAGTAGAAGCGCCACTGCAAAACAAAAACTTTCCATTTTCAATTTGCTGCAAGCTTTTCTTTTTTCGTTTTTTTTTTTTAAGAATGCTTATAGAAATTTTCTTAGCTGTTTTTTTCACAGCGCCGTCTGCTTTAAGTCAGGAACCGGAAGAATAACATTGAACACCAAACAATCAGCAGTCAAAAATTTCATTGTCGAGAAAAAATCAACAACAACAACTAACGCGCAGAGGAAAACTTTCGACACGGCGTGAAAAATACAAAGAGGCGGCAAAAAAAAAAAAAACAACAAAATGAGAAAAAAATAATGAAACTTTTTGCCAGGGCCAACAACTTTACAAAGCAGCCAACAAAGTGTTGTAATGGCCGGCAAAGGACCTGCCCGACATTCCCCGCCCCACTACACACTTGACTTTTGGCGTCACAACAACAAAATGTGTTGCAACGACCTTTGCGGCCTCTGCGTCGCGCCACATGCTGCACACACACACACGCGCACAATCTGCTGTTCGCGGCGCAACAGTCGGCCACGCCCACACAAGGGGGACAGCTCCCCTACCACACCATGTCCCCTGGGCAAGCGCCTTACATAATGAACATGCCAAGTGGCGTCTGAGGTTCTTGTTGTTGTTGTTGTTGTTGTTGTTGGCATTGGCACGTACTGTCCTGGTCGACCGGCGTGCCCCCTACTAACCGCCCCCGCCCCTAGAGACCATCTTGCTGCGTGTGTCTAGCCTTGTCAGTTTTAATGTTGCTGGCATTGAGCGATGCCTCTGATTTGAAAGAGTTCATTAAGCTTGTTAGTTAGTTCGTCCAACTGGGAGGAATTCCTCTTGCTGCTGTTGTTGTTGTTCTTTTCTGTTGTTCGTCTGGTTGTTGATATTTCACCAGCTGGCATCTGTCTGAGGAGTTGCTAGTCTTAAGGAACAAGCAGTTGGAAATGGATTCGAGATGCACACATTTAGATCTATTGCTACAAAAAACTTTCAACTGGTAACTAAAAAAATGTAGTCAATCATATTATAATGCAGGTTTAATGTTTCGATATATATATATATATATTCAATAAATCAATATGAAAATAGATATAACTACAGATGGATATAGCTGCTAATTTTGAAATACATATAGAAATTACTGCGTTAAATTAAGATCTGAGAGTTACTTAAAGAATTTAAATATTTGCAATGTCAACAACAATAATAATTCATACTTAATGCAAAACAACAATTTTTTTTATACGACTATTTAATATACTTGAGTACATACGATTCATTTTGAAAAAAAAAAAAGTTATTGTTGTTTGTGGCATAACTCAAAAAAAATGTTTTTAACATTGAAAATTTTCAATACAACACAATTGCGTAATTAAATTATGTGTGAGTAAATTAAATTGGCAGAGTACAAAAAAGGCAATTTTCAATTTAGTTGACACACGAAGTGCATATTAAATGTATTTTACAGTTGGCCACACACACGCACATATCAAATAAAATTCATTTAAATGAAATTAATTAACTTGCTTAATTAAATATATAATAGGCAGCGTTGCAGGATCACACAAACTTGTTTTGATTTCTGTTTGCTATTCTATTTTTTTAATTTGCATTCATTTAATTAAGCCGAATACGCATTGGCGAATGCCTCAACCTCAACAGAACTTGTCAACTTGTTGCAAGTCGGTTCGGGCTTGGGTTCGACGCAAACCAAGCCCAAACACAACTCAAACCCTTGCAGCGTCAGTGCTCAACAGTCCGGAAGTCATTTACGTGCCATGTAAATGGCAAGGGTATGTTGTTTGTTGGTGTTGGTGTTGGTGGGCTGTTGCGGGCGGCATGTTACGGTTGGAAGCTCTGTTAACATTTTTGTCGCGTGTTTTGCGGTCTGTTGTTGCGGTTGTGGTTGCACGCAGACTACAAGCCAACCGACAAGCATGCCGGCTATCACAACAATACCAAAAACAACACAACCCACAACGAACAGCATCCTACACGATGCTTGGTGCCAGCCGAAGCTGCTTCGTGCTTGCCGCTCGGCTTTTGGCCTGTTATCATTCGTTTGCCAAAGCGTTAGGATTTTTCTTTTTTTATTTCATTCGTCAGTTATTCTTTTTGCCGTTGGCGTTGATTTTGCCATTTTCTTCTCAATGCTGTTGTTGTCCTTGTTGTTTTTGTTGTTGTTGGAGCCAGCCGGCTCTGTTCTGTGTGCGTATGGCGCCAGTCGACGAATCAGTTTCGCTACGGATTCTGCACGAAGCGGACGCGTCGAGTTGTTGGTCGCATTCACTACCCGGAGGATCTTCTAACGAAATGTCGTGTTTCGAAAACTTACGTTGACTTTTTGAGAGCGTTTTCGAAATATTAATAAAGTGTTGTGAAAGTGCTTTCTGTTGAGTTTGAGACATTGAAGAACTAGCTAAAATTATTAAAAAAAAAAACTATTTTCGAAGGTTTCAAATATGAGAAAAATATAAATATTTAAATACAGTTAATAATAATGTTTTCAATCATTTTTCACTTAAGTTGAAATATTTTATTGATACTTTTAACAGTTTGAGTAGACAAAAAAAAAAAAAACGATCTATTAGAAAAAATTATAATATTTACAAATTTAAAAATTTCAGGAGTTTTAGGTCTATTACCAAAAAAAGAAAAAAATAGTTAGGCAAATAACATAGCACAAAAATAGCTTGGTTAATAAAAAATACGAATGATTTTAAGTAAATGTAATTTAATTTCTGATGTTGTTTGCAATCTTAAAAAATAAGAATTTCAAGTAATTATTATGAAAAATATCTAAGTTGACATAAAGAACGGCATTTGATACATTTATAGAAAGCCCAAAAATAGTTGTTAAATGGGAAGTGCAATTAAATAAGTTGCAAGCAAAGCAAAATATAATAAGTAATGGTCCACGATCATTATGTAAATATTTATATTTAAGTTCTTGAATCAAAATCTTAAATTACTTTTAAGCAGAGCACTAAACTGACTTATGCCAACACTTGAATGTAACTAGTTCTTTGCCTATGTTAAGCACTTAACATGTGCAAACAATTAACAGTTCTCTCAGCTAATGCACATTTCATGCAATAAAAGCAAACAGCAACAAGAACAATCAGAACAGCAAAACATCAACAACAACAACAATAAAAGGAACCACAAAAACACTCATGTCATCAGAGAACTTAAAAGGCTGAATGCCGAAAACTTGAGACAAACTTATGGGCGTATGTCTAAATGAATAAACCAAAGTTAAATGGGGGCTTGACTCGGAACATAGGATTGAAAGAGAGCAAGAGAGAGAGGGTTTTGAAATTGGAATCGTAGTTGGTGTTGTTGCAGTGGCAACCAGCAAAACACCAACGAAAACAGCAAAGCAAATATAAACAAAGAATTTAGCTTAAAAATACATTAACCCAGCACAAACTCAGAGAGGAGGAGAGAGAAAGACACACACACACACATCCACAAAGGCAGAGAGAAAGAGAGAGAGAGAGAGTGCCAGTCTGCAGGAAACAGCTTGAAAACTGCATACATAATAAGTATGACTGTCGCGCTTGCCCAACTCCCTCTCTTTCTCTTTCTCTTTTTCTTTCTATCGCTCGCTCTTTGCATGCGTGTGCGTGCTTGCTGGCATCAATGCAGATCAATGGCAGATGGCGCTACCGAAAAAAGTTTTTTTTATTCAGCCAGCGTCATTGCAGCTTATTGTTTTCTCTTTGGTTTTTGGACTTTTGCCTGCTGCGCTTTAGTTTTTGCATATCTTTTGTGTATCGTTTGGCGTAACAAATTTACAAATTGCGCAGAGCAAGGCAAACAAATTGCAAAAATATGATGCCATTGGCTGCCATTCCCGTTCCCATTCCCATTCCCATTCCCATTCCCATTGCCATTGCCATTGCCATTGATGATGATGATGGGGCCCACTCCGCCAAGGACTGGATTTTCAGCTGAGCCAGGGCATAGCCGGAGAATGGTGCGGTGGGACGAGTTGGCCTTTTAAATTGCCACCACGCAGTGCGACAAATTGTGAGGCACAAGTGAAAAGTTATTGATGCAACTCAATGGAGCACAATAACTGTATTTATTTGTATTTTGTATCTGTGTATCTGTATCTCTGTAGCTGTATCTGTAGGCTACATCTGTAACATTGGCATTGATGCTATTGAGCTCCTTGTTGTTACCAACTACAAATTGCCAGCAATTTGTCTGGCCTGTCTACAGTGAGTTTCCGGATCAGTTTGGGCTTGAGTAAGATAAATAGAATTTGCGGTGAAATCTGGGCTTAGGAAGAGCATTTTCGTCGAGAGCATATAGGCGTAGTAATTGAAATTTATATTAAAAAGCATTATAATTACCAACTCAATTATTACTTGAAATACATACATTTTATATGTTTTTATTTTATTTCATTTTATTTTATTTTTTTAATTTAAATTTGCTTCTTTTAAATCCTTAATTTCTCTATTTTTTTTTTCGTATTTTCGCCTTGTCTCATCCATTTTCTTTAACTGATCCGCACTTCCATTCACTCGAATATTTTTTATTATTCTGTCTCTCTCTTTGTATCTTCTATTGTTCTTATTCTCCTAGACTGAAAATTCTCTCTATTTTTCTGTCCCTCTCCTTTTTCTCGCTCTCCCAAAGCGGGATCTTATGCTCCTTTTCTCTTTCTTTCTTTTCTGTCGTTAGTTTCTCTCTCTCCTACAATTTAATTGTAAACACTTTTAAAAATAGAAAACATTTCAGACACCTGAAACTTCAGTTTGAGCCACATTAAAGTAGAACCCACTTAAGCATATGCTAATTTGTTGGTCGGCGGCTTTTCATTGTAAACATGGCAGGGCAACAATGAGCCCCGTGCTAAACCCCGCCCCTAAGAGCCGCCCCTCTTTAACCGACAGTTGCCATTACCCGCAGCAAATGTCGCAGCGTTGAAAGCCAAAAGCTGTCAGCATTTAGCGACTGTAGCTTAGGCCACAAAACAAAAATAAATAAAGGCCAGAGGGTGAATGCGCTGGGGCTGGTGATTTGGCACGTCAAGCGAGGACCACAGCTGCCCCAGCTTATTATTATTATATTTATTATATTTTGTTTTCTTTTTATTCTGCTGTTGTTTACCATTTAAACAAATTCTGTTTGTTTTCTGGGTGCCACTAAGGAAGCTCCACAAAATACAAAATATCCATGACGTTTTGTGCGAGAGAAAATAAATGTTATTCAACTCTAAATTCACGTTCATGTTTGTCTCCCTTTCTCTATTTCTTTCTCGTGTGCGACACACACACGCTTTTAATTAGGCTTGAGAAAAGAGAAGCAAAAAATTCTGAAATTAAAACGTGTGCCTGGAATGCCTAACTAATAGCTAATGGCTGCCAATGCGGCATTCGCTTTCTGTTTGCACTCAGAACCTACTTTCTGGTCCTGAGAACTTGCCGACTGGCAAGCTCCAGCCTCTGACCCGCCCTATGCCTCGAATTGTCCTTCAGTATTTTGGCGCTAATTGGTCACATGTCTGGCTTTGTCCAGTCCACAGTTGGAAATGTGTACATGTACTCGTATGACTGTATTTTATTTCCATTTGAAGTTGGGCTCTGTGCTGGCATTGATTTCAGTCTGACTTGGATTTCTGATGAGCATCGAAAAAACTTACACAGGCAGTTTGTAGGACTGTCCTTTCAGCAGGATATATTACAAGAGGATGAAATTCGGCAAAGGCGTCTAATTAAATCAATTGGTTTTATTGGACTCGATTTCATAGAGACTTTGTCTAAGGCAATAAAACGCATATTTATTTTTTAAAATAATTGGGTTATTTCTTTGCATATTCATTTGATTATTTTTTATGGTGAAAATGAGGGTGACAGCATACAATATAAAACAAACATTTAAGTCAACAAAGTCTTTCAACTTTAAATTATTATAGTTTGTAAATTATTTGTCCGTTTGAAAAATAATGGCCTAATGGGGTTTTATTTATGCACACATAAATATTTTTTGATGCTGCGCTGATTTAAATTTATAAGTGAACTAATAGCAGATTCTTAAAGTTTTTTAGAGAACTTCAAAAGAAAATTATGCTATTCGAGGAAAACGTACATGCATGAAGTTTTTGTTACCGAAATGAGAATGCATAAGTAAATTTATTTAAATTTAATATAAACGTGTGTTGAGTGAAGGGAAAAAGGACGACTTGTGGTTAAGCAATGTTTATTAGACTCACGTTTTATCTGTCTGCCTTAGAAAATGTTTTAATAGCGTTGAAAAGGAAATTGTTTATATATAAAATTTAATTTATAAATAAAAAACTTTACTCAAAACATAGAAGAGGTTAAGGCAAAGGCTATAATAAATTATATAGTTTTAAAGGCAAACAACTCACGAATGTGTATCCTTGTAAGCTTCGAAATGCTTTCAACCCGACTTCTGACATCCTCCACTGTAGTGCCAATGTTTGCTTTTTCCGCATTGACTAATTCATTTTTAGCTCCTTTTTTTCGTTTCAGCCAGGATTTCTTTTTATCTCTTTACCACTTCCTGGCATATCCTAATAACAAGTTTTCCATTTGTTTAGCCTAAAAAAAGAAGATAGTAGAGCAACCCAAAAAGCCAGAAAGTATGCACGCAGAAATTGCTTAATTCTCGAGTTTTCCATATGACTTTGGCGTCCATAAATTTGCTTTCAATGCACTCTGGTTTACAGAACCCCCTAGCCTCCCCTACGCCCTGCTGTACCCTGTCAATTGTTTGCTGTCTAGCAACTTGTGCGTTCAGTTTCCCTTCCGGGCCTGGGCTAACCTCACAGATGCCACGCAGATTTGACTGGGAATTCAATAAAGTTTGGCAAAATATTATGCCCGACTAAGCCGCCATATTCTGGATGCCACGCCCATTTTGCAGTTGCTGCTGCACGTGCCGCAGAAAAGTTTCAGCCATTTGGAAAAAGTGAGTGAGAAAGAAAACCCTTTCGCCAGACCGAATCTCAAAAAGTCATAAAGATTTCCCTCTGAGTTTGTTTGCAACGGCTGCAGCGCCCTCTGGCGCCCAATTGATATATGGTCTGGTTTATCTGGGCGAAAGGTGTGCGACTTTCTTTTGGGATATGCGCGCAGATAAAAATGCTGTTCCACTTTTTAGATAAGAACAAAAGTCAGCAGCAGTGGAAAATAGTTGCCCAACTCTGCCGCGAAATGGGAGCAGTACCCGATTCGTATATTCAAAAACACAGTTAAGGAAATAACAATAGATAAACTAAAACAATAAATAGTTAGTAGAGTAAATCGTATTGGTCAGTAATAAGTATATGTGAAATATGGTTAAGTCTATTGATCATTGAAAAAGTAAAGTTATTTATATACAAATACCTCTTGTAACAGATTTATTTAACATCTTAAAAGGAATAATGACTGTTCTGCAAATTAACAAACTTATAAGGAATTATTGTAAGCCCTCTTACTCTGTCAATTTTACTATTCCATTTATACTCTCTGCAACAGTAGAATGATAGAGAGCGAAAGAGAACGGGACAGAAATATTGTCAACTCGTATGCAAAATGTCAGGCAATTAATTTAAAAGCTGTTTTCATTTACGTTTATCTTAAGTTTTCAGTGGGTTTCGGTTAACTTTGTCAACGTCGTCAGTTATTAAGTTGCTTTCGCCGCTTAACTTCATCTGCGTTCAACAAAAATATATGAAACATTTTATGTGTCGTGCGTGTTGCTGGCGATCTGCTCAAATTTCGAAAAAAAAAAAAACAAAATTTATATATATAAAGCAGAATACAAGAAATATAGAAAAACTTTCTCTAGAGCATCCATACTTTTTTATGGCTTTTAAGCGTGTCGCTTTTTTCATGGATGCACAGAATGCGAATGGGCTGGGAACTGTGTGCGGTGTGGGTCCACAGCTTGCGGTACACGCACAAAAACTTTTTCCCTTATGACTCGCTTATGAAATTAAGCAATTTTCTACAAACCACGCACCCGCCCGCTCCGACCCGCACCGACACACACATGATGACGTTTTGGCATAGACAAAAACAGATTTACAAACAGCAACAAAAAAGTGGAAATAACAAATTTTATGCACTTTTTATGAGTTCGCCAAAGTGTTTGTAATTAAATTAATAAATTCTGCTCGGCTCGTTTTTATACCGCTGCAAATTAAAATTTAATTGTTAAGCTTAATTAGTTTTTTATGCGGCTTTTTTTTTAATTGATGAGCGTGTAACAGAAGTGATAAGTAGATTAGGAATTGAGTGCGTGCAGTTAAAGATATTTAGGAAAGAAAAAAATCTAGCGAAAATTTTCAAGAAACTTAACTCGATGTCTAAAAAAAAGTTTTAGAAGCATATTTAATTGTTTGAGCTAAATAAACTAATAAATTTATGTTTCAAAGTTCGTTCACTTTTCAAAAATATAAAAATATTTAAACTTAAAAATGCATTGCACCTAGGTTGACGGACACTTTTATAATTTGAAAAATATCACAAGTCAAATGAACCTTGCAGCTGTTTTGGTCAAAGAAAATTAAACCGTGTTAAGAAGCTAAGCAAACAAAAAGCAACGCACAAACAATATTTAATCGAGCCGCAGGCAAATTTGATAGCCGAGAGTGGAGCAGGGCTAAGTAAAGCGGCTCGCGGGGACTCGCGTGGAGAGATGCACTTAAGCCAGGCCACGAGGCCAACGTTGGTGCTCCTGGCTGGGGAAAGTGGCAAGGCAACGGCAAGTTGATGTTGCTGCCGTCTTGGCATCTAATTGGGGCCCTCCTAGTGCTTACGGCAACAGCGGGGGACTCCACCAACAAGATCATCTTGCCGCAGATACTCAACGGCAGCGTCGGCAGCAGCAGCGGCAGCGGCGCCTACGGCGCCAGCAGCAAGCATCTCAGTGGCAGCAAATCAGCGGCACCCGCAACTGGCAGCGGTGGCGCCACCGCCAATGGCAACACCGTTCTAAGCAGCAATGGTGTAATTGTCGCCGGCGGTATGCCCAATGTGCCAACATCGAATTTAAATAGTAAGTAGAACCGCCCACAAAACGCGCTATTTCAGATTACAAATTGCAAATGTTTATTTACATTTGTTTTTCAGATTTTTAGTAAGCTTTTTGTGGAGAAAACATATTCAATTATATAATAAAAAGCTCAATTATATTATTATTGCTTCAATACGAAATTGTTTAGATAGATTTAATGTATTTATTTAGAAAAAATTGAAAGAATTTTAACAAATAAATATATACTTGAATATATATTCATAAGCAGTATTAAGCCCCGAGTCTGTCTGTCTGTCTGCCCTTAATAATTAGTAAATAGCTACCTTGGTTGAGCTTGACTTATTGAAATATATATAAATATTTTGAAATCGACCAGTTAATATGTATATCTCATATATATTTCTCGTAGTCGGCAATTGTGCAGGAATTTCTTAATTATAGAAATAGGCATGAAATAAAACGTTTCAGCCTAGTTTTCACTTATAGTTTAAGCGGAAATATTTAAAAGTTTTAACTGTATATTTAATAAAGGTGTATATAAATTGTTAGAAAGATTGTAGTTACGTGAGCATAGTCTTTTTATGAAATCAGATATCAAATTATGAGAAACAATTTTAAATGTTAGTCAATTTAAAATGTGAGTCCTCAATCAATAGCTCGTGATTGTTTTTTAATGAAGATATTGTTTTTTTTTTACAGAGTGAATTTTTTAAGCCGTACAGAGTATTGTCTAGTCATAGGGTTCTTTTCGGAGCTGACACATTTCTTGTGATATTGTTATTTTGCTGCACAGTGTAATGCGGCGTACTTATCTTGGTTATCTTTATGCCTGGTTTGCCTGTTGGGCTGACACGAGTGTCTGATGCCATCAATAACACTCGGCTCGTAGACGGCTGACCGCGGGCAATCATATTTACACACTGACAGGGAGACAGATAGAAATACAGAGATACCGACAGGGATAAAATGCAGCCGCGGGTCATAAGTGATACACTGTGCTATATGCCAAAAATTGAAAGCTAGCAGCTGCACAGATACGCGGCGTGAAAAAAGAATATTGGTGACAGGAATCGGAGCACCCACAAGCGAGAGAGAGAGAGAGAAAGAGATGTACCCCCATTCACAGAAATATTGACGCCCTTGCCGGCTGTCATTGTTCTCAGGTGCAGTTGGAGTCACGCGAGAGGCAAACAACAAAAAACAACGCAAATGTCGCTTAACTGTGCGCAAAATTCATTCAGGCAACGCAATTTACGTCGCAACAGGCAACATCAGCCACATTCCGAGCTCCCAGTTTCCGCTCTCGCTCCCGTTCCCGCTCCCTTCTGTTTCTGCACCCATAACCACTGTTGCTCCCACACCCCTTCTCTGACAAGCCCATCAACTGCTGCTGGCCAATATCATTGCCAACTTTTTGTGCAATGCCAGACGTTAAATTGGGTATATTATGTTGCACAACAGTCGAAACGGAATAGTTATGACGGTTTGTTGGGGGACTCTCTATAAAATCATCTTATTATTATTGTAATTATTGGTATTTCAACTAAGTAGATTTTAATAAGTGTTTAGTTTATTTTTTAACAAAGTCTAAACAAATTGGAAGAATGGAATATCACATTAAGTATATAGAATATTCTGTAAATATTTGCTTTTCTTCAGGCGAATCTTAACCAAACATAGGAGAACTTTAAATCAAATTCTATAAAGGGGTTTGCCCTCTTATGAATTCAAAATGTTATTAAACTATTAAATTCTATTTAATTTAAAATAATGAATTTAACAGGTCATCTGCGTGTCACCTAACTCTGCTCTGGGTCTCGCCCCTGTTTGGGGAGTAGGTGCTGTAGTTTAACAAGTGCGTGGTGGGGCTAGGGGATGTTTTGTGGGAGGTGATGGCGGTCGAGGCCCTCACAAAATTTATATGCAGACACGCGCTCTGGCGCGAAAATTGCAGCTGGATGAAATCCCATGATTATGCAGAGAATTTGACGCTGCTGCAAAAAGGTTGCACGCTCGAGTTGCAGCAGCAGTTTCCCTTCTTTTTTTTCTCTTCTATTTTACTATTGTTCCGTTTGTTGTTTGTTTGCTTGTTTCTGTTTTTTTTTGTTTTTTGTTTATCAATTCAAGTGCATGAGGCATAGAATGGAAAAAAGGCGGAATGAATGTCATGGTTATGTTTGCCTTGAGTGCTGCTAATTTATGCGACTTTTCCTCTCCCCTTGTTGCTGTTTCATAATTAGATGGGTCGATGCATGTAGTGGGCGTGGCGAATGTCATATGTCAAATGCCAGCTGGCTGTGATCGAGAGAGTGTGTGTGTGTGTGTGTATGGAAAGAGCCCTGGGGGCAGTTGTATTGGCAGCGCTAACCAAATTGTATTGACTTTTGCCTTGTGCATTCTGCCATATTGCACAAATACGGGTTTGCGTGTGAGTGTGTATTATGTGCTTGTGGCTGCCAGGCATTATAAATAGCTAATTAGGCTAGAGCAGGGCCCCAAAACTGTTGCATACTTGTGGGCGCTGAAAATTATATTAAATTCCTAACATTCTATACAAATGTCAATCGAAAATTATTTCATTAACATATATAACTATTTATATTATACATATTGAACAATTCGATAAAAGTTATTAGAGCGAGGCACTTATTACATAGGAATCAATACAAGATACAAGCTATATACAATTATAAAGACCAATCCGAACATAACTCGAACGTCTTTGAACACTGATATAATTATGAATTAGTTTAGCTTTTTTCTTAGGCAAGAGTTTGTCAAGTTGCCGTCTCAGCTTTGTAGGTACCATCGACCCATTTATAAACTCATTTCTTTACCTTTAATTTGAATTGATGCCTTTTGGCCATGTGATTTAATAACAAGTTAATTTAATTGCAACGGCTCAAAGCGATTGAATTCAATTAAATAAACGTACATAAGTCTGATGTTTTCACTGGCAATTTTATTTCATTACGCAATCAAGACGAAAGCCAGCAAAAGTAGAAGATACTTATTCATAAAGCGCATACAGTAGCCAATGCAGAGAAATATATTTGAACTTTATTGAGGACAACCCATTTGTGTGTCTGGAGGATATTATATGCTTTTGGGAATGCAATTATATTGCTATGGCCTTGTCCGCTGTTGCCATGTAAACTAAGAGTATTCTTGTTAAGCTTAATTGAAGAGTCTTCGAGCTGTTACAGATACATTTTTGGGTCGGATAAAGTTAAATTGATTCCATAAAAATTATTTTTATTTGCGATCCCAGCCAAAATTATATATAATTCTGAAAGCTTGAATGAAAAATCGTAAATAATGTATCTTTTTATGAAAGTGAATTTAAGCTTCGGCTTGTCGCAAATAATTTTTCGTTTACATATTTATTCGCACTTAAATTGAAAATCATTTCTGACAAGATTTTTGGTCGCCGCAATTTGATGCGTTCAAAAAAAAAAAAAGAAAATAAATTGTGTATTCGTTAATAATTTAATGAGAGCCGCGAGGAAAACTCAAAATGAATTGCGAAAAACTCGAAGCGTGAAAATGTTTAACTTGTTGATATTTAAAGCAAATAAAGCGAGTGTGCGTGGGTGTTTGTGTTAACATATGTTTCATTTTCCTTGTAAATATTTCAGCCTGTTTGTTTTTTATTCCCACTTTCAATTCAGTAAAATTTGATTATTTCATGCTGCTCCAATTTTTTTGAACAATTAATTTAATGCAGCCAATTGAATTTTATATATATAAATCTAATCCCAACAATTATAAAATAATAGATGCAAATTAATACGCACGAATTGTTGACAAAACTATAATAAGTAAATTATGTTTATTTTGCAGCTGTTGTTGAAGAACCCGAATTTACTGAATACATCGAAAATGTAACTGTACCTGCTGGACGAAATGTCAAATTGGGTTGCTCGGTTAAAAATCTTGGCTCATACAAGGTGAGTTAAATGACAGATCCCAAATAAGAATAAGGTTCATATCACATATCTTTGTGTCAAAGCATATGAATTGGTTGTATTTTAATATGGAATATATTTATATTAATATATATAAAAAAATAATAAATAGGTTAAAGAAAATAACAAGATATTTATAGTCGAACATGCACGACGAGATCGAGCTCCCGTAGCTGTGCAGCCCAGCTAAATTACTTTTAAATCCATACCAATTTCGACTGCGTGTCCACTCTATTCCACTTTTCCAATATCTGCTTAAGAATCTCCCTTAACGAAGTGCTAAGCAAATTTTTACACACCTGTGCAGCGTGCATAAACGCATTTAGTGGTTTTTTTCCTCGTTCGCCCCTTTAAAAACTATTTAATAACATCTAACGGCATGCAACTATATATACTTGCTCTTATAAGGGTTAACTCCTACTTCACCCCGCAATGTGCACACGTAGACGACTGCAATTTCACAGCTCAGCATCACAAAAAGGAAAAGTAGGTACAAAAAACCAAAAAGAAAAAAAAGAATAAAATGTAAAAAATCCAGAAGCGCTGGCAAAAAGCGGAAGCGAGAAAATTGCATCATAGTGTCGCATATAAAAATAAACTCGACCGGTTTCATGTGCGTTGCGGTGCGAGTGTGTGCGGGTGTGCGGGTGTGCGGGTGTGCGGGTGTGTGTACTATGATAGCTATGAATTACACGCATGCAATACATGTAACCGAGAAGCTGGCTGTCATTGGTAAGTGCGGTGGCGGGCGGGGGGTTGGCTTGTGGAGCTGCGTCCCACTGACTCGCACAGACACAGCTACTTAGACATGCCATCAGCTAAAACGAGTCGGTCTACGCTTTTTGGTACCTGTTCTACGCTCACCCCCACTGCAGCCCCATCTTCAATTTGGCCATTTTATTTACTTCATGCGCTGCACGTTTCTTGTGTCGTCGTCAGCTCTCGTTTTCTTGTTGCTCGCATTTACACCTCAATTTGATTCTATTTCCTGGATATGGCAAGCCAAAAAATACAGCCAAGATATCAGGTGGCACACCTAGGTATACCTCTCCCACACTCACCCGCTGTCACTCAGTCAGCCAGTCAGCCAGTCCGTGAAGCTGACTTGGGCTTAGCTACTTGAGCCAGCTTTTTGAGTGCTTGGTAATGATGCTCTAAGGCGTCGCTGCAGCAATTCAAGTGCTTTTGATATTCATGGCCGTGCTCTCCATTTCCCATGGTAATGATGTGTCTAAGCCTGGCCAGCTCTTGATCTTTGCATTTACCGTGAACATCTATCGAAAGGCATCGTTTGCTTAAACTACTGATTTAGTTGTTGGTTGTACAAGGCGTATGCGCAATGTAAGCTACTAATTAGTTGACTTTTACTGTCATCTTTGCTGCATTTATTCAATCAGATTCACTTTGCATTTGCCTTGCTTCTTCCTTTTCTCTCTTTTATCTAATTGCATTAATCCGTTTTCTTTTTCCCTTTTTGTCGAGTAATCAAATCATTATCGCTCATTACACGCTGATTTCTCACAAGCTGCTTAATTAATAAATCATTTCGCTTTTTTCTATTCCATTTTTTACTTACCGAACCGCAAGAAAAACAAGTTAAAATGTGTCAGTTGAAAGTCTACGACCGCTAGATACTCTGTTTTGAAAAAAAAAAAAAACGTATAAAAGGTTTATGTGGCTTTTCTCCACAATTGTAGGCGAGTCAATGTCGTTTCTCTCTCCAGAGAATCATATGGCACATACAAATTATAATTTTTGGTATTACAAATTAAAAAACAGGTCCATTTCTTGCTTTTAAAATCGCGTAGGAAAGGAAATTCACGAGTGAACTTTTCAACTGTCTATGTTACAGACTAAAACATGAATGTTGGACTCTGATATTGTTGTAGAAACAAATATTATTCGGACAGAAAGACTTAGCCGTCTTCAATTCCAACATTTCCCAAATCCCGTTGACAACAGTGTATAAAAATGCTAATGGGCCATGAAAGGACGAAACGGCTTGTTTTTGCTTTGGTCTCCCGCTCTTTCAGCTTCGTTTCGCTTTATTTGCTCAGTTTTATAAAAGTTTTCCTAAGAAGCGTTAATTTGAATAATGAATGTAAAGCATTATTTTTCTTTTACTTAACCCCTTCACATTTATAGCTCTTTTCTTAGAATTTTTATATTTAGATTAAAAATGTCGCCGTAAAAATCTGAATTTTTTTAAATTTGCAAGACCAACCTACGCAAGAAATATTTCAGTTTCTTAATTACATTTGTTTGATTAAAAAACTTATGAACACGCCTTTATTCTTTAGAAATTATTAATTTTAGAAGATATTAATATTGGGGCTTATATTATTTTTCACATATATATGCATATATTTTTCTGTTCATACGCTGTTGGATTAATAATTACTAATGAATTAATAATAAACTTAACTCAGTTAAAGAATCAGTTATTTTTATATATTTATAATAATCTGTTTTCTTCAACAATCTGGTTTTTTTCAGGTCGCTTGGATGCACTTTGAACAATCAGCCATACTTACCGTGCACAATCACGTGATCACGCGCAATCCGCGCATCAGTGTCACGCACGACAAGCACGACAGACATCGCACCTGGTACCTGCACATCAATAATGTGCACGAGGAGGACAAGGGGCGCTACATGTGCCAGATCAATACGGTGACGGCCAAAACGCAGTTCGGCTATCTGAATGTTGTGGGTAAGTTGGTTAGCCGGAGCTTAAAAAAAAAAATGTGGTTAAATCTAATCTAATCAGCACGCGGCGCAGCCAGAGCGAAGCGGCTCCAGTGCGCCAAAATGCCCCAAAGGTGGGCGTCAGCCGTGGCGGAAAAAACACACGAAAATCCTGTACAAATACGCGGCGAATTAAAAAATAATTTATATGCCTTAAAGCGCGCGCACAGCGAGAGAAAAAACAATAACAAAGGCAACGGGAACGGATACCGAAACAGAACTCGGTACCAGAAGAAGCCAAAAGCAAAAGCAAAATTTTGCTGTGTATGTGTGTGAGTGTCTGTGTGAGTGTGTGTGTGTGTGTGTGTATGTGTGTGTCCAGTATACAGTTCAGTGAATCCTTCGGCCAGGCGAAATTATTTTCCTGGCTGGCAAACAAAACAAATTATTAAAAATGCATTCGAAATTTGGCCAAAAGGGAGCGCATATTTTTAATTAAAAAATTATGCGCAAAAAAAAATATAGCAGAAAGCTTAAAAGCGACACAAAATTAAAAAAAAAGTTGTGCAAAAATGATGTTAGCCAAAATATTGGCACTCGCTTTGCTCTAATCAAAATTGATAAAAACTTCGTCAGTTGGATCTGAAAAAAAATATCAATATAAGGGAAAAAAGCGTTGTTAATATTATTATTGAAGCATCATTGATTTGATTTGCATATTCATAAAACCAATAAACAAGACAAATACTTATATGGAAATTGAACAATATTTTTAAAGGCACGGTTCTGCATAAAAAAGTTGAACCGAAATGAAAAATTTAGTAAATTGAGTGCAGTTCGTTGTGAATTATTAATATTAAATCACACGTCAAATGAAAATTTATTAAAATAACACGATTAAAATTTAATTGTTTAAAAAATAATTTAATAATGTTGAAATCAACTAATCTGCATCAGCCGCATAATGAATCAGATCATAATAAAAATGGGCTCTTGGCGTTTTATTTATTTAAATGCAGCTGAGATTTTGACATATAATTCCCTGGTGTTAAATTTGTACTTTTGAAATGTTGATAATATTTTTGCCATAAAATGTTTAACCCATCGAAAAAAAAATAACTTAGCACCTTGGCATCCACAGTTACGGCTGTTTAGTTTTCCTTTTCTGGTTTTCCTTTTCTACAACTGTTGTTGGCTTTGACAAACTTATTACACATTATTAAAATGGTCGGCATAGAACAAGGAAAATAATCAAAAATTAATGCCAGTCTCATTAAATGCCTCAAAATTGTTGCCAAATTTTCTGTAGGTTTCGATTTAAGCATCTGCGTTATAAATATATACAGAAATATAGCACATTTTGTGCACTGGGATCAATTGCACAATATAACTGAAATAATTACGAAATGCATATTGAAAGCTGATAAAATTGAAACTGAAAACATTTCAATTGCAATATCCTGCTGCACACACACACATACACACGCACACACACACGCCCACTCACACTCAGAATTGACACCCACAAACAATAAAATTTATCACCTATTTTAGCTGACGCTATACGCAGCTTTTTCGGCTCAGTTCCATTGTATTTGGGTGCCAACAGTTATATATGTATGTGTGTGCATTGTGAATGTGGCTATATGCGATATATGTGTATATTACGCAATGTAGGCGCTTTAATCTTAAATGGGTTTTATGATAACCAGTTGCATGTGGCCGGGCATTGTTTGCGATTTAAGCGGATTATGGCTATAACAATTGAGTGTTAGCAACAACTCTATAAAGCAGGGCTGGCTTGTTTTAAATAAATAATTCGCTGTCATTTTGCCCGAATACTCATCACATTTCTTTCATCTTTAAAACCTACATGCTACATGCTTACAGTGCCACCAAATATCGATGATTCGCTGAGCTCCAGCGATGTCATCGTGCGCGAGGGCGCCAACATTTCGCTGAGATGTCGGGCCAGTGGCAGTCCCCGACCCATTATCAAATGGAAACGTGATGATAATTCGCGCATAGCCATCAATAAGAATCACATAGGTAAGTGCAAACGCAACGGACAGTAGAGAAGCATTCGCATTGCCTGCATCAATCATTTAGCTGTTCTATTCCTCTCTCTCTCTCTCTCTCTCTTTCTCTCTCTGACGGCCTCTCTCTTTCTTGTTGCAGTGAATGAATGGGAGGGCGACACGCTAGAGATAACCCGCATCTCACGCCTGGACATGGGCGCCTATCTCTGCATTGCATCCAATGGCGTACCCCCAACGGTTTCGAAGCGCATCAAAGTCAGCGTGGACTGTGAGTATAATGGCTGCCATGGGGGATTTTTGCAGGATGCCGGGGGCTACGGGTTAGCTTTTCACTTTTGCTCTTTGACTGTTTGTCAGCAGGAAAATGATAAAGTGATTCTTACGTTCTACTGAACATATTTTTTTTACGACTATTTACCAAGCACTTGCAGCGTTAACAGTTTTGTTAACACAAACAACTATTCAAAGTTGTAAAAAATTGTGAAATTTGTAAAAATTGCAGAAATTTTGCAAAAACTAAACACAGTTTTACAGTTTATGCATTGCGTTTGCGCTTTGCCCAACGATTTTCAATTTATTTTTTTTGATGGCTAAAAATGATGGCTAAAAACTACCTTTCTACATTTGTATAGAATCCGCTTGTGTCCTGCATGTGTGTGAGTGTGTGTGAGTCTGTATAGGTGTTTGAGTACGCAAGTGGTTGTGTGTTATATGTTCTGTTGTCCCGGGCAACTCATATTTCCATTTCGCGGTTGAGGATTAAACTCGATCTGATAGCGGGTCACATAACATGCACAGTGACAGAAATTGGCGAATTCGATGGTGCTTCGAATAAGAATATATCTTAGAAACTTCTCAGAACTAAAGGCCCTATGAATCTTATGACTCCGCATAAGTAGACAGACTTTAAATAAAATAAAATAAATTTTGACGTAACTATTCGCGGATTTTTGAAGCAGTTCAAATAATCCGGCTTACTATTGACAAAAAAAAAAATATATATAAAAAAGTTAGAGCTGCCCGCCTTTGACATTAAGCCGAAAACAGTTTTGCGTGTATACGAATTTTAGCACAAATTAGTGAGCTCTGTCAAAACTGTTTTTTTTTTTTTTATATTCTTTTGCCATGGAAATAATTTGTACATTTCTGTTTTATGCAAACAAAAACCTGCAACTTGGTATTCATATTTTGTAATAACCTCGAACAAAGATCCCAGTTTATTTTGGCTCGTGAACTGAACGAAATCTATATAATACATACTTTTGCCTTTTTTAGCAATCATATCTACTCAATACAAAGCTAACGTCCACTTTTGCCCAAAATTCCTAATATCCTTTTTAGCAAAAGCCAAAATACATATTTCAGGCTAGTCTGAAATTTTTTGGGACATATGCTTTTTGAAGCTGGCCGCATTATATTATTTTCTTCTTTCTTATTTTCGCTTTGAGCCCACTGTCGATGACTGTTTGCAATTTGAGGCGCCACTTGTAGCTGTTGCCGCAGTTTTGCGAAAGCTCAGACAAAAAATTGCAAACAAAAAAAAGAAGGGAAACAAAGTTCAAATCAGTGTGCGGTTCTTTTTAAGATTTATTACAAGCGACAGTCAGTCACATCACATGTTGTCCGTGCGCTGTCATGTCAGTGGGCAGTGGGCAGTGGGCAACAATTGAGGGGCGTGGCTGGCGGGTAGGCGGGACGTTACAGAAAATTTGCTCGTTTGCTGTCACTTAAAAATGCCGCAAGCATAAATCTATTTTGGTTTTGTGCACGACATTCGCTGGGCAGGCAACACAACAAACCGACCGAGGCGACACCCGTAGGAACCACTACACAAGGCCCACGGCCCGGTAACAAGTACCCACCGCACCCACACTCCTTTGCCATTGACTCCCCGAACGGCAACAAAAAGTGCAATACAAATTACACGTGTGCGAGGCGAAGCCATAAAAGAGTAAGTCGAAATGCCTGATTGCTGCAGACGGACCCGGCAAAAAATGTGCATCGCCTGGGCCAGAGAGTGAGGACTAACATTGGGTAGAAAATATGAAAAAATTACTTCAAAATGGCAAGAGCAAAAAAAGCAAAGCACAAAAAAAAAAACAAAAGGAAACTAAACAGATTTGCTGTGCAATGGAGTGTTTGGGAAGCCTAAACAAACTTCAGATGGGATAGAAAACAACAAACCTAATAAACCTTGTTGCACACTGTATACACTGTTAAAAAAGCAGGTGACTAGTAACGTAAATGTGTAATGCCTTCAAGAAAACAGTACAAGCCGATTTATAGGGACTTTTTTTATATATCTGTTTAAAATACAAATCAAGAGTATATTTACTGTGTTTCAAAAAGCAGGCCCAGTTCGAGGTATGTCGTCTTCGGACGAGCATCGTTGAAATAGCACATGCAAACCATTTGAACACATTTCTGGCAATTATAAAAGCTCGCCCTTTAATCGGTGTACATCCAAAATTGCCCACCCAGACACTCTCAATAAACACAATTAGCAAAACTAATGCATAGCTGCCTTTTAGTCGCAATTTGTATGCAGCTTGTGAGGCAGCAGTCACAAAATCCAATTTCTAAACTTGGTCTTCATTTTGCAGTAAACCCAGACATATAACATGGCTCGATAAATATACTTTGTATTGGAAGCAACGATTTTTGTTTGGGACAAAAATAAAATCGTACGCTGATTTTAAAAAATTGTCAAAACAAATTTCCAATCCACTGAAAAAAAAAGTCTGCAGAAGCTTCCCAAACAATTTGTTAAAACAACTGTGACAGCTTGCATATGTCCTTTGGCCAGGACACACGCACACAAGCTTGCTCTCCCTCGCTAGCTCTCTAGTTTTATTTCTCTTTTTACTATATTTTGTTCTATGTTTGTACGTTTATTGTGGCGTGCGTTGCTTAACAAACAGGAAGCAACAAATTCAGCTACTGTTTCCGGTTAGTGTGTGCTCGTGTGTGTGCGTGCGTGTGTTTGTGTGTGTGTAAACGAGTTTGTTTCCTACATTTGTGACTGCATACTGATTTGCTTGCCTTGTGCAGCAGCAGCAGCAGGACACAGGGACAACATATGCTGGGAACGACCCTTAACCTGAACCACTTCAGAAAAAAACAAAAAAAAAAAACAAAAAATAAGGCAAAAAGATTTCTCGAGGCAACGTTCGCTGTTTGGTTTACCAAATCGGCAACTTAAGCAGCTAATTTGGTATGCAATCCAGATATTCAGCATTCATATTATTTCTTTTGGCTTTTTATACAATTTGTCGGTGCTTAGCAGCGCTTTAAAATGCCAATGACTGATTTGCACTGGCTTTCATTTGAGCCAGTTTGCTGCCATCTAATTGCACACAAAATTTTCGAAGACTCGAAGTGAATGCAAAAGCTGTAAGCCAAATAAAAAAAGGCTAAAGTTCTGAGAGCCAAAGCTAGCATTCACGCGTTTGTAGTCTTGCAAAACTATCGGTAACAGTTTCGATAATATCGAAATCAACTGCATACAGTACTATCGATCCAGTTGCCGTTACAGCTTTTTATAATATATAAAAACGAAAATTCTTTTGTTCTTGTGTCTTAAAGTTAACTAAATTCAAAATAAATATTTGAAGTCAGTTGCATCTTTTGTTTAGATTATATAAGCCTTAAATCTAGTGATATTTTGGAAACGAAAAGATGTGTACTGTTCAATATTTTTCCAGCTCAAGTGCCCTACAAAATGATAATACCCAATGCCAGGGCATATGAAAGAAAACACTAATGTACTTGACTTTAGGTACTCTCGACATGGTGACAGGACAAGCATTTCCAGCATTTCCTGTATAGTTCTTGGCGCTGATTTAAATTACAATTGAGTGGCGACAATATTGTAAAAGCTGAACATAAGAAAGCAGCAAGCGACGCTGCTAAGTGGCCAGCGAGTCGGGTAGCTGGATAAAAAAGGACTTGAGTCAACAATAATTTAGCCAGGCAGTGCGGACTAGGGCGGGCGAAGACAAGGACGAGGGCGAGGGCGTGGGCGAAGGTGAGAGCGAGGGGGCTGCTGAGTGGTTTGGTGCTTGCGCCTCAGTAGTCAGAGTGGACACTGAGTGACAGTTTTGTCTGGCAGCTTGTAGAAAATTGCAAGGTGCCATTGCCGAGTGTAAACAACTTGAAAATTAGCAGTTAATGAAGCCTCGTTACGGTTGGCGTAGTTTGGACTGGGGCTCAGTCAAGGATTACCGTTCAAGTACCACGGTATTGTTTGGCGAAGAGGTGGACTTGATTGCACCAAAGGATGTTGGCGCAATATTTGCGGAATTAGTGTAATGGCAAATGGACAAGATGATGGCAGTGAGCTGATTGCATTGCGATTGGCCAAATGGGACAGGTGAATGGACTATAAAGATGGACAAAAGGATTGCGTACAGCACGTGCTCTTAAAAGTGAGCAGAAACAAAAATAAACGCGAGTTAAAGAGCTTGCAGTGAGAAACTCGATGGAAGCAATGGAAAACTTCTTTCAACACAGACATAAAGAAGGCTTATCTGAGATGTGTATACTTGAATTGCTTTCAATTTCTATCTTTTCTAGCATCCGCCTTTATATGCGATTTTCAAGCATGTACCACGTTCTGTTATTTTCCTCTATTACACAACTTATGTTCTGCTCCTTTCTACTAACTATTCCTTTCTATCAGATTTTTATAATTTTCAATATGCTTGTTCCCGATTTGCCGCAATATCTAATATATCGAAACGTAGGTTTCTTTTAGGCGGGTGCCATTGAAATTTGTAAATTTCTTCGCTGGCCTTAAATATTTTTATAATCAATATCTATAATTCTACCTTGAGTTATGGTACGTCGCCCTTACTGAATTGCAATCTAGAATTTATTCCAAAAAAACTTGCTGATTTTATTTGGCCAACAGTTTGAAGAACTTTATTTCATCATAACTAGCGACCTTTCTTGACCGTACAATCTCTTTAATTCATTTCGGTAAACTTATAAGTTTCTTCCTGCTGCATATTGACAAACAAAGTTTCAAGTCCAATTTATGCATGCATTCAAGTTATTTCGCTCGTCCAACATATATATATATACATATATACATTTTTTCCTGACTTTGGTTTATGCAAATGCATGTCGAGCCAGATCTTAAGTATAATTTTTTATGCAACTGATTTTCATTTAAATTGAGAGCCAAGACAAGTCAAGAGTACACGAGGCAACGAGGCTACGCCTTTTCTTTGCCCAGCAGGAAAAGTTCGCCATAGTTCGCACAGGCACACACACACACACACACACACATATACACAAGTCTGATTCAAAGTGGGTAACAAGAGAAAAAGAAAAACTATTTTTCTTTCAGCGAGCGCAGCTCATGAAAAATCTTATGAATAGCATTATTCAGTATTTTGTTTGGCTTGTTTTTTTCTTCTGTTTCTTCGAGTCTATTTGTGATTTGTGTGCATCTGTTGAGTCCTGCGCCTCGCTAGTAATTATATAAAGACACCTATACAAAAATTTGTCATTGTGCACCCAAAATCCATATAAAAAACATAATACAAAATCCCTGACAGAACTTTTGCCACACTCGAGATGCACCACAGCGCATGTTTTTAATTAAGATATTAAATGCGAGTAGCAGCTGCTTTTTTCTTTCTCCTCCTCAATGGCCACTAATGAATATTTTTTTGCATTTGCTGTAGTTATTGTCTGTGAGATCCCTGAGCCTGTCATCATCATTAGGCTGAGCATAAAAAGTCCTGACTCTATACACAATGGTTCCTCCATTCATTCATTGGGTTTGTCTTGTCATTTCGCTGGCTCTTTTACCTTTTGTTGATTTATGCGAGCCACGAGCTGGCAATTAAGCTGCGGCTCAAACCTGAAGGGTTTTCCACCTTCCATCTCTCCTTCTTCCCTGCTGTGGCAAGCCAATTGAAATTTTAATCAGCTTGGACACAAATTAGCGTTGTTTTTATGTTTATGAAAAGTGGCCTTAAGTATCTGCGCTTATGGCTGCCTTTTGACGGGTTTGTTGGACACCTTTTCCCACTTTTTCGCTTTTTTTTTTTAATATCCTTAATCAAAAGGATATTAAGTCACGCGGCTTAAGTGTGACAAAATGCGCAACTTAATTAACTTGTCAAGGGGTTAAGTGAGCTGACTGGATATTATGTACACTATAGTGTTGGGTAACGCAGTAAACAAAAGCATTGAAAGTTGGAAGCTGTCAGCATTAATGCGATAAGTTGACAATGCCGACGGTCTCACCATAATTAGCTTACAACAAAGATGCCTAAATATGATAGTTTTTTTTTAATAAAAGATATAGCTAAACACATTTGATACGGTGCGCAATAGTGTCTGAGGGACTCTACTAAAAGAATACAGAATAAATGAAAATAGTTAAATTATAGACAAATTACAATTTGCAACGGAATGAAACAACGATTTTTTTTTTGTAGTTTAAGCCTCCCTTAACCGCAACAAATTCTTTAAGTTTCTTTCTTAAAAGTAGTATTATTTAATTATACATTTTCTAAATCTATGGTAAGCTGCCTGAGTAACGACGATTTTTGAAAACCAATAAACATATATAAACGCTGTTTACAAACTGTAACCAATCCATGAAACATATAGAAGAAAATATGAATAAATGTTCTAATAGATTGTATACTATAACAATCTTTAGATAAACCAAGTTAGGAGTTTCCACTCTTTATTAAAACAGAATCTGATAGCTACTTACATATTTTCAAGTCTAGACAAAGTTTGTAATATTGCTTAAACATAATGCATATTTTTTTATAGTTCCGCCCATGTTGCTCATTCCACATCAGTTGGTTGGCGCTCCCGAAGGTTTCAATGTTACCATCGAATGTTTTACGGAGGCGCATCCGACATCTTTGAATTATTGGACACGCGGCGAGGGACCAATCATACATGATTCGTATAAATACAAGTAAGTTATAGTCAAATTCTTTATCATTTAAGTAAACTTTACATAGTATGCATTGAGGACTAACATTTTCCTTCTTGAATCTCAATTCATTTCCAGAGTCGAATCAAGCGTCGGCGTGCCCGCTTACAAAACGCACATGAAGCTGACTATTATAAATGTCGGCAGCGGGGATGATGGCATCTATAAATGCGTGGCCAAGAATCCCAGAGGCGAAACGGATGGCATTATACGATTATATGGTGAGTAAATAACTCGAGGCTTCTAAAATTGTGCGACACATTTAAGCACTCAGCACTCTCGTCATGCAATTCCGCAGCTTGTTCAAAAAGTTGCCATCAAATGCATTTTTAATTGTTTGCCAAACAAAAGTTGCGAAAACTGAAAAGGAAAAGCCTCGCGAGGCAGAGCAAAATATGTTGCGCATACGCAGCCTGGTTTATTTTATGGTGGGAATGCAAAGTCAGCGTTTAAATAAGTTTTTTGAGTTCTATTTTCTTTTTGTTTATTTTAATGAAAATAGCTTATTATTAATGAAATGTTGTTTTTATGTAAGTAAAGAGAGTTCAGTTTATCTGCGTAACGCCTGCATATTGACGTCAGGAGCGAAGAGAAACCCATTTAAACGATTTAATATATATCAATAATATGATATAGAAAAAAGCTTTCATATGGGATGTATGCATTAAAAAAGTATTATTTAATGTTTGGCAAATCTTTGTCCGAATCTATAGTTTTCGACTTGCTTTAACGCGCTTAAACTTTATTTTACAATTATTTATAATTAGACTCGGGCACAAAATTTCGTTCATTGTGGAGCAAAGAAATGCCATTTCGTTCAACCTTCGGCAACTTAAAGCAGCCCTCAGCAAATCCATCACGTAATTAAACTTAAAACGTGATATTAACTCACAACTTGAGCTACAAAATTGAAGCGTTGCAGAAAGAAAAGTTACACACTTTCCCTTCCATCCATGTGAAATAAAATTTAAGTTTGCCTGAGGTTAGCAGCACATGTGTGAGTCAAAAACCCAGTTGAGGCCCCTCTATGCCGCCCCGCCCCATCCGAGTAAAAACTTCTGTCAGGACAATCCGGCAACCCTGCCCAGCCAATTGCTCACCTCAGGCACAGAGCACGTGACTTGATTTCCAGTGGCTTGATTATGGCTCAGCTCTGCTGCCTTTAGTTTTGGCCAAGCACCGAGCAGGGCATTGCAAGGTGTTAAGCATTCGTCTTAGTCCCCTTCCGCTGAAAAGTTCACGTTCCTGGTCAGCAGCGCGCCAGGCAATTAAGTCCGACCCTTTCTGGGCCATTGCGGTTGAGATTTTCTTTGTTCTGCTTTTCGCCTCAATGGCTAAATGGCTGAAATTTGTCAATTCGTGTTAAGGCCAATGCGGCACTTTTTCAATATGGACTACATCGTATTTTCTCTCAGCCTGCTCCTTGGATATGGATCTCTTAATTAGCTGAATTCGGCTTGAAGCTATGCTCGAAAGCTCATTAGATGTGAGCTAGACTTTCTTTTTGTTGACTTACTAGGATTTAACCTAGGTAGATTATTTGTGGTGAAAATAGAAAACAGCTTAAATTACAACTTGCAGCTAGTTATTTAAGTGTACAAGTAATGCAATAATAGAGACATAATATTATAGATATTATTGCATATATTATAAGATTCGACTTCCTCATTCCTTCTGGGAACCAACACAACCCTTAGCTAATCCACTTTGCTTCGCACGTCCCCAACTTGACTTGAAATGTACACTCTATAGAATAGAAAGCAGCGTAATCACGTATTCATATTCAATACCAAACCCGAAAAAAAGGCCAATATATTTTAATTTGAACATATCCTATTCAATTTAGTATGACCAGAAATCAATGTTTTAATTAGTTTCTAATGAGATTCCCGAGTGAACTGAATATTCAATATTGCATATAATAGGTACTATCCTGACCAAAGACCGTTTGACAATCAAAATGATTTTGCATATTTAAAATAGTTTGGGGAAAAACTGAATTTGCGCTTCGGACAAACGTGCGGAGATATTTTACTGGGCGGCATAATTAAAACGTGCTTTAATTGAAAATATGGACGATGTAGCCGGGACAGCTGAGAGCTTTAATTATATGAGCAATTGCAATTGGTAGGGCGTATGGCTGGGCTGTTGGAATTTGTGCATATTGTCACATAATGAAAATACAAAATAATTAGCATTTTGTTCTATCAACTCGGGCATATAAAATATGTGGAGTGAGACGCAAAATAACAGACGGCACCAATTTTAAATAAATAACATAAAAAATCAAATGAAATGAGACGTGCTAAAAATGCTAAAATTGATCAATTTGCATGCAAATTCCAGTGAAAGCAACAACAACAGAATATTGAAATACATTTGTCTGATGTATAAAAATAAAAATATGTAAATGAATCATAAACAACAAATGCTAAAAAAAAAGATAAACAGAATACAACAAAATAAACTCTACAAGTTGTGCTATTTTATGCAAAATTGAGCATGTGTGAGTGTGGGCGTGAGACGAAAAGAAAAACCTTTATGTGTGAGAGGCCTGACAGTGGGCCGTAAGCAAATTTGCAGGAAATTCCTATAGACAGAAATCAATCAAAATAGTTCGAGTAACAAGAAGCACAGAGACAATGTCTATAACTATGAAAAACTTAGGGTAAAAAATGGCTATCGAGTGAAATGACTAGATAAATTGACGGGTAGATAGAAGTGTTATTATTTATATATCAATAGCACAAAGAACTTCTCTAACTTTTAATTAGCTCGTAAGAACTAATTACTCTGCTCAATTCACTTTGCAGTTTCTTATCCGCCAACGACGGCCTCTTCGGGTCTGTACACAAGCGAGTCGCATTGGGGCGAGGGCGGCAGCAATAATATCGGCTATGGCAATTCCGATGCAACGCGCTCCAATTACGGTCAGGATAAGAGTAAGTATCCAAGGAGATCGGCGCATCATCGAGAATACTCAATAGATCACCTGGCACCCTATTTGTTTTACCACAAAACATTTGCTTTATATCTCTGTCTATCCTCTTTTTATTCCCATCTTACTCTCTCTTTCTCTTGTGCTGTCCCAATCATCATCATCAAAAAAAAAAAAAAAATTGTCAAAATCGCCTCCAGATACGCGTTATCAATCGAATTTGAATGAAATCGGTTTATCAGAACAAAAATCCTTCCTAGATAAAACGCAGAATGCGATAACCGGAAATGGCAATTCCCCTGGCGCCGCCGTCGTCAGCAGCGCCGACAGCGACGCCAACTGCGCTGTCGCCATAGCGTGGCTCGCTCTGCTGCCAACATTGTTAATAGCGGTGCGGGGAGAGGTTTGTGCAAGTTTTAGTTTAAGTATATGTTAACTTTGAGCTACATATCTACTTGATGTAAGGCTTTCATCTAGCATATGAACGATATATAGATATATATACACTATATAACACAAGCTACTCGTATAGCCCCTAGTCAACAAGACCGTAGTTATGATCCGCCCCCGAAACGAAGTACGCAACAAAGCCAAATAGAGCTTGCTGCTTAAATAATGTGGCAACCCTGTGTGTGAACCTAACAAATATATATTAGCTTATCATATATAGTAAATATATATAAATATTTATATGTATAGTTAAAATTTATAAACTTTCACAAGGGTAAACAATTGCAATTTAATTTTGCTTCAATGCTGTGCTTAAAGATGAAAAGATAAAACAAAAAATTCAGTATATAACCAATTTGATGCACTCAATTGGAGTCAAAGAGTTTTAATAATTATATGATGAATATATATATATTTGTGCGTTAAACGCTGATGGCATTTTTATACACACCCTCACACAAGCACACACACACACGCACCAGATAGTTGTCATACTTTTGCCTTAAGGTATGCAACATTAAAATGCGAATTATACAAGTATATTGTTAGAGCAAAAACAACAACATATCGAGAGTAAAAATCATTTAAATAATAGTACATAAATATAAAAAAGGATGTTCGATTGTGCAACTGTGTGTATTTAGGTTTTTGGTGCACCCAATTATAAATGCATTTTTCAGTTGAAGCAAAGCTGTAGACTATAATATGTTGGAATGCGTCGAAAGTATTAGAAATAGGCTGGTCAAGCGCTTTATAGCTGATGCTGCTCTCAAGATGTATGTATGCTTATGTGTTGTAGAGTTAATAGGCGTCAGTCACAAAATCTTCGATATGAAATAAATCATATTATTCTCACATGCATCAATACTTCCAGTATACCCTAAACTTCCTCAGAAATAAAACTCCATAAGAAATCATTATTCCAGAAGTTCATTTAAATTAATTATATTCTGTCTTGGAATCATGAAAAACTATGTTGCCAAGGAACCTCTATTCTTCAGTTTATCAGAGTTTAAAAAGAATATAAACAGGTATAATTGCCATTAAATACACCCTGCTTATAATGCTACCCATAAATAACCCAATCGATTGCACAAACTGGATATTTAATATGTTTTTTTTTTTTTTACATTTGTCCCATCCGTTTGTTAAAATACTTAAGCCTTAATAAGTAAATTGTAACTAAGGCTTAAATATTAGTGTAAAAAAAATATACCTAATGAGAATGTTAAACATTAAAGCTATAAAATTGTGTTGCTTTCAATACAAAACGAAATATGTTAAATATAAAATATATTAATGAGTTACGAATAATTGCAAAGCTAACGACACAAAAAAAAATACATATATACAAATACGTATATATATATGTATACATAAATATATAAAAATATATATACACTAAATATATATAACTATGTAACTTGTATTTAAGCATACGAAATGAGTTGAAGCTGCAAAAAGGAAATGGCATATAAATTGATATAATAAGCCCGACTCCAAAATGAGCAAATTAAAATAAAAATCAACAACAAATACGTGTATATGTGTGAAATGCTTAATTGCCAACCATATTGAAACACGAAACACACCGACACCACCAACAACAACAAAAACAACAACAACAACAACAACAACAACAACAACAAACACCAAATAAAAAACAACAAGCACCAACAACAACAAGCACCACAAACAACACGAATTAACAATACATAATAAAACAAGTGGGAAAGTTCCAGTCGGCTATTCTTGATCAGCAGATACCCTACCGAATGTTAAATACCCTCACTCATTATGATGTGCTGAGCGTGGCTTTCTTTCAGGTAAATATTAAAAGTTTAATTTCTGTATGCTCAACTGTAAAATACTTAAGCACCTTCCTATTTCATAATCAATCAGAAAGTCATTCCCTAACTTTTATAGGTCATGGAAATTCGATGAAAGAACAATCAAATTTTCGATAAAAAAAAGTTAAGCAAAGTACCTGTAGCCCACAGCTTTTATTCATTCTTCATGTATTTTATTCGTAGTATCGTATAAGTCCACTATACCCCATTTAACCATTTACAGATTACGGAGTAAATAAAGTGCATCACATTAATAAACAATTAGTCGGTGCACAAAGTGTGAGGTAACTTCGAAACGATTGAACTGAATATTGCGACCGCATTTTATTTGTTATGCCATTTAATTTATTCATTTTTTATTGCACACAACATTTTCAAGTCATTGAGAATGTAAAACAAAAAAGAAAAGTATAATAATTAATAAAATTTGTCATTTTCAATTTAATTATTGTTCCCAAATGCAGCCTGTCGTCGATCGGTTTCATGCATTTTTCATTACAGTTTTTCAATTTTTAATAAAAGTTCAAGCGCCGCGCATTGTGTGCCTGTTGCCATGGCTTATGAGAGAGGTAGAGCGAAAACGAGAGAGACAGAAACACAATGGGAGAGAGCACAGGAAGCAAGAAACAGATTTTTTAACACAATTGATTCTTGTCGAATCGAATAGCTTGACTTGGGTTAAAAACATGTATTCACTCTATCATAGGAATATATCGCACAACATAATTTTTGTATTGAGCAATACAAATTCGAGAAATTTACCCAAAAGCATTTCTTGTACAAAACAATGAACGCCAAGCCTTAACATTGTTGTGAATGCATGGATTTGTGAGGGCGCATAGCAAACGAACAAAAAATATCAGTGTTCAGAAAATGAAGCAATGGACCCAAAGCGTTAAGCAATAAATATTTGTAAAATCGCTATGCAAATGCATTTGTGAAGCGCTCAGAAAATAGAGCACGAATTCAAACATACGAGGAATTCATGCCTTTATCATTAGAATTTCGTGAGAGTGCGAGGCTACTTAGAAATTAGAGAAAGCAATTCTCGTAGTGAAGCGTGTGAGCGTTAATCACTAATTATTCGTAAGAGTAAGGTGTAGTTCAGGTAGATATGTATCGCAAAGACAAGATTTTAAAGGCTTGGCACTAATTGGCCACCAAAAGAAATGCTTCTGCGCGAATTCCTCGTATAGTCGAATGCTTGCTTTATTTTCTGAGAGGCCTCACAAATACATATGCCTCGCGCTCACACGACATTTCATTGTTTGACGTTTATTGGTCACTTTAGGAAATACTTCTCTGCGAAAGTCCCTTATGATCGTGTGCCTGCGCTATTTGCTGTGCGCCGAACTTTTCGTTAACTTTGCGCTCTCGAAACTTCACTGAGGGTTGGTTTTACTGTATAATTGATGGGTTGCAGAATACCCTGTTCATTCAAGCGGGCTGAAGGCTATATTTAATTTATTAATATACAAAGATCTTAATATCAAGATAACAAATAATATAAAAATTTGCATATAATTTAAATACTTAAATTTAATAGTTTGATGTTCCAAATTAAAATGGGCAAGAAGTGCAGAGTAAATTGTAAAATTGGCTTTCAGTGTGGCGGAGAACTGGGTCAAAATTGCAAAAATTGCAATTATAACTTCAAATTAATATTTTACGATTTTAGGACTTCCCAATCAAAATTAATTAATAGCTAGATTTACAAAAAATGTGCTGCATTTATAGAGATTAGGGGCATGAAGCGATTCTTTTCTCATTTATTAAAAGGTCATGCTGGGAAGCTAAACAAAATGCGGAAATTAAATTGCGAGGCAAGCAAAGATACCGGCACTATTTTCATGTTGATGGGAAAACAAGGACCACAGAATGCGCTGTAAAAGAAATAAAGGGAAAGCAAAGCACAAAATCAGCTTGAAATCGCGACACAAGATGTCAATTTCATTACGAGAAAGGACGATGCCAAGGACGGCGAACAGGACTCATCTGCATAAAGGGGAAATTATTTTTGCTACCAACTGCCAACAGATACAACAACAACTAAATGGCAATTGCAATCGCAGCTGCTTGGACAAAGTTTTCCACGCCAAAAAAAGAAATGTAGAAAAAAGATCCAAACGAAAATAAATCCCCGCGAAACGTAAAATGCTGAAATGAACTATTCACGACAATTTCCGCAATGCAAGAAAAAGTCTTCAACTGAAATTTATGTAAAGCAACAACAAAGTTAACAAAGTCAACAAACAAATACAAATGAAGCCAAAATACTGGAAAAATAAATTACGCCCAAGAGGAACTAGCAAGGAGAAGCAACAAAGAATTGGGCACTTGCAAAAAAATGGAATTATATTTATGAAAAATGCATAGCAAATACCTATTACTGCAGCTACTTTCTATTAACCCTCGAATGCACTTATATCTCTGGTCAGCCCGGAAACCCCTCCCATTCTCAACGAACAGCAGCAAAATGCGAAACTCTCTTGCAGTTCCTTGTGCCTGCCTCTCAAGCCTAAAAGAGATACTCATGAACAGGGGCGTAACAGCATTTTGATAATGGGACCCAGTGTATGGCAAAGTTTTGTGCGGAACATGTTTGCCACACTTTTTATCTGCGCCCAATTCTTTATGCGAGCAGTTTATTAAAGGATGCGAACAACAGGCAAGAAGTGTCCTGCACAAAAGAAGTCCTGCGTGCCAGCACACGAGTGTGTGTGTGTGTGTGTGTGTGAGGTAAAAAGTTGTAAGTGCATTTCGCATAAATGGAAAATTGTTCAATTTATCGGCGCACAAAGGAACGCAACCCATGAGTTGGGAACGTGGTCAAAGAATAACTTCAGAAACTTTATGCAATTGAATAGATAAATATTTATGCTGGTCAAATCGTGTGAAGGGACTCCCCCGCTTAACCCTTGAAGTCATGAATATTATGACTTTATTTCCGTCTCACTCCCAAGTTCTCGCCACAAGTAATTGCCACAAATGAGGCGCATCAAATTTGATTTGATTTGAGCTTTTAAACCAAAACAAGAATACAACGCTTGAAGGACAACATTTAAAGCGCTGTAAACAGCCATAAGCAGGATAAAGAGCTGCGTAAGAAGGATGATAAAAATATCAACAAGCCAGCAATAAAACATTCAACATTCAAGGAGTGCAGAGCAGAGCAGAGCAGAGCAGCCAAGTGAACATTGGACCATTGTCGAAATGACATCAATAAAATATTTAAGGCGACAACAAAGAGAAGCAGCCACCACATTCGCATCCACGAATGGCCTTCATGCTTCAGCTACCTCTGCCCCTGCTTCTTATTCTCCTCCTGTTCCTGCTCCTGCCCCTGCCACGCCCTTACAGTTGGCAAAACAAACTCAAGGAGTGCGCTGAATGGGTAACTCCACTCGACTGGCGCCGTGGCAAACGAGCTTAACAGGATAAACCGATGAGAACTGACGAAGGCGCTGTGAATGAGGTTGAGATTGAGGAGGAAAAGGGTTTGGGGTTAAAATTGAGATTGAGACGAGAAACTCACTTCAGCAGGTTTTCACTCGTCTCGGTTTCAACTCGACTTTGAAGTGCAACATCGGAATTTGAATTCAATCGCAATTGCAATCGCTTCCCTGAGAGCCCCATTCCACGCCCAGCTCAGCTCCATCTCCATAACTGGCTTTTTATTGCGGCTTCCCCTTCTGTTTTTCTATCTGTGTATTATTTGTGGCTGCTCCGTGGCAAGCGGCTTAGACTTGTTAGCAACGTCTTCCAACTGTTTACGGGTCTTAGACGAACAGAGCGGTTAGTGGAAATGGGTGGAGGCAGTGGACGGAACCAAAGTTTACTCTGGAAATCGCGACTGACAATCAGGGACAGCACATAGATGGGTTGCCATCGATAGGCAAAAGACAGCAATTGGGATTGGAAACCGAATTGGGCAGTTACTTTAAATGTTGACCAAATAGCCCATAGACTGGATATTCCCTTGGTTCGGTTTTGGTTTCGGTTTCGATTTCTCATAATTTGCATCATTATTTTGGTGGCTGGTGGCTGCCTCTGGAATTGGGTAAAGATAAGAACTTAAGTATTTCTGCATTTTTATGAAATTTACATATTTTAATCAGCCAGCGTCGATTTCCCAGAGGCAATCAATTTGCGTTTCGCCTTTCAAGCAAAGAATCTGTAAAGATTTTATCTTCCTTTCTGCTCTTTGATCTAATTTCGTTGCGTAGTTACGAATTGAGAGGAATACTTTATATTTGAATTTAACTTTTGTCTACACCTTAACCCATTCTGGCCGTTATCTAAGAGACCTGTCAAGCCGTCGACTGCGGCTAGAAATGATAAACGAGTTTTCCCGTTTTCCGTACTCGATTGTTGCTTCCTTGGCAAATTTGCATTTAATTTTAAAGTGTTTCGACTATTAATAGGCAGGCAATTTGAGAGGTCATGCCTCTGTCAAGTCAATAAAGTATCAAATTACCATTCCGGCCCAGAGGCCATTCGACTAATGAGTAACGCCCTTAGTGAACGGCTTTTGAAGTGGTCGCCTCTTGGCCCGGGGTTAATAGCAAGCTGCTGGGCAAATATTCGAATGGTGGCCATAAACTTGTTAAGCTCTGGTGGCCATCATTCTATTTTATGATAATTAAATATGGCCTACCTTTTCTGAGCTGGCGCCAGACGCACTGTTTGTTGGCCAAAGGACAACAGAATATTCATTGATATGACGATTCGAATCGTGTCCGAGCGAACCCAGACGATTTTGACAATGACCAAAGAAACCTATTCTTAATCTGTTTATAGTATTGAAGAGCCTCCAAATTTTCGCACTTGACTCATACTTATATGCTATTTTATGAGCTGCCCTACATGTATGCATCCCTCTAATACGAATATTTGGTGCTTAACGCTCATTGGTCGGTACGAATATTGATCATATCCTTGCTCAGATGCATTTCTTACTCTTAACGCTCATCGGTTATTGGTTAAAGGCGAATTCTTTCCGAGATCGCTCTCTTGCCCGCCCTACTAGGCGTCCTCTCACATACATATTTTTTAAGTTTATAATTATAGTAACGCAAATCTCAAATTCCTTTTTCGGATAACCACATCCTTGCTGATCCTGAAGAGTCCTGTATTCACCAACTCGCATAGACTAGGACTATAAGCTGGCTAAAAGTCATCAAAAGCGTCTAAGCAGTTTCCGAGATATCTAGCCACGTTTCTAATCTTAAAAGTCAATCATTCTAAGATAACCCAATAATGTTTTGATGCAAATTGACGCAGTTGGTCCCTACGATCCAAACGCACCATTTCTTTTAAAAATCTGCAAAGATATGGCCGAGCTAGGGCTATTTTTTTAAAAAGGATATTAGTACAAAACTAGCCGTAACTTGGGCACATCAAGGACTATCGGCATGTCCTTTGGCTATCACACTGTCCTTTTCTTGCCCATTCATAAAATATAATGAAAAGGACGAAAGTCCTTTAAACAGCCACGATATGAGGACATTTGGTTTGTAAATTCAAATGGTTATATCTCAGCAGTATCCTTGCGGATCCTTGGAAGTACTGTGTCAACCAACGTGCATTGACTAAAACTTCAAAGTGGCCAAAGGACATCAAAATCGTCCTTCTGGTTGCAGAGATATGGCTACTTCTCTGAAAAGGACATTCTTTTTATAGCCATATCTTGGCCATATCCTTAAGGATATCAGAAGGATATACCTTTCCGAACTCGTGAGAAGCAGCACTATCGATTGGCATTTAAGGATTTCCAGGAATCGACAAAAAATTTCACGAAATTTTATTACAGGGGTTTAATCAGAAAATGGCCAAAAATGGCCAAACAGAGATTTGTTTTATAATTTTAAATAAATTGTTTATTTTTCCGAAAGTTAACAATTTGGTTGTGTTTTAAATGTATTTTCGATTTTAACGTAATATTGCTACATCTAGCTTAAAATACGTCCGATCCTGGAAGGAATAGCCTTGTAAGATTCGTAAAAGTCCTTTGAATCGATTAGAGTCCTTGAATCCTTCAATCTAAAAAGATAAAAGCACATTTGAATCAAAAATATCATAAGCGAGTTAAAAGGGTATTTTGAGGAAAGAAATAGCCATAACTCGGCCATATCCTTGCAGATTTTCAAAAGACATGGTGCGTTAGGATCGTGGAGGCCAACTGTATCGAATTGCATTAAAACATTATGGGGTCGTCAAAGACTCATGGCCTTGTAAAATTTTTCGCGATATTCTAGAAAATATACCAAAATCCTTGATTTCTTGACAATGACAAGGAACATTTTGATGTCCCTTGGCCAGCTGGTAGTCGTAGTGAATACAGTGTGATTGACACAGGACTCGTCAGGATACATAGGTATATGGCTGAGCTATGTGCTTATTCGTAAGTACAAGAATGTCCTTTTTGCTTAGCTGTTTTTATGACTTTCGTCCTTCTTATAGAATATTTTTGAATTGGATGATGAGGACTATCAGCTGAACAAAGGAAATTTCGCCTAAATTTTCTTAGCGGTATAGAAATTCTAGTTGATGCAGGCCGATGCGCTTGGCCCTAACGATCCCAACGAACTTAATCTTTCGAAAATCCGCTAGGATATGGCCCAGTTATAAGCATTCAAATATACAATTTTTACTTGGCCTGCCAACAAAAAATTTATTGCATACCCCAAAGGAGGCCAAAAAAATTGTATTCGCGGCTGTTAACAGTCGGCTGTTAATGTAAATAGCATACTGTTAAAAATGCTAACAGACGCCCTTTAAGGTATGCAACGTTTTATTTTCTGCCAACCAACGTGACCAATGGGCGCTTAAAAATCAGAATTTGTAAGCAATTTAAATTCTTCATTAAATATTTAAAGATAAATATTTAATGTATTCATATTATTAAGAACAAAGATAAATTAAATAAGATATAGCGTTTTTTATATAATTGAATACCACACAATATTTCAGGAGGCAATTAATACAATTATCGCATTTAATTCTATGCCACAATGCATGTGATATTTCCTGCAGCCGGAAAAGCCACACTCAAACAGCTGAACACCCACACAAACATAGATATAGACATGTCGTAGCTCACTTGAAATCTCGTGCCAAAAGTGAAAACTCCGCTGGGAGTTTGGCTGGTAACAGGAAGATGAGGGACGGGGAAGGCCATTCAATTACACCTGCTTACGAGCATTACAACGCCATTATGGTATGTGTGCGGAGTGCCAGTGTATGTGTATGTGTGTGTGTGTGTGTGTGTGTGTGTGTGTGTGTGTGTGCTCTTTTATGCTGGTCACTTGGCAGCAAACGCGCTGGCGGCAGCTCGACTACGTCCTCAACCTTGTGCTGCAGACTTGCCAACAATTTTATTACATTTTCGTCTGTCGACACTTTTGTGTTGTTACTATTGCTGCTGTGGCTGCTTATTACTTAGCAGCAGCAGCAGCACAACTCGAGCCCAAAGTGCCAACAATAATAATTACAATAGCAACAAAAATCACAGCAGCAACTGTCTGCCAAAAAGTTTCGTTGTCTCCGTTGCCGTGTGCCAAAAACAGTCGACGGCAAATGCCACATAAAACATAAATGAATAACAGCAACAACAGCAACAATTAGAATATACGAAAAAAGAAACAACCAATTGCTACGACTACCAAAATACCCTATGTCAAGTATTTAATATAAATTGCAATTAAAGCAAGTAAATCCTCAATATTACAGAGTTAAAGATAACTCTGATTTTTACATCGAGAAATATATATTATGTGATTAAGAGCGCCTGCTGCGAATCTTCAATCTCGCTGCTGCCGATAACTGATTACTGTAGGGTATGACAATAACAGTTAGCGACGACAACAACAATTAGAGCCAGTCACACACAAACATGCAAAGCAGAGACAGAGCAAAAGAGATGAATATACAAAGTGTGGGGGAGGAAGCAGGGTGGCGGCTATACGGCGCACTTTTGCAATTTGGATGCTCACGAAAAAAGAAAAAAAAAAGAGAAGGAGAAAGAGAAACTAAAACGAAACTCGGCTGCAAATTTTTGGTTATTAAATTTTCAATGTGGATTTGAGTGCCCCCCTCCCTCTACCTACACACACACACACACACACATTCTACTATATGTAGCTGGCGTAGTTTTTGGCCCTAGACCAGACGCAAAGTGTTGAAACATGTTACACACTGCAAGCAGCAGCAACAACAACAACTACAGCAACAAGGAGTTGCTGTTTGTTGGCGTGTTTTTCGTGCAGATTTAATTAGTTTTTATTACCACAAAAAGAAAATGTGCCGCTTATTGTTGTTGTAGCTTCTGCTGTTGTTGTTGCTGCATTGCATATGGAACATTTCATGGATGTAGTTTATGTTGTTGTTTTTATTTTTGTTGCTATTGCCTTCTTTGGTTCTGTTTGTTGCGATTTGGCGTCGGTGTCGCTGTTAAATAGTTCCATTTTATGTTGCATGTGTGCACCCTTGTGTATGTGTGTGTGTGTGTGTGTGTGTGTGTACATTTCGTGTCGCTTAGATAGACAGAAAAATACATAGACTCGGTGTGAGGCAGTCTAAAAAAGAGAGGAAAAGTAATTTACTTGACATTTATGTTGCAGTTGTCAAGGACAAGCCGCAATATACAAGTACAAATGAATGTATGAATGTGCTCTAAAAGGAACCAAAACATTAGCACATGACCTGGTTTACATGCTGTTTTATCAGTATTTTTCTTTTGTATATAAAAATACATTTTTTTCTCTCTCTTCTTTCCTTTTTCTACATTCAGCATTTTATCCATTTTGGCCACCTTCTCTTGGCCACCCTACCTATCTATATATCTATCTATTACCTATATGTATATTCATCTAACTATATATAACACCGCCTTGTTTCGCATCTCCATTTGTCTTTTAAAACTCTCACTCGTTCTCTCTTCTACTTTTTATTTTACTTGCTCCGTTTTTGGCTCGATCCAGCTCTCTATTTTGAAGCAATGTTGAAATCTTGCTACTAAATTGGCTGTGAGTCCTCGTCTATAGTGAATGACATTTAAATTAAGGACATATCATATAAACATTTCTCTAAGTAGTTTATCTTCTTTGCCATTAGCTGTCCGAAAAAAAAGGTCAGCAATCGCAATTTGGCCAGCCGCAACCAACAACAGTGAGAATTGAGATCTGACGAGAAGGTGGCCTCAACAGAACCAACAACAGCAGCAAACGATAATGAAAAAGTGGAGAAACAAAGTTTGGCACTAAATTCACAAATTGCTCAAGTTTTAAAGTTTCGACAGCCCCATGAAGGGTTGAGAGAGAACATTTTTGGTTTGGGGAAACTATTCAAAAACAGAGATTTACGCAATCCATAGGCGAGAGGGGCTGCCCAGGAAGCTAAGCCAAGAAGTTCGAATAGAGCCGGGCGGGGATAGTTAACAGATTTGCTTGCATAGTTTGTGGTTTGTTGCCTTCATTTAACTGCCAGTTGGTAAATTGAAACAGTAGCAGCGATTGTTGTTGTTGTTGCAGTTGTTGTAGGTGTTCTTGTTTTTGTTGCTAGTTTAACTTGGCTTAGTTGAGTTATTAAAAAGCAATTTGTGGCCGTCAAGGCAAGTGTGTGGCAGATTGAGCGTAAATGCAGCTGAGCTCAAAGTTACCCCGCAGCGCAAAAGTTGTTTTTTGATTGCGTTTGGGTTGAGGGGGGAGGGCCCAAATGGATTAAGCTCCATACGAGCCAATCTGTAAGCCAATCTTTAGCTAAGCAATTTCAATTAGAAACAAAAAAATATAAAGCGTGACTTCCAATGCTGCCACTTTATGCGACTTACCTAGTTCACGGAATAACCTTTCGGAAATTAGGTATGGGGATGACGACTCTCTCCGTATTATGTACTTCAATGTAAATATCTGAAAATAAAAAAATACATACATACATACATAGCATAGTCAATCTAATAAATGCCGAGTTTGATCAGGACATCTTGAGAAACATAAAAGTTCTTGCAAAAACTTAGTTTTCGACAGATTTTACCTACGGCAACTGTAAGATACAATACCCGATCTGGTCAGTACCATCATATAAGCTGCCTGGAATGGGGAGAAATGGAAAAGTCCTACTTGGCAAAAAAACAGTCAGACGGAATTTCATAAATGTTCTTTATTTACTGTAATATCCTCGACGATGGCCATATTAGCTTGTTTTTATAATATATAATATATATATTTATAATTTTTCTACTATCCGCATTAATTCAATGAAAATTGTAATAAAAAAATATATAATAGAATTTAAATTCGCAACTGACTCTTAGCTGGAGAGTAATAAATATCAGAGACCACAATTCAAAAATATTCGTGAAAGCAGCTTAACAAAGTTTATTTAAAATACACATTTCGGCAATAAATTTTAAGCAGCAAGAAAACAAAGAATCCGCGAATGTGCCACAAAAATAGAGTAAAACTCATGAGAAAAGGACAACAGCAACAACAACTGTCTGGTAAAAATCGCATGCAAATAAAGCGAAAATCATTATCTGAACATGAGAATCTGGTTAACTTCGTTTAGAGCAAAAGGCAAAAAATAAAGGAGAAGGCAACATTTTTCAGAGCGGCGAAATGCAAATGGGCTGCCTGAAAAGTGCTGCCAAGTGGTGAAAGGATGCCCCGGCAAGGAGCCAGAGCAAGGACAAGTAGGTGCCAACAAGTTTGCGGCGTTAAAAGTTGTTGAAGGCGCTCGGGCGCCCAGCTTAGGCGGGCAGAGGGGAGGACCGCGCAGCCGGGGCAATGTCATATATTATGTTAGTCAAGGCAGCTGGCAACGGCACCTGCAACACGCGCAACAACAACAACAACAATAACAATGCCACTTGCATTAAATAACGGAAATGAAAACAAAAGACTTCAACTTCCGGCCAAGGCGCGAGACGGAGAGAAACCAAAGCCACCAAATTGCACTCGAGTGAAAATGGAAAGTGGAAAATGGCAATGTGGCTTTTGTTCTCTCGCCTCTTCGCTCGCCCCCATCCCGCCACTCACTCTCTCTCTCTCTCTCTCTCTCTCTCACCATATATATGCATCTATCTTCTGCTGCCTGCTTTGATTGCATTGCCAGTTGCTGTTGAGCGGAGGGCAGGTGTGTTTGGAGTCCCGCATGTGGCATAAATAATTTGCACTCAACGGGCAAAACAAACGACGGCCAAAGTCGGCACTTGTAGAGCTCCACCACACTAGGTTAACTGGGCGGGGAGGGGAAAGTGAAGGGTGTCGGCATTTGCTACTCGCAACCGGGAAACATTTCCCGCTGGAGCACGTGCTCTGGTGGTTTGTTCTCCGTGTGTTCTTCTCGCGCTCTTGCAACAATTTTTATTACATTTGCCACTGTTGCTCAAGTGCAAGGACATGGCGCGTCCTCCTGACACGCGGAAAAGTCTAGGATTCTCCAAGGAGACTTGTGGCATGCGGTGCAATGAAATTTCATTGGATTCAACTGAGAAATAGCTTAGCAAAAGCTTAGAACCGTACAGTTAGTTTTCCTATTTCCAAACGGAAATATCCCCATATTTGCCTTGTTCAATGAATTTTCTATTATCTATCCAGGGGAAAAATTAAACGAACAGCCTAAAATTATATTTTCAAACAATTTTAATGACAAAAACAGTCTTTAATATAAAATTGTATACTAACCAAAATTGTCATGTGAAAATTATTATTTCTTAAACAAATCTTAATGAACATATTAATAGAAAAAATAGATAAATAGTCTACCTTTAGCAGATAAATAAATATTTTATATTTGTTTTCTCTTTTAGAAAACAATAACAAGAAAAACAAGAAACCAAATAGCCAAATTTAAAATCTGAGTCAAGTTATCTCAAAAACCTTTTCTCAAAAGAAATTCAATATATTTTAATCAAACAAAACTTAAAAATACAAATTTAATATACGTTTAAAAAATTTCCAAATAACCGATTCAACAGGATTAAATATTTGCCTATGAAAATTCGTTAAGAAAATATTTTATTGGGCGTTAAAATTAAGCACGAAAAAAGCGCACACGAAAGTGAATGCAGCCTGGAATATTTTCTACTCGGCTAGTTTTATGTGCTGCTAACAAAAAATAAAACTGCTAAATAATGTGAGTCGAGTACCAGACCCCATGCCCAGTCCCAGCCCATTTTCACGTCCGTGCCCAGACTCAGCACTAGTTCCCTCTTCAGCTTCAGTTCCAGTTCCGGCTTTATGGCTGCGGTGTTTCAGTCGATGCAGCAGCTGCTGGCACGTGTATGAATAAGTGGGGACTGGCCAGCTTGATAACGGCTAAAATTTATTGGCAATTGAGAGACTGGCAAGTGGCTAAAATAACTGGAGAGAGCAGAAGAAAGAAAGGCTCGCTTGTGGCTTGGCTTGGGTTAATAGAATTGCAGCCGAGTTGCGGAACAAAGGATTAAAGCAGCAGCCAACAGGACCACGAAATGAAGTTCAAGCGCAACTAAAGCAACTGCAAAAGTCCTGCTGCGCATGGAATTTGTATTTATGATGACATTAAATTGCCGCCAAAATAAGAAAGGAGCAAAGCAAAAGGGCCCAGCCGTGGTTAGGTGAGGGGGACAACTGCTAACCAGGCCAAGATAAATAGCAAAACAAAAACCACTCAAAGCCGCGTAAATTGAGGCGCCACTCGTTACCCCGGCCCAAAAGTAGTACCCAAAAAACTTTTGCCCATTTTAGTTTTTGCGGTCAGCAGCGAAACCAGCTGAAGCAGGCAGGACATGGACACGGAAGCGGCAAAGGAGTGTAGAATAGGACAGGGATACACTTAGCGCCAAGTTGCTTTTCGCATTTTTTGCGCGACTTATTTTCCTTTTCTTCTTCTTGTTCTGCATGTTTACTATTTTATTTTATTGCGGCGCGTCGGCTTGGCTCAACCAGAAGAACAACAGCAGCAACAGCAACAGAAAAAACAACAAAAAACTTAGCGTTAAATTACTCTGAGCTCTCGAGGGCATAAAACCGAAAATGGAAATTTATGTCCCAATTGCATTTCGTACTCCCTCCGCAGGCGCTCGATCTAAATGGGAAACTTTGCCTGCTCAGATTATTGGTTCCATTTTATAGGCTGTTCCTTTTAAAGTCCTCTAATTATATAATATTTGCATTAAAATTGTACATTTAATGCATCGATTAACACTTAAGTCTCAAATTCCATCGCGCCTGTCCCCTGTGGTCAGGCGGCTCATTAAAAGGTCATTTGATATCCGCTTCGACTTTTGAACCGTGTGGGGCTGTAAACAGCGCAGCTATTCTTAGAAAATATGCTTTAAGTTAAATGCTTAAGCGAAGCAACAGTAAACGAACCCATTTATCATTTCCTGTCGCGTTTCTAAGCCCTAGTCGCGACGACGTCAGCCCTGACAGACCCCAAAGCCCTTGTCCGGCTGGATCGAGTGTATTTTCAAATGCAGCTTTAAGTGCGGCGATGGCACAGGGTATATATCTTAATGTATGCATAGCTCAGAAATTGCAACTACCCGCGAAATTAGATCAAAGAAAATCGAAAGATAAAATCGCAGCTGATTTTTTGAGCTGAATAACGAAACAAAGCGTTGCCAGAAAATTGATTGCCGCTGGGAAATCGACGCTGGCTGATTAAAATATGTAAATTTCATAAAAATCCAGAAATACTTAAGTTCTTATCTTTACCCAATTCCAGAGGCAGCCACCAGCCACCAAAATAATGATGCAAATTATGAGAAATCGAAACCGAAACCAAAACCGAACCAAGGGAATATCCAGTCTATGGGCTATTTGGTCAACATTTAAAGTAACTGCCCAATTCGGTTTCCAATCCCAATTGCTGTCTTTTGCCTATCGATGGCAACCCATCTATGTGCTGTCCCTGATTGTCAGTCGCGATTTCCAGAGTAAACTTTGGTTCCGTCCACTGCCTCCACCCACTTCCACTCCCCGCTCTGTTCGTTTAAGACCCGTAAACAGTTGGAAGACGTTGCTAACAAGTCTAAGCCGCTTGCCACGGAGCAGCCACAAATAATACACAGATAGAAAAACAGAAGGGGAAGCCGCAATAAAAAGCCAGTTATGGAGATGGAGCTGAGATGAGGGCGTGGAATGGGGCTCTGAGGGAAGCGATTGCAATTGCGATTGAATTCAAATTCCGATGTTGCACTTCAAAGTCGAGTTGAAACCGAGACGAGTGAAAACCTGCTGAAGTGAGTTTCTCGTCTCAATCTCAATTTTAACCCCAAACCCTTTTCCTCCTCATTCTCAACCTCATTCACAGCGCCTTCGTCAGTTCTCATCGGTTTATCCTGTTAAGCTCGTTTGCCACGGCGCCAGTCGAGTGGAGTTACCCATTCAGCGCACTTCTTGAGTTTGTTTTGCCAACTGTGAGGGCGTGGCAGGGGCAGGAGCAGGAACAGGAGGAGAATAAGAAGCAGGGGCAGAGGTAGCTGAAGCATGAAGGCCATTCGTGGATGCGAATGTGGTGGCTGCTTCTCTTTGTTGTCGCCTTAAATATTTTATTGATGTCATTTCGACAATGGTCCAATGTTCACTTGGCTGCTCTGCTCTGCACTCCTTGAATGTTGAATGTTTTATTGCTGGCTTGTTGATATTTTTATCATCCTCCTTACGCAGCTCTTTATCCTGCTTATGGCTGTTTTTTTGCAGCGCTTTAAATGTTGTCCTTCAAGCGTTGTATTCTTGTTGTGGTTTAAAAGCTCAAATCAAATCAAATTTGATGCGCCTCATTTGTGGCAATTACTTGTGGCGAGAACTTGGGAGTGAGACGGAAATAAAGTCATAATATTCATGACTTCAAGGGTTAAGCGGGGGAGTCCCTTCACACGATTTGACCAGCATAAATATTTATCTATTCAATTGCATAAAGTTTCTGAAGTTATTCTTTGACCACGTTCCTGGCTCATGGGTTGCGTTCCTTTGTGCGCCGATAAATTGAACAATTTTCCATTTATGCGAAATGCACTTACAACTTTTTACCTCACACACACACACACACACACTCGTGTGCTGGCACGCAGGACTTCTTTTGTGCAGGACACTTCTTGCCTGTTGTTCGCATCCTTTAATAAACTGCTCGCATAAAGAATTGGGCGCAGATAAAAAGTATGGCAAACATGTTCCGCACAAAACTTTGCCACACACATTTTGCATTTTTTTTTTCTGTATGCCACGCCCCACCTTGGTAAGCCTCCTATCTCTTGTTAGGCATGCACACAGAAATTTTGTTCATTCTGATAATTCTCTTTTATGTGTTCTTCTGGCGTCTAAGAGAATGCAACTGTTTTACGGAATTGGCTCGCAATTTGTCGCACAAATATGCAGAAGTCGGAAAATGCGAGCTATGAAAATTGCCTACCAAATGCTAAGCTGAACTGGGCCCATTGCACTTAAACAAAGGGCTTATTTACTTGTGTGTCTTTATGAATAAAACAAAAAAAAGCTTCAACTAATAAATTTCAAAAGAAAGGATTAACGATTGGAATAATTTTCTCAATTCAAAAACATACATACATAAATATTGTAAGAACCTTAAAATTTGTTTTTAAAATCTAGTCAACAATATATGAAAGTCAAGAGGTACTAAATGTTAATTTGTTAATATAAAATATAACATATTAAAGGTAAAAGATTCCTATTTTAGCCTTTTTACTAGATATATATGTGAGGGAATTTTTGAGCAGCTCTGAAGTAAAAAGAAATACATTAAAAAACATTATATCTGTTGTGGCTTTTCAAACCTCTTTGCTTAAAAATAGATTGTTAATTTTTAGTGCTGACAAATATTTATGATTACAAATATGTTGAGAAAATTAATGCAAAACAATTTTAAATGCTATGATTCAATTTTTTACACATGCACAAAATATGTGCCATTGTAAAATCCATGAAGTTACGTTAGTATTATTACTTTTTTATTGTTTTAGCTCTTTAAGTGGCATTGCTTTAAGGTGCGGCACTCGCTGTTCTCTTTCGATAATCGAAAGCTATTATGCCCACATTAGTCTGTCGCCTCCGACTTGGTTTTTTTTTATGCAAATATTTACATATGCGCGACGACACACTTTTCACGCCCAGTGTCCTTGTCGGCGGGGGCGGGCGGCGCCCTCAAGGCAGCTACATTTATTTTTCGACTGTTTGCTAAGGCTGCTGCCTGGATCCTGGCTGCCGTCTCGTTGTCCTGCTGCCAGGCATTCTGTCTCTCTGTCCGTCCGTCCGTCCGTCTGCTTGTCGGTCTGCCTGCCAGCCTGTCTGTCTCGTATTTTATTGTTATTTTTGCTATTAAATTGCTTCGGCTTATCGCACGTTTAAAAAAGCAACAACAACAATGATGATGTGCCACGCTCCTCTCCGCTCCACCTCCACACCCGTTTGAATTGTAACTTTTAACTCCATTTATTGTAAATTGTTGTCGCTTGCATTGCCGCAGGCGCGGCATTGCGTACGTGGGCGTGGCATCTATCATTACAGATAAGAAAAGAAGCAAAAAATACGCGCGTGTTTTCTTTTTCCTCTCGCTTGTCTTACAATATTCCAGTTGCCCCGCATTCGATTTTCCATAAAAAGAATATGCCGGCGGCACGTTTCTTTATTTCTGGTTGGGCATTGATGATGCTGATATGTTTACTCTGGCGCTGTCGTTTATCTTTTGCTTAGGAATTTATCCATGCCGCTTTATAAATTGTTGAAAATTTTAATTTAAAAATGTATATTCTATGTTATCAACTATAAATTCTTATAAATGAGCCCAAATCTCAAATTAAGACCATATATGAATTAAGATAAACAACTCTGTGAATCAATATTTAACCTTGTCTTTGAGAAGGTGGTCAGACACTAATGAAAATAATAGGAGCTTAAAAAGAAAATCGAAGAAAATAAATATAAATAGTAAATTAGGCTGTGTGGCTAACTAAATTTAACTAAATTTATAAATGGGTCTGCAATAATTATCAAGATAGTCGCATATGGCATGAAATTAAAAGACTTTCGACAATTAGCTCGTTATGGCTAGCTTAGAAGCTATTATTCCAGTTCCGTAGAATAACCCAACCGCGCCCATCTTCAATTGTAAATGCATTCAGTAAGCTTGTTTATTTAAGCTGATGTTGTCAAGAGCGAGTTCATAGGCATAATATAGTTTACAATTCTTAGGTCAAAAGCCAACAAGTTGTTGACTCCTTTTGCGAGTCACCTGGCAACGGCTTAAGACAATATATAAAGAGCGTAGATACAAATGAAAGCGGCCGACAACAAAAACGCAAACAACTTGAATGGGCTGTCAACACAACTGTCCTGGTGGTACCCAGACCTGAACTAACTCAACTCCGGCCGCCCACTCGAGAGCAAGTCAGTCTGTTCGTCTGCCTGTCTGTCTGTCTGTTTTTCGACTCCTTGCCAGAGTTTGACAGCCCGTCGAGGCTTTTCAAATTGAATCAACACAATTTTCTTTGCCAGAGTTGCCGTCTTCTTCTTTTTGTGCATTTCTAAGTGACCTGGGAGGGCGAGGCCCCTACTCATGCTCGTGCTCGTCTCGGCGGCACTTGGCAAGCCACTTAATTACGAAATAATAAAGATACTTGTGCCAGACACTGACGCCTTCATTAACACAATTCTGCTGATGGGCCTACCCCAGTGTTGGCAGTCCCCAAAACTTATTCTAATTTCAGCGCAACCCACAAAATGACCTGGTTACATTTGTGGCTGCATAGCCCCCTCTTCATTTCCCACCGCCCGCGACACGATGTTAATTTCAATTTGTAAAGTCGTCAGCATGGTCTTTTTCCCCCCGGGATCCAAGCAGGTATGGGCGTGGTTCGTGTCCGTTTTGCCGATTTGATTATTAATTGAAATTATGCTGGTCGGGGCAACGCGCATTGAATTTCTGACAGTTTTGGCAGCCAGCCACCAAATTTGCCAATCCCCCAATTGCCGCAATGGTGCCAATTAATTTGGACCACTGGGCAACTGGGCATCGCCTATTGAGCCTGTCGAAACTGTGGCAAACACAAATTACGTCTAAACAAATTGCAGGTGGAGATTTGTAAGTAACTCAATTGGGTTCAGGTAGACAATAAAAGCTAAACAAATACTTGTATACGCTTTGTTTTATAGATTCATATTTTCTAAAAATTAAATTTCATATAAGTACTCAACTTTTTGTTGAATCAGTTGAATCGTACAAAACTTCTTTGAAGATATAAATAAGTGAAAGTGAGTTTTTATTGGATCTGATAACTCATGATACCCAATGACGGACAGACAGACGGACATGGGTAAATCGACTCGGCTATTGATGCTGATCAAGAATATATATACTTTATGGGGTCGGAGATACTTCGTTCTGCCTGTTACATACATTTGGATTTTGCACAAATACAATATACCCTTATACCCATTTTTAATGGGTTCAGGGTATAAAAAGCTGCAAAAGCTTTCTTTAACGCCAGAAGAAGACCCTGCTATGCTTATTTTAATTTCAAAAGACACACACACACAGTTAACTAAACAGTTCTCAATCAGTTGTCAACACATTCCATATAATTTTTGGCAGGTTATACACAGATCCCATTTCACTTTGATATGCAGCAAAATGTCAGTGCATGTCCCGTCTAGCATTTCTTAGTTTTTTATTTTTTGTGTTTCTGTTTGTTACCCCTCTGGACGCTGAACTCCTCTGACATTTATGATGACAGGCGGTCATGTTGTGCAGCGTACACAGAGCCAATGCCTGAGCCAGTTGCAGCAGCAGCAGCAGCAGCAGCAGCAATAGAGGCAGCAGTCACAACTGATGTTGACACGTGCTACATCATCATAGCCGGCGATTCTTTTGCGTTTTTGCTCAGCTGTCGTTTTGCTGGGGCACGTACAAAACATAAAAGTAACTGCACTGCGCTTTGTTGAAATAGTTGCAAAAGGAAACGAGCGCTAAAGCACCGCAGGAGCACAGGAACCGGTGGGTTCGGGTTCTGGGGCGGCTGCCACTAGAAAGAAGGCCAGCATGCAACAACGCCCAAATTCAAACTGGACTTCAAAGTGTTAAAATTGCAGCGTCACGGCATCTGCGAATATGTGTGCGTGTGTGTGTGTGTGTGTGTGTGTGATAGTGTGTGTGATGATTCCCGTTCAGTGCAATGTGCTCAAAAAAGAAAAAAATTGGTGGAAGACACATATATAAAAAAAACCGACCAGACATAAGCCCAAAAGAAGAAAAAGTGCATAGCCTAATGACGACGATGCTGCGAGGCCACACATAAAAGATAATATATCTCTTTGAGCTGCGAATGCGAGTTTAATCGAAGAGGCAGAAAGCACCCAAAATAACAAAAAAAAACCCCCCTCCATTCAACTAGAGACCCGCTCTCTTTGATGTTGGGGCAACACTAACTTTGATTTACCGGAACTGACAACTCATTAGACAAGTAAGCCTTAAAGTGACGCAGCTAATGCTTATGTTAACTATAGTTAACATTTAGTCAGCTAAAGATTTTAATTTTTAATAAGTCAACACTCTTCGTAATTTTGAAAATCATGAAACCTCAGTTCAATAATATATAAAACTAATATTTATATATATATATATATATATATATATAACTTATATATATATATATATATATATATATATATATATATATATAACTTGTTGTCTTTTTATTATATTTGTTTCATTTTGTTGCAGCATTTTTTTTAAAACATAATAGCACAAAGAGCTGGTCGGTCAGCTTCTGACCAAGCCCAAATCTGTAACGCTCTGCGGAATGGGCCTCATGATTATATCATATATTTTTCATGATATTCCGCCAACAATTTTTAAATATATCTATTTTTTTTGTATTGCTACGCTGATTTTTCTTGCTTGTTCCCTCAAATTTTTGTGCTGTTGTATAATTTATGCAAATTTAAATTTCGCACTTGACGGCACTTGCGGCTTGTGCTTTGGCACTTTGGCATTTTGTTTTATGAGTTGGTCGCTGCTCATTTTATGCCACTTGCCTTTTGTCTCTTTACAATGTTTTATTTACAACGCCTGCAGACCCAAAGAGCAGGAAAAAGAAGGCATTTTAGTACTCAGTCTCGTATAAAATGTCGACATATGTAAGCTGTTTTCGTGGAATACATTTTGGGGGCTGCGAAAAATATTTGAGCAATGCGCCGCAATTGGCAATTATGTGGCCCATAAGCACAGGTAATCATAAAAAGGTGCAAACATTAAGTTTTAACGAGTCATTTCAAAGGGTTTTAATGCTGACCAAAAGCATTGTAAATGACCTGGCAAAAAAAAAAATCGGAGAAAAACTGTCGAATTCGGTTAGCACTGAGTTTTATACAAATAAAAACTATGTAGAAAATATAAAAAATCTGATTGAGCTGAAATTTGATATATAATTCACATATATATCATTTACATATATATCATTCATTAAAAATTTCACATTTCATATAATTTTATATTATTTTTATTAATAATTTAAAGTTGAATAATCTCTATATTTTCTTCGCAAGTGCTGATGTGGAGTTACTTCTAATTCATGATCAGTTAGAATAGCTATGTGAAATATTCAAGCAATATTTACATTTAAAAATATATATTGATAGCATTCTGTAGATTGTTCTACTTCAAGATATACTTAGTTTTAATAAAAACCAGATATAGTTTTAATAATTAATGTAAGAAAAGAAATAGTTTTTCGCATTATGTCCAAAACTAAAAACTACAAAAAACCTTTCATCATAAACAGTTTGTTCTAATATAAAAAAACTCAGTTTTTGATCAGTGTACCGTTTAAGTGTGGAAATAATATTCTTGTCTTCCCGCTGCTTCTACTGGCCTTAAAATCATATGGCCAACACAGACACAGACCCACACACATATACAGAGCCATATACAGACCACAAGTTAAGCCATTTGCCACAAGCCGCGCACGTGACGCCGCAATTGAGAATTCGTTAGCTCATTTTTTATTGTGGTTTTTGTACTTCTATGCTCGGTACCAGCGACTGCATCAACCAGTTCGTCCTGTGGCCAATTAAGCGATTATCGATTGCCAGCGATTTCTTTGGCAGAATTTATCGCGGTAGTTGGCCGTTGCGTCGCTTGTGGCATGCTACGCGTTCTTGCCGCAACTTCAATTAGACGCTTGAGCGAGTGGCACGGCAGCTCATAAGCAGATTTGCAAAGCGCTGACTGTGAAATTTCAACGCCGCATATTCATAAATGGCTCAGGCACACACCGCCCCCATCGTAGCTACCCAACCGCCTGCCAGTGCTAGGTAAACCTAGATGAACTTTAAGCTGCTTGCCTTAAACTAGAACTGTGTATGATTTAATAATTTATTCCCGGCCAGGGCCGCGGGTTTTCGCACAGCTCAGTGAGCTGCTGAGGCAGCAAAGGGCACAGGACGCAGGACAAACAGATGAGCCGGGGGACGAACGTGGGTAAACACAGCGTTGGAAAATCATTGCAAGGATATAACCGCAACAACAACAACAACAACAACGGGGATTGTGCAGCACTGACTGTGGTAATGGCATTGGCAACCTTTTGTGGCAATCCTGCGAAAAGGATCTTTGTTTTTGAGACTGAGTTCGTGTTTGTTTGCCCAGCTTTGGTTCGTTTCGCTGCGTTCCGTTCGTTTCGTTTCGTTTCGCTTTAGTTTGCTTTTTGCTTTGGCTCTCACATGATAGTTGGCACGGTTACCATGAAATCAGCTTCATCGTTTTCATAAATTCTTAAAGCGGACATCATTGAAAAATTGCCAACAACCTTCCCGTTTGTATTTGTGCAACAGCGCAGCTGGAGAGAGTGATGTAAATATATGAATAGATAGATATACATGAGGGTCGAGCGGGCGACAGACAAACTAGGGGTAAGGTATAAGGGACTGTGGTAACCTTTACATTGATTTGAGCATGACATGCACTTGCACGCAGTCAAGTGAAAGTTGCCATTGACTAATCTACAACGAGATTATCGTGATGTTGTGTGTAAACAAAATATTACAAGAGAAAGAAGTATGCTAAACATGTTGCTTTTAATATATATTATTTTTATAAGCACCCTTTATTATCTTTAATTTTCAGCAATTATTTATCTGTCTGAATATCTCTGCACATTATAAAACAGTTTATCTTCAGTAATCTCAAGTATATTTCCCAATCGAATCATCTTTCAATTTCCTCCCAAAACATACCCATCACAATAAACTTGCCGCAAGCCAATGTTGGATATCCAAAAGCAACAATTGTCAAGGATATTTCCTCGCATTAATTCTAATAACTAGCCACACAGCCACAAATACTTTTATCTACCCCCTTTCCTTGACATTAAGCGGCCAGAGCAACAAAATTCGCCCCATAAATATGTACAACAAACAAAAACTATTAACACAAACACAACGCAGAGTTATTACAAGGACCTCAACGATAAGGCAATCGGCGAGCCCAAAAACCGCAGCTTGTCATAATAAAGGACATGATGGGACGCACACTTATATGGGTAGAGCAACCGCAGGACATCCATAAAACACTAGTACAAAACGCAACCAGACGCAAGCACAGAAGGACCGAAAGGACCAAAAGGACGAAAGGAGTTGTGGTGCCCGTGATGGACATGGGCCAAGGCGTACCGTACGTGACTTTGTGATTTTATTGGCGTTGAAAATGCCGCACGTATTCGGCAAGGATTTTCCTTTGAGGCTAGAAGCCACTCACATGCTCTCTCTCTCTCTCTCTTTCTATCTCCCTCTCTTAGTGTATCTTTCTCTCTCTCTCATACCCACAATTTCACATGCTCTGCATTAACACTCAACTAGTGGGGAGCCTTGAATGCTTTTTATGACTGTGTTTAGTGAAAAAAAGGGATTCAAGCTGATTGCTCCCTAAAGAAAACTTGGCGCAACGGAAATGGAACTTCAACTGACGACTGTCAAACTTAATTGGCTGCCTACCAGATTTGACCCTACGAATTAAGAGTACAAGCAGAATACTGTAAATATTTTGCATAGAAAAGAATTTTATAAAATAAATATCTGAGAATTTTGAACTTTTCAAATTCGAAATTCCAATTCTGGAGTATAATATTCCCTCCAAATGTAGAAGAGTTTAATGATATATCTGAAAATCCGCTTGTTTCCAGAGAGAGAGAGTATAGTTGAGTATGTAAAAAATACAATGGAAAATAATATGAGAGAATAGAGTGAAATTCAATGTGATAAAAATAAAATAGTTCTTACCCTATTAAATAGTATCCTATTGCAATTGCTGCCAAAGAACTCAGACGCTTACAGATAGATCAAAATGAGGTATCTGGAAAATATGTACAAAAAAATAAATAAATAACAAGAATAAGTTCATTTGATTTGGCAAAAAGAAAAGGCGCCACTCACAGCAATTTAATGGAAATTCGTCTGTGAAGTTTCCTTTTTAAAGCAATGGAAAGGTTTCAAGTGCAAAAATGAAAACGCATAAAACGAAAAGAAGGAAAGAAATTTGGTAAGCGGCAGGCAAAACAGGCAAAGGCATTTTTTCGCAAAGGGAAGAAATTGAAAGACAGTCGTGTCTGCCACGTCCTTTGCTTTTGCTGTTGCTGTTGCTGTTGCTGTCCTGGCAGCTGCAATTCTGGCTGCGGATTTCCTGATGATTTTATTGGGCCGCCAGCAAACATTTTTGAGTGTAGCCAGCGGCGCTCAGGACTGCGGAATGCGCCAAAGTATTTGGTAACTTTGTTTCCTTCTTCGTCCTTTTTTTTGTTTTTTTTTTTTTTTTTTTCTTGCACCCCACCGTTTGCATTCTTATACGCTTTTTCTATATTTTGCGACTAAAGGAACAGGCATAAAGGATTAAGCGTTTGCGCCGGCAGGCCTGCAAATTGTTGGGAAATTTTGTTTTTTAAATTTAATTTCCACTTTCGTCTAGCTCGTTGGCCAGGCCATGCATTTAAATTAAAGCAGACAAATAAAATGCTGGAAAATATTGAAAGTAATGGAAATCAACAACAACAGAGAACACTGCTCGCAGGAGCGGAGGACGGGTTGGCGGGCTATACATATATTTACACCCTCGCACATGTGCACTGAGGCATTCAATACTTTAAGGAGCCAGCTGGCATTTTGTGTCAGCTGCATCTGTAACTGCAGCTGCATCCTTGCCATTTTCACTTGCTGCCTTTTCCTTGCGATATTGCAGCAGACAGGCTGCCGGCTACTTATGGCTGCAAAGTCGAACGTTGAGAAACCAGGCCAACACCAACACACACTCATACACACACGCAGACACGCACACACAGACACACAACCAAATACCTATACCAATAAGTGTATACAATATTTCGTAACAGTTTTTCCTTCGGCTTTACGTATCGCTACTTATAGAGTGTGGCACAGGTCCTGGCACTTACTTAACGGTGAGTGCAAATGCTGCGGCTCCTCATACCATATGAATCTGAAAGTGTGAGCATATGAGTGCGCATCCCACCAGAGTGAGTGCTTGTTTAGCCGGTTTAAGCAGCCACTCGAGTGCGTGGCATCGTTAAATATTTGCCTGCTTGTTAAACAACACTTGTGTACCAAACATGTGCCGCAACTAGCATATAACAATATTTATATAACTCTTATTTCTCAGATTTGAAAATGATGCCCAATTAACATTGACTAGCCAAAAAGTTAGGTAGGAGACAGAGATGGCTGAAGACTATGAAGTCTGTCTTATTATATAGTACTATGTCTTCAGACTGATTAACTGATAAGAATCCATAACCTTTTACCTAAGCAAAACTATGTTAAATTGTAAATATGTGTTAAGACTTCTATATTTACATACTCTGAAAAAGCCCTGAACGTCAATGCATTGATTGTCCTACCATTTATCTTCAACTCTGATAAGTTTATATATATATATTCATTTAAATAAATAAGGAATCTTTTAGACTGAAAGATTAGCAGTAGGAAAACCTAAACAGAAACTTTTTATTAGTAAAATTTCAGCCACTTTAAATTACGAAATTTCTCTACATTTGCTCATAGCATTATCTTAAATAGAAGTTTGTTATAAAATCTTTTTCGCTCTCGAAAACTTAAGTTTAAAGCTCCTGTAAGTACTTGTCAGGTGACAAAAACCCAAATGCTTGGTGGAAATTAGCAGAGATAAACTTTGGCGGCAACCAACTATATGTTTTTGTATATATACGAGTCTAAGGTGTAGCTGAATTTTTTGGTATTTAACTGAGCTTGAAGCTGTGCGATAAGTTTTAAAAGTTTTAAAGGTAAAGAGTAATAGAGATTAGCTATATCTTTAGCGGCACTTCAGCCCATGGGACGGCAAAGTAAAACACAGCAAACATATTCCACATATGCTTCACAATTTTATGGGTTGCCACATGCCGCAACCCAAAAAGCTTGTGACTCCCCGAACGCATTTGCTGAGCTCCCCAGGCGACATTTAGGCGACAGCTTCGCGACACAAACACACAGACAAACTGACAGTTAAATGACAACATGGCGTAAAGAAAGCCAAATGCAACAGCCAATGGCTGAAACCACCTTCCCACAACTTTTTGCATGCTTTTTATTTATTTTTTTTTTTTTTCTTGTATGCGCCATTTCAGACTTTGATTTTTATCCAACGTGCCGTTTGCGCAATGCCTGACTTCAGGTGATTGTAAAATGGCATTGTCAATTGATTTTAATGGATAAGACCGCTCAGGTCTCTTATTATTGATTTTCTGCCTAATTAGCGAGTGGGTTTTTTCTGCAGTCACGCGTTCGACTCAGCCAACTTTTAGGCCAAGTATTTTAATTGCAATTTTTGGCCGGTTATATTGATTTGTCTTGCAAAGTTTTCACTCGGAAAACTGCATGGCTGACAAATTGTTTGGCTCTTTAGTGTGCGCTCATTTGCATAATTTTACCTTGGCATCTTGGAGATGGGCACTGAGCCAACTCAGGTGGCTGTTAGTCACCTTGAACCCGTTGCATGTGGAAAACTACATTCATTTATCAAATGAAAAGCCCTTTTGTGTTTTGTCCTAGAGCAAAAATGTCATCCGGAAACGTTAACCTTGCCCAGGCTGACGCCCACGCCGCTTATCTGACCGGTTACACGTAACGTATACGTAATTTCTGGAGGCGAATGATTAACGAGTCAAGTGCCAGAAGGACAACGACTCCCTACTTGACTTTTTGACATTGAAATAAGAGTTGAATATCGGTTAGAGCAGGCAACTGAATAAAGCGAAAAAGCTTATAAGGTAATTTTAAGTTTTAACTGGACACTGAATTAAATTAAAGTTTAGGTTGGAGCAAAATTAATAATAATAATAATAATATAATTAATAAAAGTTATAATGATCATAATAATATTATTAAAAAAACAATTAAGAGTTCTAGTCGGGACCTTCCGACTAGGAAATACCCTGAACCCTCTTATTCCAACACCAGTTCCACTAGCAGAATTCGCAACAGACCGCATAAGTTGCTGCCGACTCTACTCAGATGATATATAATATTCTAGAAGCAACATATCAATTTTGGTGGCTAGCTCTTAACATTTACCCAATTATCTCAAAAAATTGATGTCGATATCTATTTTTATAGACTGCTTGGAAACGCGGCAAGCTATCGATTATCGGAAACAAACTCGATCTGCGCATGACTAGGAGAACCTACAGGTAATATTTAAAGGCTCTAGCTCTTATAGGTTCTGGTATCCTTAGGTTACGGATAGACAGACGGAGAGACAGACAGACGAACATGGCTAGATCGACTCGGTTATTATTGCTGATCAAGAATATATACACTTTATCGGCTCGGAGCCTTCCGCTCCCTTCTGCCTGCTATACCCATTTTACCCATTTTTAATGGGTTCAGAGTATCAAAATGATGCAAATTATAATAATAATACTTAGTACAAAATTGATTCAGTAAATTCATTCATAGATAAGAATGTTCAATGAAGTTGTAAATGAAGAAACTTCAATTTTAGTTAATTTTAATTGTTTAATATAATTATATATATTATTATTTATATGCTGTCATATAGTCATATATCAATGAGAATAAGTAGTACTGGGTTTTATTTAAGAGAATACTCTTCGTGTTTCACAAAATTCGCCGCCGTTTAGATCAACAATAGCAGTTCAATTAAACGCAATATTTCTCGTTGTATAATCTCAATAATGTTTGCCTTTCATTAGCATCAATTCACATGCACTGGATTGAAAAAAAAAAAAAGATTGTATGCGCCTCGTGCTCATCTCTAGTTAATTGATTTCATTGTTTGGCGGTATTTTTCAGTTACCAACGCAATCGCAATAAACTAGTCAGCCGCAATGGCTTGACTGTCAGCTAACCAGGCCGGGAATACACAATTTAGCTACGAAATTTATGCCACGGCACACTAAACGAGCCGGCGAGGCCTTTTCAATTGCAACAAATACCACAAAACAGCAACCGAGAGAGAGAGAAAGAGAGAGAGAGATGGCAATGGGGGGATGGAGAGATGAAGAGAGGTGTGGCAGTTGCAAACGACAAACGCAAACAATGGAGATAATTTAGTTGCCGCGCACAAAGCGAGTTCCCGACGATAGACACCGCGTTGCCAACTTGTTTAAAAATAGCAGCTGGTCAGCTGCACAGAATCCATTGGGCCACACGCCACACGAAAAAAACAGTTAACTTTGCAGCATGCAACGTTTAAATTATGCAGACAAAACACAAAACAGGACACACGAGCAATACTCCCCCCCACATCCACCACCACCCGCACCCCATCTCCTCGCCCCCTTACTGCACCATTGTGCTTGTTTGCTAAACGTCTGTGAGGCTTGGCTCGGCTTACTCCACTCGAATGTTTGCATTCGGCATTCAAAAAAGTTGAGGCAAACTGAATTTAAGTTGACTTCGAAGTGGCTTTAAGGCTACAGGCATCGCAAATGCAGCTCATTTAAACACATGTCACAATACTTTCGCACAGCTGTCACTTTGACAATTTTCTAGATGAGTTTCCTGCGATTCCTTGTGCCAGCAACTAAACCGAAAAAAAAACACATCAGATTGCACTAGCCGTGTGTGCCTCGCAAGCAGATACCCTGTACCCAGCTGCCGCAGCACGAATTCGACATCTCCTCACTTCCTCATAATTATGAGAAAAACAGGTCTTTGAGCTCATGGTTTAAGCCATGCCTCGCCGATAATTTTCGAAATGCTAGCAATAAGAATTTATTTTATTGAATTAGTTTGTTCATAATTTGACCAATCCATCGGAGCAGAGAAATGCCAACTTCTGCCTGTTACATTTATTTGCATAAAAACATTAAACCCTCTTCTGTATTCATGTGTAATGGGTGCAGGGTATGGAAAAAAAAGAAAATAAAAAAATCTAAGCTAAGCTGCCGTCTTGCCTTGTCGCCTTGTGCGTAGGTTTGTCAACGTCATCATCATAATGTTGTACCATGCACACACACACACACACACACAGACCCGCACACTAACACACCCTCACACACTCATGTAGCTGGGACAGATTGCTTGTCTGCCTGCCTGGCTGGCTGGCTGACTTCTTGCGGCGCGTTTGTCGCCCCGCATAATGAAAACTTACATCAATATAACGTGTATTAGAAAAATGGCAAGCAGCTGCGCTTTCTGCCGTATATATAGACCTTTATAAGTATATTTATATATTATCCTTATTTTTTTGGGCCAGACTTACCTCATCTGTGCTTCGCTACAAAGTTATTGCAGAAATTATTCATGGCTTGATGATAATTGGCCGCAAATTTAGCTCTAAATAATTCAAGTTCAATTTAATAAGACTTTGAAGTTTCGGCAAATGCATTGGATGTAAATATATTAATAGTATCGATATTTCTATTTTTATATGATTGTGATTTCTTTTAATAGTTAAAATAGTTTGACACCACAAATTTGGATTAAGTTAAAGCTGCTATAAAAATGTGCAAAACAATGTAACTTTACATTTGATTGTAATTTATTGTTACATACATGTTAAACAGGAGATCATTGACTCATTGCACCCGGCTACATTTGAGGGGTGCTGTGATGAGGTGGATCTGCTTATAAGAATACTTTGATGAACAGACAAATCAAGAAATGCTGCTTGCACCAACTTCGGCCAATTGGGGAAAGGATGTCGAAAAGTTATAGCAAACATTTTCTCTGTTATTAGCTTATCTGATGGATCATAAATTAAAATCTATTTAAGTTTTCACTCTCAAATCGTTTTAAGTCCACAAACTGCGAACTGCGCTTACTACCAACTTTGGAAATGTTTAACACCAAAATATTCTACTGTGAACGGACATACGCCACAAAGTAAGCGCACAAAGCAGACGCATTAACCAAATTATAAGCCATGGAGTGGGATCAGGCGTATATATACCTATTCTAAGGCACTGTAATAGTTTGGCAACATCAAATTTCATAAAGAGCACACTCCGGAAATAGGAAGGATGCGCTTTGTCGCTCCATCTAGGAGCCATCCCGCTATGCGTGTGCCCCTGTCTGTGTATGTGTCGTGTATGTGTGTGGCTTACTAGGAAGTAAATTTCGTTATCGTTTATTATTATTATTATGCGCGATGTGTGAAATGTCTGTATATATATATATGGGGAGTGCGTGTGTGTGTGTGTGTGTACCTCATGTTTGTGTTGTGACGTGGGAAATAAATTTATATTCATAACACAGGACGCGGACAAGGCAAAAGACGTTGGTGGAGCCGAAGGCGCCAGCGCCCACAAGTCGCCGACATGCATACAAAGTGCTTTATGTGTGTGTATCACGAAATGGAGGAAATGTTGCGCCTCCTGCTCCAGTTGCAGCTCTTGTGGCAGCATTTCATCAGCAGCCACCATCAGACTGGTAAGTTTTTTGATTAAGCTGGAGTGGAGCCTGAAGTTCTCTGGGAGCTTTGAGTCTAGAGTAGCATGTGCAGCTAATGGGATCAGCGTTGCAGGCGGCGGCATCAGAGCTACAAAAACTCTACATATTGATTACTAATTTACTTGCCGTCTATGTCTCAAGTTTCTGCCCAAAACTTCACATAGCATCACGACAACACAAATGCAGATAACTTGATTTTGCCAGTAGTTGCCCAGGTTAGACCAGATCCGGCATTAACATCAGGTAAATGCACAGGACGTTGATGCAACAGAAGTTGAAGCCTGCGTCCAGGTTACATTCACGTTGCAGTTGGCTATCCCTTTGGAGCAACTTCGTCTTCATATAAAATGTACAAAGCGACAGAGCAAAAGTAATTTTGGGTACGCAGGCGGAGTATCTGGTGGCCTTCCAGGCACATGACTAGACCCAATATGAACTTCCACTCAAAGTCGCTCATGCATGAAGTCAAACGGCAAACATCGAAGCTGGAAGCTCCAACCTCTGACTCCGAGCCTCGAATGTTAAGCGACAGTCGCACAACAATCAAAAAGCGTATGGAAGTCAAAGGCGCCACAGGGCACACGGCACAGGGTACCGGGAGGACCAAATAGAGAGCGACTGGTAACTGGGCGCCTAAAACCGTTCCCATCAATAGCATTGCGCATTGGGTTTGGGTTCGATGCAATGCAATAACTTGCCAAACTGACACCATATCCTTGGGGTACACTTTTTGGAAGCGGCACATGTAGCGCTCTGTGTTCTAAAATAGTTTTTTTTTTCTTCTCCTGTTTTCAGTTATATCTGTATAAGGAAAGGGAACTACACGCACGACTTCTCATCATCATGTGTATTCAGGGTATACATGGGGCTTGGGTACACTTAGCGAAAAACCATTGCAAGAGTAGTGTACATATGCTATATCTTTTTAAGCGCTTCATATTGAAAATAAGGAGCGAGGGAGGAAGGGGGTAATTTAAATTTGTAACGAAAACTCTTTAGATTTTGGAATTTCCTTCAGGTGCAAATTTAAATGAATGTTTGAGGTAACTAGTCTCCTATGTTGGGAGTAGTTCCTTGGTGCATTTAAAAAGTTTGAATATATTGAATCTTTCCCTAATCTAAAGAGGAGCAAGATTCCACATTTTATCTATTGCTATTGATAGGTTGCAAATATGAATTGGCACCACATGCACAACAATCGATAGGTTTATATTCAACATTAATATTCATATTATAAATAAGGTTGTTTCATAAATAAGTTTCTTAAATACATTTTTAAAGCACAATTTTAGGTAACTGAATTGAGTCAAAAAAAAAAAAAATAAAAAAAAATTCATGTAAGCTGTTGCCTGAATCTTTATTATAATTTGTTTTCTGACGTTCCAGTTTTATTTTCTTATAATCATTTCGCTGCCTGTACACATTTTTTCAATGGAAATCATGCACAAATCGAGCAAATTGCATATTTCTTACGCTGGCGATTTAATTTTTTATGCGATATGCAAGAGAGTCAAGAGTCATGAGTCGCCTCCACTGCAATTGCTGCTCCAACTCCGACCACATACTTAGGTTTCCACTTGGCGCATTTGTGTCTTTCTCTTTGCGAGTGTGTGTGACTTGTAAATTTCCCCAGTTGAAGCTCAGAAGCAGCAGCAGAAGCCGCAGCAGCAGTACTTGCAGAGGCGCTTGATTGAGCGCACGTTTTCCCGGCTTCGAGTTGGACTGTCAGACAGTCAGAGCTTCACTTGACTTTTTATTTAAAATATAGAACATGATGTGGGGGATTGGGTATGTGGTGCACGAAATTAAACAAAAAAGGCAACGGCTAACTCTTTTTATTTCCCAAGTGTCAGTAGAAACTTTGGCGCAATATTCGTTTGGATTCAAAGCACCGACCGATGTAATGGCAGCTCGTACGTGTTTAGTTATTTTCTTTAAGGTTTGCTTAGTCTAGCAAGAGCCTAATCGGACATGATATGAAATTTCTGCTATATCATTAGCATCATCATTAGAATTGTGGCCTGCAAGCCCCATATTGAGATTCAATCCCTTTGTCTGTATTAAAGTTACATTCACTGAAACCCCCACAATTCCCTGGTCCCTTGCAGCATTTTTGCATGTCATGTCATGAGTATGTAAATTTTCTCCCTACCTCTCTCTCTCTCTCTCTCTCTCTCTCTCTCTCTTTATCCCTCTCATCCTCTCTCTTGCATCTCTATATCTATGCTACAGTATTAATGTGAAAAAGTACAGCGTTGATTTCACATGTCCCTCTGGACACACTTGGGGACTAGCGAATCCTCCACCATGCGAAGGCGTTGAAAAATGTTGCAAAGATGCAAAACAACTGTTGGCAGTTTGTCAAATTTGATTTGTCATACATCAAATGGCTTTAAAATGACAAGAAACGAGGGCTGCCAGCCAAATGGCAGTGGCAGATACTAGAAAAAAATAACTTGTGTCCCGAATAGACGTCGAGTGAGAGCTACAGAATTGTTGGCTGAAAATATCAAAAAGGAGTTGACAGCTAAAAAGGCAGGTTGCATAATAAGAAGGACTAGCGAACATAAAAAAGTACTACGTTCTCTTTTAATTCAGTATCTTATATAAGGTACAAGTTAAAAAAATAAGCGACAATTTTAGAACATAATAATTTGTTACCATATTCCGTATTTTTAATAATAACCAAAATAAAAATAATTATAATTGTGGGGCGGCCACTAATGTAGCCACCCCACAGTTCATAATTATAGTTATAGGATATAAGTATTGTATACTATGTAAACATTGTATTAGTAATCAGACCAGTTAAGGCAATGTGCCGAGGTATTGAAGCTAATTAAGGGCAAGGAGCCTAGTTTGAAGCGAGGCTGCGAAAGCTCGAGGCGAAGTTGAGCTAGTGCAACGATCAGGGTGAGTCTCTACTCATTAAAAGTAATTTTCATTAAAAGTAATAGAGTATACAACAAATTCAAGGACTCGCTAATGCCGACTAAATGCAGATAATTACTGTTTGTTGTTTCATCCAACAGCAAACTAAACTTGGCATCACCCATATCTATTTGCAGATCCTCATAGAAATGAGGAGCCAAAGCATTTTTAAATATATTATTATATTATTTAATAAAGCATTCAGGCTTGCAAAAAAGCCAGATCTGACGGGAAAAATCTGAATTGGCAACGTCTACCCAGTAGACGTGTTGAGCGCTAGAAAACTTTAGAAAACTCATAAGCAATAAGTTGATAATACTTGTAAGTCGCTGGGCCTGGTGAGACTAAGACTCATACCCCGACCAATAGCTTCCTTACATGATAATACAAATTAATGCAATGATATATTGATTGAGTTCTTTTCTTTAATATTAAATATGACTCAAAAAAATAGTATATATGCTCAAAAGTTCAACACATGCGGTATTGATAAGAACCACCTATCATCGTGGCAAAATAAACAACGTTGACTATATACATATACAATACGCTTCTATGCTTTCAGCTCTTCAGAATAACTGCAATCACAACTTAAGAGATATAGAAAATAAAAAGTACAATGCCTATCTAGTGTAAAATATTTATTGACGTGAACTAATTCAAAATATGTGTACATGTTCATATGACCTGAAATTGTTTATATGGTATATGAGTTTCGCACTATCGGAAATATATTTCGTGTGTTATAGCACTTTCTTTTATCTCATTTTTTTTTTTTCAATGTACAACACGAATTTAAACTAAGACATTAGCCAAACTTTATGGAGAATACTGTTATGTACTGATACTAATCACTCTAAACGATTCATGTAAGCCATAGTAAGTCAGACAAAATTAAAAAGATTAAGGTGTATAATACGCCAAACTTATCGGATCGACACAAGAGTTAAGGGCATCAATGTCGGCTTGTAATATATTACAGAAGTCCTCATCCTTTCATTCAGGTCAAAACTCTACATCACTTTATCATTTTAATCTTGTTAGCCGATAGCAAAACTGAATGTGTATTGCTAATAAGAAAATTTGTTATCGCAGCTGATAAGATATCGCCAGGTAGTACGAATTAATATCAGTTTATACTTGTACTTTCAGTATACGTTCGAAGCTAACGGAGAGATGTCAGAAATTCAACTTAGTGAGCTTGTTTTCGGAGAGGTACATTTATATGGTAAATATGTATAAGGTTAATATTAGTAAAAAAAAGAGTGCAACATTTGTAGCAAATTGGAAGAGGCTCCTTTGGATCCGTCTTCAAAGGCACCTATAATGGCGATGTGGTTGCTATTAAAACCGTAGAGGAGACAACTGAGAGGAAGGATATTGAACGCGAGGTAATTTATCTGGCAATGGTCGATCATAGGAACATCATCAAATTAAAGGGTATAGCGACCGAAAACATGAAAACCCACCTAATTATGGAATATGCAGAAGGCGGATCCTTGTGGTCCCTCTTACACGAAAGCAAGACACCATATACACTTGCACAAGGTATAAGCTGGTTACGTCAGGCTGCGGAGGTATATAATACATACGTTTTTCAATCAGAGCGGATGGAAACTTATTCATGTTCCATTTAAAGGGACTCGCTTATCTACATCGGCTATCAGAGAGATCAGTGATTCATCGTGATGTGAAGCCTCTCAATATGTTGCTAGACGGCACAAGAAGCACTTTGAAACTTTGCGATTTCGGGTTTGTCAGAAATGTGCAAACCCTAATGACAAGTAGACTGGGTACTTGCTTGTATATGGCACCCGAGGTTCATATATCTCATATAGTCGGGTATATAAATCATTTCAATAAACGCACTTTACACAACACAGGTTTTCAATGGTCAGCGATATACTGAGAAATGTGATGTTTTTAGCATGGGCATTACAATCTGGGAAGTTCTGTCGCGTAAGATGCCGTACTATGAACAAGATGACCTTAAACCTATTGAACTCTTAAGACATATTAATGATCACGGTATGTTCATAAATTATATGCGTTTGATTATAGATGTTAAAGAATAACATTAAAATTTCAATTTATGCAGAGTTACGGCCCTCACTAAAAGATCTAATTTTTGAATGTCCTGAACAAATACAAACTCTGATGCAAGAATGTTGGGATAAGAACCCCGAGAAGCGTCCCTCTATGCAGGGTATTGTGGAAACCTTAAAACAGTTCTAAGCAACTTTCAGGAGTTGACAGTAATAACTAAAACATTTAATCCATATGTATGAGCTATTCAAATATGAATTTATGTACCCTAGTGGACTAAGGTAAAGTCTATGTGGATCACTTTTTAAAGTCTGTCTATAAAAACATTTATGGTCCACAAAACAATACAAATACAAACAAGTAAGACAAGGGACATACCCTGAACCCTCTTCTACTAACACCAAATGCATGTTGCGCTACTGTGTCGTTTTCTTTAATAACTTTTGTGTTTCTTGTCAAGTCTCTAGCTCTTATAGGTTCTCCGATTTCTGTGTTCAGACATGCGGATACTTATGGATGGACGGACGGATAGACAGACGGACATGGCTTGATGCTGATATATACTTTATGGGGTCAGAGATACTTCCTTCTGGCTGTTACATACATTTGCACAAACACATTATACCCTTTTCACTCATTTATAATGGGTTCAGTGTATAAAAAGAAAACTGACATTGGCGAAAAACATAAAATATCATATACTTTTCATTTTTTCTACAGAATCGTAGAAAATCCATCAATATCTCACATCTCATTTACTAATAGCTGTTACACTTTCCTGAGATATTTCATAGTATAGTATTATTAAGCTATACGGGCATTGAAATTTTTTAGACACAAGCTTCCTTTTCATAGACACTGCATTACCTTCTTCGGCATGATTACGCATATATTAACAATGCTTCAAACACAAACTGGGGCTACTTCTCTCTTCCTAAGTAGCCCATTCATTTACTTAATATTATAATATAAATTTAACGCACTCCATCAAAAGTGGAGCACTCGAAAGGCAACACCAGTTGAAGGTTGACGGGGTTGGGGGAGGAGATCGCTTCAGAACACGGTTAGAATACCGGCAGGCACTGATGCCAGCCAGGCAAACACTTTGGGCCAACTTAGCCGGCTGCCGGGCAGGAGTTAGGACACACAGACAAGCGTCTGTTTGAAGGACATGAAATGAAACTCATTTGCTTCATTGGGCCCTGCAGAAGTGGGCTGGCAAATGCCACAGTTGGTTTTTACCCGGACCTAGCTGGCTGCCTGGCATTTGTGCAGCGTGACACGCAAATTGCCAGGATCCACACACAGACACACACACACACACACATACACACACATAGCTAGACAATGAAACGTGTTAAACTTCGCCTCCGACAAGTCAAGTGGGAGCACAATGGACTCCGACAGCCCAGACACTCATTTGTAGCTGTTGCAGCAGCTGCAGTTGGGCCAGTGTGACCATGACTAATTTGTTAGCAATTATGTTGGATTGACGTCGCCGGACTGAACTACATTAGCATAATTGTTGTTATGAGCAAGCGCTCACAGGTGTGACTTTCATGAAGTTAGTCATGACTGCCGCACGGAAGAGAAACCATGTGTTTAAGTGAAAAGAATGAAACTAACATTTATATCGATTTAGCCCTAGGTAAGCAAATGCCTCCTGTAATATATCCAAAGCCCACTTATCTTCATCTGTCTATAACATGACCAGCCATTTTTCTAATAAATAGACTGCCTGACAGACTTTTTTCAATTTATATAAAAATCATAATCAAACTGGCATCTGGCATAATTTGGATATAAATATGGTTATAAGGATTTGTACCGAAATAAGGAAAAATTAAATTTTAAAGCCAATATATATTTTTCGTTGCATGAATGTTTAAATTTCGGCATGCTGTAGTCTTTTTTTTTAAATAGTTAGCCCCAGCTTCAACAACTTAATGACTTAAGCAACTAACTAGAACACAAAGTTTCGTATAAGGTCTCCACTCTAAAAGTCAGTCAAATGCAAAACCGCAGCTAGTTTTGGGATACCGGAGGGAGAGTTTCAAAGCGCCAGATAGTAATGGGACAGGAAGAGAGACAAGAACACAAACACGGCCACAAACCGCAGCTCTGCATGTTTAACAATTTGCACTTAATTGTTTAGCTCGACAACAACAATTACGAGACAACTGACAACAGCAACAACAACAATTATATAACACATTTACAAGCGCACTGTAATTAATTTATGTGAAGTGCTTGGGAAGCTGCTTTAAGTGAGTCACTAAATAGTTTCCCATTCGTTTATTCAGACATTGGGTCGTCAATTTCTGGCTGCTGCTGCTGCTTCTTTACACTATGACACGCCCACTAACATGTTTGGCAATTTAAGAGGTGATCACGTGGTCAGCAATTAGAGCCGGTTAAGTTGAGGCCGCAGCGATTTGCTGCGTTCGTTAGATAACTAGAGAAAAGCTGTTATCGAGCGACAGATATCTTTGCAGCACGAAGAGTAATACAGTTTTATTCGCCGATTTTTAAAAAGCATCTGTGAAAAACATATGCATAACAAAATAATTATGTTCTAGTTTTCAAGAATCTCTATCTCTCTATTGGACGGAAGAGGAGTCTCTTGAGTGCAAAAAATATCGCTGTCCTCTATAAGAAAAGTGTCGCTGATATTGATTTATTCTAGAACAAACCGAATTTTGTAGAGCCTTGGAATCTGAATCAGTTTTTTAACAACTATACATATGCCTTATGTCTAAATTCAAACAACCCGATGTGGAACCCTTAAATGAGCCACTCTCGCCCAAAATCTCGCGCTTGAAGACTGTCGCTTTTCAAATAATCGCAAGCGGGTCATCCAGTATTGCTGAGGTGTTTCTTTTGCTGCCACTGGATGTGGTTAAGACACGACTTCAGCTGCAGAGCAACGCACAGACGAATGGACCCAAGCACTATAGGGGGGTGCTTGATGCCTTTGCCAAAATATATCGTCAGGAAGGTGCTAACGCATTTTGGAGAGGCGTCGGTCCTCTACTAGTATCTGACACGCCGAAACGTGCCATTAAGTTTGTCATTTTTGAGCAGTCCAAACCGTATTTTCAATCCGGTTCGGTTCCGAGTCCCGTTAGCTATGCACTGGCTGGTGGATTGGGCGGCACCCTTGAGGTGCTGCTACAAAATCCGTTCGAGGTTGTCAAGGTCAGACAGCAGGCGAATCGAAAGAAGAAGCTCCATCCCTTGCGTGTCGCGAGGAATATCATTAATGAAGGCGGCTTTGGCTTCAATGGGCTTTACAAAGGCGTGACAACGACCATGGCACGAAACTTCATTTTTCACATAATATACTTTGGTTTCTTTTGCAGTGTTCGGGAGGCCACGCCCGCTTTTAATAATTCCGTTATCGAGTTTCTGCGCAATTTTACAATCGCTTACGCAGCCGGCTCTTTGGGTTGCTTGTTCAGTATCCCCCTTGACGTGGCAAAGACACGGATACAGGGACCACAGCCCGTGCCGGGCGAAATTAAATATGCTTGGACCTATGGCACGCTTTCGACAGTATATAAAGAAGAGGGCGCTCACGCACTCTACAAGGGCCTCTTGCCGCAGGTTTTGCGTGTTGGCCCAGGCGGAGCCATACTGCTATTGGGTTATGAATATGTGACTGAAATTTTGGTTAAATATTTCAATTAGGGTATTACAAATTTTAATTCAATGTTCAGCTATTTTTTGGACCTGAAAAATGATTTCACCACATTAACAATCATTTTTCTGAATAAAAAAATTGGCAACATGTACTAGAACGAATCGTTATTGGAACGGATGTCATTAAGCCGGACTTTTTTTTATTTATGTAGCAAAGATTTGAAGGTGGAGTTTACAAAACAGTTGAAAAGCTAACGCCTTAGTCAAAAATATACACCAAAAAAATACCACACAAAAATTAATTTAAAAAAAATAAATAAATAAAAAGAAACCAAATGTAAAATTTGATGACCATAGTTCTTAAGCCCAAATTCCCATCAAGTCTATAGATCTTATAAGTATACTCCATGGGATCGGGGACGCACCTTTCAGCCCGATTTAGCAAATTAAAACAATAAATTAATTATTGTACGTTTTTTTCAATCTGTTGTTGGACGCCCATTCAAAAATTTTGAATGGATTACTCTCCGTCTTATCCTCTGCATTGTCTTTTTACCTTCTCAGTATATCTTTCCCTCATTAGCAGCTAAACGAACAATCCGAGTCAAATGATTAACCAACAGAAACAGGAAAATAACAAATAAAACAAACAATAGAGCAAACACTTGAAGCTTTAGACAATTAAACAAGCCGAGCAACAAATCGAATCGTCAAGCAACAACAATAACAGCAACAACAGATCAAACAATAAATGTGTTTTGGCTTTTCTGGGCACCGAAAATGTCTCCAGGGTCAATTTCAAATGCATTTGCATAGCCACAAATGCACACACACACACGAACGCACAGACACACACGCAGACACACGAATACAAGCTCAAAATATACATAGATTAGTGTAATTACGAGTATAGCCATGAATTGGAATGATGTCAATGTTGGCTCTAAGGCATTTTACTGCACTCATGAATTGAAGAGCGAAAGAGGTATATGTTTAGAAATATATGGAAAGAGAGAGAGAGAGAGAGGGGGGGGGGAGGGGTGCAGCATTAGTAACATGATGCCAGTTACATTTGGCATATGGCAAATTCAGCTTTTGATTTCATTTCATTACCCATTGCAATTTCTACTATGAATAATTGAATATGTGCATTGCATACTTTAAGGCTCCAAATTGCCATTGCAATTATTTGCCCTTGTTGTTGTTGTTGTTGTTATGCTTTTGGCTAATTCAGCTGGAATATGCTTATTACGCATTAAAACTAATTAAGCATGAAAATTCTGTTGACTACCCCTAACGACGCGTCGTCCCCTTAAAAACCAATTGACAAAAGTTTGCAAATATTGTTGTTTGTGTTTGATTGATGTCAGTTTTAAATTGTTCAACATGTTGCAATATGTTAAACACCACACTCAATAGCTTAACCACTGATGTCCACATTTACCAGAAAGTATGTATAAATCGAGACAACGAATCAAAGTGCATTTTTACAACATAATATAAGCCCTTAAATAGTTGGGTTAACAAGTGATCAAATTAAACATAAATATATATAGTAATAGGACTTATAATTATTATGTTTATCTAAAACTAAATAACCAAATCGACACAACAGAACATTTATTTAGATTACTATGATATAAGCTTTAGCACATAAATAATGTACTTGAACTCCAAACTTTGCTTTTTGGATACTTTTGGAAATTCACTGACCACCCCCAGCTATCAGAAGAGCATAGCTTACCAAACAGGCTACATCAATATCTCATTACCTTATTCAATTTAAATTCTATATTTAATTAACAATTTCTTTATTATTTTTCACAACTGTATTGCCATTCGTTTTGCTTATTCATGACAGTTTCCAAAATGATATTGCTAATTGAGTTTTCATTTAATTTGACCTAAGAATACTTAATTTCGACTAAAAATATCATTGACAAAATTAGCTTTGAAAGCGGGCAAATAAAATACCTACATCGTGTCGATTATGCAACTATAAGTTTATGTTCTCTGTATTCTCCCATGTCTTAAACACTTGAGTTGACCCTCATTTTGTCGACCATTAATAATCAATAAATAAATAAATATTTTCGTTACCGAAAGGGTATATAACTTTTGATAGACAGCTAATGAAAAAGATTCGGTTTTTATTTTTTAATCCCATTACCTGAATAAGTCATTTTATAGAAAGTGTGAAAAATATTGTAATACTAAAAAATAGATATATATAGAATTCTTAAAGTCGTTGCCATAACAATTTAAGCACATAAATATAGCCATTTGGCCATCTGCTTTATTAAATTATTTGCAGCTTTCAAATTGATTTCTTTTGAGTCAATTATGCCGTACAAATTCCACACATAATTCGAATCAAACTGCACAATTTTAACAGGAAGCCCACTTGAAATACAACAATAGCCACACGCTCAATCAATAATAGTCGAATCACTAATAAAAATGCACTTTTGAAAAATTTTAAAACAAATTGAGTTAACAAAACTGAAAAGCACTCGGTTGAAACTTAATTGCTGTCGCATTTTGGTGTATCTGTATCTGTAAATATATCTACGAGTATCTGTGTATCAATTGGTTACTTTAACTGCTTCATGCTGTTGTCTAGTCAATAAAATATGAATTATTTGAAATATTTAAGCGTAAAAATAAATCAAATGCCAATGCTCGGCATCAAAGCGAACAAAACAGCAGGAAAAACAAAAATGTTCTGCGTGTGTGTGTGTGGTTTTTTTTCCTGGTCACAAATTTTTTATCAGTGAATAGCAAAAATTTCGTATACGTCATGTTATTGTTGTTGAATGCCTGCTCTTGTTATTGTTGTTGTTGCTGTTGTCGTTGTGGTTGTCTAAATAAATTTTTTATTGACCATGGTTAACGCTTCAGTGAACAATAAACGAATGAGAGGCACGCAGCAGTGCGGACGGCCGAGGGAATTTTTGGCTCATGCCGAGCGGGAAAAGCGCAAAAACCACAGAGAAAAATGTTGCAGGACGCCAACGCCAACTGCCACTGTTGGCCAACACGTCGAAGCATGCCACAAGTTATTTTACACACGCACACTTCACAGTCAAATGTGTGTGAGTGCTTGTATGAAATAAAATGCTCGAATTACACATGTTATACAATTGTTGGACGTAAATATGATTATGCTTATGGGCAGGGTAAGAGGCCCAAGAAACCAATCCAAGGCACAAACTTACACCGTGTGTGTATGAGTGTGAGTGAGTGAGTGTGTGTGTGGAATGTGAGTATGGACCTTATTATTACCATTTTCAAAACAATATTTTATTTACTTTGAAAATGCCTTCCCATTTAATTTATAAAAATACTCTAACTGGTTCATAATTTTGTATTCCTTTTTCAATCCAAAATGGCGTTGAATATGAAATTTATTTATATTCTTTGAAACGCAGAAAAATAATAATTCGGCTTTAATTTCGTTATTTTTATCAATAATATATATTATCACTTACTACTTAAAAAAAAAAAAACATTTAAATAGTTTACTTAAAAAAATATTTACCAACACATATTAAAATATCCCAAAGTTTACTAATTCATTTTAATTAAAAATAAAAAAATGTGTACTGATAAAAGAAAATATCCGAAATTTGTTTCAAATATTGTGCCAATAACTTATTTAGGGTATCAGATCTTCAGAAAGTACTGATTTAAGCTTTTGGAAATTCGAAACACGTTTCTCTATCAATATGTGAGCGGCAGACGTATTTTATTTCCTTTGACTTGGCATTATTTTCATTTTTATATTTATTTTTATGTGGTCGTTGCCCCTGAAACTTTAAAGCCGCCACGTAAAGTGCTGTGAAAATGAAATGAAATTAATATGAAGTTTGACTTAACGCCTCATAAATCATTGTCCAATTTTCATGTCGCATGCCCTGCAGCAAGCAGCAGTGGCATGAGCAGGACGAACAGAGCCAGGACAATCTTGTGCTGCTGCTGTTCTGGTTGCCTGTAACACAAACACACTTAAAATGATTGAAATATATGTATGGCAGATATATGCGTAACATGGTGCTACATTGCAGCAAAATTCCGACCATCATAATGTAGATGTATACATATGTGTGTGTGTGTCTGTGTGTGTCTGTGTGTGTGTATAAAGCCGAGCTACATATTGACCAAGAGTGAAGACAGAAGCTGGTATGGGAACAGGGCCGAAGACTGAAGACTTCCTCATTACACGCTTGTCACGTGCACATTTAACGATTCGCTGCACACACACACACACAAACACACACAGTACACAGTGACATAATTACACACACCCACACACTAACACCGGAGCATGACAGTCATTCATATTAATATTGTCGGTCAAAAAAAAAAAAACAACCCTGTAAAAACAGCGCTAAAAAAAACCCTCACGCACACTCGCATACGAATTTGTTTTTAAAGGATTTTATAATTGTATAAGAGACCAGGGCTTTTATCAACTGTAATGACTTTACATACTCTTACACAAATTTGATTAAGTTAAAATGATATACAAATTAACAAAATTTGTCATGTATGCAATGCGTTGTGACAACGAGAACAACTTCAACGTGCTGCATACTTGGCAAATATATATTTTGTTTTGCCAGACATAATCGGAACGGAATCGATAAGCTCCTAACTAATTACAGGCTGCACCAAGGTTTAATAAATGTGAAGATAATTAATGCTTGATGCTGTCTATAATTAGATAAGCTTTATTCCCATCGTCACTTGTTATTCGTTTAATAGTCATAAACTTGGTTTCAAAAATACATTTTGTTCTATTCCATCTCGATCCTCTGGCCAGTTGGTATCGTAGCAAGTCAGTAAAACGCCACACTACACAACTGATCAGACATCGAAATATATATAGTATGTATATTTTCTTTCTTGTTTCTTTCCAAGTTTGTCTTCAGCACAAAGCCTGTGATACGATCTGAAAGTCAAGCACCTGGATAGGTAAGACATCATTTTAAGATTTGCATTTAATGCTGTCATTATTAGATAATTATTAAGGATTAACTACATGTAAACCATTTTATTTTAGGTTGCTTCTCCAGGCAAGCTACACAAATTGTTTCCCGTTCAACATAATTGAAATAAGTAATACGAAAAACAATTTGCACGGTTCATCCGGAATACAAAATGTCAGTTGAACTTTTACAGCTGTACTAGATACAAAGATACTGAAACCTTGCAAGGACCACGTGGTGTGTTTTCTCGAATCTTAGCAATGGGTGTTAAAAGGGCAGCAGGACGAGCAAGAACGCAAAGGCATCTCTTGGATAAAGGTATTTGTTTCCTTAAGCCATTTTTTGTAAATTTTGAAAATAACTTGCGCGCAAGCGCTGTCCCCACATAACACATAACCTGAATTTTCGTCTGTACACTTTTGGTTTGCCCAGAGAAAACTTGCTTTTTCTCACATAATCTCACGTTCCACTTGTAAATGGAGTCTACTTTCTACAATTCAAAAATCACTTTACATAAACGCTTTTAAAACATGATTTAAATAATAAATTTAAAGACTTTGTCAACTGATTGTTGCTGTTGCGCACACTAGACAGGAAGTACATTTAAATCCTCGCAATGTTGTACAACACTAGAATCGGATAATCAGCTGTTTTTCCCTTTCAGAGATGCCAGCTCCATGCAAAATAAGTTCAGCAAATGCTCCAGCAGATGCTTCAGCTTGTTGCAGTCGTAGACGGTCATGTCCGGCACATCCTTGAGCAAGGCTGGCGTCGCATCGTGCCACCAGGCGGCCCACTTGTCGGTGGCCTCCCGGGCGAACAGCTCCCTGCAATGGGCGCACACTTCCCTCATCGATTTCTGGCACTCGGCACTGTTGATGTCCGTCTGGCAATTGGGGTTCATGTTGACATCAACGAAAAGTCTGTCTCAGAGTTGGTGAAGAGCATAGTTTTCAAAGGCTACTGCGGCAACTACACAATTAATCAGCTTACAGGCTTTAAAACAAAACCGATAACCGATCCGGATATACCCTGCTTTTAGGTATTACCTTAACCCTAAATGAACCTTTTTAGTATTATATCTTATAAAGCAGAACTAAAGCTATCTCTTTTCGTATTATGTAATTCGGAACCCACTTAAAATGGGTAAATAATGGGTATAAAGGTTTTGAGCAGAACGAAGCATCTCCCACTTCCACAAGTAACAGAGCATGAATCATGCGAGAGGCAGAGCGGACGAATTAAACGGCGCTCAGAAATGGGAGCAAGTATGTGAAGATAATAAAAGAAATTCTTGCTTGGACCAATAGGCACTAATCAACAAAAATGTCGTGTGATCACACGTAAATAACGCGAGAACATTCACACTCACACACACAAACAAGTGTATACACAAGCAAGTAAATTCCGCATCGCCTGCTCTATTTTCTGTGCGCCGTGTTTTTCGTCTACCTTGCGTCCGCTCATTCTGTGTTAGTTTCATATTTGTACATACATACATAAATATTTTGTGATTCTGTCTGTCTACACTTGTTTGTGCATGAGTGCATGGGCTTATGCTGTAAAAACGAATTCCTCTTGTGTTCGTTTGCTTGCTCAATTTTCTGTGCGCCGGTTTTTTGCCTGTTTTGCCCAGTTGCTTCGTATTCTCTATTAGTTTAGCTTCAGGAGTCAATATAATGTGCAAGTTAAAGTCGTTTAAAGACATTTTTCTCGTAAATATTCATTGAATTTACAAAATACATATATGTAGCTTTCTTTGTAATCATGTGCTTGGATAGCGATTTTTGTTGTTTTCTTGAAAAAAATGCACAAAAATGTTTATCTGATGTTCCAAATATAATTCACACTTTTCTCTAATCTTCCAGTCTAGGACTACGGATATAGCTAACGTCGGCGTATAACTGGAGCTATTTGGATACTCAGTAATTATTTCTTTAAACCTACATTACCACCACACGAGGCACCTCGCTGAGATACAAGGTAAGAACATGATTCATAGATCTTTTAGTATATAATAAATTATCTTACAATTGCAGGCGATTTTGGGATAACAACGTTGGCCTTTGGGGCTTGTCTGGCGCGTCGTAGCTTGAGCTACTCTGCAAGATTTTGGTATCTTCTATCTTTATCTGAGACTGATCATAATTCCATCACCTAGGATCTAGCTGGCGGCGTAGATGAGGCCACGAGCTGGGAGCTTCGGTTGATATCCTGTGCTGACGATTCTGCTACTGATGCTGCCATGCCCGTAAATAATTAATTAAGTAATGAACCCCAATCGGGGTCTTTTTCTTATATTGATCTAAAAGAGGCGCCACAAAAGGGGCAAATTAGTAAGGATTTTGTAAATTTGTTAAACACCATTTTAAGAAAAGTAGCCATAACTAGTCCATGTCCTTAATTCCATAGTTTGGTCCACTTAAAGCAACTCCTTAATCGAGTTCTTGAAGCTCGCGATTAAAATTTGTCTAATTCTTAAATGCAGATCGGTGCTGTTGGTCCTTTAGAGCCTAAAGAAATAATTCCTTTGAAAATTCACAAGGATTTGTCCAAGTTTTGGCTATTTTTCCAAAAAGGACATTAATCACAAAATCGTTCATATCATCGCCATTTAAAGGACAATCCTGATACCCTTTTGCCAGCAAATAGTCCCTATTGTGCCTGCTGAGAATTAAGAATAAAAAGGACGAAAGTCCTTCAAAGAGCTGAGAAAATTGATACACTTGTGTATACCAAAGATAGCCTATAATTCAGACATATCCTTGCGTATCCTGACGAGTCCTGTGTCAAACAACTCATATGGTCCAGGACTACCAAGAGGCCAAAGGATATTGAAATCGTCCTTGTATTTTTCAATATATGGCTATTTTTCCTTAAAGGACATCTTATTTATAGTCATAACTCGGTCATATTCTTAAGGATAACGTAACGATATATCTTTTTGAACTCGTGGGGAGCAGGACTATCGATTGGCATCCAAGGATTGTCAGGATTCGACAAAAAATTTCACCTCATTTTATCCTAGGGGGATATGTGGTTTCAAAACGACATATCTTATTTTCGATATTTAAACGGCGGAGATATGTCGTTTCAGAATGACATATCTTATTTTCGATATTTAAACGGCGGAGATATGTCGTTTCAAAACGACATATCTTATTTTCGATATTTAAGCGGCGGAGATATGTCGTTTCAAAACGACATATCTTATTTTGATATTTAAACGGCGGAGATATGTCGTTTCAGAACGACATATCTTATTTTCGATATTTAAACGGCGGAGATATGTCGTTTCAGAACGACATATCTTATTTTCGATATTTAAACGGCGGAGATATGTCGTTTCAGAACGACATATCTTATTTTCGATATTTAAACGGCGGAGATATGTCGTTTCAGAACGACATATCTTATTTTCGATATTTAAACGGCGGAGATATGTCGTTTCAAAACGACATATCTTACTTTCGATATTTAAACGGCGGAGATATGTCGTTTCAGAACGACATATCTTATTTTCGATATTTAAACGGCGGAGATATGTCGTTTCAGAACGACATATCTTATTTTCGATATTTAAACGGCGGAGATATGTCGTTTCAAAACGACATATCTTATTTTCGTTTGAAACGACATGTCTTATTTTCGATATTTAAACGGCGGAGATATGTCGTTTCAGAACGACATATCTTATTTTCGATATTTAAACGGCGGAGATATGTCGTTTCAGAACGACATATCTTATTTTCGATATTTAAACGGCGGAGATATGTCGTTTCAGAACGACATATCTTATTTTCGATATTTAAACGGCGGAGATATGTCGTTTCAAAACGACGTATCTTATTTTCGTTTGAAACGACATATCTTATTTTCGATATTTAAACGGCGGAGATATGTCGTTTCAGAACGACATATCTTATTTTCGATATTTAAACGGCGGAGATATGACGTTTCAAAACGACATAACTCCGCGGAGATATGGCGTTTCAAAACGACATAACTCCGCGGAGATATGACGTTCCAAAACGACATAACTCCGCGGAGATATGTCGTTTCAAAACGACATATCTTACTTTCGATATTTAAACGGCGTTTCAGAACGACATATCTTATTTTCGATATTTAAACGGCGGAGATATGACGTTTCAAAACGACATAACTCCGCGGAGATATGGCGTTTCAAAACGACATAACTCCGCGGAGATATGACGTTCCAAAACGACATAACTCCGCGGAGATATGTCGTTTCAAAACGACATATCTTACTTTCGATATTTAAACGGCGGAGATATGTCGTTTCAGAACGACATATCTTATTTTCGTTATTAAAACGGCGGAGAAAATCAGAAAATCGGCCAAAATCGAAAAATTCGGTACTAACTTCGCCATTTGAAGGACTATCGGGCTGTCCTTTGGATAGTAGATGGTTCTTATCCTCCTATTTACGAAAATACAACCCAAAGGACGAAAGTCTTTCAAACAAAAAAGTTTTAAGGACGAATTTGTTAACCGAAAATAGCTTATAGCTCGGCTATATCCTTACGTATCCTGACGAGTCATATGTCAAATAAATTGTATTGATCAGGGCTACCAATTGGCTAAAGGACATCCAAATCGTCCTTGTAGTTTCAGAGATATTTAGGTTTTATTGCAATTGTGTGCTTTCAGGCCATTTTCGTTCGCCCCGCAACTGAAATTTTACCAAGATTCTTAGATGACCCCATAATATTTTGATGCAGATCGAAGCAGTTGGTCCTCACGACCATAACGGAGCATGTCATTTGAAAATCTGCAAGTATACGGCCGAGTTATGTTTTTTTTTCTAAAATTAATTTTTTTACTTTTTTATTTTTTAATGTGATTTTTTCTTTTCAGATAAACGAATTCAAGGACTCTGATTGATTTTAAGGACATTCTGGCAATTTTTTGTAGGATCAGACTCGATTTACCCCAAATAAAACCAAAATTAAGAAATAAATTATATATAATTTTTAGAGAAATAAATAATATAGCTATATTTAAGAAACGACATATTTATAAATGTTTACAAGAATAAATCAATAATTTACAATAAATAAAACAAAACTGCTGCGTTTTTAATTCCAAGCTCTTTTTTTTTGTCAGGTGGTTTCAAAACGACATATCTTATTTTCGATATTTAAACGGCGGAGATATGTCGTTTCAGAACGACATATCTTATTTTCGATATTTAAACGGCGGAGATATGACGTTTCAAAACGACATAACTCCGCGGAGATATGGCGTTTCAAAACGACATAACTCCGCGGAGATATTACGTTCCAAAACGACATAACTCCGCGGAGATATGTCGTTTCAAAACGACATATCTTATTTTCGTTTGAAACGACATATTTTATTTTCGTTATTTAAACGGCGGAGATATGTCGTTTCAGAACGACATATCTTATTTTCGATATTTAAACGGCGGAGATATGACGTTTCAAAACGACATAACTCCGCGGAGATATGACGTTCCAAAACGACATAACTCCGCGGAGATATGTCGTTTCAAAACGACATATCTTATTTTCGTTTGAAACGACATATCTTATTTTCGTTATTTAAACGGCGGAGATATGTCGTTTCAAAACGACATATCTTATTTTCGATATTTAAACGGCGGAGATATGTCGTTTCAGAACGACATATCTTATTTTCGATATTTAAACGGCGGAGATATGTCGTTTCAGAACGACATATCTTATTTTCGTTATTTAAACGGCGGAGATATGTCGTTTCAAAACGACATATCTTATTTTCGATATTTAAACGGCGGAGATATGTCGTTTCAAAACGACATATCTTATTTTCGTTATTAAAACTGCGGAGATATGTCGTTTAAAAACGACATAACTCCGCGGAGATATGACGTTCCAAAACGACATAACTCCGCGGAGATATGTCGTTTCAAAACGGAGATATGTCGTTTCAGAACGACATATCTTATTTTCGTTATTAAAACGGCGGAGAAAATCAGAAAATCGGCCAAAATCGAAAAATTCGGTACTAACTTCGCCACTTGAAGGACTATCGGGCTGTCCTTTGGATAGTAGATGGTTCTTATCCTCCTATTTACGAAAATACAACCCAAAGGACGAAAGTCTTTCAAACAAAAAAGTTTTAAGGACGAATTTGTTAACCGAAAATAGCTTATAGCTCGGCTATATCCTTACGTATCCTGACGAGTCATATGTCAAATAAATTGTATTGACCAGGGCTACCAATTGGCTAAAGGACATCCAAATCGTCCTTGTAGTTTCAGAGATATTTAGGTTTTATTGCAATTGTGTGCTTTCAGGCCATTTTCGTTCGCCCCGCAACTGAGATTTTACCAAGATTCTTAGATGACCCCATAATATTTTGATGCAGATCGAAGCAGTTGGTCCTCACGACCATAACGGAGCATGTCATTTGAAAATCTGCAAGGATACGGCCGAGTTATGTTTTTTTTTCTAAAATTAATTTTTTTACTTTTTTATTTTTTAATGTGATTTTTTCTTTTCAGATAAACGAATTCAAGGACTCTGATTGATTTTAAGAACTTTCTGGCAATTTTTTGTAGGATCAGACTCGATTTACCCCAAATAAAACCAAAATTAAGAAATAAATTGTATATAATTTTTAAAGAAATAAATAATATAGCTATATTTAAGAAACGACATATTTATAAATGTTTACAAGAATAAATCAATAATTTACAATAAATAAAACAAAACTGCTGCGTTTTTAATTCCAAGCTCTTTTTTTTTTGTCAGGTCGCTAAATCATTCTACAAATTGACTGAAACACCAGGCGAACAGAAATGCCCAGTAGGTAGCTGCTTACAAAAAGCTCCAAATATAAATTTCATTGCATACCCAGAGGGGCGCCGTCATCGGCGACTGGGTCGCAAAATTTGTACTCAAATGCCACTGAAGTACCAAGCGAACAGAAATACGCAGCAGGTAGACGAAAATCGTTTTAAAAAATTCATTGCATACCCGCGCGGGAAGGGTCGAGGTCGGTGCGAAAATCGAAACTTTTTCGATGATTTTTTTTTAAGACCTCGGGTAATAACTCCGCGGAGATATGACGTTCCAAAACGACATAACTCCGCGGAGATATGACGTTTCAAAACGACATAGCTCCGCGGAGATATGACGTTCCAAAACGACATAACTCCGCGGAGATATGACGTTCCAAAACGACATAACTCCGCGGAGATATGACGTTTCAAAACGACATAACTCCGCAGAGATATGACGTTCCAAAACGACATAACTCCGCGGAGATATGACGTTCCAAAACGACATAACTCCGCGGAGATATGACGTTCCAAAACGACATAACTCCGCGGAGAAATGACCTTCCAAACCGCAAGAATAACAGACTGTTATTAACATGCACCATTTTTAACAGTCCTCTGTTAGCAGCTGCTGTTAGGATTCATTCACCAAGAAAGAAGCTATTGGGGGCAGCTGAAAGAAAAATCCTCCAGATAAATAAAAAATCCATATAATCCATATTTTATTTTATTTATTTTTTGTTAACTTAATAGTAAAATTCGGAGTATCTCGAGTAGCTGAATTCCGATTATTGTGCCTTTTTGGACCCTAGGAAATCTGTTGAATAGATTGGAGCCTTACGTATTTGGAATTCTTCCATCTGAAAAGATAAAGATATAGACAAATAAAATACATATAATACGAAATAAAACATAAGTAGACATAAGCTGACATTAGATTAAATTAACATATCTCAGGTTAATAAAATACGCTATAGTATTTTATAGAGATTGATTTTAAACTCGTGAATGTTTAGAGAGCCAAGTGTTATAAACATACTTTTAATTTTGTAAGAGCCTAATCATTTTTATTAAATTTAGTTTGAAACTCTAAAACTGAATTTTATCCAAAATGTTAAAGATCTTGTTAACTCTGTTATCTCGGAGTTCCCGATCTGCACATTTAACATGCAACGGCTCACATATAACAGAGCAAGCTACGCTCTCAGTATAAGTTCATATAAAAGAAATCATTGTAAAGAACAACAAGCAATAGTCAAAATTTGTGTGAGCGCAATACTCAAGATAATCTCTCCATTTGGCGCTGCCCTCTCACGAGAGCGCGATCTACTTATGCATATGTATGCGTGCGCTCACTCGAATTCTTGGAGTTGCTCATCGCTGATTGGTCGAATAATTATTTGCATGTATACGAATTTCTTTCACGATCGTCTGCTATCTGCTTGCTCTATTTTCTGAGCGCCGTTCATTTTTCGTCCGCAGTGCGTTCTCGCATTTCTGTGTTACTTTTTTTGGCTCAGCAGCCAATTTGCTGCGGTCATAAAATCTTTCTTCTTCAAACAGGCTGCGAAGCTGGCTAAATGTGAGGCTATTGCGACAAAATGCCAAAAGTCAACATTAAGAATGTAAAATTATTAATTTAAAGCAGAGTTCCTGTTCCGTTCAAGTCTGCAAGAGCATGAATAATGCAAGGAATTGATTGGGAGGGAGGAAGTGATTGCATATATGGGCTCAGTAAATTAATAATAAACGGAAAAAAACAATAGATAATGAGTGCTACGCAAGCGGAAGATAAACGAGCTGCAGGCACGGCGGAGATCGCAACGGCACCGCCGCCGCCTCCCACAGCCGCCGGCAGGCCGCCCACCTCGCAGCTTTTTTCGGTAGGTGCAAAAACAGGTGCAGAATTGACTGAGAGCGGAGCAAAGATTTAAGGGGGTTTTGTTTCTGGTTTTTCAGCGGGGCAATCTGGTTAGCAGTCGCACGGGCGGCGATAAAACGGCGCTGGCCAGACCCTCGACAGCGTTGCGGGCCGTGGGCTATGCGGCCAGCACGAGCGGGTCGGCGGGTCAACGGTTCGATCAATTCTTTCTGGAGAAGGTCAAGCAGCAGACGCTGTCCTCGGCCAATGCCGCCGTCGACGCGGCCATGGAGGTTAAGTACGTAGACTCGAGCTTAACTGCTTTCCGAATCCTTTAAACATGATTTTCAAACAGTCCACAGATCAAGTACAAGAACATGAAGGTGAAAATTGTGAAACTCCTGGAGTCCTCAATTGTGCTGGCAGAGCGCAGTTTCTCGAATCCCACAAGTGGTTCGTCCAATACGGAAATAAAATCCACACTGGCCGAGGCTCTGAACAAGGCCAAGCACACTTAAAGCTATTAACAGTTTTACTATATATGCAAAGTTAAAGTCTTAAATTTATAGAGTTCTCAGGCAATTGCAAGTGCTTACGAATTTTTTTTTTTTTTTGTAAATTATGCAAACGCAGCCACAACCCACGCCTTGGTTTGAGTGCAGAAGCTCGCTTTGGCTGCCAACAATACTGGCATTTTCTGTATTTTATTTAAAACACATATAAATAACAAATATTTTTGCAAAAAAATAAATTCAATAAGCTCTTTATTTTTACAAAAGCATTTAAGCTACATGATATTATTGTGGCGTTACAAACCAAATAAAGGGCAATCATGCAAAATCTCCTTTAAGAAGAATGTCAAAAATTGTTTTTGTTTCTTAAAAAAGTATTTAATACAAGCTGGTTGAAGCAGACAAGACCTATAAATCCATATTAATAATAATATATAATAATCAAAAAAAGCATGACAAAGAAATCTGAAGTTTTATATTATATACATTTATATATTTCTCATTATATTTATCTGCTTTTATCCATTCATCTACTTAGGCTGTAAAATTCTCATATCAAATTTTTATTTGACTCTTGTTATCATTATAATTTTAATTATCCCTTTTATTTCTCTCAAATGCAATACAGGCCTTAGAGCTTTACCTAAAAATCGAAATGAGCATATACTTGTTATTAAATTTGATAATTACATAAAAATCAAACTCAAAGTATCTTTAAGATCCAAATTCTAAAGATTTGCCAAGAAACCATTTAATTTCAATTTGGCGTTTAAATAGCAAAGCGTGGCGCACAAGTTCATATGCAGTAGGGAGGCATTAAGCTGAAACTGGACCACTGACCACATGCACCACATGACGTCCCATTACACACCCAAATACACACTTGCACTAACACACACGCACACACACATACACACTCATCCACAAACGTCTTGATACAGATAATTAAACATGCTGCGCACGTGCAGCGGCTGCTTTCAACATTTTATGCTCTGATATTTGAGTAAAAACAAATAAAATGCATGGGGCGTGTTTATATGTCTGGTCTGTTCTGGTCTGGTCTATTCTGGTCTGCCCTGGTCTGGTCTGGGCCGCAAATTGAACCACGAGTAGCACCCAACTACCACTAACTTTATGGGGCTGCTGACCGAGGCAATTCAAACAGCAACAACAACAACAACGGCCGGAACAAGAGTAAAAGCTAGTTATGCGACTGCTGGCAATTTTTATATATTAATTAAAAGGAATTTTACGTGCTAATGAAATAAAATGTGAAGCGCGTGTCCAAGGAAAATGTGTGAAAATGTTTAAGCTGTGTAGGCGGCATAAATGAGAGCACATCCTGCTAGTTTTATGTAAGTATTAAATAATAAAGAGCATTAAAAGTTTCCATTCCGCTTACATTTCACAATTTGTTAGGTCAGCGTGCTCAAAAAAATATATAAATGCAAGTATGCCAACTCATATTAAGTATACGCCGCATAGTTACGAACTTTTAATGATCGAATAAAATCCGCAAACTAGCTACATGCGTCAAATTGTTGTAGTTTCCACAGCAGCTGCTCTGAAACTGCGCCAGAGTCGAGCTGAGATGTTGCTTTGACATTTTTAACATGAGCTACAACAAGTTGCACATACACCATGTTGCATCAAACCAGGGAACGTGTTGTGGCATGTTAATGGTTACAGCTTCCACATTTTACATTTCTTTAACAGAATGTAAAATTGAGTTTTCGAAAAAATTATTTAATCCCTTTTGCGGTAACCTAAAATCCTATAATTTGAAAAAATCGAAAACGTTTCCTCTGCATATAGAATTTGATAATAAAATAAAGAAAATAACAATAATTCACATAACTAAATTAGAATATACTGCTCAAAAATAGCAGCAATAGTTATGTTTCTATTCTATTTCTAATGCATAAAATTGAAAAGCAACAACAACATAATTAAGTCATTCTGTATGCTGTCATGCAGGTAAATATTTACGTAAACCATAAATCTGTAAAATTTAATTTTAAGCAAATAAATCAAAGTAAATATACACACACATTCACGCTTATATAAAACAATTTTGTTGTGTATAAAATTTGAGCTCTAATGTTTACACATGACAAACGCTGCTGTAAATACACAAAGAATTTTTCCATAATTTACGAGACAACTGCAAATGTCAGAATGCTTTGAAAGTGAAAATAATGTTGCAACATTCAATAAAACGAAAACCGCAGCCAGCTTGGAAAAATATATGGTAGTCTTTTAGCCGCAAACTAATCATAAATAAATGTTGTAAGCCTAACACTTTCACAGTATTTTTGGAGCAAACGTTTGCCTTAAACGTTTATCAATTTATCACATATTCAGATATTACAAACTTAAGTTGACTTTTGGTAGAGTTTAGTTAGAGATTAGCAAAATGCTTTAAGTTTTATCAGACCGCTATTAGAAGTTTGCTGGTAAGTTTTTGACTTGTTTGCAAGTCATTAGAAAGAGTTCATTAGGGACACAACATACTGAATGGTCAGTTAAAATGAGCGGACAGTGTTTGCTAATGGTTTCAGCACTTGTCAAAGAAAATTCTTATGAGCAAAAGGAAAAAATTAATTTTATTTAGTTATTATATTTTCATTAAAGATGTGTGAAATCCAAACAGAAAAAGATTAAAATGTTTTTAATACAACAATTTGTATGCCATTTTTAATAAATGTTGCTTGCAAGTTTTATTCATATTTTACATGTATAGAGAAAACATGTACTCCAATATATGTAATTTTATTTACATATGCAAATATCCTCTAAGAGGTCAAACATAGGTAAATGTTTTTCCTATGCCTTTATTGCCTTTACTTTAATCAAACATTAAAATTCTCATTGTTTAACCTTTAACCAAGCAATAAAAACTCTTGTTGAATTTTTCATGAGCTGCTGTTGTTTACATCGAATACTCTTAAAAGCCTAAGAAAAGGCCATACTAAGTATTTAAATGATTAAAAATGTACAAATACGAACAAACAATTGAGTTTTATTATATAAAAGTAATGAGCTTTGAATAAGGAATATACTTGGGGATATTTAATTTATTGATACACCTAATAGTTCCAAAAGCATTTGTAAACATATAAAACAACCCACGAAAATAATTGTCATCATCATTGTGACTATTATCATCATCATAATCATCGTTACGAGGCAACCCTTGTGGGCACTGACGCAGTTGCATAACTTGCACAATTTATGCATGAGAGCAGCACAGAGTTAATCCTACAAGACGCCGACGTGCGCTGCCAGACATTCGCAGTGGGCGTGGGGCCGTGGTGTTGTGTGATTGGGCGGGGATGGCAGCTCTATGTTGTTATTTTGAGAAAGCACAACAGCTGAACGGGCATTGTTATTAACACCAAAATGACAAACAAAAACAACAAAATGCAACAACAGCTGTCTAGATACATCGACAGATTTAAATTAAATCCATATCGCAAATGTTAAAGCTTAACACACAGTTTGAATGCACGGATCGAAAATTATTTAAATTAATGACAGCGTCGCTGGCTCTTCTTTTAAAATCGGCTTCAATCTTGCCCTTAAGACAATGAATCATTTAGCCATAAATGGTATTTTACTCTCCACTTCTTTTTGGGTCAATGGAAAACTGAATATCCGACAAATTTAATGGTGCCACAATGAAAAATCACTGCCGCATATGTCGGCCAATAACTGACATTATTGACTGTTAATATCCGAGCAGCTCACAACAATAATGGAGAATGGCATATGACTTCGAGGTCGAAGAGTGAATACACTTTAATGGAAAGGGCTTCAACGAATAGACTTTAATGAACGATAAAACATGTGCAACAAAATGCTATTCCTTACAATTATTTATTTAATGGGCCAATTAAAATATCTTTTTAAGTGGAGTATGTTTTCAATTCCTGTTAATATCTAATCTTTGTTGCTTAACAAAGGCTTTGAGCATTTAGTTGTAACCAAATAAATTACGCACTTATATGAAAACATATTTGATATAAATAAAATAAAGTATTCTTAAGTATGCGAAATTATGTATAATACTAGTTGATAATTTATTTATGATATTGCGTAAATATCACACATATCAATCCATAAAACTGTGTATTAGAATTAATGCTTCATTTGCCACATATAGTTTAACTATCGAAGGTGGTCAATCTCTGTGAGCGAACCCATAGTACCCTGTCCGGCAGGGCTCTAAAAGCGTTGCAAGTGCAACATTTCAATAACTGAAACGCCAATTAAAATTGTACAATGGGTTCGCGGTGCTCGGTCAGAAAGTTGGCGGGAACTGAATCGCGGCCAGCGACGAATGTCAGTTAAACGAGCAAATAGCCAAAAATAAACACACAAACGGGACATCTACATCGGCGTAGCAAGTAGACATGCACCCATATGTGTGTACATATATATATTTGCCATATATGCATACATACACACTACTTATATATATACATACATATATATATATATGAATATGTAAAGCCGGCGGCGAGCCAGGAAGCGCGCACACAGGGACGACCTCACCATGCACATCCTGCCATATCCTGATGCATGGCTGATATGCTCTGGTAATTGGTATTGTTTGCCCGAACGCGTGGCCACAGCCGGACAGTGTTGCCACACACACACACACACACTCACATGCACGAACATATACACAACACTCATGCACATTTGCACCTTGACGCCAGATAAAAAAAATACACATGAAAACCAATGTTATGTAAACAGGCCGCAAGTGGGACAACTGTTCCAGGAGTGCCAAAGTAACTGAAAGAGGAAGAGATAGAGAGAGCGAGACAGATAGAGAAAGGTTGTGTGTAAAGAGCGGGTAGCACAACATGCATTAACAACTAGCCACTATTAATTTTTCGTTATAAACAAGCTTAAAATGAGATACTATTGTGCAAAGTTGGAAGCTGATACAAAATAAGACAGAAAATTTCGTTTGGCGAGAGTATATATTTAATTTTGGCAGAAGCAAATACTAAATTACTTAAAGTATGCTATATAAATGCATAAAAAAGAGTCATTTTATAAAAGTTACTTATGGTAAGCAGGAAAATTTTGTTTTTAACTCTAAGCTATGCTTCAGACTAGGCTTAAGATAAACTCACATTTAGCCCAAATTCATAATCAATATTTTAGGCAATTGTACATTTTTAAAAAGGTTTAAAATTATGAAAAGACTTTATGATTATTTTATTGCTTAAGTGAAAAATTATCAACAATATTCAAATAAAAAATTATGGAAAATGTACTTTACTCGGCATATTAGACATAGAGTCTCAATATCTAAACTACGTTTTAAGTAAATTTCAAGGTGGTTTCAAGTCAGAGTCGAACAAATTGTTTTTAAATATAGATTATATGAAACGTCCTCGTTTTGCGCAACATTCATATAGAACCAGCTTGTTATGTACTCCAAAACTTAAAGATTTTAACAGCCATAAATATTCCCTTTAATACATGGGGCAGAGCACAGCTCTGAAAAGTAAATGTTCAATTTATAAACGCACCTTAAACTAACTATTGTTTGGACTTCAGCTACAATCTGTAGCTGGAATTTATGCATATTGAGAACAGCCAATGCTCTATCTATGGCCCAATCTTGAAACAAAACCAAATCCAACGAAAACTTAGCCACAACACAACACGTTAACTGGGAAAAGCAATTCAACTTTCACGTTCGCATTGTTTGCACAAGCACGAAAAGTTATTAAGATACATAGACGTGATTTTGCATGTTAAGACAACTAGACAACTAAAAAAGAAGCAAAAGCGAAGACAAAGATGCAGATACACCAGCTCATGCCGCGCTAAATATGTTTATATAGATTGATAGTTAGTAAGTTCGCGTGCACTTTAAGCGCTTTTAATGTGATGAGCTAAAAATTTCCATTAGCGCGTCGGTAGCACAAATGTGGCATGCATTAAAGAACTCCTGATTTCAGCAATGCCGAGAATCCCTCAGCCTCGCCCTCAGACACCAGCTACAAAATGAGCAACTGCTGCTCGTTGCTATCTCATTGACATGCCTGACAAGAATTGAATTAAAAGTTTTTGTGCAGCGCTTTTCTAAGGACCAGCTGGAAAAATGAAAAATGCGCCGCTTTTCAATTTTCATTGTGACCAAAAGTTTTGGCCTCGAAACGCGCATTTAAATTGATTTGTAATTCGCGGTTAATTCAGTTGACGCCCCTCCCCTCGCTCACCATTCCACGACATCCTGCGTTGGTCAATGCGAGTATTTTTATTCAGTTTTCGCCGTGTTGGTTTTTCCCGTGTTCATATTATTAATGTAATTTGACACTGAATGCCTGACAGCTGCCGCAATTTTTAAAAATACATTTTTTTTTTATTTCTTTTGCATGGCAAATAGGCGCTTAATTGATAATCCGTGGATGCGGGGTTGTGGCGGAATATGTTTGTCATTGTATAAATTAAATATTGATTTAATTGTTAACTTGTCACAAAATCATGATATGCATATTTAAAAACAATCGACATGCGGTTTGTCTAGAAGCTGTTAAGCACGTACAAATTGTATTCACATTATTTTGGGGGATTAAAAAATGGACTGAAATGTCATTAGAAAATAAATTGACCAATGCACACTTTTGCTTAACAATTAAAAAATTAAATAAATACCATATATGTATCTTTTAAAGGAATATTTTTGGATTATTTAACTTACCGGTGCAAGGCATCCATTGCATTACATCAGCCTGAAAGATGTATAAGAAAAAATTAAGCTACATCGTTTATGCATTAAAAAAAAAGACAATTTTAATTCTTGTCAGTTAATTATTCTTTTGTTAATACCCTGAACCCATTTAAAAAGGGGAAAAAGGGTAAAATGGTTCTGTGCAAACTTATGTAACATGGAACCATCTCTGATCCAATGAAGTATATGCTCATGTCGATCTAGAAACGTTCGTCTGTCGATAAAAATCGATATCTGCTACTTACTTGTTTTACATAATAATTGTGAATAAAAAATTACTATGAAACCAAAGTTAACCTAGGCAATGTGTTGCAGAGCTCTAAACTCTTTTCTAATGGACTTCCTATCAAAACTGTGCTTCGATGAAATATCTACTGATGTATCAACTCAGTCTTAATAACCGCAACATAAATAAATCTTTAAAATGTTTGCTTCTTTGCTAGCGGCCAACAGTCGGCTACAGTTTTTGCAAAGCCTCGAATTATGTTCTTGGCGATGTTGTTGCTGTTGCTGTTGCTGTTGATGTTGATGTTGTTGCTGTTGTTGCCGTTGATGTTGCTGTTGCAGTCAGGCATTTAATTGATTGATTGCCGTTCGTCTATGTCTGCATCGATTTGCCTGCCGTGATACAATATTCGCCACCCAAAGAGGCTCAACCCACACTCGCTGCAGTCGTTTCATAACCAATGGATTTTCCCTCCGCCTGCCGTTATCAAATCGACTTCGTGGACCCACATAACTGCCATTGTTGTTATTATTGTTGTTGCTGTTACTGCCAATTAGTGTTGGCGCGTCATGTGGCTGTGTGCGTGCGTGTGTGTGCGTGTGAAAGTATGTGTGTGTGTGTTTGTTCGTGTGGGTGCGTCATCAATTAATTTTTGTATTGTTGTTTTTCTTTTTTGGCACAAAATGTTGCATTTTCTCTGAGTTTTGGTGTTGGGGTTAGGCGCCATGGAGCAGTGTGAAGAGAATAGGGGGTCAGGAAACAGGGGACACTATGGACAGCATGGACATCGTTATGCGGCATATCGGCTGTATTTTCAGAGGTAACCATGTTGACTGATTGGTTTTTCGATTCAATTGTTTGCTTGTTTTTGATGGCAATGTGCTCTAAACTATGGTTTGTGTTATGTGTTTACCCCAAGAGCTGCTGAATTTATATAACTGCCTACATAGATCGGACCTGGTGACCATCGAGCTATGTGTATACTCTTGTTAAATCAATGATTTGACAATTTAAGGCTGTCAAACACTTATGATTTATTGTTATTATTTTAAAATTTTAACTCTTTTAATTGCATTTGCAATTCTTACCCAAGGTTCTTATATTTTCAATCCTACTTCTAATAATGTACTGAATATATTTCTCTGTATTATTTTGATTATTATTACTTTTATTATTATTATTATTATTATTATTATTATTATTATTATTATTATTATTATTATTATTATTATTATTATTATTATTATTATTATTATTATTATTATTATTATTATTACTATTTTTATTTTTGTTATTATTATTATTATTACTATATTTCCTATTATAATATTACTGTTATTTCATATTATTTAGCAAGCACGGACGCGAGCCTGAAACCCCACTATTCAGTCTACTCTTTCATCAAGGTTAGCCTTCATTAATTGATTATACCATTATAGTTATTGGATTTAATTGCATGTACATAAATCAAATAAAACAAATAAGTATAACTAATAAATCTAATCGCAATTAACCCATGAAATAGATCCAGGCGTATATAATCCGTCTGACATGATAGTTGGAAAATCAGTTTCGATTTTATTTCTTAAGCGAAAAGTTCGTCATTAAATATGTGGAAAAAATTGGTAATCGCTTTATTTCTGTGGACTTTCACGGCTGTCCAGCATGGTGAGAACTTAGAGTATAACAACAAGGATTTTCTCAATAAAGTCCACAAATTTAGGTAATGCGCTGACCTGTTACAGCTGCGATTCTGTCGAGTCCTGTCGCAACGCCAACACCCAAGAGTGCAGCAATGAAACAGCCTTGGAAAACAATGCACCATTTTCAAGGATCTGCCGTATGTCAATAATATCAACAATTTCGAGTGCTTCAACCTCACTTATATATGTAAGTCAAAATCGTTGTTGGATTTTGTTAAAAATATTTTAAGTGGGCTTTCACTCACAGCCAATCAAACTTTGACTGAACTACGTGGCTGCATTTTCCCGGATGTCAAAGTCTGCGATCAGTTTCCATTGACGTCCTACTTTGGCTACAACTTTTGCTACACCTGTAATTGGAACTATTGCAATCGAAATCCAGCGGGCACTTTTAGCAAAAGCACCTTTACCATTATAGCCTCAGCTATAACTCTGCTATTTACCAAACGGTTGCGTTAGCATAGCTGATGATTAAAGAATGTGCAACGGTTCTACGGTTGCGAAATTGATGTAACCCAGTAACCCAGAATCAATAGAATCGACTATGAGTTTTTATTTGATGTTATCTAAGCAAAATAAATTTCTAAGAAAATGTTATATTATCTTTAATTTCATAAATATTTTTGGACGCTTATGGAATATTCATTCAGATAGAACAATATAACGGTAAAATACTCCTCACTTTTTTGTATACAAAGATAGCTCCTGTCTAGTATGTCTAAAATTATTAACTATCAGCAAAACCAACAATTATGAAATCTTATCATATTCATTTAAAATCGCACGCCTATTTTTTGATACACTCGGGTGTAGACATAAATTTTTTACCCCATTCTCCGGGTAATAAGACTGTAGCAGCTCGTATTTCTTAAAAATCAGTTTGTAGCTAAAAATTTACTTAGCGCTCATATAAACTTTAACCCATATTTGCCTTCCGGCAGTGGATTTTCCAAAAAGCGTGAAACGCAAAAACCGCATAAGAAAACTACATTAACGAAAACATTTCAGAATCACACAGCCATACAGCCAGCCAGCCCCTAAGTCAAGATGTCAACAATGTAAAGAGAGATTTAAAAATCACCTAGCTAGACATCCATAAGAAACGACAACGACTGCAGAATTGAAACACTTATCAATAAAACCTTGTCCATATGATAAGGCGTAGCTCCTATACATACACACGATGTCATGCTATAGACAAAATTGCTGGCTAATTCTTGCCAATACAAATAAAAAATATAAACAAAAAAAATAAAAGTTAGACATCATATAACATTAGAAAAAGTAGTAGCATGTATCTATTAGCTGGCTAATGGAATATTATTCAAAATATGTAGATTGCCGCGAAAAATATTTAGCAAGTGTATTTGCAAGTCGCAATAGATAGATATTACAACTTTATGCTATACCTTGAATTACTGCTCGCATTCCGTTAAGATAAGCTTCTTGATAAACCAACCCATGTTATTAAATAATGCCTAATATAAAACCACTCACTAAAAGCAAAGTCAGTTCAGTTGCAAACAAAAGGTGCCCGAAAGATCTTCACAAGTCTACAGAATGTATATGAAAACGTTGATTATAAGTGTAGTGATTGCTCTCACCTGCGTGCAGTTGGGTGAGTAAATTGATTCATGACGAAACATAACTGAAACTAACTAATGGAAACTATCCAATAAAGCCAACTCCTTGACGTGTTACACCTGCACTAGCGCAGCTGATTGCAAAAAACCAAGGAAAACCACTTGCTCCAATGCTGCTGCCAGTGAGACGAGCAGCTTTTTAGAAGTTTATCATCAGAATGTGCGCAATCTAAGTAGCTACAGATTCGATTGTCTTGCTCTTAGGTATACCTATGCGAATAGTGAGTATATGTGAATGCCAGTGTTTATGCAGCAGAATTTCTATATCATATTGTATTTATCAATGCAGATAACTCAGTGGTTCATCAGCTACATGGTTGTGTTCATCCAGATGTGGGCGCCTGCACTTTGGCACTTAAGCCCCAATATGCATATAGCTGGAATAAGGCAAGGTGCACCATCTGCTCTGGCAACAAGTGCAACAAGAATCCAGCTGGCAAGCTGAGCAGCAGTGTCTACACAATTGCGGCCACAGTGATATCTCTAATGCTGGCCAAGATCTATGCTTAAAATTGTGTATAAACTTAGCAGCACAAGGTCTAATATTCTATAGCCTATTACTCCATTTGTCAATATTCTATAGAATTTGCCTGAACAATCTCACAACTGGCTTATCAAGTGTTAAATATTTCCGTCGACTGTTCGATAAGATTATGCGGCTGCGGACGACCCAAATGAATCGAAATCGAATAAAACTCTTCGGTTAAATGATTTCACAATAGTGAGTAATCCGGCTATAAATGTTTTGACTAGGGGGTTCCTTTTAAATGCTTAACAATTTAAGAGCTACCTCTTTGAGATAATGAAAAATTATTGCTTAACAACAGCAAATAAACTTTGTAAATCATAAACAAAAAGGCTTAAGCTAATATTAAATTAAGTTGAAAAATAATTTCTTACGACGGAATCAAAGACATTAAATCAAGTATATTTGAATACAACTAATTTTCTACACATTGAATACCTATTTTCATGGAAATTCGCTGTATTTTAATTATTTACTTTGAAGAGACTCAAGTAGATTTAATAATCGAATTTTCATTTTTCTGATCCACTTGCTACTTATTGCTGAAAACATCCAAATTATGCATATTAAAGCAATTTGTAGAACGTAACTCCCTTACTTACTTAAGCTCTCAAGCAAACAAACTCCTTGAAGCACAATCAATAGCAACAGAATAAATCGCTTAAGCATGTTGTGCATCTGAGATTTCAGCTAAAACTAACTGAAGGCTGCAGATAATCTACTTTTATATAGTTTGCCACTTTGTGCTTTCTATATTTATTCAAATGTCTATGTAATAGAGCTGGTTGAATAGAAGATACCTTTTCATAATATAACAGAACAGTACTTCTAGGAAATGTTTTCTTGGATATGTTTAAACTGCAATTCTAGGCTTGTTACCCATTGAGAACGGCTAAAGGGGGTATAATAGTCTTGTGCAAGCGCATGTAGCAGGCAAATGGAAGCAACTCTGATCTCATAAAATATACAGATTCTTGACCAGCATCAATCACCGAGTCAATCTAGCCGTATCTGTCTGCCTGTCCGATCATTTTTCTGAGTTATATAAGAATATATATTGGCTTGAATGTTTATCGAAGTTTCCTAATGCCCGCGCAGCACGTATTAGTTTTCGATACTCGATTACTTGTAATCTTTTCAAGCAATCGATAAAAATCGTTAACGGTACACGGTTTGTTGAGCACATCTTTTAGGTTTTAAGAATTAAAATCACCAAACATTTCATGTAACTTTTAGTGAAGTATATACAGATAAGTATCTTTTCTTATTTATTTATTATTCCTAATGCTAGCATATCCTTTTACCTACAAGCAAGCGAATGCGTAGCATGATTTACATTTGTTGTCGATAATAGATCGTAAAAAGAGCGTATTGTTTACACTGAGGCTAGTTGAGTATAGAATTTGAATAAATAAAAATAAATTAGAATGTTCTAGTCGAAAGTGGCCGACTAGGGAATACCCCGAACCATCTTTTTCTGCAACGACAAAACTATTGCTTTTGTTTGCGTTCAGGTTTTACGTGATTAATTTTTAATTCAAACGCAATTCTAATCAAAACTATAAGCCCATATAACCGTAAGCATTAGACAATAAGTGAGCTTTGTCCGCATTTAAAGAACAATTTTTGAGCTAATCGATCTTGGCACCATCAGAAATTTTTTTTTTTTTAACAATTATATGTACCATACATTGGAGATAGTCGTCATTTATACGCCCAATAAAAAGAAGATAACGCTATCAGTACTTTGCAGTGGGTTGACTAATCAAAGATAAAAAGGGCTGGACATTCTAGCGGAATATTGAAACCTCTACCCACTGAAATTGCTTAGGCTGATTTTACTCGAACAAACAACATTCAAAAAAGTAACTTGAAAGGCTTAACCCATCAAGAGTAATAGGTATCAAATACGAAAAATACTTAGTTATCTAATAATGGTAAATAAATAAAATATTATTCCCCGCCTCTATTATGACGGCAAAATATGTAGTTTAACTTTAAATTAATGTCTACATGCAAACTCTAGATTTTTTTTTTAGTTTTACAGATAAATATAAAGCCAGTAAACTTATTGAATTGACACCGAGTGCATGTATTTGAATATGGCAACTGCCTGGCCTTTAATAATTCGCACAATTTTGCATTCTTCGCAGGCTCATTTATGTTCTCCTCCTAAGGAGATAGGTCAAGTAGACTCCTCTTTACTCTGTTCCTCCTTTACCAAACAGTTTTTTGAAAATCACACAATGTTATTTAAAATGTTATGGGTTCGATTAATAAATAAATACATTGTGTAATTTCTACAACTTCTATACGGCAAATTTAACTAGGATCAGAGTAATAGCTGAAGCCATAATGGTATAGGTGCTTTTGCTAAAAGTGGCTGCAGGATTGCGATTGCATTTGTCCCAATCACAGGTGCTGCAGCCCCTGCTCCAGGTACTGCCCTGAGTTGCATTAACGTTCAGTTGACACACCGAAATTGCGGGATGATAGCAGCCCAGATATTCATGAGTCTTGCTTAGGTCTGTAAGTCAAATAAGTAGTAGAAGCAGCCCAAAAGACATCCTTGCAAATTATAACATACTTGCTTGATAGTAATAGGTGAGGTTCATGCACTTGAAGCTATTGCTCCCACTCACGGTGGGCACATTACTATGGATGGTGTTCAACCAGCGGCTGGTGGCGTCGGCTGTTGCATTACTGCAGACTTGGGTGCTGGGATTGCGACAGTCGTCAGGTGAGATGCAGTTGTAGCAGGTAAGGCTGTTTACTGAAGGGTTTTGTGTGATTAGTGAATTCCGTGATTCAAGCACAGATCATGTTTAACTCTCACCAAACTGTAGGCTTGCAAAGGCTGCTAGCACCAGACCAAAAATCAGCTTCGTCCACATTTTGTTTAACACTACTTGCAGCTAATCGAGGCACTGACCAACTAAACTGTTCGAGCCATTTTCTATCATACACTAACCCCCTACATCATTCTCGTCTACAAGACGATTTGAGCGCTATGCAACTTTGGTGTTCGGCCAATCAATTGCATCTAAATTGTTCAAAGTGTATGTTTATGACTTTTAATCGTACTACACCTTATCTTGTTAGTTATACAATCGACAATATCCCTTTGCAACGTATACTAACAGTTAAGGATCTAGGCGTTATTTTTGATTCTAAACTCTGTTTCAATCTTCATATAGATACCATAGTTAATGAGGCAAAAGGTGTACTTGGATTCATTAAACGATGGTCTAAAGAGTTTAACGATCCTTTTATAACAAAACTTCTGTACATCTCTCTTGTTCGCCCTATCCTTGAATACTGCTCTTGCATCTGGTCTCCACAGTATATCAACAGCCAGGATCGTATTGAATCTGTTCAGAAGCAATTTCTGCTTTTTGCCTTACGAGGTTTAAATTGGGACCCTAATCTTCGGTTGCCGTCCTACTCCAGCAGACTGCTTCTTCTCAACCTTCCGTCGTTAATCAACCGTAGGACAATTCTCGGTGTTGTCCTTCTACATAAGTTGATTATTGGCGACATTGATTCTCCTTTTCTGCTAGGGCGTCTTCAATTCTCTGTTCCGGCTAGACCAACCAGAAATTATCGCCCCTTATTACTATCTACGTGCACAACTGATTACGCTATGCACAATTCTTTTCGCGTGCTATGTAAAAATTATAATAGTTTGCATCACGTTTTCTCTACCGAACTGTCTCTACCCCTAATAAAATCGTTGCTTTCAGGATACCTTCGGGAAGTCGCTGACCATTCCCAGCTATGAGCAGGGGCATAGCTAGCCGGACAGGCTGAAAAATTTTCCCCCACCGTGTCGGTGATTTCCCAATACTTTTCTCTTTGTCCTATCCACTTAACACTCTTTATCTAACTTACATTGCTTTACTTTATTAACAATTTTCTTACTTTCTTTTTTCCTATTTATTGTATTTTCTTTATTAATTTAGCAAATTAAGATTATTTTTAATTTCACTTGAGATCACTTTTTTCCTACTTACAACCTTCTGCTTAGATGTAGGCTCTAATAGCGTCACTGACAAAATTAGCTGTGAAAAGGGGCACAGCTGGCCGGACTGGCAAATAAAACACCTCCATCGGTCGGTGATGCTATTTAGAAAATTGTATCCTTTAACTAGGCTTTTAGAATATACTTATATTGTACAACCTGTTGAATAATGAGGAAGACACTCGTTTTGTCGACCATTAATAAATAAATATAAATATAAATAAATATAAATAAATAAATAAATAATATTTTGTAGGTACTTTACCCACATATATGTAACACAATGGCACATTTAACAACATAATAAAGATTAGGTTTGTTATTTGGTTAATCGATAAGCCAAGGCATATAAAAAAGTGACACAACATCCCCGGCTATAAAATACTCTACATGGTTACTTTACTTTAACATAAGCGACTAATATGAGATATTTATAAACAGTCAATAAACAGTTGGGCACTTTCAAAGTTTTAAGTTACACAATATTATAAAAATGTAAATACAAATATTTACAATAATATTTTCAATATTTATTTAAGCACATTGATGTGTCTTGAATTGCAACGGTAAACATCCATTATATTATATGTGCTATATAATATAAAGTAATAGATATAGTTGTGGGCTGGTAAAACAAAACTAAAAAAATAAGCATGTCATAACAATCATAGGTTTGCTATATAACCGATAAGTTATTTTTAGCATCCATCGTCACATCGGCTAGCTAGCTCGTTTCGAATTATTTTGAAGTTCATATGAGGAGGCAAAAGAAAACTACATAGATTAAATCAAATATTTTGTAGCTTTCACAAATAACTGACCAATAGAAAACAAAGACAATATGCAAATAAATTTACTATCAAAGATACTATTGACGAAAAAATAAAAAAAATTTGCAATTGCAAACACGTCTTAATGTCTAAGCCCAACCCAACGCATTTGTCATAACAAATAAACAAAGAGAAAAGGAATAAAACAAAAATAGGAGCGGGGGACAATGTTTCAAAAATTGAAAAGCATATATCAGCATCCTGGCCATTGCCAGGACATAACTAAATACAAAAGAAAAAGGAGAGAGCCACAGAAACAGTTGCAGGATGCGAAAAACAACAAGAAGCATAAGCTTCTGTCAAGGATACGTAAGGGATATTAAATGACAGGACAAATGGCAAATGCCCCACTACATAGCCCATTCTCTCTTTCTGTCCCTCTCCCTGTCCCTGGTCATGCCCATTGCCCAGCCTCCAACTGCGACAAAGTGGCAGGTACTCGAAGGTAAACGAAAAGCGCAAATCCTGTGAACAATAACAGGAGACAAACAACAAATGGCTGCGGGTTAGATTTATAAAAATATGTTTGTGTGCATGTATATATATTTCATGTGTACGACAATAGGTAAACAACAAAATTACAATATGCTTTTTTAAAAATTAGAAAAACAACGTGCAACAGTCAAGGCAAGCCACTCGCCTGACAGGACAATAATATTGTGATGCCCACGATAAGCAACTCCGACTGGGTAAGGATTGGGAAGTGGGGGATTCAAGAAGGCAACCCAAAGATAAACATAAGCACAGACATGAGATGGGCGGAAAAAAGTCGCCGGGGCGCTTTTGCCTAGCTGACAGTTGAGTTACATTTTTGGGTAGGACGTATTGTGGCGTGGCAGATACACGTTGCAACAAACACGAGTGCTATGCGAGCCTTGTCGTTGTCTTGTACTGCGAAACTAGCTAGATGCCTTGTGCATTGCATTAATTTTCAGGTCACGTATCCTTTTTAATCCTGACAAGAATATTATTTCCATAAAAAATGGCACGCAGCTAGCGTAAGCTCGCGGCCTCCACGGGCGGCATCATCTACAAAATCGTTTCGAGCATCAAGCATACGACACGTATGCCACAGCCGATTCATAGACAAGCAGGAGCAGCAGAGCGACACATGTATTTAATTTTATTTCAAATATATCCCGCACACAAACATATATTCGAATTAAAGCATTAACAGGACGGCCTAGTGATAGCTTAAAGCTCAGCGAGTAACTTAAGGAAGCGACTGTCAACGCTGCGTATGCGTAATGTGCGACACTTGCGGCTTAAAGGATATTGTGTGTATTGTGTGGCAATACGGCAACAGTTACAACACATCCTTAGTTCTTGTTGTTAAATAAGCTGCAAATGGCTGCTGAGAGAATGGGCGAACACTGACTTTAATTTGTAGCAGCAGGCATATTTTGCAAGAGCTGCAAACTTCAACAGAAACTTAGACCCTAAAAGTAACACGAACGGTTGTGCCATTCAGCATTACATTAGTTATTAAGATTAAATTAATAATAGTACTTAACATACAGGATCGTATGAAATCGATGAAGCAGTTAAGCAATAAAATTGAAAGGAATTTATGAAAAATGATCAGTGCTTGAAATTACAGAGTTGGAGCTTCTTGCTCTTTATACAATTTGATAGCATTGATACATTTTCTTTAAGCTTCAATATTGAAAGAGACCGCAAAATTTAATATTAATATATGTTTTTGTCATTGTGTGCCTTTCACTATATCATTCTACAGTTATAGGGCTAGAAGATTTTAATATGGAAAAACAAGCAATCCAAAGATTCAAAAAATTTTGACCAACAACTTAAGTTGTTGTCAAACTGCGATCGATTCTTAATTGTTTCAGTATTGCTTTTGGACTCAACATGTAACGGAAGTGGACTTTTGACAGCCACTGTAGTACTTATGAGCAATGCACGTAAAGAATGTATATATTGATAAATAATATATATATAATCTTATCAAAACAAAGTCAATTTGTTTGTACTTAAAGCCAGCTATAAGAGACTTTTCCTTGTGTGACTGACTACCAGACAAATTAACTACAACGAATATCGAGTTGTGGCCGTACTTAAGCCGCTGCCTGCTGCTGTCTTAAGTTTTAGTGGCCTCTTGTATCCTCTTCGGCATTGTCAAGGATTGCTCTACATTCCGAACTAATACCAAAGGACATAGAAAATGTAAAATTTGTTTGTTTTCTGCATTGATGTTGAAAGTTTTTGCAGCTGTTGCAGACAATGCACGAGTCTTCGTCTTCGTCTTCGTCTACGTTTTTCGTCTCCACATCTAACCATGGCATACTGGCTGGCTTATTATTACAGTTTGTCGATTTGTTTGTATTGCAGTCGACATTGTTGTTCTGTCACAGCAACAGGGGCAACAACAATAAAGTTGTGCTTGCCTGTGTGCGCGTATGTGCGCGTATGTGTGTGTGTGTGTGTGTGTGTGCATACCCATCTGGCCGAGTGGCAGGAACCAATCGATTGTGATAAATTATTTGCAGCTATTGTGATTTGTAATGTTGGCAAATGTTTGACAAAAACCGGAAGCCCTATCAACAGCTACCCATTCGATAATGCCAAAGTTTGGCTTTCAAATTTGGAAGGAAAAAAAAAAATCGTATTAATGCTGTAGACTGCACTAACCACACTATTAGAAACTGAGCTTGATCAGCTATATAGGATGGCAAAATAAAGTATTAATACTAAGTAAAGTAAGTTAAGTTAAGAATGAATGCCAAAGTCGTTCTTACGATCGACACTTAATGCATGATATAGTAAAAAATACTACCCTAATACTGTTGCCAAATTGTAGAGGAACATTTTAGAATATAATAATTGTATATGCAATTTTGATAGCTATATCGAACGACAATTGATATTGATCACTGCTCTATATACTTTATAGGTAATCAAGATAATTCGGAAGACTGTTCGCATAGTTTTGTGCGTCAGGAAACTGTCTTGTGAGCGATTTTTATTATACCCTGTAACAGACAGAAATGTGCATACACAACATCTGTATAAACGTGTCGATTTCGGAAGCTACAAAAACTACAGAATTCAAATTTGAAATATACCATAGGCGAAATTATTAATTTTATCGATAAAGAATAATTTAAAAGCTAAAATTAGCCAAGTGTATATTAACACACTTCTTGCCGTTATTCAAAAAGCTCGGACTATGAACATCGAATCTATTCTAAAATACATTCGCCGAACTTTGCATGTGACTAAATGTTTCTTATGGCAGCTTGGAGCTGGGTTCAGGGTATTCATATGTTTCATTCATAGTAAACAAATTTCTTATCGCAGCTGATAACATATCGCCAGATATTTCTTATATTTTTTTTAGTATACGTTCGCAATACAAGCAGAAGGTATAAGCTGGCTTCGTCAGGCTAGAGTGGTATATGGCACATATGTTTATTAATCACATTGCATGAAAACTTTCATTATTCATGTTTTATTTAAAGGAAATCGTTTATCTTCATGGGCTATCAGAGAATTCAGGGATTCATCGTGATGTGAAGCCCCTCAATATGTTGCTGGACGGCACAAGAAAAACGTTGAAAATTTGCGATTTTGGGTTTGGGAGAAATGTTCAATCCCAAATGAGAAATCTGAAGGATTTGCACCCGAGGTTCATATATCTCATATTTTCGTGTATATATCTCATTCTCATTTTAATTCTCACATTGGGTTTTCAATGATAAGCGATACACTGAGCAATGTGATGTTTAAAGCATAGGCATTACAATCTGGGCAGATCTGGCCCGTGGGATACTATACTATGAACAACACGATCTTGAACTTGTTCAACTTTTAATTTTTGAGTGTCCCGAGCGTAAAAAAAACTCTGAAGCTGGGATAAGAACCCCGATAAGCGTCCCTCTATGCAGGATATTTTAAACATCTTGATATTAATTGAATAAATTCTGAAGTTAGTTTTAGTGAAGCAGATATTAATTAGAACTTCACTTCACTGAACTGGAATGTGGCCAAGTTACATTTAACCAGTGCGTGTTGTAAACACACGGCCCGCCCCATCTCAACTCATAACGAAATAAATTTGAAATGATTTCTTTCAGTCTAATTGATCAATGTACATAACAAATGAAGAGTACTTTCATTAGCCGAACTGAAATAATGGCACATCTGCTCGCATGCTGGACCATCCATTCATCATCTGCACTTCGAGACACTTCTGCGAACAAGTTTCAACTATCGTAATTGACCCGGAAATAGCTTAAAGCCAAATATTTGCACAGCATGTCAGTTGTGTGGATGGGAAAAGGAAGGACGTGGGCATCGAGACAGGCGCCATTGCCTGCTCTCAATAACTGCAAGGCATTGCCACAGACAGTCACGCCCACGGCCCCAGAAACACCAATACAAGTACACTTAATGATTGGCCCACAGCAAATAGAAGTGCAAAAGATGAAAACAAATATTTCCATAGCATATGCAAAGTGAACAGATACAGATACTGATACGAGTATTGGATGCGAATGTAGAAGCGAATAGGTTATCATAAGTTTCGAGTGTCAACTATCATAGTCCTATTTTTTCAGGCACCCATTCAATTTTGTTCTTTTTTCTCTTTTTTTTTTTTTTTTTTTCTACTCTACACTAATTGCAGATAAAACGGTCCCAATTGGCGCAAGGCTGCAGCGTCTCAGTTTCACTTCCATTTCCTATTACCAATTCAGTAGTCAGGAGCCAATTGATGGGGCGTGTCGTCAGAGTGTCTTGTGGCCATATTGTCAAAGCATTTAGCGATGCGGTTCGATATGAGCACAGAGCAAAGTGTTAAAGAGTGTATGTGTGTGTGTGTGTGTGTGTGTGTGTGTGTGGTTGTGCGTGTATGTCTGGACCGTGTCCTGTGACTTGGCTCATTGCAATTTTGCACGTGAACTTGTTAAGAGCAAAAACAACGTGGGCAAGACATGAAACTGCAAATTGAACGCTTATTGCCATGAAGAGCAAGTAAAGGTGTTTGAGTCGGGATTGCCCGACCTGCAGCCAGAGCTGTCGTAACAAATACACACAAGCGCTATAGTCAATTCGTGAAAAAAAGGTAATATATCGAACTTTTAGGGGCATGTGGACCTCCCACAAAACATTCTTAAAATCGATATTTATCGAAATTATAAAAATACCAAAATGATAATGCGCTTTTTATGTATAAAATATTTTTAATTTCAAGTCTTATATCCTGGCCTGATCAATAATTATTTAGGAAGTCAAAGATGTCTCCCTTTACCTACTACTTACACCTACACAAGCCCATTATACCCGTTTATACACCTTTTTAATCTATACAGGGTATATATATAAAAAAAAAACAACTAAAAAGGGAAACAAACATACGCAGTGTAAAACTAATGAATCGATATTCTGACTGACTTTGTCACATTTACAAAAAGAAAAGGATGTATTTGAACTCAAGTGAAAGATTGTCGCATAAATAAGAGGTGGCAAAATATGTAAAGTGTACTCAGGTAAAAATGAAAAATATATATATATATTTTCAACAATTTACAATGAACAAATTAATTGTCATTTTGTTCGATTAAGCCAAAAGCTTGACTACCTGAACTGAAATTTCTAAAACAAACAGGGAAACAGCAGATGAGGGGTAAACTTGTATACTTAGGTTTTCATAAAAAATCACATCTTTCGAACTAGTATTCCTATTGGAACATCATTTTCCCATAAGTCAAGTAAAAAGTTAAGATTGTAATTGATGGGCTCTCACAAAATATATTTGGAAAAAAATAAAAAATTGTGCACGATCGAGCTTTTAACTTTTTTTAACTGATTTCAAAAGCATCATTAGACCAAAAAATTAAAATATAAGATTTTTTAAATTTAGTTTTATCATACATACCGTCATACAATTTTAAAGGGAGATACCAAATAAATTGATCTCGAAGCAAAACATTTGCAACTCTGCCTTTTTTAATCGCCTACTGGCCGTTTACATGTACGAATCACTGAAAATAAAAGCAAAGCTTATATTAATGAGTATCTCTTAGAAAGGGGACACTAAATAGAAGGCAATTGAGACAGAAAAGGCGATAGAAGGGCAAAGATAGCAAAAACGCGATTGAATAAGATGAAGATAAATATGAGAAAAAGACAAATAACTTAATATAAATACATATTCTTTAGCCAAATATGAAAATATGCTAAAAGGACGTTAACTAGATTTTTTGAGTTGCGCGCCATTCATAGCAGCGAGCTTGTTGTTACCTTCCAGCAGTGCTGCCCATTTGCAGTGCTGCCCATTAGCTATTTCAATTTGAATTGTTCAACTTATCGACTTTGTCGCAATATTTTTCGTTGGGTCGAGCTAATTTAAACAATTTGAATTTGATTAGACTAATGAAATAAAGAGGCGAGCCACATCGTACTTATTTTAATCAAGAGCACATGCAGTTTAAAAAAAGTTGCTTTATTTGAACAAAATTAAACTCCACTAACTGAAACAATCCAATCTCTGACTGCTGCTACTCTGGAATAAACACCTGGATATTCGGGCTTCGCACAGCCAAATCCCCACGAAACGACGCCCCACAGTTTGCCATGGGCAGCCAGCGGACCACCCGAATCCCCTTGGCACGCATCCTTGCCGCCCTCCTGGAGACCCGCGCACAACATACGATCCGTAATATTACCAAAACTATCGTAGGCCAACGTGCACTGCGTCTGATTCACCTTGGGCACGGTAACGGCGCGCAGCACATCCGTCGATTCCTGCGCACTTTGGGTGTTGCCCCAGCCCGTAATGGTGACGGGCGTCCCATCCTCAATATCTTCATTCTGCTTGGGCAACTGCACAAACGCCTGCGTTATATTTGTGGCATTATACTGGGCCAGCTCCAACAGCGCAAAGTCATAGTCAATAATGCGGGGATCGTATTTGGGATGGCGATGAACGCGCTGTATGTCCGCCAGGACTCCGCCTCTATCCTTGCGCGTGGCGCCAATGCGCACCCGAAGGGATTGCACGTTGGCGTTCTCAACGCAGTGGGCAGCAGTCAGTGCCCAGCCATCAGCTATCAAGGAGCCGCCACACATGTGATAATTGCGCTGGAGCGATATTTGATATGGATAATCCTCAATGGTCACCTCAATGCCACCCACAATGCGTCCATCCAGTCGCAGGCGCAGTTGTGACGCCGCCGGCGGCGGCACAGCCAAGCAGCCGATGCAGGCAAACAGTAGCGGTAGGAGCAGCGTCTTCCGGTTATGCGACATCTTCAGTTCCGATTGGGTTAATGGTACGCTAACTCAACTGACGCCGAGCTTATATACGAAGCCAATGGGTTATCAATCGTTTGTTTGTCAGGGTCAATCACACGCGTGTGTATATAGCGAAGGTATCCACTTGGCCTAGTTAATCCGTCGCCGATACTCGTAAAATTTATTGCCCACAGACGATGTCGTCGTCATCGACAATGTTATCTAAGAGTCAATTATTTAACTAATTTTTTTTAAGCGAACAATTCAGGGTGTTCTTTATATATATATATGAGCTATCATCAGTATTAAGAGATTCGAAAAAGTGTCCTTAAAAAACAAAGCGGATAGAAAGCTTCACGTCTCAAAATAAGCAAGAGCCCATGTATTCAATTTTTAATAAATTTGCCCAATGATAAATCTAGATAACTTTTTGTTCCTTGTAGACTTTTTGATTTTAAGACAATTGTTCCAATAGGAGCTATACGATTTAGTGATTCGAATCAGACAAAATAATTGTTTGCCACAGAAAAACGGACCTGATTTGGGTTTCTTGAAGATTCAGAGAAATAATGTTGTTTTTGTTCAAGAATATATATACTAAGTGGCCCCATTTCCTTGTTAAAGTTATCTTTCGAATAAGAACGCATTGACATCTGCTTGATCTGCTTATCCAGATAAATAGTGCCTTGTGTCTTTGTAATAACACGTAGTGCAAGGCTCCAATAAATAGATCCTTCATAGTTGCCCTTAATGACTTTGTGGAACTTGAACTTGAACTTGATCAATATCTGATTTGCGGATACAAAAATGTAAGTACCATTGCATTTGGTAGCGAGAAGAGATGCATGTATTAAGCCTTCTCCGAAATATGTAAATTACGAATTTTATTGTATGCATTCATGAAGCCACTATTCAAATATGTTTCTAATGCACTTCACCCATTACGAATGGCTTCAAAGGTTTTGTATATACATATATGTCCATGTTCAGCCGTCTGTTTGTCTGAGCTCGTGAACAATAGAAGCCAGAGATTATCTTATTTAATGAGCAGAGTAAATTTACCTGCTTCTTTTCAGAGATTGCACCAAAAAAAAAAAAAAAATGTTTCACGAAAAGCTGCAAGCTTTGATCTCCCTAGCTTTCATAATGTCCTATATGTTCAAAAAAGAATGTGTTTGGGACGCAGAAAACGATCGGTCGTAAATTGGATGTTTTTGCAAAGAACTTTTTTGTCTTTAAAAAGCTTCAGTTCAGCAAATACGAGCTTCAGTATTACTCCAACCCAGCTATATCACTTAAATATCAAATGCTTGATATGGGATCTCAGTATCAGTGCAATAATATTTGAACTTCGGCATGCCGAATCAATCCAAAATCTAAACGATAAATTTGCACATCGAATACACATCGATGGACTAGAAGAGGAATCTGGTAATTCTGTTCTGTACAAGACCTGATCTGTTGTGATAGTTAATAGTTTGCATTTGCTTACAGTTTAAGCCAAGTCAGGAATTTATTGTTGGACGGCATATCGGTCACTCGATCCAACTGCAAACCATTCACAGCCGCCAACTGTTTCAGATCCCTGATATCCCTGATGCCCCACGATGCGTTGCGACGCCTTAAGTCTGCATCAAAGTCTACATTGCTTTGGGGCGTCAACTGGCCATCCTGCGCATAGGGTCCATAGGTGAACAGTTTGCCGCCAGTCTTAAGCAGCTGGCCGGCAGCACGAAACAGACCCTCGGAGCATGCCCATGGGCTAATGTGCATCATGTTGCAGTTCAGCATGTAATCGTAGCTGGCAGGCTTCACCTGCTTCACAGTGTCCGCTTCCCATTGATGCAGCTCCTGCGAAATGTCAACAAAGAGTGGCGGGCAAATGTTACCCGTGACACAGTCCTCGGCATAAGCGTTAATTGAGTCGAAATCGTGGCGTGAATATTCCGTAGTTTGAAAACTTATATTCGGTAGCAAAGGCGCCAAAAAGCCAGCGTGCTGACCCGAACCAGAGGCAATCTCAAGCAGCCGCAAGTTGGGTGTTTTCTTATCCACCTGCAGGATCAGGGCCTCCGATATCGGCTGCGAATTGCGATCTGCCGATGGATGTGTACGTTTTCTAGCGCTGCAAAGCGTGGACGCGTGCAATAAACGTTTAAAAGGTCGTGTGAAACTGTGTTGAGTGATTATTATAAGTTAAATTAGAATTTGTTTAACAATTTACCTCATATTGCTGTGTAGCTTCACTCACGTTATTTAGTTCAGATTCTGGCGATTCTAGTAATCGACCAGGGCTGGCGCAACTCGTGAGTGTTGAATAGTTAAGCTCTAGCAAGGCACGAATGTACCCAAAATGGTACACAGCTGATATACTATTTTACAAAGCATCTAGATATTAATACCCATTAATCCTGGTATTAAACAATTTTCCTAGTAGTCGATTAAAAATTATTGCAGTACTATTACTTAAATAATTAATTAAATAAACTATATATTGGAACCAATATATTTCATCCCAACCTTATGTATTTACACTCAACTATCGATATCGCGTGTATTGATTATTACACGCATATCGATAAATTCCATTTTCTTTGCGCAGTGCTGCTTAAACACTATCGCTCGACCGCCACAATTTGCTGTGAGATCCACATATTTTTGCCATTTTTAACAGGCATTGTTTTGTTAAATCTATTTCTGCGCCTAAATAAGCTGCACAATGTCTGATAATGATGACGATTTCATGTGCGACGATGATGAAGATTATGGCCTGGTAAGAATTTGACCAATAAACCTTCTACGAGCGCTGTTCTTGAAACCCGGCATCTACTTCGTTTGCCGCTTCTGTTTTAGGAATACTCAGAGGACAGCAACTCGGAGCCGGACGTAGATCTAGAGAATCAATACTACAACAGCAAGGCACTTAAAGAGATGGAGCCCACAGCAGCGCTCGCCAGTTTCCAAAAGGTGCTCGACTTGGAGAATGGCGAAAAGGGTGAGTGGGGCTTCAAGGCACTGAAGCAGATGATAAAAATCAACTTTAGTCTGGTGAGTGGGCAACAGAAGATTCAAAAGCAAAAAAAGAAACCCAACAATTAACCCATTTTGATCAACTCTCAGAACAACTACAAGGAAATGATGGTGCGCTACAAACAACTGCTCACCTACATTAAAAGCGCTGTCACACGCAACCACTCCGAGAAGAGCATCAACTCCATACTGGATTACATTTCAACGTCCAAGAACGTAAGTGACAAGCTGGCAAACATATATGTATATGTGTGAGAACTTGCATCGTGAGGCAGGGCTACATCTGATTAAAATCAGAGAAGAGATTTCATATTTAACGAGTCAACTCTAACTCCTCTTCAAATTTGCAATGTCTTAGAGATTATCATATATTTGTCATTAAATTTGTAGCCCATAGAATCAGACATTTCCGACCCCATGTAGTGTAGTTATTCTCGATCACAAGCATCAGTACCTCGTCATCTGTCTGTGTGCCTCAACCAAAATAAGATCAGACGAACATCTTGATTTGGGATCGAATGCGGAGAACGATATATGGGTAGCTTATCCATCAGCAGGCTACAGATTGAAAGAGCTTATAAAAACAAATTGTAACTCTGATTCTAAAACATGGGCTGTATCCTATTGGCATCGGGCGCCAATTCATTTTTCGTTAATAAACAATTTTTTTTTAATTAACAAACAAAAATCAGTAAATACAAAAGGCAGCTTGCCAAGCTAAAAACAAAAACAATCTTCAACTAAAATTACAATTAAAAGTAAAAAAAAAAAATACTTTCAGATGGAGTTGCTGCAAAATTTTTATGAGACCACTTTGGATGCTCTACGCGATGCCAAAAACGATCGCTTGTGGTTCAAAACTAACACTAAGCTGGGCAAGCTATACTTTGATCGCAGCGACTTTACCAAATTGCAAAAGATACTCAAACAGTTGCACTCTAGCTGCCAGACAGACGACGGCGAGGATGATCTAAAAAAGGGCACACAATTGCTGGAGATTTATGCATTGGAAATTCAAATGTACACTGTACAAAAGAACAACAAGAAACTGAAAGCTCTCTACGAGCAATCGCTGCACATTAAATCAGCTATTCCACATCCTCTTATAATGGGCGTTATTCGCGAATGCGGCGGCAAAATGCATCTGCGTGAAGGTGAATTCGAGAAGGCGCACACAGACTTCTTTGAGGCCTTCAAGAACTATGATGAAAGCGGCTCGCCCAGACGCACCACCTGCCTTAAGTACTTGGTGCTAGCAAATATGTGGGTGAAATTGTAGTAATATAATTAAAACTGCATAATTTATATGATCTGTTTAACAGGCTTATGAAGTCCGGCATCAACCCGTTCGACTCGCAGGAGGCCAAGCCTTATAAGAACGATCCCGAGATTTTGGCCATGACAAATCTGGTTAATTCATACCAAAACAATGACATCAACGAGTTTGAGACTATATTGCGTCAACATCGCAGCAACATTATGGCTGATCAGTTTATACGCGAACACATTGAGGACTTACTGCGCAACATACGCACCCAGGTGCTCATTAAACTGATCAGACCCTACAAGAACATAGCCATACCGTTCATAGCCAATGCACTCAACATTGAGCCCGCCGAGGTGGAGAGCTTGCTGGTTTCCTGCATACTCGATGAGTACGTGACTTTACAGCAGATCCGCTTAAGCCCTATCTAATATATTTAATTTTTCCTTTAAGCACCATCAAGGGACGCATCGATCAGGTGAATCAAGTGCTGCAGCTAGACAAGATTAATAGCAGTGCTGCCCGCTACAATGCGCTGGAGAAATGGTCTAACCAAATCCAATCGCTGCAGTTTGCAGTAGTACAGAAAATGGCTTAGGCATAAGGCAATGATTAAAACCTAATCGAAATTATGAAAATATTTTAAACGCCGTCTGCTTATTTAAAAGGGACCGTCAAAAGTTGAGAGCTATTGAGCGGTAAATGTGACAATGGTTAGGTAGCGTATCAAACCTTACCTATATAAAAAAAATGGTAAGGGCTTTCCATATAATTTGTGATAAGCGCTGGTACTTGTACCATAAATCTAATTGTTGCAGTTCAAGCGATAAGCCGCAGTATATTTCCACACCCAACATGGGGAATATTCCAAATATTCAATTGCTTAAAGAGACTACTTCATAAAGAACATGGTTTTATACATAAGTAAGAAGTGAAGGATGCCCACTAATATGCACCCGAGTCTATTTTAATGACCAAACTTTTTTATATTCTACCAAAAAATATAATTGGAATTTCCATTGACGAAGCAAAAAGAAGTGTCTGAGCATGTTTTGATAAAATTTCAATAGCTATCAGAAAACAAGTATAGTTTTTTTATGGTCTTCGCGATAAAGAAAACAAATTTGCAATTCAGAAATATTGAATTAGCCATACTTTGATAATTACAAATTTTAGAGGTCAAGAAAGTAAAAATAATCTAGTTCAAACAGTGGAAAGGAAAAATCCAAACACTTACGGAATATAGAAGAGTTGTTTTTAAATTTTTATCTAAAAATAATATTAAACTGAATGATTTAATTATTTGAATTTCAATAAGTTCTTTTATAAAAAAAAATCTTTAAGAGGAACACAAATAACTTACAGTTTATGAGGTTTAGGTTTTGATAAGTGGCCCCAACTCAACAGAATCACACTTTACTGTATATAGTTCTTAAGATACAGACTTGTTGTGTATTCTGCTGAATAGCATGAGTCGCAAAAAATGATAATGAATTTCAGTTCAATTGGAAGAATACACAAGACCTCAGAAGAATTATAAATTCAGACTCAATTTATTATTCAAACGGTTTGAGCAGTTACCGTAGGAATAGCCACTCGCGTTTCCATCATTTCCGAGTTGTCCTTCTTTCCGCAGCGCTCGTACATCCACAATCTTAGTCTATAGATCCAGAAAATTAACACACAAAAGATTAGCGCTAAAACAATGCAGCCACAAACGCTGCCAATGGCCAAACCCGGCCTCTCCCAGTCCAGAATAAAGTATATGAACCGATTACCAAAGCTGCAAATTTATAATAAATAAATAATAATAAAAATAAGGGAATGGCCCGTAATAATTGCTCACAAGTCTACGCCGCCTGCCCAGAAGTAGATTAGCGAGAACAGGCCATAGATGAGGCCCACAGCAAGTGGATATACAAAGTGCATCAGGCGCGTGGGAAAAGCCACAATAAAAGAATCGAAAAGCATGCAAACAGAATTAAACGCATGCGCCCAGAGATTGTATAGTCCAACGGGCCCACCAGCCATGCCTAAAGAAGGTATTTTTTTTGTTGTAATATAATTATTCAAGAGTCTTAGTGCTAAGAAGTGCGACTCACTGGGATACAGCGCTGCCCAAAACACCAATGTTATTAGCATGGCCAGAACGGTGGTCGTAAAGTGCGAGCACCAGTAAATCTTGAGTGCCCAGCTACCAGATTCTGCAAATAAGTCATGGGTCAAAAGGTTTGTGAAACGGTATGAGAATGAATTGTATTAATATTGTGCTGTTCGAATCACGGATTGATTCACTGAATTATAAACACGGTCAACCGTTCACTATGGAAATAGAGGAATTATGAGTTAAGCAGAGAATATCAATGGAACTTCGATGTCAGAACAAAAGTAGGTTTAGTAATTTACCGGAGGGTTTAAGTTCGAATTGTTGCCCTTAAACCACGAATAATATGATGTGTAGGGAGTTATAGATGTATTTTAAAATATTGAAAAATAAAAAGGAAAAGGGGATTTCACTTCACTTCTTACCAAAGTAGCTGGGCCTTATAAAGTATATGGTGGCTATTACGGCGCCATAGGCGCAGGCATAGAAACACAAAGTGAATCCCCAATCGGTCAGATAGATGAACCACGTGCCCTCCTTAAATTCCTGCACGAGGCTGCTAATGACACCGCCCGCAAAGAAGGCGGCCAGAAGCCAACGATAGATCAGCCAGATGATGCAGCGTTCGCCACGTTGCCACTGGGAGCGACAAAAGTCCGCAGGCTCATCGTGGTGCAGTGAAAATTTGGAGCACTTGAACTCATCCAGCAGTGGCTGGCAACAGCATTGCCCGCTTGGATCGCGCATGCCGGCTGGATGAACTCGATGTCTACGAAGCTGGACAAACGCTGCTAGGGCCGTCCAGAGCAGCTGGCTAGATTGTTGGTAGAATGCGAACTGACGCAGCCAGGGCCAGACTCGGCCCAGCAGAGCTGACAGTTTGGCATTGTTTCCGAAAATCGCTGGAGTTGAATGGCAATTTAAGTGCTGAACTTATCAGGCCACGATCCTTATCGCCAGATATGTTTAGCTGGAAAGTACTTCCAATGTATATGTCTATCAGATAAGTCACGGTACAAATAGCCAATAAGCATTTAACCGCTGTTAATAATGTTGTCCAGAACCGAACTAACTTGGCCAACAACTCGGCACTAGCAACAGCAGCAGCAGGCCTGAAAAATTTCCCACGATTTTCCAGAGCCAATCGCACAAATGTGACACGCGCAAAATTGGCTTTGAATTTTTAAACAACAATTTGGGAACTTTTGCACATGATTCATGCGAACAATAAAACTATTATAAATAAACATTGGCTGACTCTGTCGTGTAAATGCAGCCCTAATGATAAGATGGCTCGATCATTCCAAAAAAAAAAAAAAAACAAAATATCACCGATTTCATTCAAACTGAAATCAATCGCACACGCTATCAATTTATCATTTGAAAGTTAACAAACATTAAATCAAAATCGTAATTGCGTAGTAGAGCATTTTACGGATCGAACGTGTGCCTAGGCACTTCAATATTGGAACTTGAACTTAGGTGTTGAATGGATTTCCTATGGAACGCAACTACAAACAAACATTGCCCACACTCTGTTAACTGAGGCCAACAATGTGGCACTTGGGATCCCTCTACATTATAGATAAACTAAATTACGCGTTCTATTCTGTTAGTCATGATAATAAAAAGAGTATAATCTACGTTTCATGGTCATGCGTTGAAAATAAAACTTAAAAAAACCAAGATAAATGCTGAAAAAAATATAACAGAATAGGACTCATGAAAAACTAGAAAATATCTAGAGAAAATATTTATGAAAACTTTGTTTTCTTTTTGAATATAAATTATTATTCAAAAATGAATATGCTAGTTTTATAGATAATATTATAGATAATGTCTTGAAAACTAAATATTATTGATTTGCTTTATATAAAAATATCATATTAAAAAAATTAATTAAATAATTATATAAAACAAAAATATATTATTATTATTAAATATTATTTACCTGCTTTATATTGGGACAATTTTGAATAAAATAATAAAAAACAATATAATTGTCATTGATTGCCTAATAAAATAATAATAAATTACAATATAAAACAAAAACATCATTGATTACTTATTAAAATAATAAAAATAATAATACAACAATAAATAATAATAATAAAATTATCATTGATTGCATATTAAAATAAGAATAAATAAATAAAATTAAAAATATATGTGTTTAACCATAAAAATAATAATAAGAAACAAATAATCATTAAATTTGATAAATATAATTTGTTTTAAATGTTATATAAATTGTGCTTTCATTAAGGACAACAAATAAAAACCACAATAAAAGGCATCTCATGAGCAATTAACTTTCTATGGAAACAATCAATACATATTCCCAGAAAATCCAGGAAAATAAAAATATTAGCTTAGCCCAGGACATAAAGAGACTTAAGTCTTTTAAAAGTCGATTGTTGTTGTGATGACCAGCATAATTTGTAGCAGACTACTCAGACAAGCCTCCAACAATTTGTTACGCAAATCTAAGCTTGAAATCAAAAAAATTGCCTCGAATCTATTGCAGCTGACATGCAATATTATTATGTTATCAATTATATTTTCCAGCAAATATTTGAACAATCACACGTTGCAAGTGGAATTGCAATGCTAGCAAGTGTTTGTAGCATCAATTAGCAGAGTGGCAAAGTGCTGGGGGTCCGGGTCTTAGAGATCGTGTAAATTTGGCAATAAATTGAATTAAATTTATGCAATAAAGAAACAATAAAAATCAGTGACTGTATATTTACACGAAATGTCGACACTTTCGATTTTCAGAGTGTAATTTGTCAATTGTCAGAAGCTTGGCTCAAGTCAATGACAAGGTCAACTTGAGGGAGATCTGAAACAAAAACCAAATGCAAATTTCCGGCACGTTTGTGTGCGTCTTCAAATTGTATGATATCTGGTAGAAATATGTACATAGTTGATATATTTGCACAATTTTGAGTGGAATTGAAACACAAACCAATTTGTAATCGATGCTGTGTTTATTAAGCTGACCGTCAAGTGATCGAGTTACGTTGGCAAATTGAAATATCACCCCATTCATAAATGGGTGGGGAAATACTTATTTTACTGCATAATTTCAATGCGAAAAAAATCTCAATAAAAATTTGAAAAATGTTAAATATATTATGTCTCAAACTAAAAATAAACTAATTTGTCATACATTTTTTTTTTTTATAACTATTTCTGTTATCAGAGACTAGTCTAGGTACAACATCTACTGGGACTTTGTACTATATAAATGACGCTCAATTAGATTACTTGTTTATAAAAATACAAAAAAAAAAAAACAGCTTTCTTTTTGATATACTTTCCCACTTATCGCCCAGTCGATAAGGCAAATGTAGGTCGAGCCTATGAAATGCTGGTCTGAAAAGTTTTCAATGCTTTTTGATCCCCGTGAAATTGCGACTCCCACACAAAGTATTTGCAGTACACACAATTGGGAGAGCTCACAGCTTTAATTGATCGACCTTCTTGGCTCCAAGTTCAGTAAAGTCAGCGGCCTGCGACATACGCTGACAAATATTGCTGCTGTCAATATCATTGATATCATATCATTCGGAATGCTTCCCACAGCATCATGTTTTGGACGGAGCATTTAACAGAATGACGACTCTGCTATTTGACACTCGATGTGTGTACTCGAATATTTCACATTTATGACATGCGTTTAATTAAATTACTTAGTTTAATATATTGTTATACCCTATAAATTTTTGATAAAATAGCTATGCAGACGGTATTCGTATTATATTACAAAATATTATATTAAATTAGACAAGACTTTCCAGTTGATTGCAAATTTTGGCTTTTTATATTTGATTTTAAAATTCAGAAATAAAGACACGATGTGGAGTTTTATATTGGCATAGAAATATTTAACTAATAATTAAAATCTATTTAAATTGGCTCCTTATTCTAGTAGTTGAAATAAAAATTATAAATTGAAGCACTAAAAAAATAAATGCTGTTTATAATGCTAGCACATTTTTGTAATGCTTTGCATCACATTATGCTATAATCCATAATTTATTTATTAATTTGACTCTCAATATCGGCTATTAACCTCCTTACAATTATTGCTTACCCCATTCTCTCATTCTAATAATTCAAAAATAACAAGTAATTATGTTTAATCTAATATTTGTCTATATTAAACAAAAGTTCACACATACATTACAAAATGTTTAAGAAATTATATTGACGAGTTCGCTAATGCATAATGAACGGCAAATGAGTTTCTGCTTTAAGCCGGACTCGAAAGGGTATATAAATTGTGATATTAATGTTCGACTTGTCCGTCGACCGATCGGTATATGGCTTCGTATATAAAGAGCACGAAGCCTGCGCCTAGTGCTTGTCGTTTATTTGCAGTGAGCGCGCTTCTAATCGGTTCGCCGGGTTCGGTCAGCCAGAAGTGTGTAACTTTGAAAGGGTAAAAGCATTCTACTGCTTTCAGTTCGCTTTGCCTCGTCGTGTTGTGCACGAGTGCGCGTTCCCAGTGGAGCAGCTACCCAAAACGAACACGAAATCGATTCCGTCCAAGTGTTGGCTCAGCGCTTTATTTTTCAAGATCACTGAGAATATTGCATGCTCCATAGTCTCGTGTGTGTGTGGCTGGTTTGGCGCGTTTACATAAATCACCGAGCTGCATAAAGCTGAAATTTTGTTTGTGTAAAGTTGCCCAGCTGTGGCGTCCACACAGGAAAAAGCTCCACGTTTGCGAGTCGGTAGTGATTCAGACCAATTCGACACTCACTCGCATTACGATCGCTTAAAATGCAATTTCTTAATAGGCTCCGGAAGGGCGTCAACAAAGAATTGCAAAAGCAAAATTTCGGCTTTGAATGCAGTCACGTGCATCTCTTCTACAAATCGCTGGTGAGTGTTAAAGCTGCCACAAACGGAAATGTTTTAAGAGATTTAGAGTTCAAATCAAAGTTGAAAAGCCTTTGCACTTGCTTAACTCTAAGCTCTAGGTGAGATCATTTACTTAGTCGCGTGAAGTTTTAGTATGCACACGTAGGGGCTATTAAAGCATTAAATAATACTGACAGTGTACAAATAACGTGTGTACAGCATGTCGAAAACACGCCAACGAATTTTGTATACCCTTACAAAACCGAACAGATTTACGTTTTCAACACAGCAATTAATACCCAACATTAAATTGATTTATTTTGTTTACTTAACGTAATAATACTAATACATTTTATTTAATTATAATTTATAATTTTTATTATTTTTTAAGTGGTACTTAACATTCCTAGCCAACATATATATTAATGAAATATATTTGGGTCTGTTAAATGTCTTCTTCATTTAGTTAGTCATGTTCTTGTTTGTGCAAACCTAATTTACAAATACTTATGCTTATTTTATATAATTAAAATAGTACTTATTTCAAAGCCCCAAAAAGAAGCTATTCATGCCTGCATAATTAATGAGTTCTTTATATACAGCATTCACATGAAAATTAGCATATCCAATGTGAATTTACATTAACTTAAGAATAGCTGGTGTTTCAGACAAATGACACCGAAAATATGTACAACAGATAACCGAATAGATCACATAACATATTACAAAGTCGTCGTATATCATAAATGATAATATGACATACCACGATAACAGTTTACAGTAACAGCACCTGCATAATATCTAAAAACTCCGGAAATATCGCACCATATTTTGACACCCGCATGACTTTGCAACTGCAAAAAATGTTCGCAATTAGAGAAAAGCAAAAAATGTTTAACATATTTACTTTTAATTAAGATTAGACACGAGTGAATACGCATATGTATATTTATAATGGGGTCGCCTGATGTGGGTAATACTCTTTCGCAAGTTCAACACAAATCAATTCTCATTACGTAATGATCCAGTTTTGTTTTGCACTTTACCTAGTCGTAAACACAACAAAGTTACTAACTAGACAAACACGAGCCGGCTAGTACGTCATCATTTGACAGCATCTCGCGTACAGAGCGATAACAGACAGATAACAGCTGTCAGAATGTTAGCTGCGCTGCAGCAAGGGGTGTTATGATTGTTTCAAATGGAATTTTTTTTTTTTTTTAAATCACGTACTTGTATTTGCAGGGTTAATTAAGTAAATAACTACTATAGGTATGCCAAAGTTCAGATAAGCTAGCCTAACTAGCACTATAATTATCATATGGCAATCAATAAAATTTGCTCAAAACTTTAATTTCTGGTGTGAAGGTCAATCATTGTAATGCCAATGTGACTTATCTTTATTTTTGTATGTTTGTACATCTAGATTTTGGGTGCTAAAGCGTTTATGCTATCTGCCTCATGTAGTTTTGCTTGTTTTCAATATTTTATGGAAAGTCATTCTTGGTGGTAAATAATATAATATTCAATTAATATAAAAGAATTATTTCATGTGTTTGTAAATTGCTAAAAAGTAAGTAAACAATTATAACTGTTAAACTTTACAATTAGCAATTATAATAATATAAAATATATAATAGAATATATAATATATTAAAAAAAAAAAAAAACACTTTAATGATATCAATGATTAAATCATTTGATCTTGCCAAGAATTTGACTTTCGACATAGCTTATTTAACCCCTAACAACTCTCTCTCTCTTTCATTCTGTCTCTTCATCAGTGGCAAAAGAATGAAGTCAGCACAATTTACTTGCTGTATCGTTGGATATGGGCGTTATTGTCTCTGGGCGTTTACATCACTTGCATCATTATGCAATTCTGCGATGGCAAATTTTTTATCTACATGACCAACTGGGGCTTTGGTCTGATCACGATCACCATGCTGCTCGCCGCCGTGCATGTCACACGCTGGCATTTCGATCTGCAGAATGTGCGGAGTCTGGTACAAGAAGCGGGACAGAAGGCTAGCACAACGTCCGGCCTGAAGATCTATTGGTGGCTCCACAATATGTCACTGCTCATGGCACTGGTCATCTCCACAGTATACTGGATATTTCTAAATGGACGCATGAGTGAGTGCAACTGACAACAGCAGACTAAAAAAATATGCTAAATTCTATTCTATGTACATATATGCGTAGACAAGCCAACACGTTTTCCGGCAATCAGCGTGATAACGCATGCCCTGAATAGCATATGTATGCTGATCGATTTCCTAATCGTGGCATTTCCACTGCGATTGCTGCATATGGTACAGACCATGTGCATGGCCATAGCATTCTTCTTGTTCACCCTCATCTATCACATTTGTGGTGGCACCGACGAGTAAGTGGCCCGCACTTGGATTTCTGAAGATTGATTTTATTAATTGTCTGCTTATTTTATTTCACACAGATTCGGCAATCCCTATGTTTATCCCATACTGGACTGGCATAATCCCATGCGTTGTCTGGTGACTTTTGTTGGCATTTTTCTGATGATCATCTGCTTTTGGCTGCTGCTCTTTGGCGTTCATAAAATGAAGCAGGTCTTCAATAGGGCCTTCAGCATTGTCTGGACACCCCATGCAGTGGGCCTCATATGAGGTTAGCCCCTGTCTTCAGCACTGACTATTACACCATCACACAACTGCACTCACATAGTTTTAAGTAGTACCGCCCGCATTTTGTTGTAATTTTCATTTAGTTACATACATTACACACAACACACACACACAAACACACACACTAGCATTTATTTATATCAATTCGTAGCTGTACAGACTAAATTATTGTTATTTAGTAAGTACCGGCTATGCGGCTAGACTAAGTTTTTGCTGGTTCCTTTATGCCAAAGCAACATCCTATTGCTCTGGCAATATTTTAATTGTGTAAACAATTGAATAAAGCCTGTTACTATGGAATCCATAGTAGAAAGAAATTGTTGAAAAAATAACAAGAGCACAACGCTGCCAAAATTTGATCGAATCAAATTTAAAATGGTATTTTATATGCAGCAAAATTGTAGTTTAAACAAAATAATTTTGCTTAAGGGAAAGGTAACCGATGGTATTCTTTAAAAGCTGTTTAAATAAATTAAAAGGTGTTTACGATGAAATTTGTAAATGCCATGTACTTATAATATCGATTATGAACTAGGTGATAATCAATTGATAAACACCGATTGGTTCAATAAGGAAATTAGATTTTAAATAAGACTGGCTGTGGGCAAGTATTTATATTTTACTGTATTGCATTGATAAATATGAGGTTTTACATTTTTAATATAAAAAGGTTTATAAGAAATGATAACACGCCATCTTAAATTTAAACATAAAAAATATTAAAAATATAATTATCCATTTTTAATAAAATATAAACAAATTTTAAATTGTTCCGTAATTAATTAACTGTAAATAATAAATTAACAACAAATATATACATATTAAAATGAATAGTAAAATAAATTTAAAAAAAATAAATAAACTAAGTATAATGAACACACAATAAAATAATGAAAATAAATTCGAAAAGTTACCATCAAAAAAATAAATCAAATAAATAAACTATAAAACAAAAACACATATATTTAAAAAAAATTTATAAATAATACCTAAAATTCAAAACTATGCCCAATAAAATTTTGGAATAGAAGCACATCTTTCAATCAATTAAAGAATGTATTTAACATCATACACAGTTGGACAAAGCGATAATAAAATTCAAGGGAGATCTAATTGTATAGTTTTAAAAAAGCTCGTTTTAATACAAGTTCAGATACATAGATATGTATATACATACATAGATATATGAAGGTAAATTACACAGACTTTATAAGAAACTAAATATGCCCTGCGCAAGAGTGAGGGTACAGAGGGCAATGACATACATACATACATACATATGCATTGAGGTAACTAGCGACTTATTGCACACATGTATTTATAAAAAACCTTCACATACACATACACACATCTTTTCTACTTTCCTTGGACATTATTTTTCCCATTCCCACTTTCTCGAGGGTTTCATATTCTTTTACACGCTATATGGCCAAATTTTGTTGAATTGTGATCGGGTATATTTCTATGGAATTGAAGTCAATATCAAGAAATGGATAAGCATTGTGTTTTGATTATAAGTGGCACACATTTCAGCAAACCCCGGAGCAGTACTTTTGCCCAAAGCTGTACCCCCTCCTCAAAATGCGTCATCACGCAAAATGACGAAGTTCTTCAAATCATTGCCAAATCATTTTCCTGAGGAATAAAGCCGTCGTGTTATACCAAACATATGTACGAACATACATACAACATACATAAACGAGTTCTCTACAACGATTGCAAAAGAAAGAGAAAAAAAGAAGAGAATAAATGTAGTAAAAGAAAATAAAAAGAAACAAAAACTGTACAAAGTTAGTTAGAAAGGGGTTCGACGTAAAGTGTTTGCAGCTCGAATTGCTTTTATTCAGTTGACGCCGATTGCCAAAACGCGAAGCACAGATAAAAGACTAATTAGGTATGTTACTCTCCTGAGGAAACCCAAAAGATCGGAACGCGCAGCGCTGGTGGGGAGCAGAGTCAAAAAGCGTCGTCAGCTTTAAGCGTTCTGCAGCAATGAGACAAGTACACTCAGCGAAATGGGTGATGTTTAACCAAAAATGACAAAGAACAGTTTTATAGGCACGCCATATAATATGTGCATTCCGGTGAATCACTCAAATGGCTTAAATAAATGAATTTAATCCGTTTAGGTCTGTAACAATTAAATATCTTATTTATGGGAACAGTAAGCGCTCCAATTGAGGAGTTGTAAAATTTGCAATTGTTTAACACAAAAATAAATAATCTGAACTAAGCTACCAATTAAATGTTCGCAATGTATATATGTTGTTATATAATTAATATCCGAAATACTTTATTTATATTAAGGTATCTGATTTAGTTGTCGTGTATGCGAGGCTCAACAAAAGCACAATACTCACCTGTGCTCAGTCGGCGCCACAGCAGCAGCAGCAGCAGCATTTTACGATCTTACGATATACGATATACGATATTTAGTTCAGATTGACAGTGGGTTGATGTATGTATGTCGATTTGCGAATCTGTTTAAAAGAAAAATAAGTCATTTATTTTCAAATTTGAATGTAACACAACATTATTAAGCTGGACTTAGTATAGAAAATTTTCGAAATCATAAAGACTACATTTAACCAGATAAATGATCATACCAAAAAAGCAGAGACAAAATTTGTTATCTCAGACAGGGCTGTGTTTTCATATTTATAGTAATTAATAATATGGATGCATCTTAGTTTCTTTATGCACGCAATTCTCAATGCTTTGTAAATTTAAAATTTTAAAAATTTTGATATACGAAAATTATAAATAAATATAAATTTGTTTTAAAAATATTTGAAAAATATTATATATAATATATATGTTAGTTAACATCTTTAAATGTAAAAAGAAAATAAATAAACTATACCATTTACTTACTTTTAAAAACTACAGTAATTAAATATATAACTCTAAAATATTTGTATAATATAAAAATATAATTTAATTTATGCACTGTAGTATAACTTCACGCTTGCATAGATCATTTACCCACATGCAGAAGGTTTTCACCACGGTGCGTCGCGTCGCAGCATTTGCCCGCATCGTCGTTGGCCCAAACAAGTTGCGATCAGTTTTGGAACGCGCGTCGCGTCAACAAGTCGTGATTTGTTCGGTGGATCTGGCGACTACCCAGTTTGCGGTTAGTACTTGCTGTTGGGGATGGTTACTGGCATAGATTGGTTCTTTGCTTTGCTGTAATGCATTGGCGTGTGATTATGAATGTTGTTGTTGTTGTTGTTAGTGCTGCATTACAAGTTTAAAATGCAATAAGCCAAATACAATAATGTCCAGAGGCAGGCACCGTTATGCAAAGTTGTTGACCCAAAAAGAAATTACTACAGTGCCCAAGCCGCCATTTATGCTGCCAAGCCACGCGTATAAAAACACGCAAAACGCGCTACAAACTCGTTAACAAAAAAGTTGAAATAACAACAATAATAGTAATAATAATAGTACAAAAAAATAGCAACAAATTCGCGCAGCTCTAAGCCATCATTATTGTTACAACGAGCTTGGCCCATTTCAAATTGCGTTGTCTTCATTCTTTTTGGCATCGTGTGTGGAATACTCAATGTTGGGTTTTCGCTATTTTCGCTATTTTTTTTTTTTATTTTCGTCTTATTATGACCAAATGCTGTTTCCAAATTCGGCAGACCGCTCGTACAAACAATAATCATCATTGAGCAAAGGCAAATAGAATTTAAGTGCTTGACGGTATTTGAGCCTTATGCAATCATCTCTACCCACATATGCAAATTTAATTGACAAACTCAAATATTTTTCTGGCTGAGCATAGAAAACGCAAAATTTTAAGATCATATCCATATGAACTCGAACCAAGAAACGCGCAAGTATCGCATTTTAATTGGCTCATTAATTGGCAAATACTTAAAACTTGTGCACGTTTTCCAGTTATCGTTAATGAGTGACATTTATTTAGTTTTGGCTAGGCGTTTGCCATAAGCAGTTTATAGAGTACTAAGTGAATAAATAAAAAACTAGCAAAATAGTGAAACCTGACTTCCTCTAAATTCAAGGAGTGCCAACCTAAATAATCAACACTCGATACACTCGGGTGCAATTTATACATTCATTAGTAAACTGAAGGTAAGCTTAGAATTTTATTGAACTATTGTGCTGGAGAATATTATGATTGAATTAAGCAATATTCAAAAACTTGTACATATTTTAAAAAGAAACAAAACCAAAAATCGACAAGAAGTGCTGCCAGAACATCCTTGAATTTTATTTACATATCATTGTTGAGAGTCTGATATTTAGATTGAAACAAAGAATATACTAACGATATTTGCAATTGTGATTATGGAAGAATCGTTTTTAGCAAGAACTTTTCTGTGTGCAGCTTTAATTTTTGATAGTTAACTCAATTATAAAGAAAACGGCTTGCTTTAAATTAAAAGAATGCATTAGAGCCAAGCTAGAATGCTTTAAAACAAATGCTTTGAAGGTTCTGCGCAGATTTCTATTAAGTTAAAGAACTGATGCACTTTGCAATTAACATTAACTTTATCCTTACTTCATCGCCTTTTATAAAAATACAAATTTAAGTAATTTACAAATTGTTTTCTTTTTAAGCGTAAGCCAGAGCACTTTAAAGACTTATTAAGTCAAACATCAAGTGTAGCCAAAAAAAACCTCTGAAAGATTCATAAGTTAATTGTTAAGAAGGCCGAACTCATATCATTATTGTATAGCTCGCATTCCTCAAACAAAAGTAAACTTCTTTGATTATAGACATTTACAATTCTAATTAGCTAATTAACACTCTTAACAATGCAAGCTATCAGGTTTTGCCAATTGATTTATTAGCGTGCAAGTGTCAAATAAAGCTCAAGAATATTAACGACAATTTTGTCAGAATTCAGTGGAGATCTGTTCTGCGGCAAATATCGGATATAGATATATTGTTTTAATAGTTTCTTCTCTTTTATTTTTTTGACATTTGCATATGAGATGCCACTGAACTCGTTTGATTTCACTTTCTACAACATGAATTTAAATCGAAACCCAAAAAATGTAGTTAGTGTGCTGACAAGCGAGAGAAGCTAAATTGTCTTAAGATCCACAGCTGAATATAATGAAGATGATTATAATTATAATTATCCAATTGTAATCAGATAATACAAGGCCTTATCTATCTATCTTATCTTTAAGTGGCGCCCTCCTATAGCCAAATAACATTATGCGGCTTTATCTTTGCCATTTGGCTGACTGTTCGACTGCAATCACATAAAATGATTATTTACACAGTTGGGTTTTGATGTAAAGGTCAACAAGTTTTCATATACATACTTAAATTTTTGTCTGTCGCCTGGATTCAAGTTTTCAACTTCAAACGAAGGCAACTGCCGAGGTTCAATGTAGTACAAATGCAAGAGCTATAAACCTATATTGTGTGCCTACACACATATATACATAAATATATATATACATGCGCCATATACCATATAGTATGCGTGTATGTATGCACAAATGTGTTGTGCACACACTTATCTTGTGCTCTTTTGTTGACGAAAATGTGGCACAAAAGGGGCAAAAACGTGAATAAAATAAATACACGAAATAAAAGATATACATGAATGAATGTACTCATGAATACTCATGGTAACCATGGTTAGTTTAGCCGTTAAATAGTTGGCTCTCGAAGTCTTGAAGTTTGCTTTTTGGTTACCTTTTTGGTGTCATTCGTGCAAGTTCAGGGCCGTGAGTCTAGCAGCCCATTAAATGTTTTATGTTTGGTTTTTTTTTTTTTGTATTTCGTGGTAAAAACAGACCTGAAATTAAATACGAAATATAGTAGCTCAGTTGCAGCTGATAAATCTGAGTAGGATTATTGAATTTTTTCTTTTGTTTAACAAACGTTTTGTACGCAAACCTGAAATGTAATGAAACACGAGCGTGATATGAAAATTTTTGCTTGACTTAAAACAGCTGCTAGCTGCAGTTAAACTGCAAACTGAAGGGTGAAATTATACCAATAACTATGATATTAAGCCTATACGTTACACGGGGGCATTATGAAATTTTGAAATAAATAAAGACACTTGCAAAAACTTGAATTAATTATGAAATTGATCAAAAAGAAACAATTAATTTCGAGGCGACGTTAAATATGTTTGGTAAATGAATATTTTCTAAACGTGTTTATAAATACAAAATATCAATAATTCCTCTGCCATATATGGTATGTGGAGAGGTGTATATAGAAGTCTAATTCATTAGACAAATACTTCAATCAAGAAAGGATCTTTACTTTTGAGCTGACGTTTAATCAAGTTAGCAAACCGATTTGATTAATACATGATTGTCTTGTTATATATTGACCGATTAATACCGACTGTTTATGCTGATCCAGAAGACTTATTTGTATAGTTACAACATTGAAATGAAAAATTAAATAAAGAAATTTCAAAGCAAATAAAAGTTCCTTTAATCGTGGCTAAAATCCAGCTATAAATAATAGATGGAATAACAATTTGGTATGTAGGCTTGTAAAATAAATGTATATATGAAGTTATTCTGGCATGAAACTGATTTAAGCTTGGCTTAACTTTCTGCTACTTTTAATTTATTGTTTTAATATTTTGTTTTTGTGTGTATATACATTATTTTTGGCTGCTTTATAAATTACCCAACGCTCGAATGACCTACGGATCGCACTTACAGTTTGAGTCTTAATTAAGTGTAATTTTAATATATGTTCACCTTGCTGTTTTATGGCGCCCCTTTTGAGGCAACCAGTGACGACCTCAGTTAGCTAATTGTTATATTATAATGAAAAACGTACGATATTCATAATGAAAAGTTACAAAGTCAAAGTGATGCGCTGCAGAAGTATTCAAAATCATAAGTCAATCAATTTACGTTATAAACGGAAAAGCTACTAGCCATACAACATCCATTATCATTAGGGCCGAATTATAATGGTCTCGAATTGCTCTGCCTGGAAGGTCATATTTACATAGGCAACGTAGGGTCATAAAACCCAAAGACAGCTAACAAAGCCATTTAAGGTGTGAATTATTAAGGCCTTAAAAAATGCAAATATGGCATCAAGGATAGTATAAAGCATAATTTGAACCATATTACGTCGCAATCAACTATTCTACCCGCTGAACTTCCGATATTACCAAGTGGAGCTACTACAGTAGTTAAAGCCCAATTTTGACGTCAATTTTTTAATAGCCCGAAAAATTGAAATACATAACCGAATTGACCGATGACAAATACACAAATACAATTTAGAGATTTATAAAAAAATTTTAAATATTTGTTTAGCTGGATTGACGTACACTATATATTTTATATATCCATGCCGCCAGATTCAGCATCAATTTTGTAATTAGCGTACTTCTCTTGTTCATGTAAGACGTCTCTTGTCTCGTGATGATCGGCTTTGCCCAGCGTCTGAGAACGGCCATAAATCTTGATATAATTCTTATCGCAATCGTGGACCATAATACCGCCACCCAAGCATTGAGTGCATAGATCAAGACTGTTGGCTTCCCTTTGCAACTGGTCATAGACATCGACTGTCCAGTTCGAATGTCATTTAGTTTATAATTCGATTAAATATTTCAAGTTCTACTCACGATGGTATTTAACCCGGGATACGCCACGCACAACTGTTTTCGCCTGCCCCATTTCGCCATGAACGTAGACTTTGGCAAGAATATATTTCAGCTTACCATCCCCGATAGTGACCTCCGGGAAAGTCACAAGATTCTTCACTTTTTGATCGCAGCAATAATTACGCGCAGCTTTGGAGGATATTTTGTTATTAAACAAAAACCAAAATGAAAAGAAATAATGTGCTCGGCTAAAAATAAGATAACCTACCACGTACAATTGGGCGCCACGTGGGAAAAATTAACTTTCTCACTTTATCCATATCGAAATAATTTTGAACGTAATTTGAAAAAAATTATTATGAGCTTTTTCGATGTTGACGATACAGCACAACAGCTCCGACTGAAAAATTAGGTTGAAAGTAGCAAGCACTAGCAGATAGGCTACTCGGTTAATGAAATTTTTTGAAAAGGTTACGTTTCGATTCAGATTTACACACACATATCAACATATTAAGCTTCTTATAAAATAAAGCAACAGAATGATTACAAAACATATAAAGTTATAATATAGAAAGAACAATTTTACTAGTTCGATTTACGGTTCGAACCAATGCCTCGTGAGTTTTCGAAAATATATGAGAAATACCTCCCGGATATGAAGTAAATTTTCAATAAAATTATATATTTTTACCTTTAGGTTTAATTGTTGCACAAACAGGTTTTATTAAAGGTTTGGCTTGAATTAAAAAATCATTTAAATATTGATTAAAAGCCGGTTCGATTTAAATTTGATTTATTTTGATTTTGACTTGTTGAATATTAACTTGAAGCTTAATAAGTTGGCTCAATGCCTAATAATTAGTAATTATAATTTCCATTTTCTTATAAACAACGTAATTTGTTTTATCCACAGGTCTAACCTCTGATCATGCCATACACATATTAGAATCAGCTAGCAATATGGCATTTGTACTAACTACTTATACTATTGCATAATACCTTGCGTGGAGCACAACAATTGCATGTCTCGACAAGTTACGTAAATCGCCTGAATAAAAAAACAATAAAATAACAACAACGCATCACCAAAGCTAACAAGTGCATCTCAGCCGCACAAGATGACAAAACTTCAAGTGATTGTGCATCCAGTGAGAAAGGAATTTAGACGCAAACGTTGCGGTTTTGATCATGATACGCCCGATGATTTTGTCAAATCGCAGGTAAGACCCAAAATAATTAAAGCCCTATAACTCTACACCTATTGAGTCCTTGAGCAGTCTCCTTGAATTGACACGCGCTGGGTGCGTACTATTTGTATTATTTATATAACATCGCGGGTCAATGCTCACTTTAAACTGTTTGCTCTGCTCCTGTCGTTAGCTTGTTTCTCGAGGCCACATCAAATATTTTTAACGAGCCTTTGGGTCTTACAGTGAAACAAATTTCCTAGTCGCTATGAAACAAGAACCGAGACTAATCATCATATAACTTAACGCTCCAATCAGATTATCGAACTGATATATTATAATAATAATAATATGCATTTTAATGATGTCTTGATTTTAGTTAACAAAAAAGTGTTAATATTTTTGTGAAGAAAGTCAAAATGCATTGGATACTTTTTAAATCAAGGTAATATTATAATATAGCCCTTATTTTGTATATGTAATATTGCGTTCAGATTAAAGTTACATGCAACAAATCTTGCGGCTTCTCGCCACAATAGTTTGATGTGAGCATCGATCTTGGAGCTGTGTGGCTACGTTGTGGCATTGAAAACTTATATACTTAAAGTTATAAACAGAGATTATGTTATTTTCAAAGAAGCTTTCCTCAATCTACAATTTAAATCACAAAATTTCCAAAAGCCTATTAAGCCTTTTATGGCACATCAATTGATCGCCTCAGGAATAGTGTCTATATAATTTGCTTTATATAATCAAATGACCAAAACTGTAAGAAATGGGCGTTGCCCAGTTGGACTGGTGACTGGTTTCAACCATTTTATTGTTTTACCTTGAGCATATTTGATGAGTTTCTTTCATTCATAGTATCAATAAAAGGAGAGGGCACTCCGAGTTCTGTTGTTTGGTTGGGTGGTTGTGTAGTTAGACAACCGCTTGTACTAGCATTGTAAATTAAACTTTTGAAATATTAATAAGCGGCAAACAGCTACTAACTGTATATTGCCATGCATTGTTTGTGGCGCCAGGTACAACAAAACTGCTCGCTGGCCCGCCCTACACCACGTTCTGCTACTCGGTGTATTAAGTATCATGGGGCTGATAGACTAATACACCCAGCTGGTACACACACATACATATATATAAGTACATATATCTAATATAGTCGTACGACTTAGTATTCATAGTTAGTTATTCTAAATTACAGTGGCAGACCTGTACAAAGAGCATGGTATATTTGTTCTATCGCTGGTTCATGGCTCTCTTCTTCATCGCCGTTGTCATTGAGTCCATGTGGCCGCGATCCGATGATGAGTCCTGCTATTGGCTATATTTCATCTATATGACCAATTGGGGCATTTGGATGTGTATGCTAACTAATTTACTTGGTGCTATACTTGTGACCATATGGCATTATCATCCAGAATACGCGGGTAAGTTTTTAAGGGGAACAGGGAATTTTGTAGTCGAGCATACTCCACGACAACGCTTTTATTTATTAAAAACAATAATTTTAAGAATAAAAAAATAATTCAAAATAAAAACTGACGGATTAACCAATGAAAATATTAATTAGAAGATCTACAGAAGCATAAATTTCTATAAAATATATTTTTTAAATTTCGGACTTAATTTTAATTGGTTTTCATTTCATAATCCATAGATAAGCTGCTCAATATGCAGGCCTGGACGAGCCCTTTTCGGATTTACTGGAGCATGCATATTATTACGCTAGTCTTATCGATTGTCATCACAATTATCTACTGGAGCATACTCTACGATGGCAAGTGCTTGATTTTTATTTTTATAGGTAAACCCAACCCAATGTTATCCCATTCTGTTTTCTCTGTTTGGATTGCAGCCAATGAAAGTACTTTGGATGCCACAAATGTACTCACCCATGCATTCAACTCCATTTGCATGTTCATTGATCTGTGGATTGTGGCACATCCGTTGCGATTGCTGCACGTATTTCTGCCAGTATTGTTCGGCATTATCTATGCCATATTCTCGTACATATATCAACTGGCCGGCGGCATCAACAAGTGAGTTAACGATTCCAACTCAAGTTGCCCATAGTAATTGTATACTATTTGCACTCTCCACTTAATAGGAAGGGAAAACCGTATATCTATCATGTCATTGACTGGAATCAGCCTCAAAATGCGTTTATTACGGTTTTGGGCGTCTTGGTGCTCTCGTGTTGCATCTATGCGCTGCTCTTTGCTTTCTTCAAGCTGCGACTATTTCTCTCACGTAGCTGCCGCCAGGGCAGCTTTGTGCTGCCCACCACCAGCAAGCAGTCTGGCAAGGCTGCCAGTGACACACTGGCAACACCCAATGGCATACAGCATTCACCCTCCCGCATATCCATGGTGCTGGGTAACTATGCGGGCTACGAGAATCAGGCATATTCTCCCAGTGCTGGAGAGCAGAAGCCAAAGAGTTAAGCTGTGCTCACACCTGTTAGACATCTGGCCAAATATGTAAAACGTTGCGAGATTTTGTGGTAAAATTATTGGATAGCAAAAAAATATTCTGAGCTTGGCTAAAAACTTCATTTATTTAAAAAAAATAAAAATAAAAATAAAAAATATTTCTATCCGGCAAGTGTGCAATTAGCTATAATCTGAATGCTGCCTAGGCTATGTTTTGCAACTTTAGTCAAAGTGTACAGTAGAATATTAACCCAGTGATATTATATTAAATTCTAGCTAATTTTAAGCAAATAAATTTCAATATGGATAAATGTAGAATGTGGAATTTTTAAATTGAACTACCTAGTGCAACATGCATTTTATACCCTAAGATACTATTTCTATACTTCTAACTAGTCTTAAAAATGTATTCTTGGTTGTTTAGACTTGTACTCTATTTACATCCAATTTCCTTAAATGCTAGGGTATGTGCTTGCTTACTCCGAAGTTGGCATTGGGGCTTAGACATGTATCCTTGAAAACTTTCGCTTTGTCCTTGCATGATCAACATTTACATACAAGTGAAAGAACCCAAAAATCCATTAAAAATTCCATAAAATAATAAAGGTCCTCCCACCTAAGGCCCCGAAGGGTCAGTTTAACCATATTGTCATATTAGCTCTTGGGAACTTTACAGTTGCAAATCATATATTAATTTAAATACGGGGACATATTGCGGGAAGGTTAAATGATAGGCGGCAAAAGTTTGTCTGCACCTAATATGTGAAAACGGGAAAAATAAAAGCAACAACAAAAAGCAAATTATGTCCCCTAGAAAAACAATAAAGCAATTGAGTAATTGGCTGAAGGACTTCGATATCGACAGCAAAGCTGCTGAAAGTTGCTTAACAAACTGCGTAAACCCCGAGATATGGGTGAGAGCCTGTGTAAATATTTTACACAAGGTCCTAATCACCTTTGAATGGCGGCATTAGCCCAAATTATCTTGATAGAGTAATCAATCACAAGGACAACACGTGTTGAGCCATAACTATTTATAGTACACTTTGTGTAACAATAAAATTACCCATAGCATATAATTACTTGACACATAGTAAGAGTGTTTAAATCGGAGTCCAAATACCCCAGCAGACGCATATCATATGTGACATTTGTTTGGCAATATTAAAATTCAATTTTCGAAAGATTTCTCGTATTGAAATAAGTAAGAGTTGTAGAAAGTCAGATATCCTGCAGTGATAAATGCTTTACACTCAACGAAAAACTTAGGACTTTCGTAAATAATTCAAGTACTAACCCAGCCGAAATCCGGTGCGAAAATTAATCATAGAAAGTAAATACAAATTCAGTACTTTATCTACGAAGTGTGCTAAATAACCGTTTATTTTTATTTCAAGTATTTCAATTTACTTATTTTTATTTAAACAAAAACAAATGTGAATAACAACAAGAAAATAAGTAAGATTTGATGCCCATGCCCAGCATAATTAAACCTGAACAAAGTTTGATCAAAATAACTCGTAGGTGATCGAAAGAGAATTCGACTGGTAAAAGTTTAACCCCAGAGCAATGTGGTCAGAGGTAATCGCAAACCAAAAAAAAAAAACCCGTATATGCATCGTTAAATTTTTGGATTACCTTTAATGTGACCTTTTCAACACATTCACACGCAGTGTCCCTTAAACCCAGGAGCACGTATGTTTGGTAGGGTTCTAACCCCCCGGCAGAAATGTAATTGGGGAATCAATTGAGCCAGCTAGACGGCGGCATTAAACTCTGCTTGCCGTCCCTGTCGTTGTTGTTGTTATAATTCTTACTGCTGGCTATAACCTTAATTAAGTTTCCAAAAACATTTAATAACCAAACGCCCAACAGGAGCTCAAGGACGAGAAACACACGTGCTGCTAGACACACCCAATGCTGGTGATGACACTGCGCTGGTTCATGATTTGTGGTCAATGGTTGCGACAAAGCATATGCTATAAATTTGAGGACCTACTAATAAAAAAATAAAATCAGAGTAGCTAGCCTGATTGTCCTGCCCAGTAGGTGTGTGTGGTCGTGTGTGTGTGCGTGTGTGAGTGTGTGTGCCAATCTCATTTGTCGTTATTGTCCTTGCCAACGGCCGGACATGGCATGTCACGAGTTCCAGTGTTAGACGCAAATTAGGCGACGCATCTGTTTAGGGCACCGGGTCGATATATGTGAGCATTTTGATCGATATGAAATTTCCTTCAGCTTTGAACTTCTTTTTTGTGTCCTTGTCGTGCCTATTGACCCGCGCTTTGTTTTCTCTCATCATTAGGCCAAACAAAATCAATAGAAATTTAATTGAACATATGTATCTACTTTGGAAATTTCGACAGCTGTCAACTGTCAATGCCAAACTCAACGTTTCTATTTTATTTTCGCTGTAAAACCTACAGTATAATTACACGCAATCAATTGATTGAAATATTAATTGAAAATCTCTTGCACCTAGCATGCACCCATCAGTTTTCGACTTTTACTCATTTCAGAGACACCCGCCATAGTTTCCCCTACCGGATTTAACAATTTAGATTATGACGATAATTGTGCAATTTTCTATCCATCAAAAACGCATCCAAACCAATCAGAACTAAGTATGAATGGTTTGCACGTATGAAAGGTGAACATTTTATGTACAGCACAGAGCATTTGACTAGGTTTAAAATAATCAGCTTAAATTAATAATGTACGAGGCTTTTTGAGATTGATATTTCGAAATTAAGCTTTTAATTGATTATTGAAATACTGTCAAATTTGACAGATTTTAACAGTTGCAGGTAATTAATATTTATATGTGCTTTGAGGAGTTTTAATTGATTTTAATTGCTAACTTTAGAATTAGTATAAGATTTAAAGTCAGATAAATACTAAAAAATTTTAAGCTAAAGTTATGCTGGGCATTATTTGAAGCAGCAAACTGTAGTATTTGTGTGACTTGAGCTGCGCTAACCAAATGAACAGCTGCAAGTCAGAGGTCTTATTTACACCAAAAACGACAGGCATAATCAACGATGTCGACAGGATGGCAGCAGGGCAACAATATGACAGGAGCATCAACAGAAATAGCAAAAGAACCTGAAAGATTAGTGAGAACGCACCAGGCTGGCCAGGACATTGTTTGGATTGCATAAACAAACGGCGGCCCAGGCACAGGCCCAGAACGGCGCACGGCATCGGATAGAGAAACAACTTTCCAGTGCTGGGGCTATGACAAACTGCCGGTCAAATTCAACATTGGTCTATGCCGCCTGTTCACATATAATACTTAGTTAACCCATACGAATACATTGTGAATCATATGAACGACTGGAACTCATAAAGTATTCATTAATTGGAAACGCGCGCGCCTGCCTAACTGACCATTTGCCGAGGATTGTAGCTGGTAAAAACCGAACCATTTGTCATATTTGAAATTCAGTCTCGTTTCGGACGTTCGGGCAGCAGAACCTGCATATATTTGTACTACACAGTACCGCAATCGCAGTCACAAATCAGAGGCAATATTACGTTTTATGGGCTATGGTAACGGCCAAGCCTGAAATAACCGGCGCTATGTAGTAAACAATTTTCCTGTGCGTGTTGCCAACGAACGTTAACGTGTCGCCCAGAGATACCAAAAGAGCGGAACCACATACAGTAACAAATACAAAAAAATATATTCAACATAAAGTTCTAAAAAATAAAAAAACAAAAAAATATAAAAGAAAACAGAGTCTAGCGAAAAATAAAGAGTGCATATAGTTGAAACGTTGGTGGAAAGTTCCAATCTGATTTTCATAACCAAGCGCACTGAACTCTCACCCTCTCTCAATATATGCGTTAATTGAGTGGGGCACGAGTGGAAAACCAGGCAAAAGACATTGCGAAAATTCAGCTATACTGGCCACCGAATGGATAATGGGTATTTGTTTAGACACAGGTAAGCAATGCGGTAGCTGTAAAAATTCAACTTTTGTCCAACAGGCCTCCGATAACACAGCCGGCCCAAAGCAACAGTCAAAACAAACAGCCGGAATGTAGAATAAACATATAACCGAAAAAAGCAAAAAAAAAAGTCCAAAAAGAAAATAATGTACAGAACTATTCTACATGCGACGTGTTTAATATGACTTACTTGAAGAAGCTTTAAAAATATTTTGATAAGTAGAAGTCAAGTGCCTGACATTTTATTAGGCTAAAGGTTAAAGAGCGCACCTAAGTACAAGAAAAATATATATTTATATGGTTGAGTGCACTCTTTAAATAGATATATATCTACCCTGCTGGAGTTCTTTTTAAGGGCTTTAATTTTTTAAGAAAATAATAGAATAATAAATATATATTTTTTTCTCCAGATCTTAGAAAAGTCTAAAAAAAATATATTCTCATTTTGAAGTAGGTTAGTTCGGTCTTATAATTTTATTTTGCTTACATATTAATATTTCTCATATTTGGGTTGAACAGTAGCATTATCTGCTTGTGTAGTTTAAGGGTAATAAAAACTTTTAAGAGAGCAAACAAGAAAAAGCTTTGTTTTTAAGCAATCAAATTGCATTTTTCGTTTAATTTTCCTTTAGTCCATGGTTAAGTTATTGTCGGTGCATAGCACAGAAAGACAAACGTGAAATGATGAAGTTATTTAAGCACAATTTGTATTTAATTTGCGCTGCTTCTAAAGCTCTAAAGCCAATAATGTGTCTCAATCTGTTGTGGAAAACACTTGAATATACAAAACGCTTTGACAAAATATTTCAAAGGACCTTGCACAAACGCTGTAATTTGTGGTGGGCGCTTGTGTTAAGCACGGCCTCGTCGATAGGTCCTTGGACATGTTCGTTGACCATCAAACAGGCAACAAACTAATATAAAAATCCGAAACGCATACAAAAACAAATCCAAAAAAATAAGAGAGACAGCAAAACAAGGCAAATCGCTTAATGTGCTCTGAAAAGGGATAGCAACAATAACAAAACAACATGTCAATTAAATAGAACTGCAGGAAAATCAATAGAAGAAAAAAAAATGTCACAGGAATGTAGAATACACGAGCTGTAAAGCCTGAGAGCCAGTTCTAATCGCAGACCCCACTGGAAATACGCGAAATTGTTGGCGTTGCGGTCGAGGGTAGGCAACGCTTTTGCGCAGCTGATTTTCCATGAATGAAAATACATAACACATATATACGAATCGGGCTAGAATGACGCAGGCTGGCGCCGAGTCTGCAGTTAAATAATTGTTAAACATATATTTTAATGATATGCATTGTACAGTTAATTTCCTACCCCCCAACAAATTGCTTCCGGTCTGTGGCAGGAATTGCGCTAATGCCGTTTGGCACGTAACAAGGCGGGGCGCTAACTTGGCAGCACATCCGGTTTCCGGTTTTGTTAATGTCCCAGCCCCGCTCAACTGTTGCTTTGGGCCTTGTGTGTAGCCCATCAAATCGAATTATGTTTGAAAATGATATTTTAGATGCCAGCGCGGCACAAGATACCGGCGAACCAGGCAACGATTGGAATCATACACGGAATCAAAATGGCCCAAATGCCGGACCTGGCAGCGTTATGGCACTGAACGGCAATGGGCGGCTCGGTTCGGGCAACATCGCTGCTATCGATATGCAAAATGCTGGAAAGATCAAATTCGATCCGCCCAAGGTGCCAGTGATATTTGTTTTAGGCGGCCCAGGTAGTGGCAAGGTCACCCATTGCGATACATTCATGCAGGAGCGACGCGGTGTTACGCACATCAATATGATGGATCTGCTGCAGCAATATGCAATGGGAAATGGTAAGTTTTTGTTTTTGCTTTCAACAAATTCAATTCATTATACATATTTCTATATCTATATTATTAAATTATTTAAATGAATTAAAAACAACCATAAAGGAAATCAAGATCATTCTTCTATCATTCGAGTTCCGTCTTTCCATCAAATCATTTTCAAAAAATAATAAGCCATAGGCCTGCACATATTGCAGCCGCATTTGACGTTTCTGGCTACAAAGAAATTGTTACATCTAAAGAATGGTAAAGGCCAGTTATTTGACAAAAAACATTTAAGTCACAATTAGAATGCAACGAAAACAAGAATAAGACATATTAAAATAGAATAAGTAGGGATATCTTCGGAAGATGTAACACCCTTGTATACATTTCCCTATTTGGAAATATCTGAGAATGATGGAGAGTGCAGTTCGATAATGCTGAGTTCTGACTAAGTTTGAAGACGAAAGCTTTAAAACTGATCAACTAATTTGCATAGAAACAAAGAAAGAAATACTCGGATGTTGATGCTGATGTGGAATACATATACTTAAGGGATCGGATAATCGCAAACAGGTTTAAAAGCGAGCTGAAGTTATTCTGTGAGCCGAATCCTAAGCCAGAAGAGTTGTCCATGAAACAGTCGAACCAAAACCCGAAAGGCAATCTATATTTGTTATATATTTTATATATAATAATTAAGATGCATTAAATAGCATTTAGTTTTCTTGAACTAATTAGGCAGATGCCAATTTTTAATTCAGATCATATTTTTAGGCCAAAATTTAAGCCAATAACTGCGTTCAAACCAATCTTAAACAGGAATTTAGTTTGAACTTTCGCTATTTTACAATAAATATATTTAATTTTAATTGATGACAATTAAATTGCAGATATGCAAGACTTTTCGCAACTATCGTCGAAAACAGTCACCGAGGTGTTGATGTTGGAAATGAAAATGGCTCCAGCTGCCAAAGCATACCTAATATCTGGATATCCACGTTCCATGCGCGACGTTGTCGAGTATTCCGAGAAGGTAATTCCCCAATTACATAATCTTAAGCAATATTTATTTATATATTTATATTGTCGAACATACAGACTTACTCGAATTTATTATGAAACATATTTGGACTATTTTGTTTTGATGGGGAATTTCATGTGTTTGTTCAGCAAATTGCTGTTGAACCATTTGAACTAATTAGCTGCCAAACGGGTGGACGTTTATTTGTTAAGGCCTAATTCCCATGAATTTTGAGTCGTACACATAACAATAAAATATACTTATGCACATACCTATACTCACGCATATGTATATGCTAATTGGCTGAAGTGGCCTCCAGAGGCACATTGGGCTTTACATAATGCTACAGGTAGAGGTCAGGTTTAGTTAATGTTAGCAATATAAGTTGTACACGATTTTCGAAATTTATGAGCCCAATTATTAAAGAGCTTCTGGAATAAACGAATTTTTTATGTCAAACAAGTTCGTTTACTTTGAGAATGTAGCAAAAATCATTTTTGATAACAAATATAAACTAAACTTATTAAAAACTATTCTATTAGCGCTTAAACAAAACTTCAATCGCAATTGAAATAGGAAATACAAGTTTTTGAGCTAAAAATTATGAAACCAATTATTTAATTTCAGATACAAGTCGTAAATGGCGTTATCCTAATATCCTGGCGCCAGTCGGTGCTACAGAAACAAATCGATTATGGCGCTAAATTAGGTCATGTTGTACTCTCCTTAGCCAAAATGGAATTGGAAAATTTCTTTAAAAATGTGATGCCAGTCGCTGATTATTTTGATCAAAGCGATATGCTGTTGGCCGTGAGTAGCATATAAATTCTACACATCTGAAAAATTGGCTTTAATCATATTCATCTACACTTAACAGGTAAATGGCGAGCGTGCGCCTACAGAGGTGTATAAAGACTTTCGCACCGCTGTGCTTGACATACTGAGCACGCTCGAGAATCAAGAGGCCATACTGAATGGAGTTACAGGTATGGGCAGAGGGATACATGATATACCCGGCAGTATAGTTAGCGTAGACACCGCACCTAGTCAAGCCCAAGCGCCTCACATTACAGACCAAGTCGTCGCACCTGTGCCAGGTGAGCGCAATGTCACAAACGCTGTGATATCTCACATAGCCGCCAATACGGTCACAGCTGCAGCGACTCTCAGAACAGGCGGCACCAGTGCTGATGACGACAGCGGCGTAGTTGTCACCCAGCAGCCGAAGCTCAGTCATGCCGGCAACAGCATGGATGCCAGCTTTGAACCGGAGCCAACCATACCGCCCATTATTTGGGTAATTGGTGGTCCGGGCAGTAACAAGGCCACACTGTGCTTAAAGGCGGTTGGCCTTAATCCGGGCTGGTCACACATCAGGTAAGCCCTGCTCTGAACACACTTGATTCCGGATCTTTAACAGTTTCGTTTCTATGGATACAGCGTGGGTCGTCTACTGCGCAACATTACGGACACTGCGCCACGTGCCAACACCGAGAGCTATGCCGTCAAAGAGGCTCTTGCTGCTGGCGAAATGGCCCCGGAGAAGTCGCTGAATCAGCTGCTGGATAACAACATACGTCAACTGCAGGATAAATCGGGCATTATCATTGATGGATATCCACGCAATCTGCAGCAGGTCAAATACTTTGAAAATAAGGTGGGTCAATTAGCTACTCTCTTAGGTGGTAAATGTCAAAATGTTGATGTTAAAGTTGACAACAACATTAGCCAAATTCTTAGCTAGCCTTCCAGCTAAATATTTTCCAGCAAGTTACCCTTTTGCAACTAGGCATTGACAATTAGAATGGAATAAAGAGCCCTAAAATGAAACAATTCAAATCTTGCTGACTTACTGACTATAATCAATATAGATAAAAAAAAAATAACTTCAATTCGATTTCCATTCTAGTACAAACAACGTCCACCCACCATACTATTGGACTGCTCAAAATTACAGCTGGGTCGGGGACGTATAGACGATACGGTCTCCTCGTTTCGACGTCGTCTGGAGCTATTCCGTGAGCAGACCTTGCCCATGCTGAAGACAATGGACAGCAGCAATCGGTTACAGATTGTAAGTTGGCAAATCCCGTTAAGCGTCAGTTAATTAACTATATACGTTTTTCGCTAAGGTCGATGGCGACACGGACAGTCCCTCCGTACAGCGCGAATTCGAGCGGCTTATACGGAATCACATTCAACAGCTGACCAATAAACTTGAAGGCGAGGATGCCTCCGAGACGCTGGGCAATCACGTGATGCGCAACGAACAAACGGATGCCATACTGCACGATCTGGAGACGAATGTGCCGGGCGCGGTGCCCACGATCAGTCATCATGTTAGCATGATGAATGGCCATCTGAAGAGTCGGGGCAGTGCTCTGGTTAGCGCTAAGAGACCCACACAAATGATGAACGGACATGTGGCTGGACGACCTGGCACTGGGCCGGTAGCGCCGCTTGCTCAACCCGTCGATTTTCGCCATATGCTCGAGGAGGCCGAACGCTATCCGGTAGATTCATATATGTAGCATCGGACGAGTATAGGATAAAGACGATCTTATTACAGAGTTTTATAGTTTTTATAAGCGAAATTCGTTAAGCCCAAGTTCTATTGTTAATGTTGTTTTGTTGGTATTTAATATTTTATAGCATGGCGCCACTTAGTTGGTGGTTTTTGATATACATAGTATTTAATAATGGCTAAAAAGAATTAGGGGCAATTTATTTTCATTGCATTCAAAGTTGAATAAGTTTAGTAGATAAACACAGTGACATACACCTTAATAACTCGTAAGTGCCTTCACTTCACGGTTTCAATACAATTGAAGGTAGCATTACGAATAGCAAAAAGCTTAGAGTGAAAGAAAAACAAACTAATATAAAACTTAATTTAAAAGAACACCTTAAAATCTATAATGAATAAATAAAAGGAACGACCAAATGTAGATTTTTAAATCTGTGCAAAATACCTAGACCGTATCTGCATTTCATATTTAATACCCTTCAAACTTAATTCCTTTGCTTTGATTGCAAGTTTTGTTTTTTTTTTTTTTGTTTAAATGTCAAACCAGAAATCCATATAAAGGAAATAAATTAGTGGTAAATATAGATCTTTAAATATACTATTTGATTTCTTTTAAAAGTAAGCAACAAATATTTGCACTCAATTTGTATTTATAGTTTTTTGTATAACATTAACATATGTATTTCCGTTTTTAAAATAGTTTTGATACAAATATTTGTTTTATTTAAAGCTTATTGCATTGCTTTTATTTATAATTTATAATTTTCCAATTTATTTAGAGCACCGAACAGCGCCAAGTAGCGCTTTCAGGCAGGAAAATCTCTGGCCCCTTGCGATGTAATATTGGCTGACATGGTTTAGCTTCATTGAACATGTTGTTATTGCTCTTGTATTGCTCTTTGTATTTTAACATAAGCCGATTTGAGAATGGGACATGAAACTTCGGATCAGTCTTGATACGATTCTGTCCCCTCATCATTTCCAATGGTCTATTCATAGTTATGGCCGCTGCAGTTTTATATTTAGATGTTATTTTAATATCATTTCTGGAATCAAACATCAATCGAGTCTTTAATGCGCCCACGTTCTGCTTATTAGCTGCGAATGGTGGAGCCAATCGACTGTCAGAATTTCGAAAGTAAGATTTATACGAATCCGGCTGGAAGTGTAGTTCAGACTGAGCCTCAGTTTTTAGTTCGTAGTCAGGCTGATTCGAATTTCGAACAACTTGGCGCTTGGAGTTGCCCTTAGGCATCTGCATTGGAGTCTTTAGAATTTTTGGTAATGATACAGGCTTTACCTCCTTCCATTGTCGGATAACGTCGTAAATATCACGATTTTGCATTGGCCCCTTTAAAATTGTGGGAGATGATATTGGCGTTTCCCGCTTTGCAGGCAGTCGAAGGCCTGAATTGTGGCAGTAAGATTCATACGAAGTTTGAATTACTGTCGACTGCTCGTTTACTGTTTCCATTGGTTGATCCTTTGGCATATTTTTGCATTGGGACTTGCCTATTTCAGCCATCCGGGTTGAAGTTTTTTGAAGATTTGGGCTTGACATTGGCTTACCCCGCTTGTTTGCTTCGAATAGAGAAGCTAATCGAAAACCTGAGTTCTGGCAGTAGGATTTATAGGCTTCCGGATAGACCTGTAGCAAACGCCGAGCTTCAGTTTGTACTATGGCATCAGGCTGCTCGTCGATTGTCTTTAATTGCATATTTTTGCACTGGATCTTGCCTATTTTATCCGACTGGTTTGCAGTTTGCGTAAGATTTGGGTATGATATTGGCTTTCCCTGCTTGATTGCATCGAAAAGGGAAGCCAAGCGAAAGCCCGAATTCTGACAATAGTATTTATATGCCTCCGACTGGAGCTGTAGTAAACGCTGAGCCTCGGCTTGTAATATGGCATCGGGCTGCTCGTTGGCCGTATGCTTTTGCATATTTTTGTACATGGACTTGGCCTTTTTAACTTTCTGGTTAGAGTGTTGTTTTATATCGTCGTCAGATTCAAGTTTTTGCTTTTTGACTGCTAAAAACTTCCTTTTTGTTTGAGTAGCTCGTGAACGCTTCAGTGCTTTGGGCTTGGCAATGAATGATATGCCGGAACCTATTTCCTTGTCCAGTTCATTGGTAAGTTTAACGGTAACCTTTATTTTTAATTTCGAGTCCTGAGTGTCCATGTTGTCTTCTTCAGAAGACCCTTTGGTCTGTGAACGGTTCAAAACCGAAAAAATTTTATTTTTAGCATTATTTTTCTTATTATTTTTGAATGAGAATTTTCGCGTTTTTACAATTTTCATATTGTCACTTTTAATGAATTAAATAAGTTGTTAAGAGAAACGTTTACTGCGAAATCACTGCAATTAATGAAAACTGTCGCAGCTTTATCGCTGCCATAGGACAGACATATCACAATTAAATGACACAAAAAAGTGTTGGTCAATGTCGATAACAACGGTGAAGTTATCGAAAAGTCAGTGCAGAAAAACGTCAATTGCTTGGACACGAATAGATGGTTGGATTATTCTGAATATAATAATTTTTATTTTGCCACAAAGTACACATACAAATTTAATAAGCTAACCAACGGATTTAAAGTGTCGCTAAAGTCGTTAACTTCATATTTTTCCAGTTGTCCATAAAACCATCTAATTTTGCTTTGGGATAGCAAAAGCAGAACTTTTTCGCAATTTTATCGTCAATGCATTCTGCATATTTCCGGTAACTATTCAATCGACTTATATCCGGTACATGTAAATCCTCTATGGTCTTCAGTTCGCGATTATAACGAATCGTGGTCTGAAATTTGCCGACTTCAGGATAGGTGCGGAAACGCAACCGATAAGTGACAATTGATCCATACATTGTCTCTTTGCCATTTTCCTCGAACAGCACCTTCTTTTCCGCATATTCCATATCCTGGAGCAAAATACGCTGACATAAATGATTGTGGTTATGTACCAGCATCCAGCGATTGATATGATATACAATTTGCTTTCCAATTAAATACATATCCCCGTTTAGTGGTTGCTTTATGAACTCGTTGCAAGTGCACCAATGTTCTCCAATGCAAGCATCCTCACAGCTGCGCTCCTCTGGCAAAGGATGAAGCAGTGACTGGCTGCTGGGACAACTGGCCAGAGGTGGTAGATCCGCTCGAGTCGAGGCGTTAAGTCGGAGAATGTGCCTCAGCGTATTATGCAGATCAAAGTTTGAGCTCAAGCGATTGCGATTCATATACAAAGCCTCAGCATAGTTGGGATATGTGTTACGGAACCAGGGTGGCAAGTATATGTGCAACATAGGTAAACGCTCTTCCAGAAAATGATCCGACAATTCTAAAAGATCGCCAAATCGTGCACCATGATCGCTCATAAGTATAACGATGGACTTCTCAAACAGCTTATGTTGCTTCAAGTGATACAGGTAATCCACGAATTTCCCATCCAAGCTTGAGGCGGCAAAGTAAAAGTCATGAGTAAATGTACAGCTCCAAAAAAAGCCAAACATTGGCTGGTCCAGTTCCTCCGCAAAACGTGAAGTAAACTGTAGACAAAAGTCGTTCACATACGAGATGCTCAGCCGACGCCCAATACAGTATTGATAACCAAACCTTTGATATATGTTCATAGAGCGACTAATGCCTATTAGAAAGGGGCGTAGGTAATAATCGACTGGTTTCTGAATGAAGCCGGGAAAACCCATTTCAAATAAACCTTCATCTATGGTATCTTCCCCCAGAGCTGTTGCATAGCCAGCGCTTTTGTAATCTTTCCAAATCAAAGGCAACTGGTCCAAACAGCCTTCAGAGTGCATATCACAAACATTACTTAATTCATTCAACTTGTGACCCGTCAGCACAGGCATCAAGTTAAGTAAAGTGCTGTCCTCAATCTTGTTATAGCCCTCCATTTCAAACCAGCCTTCTTGCCTTACGAATTTCGCCGTCTCCGGCATTGTCCGCTGAAAGTTCATGCGCGACATGCTATCCAATCCGAGGATTATAACGCTGGGCTGGCGTTCCAGTGGATGGGTTTCTATTCGTGCGCTCTTCTTGTTTGCATGGACCAAGGCGAATGCATCCCGTTGCAGAATCCTTGTAGCATTGCTTGCATCATGACACTCGGCAATAATTCCGCGTACGTGTTGCGGCAGCGTGCATTGCTGATCAAAGTAGACAGGCCGATGTACCCTAAATGGAGTGAATTACCCAATTGTAGAAATTATGCTGATTATGCCAAGTTAAAGATTCAAGTGGCTTACTGGCTGTCGTGTTCCTGATTTTCCTTGAAGCTCCCGGTTACCTCACGATAGTTGCACCGATAACTGGCTACGCGGAGATTCAGTTTTCTCATAACCTCCCTATTGACATGCAAATTGTACTGATTCGTGTCACGGTTGTAGTTCAGAGAAAAGAGATCCGACGTATTCGTGCAGACCTTCAGTTTGGTTGGATTATATACCTCCATTACCTCCCGCGAGAAGGGATCGGCATAGGGCATCTTGCATTTTGTACTGTTCACAAAATATCGTGATGGTTTTGTCTCTTTTCTTGGACTTCGCTCGAATTCAAAATTGTTTAATACATCCTCAGCAACATTGTCATCGGGTGATTCCGTTTTTGTTTCCTGTTGATTTGCGGCAATTCGAGCTGCCATTTTGCCTCTTTGGACCATTTCGCGCAATTGCTTTTCTCTTGCAATAAAGTCTGCCTTTAGCCAGCCCGGAGTCATCTCCTTTGATACGGGTGGAAAAGACTCGAAACTATTTTTAGGATCATCCTTTTTATCTCTATGACTTAGCCAAATAAATATCAATAAAACTCCAAAGAATATGATTAGGTATTTGCGTATTAATATCATCGTTTTACGTCTTGGCATTCCCTTAAAACTAATTTTTTAATGTTTTTGATTTTAGCCGGTATTGTTGAGTAATATTTGATACATTGCTGAGACTAGTCGATCACTAGTTGAGCCGTGTCTTAATTATAAATGCCAAGAGTTCTTTGTTCATATGAAACAATTTGGACTTTGCTGCCATTCTTCATATAAATATGATTTGCTTGGGAATATTAAGCCGTTTGCACTCACCGAAAGACCTTGGAAGATGAGTTCTTTACCAAGCTGAAGCACTAGTCTGGAAAATTTGTAGCATGTTTTGCTTTCAAAACTTTTTGGGAACGTTTTTCAAAATTGTAAAAACATCTACCCGCCTTCAGATAAAGTCACAGTTCAAGATTGTGAGAGCCAGTATCTGATATTCGTCTGAAATTGTACAACCAATTATCAGAGCCCACTAAATTAAGTAAAAGCTAATTACCAGAGCTGTACTTACTAAAATATTGAACATGTATTTGATTGACTTTTCGGAAATCTACAAAAAGCTTTTTGTTTTAAGCCTGACTCGGACTATATTTTCTGGATAAGTCGAATCGATGTAACATTTTAAAACTATAGTGAGAACTCGTTATTTAAGAATTGGAAGGCTGAAAACAGATTATAACTTTGATAAGTTAAATAGAAACGGTCGGATAGCTAAATCTTATATAGCTTCCACTTGGAAGATATGTTCAACGAGTAATTTTCCAGCTCATGGGGTTCACTCTGCTAGAATGTGAACTCCTCCCAAAAATAAGTCTACAGTTTTGTTTTATATGCAAATTTTATTTCAACTTGGAGTCCCTCGGTCGTTGATATCAATCACATCATATAAAGACTTTAGACGTGCTTTTAAACAAGCGCAAAACATCTTGGCGGTGCGATCAGAAACGCAAAACGACTCATTCCGATAGGAATTCAAACGTGTTATAAATTCCTCGCGTACCTGCACTTTACCTTCCCAGTCTGTCAAAAACGTTGCACGAAACAAGCCCCCATTTGGCTGGGTGGTGAACTTGATGCGGTATGTCTGAAGTCTATTGGACGGCATCACATCATTTCCATTTTCATCAAAGTTCTGCTTGCGTTCAGCTCTTTGTAATTTCGCGAGCTTCAAACGATAACACTTTTTTTCATAATTATTCCTACTCAGATACATGTTTATACGATAGACAACTATCCTGGCCCAGTAATTCAGCAAATGGCTGCAAGGAACTTGTGTATACGAGTCACAGGTGCACCAGTGCTCGGGTATGGAAGCATCCTCGCAGCTGCGGTTGACGGGCAAAATTTGAAGTAGCGATTGACATTTTAGGCAAGGTGACTCCAATAATAAGCCAGGATCCGCCTGCTGGAGAAAGTTCTTTACGGTCAAATGCAAATCTACGGTGGAACTCAAACGACGCCGATTCACGTCAAGAGCATGCGCGACCTCTGGATACTGCTGCCGATACCAAGGAGGCAAATAAATGTGAAGCATAGGCAATCGCTCTTCCAAAAAGCTAGATGACAGCTCCATCAAATGTCCCTGGCGTTGGCCATGATCACTAAACAATATGACAATTGCTTTTTCGAACAAGCGATGCTTCTTGAAAAGCTCAAGGTAACGCACAAAATCCTTGTCCACACTTGCCGCGCCGCTAAAGTCATCATGACTAAAGCTATTTGACCAAAATATACCAAAGACTGGTTTTGGCGTCTCGTCGACAAAACGCTGTATCAGCTGAAGACAATAGTCGAACACGTACCGGAAACTTTGCCTGCGGCCCAAACAGTAGTCGTAACCATAGTGCTGTACCGTAACCAATAACTGCTGGATGACCATTAGAAAAGGGCGTAGATAGTAATCCACAGGCTGTCGAATGAATCCTGGCAATATATAGTGAAAAGTATCAATGCTGGGCGTGTCCTCAGCATAGGCAGTCAGATAGCCAGCATTTCGAAAATTATTCCAGAGGTAGGTAAACGAGTCGAAACAGCCTGGCTTTTGCACATCGCATTTGGATCGCCACTGACGCGATGTTAGACCCGTCAACAGAGCAAGCATATTGGGTAATGTATTATCGCCAATCTTGTTAAAGCCAAGCATCTCATACCAGCCCGGCTGACGCACAAACTGGGCTGTGCGCGGCATTGTCCTCTGGAAGTTCATCTGTGACATGGAATCAATACCCAGCATTATTACGCTAGGATGGGTCCGACTGCGTGCTTCGTCGCGTTTCTCGTCTCGATCGGTTTGGTACTGAATAAAGGAAAATGCGTTGCGCTGTATAATTCGCGATCTGTTGCGGTACTCAAAACACTCTACTATGATACCTTGAATGTGATGAGGTACGGCCCAATCTTGTTCAAAATATCTGGGCCCAAAATTCCTAAAAGTGAAATGGTTACATAAACATTAATGAAGCCCTTTAACTAACTACAATAACTGGTTGATATTCAAACAGTCGTAAAACGTGTTGTAAATCAATTGATAAACACACCAGGTAAGGGAATCATTCGGTCCACGCATTATCTCAAAGTAGGCACAGCTAAAGTCAGACTTTAAATTCGGTAATATTTTCATTGACACAAGTTCGTTAACGTGTACGATATATTGCCTCTTCTGTCTATCAAATCGAACGGTTAATAAGTCTGGCTGATTCGTACATTCCTTAAATTTGGGCGTCTTAAAAATGCTCATGACTTCTTTGGAAAATGGATCGACTCGTGGTATTTTGCATTTGTGATCAAACACACAGAAATCTTTGATTCGGGTAGGAGCTTTATTGGCCTCTTTGCGCATCGTGAATTTCATATTGAATCGGGTTGAATGTATTGACGTGGATTGTGTTCTTTTCTCATCTCCATCATTCGTACCACGCTTAACAGATATAAAAATGAATATAAGTAAAAAAGCGACAAGAGCAAGTTTTCCATTTTTGAGGGCTAGGCGACGAAACATTGTTGTAGTTATGAATTTCTCGAATTTGTGAAACAAACGCGAAGGCCTACTTCATAATAAAAACAATATAACGAATTAATAAATTAGTAAAATGTTAATACATATATCAGGGGAAATTTTTCTTAATTTAAAGTTGTTATTCCTTTGAATAAAAAACAATTCAATAATAAGTTCAACTTGTTTATGCCTTACTTTGTTTATTTGAATTTGCATTTATATTAGAGTAAAATAGGTTGAAGTTCAGCTTTGGACATATTCAAATATGATTCGATTTTACAACTAAACCTTTTACTTTTTCATTTTCTAATTGTTTGTTTAAAATTTAAGTTTCAATGTGCACTTACGTTTGTGTTTCTCTGGAGATCGGACGTGAAAATTGCAGTCTCGTGTGTGTGTGCGCGTTAGTGCACCGCTGGCAGCAGGCATAAACCAAGAAAGTGACAGTGACACTGTATAAAGCCCGCCCCAGGGCAATCCACACAAATCCCGCTTATAGTGGGTAAACTATACGCAACTGCTGCCTCTGGCAGCCGGAGTGTTATACAAATTAACAATATTTTAACAAAAAAATTACCGCGTGCAGTGCGTGAGAACAAGTTCTTGCAAAACTTAAGCTGCGCTCAGCTGATCGCAACTCAAGTGCGTGTGTGTGTGCGCGAGTGCAGCAAAGCTTTCGCGAGAGAGCTTTCAGCTTGCAGCTGCACTGATAGTGCTGGCAAAACAGTCACTGCAGTGACAGTGCTGACACTAAAGTCACAATTTGTGATCAATCACTTGTTACAAAAATACGGGTTATTTTTGTAATTAAGTGTAAAAAACTTGTTTTGTTTTTATTTTTTATTCTTTTTTCTCCCTGTGGGGAAAAAATTATAACAAAGTAAAGAACAATGGCTACAAACAACCGACCCCAAAACAACGAAGAAATTCATTCGCCAATCTACCCGCTGCCGAACAGCTCAATTATATCCCCTACAAATATAGCCGCTAATGTCGATCGCCTCGACGGAAGCAGGCCACTGGAAGATTTTTACCAATATTACAACAACGTGCTCGCCAGTAGTGCAAACCGGAACGGCGCCTCCACCTCGCTGTCAGCCGGTACCCAGCAATGCTCGACTTGGCAACCGCAACAGCACGGCACTGTCAGCACAACGACAGCAACAACCACCACAACCACAGCGTCATCCAGCAGCGGCTGCAGGACATCTGCCTCAACAGGCACAAGCCGCGCCGCTTTAGAGCCCATCGGGACCCGCCCCAAAGCCGCCAATCCGACCTTGCAGTCCACCCCTTATGGCACCCAGGCAGCTGGTTCTTGTGTCACAAACCCCCCTCTGCCTCCCATAAAGAACGCAGGTGCTACGCCAGCCTTCGAAGAGCCACTGGTAGATTGGCAAACGGTTTCCGCAAAAAAACGGCGTGGGACTACATTATTATCCGAAGGCGTAAAAAAAGGGAAGCAACTAAATAACCGCAACACCAGCCGCGCTGGAGCTAAGCCCGCAACTCCCAGTACCGCTTCGGCAATTAGCAACAGATATGCCTCCCTTGAGCCTCAGGAAGACGCCTCTGTAATCGATGACGGCGAGATGGACACTGCCGACGAAGCGCCTCCAGTCACAGACCAACAACAATCAGCGAAAAAGATCTCCAAACCCAGGCCGATAACAGTCCCTGGAGTCAGCGATATTGTCGCAATGGAGCGAACCATAGATCAGGCAGTGGGCGCAGACGCCTATGAATTCAAGGTCTCTCCCTCTGGCTATCTAAGAATTTACGCCAAAGATGCCGACACCCACAGAGCAATTGTCCGCAAGCTCACTGAAGTGAGAGTGCAATTTACCCACTTCTGCCTAAAGGAAGACAGACCATACCGCGTTGTGGTTAAAAATCTGGCCGCTTCCACTCCCAGAAGCCAGATTGAAGCTGCCTTTACATCGCACGGCCATATTGTGACGAACCTTTACAACCCGGGCGCCAGACAGCCAACAAGTGATGCAGACTCCACCAACGACTTTCCAAGTCGCAACTTCTGGTTTGTCGATCTCAAGCAGTCTCTTAACAACAGGGAAGCGCTGCGGCTCAACAAGGTTGGCCGCCAACGGGTCACTATTGAGCTTCCGAGGAAGAACAATAGTATAAGGCAGTGTTTCCGCTGCTTCGAGTTCGACCACACCAAAAACTACTGTCTCAAACAGCCCAAGTGTGGTAGGTGCGGTCAGTCCCATTGGACAAACTCCGAGCAGTGCCAGGCCAAAACAGTGGCAGACCTGCGATGCTCCAACTGCGAGGGAAACCATGCTGCTTCCTATAAAGGATGCAAAAGCTATCAGGTGAGACTAAATGCCAGGCAGCCGGCCATCAATGTCTCCCCTCCTACACGATATAGCCATCCTCAAAATACACGAAGAACCACTCAGCAGTTCGTACCTTCCCGAATTGTGCAACAGGGCCTGTCGTATGCTGATGCGCTACGGCCAGGCCATCATGTACAAGTCCGCCAACCCCCAGCGCGCACTCTTCAGCCCACCGTCAATCCAATGCAGCTCCAACAACCACTGCAAGGGCCTCAGGAGCAAGACGCTTCCCTTGGAGGCATCCTTCAAAACCTCCAGCAGTCCATTGCAGCACTGAATGCCGCAGTTGCAACCATTCTGGTTAGCATTAAAGAGCTAAAGGATGCGCAAGGTTCCCCGCAGCTTAGATTCCCAAAAAGCCGCAAATAATGGCTACCCAGTTACGTCTCGGATCGTGGAACGCTCGTGGCATCCTCCAAAATGCTAACGAGCTCAAGCTTTTTCTGAAAAAGCATGATGTAGACATCATGCTCATCTCAGAAACACATCTGCACACAAACTTGTACCTAACAATGGAGGGGTACGTCTGCTACCGTGCGGATCACCCTACAGGACGAGCCAGAGGTGGTGCTGTAGTGCTGGCAAAGCAGGATTTAGCACACTACCATCTACACACAGTGACCTCCAGCGACACACAGCTGGCTGCTATCATGGTGGAGACTCCCTTGGGCGAAATCCTCGTTGCGGCAGCATACCTACCACCAAACATCCCCTGGAACCGAGCGGAATTTGATTCCCTGTTTGGCCAGCTTGGCCCCAAATTCATCGTTGGAGGCGACTTCAACGCTAAGCACAGACTGTGGGGAAACTACAGAGCTGACAGCAGAGGCACTGCGCTCCATGAGGCGCTCACTCCCTGCTCAGCCCAGGTACTGGCCACCGGTAGACCTACCCACTTTCCGTACAACCGGCAAAGTACGCCTTCCTGTATCGACTTTTTTATATTCAAGGGCATCCCCAACAGCGTACTATCGGTTCGCGAAGAGTATGATCTATCTTCCGACCATCTGCCACTCCTCACAACGATCAACACGGCTGCACAAAGGATCCCAAAAAAGCGCAGGCTTGTCCTCCCTGGGTCGAACATCCAACGATTTAAGGCCGAACTAAATAGCTTGATCAACCTAAACACGCAGATTCTGTCAGTTGAGGACGTCGACGCTGCAGTACAAACCCTGTTGGACCAAGTACATGCCGCAGCCGCCAACGCTGCGCCCGCACATATCTACTCAGCCCCTACAAGCCAGCGGCCAAGGACGTTTTCCCCCATATTGGAAGGTCTTCTCGCCCTAAAAAAGCGACTGAGGAGGGAGTATGTCCGTACCCAGGACCCCACGATTGACAGGATCTATCGTCGTATTGCTAACAGGGTCAGGAAGGAGCTGATTATCTCGAAAAGAAATGCCACAGACACCATGCTGGAGGAAGCAACGGCAGACGAGAGCTCCAAATTCGCGCTGTGGAAACTTAGCAGTCGATACAAGCGGCAAGCTGCGCCAAAGTTCCCCGTTCGACTTCCCGATGACACCTGGGCCAGATCACCAATGGACAGAGCCGAAGCCTTTGCCTGCAACTTGGAGGAGCGCTTCAAGCCGTTTGAGACCGCATCGCATGCAAGGATACAGCGAGTCGCGCAAATCCTGGAGGCGCCACTCCAAATGTCACTCCCTGTATCGCCAATCACCTTCCAAGAAGTAGAGCAGGAGATGAAGAGATTAAAAAGCAGCAAAGCCCCTGGGGAAGATCGGTTGGACAACCAGACAATCAAGCTACTGCCATACAAGGCGGTGCTTTTTCTCGTCGCCATTTTTAATGCAGCTCTTCGGCTAGGTTACTTTCCAGTGGCTTGGAAGAAGGCACATATAATCATGTTGCACAAGAGCGGAAAGCCCCCTAATCAACTGGGATCCTATCGCCCCATCAGCCTCCTGCCTGCCTTTGGTAAGATTCTGGAAAGGTGCATCCTCAGAAGGGTCCTGGATACCCCGGAAATAAAACGCTTGATCCCGAAGTTCCAGTTTGGGTTTCGACTCAAACACGGTACCCCTGAGCAACTACATCGGGTCACAAATTATATTTTGGACGGCTTTCACAGGAAAGAGTATGTGGTGGCAGCATACCTTGACATCCAAGAAGCCTTCGACCGGGTGTGGCACGCAGGACTCCTCTCTAAGATAAAGGACAAATTGAATCCGCAGCTATTTAGCACCATTGCGAGCTTCCTAACTGAGAGAACCTTTCAAGTGGTGCAGGATGGAGTAGCCTCTCAAACCAAACGCATAAAAGCGGGCGTTCCACAAGGCAGCGTCTTGGGTCCCACGCTATATAGCCTGTTTACACATGACATGCCCACAGCAAATGCAAGCAGACGGAATGATCGGCAGGACCTTCTGGTGGCCACGTTTGCTGACGACACGGCAATCCTTGCAAAAAACAAATGTGTGTACGTGGCAACTGACCTCTTGCAGGAATACCTCAAGCGATTTGAAAACTGGGCTTGTAGATGGAACATCGCAGTGAACCCTGGAAAGTGCGCCACGGTTACCCACACTCTACGCAAGGACTCATGCCCCGGACTTTTTCTTCATGGTGAGCTTCTAGAGCAATATCGTCAACACAAGTACCTAGGTGTCACTCTCGACAGACGACTTACATTTAGTAAGCACGTCTCTGCAGTAACGAGCAACATCAAATCTAAGATAAGGCGAATGAGCTGGCTCCTCAACTCCAAAAACAAACTCTCGCTCCGAAACAAGGTCCTAATCTACAAGGTAATCCTTGCCCCAGTGTGGCGTTACGGGCTTCAAGTTTACGGTATAGCTGCAAAAACACACCTGAACAAAATTCGCATCATTCAGGCCAAAACCCTGCGCAAAATAACTGGAGCCGAATGGTATATTCGCACACGCGACATCGCCAAGGACCTCAAGGTTCCAATGGTGGGCGACATAGTCAACAGGCAAGCAGCGAGCTACTCAACAAAGCTCCACAACCATCCAAACATCCTGGCGAGGAGCCTGCTAAGGAGGCGAAGAAGAAGGCGACTGAAGAGGACCTACCCAACCGACCTAATCGATCGTTATGTATAGGTGACAAGCTTCGTTAATTACACCAAAATATGTTTCTGTAATCTGTTAACCTAATTGTATAACTAATTGTAAAACCACAATCATCGCTAAGCTAAGTAATTATGTCACTCTGATAAAAGTTGCTAACATAGAGTAACAGGATACCAGATTTCTTAATAAACAAAATATAAAAAAAAAAAAAAAAAAAAAAAAAAAAAAGTTTCAATGTTTCTCGTTTTGCAAATCCGTTGGCCACTTAGAGATAATATGTGTATCCTTTTTTGCACACACATTTTTCTTTTTTCTTAAATGCTTAAATTTTCAGCTCGATGGTCTGCATATGCAAAACTCCTTGGCTCTGGGTGAAGTCACGCAATAAGAGTCATTTCGATAGACATTCAAACGTTCTATCAGCTCCTCACGTACTCTCACGATATTAGCGTTCAGATTGGTAAAAACTGTTGCGCGAAACGCACCTTTTGGTCGAGTTGTAAGTCTCAAGCGATACGAATAAAATCCATCATCTGACTTCACCTCGTTACCTTTAGCATCCAAGTACTGCTTGCGATACGCTCTTAACAAATTCCTAAGCTCCAACCGGTAGCACTGCCCGTCATAATTATTCATCCTCAGATATTGTCTAATGCGATATACAACCAACTTGGCCATTGCTTTCACCGCAACGCTCTTTGGCACTCTGGTATGCGGCTCGCAGCTGCAACAATGACTTGGAATTGCGGCATCGTTGCAACTTCGATTGACGGGCAGAATCTCAAATAATGTCTTACATGATGCGCATGGTAGCTGATAGGAAATGCCAGGTTGCACCTGCAGGAGCAGTTTCTTAATGGTCAAATGCAAGTCTACGGTGGAGCTCAACCGACGACGATTCACGTCAAGTGCCTTGCCGACCTTTGGATACTGCTTTCGATACCAGGGAGGTAAATAAATGTGCAGCATAGGCAATCGCTCTTCCAAAAAGCTAGATGACAGCTCCATCAGGGGTCCCTTGTGTTGTCCATGCAAGCTGAACAGAATGACAACTGCTCTTTCGAATAGGCCATGCTCCTTGAACTGCTCAAGGTAAGTCACAAAATCTTTATCCACATTTGCCGCTCCACTAAAATCGTCGTTACTAAAACTTTTCGTCCAGAAGATACCAAAGAAGGGCTTTGGTGTCTCGTGTACAAAACGCTGAACCAGCTGAAGACAATAGTCAAAAACGTACCGGAAACTCTGTTTGCGGCCCAAACAGTAGTCATATTTAAGGCGTCTGAACTTTGTCATGATCTTCTCGAATGCTTTCATTATAGGATTCAGATAATAATCCACTGGCCGTCGAGTAAAATTAAAAGTGGCAATGTCCTCGGCATAGGCTGTCAAGTAACCGGAATTGTGAAAATGATTCCAGAGGAATGCGATTGCGTCCAGGCAGCCCGGCTTTCTTATATTGCAAAATGACAGCCACTGTTGCGATGATCGACCCGTTAATAAAATTATGAAATTTTGGAATATATTATCGCCAATCGTGTTATAGCCAAGCATCTCATACCAGCCCGGCTGACGCACAAAGTGTGCTGTGAGCGGCATTGTCCTCTGGAAGTTCATCTGCGACATGGAATCAATACCCAGCATTATTACGCTAGGAAAGGTCCGACTACGTTCTTTATCGTTCTTCTCGTTGCAATTGAGTGGATACTGGACAAAGGAAAATGCGTCGCGTTGTAGCACTCGTGATCTGTTGCGCAACTCAAAACATTCCACTACAATACCCTGAACGTGACGAGGTACAATCCAATCCCGTTGGGAAAAAATGGATCTCTTGTGCCTAGAAGTGAAATGGTCAGCATAAGTTTTGAAATGAACGAAACTGCTAGCTGGTGCTGTAACAACCTTCAATTGGGACAATTTTATACGCACCAGGAAAGGGAATCATCTGGTCCTCGGATTATCTCATGAAAAACACAGCCATAGTCGGAAATATTTGGAAACAGCTGAACGAACAGAGACTCATTGAATTTTACTATATATTGCTTCTCTTTCAGGTCATATCGTACGGTAAATAAATCGGGCTGATTTGTACATTTCTTAAATTTGGGAGGCTTAAAAATATTCATGACATCCTCGGAAAATGGATCAAGTCGTGGAATTTTACATTTATGGTCGAAAACCCAGAAATAGTTGTTTGACGAAGAAATTTTATCGGGCTTATTGCTAATCGGTGAGTGCACACTAAATAAACTTGAGCGATTTTGAGAGGGTTGTGTACTTTCCTCAACTACAACAACGTTCGCATCACGATTTACAAATATGCAAATAAATAAAAGAACAACGATGGCAATTATAAGTTTACCATTATTATTCAATAGGCGAAACATTGTTGTAGCTTATGGATTTGTTTTGTGTGAGATTTAATTGAAAGCCTTCTATTTAATTTTAAGCAAATTTTATTTATTTCATAATTAGGCACATCATTTGGATATGGTTATGGAAAGTACGCTCCCGTTCGATTGATTCTGCTTAGGTTCCTTGGGGCATATCTGAACATATTTATTCATAGACTATGGAAACTGATCATCTTTTAAGCCCCTTCATTATTTTGTTCATAGTAAGCAATACAAGATGCCTTGGTTGATACCTCGCGTGATGTAATGGATATCTATAAACCAATCATGCAGAAGGTTACGACTGAGATACGACTTGAGCACAATGCACTAGTCTGTAACCTTCAGGATATTTTCACCTCTCATTAATGCATTCCCAATTGATGCTATCTGTATGTGGCTTTGTTATCCTTACCACTTGAATCTTATCATGAGAAACAGGCGAGAAAAATATTAGGTGAACTTAAGTGAAAGCTTTCGTAAATTATAAGTATTTATTCCATTACATTGTCAGTGTTAGGTTAAGGTAATTTTATTTGAAGTGAGGTGCATTGTCTCGAATTGTCTTGAATTATTAAAATTGTGCTATGAATTAATTTACATGTTTTCCTTAGTCCAGCGAAAGGGTTAATTTCAGAATCGCCATGATGGACGCAACTCGGTTTGAAAATTTTGCCGTAGTTCACAATAATGTTGATTTAAGTAATTAAATTTACCCGCTTGATAAATAACCTAGTAGGCTCTCTATCAAACCTTTGAATCAACAAACTTTAACACATCTAACTACGACAATGTATCGCTGCCTGGGTAGCAATAAGGGAAAGGTAGTACTTGCCATCTTTTTACTTCTATGCATATTTATATTTGTCAACCGGCATACAAATGATGCAGTGGAACATTCAAGCATAGTTAATAAAAAAGCCCTGACCAAGCCGAAATTGTTAAGCACACTCAATGGACAATTTACGACACGCAGATCAGCTTTTAAAACAGAGAGCAGCTCAAACATGGATTTCAATGTTTTTGATCACAAATGCAAAATACCACGACCTAATCCATTTTCCGAAGACGTTATGAGCATTTTTGAGCCGCCCAAATTTAAGGAATGTGCAGATCAGCCCGATTTATACACAGTTCGATATGATCTGAAGGAGAAGCAATATATCTTACAATACAATGAGTCTCTGTTCGTTGAGCTCGTTCCAAATATTTCCGACTATGGCTGTGCTTCTCACGGGCTACTTCGAGCTCCAGATGATTCCCTTACCTGGTGTGTATTGAATTGTCCCCTTGTTGGGGCATAAGCGAAATCGTTTTCAATTTAAGACATGCTGTCGTTTCGATTTTAGGAACATAATAACCCCATTTTCCTGCCATGATTGGATCGTACCTCGTCACGTTCAGGGTATTGTAGTGGAATGTTTTGAGTTGCGCAACAGATCACGAGTCCTACAACGCGACGCATTTTCTTTTGTCCAGTATCCACTCAATTGCAACGAGAAGAGCGACGAAGAACGCAGTCTGACCTATCCTAGTGTTATAATGCTGGGCATTGATTCCATGTCGCAGATGAACTTCCAGAGGACAATGCCGCTCACAGCACACTTTGTGCGTCAGCCGGGCTGGTATGAGATGCTTGGCCATAACACTATAAGTGATGGTACCTTCACCAATATGATAACTCTTTTGACGGGCAGCTTGCCGCAAGAGTGGAAACATTATTGCGATATAAAGAAGCCGGGCTGTCTAGACGCACTCACTTACCTCTGGAATCATTATCATAATGCTGGCTATCAGACAGCCTATGCCGAGGACACTCCCACCTTTGTTCTGACACGACAGCCGGTGGATTATTATCTAAATCCTATAATGAAAGCATTCGAGAAGATCATGACAAACTTCAGACGCCTTAAATATGACTACTGTTTGGGCCGCAAACAGAGTTTTCGGTACGTTTTTGACTATTGTCTTCAGCTGGTTCAGCGTTTTGTACACGAGACACCAAAGCCCTTCTTTGGAATCTTCTGGACGAAAAGTTTTAGTAATGACGATTTTAGTGGAGCGGCAAATGTGGATAAAGATTTTGTGACTTACCTTGAGCATTTCAAGGAGCATGGCTTATTCGAAAGAGCAGTTGTCATTCTATTCAGCCTACATGGTCAACACAAGGGACCCCTGATGGAGCTGTCATCTAGCTTTTTGGAAGAGCGGTTGCCTATGCTGCACATTTATTTACCTCCCTGGTATCGAAAGCAGTATCCAAAGGTCGGCAAGGCACTTGACGTGAATCGTCGTCGGTTGAGCTCCACCGTAGACTTGCATTTAACCATTAAAGAGCTGCTCCTGCAGGTACGCCCGTCCTTGCGCTTTGAGAAAACCTGCCAGGACTGTAAGTCGTTACTTGACGTCATTCCAGATAAGCGCTCTTGTAAGGATGCCTGGATACAGGATCACTGGTGCAGCTGTGAGCCGTATACCCAACAACCAATTACTGAATCAATTGAAATATTGGCAAAGACAATTGTTTACCGCATAAATCAATTTATATATAGTAATAATTACACCATGCTGTGTTATCGTTTGGAGCTTAAAAGTGTGCTTAGAGCCGAATGCAAGATAAACTTTGATTTTAATGGACTTCAGGTGCCGCCACCCGATGAAATGGAAAGGTATCGGATTCAGTTCACTACTCGACCAAGAGGCAAATTTCGTGGAATAGTTTTAAGTAACGTGCAAGCTAATGTCGTGGAAATGCCAGAGACGCACATAAGCCGCTTAGAGCCCCATGGGCGTTGTGTGCAAGAACCCTTAGCCGCAAAATATTGCGTTTGCCGACCTTCATAATAATGTTCATCAATAAAGTCAATTATTATACCCTTGCAGATGGTATTATAATTTTGACATAAAATGTGTAACGCATAGAAGGAGACTGAAGTTGGTGTAAATGACATCAGTTTGCAATTTAGAAGGAAAAGCATCGTTTACCAAGGAAGTAAATTCAAGCAGATTGATCGTAATGACCGATTCTTTGAGAATTCATGTTGAACTGATTTGCAGAAATGCTGCAAAATCGATGTGACTAGGTATTTCTTCGAATAACTTAGGGTTAGCGGATAGTTTTCAATGCCCCTGTGTTTTTTTTTTTAATAAAAATATAAAATTTACTCGGGGAGAGATATTTGATATATGGTTAGTGATATTACCCAGAACTATATTTGCTATGCAATTTGCTTTGCTAGCTTTGGGTAATATAATTTGCTGCGCTTAATTTGATTAAATTTTTGTCGTCCGTGCCCTTTTAAACTAGGCAAATATCAATGAGACTTCCTTATAGCTTCGGCAAATTAAATGTTAGAAAATTGTCTCTATTGTTAAAGATTCTCGGAAATATAATATTTCCGTTCTTTTTGGGCGTACTATCTTGTTCTATCTTGTTCGAACATTGGTATCAAAAACAATCATGTTTTTTGATAACAATTTTGTAGTAGTAGCTAGCAACAATAGAGAATAAAATTTTTAATTTTATCGAGATTTTTAACATTGATACACATTGAAACTCTGTGAGATATCAGTAAAAATTAGTTAACGGTGACCTGCCGCCAAAACGAAACTAAAAAAAATATATAAATGTTTTTAAAGTTTTTAGAGTCAATAAGGTATCTGTGTAATGAATTTATGCAAATGATGGTAACAATTAAAGTAAGACATGTCCAAGGAGCATAGACCGGGTCTTTGGCAGATTCCACCCGCAACAGTGGAAAATTGGCGGAACACGGTAGTATACTTTTTTAAGATTTTATTTTTTATAGATCTTTAAATTCATTTGAGATGTGTTTTAAATTTTAATTTGGTGGGAATATTCTGTTTAATATTTGAAACAGAAAACTGTTCCGACTAGTTCTCTACATGTATCAATATAATTATAATAAAAACTGGCTAGGCCTTGATATCACTAAAGCATATACAATACAATTTGGCGATTTTATCACTAATACAAGTAGAATCCTCCTTATAGGAATTCGTACGACTGATACTCTCCACATTCACGTCTACAGCTTCTGTTTTATTGTTGAAGACAACCGTGGCCTCAAAATCGGCGCTGTTCTGTATCACCTTAAACTTGGTGCGATAAACGGCGATTTCGAGTTCGGGTAAATCATCCTCCCAACTGACGTCTACGCTCATTTTAATTTCCGTTCGGTGTATATAATGTAATGTTAGATTGCTGCATAAATGGCTGAGGTTCTTGTGCACAAAGTACTCGTTCATGCGATCTATAACACGTGGCGCAATTCGTTTAGTCCAATGGAGTTGATCGATATTTCGATACGGATGGCAGGTGCACCAATGCTCCGCGATGCCCGCCTCCGGACAGGTGCGATTTTCAGCGATTGGATAGAACAGAGATTGACAGGTGGGGCAATCATAGGATCTCGGCAGAGCCGGACCATCCGGAGTGCCGCCAATCTCGATGATATGCTTTAGAGTGTTGTGCAGATCAAAATTGGAGCTCAGGCGATGTTGGTTCAAGGCCAGGGCTTCAGTAAACTGCGGATACTGTTGTCGGAACCAGGGAGGCAAATAGATAAACATCATGGGCAGGCGTTCCTCCAAATAACCCTCGGCTAAACTCAATAAACTGCCATAGCGTACACCATGATCGGCAAAGAATATCATAATTGTATGCTCCATGGAGCCATCCTTTTCGTAGTTGATCAAATCACCCAGAACCTTATGCTGCATGGCCGAGGGCATAAAGTAATCATCGTGACTGAAGTGATTCGTCCAGAACATGCCCCAAATGGGTCTCTCTTCCACATAGCGCTGCATGAACTGTCTGCCGTAATCATAGATATAACTATTGGCCAACCGGCGGCCATAGCAATAGGTCATGCGGCAACCAGGACAATTATAGTTATCCGCCTCGCACTCGAGAGCGCGCAGAAATGGACGAAAATAGTAATCGGTTGGTTTTTTGGTAAAGCCCGGCTTTAGGTAACTAAACGTATTCGATGGGCTCTCATCCTCTGCATAAGCAGTCAAATAGCTAGCATTACTGAAGTACTTCCAGATCATGGGAATCTCATCGAGGCAGCCACTTTTGTCCGTATCGCAGACATGCTCTTTGGCCTTCTCCGGCGAATAGCCACTCAGTATGGCAAATATATTGGGAAATGAATTGTCGCCCACCTGTAAGTTGAGCAGTTCAGCAGTTTGAGACTAGAAACATTTGAGTATACTACCTTATTGTAGCCCTGCATTTCGTACCAGCCGGGTCCCTGTAGATGCTTATAAACCAAGGGCATAGTGCGACGGAGATTAATTCGGGATAATGTATCGATGCCATACATTATAACACTTGGTTTGCGTGGATGTGTCTTATTAGATGGTTTAGTAGCATTCATATTCGGCCGATATTGTATGAACATATAGGCATCCTTTTGCAGCTTGACGGGCGGTATCTCGGCCGTCTCGCACTGCAGCATCAGGCCCTCAACGTGAAGTGGCACTACATGGTCCTGAGAGAAATATTTGCTTGGCTTGAGCCTGTGCGAACACAAAGGGAATACTTTGTAAGGAAGCTCTGGGCTAACATCTGCATAAATTTACATGTCATAGGTTTCCGTCTTTTCGCCATGCTGTATCTCACGATAGAAACAATTGAACTCCTGTTCACTCGAGTTGAGCAGCTTCTTAGCCACGGGTTCATTGATATGCAAAACATAACGCTGTCGATTGACATCGTAGAGAGCCGAAACTAGTTCACTTTCGTTAGAACAAGGTATAAACTTGCGCGGCGTATAGATTTTTAAGGCCTCCGCCGAAAGTGGATTTATATAGGGTATCGCGCACTGTGAGGTATGCACAAAATACTTTGGTACCTCAATTTTGGGCAAACTATTAGCCAAATTATGTGTTGGAATTGCACTAATCACTTCAGTTTTACCACGCATTGTTGGTTCGATTTCAATATTTTTATACGGTGCATATAGCATGAAAATAATGATAAGGACTAGACAAAAGAAGAACCATTTGAAGAGCAAGTGCCCGGTGGCAATACGAGCACCCATGGTGTGCTAATAAACGCGAACCAAACTCAACTAAACGCCAATTTCGAGGAGTAGCCGTCGTCGTCTTTAACATTCTGACATATTGGTTTGACTTTATCAGCATACAACCATGGGTTCCCTTTAGCGCGTGCTTCATGTCTGAACATACTACACAAGATTCTGCACCTGAGCAACATTTTCTTAGTAATTTAGTAAGGCCAATTACTCAAATTATAATGGTACCACCTCAACAAATTATGGGCCGTCGAACATGTCATTTTTAAGGTGTGATAACTTAAGAATTGTTTAAAAATAAAAATTAACTAAAATATTTAAATTTCATTTATTTATTGGCAACAACAGAACTTAACTAAATTCCCGAAACGAAACCAACTCTATTAAATGTCTTCTAATTGTTATTTAAGTTAAGTGTAATTACAATTTTTACAAATTGTGTAAAAGTAAAACCTTTTTTAACCGTGGAACTAACTAAACAACTTAACAGTTCGTGCTTGCCGCTTTGTAATATACGTGTTCTTTACATGATTCGAAAGTCACACATGCCCAAATTTAAATACACTAACTCGTTTACTTAATTTGCAATCTGCTTTTTGTAAAAATGTCGTATGCTTTATTATAAAGTCACGAGCGTACGAAATTGAAATAGGTTTTTTAACGATTCCAAATTGTTTCAAATTTAAATAAAAGAACAAAATGGTAGAGTATCAGGTTTACGTTGAAATGAAAGATAAGCACATTTTGTGGCAACGCGGCAAATATTTTATACAGGCATATACCGACTTGTTTTTGGCAGTTATGTTCAGATAGGAAGAACATCCAGCACATGGCAACTTACGCAGAAGTCGATCTTGTACAACAACTTTATACTTTTAGGAAGAACATAACTAAACGCTATCTGCGGCTTATAAACTATTAAATACCCTTGCAAACTCGCTGAGTGCTGAGTTTGGTCAAGATAAAGTTTAATTTTTCTTTAAAATGTAGCGGTTTGATCTGCTATAAATATATATTTATCTAAACTAATGGTGTCGAAGATGCCTCCTTCCATGCATAGTACATTCCATATGAAAATTATAATAACTCTATAAAGGCATAAACAAAACACGCGTTAAGAGTACCGAACTTGAGCTTCGGTACATGAGCAATTTCTGTAACATAGATAAGAGTTTCGAACGATGTAAGAGCATTCGCAAATTTAAAAATGTACATTAACTGATTCAGCTTGAAAGACAATTAAATACCAAGTTAGAGTACACTAATCGGGAGTGCCCGACTATAGAGTTGCTTCCTTTTGCCTGTTACACAAAATTATGATACCCTTTTTCCACTTTACAAGAGATTTATGGCATCTTCCATCCCATAGAGGTATCAAATATATTTAAGATATGAACTAACATCCAATTCGCCACCATATTATATAGAACTTTCCCTCTGAAGTGCTTCAGGAATTTATCCTTAACCTACGATAGTCGATGCATCTATAATCTTTTTATAAATTAATAAGCATTAGCGGGAAAATTTGCATACTTTTGGGCTGAACAACAACAATAATTTTGATGAGATTTTTTTATTAATATTGGCCCAAGCTTTTGTGAGGAAATATGTCTGTGAAATGCATATATTTTTTACATAATGCAATTTCAACTACATAAGAACAAAATTCAGTATGGTTTTATAAAAAAAAACCCAAATATTTAAATTAAAAATTAATGTATAACAAAAATTAATGGCACATTTATTCATTTTTAAGCTGGTACATAGTAAACATAGAAAAATGTAATAAAAGCTTATATTATGCCTATATTATTCACAGACTGTAGGTGATACAAAAAGATATGGCTATATGAATCTTGGATTGATATCATTAATACGATAAGACTTAAATAAAGATAACATAAGCTGGCGCTTCTCCTACTGCAAAGAAATCTTATCTATAAACTGTCTGTTGTGATGGAAAATATTTGTAAATTTACTTAAGATTGATTGTTTAATGCTTAAAACATTCTTTAAAACAATGTTAGGTGGATAGTTATTTAATCAGGAATATTGACTAGTAGAAAGAGCCAAAATAATAGCTAAAGGTATATTTATATATATATATATATTTCTCCATGCAAAGCTTGTTGTCTCTATATCAGATTCTATCTCAAAGTTTATGTAACAATAATAAGAGACTTAAAATTGGTCTTAAGCAAAACCCAAATTGATTAGAAGACAAACGATATAAATATGCCAAGCTAAAAAAAAAATAAAAGAGCTTTCGATACACTTCGGAGCTATTGCCAATATTAGCTGCTCCTATTTTTGTCACTACTCTCGATAAATTTTTAACGATATTGAATTTCCAATTAACGCAATGGCCACAACTAGACACCCTACAATCGTATGGTGGTGCGGCTTGGTAGACACATGTAGGCCGCATGCCACCGTCTGTTAATCAGCTTTAACCTCTTATCAATCATTTTTGTGTACTGTTTGTTTTTGCACTCTGTACATTTAATGCGATTGTTTTTACTCTAATAATAAATGACAATTACTAGGCTGTAAGGCCGTTTATCAGCTCTCTGTTCAGTCGGATAAAGCGGACCAGACGGCCGGCAGACAGACAGCCCTGTTTGCTTTCAGTTTCCAGTTCCCAGAGTGCCCCGCAGTCTATTTGACTTGGGGCGCCTCGTCAACAGTGGGCAATCAGATAGAGTAGTTGAAAGTCATACTACGCATCCAGAGATTCCAGCGTCAGTTTGCGGTGATTATTCACGAGTGTCGGACCGTCGATAATTATAAATCCGCTGGTCTATTCAAAGTCTTGCCTAAGGATATTTAGAATCCTACCGCAAAATGGCTAGCAAAACCCTAATGAAACGTGGCACGAATATAAGTGCCGGTCAATTGCATTACTATCACACGGATTTTTATTACTCGATGCCCGATTTGCATAGTAAGTGTTCGCAAGTGTCTAAAAATAGTATAATAATTGCATTTAATGATTTAATATGAAAATGTGATCAATTCTGAGACAAAATTCTAAGATCGATATCTTGGAATTTATTTAGCAACCTATCCAATTAAATTATTTTGATTTTACTCATTTTTATTTTACTGAATTCCTAGTGAAATAAAGTTTTAGCATATAAGACTATTAATAGGGAAATTTTTGCACTTTGGCATTTTACTTGCGGTTAGATTATAATAAAATGCGTTTAACTTATGTTTTTACTGAATTATTTAACTATTCTTTATTTCTATTTACCAAAATTATGTAAATTGTGCACTTTAACAAATATTTTGTTTATTTTTTAACGTCAAATTATGCAAACTTGCATTACAAATCAAGTCGGCTTGGTAAAGATTAAATAAACTACGACAATAAAATACTATCACGAACTCAACCTCTTTAAAATAATAATATTGCACATTCATACTGATATGCATATACACAAAGTATATGCGTGCCAAGCTACATGCTATCTTCTTTCTTCTGGTCTTTAAAAAGATAAAGCTCTTTTAAAGACCAGCTGTGTCTATTATTAAAGGTAATATAACTAGCAAGTATTACGCAGTTTATAAAAAACAAATATTTTATTGGTTAAAAAGTTTAGCTTAAATTTGACTTGATGGGCAACAATTTAACTATAGAATATAAGCATGTATACCTTTTTCCAATTCGATTGTGTACAGGGTATAGGCAAGTCAAGTTTCAAACCAATGGCAGCAGCGCAGCCAACTTCACATCAAAACAAATGGCGTTTTCTCTGAGAACTGTTTTGATTTTCCTTGCATGGACAATACAAAAAGAGAGAAAATGTGAGCGAGAAGAGAGCCAAGAGAGAGATAGAGAGCGCGCGCGCCTACAATGGCGCTTGGTTAATCTCATTGTTTTTCATATTGTGCGATGACGAAAATAATTTCCATTGCAACAGCAATGAGTAGCGGTTTTTTTTTTTGGCTGTCAGTCAGTCTGTCGACAGTTGTCAGTGGGGAACGAGCGGCGCGGCGCGTCACTTGGCAAATATTTCGTAATTCCCATAAAGGTTTTTTTTTTAAATTAAAATTAAGGAATTGTAAACGGAAAACAAAATAAAAATATTTAAAAAATAAAAATGAATCGCAAATAACAACAATTCATCAGCAAACGACAAAGAAACATACAAAATAAAAATAAAACAAAAATAGTCTCAAACAGAAATTGCTAAAGCAGTGAGAGCAGCGCGCTAAAAAGAGAGAGAGAGCGTCAGAGAGTGCCATAACCAAATTTGAGAGAGACACAAATTGTGTTGATAAAAATGTGTGTCAAAATATCATAAACATGCGAAGATGAAGCAACGCCAAGTGACGCCAGATAATAATAATAATTATAATGCGCGTTGATAGGCAAATGATAATGACGAACACGCTGCACGTGTAGATAACGGAATTTTTATTGTTTTTTTTTTTTTGTTTGTTTCCTAATCCTATTGATCTATACAAAGTAGGGAAGAGGACTATATGACAAAAGCAAGCGAACAATAAACAAAACAAACTGCATGCAAATTATATACAAAGAATTTTGCACTCATCACGCAGCTGACGGCGCTGCTGACGTCGACGTTGACGTTGTCGCTAAGCCAAAACGTAAATAAGCTAAAAAGCAAAGCTAAATAAACAACATGTAAGTTTACAACAAAAAGCACTGAGAACGACAAGTACAACAGAAACATGAGAATTAGACATGTACAAGAATAAAAAATAATACAAAAAAACTACAAAGCGCACCTATACCTGTGCATATATACAAATACATACGCATACATTCGCGTACATGCGTACGCGTACTTAAGTACATATTTAAATTTAATTGGAGGCACACGCCGACGACCCTGAATTAGCTCTAGAAACGCAAAATATTCAAGAGTCAGCCAAGGTAGTTCAAGTTTACGAGTATCTAGGATTATAAGGGAGCCTAAAGGCGGCCCAATTCCTGCCAACTTGAGAATGAAATATCATATACCGAAATTTGTTATGTAGATGAACGGGCATGACCGACTAACAGATGCCCTGCAGCCAGCGCTCAGCTGTACTCTAGTGCTTCTTCTTCCCTTTCCCCAAATACATATATATATATATACTTCGATAATCTATATACCAGGTTTGCAGCTATGATTAAAAAGACTCATGATACCCTTTTACCTAATTGCAATGGGTGTAGCATCTATTATATGTCTTTTGAAAATGGAGACCTTTACATATTTATGAACTTTACTTTGTTCCCTTTAATTAATTAAACTTGTAGTTTTTCATTGTAGGCTAATATTATTATAGTACATTGTTTAAGTAAAAAAATAAAAAAACGTTCTATCATAATCCCAGGTTATATTCATAGATAAACCTTTGAGCTGCACTCTTTTGCGTTCTCCAAAACCAGTCTTGAATTTTTAAGTTGTTTGCGTGCTGAGCATAAAACCTGTCCACACTCAATATTTTCAATGACATGTCAAAAATGTATCAACCGTAGTAAACCGGCTGAAAAACTAAAATATGTATGAATTTTGGTATTTGAAAAGCTGTCGTAACCACAACAAAAGCTGTCATTAAAGCTAAGACAAATTTGCTTAGTTGCCAGGGAAATGCTCGACCTATGACCTTACCTGAGGCCATAGGCATGACGTAGAGGTGCAAATACAGTAAGCACTTCGCTAAGATATGCACAATACAATATTGTCTTGCAATCCCTCCATTAAGTTTTCACTGTATTAGATACACCGAATATAGCTAAGATCTACCTGGGCAAGAACTTCACAAGTGCTGCCGTATTGCGCAATATTTTGGGGCGACACGGCAACTAGAACTTATCAGTAATACGACAGTTTATATGATACTCTTAATTTCCCACTTTTCTCTTAGTCAAACTGTTTCTGATTCAATATGGTTTACTATAGCTCAGCACTGAGGCCACCTTATCAAGCACTTCAAATGGGTTGGACGCAAAAAGTCAGTCTAGGGGCTATACGTTAACTTTTTAGCTCTTCAGCTGTCTGATTGTTGTCGATTTATAAACAATTAACTGCGGCCAAATTAGCAACTGTCTGAAATTAAACCAGTTTAATCAATTTTAAATCATAAAGATATATATTTTTGTTGTTAAGAGGTTTTGATCGATTTCAGCAGCCAGCTAATAAATGGCTAACACTTTAGCTCTATGAGTCAAGCACATACATTTATGTTACTTTAAGCTGCCAAGTAGTTCTCTTCATTTAAATAGGCTGAGATATTTGGTCTTGGCTCAAACTGCACAAATAAATGGGAAGCGATTAGCCAAGAACATGAGCCAAACAATAAAAACTCGACCAAAACGTGATGGCAACGCGACCCCTAAACATATGTGATGTGTATAATTAAACGTTCCACTCTTTCCGATTCTCTCAAGCACTATATATATTGGAAACGAAACTGATAACGCTTGGGGTTTATGGCTAGCGAACACCAGTACATTGATAAGCCGCACAATAATAACAACCTGGCATTTTCATATAGCACCTACATAGGAAAATAGACCCTACCAGACTAGGCATCCGAGAGCGATCGGTAATTATGAACTGAAGGCCGTTGTTTGCCCAACAAACTTCGAAAATCGTTTCGAATTTATTGTATGTAACCAAAAAAAAGACAGGCAAGCTTATGTTGCCAATATAGAAATTTACATGGAGTCGTCGAATTGAATAAAAATTATTATATTTTATTAGTTTTAAATAATTCTTGTGGGAAATATCAGCGCTTTGTCGCATTTGTCGTGTATTGATTGTTCATCTATAAACAATTTATTAATAATTTTTTAATTATCAAATGATTTTATTTAACACAAGGTTCATAATTTCCTAGAGCCCAGATCAGTTAATTAACTGTTCGAGCCCGAAAGTATGCAAAAGGCAGTTATCTAAAATAAGACTCCAAATCTGGGCTCAGTAAAACAATTATTAAAGTCAATACGACACAAACAAATAAAAAATAATTTTCTTCAAACGTTTAATAATAAATCAACATTTTCATTAATATAAAATTAAAAGAAACATTTTTAAAGAATTCGCATATATCATATATAAAAATATGACTTTAAATAATAATGTATTTTCGTTAAATAATTTATAAGTTAAGTATGGTATTACTGTAATTCTTTTAAAGATTTTTCCTTGAACTCCTTAAACTTCCTTGAACATACCGACTGCATTAAATTAAGAAAATATGATTGTGGATCTGATCAAACTCATTTTTAAAGATCTTTGTTCAAATTCTTTTGAGAAGCGTTTCACTGCTAGTATATTATAAAATTAAAAGTAAAGACAACTCAAAAAACTTTAATGGCCAATTCTCAGTGAAGTAAAAATATAATTTTACACAGCAATATGATCCAAGAATAATAAATAAATAAAATATTTTGTTTTAATAATAATATTAAAAATATAAAAATAATACTTTAGACTTCAAATTGCATCTTTACAATTATTCTACAGGATATTAACAATAAAAAATTAAAAAAACTTCTGATGTCTTCATATTGCGGCTAAAATATAATGTAATTACAATTATTCAAATTGCATAAATAACAACAATATCTGGAGTCTTCAACTAACATCTATGAGATTTATTTACTATAGAGTTTTTCATAGCCGAAACAAAACTTAAAAGTTCATAAAAAAAAGCAATAAGAATAGGCAAATAATCAAGCAAAAGTTTACCGAATAAGCTCAAGAAATTGGGCACCGTCAGACCAAAGCGTCGAACACTAAACACTAATTAAATAGAGTCTGTCAGTTAGCGCCTGGTTCTGTGGCTTCGAATGAAGCTTGCAAATAGTTTGGGCACATATTTGAATAAAATTTGCCATTGTTGTGGCTTGTTGATAGACCAATATACTCAGCTATTTGCTTGGAGGCAACAGTCATGCCTCCAAGCCTCTCAAAGCTTCTACGCTCTTTCTACGCCTCAAGTCGAGCGATAAAAATAATGGAAAACCGCCCTGTGAGGCGACAGTCTAATTTGATAATCTCACTATCAAATCAGTTCTCAAAAAGCCTGCCTGGGCGAAGCACGCAACGCGCAGTGCCGGAAAAAATATATATTAAGAAATTGCTAAAAGGATTTCCTCTGAAAAAAAAAAAAAAAAAACAAAACCAGAACAAAATGCAACAAATTACGGAATATCATTTTGAAGGTGGGGCAAAACGTGAGAAATTATTAATTTTAAGAAACTCCAAACTTGAAGCACATTTCAATTAAACACGAGTTAAGAAAAAATTAAGATTTAGCAATAAATAAGAGAGAGATCTTATGTGAAAAAAAGTATTATTCAAGTATTAGAAGATCTTTTCTATGGATCACACACAGCACAGATTTGATTAGCTTTCCTGCAAAACTCTTACATATAATAAAAAATATTGTATATTTAAGCAAACTTATACAAATTTCGCAGTTCTACAAACTGTCAGCTTATCTGAAACTTATCTTTTATCTGTCCGTTTCGTTTCAGAGACCCGCAATATGCACGGCGTCAAGCGTGTGCTGGTGTTTTGCATTATGATTGTGATACTGCCAGCGATTTTGATCATAATGCCGCTCTATATGCGCAAGACGATATTTGCGGATGTCATCTATCCGGTTGCGGAATCGGACATCATTGAGATCAGGGATGGCATCTCATCGATATTCTGTTCGAAGCACACGCTGCGCATGAGCAGCAATTTCAATGCATTTCAGTTGCGCAATAAGCCCGAAATATCTACGAATCGCAAGCACATAAGACTTAAGAAATCGATGACTTTGCCGGACGATACCCTCGAATATTGGGGTTTCTTTTTGCTCAAGGGGGCGCGAGTGTCCCTCAAGTTCTGCTCACGCTACAATGGCGCTCGCATACTGGTGATCAAGGGCAAGCGGGAGCTGAAGCTGTGCGGCTTGACGGATCACAATAAGAACAAGCAGGGTGCCAACTACGCACAGGGTCACGAGCAGGTGAAGGTATTCTTCGAGGATGTGGTGGAAATAACCGAAGAGAAAGTGCCAGCCGATGGCCTGCAGGAGCATGAGAATCATGGCGGCGAAGATCTCAGCGAGGATCTGGCGGCACTCAATGTCAGCACAACGCCGTCGCCGGCCAAGCGTCTAAGGAAAAAGCTCAAAAAAGGCACACCCCATCAGGCGTCCAAGTCCATGGAGTTAGTGGAAGGAGCCGTACTCAATCAGAGCAATACGCCAGTATTGCCAGCCAATCGACAGAGGCGTCACGCAGATGAGCCGCAGCAACAGGAACAGGAGCAGCGCAAAAAGGAAGTGTTCGATCAGCTGTACAAGCGCAAGGAGAGGCAGAAGCGTGAAAATGTTTACGATCGGAAGTACAGTCACGGCGGCAATGCTGTCAACTTTACGGAAACCGACGAATCGAACTCCATATCGAGCTTTGAGACTGGCCTCTTCGACTGCTTCAATGGCGCCATATTGCTGGCCGAGGGCTTTCCACCGAAGCCGGCGTGCATGAATGCGCATTTTCTGGAAAAGGGCAAGCACGACACAGTGAAGCATAATATCACCGAGGATGGCTACTACTACTATATATTCTACAGTGACAACGATCTGGTTCGCAACGATATACACGCCATATTTGATATATATAAGCCAACATTTCAGTACTCGAACTTAAGTGAATCGCGCGGCTGTCTGAACAGCACCGATTGCAGTTTCAACATTGGTTTTCTGTCCGATGAAATTGTCGTTGTCGAGGTGCCCACACGTGATGGCATTGAGCACGAGGAGGATGATATTACAAATCTAATCTCGACATGTCATCCGCGCAGCGAGATTTATGCACTGTTTCCCATAACCGTGCTGGTGCTCATATTGTGCTGCTCATTCCTCTAGGATTTGATCACAGTTTTGTACTCTAGGAATTTTGTGATATTCTCCTATTGAGATAATCGAGTGATAAACGCGGCCATGATTGATCATATGGCAGGCCCAGAAATAAAATCATTTTCGTATGCCCATTAACATGCATGAAATTTACCACAGTCTGAATCCATGTGTAACCAAAACAAATCAACTGAATATTCATAAAAGGAGATACTATATAATTTTGTAGGCCAGCATCTAAGTCTAAGACTCAAGCATTTAGGTTAGAAAAACAACAAAAGAACTATATAAAATTGCTTAAGAAAAAAGAACATAAAAATATATATATATATAAAAATCTTTGTACAAATAGATAGTGCTATATTAATCTTAAGTTAAATATAGTTTTGTAATCTAGTATAACTTTTATATAAGCGAATCATAATATAGTTCTAGACATCATTTAAATTTGATTGAGATCATTTTTTTGTAACACAAACAAAGATTAAACTTGACCAAGATAAAATATAACCATTTTATTTTTCGGGTTTTATCCGCTACAATTTGATTGCATTAAAAATACTCGTCGGAAAGTTATTTTTTGAAAAATATTTCCTACTATCTAACAATTTGTATAACATTTTGATTCATTGACTAAACAAAACAAGAAGAGAAGAAAAAAAAACGAAATAACAATTTGCTTTGGCCCATACAATATTTGTGTTTATTTTAGTTATTTTATATCAATTCACACGCAAACTATTTCGCTTGCAGCGTGACTCTTGATTTTACTCTTAGTACCATTCAACAAGAATAATGCAAATACATGCCACGACACACACGAATGTACATACTTATATATTAGGGAGCCTATCTGTATATTGGATAAAATAAATAATACGAATGCTATATATTGTCATCAAAAATAAATGAATTCACTGTGTAGATGTGTACGTACGATACATGTTTATTATTGTTGAAAGTGTAATATAGACATGTTTATAAGATTAGCAAATAGAAATACATCCATAATGTATGTATCTCACACGTACACACGCAAGTGCCTTTAATTATTCACTGATGGATAAATAAAATATGTCAAATTTAACGTCTTTATGTACGTAGCAAATAAAGTTCCCGACTTCAATTTGACAAATATCTAAAAAAAAAAAAATTTCCTGTTTTATAGCAGCCAAAACGATCGCTTGGCGTGCACATACAAAAGCTTAGGGCTATGGCACGCAGGTTGGGAACTTTGCTAGACATTGCGAACCACAAGAATTTAGCTGTTCCTATCTCATAATTAATGAAGTATTCTTTCTTATCGCAAGAAGTTCTGTTCAAATGTAATCTAAGAAAATGGTAATTTTTTGGAAAAACCTAAGAGCGAACAGATTTCTTGTTGCCGCAAATTGGCAATTCTATTTACTTTAATTTCAGAAAGTTAATCGAAAACCTGCCTTAGTTGTACAGAATCATTTTATTGATTCAGAATTGATTGTTTCAGATTGAAAATTGCGAAATTGCTCTCACCCGAGTATTAAAAACTTAAATATATCAATATCGATTTTACATATCCACAGTTTAGTAAAAGTTATTTATTGATATCCAAATAAAACAAAATTGATCATTTTGATTTAGCTAGAAAAAGATTTCCACCTGTGCGAAAATCGTTTCAATGAAAAGACATACCAATCCCTCAGATGTGTCTAAGCAAGACCGTTAATACTAAAATCTTATAAAATACGTCTAACTAACGAGAGTGTAGCCTTCGTAATTTTTCACATCTTAAAAACCAGCTCGTAATCGATTAAGTCAGAGGACACTTAAGATTTATGCTACAACAACTAGATTTCCTGTTTGTAATAGAATATTTTATTTTAAGGATCTTGCGGACTAAAGAGACAAATCTAATGTCAACTTACCCCCAAAACAAGCCCTCAGTCCTGTTGAACAGCTGTTTTGCCTAGCTTATTGCTCTCGCTCTTTTTGCTCTCGGCTAACTCTCACTCGTCACAGCTGTCATACACACCTGGTTGTGCTGGGGGTAGCTAATCTACAGCTCTAATTGTAAGACTTAATATACAATACTCTCTCACACACACACTATCACTCCCTCTTTCTCTCTGTCTCTCTTTGCCCTCTTGATAAATTCGTATTAAATGCATTCATATTGTATGCGTAGATTAAGTTAATTGTGCTGCATTATCAAAAACGCTCAGCAGCCGGCCGCATGCCGGCTTTCGCGCAGTTGACGTAATCTCTCTCACGCTCTTACCCTCTCTCTCTCTCTCTCTCTCTCTCTCAGGCGTCTCTGCCAATAGCCGCCCCCTTTTCATATGTCAAATTGGGGCAACGCATGCGTCGCTCTCCCGACGCCGCTCAGCGTCGCTCGTTGTTCTCATGGGGTCAGCGCGCACATGTGAGTTCTAAAATTCCTGCTCCCACACGTACTCTCTCTTTCACTCTCTCTCTCTCTCTCTCACTCTCTGCCTATTATTCGATTTGTACGACTCGGTTGTCACAAATTTCGCGCGTTTGCCGCAGTTGCCGTTTTCTTGTCACTTCGTGCGCTCGCGCGTTCGGTATCCGTAGTCGGAAAATTAATTTTTGTAATTAAATAGTATTATTGTTGTTACTATATTCATAGTTTAGTTGCGCCTCTATTAAGTACAACAATTAAAACAAAACGCAACCAATTAAATTGTCACAAAAACGTGAGTGCGCAAATCTAGACAAAAGAGCAGCTCGGTCCCTGGGTGCGTCCTGCGTCACAACAACAAAGAACGGACAAAAGTACACAATAAAGAAAAAATTAACAAAAACAACAACAACAACAAGAACAACAACAGCAACAGCAACAAAATGCGAAAAAGTGTGCTAAAAATCAATTGTAAGTAGCTAAAAGTGAAGTGTTAAAATGCTGTAATAAAGCTAAAAACAGCAACAAGAATAAATCAAAAAAATTTATTTATTAACAAAAATAAGCACCAGAAAAGTTAAATCTTTTAGTCAGCGTTAATTTACTGGGCCCAGCCAGCAGTACGCTTAGTATGTCAAAACCAAAATCCAATGAGGAATGCATAAAAAACATCTAAAGTGCATCCAAGTGCCGAAAAAAAAATGAATAAAAACACGCTCTCACACAAAATAAAGTCTTGAGAATGCAATAAAATATAAACGACAAGCTTAAGTCTGAGTATTAAAAAAAAAAAAAAAAAACTACAATGTTAATATGTGTGTGCATGTATATAAGCCCCAAAAATAATAACATCCAATTGGTGCACATGAAAAAACAAGCACAAGTAGAAAAAGCAAAAAAGATATGCGACCATGCATTCCATACAAAAATTTATTTTTTCAACTGGATATGCATATACATCTCAAAGGACTTGTACAGGAATATAGTACCTAATTTAATATAAAGTGCTTAAAGGCCTTTGAAATTAAGGAATATGCAAATGACAAGATAGAAAATATTATAAGAATAGAACAAATTCTATTATAGTAGGTATAACTCTTTCCTAAGTGACTTGGTTCGGTTCTTAAAGAATTTTAATTTTATTATTATACAACAGTAGGTAAGACAATGTGTAATTTTTAGATAAAACTTGAATCAAACTTTAATTCAAATATAAAATTTTTTGTTTGATTTATTTGATCATATTGCTTTTTCTGTTTCCTCAAATACTTTCACCTTGTCAATCATCCAAATATTAATTAAACTTCACATTAACGTGTCAATCTTAAGCTTTCTTTTATTCATTAATGCTAAATAAAAACAAACATGATATGAAACTGTAATATTTACAAGATAATATATAAAAATGCTCTGCCAATTGGTTTTAAAGAGTATTCACAGTTCGTCGCTAGCTAAACAGAATATTTGTTGTTATTTATAAAGCGTTGCAGCGACAGCTGCCCTTTGGCAGCGTTTCTGCTTGCTCTCTCCCGCTCGCCCGCTATATCTCTCTCATCGTGCAGTTGCCATTTCCGTTGCTATCTGTCGCGCGGCGCTTGACTCTCGCTCTCTCGCTCTCTGCCTCTCTCTCGCTCATTCTACACTCCAGGGGTGAATTGTCCGCCGCCTTCTTTCATTTACTGGTGATTCCTTAAATGCGAACGCTGCACACACTTCACGTGTTGTTGTTGTTTTTTTTTTTATTTGAATGTTTATATATAAATATATAATATGCATATGCATACATATATGAATTGTATGTACTTAGATTACATTGGTTTGGCTGCCGCGCCTCAGATGCAGCAGCTGCTGCACTGATAAGCGCCTTCAATCATTTTGCGCCAGTTTTATAATTCATTGGAGCCAAGTGCCAAAGTTCTATTGTGCCGGGCATCAACTGGATAAATTATATAGACGCAATTGTTCTTTCATTCGTGCGGTAAATTTAGTTGGTCCATAATCATTATTAGGTTCCACTTGGGGCACGCGATAAACACAACAAGTTCATGATTTCTTGTGCTCTCAACAAGTTTATCTTTCCTGCACTTCAGACTCGATTATAATTATAAAAGAATTATCATAAGCTACAGTTCTTGAGCTCATTAAATACATTTATGGATTCTCTTGTCAGATAATGTATGTGCCAAGATCTCTTATCTTATAAGAATTAATAATAGTATCTATGTGCAACGTCTTATCCCTCCTTTTGTTTTAGTAGCTTTGTTCATGTCAATATAATCATAATTGCTGCTGCTTAGATGAAAAAGTTTTAAGACATGTATATTCCTGATGAGCCATTAAACAATATCTAAATTTCGTACTATATAAAAAAATATGGTACAAATGAAGTAAAGTTTAACAAACTATGCTTAAGCATACTTGTTTAAGCTACAAATGTTATTTAAATCCAATAATTCATAAATTAGTTAAGCGTATTGTGTAATACCTTTTATCACACGTGAATAAGCTACGACTGATGAAGCCAACATTTGTTCAAATGTTTGTTTTCCCTGGGGCAAATAAAAAACTTCCATCAGTTCTTTTAAGCCTCGTATAATCAATCGATTATATTCTTAAACAATCAAACTGAAATTCCGCAACCCTTTGACCCATTTGAGATAACAATACCAGCATGATGTTTCTTTCTCTTTCCAGCTATTGGCGATGTTTTGTAGTGTAAATATATATATATATATATATATATATATATATATATATATATATATGTGCTTATGACTAATGTATTTTACTGATTGGATATTTTACATTTTAGAAATGCTAGCTACAAGATATATAAATAGAAAATAGTCAAAACATTTGCCTAATGTGCATTTGCAACTCTGAACTAAATTCAATTTTCAGCAACAAATTGAAACACATGCTCGCAAATCATTAGCTAGATAACAATGCAAGTGATAAGGTCATGTATATTTTATCTTCGCTGACAATAAAGCAAAAAAAAAAAAACTACAAACTATGGATAACTTTGGCACGGCGAAATTCAAATACCCTTATAGACATTTCCCACGTTAAACAGAACATTTGCCACGCGAGACCGACTTTTCGAGCGATCTTTCCTATAGATATATGATATATTTGACTGTTTGTTGATGCTGATCTAGAATATATATACTCTATGAGGTCGGAGATGTTTCATGACAAATATATAATACCAACCGTAAGGGCATAAATATGAAATAAAAAACAAAATTCTAACGAACAGTCAACAAAATGTTGACGACGTCCAACTAATGATGGAACTGCTCATATCAAAATATCAGCTAAAAGTTCTGTAGTAGGGACGTTCGACTAGGACTTAACCAAAAAGCTGAGCTGCCTTTATATATATATACACGTATACGCAGCACAGTGTATGGCAAATGCCAACTTGATTAACTTCGGTGCTCATAGTCCGACCTTTAGAAAAAATTGTAGAGCATACAAATTGCATATCATTAAAGTCTCAGACGGACAGACTAGATCGACTTACTTTTAACTGCCTGTTTCGCCATTTGAAATGTTTTCGGCGTATAAAAAGCACAAATTGTTATCACGTAGCACAAAAATTTGTTATCAGGTGATAAAATGTTACCTTGCTGTTGGGTTCCTACCCTACATTGACGTTAGATACTTTTCGCACTACGAATTAATACTATTTTTCGTAGTGCTTATAAACCAATTACTAAGAAGATAGCTGAAAACTTAAGTACGAGATGGTGACGTGTTACAGCGCTGGATAAGACGTAATGCTGCCACTTGAGAGCGGATGTATAGAAAAATAAAAAGCAAAACTTATGATAACAGTTTCCATGGTCAGTTCCTCTAGCGCGTGATAACAGTGAAGTTGTTCACTTGCTGAAGCATATACTATTCAAATATATATGTATATATACTTTTTTGTCACGTTTATCTGGTGGCATAACAATTGAAAGTAAGGGAAACAATATATATATATATATATAAAAGGCAAACACACAGACAACTATTTAATTAAATTCTTTTTGTTTTTTGTGTTTTTTTACCCAGAATCGCAAAGCGTGGCCGGTTTTATTGGTTAACCGGCGCGCCAAACACAAAACAATTGAACAATTGGTTTGTTGTCAGCGCGCCGTGTTTAAAAATATCCAACTATCCACTGTGAATGAACTGTCACGGTATTGTGACCCAGGGCGAGCATTGATATGTTTGCCATGAGATAATCATTTCATTACTTTGAAACATTTTCAAAATATCTATTACGCCTCATATAATTGCTATTTTAAATTGTAAATAGCTTACAATAAAATGTTAATAATAAAATTGTATGTACCTTTTTTTTTTTTTGGCAAATTTCATCTTATTCGCTGAAGCATGTCCTCCATAGTCAGATTATTTGTTGTATGTGAGTGTTTTAATATCAAAAACATTTTGGAATATTCAATTAAATAAGTTGTCTATGTGACTAAGTGCGGACAACTGAACGAAGAGCTTCGGGGTTCGAACCCCTAAATAATGTGGCAATATAATTTAGTTTTTTTTTTCAAGATCGCTTGCTTTATCATTAAAAATGATATCTATTAAATGTATGGTATCTGATTTGTATACACTATTCCAAGAGTCTTGCTTTAAAACGAAATTTCGATGTGGATTTTTAGCGATTGCTTGAAAAAAGTGCCACAATTCTAAATTGGAGTAAAGTTTTTTGTTTAACGTGCTGACTTTAAATACATTTGGACTATGCTAACTAATATATCATACGCTAGTTAATTCTTTAATGACATATTTTAAGAATTTAAAAAGAAAGTAATATTATTATGGTGATTTTATTATAGTCGATAATCTTACTTATATATTGATTTTACTTTTTGAAAATAGATTTTACCTTTTTTATATTATTTAATAATTGATTTTCGGTCAATTTAAATGCTCTTTAATGTGAGATACACTTAACTAAGATGTTGTTGCCTTAGATTAAATAATATTTGGGCCCTTCCTTTAGTGTATTTAATCATATGGGAAAAAGATACAAAGATTAGCTGGAAATCAATAAATGGACTTTATTAAACATTCACTTATGTATATGTGCGATAAAGGTAGACGACCTAAATAGTGATTATACCTCATAGCACACAGTTGATAAACTAATTGTTTCTAAATAACAATGAAACCACAATAATTGATAGCAAAAAAGATTTGAATTAGAGACACGTTGCGAAATGAGTTCATTTATGTGTTTATTCGGACACAAAAATTAAATTGCAATTTACTGTTGGAACTGCAAATATTAAAAATAATTTTAGCTCGTAGCGGCTTGTTGAGCTAAATATAGACTAAAATTTCAAATTATTTGTTTACATTGCACTAGTTTTTATGGCTTTGGCATATGCAAAGCGACTCGTTGATAAGCAATTTATGTAATTTACGTTTAATTGCAATGCCTTTTGCAAAATGCAAAACTGTATTCAGCAAACACAATTGCCGTGACACGAATTTTCAGTAGGGTGAAACTGTTGAAATTGGAAGAATAACAATAAGGTATTTCATGTCCACATTTAATTAATTTGCAATTACGATTGCAATTTAAATTGCCGGCACATTAACGTGCACATCTGCCCATCAATTGAGGCATGCCCCGTGCCCGGTAGCCGGTGCAATTGCAATCACCACCCGCCCACACAATGCAATTGAACCCATTTGACTTTGCGGTTCCACGATTGCATTCAGCTCTCCAGTCCATGGACCAATTGTCACAATAGACTCGTTTTGCTTAAATTCTCTCGCAGCATGTTCCATCGTTGCTTCAGTTTTATTAGTTATATATATCCTGCCATCCTCATCTACGGAATTCTAATTCTGCTGACTGCGGCTTAGAGAGGATATGAAAGTCATTAGTTTAAAAGAAAGAATTATTTAAGCTTAAGTTTGATCCATGAATTATTGAGTAAAGGCTAATGAAATCGCAAGAAGGGGCGAACAGTCAGTAATTTTCTTCAATCACATTCTGTAAATTAAATAATAACCGACACCTAGATCTGCAAGGCAAGTTATGACATTGCAAATTAAATTCTACATATTGTTTTTGGGGCCGTGCACCTATTTACGTGCACAATTGCATATGGGCTCTAGATATAAGAGGCATTCGCTTATATTGACCAAACAAAGGCCGAATATAAAGACAGTTTTGTGCACGGGTCTTTGAACTAAGTAGATTTACGGCTAACAAATCCAAACATCGCATGGGCCTTGGGTCCATGGCGAACGAATTGAAACTTAGAACTAATTCTGATTAAAAGCAATTGACAAGAAACTTATCTGTGAGAGGCTTGTTTTTTAATGTAAGCTATTACAGATTAGTCATAAAATATGTCACGCAATGAAGGAGATACTCAACAAACTCTTAATCAGTATCAAAGGCGATTTTGTCAGCCTCAAACTTAGCATAGATATATATGTCGGAGCCGGACATATGGGACTAATGAATTATTTAGCTACGAAAGGAATAGAAAACGATGTTATTGAACAAAAAAAAAACTATTGTGATGAGTGCAAATATAAGTTTTTGTAGGGAAAATGATCAATAATTTACAATATATACAAATTAACTTCAGTAGACTTCTGATGATAATTATTCCCTCCTTAATTAATTGTAGAACCAGGCTTGGTGTTATATTAATAATAAAGGTTAATAACTAGGTTAACTTAATGACTAGCCAATTAACTAGCCGTAACTATTCTATCATCCTCTGTGATGATTGTAACACGCATAATAGAGTATTCTGCGCGGATTCCTCTTCTTCTTCCTCTTATATTATATACTCAATAATAAAAATCGTACTCTTATAGTTACACTGTATAAAAACAATGCATTAATATTAGCTTATGTGTAAAATGAATTGTTAATAATTTCTTAGCTATATGTAAACTTGTCGAAAGCTGAGTAAAAAATTTATTATTGTTTTTTTTTTGTTAGCAATCAATCAGATATAACCGACTAGAGGCATTATCTTGCCCGCAGACCCACACCTCAAAAGTGGACATTTTAAAGGTTCGTTTCACTCGAAAATTTCGCCCTCTATTATCACATATTGATGGGCAGTCATAAAGGCAAAACTAAATAATCAACTGATAAGCCCAACAGTGGCTGATAAGCACATATGATTCATTTCGGCAGTGCCCGTGGCTCAGATCAATTAGCTTAATTGCATGAAAGATAAACGACTCCTCATAACAATACAAACCATATGCCAAACTCAATTCCAAATGGTTTGCTTTCTGTTTTCCACTGATAATGCGGCACGCTGTAAATTTTGCTATTTCCATTTTCATTTCGCTACGACATTATTCTAGCAACAACAGCAACAACAACATGAAGCACTGTTGATTGCAGTTTACGTTGCTTTAAGAACCCCAGCTCATATGCATCGTGGACTCAGTTGTCGCTCGCAAGCGAATCGTGCCACTCGTAAAACACTCATTCATTTGTGAATAGTAAAAACCTTTATGACAATGTATTAACTAAATTTGATTTAAATTTAAATAACAACCACAAAACAGGTAAACAAATACGGTGCAGGTGCAAGCTGTAAGCTTACCATCCAATTATTGTTTTTCAAGTGTTTTAAACAATGTTGACAAAAGTTCTTTAAATCAATAAGTTTAAACAAAAGTTGTGAGTTGTGTAGAAACGTAAAAAAGACAGTATATAAATAGCATCAATAATACGAACACATTCTACCCAGCTTTACCCGTGCCGATTTATTTCCTTACTTTTTCATACAATGCAAAAAAGTGCAAGCCTTTTCCGTATAATCATAACAGCTCTGAAAATAAGCGTAAATAAGGCTTGCGTTTACACAAACAATTATTCACATTTTCCATCATAGCAAATAGGCTTTAAAGCCAATCACACCAAAGAATTTGCCTTCAAACGTTTTCCAACAGCTTAAGATACAAAGATACAAAAGACGAAGAAGTTGAGGGAGGTAATAAAAATTCGACTTTACCAAAAAATGTTAATGTATAATATTTGCATTTCATTTATACCACATAATTCAATCGTGACTTTTATCAATAAAACAAAAATGTTTAACACTAAATATGTATTAGAACTAGTTCAGATTGACATTGTGTTTATTTTCTTAACAAAATGCAATTAAGCACACACATTCAACGATTTCTTTGCAGTTGTGTCTGCATAAATTTCATTGATTACTTTTTATCAATTTGTGTTCAATGAAAAAATCTTATTTAGAAAGGGGAAATGCCTTCCCCTGCTGTTTGTGTATACTCTACCAAGTGCGTGCTTGATAATTATAGTTATTTAAATTCTATCGGGTTTGTAATTACATTTAGTAAGAAAGCTTTAATAAATCCAACTCTCATGGGAAATTGTCTCGCTCGTAAGCGAATGATGTTAATGGCTGAACACTCTTCAATAAAATTTAAATTTTACATCAATTTGAACTTTATAAATAAAACTAAAAATTAAAAAAAAAACGCGGTACAGTTGATAAAGTTCATTAAACCCACAAAAATTGTTACCAAGTGTTGAAAAAAAAAAAGAAGAGAATTGCATAGGAACTTAAAGCTCTTCATTAAACCTAAATGATGACCTTTCAGAAACCACTTATTAGAGAAAAAGGATTCTTTTTTTTTAATTCTGACATAATATTTTCATAAATACATTATGTGTTCGAACATTAGTAATATTTCTTTGGATTATGTATGCAAAATATATAACTAAACTAAGCTTAAAAGATTTTTTAAAAAGAATTCAAATATATACAGTGAAATTTGTTGATGTATTTTCTATTGATTCGAAAATTACGGCTCATAATTTCAATTTTCACACCCGCTCGAAGTAATCAGATTGAACAAAGTGTTAAATTTCTGTAGTTAAATGTTTGTAGTATTTATGGCTGTGACCCAAACGTGATTTGCATATAGATCCAAAATTACATTTTGCCCATGATATTTGTTGTAAAGTTAAACTAAGCGTGTCTTTGAACTTAAGACCCGAACTAACAAGTTGACGTGAAATTAACTAAATAAATATGTAAATGTGCAAAAATGTTTTTGTTTACAATATAGAAAAGATCAAAAGTAAAATTTCTAACTGGCAAGCATAAGACTCGCATATGTGAAACAATAAGAAGCAGAAACAATAAGAAGCAGCAGACTCTTGACCCAGTTGAGCGCACAGGTAATCAGATGTAACACACGTGCAAGAGATAATTAATTGTTATCAACACCAACGCATAGCAGAATGCATGAAAATGGGAAAATGAGCAAAAAACCAAGCAAGAGATATAAACGAAATAATAAGTAAAAGATGCAAAAAATTGAGCAAATGGAAAACGTTGCAGCTGAGCTTAGTGCGATTCGAATGATTCAATTGTCACGTTTTCGCATATTTAATAATTCAGTCATGTCTCGAACATCGCACCAATGCACAATTCTCAGCTAGAAGACACTTGTAATTGAGAGACAGACAAGTGCAGAAGACACGTTAAAATTGTAGAATTCAGCAGGCTTATAAGTAGAACGGACATTACCGACTGGTCCACGCCTGTGAGGAATACAAGAGCCTAACCATTTATTTCAACTGATATTAATAGCATGTTTTCTCGTTTCTCTTGCAGAAGATGTAAAACGCACAGGAAATAGCAACTTCACCTACGTAACGCAACCAAAGAGGCTCAAGGCCCCCCAAAAACCCAAAGAGTAGGTGCCAAGCATTGAGGTTGCCATACATTGCCCACATCCTTCAAACCCTCCCAGCTTATAGCACGTAGCACAAGTTACAGCCAAATGACTGCCAATAGCCTACTCGGACGATCCTTACTTAATGAAGGTAAGTTACCTAAAAAGCAAGCAAACGTTTAAGTTTTACATGAATTTCATTTCTAAAACTCACAATAGAAAACAAATTTGAATGATCGAGTCCTGTTCAAGGCTTAACTACTCGCGAAATATAGAAATTAAAATTTAGAAATCGGGACTAAAGACATTTGCCCTATTGTTTTTCAAATAGATAGTTTTCCTTTAAGACAGCTAAAGATTTCTTAAATAATTCCTTTTTTATAAAACTATAAAAAAGGTTTTGCAATTTTAAAGTGTTTGAATTTAACACTTATGAACTTTTTTGTTTGAGTGTATCTGATTAATTTTTGCAACAGCTGCGCATCTTCTTTTCACATTGGTACTAGATGCAAAATTGAATTTTCAATAAATGCTCGTCTTATTATCCGATCGTTGTTTACACGAATTTATACAGTTTACAGTGCATAAATATGGCATATGCGCATATACCAGAAATCGTACTCAAAGAATTTAACCCATTCAAAATTCTTTCGATATTTATTGATTTTTGGAAATGAAAGAAAGTAGTCAGTAGGATGAAGAAACGTCGCCTTCGCTAAAATAAAAGGAAAACTATTCTCCCTCCCATCTAATCTTTAGGATGTATGAAAAATGTTCTCAAAAATAAAACAAACCAACTGATCTGTGGCTTTCTCATTTTTTCAGGACGTTCCAACAAACGTTCCTTCGTCTCACTGATCGTCGGCCTGGTCGTTGGCTTCTGTCTGGCCGAGCTATTTGTGTACTCATCGACGCCGGAACGTGGCGAGTATGTGCCGTACGATGGCCACCGGCATGGCGATGTCAACGATGCGCATCACAGTCACGACATGCTGGAGCTGGCTGGTCCAGAGCAGGATGTGGGCACGCACGAGCATGCGCACGAGAATACCAGCATTGCGGAGAAGCTGTACAGCGAGGTGCGAATTCTGTGCTGGATCATGACAAATCCCGCCAACCATCAGAAGAAGGCGCGCCACGTAAAGCGCACGTGGGGCAAGCGTTGCAATAAGCTGATCTTCATGAGCTCCGCCAAGGATGAGGAACTGGATTCTGTGGCATTGCCCATTGGCGAGGGACGCAATAATCTGTGGGGCAAAACAAAGGAGGCGTACAAGTACATCTACAAGAACCACATCAACGATGCGGACTGGTTCCTAAAAGCAGACGACGATACCTATACGATTGTTGAGAACATGCGCTATATGCTATATCCCTATAATCCCGAGACGCCCGTCTACTTTGGCTGCAAGTTCAAGCCGTACGTTAAACAAGGCTATATGTCCGGTGGCGCTGGCTATGTGCTCAGTCGGGAGGCAGTGCGGCGCTTTGTCGTCGAAGCGTTGCCCAATCCCAAGTTATGCAAGAATGACAATACCGGCGCCGAGGATGTGGAAATGGGCAAGTGCATGGAGAATGTTAAGGTCTTGGCGGGCGATTCCCGTGATGCCAACGGACGTGGTCGCTTCTTTCCCTTTGTGCCGGAGCATCATTTGATACCCTCGCACACGGACAAGAAGTTCTGGTACTGGCAGTATATCTTCTATAAAACAGACGAGGTGAGATATTACAAATTATACCCGGCAGTGCCCGGCTCAGATCTTCCATCTCTTTTCCATCCATTACACACGAAGAAATATGGATTAACTTATAATCATGTATTCAAACTAACTCATGAATTCTTCATATTTCTCTTTCAGGGTCTGGACTGCTGTTCGGATAATGCCATATCATTTCATTATGTGTCGCCCAATCAAATGTATGTGCTAGATTATTTGATATACCATCTGAGGCCATATGGCATAGTTAATACGCCAGATGCTCTGCCCAATAAGCTGGGGCTGGGCGAATTGATGCCGGCGCCTAAAGAGCCCAAGGAGCTGGAGGAATCAAATACTGCCGAAACACAAAAGCAGACGCAGTGATTACAGACCGATGTTATGTGTATATAAAACTTTTGTAAATATCGAACTTAGCTTAACATACTTTGCCATTTCCATATGTTGTCTCTTGTTTTAGTAAAATACGCTCAGGCTACGTTAATTAAATGCTCTTGAATTGCGACTCTTTTGTACAAAAATACCAAAACCAGAATGATTGAGTGCTGTTAGTTTAGTTTGTAATAAAGTCTGCGCAATTATCATTTATAATATATACTAATAAATAGCTGTAGATACACTTGATTAAGTATTTATAATGCAAATGGCACATAATTAGCTCTTAAGACAACGCAAATAAGTCAAACATACACATACCTACTGGCCCATTTAGTTAGCAATAAACTATAAATTTAAAATTGACATAACTCTTTCGATAAGCTTTAATACGTACATATATAAACTTTGGCAATGATACTGAGAAAATGTATTACACTTTACCATTAACTCTTAAATATTTAATAAAGTATTGTATTACAAATGGAATAAATACTTGACTTTTGATAGATTTTCTTAAGCATTAACATTTTTTTTAATAACCAGGCATTATTTATTCAAACAAATGTATAAGGTCGCACATTTGTAATCTTAAGTTCGCTTCAAAAGTAACGAAATTTTTAAATTCAAAATTGTGAAGTTGTGGGTGTACACTGCTTGGCAAGCAGTACACATTAACTGTAAATATATAATGAAAATTCGGAACTGCTTAAATTATGCACTGCTTGAGCTGGTTCATACGTTAACATTTTCACAAACTTATTGAGCGAAAAATGTTTTTAAATTTGTTTTTCATATACAAGCTGCTATAACCAGCCCATAATGACAAAACATTTAATAAACTCTAAAAACAACAACTTTGTTTATGTATATCAATAGAAATTTTTGAAGAAAATTGTTAAAGAAATTTTAAAATCAAATGCAGTATTTAATACTAAGCCCTGCTCGACTATTATATTTAGTCGTTTAAAAGCTTAAACCAATTTTCATATTTTATTTTAATTTTTAATATCGTCCGTCACAATATATCAAAGATATTTTCGTCAAACTTATAATATACGAGCTTCACTGTTCTCATACATCTGCAAGACCGTAAGGGTATTAAATCTTCGGCATGCAAAAGATATTATTACTTTCTTTTAGTTTTATTTTGTAGCACAGTGCACTTAAAGACCTTCAGACACGGTCGCCTGCGTTCTGTTCATTTATAAAAATGTTTATACATATATTTGATTAGCTTTAGTAATGCACAAGAAATGGCATCTGAAAGATATCCCAACACGTTTTTATTTCAATTTGTACAATTGGTATAAATTTATTCCCAAGTTTAACAAATATAAGCTTGCATAGGCTGGAGTAAATAAAATTACGACCCCGAATGAAGCCTATAAGAACTGAAGTAAAGGCAGTTTATCATCCTAGTCATTTCGAAAATACGCGTCGTTTCGGTTCTGAGAATCAAGTAGATGTTAACAATATTACGAATATTTAAAGTACCAAGTCTATAAGGATTGTTCAGCGTTCGCTAACGCAAATACGGAGTTAAAATGTTTGTTAACCATAGACGATTTTTTGAAACTCATTTGCTCTGCACCCTCATCGCGGGTCTAGTCCTGGGCTGCTGTTTGACTCAACTTATCTATAAAAGAAACATTCCTGTGGAAAACCATCATCGACATTACCAAATAGAGAGACTCTCCCTAGCAGAGCAACTGAAGAAAGAGGTGCGTGTGCTCTGCTGGATTATGACAAATCCTAAAAATCACAAAGAGAAGGCTCTCCATGTCAAACGAACCTGGGGCAAACGCTGTAATATTCTTCTATTCATGAGCTCCGGAGTGGATAATGAGCTACCCACGGTGAAGTTGGATGTGGGTGAAGGCCGAGAGAATCTCTGGCGCAAAGTGAAGGAGGCATTTAAGTACGTGTACAAGCATCATTACAACGATGCGGATTGGTTCTACAAGGCAGATGATGATACCTATGCGGTTGTCGAGAATTTGCGCTATATGCTATATCCCTATAATACCGACGCGCCAATATATTTCGGCTTCAAGTTCAAGCCCTTTGTGAAGCAGGGTTACATGTCGGGAGGAGCAGGTTATGTGCTGAGCAGGGAAGCACTGCGGCGATTTGTTGTTGAGGGCATACCCGATCCCAAGAAGTGTCTGCCTGGCACCGTTGAAAACGAGGATATTGAAATAGGCAGATGCATGGAGAATCTAAATGTGACCGCCGGCGATTCTCGTGATGGCCATGGACGCGGCCGTATGTATCCATTTGCGCCCAGAGATCATTTAACTGCCAAAGTTGATACGAAGTTCTGGTACTGGAAATACATATACTATAATACGACAGATGTAAGGTGTTACTTGGCTACCTACTTCAATCTAATGGAACTTTCTTTTAGGGTCCCAATTGTATGGCAGATACGGCTATATCTTTTCATTACATCTCGCCCAAGGAAATGTATGTACTAGACTTTTTAATTTATCACCTAAGACCATTTGGCATTATCGACGAACAATTGCCGTTGCCCAAAAAACTGGCGGTAGGCGAATTTATGCCGGAGCGCAATATAACAGGACTACAAATAGCACATTGACGGATCTTACATATCTTCAATAGCATATTATGAATTTCTATATCCATGATGTAGGAACCTGTCGGATCAATCCACTATATCATAAAACTGCCATAGATCCCAATACTATATTACAAAGCTCTATAGGAGGAATTTGTCGAAAAAATGTGTTTTAGTATATCAATATTTTATGTTCTAGATATCTTCATCAAAAAAAAGAATAATATGTTTTGAGGCGAATGTAGAGTAAATATATATATATATTGGAAAGATGGCATTTATTTATAAACTGCAAAATATATTGCGAATATCATTAAAATGGGTAAATAAACATAAAAGTTTAAAATATTAAAGAAATCGGTTATAAGCCTCTTGGCTTTATTAATTTCTAAATAGAATAGCAATTGCGACTCAATTTCATGCTGTGTTTAGTTCTTTGTTAATTTTTTGCTTTAAGATCAAATACTTATTATGGATTTAAGCTATGACGCGATGGACAGTTGAAGAGGGTTCCGGGTTCTAGGAACTAGCTTACTTAAATTTAATAATGCCAGTACATCTCTTTATCTATGAAATAGGTTGGGCAAAATGTGAGAAGTGCAATCGAGCTGCATTTGTTGTTGGTGGAATAAGGTCCAGGGTATCTCATTGTCAGGTACTCGCGAGCACTCTTATTAGTAATTCAATTTTCTTATCTGTTGTTTTTAAACATCTATCTCTCTCTTTCGCTATGTCTCTTGCGCTCTCTCTCACACACACACACACACACACACACAATGTTTAAACAATTGTCTATTAAAAAGAGTTGCGTGTTGATAGTCTCATAGACTTTTCGATACGATGGCTTATCATATTTTTAGCCTAGTCGTAAAAGTGATGTGTGTCGGCTCAGTTCGCATAAAAATGTAATATCAGCTGCTATGAGGTCCTTAATTCTAATATTTAATATAATATAGAATAAAGAATAATATCTGGTTTTCAAAATTCAACTTTTTCACAAAAATGTATCTGAAAGGCAAGTTAATGGTGAAATTTAGACCATTTGTTTTCTTTTATTGACGCAAGTGTCTGATATGAGAGAATATTTGTTTTTTTTTTTTTTGGGAATACTTTGCATACAGACCTTTACAGTTATAGGTAAAAGTTTAAAATGCGGACACATTCACTGAGAAAAGGTATCGTAATAGGGTGTAAAATACTACATTCAATTAAATTCTTAAGTAATAAATACGAATTTTAGCACTAAACAAGTTCGCCATACTTGTCGTGGGTTTATTTGTGACCATTTTCTTGGTAAGACTCTACTCAACGCCGCTTCGAATTGATTCCTTTGATACCTTTACCAGAGGGCATTTACAAGCTACCGACAAGGATGTTCAAAAGGAACTAGTTCTCCAACAAAATGAAACTCATGCGAACTACCAAGAGAAGCGCATAAAACTCAAGCCAAAACAACAACAAAGCATCTGAAAATCATGTTATATGTTAGAAAGCTTAATAGATTTTTTGTGAAAATATGTTTAAAGTTAATCGAATAAAAAAAATCTTAGTCTTGTGGCGAACATCTTGATGCCGAAAATAAACTTTTGTTCAATAAGCCTTTGACAAGCATTTTGCCTTCAATTTTGCGAGAAAAAAAACCTGTCTTCAGAAATTGGAGGAGATGAAGAAGAGGAAAAACTTGAGCCGGGCAAAGCAGGGTAATACACTACATTTATCTATTAAACAGAATTGTTCAGATCTGAACATGCCTGCTCGGAACTAGTTCAGTTAAACAAAAAAAAAAATGTGTTTACCAAAATTCAATTAGGCAGAAATAAGCGTACATGGATTTCTTTGCGTAGTATCTAAAAAACATTTGCTGATAACTTTTTATTAAGTTGCTTTCAATTAAAAATCGTATCTATAGGTTGCCCCTTCACGAAATACTGCTATTGGATAGTCTTCCAAGCGCAAGATTGGTATTTTTATACCCTGAACCCATTAAAAATGGGTATAAGGGTATATAAGGGTATATATAAGGTATGTAACAGGCAGAAGGAAGTATCTCTTATAGGTTCTTACACCCTTGCGGACGGACGGACAGACAGACGGATGTGGCTAGATCGACTCGGCATATCAAGAATATATATATTTATGGACTCTGATATGCTTCTTTCTGCCTGTCACATACATTTGAATAAAAACCTATCTTACCCATTTGTAATGGTTTAAATAGTTATAAAAGCAAATACAAAGTAATCGACCCACATAAGATAAAGACCTTTATTATTTTTTTCTATTTGCACAAGTGCTATCTAATGCAAGTGCCTATTCCCACCCATAACTCGGGCAGTTTTCGGTTTAGAAGCTTAGTTGATTCGGCAACGTGAAATACTACGGTTCGGGTTTTTTGGGTACGCGCTCTTTAATGATAAAGTGTGTCAAATAAAGTGCATAATTATATTCAAATAGAACTATTTATGTTAATACTCAAATAAAAAGGTCATGTAAAGTATCTACATGTACAAAGTGAAAGCCTAGAATAATATACTAGATATGCAAAGCCAGTGAAGTTATTTAAAATTTAAAAATTTCTTGGATTTGAAACAAAGCTGGTTTGTGAGTGTTTAGACAAGTGTTAAAGCTGGAAGCGTCATACAAAATGGTTTCACACTCCGTTCTTTACGAAGGTAAACGACACAAATTCCAAAAAGAAATTAAATTTGTTCTGAGGCAATTGAAATTTTTTAGCACGTGCCTCTAAAACACGTTCATTGCTTACTCTTATGATTGGTCTTCTCATCGGTTTTTGCCTGGCTCAAATTATATCCTACATAACCATATCTGAAGGCATCAAAGCTAACAACATTTTGGCTAGCAGCGAACCCCTTATCCAACACAAGGTAGCCGAAGATATAATAGGAGATTTCCATGTGATTAAGCACGAGCATCCAAACGATGATTCTTCGCTGGCCGATAAGCTAAAGAAGGAGGTGCGTGTGCTCTGCTGGATTATGACAAATCCTAACAATCACAAAAAGAAGGCTCGCCATGTCAAACGAACCTGGGGCAAACGCTGCAATATTCTTCTATTCATGAGCTCCGGAGCGGATGATGAGCTACCCACGGTGAAGTTGGATGTGGGTGAAGGTCGAGAGAATCTCTGGCGCAAAGTGAAGGAGGCATTTAAGTATGTGTACAAGCATCATTACAACGATGCGGATTGGTTCTACAAGGCAGATGATGATACCTATGCGGTTGTCGAGAATTTGCGCTATATGCTATATCCCTATAATCCGGAGACACCCGTACATTTTGGCTTCAAGTTCAAGCCCTTTGTGAAGCAGGGTTACATGTCGGGAGGAGCAGGTTATGTGCTGAGCAGGGAAGCACTGCGGCGATTTGTTGTTGACGGCATACCCGATCCCAAGATGTGTCTACAGGAGACCGTTATTAACGAGGATATTGAAATTGGAAAATGCATGGAGAATCTAAATGTGACTGCAGGCGATTCTCGTGATTCGAACGGACGCGGTCGCATGTTTCCCTTTGTGCCTGAGCATCATTTAATACCCAACAGAGACAAAGGGTTTTGGTATTGGAATTATCTTTTTTACCAGACGGATGATGTGAGTTCTAAGATGCAGTTAAGTAAATGATTGGGATCAATTATTTTGTTTAAGGGTCTCGATTGCTGTTCGGATAATGCCATTTCATTTCACTATGTGGGCCCAAATCTGATGTATGCTCTAGATTATTTGATCTACCACCTGAAACCCTATGGAGTGGTAAGAACGCAGCAACAGTTGCCAGCTAAGCTGAAAGTGGGCGAGTTCCTTCCGCCGCCAAAGGAGGAGCCCGCCAACAGCAACGAGGATTCCATCAATGATGAGGACAGGTTGGCGAATACAACAACTGTAGCTCCGACAGAACCTGATGCAAGAGAAGTCAATTCGAACGAAGCCGATTTAGAAGAGAAAAAGACGCCGAAGGAGAACTCAAAAATGGAAACAGAACTTAAAAAACTGACAAGTGAAATAAAAAAACTTGAATATTCAAATGATCTATATTCAGAAGAACACAGAACACAGAAGAGCACATAAAAACCTTATTTAATCATAAAAAATAAAAATAAAAAACTCTTATTTAGTTGTCTGATTTTAGCGGAATTAAGAGTTATGGGGTTTCGGGAAATTCCACCCGCGTGTGTGAAAAAAACGCGAAAAACGTTTGAAACTTTTTTGCTTACCATCCGATCGGTCTTAAGCTTATTTTCAAATTTATTTAAGGGGTGTTTTACACTTTACAAAAAATGCATTCTTCCTTGCTGGAAATGGGGGTAAAGTTTCGTGCTCAAATTTATTTGCAAAGATCTATAAGAAGAATCATTTGAGACGTGTCTTACGCCTTTCGCAGAATCCATTCAATGTTTTTTTTTAGGCGAAATTTAAGATTATATATATATATATATAAAATGAAAGATACTTGATTTGTGCACACTATTCTAGAAGATACATACATCTACCTTACCTTACCTACCTTAAAAACTGAGATATTTGCTCAAACAAAACGATTTCGATATTGTATCTTATCAATTGCTCGGAGAATACGGGGAAAGTTATCTTTTTCTTTTTTGTCGGAAATACTTTTTTCTCTTGTTACAAACACACAAAACCATGCTACCCTTGTTAGTCAATTTCAATGGGTAAAAGACAAAGCGATTTGAATTTGTACGAAATGTAATATTCAATAATGTAATGAAAAAATTGGAATTTATTTGATAATTTAAGAATAAATTTCGGATATGCGGTCATTTATATATATTTTTAAATTTTTTAGAAAATCAAATATATAAGATCCACTTACCGTTGCATAATTAACTGAAATTCCCAACTGTCGGAATTTAATCAATATAACTTTCTGTTAAGCACTTTCACTTTCACTTCTTATACCCCTTGCAGAGATTATAAATAACATAAAATATAGATTTTATAATAACTATAGTTATATAAATATATCTAAAATTAGCTGTTTGTCTGCAAAGTGTATATTATGTTCGTCTGCACGTATATAACTGTTCTTTATTGGTTCCTTACTTTCACTTTCACTTGTTCTCTTTTCCTCTTTTCTTTGATTCAATTCACTTACACACACACATATACATGTAAAATTTGCTCTGCTTTTTGCTCATGATGAGCAAAGATCTGATCTTCATTGAAGAGAAATAACATTGCACTGCACTTTAATACACATAAATATGCTTGTATGTATATGTATAATACACTGCTTCATATAATACATATTTATGTAACAATTACACTGCACTTTACTATTCCTTGATTTAACACTGCACATAAAAAAAAAAAAAAAAAGGACCGCTTCATTTTTTTTTTTGGCGCGCGTCGCGAGCTTTTGCCGACGGTGTTTCAGTTGGCGGCCCGATTGCAATTCGACTTGCAGCTTTTAGTACATGTACTTCACTTGCCCGTTCACTAAAATATTGACTTAAATTCGTATATTTATTTATTTGCTGATTAAACACATTATGCAAATATATTTGCATTTTAGTTTGTTACGTTATTGGCGCGACATTAAAGAAGTTAAAGGAACGACAAGAGTGAAGCTCGCTCAAAATATCGGAGCGCTGGTTCAGAACAGAACCAGCAAGTTCCGTAATCTAATCTGCCTATACATTTCAGTCCGGCATCGCTAATATTTGTTCGCTTTAGCATTTGCAATTGCATATATTTTATAAATTAATGCTACTTACTTTTTCAAAATTGATCTTTATTTATTTATTGGTTTTGCGCATGCATTAAATTAGTTTCAATTGCAGCAGTCTGGCAACGGCAGTTCAATAAATGAGCTAGTCCCAGTTTAAGCAGTCTGGCAACTTTTGCAAATAACTGATTTGACAGATGCGCAATTAAAACAATTTAAATATTTTTCAAAATGCTGCTGGAACGTTTGAAGCGCCTATTAGGTCCCACGAGCTTGGCAATATTAGTTAGTTGTGCATTCTGGTTCCTTCTTCTGGAGCTATATATATTTGCATTTAGTCGTGCCGGCATTGCCCTAAAGGACTATCTGCAGCCGCCATATAAAGAGCGGGTCACTGATTTCGACGTGGGCACCCGGAATCAGACGTGGGACAACCTTAGCATCGCCGAGCAGATGTACCAGAAAGTTCGTATACACTGCCTGCTGCACTTGACCAATAATCACGAGCGGCGCAAGGCAAAGCATGTGCTGAAAACCTGGGGCGCACGCTGCAATCGGATGCACATTAGCAAAGCGTCGGATGCAGCCAAGGCGTATCGACGCATCGCTAGCATTCAGTACTTGGACTTGGATTGGCTGCTGCATGTGCATGTAGACAGCTATGTGATTATGGAGAACGTGCGCTACAAACTGGCCAGCTATGCGCCAGATCAGTTGATATACTTTAGCGCATTCCATGCTGCCTATCCCTATGCCCATGTTAGTCTGAGAGATACCACGGATTATATATTCAGTCGTGGTGCACTGCAGCAGCTGCTGCTGGAACATGAGTGTCTGCCCAGCCATTTTGACGCATGTCTGGCCAAAATAGAACAGGGCCCCAACGAGCAGCTCTTTCCGTTTCAGGTGCCAGCCGAGGTGTTGCCCTTTACGATGCGCTCCGATTTTTGGATCTGGCCATATGTCTACCGTACAGTCTATACCGAGCAGGTGGGGAAATCAACCATTTCAATATTAAAATCATTTTAACCAGTTTTTCTTTAACAGGACTTTACTAGTAACATGGAGATGCCGATTACTTTTCCCTATGCCTCAGCCAATCAGCTGCATGTGATAGAATATTTGCTCTATCATCTGCGGCCCTATGGACACATAAATGGCATGCCAGCACTGCCACCAGACTCAGTTGTTCAGTTACCGGCGCTGTCTGCGAATGACACCGTGGCCAGGCAGCTGTACAAGCAGGTGCGCATTCTCTGCGTGCTGCTGACCTATCCGCATAACTACGAGAAAGTGGTAAAGTCAATCCGACAAACATGGGGACGCCACTGCAATAAGTTGATTGTGTTTAGCAGTCGAAAGCAGAAGAGCACAGCGGGAGTGGCCACAGTAGCACTGAACGTTACCGAGGGCTACGACTATCTGTGGGGCAAGGCGAAGGCTGCTTTTAAACACGTTTATAAGCATCATCTGGACGAGGCGGATTGGTTCTTTAAGGCAGACGATGATACATATGCCATAATTGATAATATGCGCCATATGCTGCATACCCATCAGCCCGATGAGCCTGTCTACTTTGGCTGCAAGTTCAAGCCGTACGTCGACCAGGGATATATGTCTGGTGGCGCTGGCTACGTGCTCAGCCGGGAGGCAGTGCGTCGTCTGGTCGAGCACGGGCTCAATTCGGGTCGATGCAATGAAAACCAAATGGGCACCGAAGATTTCGAAATGGGCCTTTGCTTAAGCAAGTGCAATGTGAGTGCTGGTGATTCCAGAGACAGCGATGGACGACATCGATTTCTGCCACTCACATTGGAAGCCATGATAATACCCGGGGGCTTAGCTAAAGATTGTTGGCTGTATGATTTTGCGTATTACAAATTTAAGCAGGTACGTGGTGTGTTTGTCTTTAGACTTACATTCAGTATAATGCCAATATAATATTATTTTTTAAAGGGTCTAGAATGCTGTTCAACCTATGCCACAACAATTCACTATGTGGTTTACTATCAGATGTACATGTTTGAATATTTACTATACAAAATGCATCCATATGGCATTATAATGGGGCACGAACCGCCTACCCAGAACGCTTCCATCACTGATGCTCACAATGGAATTTAGCTAGATTTTTTTAACATGCTTCAAGAGGAATCAGCCAAAAGACTGCAAATGGAGAACACTTGATGATGTTTCTCTAAACATTTTCATTTTATACAGGCATATATAATTTAAAAGAATTGATTAGTCTCTGTCTTTGGCTTAGTTTGCTACAGTCCTTTCAAAACTCCAAATGAACAACATCCTGGAAATTCCCATTTACAAATTCAATTTGCAAAGATTCCTGAGTTCAGCTTAAGCCGAACGCACGCAGTCTATAGATGACATACTCCATCTGATAAAAGCAGCTGGCATCAACACATTGAAATGATATGGCCGACTTTGAACAGTATCCTTCTGTAATCTGTAAAATACAAACATTGACTCTTAAGATCACATTAAGTGTTCATTAGTTAGCTTACATTGCTTAAATGGTTCACGAAAAGTGGAAGTCCGTGCTCGTCGTGGGATTTGCCCGCTACAACGCCCACATTCCGAAAACAACGTGCAATTTCCACATGCCTAATCCCATAGTTGTGATTGCTGCAGATGCTGCTATTGTCATGTGCCCAATCCACAAAACGACGCAAGGCCTCTCTACTGAATACATTGCCTCCAGCTGCAGACAACGAACCCTGGAATAGAGAGAATTAAGTTGTAAGTACTTGGTAATGATTTATTCACTTGATTTTACTACAAAATTATTCCAAAAATATCTATTTTTAGAAGACCCAGAGTTCATATAGCCATTTCCGTCTGTCTGTCTTTTCCTAAGAGAACTAGTCTCTCAGTTTTAAGGCTATCGTCTTCAAACTTTGCATAGGCCCGTCTTTATTTTCGACAGTAGTTTCTTGTTAAAATATTCCGATTTCCAATATATATCAATCAAGCTCAGCATTTTCGAACTTCACTATTCCCTCAAACTGAAAAAGGTATTAAATCTTCGGTGTGCCAAATATATCGTCACCCTTCCGTTGAAGATTATCTTTGGGTATATGTAGATTAATTAATAATAAATTATTTTTTTATTAATAATATCCTGGGGTAAATACATTATTGACCGAGCAAAATAAGTGAATTTAACCAAAACAAGAAAAGTATGTTAAGCTAGGGAGTTCCGATAATTGAATCTTAGTCTTATGCACGAGTAAAAATCACTGCTTTATATCACACCACATGTCACCACAAAATGCATTGATTGAATCGAATATGAAAGTAATTTAAGATTTGTTGCATACTAACCTGCTGCGTATGCAACCAGGAAAAGCTATCAAAGTAAATGGGCATCTCTGGCGCGTAGTCGATCAGAAGGTGCTGCAGATTCTCCATTATCACATAGCTGGGAAAAAGCCAACGATAAGAGAATAAAGCATTCGATTGGAGTCTCAATTTACGTACGTTTCATCTGTGACCATTAGGAACCAATCGTATTTCTTGTGATAACGATTATGGACATGCTGGAGGTTCGCTCGCGTTCGGGCCCAAGAGCTGCTGTCAGTCCGGCTCTTCGCCAGCCCCACAATGCTCAGCTTTGGCTTTCTCGCATGTGGACGTATGAACAGCAGCTTGTGGCAGCGTCTGCCCCAGGTGCGTGCTATGTCCTGCTGCCGATTGCCTTTCGGCTTCAGCGTAATAATGCAGAGTATACGCTGTTCCGTATTGCTGTTATTGTTTGGTTGCATCAGCGAATTGTCTGAATTTGAAACAGTATCTGCAGTAAATTGCTGACTGGCATATAGCTCGTAGAATTCCACTCGGGCCAGCTGCAACAGCTTCGATAAACAGCTGCCACAGATGAGGCCCAGCAGCAGCATCAGCAACAGTTCCAGACGCTGCCGGTGCTGCTTTACAAAATTCATTTTTTATTTTTATTTTTTTTTTGGTAAGCTTTATCGGCTTGCCGGATCTTTAATACGCGTTTGTGTACTTTTAATACTCTGTAGCCAAATCGAAAAAGAAGAGCATATTAGTTGTGCATAAAATGTTCAGCTTTTCGATAACAAGAAACTGCAAACTTTTTCTGTTGAGGGGATTTATTTATAAAAAAAAGTATATAATATCCTATTGATTTGCGGATAGGAAGATTCAATAAAAAAAAAGATATGTAATACAGTTTTACAGCCACCCTTTTAGAGTCACTTAAATATTTATTTACTGATAATCTTCCTTATGATGATCAATCCCACTTTCATTTCTACTTATTGCAAATCTCTATAGTTCCTAAAGTTTTGGAGTCACAGGTCCACAACTTTTCTTTGAATAAAGTTTTGAGTTACAGTTTTAGAGTCAGCGAATACATTTCGTTTGATTATTTTCAGTTTATGTCTCGTAAATCGCATAATTTGTATTCCAATTTGAAATCCCAGTTTTAAAGGCTCAGCTTAAGTGTCAGTTTTAGAGTCACTGAATATGATTTATTGTATAAATTGTTTACTTCAAAGAGCTATCCAGGCCCCGCATCGCTTCTTCTAATGGCATAAGTCGATATATTAACAGTTTTAGAGGCACCGTTTGACGTTCTCTGTCTAAATGCACAGTTTTAGAGTCACTAATTGTTACCGAAATATAATAATCATGGTAGCCAGGTTTGTTGCCGCACACTGCAAACAGAGTATCGTGCAGTCGGGTTGGAATTTCTAATGCAACGTTTTTAAGTTATTTATGCAAATTTAATGTTTATGTTTCTATAGTCAGGGCACAGTTGTTGTTGCGGCCTATGTGTATGGTCGGGCTGTTGTTGTTGCTGTTGCGATTGTTGAAATACCAAATTAACACATTCTTGTGCACTGACGCAGCAGCCGTAAAGGCAAAAAAAAAAATAAATAAATAAATAAATAAGAAAAAAAAAGACAAAACTTGTAAGATGCGGTTGACCTTCAAGCCAGAGCCGCACAAACATTCGGATGCTCTGTAGGGGCCCGCACGCTGCGCTCTCGCCTGTGTTGCCAGGCGTTGCACCTTTTTGGCGTAATTCGATTTGCAATTGCTAAATTGTAAGCTTTTGCTAGCAGTTTGCCGGTTTTTTTTTCTCCTTTTTTTTTGTATTTATTTATTTTTTGTTGCTTTTTTTAATGTTTAGCCCGTCACAAATCGCTGCCTCTTCGGCAAGAGGGCGTTCAATTATGCGACGCTCGTTCCGTTTCGTTTTGTTGTTTTGTTTATTTGCTTGGAGTCAAGACACACACGTGAAGAATATAAAACAAACGCAGTAAATGTCGTACCATATAAACAACTTGGGCAGCGGCTGAGCAGCGCGACGTCGACTTTACGCTTTGACGATCGTTGACAGACTTGCGAGATGTTTTTTTTTTTTTTGTTTCTGTGCTGTGTTTTGTACGTGCGCGCTTCGCTCAAACGACACTTGACTTGCGACCAGTGTGACCATAATGCTAAAAGCTCGAGATGAGCAAGCTTTGTGTAAGTGTGACTTGCAAATATTTATGCTAGTAACAGTTGCCCATGGGCACAGTGTGACCACGCAGTAAACATTTCCGTATACCAGCAAACCATATATTTTTTAAGACTAACTAAATATGGAGAAGTAATTTTTTTAATGTTTTTTCTTAGATATATTTTACGTATAATAAAATTTCCATCTTTATTAATTCCTACTGGAATTCCCTAGTCAAAAATGATTTAAATAGTTTTTAACTTTGGGAAATTTAATAATTAACTCAGATATTATGTTTTATCAAATAAACAAGAGAAATTCCTTGAAGTAACCAATATATTTTGAAGAAATATGATGTATTACAAGTTTTGATAGGCACTTTCCTGTTCTGGTAACTACAAAGAAACAGGTATTATTGTGAAATTTATCAGGTTTATAAGCCAATGAACAAATTATTGTTGTATTCTTTGCTTTCTGAATGGCCATCTGGCATTTCACGCTATACCACTAGGCTGTTTAAAATGCACAACAGGTTTCTCGGTTTTCTCTTTTGACCCTTGGATACATTTTTAAACACGTGCTTAGAAGTATGTGATGTTTGGGAATAGGGCACGAAAGATATTTGAAAAATCAGTCAACTGTTTTGGTTTTGAATCGTAGCACACAAAACTTTCTCAACAGGTGATTACTCATTTTTATGATTTTTTCGGCTGCCTAAAAGTATGCTCTCAATAAAATCGAAGAGCTGTCCACCAACAAAAATCAATTGATCATCAATTATCTTTTTCTCTCGCATTTAGTGCAGTTATAATTTAAAATTTATAAAACTAGAAATATGTAAAATATTAGCAGACAGAACATGAGCTCATTCAGGCATAGAGTCCGCCATTTGTTTGACGTTCATTCGCCGCATTCACATAGCTGTCACCAGAAACCGAATTCGACGTGGTCTCCAAACTCTTCACGGAGTTCGACACCTTGGCTGCCGGCGAGCGCTCGTCCAGCACCAAAGCGGGTGCAGCTACCGCCAGCTTCTTCAGGGCATAGGGCACCCGATTAACGACCGCATTGAAGCCGTGGACATCGTCGGCCGTGTAGGTAACGGTGCGCTTGTAGCCATCGGGATCGATGAGGCTGTAGGAGCCACGCACCACATAGCCATCACGCGTCTCGCGGTGATCCTTGATGTCGCCGGTGCTCTCGTCGTTCACCGCATAGTCAAAGCTATAGCTTGCTGGCGGAAAGACTTCCGGCTGGCGTTGCTCGCGCAGCAGAGGCAATGGCAGCGGGAAAAGTGAAGTCGAGCCACTGGCAGCATTGGTCACGGCATCCAAAACCTTCGAATCGGAATCAACCAGCTGGGCGCTGTAATCGTAGCCATTGGGCGTGGCCTGTGAGTTTTGGACATTTGTGTGGGTCGTCTGATAGTTGTTGTGATAATCTTCGCCCGAACTGGATGCGTGCTGCTCCAGGGAGTTAATCTCATTTGAGATCACAGCTGGTTTCACAATATTATTATTATTGTTGTTGTTATTGTTGTTGTTGTTATTGTTGCTGTGATAATCGTACTCCGCATGTACAGTCCCGACCAGCGTCAAGGCGAGCAGCAGCAACTATTAAGGATACATTTGTATATGTATTTTTCTCAAAATTCTCTATCTCACCTTAAACTTCATATTTTTGTTTGTGATTTCCCCGTCTGTTTGTGCTCACAAATTGTCAGCGAACTGCACTTTTAAAGGGCGCCGCTCGGCGTTTTTATACCACATCGCTCGGAATATTACTTAATATGTTACCGTTATTCAATAGCATGCCCATCAATTGCGCCCAATACTTTTTATTATTATTATTTTTTTTTTAAATTGACCAAATGAAGCGATTATACTTTCGTTTTCAATTTTGTGTCAAATTTTGTGCTGCGTAAGCATTTAACAATTGCTTGTCTGGGCTCCCGTCAATGGCAACAAATGAAGACAGAACTGCGACAACCGCAAACATCATCCAATTAAATAGATGAATCGTCAAATGATCGATATTCAAATTTGCCATGCAATGCGCAAACCGATGCGAATAGCGTTGCCACCTGCAAAACTAGTCGAAAGTGGTTTGGTTTAAATTTAATTATCAATAAATGCAGAGTGTTCAAATCGAAGTCGAGTCTTCTAATATTGCCAATGTTTAGTCTTTAGCTGAATTATATAACATTTTTTGGTTTATTTTAGGCATAAATCTTTTGTAATCTGCATATAAAACATTATTTGTCGACTTTGTAGGGACACGCCGAAAATGCTTCAATTTTTCTGCAATTTTTATATATATTGCAAAAATCAAAGATTCATCGTGATACTGAAATTAAAATCAAAATGTCATAGATTATAAACAAGTAAGGAATTCATCATGCAAATGGCAGAACAAATTATTAAAAGAATCAATGCTTCAGGAATTAGGTAATTATAGGATTATACCAATTCGTATGTGCATGCGTATTGTAAATATTTATACAAGTTTTACAGCAATTTTAATTGCATGACAATTGTCTTGTCGTGTTGCATGACAAATGCATCATGCAAAAAGAAAGTGCCATGGCAACATTTTGCTTATAAGGTCACATTGTAGAAGCAAAAAAATGCATAAGTCGAAGATACACAGTGCAACTGATATTATAATCAAAATGTCTTTGATTACAAACAAGTGACGAATTCATCATGCAAATGGCAGAAAAAATTATTTAAAGTATAAATACTTAAGCAAATTTTACCACAAGCATCAAGACTCTTAATTGCATGACAATTATCTTGTCGTGTTGCATGACAAATGCATCATGCAAAAAGAAAGTGCCATGGCAACATTGTGCTCATAAGGTCACATTGAAGACACGCCTAGGGCAGTGTGAACAGTGCAAAGCATCAAACCGGTCGTTTGTTTGTTTGTGGTTGTGTGTGTGTATATGTTAAATTATCGGAGTTTTTGCTTGATGTTGGGCATCAAAACAAATCGCGACTGCAGCAATATGAAATTAGACGTCGCGTCGGGCAGAACACGACACGGCAGGTCGTAACGTTGTCATGACAACGGCCAAAACCCAAACAATGCCCAAGCTGAGGTCCAGCTGGCCGGGCGGCCAATTGCGCGCTCAGCTCCACCTGTTGACCGGCTTCATAGCGGGATTCGTGTGCGCCTTCATGCTGCTCCTCTATATCTACGATGTCCACAACGGCATCAACTGCTGGCCAACCAGCAGCAGCAGTAGCAGCCGCAGCTACGCCTTCGCATCCACGCTGAGAATTGCGCAGCAAACCTCGCGGGATTCGGCACCATCAGCTCGTGTGCTCTGCATGGTGTTGACCTGTCCGGACTATGTGGAGCGCTATGCGCAGCATGTGCACGCCACCTGGGGTCAGCGCTGCAGCAAACTGGTGTTTGTCAGCAGCCAGCACTATGAGCCGCTGGGCGTGGTCCAGGTGGTCGAATCTAATGGGGGTGGCTATGAAGATTTGTGGAATAAGACGCGTGAGGGTTTCCGTCACGTGTGGCTGGAGTATGGCGAGCAGTACGATTGGTTTCTCAAGGCCGACGACGATACGTGAGTACAGCTAGATGCCATTCAAGACGCGTCCCAATAATGGGAACTTCTTTATATCCGCCAGATAGACTCATGAATCCACGACCTTTCATCTTGCACAGTTTTAAAGCTATAGAGCATAAATCTGAAGCTTAAACTAACTTTGACTTCATTTATAGATAGAGTCCCCATGCGCCCACATATTGCAAAAAATTGCATATCTTCAAATTACAGTTTGGAAGTCACTGCGTGCGCTAACAGTTTTAGCTTCACCAGCTCAATTATCAAGAAAACATTGTTCGACTAATTCACTGTGAATCGTGTATTGAGCAGTCGGTTATACCCGATTGCAATGTTCTAACTTGTTTTTGTTTGTACACGTTATGTCATTGTTTCATGTTTTTACTTAGAAAAAATAACAAGACACTTTGTTTTGTCTTATTCAACGTTAGTCCAAAAGCAAATAAATTGTTTTTTGTTTTCTTTTCGAATCAATTATTATTTCGTAATTCGTGTTGACGTGTTCAGTCCTACCTCTGCCCTCTACTTTTGATCTTATCCGATTACTATATATTTTACAGCTATGTCATCATGGAGAATCTGCGTCACATGCTGAGCGCCTATGATCCCAATATGCCCGTCTATTTCGGCTATCAAATGAGACGCTACAATGTGGTAAGTCCTGAACTGCACCTTTTGGTTATTTCTTATAGCTGCAATAAGCTAAAGCATGTTAATTGATTGCTTGTCTCACCTGTTGGACCAAATAAATTTGCATTGCAAATTCCGCTGGTCAGCAAAACATTTATTGACTGCCTTTGCAACTAAACGCCTTACGGAGCTTAATTTAATTATAACATCTTAGATAAATGCTTTTATTTATTTTGATCTGGTCCAAACACATTTTTCAATTCACAAATTATCTTCCGAGCAGCTCTTTTCGTTTATGTGGTATATTGGCTTTCTGGTGGAAGATATATTTATCGCATAAAGACAATTTTGTTCGGAGATAGTAAATTATGAATATATATAATATAATTTGAGCTCGGAAGAATACTATTTGGACAAAGACATAAGAATCTTCCAGAAAGCCGACATAATTTTTTAAAGAACTTTAAACAAATATTTAGAATTTATAACAGTTTATTTAAAACTGAGCTAAAATTATATTAAAATGTTAATTTAATTTTTTATTAAAATTTTGTTTAGTTTTGAGCATTTATTAAAAAAGTTGACTTATAATATTTGCAAATAGTTAAAAGATTTTGTTGTTTCAATTTCCCTTATCTTCTCTGTGTTAACTTTTGTGAAAGAGTATTTACGCTTGTTTAGGGTATTATAGAACAGATTTCTTTCTAAAAATTTTAGTATAGCGAAATGTTTTGATTGCCATGCAAAATGCAGGCTTTATTAGAAATATACTAAATTTGTCGGCAAGCATAACCGGTTGGCATTTCTAGCCGTGATTAAATAATAATAATTTGTTGACGCTCGTTTAATTGGCTAGCTAATTAAAGAGAACTTCTTTGTTAGACATTATCATTAAAGCCTTGGCACTTGCTGTGCCTGTAACAAAAATAAAAAACGATCTATGATTAATGAAATCATTAAAAACGTGCAACAACAATAATTGGCTAAAACACAAATGAAACTGGCGGCAGTCAATCAACGTTGATGCACTGCCTCGGCGAATGGTCACTTGGCGCGAGGTCGTCGAGGTTTCTTGTCTTTTCAATGCAGAGACTCGCGCACGCATCTTGCCCAGGGAAGCCGCTCCTCCAAATGGTTTTTCTTTGTTCGTCTTTTGACATTATTGTGCAAACAGTTTGCGTCTGGCAAAGTACAAACTATTGACCAACACTTGCCGATTGCGCTTTTTTTTTTATAGTTACCCGCAACGCAATACTACGAATCTAACAAGTAGAAACATAGCTGAAAAATATTTTCTATGTAAAACCGATAAATAATCATTTTAAAATTAACATTTCTGAATGAAAACTACGATTCAACTCTTCTGTAGAAAATATTATTTAATATCTATTAGGAAAGAAAAACAAAAAATTCTAAAACTAAAGATAATGTTGCCTAGTTCCAACATATATATTTTGAAATGTCAACTATTAGACTTTAGGTTAAGAGCTTTACCTTTGTATTAAGTGTTTTTATAAGCATGTTGCATATTCGAACATAGTACCAAGATACAATATACAATATACTGTACCATCTACTGGCTGATGCATTCATCAAGTTCACAGCACAGCAGGTGGTTAGGTTTTAATAAATTGCATCAAGAAGCCACATTTGTGTTTGATAATTGTTTAAGGCACGTAAACTTTTTGATGGTTTTTCAAATTTGTATGATTTATTACGCTGATTATATTACTGATTGTATTTTTGTAGCTTTTTCTAAAAGGTTCGCTGTGGGCTGAGCATTGCTTTTGTCTTTCAGACAGGCCAATTAGCATATGTTAAATTATTTAATGGGAGAGCTATGGCATATGGAAATTTACGACGCTCAAGTAGTAAATCTATAAATATGCAGAAATACACTAAAGAAATAATTATAAAAGTTCATAAAGTTACTAAGAATAGAATAGTTTTGTAAATATTAATTAAATCTAACTCTAACTGCTTGGAAATGTCAATCGAAATTTATGCTTAAGCTTCACTTGCTCACATTTTGAGACACATCAGCATCGTTTATGTAGCCGACGGTCAAAAGGCCTTCAAAGCGGCTTAAAACTCTCAACTCAACTTGTAATTGTCACGCTTGATACGACATTATGCTAAAAGCCTATGCCATAACTAATTACTTTGACTAACATGGACAAGTGAATGTTTTCGCGCCTTTGATGCGCATATTCGTGCCATAATTTGTGTTTTGAAATTTCGCCGTGCAATGGGTGTGGTAAATTATGGTATTTAAAAACTTAAATAAAGCCATAACTAAATTTGGGCTGTTTTTAGTTTTTAAACAACAACACTGATACAAAGTTTCCAAATGCATGGTAAAAATATATATATTAAAAATTGAGATGAATATTTTTGGACCTAACATATTCAGTTATTATTATTTTTTATCACTAGAAAAGAAATGCAATTTTTGAGCAAAAAAAAACTTGAATAAAAATCTCAAATCCCTTTATATATATGAATCCAAATTCTAAGGCTTTCCCAAACAAACGAACTATTTTCGTACATCGGCTCTTCTTAAAATATACAATTTCATTAAATTTAAAAATCGTTGTTACAAGAATTTAGGTTCAGGTTTATAGGTTCTGGTTCGGTGTCATACCATATAGAAAATTAAAAGATATTTACTCACCTTTGCTTATGTTGCTTTAGCTGGTTGTGGACTTATGGACAGCTCTTCTTGAAGCTTCTTAATGCTGTTATAACTTTTTCGATATGAGATTAATTCCAATTTTGATCCCGCCTAGAGTTACATGTCTGGCGGCGCCTCTTATGTGCTCAGTCGCGAGGCATTGCGTCGCTTTATGACGCAGGCTTATGACTCCGGCAAAATCTGTCCGGAGCCTAAAAAAATGGGCATTGAGGATTTTTATATGGGCATTTGCCTGCAAAATGTGGGCGTTCATTTGATAGACTCCGCGCGCGCACTTTCCGAAGAAGACAAGCCAAAGTTTTTTCCACTGGATCTCGAGAGTTATTTGCACAATTTTAATGCCAGTATTCCGGATTGGTTGCGAGAGATGAGCGTCTCGCAGATAGCAACAGTACGTGTGCTGGCCTTTTGTTTTCAACTAATATTGTGTTATTATTTGTGACTCTCTTTAGGGCAACGATTGCTGTTCGAATTACTCCATAGCTTTTCATTATACCAAGCCGGAGCGCATGTATCTATATGAATTTATGCTGTATCATTTGCGAGTCTTTAGTCGCAAGTACGAGGAGCGGCTGCCAGCTCGAATTTTATTTGCCGAAATTTTAGAAATGTTTCCAATTGAGAACAATGCGGAGATCAGAGACTTGACACAAATGCCCGAAAAGCCTGACTATTTTTGAATTTCTTTAAAAACTATTTTAGCATGTAAATATATTTACATATATATGTCTATGTGATTTAATTATTAATAAATTAATATTATAATAAGCATAACAATTTTAATGAGTTGAACTAACTAGTTAAGCCAAGTTTAAGCTGTCGTTGTTGCTATTGAACTGTATTAAAAAACAAAAGACTTAGGCAACATACTAGTTTGCGCAGCGCGTGTAATTTGAGGTATACTTTTAGGCGCAGTATTTGATGAAAAGTTGTTGGGCCTGCTTACGGAAAGGCTTCTATTGTATATTTCAGGTCTTGCAAAATTAAACGAATCCATTATTGCATGTATTGTAGTAATTTTTAGTTTAATGTTTATTTCAAATATAAACTGAATTAAAAAATTATAAGCACTTCGTTAACTTTAACTGCCATCAAGTTGTTTTATTTGTACTCAAAATATATATTTTTTTAATATAATACATATTTATTGCTGAATATTTATGTCAATGTCGAAAGTAAAGTAATAACTGCAAACTTTAGAAATAAAATCTTTGTAAAATAATTTATAGAAAAGAGTCGTAACTAAAATGGATAGTCAGATGTTAAGCTGCCATAGATAATTTGCAGTACTAATTTAGTTAGTTTTAATAGAATCTTCAAGGCTTTAGTCTCTGTTTGATTACACGTCTACATATTGAATTTAATTATATATTTAAAAAAATAATATAAAATATTTTTTACAATAAGCGATAAATGTTTATATGTTTTTAGTATGTGTCACATGCTTTTCAAATATTTTTTCTTGTACAATTTATTGCATTTACCTTGCGACTGTAGTATTTAATTAATTGTGCAGCTAATAAATGTGCAACAAGCTGTCAATGAATCATTTTTATTGATAGATTTAAACACAAATGCTAAAATCCTTCAGCATGGCGCATTCTTGCATGAAGGGTTTTTCATTACCAAAGTCAATGCCTCTGCCCCGACGGGCCTTGCCAACTGGCCCACAATGTGTTGGCCAAGTGCAGTTAATTAAGGCCAGAATCACGTACGCATGCGCACCATTTCTCACTTGATTGAGATGTTTTGAGCGGCCTTTTATGGCGAAATTGCATTAGATATATCACATATATATATGTATATATTGCAGCGTGTGAATTAATAAGTGAAAGGGAACGCTCGGCTTTGCCTAGTTACTATAGTTAGGCATGAGCTCAGTATGTTAATGAATCTCTTAATTCGTATCATTGAACATAAAAGCGTTTTGTACACGGTGCACACCTGGCAACCACAAGCCTAAATCATTTCATAATCTATATATTATAACATTTCAATGGGTAATCAGCTTTTATTTAATAATGTGCAACGCGTTAGTAAAGCTGTTTTCGACTACGCTGAGAATAATATATGTAGAATAGTTAGAGCAAACTTGTTGTAGATAGTTCTTCTTGGTGCAGTGCATATAATCATATGCTGGCAGCCAGATCTATTGACAATGTTGCTTATTTATTCCAATACTTTTTTATCTAATTCTTAGATAAAGGTATTAATTTTGTGGATTATTCTATTTATTGAGGGTAACATCTTGTTATTATTAATATAATTGCTATTATTTTTATTTATATTATTATACTTATTACTATTATTGTAAATAATATTGTTATTATTAATATTATTGCTATTATTATTATAACTATTAATATTATTATCACTAGTGCTTGGAAAAAAAAAATTTGATATTTTTATGGAAGCACCTATTGCCAAGCTGTCTGGATTCGAACTTAGCACAAATAACGCGCACCTGATATTTAATTTTTTTTTTATTCTCTATCAATGTTTATGCTTTGAGTTGTGTTTACTTTTTTGGCAGCTACATTTTAATTGACAATTTGAAATTGCAATTGCAAGAACTGCAGTCAATCGAGTTGACTCAGTTTATGAGAGACGCACTCACAGAAACTGTTTACTAACAAGCCGAGCAAACAGCTACCGTTTGTAAGCTGCAGCTAGTTAGTTAACTTAACTAAGTACGTTAGCTAGTTGTTTTTTATTTTTTATTATATTTTGTTTGTCAGACACCCGCTGTGTTTAAGCATTCCAACGGCCGTCAGACGGTGCGTATGCGCAATGTGGAGCGCCATGGCAACGGCGCGTGTTCCATTTTGTGCCGACACACGCTACACACAAGTGGGTTAAAATGTTGTTGTTGCTGTTGCTCTTGTTATTGTCACCTGTCTGATTAATATTTCATGAATATATATATATATTTTTTTTTATAATAAAATTGTGCGTCGAGTCATGGCATGTAGTTGGGAGCATTCGCTGTGCGCACTCGTGACCTTCGCCGTTGTCAAATGCGCGAGCTGCGAGCTGTGAACTGCGTCGCTCTCGATTTGCAAGACATTCAAAAATTGTAAGTGCTGCTAAAAAACCAAAAATAATAATAAAAAAATAAACTTAAATTGAAATTGCATTCAATTCAAAATCGAAACCATAAAAAATCGCTCACCCAGCTAGCTATGCGTGGCTGCTGCTTTTGTTGTTGCGCAAACAATTTGATTTTCATGTTTTTTTTTCTGTCTTTTATCTTTCACGTCAATTGCTCTGGCCACGCACTTATTTTGTTGTGAAAGTTGTTAAAAGTATTTTTCGCCCGCCTTAATTAATTAATAAATAATTCCATAACAAGTTGTATTTCTCTCTCTATCACTCTCTCTCAAATTTTTATCTCCATATAGATTGCCGATAAATCTTGGCAATTTATTATACCCTTCACTTTTGGTGCCAAGCGTACTGCAAAAGAAAAAATACCACAATCTGAAGTTTTTTTCTTTTTTCCCAGAGTTCATTCTTGAATTCTCTGTGCGTAGTTTGTAGTTCAAGTTTTTGCTGGCATATGCCATAATTAGCGCAATGTCGTGGATACAGCCTGATCTGAGGGCTGGGCTATTGGTAATTTCTTAGCTATAATTGAAGTCGATTTATTTTTGGATAACAAGTTCAAAATGAGTTGAAATAATTGGGGGGAGTGACAACAATGATGTATATAAATAGACAGATGAGCGCAATTATAAATAGATGTTTTGATTGAAGCACTTTTTAACAAGCGGAGTTGAGATAGAAATAAAAGACATTAGGGTACATATTTCTACACTACAATCGAATACTCTATAGATGGCTCTTCGCTTGAATTATAAAATAAAAATTAAAATGTTGGAATTATACTTAGTAACCAAGCGCATTCCTAAAACTATTAGAATATAATTGCTAAAAAATGCAAAAAAAAAGTATATTCAAGGAAAAATGTAAAATGATCGATTGGTGAAGACTATAAATGTTATCAATGGGGCTGCTTTAGTTAGCATGATTAGAGATTTATAAACAAAACGGCGAAAATTAATAAATTGATGAAGATTAATAAAACATAGGAATGTTTAAAATAACTGTGCAGCATATATAACTAGACCCTTGTGTGTAAATGTTATAGATAAGAAAATATAAACATAGAATATATATAGATATAGCTACGAGTATCTTTATACTTAAACAAAAAAAATGATTGATATAGTTCCAAAATAGTAAATTATATGTTGTATATAGTAAATTATATGTTTCCTTTATCAGTTGGCGTCACTTCGCGCTCTGCTCTTCCTTTTTTAGAGTGTGTCCAGCTTGCCAAATACTTATATAGAGTTATACAACACTGGCTGTTGAGTCAGTTGACTTTTGAAACTAAACGTTAATGCTGACTGTTTGCAGATACAAAAATTGTATGGCCCAAACTTTATAAATCGTTTTATTATTACATTTTTCATACATTTTCAAAGCATTATATATTTGTATATATTTATCTATAAATTCGCTTAAACTCTTACTATCTACTCTGGGAAATCATCAATAATTATGTTTTTCTTATTTAATTTAAATTCAATGCTTGCCTATCGATTTCTTTCGTCTCGATATCTGCGATTGTCACCCTGTTGGCCAAAGTTCATGCCACTCAATTCAATCATTATTTCAGACAGACATTTACGGATAATGTAAAGACGATATTTTATGTCAATTTTTCTATGAGTATGTCAACAGCTATTTTTTTTTGTTTTTGTTCTGTGGTGTCCCCCCTCGCCTGCTGCATGCATATGCATGCTGTGCAGCTGTGCACATTAAAATCAATTAAAATTCTTATTTATCTTCTATTCTCGATGCGCCTAACAAGTGCAGCCTGCTCCGAGCGCATCTATAAATATTTATTAATGTTCGAACGTTCAAAAAATCAGCTGCTAAGCAAAAAAAAAAGATATATATATTTAATATAGACGCTGACTGCACACGCATTGAAATCGCAAGACATTCTTGAAGCCAAAGTGCACTTGAAAAAGAAGAAATAGTAATAATTTATATAGTTAGTCTATACGATACGTATGGGAATTGTTTCAAGCTGCGTTCGCAATAAATAAAAACAAAGTATTTCATGTTGAGTTGCTATTAAAAGAAACATACACACATATCTTAAAGCTTAGCACTCGCTAGATAAGTAATTAAATTAATTAATTTTTATATGCTGCCAATAGTCGATTCATGCCAATAGCTCGACTCAAAATTAGTTAAGCAGAGGCCTTCCACTCGAGCGTTCAGTTCGCATATTGAGTTAAGATCGACTAAAGTCGATTGGAATCTGAGCAGCTGCTGTTTTTGGTCAATTCAATTGAGCATAAACTATTTATGACACATACTCGATAGGCGAAATCCTAATGAAATTATATAATTGAGTACAGTAAACGCTCGCTATAAGAATTTACAAATATTTGAATTTTTATAGAATTTTATATGTATAGATAGAGAGTGATGTAAAAGTTGAATGTCCTTTTTACTATATTAAAGTATATGGAAAAGTTTATTTGACGTAAAATTAAAAAAACAAAACACCAGATTATTCCATTCTTATTAGTAATGCTTATTTTAGTAGTTAGTAATAATTACTTAAATATAAAGTATTTAATTTTTTTGCATTAATTAATTTACACATGTCTAAGATATTATTGCATTCCTAAGCCGAAGATTCTTGTCATCAGTTGATTATTAGGATTAATTTATTTATGTACTTATTTCTCTTAAAATCCGTACATTTAGACAACTACCATCGAAAAAGTCCGAAAATGATAAACTACTCAGATTTGTATGCAAATGGCCGAAAGGGGCAAGCTAAAAAAGCGAAAACATAAATCTTCATAAACAAGCCGTTAACAATATTAAGAACTCATAAAAACTGAAATATTGTAGCATATTTACATAGCAAACAGCTGATGGCGACTGCAATCATTGACTTTGACTGCTCAATTAGCCGAAGAGCGTGGTGGGCACTCTCTTAGCGCGGATGAACGGTCGATTGACTGAAGATGCTCACTCTTCAGCCTTCCAGCCGCCTGCTCTTTGCACAGATCCGGTAATGCGGGCACTCTTTGGAATGCTAACGTATTGGAAATGCCCATGCGAATTACTGGCATATGTTTGTGTTCCTGTGGGAAACATTGACATGACAATGATTAATAAGACCCGTTGCCATGTCGAATATGACGGAACTCATTTAGAAACGGACCTGGACACGGAGATCGAGCGCACAAACGAAATGGAGCATAAGCTATTTTAGGTGCGGAGTGGGGATAGAAACAGACAAGTAACAAAGTGAGAGAGAGAGAGAGAGAGAGCGAAGTCGTGCGCAAGTGAGAGAGACGAGACAGCGACGCTGTCTTCAACCGGTTTCGTCGATGAGCGGGGCTTCGGGGGGGAATTGGCAGAATTTGGTGTGCTCCCTAGCCCAGCTGAGGTGCCTGGCACCAGCTGTGTTTTTAGTACTCAACGAACTCTTGGCCGCTGCGGACGTTTGGCGCTTCCTTGCTGCATGGGCAAACTTGGTGAGCGCGACGTGGAACGAGCAACGTTTGCTCGTAGTGAGAGTGAATGTAAACGTGTCGCGCATGCGTCGACGTCTTCAATTGTTGCTGTTGCTGCTTCGTTCGGTTCGGTTCGGTTTGGTTCGGTTTCGTCTTCACCGTTATTATAATTTGTGTGCTGTGGGTTTTATCTATGCAAAGTGACAAGCGAAGTTATGTGATGGCAAATTGTTGAAATTGTTTGTCGAAAATTGCAAATAGGAAGGAAAAGCAAGAAATAAGAAACAAAAAAAAACAGCAACTCCACCCGCTGCAATGTTTTTAAATAGTCTTTAAGTCGTCTGTTGTTGTTGCTTCTTGTTTTTTTTTTTTTTAATTTTGTGCTGTTGCTTTTTTGGGTCGCCGTTTCATTGGTTCGCCATCTCTTTTGCGCACACGCAAATTCGTCGTCTTCGCGGCGTCTTTTTGCCTCTGCTTTGTTCGCTTTGAGCGTCGTCTTCTTGTCTTTTGCTTATGTTCGTTTTTCGTTCATGAATATAATTTATTTTCGTGTTTATTTCTGCGGCTGCTGCGGCTTCTTCTTCTTTTAGCAGCACCTCTCCAACATCTTCCCACTCTCCGCCTGTTAAATGCAGCAACAACTACAACACAAACTTGGGTGAACACACGCACACACACACACACACGCAAAAAACAACAACAACATACAACATTGGCTTGTTGCTTGCGCAATTTTTGCGCTAAAAAAAAAACAATAAAAATTATTACTGAAACCAAAAATAAATTCCAAGATCGAAAATAAATAAGCGGAAGTCCGAAAAATAACGGTAAAATGTGTGCAAATGCATAAATGCTGAAAATAATTTCGAATAATAAATGAAATGAAAGTTTTCAGAGACGCTAAGCTTTTGAACCAAGTCTTTGCGTGTGTCTCGCGGAGATTTGCATACAAATTATTAAAAAAAAAAAACTAGTTGAATGTAACTCCCCTCTAAATTCTCATGGCCTTTAAAGAGTATATAGCAACTCGTAAAGCCGTTGACTAGAATTTATACGGTTGCCACGCGAATAAAAACTGGGCGGGGTAGGGCTTTGCGGGAATTTCAGTCTTTTGGTGTCATGAGCTCAAGAACTTTGTGCGAAAATAATCCAATATTATATTTATTCATGTAAATAAATAATATATATATTCATGATAAACTGTTGAGAAGCAAAAGAGTTGCAGAGAAAAGGGAAAAAGATTATATATAAGAGCTAAATATTATATTTTTCGAAAAGGTCTTGTTTGCTATACGATAATCTAAAACATTTAAGTCTAAAAAGTGTGCCATGCCAATGTAGTCTGTATCTGTAAATCGAAGATAAATATAATCTGTTTCCCGGATTGGAATTCATATATTCCCTATGACTATGTCTATGTCTGAAATGTATCAAAAAGGCTGATTAAATACTTATGAAAAATGCTAAAATTGCGCCTATTTGAATATTCGCACTTTTGGCTAAGGACAGATTTGACGCAAGGTGACAACACTGTTTTTTTTTTTAAATTTCCTTGGCTCTTTTTTTCCCAGCTTTTGCTCTATTTTTGCCATAGTTGGTAATTATCATGGGCCGTAAGTGCCCAAAAATTATTCAACCTTTGTGTCTGCTTTGGGTCCAAAACCGCATAATTTGTCTATGAATTCCATCACAATTATGGCTTTCAACTCTTCCACGCTTTCTTGCATTTCTATTACTCCACTCCCCCTAGCCGCTCTGCGCTGTCTCTCTCTCTCTCTCTCTCTTTGTCCGCTCTTAACAATTTCTAAGCAAATGCCACCGTGGAGATGTATCGCATACAGTTTAGCCATAAGACTCTTTTGGGCGTCTCTTTGGCTTTATGACTTCGTTGTTGTTGTTTTAATGGAATTGTTAATTGTTTGCAGTTGTGCAATGGTTTTTTATTGCTTCGCTATGTTGATGTTGGTTTTTTTTTTTTGTTGTTTTTTTCGGCTTCTTTCTCGACGTCTCCGACTATTGTCGATTATGACTAATGGACGTTTGTCGGTTTTGTTTGTAAGCCCGCAGAAGGTCAATTGTTTTGTGGGTAATTCCGTTTGTTTGATATATGTACACATACACATACACATGCATATAAACATATATGTGTATGTGTACACATATACATATACACTCATGTAAGTCTCGATATTTCGCGCTCATTGCGGCTTGACTTGCCGTTTATTTTGTTGTACACATTGCATTTAATAAACGCGCTTTTTTTATCTGCTTTACTTTATGCAATATAATTAATTTGAAACATTAACGAACCATTTCGTCATTTACTTGAGTCTTTTGTATTGCGGTTTTTGTTGTTTCCTCCATTGTTAATGCCATTCCATTATCAAATATAATGCACCTTAATACTGCCCAATATTTTTGGCTATTTAATGCAGCTTTGGCTTTGATCAACTTTGTCTTAGAGTTACTTATAAATGTCTTCTTGACGATATTGCCCTTGATATTTTGGCAAGCATTTTCAGTGGATTTTCATACACTGACAAAAAACCTCTTCATAATTCTAACGCATTCACTTTTGTGTGTGGAATTGCAGAAAGCTTCGTCTTGGTCCGGTCTTTGTTTTAGAATTTTGTTGAGGTTGGCGTCAGAAATGTTCTCAGTACCATTTGTTATACCAACTCTCAAACTCGCTTATCTTCTGGCTCCCCCCCTACCCCCATACCCACGGTTAAATTAAGCTAAAACAGCTCCAGCAACATTTTCAAACCCGAAAACGTAACAGTAACTTTTGATAGAGATCCATTAGAAACAAAAGCCAATTCATTAAGTTGTATGCAAATTTCTGGCAAGCAACAAAAAATCTTTAAACAAAAAAAATAAATATACGTGAATTCCGTAACGGTATAAGTTATTAAACTACATAAAAACCCGAGTGACTTAATGTTTACTCAGAACGGCCGGCCTTAAAAACATAAAATTAATTATTTTATGAATCAGAAGTTTTAACCGAAACTATCTCATTTGCAGTGCTACGTAATAACTGGCCAGAAAAGATGAGCAAACGTTGAAAGTAAGCCAATGTGGCGTGTGATAATACAAATCGAAACGTATATAATGCAAAATTGAGACGCCTCCAGCGATCCAATCGACCCCCCGCCAGTGCTATACATAGTTTGTTTAATTAATTTCACAATACAATCCGCAAGCCAAGGTATTTGCCCATAACAATAACAATACACCTGGGCTATCAATATGAGTGTTCCAAGCTTGCCCCAACAGCGGGCATCAAAAACTCCAACAATAACCCCAACTCGAATCCAGCATAGCTGGAGATCACATCTGGCGCCTGGGGCAATGGCCCCTCGCAGCGCCCTGCTATTATTGCTGATTAGTCTGGGCCTCAGTCTGGGATTTGTGCATTGTTACGGTGAGTACTTTTCACATATACCTTAACAAATTCAATTAGTCTAAGTTTCATACCAAATTCCGTCTCGTTCCACACTGACATCATGACAGATACACAACAAAAATACGTAGGCATTTAAAAAACTGAGCAAAATTCGAATTGAAAGTATAGAAAATTCTGGACTGGGCTAACAGTAAAAATGAATAATATGTGGCGCAATTCTTGCTCGAAAATTTTAACATGTGGATAATTAAGAAATGACAAACATCGAATTAGTCATTTTTCTCGTATAATTTACAATTTTTATATGTGTAGTTTATTTTTATTGCTTATTTTATTATTTGACAATAGGTTTGGTATAAAAGAGTTCAAAAGAAATTTGTATACCTAAAACAAAATATAGAAAACTAAAACATTTATTAGAAAAGCCCCTAAAGATTTTTTGAAGCATATACTAAAAATATGTGTGCATATTTACTGAAAATATGATTATTCAGAATATGATGATATATTCGGCACGCCGAAGATTTGATATACTTTTAGACATTTGCCTTTTGTAGATATATCAGAATAGTTGAAGCTCGTGAATGCCGAACTTGATTAATATATTTTGTCATACAACAACTCATTTTTCGACCGATTCGTTCTATAATTCTATATAATATCGTAGTGCGATATTGATGAGATTTGGCTCATAGCTCATAAGCAGCATAATTTGACGATCGCTCCAATGGCAGCTTTATGATATTGTAGTCCGATTCGGTCAGTTAAGACGATAGCTTAAGACTGAGGCACAAGTTCGCATAGAATCAGACGGACACTCGGACGTGGTTTTATCAACTCGGCTGTTGATGCTGCTTCAGAATATATATATATATGTATATATATACTTTATGGTGAAGGGGGATGTCTTCCTTCGTCTCAAAATTATAAGAACCACTACAAGGGTATAGAAATGGAAGTGCTTTAAGTCTCAGCGCTCACAGCTTCTTCCCTAAGGATAATATGAAACTCATATACAAATGTCCAGTTTGATCTTTTTTTGTGTCATGCATAAAGTGAAAACAATTGAATGTAGCACCTCTAAAGATGTTAACCAATCAAGTGAAATGAAAACAAAAGGTAACATAATGAAATTTGCAAAGAAAGGAGGAAAACAAAACGAACGCGGGGAGACACAAAACGTTTGCACAGGTCGAGTTAATGGCAACGATCCGAGCAATCCAATGTTTAACTTCCCCATGCCATGCCGCATGTGGTGCGGCGGTTGGGAGCGGGTCAGTGTGGGGGAGTCGCATACAATGGAGAATAGCTCACAATGTTTGCAATAATTTCATTAGGCCAGACAACAAACGATCTGCTGTGCATAAATCAAATGATTAGCAAATATTGAGTATAATATAAACAAAACGAGCCATGAAATGGACCGAGCAGGGGAGCAGGGGTGGAGCGTTGGCGGCAGCGGCAATTGAAATAAACCGCTAGAACGGCCAGCTGGCTGGCTGGCTGGTTGGGCGTGCGTTGACATTTGACTCGGTGTCGGGCGACTGGGCCACGCCCACAAGCTAACCGTTTGTTCAGCATCGCAACAGCATCGTACGTGACCGACCGGCTCGAACATCAGTCAGACATCTGAGAAACGATTGCCTCTGCCGTCGCCCGCCAACGTCCGCCAACAGCCCAGGAAATGCTCGTGCAAATGCTTATGCATAATAAATTGCCAGCGCCGTCGTTTATCGGTCAGTCGGAGCCGCCAGATCTCGCCCTGTCTGCCGATATGCTGTCACTCGACGAGACAGACAGTGCTCCAAGAGGTGTATTGGGCCGTGGATCTGCCCGCGGATGACGTCAAGCGAACGCTAGCTGGTTAACTGATTCTGCCATTATGATGGGTTCGTTTGTTGTGATTGCAATCAATTTGACGGGCAAGGAAATCCAATTGATATTTGTCTTATTAGTTGCCTTTTTTGTAATCTTGCTCAGGCAGCCAGACGACAGTGTATCAAACGCCTTACGACTGTGTGTGCTAGTCAGAGCATTTCTCGTTAGTTGCCTTGTCTAAGTGATTCAGCCATTTAGGCAACTGAACAATTAGGGCTAGAATCTTCCGGGTTTGAGTCTTAGCCTTGTGCCTGTGTTATTTACATATTTGATATTTGACTAAAGTAGACTTAAATTCCTTTAAATATAGCTTATTGGCGAGTTTAACACAATACAATTTTTGATGCATTGCTTAAAATGAATAGTTAAACTTATTAAGCCTAAACATAAACCAAGAGGAGGTTTATAGCAAAATAGTCATATAATTTGATCAATATCTTTGGCAAAGTCAGCTCTATAATTCATACAATTATAATTATTTAACACAAATTTTCAATTATTACCGTTTTTTAAGAACCATTTGAAAAACTATTTTCTTATTTAACTATAACTATTATTTAAAAAAAAATAATTACACTTGTCTCAAGAGTTTTGTGCTCAATCCAAATTTGTTTTCTAATTTTTGTTGGGCTCATTCTTAATTTGAGAACATTTAAAAGCGAAATATACGCTTGAAGCTTTGATAGCATTATAATCGATTATTCAATTATTCGATTATTCATTTAAATAGCCTTTTTTTTATCAAAATAATCATTATTCAAATTGCAAATCTTGTGTAATTCTATAATTCTATAAGCTAATTTGCAAAAGTTGTTTATGGTCACTTTGGCGCAACGTTAACTGTCGCAATTTATTTAGATTGATTTTAATGTTATTTTATGCGTGCAAATTACGCATTAAATTGTGCCAGTTAAGATCGGAGAATGCCATAAATGTTGCTACGCACTAAAAAAAAAAATACAGAAAATACATAAACATAGAAAAAGACAAGTATTTGAACCAGCCCAGCAAGCCAGTTTTTTTTTTCTTGCAAAGTAAATCAGAGCTGAAAGATTGTAGATCGTAGAGCTATTGCTTTAATTAACTGCAAAATTGATCGAGCAGCGGTCAGGGCTCTAAATAGTGGCCCCACCCCGTTTGGTAACAATATTTAGGCCCAATTAACATGTTTGTGTGCCATTTGTTGCTTGGCCTAAGCGTTTTGTATTGACAAATGGCTGACAACAGTTGCGATTTAGTTTGTTAAATTGTTTCTGCAGTCAACTAAGTGCCGTTTACTACATTTTAAACATTTTCAGCAGATGTCAAGCGAAGGGGTTAACTAGACATAAATTGGGTTTATTTTGTTTTACTTGTATTTGTATTAACAACAATTGAAAAGTCGCGCCCCCAGTCATTTTTTTTTTAAGCGCGCGCCGTTCTGTATTGAATACAGCCAAAAGCGTATCTAATTATTTATACAATAATTAATAAATTTTGTTTGTTGCTGCTTTGACTGAGCATAGCCCATGAATCACGCAGTAAACGAGTGCTAGCGCCCGACTTTGTGATACCCTGTACCTGCTTACCTATGAAATAAATGTATTGTGTTACGCTTAAACTTGGCAAACAAACTAAAGCTGCAAAACTTTACCAAAAACGAAACTAAGATTTCACTAAACGTGCATACCCAATCAAAAAAGTTGAGCCCGACTTAATTTATTATACAAAAACAGGTGGCAGAAGTCATAAATATTCAGTTACTGATTACTGCCAAATTCGTATACCCTATTTTTAAAAAGCTGCCAAGCAAACACCATTCACGTTAATTTATGTACTACCCTGTAATAGCAAAATAGAAATTCACAAGATAAATATTTAAGCAATATGTCTTTGATTCGTCTGCAGGAATACTCGAACAACCCCTCCGAAACATTGGAAATAATAATTTTGTGAATTTTTCTTTATCTTATCTGTTGTATAAGATATGTATTTAAATATTTAAATTGTTGTTCTTCTGGAGAAATACTACAAAAGAGGCTTCAGAAGCTTTTGTGAGCTTTAAGTTTACTTGAAATAATAAATTAATCTGAGCTTAAGCTAAAAGTTTTCTTCACATTTTTCTCTCTCTCTCTCTCTGACATGTATTAATCCAGCATTGAATAACTTATGACTGATTCTATATATATATATATCGCTTACTTAGTATAGCTGTGACTAGAACATAGAGTATACTTGAGTCGGTCAAAAAACCAATTTAATCGGTTTTATTTTTAAGTAGGAACTCCCACTAGAAGATGATTAAAGTAAACCCGTTTAAGCAATTAAAGGCAACGGCCGCAACCAAAAACAAACTGAAGCGTGTGATTAAATGCATTTATTTGAGTAAAATAAAAAACAGTCAAATGACAAATTTAGTTACAGCTAAAAAACGCGATCTTAAAAAAGTTATTAAAAATAAAATTCAATTGGTTTTGTTTGGTGTTTGTTCTATTTTTATTTTTTATTTTATGTTGCACACTCGAAATGCCAAATGTTTTGATTTGACGTTGGAACAAAAGATTCGCTAAACGTTTTTCAGGCGAATCAACTATTAAAACCATGACGTTGACAGCAAAGAGTCAGCAACAACAACAACAACAACAACAACATTACAGAGCATGACTATATTTTGTGCCATTTTCGAGAGCAATGCTCGCACGTGTGTTCACATATGTGTGAGTGTGTGTGTGTCTGTGTGTGTGTGGAATGATGGATGGCAACAACGACTGGCAACGTTGTGAGACTATATTTAAACAGCACAGCACAGAGGCAACAATCATTCAGAATCAGATCCGGTTAACCAAAAACGTAGCTAGCAAAACAGCAACAAAATTAACAACAACAATTTACTCAAGATTTACTCATCGCTAGCGAACACGAGTGCGCAAACGCAGCGGAAGACTCAGCTGACTCTATGTATATACACATATATACATTTGTGTATATATATTTATATTGCGGTGGTGGCTTTGGAATGCCAGAGGCAAACACCTGCTTCACCGCTCGATGTGTTTGGAAAAACATACACGAAATCACGGATTCTCCAAAAAGAAAAAGAAGCAAAAAAAAAAACAGATTATATTATTGGTAGAGGCATACAGAGCACGAGAAAATTAAATTTATTTTAAAGTTAAATCACTTAAAATAAATATTTATAAATTGGAGTAAAAGAGTCTAAAATTAAGAAGAAAAGAAAGAGAAAAATACATAAATTTATTTAAGTTCATCCATTAAATTGTTAACGAGATTCAAATCAAAAGCTGATAAATAAACTAAAATTGAAAACATTAAATCATATTTGGCATTATAGTATCAGTTTGAAATTTGAATGAAATTGAAAAAGGGAAATAAATATTTGTTATGATATTTTTATTGTTTGGTAGTGAGAAAAGAATAAAATGATGCCATATTTAATCCAATTTTTGTTTTGGTGTAAGAAATTATGAAAAATGTTAGTAAACACATTTTTATGTCTGTTGTACTTTTTTTAAACCAAAAATTTAAGGCCCAAAGCTTTCTTGTCAAATTAAATGAAATTCGAAAATATTTAAGCCCTGCTCCTGAAACTTGAACCAACATTTCTTGCTGTGTATACGTATATGTATGGTATATGGCAAGCGCTTTGGATCGGTTCGTTAGCAATTGTTGCATTGTATTGTTGTTGTTCGCTTTTCTAACGTCAACGATTTCACGTTCGTTTTCTAAGTCTTTTGATTTTGCTCGTCTTTCACTTTCATTCGCTGGGCCAATGCGTGACATTGGGCAATTAGATGGTCTATTGCAATTGGGTTATCACCGTAGTATATATATATATATATGTATGTATAGTATAATCTGTAGATGAACTGTGTTAATGTGAGTAAAATTTGTTGGTGAAACTTTAAAACGCCCTTAACTGAATTTTACTTACTTTCGCAGAGTTTGCTACGTCTTAACGCTATTATTGTGGAGTAAAACAAAATTGTTCAGCTATTATAACACAACAATAAAAAGGTCTCAAACACTCACCCACATAAGTGTAAATGCTATTTTGAGTGTGGAAATGTTAGCGTCATTAAAAATGTAATAATATGGCTGTATCTCATAATTGAGGTTTCCCTTTACCATTTACTCTATTTATACTCTTTCGCAGTCTTTCAAGTTCGTCATGCCCCCAATCGTTTCTTGGTAGAGCCCTTTGCAAGAGTACTTAAAAAACTAGTTTATTGATATTTTCATTGCATTAAAATTAAATTGTTAAGTTTTCTATACGATGTTTGCATCTACATTGCGTTTAATCGAATTGGAAAGGATAACGAATTGATTTAATTAACGCATTCTTTACATCTGCTTCTGAATGAGGGCTTACTATCTATTTGATGTACCTTAAGAAAAAAACCTTGCAACTACATTGATGATGATTTGACATGTATTAGCGTTAATGAACAATCAACAAGAAAGGTAATGACCTGACTTGATACCCTATGCAGCTCAGGGTCTTACGCAGCCGGAAACGCTCGAGCAGAATTATTTAAGAAATCTATCATATGATTTCGAATACGTTTTGTGCGTTTTATGGCTGGAACCAAATCAACTCTTTATGTTTATGCGAGTGTGAAGAAGTTGACCCAATCAATTTGTCATAGGCGCCACAAAAAAGTTTTGATACATTGACACATAAAACTCATAAAAGACAATGAAATCTATTTGTTAGCTGTTAATTGGTTGCCAATTTGAGTTGGCCAAAAAAACTAAAAAAAAAAAATGCGCACATGACTCAATTTCATCTAAAATCAATTAACACTATCTATATAGCCATATTGCCATGCAGCTGTACGCCAGGCCATAACTGAAAGCCTAATGAAGCCCAAAAATTCTTTTTCATCTTTAGCGGCTTAATTAGACGACAAGAAAAAGTTGTCAGCATCTCAAATAGTTGGCAAAGAATGCAGTCGCTCCAAACGCTTCAAATAATGCTCGACACAGGCCGAGTATTTTGATTTTTTATACGTTGAGTATTTTGCTTACACGATGCCTTACCTTTTGGTCAATTTGGCATTTTTAATTCATTAATCCAAATGCCATTTGTTTAATTAAAATTTCCAATATTGGCTTTCTGTAACATAAATGTAAATAATTAAAACAACTAATTTGATATTTTTTTGAGATCATGGCAAGAACTAAGTGTGCTACAAATGTGTTTTTAAAAATCCACTTGATTTCTGTTTTAGAACTAATAAGACGATCAAAATTAGTCGAAAACATGGATTATATTTATTATAAAAATAATTCCTTATATTAATCGTGTGACTATTGTAGTACTGTCCTTGCCTCCCAGCCTCCCTGGCTCTGCGACTTTCATAAATTTTCTTAAGAATTTGTGTATCTGTTTTCATAATTAAAGAAATTCGAATATTATATTTTTATATGCTATTTTGTTGTGTGTGTGTCTGTTTGCAAAATAATATGAAATCGAAACAACACAAAACTAATAATTTTAAAGAAAAATTATAAATCCTTTAATGAATCATGCTCTTGAATTCATCAATTTAATTAAGATTTAATCATGTGTTTATCTGTTTTTGAAATAAGACAAAATCTAAACGACAGAAAAAAAAACGACAATTATAAAAATAATTATAATTCATTCTAAAATTCGTGTGAATAAGATAGTTCCCTTCTTGCTTATGCCTTGCATTTGCTACTTATACAAATTTAAAATGGAAATAAGAACTCCTTATATGGAGTGTGGGAGTAAGATAGTTCCCTCCTTGCCGAGCTGCGATTTTCATGAGTTTAATTAAAGCTCACATACATATGTGTGACATTTATAAACATCTGTTAGCTTTGGTATAATTAATGTCAGTTTTGATTATTTATTTTATTTAATTAAAATGCATTTATATGTTTTTCAACTCTAACTCAAAGTTGTTTGTAATTTATCGTTTTTGTTTTCAGAGAAAATGTATAGTCAGACTGAAAAGCAGCGCTACGATGGCTGGTATAATAATCTTGCCCATCCCGACTGGGGCTCTGTGGGTATGTGCATTATATAGAATATAAATATGTAAATGCAACAACTTTCTAATTGTGCTTGTAAGACGGAATGGCATTAAAATCCGTTTCGTCATTTGATCGCACTTATTTGCATTAGCACGATATCATATTTGCATAGTTACAGGCATTAAATGTAATACGAAAACGATTTTCAGATAGCCATCTGGTGCGCAAGGCGCCGCCCTCCTACTCGGACGGGGTGTACTCCATGGCAGGTGCTAATCGACCCTCGACAAGGCGGCTGAGTCGCCTGTTTATGCGCGGGCGCGACGGTCTCGGCTCCAAATTCAATCGCACCGCACTGCTGGCATTCTTTGGCCAGGTGGTGGCCAATGAGATTGTGATGGCATCGGAGTCCGGTTGCCCCATTGAGATGCATCGCATTGAGATCGAGAAATGTGATGAGATGTACGATCGTGAGTGTCGCGGCGATAAATATATACCCTTCCATAGGGCCGCCTATGATCGCAGCACGGGCCAGAGCCCGAATGCGCCAAGGGAACAGGTGGGTGCACGCGGGTGAAACGGCGGGCGGGGCTGTTTACCAACTGGTGTACAAATGTCGCAATAAAACCTACTCCGCAGATAAATCAAATGACTGCTTGGATTGATGGCAGTTTCATTTACAGCACCTCCGAGGCATGGCTCAATGCCATGCGCTCCTTTCACAACGGCACCCTGCTCACCCAGAAGGATGGCAAGCTGCCGGTGCGCAATACAATGCGTGTCCCACTCTTCAATAATCCGGTGCCCAATGTCATGAAGATGCTCAGCCCGGAGCGTTTGTTTTGTAAGTGTTCCCTTAAATGTTAAACAATATAGATACGATATAATTGTTTATTTATTTTTTTGTGTCCTTTTCGCAGTGTTGGGTGATCCGCGCACAAACCAAAATCCTGCATTGCTCTCCTTTGCCATACTCTTCCTGCGCTGGCACAATACCCTGGCGCAGCGCATAAAGCGCCTGAATCCCACGTGGTGTGACGAGGATATCTTTCAGCGTGCTCGGCATACGGTTATTGCCAGTCTACAGAATGTTATTGTCTACGAGTATTTGCCGGCCTTTCTGGGCTCCCCAATGCCGGCATATGAGGGCTACAAACAGGACGTGCATCCGGGCATTGGTCACATCTTTCAGGCGGCCGCCTTTCGCTTTGGCCACACCATGATACCGCCCGGCATTTATCGGCGTGATGGCGAATGCAACTTCAAACAGACTCCGATGGGCTATCCGGCCATACGTCTATGCTCCACGTGGTGGGACTCGAGCGTAAATATAACCGCATATTGTCCGGCTAACATTGGATTAATCATATTTGAATGCAGGGCTTCTTTAGTGACACCAGCGTGGAGGAGGTGCTAATGGGTCTATCATCGCAAATATCAGAGCGCGAGGATCCGGTTTTATGCTCTGATGTGCGCGACAAGCTTTTTGGACCCATGGAGTTTACGCGCCGGGATCTGGGCGCTCTCAACATAATGCGTGGACGCGATAACGGCTTACCCGATTATAATACAGCCAGAGAAGCCTATGGCCTGCAGAGGCACAAAACCTGGATGGACATCAATCCGCGGCTGTTTGAAGCGCAACCCGAGCTTTTGGAGTAAGTTCTTCAGCAAAGAGAGAGAAATTTCCTCAATTATTTGGCCCAATTTTTGAGCTAGGAAATCAATTACTATACATAGAATTACTGAGCCGGGCAATGCCGGTTAACAAATAGTTAGAATATGGATGTACAATAGGGTGGGCTGAAGTACTCACAAAAAATATTTATGCAGAATTGTGCATGTCGGATATTGTAAGCACAGAGCGCCTTTTTCTGCAGAGTAGACATTGCGTTTATTGAGAGATTCTGATGGGTAGAGAGGAACGAGGGAGATAACTAACTTGCTCTCTATGTTGGTGCTTGTTCGGTTATCTGATTTGTGTGTATCCAGCCGAGAGCAGAGAGCGCTTATACAAGGAGCGAACATATTGAATGGTGCATGTGTATTGGTGCGAATGCGGCTTAGCGTAGGCGCGAGCTTAGTGGACAGATTTAGTCTGAGTGCGTCTGCCCTGCTGATCGGACGTGTTGCGGGCACTTGTGTAAAACCGAGTGGTAATCAAACTACAGTTATTTTTTTCTGTGTATGTGTATTAGTCCAAATTCTATTTCGTACGCGTACTGCGCATTCGATAAAATGAGAGTGACAGGGATAGAGATATACGGCTTTTTTTTACCTATATACACACACGCTTACATAGAAATTTTTATACGTTTTGAAGAAATATAAAAGAAGTTATCAATTATCGACACAACCCTCAAGCATTATCCACCTAGGCGGACAAAAATAAGCTGTGCTTTAATACATTCTGTAAAATTATAAAGATTGCTCAATGTTATGCAAATTCTTATAATCAATATTTCCGTTTACAGTATGCTCAAAGAGGCCTACAATAATCAGCTGGACGATGTGGATGTGTACGTGGGCGGCATGCTGGAGTCCTATGGCCAGCCGGGCGAGCTCTTTAGCAATGTGATCAAGGAGCAGTTTCAACGTTTGCGGGATGCGGATCGTTTTTGGTTTGAGAATGAGCGCAATGGCATCTTTACAGCTGAGGAAATTGCGGAGCTGCGGAAAATCACGCTCTGGGATATAATAGTGAATAGCACAGATATCGATGAGGATGAGATACAGCGTGATGTGTTCATGTGGCGCACGGGCGATCCCTGTCCACAGCCGATGCAGCTGAATGCCACAGAGCTGGAGCCATGCAACTATTTGGAAGGCTACGATTACTTCTCTGGCTCCGAGCTAATGTTCATCTATGTGTGCGTCTTCCTTGGCTTTGTGCCCATACTCTGCGCCGCCGCTGGCTACTGTGTGGTGAAGCTGCAGAACAGCAAACGACGTAAGCTCAAGATACGGCAGGAGGCGCTGCGTGCACCACAGCAGAAGGGCTCCGTGGATAAGATGTTGGCGCGCGAATGGTTACATGCGAACCACAAGCGTCTGGTCACTGTCAAATTTGGGCCCGAGGCGGCCATCTATACGGTGGATCGCAAGGGCGAAAAGCTGCGCACATTCGGTCTGCAGCACGTGGACGTGGTCAGCGTGGAGGAGTCAGCCACCAATCATATAAAAAAGAAGCCCTACATTCTGATGCGCGTGCCTAGCGATCACGATCTGGTGCTGGAGCTCGAATCGTATGGAGCGCGTCGCAAGTTTGTCAAAAAGCTGGAGGATTTCCTGTTGCTGCATAAAAAGGAGATGACCCTGATGGAGGTGAATCGCGACATTATGCTGGCCAGGGCAGAGACACGAGAGCGTCGCCAGAAGCGTCTCGAGTACTTCTTTCGTGAGGCATACGCCCTGACATTTGGCCTGCGACCGGGCGAACGGCGGCGTCGCTCCGATGCATCCAGCGATGGCGAAGTGATGACCGTGATGCGTACCAGCCTGTCCAAGGCAGAATTTGCGGCCGCGCTCGGCATGAAACCCAACGATATGTTTGTACGAAAAATGTTCAATATTGTCGATAAGGATCAGGATGGACGCATCAGTTTTCAGGAGTTCCTTGAAACCGTTGTGCTCTTCTCGCGCGGCAAAACGGACGACAAGCTCCGCATCATATTTGATATGTGCGACAATGATCGGAACGGGGTGATCGACAAGGGGGAACTAAGCGAAATGATGCGCTCGCTGGTGGAGATTGCGCGGACAACCAGCTTGGGTGACGATCAGGTCACCGAGCTGATCGATGGCATGTTCCAGGATGTGGGACTCGAGCACAAGAATCATCTAACCTATCAGGACTTTAAGCTCATGATGAAGGAATATAAGGGGGATTTTGTTGCCATTGGCCTGGATTGCAAGGGTGCCAAACAGAATTTCCTCGATACATCCACAAATGTGGCACGCATGACCTCCTTTAACATTGAGCCCATGCAGGATAAGCCACGCCATTGGCTGCTCGCCAAATGGGATGCTTACATTACCTTCCTCGAGGAGAATCGTCAGAATATCTTTTATCTATTTCTATTCTATGTGGTAACCATTGTTCTGTTCGTCGAGCGCTTCATACACTATTCCTTTATGGCCGAGCACACGGATCTACGTCATATTATGGGCGTGGGCATTGCCATCACACGAGGATCGGCGGCATCTTTGTCCTTTTGCTACTCGTTGCTGCTGCTGACCATGTCCAGGTGAGCAATATCCCTTACGATTTTATTTACGCAACTAACCCTTCCACTTGCACTTGTAGAAATCTCATCACCAAACTTAAGGAGTTCCCCATACAGCAGTATATACCCCTGGACTCGCATATACAGTTCCATAAGATTGCCGCCTGCACGGCGCTGTTCTTCTCAGTGCTACACACCGTGGGGCATATTGTCAACTTTTATCATGTGTCTACACAATCGCACGAGAATCTGCGCTGTCTGACGCGTGAGGTTCACTTTGCGTCCGACTACAAGCCGGATATTACCTTCTGGCTCTTCCAAACGGTCACCGGCACCACGGGCGTCCTGCTCTTTATCATAATGTGCGTTATATTTGTATTTGCTCATCCGACCATACGCAAGAGGGCATACAATTTCTTCTGGAACATGCACACTCTCTATATTGGGCTATATATGTTGAGCTTGGTTCATGGTCTGGCGCGTCTAACGGGGCCGCCACGTTTCTGGATGTTCTTTTTGGGACCCGGCATCATTTACACGCTGGACAAGATTGTCTCGCTGCGCACCAAGTATATGGCACTTGATGTTATCGATACTGATTTACTGCCCTCGGATGTTATAAAAATCAAATTCTATAGGCCGCCAAATCTAAAGTATTTGTCCGGTCAGTGGGTGCGTCTGTCCTGCACCGCCTTCAGGCCGCAAGAGATGCATAGCTTTACGCTAACCTCGGCACCGCACGAGAACTTCCTGAGCTGTCACATCAAGGCGCAGGGACCCTGGACTTGGAAGCTGCGTAACTATTTCGATCCATGCAATTATAATGCAGAGGATCAGCCCAAGATACGCATCGAGGGTCCGTTCGGTGGTGGCAATCAGGACTGGTATAAATTTGAGGTGGCTGTCATGGTGGGCGGTGGCATTGGTGTTACACCCTACGCATCCATACTGAACGATCTGGTCTTTGGCACCAGCACCAATCGCTACTCGGGCGTGGCCTGCAAAAAGGTATACTTCCTTTGGATTTGCCCATCGCACAAGCACTTCGAGTGGTTCATCGATGTGCTGCGCGATGTGGAGAAGAAGGATGTGACCAATGTGCTGGAGATACACATCTTTATAACGCAGTTCTTTCACAAATTCGATCTGCGTACCACCATGCTGGTGAGTCTTAAAACCAATGATCTCTTTGTATTTTGTTTATAGTTTTCCTTTCTCTCTTTTGCAGTACATATGTGAGAATCACTTTCAGCGTCTCTCGAAGACCTCCATATTCACGGGTCTCAAGGCTGTCAATCATTTCGGTCGCCCAGACATGTCAAGTTTTCTCAAGTTCGTGCAAAAGAAGCACTCCTATGTAAGCAGCCATGCAAAGTATCTGTAACAGATCCGCATTATATCAGTTAAATATCAATTAACAGGTATCCAAAATAGGCGTCTTCTCGTGCGGTCCCAGGCCGCTCACAAAAAGCGTCATGTCCGCCTGTGATGAAGTGAATAAAACACGCAAATTGCCCTATTTTATACATCATTTCGAGAATTTCGGTTAGGTCTGCGTACGCCTAACTCTACTCAACTCTACAATTATCTGCCAACTACTATACAATCACAACACAGCACAAAAAACAAAACGGATTATCTTACGAATATTATGAATAGTATTTAGTTTCATTCATTCAGCATTTAAGCGAATTTAGTAGCACCCCCTGCCCACTCCTTTCCTCGTGTACTGTTAATTTACTTAACTATCTCTCACGTATGTAACTTCATAAATTAGTCATGTTCTACAATTTAGTGCATTATGAAAATTTCCATTGATGTTTAGCTACAATCACAACACAACAACAAAAACAATACAGCGGCCCTTACTCCATATACTTATACCTATGTATGTATGTGTATGTGTATGTGTATGTGTATATGTATATGTGTATTTATTGAAAATATGATTTGTTATCAGTTTTTGTAAACCGTTCGCATTATTTATTAAAATTTACATTTTAATTGAAACAATGAACTAATTAATGTTATGCCTCAATGTACAACTCCATTTGGCTTTATACCTTTTTGCAAATCTGAACTGATTGAACCGGAATTGTATATGGAAGAAATGCTCATTTTCATAAGCAATTATACCACTTAAACCTGTACAAAGTTATATCTAACTATGATTGGGAGCAGCACAAGTAAGTAATTATTAAATTTAATATGGCTTGTTCTTTTCTTATTAACGTTTGTTTCTATTTAAGAGGCACTCCCGTATTACCCTAAGCGGATGACTTCTCAGCATGATTTCGCTACGCGTTTGTAAGGAACTGTTCCATCCAGGTATGTTTACGTCGCCCAAATACAAAGTTGTTTTAAATTCTTATCCTATCTTCACTTTAGTAAGGACTAAACATTGCCGTTTGAACTGTTTAAAATCGACTAGTTTATTTAAACTTCGAATGTAAGTGCATACACAAGCAGTTTAGCAAGCAGTGCAACCAAAGGTATGACTAATATTTCAGGTCGCACTGTAGGAGAATAAAGCGCATGCGCCAGCTTCAGCTGTTTTATGTTTTCCGCTTTACGCCAAAAACAGAAAAGGATGCGCTTTGTAAAAACACATCCTTAACTGAATTTAATTAAAAAACAATAATCTTTTAAATGGAGTTGGACGTGCTTCGCCTAGCGGTGGACTATTACCACTATCTGCTGAACGCGGAGCTGCACATTAACGAGTGGGTGCAGGATCGGTAAATCAAAGTTCTAAACTTCTTAAACATAAATCTAATGGCAATTTCTTGCAGCCTTAGTCTTGCGGAGCCATTGTTTCGCTTCGTCAGCATTTATCTGGAGCCGGGCAATCTGTTTAATGTGCTTATACCTTTGTTGGGCATCTGTGGACAGGATTTGCTTACACATCTGGTCTATGCGCTGAGTCTGGTCAGCGCGGTGAGCTCCTTCGAGAAATGGTAGGTATGACAGCTTCAATTAGTTGTGAGCACACATCTTAACAGTTCTGCACCTACAGGATATACCCCGAGTGGCGACCGCTCTGGCGGCTACGCGAACTCTACGCCAATGTGCATGGTATTAGGCCGCGTGTCGCCTTGCAAAGTCACGATCTGAGCTGTGAGACAAGCGGCGGGATGCCCTGCGCTCACACCATGACCTGGACGGCTTTGCTTATGGTTGTGAGTGTTCATTTGCCGCTTAAGGACCGATCCGCCAACTGGGGACCACTCGTGCATCTCTTGATTGGATGCTGCACGCTCTGCATGTGGCTGAGTCGCCTCTATCTGGCCACGGAGTATCTGCATCAGTGCCTGTTGTCCACTTATATTGCGGTCAGTCTTCTGGCCAGTTTTCAACGGCATCTGGACCAACTGTACGCCCAGCGACGTGGATGGGCTGTGCTGCTGGTGCTTCTGTTTGGCTGCATGGCCATCTCAGTTTATTTTATCAAGCTGCAACTGGGAATCGATCCACACTGGTCAGTGCGGCAGGTGGGTCTATTAAATTATCTCAGCTTAACCACTTTGTAATAATCGCATTCTTTTAGTCTTTTAAGTGGTGCCCGGAACCTACCTATATGCGACATGAGAGCAGTCCCATCTTTCTGCTGGCTCGAGATTTGGGCAATCTAATGGGCGTGGCACTCTCATTACCCTTGGTGCAGCTGTATGTCTATTAGCTCTAAGTGTTTGTAGCATATTCCACTAAAGTTGCATTTACTTTCGCACGCAGAAGAACGTTCGAGTCCAAATATTCGCATCGGTTTCTGGGGATCGGCATCCTGGAGCTCCTGAACTATATCCTGCGCCTCTGTACACCCAAGCAGCATGGACGCTTTCTGTTTCTGGCCTATGAGTTTACACGAAATGCCTTGCACTCATTGATACTTCTAAGGGCTTTGCCCAAACTCCTGAATAAAATTAGTTAAGCAGATGTAAATAAAACTATATTGATAGCAACTGTAGGTAGGATAGACATTGTACTGAACTCCATAGTAGAAATATAGTAGAATTGTACTTGCTAAATAATGATGTTGATTTCCAATTTTGTAAACCGCGCTCTTAAATTGAGTATTTGTAAGAAACTAAGTGTGCAACAAAAGCCCAATTCTAGATGATCCACATGTCCTTAGTTATTTTATACCATGGATACATACACTCATGTATGTTTTTCCTTTCAGCACTTATTGTCCATTATAAATCGCCGATCTATGGCTAATATTTTACAAAGGACACTAATCACAAAATTGATCATATTAACGTATTTCAAGTACTGCCCTAATGTCCTTTGGTCAGCAAAACGTCCTTGTCCTTCCAGCTCAGAGCACATAAAGAGAAGGACGAAAGTCCTTCAAACAACCCAAATATAGGAATATCCTTTTTGGAAGTAAATCAAACCAGTGCTTCGCTGTATTTATAGATATCCTGTCAAATCCTGTATCATATAAATCGTAGCGACTACGACTATAAACTGGCCAAAGGACATCAAAATCGTCCTTGTAGTTTCCAAGATATGGCTATTTTTCTAAAAAGGACATTCTTTTAACACCCATATCTCGGTCAAATCCTTAAGGATATTAAAAGGATATACATTTTTCACATCGTAGGGATCAGGACTACCGATTGGCATTCAAGGATTTCCATGATTCGACAAAAAAAAAGTTCCCAATTTCTGTAAGGGGGTTAGTCAGAAAATCGAAAATTTCCATATAAACTTTGCCAATTGAAGGACGATCTGGATGTCCTTTGGACGGTAGATAGTCCTTGGCCTGCCATTTTTAAGTATGCAACCCGAAGGACGATAGTCCTTCAAGCAGCTGAGAAAACAGGACTTTTTTAACAAAATTTTTGCACATAAAATAGGCTATAGCTCGGCTATATCCTTACGTATCCTGACGAGTCCTGTGCCAAATAGATTGTATGGACCATGGCTACAATGTGGCCAAAGGGCATCGAGATCGTCCTTGTAGTTTCGGAGATATTAAGGATTTTGTGTATTATGCCCATTTCCTTAGGCGCCGCGACTGAAAAAATGATCAAGTCCAGGATTCTTAGATGACCCCCCAATATTTGAATGCAGATCGATGCGACTGGTCCTCACGATCCTAACGCACCATGTCCTTTGAAAATCCGCAAGGATATGGCCGAGTTATACGCATTTCAAAATATACATTTTATTTGGATGGCTGAAATACTCCGTTGCATACCCCTAAGGGGCAATGTTATTAGCATTAAACTGTTAGCTGTAACAGTCGACTGTTAGGAATTTTGCAAGTCAGCAGCTGCATTTAACATTTTTGCCCCTTACGGGTATGCAATAAAAAATTTTCCCGAAAATTTTCGTCTGCTTGCTGGGCACTTCTGTTCGCCTGGTATTTCAGCTGAATTTAAGAATTCTCGACAGCCGACGACCGCCAACCGACGACCCTTTCGGGTATGCAACGATATTTTTAGCCGACCATATGAAACGCTGACTTTTGAAAGCGTATAACTTGGCCATATCCTTGCGGATTTTCAAAGGACATGGTGCGTTAGGATCGTGAAGACCAGCCGCATCGATCTGCATTCAAATATTGGGGGGTCATCTAAGAATCCTGGACTTGATCATTTTTTCAGTCGCGGCGCCTAAGGAAATGGGCATAATACACAAAATCCTTAATATCTCCGAAACTACAAGGACGATCTCGATGCCCTTTGGCCACATTGTAGCCATGGTCCATACAATCTATTTGGCACAGGACTCGTCAGGATACGTAAGGATATAGCCGAGCTATAGCCTATTTAAAGTCAATAAATTTTATTAAAAAAGTCCTGTTTTCTCAGCTGTTTGAAGGACTATCGTCCTTCGGGTTGCATATTCGTAAATGGTAGGACAGGGACTATCTACTGCCCAAAGGACATCCAGATCGTCCTTCAAATGGCAAAATTTATATGGAAATTTTCGATTTTCTGACTAACCCCCTTACAGAAATTGAGAACTTTTTTTTTGTCGAATCATGGAAATCCTTGAATGCCAATCGGTAGTCCTGCTCCCCACGATGTGAAAAATGTATATCCTTTTAATATCCTTAAGGATTTGACCGAGATATGGGTGTTAAAAGAATGTCCTTTTTAGAAAAATAGCCATATCTTGGAAACTACAAGGACGATTTTGATGTCCTTTGGGCAGTTTTTACTCGTAGTCGATAGGATTTATATGATACAGGATTTGACAGGATATTTAGAAATACAGCGAAGCACTGGTCTTATTTACATCCAAAAAGGATATTCCTATATTAGGGTTGTTTGAAGGACTTTCGTCCTTTTCTTTTTGTGCTCTGAACTGGGAGAACATGGACTTTTTGTTGACCAAAGGACATCTGGATACTCCTTGAAGTGGCCAAGCTATATATAGTTTTGTGATTAATGTCCTTTCAGCAATTGTTCGCGCATTTACTGGCGGATTTTCAAAGGACTTGGTACGTTTGGATCTTAAATACAAAATGCGGCTTTGCACAGGACTCGTCATGATCTGCAAGGATATCGGCAAGTTCATGTGCTTCACGAACTTGCAAGATTTTCAAACATCATTTTTATTTTGTTATTTCACTTCGTTTCAGTTTCTTACAATATTTAAGCAGATGCTTTCGTATTACATTTTACAATGCATTTTCGCCGTTGCTTAAATTAATTTATTTATTTGTATTTAATTTTTTTATATAATGCTATGTTATGTGTGTGTAAATTGGTAAGTGTTGTGTGTGTGTGAGTGAGTGTGTATATGTACGTTTAACATTGGTTATGGTATGCATTTTAAATTGTTGTATATGTAATTTATTTATAACCTTTACTTAACAATTTAAATATTCGATTTAATATGGTTTTGCTTTTAACATTTGTTGGATTCTCAATGTATGTCTTAGGTATTTTATATTAAACTATAGTTAGCAGCTAACGGATTTACGTTTTATCTTTGCATTTAGTTAATACATATATATATATAAAACAAGTTGGTTTAATACAAAATATAAACTAATTACAAGTAGGTATTTTATATTTATATAAATACACATATATATTCTCATTTATAACGTTTATGCGTGTAAATCAAATGTTTATTTACAATAACTGGACTTTTGAATTTCAGATAGGCTATAAGAAATAGCAGTTGTTGTTTTTTGTTTTTGTTTTGCTTATAAATGCGCCAAAGGAAATGGTATTTGCAAAAGTTTACCATACATCAATTAACATAGTTTTTATAATCCGAATTGATCTCAAAACATAATCAGCTGTATCTTAACTTTTAGTATTTGCTAGAATATTTACATGATGTATCTAGTTTGTATATGTATTTGTATAATATGTTTGTCCACATTAGGTAACAGTGCAGTTTGTTGTTTCTTGTTTTTCCAATATTTTGCTGGGTTAGTTTTGTTTTATGTTTACAGTTAATGTAGGCATTTGCTTAAACTGAAATGTTTGACTAATTCCTTTCTTTAAGTGGAAAGAAATGTCATTTTTCATGAAATTGGTTTTCTTTTTAGCTCACTAACATTATGGATACTCAACCTTATATCGATTGCGATTTATCTATTAAAGTGTACTGTGATTTATGCTTAACTTTCCACGGTTCCTAGTAGCGCCGCCCTATATGGCCCTTAACCTTTTTTAAGTTGGCCTAATGCACACCTTGAAGCATAGTCAAAAATGGTAGCCAACGCTTTAGCGGTTGGATCCGAATGATTTCTGTATTACTTGCAATATTTATCAAATACTTTTAGTATTTAATGTTGGAATTGCTTAAAGCAAAGCCGCCTTTGGGACAAACTACTCGCTGCCAAATCAGACGATTATAAATTTTATATTTATATATCCCACATATAAGCATATTATATAATCGATATATAATAAATCTTGGCAATTTATTTGCCAGCATGGATTGCTTTTGGGCATATCTAAACATAATTTGCGCTTAGTTTACGAATAGTTGTAAATATTTGCTCCTGTTCTGCACACATTTAAATGCATATCTGCATCTGCATCTTTATCTTTATCTGTATCTGTATCTGTACCTGTTGCTTATTTATGTAGACAAAAATTGAAACGATATTTGCTTTATCCTCAAATTGATCTGCATTACTCTCATTACAATTTTCCCAATCATATTTAACTATCAACTAAATTGCACTCGTCCTTGTTAGTCATATTCGAATTCAAAATTTCAGTTATGGGTTCGAGTTTCTATACCATGCTATATAGGATTACCCTAACTGTACTTATAGTAATTGCTTGCTGATTTCTTCGACATTTATTTCTTCTATTTGGTAGTCGCAGCACATCTATTGAAGTTCCTCCAGATTGGGCTGACAGGAACCGCAGCATTTCTCCTTATAGCGATGCAGTCGACACAGACCCATGGCCCTGGCGTTGCGGCAATAGCGAGAGGCATCGCGACAACCAGTCGATGTGATCACTGCGATTTATATTCAAGACGTTGATGAATAAATGAAGAAATACAAATGGATATTAATTAGGATCGACTCAGATAAAGATAGAGATATAAATATGTATATATATCAATTTAATCTTGGTATTTCGGTACTTATATAAAAAGATAGATATAAATGGATAACTGTAAGTAGATTGACATAAACATATATACTCACTTTTGGATTGACATGGAGGACTCTTGCACACCTTCATAACCGCTGGGCGTGGCTGATGCTTGCAAACGTTGCCAGCGGGTCGACGGCTGCCATACCAGACGCACTGCAGAATGCGGAATTTGATGCCCTGGCGACCGCAGGGCGCATTGCACTGTGAAACGATACCAAAGCAGAGAGGAATTGCATTTGCCATTAATAAATGATGCGCCCAATGTATGGAGCCGGCCGGAGCCAGAGTCATGGCTATAGTTATTGTTATAGCTTTAGCCATGGCCATGGTGATTGGCGGCGAGCAGCTCACCCACCTCGGACCAGGGCTCCACGCGCCAGACGCCCTTGCAGCGTTCGTTGTAGCATTCCTGGCGCGCCGTCGGCCTCTCGTACTCATCGCAGGCAATGCCTGCGCTGCCGTTCTCGTAGCGGCAGCTCACCTCCCGTCGTTGCACGGCCGTGTTGCGTCTGTGGCAGCGGGACTGCTGGCAGAGCGTCCAGTCGCCCTTGGTCCAGTGTGGACACGGCTCGTTGCCGCAGCTCTGGAACGTGTCGGGCATGTCCAGCCCTTGGGCTCGGCATTGCGCATTCTCCACGATGTCGCCGCCGCCATCGGTGCCATTTGACATCGACATCGTTGTCCTCGTCGTCGTCGTCGTCGTCGTTGTCGTTGTCTTCTTCTCTGCTACCACACGCCGGCAGCTCAGCGTGCGACGCTGTGGGCAGAGTTGCAAAGAAACAAAGTTTACTGTTACATTTTTTGTGTCCATGCCACACATAAAACAATGGGAGGCAGCGCCAGGACAACCGTGTCGAGCCACTGGCTGTTAAAATATTTAAACTCTTGCTTGATTTTTATGTGGACAACGCTGCGGACCATGGGCTGGATTTGGGTTTCGGTGTGGAAACACAGCTAGAACAGAATCTGGTAGTTGGCAAAGCCATGCATTTGGCTAATTATTATATAAGTGGCAGCTGTGGCCTGGGCAGCTGGTTCTAACGCTTGCAGCAACTCTTCTCTGCGTCTTTTAAAAGCTAAAATTTAATTTATCTAGCTGCAAACTCATGCTTTATTGATGAAACGTTGTAGCATTTTCTATATAAATAATATATATAATTTGTCCGCATTCTATAAAAACTATATCAATTTAGGAGCTAGCAACCGGAAAAACTTAGTCTTTGACTAAGTGGATAATAAAAATAATTGGCTAAAATAAGATTTTTTTGTACATTTTCATTTGCAACCTTTTCTTTAAATTTAGAATATTTAGAAAATTTTAAGTATTCGTTTTGGGCGTCAATTTTAAAACAAATTTTTTTAAAGAATATAAAAATACCTTTTGAAATATTTCAATGAAAATATTACAATTTCTTCGCAAGTGTGGTCAATTTTTGTGTATGAATATATTAAGTAATTATTTTTTTTTTATTTTTCTTAAGCGCAATGAATGGTTACTTATGAAATTATACGGTTAAACCTTGATTATGCGAAACTCTTTTGACTGCGAAATCTGTTAACCGGAATGCTAATGTATTGATTTAATGCCCAAATTAATCTCGTTAAAGAGAACGGACTTGAAACAAAGCAAGACAAGCTTAAACATATTTTTTAAATATATACATATTTTAGGGAATGAAATCCGATATCTGTCTGTTGCATGTGTGTGTTTATAGGCGCAGATTCATTTGTGATAGTTAATTTCTTAATGTTTATTTTTTTAGCTCTTTTAAATGGATTCTCAGCATCTTGGATAATCAAGCTTCATCTGCCTATTGATTTCACACACCTTCTCTGGACTTGTTATGGTATTCTCATTAGCTGCCAGGCCCGTTCAATAGCTCCCGCAACTAATTTCCGCCTACTTTGAACTCACCTGCAAACCGCTGCCTGCCGCTCCACATTCCTGCGAACACTTGGACCACTCGCCCAGCTGCCAGGTGTAGACAAAGTGACCGCTGGCCACGCCTGGCACGCCTGCCTCGCTGCTCGCTTGATTGGTTGCCGTGCTGCTGGCCAGTGTCATTGTCGTGGCCGTTTCCCAGCGCGCGTGTGGCATATGCGGCGGCACATCCTCTGCTGGCTGTCGATGCAGTTGCTGCTGTCCATTCTGGCTGGGCACGGCGAGAATACGGCCTGCTTCGGTGTGCAGCTCTTTGGTCTTTGGCAGCACACGCGCCGGCTCATCCTGTTCGTAGCGTTGGGGCTCCAAATCGAGGCCATAATTGAGAGCCTCACGCTGCAGTAAGTGCTGTCCGCGCGAGTCCTTAAAGCGCTGCAGCGGCCAAAGCAGCTGCATATGGACGGGTGGGAAGATAAGCATAAAGTTTGGATTTACGTATGAGAGATGTTAGCTTAAAAGTGTTGGGATACAAATAGAGATTGCTATTGAGCCCGCATGCAGCATGTGGCATGCAGCAAGCGGCAACCAGCAGGCAGGCAGCTAGCAGCATCAATGGAGCGCCATGTTGTGCTATGCTACGGTAAATTTGCACGGCCGTCAACGCGTTTCCGTTTCCGCTTTCATAACGTGTGCGCTATCAGTGTGCGTGAGTGTGTGCATGTGTGTGTGCATGTGTGTGTGCTCTTCATGCATGCACCCTTGAATTGCCCTCATCAATTGCTTCACGTTGACTGACTACATACTGCAAAATCCGATTAGCCATTGAACTCAACTGCCACAGCTGCCCCCACCTCAAGCCGTACTCCACCTGCCCCCCTTATGTTTAAACCCCTACCCCCCACACACACACACCCTACCCACATATACAAGCCCCCGAAAAGCACTCACAGAATGCCGCTTTGCACTCAGCCTCTGCAAAAATTTGACTACCAAATGCATTTTTGGCCAACAATTTTCTAGTGCATATGCAACGCATTTGGTTTTTGACTTTTGTAAGCCCACATACAACCACCTCAGCCCACCGACCCCAAAAGCTAACCACCTTGTAGTTGTTGCTGCTGTTGTTGCTGTGAGGCAGCATTGTCTCACTGTCAACCTCATCGTCGCTGGTCGTTTTCATTTACAGCAACCCGTTGCTCGACCGGGTCGATGCGCAACGTGTTCCTCAGACGGGAGGTGATGGGTGGGCGGCGCGGGGCAGTTTTCGGTTGGGGTTGGAGAAGGGGAATCGAGCGAAAAGATGATTTCCCAAGTGGCACTTGAAACCGACAAATACGCTGCGCTGTTTGTTGTTGTTGTTGTTGCATCTGCTGCGCTTTTATGGGCAGCTGCTAGGCGTGTCTGTATCTGTGTGTGCGTGCCTGTGTCTGTGACTGTGTGTGTGCGCCGTTGTCATTTGTAGATCGACACTAACGCCAACGCCTCCATAGCCTTTTATTGTCACCGCAATCGCAATTGCAATCGTTGGCATTGTTTTTGTTTTTGTTGTTGTTGTTGTTGTGTTTGTTGTTGTTGTGTTTGTTGTTGTTGCTGCTGCTGCTGTTGCCGAGCTCCTGTCAATACGTGCTGTCGGCAGGCAGCAAGCAAAACTGTTGGCAGCCATTTACAGCTCCCATCCCCATTGCCCCAACCGTTCTCCGTTGCAATCGTTAACCGAAACTTTTGCCGGGCTCTCGGCACCAGGCCCAGAAAGCTAATGCCAATTCGATAATTAGTATGCGAATAAGAGGCCCAGCCTATTCATTTCCTTTTAATTTTTTTGGAGCTAGCTATACTTTAAAACTTAAGCAGTTTATGTTGACAATCTTTCATAAATTTGTGTTAAAAAAAAAAAAAAAACGCACGGCGGATTTGTGCAATAGATGAGTGTCCACTTTAAGCGGGGCAATGTGAAACTGCGTTTAAATTCCAAATGAATAGATGTTGAAATGTCTAAGCCAAGGTAAACAGGTTTTTTTTTTAAATTTTGTTAAATTTAAATTAACAGATTACTAAATGAAGCCCCTAAAAATATGATTTATGACATTTAGTAGATCAATCTTAAAAGCAACATAAAATATATGTTATGAACATGAAATCCATGTAATTAGGCAATAAGAACGCCTTGAAATATGAATTTGATTCGAAGAACAAAATCTTTTGCTCCTATTCTTATTTCTTATTGCAAAATGAATTTAAAATGGGGGGGCTCTAAGAGTCAAATCTTTTCTTTCTCAAACAATCAAAAATGCTTTCAAGTCGTCTAATGCATTGATAATATCCGTTTTTAATGTCCAGACCAACCTACAGTAAGCTAGAAAGGTCCATTCAATACGTATGCAAATTAACGTTATGTAATTTTTAAATAAGATTATTTAATTATAAATTTCTGCTGCTAGTTTTGAAGGTCTGATGAATTTTATTAATTACTTTGTAATAATAAAAATACGCTTCCTGAATTATATTTAGTTTTTTTAATTGACTGCTTCCATTTTAGCAATTTTTCCGCACTCATTAACAACTTATAAAGTCTACAAGTTAAATTTAAATATATGAAAATTTATGTTGTATATTTTTTTGTGGCTTTTTACAAAACGGGAGACACTTTGAGGCACGCACATCGTTAAATTCTCACGCCTGAAAAGTGGCCAAAACGTTGCCAGAGACAGCCAGGTAACCAAACAGGGATAAATCAACAATCAGGTCGAAACGAAAAAAAAAATTACATGTGCATGATCGACTAGAAGATGCTGTTTAATGAGTTAACTGACATTTTTTATTTTATTTTCAGGTATCTTGTGTGAGAAGAAACCCGTTTAAGTCGACATGCTGAGGGGCTAAAAAAATTAATGTTTATTTTGTGTAAACTGTTGAATCCTCGATTGGGTTGGAAATATCGACTCCTGGCTTCGACATAAAGTTTAAGCAAGATATTATACCCTACTTGCATATTTTACAGGGTACACAAAACAAAGTCATGAAATGTGCAACATTTTCTTTTATGCCTTTCAACATAATTTAATTTGAGTTCAAATGTTGCATTTAACAAATGCAGAGAATGCTACAAATTGAATGCAGCTTAAATGGAGCGCAGAGCCACATTCAGAGTCACCGCCCTGGGGGCGCGGCAGTCCTGTGTGAGCCTGCCAGCATCCTGCGAGCGAAGCATTAATAAATAGTTGCAATCAAAATTAAAAGGGCAGCAAAACTGCGCAAACATTTCGCTTCTTTAAATCATTTTGCGCCTCGACTGATGAATAGCGCGAGCAGCTGCAGAGGATGCAGGAGGATGGACAGACCAGGATATGGCTCCGGCTTTAGCTTCAGCCAGCGACGTCTGTGAAAATTTATTAACGCGCTTTGGCGCTCGGCTAGCTAAAATACGATTTTTGGTCTCCAGTTATATAAATTTGTCTGGCATGTCGGGCCTACACAGCATCGGGCCACTTGCATAATTAATAGACCAAAATGCTGAGCAATAAATTCTATGCCCGAAATGGAGCATTGATGGAGCAGCTCTGCCTTGGTTTCGGTTCTGCATGGCCTGCTGCTGCTCTTGGCTAATTGGCAGTCGCAACGTAAGCAGTTCGCTTACATGCAAAATGGCCAAAATGCATTAGCCTGACTCACAGCTGCAATTGCATAATTCGTATAAAAGCCAGAAGAGCCAATTGCCAATCAATGAAGTAATTTAGCCAAAGACAAACTGCCTGCTAATGAGCAACAGTCGTTCAGCAGGTGAGGCCAACAATGCAATTAAAAATTAAATTACCAGGATTTGCTTGGATGTGTATAAACAATTATACACATTCTTCATCTATGCAGTAGATAGAGCTATAGGACTAGAGGGCTCTCGAGCAAGCGCTCATAAAAGCAGCAAATTATTGAATGCCATTAAATAGCACACTAGAGAAAATTGCATGACTGTGAAATACCCTGTTCCCAGCATTAAGGGAAACAGTTGAGCGTATCACACACATATTTGGTCTCATCTTTGAAGTATATAAACTCGCTAACAAATTATGATGCTACGAAATTGTGGAAAGTGTAGTTTTTTTCAAGTTGAGAACGCTTTGAAATTCAACTTTAATATAGTGGCAAATAAGTTAAGTGAAAGCAAACACCCAAAATACCCTTTATGATGTTTGGAAAACAGAGCATTGAAAGCAGCTTCTAACTTGCCTCAAAACACAATGATATCAGCGGCATTTCATTAGCATTTAATTAGCTACCTAAGCTAAGGAAGCGCATTGAAATTTCCAAGCTGGGCGAAGCACACTTTGAGGCGACTTAAAGGCATCCTCAGGGCAGTTAAATTAGACAGTCAACTGTTTACGATAGTCAAGTTAGTGGCCCTTAACGTAAATAGATGGGATGCTTATAAGCTGAAGAAATAAGACTTATATTAAACTGCCATTGATATACTTTAGATTTCAATAATCTCGTTTAATATATATTTGTATAGCAAAGAGTTGTGAGCAATACGGAAGAAGTTTTCAAACAAATACTTATATATGTCAGCCTATCCCAAAATTAAAATGTTAAGAGAAATCAAGAGAAAGAAACTCTTGTTAATTTAAATAAAACATAAATCTATATAAGAAAGAAAATATTTACATTTAATTTCCCACTTTAAAGCCTATTTTCAGCGGTAATATATTCTGCAATTTTCATTTTACCATTGTTTTCATTGCGAATGCCAAAACTCAATTTAAATCTGTAGTTTAAGTGCTGTTTACTAGCTTTGCATTGATTTTATATTATTCACTCTATATTATAATAGAATGAAATAATATATATCTAATTGTGAAGAATCAACAAATGCCAAACATTTTCATATGGCACATTAGATGGCCAGAAATTAGAATACATATACATATGCATACACTGTGGTACAAAAGATGATTTTGTATATTATGTACACCTGTTAAAAATAGGTAAAAATCGTTAATCGATTTAGCTTAAAGGATATGTAAGGGTTGCTGTCAAATATAAGACTCACTGCATCTTATAACAATATCCCTAAGGTACCGACGCATCTGTAAGCTAGGAAAATATCTTAAAGATACAAAATAAGCTGTTAGATAAAATAGTATTTATTCACAGTCGCTAATTATATTATTATTGTATTTTTATCTGTATGTGCAAGATACACAAGTATCTGTAAGATACAAGAATAATATTCGATGGAAATTTTATTCTCCAGATTCTCCTTGTAACTAAAGAGATCATTTTAATTCGCTCGGCCTGTTATTAAATTTGTCAGAACAATATAAGATAAAAACAAATAATTACTTTGAGTATAACTTAAAATAAATTTGAAGTAAACAAACAAAATCGACACTGTTACCACGGTGCATGACAACGAGCAAAAATGCAAATAAATTTTATTTGCAATAATAATACAAAATAGTTATAATATTGTGAGCAATCGAGCGATGCTGCCGCAAAGAGTTAATCAATGTGCCGCAAGCGTTCGACTCCAAAAAAAAAAAAAAAAAAAAACAGTTATCATTGGGCCTATCGCAAAATGAAAGCACACACACACATCTGTAAGTGAGTGTGTGTGTGTGGGGTTTTAATGCCGACAGCTAAAAGCTGTTGGCCATTATACAAAATGGCCATCTACATAAGCCGTTGTGTGTATATTTTATGCATATATATATATATATTTATATATATATATATCGTTTTTGCGGTTCGCATATTTTTTGTCATCTAACCGAAAAATGTGCAACAACAAAAATATTGTGAAATTAGATAAAATCGCTTTGCCAACTATTTAAGTGGCCATTTTGGTGGGCTGTTGCGTTCTGGTGTGGCTTACAATTTAACGGTAACTAGCTCAGATGAGTGTGGCATTTTGCAGTTGGGGCTGTAGCCCATATTCAAAGGCAGCTCTTAAATTTGTTCGGGTGGCTAGGGGTGAGAGGGGTTAGGGTTAGGGTTAGGGTATTCGGGACCCTGTGCTGCGCTTGGCTGTGCATCATAAATTATTTTCGCCTAATCTGCATATGGCATAGGGATATGGCAAATCGTCTGGCTGCCAGTTGCTGGCTGCTGGCGTTGCAATTTTCGTCTAAATATCAGGGCTATAGTCTGTTTAAGTAGTTGGAGAGGAGCAGCTGCTCTGCTTAAATCTCAGCGGCTTTATTTAGTACATTTTCATAGCCAAAAACCGCGACACTATATCGCGCGCGCACACACACAAACACACGCACACACAGCATTAATTTGGCCCAGCGTCAGGTGTAAAAGGCAACTTTGTGCGATGCCGTCGACAGCGTTGACTGAAAGCTAATTTTCTATGCCAAAAATTTGTTTGGCTTTATATAACTTTTATGAGCAGCGCCGTGATTGGAAGCAACCAGAGGTAAACATTGCAATGAACTCGCGCGGCAAAAACTTTTCAATTAATAAATTAAGTTTGTGGCAAAAAAATTTTGTTGCTAATTGTTTGTCGGCTTGTGCACACACACACAGAGCCCTACACATACATACACACACACATATATATATATATATATATATATATACATTGAGGAAATGCTTGACGTTGAGGGCGCGGCACTTACCAAGCCAGCACATCAACAAGAACTTGCGGCAAGTTCTACTCTGCTGCCGCTGCTGCTGCTGCTGCTGCTGCTGCTGGCGCTCAATGCCAGCGAGAACAGCTCATTAAAAACTTTTTGAAATGCATAAATGAATAAGTTAAATATTTCATATATATGTACTTAATACATTTCAGTTATTTTATATGCATTGATTAAAATTATGGCATGCAAATATCAAAGTAAATTTGAATAAAATACGAATTCTTATCATGCATTCTAGAAATATACTTCAGCTAACATACGCTAAGATTATTCTGTTTTATTGCTCTAGGGTCAAAAAAATCAATAAATTAGACTGGATCAATAAATTCCAATTGTCTATTCTTCATCAAAGGGTATATGGCTAAGAAATCTCGAGCTAGATGATAGCATTCTCTCTTTGCAGATCGTTAAAAACTTTTCATTAGAACTTACAGCTTGTACATCATTTGGAGGGTACAAAATGTAGTTAATATAATACTGTGATATACTTGAATTCCATTTTATATTGACTAATGATCAAAAGAGGGCAACTGAACTTGGTCTTAGGAACAGATTTGTTATTGGAAGGAAGTTCATTTAAATTTTGTAGTATAGTTCAGTATAGAGGCATATTTTTCGATATATCCAAATAGAAAACAACAACTTCCTTTCTACTAACGCTACAGTCAACCACAGTCATATAGCATTTATCTGCACTTTGGTCCTTTTCAGCGGAAGCTCACATATTGTGTGCTTTAATAATGCTAACAGATTTACATGAAAAGCAGCTTGTTGTTGTGTCATGCCCACAAAAATGTGTAAAATAAGGAAATATATATATATTTTTTTTTTTGAATGTGCGTGTATATTAATATAATGAAATTTAATTGTCGCTCATATCGGTTGACCAACAATAATGCACAAATTATATTTATACAAATTATAATTTAATTAAGTGCTCTGTTTTTATTCTGACACCATTTTCGGGGTTAAATTTTGAGGCATATTTTGTAATTCGCAATATATAACTCTATTGTATGGCATTTTAATTGCTTTGGTGGCGTTTCAGTCGCTGATTGCAGTTACGGAATGCGATTGTAATAAAATGTATTTGATAGCAATAATTTTTAACAATTGATGAATTGAAGCATCTATAGACTGTAAAAAGCCAAACCACTTGATGAGAACAACATATATATATCTGATAGCCCGTGGCCACAAGGCATACGAAGTAAAAATATAAAATATATTGAAAGACTCCTATTTGCAGATTATCTGAACTAAAGTAAATATTAGAAATGAATGATATTGGTCAGAGCTAAAAAGACATTAATTGAATTATTTTACACAAATTTAATTCAAAGAGGGCTTCAAAAACTCAAATTACTTGAGTATAAGTTGTTTGAAAATTGAACAAAATGACCTAATTTTAGAAACATCTTTATTTAGTATTAAGTTAATGACGCGTTAAATGAACATTAGCAGAAATTATTCTATCCCAAATTGTAATTAACTATCAAGTGCTTTCCATTATATAGAGTTAAAAGTCATAAATCTTTAAAATTTCCATCTCGCATATTAAATATTCAATTATAGATAGTCATTTAAATTATCATAGGCTATTAAGTATTCAGAATCAAACTTTTCAGTCAAGCAACATCCAAATACAATTGCCAACAATTCATTCATTTATTCAGCAATTGAATGCACTCAATAATAAGCATTAGTTAACGTAATGTCATGCTAATTTAAGATTATATTTTCATATGTGTATTCGAAATATTTTTTAAATTTAATTAAAATGTTTTTTGCATACTCTGCTTAATTTGCTCTTTGCACTTTACGCAATAAATATATAACTTTTTTTTTCATTTGCTTGCTGCATGCAATGCTTTTGCTTTACTTGGACTTTTAGCATTTGGCATTTGCACTTTGCTCGTGTAGTTTGTTTGTTTTTCTAGCCCATTATGCCAATTGTTTGCTCATTTCAACAAAATGCACAAAATGCAAATAAAAGTCAGCGGAAAATGTCTTTGATAGCAAATAGTTTGGCGATGGCGGCGAGAAGCGCGCAAAAAGTTCGCCTCAAACACAACCTTTGACCAATTTAAAATTTAAATACAAAAAAAATTGCTGTTATTAAACAAAACAATTTTTGTTTTTGTTTTTTTGGAGCGTAACTGTTTGTGCGCTTTCTTTATCAGAGAGAGAGAGAGAATGAGAGAGAGTGTGTGTGTATGTATGTGTGTGTACGGAAGTTGTTTATGCATATAAAATGGAATGGAAGGCATAGCTTGTAGTATTCAGTAATATTTTATATTTTACCTACATTGCATATTATTCGGTTTACAATTGTATTTGTGTTTCCATTGTTGTTGTTTTTTGTTTTTTTTTTTTTTTTGGTGTTGTTTTTTTTGTATGAGGGTTTGTTTGACAATAAGCATCGCCCCGTACATCAACCCCCCCGAAAAAGCGAGCACGAAACAAAAATTGATTGTTTCGGGTTACGTATGTATATGTAGAAAAGAAAGATCAAATAGTGTTGAAAAATCAAAGTTGACAAGTGAGAACGTTTTAAATTCATGCAACGAAGTGCTAACTAAGCAAATGAAATGAGAACGCATGCAGACCTACAAAATAACAAGACAACAAAGAAAAGGCGGAAAGAACGAAATAAATTTGTGAAGTAATTCTCCCCTATGCGATGAGTAGAACTAACCCAATAAAAACTGGCCTCGTGTAACTCGGCTGCCAATTGTGATAGCTTCGCGAAGTTTGACGTTCTATTAAAAATACTTATTACTACTTTACTTGTTTTAATCTTGAGCTAATCACTAAATTAGGCTTAACTCTTGGCATTTGCGTTGCCCTGGTTTTTTGTTTTTAAGCGAAAACTGTATTTTTATTCTGTTCCACAAAACTCCTCATTTAACTTATATCAACTCAACTGAGTTATATATTAAAATAACGTTCAAGTCAATGCAACTACTTTAAACATATTCTTGGAAAATACATGAAGTGGCAATTATTTACTCTAATACTGCAAAACAATGCACTTCCAAGTCAAAGCTGTATGTTATATAAGAAGAAAATTGCACTGAAACTAAGTATTGTCTAACCGCAAAATTCTAGGAAATTTAAGCTTAATTTGTATGGTCTGCTCATTGACAAATTGCTGCAATAGCTGCCGGGCCTGTGGAGACCAAGTCCCAATCAGGCCGAAAGACAAATATGCGCAGGCTGTAAATTTATATGCAGAACTTTGGCAATTTGCATCGCATACACACGCCCACGCCCACGCCCACGACCCCCCTACTGCCTGCCACCGCCCGCACCCCAAGTGAACTAATTACACACATGCATTTCGGTACAGGGCCTACCTGGGGTAACAATTACAATCACAAACTTACAATACGATATATGGGGCAGGCCTTGGGACTGCGCCAAGCGCCAGAATTCAACGTAAAGAACAAAATTGGGCGCGTGAAAAAAAAGGATGGCAAACGAAGAAGAAGAAGCGAGAAAAATGAATGCATTTAAATCAAAAACAATCTCAAATGAAGGAATGTATGCACACACAACAAGTAGAAAAAATAACTAAAAATCGAAAATGGCGACAACGAACGAAACGAAACCAAACCAAACCAATCCAAGGGATGGCTCACCTGCAGGTTGCTCAGCAACGCCTGGAAATAGGGCATGGCCAGAAGGGTTTTGGTGCGGCTGCTGCCGCTGCTGGCGCTCGCTGGTTGTGGAATTCGGTCCTGGGATTGCACTAATTGCGAATGCTATACGTATATACATTTATAATTATATATATGTATATATATATATATGCATATACATATTTTATTGAACGAACACAATTCGCAATCGTAACGAATTAGCGCGACGAAGGGGAAAGAGAAAGAGAAATTTGACAAAGTATTCATTAATAATGGTTTTTCTTACGAGTGCTTAATAGAGTTTGATTTAGTTGATATATATAATGTATGCTAATAGATGGATGACTTCGGTGTAGGCCAAGAGTACAAAAGCAACAACTTCTGTTTCCTAAACCTTTTTTGACTTGTGTCTCGTATTTTTGGTTTTCAATTGATTTTAAAAGGAAATTCCAAAACAAATTATTGGCATACTATAATAGTTCCAATAAATAGATTACAATGATAACGCATTTGAATTTTTAATGAAAAATGTTAAATAAAAATTAGAAGAAGATTTGTTGCTTGAAAAGAAACCATGTGTACTATTAAAGCCAAAGAGTCTGAATATTTAAATAGGGTTTCAGCTGTCGTAGCTTACTGGAAACTGCCAATATTAACATACAATGGGGTTTTAAGCAGCTTTAGTGTAGGACTGTAAATTTACGAATATGTAGTTATGCTTTGAGTCTAAGCCCATGCTCAACATTTCCTTACATTTCTGCCCAAACCCAACTAGCATCTAATGCAGCTTTTGGCTACAAATCTGCCTTTGTTGTTGGAAAATTTGCAATTTGATGCATAGCCAGAAAACAAAGCATTAAACACAATTCCCACAGCTTTTGAACTCAATCAGAGCATTTACGCTAATATTTCTGTTTATACAACTTGACCTGAACTGGCAAAAAAAGAAAATAGGGAAATAATATTTTTACTTTAGGTCTGTATGAGCTGGTCGACCTGAAGATGGCTGCAGTTGCTCAACCCAGCTGTTCCTCTTATCTATCAATGCATACCTGTCCGTCTCTCACCTGTGCTCCCTCTGTTTTCAACTCAAGCTGTTGTTGTTTCTGAAAGGCATTGTGAAATGCCGTTTTAGTTTTTGTTATTTTGCTCTGCGTCTGCCAGCAAACGTTACGTATACCTAATTTCGTTCCAAATCGCATTATGTATACGTACATATGTTTGGCTAGTCGAGCGAGAGAGAAAGAGAGGGAGGGAGGAGATCTCTAGAACCAAAGCCAAAATATGCAGCCACAAAATCTGAACTGCCAACAGAGCCACAATGCAGTCCAATATATAGTATATATATAAGTATATATACATACAGAGTAATCAAAAGATATTTGTATAGTTGATATAGACCAAAGTAGAAAAACTATCAAATTACGTGGCTGTTGACAGAAAAGGACATGCGACATGGACATGTCGCAACGTAGTCTCGGATTGGCAGACACAAATCCAAAGTAAAGGCGACAAGTTAAGCCAGTCCCAATGTTAACAATGTGTCAGCTCGTAGCTCGTAGGACTCGGTATGAAACATATTTAAAATGTAAACATGTGATGAGGATACGTTGGCGATACGACGACGGATGACAATCATAATAAACAAGCCTGGCAGTTACACTTACCTCATCCTCCATAATGCTGCTGTCCGCATGCTGCACTCCATCGGATTTGGGGCGACGATTGCGTTCACGTCCATTCTGCATCCTTTCCGACTGATTCTGTCTGCGACGTGTGGATTGCTGCTGCTGAGAGCTGCAAAGAACAACGAGGCATGAAAAGCGAATTAATACTGAACGCAATAAGAATAAGTAAGGACTAGAGGATACCCTTTATCAAACAATGAACTCCCACAACAGAAATATATGTATCCCAGATATACTTAAGAACCTGAGCAAAAAACGAGAATCTTATCCATAATTAATATGAGTATAAATAGGTACCTCTATGTGTCTCCCGCTGACTGTTTATACATAAGTTTTTGCACTACTGATACCATTGCCCATTTTCCACGTGTACAGGGTATCAAAAACTTAAAAACTAAACAATTTTCAACCAAACACTTAACGCAACAATGGACCTCAAGCTTAACCCAAAAAAAGCCCGGAAATTCGTTGTTTAGATTTGATGCAGCTGTTTGTTGTTGCAGTTGTTGTTTTTGCTTTTGTTGTTATTCTTGTTATTGCTGTTGCCGCTTGGTTAGCTGCAAAATGTCAAAAGCACAGTACATTCAAATCCCTGTGCCACGTGTTCGACTGCAACAACACAAAAGCTCCAAGTGACATTTTATGTGTTGGTCATGGCTCTGGGTGCAGCTCTTCCGCTTGCTTCCCTGGCTTGCCATGAACCCGCAGCACTCTACCGGGATTGGGCTTTGTTGTGCACTTGTTATATATTTTGCATTTTCTATGTATTTTTGTTGGCAACAAAACTCTTATAAATTGACAAGTAAATTGCTTGCTATTCCTTTCCATTGTGTGCAGATAAAATATAAATGCATATAAAAAATTGAATTTGCTATATTCAAATTCTTAGATGAATTCATATGAATTTATATTGCTGCAAGAACGCAACAGGCCAAAACATAAAAATGTTGCTAAATTTTTAAACTTTGCCCTAATGGCATACTTTTGACGGACTGTTGGACGTTTAGACGAAAATTCTTGCATGGATACCCTGTTTAAGCTAGCCTGGCTAAAGATTTAAATTAAATTTAAGTTTTCTTTTTTAAACACCAATAAACAAAAGTGTCTTCAATGCCAAATATTTACTAAATATTTACAAATCACCTAAGTATTTATTGGTCGTAATCATCGGTTAATAAATACATAACATTTTACAGCATAACGCATGCTCACCTTAACCTGGTTGCAGGATATATTCTTGTTGTGCTTTTTCGTCTCAATTATTTCGCTTTGGTTATTTTCTATAACTTTTTGCTGTTTTTGAAGATTTATATTTGTGATGTTTGCCCATGCATGATTTAAATGTTTGTACTTCCTTTCAGGCTTAAGTAAAAATTCTTAGAATTTATTTAAACATTTTTCTCAGTAACATCATTCATCAAAATTTACGGACATATTTCTCTGTGTGATAACAGATATTTACGACACACTGCTCGGACTTGCCCTGCACCCCCGCTAATAACAATATTATTGCTGCTTTTCGCAGAAAATGCAAATAATAAATAATAAATGTTGAATAATAAACAAAAGCGGTATATCAAAACGGCTTTTAATGCAGCCTAAAAACACAGAATATTGGTCAAAAGACCAAACGACCAAATATGCAACCGAATACCCTCTCCCATCGACAACCCTCCGCCTCCCTTTCATCCAGCAATATAGAACGTCACCTATTTTGCATATTTCGTTGCTGACACAAAATTTGTGCTCTTTTTCAAACAAAATAGGCAGAAAATTTGCCACCACGGGACTGACAAATACATTTTTTTGGTAAGCATTTAAAATGCGATCAAATGTGGCCCACACAGACCCCGCCACAGGGCCAGAACCTACACCCAGCAGCTATCAAGTGTTACATGTCAATATATATATATATATATATATATGATATTTATTTGAACAGCCTCCCCCAAAAGTTGGGCAACACTTTGTGAGCATGTTGATGATGCATTTGTGAGCCCGGAATGCCGCACTCTGCAGCTGTGGGTATGTGTGTGTGAATGTAGTCGCGTATGTGTGTGTGTTTGTGTGTGTGTGCTTGTGGCTTTGGCCAAAATGCATTTTGCTGTTGGCTGTTTGCTTTTAACCATTAAGCAGGTCGTGCGTGGGCCCCGTCGCTTGGCTCAAACATATGGAATTGTTGTGTGTTTGAAATTTTTGGTATGTTTAAGCTCGTGGCCCAACCGAACACGTAACCCAAATTGCAAAATAAACCGCACACGCGCGTTGTAAGCCAACGGGAGAGACAGGTATTGCCAGGCGAAAGGGGCTGCAGCCACTCAATAGACTTAAGGATTCAAGTAGCTTAGACAGAGAGTTTCACAGCAACCAGCAGCCCAACAAAACGCAAACCAAAAACAAGTACATAATATACAAGCACGAGTTTGAGTTGAAGTACGAGCACTCGATGCTAACACAAATGGAGGAGAATGCAACTTGACGGTCTCTAAACGACTTTGCGATGCTCTGAGCGATGCAAAACCACAAATACCATTATATGATTATTGTAAATTATTTGAGAACTAGCTAAAAACTAATCTGAAGAATTATTAAGCTCAATTTAATTAATAATACTATTTTATATTAATATTTGACAGCAATTATATTTTCAAAAATCCTTTCCTTTTAAATTAACCATTTCTATAGAAATCCTAAAACCTTTTAAGCTATTATGTCCATGGAAATAGAGAGGGACTAACGTCACAGGAAATATATTATTCGCTCGACGCAATTACTTTTAATGTACTCGATACATTAAAGGGCTAAGATAATAAATGGTCCGGATTTTTTAAACCTTATTTTAGAATAAGAGAATTTTTTCGCGCAGTCGTACTCTATCTACTTTATTGACCTTTCGAAAGAAAAACCTGTTGCACCAAGAGGTTCTTGATGCTTTTACCTTGCACCTTATTCGTCGTCAAAAGGTATATCGTTATATTTCTATTTTAATAATAGATATAAAGAAATCTTAAGGTATTTATTTAATGAAATGGAATCAAAAGAAACATCCAAAATCATTCAAAGGACTCGACTATAACCTCGACTCGGTACTATTTTATAAATTTCTTATGTTCTTTATATCAATCTACTCTCCTTGAAAATCGCTTTTATTATATTATATTCTATACTTAATATATTCTGTATTATAGGCTCGACTACTCTCATATAACATTCATTTTTATTATCTAGTCAATTATATTGTACTTTTCCCTAATCTTTTTTCATTTCGCAGCATTCCATCTAGTAAATATTCCCCATTCAACAGTTGCCCATTCTTTCGTGCGTTTAACACATTACAAGTTTTGAAAACGTTTTGCGGGGAAGGGGCTTAAGTGAGGGGTAAGTGAGCAAAGCAGAGGTAAAACACATTTAAGTAACCATGAAATTTACTTAGAGTTTTGTTGTTTTTTTTTGTTTCGTTTCTGCTTTTTGTTGCATTGTAGAATTTTAGTGCGAGGCAAATACAAATAAATGTGCTGAGGTGTGTGGTACACAACACTTAAAAGGTGATAACACGCATACACAGCGTTGAACTGCACGAAGCAGACTGAGTAAGGGGGAGTCGCAACAGGAGCTGAAGTCCAATGTTTGCGTTGGGGTAAAAGGAAACAGCGCTAGATAAAGACAAGACGGGAAACAAGCGCAAAACTGACCAGGCCGCACACCAGACAGCATTCAGCACTAAACAATGTAAAGGGGTTAGTAAAATGGGCGTGGACAAAAGAGCCGCGCGAATGTTGTATAGGACGCGTTGTACGATAGGAAACAACAGACAGATAAGCCAGACAGGATGGTCACAACTGGCCAAAGGAGCTTTGGAGCTATGTTGGAATCTTAAAGTAGTCGCCATAAAGTTCAATATTAAGGAAGGCCGTTAGCAACGGGTTAGCTTGAAAAATAGGTCAGAAATGGTTCAAAAAAAAAAAAAAAAGAAGGGAATTAGGTTTTGCTTACAGCGATTAAATAAAGAAAAGTAATTTAAAGTAGTTTTTCCTTGTTAAAAGGATAAGCCAGTTTTCTCCTATTAATCAATTAATTCCTATATATATATATATGTTCCCGACACTTGTATATATCTCTCCTATACTTATTTTCAAACATAACGAACCTACTTTTACGTCGAATTAAAAATGGCCGCTCATTTATGCCGCGCCTTGCTAATTAGTTCCCGCATTTTGCCAACTTTCCCAGCAACTCTTCAAGTGAAAAGTTAAAAGCAAAAAGTTTCGGGATAGGTCAGCCAAGTGACCCTCGTTACTTACCCATTAGCGCCGCCATCAGTGCCGCCCGCTGTTGCCCCACCGGCTGTGGCACCGTTCGGGGTCGACGTCATGTCCGCTGAGGTAAGCGCCTCCGTGCCGCTGCGCTCACGCACTAAACGATCTGTAAATCGTATAAATGAATGAAAAAAAAAAAACATTAAGATAAGCGTAAAACTTATTGAGATTGATTTAAAGCAGACGCTTAACTTACCTGCTTCCTGGCGTTCCAGTTCTTCGGCCTGCTGTCCGGGCTTAGCCTTTACCTCGATGTTAATCTCTGCGGAGCTGAGCCCTGCATGACAGGAATAGACGCCCGCATCACGGAACGTGATATCCAGAATGCGCAATGCGCCCTTTTTGGATACCTTAAATTTACGCGAACGAGCCAACGGCTTGTGATCCTTGCTCCACTTGATCTTGGTGCGATTGTAGCGTTTCACAGGACACTTGATCTTGACCTGGGTGCCAAAAAAGACGACACCAGCACCGCCAACTTTCAGTGTAATCTTCGTCTTCTTCGGGTCGTGTTGTATATGGGTAGAGTTGCTGATTTGTATGACAGGCTTGGGATCCTCGGGTGGGCAGGGCTTCACATTGCAAGGCTTCTTGTCCGGCGGCTTGACGCTGGGGCACATCGATTCGGGGCGCTCAATTTTATGCTCCTGTGCCATAATCTGCTTGCATTCCACTTTGCGATCCTTGATGCCGTAGCCGCAGGTGTGCGAGCACTTGGACCACTCACCCACCTCCCAGCGCACCGGGCAGTCCAGCACGTTGCAATATTGTCGATCTGCTGGCGGTGGCTGTGGGCACATGCTATTGGGCACTACCATGGTATTCTCGCCGCCACGTGTAACCTCATGGATGCACTGCACTTCACGCGTCTTGATACCAATGCCACAGCTCTTCGAGCAGGGCGTGTAATCTGAATAGTTCCAGCGCGGCGGACAGGGACGATCGTTACATGTGCGTACACGCGCCTCCGGTTTCGTTTCTGGCGAGCAGAGGAATGGCGAGACCACGCGTCCATTATCCTCTCGCACACAGTTGATGATTAACTCCTCCACCCCGCCCAAGCACGAAGCGCTGCACGAGGTGTAGCCCTGCTCGCGCCATACATACGTCTTGCCTGGCTCTGAGACGCCCACCTTGATTGAGTCACGCGGAAACTGATCATCGTAGCCATGCGACGGTAACATGCACGGCTCCTCGACGCAACGCTCTGCCTCATCATGCGGCTTGGTGCCCTCGCACAGACTATCATTCAGCGTGGCCACTGTGCGTGAATATTCCAGAAAGATTTTACATTTATAAGCGCGTCGACGTATGCCCTCGCCGCAGGTAACGCTGCAGGGCGACCACTCGGTGTCCTTGATGTAACTGCACGTAATGAAAAATAAATAGAAGGGTTAAAGTTGAAATATTGTGTACTCTTATCATAAAAGAAAATGAACTCGAATAATCATATTTTTATGCCTTGGAAGCTAATTTAAAATGTTAGTATTAGAAAAATTCCCAGAAATGTGAATGTGTTTTTATTGGGATTAATCACTTATTGTTTCGTTTTGCATAGAGCAACATGTGCGATTTATTGGATCAATTTATAAATTTTTACTTTCCATGCAAATTTTTGTTTTTATTTGATTTTAAAGACATATCAAGTACGTCAGCTGCATATGTATATTGACTTTTAGCTTTAAATCTAAGACTCAATGCCTTAGTTTATTAAAACTAAATACAACTGTAAAGTTGAGCTTTGTATTTGGCTGACAAACAGATGAGCACAGCACATAAAAGGCAACAGCTTCGATCCCTCTCTAAGCCCACCCACCCCCAACCCAAAAATCTCTGTTGTCTGTCAGCCGAGCGCTAAGCAAATTCCATGCAACAATAGTCAGCGCCACGTTTTACACATTGTATTTCATTTCATGCTACGCCGCATCCGAGTCGCATTTATTAAGCGTGCCCGCTGGCAGAGCCCCAAAAACTGTGCTATATGACATGTTTGTCGCCACTCCATGGGCAATAGAATTACCCTGGAAACACAAATGTGATTAATTAGGGTAGTAAAGGCTAATGACATTGTTTGTTATAGTCCAGAGGAAACATATCTTAACTCTTCAATCGAGCGAGTCGGTTACATATATAAATATGTGTAATTTTTCATATGTTTATTATGCATATATGAATAAATTTTTGTATGTAGAAGAGTTGACAGGAGATGCAAAAGTTAATCAAAAAAACCCCTTCATGATAGATCAGCTTATATTTTTGAAATAAAATAACCATAACTATTTACAGGGAATTGCCTAGTCGAGCTGAGTTTTAGGCTAGGAAATGGTGACTTATTTTACAGATATTATTGTTGCTGCTGTAGCTGGGCATTGTTTGTTAGCCAGAGTGGTTTTTATGACCACATTGACAGTCAATAGAAGAGCTTGACACAGCGCATAGTTTTCTGACCGCTCAAATAGTAGTGTGCGCCCTTGCCCCTCCGGGGCCAATTGTCCCGCTTGTCATCACTTATTGATTTGTAGTCAAATTGTGGCTGCTGCCACCGACCCTCACCGTCAGTGGCACCACATGCGTCGGGCGCATTAAAGTGGCGCCAATGTTACAGCATCTGCAGAGCGGCAGTAGCCTCGAAAGGTCCTCTAAGTAGGTCGCTTCGTTGATTTCATAACCGGCGCCCGTTGCTCATACGCCGCGTAGGCCAAGTGCCAAACCCCAAAAACGTTTGAAACTTTTGTTTGCGCTTTAATAGTTGTTTTTGCTGCTTTGCCTTTGGATTTGTTGTTTTTTTTTTGTTTGTTTGTCTGGCGCTTCGCCAGCGCATCTCCTTGTGCCTTGCGCCGCACACAGAGGCCAAGGTTTTTCGGCGGCATCAAGACGCGACTTTATGGCGGCAGGCGTCAGGCGACAGGCCGCCAATACTCGTAGTTTTAGTTTAGTACCCAGACCAACAGATGATAGTATCTGTAGTATATACTATATATAAACTATATAAGTTAAATTGCCCTCTCAGCGAAACATAAAAAGCGGCAGTTTGTTTTTGAGCATCGCTCCATTAGGTCTTTGAGAAATGTGTGGGTACGATTTGGTTCTGGACCTTGGGTCAATGCACGAGATATTGCGTGGGTAGGCATAAAATGTTTTTATAGCCAGTTTATCTACTGAACTTTTTAATAAAGTCAGGTAAATCATAATTTGAATTATACCATCAAGTCAAACTTCTCACCAGAAAACATCCGAGGTATTAAATTTCCTACAATACATTAACAGTCCTCAATACTGTTTACTAAGAGAGCACAGCTAAAAGTTCCCATAATAAGTAGTTAGGAGGTAGGGTTATTGATGAAGTTCAATGCACTCGCTTTAGCAAATTCTTCATTTAATACAAACATTAATCTAACGACTTATTTTTGCTAATTTCATATTGAGCTATCGCTGCTGTATTTCTACTGTATTGGCCGATAAGACGATACAGCTTGTCATTTCCTCCTTCGGTATTCGATTGGGCATTAGCCTGTTAAAATATGTCAGCTTGTGTTGGGGAAGTTCTCTAGTAGTACATTTCCGGAAATGTATGGTAATCGATAGAGCACTTAAGCTGGCAACGCCTTCCAACACTACTAAATACCAAGTCGCTGTTGTTTACACTGACTAATTTCCTTGAATACAAAAGTCACACAAATTATAGAAAAACTTGTATTCATATAAATTACAAGCCTAATTGGTTCACATACCAAAGATTAAACACTCTTCAGAGGCATGCCGAATATTTTGAGCCGCCGATAGGATTTTTTATTATACATCTATATATACATAGGCATATAAAGTATGTGTACATATAAGCACAAATACTTGTAATTTACTACGTGGTAAACTTATATAGTTTTCCATACACGACAGTCTACAACTAATCTCTTATACTCTTCGGTAGGGTATAACGAGAAGAACATTAATTTAGAGCATGGTGTGTGCGCGGCCCAATCAGAGTTGTAATTTATTACTTGGTATACGAGTATTCCCCACATACCAATTAACAGTTAAAAGCATTTGATTTAGCTAGCTCCAAACGATTTCATTAGATGTTCCCCATTCGCAGTATAGGCGCCTAATTAAAATGTTGGTTTATATACGCTACTTCAGCCGGCTCTGCACCCCCAGCTAAATCCCACCTTGCACCCGATTGGACAGCTTATCGCGGCTACTTTATCGCTTTCCAATAAACATCAACAAAGCAGCAGCAAAGGCGGCACTTTAATTGTCATTAGGCGCACTTTACTGTACTTACAAGCAACTTGAACAGTTTCATGTTGATGATGTCGTTGTCGATAGCCTTAATTTTAGGTGTCGACACGGCTCAAGGACATTATGAGAAGGCACAGTGCGTGGCCACAGTCAATCTAATTGCTGTGTGTGTGCATGTGTGCTGCTTGTAAGTTCTTGTAAGCCAAGTACTTAAGCTGAAGTCGTGAGCAGAGGGCACTAAGCAAAACTCCAAAGGGAGCTGCTGTAGTGAGGGACTCAGAGAACTTGTGCCACAGTTCAAATATGTCAAGTGTGTCCTGGCTGGAGGTCTGAGTCTGAGTAATGACAGATTATTAACCACTTAGACAGCCAGATGCAACGCTAGGCAACGCTTTGGCTGGGTCAACAAAATATGGCTTCGTTACAGAACATTTTAAAGATTGTTTACGTGTCAGCTAATATTTTTTAAAATCATGCATATATTAGAAATATGTAACTTCCTGTAAAAACAGCTTTAATTTAATGTGTGTTCCTTTCCCTACACAAATTTTTCCTCTCTTTAAATTATTATTATATTCTATGTCTCGGTCTGTCACTTTATGTCCTCCGATTTTTAGTGGTCACACATAAGTAAATGTGATTCAGAAGTGAGCGCATATTTAACAATATACCTCGGAAAAATATCGCCTTTCTAAACGATTCTCATAATATAAAGTCACACTTACAAATTGTTGTTTCAGTAATAAAATCAGATGGTTTCTCGTGCTTAAAACCTCACTGTTATATATACGTTAGGACTCACATTTAAGCAAATCATTTTGCCATAAACAAACATTGTTTCTTTCTCTACTCACCTTGGATCCAGTGACGGTACATCCGTCCCACCACTTGCACCTGCCCTTGCATTATTATGATTCTTGCTTGAGCTGCCACTCATCAGTCGCATGGTGCGTGGCTCCTCAGGCGTCTCGTGATGCAATCGGCTTTGTGTATGATGCGCATAGCGCAGAGGTTGATCGGCATAGGAGAGGCCCTCGCCGTCATCCGTATCCTGCCCAGATTCCATATCGTCCACATCTTCAACCTCTTCATCCGCATCCTCATCGTCGTCATCATCATCAAGATCCGAGCTGTCCATATGCCGCTCGGAGCGCTGTAAATAGAGATTAGCGTAAGGCTTTGGACTAATCCCTGCATTTGGCATGCCACAAGCTCACCTCATTCAAAGAGCGACTGCTGCCGACAATGATGGTGCCGCCGCCCTTATTTGGACCACCATCACAATGGATGCCCGTCGAACACTGCTGCATGCTGCCCGGCTTGGTGAGGGGATCACATTTGGCACTCAGGCTTCCATCTGTCGATTTGCACTCCACGCCGCGCATTTGAATGCCCTGTCCGCACGAAACGGAGCACTATGATAGAGGGGCAGGCAGATAGAGAGTACATCCATAAGCATTATAAATTATTGCAATATGTTTTACTGAGGGCCCCATAAAAATTCATTTGTTTGCGCAAAAGATGACGACGCGCGAGATGACGAAGTGCTGTCGTGAGAAGTGAAAGTAAAAGTGGCCTCTGTTTGAAACAAAACGCGAATGCTGAAGAGAATTTCGCGGGCAGGGGCATGGTCAGACATCCCTTATACATCCTGTCCCACCTCCTGGTTGGCACGTGCACGCGCCCACGCATACAAATGCAAATTTTTTCATATTTTCATATTGTTTGCGTTTTGTCAGTTGCCGGTTCCATGCGGCGTATGTGTAACATTCCTTTCAAGTGGCTTACCCCATTGTTTATCTGCGCCCCATCGCTTTTCATTGCTTTTATGCATTTCATGTCTTCCACACGCCCGCAACTTTTGCCAATTTTCCGCTTATTTTAATGGAGCTTAATTTTTGTGGCATGCACATATACACATGTGTATATATGTATGCATGGGCATACTTATTTTATTAATGTACAAAAACATTAAAATGTGTTTTTTAATAGGCTCTCCGTGGGGGTTGAGTTGTCTTTATATACTTTCTTGCTGTCTCTTTCTCTTTCTGGCCCTCTACGGATAATATAATTTCTGACTGAATATGACGAACATTCTCAGAAATATAATTTCTGCAATCTAATCCGGAAAGTTTTTTATTAAAATCAGTCACAGTTTTTTAGTGAATACTAAATTAAATATTGGATTCATTAAAAACTTTTGCTGAGAACTCTGTATTATCAATAAATTAACAAGCATTTTTGCTACTCCTTCGGTTTTACAATTGACTTTTAGTTTCCCTTCAGATAATTTATACTTGGACCATCCACTTCTTCCTCATCATATTTATCAGAAAGAGTATTTAATATTCGGTGTTCTGAACGTTATTGTCTTATTTAATTTAATCTTTAGAATACTCTGAGTGCTTGCCATTAACATGCAAGCCGTTAAATTTTTTTCGAAAAGTTTCATTTTTTCCTCCTGTTTTTTAGTTCATAAAGTTCTTAATAGGCTGAAGTTGAGCTCATTATTTTAAAACATTGTAATCCACTTTGTATTAAGAGCTATAGAAGTGACTTGGCTGTACGTCACGCGGAAAGGGGGAAGCACACATAAAATCAGGAGCCAGCCCCACTATTCCATATGGCCTTAACCTACCACTCGAAGAAAAAACGAAGGGAAACACTTTTAAGCAACATTCAGCGAAAACAAAATAAATAAAATTCAAACTCAAGACAATTCAATTAAGCAACACATAAACTTGACACCCTGCGCAAGCCTCTTAGGAACAATCCCAACCCTTAAGATCTTTCCACACATATAGAAATCGAGTCTCACATTAATAAACTTGCACTTTAAATGAACAGCAGCGAAGTGAACTCGATAAGGCGCAAATGTCGTAGAGCAGGGGGCATGTGCAGAACAGTGGCTGGGTAGGGGGGTTGACGCGTTACTTGTGGCCAGACAAACTTAAGCAGGGGCATACGGCAACAACGGCCGCCAAGTTGATTAAGTTGTATGGCTATAGCCGGGAAGAGGCTTCAGTCTCGAGTCTAGCGGCTTATTACGAGCCAGCAAGCAAAGTAAATTGCAAAAAACACCACGAGCAAAACCTTAAAACTAACGCGCCGAAACTTACACACCCTTACATACTTAATATATGATTCTATAAAATCATTTAAGTAAATTCCAGCTGATAAACCTGCCACCTCTTGAGTGTTTTTTCTAGCAGATGTATCAAAAGATTACTCAGTAAATAAGAAAATTGAAGTCGACAAACGTGGTCAAGAAAAACCGTATAGACTTAAATACATAATCTGCAGCATCTGATGAATCTTGCAAGACCAAGACTAAAATAATATTTATTTTTTTATTTAAAGCTGATTGTAAGAATGTGGAAAATCTAAAAGCAAGGCATTAGTTTGATTTTTCAAAAAAGAAGCTGCCTCCAATTTTGGAAGAGAGAAGTATGCTCTCCTTAAGCTTTTAGATACGCAATCAGTAGGCTTTAAAGTGTGCTAATTTTCTTAAGGCCCTCAGTAAGAGTATACGAAACAAGTAGCTGTCTACACATTTAGCTAAGTACACACTGTGGCCAGACATGGCCTCTCGTCAACGTCTCCGTCTGCGTCTCTCTTTCTACTCCTTCAACTACATCTATGTCTTGGTCTTCGTTAGGTCTGTGTTGCCGGCAAAAGTGCATGATTATTACACGAGTTGCTGTTGCTGTTGTTGTTGTTGTTGTAGTACTTACACCGGTCCAGTCCTCCACTTCCCAGTGCGGGCACTCCTCGATAATGCAGGTCTCCTGTGTTGGCGGCTTTGGAGTGCGGCACATAATATCTGCAACCTGTTACCAAAAGGGCCAGCCATGAAAGCGAGCCAGAAAAGTGAAGAACAGACAAAATATAAAAAAAAAATTGTATAGAGGGAGAGTGTGAGAAAACATGGTAATAATATGTCTGGTATGGGTGTGTGTCTGTGCCTTTATGTGTGTGTGTGTGTGTCTGTGTGTGTCAGTCGAGTCGCCACTTTGTATGCAAAATTAGCAGCGTTTAAAAGTGGGCGGCACTCTGGTAATAGCCACTTTCGTTCAACTATTTCGGCCAAAGTACCAACCCCTTTCACTAGCCCGCCCCCGCACTTACCCGCGTTTTGATGCCGTTGTCCTCCTCGGCGCAGACAACCATTCGCTCACGGTAGCCGTGCCCACAGAGGCGACTGCAAGTGCTCCAGTCGTCGGTTATCCAACTGCGGAAGAGGCGGACAAGTGGTTAGAGTATCCAACTACAGCATAGAGGCCACTTGCGCGGCCGTTTTGCTGAATTAGTTCAACTAAATTGTTTCCAAAACAAGCTGCCCGTTGACCGCCCCTGCGGTTGGCCTCCAAAAAAAATAAAAGAAACCTTAAAAAAGTCTACGCCCTTTTCGAAATGGTGTTGGACACTAAAGTGCATGGCTTTTAATGCAGACAGATTATTTAGCTGGACGAATCACTTTGTGAATTTGATGAGGTCAGCTCAGTGGCGGCTGTCAGTAATGAGCCTTCGGTAACTGAAGAAAACTTTTCTAAACTGGGTGTCGTTTTTAAATTTCTTATGTCTCTAGAAATATACCTAAAGTCCTAAGGTAGTTGAACGTATTTCCAAATTTATAATGGGTCTAAAAGTATTTCCAAATATCCTCATATCGAAGCTTTTAACAAACATTGATTAAAACAGAATAGAATTTGTGATTTAGAAGTTAGGGCTCAAATCGAGATTCGATTAGTTGTCAATTCTGTATTCTATTCAATTATACTTATGAAAATCATATAAAGAGCGTTAACAATTTCTTTTATGGAATTTGGCTATTAATTACCGTTCTGACTCTACATTTAAAGATTTTAAGAAAACAATTCAAATTCCCTTTTGTAGACACTTATCTGCAAATGTTGCCTACAAGCTTGTCCTTAACGCTCTGGTCCAACCACACATAGTTATGTTAATGCAATCCTTGTGAAAATAAGAACTATACTGTCTAGACTTTAACATTAATCGTTTTCCATTTTAACGTTACTTCGGATTTGGCAATCCTCAGCATTTCCCCCATACGATACAACTCAATTGCAAGATTCATGCATTACACTCTTAACAACTATCATAAGTCTCTGGCAAACACAATGGTCCTCCAAATACCGCCTGACAGCCAGGCGTTACCCCAACCAGCTATTAGCAACTCCCCAATGTTGCAGCAAGCGTTGCCAAAACAGAAACCTCAAGACAGCCAAAATCACAGGCAATAATTGATGTCCCAACCGACGGCGGCCCAAAGCCGCGAACAGCAATAAACAGACGAAACGGCAAAGAGCAACAGAGGCAAGCAAAAAAAGGTAAGAGATTTCAATGATCGACTACCAGTTGCCCTGTATATATGTATGTAAGCTTTGATGACCATAAATAAATAAATAATACATAAATAATACAGAACCAATATAACAATTTTACATGACTTAGCTTTTATATTTCCCGACTTCACATGATCAGACAAAGAGCTGAGTCAGCTTTTTTATTGAAGACATCGATTTACACAATACATGGACCAAGAGCTGTTACGTCATAGTACTGTTATGCAGTTTTTTGATTACAGGGTATAGAGAGTACAAAGGAAAACCAACAATGGACAACCGCACAGAACGGAGATTAGAATTTGAGGCGCTGGGCGCGAGACACTCACAAAATTGGCGTAAACTTTCAGTTTGGTTTTGCAAAATGTCACAAAACGATAAATAAGTGTGGGGGAGCGGCTCTGTACATTGGAGGCTAAACAAGACAGACAGCGTGAAGGAGCCCGCAGCCAGGCAGTGCCGGGCGATAATAGAGCCAGAGTAGGCAATCAAAACGTGCGCACGATAACCAAACGCCATTTAAATTGATAGCTGGGCAGGTGGACTAAGGCAATTGGGTGATGTAGGCTGGGAGGCTAGGCGGCTGGGCGGCTGGGAGGCTTGCAGGAGGCTGCCTAGGGAGTTTTGGGCAACTGTCAGAGCAGTACTTACCGCGGCGGACAGCTGTGTGTATTACATGGCACCACCGATGAGTCCGGGCGATTAGCTGCGTTGCAGAGCGCGCTATCGACTTCAGCGCCAGTTAGACGATTTCTGCATTCAGGACGAGACATTTTGTAACCTAAAGCATAAAAGAAACAGAGAGAAGAAGTATATAGCAGCAAAGAAAGAAAAGCAAGAGAAAAACTTTAGTAAGGCTAAAAATTCGAAATGCCATTTTGCAGCCAGACAACCATTGCTGCATTTTAAAATCAATAATAGTCCAAAACGGCTTTCAGTGGGTTGGATGGGTTTTTGCTGTGCAACTTTAATGTCACTTAGGCACTTAAGACAGTCACGGACACGGCGACAGCACGTTTAGGGGTAGGGGATAACCAAACAGAAAGTCTTAACCCTCATGCAATGTTTTTCAGATGTACGACAAGAAAACTTAAAAGTATTAAAGCACCTCTTCAATGTATAAAAATAATAATTAAATGAATACTTATTGTGTGCATACTAAATATATTTTTTGTATACATTTAGAAAAATATAAAATTATAAACCGATCGTCATATTCAGATAAATAAATTAGTTAAAATAGGAGCGCTTAAAAGTACGTAAATGAGCTTTTAGCTAAGCTGAAGTGGAGTTGCCCTTTAAATATAAAGTTGTTGATCTGCTATTTGTAATTAGTTTGCCGTGTTTCCAATATATATACAATTTGTCTCTTTATAAAATATTGTTATTTAACGATCAATGTCTTGACTTGGAAATTGAGCTTACATTTAAGAATATAAATCTCAATGAGCGGGTAATATTCTCCAGCTAACGCTGGAATTGAATGGGTTAAAGTTAGCTAACAGATGTGAGTTTTCCGCTAAGCCAAACGGTAGCAAAAATGGGCTGGGCGGTCTCAACTTCTCTTTTATTCTTATTGTAGCCCAAAAAGCACGACCGGAAATTGGCAGAGCAAACACAGAAGCTGCATCAGGGTGGGAGATAGAGGTTAGTGGAGGTGCTTCAGTAAAAATAGTCGCACAATGCATAATGCCATAACGATCTGTCAGTTTGAAAAATAGTTGGAAGCTGGTCTTGAATTCGATTGTAAATAGTCCACCCGGAGCGCAGATGGGACGCCGATTTTCAGCTATTGAATTTCGTTTATAAGCTTCATTGTGTTCGCTCAGGCAACGTCATCGTTATCCTTATCCTTAGACTGGGGCTGTCCCCCTGCCCGAGAACCCCTCCTAACATCATCATAGACGTCAGCTGGCGCCTCTGCTGCTGCTGCTGCGTATTCATGACAAAATTGGCTTAAGGCAATTGGTAATATCCTCTCTTGGCATTTATGTCAATTGTTGTAACGCAAAAAGTCGACTTCATGTTCACGTGAACGATAGAGAGGCAGAGCGAAAAAGCAGAGAGAGAGAGAGGGGGGGCGAGCAAGAGAGACTAGCTGTGGCATGTGTTGCATAGCTTTTGGCTCAGCATGTTTCGGAGGGTATGCGGACGACATGCAGCAGCGTCATGGGGTTCGATGAGTGGATTTATAAAGCTCACTGCACCCAGCATGTTGTCCATATTAAGCTCCAAGCAGCAAAGGGGATCCTTCCTGTCATTAATATTGATGATAATTTATAGCGCAGCGGAAATGTAAATGTTTACTGCAGATTTTCTCAGAGATGTGACATATATGTAGCAGGTGCTGTAAGTCAACAGATATTTTATGGTCATGGGAATTTTCCCACTATTTAGTTGCACTCTTTATTAATCAACTAAAGCTAGAAAATGTTGAGCTCAACGAAAGTAGCGATAAATAAACTGTTGAAAAGTGGGTTGACTCTGTCTCTGGATTAGTTTTTATTGTTCATAATTAATCAGACTGGCAGGACGAGGTGCTCTGATATGGCTAAGACAGTGCAAGCCACATTTAAGGGAGCCCTAGTGATAATATATTTGAATACATTAGTCGCTCTTGTGTTGGAGCTTCTGATGTGATCAGTAGCACGTATTGGGTGATGTTTATTAAAATTTAATAATAACATTATAGAATTTGAATAAGTGCTGAAAATGGTTTGTTGACAGCAACCATTGAGGTTAGCTCTCAAGCTAGGATGTGATCCATGGATCTTATATTCAACACCTAACTGAGCAGAAAAAACAAAAACCGAGCTTTGATTTTTTTTTTGGCTATACCTGTAAGATTATTTTAATGGCAGCTAAAATAAAAAGTTGAATTCATCAACAATGCGCAAAGGCTGGGCGATGCTCTAATATGTTAGAAACTTTCTCACAAACATGTAATAGTCTCTATAAGGATATATTACTATCAATCGATAAGACAACTTAAGAGATAAATATTCCGAAGTTACAACTTTATTATTCCTTTCCAAATTTTGCTCATTCCATACCCAGCTCTACTAAATACGATTGCTAGTTCAAACACTTTGATATACTTTTACTTCAATTACGACGACTCGGCAGTTTTATTCAAGCTCCTCAATTCTCAGCTGGAAAGCTATTTAACCTAGATATGTATATATGCATAAAAGCGATCGTTAAGTGCCCTCAATTTGGTGCAGTTGTCCATTAAATCGAGAAAAAAAAGAATACCAAATAAGTTGGATATCAATTTGAACTGAATCATGTACGGCCACGGTTGAGAGGAGGAATGCAGAGTACACCAAATATGTATAATTCGGCATAATTGATTACCTGTAATGTATGCAATTATGTGTGCCGGTGACGTCGATAAGTGAGTAAAATAAATGACAAGTAGAGACAAAAACACGAGACAGTAGTTTTATGCGTGTAGCTGTGGCTGGTCAACTCATATGCTGGGACGTTAATTTGGGTGCCCCCTGTGGATAGACCCTCAAACCACCGCGCAACAGACCACGGACTGCACTTGACATTTAAGTGACATGTGAGGCGGACAGACGCTTAAATGTAATTAAGGCAGCGAACGGAAGGCAGTGTGCGAGAGGGTGCAGGGCAACACCTGCTTGAAGGTAGCTAAACGATATTGCAATTAAAATTGAAAAACAAATTGATTTTGCCATTTGCAAGAGACGGCCAGGATAATGACTAAGTAAACTGGTGTTGCCCAGTGCTGTTGTATTGTCGGAAATTAACAAGTCCCGGCAATCCGCCCAAGCTGTTGTTGTTGTTGTTGTTGTTGTTGTTGTCGTTGTCGTTGCTGTTAATATTGGGGCAAGTGGCCCTCGCCACCGCCCAGCACTCGACAAAAACTGACATTTATCAAGCGGCAAACCGATTATTTCCGTTCGACATTTTTGACGGCCTAATGGCCGAAAAAGCTAGCGCAAAGTTGATTAAAAATTCATGAGGCCATAAAAAAAAATATAAATAAAATAAATTTTGTGACTGTAGCTCAAAGCTCTCTAAGCTCTCTAACCCAGAACCCTGCCAGTCGGAGCATTGGTAATATTTGTTTTGGTTTAACGCCATCGTCAAAGTCATCATCAGCAGCTTTTGGGTCCTAAAAAACATGTCGATTTTAAATTCGGTTTGAATCGATTTCTCTTTTAAGATTAATTACTATTCATATTTTGTATAGGTGGCAATTTGTGTTTGGTTTTGTATACCCTCTTCACATCAAATGGGTGCAAAAGGGATATCAACTGGACGTGCAGACAACACACAACAACATATCGCAAAACTATTTTCAAACTTTTTAACTTTGTATATTTCTATTTGATAAGGGTCCATGAAATAATTTTGATAATTTTTCACATATAACAATTGTCGATCGTGAAATGTGTAAGACCCTTAGTTGTAAGCACGATCATAAATTAAATTTAATATTGTAATAGGATAAGAGCATCATTGGTAACCCTAGCCAGGGTATTATAGTGTCACTATCTATGTTAATTATAACAGTACGATAAGTAAATATCGATAAAGAAAAGCGGCTGCAGAGAAGAAGTGGAAGGCAGTCTCTCTACAGTACTAGCAGTAAGAAGACGTGTTGTTAAAAATAAAAAGGCAACCCGAACATAAGTTAAATCAACGAAGAAAATCATACTATTACAATATCAGAAGTGGGATTGACTCAGAAAAAAAAAAAAAAAAACACAACAAAATGGAAAATATAAATATAAATGACGTGTCAATAGCGACATTGAAAAGTTGGTTGGCATTACTAAATTTGCCAACAGAGGGTACCAAAACTGAGCTGATGGCGAGATTAAATAAGGTACCAGTGGATATCCGAGACGATGCTGCAAAGGAACTTGAAGTTCAACGTAACAAGGAACAGACAATTGAGGCTCAAAATGAGTTGCAAAACATAATGCAACAACAGCGTGACGAAATAGCAAATGGCGCCGAGATGCTGAAATTGATGCGTCTCGAAATTGAAGCGTCTCGAAAATTCCTAGAAGAATTTCAAGTAACGGTGAACCGCAACTCGCACATCGGCGGGAGCGACGGGGGAGAGCAAGAAAGTGAAGTCGGCGATTTATTGCAGCTAGAGGATGGTCACACTGAAGAAAGACCACGGTCGACGGATGGCAACGCTGGTGCAGCTGATTACACTGGAACGGATGGCAACGCTGGTGCAGCTGATCACGCTGGTGCAGCGGGCAACGCTGGGGCAGCTGGAAGGATCGACGAAAGTGGCAACGCTGTCGGAGGCAACTTAAATAATTGCATCCAAACTGGAGCGATGATGTTAGCCAAGGAAATTTTATTAGAATTTACTGGAGAAAGTGAGGTGCGTAAATGGGTAATGCAATTCTTCAATGTGGCCAAGATCTACAGACTAAATGATATGCAACAGCACTTGCTTTGTATAAGCAAATTGAAAGGCGGTGCTTTGAAGTGGTTGCATGCAGACCCTATGCGCATCATTGCTCCGATTGACGAGATGCTAAATCAATTGGTTTTGGCCTTCGGGGGAGGATTTTCGAAGTCGGAACTACGACAGAAGTTCGAGGATCGGGTTTGGAAACCAGATGAGGTGTTCGCCACATATTTTAGCGAAAAAAGCATATTGGCACAGGACATCAACATTGATGTAGAGGAGTTAATGGAGGGTATTATTCGAGGCATACCTTGCGAAAACTTGCGCACTCAAGCTAGTATGCATTGCTTTACCAATCCGGCTCAAATTTTACGTGCGTTTGCAGCTATAAAGTTGCCAATTAAACGGGTACGAAACCATGTAGTGAAACAAACTGCACAGGAAGCACAGGCGGACAAACAACAACGTTGCTACAATTGCAATGTTAAGGGCCATTGGGCCAAAGATTGTTTAAAGCCCAAACGGGAGGCAGGATCTTGCTATGCGTGCGGCTCAAAGGATCATTTAATAGCAGGATGTCCAAATAAAAAGTATGATATGGAAAACAAATATGTAAGATACTTAAGAATTCATTTTAGTAACTCATTTAACAAATCAATAATTGCAGAATGCCTTATAGACTCTGGCAGCCCTATTTCATTTTTAAAGGAAAAGTTTGTGCCATTAAAAGTAAAGCGTATGCCAGATGCAAATTCGTATGTAGGTTTAAATGAAAGTAAATTGAAAAATTTTGGAAAAATTTTATGTTTTATGAAGAAAAAGTTAATAAATGTTTATTTTAATGTTATAATTGTGGCAAATGAGTCTATGAGGTATGACGCTGTGCTTGGTAGAGATTTTATGGATTCTTTTGGTTTAAATATTGATTTAAGAACATTAAAAATTGTGAACGGGCATAAAGTTGATCACCAGAATAATGGTAAAAATGATATCATAGCTACAAGCTACAAAGAAAAACAAAAAAAAGTGGACGATGAAGATATCAAACACGAGCAAAATGAAACTATATTGTTAAATGATAAAATCGTTAATAAGGAAATAGTCAGTAATGAAACTGGTAGTGATGAATTAGTTAGTGAGAAAATTGTTAGTCCGGAAACGCTTGGTGATAAAGTTGTTAGTGATGAGATAGTTAGAAATAAAATAATTAGTGGTGAAATAGTTAGAAATGAAGTGATTGGGATCGAAACTGTTAGTGATGAGATAGTTAGTTATGGAGAGCTTAAGCTCGAACCTGATAGTGAAGAAGTTGTTAGTGATGAAATTATCTATAATCAAACCGGGATTGAAAAAGTGATTATAGAAGATATAGGAAACAGTGCAGTTAAAATTAATAATCATGTTAATGAAGCGCCAGTGAATAGCGAAATCATGGGAGTGTTAGAAGAGAATTTTGAGAAGGATATCTTAACAATAAGTTGGGAAGATTCTAACAAAAGAGAAAATATATATATTTTAAGTGAAGATATTGATTACAGCACAAAGTGTGAATTTGAAAATTTATTTGAAAATACTTATGTAAAAGCGAAAAGGCCAAATCAGCCAAAATTAAGACATGAGTTAAGCATAAGATTAGAAAACGACAAAGTATTTAATTGTACACCTAGGCGGTTATCTTATATGGAAAAAGAAAAGTTGCAAGAATTATTAGACGACTATTTAAAAGATGGAATCATTAGGCCAAGTTGTTCAGAGTATGCATCACCTATAGTACTAGTGAAGAAAAAAACTGGAGACATGAGGTTATGTATTGATTTTAGAAGACTGAACAAAATTATATGTAGAGACAACTACCCGCTACCATTGATCGACGATTTATTAGACAGACTATGCGGAAAAACAGTATTTTCAAAGTTGGATCTAAAAAACGGGTATTTTCATGTTTTTGTTAATGAGCAATCTATTAAATACACTTCATTTGTTACCCCTTTAGGACAATATGAATTTCTTAGGATGCCCATGGGTTTAAAAACTGCGCCACATGTATTTCAAAGATTTGTTAATAACATATTTTGTGATATGATAAAAGATAATAAGGTAATTGTTTACATGGATGATATTATGATAGCAAGTACAAACATAAAGGAACACATGGAGACCTTAAAGGAAGTGTTTATAAGACTGGTGCAAAACAAATTAGAGTTGAAATTAGATAAGTGTGAATTTTTTAAAAGCAGCGTTAAATATTTAGGATTTGTGGTGGATAGTAAAGGCGTTAGGGCTGATGAAAAAGGGTTAGAAGCGGTTAAATCCTTTCCAATACCAAACAAAATTCAGGGAGTACAAAGTTTCCTAGGGTTATGCTCCTACTTCAGGAGGTTCATTTTAAACTTTTCTATATTAGCTAAACCCTTATATGATTTATTGAAAAAAGATAAGAAATTCAAGTTTGGAGAAGAGGAGTTTAAGTGTTTTAATATGTTAAAAGATAAATTGTTAGAGGCGCCAGTACTATCAATATATAATTACAAAGAAGAAATAGAACTACATTGTGATGCCAGCGCAGTGGGATTTGGGGCTGTTTTATTTCAAAAAAAAGAAGATAGGAAATTACACCCGATTTTTTATTTTTCTAAAAGAACAACCGAAGTAGAGTCTAAATATCATAGTTTTGAGTTAGAAACGCTAGCCATCATTTACGCATTACGCAGATTTCGTATATATCTGCAGGGAAAACGATTTAAAATAATGACAGATTGCAACTCTTTAACTTTAACGCTTAACAAAATAGATTTAAATCCGAGAATTGCTAGATGGGCGTTAGAACTACAAAATTACGATTTTGAGTTAGTGCATAGATCGGGCAAGCAAATGCAACATGTGGATGCGTTAAGCAGATGTTATGAGGACATTTTAGTTATTGAATCCAATAGTTTTGAGGACAATTTAGTTATTTGCCAAAGCAAAGATGACAAACTGGTAGATATTAGAAAGATGTTAGAAAAAGAAGAGCACAAGCTATTCGAAATGAGAAATGGGGTCATTTACAGAAAAACAAATGATGGCAGATTAGTTTTTTATGTACCAAAGGATATGGAAGAACATGTACTTTACAAATATCATGATGAGTTGGGACATGCTGGGAGAGATAAGATGATCGATGCCATTGGAAAGAGTTACTGGTTCCCATATATTAAGGAAAAAGCAATAAAGCATATAGGGAATTGTTTAAAATGCATTGCCTTCGCCCCCAAGACGGGTAAGAGTGAAGGACTATTACATAGCATACCGAAAGGAAACAAACCGTGGGAGATGATCCATATAGACCATTATGGACCAATTAATGCAGGAAGGGCTAATAAATATATATTGGCGGTGGTTGACGGATTTTCAAAATTTGTTAGACTATATACAGCAAAGACAACAAGTACGAAAGAAGCGATTAAGGCATTAAAAGATTATTTCAGAGCGTATAGTAGACCTAAGTTCATTGTATCGGACAGAGGGAGTTGTTTTACTGCAAAAGAGTTTGATGAATTTTTAAAAAATGAGGGAGTAACGCATATTAAAATAGCAACGGGTTGTCCGCAAGCAAATGGTCAGGTGGAAAGGTTGAATAGAGACTTGGGTCCGATGATGGCAAAAATGGCGGAGCCAGAAAATGGTTTACATTGGGATGTTATTATAGAAAATGTTGAATATGCAATAAACAACACACAACACAAAAGCATAAAGAAATTTCCAAGCGAAATGTTATTCGGATTACAACAGAAAGGAAAAGTTGTTGATGAATTAAAAGAAAAATTAGAAGAGTTTACACAGGTGAACACGTGTGATAAAAGAAATTTAGAAAATATAAGAAAGAGTGGAGAAATATATCAAAAAGAAGCTCAAATCAGAAATGAAGAGCGGATTAATAAAAAGAAGAAAGTATCAGTAGAATATAAAATAGGTGACTATGTCATGGTAAAAAATTTTGATAGCACACCAGGAGTTTCAAAAAAGTTAATACCAAGATATAAAGGGCCTTATAGTATAGAAAAGATTTTAAAAAATGATAGATACTTGTTAAAGGATGTAGAAGGCTTTCAATTATCTCGCAACCCGTACGTTGGTATCTGGAATAGCCAAAACTTTAAGCATTGGATGCGAAAATAGGCAATAAGCATTAGTTATAAAGATAGATACACATATAAAAGACAGAGATCGGGAGCTCTCTTTGTCAGGATGGCCGAGTTGTAATAGGATAAGAGCATCATTGGTAACCCTAGCCAGGGTATTATAGTGTCACTATCTATGTTAATTATAACAGTACGATAAGTAAATATCGATAAAGAAAAGCGGCTGCAGAGAAGAAGTGGAAGGCAGTCTCTCTACAGTACTAGCAGTAAGAAGACGTGTTGTTAAAAATAAAAAGGCAACCCGAACATAAGTTAAATCAACGAAGAAAATCATACTATTACAATATCAAACCTCTATTCTATAAAATATAAATAAGGCATTGATAAGTGGCATCTCGTAGTCTTATAGACAAAAAAAGTGTTCGAAGTTTGTTTTTAGTTTAATTAGTAACTGCGATTAATCGCTTCTGAAGACCAAATTAATATTTAATGCTCATTTGGACAGCTTTATTCATAAATGTGTTTTTCACTAGACATGAAATGTTACATTTATCATGGCCGAACACCAAACTTTTTAGTTGCATTTATCGCATTTTGAACCCAAGAATTCATTGCATATTACTTCTAACTTATTTGTCTTTGCATAAAAGGAACAAAGCTATTCGTTAGTCAAAAATTAAATTTAAATCTGTTCGGCATAAATTCGAAATTAATTATGACATGTAATTTAGGCTTTGAAGTTTTTGGTCTTGACGTTTCACACCTATTATCTATGTCAAATTACTCAAAATTAGCATTAAATTATTTTGACTCATTGTAATTAAACATATGTTACCACAACAATAGTTGTTGTTGCGAAGTCAGCTCTCAAACGTAATGAACTTTCATCTGAAACAGGTAATTGGCATTCAGTAGAACACTAACTTATGTTACCTCATGTTGCCCATCATGTTGCCTGCACACACACACTTGTGAACTTTGTGAACTGAATCCGAAAACTTCTGGCCTCAGGTTTTGCTTTCAGCTGCTGCATGCATGCAAACCAATTTATGAACCCCACATAAAAGGTAGAAAACTGAAGTTAACCTTAGGCTTTGGGTAACAACAAAGTTGGATCGCAGCACCGAGACGTTGCCGAATGAGAGAGTCGGCTAATCGACAAACTTTAGTTGCAAATATATTATTTCGACAGGACTATTAATCATGTATATGTATACGTAAGTATTATAGTAGGGCAAAATATTATTAAAAAAAAACTAAAAAAATAAAACAAAGAAGAAACTTTAAGCATTTAGCCAGGAAAATTGGTGCACAGTTTTCAACAGCAGCAGCACGAAGGCACAACTGCCACTCGATTACCATGCAAACATTCAATCGAAACAAATTCCAATTCAATGAAAATAAATGAGCACGACAAATAGCTGCTTGCACCCAACACACGCACACACACACTCACACATAACTCCACCCATGGAGGAGGGGACGTAGAAAAATTTGACAGCATTTTTCGCGTAAGGGAAAAGATTACAAACGGCAACGTGGCACGCCAATGCCTGCGGCAGTGTTCTTGACATATTCCACTTGTTTATTTACACTAGGGACTAGCCGAGGACTCAAACCGTCTCACAACAACTAGCTAAGTACATGCATAAGGACTAGGGACTACAGACTAAGGACTTACCGCCGCCGCAGGTGACGGAGCATTGCGACATCGGTGCCATCTCCCAGTAATAGAGCGGTTGCGAACAGGAGTTGCCATCGCCCCCGCAAACGCCGCAGCCGTCGATTTTCTTCGTTGAGCCTATTTTCAAATCGCAGCCAACGCGCTGAAAAGAGAAACATAGAGCCAAAAATATAAAAAGAACAGTTTAATACAAGAGCAGCCCAACAAGAAGCATAAATAGTTATCTTGGGGACGTATAAATCTAAATACACTTACAAAAATAACATATATGTACAATAACTTTTGTTGTTTGTTTTTATGAGGTTATTATTTGTTGTATTCATCCAATTGTTTAGTAATAAAGTCTTAACGAATTCTTCTACAAAAAACCTCGATAAATATAGTAACTATTATTATCGTTTATTATAGACAGACATATAGAGAGCATGTTAAGGAGTCACAAAAGTCTACATCGAATCAAAAGACCCTGTGTAAGTGTGTTAAAACGATAGAAAAACAAATAAATAAAAAAATTGCTTCGTAAATAAGTGTAAATCAACTGTTAGCGGTATCATATCGTAGCCTATTGCCAAACAAGCGCACACCCACACACACAAACAGCAAACGTAATAAATAAAATATGGAAATCAATGAGAATTCGTTGCATAAGCCCAGGCGCTGACACACAGCTACTCGAATCTACTTATGATGTATCTATAAGGATGTGTGTGAGCATGTATATGTGTACTTTTCCTATGTATCAGTGATTGATATGTAGCTGGTGCCACATGGCACTTGCGACAGTTTACAGTTGGCCTGTTCGAAGGTTGCGTATTGAACTCGGAGGCTCTACGCATTGCCAAACAAATGTTGCTTTAGATTGAGGAGTTAAAACCGACCCAATTGTATGCCTACAGAAATGGATTTCTATAAATATATGTATATATTACATTTTGTTGATCAGCTCCAAAGCAGATACAATGCTATCACAATTAAATAGATCTTTTGCTGGTACTGAAGTTAAATCAATTTTTTACACACTCTTACAGTTGTTGAGTTCTCTTTTAATTTTTTAAGTTTCATAAGGGACTTTGCTAAGCTGGATGTTAAAAAGTGAAATATTTTAATTATTCAAATTTATTATTTACTATTTATGCATACCCAAACACAATATTTACTTATATTTGGTCTCTTCCCCCCCTTAACTACACCCCTCCTTTGTTTCTCGTTTGATTTGATCTGTAAAATTAACCACAAGTTATTCTTTAGTTAACCTAAGTAGTATCTGTCAGTATATGTTTAACTATTTTTTTACCCTCAACTCAAATATTACCATAATATGACAGTTTATTTTAAGCGTTTCGGTATTTAATACAAAAAGCGTCTGATTAATTAAGAAATTCCCCAACAGCCAAATGACAGATGGCCATTGAAAAAGTAATCCAGAGTTCGAAGTGGCAAAAGTATTAGATCCTAACCCATGTCAAGATATCTGGTACCGGAAAGAATTGCCTTGTGGTTGGATGTGTGTACGTGTCTGTGTGTCTGCTTTTTGATTTTAGGTCTAAACCGCAAGACAAACAGGGATGGCGAGAAATAAGCCCGCGAGCCGCATTAAAATCCACAAAACTGGCAACTTACTATTTGATTTATTTGCAACGGATACAGATATACATATATAGGCCCACGCACACATATGTCTTTATACACATGCATAAGTGTGTGTGAGTTGGCAGCTGCTGCAGCCTCAACTTCAACGCCCAACTCCCGCGTGGAAAGGCAGACAAATAAAACACAACGTAAACCACATGACATATTGGCGTTTATTACAACAAATTGGGGTGACGATTTGGCGGCATTACAAAGGCAGCGGCACCGCCAAACTAGGCGAAAAGTCGGATAAGGCGCAACACCAACACAAGCACACGCACAAACACACACAGACAAGTGCACACTCGAAACAAATTGAACTGAAACTCAAACAAACCACGGGTAGCTAGAGAAAGCAAGAGCGACAGAAAGAGATAGAAAACACCAGAGAATACTGCAAGGTTGGGATCTGGTTGGGGTCGGAGTCACAGCCGCTTCCAGTTTTAATGCGCCCACGTTTGCTTGTTGTTGTATGTTTTTTTTGCTGTTTTTTTTTTTGTTAGTGTTGCTTTTTGCTGCCGTCGCCAACTTCGTTTGACATTATTGTAGTTGTAAGCCTGCCAAACTGTGGCGGCAATAGCCATACATGCCGCACACGAGGCGTGTCTCAAAAGTTAGCCAAATGCCAAAATGAAAAGAAAATTTACAAATCATAATTTCACGAGACCCAACCTCGGTTGGCTGTCAGCTTTAAATTGCAACATCATATTAAATTAAACCATACCCTACATTCCATATACCATACCTTACCATTACATACATTCTCAAGCTTTACAAATTCTATAAGAATTAATTCGCAGCTTTAGACCCACTATCTCTTTGCTTAGTTGCTTTTTTTGTCTGGCGTAAATTTTTCCAAAAAACTTGTTATAATTAATGCATACATTATTTCTAGTTAAATTTTATACTATATAAATTAAATTATTTGCTATATTTTCAACAAATAGTCTGGAAATATTCAAAGAATATTTCAAAAAGGCTTTTAGCAACTCTCGGCTGCATGTCAGAATTACATAGCATACTTTGTAGCGCGCGTTTCATTCCTGCGTTGACGGCTGAGTTCCGTGAAGTGGCAACCAGGCAGCCGCCAGCAGCACGCTTTATTGGCATTTCAATAGTTGGCCTTTGACTGGAGTGGCAGCCGCCTTTGGTTTCCAGTGCCCGCTAACCGCATCTACTCCCAGCTCCTATATTAAACTCCGGCAACCCGAACCCCCGTCAACATTATGATTTATTTATGCTCACGTTCATAATGATACAAAGGCGCTTGCGTTATGCAATCTGCATATATATGCATACGTAAGTACGTATTACACTGGCAGGCTGCAATGCCTTTTGTTTTTGTCGTGCTCAGGAACCACGAGTACGGCCACGCCTACCAACTCTCACGCCCACCCTCCTGCGCTGACAACATCGCCGTAATTTATCATATTTTAGTTTTGGAGCGCAGCTAAGTGGAAGGGCAGCCTTAACACACACACACACACACACAGGAAGGAAGGAAGCTAACAAGCCTCACATGCACACCCCCATATCGTTGCCTAAACATTATGATTACATCGATAGTCCATATAGAAAACTCACCTGACATTTGCCCTGTATGCACATATCCAAACTGCCGGAGCGACAGCGTGTACCATCCTGCACCCGCGCCGACAACTGCACAATAACGCTCTGCTCATCGTAGTGCTCCTCGGCATTGCCGGCTGCCGATTCCGGTGAGATGTCCTCCATAAGATGCGCCGGGTGTCCTCTGTTGGGGGAGGTTGAAAAAGCAGTTAGATTCAAGTTTATCACAGGTTGATGGATAGTTATGCTTCGTTTAATGCTTTGGAAATTATTCGATTTGTTTATGGCTAATATTTCAAGTAGCTCTCAAAGAGTCTTGATTGATTGTGACGTTTAGCAGATTCTTAAAGGGAAGTTTTCTCAATAATTAATTTTGAAAAAAAAGTGGGAATACTATTAATATTTGTTTTTATTATCATAAAAATATGTCTTTTTGTAGTTCCTTCTAATATTTAATAGAACTCAAGCCAACTTATTTTCAATTCTCAGCTCCATCTGACGAAGTAAAGAATAACTTGCATTAAGATTGGTTGAAGAAAACTCAGGAGGGCTTCTTCTGAATCCAACTAGAAGCATAGATTAAATTATCCTTCTTTTACTAATCGCGGCAAAGTCAAATATGTTTGTTCGGGGACTTTACGGAATTATGAGCTTCGGCACGCGTGCATGAAGGGATAGTTAGCAAAATATATGCAAATAGATTTTCTAGCTTCTTCTGCTAACCAATTTCAGCTAACATTTTTCAAATGGCATCTTTATGCCTTTTGCACGAGCCTTACTTCCATTTAATTCCTTTTGCCTGGTGCATTCCCTTTGCCGCTTTATTAGCTGTTTTGAGTATCATACGAAATCCCTTTGGCCAACCGCTTCATTTGCAACTAAATTGGAGAATTTTGACGCTTAGCAAATGATTTATAAAGCCCGCATATGTATGAAAATGCGAGGCGAAGCGAAATATGAAATCTAACCCAAATGGATTAACCAAAAAAAAACACTGGAAGCCGCAAAAGCCACAAAACCGAAACGGCTGCCACTAATTTTAACCACAAATACAAACTGAGCTTAAAAAAGAAGAATGAAAAAATAAACATCAAATAAGCGAGCGTGCATTACTTGCTAGATACCCTGTAACTGTGCGCTTCTTATCAAATTGTTGCGAACATTTTAAATTTAATTTTTAATAATATAAGCTTAATATAAGTATAATATAGGTATATATATATTTATGCTATAAAATCATAAATAGCCATAGAATCTTTTTCACCCGCTATTAGATATTTTCTGCCTACAGGGTAACACAAAAAGAAAATAAACGCTAGATTTTTTATTGCAAAAAAGAGACAACCACTCGAGGCGAGCGGCTCCAACGCCCAACGGAAGCCATGATGAATAATGAGTGCAGATCCTTGAACTGAAACTGGTACCAGCCAGTTGGCCAGTTGGACAGTTGGCCCATAAGCGCATCGGTGTAGACTTTATTTTAGTATGCAACAAGCTGTGGGGGGTCGTGCCGCCTGAAAAGCCCCGAATGCGACTCACCTGCATGTCAGAGCACACGGTTCGACATAATCGTAGTGCGGCGTCCACTTGTACAGGGTGCCATCGTAGGGGACATCGTTATAGGCGGCACACTGGTTCGCACGGAAGTCCTGCTGCTCCGGACATGGCTGCATGTTGCAGATGCGATAGCGGGCGCTCTCGCCGCGACAGCTGCCCGGTGTACTGCAGCGACGCATTTGCTGCATGATGCCGCCATCGCAGGTGCGCGAACATGTTGACCACTCCGACCAAGCTGACCACTGGCCAGAGCCAGAGCCGGTGCCCGAGCTCCCAGTTGATCCAGCACCAGTGCTGCCCTTTGAACGTTTCTGTTGCTGCAATCGAAGGATAAGGATTTGTGTATTGGCCTTTGCTAATGGAATGGACATATTTTTGCATGTGTATGCGAGTGTGCGAGTGTATGTGTGTTTGGGGAGCTGGTTAGTTATTTAGTACTCACTTCCAGCTCATTTTCCAAGTCGGATGCTGTGTTCCATGTGTCGTCGAACGCTTGACTTGCATTCAATTTCTTTGCCCAAGCGGCGTGTGAAATTAGCAGGCAGAAGCTCGTCTAAAATAGAATACAACAATTGAACAGATTAAGGTTTAGATTCTATATTATTATTGGGCTTAGTAGGATAATTAATTTCTAGTTAAATAAAACATTTTCGGAAATTATTAATATATACAAACACTTGCCATATTAAGATAAACATAAATTAATAAAATATATAAGCAAATCAAGTATGTTAGCTGAAATGCTGAGAAAATAGCCTGGCTACATATAACTGTTTATGCTGATCGATTGATTGACTGAATGACAAGTAATGTCCAAACCGTATGAGCTAGAAATCCAAGTTTTGTAAAGTAGTTTTTTATTGTACACACTAAGACGGGTTTCGGGAATTACCGAAAGCTTCTTTTTAATTAATAACATTTAATAAAAAAATGTATTTTCAATTTATCCATGTTCGCTTGACATTGAAAATTCTGGAGAAAATTATTTTAATTTTTTAATTTTTAATTTAATAATAAACTATTTCCCCAAGCAAAGCTATCTAAAATTCATAGGATAGTATTTTAGGCAGTATGACAGGAGTGTGTGTCGTATATTTATCAGCTTGAACTAAAATAGAAAATAAGGAAACGTAATCCTAGGGCAGCAAACAATGCGTACATGCCACCTGGCTTTATTGGCATTTGAAGTTGAGCGAAGTGAGGATGACTTTTATATTTGTATAATATTTTTTATCATCGCACGCGGCTTTCACGTTAGTCACGTTAACAATTTGCATTTTGGCCGGGACTTTGCTTTTTATATCGAAGGCGCATTAACCTTAGGACACGCGTCACGTATGCCCCCAGGCATTGAAAACAATCTCGACTGGCGTGTCAAGGGTTATGCCACGCGAATAAGGCGTTTTGATGGGCGTGGACCAAGCCGTATGTCGTGTATCTGTTGTTGCTGTTGCTGCTGCTACTTCTACAGTTGCTGCTTAATGGCGTGTCGTATGCCACGTGCCCCACGCCTTTTTTTTTTTTGCCAACAACACGTAATCGGGGTTCAACTGGGTTAAGCGTCTTACTAAAATAGACTACCGTAAGAGCAGACAGTTAGCTAAGTATTTATGTGCTAAATCTCTGTCTCTCTTTGGGCTAAGTACAGCAGATTTAATGGGACGCCTTTTTTCGACAGATTTAATTCTTCCAGTTTTCGCTTAATTAGATCTTTACTGAATTCTAATGACAAGCAAACAATGCTCGAACTACTTGAATTTATTTACTTAGTTTTACTTCAGAATTTACTTTTTTCAATTTAATTTCAAGCAAAGATATTGGATACTTTATTTATTTTCTGGAAATACTGAACTTGTTTCCATGTGATCTGTATTATAGATCTGTGGATTATCTGTATATTTACTTAACGATATTAATCGCTTCTTTCTCCTCTTCAACTGTTAACTATTTTATTAATGTTCCTCTAAATTGATGTAATATCTTATTCCAGCAGTTAACCAGCGAAAAGCCCTAATAACTAGGCTACAAATGACCAACATGGACTAGCCATATGGTGACTTAACAGCTTTTTTAAGCCAAGGCCTAGCACTGTAGTGGCTGCTTTGCACTCCCCAAACGAATCTGTTTGTTGATCAGCTGCTCTAGTTTAGTTACTGCTTTACCGACCGCGCTGGAAGCCAATTCTTCGTTTATTGCACAGCTGAGGGCATGCGCAACCGAATAGGGCGAATAGAGAGGAAAAAGGTGATAAGATCAGGCCATAGTACCGTTTTAAAATATAATCGCGTGATGTAGAGCTTTTGAAAGCTTCCTTATTTTTTTTGTCGTTGGGAAGTAGTAAAGGTTAAAAGTACAGCTCAGCATGTCAGATATATTTGAAGCGCGTGCGAGTTAAGTTCATAACATTTTTTCTTTCTTTGCAAATAATTTTTGCAAAGACATCAACGACCAAGGCTGCAATTGTGGTACAGTTTGGAAGTGTTCTTTTGGTACGCTAATAGAAACCAAAAACCTTCATAACAACTCGACCCACTAACCTAATTGTGATTCGGGGTGACCCTTAAAGAAAAGGTATTTATATGTGCTAGTGTTGAGACTTGGAACTAATTAAGGCTTCCACAGTTTCCGTGCCTGCTCAGTTGACTAGATTTAGACGTACTAGTCGGCACTACCAGAGGGGGAGATCGGACCAGACAAGGGCAACACCAAGAGCACGTGTCGCACTTAGCAACCCAGCAGAACCAATTTTGTTGCTATTTTACTTATCAGCCGCTGTCTTGCGAAGAACAACATCTGGCATAGCCTCGGAAAACGGCGTCAAGCGGGTGAAACGCTTACTATTTATGCAGCACCATCGGGACCGTATGCACTAAGCATATAGTGTAACCTGCAGAGAGTAACAAAGGAGCCGAGTCTGTATTACTTTTGGTGTACCCCTTTCGCTTGCTTAGCAGCATTGCCATATAATTCCATTAATTGTTTAACGTTGCCAAGATGGACGGCTAATAGATCCTTAGTTTTAATTTTTATTTCCTTTAAATTTTTTTTTCTTTTACTAATTTCTTTAAAACAAAATGTGCAATGAATATGCCTAAATAAGTTAAAGCGAGAGGAAATTCCTACACCACCGACCTTGACCGTTGCTCATATATATATATATATATATATATATATATATATATATACATGTGTTTATATACTTATAAATTTCTTTTGTAATATTTAGCAACAGCGATCATAATCGTCGTATACATTGGGCCCAACGTCTGCTTCGAAGGATATCGCGTGAGTAAGAGTTTAAACCAATGCCTATAGATATATGTAGTTATATACACACATGAACATTTAAATGCAGTTAATTTAGCAAGACGGTAAATTAATTACTATCCGTCAAGTCTCAAGATAATGTTGGTGAATTTCTCCTTCCCCTTAATTTCTTTATGGGATTTAAACTAGTTATTGCACATTCATCATATTAACTTTGGATTCAAATTTTGTTTGGAAACTGTATATTTTTTTCTTGTAAATAGAGTTATACTCACCTTGCTATTAATTGGCAACAAAATTGAACAATGCGTGAATAAACGAATTATATTAGCTTATATGATATGATATCCTAATTCCATAATTAATTGTTTTATCTGTCAAGTACCCATGTTAGCCGCTTGCAATTTATAGTGATGGTTTAAGAACCTGAAATAGGGACAAGCATCCACATTCCATTTTTTTTTTTGCTTGTCAAGGTAGGGAGGGTAAAGAGAAAGAGAGACGATCAACACCTTAGTTCTCTCACTTACGCGAAATTGAATAGTTTGAATTTGGGTGTTCGGTCGGAACACATTAATGGTACCCATACTAGAATCCGGTTTTTTTTTGTTTCAATGGATTTACTTAAGTCAATAAGTTTTTTTTTATTTTTTTTGATCGCACTTAAACTATGTGTTTATGGTAAGTGCAAAAGGGAAAGGAAAAAACCCCGACCAGTCCGACGAGCTATTGTCCGAGTATTAGCAAGAAGTGCGAACCTCCAATCCCTATGCACCCGGTTAGGCAACAGCCACGGCCGTTTGTTTTTATTTTTGGTAGATGGCCAAACGAAAGGCAAAAAACTGAACCCGAACCTCCCCACCATTACATATATGGCGCCCAACGTGGGGCCCTAGCAAGAACGTAAAACTTTTACTTCTTGCGTAAGCACGACTAACACCTAGTGCACAACAATCCCCAATCGAAACTCGAAGTTATACCATATCAATTACTACCTATTATTTTTTAATTACCCTGTTAGGCCCCTTTCTCGGGAAAATACGTTGTGTTCAGACAGTAGTTAGTTGTAGGAATTTGCGATTGTAATTCAGGCATTGCTGGATTAGTCGACCACAATTAATTACTAGTACTTTAAGCAGCGGGTAAGATCGGAAAAGAGGGAATAATAATCAAATTTGGGTTAATTGTTTCAAGGACTATTTGGAATTACAACAAACTGGAAATATTTCGGATGTTGTCTAGTAGTCCATGAGCAGTAAAAATCCAAATCAGAAATAGACTCCAGTAAAATAAATAGCACAAATTCAACTACTCAGGTTTGCTTAAGGATTGTAAGCAATAACGTGTGGGAAAAAGACAGATAGAATAAATAACCAAGACTTAATAATACAAGTCCTATTTAGTTTTCCTTTTGTTGTTTGGAAACAAGCAAAAGTTTGCATTCATTATGGCAGTGAGACGAAGCACAGAGAGCATAGTTGCAGCGATTAACGCGCAAGATCCATTTTGTGGCATTTGCCATGAGCAATTGCAAGCAGAACAGCTATCTGCGACTACTCCTTGTCAACACCGTTTTCACGACGTTTGCATAAGCAATACACTAAAGACAACCCCAAAATGTCCAGTATGTGAGGCAGATTGCAACCCAGGGCAACTAATATTTATGAACAATACACTGGCAGCGGAGTTACACTCAGCTGGTAATGCTGAAACAGACGAAACTCTATCGCGAAATACTCTACCTTGCCAAGATGGTTCGACTACTACAGGTATCAGGAGAGGTCAGCGATTCGGAAAAGGGCGAGGAGCCACGCCCAAGCGAAGTATGCAAACTAGGTCTATGAATCGAAATCATAGAGAATATTTAGGTAGTTGCATGTCTTTAGGCAGCAACGGAAATAAGTCAGTGGACAATGGTCCAAATGTAGAGACAATTACCTATATCAACGAAGCTCTACAATCTCAGCAAAGGACTTTAATAGCAGAACTCAAAAACGTTATTAAAGCTTCTGTTGAACAATCACTGCAAGAGAAGTTAGCAACATTAAATGTACGAAATGAGCAAGCTGAATCAACACGCTCTAGATTAGTTCAGTCTCCAAGGGGATTAGGTGCTGATACTCTCCCTAATAGTGCCCAGAACTCTGACATACCCCTTGACTGCGGACCATACAGCCCCAGAGGTAGCAATCGATCAAACTCAAGTTTGAGTTCAGAAAAAGCAGCTAGCATTATGCAAACCTGGCGACTTAAATTTGACGGTTCGAAAGACTCTATGCAGATAGATGAATTCTTGTATCGAATTCGTTCATTAACGGCTCAAAATTTGAACGGCGACTATAGGCTGCTTTGTGACAATCTTCATTTACTTTTCTTCGGGAAAGCCAATGATTGGTTTTGGAGCTTCCACAAGAAAAACCCACAGTATACCTGGTTGGCTTTCTGTACGGATTTCCGACTTAGATTCGAGGACGTTAAAGACGACTTTGACTTGTGGGAACTAATTAGGAAAAGACGCCAGAAAGATCAGGAGACATTTGATGATTTTCAATCAGCGATTGAAGGCCTGGTTAGCCAATTATCTAACGAAATAAGCGAAGACAAGCTTGTTGACCTATTAAAACGCAATGCGAGAACAGCGCTCAGGTACGAACTATTGCATTTGAAGATTAGAACTCGAGCAGAATTAAGAGAGGAAGTTAAGAAACATGAAAGTTTCTGTAGAGAAACTGGCTCGTTTCCCAATCGAACCAAATACGGTAGAGGTAATGTCTCTGAGTTACTGGAAAATAATGATATAGAAGATAATATTTCAGAAATACAGAACAAGAAAATAGTGTGCTGGAATTGCGATAAAGTGGGACACCGATTCGATGACTGCATGGGAGAAAGGCGTATATTCTGCTACGGTTGCGGTGCTAAAAATACTTTTAAACCCAATTGTAGCAAATGCAATCTTTTGGGAAACCGGAAGCGGGATGCGCAGACCAACACCAGTTTGACGCATCCCACAAAAGAATAAAGTCCTTGCCAGAAATACAGTCATATGGTAGTTTGGAGCAATCAACTCCAAATACTATATTTACAACTTATATGGCAAATACATGTTCAGTCGCCGAGACTGCAACTCAAACTGATATTGAAAATAAGTACGTACCGTACCATATTAGAGTAAAACACTATCTTGACACACGAAGACGAATTTTTAGCAGCATAGAACCCATCGAATTTCTCAGTCGGCCAAAACGCTCTACTGTTCGACTTAGGAAATTCTGGAAAAATATTAAAAGTCTTCGTAAGAAGCTCGTTCAATCAGTGTTTATGAGCTCAGATAACCGCTTGTACACTGAGTTAAGCCTAGAGGGAGAAAAATATGTAGCATTATTAGATTCCGGAGCGACGATTAGTTGCCTCGGTAATGTTGCAGCTAAGTCACTGTTGTCACATCCCAAAGCGCGCAAATGCTCTGGATCAATCCGAACAGCTAACAACGCTATTTGCCCAGTGGTAGGCAAACTGACACTTAAAGTTGAATTTCGAAAACAAGTGCATAATGTTGATTTTTATGTTATACCCGATTTGAAACAAGATGTTTACTTAGGCATAAATTTTTGGCAGGACTTTGGACTGTTAACGAATTTAATTCGTCCTGATGAGTCCGTAAATGAATTAGACAACAGTAACGAACAGGATATCCAGGAAACAGCGAAAATGCATCAGCTAACCGCTGAAGAAAAGTCACGATTAAATTCGATCATTTCTAATTTCTATTCTTATGAAAAGGAAGGATTAGGACGCACTGAGTTAATCGAACATCGCATTGAAATAGATAATGTGACCCCCGTCAAACAAAGACATTGGCCTATTTCGCCAGCCGTTGAAAAGCTAATGTTTGACGAGATCGAGAAAATGCTAGCTTTAGATATAATAGAGGTATCGCATAGCCCCTGGAGCAGCAACTGCGTCCTTGTGCAAAGAAAGGATAAAAACAGGCTGTGTCTAGATTCTCGAGTCATAAATAAGTACACTCGTAAAGATGCGTACCCTCTACCCCATATCGACGGAATTCTTAGTCGTCTGCCGCCGGCTAAATATATAACGGGCCTCGATATGAAGCACGCATTCTGGCAGATACCCCTAGAAGAAAAATCACGTCAGTATACCGCTTTTACAGTCCCTAATCGTCCATTATTTCAATACAAAGTAATGCCGTTTGGATTGTGTAACGCTCCTCAAACGCTTTGTAGACTAATGGAACGCGTGATACCAGCCCATTTGCGGACCCGCGTATTTGTCTACTTAGATGATTTACTTCTGCTATCAGAGGACTTCGATTCGCATATGTTGCTTTTGCAGGAAGTAGCGCTGCACTTGCGTAAAGCGAACTTGACAATCAACATCGCAAAATCAAAATTTTGTATGCGGGAAATTAAATATTTGGGCTTTATAATTGGGTATGGTCAACTAAAGACGGACCCTAGCAAAATACAAGCTATTAACGAATTCCCTGTACCAAAAAGTGTAAAACAACTGAGACGTTTTCTTGGACTCGCTGGATGGTATAGACGTTTCGTTAATCATTATGCAACAGTTAGCTTTCCGCTTACAGAGTTGCTAAAGAAATCGAAAGTATTGAAATGGAACACTGATGCTGATTCCGCTTTCAACACCTTAAAAACACTTTTAACTTCTGCACCTGTATTGGCTACACCCGACTTCTCAAAACCTTTTAGATTAGTTTGCGATGCTAGCACAACTGGTTTAGGATGCGTTCTAGCTCAACTAAATGAACAGGAAGAGGAGGCTCCAATAGCATACATGTCAGAGAAACTGTCAAAGGCCCAACGGAATTATAGTGTGACCGATCTGGAATGCTTAGCCGTAATAAGAGGTATTTTTAAATTTAGAGCGTATATAGAAGGACAGGACTTCGAAGTAATAACTGATCATGCTTCCTTACAATGGCTCATGAGACAGAAGGATCTCAGAGGACGTCAAGGTAGATGGGTGATCAAATTACAGGGCTTCAAGTTTAAAGTCTCGCATCGTAGCGGTACACAAAATGTTGTCGCTGATGCGCTATCGCGTCAAAATGAGACAGAGCTTGCGGAATTCGAGGAGCAAGGTCCCATAGTTGACCTGTCTTCACCCGAATTCAAATCGCCAAACTATCTGGATCTGATAGACAGTATTTCTTCTAACCAATCCAGATTACCGGATTTACAGATAATCGACGGTTTTATATATAAACGTACTGAGCCAGCGACGGGATATAGCATTCAGGAGAAACAATCCTGGAAACTCTGGATACCTTCGTCTCTCACCCTACAAGTGATAGAGAGAGCCCACAATCCCCCTAACGCTGCACACAGTGGCATCGGAAAAACAATAGAGAAACTCAAGAGATACTTGTTTTGGCCAAAAATGTCGGCCCAAATTCATGAATATATAGTCAATTGTAAAGTTTGTCGGCAAACGAAAAGCCCCAATGTAGTGTTGAGACCTCCAATGGGCAAGCCTATGACGTCAGAACGGCCATTTCAGAAGCTCTACATGGATCTTCTAGGGCCATATCCTCGGTCCAAGAACGGCAATATAGGTCTCCTGATGGTTGTAGACCACAATACTAAATTTCATTTTATGTGGCCTCTTCGCGCGTTTACTACCAACAAAATTATCGACTATCTAGAAAACACACTGTTTTGCACTTTCGGCGTGCCAGAAACTATTCTGACCGACAATGGCTCTCAGTTCATTTCTAGTGTCTTTAAAGCTTTTCTTACCCGGTATGGAATCATCCACATTCGAACGGCAATATACTCGCCACAAAGTAATGCGAGTGAGCGAGTAAATAGATCAGTATTAGCGGCTATTAGAGCCTATATCGGAAAAGATCATTCAAATTGGGATAAAAAGCTGTACGCCATTTGTGCTGCCTTGAGAGCCAGCGTTCACCAAAGTACAGGGTACTCTCCATATTTTTTAGCGTTTGGACAGAATATGATGTTAAACGGTAAAGACTATGACTTGCTAAAGCGACTTAACCTCTTGTCCGAAGACACTGCTATTGAGAGGCCCACAGCCTTACAAGTAATCCGTCAGATAGCTAAAGACAATGTAGCTCAGTCACATAATAGAAATGCTAAGATATATAATTTGCGCAGCCGAAACATAAGTCTTACTGCCGGTACGAAAGTCTTCGCCCGCAATTTTTGTCAGAGTAACGCGCAAAAGAAGTTTAGTTCTAAGCTTGCACCAGTTTTCATTCCGGCGATTGTTGTACAAAAAGTCAGCCCAGCCTACTATCAACTAGCTAATGAAACAGGTAAATGCATCGGTACTTTTCATCTCAAAGATATACAAACTAGTAACAAGTTCTAACTCAACAGTTATTATAGTTATTTCAGTTTATGTCCCGCTAGCAAGTAGCGCTGCATAAACTGTGGTGTAGTGGCTGCTTTGCACTCCCCAAACGAATCTGTTTGTTGATCAGCTGCTCTAGTTTAGTTACTGCTTTACCGACCGCGCTGGAAGCCAATTCTTCGTTTATTGCACAGCTGAGGGCATGCGCAACCGAATAGGGCGAATAGAGAGGAAAAAGGTGATAAGATCAGGCCATAGTACCGTTTTAAAATATAATCGCGTGATGTAGAGCTTTTGAAAGCTTCCTTATTTTTTTTGTCGTTGGGAAGTAGTAAAGGTTAAAAGTACAGCTCAGCATGTCAGATATATTTGAAGCGCGTGCGAGTTAAGTTCATAACATTTTTTCTTTCTTTGCAAATAATTTTTGCAAAGACATCAACGACCAAGGCTGCAATTGTGGTACAGTTTGGAAGTGTTCTTTTGGTACGCTAATAGAAACCAAAAACCTTCATAACAACTCGACCCACTAACCTAATTGTGATTCGGGGTGACCCTTAAAGAAAAGGTATTTATATGTGCTAGTGTTGAGACTTGGAACTAATTAAGGCTTCCACAGTTTCCGTGCCTGCTCAGTTGACTAGATTTAGACGTACTAGTCGGCACTACCAGAGGGGGAGATCGGACCAGACAAGGGCAACACCAAGAGCACGTGTCGCACTTAGCAACCCAGCAGAACCAATTTTGTTGCTATTTTACTTATCAGCCGCTGTCTTGCGAAGAACAACATCTGGCATAGCCTCGGAAAACGGCGTCAAGCGGGTGAAACGCTTACTATTTATGCAGCACCATCGGGACCGTATGCACTAAGCATATAGTGTAACCTGCAGAGAGTAACAAAGGAGCCGAGTCTGTATTACTTTTGGTGTACCCCTTTCGCTTGCTTAGCAGCATTGCCATATAATTCCATTAATTGTTTAACGTTGCCAAGATGGACGGCTAATAGATCCTTAGTTTTAATTTTTATTTCCTTTAAATTTTTTTTTCTTTTACTAATTTCTTTAAAACAAAATGTGCAATGAATATGCCTAAATAAGTTAAAGCGAGAGGAAATTCCTACACCACCGACCTTGACCGTTGCTCATATATATATATATATATATATATATATATATATACATGTGTTTATATACTTATAAATTTCTTTTGTAATATTTAGCAACAGCGATCATAATCGTCGTATACATTGGGCCCAACGTCTGCTTCGAAGGATATCGCGTGAGTAAGAGTTTAAACCAATGCCTATAGATATATGTAGTTATATACACACATGAACATTTAAATGCAGTTAATTTAGCAAGACGGTAAATTAATTACTATCCGTCAAGTCTCAAGATAATGTTGGTGAATTTCTCCTTCCCCTTAATTTCTTTATGGGATTTAAACTAGTTATTGCACATTCATCATATTAACTTTGGATTCAAATTTTGTTTGGAAACTGTATATTTTTTTCTTGTAAATAGAGTTATACTCACCTTGCTATTAATTGGCAACAAAATTGAACAATGCGTGAATAAACGAATTATATTAGCTTATATGATATGATATCCTAATTCCATAATTAATTGTTTTATCTGTCAAGTACCCATGTTAGCCGCTTGCAATTTATAGTGATGGTTTAAGAACCTGAAATAGGGACAAGCATCCACATTCCATTTTTTTTTTTGCTTGTCAAGGTAGGGAGGGTAAAGAGAAAGAGAGACGATCAACACCTTAGTTCTCTCACTTACGCGAAATTGAATAGTTTGAATTTGGGTGTTCGGTCGGAACACATTAATGGTACCCATACTAGAATCCGGTTTTTTTTTGTTTCAATGGATTTACTTAAGTCAATAAGTTTTTTTTTATTTTTTTTGATCGCACTTAAACTATGTGTTTATGGTAAGTGCAAAAGGGAAAGGAAAAAACCCCGACCAGTCCGACGAGCTATTGTCCGAGTATTAGCAAGAAGTGCGAACCTCCAATCCCTATGCACCCGGTTAGGCAACAGCCACGGCCGTTTGTTTTTATTTTTGGTAGATGGCCAAACGAAAGGCAAAAAACTGAACCCGAACCTCCCCACCATTACAGCACACACACACATACACGCACAATGCCAGCATCTGATGCTCTGATCCTCTTGACCAAGACACCGAACAATAAACAGCCAACATATGAAGGGCTTATCTTAAAGGCAAATCAATGGCAAATGGACCACAGCCAAGGCAAAAGCAAATGAACAGCCGCAAACATTCCACACACACACACACACACACACTGGCTCACACGCACAAGCATACGCACGAGTGTAATCCACATAAATTGTCTACTGCATGAAACATGATCCAACTTTACACAGCCAAATGCACCGCCCAGCAACGGGTCTACGCTTAAGCCAAAAACCATTTTATAGCAGTTTAGCTGGGAATATGTAAAAACCCATTGGCACACACACGCACACATAAACGACGCACACACACACACACACACACACACACACAGACAAGAGAGATGTACGAACTGGCAACAAGATGAAATGTCCGATAAAGCAAGTGTAGTGCAGTAAAGTCTGCAAAAGAAAGACACACACACACACACAGACACAGGGAGAGAAAGCGAGCTAAACTCTTAGCAAAATCGGCGTAAAATCTCATATGTCCATCCATGCGGTTACAAAAGCTACTAAATTACTATTTAAGTATCTATTACCACGTTTCAAGTGTCTGAGGTCCGAGCCGAATCGGCCCATACCCGATCTCCGCCCTGTCCCCTTAATAGAAATAATAGCCAACAACCCTGGCGACCCTTACACAAACATTAGAAAAACAAATAACAAATAGCTAAAGACTGTGCCAGAGCCTGGCCAGGTGAAGTCGAGTGCTTCGAGGGCGAAGGGGGACCAGTTGATTTTTCTGTGGGCTGGTTCTGTAGGCGCATCTATGAGCCTACTGACTTGTAAGAGGGAAAAACATTAGCAAACAGCATTGGACGAGCACATTTTATGCGAATCCGGTAATTATTTATTTATGAGTTGAAGCAGTTTCAATAACTCACTTTGCCTCATCTACACAGCCTTCCACCCCAACCCCAAAAACCGACGGGTCGTGGTTGGAGGAAAATACTCGAACATACGTCAAATGTCGAGCTGCCTGTGTGTGTTTGTGTTTGTGTGTGTTTGTGTAAGTGTGCTCAACCCACAGTCCGCGTCATCATGACAGGAAGTCATTGTAGGTAGTTAGTTAATGTGCACAGTGGTGCGAAAATTATGAATTTGTTTTAGCTTTTCAGCTGAAAGGTTAATGGGCAATGCGTTATGCTTAATGGTTTCTGCTTAATGTTATAAAGCACTAACACAGAGTATGAGAAATGGTTTGTTCCAAAAGAAGACATATAAATCTTTAAACAACGTGAGGCTCATGCACTGACTGGACGAAACTCTTAACGCTAACTTTAACAGGTTATTTTTTTTTTATATTTTCAATTTTGACTCTAGAGTAAATCAATTAACATTTTAATAGTATTTTTAAAAATTTTTTATTTTCGATGACAATCATTAAAGATGACAAACTGTGATCAGTATGTCGGGTCGGTTCAATTTGTGTTTATGGAAGATTTTATTATTATCTTTGCTTCGAACCTGGAATTTCAATTTATTTTTACTTAAAAACATCTACCAGAAATTATTAATTAAAAATTGAAATGATTTTTACAAATTATTCGTCAATGTTTGAATTTAAAGCACTGTAAATTTGTTTCTTATTTTTATTCAAATATCCATATTGATGAGTTTAATAAAGGGTTCATAAGCCCTCCAAAATAGTAGCTAAGATATTTAAATGCATTAGCTCCACCGTGCAGCGTTGTTGCCAAGGCTCAGAAAGAGACAGTCAAGTCTATTTTAAGAGTCAAAGACGAGAGTAAATAGAGGGGGACTAGAGCAGGCTCACATTCATTCTTGAGGCAGGCAATTTTTGCATAAATGCCAAGCGCTGGGTTAGGTCGGCACCGAAGCAGCCCAGAACTGGGATGGGGTCGGGTTTTGATGCTGCTGCTGCTGCTGATGATGTTGCCGAGTATAGTCAGTCCGCCAGTCAGCCGGGCGATTAGACTGTCAAAGGTAAGCGGCGTAGTGCCAGTTGATTGTTTAGTATTGTAACTGTATCTCTATTTATTTGTGTGTGTGTGTGTGTGTGTGTGTGCAGTTGGGTAATGTGTCTGTTGCGTCACGTCAGTTATTTATTCAAAGCGACAGGCGGCACAAAACGTCAAGGAGCGAAATTTTCCGTATGCGCAAAGGTTATACAGGTAGCTGCCAATGTAAGGACCCAATGGGAGGTGGGATGAGGTTGGCAGCGGGTAGGCTACGACAAACTGAAACAAAGGTAGACAGTACAACAACAATTGGAAAAGCTGCGCTAAACTTTTACAAGGAGTTGCTATAGCAACAATAAGCCCTGAGACAAGGCAGCGCGATTGCTCGTCTGAGCCTCTGACATGACAAGGGATGGATGGATGGATAGATGGATGACTGACTGGGTTGCATAGCTAGAGTTGGCCGGGAGGGGTTGGGGATTGAAACTGGAGTTGGGGTTGGTCGTGGGTTGAATTGATGTTACGCTTTTGTCCATATACTAACTGACTACCAGCCAGCCAGAACGTCTGCTCCTGCTCCTGCTGCTGCTGCTGTTGCTGGTAAGTTCGTCTCTCAGTCTGTCGGTCTGTCTGTCGGGGCCTGTCTATCCATTTGACTGACATTACTTTGTCATTAATTTTCGATGGCAGCACTTAACACACATGCTGCATAGGTCAAATGTCAGTTTAGCCCTAGCATCCCTGGCTGCTCTATCTAAAAATACACAAATATCGTATATGTATTTAAAATGGCTTAAATGACGTAAGCAGCGCGTACAAAAATAAAATTCGCACCTCTTGCACACCCTCTCGGCACAACCACGCCTCCAGACACATTCACAGTCACAGTCACAGTCGCAGTCGCAGTCGCTGTCTAATGCCATTTAACAGCCGTAAGTGGCCAAGGGCTTAGCCGTTGTTAACTGTTTCCGGTTTGCAGCTCGTCTCGACCTACGTCGCTTTATCGCTCCCAACTGCTAAGGTTTCCCATTTGGTCTGACCCCCAACTTTGCATTGTAACTTGTGTGTGTGTGTGTATGTGTGTGTTTTTTTACGGTTTTAGCCCTGTTTGCTACCCTCAGTCGGTTTATGGTGCAACAAAGCTCGTTGGGTTAGGTTAGAGCAGCTGTTCTAGGTTGTAGCTAATGTCAAGATATTCTGCACGCACTTTATTGTGCTTTTTATGTGAAAAAGGGTACTTGTTAGCTGGCGAAAAGATACTTTATTTGAGTAATTAAACTCTTTAATAGGACCAATTGCTCTAAGGACCTAACTATTCCTAGCTAATCAAATTAAAGTGCTTAACAAATATATTGAAATGTAAATATTTCAGCAATTCGCCTTCAACTACATACGGTAAATAATTAAAGCACATTTTTGGGATTCACATAAGATTCGCAACTGTTTGCAAAATGTTGGGAGAGTAAACCTTTTGACATTGTACTATATAAAATATTGATCAACAAGCCATTATATATTAGACTATATTTTAAGCACAAATACTATTTTGTTATGTATAAATAATAATGATCATTTCTTTCCAATACCACAGGGTATTTACGCTCACTATAATAAATAAAAAAAAATAAACAAATAAAAACAAATAAGTTAATCACAGTCATGTAAATGGAAACATTTTAATGCAACTTATAATTTGAACATATCAACATCTTTTTGGTTTTTCCGAATATCTAAAACAAATTTTCAAAAATCATTAACTAAATAATATTACAAATTTACTATATTTTTCTAGCTCAACAGAAACTATCGACATTTGGTATTAACACCCTATATACAAATGTCGCCTTCCACTTTAAACTGCAAAACTCAAGAGCTCATTTAAAATATTTCTATGCATGACTCATGCATATTTAGTAGCCAAAAACAAACGGCCATAACCCCAGCCTGAACTTTATGTAGCTGAGAACAAAAAAAAAATGTATACATAAAGCAGCGCATATTTATTCGATGCCAAAAAGTTTGTCAATAAATATCATCGATAGCAAGCCAAAGGCGCAAGTAATCAATTGGCATGTGGTGGGTACCGCGAGGGATGCGGGCGTGAAAAACGAGAACATTGACTGACAATAACAAAGATGGGGCTAAAAGTCTTCACGAAAAAAAAATAAAAGTGGAGGAAAGCATGGGCTGTCGTGCTGCTTTGCATGTCCTGCAGTCATTAACTCAAAAATGGAATCGAAATGAAATTGAAATAAAATGCACGAATTTCACAGGATAGTTAAGGAAGGCAACAGAAACGGAGTCGATGGCAACATGAAGATAGCCAGACAAGTGCGATGAGACGAATTTCTGTCGCCCGATCGGCTCACATAGTCCAAGCGACCCCACGAATGGATTACAAAAGAGTGTTACAAATTCGAGTTCATAAAAAAAAAAGAAATGTAAGGGCAGGGGCAGTGGGGCAAAAAGAGAGAGCAGCATTTGTTGTTCTTGTATTTGGTACGTGCCATTTGGCCAAAGGACCAACATTTCAAGTGGCAACGGGCAACATGACGTGCTCCCAAACCAAACCAATGGAACTACAGGGTGGCGTACGAGCGGAAACACTTGGTGTGTTTTTTGGAGTTGGTGTGAGAGAGCACGTGAAATTAAGTTTTCATGTAGACTATTTGAATTTATTAATGGCTCGTTGAACAGTGAAATGCTTAAACTCTCTTGAAAATTCGCGATTAGCATCATCTGAAACGTTCGCTGGAATTTAAAATGTTTAAATTTAATAATTGATTTGTAGATGGCTTGAACACAATGTAGACTTGCGTTTCTATTAAGAAACAATTTAATTGTCAGCCTTTGAATTTAAATTCAACCTCTTTAAACGCGAATCACTCGAATACTTTTCGAAATTTACGTTATTCGCACTGGGATTCAAATATTGATTTAAAAGAGCATGAATTCATATATGAAAACCAAATATATCTTTGTTTTTTACATTTTTTATATTTTTATAATTATTTTTTTTTTATCTTACTCGTTTGCCTTCCCTCAACAACAAAGCCTTTCTATGCAATTTTCATGTAATGCGAAAAATATTGCACATTCTTTGCTATTGAAATTTGTTATCACGCTGCAACCTTCATTTAAAACTCCACTACAGTTATCTTTCTCTTAAAAAAAAACTATACTTTAGCATTTCAATCATCTTATGTTCGTGCTGTTCAATTTCTCTGTATTACACAAACCCACAGGAGAACCTACTAAAAGCTTAACTTCACACCAGCTCCCTTCTAGCATTAATCATCACAACAAATAGTACATCTTCGCTTGCTATGCCTTCGTCTTATTCATCATTCTTTTGAGTTCCTCGCACAACACTCACCGCAAAACATGTCAAGCACTCGTACGCCTAGGCCATTAACACGCCCTCAACTCAACAAAACAACCTAACAAACAACCGAGCAAACAAACAAACAAATATCGGGCCCAGACAGATAGACAGAGGTACAAGCACATAGATGGTAGGACAGATAGACAAATACGAGGATAAGCAAAGAAACCAAAAAAACAGGCGGCACACGCAAAACCTTGGTCGCAAAGTCAAATTGAAAATGGCAGCAGAACGAGGAGCCTGAAGAAAGTAACGGTATACGACAATGGGTAAGAAAAATATTTACTACACGTAACAATAAATCCACTCAAGAAATGGGTGAAGAAATACTAGCGAAGCGCACACAAAACGCACAAAAAAAAAAACTAAGCAACAACAACAATAAGCTTGAGGGCAAAAGGGAAATTTTTCTAGTCGGACCTGCCCCATTTACAACAAAAGGCTTTCATGTCCTTCATTGCCGACGAAAATCCAACGGCACGCAAGGCAACCATTTTTTATACATGAAGTGTAACACACACTTCGACAAATTGATACCAAGATTAAATCTTGACGACATGAATGGGCAAAAAAAAAAAAACCATACATATATTTATATATATGAATAAATATATGATTATGACTGGAAAAAGTCAACTAGCTGGGAATTTATATTTCATTTTATTTTTTTTTCATTTTTTGTTGTAATTTAATTTTACATTAATTATGAAGGCACTGTGCAGGTGCTCTGGTTCACAGCCAGAACTAATTAGTGTAGCCCTCCCTCAGTCGAATAGAAATAATCCAGCAGCAGTGGCCGAAACGAGACAGTTACCATTTTCAGCTGCCAAGTTGGCTGTTCGCCATTTTCTAATTTCAATTTGTCGTTGCGGCTGCTCAGTTTTTCAGCTTTTTTTTTTTGGTTTTTGTATTATTTTTTTTTTTTTTTTTTTGGGTTTACCATTGACGACCCGCACAAATGACGACGCCCAATGTCCATTGACATCGCTTTGTGGTCGACAGAATTGCCAACGTTGTCGCTGCTCAACATTAAAATTAATTACCACAAATGGACAAGTCTCATTACAGCGCGTTTCTTTTTGGCGTGCTATGTACACACATAAGCAAAAATATATACAATATATACATATATATAGATGTACATACATATATTGTAGCCCTAACTACTATTGTTGTTGCCAGGCTATTAGATGACTGTTCTCCCCACTGTGACTGGCACTCGAATGAGAATAAGAACTATTCACAAAAGTTGCAAAAGTAAATCATTAATTTTTTCTTGTGGAATGACCTACATGCAACTTTGTGAGGCATGTGAGCATGCTGGGAGATGTGCTGTGTGGACAAAGGAAAATGGACATGGACATGGAACTCTGAAGCGTTTTATGTTAAAAGAGTTTTTCTATAGAAAATGTTTGACAATATATGCACAAAAATGTAGTTATCAAAATAGTTGCTTTTATTATAAGTTGGTTTCTTTTAATTTTGTTTAAAAAATATCACAGATCATATAATATTATTTTTATCCCTTTCATTTATTTGTAGGACTCTGCAGGAGTCACATCAATTATTATGTTGATTCTTAACAAGCAAGCACATTTATGTGCGGAGGGGCAAATAGAAAAACAGACAGACAGAATATGGCTATATCGTCTCGATTGTTAATACAGATCAATAATATGTATACTAAATGGGGCGGCTGCTATGCTTCGAGACACAAGATGGAAACAAAAATATTCAACGATTTAGAGAAAAGATTGATTCACCAACTAAACTAGTCTTAAATATTTGTTTGTTAACTATATTTTGAATCAGTGTAATAAGTTTTATGACCAATGCAATTCTTTCGCCTTTCCTGACTCTTTCCATAAAAGCAATACTTTTTCCCATTATTCTTTAATTATTAATTAGTCTAAGCATCAGCCTGTTAACCATTTCGTGGAAAAACTGCATTCAATTCGGCTTAAGAAATGTAACTTACTCTATCCCGAACTATTAATAGTTTCTTAATTGCATTAAGAACCAGCTTCTAAGAGTCCTAGCAAATGTCTTGAACTAATAAGACCAATTTTTTTTTTTAGCGCATTGGTCACTGAGACCCATTGAATGCATTGTTGCGAACGTCGCCGTTGCCAACTAGCCCCACCCGCCCCAAGCAAACAGTTCAACATCCCTCATTACATCCAACCCAACATGCCCCAAAACTCCAACCCCGCTTCCACATACCCCCTAAACAATGCCACAGTTGCAAGACCGCGTCACTTTAGTATTGCCTTTGCCATTGTATTGGTGTGCGAGTATGTGTGACTGTTGTGGAAAAGAGCCGGCAACAAACAAACTGAACACAGCTGTAAATGAACGAAAGAAGTGAACCCAAAGAGTGTAGAACAGAATTGAGAACAGTCCAGAACTGTGGGGAACAGAAACTAAACTCAAACTGAATGAAATGAATGAATAAAAGAATGCAAGTGTAGTGTGGCATAAAGCAAAGTCAGCTAAGAAAAATATGAAGAAATAAATATGGTCTAGTCGTGAATGCATGACTAGGGAATATCCTGTACTCACATACGTACATGTGCACGTTAATACACATATGCATAACAGCTGATTTCAAAATATCATAAGGCTTATAGTAAGAAAGGCTTGGTCTCATTTAAAGACCAAGACCTATATTTTATATGGACACAATTATATTCCAATATATATTATATCGCTTTTGTAGAAATATTTTACGCATTTCTTAGCTCATGTACTTTATATGGTGTGGCTGATAACACCCGTTTGCCGAGTACGGGGTATAATAAGAAAAACCAACTGCAGAATCATGAAATATTTCGTACATTAGCAATTGTTTCGCTGCTGCGAGTGTATGCGCCTCCATATGTGTGTGTGTGTGTGTGTGTGCGTGTGTATGTGTGTGTTAAGTTGACCCTAACTAAAGCCATTCCTCCATTCTCTCGCCCACGCCCCCTCTTCAGCTGCCTCTTAACGTGCCAATAATAGTTGAGTTTGGCTTTGTTACAAGTCCAGGGGAAAGAAACCTATATATATATATATATATATATACATACCTATGCTCGTATTCTATGGGTAATACAACAATCTAACAAACTGAGTTCAGTTTATGCTTTTCTGGTTTGGTTTTGCTAGCTGCTCTCATTTTGGCTTTATTCATTCAGCGCGCTTTTCTTTTGGCAATTACTCAAAGTTTTTGTGCACCGGTCAAATGATTTCAAAGGCAACAGAAACAGAATAACAGCAACAACAAAAATAAACTAAGTTATGCATTTCAATTTCAGCTACAATTGCGAAAATTAATTTATCATTTTGTTAAATTCAAGTTGAAATGTGCTCTTTGCGGTTGAATTTGCTCAGTTTGTTTGGGGTTGAGTTTTTGGTTTTGCTCAGTTATTGAATTGTGGCCGAGATTTGTTGGCAAATCAGAACCTGGGTAATTGGTTTAAATCAATTATATTGCACTTCACAGGAAATGCAAAGAGACAATGATCAATTACAACACTACATAAATTGTACGCTGTGTTTCCTTAGAGCAATCATTTTGATATTCTATGGCATTAAGGAGGGTTTAAAAGAGCAATAAATAAGGTTGGGGAAAGAACAAAATGGGCAGAGGCACACATTTTTCTCAGAAAGCTGTAAGAACAGAATGAAATAATTAAATTAAAATACATTTCTAATTCAACAACGTAATTGTTTGCTGAAAACCATTTTCCGCATTATGCTTGTATATTTTATCACAACTCTAACTGACATATATTATGATAGAGGCTTCAACATATATGCCTTTATCATAATCTTGCTCTAATACCTTCTTGTTTTTTCCCACACTTTTAAACGAAAATCTCATACAATCAACTTTTATGGCAGACCGCTTAAAATGTTCTGTCACACGTCTACGCAAAACAAGCGCAAGTTTTTAACATTTGTTCACGCGTGCCCACTTAAATATGCAACAATTTCCGCATAATTTCGTGCACTCCCTAGGCTAAAGGCTCCAGGACACCAAGGCGGCTATCCACACATGCATATGTATTAACACACACCCACAAACACACACGAATACACGCAAGCACAACTATTCGCACTCGTATATGTGTACGGCTAATCACATGACTGACTAACACGAACTATCTATGGCAGGTGGGTGTGCGTGTGTGCACGGCATGTGTGTCTGTGAGTGAGTGTATGTGTGTGTGTGTGCAAGTGTATTTGTGAAGTTGACGCTGAGCCTATGGCCAAGCAATTATTACGCACCAACAAGCACGCACACACCCACACCTACGCACACCCACACATAGAGAGAGAACTGAACAAACCGACAGAACACACATTTGGTGGCCAGTGTGTTGGACAGGACCTGCGGCATGTGCGGGTCCTGCCCCGACGTTGATTAATACGAAGCAATTTGCAGTCCGTGAGATGGCGATAGCGATGCGTGAAACTGTCATGCGATTTTCGTATGACTCTCAACTGTTGAGCCATGGACAACATTTTGATGACCCATATTCGTATGTCAGACGCAAATGGTTGCCACCAAATGCTGGCTCAACAGTTCGAATGATTTCCCCCAATTTCTAAATATGATAGAGCTGTGATTAACTAACTCAAGTCTGTGAACGACACGAATTTACCCATTTATTAAGTTGATTATAATGCTCAGCTAATTATTTATTATCAAAATGTATTTACTCGTTTCTCTTTCTTTCAATGTGGCTTTTTAAAAGAAATGAAAAACAAACAAAGCTACTGAATTCTCTTCATTTTCCCACATTTTTTTTTATTACAAAACAAAGATTGTCAAATATTTCAATATATATTTTGATTTAAATTTCGTTAGCATATCACAAATAACACTGGAATATTTCAATTATGATTGAAAATATCTATAATGTAGCATATATGGTAGTAAAAATGTATTTTCATAACAATGCTTAAAATTTGTTCCTTATTACAGGACATTTTTTTAAATACATTTTAATTACATATTTTTTGATTTCTGCGAATGATATGAAATATTCTTCCACACACAATTTCTGATTAAAAAGCACAAATATTTCTTTTTTTTTAGCTATTATTAATTATAACCTAGGTATTATTTTACCTGTTACCAGAGACATCAATTTTGTTCGAAAGGTACACACATAAATTAAAAAATCAAAACAAATTCGCTGCTTCGCATTTCCATTCCCATTATCAAACGCCATTGTGTTTTCCAGCTAGAGGACAAAAAACCCAAATGGTAAACCTCACAATTTGACTTTTGCAGTCATTTCCCATTCCAATAGCAATCCTCGATAACACCACACAGTAGCTCTGGGAAGCAAGGCCAAAGGCAACACATGCATAAATTATTTGCGCAAATAAAAAGCAAGAACACAGTTCAGTTTACCCTACGCCACACAGCACACACACCATCAACCGCCTCTTGGCTCTTCCCACCTCACACATGCCCACAAATATTTTAAAACAATTAAACAATCTTTTTTCACGTTGGTAGATTCGCAAAAAAGTGGAGCATTTATTTAAAAGCTACTGCATAAAGTTCAAAAGCGAAAACCAACTCAAAAAAAAATGCAGTTTAAATATGCCAGCCACTATAAAGCGGGCTCGGGGAGGAAACCCCGATCGGGGGATGGGGTACAACAAATGCTCACATATTTTATGAACTGCTAAAAACAGTTGAAAATCCAACTAAATTTGGTCAACCAAAATCGAACGAAATAGTTTCAGAGCCAAATAAGGTCAAACGCATTGCAAATCTCTCAATTTTAGAGCTCCATTAAATATCAATAGAACATTTTAATGCTCTTAAATATATAATTTCAAGTTTCAAAAAAGTCGTCACTGACTTCAATAGCTAAGAGTAAATCGTAAAAAAAAAATAGTATTTATGTGTACAATTAACTCTGGATTGGAGTGCGGGCTTTTATTAAATCCTTTCAGTTGCTTTGTAAATGTTTAGCACAAAACATTTTGCAAAATAATCCGCAATAAAGTATTTTAAAGAAGAAAGGAAAATTTTCAAGCGTAAGGACAAATGTAACAAATATTTTCCCTTATCACGAAGAACAGGAAAATATTCAATCTATAGTGTGGAAAATAGGCGATAAGCCGGGATAAACCAAAAATGATAAAGAAAGAGAATGTATTCAATTATTTAATAAATTACATAAGCTGAAATTCTTTGTTGCAGCTAAGCAAAATGCAATCAATCTTCCTCTTGTTATAATAATTGTAGCCGTTTATTTGACATGGGTACTATAAGAAGAATATCATCAGATATGCTTGAGCAACATAGTCATAATTATGATCGAACCTAAAGAGACATATTGTGTGTATCTTTTCCCTGTTATCTTTCAATGCCTTGCTCAGTTTGTAACGAAATTACAATACCCGTTGTCAGGGGCATAATAACCATTCAAATTGTCGAACTACAATTGAATAGACTACCCAAAATACATACACACATATTTAGATATATATGTATGTGGCTATATGTATGCAATATCCCAAATGAGCTCAGAAAATTTGAGGATATGCCATAACTTGCCTTAACATTACTTATTAACATATCGAAACCATTTCGAGGAGCCCAGAATAAACGTTACAGCGGGCAATACATAAAACACAGCACACACATACTCCTCTCTCTCTCTCTTACCCTCTCTCTCTCTCGCCCGCCGCTGTAGACAATGTCATTTACATAACATCGAATCGTAACGTAACGCATCGAAGGCAGGCAAGCAAAAATGCGTATAAGGCTTAACATTAAATATTTATAAATATTACGTATACGTAATCGAATTGATTGATTTTGCGATTTCACGCAAGCCGAAACAAATGCAGACAGGAAAACGTACAAACAGAGAAAGAGTCGAAAATGATGAGAATGTGGTTGTTCAAACAGGCTAGTTGCCAGCCAACCACCAAGGAAACAAACTGGACCTGACCTGTCCAGCTCAGGCAGTCAGTCAACCAAACTGTGGGTAATTTGAAACGAACTAAAGCTAAAAGAGGTTGCAAGATGCGACGGGTTGAGGGGTCGTTGCTCTGGGGATTATGGGTAGCGGGGCAGAGGGGTGCGGCAGGACAGAGCAGAGCGTCTTAAGTGATTTCTAACTGGGGGGCCGTACAAGTCAGCAGCCAGATAAAATACATTATGGTAATGTGCGCACAGTAACAAGTTGTATGGCCGCTGCCACGCCCATACATTAAGGAAGCACACAAAAACACACACAAAGAGCAGTTTACAAGCCACATGGCCTAATCCTTTTGGCCCCCTTTACCACAGTAAGCCAATGACCAGCAAAATACATTGAACTCGTAGTCAGGGTAAGATTTAGGATTTGAATTGGGATTGGGGTTACCAAACTGGTGTCCGGATCTGTTTCTGCTTCATTGGCGCTATAAAATGCCAACGGGTTGCCAAAGCCGACAAAAAGTGCCCGAAATCACAAAGCGGCACGTGTTGCTATTCGACTTTGAGTCTGGAGCATTCCCACACCCGCCCCTTCATAGTCAAGGCAACCAGTCAAAGGCCAAAAAAAAAGAAAGAAGGGTTCACACCCACAATACCGCCCACCTTGCTCTGTCGTCTAAATTATTGGTAATTTGATGTTTTATTACATTTTTTTGAAAATTTAATGCGTGTCCCTTTTTGTATGAGCTGCTTTAAAATTTATGAATTTGCGTCAGCTATAGGAGAAGGGTTGGACTTCTGACGGCCACGTTATTACTGTGGTTCATAATTGTCACACAATTTTTGAGGCAACTGACTTTTACGATTATTCGACCACATTTAAGTTGCAGTTAGGGTCAGGCAAATGGTTACTGCAGGGAAATCATGCTTAAATTTTAGACCGCAATATTAATATACGAAGAAATATCAAAGGGCAATGCAGCGTTAATAATCTAACTCCTGTTAAAGGTTAAGTAGTAATTGTGGTACATTTATATATTACAAGGCATTATCTTAACACCTATATAGATATAGAAACAGGATCTTACAAGCAGCATTAAAAGAAGAGCAAATTATCAAGACTGAAATTTAAGCAACTTAGAAAACTGGCTTAAAGTTTCTAAGAATATATGTTTACAATCAATTAGAAGCAAAAGAATTGATGCATTACTTACCACGAGCAAAACTGCCCGAATTTGTTTAGTCTTCCAATAAATTTGCGCTGGCATTTTTATCTGTATTTTCTGGTAATCATGGTTTCCATGCTGCAATAGAGAATAGAAAGTACTTAAATCAAATATCAAATCAACCTATTAAATAGTTGGTCCAAATACTAATTGGCACCTAAAGTCTGAGACATAGAAACCATTCGACTTAGTGTAAATAAACACATAATCAACAAATGCAAGCAAACAAATACACACACACACACACTCACGTACGTACACAAGCTCAATAAGAACTTAAATCAATAGAACCTGGCATTTGTTTAAGGAATTGGCCTTTTGCATAATTAAGCAAAATATTGTTAAATCTTTGCGTATGCGACGATTAATGAAGGCAACAACAAAAGCACCAGCTGAGCGACTGACAAGAAATATGACCAGGGTGAACAGGGGGAACAGGGCAGTGGGACGGGGAGGGGTGCGTCTTTGGAGCGTCCCCTTTGCGTAAACAAAAGCGACAGTGAGCGTAATAAATACGTTTACGGCTCTGAGACATTTGTCATTCAAATTAAGTACAAACGACATTACTCATTTCTTCGATGCTTCCGCCCCTTCATAGGCAGCACGAGTAGGCGTGGCACTTGAGAGCAAATTTCACAAATTATCCTGGCTAACAGTATTTGCTGTTATTTAGCTTCTTTTATTTTTGAGAAGAACAAAATTTAATTTAGATTTATGCACGTTAATTTCGTTTCGGTTGATTTTCCAAGGCAACAGCCTTTCCTGACTGCCTGCTGTTTATTTTGAATTCATTTTATTTTACAGTCAAGTAATTTGTTTGGCCCGAAAGGGGCGGCAGAGTTATTTAATGTACTTTTAAATATACGCACGTAATTGTAGCCTGTAGTCAGAATGGTGACAACAAAGGGTATGACAAATTTTGCAAGGGTTTGAAACCAGAGAATAAATGAAATATGAGCCTATAAAACAGTTGCACATGAGGATTTTCAAAAGTTGATATATGTATCGATTTTCATAAATCATTAAATAGAAAAATTAATATTTTTCACTTCGCTTGGCGATACTTATCGATTAGATATTTATAAACTTAAAGCATTTATATTAATTGCAATATTCATACAAATACTGCGCATTTATTTAGATAGACCGTAAGTCTTATACTCTTATATTGTTGTTAATAATATGTTTATGATAGTATTTCTTGATTCGGCTAACTTGTATATTGCTGAATGAAATATATTACAAAAATAAACGTTATTGAATAAATTTATTATTGTAGCTGAGTTTCTGGCAGTGAAGTACTTCTAGAGTGTATTGTCTATTAAACTTAAACGTAATGCTGTAAAGTACTTGTAAGAGTTTTAATCAAACAGCAATAATTATTCCACAAACTTTATGCAATAAACTCGTGTTTAACATTGATTATAAAACTCAAAACATTATTTTACATAAGGCAAGTTTTTTTTTCTCCCTGCAACGATTCAATTAATCGTCATAATTTATGGAGGTGGCACCGAGATATGTTGCCTTTATCAATCCTATACCATTTGAATGCACACCAGGGAACACTTAAGGTCGCCGAGCACGTACCACAAATTGGAAAATGCTAAAAATACATGGCGCAAAATAGTTTTCACCAACCAAGGGAATATTGGAGAAATGGTTCACATCTATTGCAATGGTATTAAAACTTTTTCATGTTAAACATTGCCATTCATCATGTTATTCTCGAACACACACACACACATTTCTTTTGCCCCCTTGCGCTGTAAAAGCTGCATTTAATAGGTGAAACATTTTGTGTGGTAATTATGAGCAGATAGCCGTGAAAAATATCTAACTGAATGGCAATTCTTCAGCAAATGTGTCCCCATCCTCAACATTCCCCCTTGTTTTCGGTTTGCCAGTATTGGAATGCGCTCTGACAGACGCTGCGGTGTTGCGGTGTTGTCAACACTTGCGACCTCTAGAAGACCCCAAATAAAAAATCAAAAATATTACTTCAAATATTACATGGGAGGTCATAAATAAAACGTTCGTTTGCGCCTCAACCAACGGCTGCAAAATGTGGGTGTTTCCGTGTTAAAGCTCGCAGGTGATTTTATGTGGTTTTTATGTTTGTGCTGTGTGTGTGTGTGTGTGCGCTGCGTGTGTGGCTGCTGCTCTTGTTGTTGTTAAATTTTGTAGCTAAAATGTAATGTAATTAGTTGGCACAACCAAATACATAATGAGTACAATTTAAAGATCTATCGTGGTTCGCCAAGATTTAAGCTTGTGGCATCCAATACTTTGAGTACTTTACAGCAAGCACCCAAAAGTACTTATTACTTTGATGTGCGCATAAAATGCAACTATAATTGGGACTTTTCTTTAATCCATAAATAATTGCATTGAGTTTTCTGACACGTGTTTCAATTTATTTTCCTTGGCTTCAATCGTATCGCTATTACGTCTTATGTAATCCAATATTGTAAAGATTTTTAAAAAAGTCTGATTAAATTTACCCTATGGTTATTTGCATAACGTTACGCAATTAATTAAATAATTAAAAACTGATTTCGTATTCTCTGGTTTCAAACAGCAACGGAAATCAGACAGACAACTCAACCAGACAAAAGGGAGACAAGTAAAGAACGCTTGAAATAAATTAACTATGCTCTTGTTTTTAATACTCTTACAGAGGATGCCAACAGTTCATCGTGAAATGTCTTACGATTTGTAGAAAGCGCAATTGAATATAAAAGCATATTTATATATTTCTATGTAACTTCATACTTGATAAATATCGATTTTACACCAAGACTATGTAGGTGTGTCCTTTTTTCTATATGTTGCTTTATTATTAAAACCTTATATAATAATCGATACTTATCGATACATATTTTATCTATTAACAACTTTTCCGATAACATCCCATCGATAAACATTAACAAAACAGAAATATTTGTTTCTTTGCAGAGATTAGATTACCGATTAAGTTATTTAAGAATTAATTTTCTTTATAGTTGCCTTAACTTTCGTTACCTGTTTGTGATTATTTCTATATGTGCGTATAAAATTGGGTTCAAAGACAGATTGAAGAGGAATAAGGCGTTTCGCCCATATATATCTAATAGTGAGTGCATTGAGTCTTCGGCATTCCCCGAAAAGCCAAATGTTCTCTTTTATTGTTCCCTTTATTCGTTCACCTCATTCCCTTTGTCATTGTCATTGGTGTTGTGCTTGTTGTTGTCCATTTGGTTGTTGCTGTTGTTGTTGTTGTTCCTGCTGCTGCTGCTGCTGCTGCAAATGTTGCGCATTGAACTTTTAATTAGTAAAATGTGACGTCTGCTTAAGCGAGCAACCCCACGCCAGCTGAAAGGTAAGCCGTGTAAGGTGCCAGGTGTTGGGAGGATGGGTTCAGTTCGACGCAAAGCAAATGACAACAAAATGAAATTCATTTCTATGCACAGATTGTTTGCCTTTGCAGGTGGGCGGGCGTGCCATTGCATAACATTTTGTTTGTTTATGTTTCGGGGCTTTTATGATGTCGACGTCGACGTCGACGACGACAAGTTCATAAATTATGAACAATTAAAATGTAGCCCGGGAATTGCTTGGGGCAAGGTAAACGCGCTCGCAGTTAATTTGGGGTTCCTGCACGCTACTCAGCTAGGTTCATCAAAAATGTTTGCATATGTCACAAACAAGGGGTCCATACATTTAAAACGAGCTACAGTGAAGCCACGCAACCGGTGGCTTTGCCTAGCCTGTCATGTGTTGTCTACTGCTTCAATTTATAGTTAACAGTCCCCAGTTGATGTACATAAATAAAAAATAAAAGCAAAAAAAAAAAATTATAAGTTACAATCAAACCTATGTATAATCTACCGATAACAGCGCCCCAGCCGCCAAAAGGGGCCATTCCGGGTTTGAAGAATTTTGGCCCGAATTTAACCCATCCTCTGCTCACGCAGGCGCCCTTCAAGCCCCATTAGCAAGTATTTCGACCAAATGTCATAAAGTTCTAAGGTAAACCAAAATTCTAAGGCGTTAATATTGGGCTGCAGTTCACAAATCTAAAGTAAGTAATGCCCGCGCTATAATCTGAAAATATCATTATTAATCTTTGGTTTTACCATTATCCACCTCCAGTTTACCATGTGGCAGCCAGACATTCCCAGTTGGTGTTATTATAATTCCATGTCGATGCCTGATCCCAATGCACAATTCGTGAATACACTCTATCCACAGCAACAGCAGCAGCAAGCATTTGTGTCACCAGGATCTTCCAGGCAACCAACTTATGCCTATGCGCCCCAATTGCAGCCAACACAGCCGAGACCTACATCCCATTATTATGGCCTGTCGCAGACGCAGCCCGTTAACAATTTCTTAAATTCCTACAACTCGTTCAACTCCACCAACACGGCCCAGATGCAGGCACAGGCTGTATCCTTGGCTCGGGCTCAGCAGCAGGCCTGGATTGATTATCCGGCACAGAAGCCTCCGCAGAGCTTCAACTATTGGTATCAGAACCAGGAAAATTTAAGTATCTTGGCACCGCAGTCCTTTTGTGAGACTAAACCAATTATAAGTCTGGTGAGAAAATTAGAATATTTTGATGCACTACAGTACAGTTTAGAATATATAGAGTATTATCTGATTTAGCTTCCAGGGCAAAACATGTTTTAATCAGGTCTGCCAACCCAACAATATCTGTCGCTCATGAGCCCCATTAATTAATTAAGCACTTTAATTTCTAATTGACCGCTTTACGGTTTATAACATATATACGTCGTTGACTGTCATTTACCAAATATGATTAGATAAATCTGTTGGTTAAGGCCCAAGATATTAAAGCTTTACGCTTTAAAAGTTCCTTATTTTCTTTAGAATATGTGCATTACTTAATCAAAATATTTCTAACATTTAATTCAATTAATAAGTCGGTAACGCAAATCAATTTAGTCAAGCATTTCTTTTTTCTCGCAATATAAAAAAGATGCAGAGTTTATGCAATTAGTAGCTATTGCAAATGTTTCAAAAATATTTAATTAATTTCATTTTCAAATGCAGGAGGATGGGTCCCTAGCATGCCAGCAGCAAGGATCGCATTCAAGCGCCCTCTCATGCTATCCAGCTGGCAATCGGCAAGGAATTCAATATTTTTCGCATCACAGCAGCGGAAGTCTCAATCGTATTGATAGCGTCTCCAGCTTTAAGAACCAACAGGGCCTGCGCATTCGCAATTCTGAACAGGATTTAGTCGAGTATCGTCGCATAGCCGCACGCAAGCTGAAATCAGTCGAAAAACAAGAAGTGTCTGGGCTGCGGGCTCCGCAGGAACTGCAAATTAGGGAGATCGAACAGAAGTGTAGCCTGGTGAATGAGAACTATCAAGTGGAGATCAGGCCGAAAGCGCCGCTGGCACAAAATGTAGTTGTCGAAGGGCCGCTGGAAAGCAGAGACAATGGTTTCTTCAAAAAACTTGGACTGTTTAAGGAGCCGCTTTTGCGTAGACAACAGAAACCCGCACAGCTACACACAAACTCGAATTGCTGTGATCAGAATTGCGATCCGAGCAGCTCACAGGCTGCAATTGAACGTCCACGCAAGAAACGAAACTTTTGGAAACGCCTCTTTGGCGGCATGCATTATCCCTCGAATGTCGATTTACGTGTCCTTATGGAGCAGGATCAGCTCGAGGCGATAGAATTCGGCAAACGGTAGAAAAATACACAGACTCAATATCAGCTTCCGATATATGTAATATTCTTTTCATAATATAAAAAAAAAATACTCCACTCAACTAAGCGTAAGGGTTTTCATTTATTTTATTTTATTATAATTAATTCTAGTACATCGGAAACTCTCTAGTTATGGATATATCCTGATTCATAATGGCTGTCCGCCTAAGAGGAGTGCCCGTAAGGAGAGTTTTCGGTATATCTCCAACACTCAAGACACATCTAATGATGAGTTAATCCATTAAAAATAAGTTAAATATGTCACGTGTGAGGTCTCGTTGCCAACAAGTTTTTTTCCACGAAAAACTAGATAAATTCCAACTTATGCAGAACTGACACCACGGATTAGCCTTTAACCCACCGCAGCGATCAACCACTGTGACAGCGGTTTCAATTTGTGTCGCAAGCGTTAACGGCGGCTCATTAAACAGCCATCAGCGCTTATTAATTTTGACATTTCGATGGCCATATATCATTATCCGGCTGGCAAGCCATCAGCGGCTCGCCAGCATCCACCGCACAGCATTTGGCAGGCAGACAAATTCCAAAAACAAAATCCAAAAAAAAAATAACCAAAAATAATTGCGCAGTTAACACGCTAATCAGCTCGTTACCAACTCTTTGATTTCAAACTGATTGACGACCATGCCCAGTTTTATGGCACGAAACCAGCAGAAAATACTTTTGAATAGTTTTCCCGCAGGTTTGGGAGAAAAACAAACACGCTGCGAGGGCGGCACAAACAAAATTTGAGTTCAAAAATATTTGGTTTAAATGTTTGTAAAATGTTGTTGGTAAACCTCTGTTGCAGTTGGCTAATAAGCTTAATCAACTGCTTAACCAAAAGCCAACATATACTACAATATTTTTTATAGAATAAAGAAATAATGTTCCTTAGAAATGCTTTTTTTATTTTCAAGCAATTCTATGCTATATTTCTTTCAATGCAATAAACATTAAAAACAAAAGACAATTTTAAATTTATAGCTTTCTTTTTTTATTGTAATTGAAATAAAATTTTCAAAAATGTTGGGAAGTTTACTAATTGATCATAATGTGAAGATTTCCTAAAACGAACAGCTAATAGCTAATCCTTCTCCTTCACACATAATTGTTTTAATTTACAGAATTCGTATGACAATAAAGTTGCTGTCGAACTAGAGAGCTTAGTTTAGTGTGCCAATAAAAGTTATCTGTTCTATTAAACTCATGCTTTTCCCAAACAAATTGCAATATATTTGAGTTATTTTAAAAGCTTTTATTCCTTAAACTATAAATATCTTCCATTGTACGGCAACTATCGAGTGTATTGTTAATATGATGGCTATTTTAAGTTGCACTTCAAAATCTTTGAACGCCCCTCTCGTTCAATGCGCTGCTCATTAACATTTCAATAAATTGTTGTAAGTCTTATTGCAGGGGCGTGGCAACAGTGTTTGCCTCTCATTAGTAACGGCTCAGAGCAGAAGGTGCAACAACTGCGACACGGTCAGCGAAAAATGCAACGCTCCATTGGGCCGCAAGCACAGGTAGACAGAGCTAGAGACTGAGACATACCCAATCTAGTTATAATACACCCATAATACTTAGTCATAAAAGTGCATACGCTTTTGGTGTTATTCGTTAACGAGTAGCAGTCGAAAATCCCATAAATGAGGTAGACACGAAACTTGTGGCCCTGTTATGACTTCTTCTGGCAAACATGACGTCAAATCGAATTTGCAGTCATCTTTTATAAATGGAGAAAAATACCAGAAACTGTGGGTTTCCATTGCCCATGCCCAAGTCTCAACCACGTTGTCTGCTGACAGCCTCAGCGAGCAATAAGTTTCAAATGGAGCCGACGACGACGTCCAAGTTGTCGCTCATGTCAACGCAAAGAGCGATGAGCTCTGCCTGAAGTTGGCAGGGTAAAAGTGATGACAAGGGGGAAGCTGCAGGTAACAGAGGGGGGGCTGCAAGATGCTGTGGCACTGAGATGGTGAGACGCAAACCAATGCATTGCCGTCATCATCGTTGCAAAACGTTTCGATTTCATCGAATATCATTGAAGTATTTCGGCATGCACTGAGAGAAATCAGTGGAGTGTGCTAAAAATTGTGATGCTACAATGCATTTGAGGAATCTATGAATATTAAATGTTTGGAATATCTATTCAAATGAATCAAATATGAAAAATATGCTTTGGAATTTACGTATCGTAGAATTACATAATCAAATTTATGTCTGACAAATTTGAACTTTTGGGCAAAAGAAAAAAGAACTACAAACAATTACATAATTGTTATAAAAATGTCAGAGCTGCTTTAATTTAATTTAGAAATAGCACATTCTATTTATTTCTAGTTAGTTTTTCAACATTTTTAAGCAACTGAATAGAACCAAAAAAAATATAAAAATCTGCACTTCGGTTAAATATCTTTTGTAACCAAGGAGATTCTAAAAAGCTGCGCAATATTTGTACAATAAATGCGTCAATTTGGGAAGAGCTCGAATTTGTGAAAGCCCAATATGTCAATATCAAATATGGTAAATCTATTCATGTACTATATTTAAAATGTTATAGGTTTGTCGAATATTCTGTATTTAAATATTTGAGCAAAATTGTGTTGTAATCGAAATTGTTCAGAAAACATATTAGAGCTACAATATAATAAGTCTCAAAAACTGTTTTATATGTTCAAACCGATTTAAACACATAAATAAAAATTAACCTTAAGTGTTGAAATGTTTTAACTTAATATTTAAATCAAACTTCAGAACCTAAATAAAATATGTATAACAGCCAAAACGCAGAGAAAAACTATATAGAACAGCCTACTGCCACTAAAAATGTTGCAAGCATGTGTAAGAAGAAGTCGTAGAAGAAGAAATATAGAGAAATGAAAATTTTTTGTTAACCAATAAATTATTTAGCATGTATAAATCACAGGGGGCAGGCGAAAGGCCGCACGAAACTTGCGCTGAAAACATGTTAAAGCCATTCAAAGATTTATTTCGAGATGCTGCTCGAGAGGCTGAAGCGCGTGAAGAGCCCGAGAGATGCCAAGGAACAGGAGTCAGACTGGAGCGGAACTAAAAGGGCTGTACAGGCAGATGGAGAGAGCGAGAGAGAGAGGGAGGGAGAAAGCAATAAAGCATGAAAGAAAGAAATGAGTAGGCAAAGTTTCGTGGCTGTTAACGCTTTTTATTTTAATTTTCACTCGTTACAGAAGATTTCCAAGCGCAATGACGACTGCCGAGTGCCAGTTGCCAGTCGGACTGAATATGTGTCAGGCCAGGGCTGAGCTGGGCTGAACGAGGGGAAGCAGCAGGTACCACTAGCAATTCCACCCTGCCCCCAATCAACACCAGCACCACACACACACACACACACACACACAACACATCCGCCACTTGGCTGCCCAGACAACTTAAGCGAAACTTTGCCAGCGAACGGCGTCTCGCTGAATCACTTAAATTTGTATACTCTGTACGCAACAAAAGTGTGCACAAAAAGGGTATAACACAGTTGTGCAAGCCCTGCCAACTGAAGTGTCTATTTTGGAGTTTAACTCGAATTCGGTATTAATTTATCATTTTATTTAAATTTCTCATAGATCTTGTTTATAAATAAACTGTTTTGGAAATTTTCTAGAAATTTGAATTATTTCGAAATGAAATGAATCACATTTGAAATATTTGAATCAGACTATATAAAGTTACGATTATTTCTCAAATCGGGATGATTTTTATAATTATAATAAAATTGAATTCGTTAATTAAATTTAATTAAATTACATTTTTATAATTTATTTATGCAATAATAATATTTAAATATTGAAAATGTCAGACTATAAAAAGCTACATTTTTTCTCAAATTGGAATTCATTTTGGTTCGAAAAAGTGTTTTTCTAAATAGGGTCAAAATAAATAGAAAATAAAATTTGATTCGCGTACTAAATATAATTAAATATTATATGATTATAAATTTGCAATTAAATTTTTGTTTTAGCCCAATTTTTATTTTTATGAGCTGCAAGTTTGAGCTATAAGCTCTTGAGTTTTTGTGAAAACTATTTTTATTATAATAATTATTATTAAGTTAAGAAGCTTCTAAGGACACTTCGGTCCATGTTACAGGATATCACCTAGTCGTGCAGGCTAACAGTTTGTTGTTAGAACCGTCTGTTGGGCTGCATGTACTGCTGGGGCTGCTGTTTGGACTGCTGCTCTTTGATTTCGTGGCAGCTTTTAAGTGTTTAACTTCAGCAAATGCCGCCGAGCAGCGAAATGGCGCACACAACGCACAACTTTCTTTATGCCGGCTCATAATTTACTGGCCTGCCCGGTTCTAGTTTCAGGACTTCATTTCTATGTCTGGATCGGTCTGCTTGAGTGTCTGTTAAGCAGTTGCATTAAGGCCGCAGAACTTCGTTATGCTGGAGTTGTATTCGGGATTTCTTTTATGAGACACAATCAAATTATTACTTAAAATCAGAAGTGGAGCAAAAGAGCGCCAAAAAATCATTACGAGTGCGCATTAAGCACTTGAAATGGAGTCCCGAAAAAACATTTCAAATGTGCCAAGTGGGTGTCTATGACTTCTATAGAAGTGACAAGGACGAAGCAGCTTGAAAATCAATTGCTTTTTTAGATCTAATATGAGAATACCTAAGCCTAACGTAACGGCAATTACTAACCAACTCAATAACTGTACATTTAACTAGTTTTATGAGCGATGCAGCCTCTCTAAGTGATTCTCACAAAGTCAACTTTAGCGGAAAACATTGATCAGATGAAAGCTTTAATTTAACGCCTTTCGAAAAACACTTTGCGGATGCGAAAAGCTTTCTAGCCAAGTGTTGTTAAGTTGTTCCTTTTAGCACATATTAAAAAGAAACCCCCCCCCCCGAAGACAATAACAGCTACCTTAAAGTATCCAGCCGTATTGTAGCACACCTAAAAGCTTTATACATGCACTTAAAGGTCTTTACGATTTTGGGAATAACAGTTTGTTTATTTTGAACTTTTAACAGCAACAAAAAATGTTACCCGCTCAAGAGCTGAGAAAACAAACGTTTTGGCCCCAATAAACGCATAAATATGGCAGCTGCTTGAGACCAATCGAAATCGTCATAAAGTATGAGTACTGTAAAGTCAAAACTCCCCCGCATCCCACCGTTTGCTGTTGTACACAAAGCTTAATAATAAAGGCAGCTAATCTGAGGCACACACACGTCGCACACACGCACAAGTTGACAGAATTCTTTTATAAAAATTTCCGCACACAATAGACGCATTATGTCTGCCGTTTGTGTGGCCGTTTTAAGTAAATTATAAAGAATTAAAGAATTTTAAAGTCGAATTCGCAAAACCCAACAGAGACAAAAATGTTGCAGCCATGCATTACCGACTACGCAATGCTCTACAATTTCAATACATTGTCTAAACCGAATACACGCGTGCATACTACAGTGAACACGCTCGCAACGGACACTACTATTTTTGGGCGGACATCCCCATTGGGCAAACCTTATCCTCCTCAGCCATTTTGAATTAGGCCACCCATTCCCTCCATTAGCCGGACACTCTTCTTGAACGGAATCGGGTAATTACTCGACATTCGCTGTCCACCCAAGGGAGCTTTTACTGTATACTTGTAATAGATATTTTTTTATAAAATTATGTTTATCTATGGCAACAAAAGTGGGAAAGATTTCGATTTATTTTTTGACTTTTTTTAATACTATTTTTGCAGTTTTTTGTTAAAGCTAATAATAAGATTATTTAGATTAATCTTTGAAGAGAATTTTAAACTGATTTAAACAACTGCGCCCATATACTCTCTTTCAGTTCGTGAACAGTGTGGGATAAATATTCAAAAGTCAACGACTGCCAGACGGTCACACTGGCAGACGTGCCAGACAAGGACTGGCCGCCAGGAAGTTGAAGGAAGCGCACACAATGTGGGAATGTCATTTTGCTTTAGACTGTCACAGATCTTTGTTTGTGTCTGTGTGCAAAGACCTTTCGTTGTAGTTGCCCTCCCCCTCCCTCCCTTTTACCGCATTTTGCAAACTGTCATTTTGCCCCTCTCCCGCATCTTTTCTCATTGTGCAAAGTGCTGCTCTGCCGTGTTACATTTGCAAAGGTAAAACCGAACATCCTCTCTGTCAATTGGAACTGATTGCGACGCGTCGTCCTGCGGTTGTTCATTAATGTTTCTTCCTATGTTTAGTTTGTCGAGGCATTTGTTAGCTAAGCTTCAGATCAGGGATCCTTGACTCGAAATATATATATCATATATTTGAGCTTACTTAGAAAAACACGCGACAGAATAGACAGAACTTTACCTTCATATATATGCATACGGCCTTCCCATCGTCCATTCCCTTCAGGTTAACATTTGCTTAATTTATAAGTACTTTTGTTTATGTTGTTGTTGTTGTTCTATGTTTGCTTATTAAATTCGCATGAAATACAAAACTTACACACACACACATACAAAGTAAATTCATAAATTCTTTTGAAATTCAATACTCTCTCTGTGTTTCTTTTTCTCTCTCTCTCACACACACAGAAGCGCACACAAATCAAGCTGCTGAACTAGACACAGCGACGCTTAAATAGAATTCCAATGAAGCTATTAAATAAAAATCTCAGCAGGGACCACAGCGCTCTTAACTTAAAATTAATTACAATTAAGCAAAGAAAAAAGTACGAAGAGAAGAAAAGAGTAAAAAAGAGGCCAAAAGCCGGGCAACTTACAACAGTCACGAGTTGAAAGACTAACACGCTAAGCGCTTCGCATTAAATCCAAAAGAGCGTCTCAGTCGCTGTCGCAGTCGCAGTCGCAGTTCGCAGTCGCCGCACAAAATTTAACACTAACTGCGCTGCCGGCGGCAATGGCGGCTGCTGTTGCTGCTGCTAATCCACTTTTACTGTTCTTCCGCTCACTCCTACACCAATACACACGTATTTACATGACACATGCACGCACACATGTATGTGCAAAGGTAGCGTCGGCGACGCTGCAATTTTTATTTTTATTTTTTTATTTTTTTTATTTTGCACGCTGCGCTTTTGTTGTTTGTGGTTTTTGTTGTTGTTGTTGCTGTAGTTGCTGCTCAGCTGCTGCGCTGCCGCTGCCGCTGCCGCTGCCTGGCGCTTCTCGCACTGATTGTTACACACTAAAATCGAATTAAACTTGTGCGCCGTGCAGTTGTTGTCCCCCCTTGCAGTTGTTGTAGCTGTTCGTTTTGTTGTTGTTCCGCTTGTTGTTGCTTTATTTTTGCCGCACTCTCCACACAACTTTCGCTCTAACTTTTACTTTGTTTGCAGCGCAGGACACGTATACAAAAAATAAAAGGACGCACAGCGTAAAAAACTTTTAAAAACGTGCAATTTTTTGTTGTTGTTCTGCTTCCGTCTCTGCTTCTGCCTCTACTACTTTTCAGCTTCTTCTCTTTTGGCTGCTGCAAGCGCGCAGCGAAGCGAACGCGCAAAAAGGATTTTCTAATAAGAAACGCGACAAAAGTTGGACGATGCGATCAACGGCGCGACGGTCGTAGCGGGATTTATCCCATTTTCATTTTGTTGAATTTATCGTAATTATTTTTTATTGTTTATCCTTTGTTGTTGGTTCCAGATCAAAGGGAAAAGGTGCCACGAAACTTTTTAAGGTCTGCAATTTTCTGCGGCTGATAAATCAGTTTGTTTTATGCGCTTTAAGAATTAAAATTCCATTTAAAGTGTAATTATTCTCGTATTTTATGAGTTTGCCCCTTTATTTGGCTAGCTTGTGCGAATATTCCAATTAGATCAGATAATTAAAAGCTTTCGGCTAATGCTCTTCTAGGGAAATTTTCTCTTTGGATTTACCGGCTACACTTTACATTATGTCAAAGGAATTCAAACTATATTTCTCTTTTAGTCTCGAAACAAATGTTATTCTTTATGATTTTTAAGTTATTTAAATCGAAGTTCTTTAAATAATGATTCAATTTATAAATCAGTTCCTTGCATTAGATTTTAATGTCTGACAATTTGATATATATATTTTATTTATCTCTTTATTTATTTTAATTTATATATGTTTTTATTTATTTATAATAAATATAAATGTATTTTCTGATAATTTTTTTCTTTTAATTTAATGCGTTTTGCAAAACTCCCATAAAAATACTCTAATAGTGAAATTCCCAACAATTGCAGCCTAAAAATATCCTAAATGTTCATTAACTTCCTTTTTAATAGAATTTCCCTTTGAACTCGCTCTTCGAATATTCTCTTTCACAATCGGGAAAACTGATCTTCACTATTCTCTTTTATGATTTTTTAACATTCCATGTTGGCATCCAATTGGAATGTTCGCACAAGCTATTTCAGTCCATTTATATTTTTTAATTTTTATATAAATTTTCTAATGAATTTATTTTTTATGCACTGCCGCATCCTTAAAATGCCACACACACACACACACTTCGCACAACAGCAATACACGGACGTGTGTGTGTGCCTTTCAGTTAATCGGAGCTTTCGTTTTACCGCTAGCACAAACCGTACGCACAGAAAATCACTTGAAAACTGTTCGGCCGACGCGTCGGATGTGCCCGAACTGGCGGCCAGCACCACAGCCAATGATGTTGCGACAACATTGTTGCTGCAACGTGTTGCGTTGCAACGAGCCGAAGACGCTAGTTGTTGTTGTTGTGGGTGGCAGCAATGTTGCTGCAATCGGTTTGAGTGAAAATGGGCTGCAGCTCATGCAGGCTTGTCACGAACATGTTTGAGCTGGTTTGCGACAGTTTTGCAGTCACTGTGGTGAGTATAAGCTGAGCAACATATAGAAATGTTGCTAAACAGTCGCAAGGGAGGTCAAATAATATCTTAATGCGAGCAATTCTTGTCTTATAATCAAGTTATAATTGTTAACAGCCAAACAATAGTCAATAATGACTCAACAAGTTTTTTCTTTATGTGCGTGGGTGGGGCAGAAAATGTTTGCTGTGCTCCCTTCACGCCTGGCAAACAATTTGGGGAAAAGCGTTTAAGCCGCAGACAAATTGAGCAATTAGGCTGGAAAATTGTTTATGCCGTAGTAAATGTGCTAGATCAATATCTATAAATCGTAAACAAAAGTTAATTGTTGTCATTACAACAAAAAAAAAATTGTATGTTAACACATACATACGCATTTACATATTGCACGTAGAAGGGAATGCATTTACATACACATGCACATGCTTATGCATGTATGTGTGTATGTACATACATATATGCATATGAACTATATTTTCAGCGTACATAAACCTGTTATAATCAAAGGATCAAATAAAACACACTCACCCGAACACCTTTTCAATGGCAAAGCAATCTTTTCGAATCGAATACAGTATACACATATTTCCACAAGTCAAATATTTTCATAAATTTTTTAATTTTCATTTTAATTGCGCGCGAGCCACAAGCACATTTTTCTTCGCATACGGTCGCACTGAGTGAATCGTTTATATCGATAGTGTACGCAACAATAACGATAGCTGCAAGAAACCGAACATCGAGTGCTACTATCGATAACGCATTAGCTGGCCGTTCCGTCTCTAGCACAGCGACGTTGCCCGTTCTTTCCTGTCGATACGCCAGTGCAGGCGTGTAGTGTTTTTAAAGTTGGTCCAAGCAAATCAATAAACATCCAAAATGGTAGGTGCCAATAATACCAAATAATTGCAGCAAATGCAGGCGAATCAAACGCCGCAGTCAAGTGCATCGTAATTTTGTTTGTGTGTGTGGCAGACAACTGCATTAAATGATGCGCAAAAAACTGCAGACGTGACAGTCTACCTGTGAATGTGTGTGTTTGCGTGTGTGTGAGTGAGGCAATGGTGAAATGCAAGACAAAGAAAATAGCTCAAGGGGCCGTCGCAATGACGTATGCAGCTATTACAAAAAAAGAAAAATAGAACATTCCTAAAATGTGACCAGATGTTTGCTCAATGCAAGTGTGAGTGATTATATGTATATATATAAGAGCTGGCTTGTAAAAGTTTTGCCAGCTAAGTGGTTTTTGGTTCTATTCTAACCTCACAAAATATCACATCGCCTGAGCTCAATATGTGTGTTTGCATTTGTATGTGTGTGTATGGGCAGCAAACGCCATTTTTAATCGGAGCTCAGCTACTCTCACGGCTTACAGTTGATTTTCATGCAGTTTATCAAAGTTTTCTCATGACTTTCTCTTTTCATGGTGTCGTTTATAGGTCAACTTCACCGTCGACGAAATCCGTGGCCTGATGGACAAGAAGCGTAATATACGCAACATGTCCGTCATCGCTCACGTCGATCATGGCAAATCCACCTTGACCGATTCGCTTGTGTCCAAGGCTGGTATCATTGCCGGCGCCAAGGCTGGTGAGACGCGTTTCACCGATACGCGCAAGGATGAGCAGGAGCGTTGCATTACCATCAAGTCAACGTAAGGCGTTTGATCACAAACTAACCACGCCCTCAAAACCTAATATTTCCCATTTTATATTGCTTCAGTGCCATCTCCATGTACTTTGAGGTCGAGGACAAGGATCTGGTCTTCATTACGCAAGCCGATCAGCGTGAAAAGGAGTGCAAGGGTTTCTTGATCAATCTGATCGATTCACCCGGTCACGTTGATTTCTCCTCTGAGGTGACCGCTGCCCTCCGTGTCACCGACGGCGCCCTCGTTGTCGTGGATTGCGTTTCCGGTGTGTGCGTGCAAACGGAAACTGTGCTGCGTCAGGCTATTGCCGAGCGTATCAAGCCCATTCTGTTCATGAACAAGATGGATCGCGCTCTGCTGGAGCTGCAATTGGACGCTGAGGAGCTCTACCAGACTTTCCAGCGTATTGTGGAGAACGTGAACGTCATCATTGCCACCTACAACGACGATGGCGGTCCAATGGGTGAGGTGCGTGTGGATCCCAGCAAGGGTTCCGTCGGTTTCGGTTCCGGCCTCCACGGCTGGGCCTTCACCCTCAAGCAGTTCTCCGAGATGTACTCCGAGAAGTTCAAGATTGATGTTGTCAAGCTAATGAACCGGTAAGAATCGCCGCGTATTAACATAACTGCAACCCATTTGCTTGCTTTTAGCACAAAACGTGTGACGCTGAGCGTGCGACTTCTTTTGATCGCTGCCTCCCCTTCAAAGGGCGACAGCTTCGCTAGAACCGCGCGTGCTGACGGCGCCACAAGTGCAACAATAATAAAAGCAGATTAAAATTGAAGACGCGGCCGAAACGCTGCACCGGAACCGCTTTCCTAATGTTCCAACGGTGCATTTGCTAAGGCAGCGACTCGACAAATTTACCCAAAATAATTTTAGACATATTCAGATAACTGTAATCTATATGTTTACCATGTTTACATTTTGGATTAATTTACTATTGCTCCAGCTATATTAGAAATAACTTTTCCTTATGAGATTTATTTAGAGAGTCGCAGAATATTACTGAGTATTTTTACCCAATCAATGTTTTTTTTTTAATTGGAATTTGAAAAGTGATCTATTTATATTACTCGCGCATGGCAACACATTGTTGTCTTGCGTCATCCGCGTCAGGGGCTGTGTTGATCTTTACCCAAGAAATGGTATCGCATAATAATGAAAACTGATATTTTGCTTGAGAGCAAAGAAACTGAGACTTATGTAAACAGGCAACAATTTAAAAGAATTTTAGTATTAAAACACACATCAAAATTAGAACAAATTGAAAATAAATATATGTATATGCTAATTTTCAATAGAAAGAAAAACGATGTACATGCAAACAAAAAATATTTACAATAATTAAGAAAAGTATCTGAAGAAGAAAAAATTGTTATTTGCACTTACCTAAGATACTCGAATATTAAGAGAAATGCCAAATGATAATTTCTGAAATGAAAACAAATAGAATATTGTATTAAGTTAGAGTAACTAAAGCAGCTCCTAAATGCTAAAGGTTAAAAATGTAAAAAAAAAACTTGCAAACTTAATTTTCATTCTATTTCTTGCAGTCTGTGGGGTGAGAACTTCTTCAATGCCAAGACCAAGAAATGGCAGAAGCAAAAGGAGGTGGACAACAAGCGATCCTTCTGCATGTACATTCTGGATCCCATCTACAAGGTGTTCGATGCCATCATGAACTACAAGAAGGAGGAGATCAACACGCTGCTGGAGAAGATCGGCGTGACCCTGAAGCACGAGGATAAGGACAAGGATGGTAAGGCTTTGCTGAAGACCGTGATGCGCACCTGGCTGCCAGCCGGTGAGGCCTTGCTTCAGATGATTGCCATCCATTTGCCCTCGCCCGTGGTTGCCCAGAAGTACCGTATGGAGATGCTGTACGAGGGTCCTCATGATGATGAGGCTGCCGTAGCTGTCAAGAACTGCGATCCCGATGGTCCATTGATGATGTACATCTCCAAGATGGTACCGACCTCCGATAAGGGACGTTTCTATGCCTTCGGCCGTGTGTTCTCCGGCAAGGTGGCCACCGGCCAGAAGTGCCGCATCATGGGCCCCAACTACACACCCGGCAAGAAGGAGGATCTGTATGAGAAGGCCATTCAGCGTACCATCCTGATGATGGGTCGCTATGTGGAGGCTATTGAGGATGTGCCCTCGGGTAACATTTGCGGTCTGGTCGGTGTCGATCAGTTCCTGGTCAAGACCGGTACCATCACTACCTTCAAGGATGCCCACAACATGAAGGTAAATAGAATAACAGCTCGCATCTCCGAAAAGATAACCTGACTAAAATCTCTTTCAATTTCCCAATTGCCAGGTGATGAAGTTCTCCGTGTCGCCTGTGGTGCGTGTCGCCGTGGAGCCCAAGAACCCTGCCGATTTGCCCAAACTGGTGGAGGGTCTGAAGCGTCTGGCCAAGTCCGATCCTATGGTGCAATGTATCATTGAGGAGTCCGGTGAGCACATCATTGCCGGTGCCGGTGAATTGCATTTGGAAATTTGCCTTAAGGATCTGGAGGAGGATCACGCTTGCATCCCCCTGAAGAAGTCCGATCCTGTGGTCTCCTATCGTGAAACCGTCTGTGAGGAGTCCAACCAGATGTGCTTGTCCAAGTCTCCCAACAAGCACAATCGTCTGCTCATGAAGGCTCTGCCCATGCCCGACGGTCTGCCCGAAGATATTGATAACGGTGAAGTCAGCTCCAAGGATGATTTCAAGGTGCGCGCCCGTTATTTGGCCGAGAAATACGATTACGATGTGACTGAGGCCCGTAAGATCTGGTGCTTCGGCCCCGATGGTACCGGACCCAACTTCATCCTCGACTGCACCAAGTCCGTGCAGTACCTCAACGAAATCAAGGACTCTGTTGTCGCTGGCTTCCAGTGGGCCTCCAAGGAGGGCATCATGGCCGATGAGAATCTGCGTGGCGTTCGCTTCAACATCTATGACGTCACCCTACACGCTGACGCCATCCATCGCGGCGGTGGCCAGATCATTCCCACCACCCGTCGTTGCCTGTACGCCGCTGCCATTACAGCCGGCCCTCGCCTGATGGAGCCCGTCTATCTGTGCGAGATTCAGTGCCCCGAAGTCGCCGTTGGCGGCATCTATGGTGTGCTGAACAGACGTCGTGGCCATGTCTTCGAGGAGAACCAGGTCGTTGGCACACCCATGTTCGTTGTCAAGGCTTATCTGCCTGTCAACGAGTCGTTCGGCTTCACCGCCGATCTGCGCTCCAACACCGGCGGCCAGGCCTTCCCACAGTGCGTGTTCGACCATTGGCAGGTGCTGCCCGGTGACCCGTGCGAGCCATCCAGCAAGCCCTACCAGATTGTCCAGGACACCCGTAAGCGTAAGGGTCTCAAGGAGGGTCTGCCCGATCTGTCTCAGTATTTGGACAAGTTGTAAGCGACTCCAACTTGGGGCTCAACGGGCTGCAGCTGGCTAATAACAGGCATGTGGTGGAACGATCAAAAATGCAACAACAACAACAATAACATCGCAAAGGTCGCTGTGGCCGCTGGCAGCGTTTAAGAAACACACACAACATTAAAGAAATTTTGATGATTATTAATTGTATAACAGTAAACAACAAAAATAAATCAACTAAATGATTATACTTAAGTTTATATAAAACAAAACAAAAAAAAACAAAAACAAATACATAGAGAGCACTTAGAATGTGCTCGAAACATAAACAAAAATAGAAACAAAAGCGAGGGGGCATCTATTGCAGATACAAAGAGGAGAGATACAATCCGTGAGCTGTTTCCAATCAGAAATATAGCCAAGAGCAATAAGCATGCTTGATGTTAAGTGGACGCTGTTAGCGTTAAGCACGTTAAATTAACGCCGCTGTTAAGCCAACAGAATTTTGAATGTTATGGCTTAACGTCGCAATGTTAGCTACAGCTCGGTTTTTGTGCAGTAAATTGTTGACAAAAGGCTACAATCTGAACTGTTAACTCCAAATCTGTTTAAAATGAAGATTCATATACATTTTAAGCATTTTATCAAACCGGGGCTGTTCTAAACAAAAATAACAACTGTTTTACCAGCTAACATGCCGAGCCTAGCTAAATTGAGCAACACTATTCTGTTAAGTCCGTAACAGCTGTAGTTGCCGCATTGACAACTGCAACCGGGGGTTGCGTTTTGTCGTTCATTGTTTTTGTTGCAGCGTTTCTTGTGCGTAAAACGTGCCGCGTGGCCAAGTGCAAAATCACAAAGCAAAGCACACAAAGCCAATCAATGTTAATGATTACAACAAATGAACGACATGCGGCGTTTGGCAAACAAAAACAACAACAGCAGCAACTCGCTGTGGGGTGGCAGCGAGCGAGCTAGAGAGAGAGAGAGAGCGAGCATAAATGCAACTTAACCTCCCACACCAATGCGCGCTCTCTCTTTTATATTGCACTCTCTCTCTCTCTGCTTTTGTATGGCTGCCCGAGTCTTGCAAGTTAATCTAGTTCTAACCCTCTACTAAATAGTAATGTGTAATTGAAAAGTTATAAGGTATGCACATATTAAGTTTCACTCACAGCTAAAATGTAATAGCAGCAGGACTATCTTGGCAGAGAGAGAGAAAACGCATGGGCACGTGAAGAGAGTGATTTATGGTAGATCATTGGATCGTGCACCCACACCAGGCAATACCAGCCTATTAAAGTCTGCTCTTTACCTGCTCTCTTTGCGTGGAGCTGTAGAGGGATAAACAACAGCAACAACTACAAGCACAAGCGTATAACATCCACCAGATACAGTAACAGTATAGTGTCCAATTGGCCTCTCTCTGCGGCTCAGTCGTGTTTCGGTGTACGAAGCGAACGGACGTGTATGTGCTGTTGGCTACGCGTCGTTTGCGTTGCAATATTTTTGTAAATTTTAATAGGTATGTGTGAGTGCGGTCTGCGGTCTGTGCTGTGTTTGAAATTCAAATTTGAAATTGATCGAATTAAATATTGCAAAAATAGTCAACAATTTGCTGAATTCGTTTGCCAAACGAGCGGAACCAACAACAAAAGCCCACATCTGCACATGTATAGGTGTTTGTGTCTGTGTCCACATGTGTGTGTGTGTGTGTGTGTGCCTGTATGTAATAAGCAAATTGCAAAATGCGAATAGAATTCTCTTGTTCTCGGAAGTTGCCGTCTGTTTTTGTCATCGTCTCAAAAGCCGCTGTCGTCGCCGACGTCGCTGCCGCTGCCGCCGCCGCCGCCGCTAGGTCTGTCATTACAAACAGCAGCATTAGGCTTGTAGTCTATCTCGCTCTGGCGCACACGGGCTCATCATATTTGCTATATTTAGCAACATTTCCAATTGGAAGATTTTTGATTTGACCTTTTGGCAGTAAAAGCTTTTAACTGTAATTATAATGCGATGCCAGCGCAAAAAAAAAAAAACAAACCAAATGCTGAAGCCAACTGTGTGAGTGTGTGTGTGTGTGTGTGTGTGGGCTGGAGTGTGTGTGCGTCTGCATATGAAAAAATCGATGCCAGACTCCCTGCGACGACGTCGACGCCAGGCAACTTCATTCAGTAAAGCAAAAAGCAAGAGGCAAAGGCAGCGACGCCAACGTCGTCGCAGTATATTTTACAGTTAGACAAAGTTGGAGCTTTGGTCTGTCTGTTGGTGTGTGTGTGGGTGGCTGCAGCTGAAGTTTGAAATTCGAATTGAAACTGGCTTAATGGACAGTTACCGATAAGAGCGGAAATGAAATTTTGCCGTATTAGAAACTTCAAAATGGCAAACTTTTCGGTTTTTTTTTTTTATTTTACTTTGTTGCTGCATCCGTTGAAATGCGTTTTTGGGGCAGCCAACGCAAAAGTTTTTATTTTTGCACAAAGACAAAAGCAACGTGATTGCGTTTGCGTGTGCGTGTAGATGTGTGTGTGTGCATGTTTATGTATAGCGAAATATAAAATATTTTTTATATGTATGTATGTGTTGCTGTGGGCGGAAGCCGACCAGGCTAATCTGTCGCTGCGTGTGCTTGTGTGCTTGTGTGTGTGTGCGAGTGTGAGTGCGCCTGAGCCCCACGCATACAAAACTCCTCTCAACAAAGTGTATAGAAAATATGAATGAAGATAGGAAACGCAAGCAAAGGAGTTAAGAGTAAATTGTACCAGTAGGGTAGCGGGAGGGAGTGGTGGCGGCGGGGAGGGGGTGCGAGATAGGTGGAAAGAAGGTTCGTCGAAGCAAGCTGCGAAAATAGTTTTCCCTCACTAGCGCAGAACAGTTTCCCATTTTCACACCTCCGACTCCAATGGGGCAAAGAGTCTACGTGAAAAATCAATGCACAAATTTGTTTGGACGAATCAAAAAAAAAATTTTAATTGGCTTTTCAGAGAGTGTTTCCAAAGTTTTCGCATGTGAAAAATGTATGAAAAGAATTTTAAGAAAGTTGTAAAAAAAAAAAGAGAAATAAATACTCTACTAAACATTCTTAAAAGCGAGCATCTAAGTTTCCAGGCGCTTTTTTCGTAATATTTTTCAACTTAGTTCTTCGTATGTTGCTGGTAAATCAAAATTGTATCTCAAAATATTTGTTGCTAAGTCTAATTTAGAACCTAAATCTTGTTTAGAGAACAATAAATAAAAAGTTGAATACGGCTGTTTCTAAGCTTTAAAATCCTTTGCCAAATTATGAATTTCAAGATTTTTTTTTATATTTAAAATGTGCATTTAACTAGAAGTTAAAGCTCATTCGTATTCAAGTATATTTCAGTTACAGTTAATAAAGAAATTCTCTAAAAGGGATGAAAATACAGTGAAAACGCTTCTAATCGACACCTTTATTAGGCGAACACCCCTCTTGAGCGGACGCATTAACTCAAACTATAATTAGTTAAACAAAACCCCTTTCCCCCGTCAACTTGGCGGACAAATCTTACTCTCTGTACGCTCAAAAGAGTTTTAACTGTATTTAGTTCTACTTATTAACCCGAATTGAAATACTAATATTGCATTTTCGTAGCGCAGAATTATATTAAGGTAAAAATGGGGTCTTCATAAATGTGCCAAACATCCGTTCCGCTAGAAAAAATTGGGTGTCACTTCTTAAATCCCAATTGTTTCTATGCAAATTGCACAAAAATGGAGTTTTTGAAAAATTGACATATTTGATATATTTAGTTTTTGGTAAAAGTGGCTTCTTCTTCTGTAAATTGGCAGACATTAAACTTGTCACAAGAGTACTAAAAAGTGAGCTGTTCGCTTCGCAGAGCTTTCACTGTACTTGCAAGTCTCTCATATACACATACATTAATTGGAATAACTTTTTTATGGCTGTCGAGACTTATAAGCACATTTAATTATCCTAAACAATGGCCCATTTAATCGAGCGTAAAAACTAATATCCGTTCGTTCTCAACCCGAATCGTTAATGCTAAGCACGTCTGATTGGAATGTTACGTAAATCGAATCAATGTTAAATATTTATTGAATAGCAAAACTCACACACAGACTTAAGCGGCTTACAACTGGAGCCAGAGAAATTACAAGTTTGATTATTTAAGCGAAAATCTCATGTTTCCCACCCCCTCCCCCCCTACCGCCCACCGCCCACTCGCTGCAGCATTTGGATGACGAATTTAATGACCTGAAAAAAACGCCAATCACTTTCACACATTGCATAGATGAAAATTGAAACAGCCGACAACAAAGGCGAGCAGCGGCAGCGACGTCGACAGCGACTGCGACTGAGGCAGCAGCAGCAGCGGCAGCAGCAGCAACTGTGGGCGCATTGATTACATTTTCATAATCAACGAAACAGAAGAAAAAAAAAGAAAAAAAAGGAAAAGTAACAAAAAATAAACAACATAAAGTTGCAGTTGGTTTCAATGAAAATCGCATAATGGAGACAACACCTGAATCGTGTGGCACACGCGATTCTGTGGAGGCGCTCGAACTGGAGGCGGATACAGAGACAGAGGCGGAGACAGAGGCGGCGACAGAGACGTCAGCAGAGGCAGCGGCAGCGGCAGCGGCAGCGACTGCAGCTAACAACATGTCGTCCAATGAGGTTCGGTCCGAGTTAGAGCCCGCAGCTCTGGATGCGCTGGATGCGGACAACGACCAACAAAAGCAAAAGTATGTCGCCAGCTCTAAATGAAATTAAATTAAAATTGTGGGCAAGAGAGAGAGAGAGACAGAGAGAGAGAGAGAGAGAGGGAGGGAGAGAGGTGCCAGCAGGCCATGTTACAGTTAACCCCACAACGTAGCCTAATTAGATTTTCATTTCGATTCTCGCAGCGAGCCACTGCAGCCGCAGTCACTGGAGCCCATCTCCCTGGATGACATACCCGAGCCCATCAAAGTGCTCGACGATATCATATCGGAGTTCGAGGAGGCGGCAACCAAGCCGGCGGCCCTGCACTGCAACAGCGGCGAGAACCAATCCGAGGACGATGGCTACATGAGTCTCAGTCGCAAGAAGTGAGTTCTATTTCCATTTCAGATACCAAATATTTTACGCTCCAGAGCCGACTTTACGCAAAACCCCCTAAATTTCTTTTCAAAAAAGGGAAATTAAAATACGAGAGTATGCATGAAGAAATATACGATATCATAGTATAAACGATATCAAAATTTCCCTTAGTACTTTTTAGCAACGGCAAATTAAACAAGTAAGAGGTTCTAGTCGGGAGCTGATACCCCGAACCCCCTTCTTTCAGCATTAAATGGATATATATTCTATTTTAGAAGCTTTATGCCAAGTTTGGGGACTCTAGCTCTTATTATTTACCAAAATTGTCCAAAAAACAGGATATCGATATCGATTTTTATCGATTGCTTGGGAACGGAGTAAGTTATCGATTATCGGAAACAAACTCGATCTGCGCGGGAACTAGGAGCATGTACATCAAAAATCATGAAGTCTCTAGCTCTTATAGGTTCTGAGATCCTTGCGTTCATACATGCGGATGGACGGACAGACAGACGGACATGGCTAGATCGACTCGGCTATTGATGCTGATCAAGAATATATATAGTTTACATACATTTGGATTTCGCACAAATACAATATGCCCTTATACCCATTTTTAATGGGCTCAGGGTAAAAAATTATGTTGGGTAAACCTGTCTGAAATAAACTAGAGATATCATATTGAACTTATGATATGATCTTCTTATGATATTTAAGAAAAATAGCAGAAAATATTTATTGTCTTATCAGCCATATAATTTTGATTAACATGTAACACAATTTGTGTTCAATGCATGTGAAAAATGAATGGAACGAATCTAAAGACGAGTCGTTGTGGCTTTTAAGCCATGTTACCCAAGCCAAATCCATATTAAATATTTCCCAAATTGGAACCGAGAATATTATCTTAGCTTACAAGGAATTAAAAAATGTTATATATTTAAAATATGATCCAAGCCAAGCTTTAATTTGCATTGAGAGAACCCATTAAAAAAGTAAATAGCCTCCGCTACTTTGAAGCACCTGTTAATTAACTCAACAAATTGCAAAATAGATGTGAATGGTATTTTCATGTATTTTCATGCAGCATGTCCAAAAAGGACTCGGAGGATGTGCCCCAAACGCCGAGCACGGACACCGTGCCCGAAGGCAGTTTCAATGAGGTTGACGGCACGGCTGAGAATCTAACCAAATTATCGGAGGCGGAGCACAGCCAGGAAGCGACGACGCCACTCATACAGACGACGCTGGTGAGTCGAGACACACACAAACACACGCACCTGAACACTTGTACACCTGAATATTGATATGGAGAGTATGTAGCCTGTGATAAATCAATTAATGCACCTTTACCTCAGCCCAAGGCACGCAGCGCCAACTCAACGCCAGCCACCAACTCGAACTACTCGAGTCTGCCCTGCTGCGGTGCACGTGCCTCCAATTTGGGCGCCACCTCCACGTGCAACTCCTCCAGCGGCCTGGCCGCTGCTGTCGCGCGCACCGGCAGCTGCAACGGGGAGCGCAATGCTCTGGGCATTGACATAAGCGCCGTGCACAATGCCGTGCTGCGTGGCAATCTGGCCAAGCTGCCGGAGCCCATGCTGAACGAGCATCCGGTGACCATCTATCCGGGTCCATCGGCCAAGGCAGGCGGCGAGGGCGCGCGTGGCAAGCGTCTGCTTAACTCGGTGGAGAAGCACAAGGCCGTGTGCCACATGCTGAATCCACATTCCATTAGCTCGAGCAGCTCGTCGGGCTCCCAGCACACGTCTAGCGGCGAGGCCTCGCCGGCGGCATCCAACATGAATGTGGCCACGTCCAAGCAGCAGCAGCAACTGGATGAGGACTACTCCGAGGATTCGCTGGAGGAGTCGACCATCTCCACGGATCTGACGCCGGTCAAGCAGAACGGCGTCGCCTGGGAGATACACTTCAAGAGCAATAAAAAGAAGGCAAGTGCTAGCGCTAAGAAGACAGCCTCCGAAGCGGCCAATAAGGTGGGTGCACTGCCTCCACAAATCAAAGCCAACAACAGTTGCTCAGTGTCTGCTTATCTCCAGCAACGGGACAACAATCTAGCGGACTTCAACAACAGCTTCGTCTACAACGAGCAGAGCATGCTGGGCAAGGGCACCTTTGTCATACGCCGCTCCACGGCCAAGAAGCCGCCACGCGCCATCGACATATTCAGCATACCAAAGCCGCCGCGCACCTCCCTGGGCGCTGGCGCCATTAGCAACGAGTTCTACACGAGCGACAGTGAGCCCAGCGAATCGGCCTCGTTGCCGCCGCCACCGGCGCCCGCCGAGCTGAACTTCATCTACAAGGAGTGCGATGCGGCAGCGGCACAGAATCGACGTGCCCTGGAAATGGCTGCAGCCCAACGGGCAGCCCTCTCCCTGGACATAGCCGAGGCCACGGAGCACCTCGCAATAGGCAACAAGCCACTCAAAAGCAAGACGGCCATGCTCACCGAGAAGCGCCTCAGCGCCGAGTCCATGCCGGACAACACCTCCAGCAGCGAGGAGTTTGACGAGGCACGTCTCAACGGCAATGGCTACGATCTGTTTAGCTACAATGGCAATGGTGAGTGCACCCAGAAAAAAACAATATCCTAGGCGTATATTCTTGTGGATATGCGAAGAGAATTGTAGGCCAAGAGCAACAAGTAAGAGGTTGTAGTCGGGAGCTCCCGACTAGAGGATCCCCTGAACCCTCTTCTTCCAACATCAAATGCATAGATATTTTATTTTAGAAGCTATATGTCAAGTTTGGGGACTCTAGCTCTTATTATTTACCAAAATTGCCCAAAAAACAGGATATCGATATCGATTTTATCGATTGCTTGGAAACGGAGTAAGTTATCGATTATCGGAAGCAAACATCTAAAATTTCAAGTCTCTAGCTCTTATAGGTTCTGAGATCCTTTCGTTCATACATACGGACGGACGGACGGACAGACAGACAGACGGACATGGCTAGATCGACTCGGCTATTGATGCTGATCAAGAATATATATACTTTAAATACATTTGGATTTCCCACAAATACAATATACCCTTATACCCATTTTTAATGGGTTCAGGGTATAAAAAGTATCTCCAACTCGTTGCATACAATTGAAACCTATTTTTTCGATATCGATAAATATCGATTATAGGTCAAAGTATTTTATTCATATCCCTTGGGTTAAGGACACCAAATTTGTAAGATAGAAGCTCGTATAAAAAATGTTTCCCTCTTTGGATACCAACCCCAGAGTTGCTTCAAATAATGAAAAGTGTTCAAGCTATGCCAATTTTATAAATATCGGACTATACAGAAAGAATATCTGGTTGGATTATCCTCGATAAAACCACAGAGATGTCTTGCAAGCCAGGCTAATTCATTTGCTTTCTATGCAGAGCAACGTGTCTCGACAGCCACGACGCCCCACACGGATCTGGCGCCCACCCTGGAGGAGGACGAGGAGTCCGACTTTAGCTATGGCTGCGCTCCGCTCAAGCAGATCGAGCACAATATCAGCGCGCTGCTGCGCGGAGACTTGCCGCTGCCTGTCCAGCTGGCTGCAATGAATGGCTGCAGTCCGGCTGCATCGGGCGCTGCCGCCGCCGCCGCTGCTGCTGCTGCTGCGGCTGCTGCTGCGGAGCTGCATGCGAAGCGCGTGCTCGAGTTCCGTCCGGGCGTGCACAAGTCGGAGAGCGCCAAGGAGATGCTGCTGTCGCAGAATATTGGCTTTGGTCCATTGCCGCCGTCGCCGCCCAGCTCCAATCCGGACATGTTTGACTACGATGCGCCGCTGCCGCCTTCGCCCGTGGAGCCGCGCAAGCCGCTGGAGCTGCCGGCAGCCGCAGCGGCTGCTGCCGTTGGAAATGCCAATCGAGGCACCACTGTCGTCGAGGTGCATGCCACCGCCTCGGGCGCCGCGGTGCACAGCAATAGCCACACACGACGCAGTCGTGACAATGTGGCTGCAGTGCGTCATTTCAACGATGAGCTGCCAGCACCGCCGGCTCCCGCTCATCAGTCGAGCAGCTATGCGGATGGTTTGCCCGGTCTGTCGGGTCCGCCGCTGGCGCCTTCGGTGCCACCACATCGTGCTGGTCACTCGCTGAACACCATGAAATCCTGGAGCATCGATTCGCAGTATCGCAAGAGATCGCCCAAACTGTTCGGCTATAGCAGCGGCAGCGGCATCACAACGCCCACTGGACTGGGTGCCATGCCGCCACTGCCACAGCCGCCCATGGGCACGATGGGCTCCTCCTGCGATGGCGGCTCCGTTGCCGGCACGGGCTCCTATCAGCGCCGATATATCAACTATGGCACCAAGCGCAGCCTGAAGCAATCGCCGCGCGAGGAACATCGCCTGCAAACCTCATGTAGTCTTCCCGAAACGCCCATATTCGCCAGAGGGTGAGCTTCTGCCCCTATTCAATCTTTTGCTGCATCCATAACTTAGTCCATCTATTTACCCAGCTGTGACATACCACGTACGCCATATCGACGCCAAAATGATCCCATTCCCGTCAGCGGATCCCGCACAGCGCCACGTTCCAGCACTTCGAACAGCATCAACATGGGCAACTCCATCTTGGGCATAGGCGGTAAGTGCTGCAGAGGATGCATTTAAGTGGGACTCTAATCGATTATCTGACCACATTCCTTTCCAGCTGGCAGCTATGGCACCGCCCAAATCTGTCGCCAGCGTTCCATCAATCACGCCTTAGCCTCCAATGAAATGCTGCGCATGACTGGCGCTCCCGCCCGCGGCTGGTATCCCAAGCAGCGCAGCATGCGGCCCGCCTCCACGGAGAACATTGATCGTTTGGCCTCGGTGCGCGTGTGGGACAATCCGGCGGGCATGTCCGGCACGGGTCAATCCCGCAAGCCGCTCACCCTGCCGCCCAATCTGACGCCTTCCTTTTTGAATAAGTCGCCGCGCGAGGCGCTGCGTCGCGTCACCAGCTTGCTAATCACCAAGAAGAGTAAGTGAGAACCTGATTCGTATCACTTCCCTACTCATTGGGTTTTACCCTTTGATCTTCTAGAGCACAACAAGGAGCGCAAGCACAAGGCTTACAGCGATCAGCCCATGGATGATAGCAATAGCAAGCATGCATATGAATTTGAAACAGGTAATTAAGCTAATTTCATTTTAAGGGAATTTTTTTACACATTCAAAACCAATCGCAACAAATCGCACTTAATTTTCGCCTTATAGAAGAAATTATCCCGAATATCTTCATAGGAAGAGAAAATGTATCCGAAAAGCTAGTGGGGCTTAAATTGAGTTAAATATTAATCAAAAAAAAAATAATTCAGTATTTCACTTATTTTTCACATACGCTAGTGGATTTTAGAAAATGTTGATATATATATTTTTAATAGAAAAAATTAAATACAACAAATTGCACTTATTTTCCACGATAAGAGCGGAACTGTCCTGATTAAACATGAGACTCAATAAAATTGGTTAAAAATTACCCAACTTTGTCCGTTTAAATTTGCCTTTTTTCTAAAATTCTATTCCAGTTTTTACTCGTTTATTCTCTTCATTCATAAATAAATTTCATAAATTTTACTAAAGCCCAAAGAACTTTTCTCTTGAGAAAACCATAATCTGTGCGCGTAAATTACGGACTATATTATCTAGCTTTGACTGGAAAATGTATATCTCTATTTTACACAAATAATGCAGGTTCCAATAGGACAGCACACTGAATAAATTGAATATTGAGTATTATATTAATAACTCTCTTGTTCTCTTCCCCTGAAGTAGGTTCCGCGAAGCGCAAGGAGACGAGCTGTCGCAGCAAGGACACTGCCGCCGCTGTTGTCGGTGCCACGCCCAAGGCCAAGAAGAAAGGTCTCTTCAAGACGCTGTGGAAACGCACGAAAACCACCTCGCTGGATCAATAGAGCAGCCAAAAAAAAAGTGGAAAAGGAAGGAAATAACCAAAAGTCAACTTGTTTCAGACGAAGCCAAAACACTGCCCCCCGTGTTTCCCCTCACTCCAAAAAATACTATGGATATATATACATATTTATATATATGTTTTTAAAGAACGTTGATAATAACCGCACCTACGTATACACTATGTAAAATGTAACGCTTAGGTATATGAAGTGGGCGTTGTTAAACGCTGGGTATACACTATTCCCTGCCCACGACCCCAGAGTCACCTGCTCATCCATCACACACACACACACCCACACACACACGCACACACACAAGTACGTTTGACTTACTCTCACGCTCGTTCGCTCACCTTGAAAATGTCACTCAATATGCAAGCAATTTATACACACACACACACACCTACATATATATATGAAGCTATCGTACATATATGTACAACTATATCGGTCATATAAAAATGCGAAAAACTGAATAATTCAAATATGCACAAAGCCGTGAATCGTAAAGACTGAAAAAAAAAAAGAAAAATTTAAATGAAATGATTAAAATGAAAAAAAAAAAAAAAAAAGGAAACCACTTCAAATCAATATTAAAAACAATTTTTGAACTTCAAAATGCCACAAAGCACAAACCAGACCAGCAGATGAACCAGTATTATCTATTAACATTTAAATGGGATCCTGAGTAGCCCGATCTTTGAACTTGCAACAATTCCATGGCCGTAATAAGACACAATAAAAAGCACGCAACGATGAGCAACAAATAAAAAAAAAACAAAAACAAAAAAACAAAACAATTTCAGAAAACATGAAAATGATAAAATTATTATACAAGCACTGAATTTATATATATAGTATATAAACTCTATATACATAGTTTGGAGTATAGCTGAACCGTTTAGGGTTCCAGGCAGCATTACTTACTTTATATATTATGATGTTTGATATACATGAAGCGACTTTTTTTGTAGCCTTCAATTAGATTTTGGCGCCGATTGCAAAATATTTGCCCAAGAACTTTCAAAAGATCTGAACAACATTTTTGGCTCTCTTCGCCAGCCAGCCTTGAGGTAGATTTACTGGCAAAAACTTGAGAGAAATATCTAACAATAAATTTGAATTCGTAATTTTGAGAGACTTGTATAGCCCGAAAAGCCCTCCAAATTCCAAAGAATGTTTCCATCATTTTGCATAGAATTCCAAAAAAAAGAAGAAGAAAAAAACAAAAAACGCATAATAAAAAAGTGAAAAACAAATGTTAGAAAGTAAAAGAACCCCTACAAATATGCTCAATAGAATTTTACCAGGCAGCATTTTGCTTTTTGTAATTCGGAAAATAGAAATCTGAGAAAACGAAAGATACGATTAACTGCAATAAGTAAAGAAACAAAACTGTAAACGTTTACTAGTCATTAAATATAAACGATAAAGAAATGGGGAAAAATGATATATATGAAAGATTATGTATTTTTTATTAACACACACACACACACACTGATTAGCCAAGTGGCCAAATAAAAATAAAACTAACAACGTTAAGTGTAATTGGCTGCTTTTTATGAAACAGGCGCCGCCCCCTCCCGCTCACAGAGACAGAGCCAGTTGAAAAGTATTATTAACGAATTATTATTATTATATTATGCTATAGCAAGTTGGTATTTATTTATATTTAATTATATTGTATGTACAATTATTTGTATTAATATTATTGAATATATTTTTTAGAAAAGTAGTGTGAAACTGCAAAAAGAAACTAACTGAAAAACAAAATAATAAAAGTACTTCAAAACAATTAAGTGAAACGTGCAAATGTCGCATTTGAAAACTTTTTACGAAGACAAAAAAAAAAAAACTATCGAATGAAATCTTATTAAAACCAAATTAAATATCAGACCCCAAGTTTCTAAAAAAAAAAACAAAAACAAAAAACGAGCTGAAGTACTTAAAATCGTTTTTAGAGTGGTTTTTCCCTATAGACTTTTAGACACATCCTAAATACGAGCAAACTTTCTAAAGCACCAACTAAACCAAGGCCCAAAAAAAAAAACAACTATATGTACAATCTACATTCTCGAACACACAGATTAACTGCTTGAACAAACCACATACGAAATTACAGAAAAAGAAAAACAAATAATAATGACAAATTACAATAACAATATGCATACACTCGCCCACACACACTCACACACACACACACACACACACACAAAACACACGCATATGTATGAAAGAGCTATGGAAAAAGTTTAGCACAGACAGAACAAAGCAAATAATATAATTTTTTAGCAAGAACAAATGAATTTTTAATATATATATATATATCTATATATATATGTATATGGATATAATTAAAATTTAACTTCTAATGAAATGAAATAAAACTAGCATTGAAAATTTTGAGAAATATGAAATAACAACGTGTTTTCATTGAGAGCGTGAAAATGATATGAAAAGTCTCAGCTACGTTAAACAACAAAAAGCAAATGTTGTTTAAAGAATGATTGTGTTAAATATTTAAATAATAACATACCGCAAAGTGGGGATACTATTTGAAATAGTTTATGTTCTTAGTTTCTAATGTAACGCATCAATTTAAAATCGTAAAGACAATTTTATTTAATTTTTCTTTTGTTGTTGTTGTTGTTTTTTTTTTTTTATTACACATTCGCTTGCAATTTGGTTTTAGTGCGTGTGTTCTGTGTGTGTGTGTGTGTGGGTGTGTATGTGTGAACCAGATAAATATACAATTCATAAAGAAAATTATACTATTGCCGCATTAAAAAATAAAACACACGCGCCAAAAGAAACTCGTTACAAAACTAAATAAACTAGCTAAAAGTATCAGTAATGCGCACATCTTATATACGCCTTTTGTTTTAGGATTAGTTAGGATCAAAAAAGAAAAAACACACAAAAACAAACAAATATTGATTGCATTACCTCAAGGACTTCAATTCAGAATTACTTTTGACATACTATCAAATAAGGTTTCAGTTATTGTTTATCAGAAGAGATATCATAGTTTTGGTTGTTGTAATGCGTGTCATGAATTTTTAAAATGTTTAACAAAATATGCCTTGGTACAATGTATTACAAGGTATTACAATTAATAGTGTGTGTATGGGTTTTTGCATTGTGAATTCAATTAGTGAAGGTTCTTTTGTTTATGCTTTGCTTTTTTCTTTTTGTAATAATCTCTAGTAGCTGTCCGAGCCGAGTTCGCAGTCTAAGCCATATAGCTATACTCGTCACCAGAGTTAGCCGTACGCTCAATATATTGTTTGTCAATTAACGATTCTACGCACTTTTTGATCATTGCGATATTGGGCGTAAAGCTAACTTTCGATAAGGATAGTACCTGTTGGTGTGAGGTATACAGTATGTAAGTTTGTATATAAGCTGATAATAAGTTGTTGACCTACCTCTTGTATCAGCGCATTGTGCTTTAACACTTTGCGCGCCTTCATAATTCGCACAATGGCAGCCTGCAGAAACAGTTTTCGATCCTCATCCACCGAGTTGATCGTGTGCTCCACCTGAAAGCCATATACATTAATTCATTATTTATAAGAAATGTGTTCTATCCACTTTTTTTGTTTTTGTACTCACCTCTTGTGGCGTTTCTTTTTGTAACGCCGAGCTTATCTTAAATTTCGTACGCTTATTTGTATAATCGAAATTCAATTCGATGCGCGTATCACCCGAGAGATTCTCTGAGCTGGCATTCAGCAATTTGGACTCAATCATCGGCTGCATATGCTTCTGATACGTTTCATCATTTAATTGCAGCGTGTTCTGTATCTCACGACAGCTGAGAGTGTCGCAGGTCTCGAAGAGCAAGATTATCGCCATTTGGTATGTCTGCATGGTCACAATGTACGATTTCTTTAGGTGACTCAGCTTCAATTCGCCATGGCACATGTGATGCAGCCAAGTAAGTTTACGGCCGCTAAATAAATTGTGATAATAGTCCTCAAACTGTGTTACGAAAATATTGATTAATTTAACTACAATTCTTGCAAATATCGATCAGATTAGATTTAGAAACGCACCATTTTGATAGACTTTTCGAATTCCTGGGGCACTGCAAATGGAATAACCTGTGTCGAGCCCAAGGGCCAAGCGCCCGCCTGCAGCACTTTAATCGACAGGTTTATGCCTGCAAAATAATATATATAAATGATTAATATAAATAAAACACAAATGTTTATACACTCTGAAAATCAATGTACAGTAAAGTATTCGTTCTTAACAGATTAAATCATTTTTTAATATTTACTGGAGACTTAATATATTCACCCCTAGGGCTTAAAGGTTTTATACTTAAAGTTTAAATTTAAAAGTATCTAGAACTTGTTGTTAGAAATGGGTTTTAGGTAAAGCTTAAAGTTTCGAATGGTAATACCTGCCAAAAAATATGTAAACTGAAGCTTTTCAAACCGGAGGTAAATTTGTAATCAACATTCAACTAATTTACAAAAAAACATTCTTTCTCAATTCTGTGTAAAACTGAAACGTTTCGCAATGGCTGGTGAATGGTAAAATTCAAAGTAGAATAGGATGAAAGAAAACTTGTTGACGGAAATAATATTTCAGTATAAAATAATACGATATTCTTCCGATTTAGGTGAAAGAAAACCCATCTTCACGCAAGATACGATACGATGCACAATACGAGCTTATTTTGTCTTTAAATAATGACTAAAAGTACATACCCAGATCAATGTCGTTGTCCTTTAAATGATTATTGAACTTATTGTTCAAATCTGTGGAGACTGAAATATCTGTGAACATGCGGTGCAATTTGTTGGTGAACTCATAGCCACAGGCTTGCTGTAATATATAAATATATACATTTAATATCATTGTATATAATTGATGCTGTTTTTAGTGCACACCTTTAGACGATTGATCATACCCTCCTCGGCATCCATGCTCTGGCTTTGTTCGTGTATAAGACGCTTAGCTAACAATCTACTGTAGAACTTTTGATACACATCCTTGTCCTCAATGTATTTGAATATGGTTATGTTATTTGTGAGTTTCTGATCGATTTCCGCTTCGCAGGTTTTCGATTTTTTTAACAGAGTATCACAGTATTTGGCCACGTATTCAGCGCTGCGACACGGCTGTCGTTCGCTGGGTCGTCGATTGATGACGCTGGCGCAGGCCTTGTCCAGCGCGCTGAGGAACAGCGAATCGTTTTCGAAGACATCGGCAATTAACTCTTGATACTTGTGATGCACCTTCAGCATATTCTCGACAAAAGCAATGTGTATATTCTCGCCCTTAAGCGCATAGACCGTTTCGAGGCCCTCGTTTTTAATGTGCTCGAGAAAGGTTTGTATCAGTTCAGCCTTTAGATTATCGGGTATGGGCTTTAGCACGATGTACATATTCCGCAAATCCTGCCGCCGCTCATCCGATACCATATCGCGGCACTCTGAATATATGAAGCCCAAACGATCGTTGATAAACTTCTCCTCGCATTGTTTGCGCAGCTTTGGCAATGAGCTCACATGGAGAAACTTTTGCGCTCGCTTGCTCTCATACTCCAGAATCTTTATAACCTCCTGCATGTACTGGGACACGCTGCAGCGTTGCAGCAGCTTGTTGGCCTCGTTTGTATAGTATGTGCCGCTTGCCTCTAGCATTGGCCCCTCAAAGAGCTCCTGATATAGCTTTAACGAGCCGGTCTTTTTATAATCCTGCACCTCCACAAAGCTGTGTATAACGCCATTGATAACCTGGACGCGATGCGAATCTAGGGTGCCATTGCTCGCCCGATCTGCAGCTATGCCCTCCAATATGTGACGCACCAGGTCCTGGGCCAAATACTCCACCATGTACAAACGCCAAATATCCAAGCCCAGCTCTCCGATTTCCATTTGCTCGGCGGCATCGCTAGACAGATTGCCATAAAATGATTCCGTATCGGTGATTTTTTGTTTCTTGATGTGCTGCTGGTTTAAGTAGCTGCAAAGGCAAAGCGATTCGTATATTTCAGAGAAAGAGAGCGAGTTTTAATCGGTGCAAACAGCCACTTACATGTAAAGTTGGTGAAGATACTTTATGCCCTGGCTATACTCCATCCAGGTGGTATAATATCGTTGCAACAAATCTGGCCTGCTGTTCGTGTTATTGGCATTGGCTGTATCATGATTGGCCAGAACTTTATTGGCCAGCATCTCCTTGACGTGAGATTCAAGGAATTGCTTTGTCTCGCTATATAGCCGATCGGCCATTGGTTCCGGCTGCGCCACGCACAGCGTATAAACATCGCTGTGTGCAAGTATAGAAGTGTGTGTGTGTGTGTGTGTGTGCGTTAGATGAGTTTTTATATTGAAAACATGTGAATATATGTAAAGGAAAATTTTGGTTTTTGGCAAATCATGCTGCGAGCACAGTGGAACACAATCAATTTGTATATTGAAATAATTGCAATTTTGGTACAATAAAGATTATATATAATTTAATTATCACGATAAGTTATTTTTAGCTTTAAACGTTTTTGAATACGACATCAATAGAATTTAATAATTGATATTTTGTGTTGTTGTTGGGCTTTATGTTTAATTCTCGTCTATTTGTTTTTTTTTTAATATTTTTGCTCCACTGTTAACGCTTTTAGATTTGTAAAAGTTTTAAGCACACGGTTCCACTGTGCAATGTACCACACGAATGACACTTTGCTTTGCTTCTTTTTTGTAGGTCAATATTACGGCTTTTTAGGGCTCCCTCTGGCGAATATCATTAGCTTTTCGTTCTACAAATTTCTCAAGGCTGTTCCACTGTGCAATACAAATATGAACATGAACAGCACTCACCTAAAGCTCGTGTTCCAGACGGCGCGTTCAACTTTGCTCAATGTTATCACCGATTCGGCAATGCAACGCAAGCGCGGCCAGACATCAACAAATTCCACTATTTTTGGCTTGAGCGACATCTCTGCTGGTGTGTGGGTGTGGGAGGATGTGGATTGTTTGCTTAACTGGGAAAGTTTGGACAGCGATTAGAAAATGACATTAAAAAAAGACGTCGCAACAAATCGCAAACACAAGCAGGGTGACAACTTGCATTTGCTTTAAACGCGCATTTTGTTATAAATAAAGTAAAAATTGCGTCGCCCCTCGTACGTTGCTGCCAGGCATAATCAGCAGGGCCCAGGCCAAAAAAAAATATGTGAGCAACAACGACAACGGCGACGACGACGACGTTGACGGCCTCGGCCTCGGGCAGCAGTAAATGCAGTTGGCCCCCAAAAGCGGCACTTGCAGTGGTGCAGCAACAGTGTGTGGAACACTTACGCGCTTCTTAATTACACTAGGTACTAATTATTTATGCGTAAAATTTAGTTTTTTTGCACTTTTTTTTACAATCCAAAATGAACTCTTATGTTACGGCGACAGAGTTGCCAGTCCATTTCGACAATTGACAGTGCTGCTATGCAACCCTGTAATGGCGCAGTACGGTAACACATATCATAGTGACAGAAGTCATCGCTGTCCGCATATCGAATATTAACATTATACATCTATCACATTACTCAAAGTCAGCTGTTGTTAACATCAGCTGTTAATGCGCGCGCAATTTAAGAGCTGTATATGTAAGCGCTCAAATATACAAAACAATTGCAAGTTTGTTTAATACATATTTATGTAGATTTATTTAGTTTCTTTTTATTTTCCCTATAATTCGCTAATTGTTTTTATTGTTATTTAAATTATATAAAAGTGCAATGTTAGATTTACAGTTAATAGCTTAAAACACAACACTTAAACTTTTACAAGTATTGTTTTTAATTTTGCTAGTTATTTTCAAATTTTAAATAAAAACATAATTTTAATGTTGGAAACAGCGGGTCAATCATCGTCATGCCTTTAACTTACACAATTTTCGTTGATTGTCATGCTTTAAGCCATTATTAAGGGATTTTCGGGAAGGCTAACAAAATGTATGAATACTTATAAACTTAATACTTATAAACTGGAATTGATGTTAGATTTTGTATATATTGATGCTAATCTGTTTTTGTATTTGTTTTTATTTTTGTTGCTTTGCTATGTAAGTTCGTTTGTAGTTTGTATCTTTACTAATTCGTTGAAGTTCTCTAGTAAACACGCGACGTTCTAGATAAGCTAATGTGTATGTAGAACTATATATAAATATGCATATGTTTGTATTTATGTTTCTATGTTAACGTAAGAGAAGTCTATGTTCAGTTTTTGTAATATTCATGCCGATTTCGTCAAATCATTTGCCCTTCTTTGGTTGCCTACTATTGCTATATTAACTATACGATTATAATTATTTAGCATAAGTATAGTACATACATTTTAACTGTTTTTGGACTTGCTTGTGGGTTGCATTTTGTGTGGTGGGATACGGATTCTCAATTTAAATGTATTATTATGTAAATATCTCGACTTAGTCTACATATTTGCATAATGCATGTTTGCGTTTGTATTTGTTGTTAATTCATTTATAGTTAGGTTTAAGCGCATTTTGTATGCAAAATCTGTTCACATTGAGATTTACTTGTTTTGTTGACTTATTTTTTTTTTTTTTGTTGCGAAATTGATGCAAGTAGTATATATATGACTATTTTTAAATTCCTAAGATTAATTATAAATTGATGTTAAGATTCTTTGTTTTCAACTACACATCGACTAATGTTATTAAGCAAATAATTTGTTATGTTACAGTTGTTAATATAATTTAAATTGAATAACAATTTGTTTGAAACAAAACCGCTCACAATAATTCAAATACTTAGTTTAGTTATAAATTTTTAGGTACACAGTTTACAAACTTTTCAAAAGCAAATACCAGTTATAAATATACAACTAAAGAGTACGATTTTTCTTTAAATGTTTCCTTTTTTTTCCTTTTTTTTGGGTACTTCACATAGCAGAATATCACACGAATATAGGCAAACCAAATGTAGTAGTAGTAAGTATAACAGTAGTATAACAGTTAACTTTATGTTCACGCTCATGATCACACACATACACACTCACTCAAGCACACACACACGCACACACATCAATATGTCTCGTAGAAAATGCAATCGTTTTACTCCAACAACGATTGAGATTCGGCCAAGGTTCCATTGCCCAAACACGTTTCCGGATTGGTTTCCGTTGCTGCATCCTGTGCCTTGAGCTTTAGCAGCGGCGTCTTAATATCCGCCTCCAGCTCTGCGCTGCAGTCCAGACTAAGTGGCGCGGCCGCTGGCACTGCCTCCGGCTCATGCAGCTCTACGGCCGCCTTGGGCTCCGCTGCACTGCTCTCAGATTTGCCCTGCAGATGGCAGATGATTGTGGAAAGAGTATTTATAGAAGATCTTGGTGCACCCACCTGCAAATAGTAGGTCATCAGCTGACCCTTGCCCTTGACTGCCACCAGGCCGCGCTGCTGAAACGTATAACCGAATTGCTCCAGGATATTGCAGGTCTCCTCGGTTACCTGAATGGCGCCCGCTTTGCCGGTGCTCTCCATGCGCGAGGCCACATTCACCGTATTGCCCCAGATATCGTAGTGCGGCTTCCGAGCGCCAATCACACCAGCCGTAATGGGTCCATGATTGATGCCCATTTTAAGCACGAAATGATTGAACGACTGCTCGTTGATGCCGTGCAGCGCATGCTTGAGCTCCAGCGCAAACTCCACTAGCAGAGCCAGATGGGACCAGCGTTCGGTAATGGGAGCATCATTACGGAGATTTCGCTGCAAATTGATGCCACTGGCGGCCATGTAAGTCGAACCAATAGTCTTGATTTTAATGATGTCTTGAAACTGGGGCAGCTCCAGCAGCTGAATAATAAACGAGTTGACATCAATATAAAGTGGGATTATAAAGAACAAGAGTCCAGACTCACCGCGTCGAAATCAGAGATGACCTCATTCAGAAAACGCAGGCACTCCAGGCCCTGATTGTTAACTGTTTCCTCCGAGTAGAAATCTTTCAAGTATAATAAGCCTATTAAGCCTTATGATAACAAGGATATTCGAAATGTTGGCTACCTGAAAAGTTGGGCATGCTGGCGAACAGCACACCCACCTCGGCATAGCTTTGGGAGTAGAGATCATCATGGGAACGCTTGGCGTTCTTCATAAAGTGCTCGGCCACATGCACGGGCAGCACATTGTAGACCAAAGCCTCATTACGCTGACGCATATCGTTGGCGGTTTCCTTTTGCTCGGCCACCTCGGTTTTCCATTTGAATATAACACGATCCTCGTGGTCCATCTGGTTTGAAAATGAAGCAAGAATCAAATAGTTATATTAATATAGACATATAAATAATTAAAATATTTAGTTATTAAATGTCAATTAAAAAATTATGTGTCTATCGTTTGAGCCTTAATTAATTTGTAAACTGGGAACAGAACATTGGGTACAGAAAATTGTGAACAATGCTCTGGGAATAGACTGTTCCTAGTATGAAGAGTGGACGCTCTGGCCAGCCAGATATTTTATTGTTTAATGATAATTCAAGTTTATTTTTAAACCCTATTTAACATTTGGAAGGTGGAATTATCAGATTTTGAGTGTTCAGAAAATAGAGTATTATTTATAGTTAATTGTACTCACATGCCGGGCGAGAAAACTGAGAGACAATGCGGCGACCAGAAGCAGACCCGAGGCACAATAGCGTGTTGATATGAGCCTGAAAGTGCAATCAGTGAAAACAAATAGGTATAAGCATACAAATGAAAATATTGTCTATATAGCTTTAATTGTCTTCATACTCGCTGGCTCTTCTTAACTTACGGCTGATGTGCCAGATCGTCTTCCAGAGCGTACAAGTCCTGCATGATGCACACATTGAAATAGCAATGCAGAGCTGAAAGTATAGTTTACAGATTTCAAGCAAATCAATCACATGATTGCCATTATTTCTATGCGAAAAACTTACCCGCAATGGACAACAGCAGAAGAATCTTGGTTAAATGCGTGAGCTGAGCAATCACAGCAATTGCAATGAGTATGAGGACACTGAAGTTGCTCAAATAGGACGGATATAGGACACGTTCGGTGGGCACCGCCTCGCGCATTTGCTCCACAAACGATTCGGGCAGCAGGTGCTCGGCGGTGACAACCTCCTCCAAGCCGGCCGTGGCATTGAATTCGCTCTCGCTGACAATGTGCTCGGTGCGCACGAAGGTAACGAAGAAGAACTGCACCGGGAAAAAATAACAAATTGGAGTGCTCTAGTCGATAGTTGCCCGACTAGCAGATACCCTATACCCAGCCGATGCTTATAATATTGATATATTTTGAATGCTTAAATGAATGTTTAAATGTCTGTGAAAAAAAGGGAATCACATATTTATAAAGACGGACAATCATCGCCTAACGAACTGAACTTGTGCAAATCAAGAGTATATAAACATTTTAGATTTGGAGTTGCCTTTCTCTAACCGAAACACACACTTGCACAAACTGCAATATACCCTATTAAAAGCCAGCCATTTGCAATGGGTAGAGGGCATAAAAATCAATAAGGACTTGAGCAAGAGCATACACGAGTCGAACCGCATACTAACCATGTCGATGACATTGCTGAGGCCAATGGTAAGTGCTATAATTATGGCTGCCAGCTCGCGCACGAAGGTAATGTCATTGAAGCGCTTGCTCACATCCACAAAGAACTTGGGCAGCATGCCACTAAAGCTTTCCGCAATGCTTATGGCCACCAGCATGGCAATGGGCACCAGCGGTGCGGCAATGTTAATGAAATGCAGCGTGGAGCGCGGCAACACCAGATAGGAGTACAGCACATCGATGCACTGCACCAACAAAGCGGCCAGCAAGGGCAGCGAACTATACGGTTCCCGATAGACGGCATAGGCCTGCTCCAGCTGCAGATTCTTGAAGCGCAAGAAGATGTTCGTGTCCTTAGTCAGGTTTCTGTGTGTTGCAACGAATCAGTTTAATTGCCAATGAATATTAATTAGTTCATTTAGTTACTTACTCATGTCCATCTCGCGTTACGAGCTCATCTTTTAGACGCTGCTTAAAGTTCTCGAGCTTGATTTGTTCTTCCTCATCTTCAGCCGCTGTTGGGCTGTGTCCATTGAGTACAACACTCTGCGCCAATAGCTCCTCGTCATCCACTGTGGCATCATTGTCATCGTCGACATTTTCGTTGCTATCGTTGCTGCTGGCATTAGAATCCGGACTATGATTGCCATTTTCTGCTTTGGTTTCGTGGATTTTCTTGGCGCAAGGCGAGGCGAACTGAGGGTTTAAACAAGGATTAGCTTTGGACTTAATAAATCAGGTTAAGCTGGGCATGGAAAGCTTAGTCTGAGACTCACCGGCTTAACCACTTTGGTAATGAAATAGGTCTTCAGACCAGCAATGCGCAGCAACTCTTCGCGCTTCTCACCAAAGGCCGGTTCCACCTCGAACTCGCCATTGAGAAAGGCCAAAGTCTTGTCGGAAATATGCACGCGTCTGCATTAGAAAACTCGATTGAATTAATGCTTAACACAGAAAGGTGTCGATTATGCGTGTCACACCCGTAAATTTGCATATCGAAGTGACAAGAATAAATCATAACAACATGAGCGAACGCCCCTTGGTTGGCAGTTCTTGACTACATCAATTATGCATCAAGTTGGTATTGGACTCACCCGGCCTTGCCGCTGGATTCCATTTTATTAGCCAGCTCAACGTCCTTGGAGTAAACGTCAAACTGCCACTGACGCTGACCGAGTATGCCAGCCAGGACAGCACCCGTGTGTATGCCCACACGCATATCAACAGGTGAGTTTGCCTTCTGTTGCACATACCTGTAAAAAATGTATATATATATATATATATGCATAAATTGAATATAAAAACTATGCACAGTTCGCAGCGAATCCACAACGGACGACAGGAAGCAGGACGACGCGTGGTTAAGTGCAATTACATTTAATTGAACTAACGCTGATTTGACACCGCCTGTCGCCGCCCTCGTCGCCTGTCGCGAGTCCTGTGACTAGTTGTCCTGGCACTCTACTCACTTGATGGCCTTCACCATTGAAAGTCCCATGTGTACGCAGAGCACGGCATGATCCGGCCGCTCGTCGGGCGCTCCACTAATGCAATAATAGCAATCGCCGAGAATTTTAATGCGCAGCTGTTGGTACTTCTGTAAGGACATAAAGGTGTGTGACAAAGTGTGTGTGTGTGTGTGTGTGTGTGTGTGTGTCGATATTAGTTACATTGCCTATAACGAAACGAGCTAATCGAACCGTAAATGGACGTGGTTGTCTGCATACCGATAGAGTATGGCAACAATTGGTAAAATTAGCTTATTTATAAGGGGTTAAATCAATAAAATAAAGAGAATAGAATAGGCGGCTATAAAAGAGCTACAACTGTTGCAAAGATTGGGAATTGAAGTCAGAACAAATTAACAAACAGATATAAATAAATAAAAGCGAATTTCATATATGCTCAATTGTATTTTATACATTTTATGACTGTGCTTGAAAAATTATAATTGTTCACTTTACGTTAAAATTTTTATTAAAATTAATACATGGTCTTTCCGATCGGAATACACTTAACTTCTGTGATAAACGCATGGCTAAATTTCTTGATCGAGTTTTTGTTCATTCCAAAAAACAAGATTTAGCCTTATATTTATCAGCTTTTATAATTAAACTTTTTAAAGTGTCAATTCTGAAGGATTCCTTAAATTATACATTATAATGAAAAACTAATATTTCAAAATAATATATCTCTAAAATAAAATGTTGAAAAACTGCAAACTTTCACAATTTATCATTTGTAATATATGTTGAATACTTTATATGTAAATAGCCATTAAAATTAAAATTAATTCAAAACAAATCTCAGACAAAAAGCAATAGCACCTATACATATATATATATATATATATTTAGTACCTGTCAGACAGGCAATTAAAAACTTTTTAGCAGAAAGTTCTTCGAAATCAAAACCAAACTTGAATCCGGCCAAAGCAAATGAGCCGAATAACGCTGCAAAACCAATAAAAATAAATAAGAGTGAGGGAAATTCAGAACAGCCGCAACTCGATGGCAAGAAAAAAAAAACACATACACAGAGAAAAGTCGCCGACCCAAAACAACAAAAGAAGAAACGAAAAAAATAAAACACTGCACCAAATTAACTGAGCCTAAATTTAAAGGACCTTTCAGACAAACCCAAAAATCGCATGAAAACAAAAATCAACTCGACACATTTCACACGGCTGACTGAGCCTCAACCCCGCCCACGCCCATCAAACAAAAAATAAAAACAAAAATTAAGTATGCTGCGGCCAAAAAAGAAAATGAAGATGAATAGCAAGTGGAGGAATTCAAATTAAAGTTCGAAATGCGCAATTGAAGGAAACGAAGGAAAAACAGGAAAACTTCTTCGTTGCTTATCTCCAACATCATAATCAACATTATTTCGGGAGATTATTACGGGAAGAGGCAGGTGAAAAAACACACAGAAAGCAAGGTGAAAGAACGAACAAAAAAAAAAAACAAACAAAAAAGAGAAGAGCAAAAAGCAAGCTGAACAAAACAAATGTTTTTCACTTTACCTCGGCGAGCCTGTCGAAGCGTGCGAAGAGCTCGTTTAGCATTTTTACCAGATCCTGGGCGCTATACGTCGAGGAGATGGCGGTAAACCCAACAATATCCGCATACAGTATGCTTATATATATATATTTTTGATGGGTGCGAAAAAGAATATAACGATTAAACTGCTTGCTAGGGCTCGCTTGTTTCTAATAAATTATGTCGCCTTCCTATTAAACATTTGCCATGAAACTCTTAAGGGTAACAAGGAATTTTTTGCATATATCTTGAAATACCTAAAATATCCGAAAATCTCAACGCACTCGTTAAGCAAACGGTTGACACTTTTATAAGCATTTCAGTTAATAGCAGTTCTAAGAGAAATACTTAATGGCGATAATAAGTTGATTTAGGTGTTGTAAGAGTCAAACCCCATGAATGTTTATGGTTAAGATCTTAACGAGTAGCGAGTGTGGAAAGCAAAGTTTGAGCTTAAAAGCGAATAAACTTGACTTATGCATGTCAGAGATGAAGCTTGACACGAGCTACGATTATAAAAAGTTGAGAGCACAAAAGCTTGACTTGAGCTTAAAAATGGCGAATTTATTACTGAGTATCCTATACAACGAGTAGGTATAAGCTCAATAACGAGTAACGAGTAACGAGTAGGACATGTCCGATTTTGACTAAGAAAAAGTAACGAGTAATGAGTAATATTTACGAATATTCTTTAAGCCCTTTAACGAGTGACAAGTATATCTGGTCAAAGCTTTTCAACTGCTTAAAATCTGACGTGAGACATTCAAAGTCCTAGTCTTATAACAAGAAGAGTTTTTAATACATTATCTTGACCTGAACTAGACATTCGTTAATCAATTTACCTGACATTCTCGTGCCGACTCATGTAAATCTTTTTAAAAGCCTCCGAGCTGGATGAGCCCAAGTCCTCGCGCATCTTAATGGCCACATGCTTGGGCAGCACAGATAGTAGCAAGCGTTCCTTTGTAAAATAAAAACATATATTTTAATTACAGCTCACAAAAGAGTTGGTGCCTACACACCTGCTCCGCCGACTGCTCCTCGATGACCATCTTAACCTCCAGACTCTTTTTGGCCTCCAAAAAGGCGCGCTTCTGCTTGGCCTCGCCCATGAAGTAATACAATAGACCAATTAAAGCTGCGGTGGCTATTAAAACCGCATTAGCCGCCGCCTGATCTGAGATTAACGGATCCGGCCGTGAAAAGCCTACGGGCAGACTCAGGCAATTGAAATACGTGCAAAAGCCAACGACTAGGCCCAGAAAAATCAGCGGCAACGGCAGCGTCACATATATCAGGAAGTTTAATAGTATGGCCCAGCCGAGCACGTCTCTACAAATTGCAAAAATTAAGGATTATTAGAAATCGCCAAAAATCAACTAAAGAGCTGCATTTACCGCGGCGAGAAGCTGGCCTGCAGCATCACGTAGGCGGCAAAATGCAGCATCGAGAGAAGCCACAAGGCGCGCGGAACAATCGTCAACAGCGGCTGACGGAAGCGTCTAAAGGCCGGCTGCTCCGAACGGCGTCCAATGTGCAGGAGGGCCCCCAGCGTCATGTAGGCCTTGAACACGCAACAGTTGACCACTAAAGTTGAGAAATTTTGGCACAATTCAATTAAAACAAATAAGTTTAAAGGTTTGTAGTTGAGATGTGGCCGCTTTCGACTAACGAAGTCGAATTAGAACCTTTTAATCGACCTATAAAATAATTCACAAGTTTCTCTATTGAGGTTTACTGATGACATGATCAAAGAAAGTCCAAAGGACAACCCAAAAATCATGAAGATTTCCTTGTAAGAATCTCTTTATAAATCGATTAAATAAATAAAGATGATGACATGATCAAAGGAAGTCCAAAGGAAAACCCAAAAATCATAAAGATTTCCTTGTAAGAATCTCTTTATAAATCGATTAAATAAATAAAGAATCGAGAAAAAAATTCTTTTAGGGCCTCTTTAAATTGATGAAGTACATATATTTTTTGGGAATCTTGGATAATATAGTATATATATATATAGAGGATTATCAAATCGTATTGCAATATAACATGGCTTTACAGCTTAACAATTCTCGAAGCTTATGAGGACTGGGTATATGCAGAAACACTCACCCCTTGTTGTTAATGCCTGCTCCCAGGGTATGAAAATGGTCCAGAGATTAAAGAGAACGGCCGCGAATAGAAACCACTTGAGGCCGCTGCGTCGCTGCTTGATGGAATAATTGTGATAGAGTTCGTTGAGTACGTGCTGCGGCAGGATGACAACGCCGCCGCCCGTGATGCCCACACCGCCCGCAACCACATCGCCCTCGTTGGGTGGCCGACGGCGCGGTGGGGTCCTTAGGCGTTTGGCTTTGCTCGGCGTGGATGCGGCCGTTGTCTGGCCATTCTCGAGATTGGCAGCTGCTGTCGCCTTCTCTTCCGGCATGTTGCGAGGTCTTGCAGTTGCCAAGTTATTCGTTGATCGGCGCTTTTGGGGTTTTATAAATGGAGTCTGGTCATTTCCGTTTTGCCTGTTATCTTTACTTATTTATGATACGATGCAGGCGAACGTTGGGGTGGGGGTGGGGCTGGGCGAACTTCTGGAGCTGCTGAGACGCGTTGGCAAATGGAATAATATAAAACATAAACTCAAATACGAAACTTTTACACAAAACACAAACGTTAACGGTAAATTTGAGGCTTAACATTGCCGTTTCTCTCTCTCCCTCCCTCCCTCTCCCTCTCGCTCTGCCACTGCCACTGCCTCTCACTCTGTCTAAATATAAATGTATGTGTGAGCGTCAAGGCGGAAGCGTCCTTGTACGGGAGCCATGAGCGTGGCCCTGTGTGCGACTACCGCAATATGTGTGAGTGTGTATATGTGTGTGTGTGTGTGTGTGTGTGTGTGTGTGTGTGTGTGCGCCTGCCTTAAGCAAAACGCCGTGTTACAGTGGGCAAGCAGCAATTAATTTGCTTTACTTTATTAAATTTGTTATATTCCAAGAATATTTATTTTAGCTATATTAGCAACTTTGGTTTTGTGGACTGTTATTTATGTATTTGTTATAATAATATAAGTTAAAAATTATCTATGCAAAAGTATTGGATTATGAAGTGCTCAAGGATTCTGATATCTTGAACCATTTTTATTGCTTAAACAATATTTTTAACAATTTATTCGTTACTTTTTTATTGCCTACACTAATTATACTCTATACTGCAGGGGGGAAATATAAATTGCTTAAGTCAACTATTCTACTACTATTTATTAGTATATATATCATTCGGTATCAAGTGAAATACCCACACTGATAAGAAACATAAATTGTATTTATATTGATTTTATTTACTATCATGTGAACGAAAATCTCATTTTAAAACCCTCTAAAGACTACTATTTGACTATTTTTATTCAATTTATGCGCATTTCTACTTTATCTAATCTTGTTAACAAAACCTGAATGAAATTATCAGCACACTATAATATAATACAAAACTAATATGGGTTCATAATTTTTTAGTATCAAATCAATTGCAGTCTGGCTAAAAGTACGCTTAAGGGAAGTTCTTTGTGAATGCTGGTATTATCTCATCAGAAGATAAGATAGAAAAACTTGAAAGTATTTTGTGACAAACGCAGAGATATTAAAGCTAAGTAATTTTTATTATTAGAGCTATGCTGGTATTTATTTATTTTTTTATAAATGCAATGTTATCAACAATGCCAGACGCAAATGTGCCAAATAGAAGTTTGCTTTACGGCTCTTCAAACTTATTTGGGGGTTTTCAATTTTAGGCCGAATGTAAATTGAGTTATCAAATTTTCAGCATAGCGCTTAATATCCGTTTGCATAAATTATGACAACTTTTACGCACGCACACACCACAGTGTTACATGGCGCACTCCCTTTCTCGCTCACACACGCCCAGTGCGTCTCACTTTGCCACATTGTAGAGCCCTCTCTCTCTCTCTCTGTCTCTGTCTCTCTCTTTACTGCTACCTGGCTGGGTTGGTGTTTCCTCTTCAGTTGGCTGTCGTATCCTTATTGCCGAATTCGTTGCTTCTTTTCTTGGCATACAAAAATCCTTTACTTCTGGCTATGCTCACGTATATACATATGCATATACATGTATCTCTGTATGTATGTGTGTGTGTGTGTGTGTTTATCTATGTGTGTTTAAGGCTGATTTGCTCAAGGTTCGTTTTAATGCGTTGTGATTTCGTTTGTGTTTGTGTGCGTGTGCGCGCGTGTGTGTGTTTGTGTGTGTGTGTGTGTGTACACACTTTATGCATTCACAAGCAATTTGGCATCTAATTTTCATTTAAATAAACAACAGCTCGCGCATAAAACTAGGCAGCAGATTTGAAGTTTTTTTTTTGTTTGATTTTTTTTTTTTTACGGAGGCTGCGATAACGCTTAAGCGTGTACAGAAAAGTCGCCCGCACAGCTGCCAAATTGTTCACTTTTCACTCGAATGGAATGGATTATGGCACACGCTCTAATTTAAATTATTAACCTCTTTTGCAAACAGCTTCGATGTGGTTTTTGTATTATTATTTTCCTTTTTTTTTTTTTTAACTGCTGCTGTGGCTGCTGCTGCGGACCTATTTTAGTGAGAAGCGTCGCGCGAGCCAATTGCTGCGAGCTAAACTAAGACGCACGATAAACTTGACTGATTGTTAAGTGAAAATTTTTGACAGTCAACAGCCCAAGAGCTCAACAGCAGCAGCAGCAAGGACTTTTCAAAAGCACCCATCTCTCCCTCTCTCTCTCTCTCTCGCTCTTCTACGCTTCCTCACGCGCTCAGAGCGAGCTTTTCGACTGAAGCTCTGTGAGCGCATGTCTGCGAGAGCGCATGCAACTGATAACGGTACAGCTGTGCAGCTTGATAACGCAATGTGCAACTGCTGTTAATGCGTGTGTGCATGTGTGTGTGTGTGTGTGTGTTAATGTACCTCACACTCGCACTTGAGCCTGATTACTCAAATTGCCGCAGGCTCATAAAATTAATTATTAAGAAATGTTACTAAAATGGCTATCAACAGCAACTGCAGCAGCGACGCCAGCTGCGCCGTCGACGCTGTCGGCTACAAAAAAAAAAAACAGCACCTGGCCTTGGGCGCGCTACAGGATGCAGCTGCGGCTTCGTGTGCGAGAGTTGAAAATGTAATGCATCTTAAAGGGAAAATATGTTCAGCTGCATAGTTTGCAGATGATACAAAATTAGCTATGCCAAGCCCAAATGCCTCACAGAAGCGCGGCTCAAAACTAAAACATATACTAAATATAATATTTAAAAGAGTTTTGAATAGTTTGAATTGATTGCCTTTTGCAAGGATTCAATGGAAGTATAATTTTTACTAGCAGCAAGACAGTTGCAGCTAAATGAAAATAAATCCTTTTCGATGTATAGCCCAATTCTATGAATATTTATTTTTAGATTATTCTGCCTGATTCTACTCTAAAGTCATTTCAGCTTTAAATAAGGATTTCCCTAAATATATGTTTTTTTAATCTAAATCAACTTCAAATAAGTTCTGAGAGGAGATAAGAAAACCTATTTCGATGTTTACTCAAATCTGGCATTGAAGAAGTTCTGTAGATATATTCACTTTTTCTTGGGTTCTAAGTTCTTAAGAGTTTTGGAGCATTTACTAAGGATCTTCCATTTATAAGTATCTAAGCATATCTATGAATATTTTTAAACTCTGAATCAAAAGCAGAAATCGCAAACTTAATCACATATTGTTAACATTAGCATAATAATATTAAGCTAGCTAGCATATTGCTCAATTATCTGTGTATGTGTGTGTGTGTGTTTGTGTGTGATGTCACAGGCTAAACCCATACGTGGTACATTGCAGCTGGAAAAACCTTGTGAAACGCGCGCACAACAACAATAAACTCGGAACCAGGTAATAAAATGGACAAACAGCCGGCTGTCCCGGGCTGCTGAGCTGCTGTTATCCTGAACAATATTAATCCAGGACGCGCACAATGGCACGTGATGCTGCCTAATCCATCTGTCTCGGCGTCGCCTTTTACCTGCCTGCCTGGGCTGGCTGCTGGGCCAGAAATTTGTAATTTCCCATTTTGTGCGTGTCTTTTCAAATTAGAGCTGAGACTACAACAAAAATTCGAGCATTAATTTGATTGATTGCTGTACATTTGTATTTATCTGGGCAACTGTTGGCGGGCAAAACGAGTTTATGTCACACTGAATGAACGGTACTATTTAATGCTACTATCGATACTTTTAAGCTATTGGTTATCTATGTAAATAACATAACTAATCAGGATTAGGGTAGCCAAGTTCAAAGTTAATTTGTTACTTGTTTGCATTAATGCTAAAAGAGTTACGTTACGATAGTTTCTCCACAATTCATCGAATGATTTAATGTACTGTACCGAAATATTAATCCTAATGAAAATGACATAGTTGAACGTTTCCTTATAAACTACTTTCTTTTCAAATATAAAGATTTTGTCGCACAAATGCATACACTCGCTTGTATTCAGGGGAGGCTTAGCTCAGGCAGCTGGCACGAGTCTGGTTTTGAGTTAAGAGCAGATGTTTGTGTAAGCAGCATGTGTAAAAATAAAAAATGCATTCATTGAAGAAATACTACTGCGCCCAATTTATTTTAAGTATATAACAGCATTTTTTGAGTCAATACCTGTGCAAAAAGCTTAGACATAATTTAAACAAAGCTCTGCCGCCTTCTGTGAACCTTTTCGTTGTCATGCAAAATGACTTTGTCGTGCCGCTGCTCGAATTTTTCATTAAGAAAAATGGTTTAATTAAATAAACTTAAGCACAAAGCTGATCGGAACAGAGTTCTTTGAGCAATCTGTTAAGAAAAATTCTTTAAAGATTCTCTAAATATTTAAATAAAACGATGCATTGAATAGCCACAGCATAATACATCATAACATTGTATGTTATCGATATATATGTTTTGCTGCTCCACTAAAAGCTGAAACTATTCTTTTTCACTCTAACCTACAGCGTTCTTGAAAATGCTATCGCATTCGCACTGTTCACCACTTTGTATATTAGTGTTGCAATGCCATTGTCCCAAATAACAGTGCCATTTTGAGTATAACATAATACTTTTTGTACATTTTAATTTAATCGCATCGCTATATGTTGGAACAAATAATACAGTTTTAACCAGTTAAAGTGACAATTATTAAAGTTTGTATGCATAATGTTTATTTATCAAGCGATTGTATATAAATAATATACCTTATTTGAATATTACATTGCCAGCAGGCATTATTTGGAAAATATAACCGTGCGTTAAATATATCGATATCGGCGTTGTGGTTCTGCCGGCCATCGAAACAATATCAATATACCCAGTGTATATAAAGTTACCTCAGCTTCTGTCTCTGTCTCATTCGGCGTTTTTCTGCGTGACTGTGTGGACGTTATTCTTGAACGGCAACCAAAAAACTCAGCAGGCATTCAACTTTGTAAGCAGAGATACCTGAAAAAGTGGTCAAGCAAGAGCAATTTGCACTAATTTATAAAATTTGCAAATCTTTTCGAAACGTGCTTGGTTTTAAATATTTAAAAGTCGTGTTTACGTACGCGTGCTATTTGCAAAATCAAAAACTAAACTCTTTTTCGCGCTTCTCTTTGAAAGTAATTCTTTAAAAGTTAAAATGGCTGATGTGGCTGAGAAAAAGAAGTGAGTAATATTATTTGAATTTGTGTGTAATGTGTGTGCCTTAGTCTATATTGCATGTGTGCGTTGAATTTGTTCAAACAATATATATAGCGGCTATTGCGGCTAATTTCGCAAGTGGTGTACATCATTTTCTTCAGTTTGGAAAAAATTTCTTTTTGAATTTTGTGTCTATCTACGTAAAATGCTTGAACAATTTATAGAGTTGTCTCGCTCACGCCAAAGCGGCCCAGATGTGCGCGCAAAAAACGACGCCGTTGAATTTGGCGCGGCGTCATAACGCTCTCTCGCTCACACTCCGGCCGGCAAACAGCAACGACAGCGGCGGCGACTTCGTCAGCACGCTTGTGTTGTTGGACATGTTCGTCGGTGGCGGCTGGTGAAGGCAAAGAAGTAATATATTGAGCGTACGCGTGTGTGTGTGTGCATGTTTTGTGTGCAAAGCGGAGTGCGCAAATAAGTATGCATGTATGTATGTATGCACAAGCGTGTGAGCGCTGCATCTGTGTGTAGCATTTAAGTTGCCGCTCTTTTATATATATATATATTTTTTTTATTCCGTGCCGTTTGAGTTTCAGCTGTCGTTTTGTCTGTGTCTCGCCTGTTTGCTTTTGCTGTCGTCTGGCCCTGGCCATTAATTTTTGTCAGGTTTCGTCTTTTGCGCATTTTTCGTTTAAAGCTTAAAGCTTGGCATTATTGGCCGCTTGACTTTTTACGCTCTTCTTTTTTATTTTTTTTGTGCTAATGAGCTGCTCAAATCAAATGTTTCCAAGTATTTTGTCATTGCTTAAAATAATCGCAGCGCCGGTTTGCCGCATTGTCTGAGTTTCGTTGTGTGCGTTTTCTTTTAACTGCTCTTGCGTCGCAGTTAAAGATAACCGTTAAAAACGTTTTGTCTGTGTTGTCTTAGGTTGTGATTATGGGTTGAGGGAGGGGTGTCGGCGTTAGTACTGTCGCATAGTGGGTGTTTATGTGAGCATGTATAGTTTTGACCGTTATTTTTGCCCTGCATTGCAATTCTCTGTGAGCGTTTACCCTCTCGCTCTCTGTAATGCTGTTTCGCTTCTGTACGTGACGCGCGCGCATTGTGGCACGCAAATAGTGTTTGCGAGACAGGGATGCATGTAGTGTTGGAAACATAAAAAACCAGTTTTATTTTGTTCGTACGTTGTATTTCAAACAAGTCGCGCTTCTTTTTTGCATGCTTTGCCGTTCCTCTGCGCTCTTTACTTTTTGTGCTATGTACACCTATTTCCCACTGTGTATAAAGGAAAAAGCACAATTTTTATATGGAAGCGCATGCCGCTCACCTTTTCTTATATATATATATTTTTTGTTGTTCGTTTCTTTTTGCGTCGCAGTTTCCATGAGTTGTTGCTCCCATTTATCATTTGCGTCGGCAGATGCTTTTAACATGTATGCGAGTGTATGTGTGTGTGTGTGTATGTGTGTATGTATATGCTTCTACTGGGGGTGGTTGTAACTAACGCGGAAGCAACGCCGGCTGCGTCGTTCACCGCTTTTGCCGGTCTTTTGTGTGCTTGAGTTTTTTCCGTGTGTCACGAAATTGCGAAATATGTTGGTTAGACATTTGCGTTTGGTTCAAATTTGTAATTGGTTTGTTTTTCATATCACAGCGAGACCCCTGTGGTCGAGAAAGTTGCTGCTGAGGAGGTTGATGCTGTAAAGAAGGATGCCGTTGTTGCCGACGAAGCAGCGGCTGAGACACCGACCACCACAGAGAACGGTGCCGGCGAGGAGTCCAGCAGCAGCGCCGATGGCGCCAAGGAAAACGGTGCTGATGCGAGCGCCGAAGCTGCACCCGCTGCCGATGCCGTCGATGGTGAGAAAAAGACCGAAGCACCAGCAGCAGCAGCCGCCGATGAGAAGAAGAAGGATGATGAGGCAGAGGAGAAAACAGCTGAGGCCAAGCCAAGCAGCGAGGCAGCAGCTGTTGAGAATGGCGCCGATGATGCAGAGGCAGCCAACGGTGATTCAAAAGGTGAGCTAAACCAGACTGCCTCCCCCCCCTCCCCTCCCCTCCCTCCCTCGCTGGCAACAAACCATACAATTTTACAGTTAACTAACTTTCGACTCTCTTTGAATCCTTTAGAAGCGCCCGCCGCTGAAGCTGTGAAGCGAAAGGTCGACGAGGCCGCCGCCAAAGCCGATGAGGTCGTTGCCACGCCGGAGAAGAAGGCGAAGCTGGACGAGGCCAGCACAAAGGATGAAGTTCAAAACGGTGCCGAAGCCAGCGAGGTGGCTGCCTAAAGTAGCAAACCGCATCGCATCGCATCGCCCGCTCAGCAGCAGCACAGTACTACATATAAATTTACTAACACAAAAAAATCACACACACACACAAACACACAAAATGCGTTCACACACATATACGCGCGCACACACACACACACTGGCAGCACATGAGAGTACACTAGTGACCGAGCGTGTGAGTGTGTATGTGTGCGTGTGTGTGCTGGCGCTTCTCTAACAACAATCCTGTAAAGGGAGCGTAGTCTTAAAATGTACCGATTCTCTCTGACTTTACTAACAAAAAGCAACAAACACAAGAAAAAAAAATCCATTATCATTTAAAATTTACTTAAACAAAACAAAACTTAACTTTAAAGAAAAAAGTATATATATATATAAAAACAAAAAAGAAACAATTAAGATGCGTTTTTTAAGCAGAAAACAAACAAGCAAAAAAAAAAAGAACACGAGTTGTAAACAAGAAAAGCATCAAATTTAATAATTATATGTAATAAAAACTCAAAATGAACGATACAAACAACAACTTGTCTTGTAAAAGTAAACGAAAACAAATTTAAAATTACGCATTTGTCATTTTTAAGATAATTTCTTTTTTAATTTTATGTATGATCCTATATTATATATGAATATTTATATTAAAAGCAAAAAAAGCTCTATGTTTAAAACTCGAAAGCAAATCCTAGAACAACAGCAACAACAACACGTAAAAAACACGAAAGCTGCCCACTTCCAGCCCCCTCCCCCTTTGAGTAATAATTGAGAAACCATATAAAGAAATGCGATTATATATATAAACATAACTTGTATATCAAATTTTTTTATATAGCAATCAAATCAACAACAGCGCCAACTCGCCAAACTTAAGGAAATGTAATAATGTATTTGAAAAATTTAAATAATGTACAATCATTTTTGTTCTCTCTCTCTCGCTCTCTTCTAATTGTATACGTATATACTTACCTTAACTTGGCTAAGTCTTAAACTGAACGTTTTTATTCCACAATTTAATTTGCATTTAAAGAGCTCAATTTTGTGTGGAGCGTTGTATGTGTATTGGTGGTTTGTTATTTACATAGTTTCCCAACACTACTTCCACTACCATTAACAGACAACTATTTCGCTCTCTCCCTCTCTCGCTCTCTTCAAACATGAACAATAGTTTTGTAAGCCAGAGGCGGCAGAGCAGCAAAAATAACAAGAACAACAACAATCAGACCAAACCATAGGCAATAACGCTTGCAAAAAAGAAAATAAAATAAAAGGTGACGCAGAATACATAATTAAAATTAGAGCAGAGCATGTAAAAATGGCAAAATTGAAAAACTTCAAAAGTAACCAGCGAGCGCATTCAGTCAAGTAACAAGAAAATGGCTAACAAAGCGTAGCCTGAAAAATAAAAACAAATACAAAAACATTCGAGAACATTCAAAAATAAATGGAAGAACAAATGAAATACAAAAACAAAAATCGAGTAAATTTATTCTGTCTACTCTTTTGAGGGTTTTGCACCTTTCTAGCAAATTCTAAAAGCTTTATAGAAACCGCGTACATGTACACCCGTATGTGTGTGTGTGTGCTGTGTGTGTTTATACATATGCATCTGTGTATGCTTTGCGGGACGGGACTGTACAGCTTGTAGAGCAATAGACGCTGCTTATCAACAGCCACCTTTCGGCATTAAATGCGGCACAGAAGGCTCGAGTGCCTTTGTATGTGTGAGGAATTTGCATTATTATTTAAATGAGTAATTGTTTTAGTGATTATTTGTATACAAATATGTATGCATTTAACGTTCTTAATTGTTAATGCTTTCAAATGCAAATCTCGCAAATTTGTAGCACACATCCATATTCCCTAAAAGCTCGATACGCATTTATTATCGGGCACAGTAATTCTACGAAAATAAATATGATCGCATCCGTGCAGTGAGTCATATTTGAAAGTACATTTGTAAAGCATTTGCGAAAGCTTTTCAGTCGAAAGCGCTTTCCATAGCTAAGCTAGCTTTGAAACGTCGCGGATTGTATGGGCATGCATGCGAAAGCTTTCCAAAGCTGCCAGCTGTAGAGCATTGTACGGGCCATGTAGCCCGAAAGCTTTTCCACGAGTGGTGCTTCTTAAGTACCTAGAGTTTTCACATATTGGTTTCTATTTAGTTAAATATATTCTGTACCGCCCTCGTATTACAATAATTTCGAACTGCGCGCGTGCCAATTGGCATGAAATATAGGCACATATTAGAAAACTCCCAACTGAGCTTTTGGTAAACATATTTTTTTGAAACGCAATTGATTGTCTTTGACCCAAAAAACCAGAGGGGGCGCGACGTAAATAAAACTAAAACTGGCTCTGGTACAAAAATTGAAAATAAACGAAAAATAACATTACGCTTTCCAACATTAAAATATATTTATTTTGCACAAACGTACAATTTTGAATTAACAGAAGCAGCCATAGCAATCAGCCTTGAGCCGTCTATCACCTAAAAAAAAATTGCAAGAACAATAAGAAATTGGTGGGAATGTAAAATCGCAGCCAGTTGGTGCTCACTTGCAAAAGCTCGATCGTACGCGTACGTATCGATTGCAATATCGATTCGCAATTTATTTCAAATCCGAATGTAAAGCGGGAGCCAACGCGCATTGCAAAAACAAGTGATAAGATAAAGAAGAGCAGGCAAGCAAAAATCGCAATCGCTGTCCTCTTTGCCGCTCTCAACCAAAAGCTCCGATCGCAGTAGCAGTTGAAACGTGGGCGCGAGTGGATGTTAAACCGGAAAGCAGTGCAAAGTGAAACCGTTAAGCAAACAGAAATAGTCAACAATCCGTCTAGTTATTTCTATAATTATTGTAATTATATTTAGTTAAAAGTGACGTCGCAGTGTAAAGTGTCTGTAAATAGCAATTGTAATTATTGTTGTCAGTGCTTGTGTGAATAAAATACGTACATACCAAATTGGAAACACACAGAAACTTGCGCGCACACACACACACACGCACGCACACACACACACACGCACATAGTTGTTACGTTACCTTTCGGACATCGTGTCGAGGACGGCTGAAAAAGAGCGAGAGTGTGTGCAGCTAGCCACAAGATGTCCAACAATTTGCAAACGGTAAGAGAATGCACAATGCTTTTCAAATCCGTTTTGTTGTTGTTTTCGTTTTTTTTTTTTTTTTTTTTTTGGTAGCCGCTTCATCGTTTTTCATATTCTACGTAATTCGCGTACATTGACTTGCCTGGTGTGTCATCGCAATCTCCGACTCTTTAGGGCCCTTGAAAACACCTGAGAAGTCTACTGACTTTGTTAGCACTTTTGTCAGCTAAAATTTGCGCAATCACAAGGCATAACTTTTAAAAAGTGTACAGTTTAGGTAAGCTGTCTTGAAGTTTCGCATTTTTCGTGACGCCTGCGCCAGTGTTGCCAGAGTGCAATCATATTTCTTGTGTTGCCCAATTTCTTTGTTATTATACATTATTTTGTTTTTACCTTTTTTTTTTGGTTTTAAATATGATGATTTATTTGTTGTTATTTCTTGCACATTTAATTTCCATGAAGTCCTTAAAACGCTTAAATTATATATTTTTCATTAGCTTTATATAAATCTTAGAATTCTAGAAATAAGGTTTTGTGGAATAGTTTGCATACTTCCTGATTGAATTCATATTTTTTGGAATATTCTCTACATTCATAGGTTAAATATATTTGCGGAAAACGTAACTTTGACCATTATCTTGAGTTTTACAATTTTATTGCCTGATCAAATAGAATTAAAGCACTTGATTAGCTAAAACAATAAACTAAAATTCAGCACGCAGCATTAGTGGTTGCTCCTATCTGACAGCGAGTCATAATAGTCAAGGGTATTTAAGCTTCGACTTGTTCGTCATTCAAGGTTTTTCCGTTGTTTCGTTTGATTTCGTTTTTTTTTTTTTATGGTGATTCCACGTTTTTTGTCGGATTCCTTGCGGATCGTTCATAGAGGGCTTATCGCCCGTTGCCTTTATACATTGTAGACGCTTGTTCTCTTTCTAACACAACTCGTTGCCTGCTCTTGATAAGCATTTCAATTTTTTTTTTTTTTTTTTTTTATAATTATTTTTTCACTTGTTGCCATCTTTTTTGCGTAAAGCTCGTGTCGCAGTCATTCGTCGCATTGGCCGCCGCACAGGTGGCTCTGCGTGCCGGCACCCCCCGCCGCTTCAGTCACAGACTAACGAGCATTAACCGCACCCCGTCCTCGCCCCCGCCCCCGCCAACCGCTGCCAACTGTCGCTGGAGCTGGCAGAGTCGCCGCAACAGGTCACGTGCCGCCGCTGCTGCTGCGCAGTTGCGAGGCGAGCTGCAGACGCACAGTTGTAGCCAGGTAATTGCTCTAAACACGTAGTATCTACTATCTACATACAAACATATACATATACACGCACACATACATGTTTGCGCATGTGATTCCCCCGCAGCGTTGCTGCTGTTAGTTCTCTGTTAACGTAATTATTGAGCTATTGTTGGCGCACTTCCCACCCAAAGGCATTCCAGTGAATTCTTTTAAGTGCTTATGCATCAAATGATTCAGCTTATATATAGTCCGATTTGGGTTGTGACTCGTTTATTTCTAATAATAATAATAATATTCATTTATATGTTTAACAGCATATTCTAATGTTTAGTTTAGCACATATTTTATCGGAGCCTGAAATGCGATATATCATATTTAATCATTATTATATGAATAAATGTGTATGACAGAGAGAGAGAGAGAGAGAGAAAGTCAGGCAGAGAGACAGAGTTTACCATGTGCAAAATCCAAAGTGCCGTAATTAAAAAAAAGGTTTCGTTTTGATGCAAAAATCAGGTATTTATCTTTAAATATGAGGCTGGGAAATTCACGGTTCGTGAACCTGATCTGCTGATTTTACACAAAAATCCCAAATACTAAAATATACCCTACACATTTACAGACAGCAGGGGCATATGCAGATGAACGTAGTTGAATTTAATTTATCACAACAAATTCCACAAATTCAAGTGGAATTTCGAAGAATAAGCCCAAAATCTCTGATAATTTTTATAAAAAAATAGATAAGGTGTTATTTGTATATTAGTACAATTAATTTTGTTATCAAATTATAATTTGAACTAATGCTATTTGCATACCCATTAAAAGGTATTTAGCAAATATTGTATATATATATACATATAATTTATATGGCATTTCATTCAATTTAGAGCAAGATAACTAAGTGGCAAAAAGCAAGAGTCATTCAGTTTTAATAAATAGCAACTATGCCAGATATATGTATGTCTATTGGTCTGGCTATATGGTATATGGCTTGATGATATTGTGAAATAGATTGGTAACAATGTAGTACAAAGCGCTTGTGAATTGCGATAAGCTCGACTTCTATACCCTATACTCGATAGCTCTTATAGATAATATCAAATGCACTATTTGAGTGGGTGTTAATATAAGTTATTTGGTATTTTTTTTATTTTTTGCTAATTGCTTGTTTAACACGCGCTCGTCGAGCAAATCTTATCGGATTTTTCGCGTTTCAACATGGTCTTTCGGCTTATCAACGGCAAATATTTGCAGACCCTGGGCAGACTTTGGGAGCTACCAATTCACATTGACCTATATATTAGCCGGATGATTAGCCGCATAATAAAACATAAAATACAATATGAGTAGCTACTTCTGAAGAGATTTGTGGCTTGAACTAGTTTGAAATATCTTCAAAACTGAACGTTTTCTTGTGAAATCGAATGATTTGTATATTAATTGAAAATATAATAAAAATCTTGGCGGTATATTAAGTAAAAACCGGATTTGAAACTTGCAAAAGCACTTTTTATATGATTGTATGACAAATTTTTAGCCAAAAGCAAATAAAATTAAATTCTAGCATAAGACATTTAAGTTTACATTTTAATGTTGAGTAAAAAGTTAAAAATGTTTATATCTAATGAATTATTTATTTGCTCGCAATTTGACGGGATCGAAACATATTTCGCGTAAGTCCAGATCTCTGACAGTTTGACAGTGACTGCCGAGAGATTACAGTTGTCGAGTCACTGTAATCACGACGCAGGCAGAGTATTGCACAGTCGGTGGCAAAAGACAAAGATAATTTAACTAACATGCTGTTATCAGAAACATTGTTCAATGCCCTCTGGCACTAACTGAAATCTTAAATCTGCAAATCTATTGATTCTGGGAGACAATACAAGCGCATAGTACGCGCATCTCTGTAGTTTGGGAGGCGTCCTATGAAATGGTTGTTGATAAGTTCGACAGCTGTGGCTGATAAGCTCCGGAACCGCTTATCGCTCAGCTAATACAACAGTTTTCTTACTGTTCTTGTTGTTGCTGTTGTTGTGAATTGCATTTCAAATGGTAGAATCGAGTAATACCACTAACCATGCTAACTAACTAAATATATCTGGGCCCCCGTGGGGCGACGAATCGTGATGCGATTAAAACGCTGTTTGGTGTATCTTACCACGTGCTGGCATAAATCTCTGTGGCATCTAGTTTTTCCTGTTGCTCAATTCGCAATTATTTGGGCATAATTTGCAATTAGTGCATTTTTCTTTTGTTCTTCAGCATTTTATTTTCATTATGCTTCATTTGTTATTTAAACGATTCTTGGATTTGTTTATTCTTTTATAAAGTATTTATTGTAGTGTTGACCTTCTTATTATGTTCACCCACTTGATAAGACCTTTGCTTTGTGCGTAAATGGAAGATTTTCTTGTTGCGATGATTGCGTGGAAAATTCCACGACGAACGCGTTTCTCTGTGTGTAATATAAATGTGTATATGTGTGATTGTGTGTTGGGGGAAAGTTGTGTGCATTGAGAGTTAATAATTAAACTAGTTTTATTTCAATTATTACGATAATTTTCAGATAATTTTGATATTTTAATCAAATCCAAAAGGATGAAATAAGTATTATTTTAAATGGACTTTATTTTTAGTCTCCAAATCCGATCGAAAATGAACTGGCTTCATTCTTTATTTGATAAAGACGGAAGATAAATCAAAAGAAAAACTCCTCTTTAAAATTTAAATAAATGAGGATCTTAACAAATGTAAGATAAGAGTATAAATTTGACATATTTGTAAAAAGTTTTGAATAATGAACCAGATTGTTCCTGTAAAAGCAAGAGATCCTAAACAATTGCGAGAGAAACAGAACGTAAAATAAGAGAGCGTGAGAGTCAGTTTTGAAGAGGGTGGAAATGGGATAGAAAGAAAATCGAAGAGCGGGAGAGAGAGAGAGAGAGAGAGAGAGAGAGAAATAAAATCTCGAAGGGTTGCACCGCTTTGAGTACCTTTATCTCGTAAATAATTGCATACCTGCTGATTAGGTACCAGGGAAAATATAAATATATATACAATAAAAAGTTGCAAAAATAAATCAAATATATCAAATATAATATCCGAGCTGATTCTAATCTATAAAATTAAGCGAAAGGAATTTAATTAGATGTATTCTTCTGAAGGGACTTTCTCAAATACATAAAATAAATGATTAAATAGTTTTGAAGTCGAAAAAAATAAAAATTCTGTTTTTGTTTTCTAGATAATTCCATTTGTAGGTAGCTCTAATTTTATAGTAATATCGCCCAAAACGTACACAAATTGAATATTAAATAAACTAACTGAAGGTAATTAAAGACAAGAATATAAGAGATAAGGCATCTTTGACGACAGTTATTTGAACAGGTGCCAGTATGTAACACGGGTCAACGAACGCAATGGACTTAAATATAGACAACAAGGTCCTATGTTTAAGCCTGTTAACAATATTTACAGGTGCTTAAGAACCAATCTTATCTTTAGTAGGTACTAGACTTAAACTTATTGCCAGCAAACCAGTTCAATCTAGTATATTTACCTGTCTCAGAGAACTCAAACATCTGTTCTGAATCACAACACGCAAATATTTCGTTTTCGAGCACCGATTGACGTATTTCTTAGTTACAGTCGAGTTTCTGGTCTCTAGGTAAATATATGCCTTGCCCTAGCAACCCCAAGGCAAGGGCTGTGGTGGTGCTGCACAAAACCATCAACACAAAGAGACAGAGAGAAAAACAGAGAGAGGGAGAGAGAGAGAGAGAGAGAGAGAGAGAGAGCAAGGGGCCACATCTCGGGGCGTCGATGAGTCAGTTTTGTTGTACTTTGCTTCAGTTTATTATTGAACACTCAGCTGTGAGGAACATTCGACTTGACTCGGAACAACATTTAAGACTTGCGTGCATACGGAATTGAGACATCTGATTTTATATAATTAGATTTACACTTATATACCGTATATATACCAATATATATATATATATATATATATATATTTACATCTTTATTGAACATTTGTTAAACATAATACGCGTAGTATGAGACAACGTAAACATTTAAATAAACACAAAACTCGTCGTCAAAAGCAGCAAAAATTACCAGAAATTGATGAGAATTGTTGTAAACGCCCTCGTTGTAATTATGAACATATCTGGCAACATTTTCGACGCAATGTAAGCTAACCACAAGTATTTATAAAATACTATATAGTATATTACTGCAGGGTTTTATTTTTTTAAATAATTTATTTGCACTTTCCCTTAAAAATGTACATTTTTTAAATCTCTTTCTAACTTTGGGTACATGTCAGTCCCTTTTTGGTACACGACAGTTGTCTACCAAGATTCTTAATACCATTTTGCTTGTTTCGTAATAAACCCCAATTGTTTCTGGTACATATTGTGATAGTACCAAAGTTTTCTTAATAATATTTACATATTGTTAAGTACATTACAATAATGGAACAATTTTTCGATTAAGTTCAGTCTTACCATCTAATTCTGGAATAATTTAGAAATCAAAGTACCTACGTTTTGGTACAAGTCGTTCAGATTTAGTTTTATAGCTTACTTCTGTTTTGGTGTTTGTTTTCTATAAGCAAAATTGTATTTATTCATTATTGTTTAGGTATAATTATTTGTATGTCCGCTTTACTACTAGCTATACTATATACTTCCATAATATACTTAGCACTTAGGTACATGTCAAGTAGGTAGCAAGCTTGTTGTTTTTTTGTTTTAGTTATTTGAGGTACCACAACCGGTATTTAAAGTTTTATAAGCTGTTTATAAATAAATTTACTGCGGTTTTAGTTCACATCAGTCAACATGCCGCGCTTGTTTTAGCTCATTGATACGTGTATTATATATAGTACATGATAATTTGTACCAAAATGTTTTCTAGCAGGCTCAAGGTCTTGCAGTTGTTCTAAAAACACATTGCTTATTTGTTGTCTTCAAAACTATATATGCCATTTTAAGCACATGCAAATACTTATTATATTTAGTACATCATCCCCAAAAGCCCCTCCCGGGCACGGGTACGAACATTTGTTTTGTCAATTTGAAAAAAAAAAAAAAACATGAAGCATTTATTGCCGCTCTCCGTAACTTAACGCATGCTCTCTCTTCTCTGTTTCTCTCTCTTTTGGATTTGACGCTCTTGGCAAAAATCCAAATAGGCCACACTCGAGGAAATTCGCCAAGCGGCTTCTCGCATTTGCCGCGACTATCTAACCGGACGCTGGAAGGTGGTTACCCCAGAACAGCTTGTGGTGAAGCGCATCAGGTGAGTTCTAGAGGTCTTATATGCAATAACCACAAAATTATTGAAATTCGAACTGTTTTTTTTTTTTATTTTGTTATTTCGTTTTAGTGGCGGCCTCTCGAATTTCTTGTATTACGTAAGTCTGCCCGACTTGGATGACTTCGATGAGCAGCAATTGTTGGAGGTGGAACAGCAGCAAGGAAATGCCAACGTCAGCATTGGCAAGCACGTCATAGCCGCTTCGGTATTTGCCAAGAATAGCAACAACAACAACAACAACAACAACAACAGCAACAATAACAATAACAATAACAATAACAGCTACACGGCAGCTGCTGTCGCCCCGGAGGCGGCCGAAAATTTGGCACTAACTGTGGTTGTGGGCGTTGATGAAACCAGCAGCCCCACCCCTGTACCCGTGTCTGTCGCCGACGATGATGACGACGCAGCGCTAAGCGCCAAGCAGGCAAACAAACGGCGACGCTTCGATAGCGACAGCGGCGACTCGAGTTTGCTGAGGCGGCTGCACACCCCCAAGCAGGAACCACGTGAGGTAGGTCGGTCGATCGGCACGTCCAAAAATAAAATGCTGTCGCCCAAAACTTGTTAGTCTGGTATGCAAATATTGATAATTAATTCTTATCAACAGGTTCTACTGCGCATCTATGGACAAACCCATGGCGATCATGCATTGGAGAGCATGATCACCGAGTCCGTGGTGTTTGCCTTGCTAAGTGAGCGCAATTTTGGACCCAAGCTGCATGGCATCTTTCCCGGTGGACGCATCGAGCAGTATATACCGGTGGGTTGGAAAGGAAAATAGCTCTGACAATTTCCTTTAAGCTTGGCCAGACAAAATGTGGAAGTTCGATAAGAAACTCAGCCAGAATAGAAAGCAGTTGACACTGATCAGGAATATTTGGTATTAATGAATTTCGAGAAGTTTTACAGTTCAGTATAGGGCATATATTGATATTCTTCTTTAGAAATTTTAGAATATATAGCTAATTCTACAAAGAATAAGCAAGATTCGTAAATATGTTATTTGTAAATATCTGTATACCATCCATTTTTGTATAAAACTCGTAGAAGCTACGGACTGTTAGTGTGAGAGACTGTTATTTTGTTGAGTCTAAGATAAATATAGACATGCTTAAATATATAAAATTATGATTAGGTATTACCTTTGGACAACATATTATATAAGACCAAAGTTAATCAGAGGAATAGCTTGATACTACTTCTGAATAGTACTGGATATTGTTCAGGAATATTTGGAAGTAGGCTAGTTTCCATAATCGATCTTCTCTTTATTAACTTGCTGAATTTCAATACTTATAGGCAGATGCAAATTAGACAGATTAATCTGGTCTGCCTTACAATTTAATAGATATCAAATTACATAAATAAAAGTTCGATATATACACATATGTTTTATAGGCACGTCCGTTGGCAACCACAGAGCTGGGCGATGCGCGCATTTCGATGAAGATCGCTGAGAAAATGGGCGAAATACACAGCCTGAATATACCAATGTCCAAGGAACCGGATTGGATCTGGAACTGTATGGATCGTTGGCTGGCCAGTTTGGAGAGCATTGTGAAGGGCAAGATTGAATCGAAGCCCAATTCGACAGTGCTGCAAAAGCAACGGAATTTGATGCGCTCCATTAACTACGTGCAGGAGATAGCCTGGCTGAGATCGGTGATAGATGCCGGCGCCTATCCCGTTGTCTTTTGCCACAACGATCTGCAGGAGGGCAACATATTGTTAAGGCAATCGAGCAGTGGGCAAGAGCGTACACCAAGGGAATCCATAAGCATCTTGCGGTGGGCTTAAACGAATAGAATTAATCAATAAACTATGTATACTAATTGAAGTCTTATCTCTGCCATAGATCCAACTTTGATGAGACCCTGGGCGACAGCCTGGATGGCAACAGCAATTTGGATACGGATGACAAGTAAGTTGTATATAATACTATATAGTTTTGTGCTAACCTCCATACTTCTCTGTTGGCCGCTAACCAGTATTTATTTGCCAATTGCTAAATTAGTCCTTAAGTTATATATTATATATACATATAGATCAATGTGTGCTCGCTTGCCGATATAAAACTACCTTAAATTCTAGATGGCCCCTTGCTGCGGTCGTGAAATTGAGTAAAAATTTATTGAGCTGGTTGTAAAAATCGGCCTAAGCAAATTACCAAATACATACAGGTTATCCATGCCATATTATGTTATATCTGTTGCAAATTGAACTAATCAAATTTCTCCCCCTCCGCCGTCAAATAAAAATTGTTCGCATTCGCATATAGCAAATCGCCAAGCGCCTCACCATGCGCCGAATTGGACACCACAGATGATTCTGCACTGGACTCCAGTTTTATGTCCGATCATGAGCCGGATCTCATTATCATTGATTTTGAATATTGCGCCTACAACTATCGGGGCTTCGATTTGGCCAATCACTTCATCGAATGGACATTCGACTATACCAATCCGCAGTTCCCCTACTTTCACCATTATAAAGAGCAATATGCAACGGCTCAGCAGCGACGCGACTTTATTGTCAACTATCTAAAGAAATATCATGATGATGAGCATTACGAACCCAATGTCGAAGAGCTCGATACGGTCGATGCCGAGATACGGCTATTCACAATGCTCTCACATCTCTTCTGGAGCCTCTGGTCCGTGGTTAATGTTACTTCCGCCATTGAGTTTGGTTATTGGGTAAGTGTTATAATAAGCATAGCTATATATATATATATATAGGAATATATAAGAATACATTTGGAAAATTTATAAAACTCATTGTATTACTAATTTGCGGCAGGTCAACATAGGGAAACTAGATGGGAAGAGCATTACAAGTTAATTTTGTTAAAAAATTTACCAAAATATTATTCTTTCTAAGAATATTTAATATGCTTAAAGCAAGAGGTTATACGTCTTTATTGATCGGTTGTAGACTGGATTTTTATATCCTAATTCTCTGGAAATATATTAGACAATTTACGTAATCCTATCACATATTCTATTAGCACAGATTATTATATTGTTATTGGTCCTACCCTTATTATGTCATATTGAATTATCAAATATATGGGTAAGTACTTTTCCCGGCAATACTTCCTGTATAACACACTCGTAAATCGGTCAAATTGTATTCTTATCTAAACTATTTTGTCAAAAAGACATTTAATTCTGAGAACATGTTTGAATCAAGGTCTTTATATTCACTGTCGAGTGTTTGATTTATGAAAAAATGTACTTAATCTAAAAACTATCAAGGTTTTTTTAGACTAGGTTTTGGTTAAACAAATTGTGATCTATATATAATAGTTTTTATAGCTAAACAGATTAGATTAGTTGTTGATTAGCAATTTATTTCAATATACCAAAAGTGGTTTAATTTTTCGTATAATTTCTGTCTCGAGCAATATTAATTTTGTATTTATCATAATATTGCGAATAAACTAATTCTTTATTGTGTTGATCTTGCAGGAATATGGCATTTCACGCATACTGGAGTATCAAAAGCTAAAGTCGGCCTATTTGGCAAAATGAATTTCGGCACTTGAGGATCAAATTTGATGGTGAAAGAGTCAATATCATCAAACCGCACTTAATCGAATCGTAAAGCGTACTTAAGTGGCCTTAAACTTACAAATACAACAAGAACAAGAAAAACTAACATTTTCACACCAAAAAAAAAAAAAAACAAGAGTTAGGAAACTGATTTCCCAGCTTAGTTATTGCAGTTGATCAACTAGTTGACAACAAACTACTTCATGGACTATATAATTAGGATTGAGCAGACCCATTTATATATATATACATACCTATGATATGCTGTGCGTAGCCTGCATATACATATATTATTATGATATATTGCTGAGAAGAAAAGTCAAAAGAAAATTTGCAGCTGTGATTATTGCGTGAGTTAAGCAGAAGACAACAATTTAAGCTAATTACGATTGTTGTTGCTTTAGATAGAAAAGTTTCATTCAAGTATTAGGACAGCACTAACTATCTAACGCTACGACTAACTAACGCACTATCTTACACGGCTCCATAATTCCTTGCATTTTCACACACACGCACACACACACACACACACATGCCACAGATCATACGTTAATTTGTTCGAATTTATTTGTCGTACGAATTTGTTATCCCTATTTGCACAAAATGCACTCTTGGTTTTATATAGTATTATTTTTTAAACATATAATACCCAACTGGATAGTAGCTTTTCCGTTGCCTAGTTATTAAATTGATTGTATTCTTTAAACATGATTCCCAATTTCGGGTAACAGAAAGCAGCAGCAACAATCAACAAAAAATTGTGTTTTTTATGTACCTATCTATATTCCTTAAATGAATTTAGTTATAGTATATATATATATGTAATTAGTATTTAGTAATTTTGCGTCTATTTTTTAATGCAATCAATAAATCAAAAATTTAGTTAAAATTTAAAATACATTTTGTATATATATTTCAACTGGTGCATTTTGTGTGAAACGTTCGACGCAATTTCTAAAATTGCAGATATATATTTTGATTCTTCTTTTAAAGAATTTAAATAGTTAGTATAGAAAGCAAAAGTGTGAAATCGAAAATATAAGCGAATGGGCGGAATTAATGGTAGAAAATAGCTTAGGGCTTAGAATTATTATCAAAATGCTTGCTCTTGCATTTTAAAGGCATTTATTCAAATAATTTTGCGAGGGTTAGTAAACTGAAAACGTTGGACCTTGACAAGTGACAACAATAACAATTCAAATAAAGGATATCAATAGGAAAATATCAAAAGGAGGCTGACAATGAATTAAGGTAAGAAAACTTTAATTTTATATAATTTTATTTATTATATTCTGAACTTTGAACAATGAAATTTGAAATAAAAGAGCGTTTTTTTAACTTAAAATATTAACAATTGAATGGTAGAATGGCTCATGGTTTTCAAAATTTATCGCTGGCTCGATATCGAAATCGATTGCCTTTTACTTAATTCCCACAATATTTAAGAAGAAACCATGAATGTAAGAATATAATCAACCGGAGCAGGCAAAAGGCTTAAGAAGACAAGACAAGACTTCAATTTTGTAGATTCCTATATAAAAGACACAGAAGTTATTTAATTATTTTTCGATAGCCCCTCACTTATGTATATTAAAATCTATAAATATCGATATCAATAACAAGTGTTCACAAATGAAGGTTAGTAAATTGGTTTGCAAATAACTTCAGAATAAATTTCTTTAATGTTGAAGCATTTATCGACGAATTTTAATTTGAAGTTTATGCGCACATTTAAATGTCATCTGTATGGCCTGAGCATTTCATGATTGTCATGAAAATAAACAAAAAACCTATTTAGAAATCAATTTTCCATAGAGCGGGAGGTTGAGCTGAGTAAGAACACAGCTGCTGCAAAAAGTTTGCTGCTTGGCGCGTGCGTGTATGTGTGCATGTGTGTGCATGTATTGGTATTCCTTATGTTATAAGGGACTTCGCAATAAAATAATATTGGACGAATAAATATATAAATAATGTAAATGATATCATTCCTATTATTCTACATATTATTAATTTGATTATTATTAGAGTATAATTATTATTAGTGTTATTAATATATTAATATTATTATTTGTATTAGTATTATTATTTTATTTAATAGTTTTATTCTTTTTATACATGTTAATATTGCGGATCGTTTGTAGCTTTTTAAAGAACTTACATTTGATTGATTGTACTCAATGCGAATGGAATTGTTTTGCAATCACTTGACCGTAGTTCACTTTAAGGCTGGCAAGTGTCAAACGTCAGGCCTTGCTGTTAATTTCCTTGGTAAGGACATAGCCCAATTACGCAAATCCTTTGACATTAATTCAAAACACAATGAGCTGACGCTGCCGTAGCTGCCAGCACCACAAGGACAGCAAATCGTACAATTGCCAGGATGCGGCCCCAAACAATGCAGCGCATCTTTAATTAATGCAACAATCACAGGACAACAGAAGGACTATTTAAATGCCTGACAGGCTGGCAGCCAAGTCAGTCAGTCAGTCTGTGAGTGTGCCTCTCGCTGCACAATGGCTATCTGCATGTCCTTATTCATGTACCATGTGCCGGGTCTTGTGTCCCGTGTCCCGTCTTCCGTCTCTCCCTATGGTCATGTTGTTGTCTTGTCTTGCCTTGCGGTTTCGGACTGCACTTGAAACCATTTGAGTAAGGTTGTTGTGTGGAGGGGGGCGGGGAGGGGGTTGGTTCGGTATGGCCGGGTGAGTTGTGTGGTGCTTGGTGCTTTATGCTCGTCTAATGTAATGTACGCCTCGGCGGGCAGAAGCAATCCAAAGCAATTGTCTGCGGCTAGTGCTGAACGAGTGTCCTGCCAGGGACAACTATTGTTTAAATAAGTACAGCTCCCCTAGCAGCCAGCAGCTCCACCGCCGCCCCCTGCTCCATACGGGACATACGGGATTACAAAATAGAAAATGATTTTCGGATTGCACTGCGACAAGGCTTCAATATTTCGACTACAGCTGCTACGTGATGCACTTTGATTTTGATGATGATGAATTGTTATGCAGTCTTGCATCCTGTCCAAAACCATGTCCTGAGCTCTGTCCAAGCTGTGCGCTCGCCTGCATTTCGACCGAAACTTAATTAGCATTGGGCCAAGACTCGAAATCAAATTAATTAGCAATACGATGGCACTCGCATTGCAGCTGATTGAGCATTTGTGCTCGTCATAAGTAAATTTGATAAGACGTGATAACAAGCTCAGCATATTCCATGAGAGCTGAGATATAAACAACAAACACATTCCAGCCACTTAGCAAAGTCGATACAGCCCTTGAATTTATCCCAAAGGATTTTACGAATCTTTTCCAAGATTTTTAGGAATCGACCTTGTGTCTCTGAAGTCGGGGTATTGCATTAATAAAGCCATATTCATCATTGGGCATATATGCATTTTAATTATTTTCGATTAGCATTTTTTTGGATATTCCGAATATTTAGAGGTGTCGATAAGTCATATAGCTCCCATAAGAACTACATTTTTTGAAATTAAAGCAAGACCTTATTGGCATTCGATTAATAAATATTTTTATTGGACGTTTAATATATATCTTAGCCAAAGGTATAAGGGTAAACTTCTAGTACCATCAGACTATTATAATAAAATGAAAATATAAGAATATTCGCATAAAGAAACATCACATGGTCTACCTGTAATAAGGTGAAATGTATCTCTAAAACCAGCGAAGATAAATCATGAAACCTGTTGATATGGATTTTTATTTCTATTCCTATTGAGGCGATAATTTAATTCAAGGAAATTCGATATTTAGTTTTGATTGATTAGGAGAAATATAAAAGCCTTTTTTAAATTAAATATAATTTATATATTATTATATTCTTATATTATGGCATTAATGAAACCTAAACCTCAACCAAAAGCAATTAAACACATAATTATTTTGGAACAGTTTGAGTGCTTGTCACGTCGTATTACAGCTTGAAACCCACAACTTTATCAATATTTATTTTAGTTTCAATTTTAGAGTCTACCATCTACGCACTTCCTTCCGAACGGAAGCGGAAATCCACCGCCTCCTTTTGCGTTTGTTTTATTGTTGTTGTTCTTGTTTGTTTTTGCGGTCAGTTTTGTGTTAACTTTGCTGGCCGTTCTGTATATAAACTGCTTCTAAATTACTTTGACCAAGTTCTTCGTCTTGCTTTCCTCTTTTACTTTTTTTTTGTTGACATCATCTGTGCCTGAGCCAACCAGCTCGTCTTCCTCTTCTCGGACAAGATTTGCACTTCCGCAACAGAAAAAGAATAAAGGCAAGGAAAATGGAAAACTTTAGCCGGCATTGTTCTTGTCTACGCCTGCAACATGCAACTGTCTGCGTCTATGTCAAGCTGGTGCCCCCTCCCATGCCCCACCGAATGCCCTTGCGTGGCCCCACACAGATCCAACCGCCCAGTTCATTGCACCCCCTCTCCCACATCTGGGCTCGCATATTGTCCAATTGCAGCTAAAGTTGATTTATTGTTTGCATTTTTACAACTTTTGTGTCAGTTTCTGTATGGTTTTTCATTTCGTTTGACTTTGGCATCTCTTTTTCTTTTCGGTATCTTGAGCTCTTCTTTGTTTTTGTATTATTGCTTCACATATTGAAATTGTCAACTTGGGGCCATTGGTCGAAGGTCCTTGACTGCAGCTGAAGGCGACCAAGTTTTATGGCTTTAAAATTGTTAAATGATTTATTTGAATACTTTTCATGTACTTAGGAGTTCTCAAGTGGCAGCCTTTTGATCATACATATATATCATTTTATATGTGTGGAAAAGTAAAGTGTACAATTTTCAATGCAATTCTAATCTTCTTCTAATAATACAATTATATAATTATTGCTGCTGATAGAGCAATAGACTAAAAATAAAAAAATAAATATGAAAAATAGTTATCTAAATATAATTTAGCTTTAGTTATAATCACTTTATGCAATTTGTGTATTACTTTTGATTATCTTAAAGCTTTTGAATTGGAAATATTTTCATATTATTGCTCGCCTTGCAGCTGCAGGGCTTTTTATTTTAACTAATTGTTTAACACTTTGCTGAAAGTAAAATATTTTTTTTCCTGCTTTTTCTATTCGGACAAAGTCTTTAAAAGGGGGTCCTTCAGAGACCAATATTTATTAAATTCAATTCAAATTTTCTCTCTGCACCCAAAATGAACTCAAATAATTTCTTGTTATGAGTTGACAATTTGATAAAGTAGCAGGGTGAGACATGTCTCATAAAGTAAATGAGAAGTGTATAAATTTTTGTCAGGCAATTTACGCTCATGGAACTGACTCGAAATTACATATTTCAGTTGACTTGACTTTTTGGCAAGCTAATTTTAGAGTCGACAAGTCACAGTGCCGAGCCCCATCATCAGTCAAAAGTGGGTGCTGCCATCTGAGGCGGGGCTCGCCTTCATCTTAAGGTCGAATGTGGAAAATTTTAAAAAACAAATGAGCTTGAAATGTTGAGTAAAAACAATGACTGCGCTTCTCTTCTGTGAGGTAGGTCAGGAATATTTATATAAAAATTAATTATTTAACAGCGTCACAATGAAGCGTTTAACGTGGCGTATGAATTCAATAAAATGTTGCCTACTTTTGTGCGTGCTTAATTTTGTTATGGCAGAGCGAGGGGGAAGGAGAGTGTCAGAGTAGAAAATGGGTGAGGCGAGGGATAAGTATTTCAGCATTTAGTACTTCAGACGAGATTATAAGAATCGGTGAGGAGAAAGACATTGGCATTTCAGAGATGAGAGTGAAAGTGCGAGGGAAAAGAAACACGGAGTTAACTGACATACAGAAATATGAATAAATTTAAAAAAGTTGTAAGTAAATACAGAAAAAATTATTAAAAAGAAAACCAAAACAACAGGTAACAGTTAAATAAATTCCAATTGAGAACAAAAGTATAACTGATCGATATAGGCATGTTCGGCTGTTCTTTTGTCGTCGGCTTAAAGTTCTTGTGTTGTACTTTGATAAAATTCATTTTTACGCGTATTTGTTCCCTTTTATCTTCATTTCAAATATAACTAGCGAAAGCTACCTTTTTTGGATAGTAATATTGTCAATAATAGAATTTATATATAATTAAGAAAAATATAAATAATTAGCAGTTGATGCTCTTTATAAAGGATAGTATAAAGAATTTGCGCAAATGTATGTTACAGCCAGAATAGTTCATTTTCGACTTTGTTAAGCAAACAGTCAAATTAGAAAGGCCCTTTAGGCAAAAGAGCCGAGTCGATGTAGCCAAGTCCTACTGTATGTTCGTCTGATCTTTAAAACCACGTCAGATAAGGCTGTTGAACGAAGGCGGCCTTAATTTGATTGGAATGCTACTTGATTTAATTATTTGCTTAAGTGTGTCAATAGAAGCAAATAAATATGTTATATTAATTTATTAATTTGCGAAGTTAAAGTACAAAACTTTGACTACAAGATCCGTATTATTTGAGCACAAATTCTCTACAGCCTTTTAAGTTGTCTAGCAGCTGTATTTAATCAAGACGTGTGCAATATGAAAAATACCTACTGCCTGTTAAGGAAACCAAACTTCAAGTCAAACGCCAGCAGGAGTATTGTTTAATATCTGTATGTTGGCATACGAAACAGTGACTGCTCGAGCGGCGAGCCAACGTCATCATTCTCCCAGAGTGGGCGGACGCCCACTAGTGACAGCTCGAGGCGAGTCCAAACGCCCAGGCATAACTACCCGCTAGTCAAGCCAACCCTACGTATAATGATATACATGCACAGGCAGCGAGAATCGGAGAAAGGAGCAGAGAGTGAGCTGAAAGGCAACCATTTCGAGATATTCTCTTTTAGCAATTTCACGCACTATACGTGCATGTGGCAGGCCATACATAATACAAATACAAATACAAATGTCATGAAATACATGCATAAGTTTTACCCGTACAGCGACAAGCTGAGATGGAGTTAGAGCGAGAGAGAGAGAGAGAGAGGTGTCGCTGTCTCTCTATTTCTCGCAATCTTTGCGTGGCATTTTTACGATTTTTGTTCGCCGAGTGTAACTAAGCAAACAGCTCGAGGCGCAACAAATTATAATGTACATAATGGCAATGCGTTGCAGGCACACACACACACGCACACACGCACACTCACGCACTCAACTATAGTCTCAAGATATTCACAGATAAGCGCAGTGCGTGGCTGTAGGCCACAAAGAGGTTCCTTGAGTTGACCATGTCGTATACTTGATATTTAATGGCAAACTTTGCATAATATTCTCCCACATCTCCACGTTCCCCCCTCTCACATTTTCTTCAACTTTTTCTCTATTTTGCTTTGCTTTATGCTGCGCTACTTTGCGCTTTGTGTTATCACTGACAATTTAGTAGCAGAGCACAAAAAAAAATATAAAAACGAGACGCCAAACGAAGTGTAATCTGATTGCATTTGGCAGCAGCACAAAGCGAACGAGCGAGCAGAGGGGAAAGTGTGTATGTGTGGAAGGGGGGTGGGGTCGGGATGGAAAGGGGCACGTCGAGGGTTATAATGTCGGTGTCATGTCCTGGCGTCTGCCAAAGGCGTTTTGCTTAATCAAACGTCGCTCTTTGTGTCAGCGCGATGTCAGTGAAGCGCTTTACACCTTGCCATGTTGCTGTCTGTTGTCCCCTCACGATGCCCCAACCCCCACCCCTTTCTGGCCAATACTCGTCCCGCTTTGGGCCACGCCAAGTCATTCAGTCAGTCAGCGAGCGAGGCAATCGCTGAGATTGATTATGTCTGCTTTAATCTTGCAAATGTAATCAACATGTTTATGGGTTTAGGCGCCTTCCCCCCTTACAGTCCAAGCCCACGCCACTGGCATACACCTAAGGGGGGGGGGATTCTATTTTTTAGACAGTCTGCTTACTGACTTCATTTAGCTTACACTTTGTGCAGCTGCTCTTGTGTGTGAGTCAACTATGTGGTACGTTAACATGATTATGCCAAAAAAAAAAATTGGATTTAGAGCCAAATTTTATAAAGGAAAGAACTGCTATTAGATAGTAGTATCCAGATAATGCTACTAAATATTTTACCATATAAGTGCAGCTGGTAAAAAAAAAATAGAAAATGATTTAAGTTAAAAACGAAAAAGAATAATTCGCATTGGAATATGCCGCATGGAATTGCGTGAAAATTATTTAGTAGTTTTTAATTCGTTCCTGCTAAAGTGATTTTTGAATGATTGGAAATTGGTTATATTGTTAATATGAATTGAGAAATTGCAGCAAGTCTGCATTTAGTTATGCCAACTATAGTTGGGAATTGAGAATCTTCAACAACAGCGAAACCCATCTGGCAATTGTTGGGTTAATTGACACCCGCTGACTTGGCAGCACAGCAAACACATGGAGGCCATGCAGGAATCCAGGCAGAAATCCATGTACCAAATGACAAACAGAATTCGAAACCGAAGCCACAGCGCGTGTAAACTTTTTGGATCTTGAGCTGGGGGAGCCATGAGCGATAGAGAGTTCCGAGAGTTTTGGAGTCCGTCAAACTTTAATGATTGTGCGGTGGTGCATAAAGTGCAAAAGCAAAGTACAACATTGAGTGCAGCGGGTCGGCGGAGGTTGAAGGAATGGGTGCTGCTGGGCATGCAATGGGGAATACAATAGCAGCTCTGAGAATTGAGCGAGTGTGAGAGAGAACGCGAGCCGAGCAAGCGGGCAGGCTGGCTGGCAAAGTTTTGGACGTCTCTTGTAGAACTTCACACGGTCCGTGGACCCCGGCGAGTCAGAACTTGAACTTTTAATTTGTTCCAAAGTAAATTTCTGGCAAAAAACTTTAAGTCATATTGGTAGTTGGCTGGCCACGAATCCAGCTTCAGTCTGTGTGCGACATATGTGGCGTCAGCTAGCAGCAAGAGATAGGGCTGTATTTGCGATGGGTGGGTACATTGTGTGGGGGTGTCTTCTGTTTTGGCATTCGCAACTAAAATTGCTTCAATGGCTTTGTGGCACTGGCCGCAATCGATGCCGCTGGCCACATGCCATGCCCACTCGCACAATCGCGTGGCATTGGCCCCAAAACAAAAAAGTTTTTCAATTAAATTTATGTGCAAATAAAGTAAAATTTTGTAATTTTGTAGTCGTTGTTGTTGCTTTTGGCACGAAAAGCCACCAAAATCGCAACATTGATGAATTGCTTAATTGATGTAATTATTTATGGTCCGCACTGGGGCGTGGCAGGCAGGCGGATGATCGGGCTCTGACCTGGTCGGGATATGGCGTCTGTTAGCAATTAATGGTGCATGTAGATATCGGATTGTTAATTGATTTTTCACTTCTTTGAATCTTTCACATTTAAAATTCTGAAAAATTAAAAAGAAAATATCCTGTGGTCGGTGGAGCATCAACTTTGCGTGTTCCGTTTTTTTACAATTCGCACTTGCATTGCAATAAATTTCAAATTTCAAAAGAAAATCCCTGCATATTTAGAACGCAACCCTCAGCCAAGTGCTAAGCGTTTAAAAAGCGACTAGCCTCCAGTTGCGATCTAAAATAAAAAACAAATAGCAGAAAAAGTTTAAATAAATATGCAAATTGTTCAATTGGTATCTTCAAAAAAAAAAAAGATGTATTTTTGCTGGGAAATTGTGAAGATTAGTGCAAAAGTTGTTTGGGACAGCGCTTTCCCAGAGCAGAGAAAGCCAGCTGCATACGTCATCATCATCATCATCATAAATGATAAATCGTCAATTCCCGCTGGCCATGTTCAAGTGGCTTGTTTTATTCTAGTTCTTCTTGGTTTTTTTTTTTTGTACATCAATAAAAGAAAAGCCAAGGAGCAAAAGAAATAAACAAGTTTCGTTTTTTTTTTTTTTATTTTGCCAAGAGCAAAACTACGGGTCGAATGCCACGAATGGGGCGCCAAAGGGTGTGCGGCAAACAAAGCCAATGTAATAAAGGAAAACACAACAATCATATTTTTATGGCAAATGCAAATGTAAAAGGAAAACAGGACAACAGGACAACCGAACAGCACCCAAACCCAGCCAACTCACTTATGACCCTTCGCCTTGTCCTTGTCAACGGCCATTGTCGCCCGGATGACAGTTGAGAATAAACTAAATGACAATAAAATAAATTCAGCTAAACGAATTGCAAATACACTTTAGAGCAATACTAATTAAAATAATTAATTTAACATTATGTATGTAAATTTAAGTTAAATTAACATTAAATTTCTTAATCTTTGTCAATAGCTTGTCGAAAAATATTAATAAAACAAAAATGAAAAATATGTTTTAATATACTAGCGCAGTATATAATAATATTTATATATTTATAATTAAATTGAGTAAGTTATTAAGAAATTACCAATTTATTTAATTTACATTGAAATATGAGCCTAAATTAAGACTTTTTAAGTTTATGTTATTATGTTAGATTCATAAAAGTTTGGTTTATTATTTTATACAGAGACTTGGCATATAAATATAGAATTAGACAAGGTTTCCAAATATTTATTGAATAATAAATACTATTGTAAATTAAGTAAGACAACTTTGTCTTGAGATAAGTAATATATAAATATTGTTAGTATTTATAATAATAATAAATAATAATAATAATACTTATAATCATAATAATAATAATTATAATAATAATAATAATAATAACAACAATAATAAAACTAATATCACTAATTTTATATGGACATATTTCATATAATTTTTGATTATAAGAGTTCAATAATGAAAAGTCGTATAGACTGTCTCAATGTTAGGGTATCCGAAAATGACAAACGCATACATTTACCTATTACCCGCGGTAGGTGGCGCTGTTGTGGCGGTGGCCGATAAAATGATTTGCGTACAAATTGGTTCGAGCAAAATTCGATTGAGCTGTGGGAATATTCAGCGCCCTTTTGTTAACCGGGTTAACGCGCAAAAGGCAAAGTGGAAAATATGGCAAAAGAGCAGCAGCATCAGCATCAGCGGCAGCAGCAGCAGCAACGGCAAAAGCAGCTGAGGAAACCGCCGGCCAACGTTTCCTAACTTCGTAAAGGGCTAAAAGCGATTTGGTCGGGGCCCTGGCAGAAGAAACACTTCAATGCCGAAAAGAAGTTTCCTGGGATAGTGGAAGGATGGGAAGGGGTTGGTGGGTAGCTTAGTTTCCATGAGGGTGAAAAAAAAAAAAAACTGTAAAAAGCTTTTGTGGTTTTTGAATTTGTGAAGCGTTCCTTTGCCTTTGTTGCGGCTACAATCTCTGATGCTGCCAAATATGCCGGAAAATTTTAATGATTTCCGCGCATTGGAGACAGAGCTCAGCCTCAGACTAGATACGAGCAGCCCGTCGCATTTACTTGAGTAAATGAAAACAAATCGACGTGCAGCGAGTCAGCAGAAGTCGCGGCGAGCGCATTCATTAGATTTAGCCGCAACTGCAAACACAGTTTTTCCCCCAATTGCATTGGCCGCATACAGCGCTGAGCAGACCAACAGATAAACCAATCGATACGTCATCATTAGTTTTGAGGCAACTCCAATGCCGCAGTCAAGAACTGGCCTCCCAGTTAACTGGGCACTGCCAAAGCCACAGCCACAGCCACAGCCACAGCTTCATGCCCCAATGGGCAAATGATGTGCAATGAATGCGAATATTTCGCGCAAATATTTTGAAGATTGCGTTTGGTTTCATTATTGCAAACTACTCATTATTCCAGCAACTTAAATATCTTTAATTTGTGCTTACGTATTTTGAAAATTTTATACTTTAGAATGTATTTTCTGTCTTTAGCAATATCCAAGACTATTAAGCATTGGTGCAAGAAGATGTCTGTCTTTCTGTCTGTTTGTAAGAATTGCTTCATTTTTTATTATTAATATTTTAAAAACTTCTAAATACAATCAATAATTTAGCCTGGTATTTCATTTATGAAATTTGATAAAATGTTTTTCATTCGCCTTAATATTAAATTCTACATTCAGGATCTGAGTTCCTCTTTTAACTTTGATTAAAATTTAGCATAGCATACTTTTCGGCGCACACAAAACTATCGCACCATCAAGCTCAGTGAGTTTCCTACCTCTGTCAGTTGTTTCATTGCTGGCCGCCTGATGGCATCAGAAACGGGTTTCCGTGCCGGACAAGCCGCCAATGTTTATATCTCGTACCGACTTCTCTATCGCACACGCCGATTGCTTTGTCTGCCATCTCTTTTGCTGCCTCTCTCCATTTTTGTCACACATTTACTGCCGAATTGGCCAGGTCATATTTGGTTATTTTTGCCATTTTTTTCTTTTTTTTTTTTGAGACCCAAAAGACCGAATTAATTACGCTAATTGAAGTGGTTATATGCCTGCATATGTATGTGCGTAAGGCTATGTGTGTGTGGGCGGGTGTATGTGCGGGCGTGTGAGTGTGTGGCTGTGTCCGTGGGAGTTGAGAGAGAAGCGAAGTGTGCTCTAGGCTTTTTGGTTATTTGTGCTACACGAAAAAGCAAAAGCACGTTGTACGCAAAAACTGAGAAAATATGAAAAAAATGATGATTCTAAATGTGATAGGTCTGTTGTGGATTTCCATTTCGATAGAAAGTAAATAACAATTTTTATAGAGAATCACGAACTTAAATAAACATGAACTGTATTCAAAAAAAGTCAATAATAAAGTCAGAGTTATTTTTTTATTTATTTATTGATAACATTGATTATGATTTTATTTATTTATTTCTTTCTTTATTTATATTTAATCTGTTTTTGTTTGCATTTTTTGAACAACAAATTATATGATTAAATCATAATCTATCTATTGCGAGACAGATATCCTTGTCGCATATGCAAATTACTAGCATGTCGAATTTTGTTTTTGGATTTTGTCAATCACTTTAAATATCTTAAATCTTAGCTTTATGAGAACATAACTTGTTGCTAGTAATTAGTACATGGAGGCAAAATCAAGTTCTGCCAATAAGTTGAGCGAAAGTGCGAAACTATGCACAATGCAAATAGCATTTGATGAATTTTGTTGCATGTCTTCAATTACGGGCAAACTAACGTTTCTAGGGGGCAAATTCAACTAATTTAATGTTTAATTTAATTATGCAAACAAATGAACAATGCTAAGCTGAAAGAGACAGACAAACATTGAAACACTGAGAACACGAAGTTTGTCGTACATCTTGAAAGGAAAACTTTGTAAACAAACTGCCAAACTACGGCGAGTTGCCCGAACGAACGACTGTCCTCTGCATGTGGGAGAGTTAGAACTCTATTACAATATGCTAAAAAGTGCCAACTGCCAAATCCAAGTCCAAGTCCACGTCCCAGTCCAAGTCGAACGGTGAACAATGCAAATTCAATTGGCAAGAAAAGTAAAACCAAAGCATTTGGTTGGAGTCATAATAATTCTGCTCTGAACTTAATGGCAAGTTTAGATGGCGCTTAAATTTGCTACGCAAAATGCAAATTGCAGTCAATGTCAGAGAGAGAGAGAGAGAAAGTGAGGCAAGTTGAAGGGGGTGGGCTAAGAAAAAAGCAAGAAAAGTCGCGGCAGCAAGTCCGGAAGTTGACACTTAAGTTTATAAATCCAATAAAAATCACATTAGCCTTGCGGCGGAAACTCGCGTGCAAACAATGAAGAACAAGAACTGACACTGAACCGAGCAGCGCGAGGGGCGGGGGCCGGGCTGGTGGTGGCGCGGCACGGCAGGGGGTGCACGACAAGGGGCGCCAAATCCGCGCGACACATTTAGCTAAGCCACTTGAAGCGACCCCCGCAACACGCCCACCCGCCTCCCTAGAGAGCAGATATGCTAATGATAAGGCCGCCCGCTTTTGGACCAAAGCGTTTTAGTCCAAGCTAAGGCAAGCAAGTGTGCGCTAGTCGCGAGTGCCCGACTAGCAGATACCCTGTGCACTCCACGGCCGTAGCAAACCTAAAATATTCTTCTTTAGTCACACACACACGCACAAGCCCACACACATTTCTACACTTCTTTGTCCCTTGGGCCAGCTTTATTGGAAATTTATTTTTAGATAAAATCGGTGCTTAAAGTCCGACCTGTATTTTATTTATTCTAAGAAACAAAGCTACAGCAATTCATATATTTTATCAATTTATTGAGGGAATGGCCATAGGCTGCCTCATTTTGCTTGTAATACACATTCTCACAAAACCATAATACCCTTTTCACCCACTTTAAACAGGGTATACAACAAATTTAAGCCCATTCCAAGCTTGCTTTCAATAATTTAAATGTGGGTCTACTGCAAAACACGGCTAATGGAAACTCCAGCCGCTTACCATATTGACTCAGCTCCAATCGAGTGGACACTGGGAAAATCCTTGAGTTTAAAAATGGCCGCAAACCGGAAATGACAGCACCCCAGGACAAACATCCTAAAATGAAATCTTGTAAGTATTGCGCGCACTCTAAATGCATTTCGATTCGGTTTTTAGTGGGCAGTTTTGCCGGATATACGATAATAGATATTGTGATATTGGGCAGATCTAAGAAATAGTTTTATTTCATGTTTTATAATAATGCATATGCAGATTCATTCCTAAAATTCATGACAATGCTCAAAATTATGTTTTTTTTTATTTATATCATGAAACACAACAAATAATATTCTCGGGCAAACATTCTAGATCAACACTCTATTTAATTCATTTCTATGCAGTGTTTATATAAAAATGCGTACACCTGTTTCGGAAGAGGCAGAGCGCAGAATATAATAATGGCAGAGAGTCCAGAAAGTGTGGACATTGAGCGTCTGTTTGTCCATAGTTGATTCTCTTAATTCCGTTTTGAGTGCAAGCTGCAGCTGTTTGCTGTTATGACGCTTCTCTGCGCTTATGCCATTGGCTGTAATGCTTTTGATCCCGTTATGTTAGCAGGGAGAGCACATACAAAGAGCTCAAGCATTGCGGATAGAGTGCGAGCGGGAGTAACATATGAATTCTATTATTGTGTTAGTGCGAATGTCGGCTTAGCGCAGGCGCCAGCCTAATAAGTGTATTTAGTCTGTGCGCGTTTGCTCTGTTAATTAAATCGATGGCAACAGAGTACAGTTATAACGGTTCAACGTGATTTATTTGTGTCGTGTGTTGTCGTTAAATTGCATATATGTACATAGATATAAAATAGTAAATTATTTTTCCATTATTTAAATGGAATAAATATGAAAAAATGTGTTCATTGCGCAGAGCTTTTTTCACAAGCAGAAAAGGCGCAAAATAGAGCATGAGAGCGAGAGAGCGGCGAGAGAGCAGCTACAACAGACATACTATTGCAGACATATTTATTACTCAATGAATTAAAAAGAAGAAATACAGCTTTCGTTGCCTCTGCAAAAGAAAAGGTATATTGTTTTCATTTAAAATTTTTATATTTGTGTCAATTTAGAGCAAAATATTTACAAAAACTGCTGAAGAGGCAACACACATTGAGGCTGCTAACGCATTATCATACAAACTAACTAAATTAACATTCAGTAGAAATGCATTTCTATACAAAATACAAATGAGGGCTGGGTGAAATACCTTCAGCGCCTTTCAAGTGCGTGACATTAACAGTTGAATGAAATATTGAAAATTGCATGAATGAATGAAAGACATTGAGAGTGAGAGACGGCGAGCAGAAGATAAGCAAAGAGAGAGTGGGTGAGAAAAGGAAAGCAGGCACTCGTAATGTCGGTTCGTTTCGGCTGCAACTCATCATCAACGTCATTTACAAAGTTCGCGGCAGAAGCGCTCAAATTTGTTGTACCCTGTACCCATTGAAAAGTGTTAAAGTGGGTATATTGCAGCGTGCCAATTTCAGCGGAATGAAGTATCTCCAACTCTTTTAGGGTGCATGTGCAAATATTTCGTAATTTTTAATTTCAATTTTTCGTTAATTTAAGAATCTTAAGATACCTATTAAATAGTTAATTTCCCTATATGTCATCCACCATAAAAGTAACTAGTGTAAAAGTAATTTATTTCGATTTTGTTTGTTCGAATCGGGACACGGGGTATTTCTTAGTCGGTCACTCATCACAAGTTGATTCTCAGTTGTTTTTTTGTTGCTGCCGTCGGCATCAACAACTACAACAACAATCAGGCAACAGCTTCAGTTACTTTTAGTGGCATGCCACCATCTGTAGCAACGTCTCCAGCTTGTCCTGCCACGTCCTGTCGCGTCCTGCATAAGTGCCGAGTGCTTGCCGCAAATAAATTTGATTTGCATGTGCAAATGAACGTGGAATTGAATTTTCTTATGCATGAAATGTGCGCATAATTGGTCTATGGTCACACACACACACACACACACACACAAAAAGACACAGACATCTGCAAGAAGAGCCACTGCCAACATGCTGTTTAGCCTTTTACCACTCGACAAGTGCCCCAGTTGTGGCATTGCTCGTAATTGCTTATGTATAAATTTCAATTCACAAATAATAATTTTTGAGTATATTTGAATTGCAGTTAGGCGCAAATGGTTATACAAATATATAAATTGTATTATGGAATAAAAGCAACACGAAATACTAAAAACTTGCTCTAATTCCAGATCAGTATGCGATTAATATATATATGAAAAGTGACTCTTAATTGGATATACAAGGTAGGTAAATTTCCCTGTGCAATACATTAAGTATATTTTAAATTTAAGGCTTCTTTCATCCTTAGACCCCCACTATGAAAGCTTAAAATAAGCTTCTTTCCTTCGTTGTGTTTATATTTTTAATATTATAAGATTTTGCGGCAAAGAAATTTCCCTTGAAATTAATCAGTTTTAGTTGTGCAAGAATTTATCGAAATTTCCGTAAAGCGAAAACGGGGAGTTCCTTTTGATCGATTGGGGAGAATGCCAGGTGTTATCAAAATCCATTCAACTTTTCTGTGTTCCTTACCATTCAAATATATTATGAGACGTTATGTCTTATGAGCTCATTGCATAAAAAGATTCGAAAAGTATGTTTTCGGAGCTAAAGTGCAAAATTATAGAAATTTGCACTGGCTAGTAAATAATCTACATTAAAAATAAGTCAAGCTTCATCGCACTGCACTCCGTTAATAATTAATTAAATGCTCTGCAGAGTTTTAAATGTCGCGATATCTGCTTCAAAGAGTTAAGTGGGTGGCAATAAAATTACTACAAAAGAGAATTAAATTTGTATTACATAATAGACAACGCGCCCTGTTCAGACTGAGTCAAGTGTCGGGTAGGTGCCATGAGTTTGACAGTTGTTATTGCCCACTTAATAGGGTGTTAAGTAGCGAGTAGCACTATGCATAATGCCCATCGTACTGCTATACTAGACGGACTTGTGGAAATACAATGCCCCAGCAATTGCACTCGACAACTTGAATAATTAAAAATACAATATGTTGTGCAAACAGTTGGGCAAAAGTGGAGCGTTCTGCTGTTGGCTGAATGACAGCCTTCCTGGCTGCACTTAGCCAAAGATATCCACTTACAGGACTCAACATCCGTACATCCAACCCACTGACAGGGGAAATCCTGACAAGCTGTGCAAACAATCGAAGCAAAGGCTCGACAAAAATGCAGTCCGTGCCGTGATTTCTTTGCAGGCAAACGTGAACATTACGTGCAGATGCTCGCATAGAGCGTTTATGGGTCAACGCCAGGAGTAAGACATGCATGTGGGGATGAAAGGGTCTCCGGAAACTAGAGATGACAGCGTTAAACGTTTCAGAAACTACAAACAAATGTGATCCCCGATTAAAAAAAAATATAGCATATAGTACGGCGATCTTGAATTAGGAAAACATGCGTGAAAGGCAGGAAATAACTGGACTGGACTGGACTGGACTATATTAATTAAGAAATACTTTAAATTAATGTTCGTTTTGACTAAGCTTGAAATCGTCAAGATTTTGAAAGTATTTAAACAACTTTTATTCAGCAATTTGGCCTGCATTTTTAAGATAATTCCCTTTGATAATTGTATATATGTACAATTTTTACCTATGCATATTATTAGACAGATATCAGAAGCAGTTAGACTAAAATATGTGCATACATATTTTAGAGATACATATATTGGGGTTGTATTCTGATCTCCCATCTTACACTTTTAATCTTCAAACTCACATCACTAGCTGAAGGATATTTTCGTTCGTGCGGCAAAGTCGCCATCGTCATTGTCAACGGTTTTTGGCATTGTTTTGCTATCTTTGCCGCTGCCGTTGCCCGTTACGGTTACCGTTAGCATTCCCGTTCCCGTTCCCGTTCCCGTTCCCTTTACCGTTACTGCTGCTCTTGCTCTTGTTGTTCTTGTTGTTGTTGTTGCTGTTGCTGTTACTGTTACTGTTTTATTTATTGTTTGCGCTCATTTGAGTCAATTACGACAAACGGAGATTGTTAATTGTTTTGCTGCTGCTGCAGCGGCTGCCGCTCAAGTCCAAGGCAAACAAGTCACATCCTGTCCATCGTGAACGGGGGGTGGGGGTGGGGCGCACTCCATTTTGTTTTCTAGTATTTATTCGTTTGCCTCTTTTGCCTTTGTTTCACTGATGCTGCTGCTTCTGCTGCTGCTGCGGCAGCTTCTCGGCTGCTGCTTATTGTTTGCCTGTTGGTCTCTGTTGGCCTTTGTTTGTTTGCTTTTGGCCAATAAACGGTTTCTCCCCTATGACTCTGCTGTGCCCCCGCTGGCCACCCACTGATCTGCAGCGCGTTTAATGGCGCGTTGAACGTTACATTTGCTCATCGTCTGTACCCCCTGTAGCCCTCACCTCCACCCCTCTGTCTACTCTGTGCCACGTTTCAGCTGTTTTTCTTGCTGCTCGACTTGTTGTCGTGTCTCTTGCGTAAACTTTAATTGGCTGTCAGTTCATTGAGGTAAGTTTTAATTAATTTTTTCGACCATGTTTTATGTGTGGCTGTGTAGGTGTATCTTTGTGCGGCAATGGCATCTTCATCTTAAATGGGCGCCTCTACTATGTGCACTTCTCGGCGGCTAAGTGGTGCGTTAAGCCGGGCACTCAAATGTTTTGCTAATTGTTCTGCCAACATTTTGTGCGGCCCAGGGGAGGCTGTGCAGGATGTACTACTTAAAGGTTGTCAATCTTTTGAAATTTATATTTCTTATGCTTGTACAAAAGTCTTATTTCGCTTTTATGGGCGAGCAAAATATTTGTTTCTCTCCTAACGATTTGTTGAAGGCTATAATGGCAATGGAATTTGTATAGATATTTAACGGTATTTCTTAAAGGTTAGTCTATTCGGATGGCCTTAATCCAATGGTCCCCAAATTTAGCAGATATATTTTGGAATATAATTCTACTATTACACTTATTCACGTTAGCTTTATTGTTCTACCTACTTTTTAATATGACATAATTAAAAGGAGTTTCGTTTCAATTTGCACGGAATATTATATTTCTTTGAATCGTGAAAACAAATTTAAAAATATCGGTAGCCAAAATAATAATTTTTGTAAAATTTCGAATTTATAAATATCTATCTATCGTATGTAGGGTAGCCAATTAGTCCAAACGTGGAATTTTACGAGAACCTGAAATGATATAAGGGAATTTCATTTAGAATGAAGCTACACTTCCAACATTATTATTTATATGCAACTGCACTTCCGACATTATTATTGATTCAAGCTCTTGTTGCAGATCAAGCTAAAAAATATGTATTGTCCCAACCAAGCCCAGCTTAATGTTCTGTAATATTTTGGAAGCTTTATTTACCTATTTGCCACATCCTTTGGTTCTTACTGTTTTCCATAAATAATTTATTTTCTGGCTCATTGCTTTTGTTGGGCGATGGTGTTGCTTGATGTTTTTTTTCGGGAGGCTTTACAATTTTGTCTACTTTGCGGCCACGTTTGCTCAATATGGTCATATCCAATTCACTTAGATGTTTTTGATCATATTCACTTAGCATGCGTGCTGGTATTCTCATGTGCCAGCGCCTTACAAAGCCACTAGTCTGTGGCCTACAGTCGACTAGGCAGCGGTTGTTTTCCATACCATTAAACCGCCTGAGATTTTCGACTTTATAATGATTTTTAGTTGAGCTCACAGCCTCGTGGGCCATGAGATCTTTTAGTTTCTTTGACAAAGTAGGTTCCTGTATGTCTACTCCGCTCAATATTTTCTCTTGCAGTTTCCGCCTCTGTAGATAGTGCTCCTTGAGTATCTCATTGCATTTGCGGACTTGCTCGGCAGCCAGATGAGTCTCAAGCCGTTTCTCTGTGGGCATACTTTTTCGTGATCTTTCCTCATTAATCAGACTTATTGCAGAGTTTTTGCTTATGAATTTAGAGTAATCGGGTTCGGTTATTGGTTTCTTCAACTGCTTAAAAGATGTCACATAACGATGGGAAGCGCAACCTGAATAAGGAGCTGCAATTTGAATTAGAATCTGCTGCCCTATCTATAAATTACTTACTTGTTGGTAGTCTTTGGGCTAAGCCAAAAAGGCTCATACTGTTAATTTTATTAATATTTTTGGCGGCCATTCGGAACTTTTTAATTTACAGATGGGCACTTTGTAAACGCTTAACAATTTTGCCTAACTCCTAACAGTTGATTCAAAATTGTATCTGGTTGTAGCAGATGTGACAACATAAAAATTTTATTGTAGCTTAGGTAAAAATTTGTATTTGGTTATAGCTTTGGCCTACTCAGCTCGTTGGAAGCAATGAAATTAGTTGTCTTCCCAAACATATCGATAATAATCAAGTTTCAGTGTTATTTGTTATATGCTTGTCAATTGAGCATGGCTGCTTCTTTCGAAAATCGAATAAAATAAAATGGAAATTGAAAGTGAATTTCGGCCATGTACTCTGAAAATTACGTGTTACTGGCAAGCATATCCTAACTAATGTCACCTAATGCACAACGATGCGCTTCATTAGCGAAATATCCAGCCTAATGTCCATTAAGTACCTACCAAATTGAGCCCTAACGAAAAGTGCATTAAGTATTTTGTAATATTTAATGTTCGTTGAAAAGGTTGGCCCCACCTTAGATGGCAAAACTTCGGTATGACTTAAATAATCCTTAACCGACCATCATCATTATCATCATCATTATTACGATGATAATGATTATCATCATTATCAACATCTTGTTGTAGCAACCATGTCCAGCAATCGCACCCGAAACGTGCTGCTGCTCCTGGTCTTTCTTACCTGGCGTCTCGTTTAGAAAAATTGCTCACGCACGGTTTCGTTTTGGATGGTTGGGATGGTGTTTGAGGGCTGGGCAGAAGGAGGATTTTAAGTGCTGGCAGCTCTGTGGTCTGGCTTGTTCCTGATTTTGTTTACCATTTACCGTTCAACATTTTCTGCTGTGTATCGTTCGTCGCCTAAGCGCATTAAAAGTTTTCTCTCTTTTTTTTTTCCTTTCGGCGATTTTCTTTTATTCGTGCACTTTATCGAAAGCACATCACGTAGTGCACCTGATTTGCTGACAGTCCTTGGACATTCTAAATAGGCAACCGGCACAGGCTTAAGACTGGACTCACAGCTTGTACCCGGGCTGCATACGAAATTCATGCAACGCTTTGTGGCATCGTTTTAATTAAGATTAATTGCCTTCAGTAGTTAATAATTTCACTCGTTTTGATAAATATTTAAACCACCTCTTGAAAGTGTCTCACTTAAGGGCCCGCCCGAATGTTAATTTACAGCCTAAATGACCCAGAATATTTTGCGAGAAACTCTGCTAATGGGTCTCGTCCTTTAAGGGAGTCTTAGAAAATTTGCGGATGCTCAAATTAGGAATTTATGAAGCTCCATGTTGCTTTAGGCTGGCATAACTCTAAAGGAACCAAAAGATTATATTTGTTCAATATTTGTAGACATATATCGTTAGATAGAAACATCTAATAGACAATTCAATTTATATAAAATATAAAATTGCCCTGATCTTCGCTTATCAACTTCTTAGTATAATAAGATAAACTTACTTAAATAAATATCGAAGAATAAGATATCGATAGAATACTTATTCTATTCTGACAACACTGTAAAAATGAATGTACGAGTCGTACATACAAGCAAATATATATATTCGAATAGAAAATACATATAATCAATTAAAACGATAGATTTGAAGTGAACAAGAAATATGATTAAATATTAAAGCATGTGGGTCAGAGTTCAATGGCACACACACTCTGCGGTACATGAAGCTATCCAACAATACGGATTTCATTTTCTGAACTTTACTCTAACCACTTGGGGTCTGTGTGTTTGGCCCAGCTTTGTTACATTTCAATGCTCTGGTCACAGTGCGTCATGTGTTTGGGCTTGCACCTGCTTATAGGGCAGAAAGGTGAGCTATTGCATTGAGTGCGACTCGTTGTTAAAGTTGACTTCAATGCCTTCACATCAGCCAAGTAAATCTGTTGGGCTTGTTGTTGTTTTGTGGCTGGTAATTGCAAGCGAATCTGGGCAGCCCACACGAACGTCAAACAAAGCTGGCCATCATTTTGGCTAATTGGTTTGCCATATCTTTGAGCTATGACTATGTACTACCTGTGCGTAGCTTTATATAGTCCAAGTGCCAGCTAAAGCTGCAGGTCCTCTTACATAGACGTTATATATGACTGAGAGATGCGTTAACAAATATGCATAAACGCGACGATTATCAAAAGATCTAATTATGTGATGGACAAATTTAAAGAGAATTTTAAATAAAATTGAGCATTTTATATAGTAAGATTGACAAAATTCTTATAAATATTTATATTTATTCGGCTAGTCAAAAAGATTCTCCGAAGAAGTTATTATAATTTAACCTTAATAATTTGTAATTATAGTTTCATTTTCGGCTTACAAAAATAAAACAGATTTTTAAAATTCCCTCTAAACCTACCGATTTGTGCATTTAAGTCACATTTTAAATGATGTTGTATTGAAAAAGTGTAATAATCGAAACAGGATTTAAATTGGGGTTTTTAAAATTTCTTTTATTTTCTTTAATTTAATTTTTCAAGCGTTTAAAACTGTAAGCCATTGGCAAATGCAAATTTGACCAGGTAGCTACGTTAAGAGGAACTAAACAGGATTAATAAACTGTGAAATTGAAAAAATGGTATACGTTGCAGCGCTGTGCAAACGCCAAGCTCCATTAGCGTAGACCAACACACGGAGGTCTGAAACTCAGTAGACCTAAAGCCAATTCCATGCCAAAAAACTCGAGCCAAACTTGCGATTCAGCAAATCAAATTGAAGGGCCGTGCGCGTATCCATGGCCAAAACTTGCCCAGCGGCTAACAGCTTTTGCATAAAATTGACAATGCATCAGGAGAATAGAAGAAGTGCCTCCTTTATATGTAAATATAAAAGCAAATGGCTGGTTGGGAGCTGTGTCAATTAGTTTATATTGCAATATATTGTAGCATGGATATATTGACTATATCACAAAGTTTAGATTTAAGGTTTCTGACAAGCTGAAATGAAAGAACTACATATTTTATGCATTTCTATTTTATGTTGCTTAATTTCTACTGAAAATTTGGGTTGTATGTCTACATATTTATAGTAGCTTAGTTCTAGTCTCAAGTTGAAGTTTGGGCGAGTACCTAGATTTGATTCTGAAGATATTCCTAGCAGCAAAAGTCATTGTCAATGCAGCACACATTGCAGTCGTATGGATACATGCAGGGACTACAGCATGTTGAGCAACATGCGCAGTCACAGGATATATAACAGCACAGATTACAGCAGGGGCTGCAGCAGGTACTGCAGCACGGACTGCAACATGGGACACAGCAGGGACTACTGCAGGCGCTGCTGCATGGGCTGCAACACGGACTGCAACAGGGAGTGCAGCTAGGGTAGCAAGAAGAGCACATCACGGCTATTGCTAATAGAAATAAGTTAATTGTTGTTAAATGAACGCCAATAACCATTATTCGATTCTTACGCTAGATGGAAATTCTTCACAAATATAGGAACTGCATATTTGCACACGAATGTTGTGAGTATTGATTGGGTTGCATGGCGCTCTCGATTGTCAGAGGCCTAAAGTTCACACAGACGATATCACAAATGCTTAACCACACAAAAGACTAGAGCCTGCAATAAGACAGAATTATTATTATGTTTTTATTAAATCAAATTATTTACTCACATGCTTGCAGACAGTCATAAAAACTTACACAAACATGTATAGATGTTAATGGAGCAGAAGCCAAAAGAATTATGAAAAAATGTTGATTTGTAATGCTATGTTTGGAAATACTATTTCAAGGCTTGCTTATCGGTTCCTCATTTCGACAGTAAACAATTTACATAATTTGAAAAAGGGAATTATAAAGCAAAGAACACTTCAAATCCGACAACTTCAAGAATGTATACCTACACTATTACCTATTTTTATATTTTGCCATGACGTTTCCTCAAATTGAAAAATCTGCAGGTAAACAAAAGCCGTGTATTGAAAGTTCTTTTATTGCTAACTCAAACATAAACAAAAGTAGTTATGTGTCGAATAGTAGAAATATTGACCTAGCATGGAACGCAGTTCGCTTAAAAATATAAAGACCAAGGGCCACATTAGTATCCACGGCCGATATATTTATCACATTTGCTGTCATTTTTTGAGATAGTAGTTAATTGACAGCAATAACAATTAGACAGGAAAATATTCCACATACCAGTATTATGACTATGTCAGCTTATATATAAATAGCTCAGCATAACGAAACACAATAGTACTTCTCACATGCTCGCCATGGTAAGTCAGAACTCAAAAGTCAATTTCAACACAAAGACTTCTTAGAGAAATTATCAGTCTTTCAGGTATTTGCTGGTCCTTGCAATTTTCGCCATATGCATGGATATGGTTAAATGTGCTCCTGATAGATTACGTCAAATTCATTTAAGGCAAGGCTCATTAACTACAATGCCAACAACCACAACTACAATTACAGATCTCTGTATAAAACATCCTAATATACCACCTTGTCGCACTACAACTCCAATGTCAACCACACAGACAACCCCAGTGACAACACCAACGCCAACCGCAATGACAACACCAACCCCAGTAACGACACCAACTCCTGTGACAACACCAACGCCAACCACAGTTACAACTTCAACCCCAGTGACAACACCAACGCCAACCACAGTAACAACACCAACGCCAGTGACATCACCAACGCCGACAACAGTAACAACTCCAACCCCAGTGACAACACGAACGCCAACCGCAATGACAACACCAACCCCAGTAACGACACCAACTCCTGTGACAACACCAACGCCAACCACAGTTACAACTCCAACCCCAGTGACAACACCAACGCCAACCACAGTAACAACACTAACCCCTGTGACAACACCAACGCCAGTGACAACACCAACGCCAACCCCTGTGACAACACCAACGCCAGTGACAACACCAACGCCAACCCCTGTGGCAACACCAACGCCAACCACAGTGACAACACCAACCCCAGTGACAACACCAACGCCAACCACAGTAACAACACCAACCCCTGTGACAACACCAACGCCAGTGACAACACCAACGCCAACCCCTGTGACAACACCAACGCCAGTGACAACACCAACGCCAACCCCTGTGACAACACCAACGCCGACAACAGTAACAACTCCAACCACAGTAACAACACCAACCCCTGTGACAACACCAACGCCAGTGACAACACCAACGCCGACAACAGTAACAACACCAACCCCTGTGACAACACCAACGCCAACCATAGTAACAACACCAACCCCTGGGACAACCGCAACGCCAACCTCTGTGACCACACCAACGCCAACCACAGTAACAACACTAACCCCTGTGACAACACCAACGCCAACCGCTGTGACAACACCAACGCCAACCACAGTGACAACAGCAGCCCCAGTGACAACACCCACGCCAACTACAATGACAACACCAACCCCAGTGACAACATCAACCCCAGTGACAACACCAACGCCAACCGCAATGACAACACCAACCCCAGTAACGACACCAAATTCTGTGACAACGCCAACCACAGTTACAACTCCAACCCCAGTGACAACACCAACGCCAACCACAGTAACAACACTAACCCCTGTGACAACACCAACGCCAGTGACAACACCAACGCCAACCCCTGTGACAACACCAACGCCAGTGACAACACCAACGCCAACCCCTGTGACAACACCAGCGCCAACCACAGTGACAACACCAACCCCAGTGACAACACCAACGCCAGTGACAACACCAACGCCAACCCCTGTGACAACACCAACGCCAACCATAGTGACAACACCAACCCCAGTGACAACACCAACGCCAACCACAGTAACAACACCAACCCCTTTGACAACACCAACGCCAGTGACAACACCAACGCCGACAACAGTAACAACACCAACCCCTGGGACAACCGCAACGCTAACCTCTGTGACAACACCAACGCCAACCACAGTAACAACACTAACCCCTGTGACAACACCAACGCCAACCCCTCTGACAACATCAACGCCAACCACAGTGACAACTCCAACCCCAGTGACAACACCAACGCCAACCACAGTGACAACACCAACGCCAACCCCTGTGACAACACCAACGCCAGTGACAACACCAACGCCAACCCCTGTGACAACACCAACGCCGACAACAGTAACAACTCCAACCACAGTAACAACACCAACCCTTGTGACAACACCAACGCCAGTGACAACACCAACGCCGACAACAGTAACAACACCAACCCCTGTGACAACACCAACGCCAACCATAGTAACAACACCAACCCCTGGGACAACCGCAACGCCAACCTCTGTGACCACACCAACGCCAACCACAGTAACAACACTAACCCCTGTGACAACACCAACGCCAACCCCTCTGACAACATCAACGCCAACCACAGTGACAACTCAAACCCCAGTGACAACACCAACGCCAACCACAGTGACAACACCAACCCCAGTGACAACACCAACGCCAACCCCTGTGACAACACCAACGCCAGTGACAAGACCGACGCCAACCCCTGTGACAACACCAACGCCGACAACAGTAACAACTCCGACCACAGTAACAACACCAACCCCTGTGACAACACCAACGCCAACCATAGTAACAACACCAACCCCTGGGACAACCGCAACGCCAACCCCTCTGACAACATCAACGCCAACCACAGTGACAACTCCAACCACAGTGACAACACCAACGCCAACCCCTCTGACAACATCAACGCCAACCACAGTGACAACTCCAACCCCAGTGACAACACCAACGCCAACCACAGTGACAACACCAACGCCAGTGACAACACCAACGCCAACCTCTGTGACAACACCAACGCCAACCACAGTAACAACACCAACCCCTGTGACAACACCAACGCCAACCCCTCTGACAACATCAACGCCAACCACAGTGACAACTCCAACCCCAGTGACAACACCAACTCCAACCACAGTGACAACACCAACGCCAACCCCTCTGACAACATCAACGCCAACCACAGTGACAACTCCAACCCCAGTGACAATACCAACCCCGACCACAGTAATAACACAAACCCCTGTGACAACACCAATGCCAACCACAATCCCAACAACCGCAGTTACCACTTCAGTTCCAACCACAACTTCTTTGACTACAAGGACAGTGACAACCACAGTTTCCCCCACTAGTTCTGGAGGAGAGCACGAGCACCACAACCATCACCACATTCATAATCACCATATACCTTCATTTCCTCTTCCGCTGCCTTTGCGTCCGCTCCCGGCTCCGGTTCTGGGTATACCGCCTTTGCCGGTGCTTTCTATACCACCGCCGCCGCACCTACCGCCGCCGCCCCACCTACCGCCGCAACCAGCTCATCCATTAAGACCGTTACCTGGATTTCCACCCCGCCCACCACTACCTCCTCCTTTTGGCTTCCATTGGAAAGCTCTGAGTCAAACAACATCTGAAATCGCATAAAATTGTATGATTACAAGAATATATAAAAAGCGATCTACATTTAAAAGCATTTAAAAGAAAGATAAATTAAATCAGCCATAAACATTTTTAAACGAAACTTTAATTGCATTAATCTGTGTCTAAACTTTAAATATATGTGTAAACTAAAACTATTTAAAAAAATATATTTTCTAGCAACCGATTTGTCATTATGAGCCTTTTTCATTAGAGCTATAAGCCAAATGAACGGCACCTAATTTTCGGAGTGTCCAAAAATTGTTTAATTTTCAAGTTAGAAACAATTAAGAAATGCTATGTTCGCAGTGCTGAAGACATAATTTACTTGCAGACATACATATATCAGCTATTTTTTTTTTCAGTTTTGCAGAGCCGTATTGTACTGTATAGGAAGAACTTGCTAGTATATAAGATGCAACATAAAGATATTGCGAGAAATAAGAACGTTTTTTTTTTTCAAAGAACTCAAATTTTGACCGTTTATTCCTATGACAGCTATATGATGTTGTGATTTGTGTTGGTCAACAATTGTGTTACCTGCATTGCCCTGCGTAATAAAACTTCCTTTTGTAAAAATACATACATATATATGTAGCTTGTTGAGCCTATTAAGCAGCGTCTCTACTTCTTAAAGGGTAATTCTTGACTATCTTTTAGATTTCTTTATTAAATCCTACGAAACTTTTAAGCACACGAATGGGTAAAATTCGCTAGGGGTTGTATCCAAATAGTTCAACTTTCCTAATGCACAATACAACAAACAGCCTCTTACCACATTTTAATAATATTTTCGCAAATACAATTATTATATAAGTAGGACGAGATGCCGACAGTGATAAAACTCCTTCTGCACTTGAATTTTATAGGACAGTATAATATATATTTCAAATTTCAAAACTTTGTGTTGACACTGCGGCGTTCACACAGAGAAGAATGTCTCGATCTACTCGGCTCATCTTTCTGCTCAAGAATATATATACTTTCTATGCCACATTTTGCCTGAATATACATTTTCTAGCTAGAAAAATACTATATTTTAAATTGAAATTAAATATAATCTTTTATCAGTGATTGCCCTGCTTCAAAATGCATTTCTTTAACGGCGACCCTGTAGGACCTTATATAAAGAGCTTTGTACAACGAAAAATCAATAGTGCTTCTCAGTTGCTCGATATGGTAAGTGACAACGTAGGAATAGACTTTTCCTTTAAAAATTCTTAGATTACATAAGACTTTCAGGTTTTTGCTGGTCTTTTTTAATTATTTTCTGTGTCGATGATAAAATGCGGTCCTGATAAATTACGACACACACTAACATCGACAACCCAAGATTTAACCACAGATATAACTCAAGTTTCAACTCCAAAGACAACACATTATTCAACTACAGAGACAACTAAAATCCCTACAACAGAGACTACAAAGACAACACCTGTCTCTACCACAAAGACAACTCCGCTTTTAACTCCAAAGACAACATTATTTTCAAATACGAGGACAACACCAATTCCAACTGCAAAAATAACAAAAATCTCTACAACAAAAGTTACAAAAACTTCATCGGTTTCTACCACAGAGACAACTCCATCTCCAACTAAACAAAGAACAAGAATTTCTAAAACAAAGACAACCCAATGAGCTTTCCCCAAGTTGAAAGATCCACAGCTAACAAAAGTTGGATTTAAGAGTTCTTTTATCGCAAGTTCAAACGAAAAGTTGTTTTCTTCAATATTTACACATACATTAACAAAAGTATATCAGTGTGGAATAGAAAAAACATTGACCTGCCAGAAGCGCTATTTGCTAGAAATATAAAGACCAAAGACAACATTAGTGTCCATGGTCGATATATATATCACATTTGCTGTCATTTTTTGAGATAGTAGTTAATTGACAGTAAAAACAATTAGAAAAGCAAATATTCCACATACCCACATTATGTCTTTGTCAGCTTATATATAAATAGCTAACCATAACGAAACAAAAAAGTACTTCTCACATGCTCGCCGTGGTAAGTCGGAACTCAAAAATCAATTTCAACACAAAAGCTTCTTAGAGAAATTATCAGTCTTTCAGTCTTTGCTAGCCCTTGCAATTTTCGCAATTTGCATGGATATGGTTAAATGTGCTCCTGATAGATTACGGCAAATTCATTTAAGGCAAGGCTCTTTAACTTGAATGCCAACAACCACAACTACAATTAGAGATCTCTCCATAAAACATCCTAACATACCACCTTGTCGCACTACAGCTACTGTGACAACTCCAACGTCAACCACAAAGACAAGTCCAACTCCAACCACAGTGACAACACCGACTACAACCACATTGACAACTAGAGAAACAAGTAACCTTTGTACAACGTCTCCCAATTTACCAATTTGTAGCACAATACCGACTACAACCACAGTGACAACACCAACACCAATCCCAATAACCACAGTGCCTACTTCTGTGTCAACTACAAGGACAACTCCAATTTCAACTACGAAGACTACTAAAATCACAACAATAAAAACTACCCCTGTGTCAACTACAAAGACAACTCCAATTTCAACTAGACAGATAACTAATATCTCTACAACCAAGGCTGTTTTTACCTCAAAGACAACTCCAGTTTTAACTACAAAATCGACAAAAACCTCTACAACAAAGACAATCCCAGCTTCAACTTCAAAGATAACCTCAGTTTCAAATACAAACACAACTCCTGTCTCATCTATAAAGACAACTAAAATCTCTACAACGAAAGCTACAAAGACTACTCCTGCTTCTACCACAAATACAACTCCATCCTCAACTTCAAAAACGACAAAAATCTCTACAACAAAGACAACTCCAGCTTCAACTACAAAGACAACTCCTGTCTCATCTACAAAGACAACTTAAATTTTTTACAACGAAGGCTACAAAAACTACGCCTGTTTCTACCACAAAGACGACTGCATTTTCAACTACAAAAATGACAAAAATCTCTACAACAAAGACAACTCCAGCTTCAACTACAAAGACAACCCCAGTTTCAACTACAAAGACAACTCCTGTGTCATCTACAAAGACAACTAAAATCTCTACAACGAAGGCTACAAAAACTACTCGTGTTTCTACCACAAAGACAACACATTTAACAACCCCAGTTTCTACTACAAAGACAACTCCTGTCTCATCTACAAAGACAACTAAAATCTCTACAACGAAGGCTACGAAAACTACTCCTGTATCTACCACAAAGACAACTACCAAAATCTCTACAACACAGACAACTCCAGTTTCAACTACGAGGACAACTCCACTTTCAACTATAAAGACAACTTTAATTTCAACTACAAGGACAACACCAATTTCAACTGCAAAAACAACTAAAATCTCTACAACTAACTGTATCAACTCCGATGTCTACATCTTCAGTGTTTACAACGCCAACTTCAAACTCAATTTCCACAAATGATACTTTATCTACAGTGACTCCCATATCTACTACTGATCCAGACAATTATCATGTACACCAGCACAATCATCATCATCATATACCACAGTTTCCAACGTTCATGTTTCCTTTTCCTGCACTTTCTGCTCTTGCGAACTCAGACCGACTGCCTAGTATACCCCTTCCTTCATTTCCACTTCCAGCTGCAATACCACCTCCAAATTTTCCTTCCTGTTATCCCGCCTTTATCACAAATTCTGCCACCACCGGATCTTGAAGTACTGCCTCCGTTTCCATCAGGTCCTAGACCACCTGCTTTACCGCTTTCAAGCCTACCGCCTATTAATAATTTACAGCCGATTCCTCCTAATATGCCAGCTCCATCTTTTCCTATGCCTACCGCTCTGCCAACTCCTCCCAGAGCTCCAAGTTTAGCTATTGCAGCTCTTATATCTCCACCCAAATTACCCGTTCCAGCTCTTCCTAGTCTACCTAACCTTCCAACCCCTCCTAAATTACCAGTTCCAGACCTTCCCAGTCCTTCCAATCTTCCAACCCCTCCTAGATTTCCGGTTCCAGCGTATTTCACACCTGCATTGCCGTTTCCTGGATTGCCTCCACCACCGCCCCCATTTTCAAACCCCTTTGGGTCTCTTTGGAAGTCACTTTATGAAAATGGAATTATGACGGGATAAATACAAGCAAAATATTTGTGAATTAAATTTACATTTTCTTTATTAAAATGCACAATTAATTTGTTGGGTGGCTTTTCAAGGGACTTTGTTTTGATCCGAAGATAATGCTAACAGCAAGGCCCACAACCGCCACAGCAGGCCCCACACGGTGCATAGCACGGTGAACAGCCACAAGGACCACAGGGACCGCACGGTCCGCAGCAAGAGCCAAAGCTGGGACCACAGCACGGCTCACAGCATGGTCTACGGATAGGAATTAGAGTGGAACAACCGTCGCAGCACATCTTGATGGATTACTATATTACTCATAGCGAACATTGTTAGATCTGTTCCGTGCAAGGTATAAAAGTACATACCTTTTAGCTAAATGCCTCGTGAAATAGTTGTTTACTGCTTGTGAATTCAATATTGCCGTGGGCAATGCTCAAATTCTAAGCGTCCACAAAGTCGGTGCAGCCTATTGGTTGTTTACAAAAACAAACTGATTCCTGTTGCAAATAAACGATTTAGAATATTTCTTCCAATCTTGACATTTTCTTTTCTACTTACATGCCTAAAAACAGTCACAATGAAATTACAAATATTGTGCTAGGATGTTTTATGTAAAAACATTCAGAGACGTATGTCTAAATATTCAGAAGGTCCATTGGACCTTGAACAATTTTTACTAAGGCCTACTATATTTTGTCGTTTTATTTTCAAATATTTGTTATATATGTGGATATTTTTAATATATGTTGACTTCACGGCTACTAAAGTTAGTAACTTTGAATCATGCTGCTTAATTCTCCCGAGTCTTCGTGAAACCATATCCCTATCCCACACCTCTTTATCGAGCTCTTATTTATAATAATCCAATTATGTATACTAATACTTGTAGATAGAACCATATCCGTCAATCGTCCGACTGAATCCTTTAGTTAATTCGATTGGGTTTTTTATAATAATTAATAATAACTATTATCAGAGCTATATTTTATATATATAACATGTTATCAGTTGCCAAGTGCTTCTCTTAATAATTGAGCAATGCGTTTGCCAAGCAAAAAGTAAATTTACCTGCTTTACGACTAGATGCTAATTATATATTTTATCCCTAAGCAGATTAGATGAGAATTACAGTTGCTATCATTTTTTATTATTTACCATTATTAAATACCATTTGTGTATGCAATTGATAATTCTAATAAGCCATTTTATTTAACAAAATGAATACACACAAGAAGTTCTTATTTAACATTTATTAACTCTTCCTTATAATCCCATTTAATTAACACCATCATACCATCATCACCATTAAATAACTTGATGCCAACTTAATTATTGAAAACCATGCAAATCTTGTGGAGAAAATATATATAATTATTTAAAATTCACATAAATTTTAGCTTACCCAGTATACCAGTACCAGCGATTACTTCCAGTATCACTAATGTGGGTGCATTGTGCTCTGTATCCTATCTCTATCCTATCCTAATTCCAACGTATGGCTAACACCATAAAACGATTATAGTTAACAGCGAAATCTATTTAAAGAGAAAATAATTAATAAATTAAACAACAACAACAATAGTGCATTTTTTAACTTACCAATTTATCGACATTTGAAACGTTGTCGAAAATCTAAAAATGTATTACTTATTAATACTGTGTGGCACACACAGGAAAAGTTGTGTACGAAATTATTAACAAGGAGTGCAAGCAAAAGCATGGCTTGTAGTATTAAGTATTGAGCTGTACAAAAAAACGTTCAGAAATTGAAGAATTTGGTTTTGTAAATATACTTACTTTTAGCCATTTTTTGGAATTAAGATTTACCGACGAATTTCGAATAGACATTTTTAATTTGTATTTCTCGTTTCCAAAATATATGTGGACCTAACAAATGTTGGTTGAAGACTGAGTATACTAATTATTTCATCTCTAGGCTAAGGAAATATTTGGAGCCTAAAAGTCAAGGCCAACTGCGATCTATCGAAAACAATTTTGCATATTTTAAATTTAAAAGCCGTCAGCCTCTAAGGGCGGCATTAGTTCTAAATCGGGAACGTGCCCAAAGATCAAACCGAATGTACTTCTAAATGTTTTGGTAGTTTTATTGCTTCGATATACATATATATATATATATATATATCCTATGGCAAGATATTGCATGAGGCCAGTTTTAATATAGCTATCATAATAAAAGTAATCGTTTTTATTTTATGAAATTATATATTTAGTTTGCGGTAACAATTATCTTGAACGCTGTATTCTATGGACATAAATAATTTTGAGAGCTACATATGATAGTAGCCGTAAGCTTTTCTCCCTAGATTTCTTCTGCAACCGAGATCCCATCACCGCCTCATCCAAATTTAGAAGCCAGTTTAATTCAGTGTAATTCTGTTTACCAACTGATAGTAAAATTAAATAAATGATATATGAAATTAACGTACCAAGACAAAAAGTAAAAAACGCCCAGCGTTTTCAACACAGTCGTCCAGTCCAGAAACCGGGTCCACTTGGACCCCACCAGCTATTAAATGGTCCGTTGAATGACCCAAAGCAGGGATCATAATAACCACCAGGTGCACTACCACCGCAAATTCCAATGCAGGCGCCAGGATAGCACGTATATCCAAACATGATGATTTGGTATGAGCTGTATAGGAGTTTTAAATTCTTATAATATCTTTGGATTAAATAATAATCTTACATTGCTCGCGTTACACGAAAATAGGAAAAAAGGCCGAAATTTCAAAAATATTTATTTCGAAATTTGAGTACCGAAAGGTTCCAGTGTCGGTGTTGAACTGACTAAAAATCTGTACAAAAATCATGAAGCTGAAGTCGGACCATGAGTTGAAAGCCAATGCCTACTAGGCTGAAGCACGAGTACATAGCTATGTATATTGTCTGTACTTTCTGAATAGACTATTTCTAAATTTATTCCTATATTCTTCGCGTTACGCATGCAGAATAATCAATTACGGTCCTAGAAAGTGCTTGCCAGGTTTCGAATACGGCACAAAATATAGCGATAAGATTTTTCAATATAATTTTAGTTGGTGAGATTTATTACTTATTGAAATTTTACAAAATACAAAGTGTCTTATATATTTTTTCTAGTACTATTGCATTATTCCTTTATTTCGTTCTGAAGAAGGTTTAGTTAACAGCATGGTCCACACCCGCCACAACAGGGTTGTAGTCCATTTCGCTTTCCACAGCAAGGGTTGCAAGGGCCGCATGGGCCGCGGCCGCAGGGGCCACAGGGGCCGCAGGGACCGCAGGGACCGCAACAGGGGCTACAGCAGGGTGAGCAGCAGGAGCCGCAACACGAATAGCATGGATTACACATCTTGATAGGGTGGCGAGTTTTCTTGCTGTAGGGCAAGGATAATCAGATAGAGCCTAAATGAGCGGCTATAAGAGTACCAACCCTTAAGTCAATTTCTTCACGGAAATAAGGTCTACTTAGTGGGCAAAACGATTTTAGAAATATTGTGATTATTTTCAGCCTCCAAGTCTCCAAAATGCCGGCGGACCCAATGGCACAATGTTTAATTACAGGAGAGACTGGAACCTTTAAAAACAATTCTTAACAAATTACTTTCGATTTGAATAAATATTTCTACTTACAGGCCTAAAACATTCACAAAAATTTCGTTTTTGAAAAGAGTTCTTTTCTGTACAAGGCTCCAAAGATTTATGAACAAAATATAACACAGCCATTGAGAACTCTTCCAAAATCAATTTCAAAGCCTGCTTTGGTATTGAATTTTAAAGGCCTACTAAGTTTTTGGTTATTATCAGAATATCAGAAATCGGGTTCGATTGCCTGCCACAGCTGTTAGCTTTCGATAATTATCGCAAATATAAGAGATTATTTAAAATTTTAAGTAGAATCACTTTATTGATAAATATATAGCATAAGAATTATATACAAAGTCAAACCAAGCAGTTTATGAGTCAAAGTATGGTTTTATTTTCTTTTTGTCTATGTTAACATAAACCTTATATACTGATCAAAGCTGTTGAAGCGCCAGATTACCGAGCGCTAATAGGTTTATAAATAATTTTGAAAGTCAATTGAGCCTAGAATTCTTCCTGGTTTTCTTCTGCAAGCCAAATCTGCATAACCGCCTCAACCATGCCATGTATATCTCAGTTCTTTCTGCTTGTGATTTTTTTTATATTCAGAAACTATTAATAAAAGTTATATTTTATAATTACTCACCAGGACAAACATGGAAAGCATGGGAACATAATCAACATGCAATCACCAGCAGCTACCCCAGCAGCCACAACAAGAGCCACCCAGGCCGCAAACGGGCCCAGCCATTGACCCATAGCTGGGATCATAGAAACCACTCGGCGCGCATCCACCGCAGGAACCAATACAGGCAGCGGGATAGCAAGGCCAACTGCACATGGTGATTTGGTAAGAGCTGAAAGCGAACGAGATTATAATATATTCTATATTTAATATTATTAAAATTGAGTTACATTAATCGGGCTACACGAAAAAAGGAAAAATTTCTAAGTTTTCAAAACTTATTTATTTTCTTAGCTGAGTTACGAAAGGTTTTAATGTTGATGGTAAACTGAATAATGTTTGATTTGTAGGGCCTGAATAGGTTATATATTGAGTGAAAATTCAGGGACTGCTGTTACGTAAAGAAAACCTGATTTTGCATTTAAAACCAAAACTTGAGTGTACAATTTTAATTAAATTTTTTGACTTGGTTTTGTCACACCTCATTCTATGCCTTTTAGGGCCAAATTGTGGATAAAGAAAAAGCCTCTGCCAAAAATGTCATTTGAGCCAATAATTAACTTAAGAACCACATGAATTAAGAGTGTTGGGACTTAAGTGAAAATGCCGAAAGTGCGTAAAAGACAAAGCGGAAATTAATATCATACACGCTGTGCCACAGACTTGAATAAATTAAATGATATTAGTCGCTACTTTGTGTATGCATACTTGTGGTTTTGCTGATGTTACGTATACGCCGCGTGTGACAGCAAGAGCGACAGCGAACTCTGCTAGGCCAAAGTCGAGCGACTTGTCAATGCTGTCAGACCATCAGCTCAATCCTTGTCTCTCCCCCTCTCTCTCTCTCTCTAAAATTAAGTGCGAAAATGTGCAAATTAGATTTTGTGGTTGATGCAAAGACTTTCACAACACATACGCACTCACCTTTAATTACATCCAGTCTACGCTGCGTATACGCAACGCGGCATCTAGTGAGCAACAACAACTTTTTGACACCACGCATATGAATTAATTAGCAATTGCCGCCGCGCCTGATGTACCTGTTAATTAGATGCAGCCCTCTGTCAACTAATATACGGGGTACATATGAGACTGATATTTAAGGAAAGAGCAGCTATCTCTTTAATGGTCGAATATTAAATACCCTTGCGCACAAAATAATTGAATTAAACGACAAACATAGATGGGTTTTTTGAAATTCATTATTTCTTTTCTTTTGTTACATTTATAAACAAAGTTAATTTATTAATTTATACCGTTTGTCTGAATGTCTTTTTAAATAACCTTTTGTAAATATTTGGTTTAAATACGAACTGTAATTGAATTGAAAGGTATAAGCATATATATATATATTTGTCTGATTTTCGTGTGTGTGTGTGTAAGTGAGTGTGTGGTGAAGTTTGTGGGTTAGGAGCTCTTAATGCCAATATTGAAGGAGCTGGGAGGTACATTCCGCTTGACTGATGCGCAGAAATTGTACCTTGTTGGACCAAAAGTGGCTGAAAAGTGGTTGACAAAAAGTTGGCATTAACAATAGTTAAACCAAGCAATCGCAACTTGTACTCGCCATGTCCTTGTTAGCTCTTGCATACAATTATAAAACCATTAATGTCAAACGGAATGACATAGGACACATTGTGTCCACCCACACATTTACTCACCCGCACCCGTACCCGCACACAAACACGCATACACACATTTGCCGGCAGGACAATTGTAGAGCATTGTAATTGATTACACTTGGGATCAGCTTCATTTTGACATGGCCCAAACACAAGGCTCAAAACCCTGCATTTAAAAACTATTCTCCGGCTTTATTGTCTAGGTAAAGAGTAGGGGCAAATAATTTGTATGTTTGTGTGCGCAACTGTGAGTAAACTGTCAATTTAAAATGTCACAACCAATAATAAACGAGGCTTGCCCACACACACACACGTTCACATACATTTATTGGACACATTATACAGAAATCAATGTTAATTGTTAAGTGAAATCAATTGGATGAATTGCCATGCAATTTTTTAAGTGTTTCATGAATTGTTTTTTTTTATTGTTCCGACACTTGAAACACTATTCGTTCCCTGCTGCCAACACATAATTGATTTATTAAGAGTCTGGCCAAGTGGGGAACAATGGAAGCGAGCGTTAATTCAATATTTTCATTAAATATTTGCATTCCTCTCTGTGGAGTATACAAATAATTATTTTAAAATTGTGGGCAGGCTTTTTTTAAGCAAAAGCTCTTAGGACATAAGCAAACATATCTTACAACTGCAGGCACTAAATTTATATTTTCCATTCTCTGAATTATAACTTAATAGAGAACAATAAAACTTTATACATGTATAATTGATTAATTAATATTAGAGTAAACATTCTTCAGCGTGATAGATAAAAGAGTTTCATTTAAAGGCATTTCGTGAAAAATTGATTTTTTTTAAAGACGTTTCTTCAGGTTTTCCAATTGATTGATAGAAAATATATCTTCTAAGTGATATTTTTGCGAATAAATAAATTTTTTAAATTTATTTAAATTGCATGCGTTAATTGTGAGAATTTTTAATGAATACAAGTAACATAATAGTAATTTGGTAGAGATCAAAAGGCACTGATCGATTCCAGCGAAAAAAATAAAATAAAAAAGATTTGATAATTTCGGTCATAGCAATAGGGTGTCCTGTAGCTGGGCTGTGTGCTCTATTCTTTTTGTTTTCATAAAAATTCACGTTTATCGTTTTGGCGCTAGCTGCATCAACAAAGAATGCGCATTAATTTTCAGTTGAGTTGCACTTATTTATGCGACACATTTCAGTTATAATTTCAGCGGTTGAATAAATAATGCAACGATTGGCTGAATTCGAATAGTGTCTGACTACGAAACGCATTTTATGCCACTGGGAATTCCGTTTATGGCCACAATTTCACTTGGTAATCGGCGCCGACGCGCAAGTCAAGTTAATACCAAACAATTTGTCAACAATACGTATTATCAGATTTTTGATTGAAATTCTTTCTTGTTTTGTTTTTGTTTTTTTATCTTCACTTTTAGTTGTGCGCTGAGTGAAGATTGATTTGAGGAGCAACAACCACACAGTGGAAACAAAGAATTTCTAGCACAGTGTGCAGTTGAAGATGAAAATGATTGATTTCCCATAACGCCAGAGGCAGGGAAATGGTAGGCGTGGTGGGGTTTGAAGCCGGCATTCACTCAGAGTTTGTATTTGAGTTTGAGTTCTTGTTTTAAGCTGAAGCGTTTGTTTTTGCTAGGCGGTCTAATCATCAATCAATCAATCATATGCCGTGCAATTGCTGTATAAAACAAAAGGCAAAACGTTTAAAGTTTTGCGCCCGGAAAAGTATGCAACACTTTTTGTCTGAGTTGCAGAGCGCGTGTGCGCTCGTGTGTTTGTGAATGTTTGCCTCCCAACTTAACGGATCAGACTTCGCCGCAGTCCCTGACTTTATCTCAGCTGGCGAATTTAATTTCAGCTGTCAATCAGCATTCATTACGAGCCAGTTGGCTGGCTTTAAAACCGCATTTGAAGGCTTGCCAAAGTATATTCCGCATACGCTGCTTATAAAGAAGGGCAGGTGAAAACAGGGCCAGCTGCACACGGCACACATACACACACACACACACACTCTTACAAACAGCCGCCAAATTGATTGTAATTGACACTTATTGGACAGCAGACGCTGACAGAGTTTCGCTGTGTGGATTGCGGACCTTTGCCCTTTTTGTTTTGGGACTCTCCTGAGGCAGTGCAGAAATATGTCGCTGCAAATAAATCAATAAACGCCAGACACTATGTAACTTCCGTTACACGTGTGCGGACAGACAACATTTAACGGATATTTTATAAAACAAATAAACAAGTGCCTACTATATATATATATATTATTAGGCAACACATTGTCTTATTTTATATATAAAATAATATATTTGCCGAAAATCGACTTGCTTAATTCTAATTTCATAAATAAAATTACAATTTCTTTACACAATGCGAAATCAGGCGCAGAGTTTAAGTTTAATATTGATTGATGCTCAGAAAATATCAAAATGAAATTTTTTTAAAGGTGGAATCAATTAAGAACACAAACCACCAATAAAGTGAGATTTCTGATTTAAAGAAGTTTAGTTCTCCCAAAACTTTCAGAGATGGAACTTTGGTAAGAGCATTTATTAAGCTGAATTATGCTGTGTATAAAAATTAGAGAAATTAATGAAACGAAGGACTATTCCTTGTCAAAGCATAGTTGAAATAAGACTCTGTTTAAATAAAATGTCATATTTTTGATTTAAACAATCTATGTGAAAATCTCTGCAATGGAACTCTGCCATTTTCTTTTTAATTTTGTTTTTTTTTTTGTTTTGCTATTGCAAACAATAACAATGACAATATACAAATGAAAGGATTCCTTATACACCCACACACAGATGGTCTAATGAAAGTAAAAAAAGTACAAACCGATTCGACAATTTGGATTTTAGCTTGTGGGCCAAAAACGTGTCTGGCATTTTTTTTGTGTGTTCGGCTCTTGTTAATGAAACCCAATGTGAAAGTCTTAAAACAGGCTGCCAGTCGAATTGATTTCTCAGCTGCTTTGTTTTGTGGTCAGCAAATTGTTTTAAATTTCTAACAACAAGTTTAACAGCCTCATGTGCACCCACTTTGCCATCCACACACGCACACACACATACATACACAAACACACTCGCACTCGCATACATCACATACGGAGCACATAGAAAAAGTTTTGTTGAATTAAGGGCCGACTTACTACTGGAATCCATAGTACTTACTTACGCCTTCTTCGTTGTCCAACGAAGCATTGGATTTTAGCTGAGCTCTGGAGCGGTGCTAAGTGCAGTTTTTCCAGCCGCCCCCAGTCGTTCAACACACTCCCGTTCCCGTTCACATCAACCCGTTCAGTTTCGCTAAAGCCGTAAGCTGTATTTAAAGTTGCTGCAAAGTTTTTAATTCAAATTGAGAAGCGAGCGAGAAATGCTGCAGCTGAAGTCAAGCCGAACCGAACTCGTTTACTGTTTGATTGACGCATTGAATGATTACCAACGGATTTTTCACAGTCTTTTCCCACAGTTCCGTAACTGCGTGCTTGGCATTAAAACTTTAACGCGGGCGTAAATTTATATGCCTGCCACTTGGTTTGTCACCTGAGCCAATAAGTCCCTTTTTCATGCTGCCTCAATGACGTCATGAATTTCACTTAAGCCTGCGGTGAACTTGTGATTTAATTTAATTTAACTTGGCTTGTTATTGTTTCTTAATTAATATGATTCTTAAACGAAATTAACAGACAGACTGATTGATGTTACCGATCATCGATGCTCATTGATCTTGGCAATACCTATGCGATTTGTGAAAATCTACCATGTTTGTCAAATATGCTTTGCCTGTGCATAAAATTATATCTAAAATAAATTTCAAAACGTAGTTTCTGTGCAACTTTTGGTATATATATACGAAATATCAGTTGCTGTCTCGGAGATTTAACATTAAAGTGTGGCATTTACTGCGTGTGGCTTTTTGGCCAAAAAAATAAGAGCGACAATCAACAGTCAACAGGAAAAAGAGACCACAAAAAATTATATAAATATATATATATATATAAATGTGTGTATAGTATATATGAAATGCTCATCATATTTTTATAACCACGTAGACATAAAGATTCGAATCGCTATACTTCTAAAGGGCAACGTGAACCGGCAACTGGCAACTGGCAACTGGGAACTGGGAACTGGCCGGCGAATTTGTTGCGCCGTTGTTGCTGTATTCTTTTGTTATGTGACCAATAAAGTAGGCGGCAGTTGGCCCGCAGGCATGGCACAAAAAAAAATATAAATGCACCCCATCCCCTGTGCAGGATACTGGCCGACAGACGAGGGGGCGTGACGCGTTCCGGGGCGTGCAAAATTGGTACGTAAACCCGACATAAGCCAAATGTGCAATAAAAGGATTTGTGTGAGAAATTGCATGAGCACGCATTTTAAATCCACATTAAGTATGTATGGGGCTATAGTGGGCGGTGGGCGGTGTTTGGTGTACGATGGGAATGGACTTTAGGGCAGGACTAGGCCGCCTTTTTTTTTGCCAGTTTGGTGGTTGGGAATAAACGCGTATAAATAAACATGAAATAAAAATGTAATGAATACCACAACAAAAGAACATAGCCAAAAAAGAAGAGAGAGACAGAGAGGGAGTGAGAGGGTGACAGAGAGAGAGAGCCGTAGTAAATTGTTTAGCTGTTGCGGCGAGATGATTGAGAAATGATTTATGTCGAGGGCAGCTTGAACAACAAATAGTCTATGTAAACATCGGGAAACTGTGGAGTGTTAAAAGCAAAACTGTCAAATTTGATACAAGTTTTGACGATATTTACCTTCAATTTATTGTACATTAACAGCTCTGCAAGCATTACATTCAATTTTACATTCATTTGCCTTGGGCAAGTTATAGGTAGAGTGTGTTTGTAGAAGTAAAAAAAAATTAGTTTTACCTAGTCTATAGGGTATTTATATTTCTCTGCGCGGAACTCAACGCTACTCTATGTTGATTCATAAATTAAACATAGTTAGAGTCTATTATTAAAGGTAATTTCGATAATCTCAAAAGTATACATCGTTACATGGTACGCGGTTAACAAAGATCTCAATAACAAACATCGACGCGATGTGCAGCTCATCGGCAATTATCATCATTTGGCCAGAGGCTAATTTTACAACTCCCGCAACTTTCAACTCAGGCCATGTGGCCAGAGTTTGAACTGGAGACGCAGTGCCACAAAGCGTTGCATCTACGTGTGGGGCAAGCCAGCAGATAAATCAAGTTTTGTGGCACAGCCGTTGACGCCTTTGGCTCTGTGCCTTAAAGTCGAAGAGCTAAGGCGATCCCTCGAACTGCAGGCCTTGTCTACACGTTTGGGATCTGGGCGTGTGTTTAAGCTTTGTTTAATGTATATAAATTGATTAGGGATCAATGGGTTAAGCTGATTTATCAGGCGCGTCTTTACTGACTTATGCAAAAGACGATCCGAGTGGGCAGAAATTGTGAGTAAGAAGAATGATTTCATTCAAACTTCATATACATCAGTGAACTCAGAATTGTTTTACATTGGATTCTGCCTTAAATTAAATAAAATTCATGTTAAATAATTAACCGAATGGCTAGGCAGCAATAGGAAAACATGCTCTTTTGCTCTCTTTTCCCAAGCCGCACAGTAAAAAAACAAATACTATATAAACTTGTTAAACAACTAGAAAACTTTTTGCAAACAGCGCTAAAACATCAACAACACACACATCCACACCCACACACACATACACTCGCATACATGTGTGGGTTATTCTATCTCTCAACTGCGCTGCCTCTCGCGCAATAAGGCAGCAAATGCCTCCAAAGCGTTGGCTCATGTTTGTTTACTTTCTACTTACAACATTAACAACAACTAAACACAAAGTTTCAAGTGAGCGTTTGGCATTTCACCTAATTTCATTTAACGCCTGGGGGAGTTTGGCCCCTATAAAATCTATGTCAGAAAATCATCTCAAATTTAGTTTTGACGACTCGCGCCAACAATAATTGCTGCCAAGTACACATAATGTATTTCTTCTGACTAAAAATTACAACTCTTTGATATCAATTCGTTGCAATATAAATAAGAATATAATTTTTAATATAAAAAGGGAAGAAAATTATTATAAAAAAAAAAAATAATAATACTTACCTTTACCTTTAGTAAAATTAATAGATATAATAAGAAATAATAAAATAAAAATATTATGTTTAAAAAATATTGGGAAATAACTTAATATGCCTCTGTTTATTTAACCAGCTCTTTAGGCTTTCAAGCTATAGGGCATTATTACTGTTAGTTTTATTAAAGGATTAATCACGCACTATCTAAATAATCCTTTAAAAAGCACTAGCTACAGAGGCCTCTATCTAACACTACATTAATCCACTAGCCTGAGCCCGCATCCAAAATGACTACTTGGTATTCATTGGCAAAAGCTTTCAAAAGAACCTACATATCAAATAAGTATTAATACAGAAGTACTCGTAATCATACTCATATACATATAGCCAATTGCCACATCAAATCCAAAATCAATGCCCACAAATCTCGGTGCAGCTCAACTCATTTCCTAATCAATTAAATATTCCGATTTCGAGGGACGGCCGTAGCCCAAGTTCAATGAATGCGTTTTGGACATGGCGAACAAAGGCGCGACGAGGGACGGTTACTTAAGATTCATTCAGCTACGAGTTCCAAGTTTTTGGGGTCCTTTTGTGATTGCGTAATTACGTCTAATGAATTCAGCAAAACGAAATTGAAAGAGCGTAGCGAGTCCTTCCCTAGGAATTTCTTTTGCGCTCAACCTTTTTTTTCGCATTTTCTTTTGGGTGAGCTACAGCTTAGGATTTGTTCTTGTCGCTTTTCATTTTTAAGACATGATAGAATAATACAAATTTAAGGCAGCCAAATCTGCCGTAACATGTACCCTAAATTCTGGACAGTTTTTTTTTTTGCTGTTGGTGCCGCTCCCAAAGCCAATTAAACAGTTTGGGCAATCGATTTTGCGTATAAATCTGCCCCCCTAACCCCTAACAGGAGCTGTCAGAAGCTGCCTGTGGCTCGACTCCCTGAGCCACACAAAGTCCAACAGCTACACAACCTTTTCGCCAACAGCTGCTGGCTGCAAGTGTTTTAAGGACATTTTGGGTAATTGACATTTTGACATCAATTACCGCATTTGCCGGTCGTGAAACTTGTGCTTAACCCCATCTATTTCTTGTATTTGTTGTTGCTGTACTTGTTTACTGAAGTAAAGTGTTCTTTACAAGAATCACCTGAGAGCCAACTGCTAATGATTCAAGTGCTTTCCAAATACGAAACAAAACCAAAGAAATGAGAGAGGCAGCAAAAACTGTTTAAATTATAAATTTAGAGAGTTCAAAATAACACAAAATAATCCAGAAATTGTATTATATTTAATCTATGTATCTAAAACTGCCTAAAGTATTCATGACTATTCTTCTTCACACTTTAAAAATGCCAACGTCCTAGCAAAAGAAGACATTAAATGCAAAATTGATTTTAAGTAAATTATAAACACTTTATTGCTATTTTTTTTTTAAATAAATTTAAAAACATTTTGATAATGTCATATATATGATTAGCACATCCTAACTTCCTTTATCGATGCTAGTCAAAATTCATATCGTATCTGCAATTTGAACCCTGGTACCCTACAAGCAACTCCCTTGGCCCTTATTTGGCTCAGCAAGTGGCGTCCAAATGGCGACTGATTTTTGGGGCAGCTACAGAAACAATCTGAACTGTCAGTGGGAACTCAATGCGCCAGGGCCAGACTGTCAGGCTGCCAGGCTGCCAGAAGCGGGTCAAGCAACCAAAGCTACATACATATTGAAATCGCAACAGTGGCAAAAAAAAGGCTAGCAACAAAAAGGCTAAATCTTGCAAAAGCACGAGCCTGACTATTAAACGCCCCGTAATATCAAAAACGCTTCGTGTTGAATTGATCTAAAATATACTTTTTTTGTTTATAGAGCTGTGTAAATTAAAAAATTCAAATTCATAAGTAAAGTGTCGATACCAAGGAACTAAAAAACGACTTTATTACTTTATTGGATGAAGTCGTTTTAATTTACTATTTGAAGGAAAATACATTACAAATTTTGTCGATCTAGCTCTGATAGTTTCCGAGTTTACATAGTTAGTCATCAAATGTGCGATTGTGAGTCAAGATTAGTATTTTTTGGATCCCAAAACAACTTCTTGAATTGAGCTGGTTTTTAATACCCACTCTATGGAGTGTTTGTCATACAGGGTATATTATGAGCAGCAACAAAAGGAAATGTCATTGAATTTTTACACCAATGCAATGCAACATCAGCTGAAGCAGGAGGAGAATTTAACGCTGTTTCCGCTCCTTGTTCTCCACTGGCTGCTAACGTTTTCAAGTCATTTTCGTAATGGAATGACTTTTGAATATTTGAAGAGCTGTTATACAACATTGAAAACTTGACTGGCTGCTACACATGCTGCTGCTGGTGCTGCAGGGCGGCATTTGCAAAATCTTGAAAACGCTTGGGGCAACGGAACTGGGTGCAGGTTTTGGGCCGACTCCCTCTTCTATCTATCGTCGCTTTGAAATTTTCATGAACTGCTGCTGTTGCAGCCATCGCAAGTTTCTTTTTAATTTTTAAGCATCTTCTCTCTCTATCTCTATCTCTCTCTCTCAGCAGCACAGTTTTCAATTTGCTTGGCATGCAGCTATCTGTCTATCCAGCCATGTATCCATTTCTACAACTCCAAAGCTACACAGAGTTAGGTAGAGTGAGTGGAAGGGAGAGAGCACCAGGCAAGGCAGCAGCATCAATTGCTCAAGTCAAGTGCCAAAGTTTGCAATTGCAACATAATCGATGATTGGCAACATGGGGCAACTGCGCGGTGTCGGGGGCTAGTTTTCATGTGAGTTAATGTCAAATGTTCAAGGGATTCGCTGCAAGGCTTGAATGTGCACATGTTTGCATATTTTGAAGAGATTTTTGCGTTGCCAAACGAATTCAAAGACCACAGAACACTTTTCTTTTGATCAAAGTCTTTAGCGCACAATATTTTAGCAATTATTAATTTTTTGTCAAAATTATGTTTCGATTTAGGGTAAAAAATATATTATAGATATGTAAAAAGTAATTCTATGAAACTCCTCTTAGCTCTAATCATTTAACGACTTCTTATATTTTCCTTTTTAATTTATTAGATTGAAACAATGCTCGGTATCAATTCATTTTGAGCACTTATTGTGTTTTTTCTAAACAATATACACTCTAACATCTATAATTTTGGTAAGTACTTAACGCTATAATTTTTATATTTATTTAATTCTTTCTGCACCCTGACGCGAGTATTGACACCTTGTAACGAATAAAAGAAGGTATTCCGATATATATGTTTGATCAGGACGACTACCTGAGTTGTCCGCTTATCCGCTGAGATAGTTAAGCACATTCTATTGCTAGATGGTAGATGATACATATGTCAGAGTGAACTTGATGGGAATTCTATCTGATATATCGTCACATTTGAAAAATCGGTTGAAAGATATCTAAACAATATTCAGCCATAATGGCTTCTCTATGCTTGTAACTTATGAACGAAAACTCCACAGCTTCAAACTACTATATAATTGATTTTTATTGATATATAGATAAATATATACATTATTCAGACTGATAAGATTATTATCAAAAAATAAACTTTTATGATACATTTTTGAAACTATTAACTATCAACCGATGGTTAGCCGGATATGCTAGTAACTTTCCCATAAGTATTCACATCAATAACCAAGTGTTGACTTTATCTTTGGTCGCAGGTCATGAAAATTGCCCACATATCGACGCACAGCACATCCCATAAATAATTTAATGTGAGAAGCAAAATTTTTATGGCACCCACATGCGAACTATGCTGAGATTGGGTTCACAGAGAAGAGCTAATCTTGTATTTTTGTGGGAGACTCGAAAGGTTTTTGGCGAGCCTATGCTCACATATTTATGATCACTCAATTATGTTGGGTGGCTAGAGGGGGCGTGGTCGCGTCAGCATGAAACAAATCGAAATGTATGTATGTATGTGCATATCCATTAGCATTCCATTCCATTTTCATTTATGCGGCCATATTATTTATGCGTGTTGTTGCTGTTGTTTGCCTAAATTGGCATCAATATGCCCCACACAAGCACTCGAACAAAAATCGAAGCTGCCACGCCCACCCCCTGTGTGTTGACTGTTGACTGTTGTGCGCAGCTCGTGTGAGGCATTAATGTTAATAATGCACGAGTCTTTGGGTCCAAATGTCGGGCAATGTACTCGTAAATAGTTAAAAATTATATTTGATTACAGCGGCCATTGGCCCAAAATGATGTCCAAAAACTCAGTTTCCTTTCTCTCTCTTATTTTTGTGGAACAGTTTCGAATTGATTTTACCCCTCGCACTCGTGCTGTTGCAAATGTTGTTTCAGAGAAAAATTGAGATGAATTGTTTAGTAGGCAATTTGTTTAAGTGTGGCTGTGTCATGGGCCAAAGTCGTGTCTACTGGGATGGGCCCGCACTCAAATGGAACTTAAAAGTGTTTCTTATGTCTTTGTTGGCCATAAATGTGCGTAAACAAATCTTTGCTTATCCGAACTTGTTGTGCTTCATCTTCTTCTGCCGGCTTACGAGCATTTTATGTGACTGTAACTAACTGGAGTAAGGCACTTAATATTGGGGCCTCTAAATATTTCTCAATGTCGGTCGATTGTGGGCGGGGAGCGGGTAGTGGTGTTTTGGGTGGTTATTTACATCGGCAAGTTGAAAAACTAACAAAGGATATATAATAGAAAAGTTATTGAGCACAAGTTTCGTCTCTTAGGATTCAACTTTTGACATTTCGACTACATTCTGTGGCATTATAATTATTATTTTCTTTTGTTTCACGGTATTATATAATAGATTGGTGGGAGTTGAGCATAGCTCAATTTTCGCATGCATATACTTCTATGCACGTTGTGATATTTTTACGAAAGATATGCTTATGTATATAGAGATACCGATAGGCACATAGAGATTCAGATACAAGTACAATGATACACACATACATAGATATATGAGAGAAATGCCAATACAGATGCAGATATAAATGCAAAGACTCATCGATATACATAATTAGGTATACGTATAATGTATCAATGTATCATGTATGTATCAATGTATCACAGTTTAACTAACAGTCTCTATGTTTTGAGATACAAAAAGTAAAAAAATGTTTTCTAGTTAGTTACCATTTGGATCGATGATAATAGATATAGAGTACATTTATGTTTCTATTTAAGCAACAGAAAAGATAAGATAATAAGAAAGACATGCAAAGCCTTTTTAAATTTCCTTTGACCAACGATAATTTTCTTTAGCGTTAAAATGAACTCATTTCCATGAATTTACAATTAATAACATAAATAAACTGTGCCATGGTTTATTTAATTTTTTTTTTTACTGCCCGGAAGGCGAGCTCAAATTTGTTTAACTGCCCGCAAATGGACGCCGCTTTTTCTTGCTTCTACAAATTATCATTTTCATTGATTCTCAGGCCTGTGCATATATGTAGACACATATATATACATATATATATGCACATATTTTTTTGTGAACTAAAAGGGCTGGCACATCTCTGGGCCATTCGCTGGCGGCCTAATGCAGTTTTCTTGTTAGCCGCTTGCATTTAAATGCTGGTCGGAAGTTTTTGACCGAAATCTGACATGAAAATTTAGCAGAAAATCGAGCTGGACATTTCAAGCCAATTAGTCAAATTTGTGCCCTAAAATATGCACGAGTTCGAGCATTCCGGGGCATTTATTTATTTCAATTTCATTTATATGCGCCGCGTCGCACCATACCAATCCGGTTCTGACCGCCGGTTGACCCCAGCCTGGTAGCCGGTTTGACCTTTCAACACCATTCGTGCGTGCGTATCTAAATCTTAATTGCTTGGGCTCTACAGACAAAACATCAAAAAAAAAAAAAGGATAATTTCTTATAAATTCGTTGAACGCATCCATTTAGAAAGAGGTCTGCGCCAAGTGTGTGTCTACAGGTGATAAAAGCAATATGTTTTCATCTATCAAGGGTTTTTCCCCTAATTGAAAAGCCAGACGGCGACGGAGTCGGTGTGCGGTCCCTCAACAACTCCTTGAGCTGTTGATGCTCAAGTGTTGGGCATATCCATAGCATTAAATGCACTGCGGTCAGGTAGAAAATTTTAATTGGTCATGCTCGGATTACATATTCAATGGGGCATCTCGCAATGTGTGGTGCGTTTTTCCTATATGCATAATCAACTGAGCTTCATATAATGAAAAGTTATGTGATAATTTCTGGCTACTCATCATTATTGATATTAATTTTATACACCCTGTAACCTTAATCTGTATGACGGGTATAACGAAGCTGTGAAACTGACAGAACAGACAGGGATTACGCCATAATATATCTAATATATTTAATATTTATATTCAATATATATGATATATATATAATTAAAACCGACAAGATTTTGTAAGGCTTATCATAGAAAATTAATGTGTGTACACAACCGCTTGTACACATATTTTTTATATCAAATTGCATATAGTTTTTCGTTTAAAATTATAAAAAATAAATAAATTAGGCGCCGCCTTTCGATTATATTTCTTATTTAGGGTATTTACATGTCGATTAATTTCTGACAAAACCTTTTCTGATATTTTGGTATTCTTTATTAGGGTTGTAGCGCATTTTGACCTTTTGTTTAGCTTTGTTGCCTAAATTCTAAAAGGGTTTCGGTTATTATATTAATGCGTGTGGATGACCGATTCGAATTATGTGTTTATCCTAAAAAGATTACTCAATTTGGTAGTGTGCTATAAAAAATATTTGTGAATCTAAAAGATACCAAAGCTAAACATTTTTATAAACAACTTTATTGAAGCAAAAAATAAAAAAATAAGCATGAAACTCATAAACAAATTTAAAACAGAAAAATATTCGCCCTCAATGGGGCTCAAACTCACATTACAAAATTTCTTTTGCTCTTATAGGTTCTGATATCCTAGCGTTCACACATACAGACGGACAGACAGACAGACAGACAGACATGGCTAGATCGGCTCAGCTATTGATTTCATAACGAAATATTCAAATCTTTCTATTGAATATTCAAAATCAAAATCTAGGCCCAGCATTGGTCTTCAATTGGTATAATTGGTATGCAGGTATACCTATTTTTTACATATATTACATACCTATTCCTAAGATTCCTATACGTAATTTGTTCGTAAAACATTGAGTGTTGCACACATAAGTCTCTTCCGTTAACTATTCAGACCAGTAACAGCACATGCAGGAAAAAATGGAAATCAGCACAATCAAATTACATAATCATGTTGGTCAGTCAACCGAATTCTTCGGTCGATATGCACACAATCGGATACGCTGCGCACAGCTTTATAGAGTATGCCGAATGTTAATGGCAATAAAAATGAGTAGGCCAAGAGAGAGGTGGTGGAGAGAGGAATATTTCTTTTTCATGTCGGATCTATCCCGCTCGGGCTCAGTCGACAGTCGATGTGGCATCAACTTTAAAATGCAATTGCCACACATTTGTAAAATGCCTCGCTACGAATTGCATTTGCTGCTGCTGTTGCTGTTGTTGTTGTTGTTGTTGCTGTTGCTGTTGCATCTCCATATCCTGGCCATATGAACAATTATGTGTTTGCACTGCAGCAACAGCAACAGCAGCAGTCGTCGATTTCGATGGGCAGTAAAAGTGCATTCGATCGAAAAGTTTTCATTATGTTCAGACGCCGGACTCGGATTCGGACATTTGTGCGGCATCAGGGGCAGTTGGCTAGGGCAGGTGGCGGAAGGCAGGAACTATCTACGCTTCAGTTCATTTATTTGCAGAATGCACAAGCCACTGCGTGTGTGTGTGTGTGTGTGGGAGTGTGTGTATAATTCTGCCAACTATTTAGCACTTGCACAGTGCAACGAAATGGCCTACGCACAGAGCCATGAAATTGAATCGCAACTGTGAAAAGAAGAGCATTAAAAAATGTAAAAGTAACAAATTGTTTTGGCAAGCCGAAAACATAAATACTCTGCATTTCATATGCCCTGGGTGTAAAGCTGCTAAGGAAAGAGAGAAAAAAAAATCGAGCACTTGCACATTTTCGTGAAGTGAAAGTCGTCAAAATGGTGCAAGACCAATATTAATTAATCACACCTGGCTAGGTGAATTGCCAAAGTGATGCTAGAATGTTTTAAGGTCTGAGGCTTATAGTTTTATATGATTATATGGTAGATAGACTTCTTGATTAAGTACTTAACAGTTGATAAACTGAAGGAGCTCTATGAAACTGATTTGTAGATAATAGGATGCAAGTATTGGATTAAGAACTTTTGACTGCCCAGGTTAGGTCCAGGCATCATTTCTGCTGTTTGTTTTTATAATTAGACAAGGCAGAGTCTATCAAATTTGGGTGATTAAAAATTTCTGATTATGATGATGTTGATTAGTGATCAGCATCCATAAATGAATTATAATGGTCAGGTCTCTTCCTAAACACACACAGCGCTGCAAGATAATGTAATCTTGGCAAGCTGAAAAGTCTATCTGATTGGTTATGGCTGAAAATTTATTTATTACGGATATATATTATTATTATTTAGCTTGAACCCGATGGGATAGTAAACAAAGAAGTTGCTCTTAAGAATCATTCAGTCAATTAAGGACTAACTGATTGATCGAGGTGTTTTACTTTTATCCTTAGGGTAACAATTTTAAACTGTTGTTGTTTGCTGCTGTTAGGCGCGTCATTTGTAAGCCGCTTACGCCACAGTAATAACAGCAACAACAGCAAAAACAACAACAACAGCAGCAACAACAACAACAATTAAGCAACACGCAATAAACAACTATTTACCAACGGGTCCTCGGCATATGCCGGAAGTTTTGGCCAACACATTTAAATGATAATTATTATAATTATTTACGGAGCGTCAGACGCGTGGCATATGCGAAACATTTTTGGTTCCGTTGAAAAGCAGCAGCACGATGCCACGCCTCATTTAATTTATGCCGCCTACGCTGCTTATGTTTGCGCGTTTGTGTGTGTGTTTGCATTTGTGTGTATGCTTAATATAGGCAACAATGACGTTTTAATTATGTGCAGCGATTTCAGCTTTCAATTGCACTGAGCCAACATTTTATCTAAATTTGTTTATTCATTATTATCGAAATTGAATTTAATTGAGACACAATTTTGAATATTTTCACTCGGGATGCGATTAGAACAAAAGGTCAAATATTTGGAACATTGGTGGGAATTAAAGTTTTTAGCACTTTTTGCGTGCATTTTTGAAGAGAAGGCAATTATTGTATTATTCGATTGAATTTTACGTTACTTTTATATATCAAGTTTAAGGAAAGGGTTTTTAAAATTCCAAATAATATAAAGAATTTCTTAATCGGGCACATATATTTATCAAGTTGTATTGTGAAGCAATTTTTATAAACTGTTTACGATTATATAATAAAAATATGTTATTTATGACCAGATGGACTAGATTCCTTAGTGAACTAAGCGGTAAAATATTGAAAGTAAATATAAATTATAGCCTTGATATTGTTTTTATGAAATATGGCTGTTGGTTTGCTGAATGATCATTTTATAGATGAAATGTTGAGGGTTTCGTTAACTATTAGGAGTTTCTAGAGTTTTTTCTGTAAACAAATTTATTAAAAAGAGTTAAGGCATGAAAAATATTCCAAAAAAAATATACTTATATAGAAGATAAAATGTATTTACTTATAGTGTCTGACTAATGTCTCTGTAATTAAGATAAGCGATTTACTAGCTTAGCACGATATACTTTAAAAATCTTAATATTTTAATATTTTATTATATTGCTATACGAATCCAACTCTTAGCGCAATTAACAAGAGCTACCGGCAAACTATAGCCGCAGCTTCCTCTTTTTTATAATTTTATTAAATTTTAAGATCTGGGGCCATTATCAATTCCCTTTTGTTGGGCGCGTTGGCGTTTTAATAGGATTAACAAAGAGAAATATCTCAAATGGCTGCCAAAAATATGTAAAGATATTGATTTTAATGCGGCACTGAAAAGAAAGCGTTGACAAAATATGTTTACCCAGGCGAAGACCCCCAATGTTGCACGAATTCTGTTTTTTTTTTGTTTTTTTTTTTATGGCAACAGACTCCAAAAAAATGTTAAGATTTTAAGCGCATTAAAAAAGGCAAATGAAAGAAAAACTCGCTCGGGTCATAAGAAAGCGCATTTGTCAGTGTGTTGCGTTCGAAGCACTTTGAACTGGAGCATCAAACCGGCTCGAGCGGACTGCAACCATGTTGCTAGCAATATCTATGGGCAGCTAAAAACTCACCACGGACTCACACTCAAACTGTGTTGGTTCAATCGATCTGAAACTGTAAAGAATATGCCTCAAACTGTTGAGTTGCAACTTGTTGAGAGCATTTCACTCGAACTTGGTATGCCGTGTGTTACAGCAACATGCATGCACTGCAACAATGTTGCTGACACATTCGGACAACTTCGTGCGCGCTGCGCACAAAGAAGAAAAAAACAAAGCCGAAGCCAAAACCGAAGCTTGCTACGAACTCGAGCTGAGTTTTTTTCTCCAAAATAGGCAACAATATAGAACTTATTGCGTGTGGAATATGATGCAGATTTTCTAAGGAAATTCCAGAGTGAAAGTTTGTACAAAAAATTAAGTTTGATTTTTATAAGACTTTATAATATCTTCAAAGTCTATAAGATTCTGTATAAAAGTTCAAATTTAAAAACTGTTTAAAATTGAATTTGATTCAATACGGATTCATGATTTATGTTTTTCAGAAACAATAAAAGAATATTTTTGGAATTTTAAAATGAACTTATAAGGGAAATTTCATAATTGTTTTCTCTAGTTCATTTTTACATATTTGAAAATTAATAAGAATAAATAAAAAATAGAAACATATTAAAATTTACGTTTCTGAATTACTTACAACAGTTTTTTTTTTGGGAATACAAAAATGTTTTTTTCATTTTAAATGGACAGAAAATGTATCTTTATGATAGCACATATGTATCTTTATGTACATAAAAAATAAACAAACAAAATTAATTTTTAGTGGCAAATAATAATTAACATGTTTCCTCTTTCATATACACACGCTTTGAGTCAGCTTGACGGAACTCAAACATTTGACGCGAAAAACATTTCTACAACTATGAACTTTTATCGCGAAATACAAATTCTAATAAAAATATATAAAATATATGTACATATAAATTGGGTTATTAAGACCATTTCTTACATGTACGAAATACATTTAAAGCTGTTTATGCTGACTGACTGATTGACTAGTGATCAACGCACTTTTTAGAGAAGCTTCCTTTGGAGTCGAAGACTTCACAGTATTCAACAATAATGTAGCCATCTAAGTCCGCCTTGCAAGCAGAATTAAATTTTTATATATTTTATATATACACACGGGATGTTTATTTAAGCTGTAATGTATTTGAAGTTGGGACACTTATGGAAATAATTTCAGAGCTACTCGCAATTGAAATATTATTCTTTTAAGCCAAGAGATGCCAGGTATTTAAACACTGTAGAATTTAATCATATAAGAATTTGTATGATTTGTTGACTTTTTTTTAATATAAAATACATAAATACAATTAAATATTTAAAATATTCTCTATATAAAAACTCTTATTCTGTGAGCAATATTTTGATTTTCCAAACTGCAGAATTGCAGAACGTCAGAATTCCTATATAGTTGTTTTAGTTTTCTGTAACATATTTAAATAAGTAAACTTTGCCAACTTTGAGGTTTTTACCTGACGCTGACTGATGCGATGCGATGTGATGCGAGACTCCGGTCGAGCAGGTGGAAAAGCTGTTAATTGGGCGCATTTGTTTTGGGCACGCGTCGTCGCGTCCATCTTTAATTAGTTATTCATACGAAATTTTAGTCGACAGACCAGAGAAACCAGCCAATTTTTTAGCTGTCGGTTTTCCTCAACTTCTTTTCTTTGCGCTATTTTGTTTTGCGTTTCTTATGGCACGTTTATGTCTGGACTTCTTCATCTTGAGCTTCACTTCAAAATTATCATTTTTTTCCCACGCCCCACGCAGGTTGTTATGTCCTGGCGCCATTTATTTGCCGCTGAGTGGGACGAGTGAGCGTCAACTACAACAAAAATGTATTAAAAAAAATAAATAAATTTTGGGTTATGCGTTGTTCGAGAAAAGTGAAATTAGCATAAAGTTTTCCTTCTGTTTTTTTTTCTACTTCATTTTGGCTTTTGCTTCGTATTTTTCACTCGCAACTTATTGTGGCATCGTTTTTTGTTGTCTTTCTTTAAGTGTAATTTCTTGGGTGTTCTATTTCTGAGGTTGTTTTTGTTGTTATTCCTCAAATTTTTGTGCCATCAACTTTATGACGCAAAACTGTTAAAGAATTTGTCATTTGTTTTTCCTTTTTTGTTAACTTTTTGATTCCACAGTATCTAATTTTTGTTGCTCGATAAACTTTAATTTATTTGTTTTAAATTTATGATGGATATTTAGGATAAAAAAGAAAGGTCCTAGTTTATTTGAAAATTGACCGAAAGTGTTATTAATTCAATTATGACTTTATTCTGCTGCAAAGAATATTAAGCTTTTAGTTGAAAATTGTTTCAAAATATTTTGTTTTATTTTGTTTGCTTAAAAAATGTTGCATGAATATGTCTTGCTATTTATTTATTAAGATAATAATGTTGGGTATTTAGGTTTTCACAAACCTTAAAACCTAAGAGACGATAATGTGTTTTCCGTAAAAGTCTTTTGATAAGTAAAGTGCTTTAAAAAGTTGAGAGTTGTTTAATTCTTGCGAAATTGTGTCCAGATATTCGGATCAGCTCCGATAGCCATTCACTTAATTAGCTTAATTGCGAAGGGTTTTTATGTTTATTAATTGCATTATGGCTAATTAGCTTTAATTTATTTAGTAATTATATTTTAATTTTTGCAATATGGCAACATATTTTATACACATGCATCTATATACTTGTGCAATTATGTAGGCTTGTGTAAAATAAAAATACAATCAGAATTGTTAATGACACACGGCGCCCCGTACATATACGATTTGCATCTGGTTAACTATAATGTAGATAATTTATTAATGCAGAGTGCAACACAATTTGTTGCATGATGCATGTAAAGAGGATTTAATGCAAGCCCGATGCCATCGATATAAAAACCAGGACAAGCCGACATGAACTGAAGCTGAATGTGTACAAGCTGGTGAAAAGGGATAAGCCAATTGCTGGAATGAGTAAGTACAACAAGAGCGTTAACATGTGTACGAGTTGCATACAAATATATGTGCACGCATATATATATATACACTCAGAGAAAATATTTGATTTTCGTGAGATCGTTTATCGTTTGTTCGTGATCGCTTTGTTCAAAATAAGGCCAAATAGGGCTCAGCGAATGCAAAACATTAAGCTTAGCTTTAATAATTTTTTATGTTCAATAAAATTGCATAGTTTTTATTTGCACAAAAGCTTTTAAAGTTTTTTTTTTTTTTATCGGATGGTGTATTTGATTTCAATAAATACTGATAACGTTTATTTTAAATTTAAATTCGAAAATGCTCAACGACTTTTCGCTGTGTATGTTGCACAGTCTGGCAGCACATTGAGCGACTAATTAAAAGTGCCAACAGTAGAAGATGCCCATACAAACAAGAGACAAACAGATAAACATGCAAACAACTGTGACGACAACAAGTTGATTTCTGAATGAACAATGAGCCAAAAGGAAGCTGAGCCAAAATTACAACCAAAATAACAAGTCGCACACATTGTATGCAAAACGTTCACAAAAAGTTGTCTAAGAACCACACCCTAATACTCTTTGTAGGGCATACATTAAACATGATATCTACAACACTTTGCAATGACAAACGCATTCCTATGCAGCTCACGTAGTGCTCCACATACATATCTATATATATATATATATATATATATATTGGCACCCATAATTCTTTCAGTTTTAATTGCACATCTGACAACAGGTTGTACATGCATTAATTACTTTGTATTTTAGTATAAATAAGAAGAAGAACAGACCCTAATATGCATTGCATATTAATTCAATTACACACTGTTATGTAAGCTGTCCGACAAAGTTGGGTAAAAGAAATTATTAGTCGCATGGATGCAAAGTCCGAAATGTGTGGAGGAATGTTATCAAAGAAGAATTGTCTTTCATATTCTGAATTTTATTTTTAACCAAAAAAAAGGTTTAAAGGTTCGCCTAATATACTTTAATGGTCTTATATTTTTTCTTATGGGATAATTATTTTAAATGCAAATAATAATAATGAAATAGAATTGAGATCAAGGATACGTATAACTAATGGATTAAGTTATGCCAATATTCAGAGATATCAGATAAATAGGTTTCTTTAGTGTCTATTGACTTGAATATACCCTTTTGTGCCTAGCCACGGGGTATAATAAGCTATTTGTAACTAGAGGGAATGTCAATTGCTGCTCCGAACTGTTCCTTTGCATTTACAGTTAACTGAACTTTGCCTTCTTTTTCGAGGAGTGCGCGGGCTCCACTTGTGTAGTCCGACAATTGGGTCGTGGGAGGGGTAAAGGAAAATTGGCGAAGGGCAAGTTTAATTCTAAACAAATTTAATTGAAAAACTTTTTGGACGCTCCACTGATGCCAATGGTCAGATTTGGGCAAAACTGCACAGCCAGCTGAAGCTGGTGGAGCATTTTCCAATTCCTCGAGCCACAAAAGGATACAAATGCATATGAAATTGTTGCAAAGTTGCAGTTGCAGTTGCAATTCCAGTTGCTGTTGCCATTCGCCATCCGCTCGTTGCAGTTGCTTGTTTGTCGCGATACACTTGAGGACCGCTTGGCATTTAGTTTTCCTAGCTCTCCGACTTTCTTGGCTTGAATCTCACTGCATTGGCCAAGGGAGCTGGCCAATTTTTGCTGTTGTTGTTGCTTTTTTTTTGGTACTTTTTTATTATTTAATTATTTGCTGGCCCAAAAGTCAACGGAGTACTACAAAACTTTGCAGTTCTTGATGAAATTTAAATTATAACTTTTTGCTGCTCTTTGTTGCTTGTGGAAGATTTTATTTCATTTCTTATGAATTATGTTTGCAAGATTTGTCTCGGGGCATTGGCTTTTGGGTATTGCTCAATGAAATTATATCAATTCAATGAACTTGTGTGCAATTCGATTATGAACAAAGTTTGTTACCTAACACAAAATCGACATCGATTTTATAGAAAAGGGGTTCAGTAATTTGAAAAATAAATATTAATTAAAAAATAATAAAACATAATAACTAGCATTATTATGATTATAATATTATTTAAGACAAAGTTATAAAGGCTTTATCCAACAAACTGTATAGTTAGCGTATATATATATAAATTTGTAGCCGGACTTAGTGAAGCTGTTCAATAAATCACGAGGCGCAGTAGGTAAAATTAATTTGAAGACTGAAACTAAATCTTTTGATGACTTACATAGAGAAATTATAATTTTAAGAAGTATAGACATTTATTTGAATACAAAGTAAATCGTCAACCAGCGCAGCTCTGACAGTCAGTAATGTCTAGGAATTAACATTTTAGTTTTGTGCATATAATAAATTTGCTACATATGAAAAGTAAAGCTTTAATCTGCTACAATAATCTCTTAAGTTGCAGTCTGAATTAAATATTTAATTCATTTATTGTAAATACTACATATTTTTTTTAATACATTTTCGAATATTAACTTTAATGTTACTCTGCGCTTCATATTTTAATCGACACTCTTTGATAAATCTGCTTGAATTTTATTTAAAATTTAAATATTTTCCATACTTAAGCTCATTTAAACGAATCCGTTTTCTCTTTCTATCAGCTTATTTTGTCGCATTTGTTGGTATTAAATTTGTGCTCTGGAGTACTTACAGAGCTTTGCTCTGCACAGATAGTTACTTAGCTGCAGAATTTTTTTTTTAGTATTACAGAACAGTATTATTTTCAATCAGACCGTCCATACACACACGCACACACACACTCGTACACGCGCGCATATACACTCACACACACACACACTCGTACACACGCTCTATTGATAGCCAACCAGATCGTTGCGATATGGAAATGGAGATGAATCGCAGCTATTCAACTATAAAATGCCGTTAAAATATCCTAGCTTCAACTATGTATGTATATACATGTGTGTGTGTGTGTGTGTGTGTGTGTGTGTGTAGAAGCAGACAAAAGCAGCTGGCCGATGTGTATGTGTGTGTGTGTCGCATGACTTTAGATATTTTATTGGTTTGAAGCGGCTGCCGCAGCGCGCACTATTCAAAGATTTATATGAAAACTCAAGGATCAAGCTGCTGCTTATAAGTAGTTGCATGTGTGTGTGTGTATGCGAGTGTGCGTGCCTGTGTGTGTGCTTGTGCGTATCTGTGTTAGCATGACATTTGTCAACTGCAAGTGGCTGCCAAGGAGCAAACTTGCATACAACTGCTCCGCGTATGTTGACGACCAAGTTATGTCCTTGCCACAAATTCATATACTTACCCACACACGCCTGCACATACAGTGAAGCATGCTCATGGTTGAGTACAAAAAATGCCAATGCCAATATTATATTATATATTCAAAACATAAATTATAAGACTTAGTTACATCAACTTTTTCGATCTTTAACGATATATACTCAATTGATATACTACAGAAACTGACTTATTGTGTGTCTAATCATATATATACATATTTGAATCTAAGCACAGAAACATATTTTAAAAAAGGTATATTTGTTATTTTTAGTTTTATAAAATTCAAGTATTTACATATTTAAAAGTCGGCGTCAATCCTTTTAAATATGTAAACACTCGAATTTTATAAAACTTAAAATAAGAAATCGATTTTATTTTTTTTATTTTATTTATTTTTACTAATAATATTTTCAGTTTCTTATTTAATTACATACAATAAAATGTCACAATTTGCTTATTTATTAAATTTAAATGTACAATCAATAAATAAACTTATAAATCTTTGCTAGAGATAAAATAGCTATAAGAAATATTGCTAAAAAATATTGAAAAATAAGATGCAAAATTTAACTTTGAAAAATATAGTTAATTGGAGTAAGATTTGAAATTGAATAACACACACTACATTTAAAATAGTTAGCTGTACGAAATATCCCTATAATTATTTAAATTATTATAATTAATTATTAAATGGATATATATTGAGTTTAGTAGTTATAGTATTGTTCTACTGTTACTATCTCCGATATGTATCGCTATGTGCTGGCATTATGCGAATTTTTATTTTAATTTTTGCCTTTTGTATGCTCACTTCAAGTCTCCTGTTTATGCACACACACACACACACACACACATGATTACAAGTATATGTGCGTTGTTATGTGGGTGTGTGTGTTCATGTACCTATTGAAGGCAGCTGAGTTTCAGGCCAAGAGCCCAAAAGAAAAATGTTCGCAGAGTGAAGGATTTTTTTTTTGATTTTCTATTTTTTTTTTGTTATTGGGTGCTTCTGTGGCCCACTTTGTTGGTGACTTGCAACTTTTTGTTTTTTGCCTGCAGATTGTCGTCGTTGTTTGTTGTAGTTGTTGTTGCTGCTGTCTTTTTACACTTTGTCGCATTGCAAGGAAGTGTGGAGCACTTGAGAACTACTTTTACTTTTGTATACGCAACACTGTACGTACGCTACCACGCCCGCTGCCCCTTTTACCGGTCCCACCTGCTTTGGTGTTTACAACAAGTTTTGGCTTTGGCTCACATACATATCGCATATCGTCGCCTGCTCAAGCACCTGCCAGACAAACTAAGTTTTCCTTTGCAACGTCTTAAAGCTCTTCATTTTTTTTCGAACGTCCTTGCGACTTGTAGGCGTATGTATGTGTGTGTGATATGCAATTAATGTGACCTCATATGTGGCAAGTGGCGGATAAAACGTAAAAAACAGCTGAGACAAAGTTAACAAGATCTTCACGATGAATTTGCGCAAAAAGAACAATTTTGAGATTTCAGTGTCAATGATAAAGTTTTCCGTGAGTTGGGTTGATAAAATTATAAATTATAATTAAAGAAAATTGTTGATTTTGCTTGCGATTTTAAAAGCAAATAAATTTTGTGCAGTCTTCAAGGGATAAGTTTTCAGATTCTTGGTTCGCCTTATAAGCGAGTGTACAGATGAAGTATTTACTTAAACGATGTATGTTTGATTGTTGTATTAAAATCACAAATAATAGTTTATATTTTTCTAATAATATAACTCATTAGAATTTGTTTAATAGAAGTCGTTTAATGCAAAAGATTTTATTTCACTTTTACACTTTTGCATGGAAAATAGGATCTGTGAAATTTTAAATATCTGTGAAAATAAAAAAATTACTACATAAACATATTTGTTGAGCGTTCTCTGAACTCAGGCTTTTGCTTATTTGCAATATAATATTTTGATTAAAATCCATCCGATTTTGAGTATGGCCAAGTTTAATCTAGCCTTTAATTCTCATACTGCTTGTTTGCTTGAAAATTATGCAGCAAATTATGAACAGCTCTGTTTAGTGGGGAAGAAGGGTAAAAAGCTCATTTAAATGTCAAACTGCCACGCCCCAAGTAACAAATAGCAATAGTTCGATACACACCCAGGACAATAGAACCATCAAGTCTAATTAGCCAGTCACAAGAAATAATATCGATAAAATTGTGGTAACGGCAGAGACACTTTCAAAGCGATAGAAGACTTTCAAAGATAATAGCTGACAATAGTGGCAAAAGGATAGCGAAGAGTAGCATAGCAAAGGCAAAGGAGAAGCAACAAAATGAGATAGCGAGAGGCACAGGGTTGACAAGGGAAGGGAAAACTTTTGACTTTGGGCCTGTCAGGTGTGTTTTGCAGTCGCGACATTATTAACACGTGACTGCAAATTTTTAATTGCCTATTTTAATTGAGGGACTGAGCTGGCAGGGGGTGGTAGCCAACAGGAAAGCAGTTATTGTTCTCAGTGAAGGCTTGGCATCTGACATTAAAATAAGAATGATAATGGCAATAACAATAAAAGTGTCCCAGACTGAAATAAGCTCGTAAAGCTTAAAATAAGCGCAGTGAAAGTAGTGAAACAAAGCAACAACAACAAGAACCACAACATCGAAAGCAACTAAACAACAACACAACATAAACAAGAACCGCCAGCATCCACAAGCTGCAGCTAAGGTAAAGTCATAAAAAGTTAAACATTGCGCATACGCCACACTGGCCCCATTTTTTTTGAGTATTTTTATTTTATTTTACATTATTATTATTCTGTTTTTTTTTCACACTTTTTTTTTTTTGCTGTCTGTTGTTCGTGTAGTCCATAATAAAGTTGTAAAACGCAACTATGTATTTATTGGCCATAAATATTTTTGCTTCATTTTGTTTTAGGGTTTTGAAAAACATCAGCTTTATGGAAATTGTTTTAAAGTTCGCTTCAAGTTGTTGCTAAGTAAAGTTTTTCTTTATTTTTTATCGGTGTTGAAAACCATAAAAAGTTCAAGAATTATATTAACAAATCGCGGTACATTTTATAAATAAATTCATAATATATTCCTTATTAAAGAAACATATCAAAATGTCTAAAAGAGTGAGAAAATATGTGTGAATGCGAGAAGTGAAGATGGTTTCTATTTGGTCAGTATTGGAGATTGACGCATATTATCATTCTCTCAGAAGCTTTCCTTAAAAAGCGAATGTTAACATATGTGTTTATATTTTAGAGGGATCGTGAGATATAGTATCTTGGGGGCCGAATAGTATATTCAGTGTTTGCTCTGATGTCTCAGCAGCTGACCTATTTTATTTATAGTAAGGGTATTTTCTGAATAGATGCGGCATATTCGACTAATACACCGTAGAGGTAAAATTTGTACTGGAACTGTGGGAACATTTGCTTAAACATTTAGTGAGAGTCTATAAATTGTTTACCATAAGAACATACGTTATATAAAAGAATATCATTCCATAAATAAACATAATACGTATAAAAAACAGTCTATATACCAAATATAATCTGCTTGCCTAGAAACTTTCTGGGTTGAATACGACATTCACCGACGCAAAATGGGATAATCAACAACAAAGAGCTAAGATATTTATAAGAAATGTTTTTCATTGCCTGCTGGCGCACATAATGTTCTCTAAATTGTGATGCTTCACATTACCGAGTTTTATGTGTACAGGGTATATAAATTGATGCAATGCGAGTTGTCTATTCATTCTATAACTTGGTTACATTTGCCACCAACAATCCCGAGTATTTCCCAGACATAAAAGTCACACTCAGCACTGGGAGAAGAGAAGCACTTTGCTGCAAGACTCGAGATTTTGTTGGCCAGTCATAAAAAGGCGGTGATAAGGTGCATTGATTATGCGGCGCCTGCTCGGCCCGTGATCAAATGCTCATTATAAACCACTAAAAAAATGCTTAATTACATAACAAGTCGAGCAGCGAACGACGCACAAAACGCCTGTAGAAGTTGTCAACGTTGTCGGAACATTTTCTTCCACCTTTGTGTTTCTGTTTTATTTGTGTTTTTTTTATGGAGCACTTAAAAACTTGATGGAACACTCGCACAGTTGGTTGGATAAACGTGTGGTGGTCGACCAAAGTGTTTTGCCGGCCACTGGCAGCCCCGCATTGCATGTTGTTGTTGGTCAACGTCTGGGTCATTTGGTTAGTACTCAAAGTGCCATAAAACCCATGTGGCAATTTCTGCTCCCCTTCCCAGTTGGCGGAAAAGCGTCACGCGATTTTCCAACGGCCTTCGCATGCCCGTTGCGCATTTCTGACACGCTGTTCCGTTCTGTCATCCAATTGGGCAAAGAAGTTTCGCTTTCACTTTTTGGCAAACGGTACTCCAAACTACGGCCACTGCGGTATCTTGGCAATTAGCTAACAAATCGGACATGATTTCTAGTTCTATAAATGTATTAAGATAAGACTTTAATTATATTTTGTGAATACTGGCGAAAGCCGTATATACTTAATGTGCACAGGTGTCTGGCAAATGCTTGAGATTGTATTGTATTTCGTAAAAGTATTCTTATAAATAAAATATGTATAATAAGTATATAGAGTTCTTCAGTTATTTAATTTAACAGCTCTTATGTTCTGGAAGATCTAGATATTGTATGCAAAAAGGTCACTTTAAAGTTTATAAACGTAAATAGAATATTCAGAATAGTAAAATATGCTAATATTTAATATAATTTTCATAGTAATATCTTATCTTTTGTAACCATTCTGAAGAATGTGTCAGTAATTTAGATTTTTTCTTATTTTAAATTCTTAATTTAAAACTATACTCTCTGCTAGGGTCTGTAGTTATATATATTTAACAGCCTCAAAAGATTGATAAATTAGTTTATCTTTTATATTTCTCCCAATCCACTTCTTATGTCTTCATCCCCCTGAGTTCGCAATGCAAATGACAGCCGACAGTTGGTGCACTTTAAATAAGCATTTCGAATAGTCAACTATGATAGGAATATTATTCATATATATCTTGTTCAATAAACGCCTCAAAGTGTCATATTCAAAAGTTTGCAAGTCAGGGATCGAGTGAATAAGTAAGGAGGGGAGAAACAAAGGGAAAAGGAAACCAACAGGCGACCAACTTAAAGACAAAAGCATTTGCCACACAATGTCCTCTGGTATGCTACAAGTTATGTCAATAGCCCCGGGATGAAATTGTGGGCACAGGCTGGGACAAGAACTGGCACAGTTTGAGTTTTCTAGCCACAGCATTGGGCCATGTATTCATGTATGTATGTGCCCATGTCAGCAGAACATTAACGGCAACAATAACAAATATGTCGGCCCATCGAAATTGAAGTGATGAAGTGTGGTACAACCAGCCAGAGCGTCACCTCGTAACCCTCTAGAAATCCGGCAACATTGACGACTATTGTTAACAGGCGGCGAATATTGTACATGACAGCCTGTGCAAAAAGGACTGAACTGATGCGGCTCGTGAAACTGGCAGAGCGAGCTATTTGTATTTGCCAGTCGAAACAATAAATCCACTTGACGCAGGTCCGAAGAAGCACAAAAACCCAAGCCAAGCCAAGCCAAGCGAGCCCAGGAAAACCCAAACAGAATCAAAGCGAAGCACTTGACAAGCCAAAAAGCAAACGCTAAACAAAAAGAGTTTTGACGCCAGTCAAGTCAATTCTAAGGATCTCAATATGTGGAGCAGGGGTCAGTGTTGGACAACGTGCAAGAGCTGAGTTATGGCAAAGAAACAAGGTAACGCATGGGCTTAACCTCTGAACACCAACAGGAACAACTGACCCATTGATGGAATCGGGAAATTGATTGACTTGTCTTGACCTGACGTCAACTCACTTTTTGTATAAAGCATTTGGGTTCTTGACTGCATGTAAATTAATAAGGCATGGCTTTTGCTTGATTTGTTAGGAATTTATTTCTGAGAAAATTGAACAATAATTTGCACAATAATTATATCTTATAATACACTGATAGCCTTATAATCGATACTTACACAAGAAAACCTATAAAATTTCTGCTATAAGGCTACTTTCAAAAAACATTATTTCAATCAAGAATTGTTGGGATCATGATGTGCTTTCAGTTATTATATATAAGTGGATAACTTTAGAATTTATCTTTATAATTCCTGGCCTACACACTTGCAATTTTATTCTGCACTTTAGTTGACGTTAATGTAATATCAATATATTTTAGTAGGTATAGGTATTTTTGCTTTGATAGTTAATTAATTTTTTATTAAATTCTTGAATACTCCTTAACAGCTCAAGTTCGATAAAATGGCGCCTGTTATAAAGGTACTTGATAATTTTATTCAGCATCCTTTGTAGCTGCTTTTTTTCTTCGTAATAATCCTTTGACTACGCTTTGTTGCTGGATTTTATTGAATATTCATTCAACCGGAACTTGAAGCTGGCTGAAAGCAAAGAAACAAAAAAAGGCATCTCATTATCGGAAGTCTTGGTTTTAGTGCTTGCTTCGACTTTTAGCTGTGCCTAACTTTTCTTAACTAATTTATTAAGCACTAATTGCATTTGGCACTAGACTCAATTAATCAATACCAGAATACGAGAATATTTTGCACTTTGATTAATTGGCCCCAGGAAAATGGGGAAAAATGCATTCAAAACTGGACAAAGCTGTCCACAACTCGAATCAATCTTCGTTCGCCTTACTTTGACTTATCACGTTTTCTTCGCTCCCGCTCTTATATTCATTGAAAAGGTCCCCAGTTCCATTTGGGCTCCATTTGACTACATTTATGCGCCTCGTTTTTGGCTGCCATTGACGTGGCTGTGCAATAGCTGTCGCCTGCAGTTTCCGCCCCCAAGTTCCATACCCTGTTTCTTAAAGTTATTACGGCGTATGTTGGTTTTTTTTTTAATGTCCCACTGTTAGATAATATTAAAGCCAGTTAGCAGTTATTTGTATTTCGTATAAAGTTTTTTCATATTAAATTATGTGTATTTTCCGAATTTAGTTATCCCTCTGCAAGCAAACTTATATTTTCCTTTTGTTAATGGCTGATTTGGTGAATTTAAGTTCGATTGTTTAATAAATACCAATAAGTTAAAATCAACTTAAGTTTCTGCTATTATATATCATCCACAAGAAGATAGGATATGAAACCATCTCTTATAATATCTGGAAATCAAAGACAAAATTATTTTCCTTTCGTAGACAGTAATAAATATATATTAGGGTATTCAAAGTGGCACCTACTTTGCTATGCCTACTTCCCTAATCTTAATCATCATAGTCTTAAGAAGAATAAATGTACAGAAAATAAAATATAATAATAATAATTTTAATAATCTGACAAAGCGAAAGCTAGCAAGGTTGACACAATCATTTACGACTGGGTCGAGGTCGAAGTCCGTTAAAAACAAAAAACTGTGTTTTGTGAAAAAGTGAAAAAAGCGTTAATTCAATAAGTGATGGATTCCATGAAAGATGAGGAGCGCTTCTTGAAATCTTAAATAATGAGAACTAAATATTTTTCGCAAGTCCGCAAAATATTAAATACGTATTAATATACGTTCTACCTCCGTTTCTCTTTTTACAATATTTTTCCTTCATAATACGAACAGAGTATCGTTTGATCGAGATTGTCCAACTGCACCCGTTCTACTCGTGCATTTCTTTTTGCATATTGAAGAGATGCTGACATTTCTGGCTGTGTCGTTTTTACACCCAGACCTGCAGCAACAAAAACAACAACAAATATAAAGGTGGAATTATTCGAGTGGCTGCGTCGTATGTTGTCGTCTGGCTGCGACACTTGAGACTGACATATAGAGAACATGTCTAGCTGCAAGTGCGTTTGCAGCTTGTTAGCCAGGCAAGCTGAATGTTGAGCGAGCAAAAGTGACAGAGAGAGAGAGGCGAGAGAGAGAGAGAGAGAGACAGGGTGAGCGAAAAAGAGCTAGAGAAGACCAGGCTCATTGTCACAGCCAATTTGGCGACTGATATTTACCATTTAGTTCAATCAATTTGCCACAATTTCCGCCCGGGTAGCTACCCTATTGAAACCTAATGGCACAGCTCAATAGCCCCAACCGCTGCCAGCGGCACGTAGGTCATTGATCAGATCTACGCGACAAACATAACAATGAGATGGCCCAGAGTCCGGAGACCAAAGTCAGAGACTTTTGGGCACGTAGCCGTGAGATTTGTAACTTGTTGAGAGCGTTCCATGGTGCTTGCCAGATTTTTTAGTTTATATATATTTGGGCATACATAGGTAGGTATTTCTGTTGGCCCTTTTGGTTGATTATTTTTGCAAGTCTTGACTGCAAGCTGCAACCTGCAACCTGCAGCAGTCGTGAGTTATGACATAATGAGCCACATTTTTGGCCACCGCATTTTCTATTAAAATTCAAGTGTGTGGCCCTTGCGCAAATAAGCCGCTCCTTCGTCCTCTTTTTTTTATAGCCTTGTTTTGGGTGGGTTGGGGGTGTGCTCTTTTGCCAGCGGCGGAAATTACATAGTAAATTTACCACAAAGTCTATGAAAGCTCCAAAAATGTTGGTATGTGTAGTCTGGCTGGCAAGCAATTTAATTACAAAATTAAAACGTGGCAACTGCAGTGAGAAACAGGAACGTGGCAATGCAGACTTGAGCGACGAAAGGGTACGGTTATACATATATATATATATATATATATTAACAGACTGTAGTCTTCACAATTTCCTGCATTAAGTGGAACATCAAGTCAAATAGGTTCAAGGATAATATAATTTTTATTGGTATCTTTGGTGAGGTGACTTCTTTTTATATACATTTTATAATATTATATCGTCAATTTTTGCCATTTGATATTTGAAGAACACATTGCTTAAAAATTGGAAAAATCTGCAACAGTATTCTTTGCTTCCAACCCAAAGATTATTTTACGCAAATATACTAAGTATTTGGGACACTATTGGCATGCTGCGTATTGTATGTGTGGGTGTGTGTGTTTGTTCGATTGTTTGTTTCTGTGTGTGAAATTATTCATAAAGTGTTCATGCCATAAACAAATCTGGATTGTGGTAACAAGAAATTGCAGGTTGCCAGTGCAACTTAGGCAAACGCAATAACAAGCGGCAAGTATATCAAAAACACAAGCCGACACACACACTAATACAGCTGCATCTGCATATGTATCTGTAGCTGCAGTTGTATCTGTATCTGTACATCTGTGAAACCACAAATAAGCCCAAGACCCATCCAAATCAGCCGCATGCATTTTAGGAAAACACAAAAACCCAACTTGGACTATCCGAAGCCTAGCTCCCCCTTACCCCCTCATATTCACAAGCCCCGTCACCTTTCACCTGCTACCACTTGTCAGGACCCGGAAGACTGTGGCAAATGGTCAGGCAAAAATATGAAAATACAAAATGCGGGCTCATGTGGGCGGTTCGGGTAGTGGGCGGTGGGTGGGTTGGTTTGGTCTGGTATGAGTGGGTGGTTACCTATTTGGCACCTGGGGAAATCAAGCAGCTCTCATGCAGGCCTTGTTCTCCTCGGCTTTTGGTGTCGGTCGGTCTCTGTTGTTGCCACTTCAACTGTAACTGTAAATGAAATGAAAACGACCACAGACAAATAACAAAACATGACAACAAGTTCTGACTGTTTGTTTTTCTTGTGGGCGTGGCATGAGCATGGGCATGGGGGCACCCGGTCGAGAAAGCGAAAACAACTCAAGCGTCTCTGAAGTTGGTAATTTCATTATCAAAAACATATGTGAAAATAAAAACTTCTTTCAAGGCTGCACATGGCATAAATTCTTGGCTGCGGTATCTGTTCACAATTTTTGCTATTTTTCAGTCAAGCTTTTAAAGTTGTTCATTAACAAAAGTAAATATCAGAAATTTAAAACTTAAGGCTAGCGTGAAAGCTACTCGGAATATCAATATTTTTTTAAATAATGTACACAAGCTTGAACAAAAATAGGCGAGGTCACACTGGGATAGCTTCCAGTTAGGTATCTTGCTTATATATTCAAACAATGGTTATGATCTGACATTGACGGCAGCTCGACCGCAGCTGCCAAGCCTTAGCTCAAGAATCGCCTGAAGCCCTTTCACCTGGCCATCGATTTATGTGCATTTGACTTTAGTGGTTTTATTTGTTGTGCGAGCTGGCCCCATGTGGGTATATGTGTTAGTCAGCGTGCTTAGTAAAATTATGCGTCTAATGGCTTATTTATACAGTGGCAATTATATAATGTTCACAAATTTATATTCATAGAAAATTGGCTTAAAGTAGATTCAACTTTGGTACAGATAAAAATCTAGGGAAATTCTGGTTTTGGAAATATGCAATTGTATTTACTAAAATTAAATAACATCAATTTTAATTTTACTTGATTTTTATTATTATTTTTCTTCCGAAAAGTTGTCTAACTTAAATATATAAAATACATTTCATTTTCTTAAACATTTTTTCAAAAATATTTTTAATAACAATGTCCAAAAATAAAATAAGGTTCATGGTACGTGGGTTACACATCAATTAACCGAGCTTTTAGTTTTTACTTTTTTTATTTAAAAAAAAAAAACAATTACATTTTTAGTTTATAAAAATTACCGTCAAAGTGTAGAATAGTGAATAAAATTTGGGTTTTTCAGTCAAGGCGGTTCGGCTCAAGATCAGTTTTCAATATCAGCTTACATAGCTTTCCATTTACGTTATACTAAAGTCAAATAGTGATAATAAAATAAATATTTAAGTGGATTTGAAGCTTTGAAGCTGAAGTGTATGTAAATCTCAAAGCCCATGATTCTCTCTCAAGCTTAGCTGTTGTCGCCACTCGTCTACATATACTTGACACTCACTGTTGCTTATAAATAAATGCGTTAATCTATTAAGGCCATAACGACATCGTTGGTTCTAACAACCATCCCCTGAACAGCCCCTTTCGAATGCGCATTGACGCATAGTTAGAAAAAACAAACACGAGGCTGAGTTGTCGACAGCAAACAATCTGAATTTCTGCAGGAAAATGCAGGCGAGCTTTTCCACCAGCCAACAGCTAACAGCTAGAGGGGCCGCCTTCAAGTTGTCCCGCCATTTCCGCCGCCCCGCTTAGAAGGCTGCTGTTTGCATTAAATAAACCAGGGTTCAGCTGCCAAAGCAGCTGAGCTGCTCCCAGGGGCGAGGTTAGCGGCGGTTGCGAGGTGGCAGGCGTCAGTTCTAGCCGCAATTTATGTCGACTTCACTTCCGGTCTGCGGGAAATAACTCTTGTTGGCCACAAGCCGGGCAGGGCCTGCCTGGGCTAGCCCCCTCCGAGTTGCTGGACTGTGTGCGGGAATTTCTTGTCATCATTTTCCAGCCAGCTGCAAATTAACTTGCATAATTTAAGCGCTAGTCGGAAAATGTTCAGCCCAGTTCATCGGGCGCATTTAAAACATGATGAAAGCACTCATTTCGCCCTCTGGCCTTGCCTACTAAATTATTTCGAGAACATAGCGCATAAATCAACACAGCGGTCGACTGGTCTCTGGCCTGCCCAGTTGGGTCAATCAATAAGCACTGCTCATGAGCTAGGGTATATTAATCAATCTGATTTTCATGTTAAATTTTATTTATTAATTTTGTTTACCTTTTAAATTTTATAATTATATTAGCTTACGGCCAAGTAGGTAATAATACTGCTTGGAAAGAAACACAACATTTTTGAGGGAGCAAATATGCTCTTAACATTATATATTAACTTAAGTTTGCGTACCTTGGACTGAAATGAGGTCTGTTTTGGGAATTTTTAATATATTTATTAGTCGCAAATGAAAAAGTAAAGTAAACCTTAATAAAAATTATATCCCGTCGATTCGAACTTTTAAATTCGCTAGATTCATTTGATTTTGAACCAGTATCATGTAATTTTTGTTCCCTTGTCAACACTCATTGGTTTATTTTTAAGAAAAATTCAAATATTGCTTTTTAATTTATCCTGTCGATTGCAACTCTGAGAAATTGCGTCATTCGTGTCATTTGGTGGCGCCAACGAGACCGGGAAATAAGTTCAAATCTCCGACATGCATAAATTGTGTGACGCGGTTTTCTGTGTGTTCGGTTATTCGCAGTAAATCTGCGAATTGTTAAGCTAAATCCAAAAGCCAACTCCGAAGCCAATGACTGCCACTTGGCAACATATCAAGGAATAAGGATGCGACGGCGGCTCGTTGCCGCCATGAGAATTTACGAGTGACAGAAATTGTCTCTGTGCCGCATGCAGCATGCGGCTTGCAGTTGCCTGTTTCCCGTTGCCAGTTGCCAGTTTCCAGTTGCCTCACAGTCCTTTTTACAAATTCGGAACATCCAGCTCAGCCCCAGTTACGCTTAATGACAAGACAAATTATGAAATTTTTAAGATGCTTAATTTTTGTTGGGTTTTTCCCTCGTCTTTGGCAGGCATTCAACTAGAAGCTGAAACCCAGTTGTTCCGAGAGGAGATAAGTGGAGAGGAGAGTCACGGGCCGAGGTTTGTTGGGTTTTCTTTGGGCATTAAGTATTTATGTTTGTGCCAATTTGGTTTTCCTCTCCGTTGCAATTAGACTGTAGAACTGCATAATGAAATACCAAGTACAAAGGAACTGAGCTCATCGATGGTTTTGGCATATTGAAATGGGGGTTGCATATGAAATAGGAAATAGGACCTTTGTGTGACAGTAAAATTAAGTTTTAAGTTTAAGGCAAAAATGAGGTTGAATTAAAATAGAAGGTATAGACTACAAGCCAAAAGGAGATTTTAAGAAATTGCGGTAAAAAAAATTTAAATTTGTACGCAAATAATGAAAAAATTTAAGCCTGGCACTAAAAATATAAATTCTAATAATATAAGAATATATTCCCCCTTTTATACTATATATAAGGTCTAAATAGTATCGTATTAAAATGTATTAAAATGTAACTAAGCGATAATATCGTACGATAGAAAAATGTCCGTGTGTTCAGCAATAACAATTAATATAAATATTATTTAGCAATTGAAGATGATATTTAGCAACTTAACTTTATTCAGTGGCTGAGTGTCTTTCTACGTCTTAAATTTAAATCAGTTTTGTGAATAAGCATCTTTGCTTGGGTCTTTTATCTTTTCAACAATGGGCAGAAACTGTTTCCTGTTTATGAACTCTTTTAACCAAAGTTCAAGAGTCCATTTGCAAAGCTGGCACAACATGAATAACTAAAATTGAATTTCCTTATTAAGCGATCACCAATTGTGCATTTTTACTTTAATTGCTTTGAATGGGAGAGACTTCAACTTGGGGAGTCGACGTCTTTCAGCTGTCATCTTCAACGCCCTGTTTGGAACATTCACGCACTGCAAAGCATCAAATCAAGTGGACTTTAACTTAAAATTTGCATAATTTATTGAGCAAATCATCAGACAAACAATATGTAAGACCCAGGAAACGGGAAGTAATTCAACAACAGACGGACACAACTTCTGGCACAGTCTGTCTGGCCGGTCTTCTCTCCCATTCTCTTACATACTCTGCCTGTCTCTTTCTGCGCTTAATAAGCAAATTAAAAACTATAGCAAAAAGTGTGCTTTGTGGAGAAACTCTGAAACTTTTGGAGTAGATGGCGGCTGTTTTGCTTTCGACTTTAGATGCCAAGTTGGCGTGAAACAATAAATCCAATAAAACACACATTAGCCGCGACACATTTGACGCTTAACGGGGCTTAACAAGTGCGAATACGAATCCGGCAACATTCAATGCCCCGCCTGCGCCACCCGTGGACAAGTTCTGTTAGCTGTCGCTTAATGCGTGTCGTTGCCGTTGCCGTTGGCGGGCTTATTTTACCGCATGCGGTGTGTTGAATGTTCTAACCAAAACCCAATCCGGCCACGCCACCCCACTACACGCTCAGTCCCTTTTAACTCGTCCATAAGCCATTCAACTTAAAAGCTAATCCACTTATTGGGGCTTGGGCTGACAGTGGCTCAAAGTAGTGACAACTGAAGAGCAGGTAAATCAACTGAAGTGCTGCAAAATGTCAGCATCTTAAAGTGCATACACAGATTCGCATACGGGGCACACGGGGCGTATGCGCAATGTGTGATTTAAATTGCCAACTTCGGAATTTGTAGCACATTCGATTGAAAATCACAGGCTGGCATAAAAAATGTGCACAAAAAAATACTAGAGGACTGTGCAATCAGTGGAGGAGTGCCAACATTTTTGTGGCTTTTGAAGTTCGTACCACTCCCACAGCTAAAATAAAAAGGAAGTGTGTGTAAAGGATTGCAGTTTTTTTGGTGCCCGATTTTTTTGCATTTGCTGATAAATGGGCCCTGTGCACTGTGTGCAAGGGTCGCGTGAAGTCAAATTAATTACACTAATTGACTTTGCAGCTAACAAACCAAAAACGCGCCACACACACGCACACATACGGAAATGTAATGGGACAAAAAGATGAAAAACCTCCGGAAAATACTGTCAGAGATTTGTCAGATATTCTTTGGGTTTTTATGCGCGCAATAGTAGTCAAATTTTATTTTAAGTAATCACTGTGGAAAGTGTGGGTATTAAAAATGAAACTACATTTGCTTTGAAAAATATATGAAAATGTTATCAAGAATTTGTGTTTAAAGTGCGCCAATTTATTTATTTGATAATTACATTTTAGTATAAGGACTAACACTATTTGTTAAACATAGACTTTAAATACAATTCAATTGCTTGTCTTGCACATGGATTAATGAAACGCGAATATACGCCAAGCCTAAGGGGAGGCATATGAGATTTACTTTTTCATATGCCCATAACAAAAGATCACTTCGTCATAACATAAACATGTACACATAGGTATTCGCATTTGATGCCATTCAATTTCTGTTCACGTTCTTTTCAATTTCCCTTGACGATTTTCAATTACTTGCTGGAAATGTATTCGCCAGATTGTCGTATGTCTATGGCCGTCAGATATATACTCATCGATTCGAATTTCAATGGCGGATGGCATTGCCATTTATATGGCATAATCATATTCATATGTGTGACAGCCGCATTAATTACTCGCCGTTGGCCTGCGGGGAAATCAGCAGCGGTATTTTGCACATGGCTGGCGAGAAAAATATTTTCGGGTAGAGCATTTTTAACGTACTTACTTTACGCTTGGTAAATGAAGTATACGCCATGTGGCCGCTGCCAGAAGATGTTGCTGAGCGGCCGGCAAATTAACGTCAATGTTAATTGCATGATTGAGTCGTCGTACTGAAAGGTTGCTGCTTCACTTCAGTGCCAGCTGCTATGGCATTAAGTCGCCATACATCCGTTATATGTTTTTTCCGCAACTCATCGATGAGCCGCTCCACCATGCATCCATTCGACAACTGGCACACGATTCATTCGAGAGCTCTCACATACTCATAGTCACACATATACATATACTGCTACTTATACTTATATTCACATGTGCATTCGCATCACTTCAGCCGCAAATGTCCTTTTCTCATTTTATCATGCATGTGCCACATTTCGGCGAGAATTTCGATTATATGACTTGGCTCTGCGGCTCAGTTAAAATTGTCGCTTATTAAAACTGAGGGATTTGGGGCCATTGGAACATACTTTACGTCAATTAAGCTGCTTAAATTTAACACATTAAAAACTGCCCAAAAAGCCGAATTTCGAACTTCAGAGACAAGAAATACGCCTGGACAAGAGTGCAAGCATACAAGAAATGAAAATTATATTAACAATTATTTTAACTATAACATTTAGGTATGTTACGTTGAGTTAAAGCCCATTATTCACCTGAAAACTAATATAAAAATTATTTATATGGAAATAAATATAAATATATGCATATAACACATAAATATAAACATAACAACTAAACAATATAAAATTGGTAAGAAATTCACATCCAATTTTATTGTTACAAATAAATATGAAAGGTAATTAGCATAATTTACAATAATTAAATAAAATAATTTAATGCTAAAGGTTTAAGTCAAGTTATATTATAGGTTAAGCTATCTATTCCAATTACTAACAGCTACTCCATCTTCTTTTAGCCACTTCAGATAGTTGTCCAGTTATTTTGACATAAATGGCTCACGTAAATGCCGCAAAACTTGAGCCTGAAGGATTGAGAAGGGCAAAGTGCTGAAAAAGGGCCATATTACACGGTCAATTGGAAACTGATTGAGTCTGTCCTTGAGCTGGAACACCAGAGCAGCAGACTTGAATGACCAGATGCAGATCGATGGCTGTCAGTGCAGGTAAAAATTCAATTCAGTTAAAAATTCAATGTAAAAACCCGAAAACTGAAAGCTGGCAACTGCCAACGAACCGACGAGAACTGCTCATGTACTTGAGATATTTTGTCGCTGGGTCGCCGCAAAGTATGCAATGCATTTTAAGGCTTCGTGTGTACATGGGTGTGTGTCTAGGAGGGTGTGTGTGTGTGTGTGTGTGTGTGTGTGTGTGTGTGTGTGTGTGAGGGTATTTCAAGACACATAAATAAATAATTAGCACATAGTGCAAGCGACATTTCACATATGCTGCATATGCTTCATGTTTAATGGCTGCTTAAAGTGCAATTTAGTTTCCAGTCCTTTGTGCTGACATAATGATGCGACCAGAACATAGAGCCCTGACTATTCAGGCTCTGCCGGCTTATAGCGTAACCAAGCACATCCGCGGCTTATAAAATTCTTGTTTACACTGCATCACATAAAATGACAGGAGCAGCGACCTTCGCATGACAAAAAAATGTATATATATAACAAAAAATAGAAGAAAAACGAAAAAAAAAAGAAAAAAACTGAAAGCAGCAGTCGATTATTTTTGCCTGGGTTCCTCGTCTCGTTTGCTTGGCTGCTGCGTACGTGCCTTGACTGCTTAATGTACTCGTTTGCTGTCGGCCTTTTAGGCGTGAAATAAGCTACTTGTTAAGAGCAAAAAAGAAACTCGCATGCTTCAGGCAATATGTTAATAACAAAAGAAATTATCAATTACCTGGCAGCGACAGCTGAGACATTTCCGGCCAGTTGAGCATATGTCTAAATTATACGAATATTTATGCCTGACTGCCAGGAGATTAGCAAAACATATCCTGTGAATCAATCAACTGTGGTCGAGCTGGACATATATATAAATCTAATGCTAGTTAACTTCAGGAAAATCTAAGAACTGTTTGGTTTTTACCCTACCAAATCCTGTTAATCACATGGTGCAATATTATGCTTAAAATTTAACGACAATTTTGATGAATGATGAAATACTCTGCATTTTAATTTTTGTATCAATCTCCTTGAAATTAAAAAAAAAGTTAAGCGAACACTTCAATGATTGAATGAAGTGTTGTTCAAATTGGTATAAGAGTAAAAACGCAAGGAGTCGAACTCGCTTTCGCTCTCCTTTCTACAGAGCTACACATGCCCCTAACGTGGTCTGAATAATTAAGCTTCTTGTATTCACTGAAGAGAGAATGTATTCAAATTAAGTGCGAGTGAAAAAATTGTAAGCCTTTATTTTTATTATTATTTGCATTTTTGTTATAATTTTGAAGGTAACATTTAAATTGTGAAATGAAAACATTTTTTATATTCCACTTATATAATAATAGTATTCGCCGGCTTTGCCCGAGGTACGTTGATTTTACCATTCTTACATGAATTTCAACCTAGAATTATGTTGGCAAATTTAAATGCCAAAATGAACTTGAGATCAAGCCAAGTCAAACTAAAAACTTAACGTTCTAAAATTCGCTTGATTTTTCACGGAGTTATGGGAGCGGGAAATTTCGGGTTTGGGTCTGATCAAATGGTAAACAAAAATGTTTAACATGAACGCTTTATGCGATTATTCCAGACATGCGAGAATTTCAGTCAGTCTTTGTTATATACAATATTGAGATTTTTAGTATGTGTACTGGACGAGCTTACAAAATTGTCTCCATTTTTTCTGATACTGATGGTACCTATTTCAATTTGCTTGTCTTATTATCTATCGCAATAAAATGTTTTCGCCAAGCAAGTATAAAACCTCTCTATTGTACTTATTCTCTTTTTCACATTCTTATTCGTCATGCCGTACTTTGTCTGACAACCACTGAAACTTTGTTCGGGTAAAATCCACTTTATTTGTATGTATGTGGCCGCAACTAGTTGACTGGAACTTCAGATAAACCACAATAATTGGCCATTAGCCCATATAAAATGATGCTTTTAAGCCATGCTTCAGCCACGCAGCCATTTGGCCAGCATCCAAAAACTGCAACTCCAACAACTGAGTTGAAGACACAACGCTAATTGCATCTAAGCTCTGATAATAAAACAATTAGAGACAAAGCCAGAGAGTTCATTGAGCTCCATCTGCCAGCTTATCACATGTCCTTCGTGTTATTTAAGGTCATGAATATATAATGCAATTTGCTAGATTTTTTTATTGGCGTTCGTTGACAGAATAATTATGAAATATACCTTTCAAAAAGCGAACTACTACTAAGCAAAAAATAAGTTATTTAACTAGAGCAAATGTGCAAATTGAAATGGGAACATTTCTTTAAATTGTTTTGAGAAAAGTGTAAACAAAAGCATTTATGATCTAATACAAGTTAAAAAAAAAAAACATTTTATGTTAAAGTTAAAAAATGAGAAAATTACGTTGTGAGTTAAAATTAATATTTAAGTGGCATTCAAGAGTAGCGTACTTATTCTTTTTTTCAACAAAACAAAATTAAATAAAACTAAAATAGTTTTACGTATACTTAAAAGTTAGACACTGACAAATACAGTGCAGCTATCCTCCTTGAGCCTGGCACATGAATCTAAACTGGGATATATTCAGAAGATACATTACACACATTTGCCAAGTCAACTGATGAACCAACTGTCCAAGCTGCCGCTCAACTGACTGCCCATAGACACACTCACGCATACGCTCAGACACACACAAACACACACATACTCGCTGCACTCTCGCAAAGGTGTGAAAATTTATGCCTGTGCATGTGTCACTTTTTCTGATACGCTCTCTCTTTCGCTCTCGTTCTGTCTCTTTCTCTTTATATCTGTGTCTTGCTATCTGCATATCAGACACTGCCGCAGGCACAATTTTGCATTTCAGTAAAAGTGTCAACGGCATTTTAAAAGAAAATTTTCATAATTTTTGTAAATGCAACTGACAGCAAATGCTGATGATGATGTTCCGCTGGCTGTTGATGATGATGTAGGGGGCAGCCTGATGTCTGCTGTCTTGTGGAGTGTGTGCTCATTTCAATTTAATATGCTTTTTAAGTCTGCATTCTTTTTTCACTTTTCCAGACAAACAGAGCCTGATCAGCTCAAGTCATATGTATATATAATATAAACATAAGAAAAAGAATTTGTAACAAAAAACTTTGTCGCTAAATGTCACGAATTTGTTACTCACTTGTTTGGCTTTTGCGTAAATTGTCGTCAAGTTGACACCTTCAGAAAATACGTCTTTTTAGCGACAGCCTGCAGGCTTTTTTATACTCTAACACAAGGTATGCTATAATATTTGCAACATAATGAAGAACTCATTTAGTTAATATATTCGCGACCTTCAAATAATATGTTCAACTGTCAGCTGGATGCTGGATGATACCATCTTGTTTCATGCCAACTATATGAATATAAATTATCTTAGAATTTAGAATTGGAGTTTTAGTGTTACAAAAATTAAAAAGAATAAGTACAAAATTCATATTTTAAGAATTAACATACTTAAGCCATACTTAAGATGCGTTTTTCAATGGAGGCTTAACAATTCTCAGGTTGTTTAATCGGAAATCCAATTTGTATTTATTAGCAGATAAGCTGCCAACGATCAACCTGTGTTGTTTAGGGTATTGCATTTTCGGTGGCTTTAAGCAAACGCTGCTCTCTCATTCTATTCGTGCAATCAACTTTAATGACTTACATGCGGCGACGACAACGCAGCCGCTGATGGCCTTCAATAAAGCTTATAAATCAAAGCTGAGCCCCTTTGCCCGTCCGGCTCTTTGCTCCAATAATATTGATTGCTTCCTTTAGACACATGTAAAAAGTTGTCAGGATAATTTTGGCAGATTTGTTTGCAGGCGTCTGTCCCATGCCGTTCGTGAGCTGCTACACCTTAAATATTCTTCAGTTATAACATTAAATTTACGTGTTTTTACTCTTTTTGTGCGTTGGACTCTTGGTTCTCTTGTTAGATTTGCTAAAATTCGACTTCCATAAATACTAAAAGTGCAAGAGAATGTTTGTAAATTTAAAACGTTTGAGTAAACTATACAAGTTCTTAAGAATTATATTTCAACTAAATATTTTAAAATAAAATTTTAAATTCAACAAATATATTTTAAAATTGCACGAAGCATATTTTAAAGAAATCCAAAATACTTAAGACGTGTAGAACGTAACGCTCCTTTTAAAGCTATTTTCCCTGCCCAAGCTTTCATTCTTTTTAAACTGAAAGGCGAATCGTTTGTGTAAAAATGGCAACAATAATTCAAGTGACTTCCGTGCAAATCAGACGCACAACAATCGTCAGTAGCAGTCAGCATTGCCAAGTTCCTGTTCCTCAAATCCCCCCGCCCCCCCTCTGCCACCCACCACCTATTCCCCTGACGCAACCATATGAAATATTCGCCCGGGCGCGTGTGCTACTGTGTTCCAGGAATTTCACTTTCCTCCAGACGACTTCGATTCAGCTGGCGACCCGCAGCACCAGGGCGCTGCTCCTTCTGCTGCATTCCGGGCACTCGCATTACTCCAGGGCAGACAAGGGTATAAAAAACGCCACATTGCACTGCACAGCGGGAGAAACAGACGACGGCGGGGGCAGCGGGTGCGACGCAGCGCACAAAGTGAATTTATTGCTTTTGCCGCTAAAGTGAAACACAAAACGACTTCATTAAGCTATGTCGACTCTGTGGTCTCTGTATGAGTTGGTTTAGGAGGCGGTGAGCGTGGCTAAACCAAAACAAGGTTATGTATTTTTTGTGAGCACATGAGATTGGCATGTGGGACAAAGAAAAATGACGTGAGCTTCTGCAAAAGGTATTCGTAGTGGATGAGCTACTAATTGCAGATGAGTGTTTAGTTTCGGAACATTCTATTTAGTTTGTTAAAATTCTTCTTATTAGCATTTTTATGTTTTACACAAATACTCTAGATTGATTGTAACAGATATACATTTAGTATGTTTATAAATTTTATCTATGGAAGTATTTCGAACTCAAACTGCTTTTAGTCTTAAGTTACAGATATAATAAATAAATAAATATCATTGCGCACAACTTAAATCAATAGTAATAATAAGCTTTTTAAATATTCTGTGCGTAAAGGCAACTCACTGAAAACGAAATGTACGTATGTATAAAAATCCTATATCATATTCACATAGTTCATGATAAAAGTCCGATACACACTAAACATGAACCTTAAATTACCTTTGGCATCTAAATTAATCACCCTTATTTCGGATTTACACTTGCTTTTATTTCCTGAAAATGCTGTGCATATTGAAGTTATTTGCATATTTAATTAAGCGGCAGCTTTATTCGAAAACCAAATAAAATTCAACAGAAATCAATGCAGAAAAGGCCGAAAAATAGAGAAGCCAATCGATACGCGAAAACGGGGCGGGCATGGCGTATACAGGTATAGATTGCACTTTGTGCAACTATTAAAAATTCAATTGTTAAAAACCCGCTGGCAGTACCAGTTACCAGTTCGCAGCCATCTCTATTTTCTGTGATGCTGCCGATGCAGCTGCTGCTGCTGCTGCTGCTCTTTTGCAGCTGCCCTCATTGTGTCAAAGTGGTAAATTTGATGGGCTTAACTGGAGGCTGCGACTGGGTTTGTAGTTGTGGCTGGGATCAGAGCTGGGTCTGGGGGCTGGAATCTACCAAGTTTTAACGCCGTTAGGCTGCCTGCCTGCCCGCCCGCCTGGCTGGCTGTCTGTCTGCTTGTCCGTTTGTCTGTTGGCCGTTTGAAAAGTCAAACGTCGAGTGCAGTTCGCGTCCATTGGGCAAAGTTTTAACCCTGCAAAATATAAAAACCAAATTGTTTGGTCGGTGTTTGGTCCCAAGGCTTGCCACGGCTGCGATCTGCGGCTGGAACCCTCGACAGGGCATATGGCGTGGAAATAATGAATGAATGCCAGAATTGTTGCAATCGCCTGCTTTACCCCCTCAATCGGCAAAAATATGTAACGTACTCCGTGACAGTTTTCACGGACTAACTACTCGCTGTGTTTGTCACATTGTTGCAATGAGATTATATCGAGATTATACCCCACGTGCTGCCAGCTCTCATGCAGATAACATATAACCAGGAGAATTCGAGTACGCTATTCGTTATCTCATGTTAATGACAGTAGTTATGACCATGGGACTAACAAAAACTAAATATGCTCTGGCCAAAGTTGAAATAAAGAATACTGAAACGAATTGTTTAATATATTTTAAATTTGATTTTGCTTAAAACTGCCATTAAATACCCATATTTGTATATGTTAAACAACAAATCTGGAACTGGTAACTTTAAGAATTTCTTCAATTTAACAAAGAGGAAAGTTTGAGTAAAGCATACTTTGATAAACATCATTTTGTGAATATGGTTTTGTCCGGTAGCTTAACTTCAATAAATAACATTTTGGCAGCGGTTTCTTTCTCATCGCATTATAAACAACTTTTTTGGACTGAACGCTTGAATCCTTTCTCAAAAAGGTATGTAGAAATATTGCTGCTAGACATTCAAAACGTTTAGAAATAGTAATTATGTTGAGAACCACACCACACAATTTAAAAATAGTAGGGCTAATTAGAACTGATCTGACCTATTCTCGTATTCTAGACTTTAGGGCATGTTTGTCCATATAAAATACTGATCGACTCGCATCCGCTTTGATTTTATGACTAGAAACATATTCAGCTGCAAATTAACTGCTGTCATATCGCAATGATATCCCCTCTTGCTACGCAATTTTAGTAATGGATTGTTTAAAAAATTCATGTGATTTTTATAAACTGAAAACCTAAACATAATTTAGTTCAAACAGTCGTTTGGCTCGGATATGTTTGCTCAATGTTAATAATAAATTGTTCAATCAAAGTTTTCACTTTTCACCATTGTTATGGCTTTTTGTATTCCCCCAAACGGCCAAACTCGACCAGCTTTAAAGTTGGCTCCGAACGCACATTTACACAAAATGCACACAATATGTACACAAAAAATATGAAATATTAGTGGACAAAATAAGTACAGCAACAGCCATTGGGTGAAGCACAAAACAAGCGTAACGACCAAAATAAAAACTTTCAACATAAAAAATTTCAATGACAAAACTGCAGTTGGTAAAATTTGCGCGCCATTTCGGAAACACTTAAAAGTTTGCTATTTTTTTTTTCGACTGCAATTGTCGGACGGGGCAGACGTTGCTGGAGTGAATATTTTTAAAATGGCGCCGCAATTCAAATGCAATAAAATGATTGAATTACTCAAATATAAAAATATCTATTAGAGGTATACTACTAGCCATTGATGGCCATAAGCTTTGTTTTAAATTGCCCACAAAATGCGCCAATAATTTGAAAGATATATCTTATTCGTGTATTTTCTTTTAGTGTTTCTTTAACCCATTTTCTGTATTTTATTCTTAATTTATTTTCTGTGTTGAGCATACGCTCATTTAAAACTAATTTAGAAGCGACTGTCTTTATATACCCTATCCATTTAAAAAGGGTTAAAAGGAAGTTTCTCATTTGTGCACATGATGTAAGCAAGAGGCTTAAAGTGTAATTCATACGTACTTTGTCCTACACAGTCGGGCTAAGAGTTGGCGAGTTGGCGCATTCTTTTGGTAAAAATACCGATATCATACCATTGAAGTTTCATTGTTTAGTTTTGATTTGTGAACTCCTTTTTAATATCTAGCTGAGAGAATATGACAGCTTTTAATTTGCCAATATGGTCTCTCGTGCAGCAAAAACAAAATAAAATTTGATCAGTAGATAATAAAGAAAGTACATTTTCCAAGAGAAAGAGTGTCACCAAATTGGTTCCGTTTGTTTGTTCAATTTATTTATTTATTCATGTTCAGTTAAATTTCTTAAATTAAAGCAGGGTTTATAAAAGCTAACTCAAATAAAACAAATTGACAGGCCACCTCTAAAAATGCCTTTAAAAACTGCATTCAGAAGTCAAGGCTTCCATTGAGTACACGTTTATCTTTGTGGACACATTAATAACATGGCCAATAAACAACTGACAATTTGTGAGCGAACCAGAAGTTGACGCCCTTTTAAGTGGTCAGCACAAGGGCCAAGTGGTAGGTAGATGGCCCAGGCAATAGCTGGAAAGGGGGAACGGGTTAACCTACCACGGCGCTCGCTCTTTGACCCGTTTAATTTATGCGTTCTAGCCAGAGCCGAGAGGCTTAGAGGCGACGGCGACGGAGACTCGATAATACATAATACCAAAGGCGATTACACTAATGGTGATTGGCTTTGTGCTTTACGAGTAGAACCTGGTCCGCAGTTAACGGTGGCAAGTTTGCCTAACTGTTGATCATCAGCCAAGTTTTGTCTACGCTCTGCTCGTCTGTCACCAAATTGCGACGACCCCCTTGCCGCACCGCTCCTCCTGTCTAACACCCGCCCCAAATCTTTTTGGCTACTTTGTAGCCAACTACTTATAAAGTCGTGACAAAGTCATTGACTGTTTGCGGCTCGCTTGGCATTTGCATAGAAATGCAATTTTCGGCCAGCTCACGACTAGAGCAAACACACACCCCGCCCTGCCCCACACACACACACACACACACACACTCCTCCCCTCGGCAAACAGCTAAAACTGAAGCTGGAGGTGGAACTGAAGCTAAAGCTGTTGCTAGTGGCAGTCGCCAAGTTTCTCTCGTTGCTTGCTGCACATAATTTTCGGCTTAGAAAGTTGTACAACACACACACATACACACAGTCACAAATTGGCCTGCCCTTCGCCCCTCCAAGCACTTGCTCCTCTGCATCGGAATCGATTTTTGCTTCTTAAGCCAAAAAAGAAAAGAAAATGCGGGACGCGAAACCATTTAACAGTTTATCCTCAACTGACAACTGAGTATCGGTATCGCAATCCGTATCTCTAGCCCAGTGCTTGTTATAGTCTCAGCTTGTTTAATCATAAATTCCATAAGTAATCCAAGCCATGCGGCAATTTGGAGTCGATGTGACCAATATTGCGTGCGGTATAATCGAACAAAAAATTTAGCTGTTGCAGAACCAATTTTAGAAATTTAAAGCTGGCCAAAACCTGTATCTCGGCTCATATTGGCTTCTATCCGCTTTTATTATTTTTCAGTTAGAATAAAGTTTTGCACATTTTTCTCAAAACATTAAATAAAATATGTAACCACTTCACTTTTGGGAAACTCTGGCTTTGTTTAAGTTCTTATTCGGCCGCTCTTTATCTAAAGTAAAATGATAAATAAAATTATAAATCAAAAGAGATTAACAGCCTTACTAGAAGTTAAGATAATTGAATAAGAAATGGTATTTTAAATATTATTTATTCGTATAAATATACTAGCGAGCTACTGAAATCTAATCACGCATATTTTACAACGAAATTTCATTCGATTTTCATATAAAATCGTGATACCCAGCTCTTACCCAGAAAATATGTGTTTTACAAATAGTATGAATATCAAACACTTTGATATTTACAAAAAAAAGAACTCAGAAAACTATTGAAAACAGACATCAAACATCGAATTTCCTCCCTTTTAGTAGGAATTTTTAATATTTAAATTTTTGATAGCCCGTCAGTCAACGGACCAGTTACCCAGTACAAACTGTTAAATATTTTTAGGAAATTTCTTCAATTATTTAAGTGTACAATTTACTTTATAAAAAGTGAGAGTTTAAATAATAATGCATGTTTTGAGCCCAAAAGGTGATTAATTACCGTCAAATCACCTTTAAATTCGCTTTGAATCATTAATAAAATACATGAGTAAATGTATTTAAACAGCAACTGTTAAAAAACTCATTTTTTAAGTACATATAAAAAATATGTATATAAACTTATTATTTATGAGTGTGGCATATACATGCTAAGTTGGCTATCAAAGTTCCGAAGACATGAATGCAATGTCTGTGTTTTTTTTTTTTAATATCGCGTGTGTGTTGCAAACGCAACCTGCCACAGACAGAGGCAGAAGCAGAGGCAGTGACAGTGGCAGCCTCACAGTTGCACAGGAAGTTTGTGTCCTTAGCTCTCGGATTGAATGACATTTGTCAATTTAATGCAAGTAGCTGCCAGTTTAGGGCTTGACAGGCGCCAGACCTAGCTGACAGTTTTTTATTTGCGATAATGAAGTTGCATTTGCATATGAAATTCCTATTTTGCTGCCAATACTCCCGCATGGGCAGCCCTATTCTGTAGGCTTTCAGCATTTAGATAGATTTTAATATGTATTTTATATACATTTAATTGAAAAACTTGCTTAAAGGTCATCAGTCGCGCCTGTTAGCCCATCGAAATTCTGGCCGGTTCCCATTTGCGAATTTCCTTGTGTTATTTGCGATGAATCAACAAAATTTCGTGGAAGTTTTGGATTCGACCTTTTCTCCATTGGCAAACGCCTTTGGGTGTTTTCGCTTTTTTGTCGATTTAGTTTCTTTGCTTTTGCAGTTGCTGTTGTGTTGGTAACGAAAAGTTAAATTTATTTAGTGTTCAGGTTTGTTTGTCTATTTATTTGATTGGCTTGCGTTTTCGATAAAAGCTTTTGCATCGGGCCATTCAATTTTGTGAAAATGTTCCTTTAGGCATTTACCCAGCTTTTTGCTTTATAAACTCGAATAATTTGTTTTAACTTTTGTTTTCTATGCTCGCATTTAAAAAAAAGGCAATTCTTTTTAACAAACATTATTTAGCGTGAGTGTGTGTAGGTGTTTCTTCAATTTGTTCTGCTTCAGAAACAGCAAAAATCTTGCAGCATAATTAAAGTGCAAAAACGTCTTAAAATGTGTTCTTCGATTTGTTTACTCTTTTTAACAGTCCATGAAAATACTCTGTAAATATATATATATATGAGCTATTGCTCGTATGTCTACATTGATATCTTGTTTCTGAAACTGCATTTTGATTCGAATTAATTAAAAACTTTGTTTTCTTTCCATTGATGCAATAATAGGCAGTACACAAGATTACACTTGATTAGTGTATTTCTTATTGAAGGTTGTGTTATCTTTATAAATTTTAGTGTTTACGAGCTGCACCCAGTTAAGCTTAGTTTTAGTTACCATATAATTTTGTTGTCGGGGGAAAATTTAAATATAAATATTTTCAAATATTGTGTGGCTGTGAAATATAAAGAAATTCGAAATCTGAAATATGTCTTTTAGGGTATTCAGTCATCGACACATCTGTTATTTCTCTCTATCAATTTTTTTTCTTACCTCTTAATTTGCTCAATTGTCTTGCCAAACAAATTTTATAATAAACGCTAGACGAACATTAACACAGATTTGTCGGCTGGAAAGACTTCAGACAGTTGGGGGAAAAAGCATTTATTGAGCGGGTCCAAGACCGACTTCAATTAGATAAAGTGAACTCGTAATCTTTTTATTTGGCGATGCGTTTTTGGGAACTTTAATGTAAATTTTAAGTTGCAACTTGAATGAGGTGAAAAGGGCGACACAAATGTTGGCTAAAAATTAGGCACGAATTGTGCGCAATTTGTCGTGGCCTAAACTAACACACACACACACACGCACACACACATAAACACACATGTGTGCAAACAGTGCAACGCGTCTAGCTTATGACTGAAGGGGTGCTGAGCGGGCTGCGGGTCGCTAGCTAATTGTTGCAGCGCTCGCGGCAGCTTTGCGGTCATTGTGTGTGCACCTTCCTGCTGCCAGCTGTCAACGTACCTTGCCCATTTGTGCTTGATGCCGCAACCATCCACCAACCACCACCCACCACCCGACCATACTGCCGCCCATTTTTAGAGCTTTTTTTTTAATTGCCAGGATTTTCGCATTCTGCATTTTGCATGAACTTAACTTGGGAGAGCCGCGGACGAGCAGACATCCAGCCAGCTGTAGTCTCTCCACTCACAGCTCAGTGCTTCCCTTGCTCTCCCTAGCCCTTTCCCCTCCCCTTCATGAAGCTGCTGCTGTTGCTCCTGTGGCATTAGTTTTGGTCCTTTGCATTTGAATGCGCATGAAATGTTTTTCGACTTGTTGGCAAGTTTGCGAATGCAGCTCGTCCAGCAACGCTCGACAACCCACCTGCCCCCTTCCTATCCTCTCGTTGCCAGACCACCGTCTTGTCCTTTAATCGAGTTCTAATTACTTAAGCTTTTACCAAGCAGGATAATAGCCACAACGTGGCTCTCAATGTTGATGCAATTATTAAACACAACGGGCCAAATGTAAATTTAATGCGAAAATTTCAGTTAATGCGCTTCAAGAGTTAAAACTCGAATTTAATTGAAATTAAAATAATAATAATTATATATAATTTAAGTGCTCATGACAAACACAATATTTAAAGCACAAAGAAAACATTTAAAGCTACAATTTAAATAATAGCTAGGTTCGGGTTGTAAATATATAGCAACTGGTTTTATGGATTTTTTTCTGTAACGTCTGTCTTCAATATTAAATACAAATTTTAAATACTTAAATGGGGAAGTTGGTTTTAATAACCAGTTTGGCTTACATATTTTAGGACCAACAACTCACCGCTGATCAGTAAGAAAATATTAAATAAATATAGCTGTTAAAAATTGATTGATAAATTTTTGGCTAATGACAAAAAAAGTTGGTAATTGTATTACCTTTATTTAATTTACCAAAATATGGGTGAATCTGTGATAATCTATAATGCTCAACTGTCGAGTCACTTCTTTATGACAGTTATGAGCTAAATATTTAAATATTATTGCACAATATAGAGGATTTAAAATCGACAGGCGAAGACTAAATACCATTGTAGAACAAAAGCAGAAATGTGATGGGATACTAAGCTTCTGCGAAATTCCATTTCAGGAGTGCGTTTTATATAAGTATAGATTTAGCCAATTTTTCATAATTTTTGCTTTTTAGAGAAACAAAAGAAACATTTTATCTTCACATATATATTAAATGTCTTGCTTACCTAAGATGCCCTGAAATGGAAAAAAATAGTAATCAAATCAAGATATCAAATACCACAAGCACACACACCTACAGTGAGCATACCCATCAGACGAACACTGACTAGGCCTACGGCAGCAGATAGTACTTATATCCACCCATAGATACATATACATACATGTATCTATGTATATATGCGTATTGGCATGCTGCCAGGCTAAGCCAATGACATGCCCATACACCTACCTGAGATATAGATAGGAAGAGTTAGAAAGAGAGAGAGAGAAAGAGAGTGAGGCGAGTTCTGGCAAGGCCAAGTTAGTACATGAAAAGAAATGCCGCTACACTCGCTAATAAACCGTAATAAACTGCCATTCTCTGGCTGTCTGCTACGTTTTGGTGTTTGTTTTCATGTAGCACCACCTTGTGTCTCACCCAAAGTGCCCCGCCTCTCATTGCTTACCGCCCATCATCTCTCTGCTTTCCGAGGCATACGACAAACATTTAATCTGCACACACAGACACGCGCTTAAACTTAACAGCAACAATTTTTCCAGGACCTTGCAGAATGAGGCGCGGTGCGGGCTTGGGGTCGGGGGCAGGTAAATGCGGGAAGCCTTTTGTAAAAATTATGCTCCTTGTTTGGCTCGCTTTGGCAAGGCTGGCAAGCCAAACGCACAGAGGATGATTATGAGATCACTTTGTGTGACGTGCTGGCTGGATGGCAGGACCCAAGCTGTGCCGCCTGCTCTGGGCCAGTGTCTGTGCGTGTATGTGTGTGTGTGTGTCCTCCTTAAGGCGTCCTGTATGTGCTTTAATAAAAATAAATGTTACTTGTAATAATTTCTTGCACGTCTCTTGCAATTTCCACGCCGGTTTTTGTTTTATTTTCCGTATTTAACGTCTGTTTGCCTGAGACCCACCTGAAGGGGTGGGCATCCCCTCAGCAGCGGAGAACGATTCAGAGCCTGAGACTGGGCCTCGAATCTCGCTGACTGCCCGTCTGCCGGCAGCTCCATTGTGCGCCGATGTCGAGTCAATGCTGAGGCGTCTGCGTCTCTCGGTGGGTAGAGTGCATAAAATATTAATAATTGCACGCGTGGTGGCAATGAAAATACACCCACACTCATATACACACACAACAACCTAATGCATACATTTTGGGTTAATAATGTGGACATAAAGGTATCACACACACCCAAACGCATCTTGGCCGTTGCCCGGATATAAACGCATAATCAGCATCTTGATGAGGTTTTTATTTTTTTGCCTGGCACTGCAGAACTGAGTTCCTGCAGGACTGGAGGCCATCCGTCTCAGTTTACGATGATTGAAAGGCAATTGAGACTTGTCTCAAGTCAAGTGACAGCATTGAATTCTAGTTGAACATTCAAGATGCGCTCCTCTTTGGACAGAAGCACTTGAAATGTCTACATTTCTTTGTTAAATCTAAAGACAACAGGTTTGTTTGGCTAATCAAAGATTCAATAATAATATGTAAATGGTCACGAACACGTAACTGATAAGAATTGCCTAATTACAACTTTGCTTTATGGGAATACAAATATATCAATTGAAATGAGTACAAATGGGTATATTGGCTTCGTGCATAAGAATCGATCTCTAAAGTTGAAATATTTTATACTCTTGACCACAGTGCTCTTGCTTGCTTTTATCATAATATTATTATTAATTAGAGATTCTAATGCCGGATAATCCCCTTTTGGCTGCGCGGTCTTTTGGGCAAGTCTCAGGTTGCGATTCTTTTGCGAGAATAGTATTTTGCACAAACCAAAAAGAGTCTTTCAGTTTCATAATGAACAGGTTCGGAGCAGCTGTTCCAATTGTCCTTTTACATCGCGTACATATATTTACTTATCTTTACTTTAACTTCGAAAAAATTGTCTGATAAAATACATATTAATTACATATAAGGAGATTGTGTGCGTTCAGATAGACACACGGCCCCCACTGACAGGATTTGTGAATGTGTGAAAATATTGACAAAATGTGCAGCCAAAGGGAGCTTTGTGGTTGGTGGGGGGTGAGTCTTGAGCGTCGACGACAGCACCTGTCAGCTGTAATTAAGAAGAGGAATTGTAAAGAATATATTTATATACATATATATAAAAGAAGCATTTGCTTGGCTGTGACGTCAATTGTAAACTATGCCACAAGATGTGGCTGTTCTAAGAACATTTAATCCTGTGATTCTTTTGGCGTGGCTGCTGCTAGTGACGCTTATTGGATGCTTGCTAATCACATTTATAGCCCACCTTTGAGATTCCTCTATAGGCTTCGGTTCACCAACCTTTTGAACCCTTGAGCATGGCCTAATTAGAGGGAGCCACCCACAGCAACCGCAATTTGGAACCCTTTGCGCTGAGACGACCTTGAACTGTCTGTCGCCATTGTGTCGGGCATAACTGTCAGCATCAGCAGCACACAACAACAAAAACAATGACAACAACATCAACTCTATAAAACTTTACTGCTTTTGTCAGTTTCACTTTTCGTGTTGGTTGGGTGTTTTTCCGCTTTTCCACCGACTCTGAGGCTGACTCTGCGCTCATTTTCAATTCAACTTCAAGTGCAACGCTTTCGGCTTGCCCTCAATACGCAGTGTAACAGCTGACAACTTTTTGCATCTCGTTCGATCGTTGTTGTTCACGTTGTTCTTCTCCTTGTAGTTGTTGTTGTCAGTTTTTATTGTTCCCGGATGGATTTTAATTTGTCTTTTTTTTACATTTTTAGTTTTGCGACTTAACTTTTACAGCTTCTTTAAATATATATGCTCACAAACAGAGTTGTTTAAGACACTTTATATCATTTTATTTATATACATTTAAAGCGAATATATAAATCATGTTCCTTACTTACTTTATACTTTACAAGATCCTTCTTACTATAAATATCTTAGCGTCGTACAAAAAATCATTTTAAACATATCTTATAAATAGCTTCAATTTAATTTTAATTTTTCATTTATTAGTTTAATTCAATATAAGTTAAATGCTACCATCGCTTATTTCTGACAGAGAGCAATGAAAAAAGGACATGACCTAAAAAGAGCGTAATTATTAAGATGGTAATAGACTGAGAAACGAAAATTATTTATATAATACTCAACACTGTGTGCAATATGCACATTCAATGCAACAAAAATATTTTAAAGTTGATTTGTATCTTAAAGATACTCTGAATTAGGCAGCTAAACTTATTCTACGTTGTATGGTCCAATACTCTCCAGGAGTAGTGGAATATTTTTACTATGCTTCCCAAAAGCTGTTAAAGCTTTCTATTAAATTGGTAACTTTTTTCACTAGCACTGAGCTTTCATTAAATAACAGCTTGAACAGGAGATTCTGTTAGCTGTATTCTGCGTTTGAAAAAAGCTCAAGTGAAAAACAATTTGAGCTTTTTCGGTGCTTGGTTTTCGTTAAGGGTTGTTGCAGTTACTTTCACGCTAGCTTTCGCAAATCTGAGTTTATTCGGTGGCAACTCTGATTGGAGCTTTTTCAAAAGTCAAATATTTGAACAAAAAACATTTGGTATTATATTAAAAGACACTATGTTATTTATTTAATTTGATGTATTGATGCGCTTTAATACTTAATTAATAAACAGTAGTTACATAAGGAATTAATAATATAATATAATATAATAATTTTATTTAAGCTTGTTCAGCAATTATTACATATTTAAAATGTATCGTTCGCGCTCTATATCCAACGGACTTCTACTTCATTAGTGCGTCCTTCAACTAGTTTAACCCATTTGACTGCACAGCCCAGCAACTAGGTGATTTAATTTCGCTAACATGCCAGCAATTAATCCTTCAAGAGTGCATGTTGATGCAGTGTGTGTGTGTGTGTGTGTGTGCGTGGAAAGCCTATATGCATATTTTCTGCACGATTTGTGTATTCCAGCAGAAGTATTTAATTAATACGTACACAATATTTTTATAATAACAATTATACATTTATTTTATGCTCAATTAGAAGATACCCTTTTACTTGATATTTATACATATGAAACCATGAAGTTCAACCAACATAGTATGTAACTTCAATTATTGGGGTCGCAGAAGTATTTTTATGCCCAATTACAAACGCTTAATCTTGAGCTATTGGAGGAGCGTATAAAATAAAAGAGCAGCACCTACAAGAGGGTATTTACATATTATAGAAATATTCTAGAAAAATAGTATAGAAAAACGTTCTTGAGAGGTAGCTTAAAAATTGGAACAGGTGTTTGAGCTGCCATAATTTAAGTTAGCTTAGGTGGAAATCTTAAGCACAGCACATTAATCGCCGGAGCAGCATTAGCTGTAAGCGTTGGGCACGAGGTTACCAGGTGAAGCAGGCAGCAAACGACTAACCTCAATTTTTGACACGCACACTTTAACTTTATTTATGTTAAGCGCGGGCAGTAAATAAAAATGTATTTCGTCACTTTCATATAAAAATGCGAAACTCAACTCAAAACAGAAAAACGAACAGCACTTGACAGTTAAATAGGGAGGAAAGGCGACGGATATGGCAGCGGAAGTGAAAGCAGGGCACGTCGCCGGCTCCTGACTGACAAGGACATTTAGCCCAACCACACACACACACACACACATACACACGCCTGCATGCAGGACTGTTGCATCGTCTGCTGCTCGCCGACGGCTGCTGAGTTAATCTGCTTCAATTAAGTTCATTTATTTGAATTTAATTGCTTTCCGTGCGCCCCCAATCCCGGCCAGAGATCCGTTTTTAACTTTGTCATCAGCGGATACCCGGCTGCCATCAGCACCGCCCCCCACCAGCACCTTAACTTGTTCAGGTTCTCACGGGAATCGTGGGTAAGCGCTGTCTGGATCCAGGGCTCAGTGGGACATTTTCCATTCATGGTGATTTTATGCAACAGGAAAAAAGACCTCATAAGATAAATATATATTGCGAGCAAAATTTATTGATTGTCTATCTGTCCATCTGTATGATAGAATTGATTGAGAACCTTTGAGAACTATCGACTTGTAATCGACTATCTACTTGACATCTTAAAGATGCGCGAAATAGCAGAGTTAATATTGATTTGGTGATCAATATCCTTTTCATACCCTTGCAGATTTTTGAGAATCGTAGTGCGGTAGGATCGTGGGACCACTTGCATGGATCAGCATTCGAAAATGTTGGGTTTATCTAAGAAACTTGGACTATGGACATATTCATAAGGACGGATAAAAGAATTATTCTGGAAAATAATTCAGGCAGTTTCTAAAAATGCTGAAGAAAACACCTTAAATTTCAGTCTGATCTTAAAATTAATTAATTAATTAATCAATTACTAAATTGTAATTTTTTTGGCTTTTGATGTCAAACGGTCTGAGCGCCCCACTGTACATCCAGACACACACAAGCACACACACATACAGTTTCCCACCTGCAATCTCCGGTGCTGTGTCCTTTTATCGAAGGCACGTGTGTGTGTGTGTGTGCGCACGTGGTTCTTGCTTTGGTGTGAGTGATGTGTTCATTTATTTGTTGCTCTGTGAATGCTCGTGTGAGTGGCACGAAAATAAAACAGTTTCACTATCATTTAGTGCAGGACGCGAGCAGGGGCAGCGACAAAGTGTTTATAGTGTATGCGTGTGTGAGAGTGAGTGTATTTGAGAAGGGGGATGCATGTGTGGCGCCTGGCTGTTCATTAGGTCCAATGGAGCAACTACAATGTCGGCACTCGCCGCTCTATGCAAATGAATGTGCTTCACATTAGCTGGGCCAGACAGCAGACGGGCTGATTAGGTGTAACGGGGGCGGCAGGGCAGGATATGGGAGTGGCAGCACTTTGTTAGCTTTTTTGCTTTCCGTTTTCAGTTTCATTGTAGTTTTCGGCTTTTGTCTGTGCTGTGGAAATGCTCTCTCGAATTGGGTCGTGCCTGCTGACCCCTTAAAGCAACTGCGCACGTTCATCATAGTTAGTGGGCACCGTAGCCACTCACATGTGTTTGCATTGTGCATTGGAAAATGTTGCCCCTTTCACATATGCGACCACTCAACTTCCGGTTGCCGCTGGACGACTCACGGCAATAACTTTAATGGAGCTTTAAGCCCCTTGTGGTTGCACGCGCTTCCCGCCTGCAGCAAATATTAACTGTTGGGCTTAATTGAAGTGACTTTTGTTTTGCCCTTTTGTCAGCAATTGCTGTGACAATTGAATTAGCGCAAATTAATTGCAGCTAATTGTGTGTGTGGGCGTGCAAGGTGTGAGTTGGTAGTTCGCAACGCAAATATCCCTCGAGCAGTTCTAATTAGCTTAGATTTGTGTGCTTTTTGGATTGATACAATTATTTAATTACAAACTTAAATTAACTAGAAGCCAAAAGGTTTATGGTGGCGCCCAATTTAAATTACGATTCAACTTAATCAAATTTTCTAAATAACCCTAATGCAGCTGTGAAATTTCTCTTCGAGTTATCCTTCAAAAAAATGTTTAGGACTACTTAAAAAAGAAATCGTTCAGCAAATTAATTCAGATCTTCAAATTAAAGTTTAGATTTTAGCTTTTTATATAATATTTGATTCTTGGCATACATTTTAATTAATTTTGCCGCTATGGACGAGCTGCCCCTCGCTTGTCAGCATTTGCTAAGCTCAAAGAATTTGTCATTATTTTCGCTAGCTGCTCGAATTCTTGCGAGCATTTTGAAAATGCTGCCATCGCAGCTAAATCATAATTGCAAATGCTCAAAAGGCATTTTAAGCCGTGGCCTCATACAAACTGCATATGTGAAATAACACACACAGTTGCACTCTCGCCGCAGATACATTTGTGCATGCAGATGCAGACGCTATCTGTGAGATACTTGCAACAGTTGCCGCACGCAGCGGCAACTCACGTATGTCAATTGCAATTTTGCAAGATGACTCGTCCTTGCCAGCAGCTGCTTCGCACATTTTTGGCATTTGCCGTTCATTTAATTTGTTGCTCAAAGTGATTCCCCCATACCCGCCCGTTTCCCCGCTGTGTCGCGCCTTTGTCATTGAGTTGCTTTTTACAATCCTTGAAAATGTTCGCAAAGGCGTTCGCATAGGCACAACATAACGTTCTTTATGTGTGTGTGTGGGAACATTACACGCAAGTCAAATAAAATTTTACGCTGCACACACACACACACACACACACAAACTCGCGGACACACATACAAATGCACATGCACATGCACTCGTTGGCACTCACTCACAAAATGGCGGCGCATAAAAAGCGTCTTTAAAATGCGCTCAGGAAATTGTTGCATGTGACATTTTAGATGCGGCAAAGAAAGTTGTCACAGCTATTCAAGGCAATTGGTCACATTTACAATATCTAGTTTCCAATTATTTGATTAAACATACAATTAAATAGAATACTTGCCTTTAGTTTAGGTTTATTTTTTATTTTAGCTTTTAAGAGTATTTAAGCTTCGGCTTTCCACAAGATTATTTGCATTTTCTTGTTACACGCTGATGTTGTGCAAGCTTTGGCATGTGCCTCAGTGACTCTCGCTGTGTGTGTGTGTGTGTACACACGTGCGGTTTTTGTAGTTGACACACTAACACACACTCGCACACACACACACACACATCTGCAGCTGTTGCGGCACGCAAACACATTTCATTTACGTTGAATTTTGTGCAAACCCAACCCTGCCACGCCACGCCCCGCCCACCTCCCGCCCCTAACTGTCAGTAAACTGTTCTCGCATACCTTGCCTCAATGTTACCCAAAACACACACACATATTTTCATTTACCCGTTGCCCTTCCGTCCAGTGTGCTTAAGCGTAAAATTTCGTTTAGTTTTTCAACACATAAAATAAAAATCAGCAACAAATGCAGCATGAAATGGTATAAAATGCTGTACAACAAATATTTATTGACCAAATTTCTTGTATAGATTTAAACAACGTGGCGGGGTAGAAAAGCTTTTTATTCAATCAATAATCAAACTGCATCAGCGAATACCCTGCTGGCATATAATTGATAGCAAGAATGTGTTTCTGGCAACAGATATAATCGCTACTAAACGCCCTACTTTTTCATCTATAAAATATCTGTGCCTATGACAGCTGCTAGGATTGCAACAAAGGTTCTTTAGGCGCTTAAAATGTATGGTTAGGGTTGTAGCTTTCACTGTGAAAATCGATTCAAATTATCGTCATCGATAGTTGTGTTATCGATAGCTCATAATTGAAATTTTGTCTGAAAACAATAATTTTTCTTAAATCATAAATATGTATGCATATTTTTTAAACGAATTTTCTACTCTAAAGAATTTAGCTCGGGTAGTCGGTTTACCCAAGCTTATATATTTTTTAATCACTTCTATTAATCCTCAGCCTTTTTTAACGAACCGCTAACCGCAAATACCCTAGAATTGTTTCTGCATGCTTTATGGGTTCTGCACTACTATGGCTTGTCGCATATTTTTGTTATCTTAGATTTGCATGTATTAAAAGGCGTTAGCTCAGCATACCCCACAGACCTCAATTAAAAAAGGGTATATTTTGGCCACAGTTGATGTTTGTCTTTTTTTTTATGGAAGGGTGGGTGCATTTTTTCTTTATACTGTGCGACTACGTTTGTTATTCGTGGGCATTTTTATAGACAAAGTTTTGATTTTTATTCTATTTTTTGTTTATTTCTATTGTTTTTTAGTATCGTTGTTGTTGTTGTCGCTGCTGCTGCTGCATCCGAGGCTTATTTGTCTGTGCCCAATTGATTGGGGTTTATTTGTGTATTTGTTTATCAGTTTGTGTGTGTGTGTGCCAGTTTTTAAATTAAATTTGAGCGGATTTTAAAAGTCAGCCACTTTTTTAGCCGTTGCCTTTTTTTTATTTTGTTCTTTTATGTGAATAGTTTCTTCACTTTTTTTTCGTTATTTTTAGGTTGGCCATTTATCAAACACTGATTTAATTTTATGAACTGGGATTCGGTACCATGAAATATTATATATTATATATATATATATACAAATGTGTCCATAGATACTTTGGAATTTATTCAGAGTTTGCAAACGATTTATCAATTTCCTGATTTATTTGCCATTTAACTGAGATATATGCATATATTTTTCAGTAGTTAGTTCTTTATAATCGCTTTTCATCCTGACTAATTGAGGTTGGCAATTTCAATTATGTTTGTTAAGTGCTTTCAATGGAAGCATGGAAAAACATTTTATTTTTCGTATTTTCAATTTAATAGTTGAATATTCATGGCCAATTCTGAGCAAACTCTGAGTAGGAAACAGCATTAGGTGTGTGCTTAGGAGAGTTCGTAAGAATATGGCCTAGCCATACTTCATCATACGTCAGACTAATACACATAACTTTTTTCATATTATGAGTCTATGTAAGTATTTAAAAATAATTCATTAAACGTTTTGTAGGAAATCTATTTGATATGACTAACTTCATAGCAAAAGGATTTATTCACATAACATAGCATCGAATTAGTATAAGTATTCTTGTAGAGTTTTTAAATTTTGTAGACCTTGACAAAAGCTGTTTTATGCCTTTTTGTTGACTTGAATGAGTTACACAGATGGGTTGTGAAACTACTGTCTTGCACAGCAATCTGTTATAACTGTTGGAAAACTAGTATAACAAATGTCTTATACAATGAAGGAAATTATACCGATTGGAACATATGTAATACTGTATAACAAACATTTTTTACAATGAGGGATTTTATAACTGTCAGTAATCAAGTATAACAGGCAACTTATAAAATACATATTTCTAGTGTTAGACTGTCATACCAATCCACATGCATGTCAGCCATAAATTTTCTGATTGCTATAAACAGCCCCTGTTGTAGCTCAGTTTACAACCATGAGTTTTTATATTATAAAATAGCAATTGTATGTCTCCAAAACTTCCCCAGGCTTCAGAAGGGGTTAGCCTTAGTGAGTTTTTTTTTCTTACATGTGAACAACGTTTTTTCAACGTGAATCACCATTTTATATTGTTAGTTTCAAGTAAGACCTTACAAATATTCATAATAATAATTTTAAAAAATGTTGTAATTCTAAAATGATTCTGACTAATTTTGCCTTTTGAAGAACTATCGTCCTATATAGACTTCACCCTCCCATTTGGGAATATACAGCTCGAGGGACGAAACTCCCTCAAGCAACGAAGTTTTAAGTACAAATATCAATAAAGAAAATGGGCCATTACTCGGCTGTATTATTGGGTATCCTTACAGGACACATGGCTAAAAATTGTACTGACCAGGCTTACCCACTGGCCAAAGGACATCAAGATCGTCCTTGTAGTTTCACAGATATAGCTATTTTATATACAATTTGTGTTTTCAGGCAATCCTCATTGTGGCCCGCGACTAAAAATTTACCAAGTCCAGGATTCTTAGATGACCCCATAATGTTTTAATGCAATTCGATACAGTTGGCCTCCACGATCCTAACGCACCATGTCCTTTAAATATACGCAAGGATATGGCCGAGTTGTGGCTATTTCTTTCCTCAAAATACCCTTTTAATTTTCTTATGACATATTTGATTCAAATGTGCTTTTATCTTTTCAGTTTGAAGGATTCAAGGACTCTAATCGATTCGAAGGACTTTTACGAATCTAACAAGGCTATTCCTTCCAGGATAGGACGTATTTTAAGCTAAATATAGCTATATTAATTTAAAATCATTAACAGCGTATTTGGGTTTCTGCGCTCTCAGTCCCATTTAAGTATGTACATATGTATATATATATATATATATATGTATATTTACATATGCATGCAACGATAATGCGCTCTCTAGTGCCGAGTACATGGCCAACAGTGCAAACTCAGCATAATTTGGCTAGCTACGGTCAATAACTCGCTTGTGGCTGATCATGCAAAGCTCATGGAAATGTTTGCGTCAATATATAATTCTTGTTTGTCGTTCATGTGCGCACATATATATGTCTATGTACTTACAATTGTGGACTGACTGACGGATTGACTAACTGACGCCCAGCCCCAGACGTATTGTACTGTACGTTTTCGAAAGGAATTGTTAACGAACTCCATTCGCAATTTTGGGTAATTCGAGAAAAGATACTTTTTCTGCACGACTGTTGCAGCGAAATTCTAAGTTTTGTTTCATTATCGACGATATAGCAAAATAATTCCAAAATGAATTCCACTCACAACTATGGAATATTGGCGAAAATAGTTATGTGAAACATTTTATTTTATCATTCGCTTTAGTCAATCGAATTAATTATGTGAGACGTGTTGCGCGTTTTTTGAACATATTTTACAACGGGAATCAAATGAACGGAAAGCTTTAAGAGCTTTAAGCATTAAGTACGTCGCTTAGCCCGGAAAAGGCCGGGTAATACATGCTACAGATATATGTTGTTATTTATTGAACGAAGTGTTGCGAAAATGAATGTCAAGGCATAACATGACGACAACTTGAAAGCGAGCTTACGGAGTACGATAACAGAACTTGATTATGTTTTGCTCTAGAACAATTCCAGGTTTCCAATAGCTCTTTCAGTTTGGATGCGAAACCTGCGAAGTTCAGACTCCATAATAATTAAATGTGTTACACATGCTTGTACTTTCTTGTTTTAAGCAGAAAACCAAATAAACTTGAGAGAAAAAAATAAATAAATATACAAATTTAAATATTGTGTAAATTTAAATCGTGCTAATTGCGTAAATTTAAAGCTTACTATGGATAATGCCGCTGAGCGATTCAGCAAATTTGAACAGAAAATGTTGGCTGGACTTAATAAAAATACAAACGATATAGAAAACCTCTACCGAATCATAATATGTGCCACTCTAATCGTTCTTGTTATTATCACAATACTATTTTTTATTAATCTGGAGCCAGTTAGGATTTGGCTGCACGCGCATCGAATTTGTGCATGCTGTTTTCCCAGCAGAGCCCGCGATGGAAAGAGAGAATATGACAAGCAATATATTGCTGAGATTGACGCAAATTTGGAAAAAGGTAAAGTAAATTTTAAGTTTTCTCATCGCAAAGTCGATGACAATCTGAAGAGTATTTCAAACACAGGAAATCCTTATCCAGTGGACCCAGGTATATATGCTGTCGCCAAGACGACGCCCTCACTTATAGCAACAAGCAAATGATTATCATCAAATGTACGAATGTGGCCACATTGACTATGGGGGCCTGAATTAACGACATAAATATGTTACGTCTTAGGAGATAATATTTTAAGATTTATGAATATACGATACGCATACGATAGAATACGCATTTTTGGGATAGTTCATTGCCTAATTTTCATTTAGTTATATTTTTATTTCCGGCAATATAAATATATATAAATATCTGTATAGAAGGAAGCTTAATATTGTTTCTTGATATTACTTCCTTGTATACCTATTCATCAACTTAAACAACAAACTAAACTGGCCTTAAAATTACTAAACAAGCACATTTAATCAATAACATTTTAAGCTGTTTGCTTCATGATGTGGTTTGTTAAAGCAAACCCCAAAATATATGTACATGAATATGGCAATATTCGCATGTAGCATGAAAAATATGTAAAATATTTAAACTCACACCTTTTCAAAGTTTTTAAATGCCTGTCAATATTTACGAATTATCTATATTTACTTAAATCATTCAAATATTGTTTTTGCTACAGTAACTAATGCATTAATTTTTACGTTTTTTGTGCTTTAAACATTAGATTAATATAAATAAATTGCAAAATAGATGCGTACATACAGAGTATATATTTATACACGTATGTATATAAAATGATTAAGGTTTTTACTGTTTATGTCATTGTCATTGACAATTAATAACTATTATGTTTTATTTAAAAACCTAAAATGTATTTTTATCAATTTAAATTAATTGCCAAATGATTAATTATGCTTGTTTGCGCATTTTGCATTATTTCAAATATATATGTTTCAAATATCTATTCTTTTCAATGGTTTTGAAATCTGCATTTGCTTAACAAAATACTTCAGAATTAATTTCTTAGAAGCTCCAGATTAGCTCCAGTTGCAGCTGATAAACGTAATTATAGCGGAAATAAGGAAGGGAAATATGTCATAAAATGGATTAAGAATTCATGAATCTTCAATTCTATATATTAAGTTATTTCATCTTAAAGGGCTAATCTCTAGAAAGTAAAGTAAGAAAATAACATTTCACTTATAATTTCCAAGCGAGCACTGTTATTACTTTATGATATGGTGTTAATTAAAATAATATTAGGCCCCGATATGTAGCTTCAACACAGCTGCTACAGCTTTCAACAGCTCTTGTTGCATCTTGCATCATGTTGCAAGCTGGCAACAGGCGAAAATGTTTTTGCGGCTTATCAGTTCGACCGCAACTGAAAATGTAATCATATCGTTAACTGCTGATTGGAAAAACTTAGCACACACATTAACACAGTAAATGAAAAACCGGAAAACAGACAGATTTGGTTACCGAAGCGTCAAATGAATGTAATTAAACTGAACCACAAAATTTCATAATAAATGCCAGTGAACATATTTCCAATATGGCACAAAAGAGCACGTAGCTCTATGATCAGAAACGAGCAGAAAAAATTAACTTGGCCATAATCGTAAAACTGCCCGGCGCACACTTCACACTTGCGGCTGCGTTTGGGTTTTTGGTTGCGCTTAACAAAATTCTTTTTTGGTTTTTTTGTTTTTTTGCGCCCCCCGTTGTAGCCAGTACCAACTTTATTAAAAATCACTTAAAAATAACCAAAATAGCTGGCAGGGCGACCACGTTGATATTGGGGATGATGATGATGATGATGATAGGGCTGATGATGGCCACGATGATGATGATGATGTTACCGGCTTTCGATGGTGGCTGCGGCATAAATTTTAGCATAATTCAGGCAACAGCTGTTGCCACAAACGATAAAGGCCATGAATGGAATACAGCAGCAGCAGCAGCAACAACAACAACTAGGAATAGCCATAAGCCAGACGTTCAACTCTCGCTGTATATGGGCGCATATAAAGCCGTTTGGAATCTTTATAAACACACAAAAATTTCCAGTATGACTTCATTTTTCAAATTCCTGCGAAATTTAGCCCATAGCCAAGTCTTATGTGTTTGTGTGTACTATGTGCTTCTTTTTTTTTTTGGCTCGGAAAAGTCAGAGCCAAGAGTCGTCGCTGGCAGGTGTTGCATTGAATTAATGGTGCAAATGGCATTTCTATTGCCTGCGAAATTGAGTTGCAATAAATATTTATGCACTAAAGTGAAAAATTGGCACAGCAAAAGACAGCTTTGAGCGTTGGCGACAACGAGAAAAGGGCACAAAAATGAATCAAGTTGGTCACTGGGCACGTGCATGTGTGCGTGTTTGTGTGTGTGTGCTTGTGTGGGTGTGTGTCTTAGTGTGAAATCAAAGTTTGCAAAATGAAAAATAAATATTGCCATTACTCTACTGCAGTCAGCGAGGCGCTGAGGTAGAGTCTGAGCCCAAACCTAAGTCGGAGTCGGTGGAAAAAACTGAGTCTGAGTCGGAGTCGGAGTCGGAGACGGACACGGAGACCGAGACCGAGTCCGAGTCCGAGACCTGAGGCCGATGTGTCTATTAATATTCATATATCGAGGCAAGTCGGTGCCAACAAATCAAATGCAGACGGCGTCTGGCAACACAAACAAAGACCAGGGTTAAGACCAGAAAACAAAGCTGGCAATAAACGAACATTTAATGCACTTTGGCCCAGGTGAAACATCTTGTTGTAGAGCATATCAGGGCTTTTATTTTAAGGAAATTCCAGCTCGACTTAAGTAAACGTTTGCGTAAATTGCATAAGGAATAAGGGAAGTGGGTGTTAGCTATGGTTTAGCTGGGAAAAAAAGTGTAAAAATGCGAGGAGGAAAGACGCGCCAAGCTTATTTTCCATGGATTTTCGTGTACTTTATTTATTTCTAGCGGTTTGCTTGCCAATATTAGTAAAAAAAAATTATTGATAATAAAGCCATAAAAAATGTAAATTAAAGTTTAAACTTGTAAATTGAAAAAATAAAGTGTGTTGAGGCTCACATATGGTATAAAAAAGGCAAAAACATGAAAAAATAAAACTTAAAATAAAACAGCCAGCTAGTTAATTTGGATTAAATATATATTAATAAATAACCAAATATATTAATAATTTAATGAATTGCTAATTAACTTTCATTAGAAACAAAATGAACATTACCTTATTTCCAACTGTTAGACCCTTCGTATTTCAATTAGTTATTTTATATATTGGTCACAATTTGCATAAGTTTTTTTCACTTAACACCTCTCCCAAACAGTCCGTTCGACAGGTAACTAGCGGGAAAAGGAAAATAGTATATAATAATATTGATTAATTAACTAAATAAACCTTTGTTAAGTCATATATCAAAGTACCCTACAAAATGGAACTAATTACTTATTTTCAATTAATTATTTAAACTTGACAATCTTGTATATAGTAAAGTACCATAAAAATGGCATATTCCAATGGTATTCTTATTAATTATAATAATTATTATTATGGCCTTTATAAACTATAAAAAGAGTTAAGTTCTTTTATGGAGGTCACGTATATTTTTTTTTATTTTCATTGAAATGACTTAAATATACATAGTTATTCGAGTCTATTTCTTAATTTAAACATTAACATTAAAGTATATCTTAATTAAATGAAAAATGATTAAAAATAAACGAAAGAATATTTTTCCCCTTATTAAACAGTTTTATACTTTGCCATTCTGCAGCAATTAATACAATTATTATAGGAACAAGGAACAAAGAGTGAATAAAAGTTGGTACATTGTTTATTTAACTCAAATCGAGCTACAGCTTTCGGTTTTTGTACCCTTTTGCAGTGTATTCAATCAAATCCGAGTTCATTGTTTACGCTCGACCATAGTTTGTGCCGTTGGCTTTGCATGTTGGAATTGTGCGGCGGATGGGCTTAGGAGGGACTTTGGGCTGGTCAAGTCGTTACCATTTCGTCTGCCATTACGTTGGAAAAATCTGTCAATTACAAGTAAGAAAAGCGCAAAAGCATGTCTATCACACGGATACTCAGACACTGGCCAAGTATTGTGCACAAACAAGCAGTCGATTGGGCCGTCAAGTGGCACTGAAAACTGACTCTTAGGAGGAGGATGGGGTGGGGACAGGGAGAAGGAGCTGTAAAAGGGTACAATCCGACCGTGGCTGGGATTCTGAAGTTGCCATGCCTGCGCCTGTTTGCCATTTGTTAGACTGGGTCTAGGCGGTTCATGATGTTTGCCACGTTTGAAATTAATTCGTTGGAAATGGCGAGAGTAAGACAAACGGTTGAGCCAGACGGTCAAATTAAGCCGCTATAAATATGGCAAGTGTGGCAAAACGTGAAAGTTACACATCAAAATACAGCTAAGGACATATAAGCACCTGGGCTGTATTAATTAAATACTTAAACTCAATAACTAAATAAACGAAAAACATCGAACCCTAACTCAAGCCCGAGAAATATCAGAACACGAACCGTGCAAGTATTTTTTGTAAATGGCTTGTTTTACAACATAAATAAAATAATTGAACGCTAACTACTGAACTTATCTGATCATATTTCACAGATGCCAATGGAGATCAAAGTGTGTGCCAATTGAATGCAAAACTATGTATGCCCGGCTTTCAAAAGAACGGGCAGAAATACATTGCATTTTTGTAAGCAAATGACAACTCAATTTTTTGAACCAAAGCCTGGCTTTATGTGGATATCGATGTGGAGAGCTGACAATTTTTTGTTTGCCCTGTTTATTATAAATATTCATATACCCTACCAATCAGCATCTGCTGCAAGTTAACAAACTAGAAGCTACCTATCAAGCGATATCGCCTCCTGGCAACAGCGGGCAGCAATAGCTGCGAAAAGGCAGAGAAAGCGGAATCCATAAGGAGTGGGAATTGTAGAAAATGAAAAGCTGAAAAAGACAAACGCACGACAAAATTTTTCACGATTTCTTTTTGTTTCCCTTTTTTTCTTTATTCTTTTTTATTTTTTTGTTTTTTCTTACCAGCATTGTAGGCCAGAAGAACAGCGCGGAGGCCGTCGAGGACGTGGACAGGAGCTTGGCAGGCTCGGTTTGTTTTTTAGCAAAAGCCTGACAAACCTGTCACGTGATTGCTCAACTGAAGCTTAGACGCCGAGCCAGCGCTGCGGCAGGACGAGTCGGTCCAGCTGTTAGGCCGACGTCAGCCAGTAATAATGACACCCCCCACCCCATCAAACATCTCACACCCCAAACACGCCCACAGCCTACAAGTAGCCAGTTGGGCACGGGCCTATTCACTCGACTCTGTCGTCACCGTGGCCATGCGCGGTGTGTGTGTGGGGTGTGGGGTACGGTGCTGTATCCTGGACAGTACCTATGTCATAGTCGTAGCCATGGCGACGATATTTTTCTAGTGGCTGAAGCTTTTTAATTGAATTTTCCGCTATTTACGACGTCGCAGCAGCCATAAAAGGACGAACTATCCCAGCGAATGGCAGACACTGAGCGGCACGGAAATATGGAAATATGGCAGCAGTTGGAGAAAAGCGAGAAAGAGTTGCCAGATACGCGTAGAACGTAAAAGGGAAATTGTGTAAAATTTATTCATAATATATAAGCGCTTCGGTCCGAGCTGCCCCGCAGGCCTGGTCCCTACGTTTTTTAAGTAGTCCCGCTCTATTCTTTAAAACGATTTTTTGTGGTCTTGTGAGCCAAGAAAATCGTGCGAAAAGCTTTAAAAAATATTATATATATACTTTTTTTTTTTCTGCGCCTTTCTTTGTTGGCCGAATAACGCAAATATTTTCCGCATTAATACGCCACTTTTTGTTGCGTAATTATGATTCTAAGAATTATCATCAAAGTGAAGTGTGAATTGCCATTGTCCAGGAAATTACCACTGGTTCTTTATAGTGTAAATAATGTTCTGTCCAGTTGCAAAAGTTGTGGTTGAATGTACTTAAGGGTATTTTTGGCATTGTAAATTATAAATATTATTTTCATTTATTATAATTTGATTCATTATTTAATTGTATATTAATAATATCGATTTTGTTTAAATAAATTATATAAATAATTGATCTATTATCTATTTACTTACTCTTTACCAACTACATATTGGAAAGAGGAAAGTGATAAATAAACGAGCTGTTGTTACAGGGCAACACCTAGTCGAGCAGCATCCACTGGTATTTGATTGCTTGTCCAAATTGTGGTCTATTCGATTGTTTCATATTTTAGACTTCAACAAAACAAGCCATTAGTAAAGTCAATCGAAGTTGACAATTGTCAACTGAAAATATATACAATTGAAAATATATTGTAAAGTACCAGCTGGCCGCAATGTTTTCAAATTGACAAGCTCAAAAGACAAATGCCAGTCCATCAAGTAGATTTGGACTGTATTTGTGCCTCAAGTCATACAATTTAACCCAAATAGAAGGCAACTCCTCGACCGCAATACACAAGTTTCCCATTCTATGCAAAGTACACTGCCAGACAGTTTTCATCTCAAGCAGCAAAGAAAAAATAAAAACAAATAAATATAGAGAACAAAATATTATTCCTGAATATTGTGCAGTTGATTGCATTTAATAGAATCTCACAATACTCTGGGCAAAGTCTGCTGAGTTGCTCTGGGATTATTTTACCAGAGCTTATTTGGTTATATTTTTCAATTTCCGTAGTCTTTGTTTATAAACCACACACACTCACACACACACAGGCACACTCACGCACACATAATAGTCACTTAATAATAATCAAATGCACTCGAGTCGCATACATCTTAATTTTGGCAATCGGCATTCCGCACAGAGCACCTAACACAAAATCCATTTTCCACATGCAGCCTAGTTAAATAGTTTGCTGCTGCTTCATTTGTTTATTTTGCAAATAGAGAAATTAAAACACATATAAATATTTATACTTCATAGAGTATATTATATTTTCTCGGCGCGTTACTATTAAAATAATATACATTGGCTTTAGCTAGCAAGCCAGATAAATCGAATTAATTTTGTATATAACTAATATATACAAATAATGCCTTCAAAATTTAGTTGTAGTTATTTACTCTCGTGCTCAACAAATACATTAACCAACTAATAAATCAATTAAGAGTCCTCCACTAAAGAGGGAAAGTGCTTATTGAAACTGTTTCTCCGCGAAAAATTAGCATTACAAAATTATTTACTATGCTATTAAAATCATTATGGACTATTATTCAAATAACATCAATTAACCTTATGTTTATGAATGAATACAAAACTAAATTAAATTTCAAATATGTTTGGATAAATGAATGCATGAATGAATAATAAATAATGCACCGTAATGCTTAGTTAATATTCTTAAATTGATTTTATACAATTTACAATTTAACAAATTAAAAAACAGACATAAATTGTTAAATAATTAACTTGCAAGCGCATTTATTATTCGGTTCGGTAATACAATTTTTAATATTTGGAATTTTGTATATGTTATTGTAACTAGGACTTTTCTGCTCAGATGCCTTCGATGCTTTCGTCGCCTCTCATCGCATTTGCTTGCACTTTTGTTCAACAGTTCGGGTGGGGGAATGCAGTAGGACGACCACAGCTCCTGGGCAGCAGACTGTACTCGTAGATACAAAAGTACACGTAATTGGGCTAATGGATATTTCGGTACTAACACAATTTTGCTAATAAAGTTCGCAAACACACAGAGAAGCACGGAGCCGGCCTGTCGAGCGGCAAAAGCAAGGGCACCCAGATGGACGGGGCTATTGCAATAGGGATAGGCTCAGCGACAAGGACTAGAAACAAGGACCTGGCAGCGGCAGCTGCAGCAGCAGCAGGTTGTCTGCACTTTTTGTCTAGTCTTCTGCTGCAGCTTTTGGCAACTCTCACAGCAGGCAACAACATTTGCGTATAAGTGCGTCTCTATGTTTTTGTTGACAACTCCTTACTGGTCACACAAACACTAACGCTCACACACACACACGCACACCTACACTGATACAAGGTATACTCTGATTTATATTGCGCTGCCTTGCTCTGAGACCTACAACCTACAGGCCAGTCGAAAAGTTTTCGTACTTAATGTTACTTAAACTGTAGCATGCTCCTCTATTGAATTTAATAATTGCTAACTATGTAACCACATTTATTCGAATTCCCTATATAATACAAACGAAGTGTCTAAAAATGTATCATATAACTGAGCATATGCAAATAAAAGGATGCAGTTGACCCTTACATTAATAGAAATTTAATAAAATAACAATAAGTATTGGCTTAAAAAGATGGAGGATTTTAAATATAACCTATATTTATGCTAATTTAAATATGTTTATATAACTATGATAGTAAGGCTATGTCTAGGTAAATATAAAAAAAAGTCATAAAATAAAAAATAATATGAATTAATTTATTTTAAATTGTGAACGTCATAACACATTACGACTTATAATAATAAATAAAATAACTTACATTAAACATATTTTAATAATGTAATTCATTTAAGTAACAATATATCTGCTATTTTATTTACTAAAAAGATGCCCTTAAATCTTAATAAAAATTATCTTCACGACTGTAAGATTAATTTCTTAGAATATCATTAAAAATTTGTTTATTCTTTAAATTAGTTTTAATATTTTAGTTTATTATTCTATGGCCATAAACTTGAATTTAACCTATTAAGTTCGGTTTTTTTTTATTAATAATCTGCACTTGAACAACACTTTCTAGCAATTATCCATTTGTACTTTATTATGAACCCATTATCTGGAAGCTAACGGTCAAATTGGGAATGTCAAAAAAAGGACCTCATGCTGTTCAATCCGTAGCTTGTGTGGACTCAGCCACATATCTAATTGCAGCTGGTACTTATCTGGCATCTGGCAGGACTTTGAGCTGGGCGTTCACTGTTTTACTAGGAGACTGTGCAGCGTCCTGCCGATATGGCAGCTGCAGTATCATCAGTAGATGGTGCGTGTGGACTATAACCAAAGTTTGTTTAGCAGCTGTCCATACAAGTGTGTGTGTGTGTGTGTGTGTGTGTGAGTGTGGGTGTGTGTCTGTCGGTATATGTTGCCTGGATCTCTCGCACAGCAGTCTATGGAAATTGCCAAAAATTTCAATGCAAAACACACACAAACACAACCAAGGGGAGGCTTTGGCGAGTGGCTGGAGGTTTGAATGCATGTCCTGCACTTCCCTTGACTTGACTCACCACAAACAAAAACCCAACCAAGCAGCTAAACTCTGTTGGCAGCACCCCCCAGCCACGGCACCGCAACTACCCGCAGCTACCGCTCGGAGTCAGTTGCCTTCCTTTTGGCAGTAGTTAAACTCAATTATTATGCAAAGTCAACAATGTCTATTTGTGCCACCAAAAAGGTGCATTGCTTCAATGGCTGTGGCAGGGTAACATGCGACATAGGGAAGTAGAAGGGAGAAGGGAAAGGAAGGTGTGTGTTGATGCTGCCACAGAAAATATGATGCGTTTTGCGACCAAATGCATTTAAATACATTTTGATTTGCAGTTAAAGAGAAAACTTGGAACGTGCACAGACATCGCTTCAGTTACGTGGTGCGGTTATCTGTGCATCCACCCCCTGTGGCCCGTTGTCTACCTATTCTGGACCGAATTCTGTAAACTCTGTACATCAGGCGGTGGGGTAGGGGGAGTGGGGAGTGAAGCGGCCACTGCAAATGACAAATAATTTGTGCAGTTTTATTGAAAATGTTTGACTTTTAGTTGCCCAAAAACTTGGCGCTACTTCGTTTGCCTTGTACATTCGAGTGTCTGTTGTAGTCGCAATTGTTTTTTGTTTTTTTTTTTTCTTCTTTGAGGGGTGGGTCGGGTATTATAATATTTTTGCTGGCTTTGTTATGCTGAAAGGGGATATCTATATATGAAGCAAACTAGCTATGCAATGTGAGATACCCTATACATTTAATACAATTATTTTTGAAGAGAATTTATCAGAGTTAAGCTCCCTGCGTGCCTATATGAATAATAAAGAGAACTTTTGTGAGACCTGCAATCCAGATCCCAAAGTTGAGAACAATTGGCAATGATGACAATTAAAGGTTAAAGGCAGCGAAATATAACCTGATATGAAGAAAAGAGGTAATAAAAATGGACCTGTAAGCTACAAGATTGTAATAGCACATATACATATAAACATATCTTCATTATTTTATAATATTGAAAACAAATAAATTGCAAATGACATGAAATGTTATTTGAAATAAATAAATATGAAAGTCTAGCAGAAACTTAGTGAATAATTAAGAAAAAATGTGGAAAGAAATTAATGTGTAAAGTTGGAGCCACTATTTTAGTCCTATCCAACGTACTTCGAAAGTCCTAAATAATATTTTTGATTCATTTTTAAATATTTTTAGTAAATTTAAGAATTCAGTTTACAATCTCAGCAGCATACGCTAACACAAATTCCTACAGAATAAAAAGGAGCATTTTAAGCAATTTTTCGAGAATTTTACGATTTTTTCTAGTCAGCATTAACATATTCTGTGTTTTAAAATGCACGTCTTTTGTTTTCAAATCATATAATAACATGTTATAGATTTTTTATTGAGACATAAAATCAATTGGAATTCATTTGATTCACTATTTAATAATTATTAAAATAATTTGGTATTGTGATGCCTGTGTTTAGACTATTTTTAAGACACGCAGAGTATCTTTCAGTACATCTGTATATATTGTAATTGTATCTGGACTAAAACGTGCTTATTGTTTCTGTTTTCTAGCTGCTTTCTGTTTGCTGGCTCTGGCTGGCGCACTTTTGCAAACAATAAGTTTTTAAGTAGTTTGACATTTGAACTTGCATCTACTTTTTGGAGAGCAATAAAAAAGCGCAGCTAGCCGGAAATGAGAGACGCAACAAAACAAATAAGCAAGGCCTTCGTCTTCGTTTCCAACATCCCCTTACTCTTCACACTCCTCCAAGTTGGGGGCGTGGGCGCAAAGGAGAAAAACTTTGTCAGCGAAAAATTGCGGCGCAGTTTATTGCAAAAGTTCATTACAGTGCAAATGTTGCTAGATTGTCCCCCGACGAGCGGGTTGCTCGGCAGAGGAGGAGGTAGGGCTGGTTGGGGCGCTAAGAAACTAAGACTGGTGAGTTGGTTTGCGACCTTAAGTCTGCTTTGTCTTTTGCCATTTCGGCGCCACTTGTTTAATTATAAAGTGCGAAAAATGTTTGCATACTTTTCGGCTGACGCTGATGAAGCGCAGGTGATGCAACATCCCGTAAACCTCATGACGGCCCCACCTTCACCCGAAAGTGTCCACTCTGTCGCCAAATGCAATGAAGTGACTTTTTATCTTTTTGTATTTATTTACTCGGTGCAGCGGTTGGGGCAAAGTTCGCAGTTTGTCTGCCAACTAATTTGCATTTTCTCATCAACGCAGCCGCCTGCATAACTAATATGATGGAGCCAGGCCTGTTTGGCCGAGAGGGGGGCCCGGGCTGTCTGCAGAGATTCTCAGAGTTCTCAAAATATTATAAATAGTGCGCTGTGATTTTGCATAGTTCGCGCCAGTGCAAACTTTAGGCATTTAGCGCATACGTCAATCATACGACATGTGGTCCAGGATGGACACAACCCACGTTCACCGCGCCTCGCACCTATGCAGAGCCAGGATAATTTATCATTAACCGCTGCAGCCGGAACAAAACTTTCGTCCTGATAAATGAAGTGTTTTTGTCTCCTGATTTTCCAGATATGCTTCCATTTTTTTTCGGTTTTGTTTTATGGTCAAATTATGCAAATGATTAAATTATATTTTTTGCTCTCGCAGAATGTCACATGAATTGGATTGCCAAAGGACACAAAAAGGTGTTCTAAAAGCTCTTGATTAATGATCGAAAAATGACTTAAAAATGTCAATCCGCTTAGCAGCCAAATTGAAATGTGTTGCAAGCAAATTAATTTTAACTATCTTTGCTTTTTATGTGCATAGGATAACAGCAGAGTGCACAAAACATAGAAATCCACTTAAATTAATTCAGCATTTAGTCAAATCAATACTTATTAGCAACTGCAAATTTCGACTCTTACAGCAAAAGAAAGATATCAGAAAACATTCCTGTAATTGCTGTACAATATAATAGACTGATCATGACTAAAATTTGAAAAGGAATAGAAATTTAAAAAAAATGCACAAACTTAAATTCGAATTTACTAAAAACAAAATAGAGTGTATGTAATAATTATATTAATGTAGGTATCCAACATATTCGTGGACTTCAAGTTTAAACATGAATTGAAATTTGACAAATGTATTTTTTTGCCATGCCGCATTTTATGTATAGGTTTTATAATTTTATCATAATCCTATAGCTGCCATAGGAAACATAATCGAAAATTATGTTCTTATATAAAACAATTAAATTACTTGACCACGCCCAGCATTTACTATTTACTACATATATATATACTTCTCGCATAGTTTAAGTCCCATGTCAATATGTGAAATGGTTTTTATTATTTTGTCATCAATTAATTATTAACCCAATATTCACTTGAAATTTGCTTGTTTAATTGTCTGAGTAATTGAAAAGTTGAGAGCTCAAGAATATCAGTCATAATTTATTCATAAAAGTCCCAAATCAATTCTTACTCAGACATTAATTTAAATTATTTATTAAAACAAAAAAAAAAAAAAAAGAAGCAAACTGTCACGGATTTAATTTATTTCTCATTAAAATTTGCCACTTGTCTGTAATTGTTTGCCTCGCTTTCAGTTTCGATTACACAATTCACGTTTATAAAGTCATAATCCTTATGGCCCTCTTTATAATGTAGGTCGATTCAGGCGTCGTCTCGAAGAACTTGACAAAAGTAAATAATTTGAAACGAAAAAGTTTTCGCTACATAAGCCATAAACCTGGGCAACTGAATGCCCTAACTGGTCTTAACTTTTGATTAAGTATTTTAACCCTAATTAAATTTTGCAAAGGCAAAATCGAAAAAATCATCATCGACGGCAATAAGTCATGCATACTAATTGAATCACAGGTGGAAGGCGAAATCGAATTCGCTGATTCTTATGCCCTTGTATAGGGTTTCATAATTTTGTCCTGAAATGTGTAACGTATAAAGTATATATGTATTATTTGTCGATATAGACAGGTCCGCCTGTCTCTTGCAGACAATACATATATTAGAATTATTATCTTGTATGACAAAATTTTAAGTTTCAATCTATATTGAGCTTTATTTCTGACATATCTTTAAAATCGACTTATACACAAGGTTTCAATAGAAAGGAGATACTTCAAAGTTATTTGCTTAAAAGGGTATTGTATTTCGGTGTGTTGAATTTAGGCGTTCTTAGTTGTTTTTCTTTAATTTTTTGCGCTTCTCGCTCGATTGGTTGGCAGCTAGAGCCCTGCCTGCGGGCAGAGATGAGCAGTACATATTTCAGGTGGCAGGCAATCAAAAATACTTGGGCCAACAAGCACTTCAGGCCAACTCAGGCAGTATGGTAAGGGGGGGAAAGAGGGAGGGAAGAGGCCGGCAAGCAGGCAGCCAAGTAACAAGTGTAACAATGAAGTGCGAGCACTGCGGGCCAAATACTCGTGAGTGAGAGAGAGAGGCGAGAGAGAGAGAGAGAGTTAGATCCAAAACATTGGCATAAGTAGCGCTGCAGGGGGCTACAAGTGGGCGTGCACGGTAACGTGGGCATGGTCGCGGGTAATATTAAACCCAATGATGTAGCCAGGCCCAAGGCGCAAGGATTCACACGCTGTTTATATTTGCATACATTTAACCTGAGGCTAGGCTCAGGCTCGGTTGTACAATGTATTTGTTGTTGTTGGCTGCCAGCTTTGTTTTTACAAGTTGTTTCGTTTATGTACATTGCACATTTAGTTATATATATATGTATATATTTTTTGTATTCTGTTTTATATTCTACTTGAATGTCTGTACATTTCGTGGTTAATTAAAATTGCACAAGTGGCTGCCTAGTCTATCTGGCTGATTCTCGTGGCGTTACTTGCCAAAAGGGCGGTGAGGCGGTACCCTAAAATTCTAGCCGCGAGACATATCGCACCAAATATTTATAACAGTCTGGTATCTGAGATAAAGAACAGTTGGTAGCACATTTTTGTTGCACAGTAGTAAATGTTATGTGCTACTGTGTAGTTGTCAGCATGACCAGCGCTGCGGATACGTAATATTCATACGCACTGTTTGCCGCAAGTTCATAAAGAAATAACTGTTGACTTTGACATTACGCAGAACCACAGAAAAATGCGCTTAGCGAATTAGTAAATATGCCGACGACTTTATCTACCCTATGATAGATTTTGCTGGGCTCATAATTTAATTGTGTTCAATCATAAAAATATAATTTCCTCATTTGCATCACATATATATGTAAGATTTGAACTGATCTAAGAAATTGAGTTATAGTAAAATATCAATAAAAAAAATAGCACATTTAACAATAAAATATATGTATTTGCCTTGAAAGGAGAGCTAAAGTCTTTAATACTGCTGTAGGGCTTCAGTTACTAATAAAAAGTACCTTCCATCATCAATTGCATTTTTGATTTATGCGCAAAAAAAAAAAAATAATAAACAAGGATAAAAAAGAAAATAACAAACAGTTCGGAAAAACCAATTTCACGTGGCTTACGAGTATATTTTTTTAAACTCCTGGAATATACTATCGCTACAGTTGATTTTAATCTGTTGCATAGCACGTACACACACACACACACACACACACACAGACGCGCGACACTCACTCACACGCACGCACGAGGGCATTTATCAATGTTACGACAGGATATCAAGAGTTTGAGCGAGTCGACTTTCTCATTTTCATTTTCATTTTCATTTCTCATCGTTTGATAACTCGCTTGCCACACTTTTGTTTTTTCATTTTGCAACTTGGCCGCCAAGGAAAATATTTACACAATCAATTGAATTATTGTAAATTTATTTTATGAATTATTAATGACTGGGCTCTGAGCACCGCAAATCCATATATATATACATATCAATATAAATATATATATAGGTTTATATATATATAAACATATATATATATATGTATGTCTGCATAGAATTCATATTATTTGTTTCATTTTATGAAGCCTCTGACCGCAGAAATTTTAAGAATTTGTGGCATTTGATATTTGAATAATGCACACGAGAGAATGTCAGCAAGCGGAGGGGTGGGGGGTTGCTCTAATCGATAACAGCCGATTATTCATAATGTGGCATACAAGCTGGCAATTTAAACTACTTCACGTGCCTACTGCAAAGACGTCAATATATCGGAAAAGCCGCTCAGATTGTAGGAACTCAATTGGCTGATAATTTGTTCTGGAAGGCAGCTGCTCGTTAAACTTTACAAGCCGCTCGTGTTCGATGCTTAAATAACGTTAACTTGGGTATTACACTGTTTGCGTATAAATACAACCCATCGGGCGATGGTGGCCTCATTTAAAGTTCGAGTTCGCAGCGAGGGGGAGAGAGTTATATTTGTTTGGAACCGATAATGTATCCGGCTGAGTGTTTGACCTGGTCACAGTGCCTTTTAAAAGCAACGGCCGCTAATCAGCTAATCGCTAAACAATTGAGATCCCTGCTGCTCTTCATCTGCGACGACGAACGACTGTTGCATGTGCTGTGGAAATGGCTGCTCTATAAGTACGAGCACGAATTCAATTAGCCTTAATATAATCCATAAGCTGTTTAAGTTATCAATAATAAATACAAATTGAAACAAAAGAACGAGATCAAGTGCAAGTTGTTTGAAAGATAAAATAACTCAGTTGCAGTTGGCTAAAATAAATAAGACTAAGCGGATTGACTTGCTTTGAGATAAACCTTTAAATTTATAGTGCGCAATATATATATTTTAAACCCATTATTTATTTCAATTTGTATTTTTATATGTACTTTGTACGGATATAAAAATGCCCGAAGGCTGGTTTTAAAACAGTATCGCTTTCAAGTTAGGATGGAATATTTCTTGCATCACTAACTTTAATGCTTCATAAATTAAATTAAATAAGGTTAATTATTTCTTGATATACAAAGTGCGCTTATTTCAATGTTACTGTACTCATGATACTAGGACATAGCTGTTAGGGCCCTTGATTTGCAAAGCTGCTCACTCAAGTCAGTTGAACAACACTCGCAATATACTCTTTCCAGCGAAACTCAACTCCATATACCGTCCGCTCGAGTTGCAGAAATTTCACTCACGACTGCCTTTTGCTCTACATGTAATATACTCAAAGAGTAATCAATGGTAATTTGAGAGGTACTCAGTCAGCTGCAGCTTGGATTAGGTATGAATAACTCAAAAACATTTGCAACAAGCTCCATTTACTCAAGAGTAAAAGCTGAAAGTGCTACCAAAATACCCTTACAAACAACTCACTCAGTAGCTGCTGTAAGCAGTTGCTCTAAGAGTTTTTCTACTGAGTCTAAAAGATACTTTTACTTTGCGCACCATAGACTCAAGAGTATTTTATCGCAGCACTCAAAACACTGTGACTATTTAGAGTTGAGCACATTTTGACTCAATGGGTTACAGCTCAAACACTCAGCTGCAGTTACCAGCAAGTGCTCCGGTTGGAAATACTCAAGAGTAGTTCAAGTGATTGCAAGGCATGCAATGCACATTCGGTTGCCATTTTATATTCACCACTTAAGAGAATATTTCGCTCTAAGCACTCTCTAGAGAGAACTCTTTATTTCCCTGGCAAAGCTCACTCAAAGAGCAAAAGCTTTACGAACTGGACTCGCCTGCCAAAGCAGCAGAACCGAAGTCGCAGCCGAGCGTGCAACGAAGACTCGAAGCGTTTCGTGGCGGTTGCAATATTTTTGGCACATTTAGTACACGGCCAAGGCACACATGGCCAAGGTGTGTGTGTGTGTGTGTTTGTGTGCGTGTGTGTGGCACGTGAAATTTTATTTATTTATCGAATGTTTTTTTTTTTTGGTTTTTTGTTGTTGCATCTTGTTGCAAAGCTTGCAGTTTATTTTTTATGCGATTTTTTTTTTTGTGGGAAGCAAAGTTTTGTTTCAGTTTTTGTTTGCTGGCTTTTTACTTTTTATGCAGTTGCATTTGATAGATTGAATTTTGCAGAAATTGAAAGATAAGACAGTATCAATAGTATCTTGTATCTACGTAGCTGCATAACTGCGTATCTACGTATTTGTGTAACTGCGTGCGATGGGGTTTATGGCGCTCAGCGCTGGCTGCTGTTCAGACATGTTAATTTCGACTTAATGCTGTTTAAGTAAAGCCCCAATATTTGCGCCTAATACGCATACATGTGTAATGAATGTAGGCGCTTAGGCACACACACACACATACACGAGCACACACAGACAGACAGGCTTGGCAATATGAGTGACTTACATGTGTAAGTCGGTAACACGACGAAAACAGATGCTATCTTGCATACATTTAGGCGCACAAGCAACAGCACAGGACCAGGGACTGGGACTGGGACTGGGACAGGGACTGGAATTGTGTACTGGTAAGAGGTTCGGGAGCGGAGTCGTCTTTAGGTGCTGCCACTAAGGCGTCAGTCACGTTCAGGGCGTGCGACAGAGATAGAGAGAGTGAACGGCACTGTGCAGCGATAAGCAAACATTGTCCATCAAAAACACACCTACATAACTGCAAACACACACCACACACACACACACACATACTCGCATGTGTTTGTGCATTCATTGCATTGAGCATGACATATTTGTCGATTTGCAAATTTATGTCAGCCTCAGACAAGCCCTTCGTCCGGTGCACACACCATTTCAATAACAGTTCCAGTCCCAGTTCCCAAGTCGCTTCGTTTGATCCCAAAGTGTCGGCCGAATCAAATTGATCTATGGAATCAAATTAAACAAAATTATATATGCAAGTCGGCTGGCACTAAATGAAAGTGTTCGACTGCAAGCGGCAACAGCACATGCTTCAAATTTTGATTTTGCATCAAATTAGAAATTGTTCGAACAACGTCTTAAGCTCCTTTTATTCATAATTCTTAAAGCCGGCCAAATTGTGCAATTAAAAACATTACTCAAATGTAGCGAAATTTCTGGCAAATGTACAATGTCTATCATATACTAAAAATATCCATATGAGTTTTCCTCAAAAGTCTGTAATATCATTATTGTTGCTAAGAAATATTTATATCTTAAGAAAAAATAAATGGGTAGTAAATTATTCGGCGTAAAAATAAAATTTAAATAAATGGGATATTTAGATATTTATAATTAAAAATGTCATGAATTTAAGCATACTCACATGATAAAGATTTAAGGTTTTAGTTTTCTTGAATAAAAATGTAAATAGCTTGTGTTCGATTAAAAAGGCATTTTATATATATATAATATTTGAAAAGAAATCCCTATTAGAAAAGCAGATATTTTGCTTTTGAAAACAATTCGATTGGTATAATAAATAAATTGTTCAGTTAATGTCAAAATAAAAGCCTTAAAAGCAAATTTACTTTTCATAAATCCACAAAAACCTATATGCTCGTAACTTTAGGTTAAAAGTATCGAAACTGTAACAACAATTTATTTTTATCATTTTAATATTCGGTATTAGTTTTATAATATATTATAACATTTTTCTCTGAATTTAAATTCGAATTTATGCTCTTTTGTGGTGCATTTAAGTGCGTTTCGGCAAACTGGCAAACTGAATTCCAGGACACTCACACACACACACACACACCCTTATTAACACACACACACGCACGCACATGCGTATGTATGGCAACGACCTTACAAGTGACTCTGCACTAAATATTCAATTACATTTCAATGTTTAAGCTTTTTGGGCAAATTTTGTGCAAACACACTCGAGCACGTACTAATATATATATTAATAGATATACATATAATATATATATATATATAAAGGATTGATGCTGCGCACGTGGGCGTGGCTAGTCAAGCTCTCCGCCGCTTCATTAAAAATACTGTCAATACCTATTAAAATCAAAAATCAAATCAATTTTGTGCTATAATTACAAAAATGTCTGCCGTCGGTCGTAAAGTGCTCAGTGTAATGCACACATGAATATTACCACACACACACACACACACACACACATATATACACCCCAACACAAACACACACACGAGCACACTCAGAGTGAGTGCAGAGTACAAACAAATGTCAATTAAAAACTAAAAATTGCTGGAAAATGGCGCTCGACCTGACTAAAACAAAAGGCCAGTCAGCCAAGCAAGGGCCTAGGCAAAAGGGGAACTGGGTACAGCGTACGGGGAGCCGAGCCAAGCCCAACTGGCAGCAGAGAGACAGTCAGCAGCAGGACCAGTTCAGTTTGGGCCAGTTTTAGCCAGGCACTTCTGTCGCATTTGTCGTTCACTGTGCACAAAACTTTCTGGCCAAGCCGTAGCCGCCGTTTTGCAGGTCCTTCGATTGGAGCGCCTGTTACCAAGCATTTTTGGCATTGGCAAATGGCAAATGGCGCTCACGTTGCCTGCCACTGGGTTAGTTTAGGTTCTCGGCGCGCTTTGAACAGGATGTGGATCGAATCATATTGCCAAGCACATTGAGCTCAGGATGGCCACTGGCGGACTTATTCATTTTGTTACTAGGCTAACAAATAGACAGTAGACAAAGGGAGCTTAGTTTTAGACAGTTATTGAGTAGAATATTTTAAATATCAACTTACGTAACACTTTTAAGACTTTTACTAGAGTATTTTCAAAATTTTCATTTTAAAAAACATGATCGTTTTTTTTTCTTCTTAGATAGAGCGAGAAACCTTAAGTCAAATTGTTGTCTATCTTCATCATTTTACAGAGCTGTTAATCCATTTTGATGATAGATGATAAAATATCTCTACTTCATCTGAGTTAAACATTGTTATTTACCAACTAATCCCGCTTCTTTATTTAAATCTCGCTTGCTCGCTCTATATATTTGTTCACATTCGTTTTTACTCTGTCTTTTTCTTTTTCTTTACTTGTAACTTCATTCTCTCTCTTTTTTCACAACCATTTCTCCCTTCCCTTCCCAACCAGCACTAATTACTTATCAAGAAGTTATTGATTTGCAATGTACATTTTCCTTAAATTATTCCCAGCTGGTCCGGCCACTTTCTTTCACTTCCCTCTTCACCCACCAAAACTCTTGTTCACTCTCTTTTCATGTCCTTAACTTCTACTACTCATCTATCTTTAAATTATATTTTGTTCTACTGCCTAAAGCCCGCATCCACTTGAACAACTGGACTCAAGACTTCATTAAGCAAGCTTCACTGTACTTGTCACTGTCACGCTGCCGTCGACTACATTTTTCGGGGGCCATTTGCCTTGGACGCTGGTCAACTGGGCAGCTGCCACTTAAAGGGGCCTGAAGCACCCAAGGAACGCTGCTCCATTTGGATGCCGAGACTCGGCCGCTTGGCTGTTCTGGGGTGTTATATAAAAAAATGGAGGCGCCATAATAAATGTCTGGCAAAAATAAATAAAAAACAAAAATAACAAACAAATGTATATAAAATGAAACAGAATCAGTACAAGAAACGGGAACAAAAGTCGACAAGTGCTCGGACTTTAAAGGGGCTGCCAACTGAATTCAACAAGCAACAATTGCGAAAGGAACAGAGCGAGAGAGCAAACAACCAGAAAAAGAAAATAACTATGATTGAGCCCTGTTACTAACCAGTTCTACAATTACAGAAGCCGCTCGCCCGTCGCCAGCCAGCCCCTCTTTAGACATAGATCGAAGACGTTGACAGCGTCGGAGGCGCAGGCTGGAATAAGTGCACTGCGCGATAATCGAAAACGAAGCAATTTAGTATAAACAAAAGCGACAAGAGGAAGTCGAAGACTGAGTAGGAATCAAAGTCGTTTGCGGCAGGGAGCGAAACAGAGGGAGAGAGGAAGAGTCAGATAATTTACAATTTATATTTACTGATTTTTGGCAGCAGCGGAGGATGGTCGGATTTACAGTTGAGCTTGCCCCATTGCATACATTTACAGCCAATGTTAAACTACATAACTTGCACTTTAAGCTTATGCGCTTCTCTTTTGCTTTCTATATATATATTTAATGCCGCTTGGCAGCGAAAGGCAGAAGCGGGTAATTAACAATTTCTTCAATATTGTTATAGCTGGGCAGTAAAAAAGGGATTTAAAAAGCTTGAAGGTTGTTAAATGATTCTAGCCGCCAATCTTATATATATTTTTTTTAAATCAGGTTCGTTTAATGGGTTTAGCTAACAATGTTGGGGATTTGCCTTCAGCATGCAACATACCCAAAAAAAAGAAAAACCAACTATTTTTGATTTTCGAAATGAAAATCGAGTTCACACTATCAAAGCAAGCTGTGAAAACGCAATTGGGAACACGCAACAGCGGAGATAACTAAGCATCTAACCAAGATATACATGCAAACACTTTCGGAACAGAACTGACCTATCCAACAATTTTGGCGCTGCCAAAAAGCAGAAGAAAGCAGAGAGCGAGTAACAAATGACGGTCAGTAAACAACGAAGCGAACGAATTATTTGTGCGCGTGAGAGAGAGAGAGAGAGAGAGAGGCGAAAAGCCAGACAGGCCGAAATCAAATGAAACGCATAAGAATCGATTCGATTAGTAAAATGAAATTTACGCCAAAATAAATTTGCACAACTTACTGACTTGGCGTGCCTAAGTGTATGCTATATATATCTATGCCCTAAGAGAGGGTATACGTGTGGTGCGGGGTATATGTAACACCATTAAGTGGACATTTCAGATAATTCAAAATTTAAAAGTATATTTTATAATTTTATTCATATTTTTTGAATATCCGTAGACTTTAAAATTGGACGTAGGTAGCTCTATTTATTTGCTGTTTACCAGATACCATCGAAAATATGGTTATACGACTGAGACCTTTAAATAATAATATTTATAATTATTTATTGATAATTAGTTCAGGATGATAGATTGGACTACCTAATTCATATATATTTAACGAAATCTTAAGCAAATGCCTGGGAAACAAAGGAATACCTACAGGAAATTAAGTTTTTATTTGAAAAAAAAAAAGGCGAATAAGGTTAACAGCAATAAATAATGTAATATTTGCAGTAAAAAGGGAAACCTTAGGGTATACAATCTTCGGCATTTGATTGTTTTGATACAGTTTTCGTGCTCATTTTGTATTTTGCGCCAGTCGCAGCCGCTTGTCATGTTGTTGTCTTCGTTGTTGTCGTTGTCGTCGTTGTCGTCATTGTCTCTAAACTTTTGTACGTTCATTAATCTTATAGAGCGTTTTTACTGTTGCGTCAGACTTGGTGTCCTTGTACGTATGTATGTGTGGGTGTAGCTGTCTCGCAACTCCCTTTATGTGTGTGTGTGTGTGGCAGTTTGTTTGCCTCGTAGTTGTTTTAGCTGCGCCGCTTTCCTCGTTGGCGCTGTCTTCACTGTCAGGACACTTGTGCGACAGTTGTTGCATGATAAGGTTTAATCTATTTAATTGTAATTGATATTTTTGCAAGATACGATGGCGCTGCCAGTTTGTCCTTTTTTTTTTGTACCCATTTATAAACCAAATGAGGCGCCTAAAACAACAACAGCGAGTCAACAACTTGTTGGCAACACTTGAGCAACACCCAACAACTGGCAAATCATAATTTATAAAGTGCTGCGCGTGGCAGAATATGACAACTTGCTGCGGCCTGTCGACAACTAAATACCCTAGCTTTCAGCTAAAATCTATCAAAATTTATCATATGACAATTAAAAAAATTCTTAAACTGTTTTAAAATAATTAAATTATATAAATAAATAAAATTAATTATTCATTAATTATTATCGAAGTAAAGGGGTTGTGGTTATTCGACAATAGAGTTTTCTCTACATACCATTTAAACAGCTAAAGTTTCAGAATTATGAAAAAAAAAATCAAAAATGTAATATGCTGCAATATGCTCACTTTTAGGGATCACACATTTCCTTACATGATAATTCCCTTTCGCTAGTACATTAAAAATCAATTTTACTTAGGGACTACTTAGCCAAGGGCATGCATGAATGAGTTAGTGGAATAAAAGAACATTTATTTAATTCGATACATCATATAGTCATGGCAATATATAAGATGTGTACAAATTTTTACCAGTCAAAATGCTTATTTTGTGCCATAGTAAATCTTAAGAGAGTAGAATGCAAGTGTTCCCTTTTATATCTAAGCAACCTTCCCTTAAATTTCTTTTAGCCAAAGTAACGCTGGAAATAAATAGAATACAAGTGCGCACTCTTATTTCCACTTACCATTCCTTCAAGTAACCTTAGTCCTTCCGCTTAAAGTAAGCTCGAACAAAAGCGTGTGATAATTCAATGTCTGTGCCCAGTCAAAAGCTCAGTCACCGCCTCAGTTTCAATGTGAGGCTCAGACTGTAATCACGCCCATGCCATTATCCTTCGTGTCCCTTTGTGTTAGTGGAGATGTTGGAGGGACGTCGCCGGTATCGGCGTCGTCGTCGGCGTCGCACACATGGGACACATCAAATGCAGTCAAGATAAGAGAGTGCCAAGTTGTTGATGTGTAAACGGTTTCGGATTTAAAATAAGTAGGCGTGAGTGAACACGACACGGCCGTGGGGCGCGGGGAAAGGCGTTGCCATAAAAAAGCCGAATATACAGCAGGAAGCCTAAAACAAATTGTAGCGGAAACGCCAGCAAACACAATAAATGTTTAATAAGCCAAAACGAGCAGAGAAAAAGCGAAAGCGATGCTGCTGAAACCGTCTGGCCTAAAAGCCGACGACTTCAACCAGAACCAGAACCAGCAGACTCTAAGTCCCGGTTGATGTTCTGGATGTCGGCCGGGGTCTGGCAAATGGTTAAAGGGAAGCGGAAGTTCAAGCGGAAGCTGCTCGACTAGTAAAAACAAAAGGCGACTCGAAAAGTCAACTTTGCCAGATATCTAGGTTAAATTATAGAAAATACGCTTCCAAGGAAATGCACAAATCATGAGTGACTGGGGAGGCTGAATGGGATATATTAAAAATAAATTTGTAAAAATTCTACGATTCAAATTTGAACTTAAAGAATTTAGAAATGATTTTGACAAAAAAAAAAATAAATAGAGAAGCAAACATATTCTATGATTAAAGAAAGACTAAAGACTCTACAAAGCCAACAAATTTATAAAATTATTCATATTCAGAATGTGAATAATAAGCGAAGCAACTTATTAACAATATCTTGTTATTCTGAAAATTTTAAGATATAATGATTCGCATACACCGAAGAACCCAATTATCTTACACATCATTTAAAATTCAGCCCAACGAAAGATATATGTATATTCAAATCAACGCTCTATGCAAATGAATAGCACAATTCATGCTGGCAAAGAGAAAAATATATGAGAGCCTATGCATTTTTTATAAATGAAACCAAAACAGCAAATTGCACAAAAGAAAACGCTTTAAAAGATACTCACAACAAAAACGTAAAAAAAAAAATCAATTTAAGTATCCTTTGGTTGCCACACTAAACGACTTCAATTTAGGGCCAGACACCTAGCTGGGGGCGAAAGTGGTTCAGTGGGGTAGACCGAGGTGGGCGTTGAGGTAAATCTGCAGTGGGGGGCACGGTGCGCTTCAATTTTTGACCGCGCATTCAAAATACGACTCAGACATGCGCCCCAAAGTATGCTACACCAAAAATCACTTAAGCGGCGCAAAATTTTCAACAATTGCGAAAAGCTGCAAAAAGCGCTGCTGATGAGGTGTAAGAAGCAGCAGCAGCAGCAACAGCAACAGCAACAACAACAACAACAGCAGCAAGAAAATTGCACGAAAACTTTCAGTTAAGGAAAACATACATACATACGTACGGGACTCGTAAAACTTTGCTTACGACAGCCGCTCCACATACTGCGGCTCCTCCCTCCACACCTTTTTCTCAGGCGTATGTCAGGCATATATCATACTTTGTGCGTGTTTGGAGCTTAGGAAAACCCGCAAACAATATTTAAACTTGGCTCAACTTAGAAAAACTAAAACTACAGCTTATGTTTAATCCTTAATTATAGACATTACCCTTGTTGTCTATTCCTTAAGCATCGGAAATTATCCTAAAACATTTTCATTGCGAAGTAAAACAATAACCAGGAAAAACTTATCTAGGGAAGTATATGTATACAACATTTTATTGGTAAACATTTCTTTTAATAATAAACGCTAAATATCATAGATTAGTTTTAAAGGCTAGCGATGAAATCAAAACCGAATATTTATCGATGTGGCTGAGAAAATCTATAACCCAACTATTTAATTAGGCTTCATTCATGAAAATTAATAAATTTGAATACGATCGATAAATGGCTTAAGCGCTAGAGATAACACTAAGACGGAATATTTATCGACCTATTTTTTTTATTACTAAATTTACAACTAGCTTCGGTTTTTTTCCGAGAAAAGTTTAGATACCTTAATCTTAGTCTTAAGCTCGAAGCTCAAAATTGCTCGCTTATTGGACAAAGGCAATGTTATATTTACAATTAAAATTAATAGATCCTGGTTTTCTACACATATACTTGAAAATAAGGAAAATTCTATTTATTGCTGCTTATTTTATGAGTGGCTGCAGCGCACAATTATGAGACCTGCCGCGGCCCTGTTCTTTCTACCTTATCTAATGCCCAGCAAAACAAGTTAATAGTTTTTCACGCAACATGTTTTTCAGCCAGGCAGCTGCTCTGTGTCGAACTTTTGTGGCATGTTTCAACTCGCGCCGCGTCTCCTGTGGCGCAGTCAGCTTTGCTGTCGACTTTAAAGTCTGTATGGGCGGAATTGTAGTTGTTGCTTTGGTCGCCCGGCAGAGAGCCTTAAAGTTTGTTTTTATGTAGCTATTTACGTCTTTTAAGTGTCATAAAATAGATGCTAAATGCTCGTATATAGCAAACGGTGCCATAGAAGTCCGAAATCATGAGCCCTTCTTCAAATACGACATATATATAAGTATTTATTTGTATTAAAACTGCAAGATATCGCGAACCTAAATATAATTGAAAAATACAGAATGGCAAAACTTATAGTTTGCTAAAAATTGTAAGTCAGTTGCCCCCCAGTCAAATCGTTGAGCAGAACATTGCGCTTTAAATTCTTTGATTTAAGCCGCAAAAGTGGCAGACTGAACAGACAAGGCAATTGGTCAAAGACCTGGCAGCCACTTGTTGGCGATTGCCAGACAAAACACATGTAAGGCCAACCACGCCCACAACTGTAGCATGTTTTTTGTAGAATGTAAGTCAAGCGAACTGTGTGTGCAGATAAAGCAAGCCAGATATTATAAAAATAAATTTTAAATGCCAACGAGCATAAAGAAAAAAAAATTGCAAGCCGTGGAATATGGCACTGAGGATTACGCCCTAAAAGCCTACCCCAAAAATTATTGTGCAAAAAGTCGACAACAATAACAACAACAACGACAACCACAAAATGCTCAAACTGTGCAAACTTTTTAAGTGCAGAATTTATAGCTGGCGATTTGTTGTCTGGCCGGCTTTTCAGTCCCCACCCAAAGCCCCTTGCCGCTAACCCATTTGGCAGCCCACAATTTGTTCTTAATGGTTCTGCAAAATCAATACAATGAGAGCTCCTCCCAGTACAAGTAACCATGTTGTGTTTGTGTGTGCAGTGCATTTTAGAAAATATGAAAAGTCAAGAAAAGTTTATGGTAAATGAGTAATGAGTGGCCTGACTGGCTGACATTATGGCCAGCCTCAGTCTCAGCCAGGCAAATGCCAACTCCTGCCAAAGCCAAAGCCAACGAGCATCGAGTTTGACCCAAATAAGTTTTTAAACAACTTTAAATACCCTAGAAATAGGCACACATATTGAGGGAAATGTCTTCAATTGATGGTACAGCATTTTGGTCCTTAATATTTGTGCTCAATAATATTGTCTTATTGGGAAATGCTTAGTCGTTAATTAATTGAAAGCCATCTGAAAATGAATCATGCTACAAAAACTTGGCTATAAAATGTTTATATAATTAGTATTTTTTTTCAAGTAAGCACTTGTAACTTATTTTCAATATTAATATTGGAATGGTTCTAAATTAAAGCATATTCTCTGTTAGGGACAACTCTACTTTATTAAAGAAATGGATTATTTAATATGAGTTGTAATATTGTAGGATGTATTTAGATATTTTAATTGGTATTTTTAGTGAATGAAAATACAAATATTTAATAAAACCTATTTTTGTACGGTATAATTTTGAACAAAGTTTAACATGCACTTGAATAACTTTTTAATGCTTATGATTGGCTGCACGTGTATGTGTGAGTGTGTGTGTGGGTAAGTGGGCGTGACAGCAATATATAGCAATAATTAATTAAATATGTGTTTGGTTAATTCCGTTGATTCTCTCAGCTTAAATTATTTGGCTTGCAGTTCGAAACAGCAAAAAGCCGAGGCCTTAGCACATGAATGACTTAATTGATTTAAATATGATTGATGAACACTCATAAGCCCACAGATTTTTTGTTGAGTGCACTTTATCAAAAGTCAGAACTTTGAGTTAAGGCCCAGTTTCATTTTCTGAACCACTTATAAAGTATTTTTAAAATCTCTCCTATAACTCGAATGCTCTGTTAAACAATCACATAATTATTATAAAGCAGCTTTTATATAGTAAATTATTTTTCATAACCTGTATATTGATTTATATATGCTTAAATTTAAATTAAAGTTTATATTATACCAATTATATTTATTCGTACGATAATGAAACTTATTTTGTTTGGAATTTATCTAATTTTTGATCTCAGCTTAAGACTCCATATGTTATAACAATTTCCCCATCATATAAATGATATTTAACATCCACTGAGAACTTTTATGAAATTTTAAAACCACCCACGTAAATTTACACACTTACATACTCATTCCCTGACAAACACACACACACATCCATTCATAAAATTGACACAGTTCCCCACTTGAGTTGATACTCGGTCAGACCCAAATATTACCAGCCAGACGGGCATAAATTATTATTATATTATGCAAAAAAAAAAAAAAAATAATGGAGCAAGGCTGGCATCAAGTGATTTTCATCCTTCGCCAGTGACTGAATTTTTATGCGACTAACCCAAAATCTGACAGTTGATTGCAGCGCAGCCAAAAGATTGAGATATTAAACCTGTTCGGATATGAAGTTCAAGCTGGGGCAAAGTTAAAGCGAGTTAAAAATTGTTGATTACATTTGAATCCCAGTCATAACTGTCAGACAGTGCCTCAGTTTACCAGTGGATGCCCCCACCAGCCCCCAGTGCTGACATGCCCCACCATCTGCCATTGATGGCTACATGGCGTATGTGTAATGTGTGCACGGACTGTGCGGAAAAGTCGGCTGTCATTATGTCATAAACATTTGAGAGAGGTTTATACTTAAAATGCACTCATAATAACGCCGCCTGCCAGTGGTTGGCAACACGGCAAGAATTCACCGTCCACTTCGGGACTGTTCCTTCAGCCAACAACCAGGAACAGCCAGTCCCATTATCACTGCCGCCTGTTTAAATTTGAGTTAATGTAAATGCATTGGGGAAGAACTGCAGACGCGTTAAAAGTTAACCTGCCTGTACCCTTTCCTCTTCCCTCGAAAACAATTTTAATATTGAAAATCGGATTCTAGAATTTTCAAATATGATGTATAAAAAGGATTACAAAATTGGTAGAATACTTTTTGTCAAATAAAAAAAGGAAACAAAGATTCATTTATAAAGTGTGAACAAAATGTAGTTAACAAGAAGTTCTGATACTAAAATATATATTATAATAAAAACTCCAAATCTCTATATAAATTACAAGGAAAAATCATTTAATATTGATTACTAAACCTAGTTCTCAGTCAATATCTAAAATATATAAGAATATTAGTTTGAGCTAGTTATTTTCGTCAGTTGACAATTTTAGCAAATATATTTTCCCAATACATTAGCATGTCAGTCCCCAAGCTGAAGATTGCAAGTAATATAGCGCAAAATGCTATAATTAAAATGGTTATCTTTAGAAATTAAAGTAATTGTCATGACTATCCGCCCTGGCTACCCTGTCAGGTGTGCGCCTGTTTCTGTTTCAGCGACCCTGTAACGGATATTCATGCAGCACATCAGCTATTTCTGCTATGCCACGCGTCTGGCATATAATTTTACACCTGCCTGAACGACGATGTCAATGCTGCCACTGCTGTATTCCGACCTGTGTGGCACCTCTCGAGCGTGTTGCTTAAACATTGGAAATCACTTCGTTGCCAGGTGAAGAGGCAGAGGGTAGGGGACAGAATTCGCATTGTTGTTGCCACCATGTTGCTGGGTCAATTGGTGTCCATTTGAGCTAGGCAAAAATATTCCACATTTCTGGCATATTTATTTTTCGTAGTTGGTTGTTAGGGCAAATATGATACTAAATCTCGTCGATGCGGCGGCTGTGTGCCGAAAACCATTTCAGGGAGTTGATTACTATACAAACTATTCAGCCACAAGCTGAAGCTCGGCCGAATGGCCCCAGGAATTTGTAGTGTTTGATTTTCCCTTGCCCCCTTTTTTTTTTAAGATATACTGCACTACATAAATGGGAAATTGATAACTGTTTGTAAAATATTGTGCACAATCGTATTTATTGACTTTTATTCAATATTCATCAAAATATATGAAACTTGTTAATATTACTCCAGATTGATTTTGATTACGTTTGGATTTTATAAAGTGTGGTGTACACTTTAGGTAAAAAAAATTAGGGTTTTTTAGTTTGGTCAACACTTTTGAAATGTAAGCTCAAAAGAGAAGAAAACAAAAATATCAATATATTTAACAGTTTTAATATAGAGCGAACAAAATAATTGGGCATAGGCAGGAAATGAATCATCTGCATCTCACATTGCCGACGCAAGGGGCTTGCACCTGCTAAAAACCTCTCTTCATCAGGCTAAACTTCACATCGGAAAGACTACCGATGACGATAATAACATATTTGTTTGTTTGTCTGAAGGAGAAAATTAGCCGTATCAATGTGTTGATTCTTTCCTCATTAGGCCTTACTTCACTTCGCCTTATAATAATAATTAGAACAATAATTATAGTAATAATTATTATAAAAAAAAAAAATAATAATAATAATAATATTATTATTTATAAATAATTAATAATAATAATACGATTACACATTTCTAAACTGAGTAAAATATCTACAAAAAAAATAAATAAAGATTTGACTAGGCAAGTTTCCAAATTCAACTGTTATGATTTTGCTTTCCATGTAAAATGATTTCACATCGGAATCATATTGTTGTTGGACAAAAAAAGTTAAATAATTTGAATTTCAATAATTAATTACATAGCGCTTTATTGAGCTTTTTTGAACTGTTCCCCAATGGGAAATGAATTTCTCCTACAATCCTTTCATTATTTACTTTGGCTTTTTCAGTGGACCGCTCCCTGAGCAACGACAGCTGAGTTTGGTTGGGTAACACCCAAACGGAATTTTGATTAAAAATGTTTTTAGATATAAGATAACATTTAGTCTCGACTTTGCCAGACACACACGCACAGCTCCGACTGCGACGCCGGATCTGGTTAGCAATCGCAGTCGCAGTCGCAGTCTTTGTCTCCGCCTCGACTGTTTTATTGCTTGCTAGACGCCGGTTTGTGGGCGTGGCTATTTGTTGTTTTCTATAAAGCTGTTAAATACTTAAGTGTAATTTATGGCATGCGATATTATTCGGGTGTGCTGTCATGTTTGCTAAAAGTTTTACATATGCCCAGGCGCATAACCGAAGCAAAAACCAAACCAAAAACTTAAACCGAGTCGACAAGAACTCGATGTATCTGCAGGATACACTCCGTATTATGGCAAACTTAAGCCGTTGTGCCAACACACAAAATTTCTTATGCCGCCCAAGACACACACACACACACATACACACCCACACTCACACACATGCACATAGAGGAAACTGTTGTAGTCTGGGGTCTCGACCCCAAACCTAGGCAGGCAGTTAGTCAACTTGTCGTCGTTGTCGTCCTGCTCATCCTCGTCAAAAGTTCTACACTCACTTCTAATAATTCTTTGCATATTTTCAGCTGGTTTCAAGTGGCTTGTTTTGTGGCTGAGCTGTGGGTCTGTGAGTCTATTAGATGTTAATAAATGAGCAAGTTATAGACAAGTTGTGTTATGCCTTGGGTGCTGTCATGTGGCATGATAATGTTCACAGATTGACATTGGGCCAAGTGGATTAAAACCCATTACCAGTATCTTAGATTGTGGCTCAATAAAAAATACGACAAATATTTCTTGCAATAAATATTAATATTAGTTCAGGTTTATTTTATGGTAAGTCAAATGGTCGGGAAAGCATATTTTATGCATATTTTATATATATATATATATATATGTATATATTTGAAAATTGGCAAATAGGCAGTCGGATAGGTCATACGGTTTATAGAATCGGATGATCTTTTCTATCCCTATCTAAATTAAATTCTATGCATACGAGGCTTACAAGTAAAATACTTATCTCAATTACTTACTCATAAAAATCATTGTTAGTTATTCCAAAATATTGGGGGACAACAAAAAATTGCAGCAGTATAATATTTATAATAACATATGAATTTATCAGATCTTGATAATTTTATTAAAAAGCTTTACAATTCCGCGGCAGTGGTCTCAATCCATTGTCTGAGAGAAGCAACATCAGCATAGACACCAGGATAGTCAGTCTTGGCGCAGCCATTGCCCCAGGACACAATACCAACCAGCTCGCCATTGGCGACCAGTGGACCGCCAGAGTCACCCTGGCAGGCATCCTTCTTCTCGGTATAGGCACAGACCATTGTGTCCAGAATCTTGTCCTGACCGTAGGAATAAGTGTCAGAGCCGCAGTCAGTGACTGACAGCAGATCGACCTCCACTTGCTGCAGGGTATTGGGCGATGAGCAGAACAGGAAACAGGTGGTGCCCCAGCCGGTGACAACGGCAGGTGTGCCGGATGGAGGCGTAACCTTGGCCAGCTCAATGGCGCGCAGCTTGGCCGTCTGGCGCACAGGGGAGCTTAGCTTGATCACAGCCACATCGTTAATCATGAGTTTGCTGTTGTAGCCCTCGTGGAATTTGAATGTCTTAACGCTGACGACCTCGCCGCCCTCGTTGCGCTCGGTGGCGCCCAGACGCACCTGGATCTCGGAGGCCTTATACGACTGCATGCAATGGGCAGCAGTGACAACGGTGTCCGAATTGATCAGACTGCCGCCGCAGAAATGGGAGCCTTTGGTGGTCTGAATGGAGACCTGATAGGGATGGGCCTCGATGGTCGTTGGCTCGCCATTCACGATGCGGCCAAAGGGAAACTCCGTGTCCGGCAGGCCCTGGCAAGCGGCGATGCACGCCAAAACCACAACGAAACTCACAATCAATCGGTTCATTTTGTTAGTAATTACTAAACTGAGCAGCAATCGGTCCACATTGCTTTTATACCATCGGTATACATGGTCAAAAGCAAATATTCTTATCGGCTTTGGCCAGTCGTGTTGTAAATCACGGGACATCTATCGTAAGGCTTTGGAAGCACATAAATTCTCGGAAGGCTTCACAGGTCTACAGATTAGAGTTAGGGGCAGCACGCGTGCTATTATATTTAGCCCAAGACACTAACTATACACGTAAGATCGCTTTACTTGGGAGTGCCCAGCTTGGGGATACCCTCATAGATACCAGCACATACACAGCACAGAAAACAATACAATTTCAATTGCAACTGTTTTTAGAATAAAAAAAAAAAATATTCAAAAAAGAAACTATATTTAAATATCAATTTTTATCGTTTGCTTCAAAACGGAGCAAGTTATCCGATTATAGAAAACAGAGAGTACCTAAGTTCAAAATTTCATGTCTTATTGATTCTGCTCATCCATGAAAATTATACTTTATGCAGTCAGAGTCTGTCTGTTACATACATTTTGTGAAAATCACACATTTTCAATGAGTCTAGGGTATTAAACGAGCTTAATAATTATAAATTAAAAACACGAGAGATATCAAAAATATCGCGCGACTGAACAGTAAATCTTTATGGACTACGCACTTAAGTCAATCAGTTACGATCGCGATCTATAATTAAAAAACAAGTTAAGAAAACACAGAAGGGTTATCAATATGAATACAGATTTGGCGAATGATTAGGCAAACTCTTATCAGCATTGGGTGGCCCTTTGAACACATTTGAAAAGGTCAAGGCTAATCAAAAAGAAGAAACACTGCTGCAGTTGAAAAAGTTCGAGTACTATTTGTCAATTCTAAAACATTTCCACAACTATAATAAATACGGAGGATATTTATCCGAAGTATGCTACCCACACTGACTGATTTTTTGATCAAGAGCCCTGAAAATCCCTTTAAAAAAATATATGTATTCTATCAGAAATTGCTTTTAACATTTTCAAGTTCAAATTCAACTGATTTGATTGAGCTTATGCTATACATAATGATAAATGTTCTCCGTAACCAGCATATGTAGCTCATGTTGTTATCTGGACGCGTTTCTGATGAAATCTCTGAGGGACAACGGCAATCAGTGCACATAGAACACAGAGCTTTATCTTATCAAGTGACTGACAAAACCAGCGAGTAACTTGCCACAAAATATTGGACATGCGACGACGCCAGGGTTGGGCTGTGAGTCGAGGGCGCCCCACAAGATAAACGTCGACCAGTTGAGCTGACCAAGTAAAGAATTGTGGCAAAAAGTGAACATGACCATGAATTTCAGCTGCCAAAGTTCATTTTTAATTTAACACACACAAGAAGAAAAAAATAAAGAAAAGAAGCGGAACAATCTATAAGCCCGCAGCACACAAGAGCTCTACTCCTTCTAGGCGGTGGGTGGAAGGATTGGGGGCAGTTGCATAGTACTCGCAGTTGTGCGCTCAAAGTTGTTGATATCTATTACTGAAGATTTGAAGTTGTTCGCCGGCGTCTTAACTCACTTAACTCGCAGGACGTCGCACGTCGAAGCTGGCGGAGTGAAAGACTTAAAGACAGTTGCCAGTTGAATGGAACTGACTTCAAGCTGTGCGAGCTAGCTTCCAGCTTGAATTGACAGGGCAAAGAGAGGCGCACACACTCACACACGCACACACACACATGACATGACAGCTGGTTGGTTTGGCTGCTTTAAGGAACTGGGGGGAGTGGGTGCCACCGAGGGCACGAGGCACGTAGCGCACTGCAGTTAAGATTTGGATTTGGTTTTGCCAGCTCGCTGGCTGAGCATATCAAAGGAAAAAACTACAAAACACTTATCTGGGTGACAAATAGAAAAGCGGGCGCCGCACAACCCAACAAGACGCCAGCATAGCAGGAATAATATCTCCGAGTAGATTAAAAAGAAAAAAACAGCAGAAGAAGCAGCAACAGAAGAAACCGTGCAGCTCGAGAAAAACAGAAAAGAAACCGAGTACCTACCCACAAAGCAAAAAATGACGCAGGTTGTCGTTATAATAAAAGCGCCACAGCAAGTGTGTGTGTGTGTGTGTGTGTGTGTTATGCATGTGCGTAGGGTACATGGGACAGGTGACCGGCCAAGGCTACACACATGTGTATACACAGACATGTATGTGTGTGGGCTAGACAAGCTGCGGGCGCAGCGTCTATGTTTGCCATTTTGTTTTTACTATTTACTTTTATTTACTATTTACCAGAGTAGTCAAGACGTTGTGACTTAATTTGATACTCTTCAAAAAAACGGCACACGAGTACACTTCATAATAAAAAAGGATAATATTCGAAATTTCTTCACTATCCAGATAAAGGTTGAGCTGAGAGTACTATGTTGTTACAGCTATATGCAAAATGATATCAAAAAAGCATTAAGTGATGAGTTTCATAGAAAACAGACAAACAGACTTCGATTATTATAAAATTCTTTTTACAAATATATTCTTATATTCAAAAAACGTCTGCTAAAAATTGGTAAAATAATTATTGGTTCTTTTGTAATCCATAATTGATTTTACCTATATTCGCTCGCCCTTGAGAAAATCAAAATAAAATCTAAATCAGAATTTTAAATAACAAATATAATAAGTACATATCTCTGAAATTGACTTTGAAGCCAAGCACATTCCTGCAATTTCCTCCTCGTAGGAAAATTTGGATCAAAAAAAAATTAATATCGATTGCTTTTAAATAATATAGTTAGCTATAATCCGACAAATTCTATATAAATACTTAATATATATAAACTATTTAATTAAAACTCACCAGTTATTAGCTCTGCAAGGGAGTTCAAGATTCACAATGAACATATTTCCTATATCATCTTCTTGTTAATATTTGCAAGACGGGAAAACGGCGACTTTATCTTAACAAGATCTAGTCAGGACCCAAGAGTTCTTGAGCTGTTGTTGTTGCATGCCATTCCGGTTGCCATTTCCTATATCATTTAAAATCATTTTGCTGGGTTTGAACTGAGCTTTGCCTTTGGCCTGGCGCACATTCCTTTAAGGATTTCGTGTATTTGTTTTGTTTCTGTGTCGTGTCTCATGTGTGCGGATTTGCTTTCTTATCGGTTTCGTGTGGCATGCGTCTTAGTTGCACGCGCCAAAGTTCCTCTAAGAAGAGCAATCGGAGCCAGAAGGAGCGCAATGTCAAGTGGTTAAGCGGAAGAAGCCTTGGCATAAGCAATGCAGAAATCTGGGATTAATTTAGCGATAAGTCCATGAGCTGTAAATAAGCATGGAATCGTTTGCATTTTATCGGCTTATTGTTTTTATAAGGCATTGAAGAGGAGGTATTTCAGATATTTTGTATATGGATTAATAGCATGCTAAGTTGGGCCATTTAATAAATTATAGAAAACTTGTCATGCAAAATATAAAATATACAAATGTATTGGACTTTTGTACAAATCAAATATGCTATAGAAAATTTGATTGAATGAGGTAGGCAAAATAAACTTAACGTAACATTTCGTGTTTTTATATGTTTGATGTGCATTTATTATATTTTTGATTCATTGTTTACGTAAATTGATACCCAAAAATATATTTTATTTTAAAAAAGCAGTTAAAATTTCTCCTTTATTTAATTTTTTGCTCTGATGCAGACCTTTTATGATTCTAAGTAAATATGTAGACATTTTTTAATAAATAAATAAATTTATATGTTTAGAGCTATTTTTCAAGATTCTTCTGCAGCCTATCATGAGTTAAAAGAGTTACCTCTAAACTGAACTGCAGACTCTTTAAAACCATAAAAAAGTATATCCCATCTATGTGCGTAAACAATTTATATAGCAAAAATGCGTAGATCATATCACGTGGACATAGTGTTAAGCCGTATAAAAAAATACTTTTGAAAGGGATTTTTTTATTTTCATGGTTTTTGTTTTGTCATGGAATGCATAAAAACGTGGCCGTAAAAGAACAACAACAGCAGATTAATTTGTTATTAAATTACAACATAACAATATCTAATTTCAATGCGAAATGCGGGGGCGTGGCACGTATTGTAAAATCTCATGTGCTTGTGTGTTCGGGTATGTATGTTAGAATAGGATCCAAGGGGAGATCCCCTCCCAGGGGTAACCATTGTTGCCAGGCCGCCTACACAGCCAGTCGGCCTATTAACCACATTTTAAGCATAATTGAATTTTGTGCATAAATTTCGGTTTATGGGACGCTGGGAGACCACGACCCGGGCAGATTATTACATTATTTACTGTGCAGAGTCGGCAAGCAGACAGTTAGGTTAGAGTAAGGAGGGTGCATGGCACGTTGGCCAGGCGATGTGGGACTATAGGCCAGGTTGTTTGGGCAGACGACAGGGCATCAATTTTATATGATGCTCGCTGGGTCGATTCAACGGATTGGTCTTGGCTGCCTGCGGAGCGGCTCCGACTGCCGCTGAAAGCCGAAAAATATTTATTAAATTTGCTTTTTATGACACAGACACACACACACATACAAAAAACAAAGCGCTCCACAAAATGTTGCCAAAGTGTTGGCAATTGCGTGCAGTCAATGTCCCTTATTAAACGCTGTCAGGGGTAGTCCACGAGGTTGCTAAGCCCTGATAGGAATTATGGATATTATATAAGCAAAAGCTGATGATTTTACCATGCTAAATTACAACTATTGCATAAAAACCCAAAAAATTTTAAAATCGTACAGGTAGGTTAAAAGAGGGAAAGATAATGTATGCCTTTTTACTCGCAGTTTTAATCCTGATTTCGCTTATTCAATTTTATATTCTCAAAATGTTTTCCGATTATGGCGAATCGGCAAGATTAAAAAAGAAAAGGTCATCAAATAACATGCAAAAAAAAAAAACACACATTGATTGGGTTAAATTAAATAATATTTATAATTTAATTAAGATAATAAGTTAATGTGCATATTAGTTATTGTCCTTTATTTGATATATAATTATCCCAAGTTTATTGATTGCAAAAACACAAGTGTGTGCGGAAATATACTTATCGCAGCACATCATTTTAAGTACACCTTCGTATTACTGGTTGAGACATACGGTTGAGACAATGAATATTAACATATTTTCCTAATTCGAAATGGTTCTACAAATCTTTAAATATAATTATTCTCAAAGTTTAATTGTTTTCTTTTTTTTTAATTTGTTTCGCACTCAATAATTTTTAATATACTATTTGTCTTTAAATACTTATTGATATTATAACACCCGCTGATGGTGCCTATTCGATTACAAATGCCTCTCAAATGAGTTTTGCTTTTAATATAATTTTTGGTATTTGCCAGTTGAATCTGATTCTGAAACATAGTGCAAATGTTTATTGGCAGTTTTTTACCCGAGACGAGTGTCTGCCCAGGTTCACTATCAGTCAGAGAAAGAAAGCAGAAAAACAGGCAGCACATCAACTTTTTATTAGCTGGAAAATAAACACGGAAAACAGCAGAGATCAAGGCAGAGCGCGCGGCAGGGAATTGGAAAAAGTGTGGAAAACACGAAAATAAACAGGCAACATAACACAAAACGCAAACAAAGGCGGCAAGAGTTAAGTTACAAATATTTACGGCCCATTCCATCTTCCCCACTTCAACCAAGCCGTCCGACATCTAGGCTGCTGTTATTTGCCATTTGGTAAGACACGGCCAAGCAGCGAGTAAATGTTGGCTTGGCTACGCAGCGAAAGACCTTCCCCAGCGCGACTTAATAAATCTTTTTAAAGTACGCGCCGAATAGCTCTAAAATATGTTATTTTATTTTAGTAAGCTGCCTTTTTCTTTTTGGCTTAGACCCTTTATTTTAAGGGACTAAAATGCAACTATATTGCCCAATTCGACCCGTCTAGCGCATTTTCGCTTTACATAAATATATTTCTGTTTTTATGCTTATGTCTTCTCCTTTCCACAACATGTAAATAGCGTCGCATTGGGTAATCTATGGATTTTGGGTTTATGAAAATAATGACAAACTAAGTACACTAAGCAATAATGCTTGATCCGAAAATCGATGGATTGAATTGCCTCAAGGATAAACCCAGTTGATTTATCGTGCCTAGAACTCATCCAAAAAACCCTAAGGTATGCCAGATAACAACATTTTAAAATAATATAAATTATCCTAAATTCATCTTTTGTTTTCTTTTTTGAAAAATTCTCAATATAAAAGGAATTATAAACTTATAGCTATATATTTTTTACACTTTTAGCTGTGGACAAATTATTTGGTTTTACTGGATACCCTCAATAATTGTTTTGCCCTATCTGAATTCCGAATTTCTTATACTTAACAAAAATGCCCAAAAGTATGCCGACATTAATACGACATTTAAACTAAAGATTTGAACGTTTAAGTGAATTTTCAGAGAATTGAAATAAAAATATTTCGTTTTTTAAATATCAATAATACTTATAAAAATATTGGTAATTGACAGATAAATAAATAGGGCTACTGCGATACAGTTTTAACCAGTAAATCCTTGCAAGAAATTATTAATTGAAACCAATTCGAAGTTCGCGGCATTCACAATAAATAGAGACATTTATTATGGCAACTTTTTGTTTCTGTCTGCGCAAGAACCCTCGAAGTTCCTTTGGATCTCATCCCAACGAGTGAAACCGTTCAGCTGCCACATAAATTTGTGGTCCCCATTCAATTTAGTGCCTTGCGCTCGATTTCATTGGCCTTTTTGTGGTAGAAGCCAGGTTCGGGGTTCAGTGAACAGACAAAACTGTGGTCAATAGCCAATACCAGAGGAGATGGGCAAACAAGGCGAACTTGGCGATTGCTTCTGGTACTGTGGCAGCTAAAACAAATTATCAAATTAGTTTGTTTTGTGGCCACTTTTACTAGCTGTTTAGCACATTATTTGGCTAAGACAATTGTTTTGGGGGCTAAAAACAAATATGAAAAACGAAATAAGAAAAACCATACAATGATTAATTGTGTTTAATGGACAGCTTAAGTGTGAGTTAAAAGGCGCATAAATTAATGCTGGGGCCTTTTCTAAAATTAAAGAACTTTGATTAGCCGCAATTACCGATAGGGGGCTTTTCCCAAGACTCTGCAGACTGGAAATTATCTCAAAACAACGGCATATTGATATACCACTTGCTCTATCTTATCGGCGCGTACGTGAAAGAGCTCAAAAACCAAAAGCGTCTGAAGTGATTTCAGGTATTCCCCAATTGCGTGCTCACAAATTTATTCACTTGAATCGAAAGTGGGTTAGTAAACATCTAAATAATCAAGACGAATCAGTTTTAACTCAAGTTCTGATCTTATTTATTTAATTAAATCTATATTAAAAATGTGTTTTCAATTTGACTTTGAAAAAGACTTTTGGTATTTTTAACAAGAGAAGAATCAAATCCGATTGAGACGGTTATTAATCGATCATAAAGTAGTTTTATGCCAATTATGGCGTTGTTTGTAGTCGGCTTATCAAATTCGCAATCAAAAATAAATTTTTCCGTGACAATTTTTGATTAAATGGAACTTTATCAACGTAATTAAAAAACAATTATTTTTTTAATTGCATAGTTAATTTGGGAATTGTTGTATAACAATTTATTATATTGTAAGAAACGATTTTTAGCTAAAGTATTTTTATTAATAATAAATAAAATACTGCTTCTAAGCTTTGCCTGACTCTAATAAGCTTTAAAGTATGAAATGCTAAAAATATTGCAATAACATTTTGATACCAATCACTTTCCTCGCTGGTTGACCCACTTCGTGGGGCGCGTCTCCTTTCACCTCAGACGCCAAATGACAATACGAACTTTCCACGTGGGATGTCATTACTTAGAGTGCAACTGAGGACCTTTGGCCAAGGTCTATGCCAGTTGCCGTGGGCGTTTAGTGTGCACACACACTCAGCATTTAAGTACATATGCGCGTCATATCAGATAGTCAGCAATATACGATTATGATAAGCCAATTTTACTTTAAACACAAATGGAAACTGACAGCGCCATCAATCAAATTGCACAATCGTCTGATTGATTGATTAACGATAAGTGTATTAAACAATTCTTAAATATGCGATATGATATATCCTTTTGCTGCGGCTTAAAGCAACACACATATCATTTAGCCATTGCGCTTTTGATGTTCTTAAACAATATTTGGTCGCGTATCTGTGATATGGATAGACATATCCATATATACATATGTACATGTTTATTTAAAGCGCACGATGTGCTTTCACACTTGCGATACCCTAGATAATATAGGTCTTACATGTGTTGTTGAAGTATATTTTCCATTTTCTTTTTAAAATATTGCCTAAATAAAAATACAATTATTTTACAGAAACGTTGGATAATACTTTTTAAGTATAGTTTTATATTTTCTATATGTATAGCACTCACAAATAGTGCTGTAAAACTATCGAAAGTAGTTCTAGAAGGGAATTTTGAAAAAAAAAATATAAAAACCTTTGACAACAAACGATTTAAACAATCAATTTTTTAAATAAATCGTAATAAATGTAGTATATAAAAATTTAAATAAATTTTATTATTTCTTAATTGTAAATTAAAAGTATAGTTTATAATACTAAAGATGTCGATCCTTTCGATACTAAAAAATAATCGATTGTTACAGCTCTAAAGCGATTAACTGTGCTATGGACAGAGGATTTTTTTATTATTAAATATCTTATCTCAGTGTCAAAAAACCTACACTAGCTTATAAATGTTTCGAGCCCAAACATTAGGACGTTTTTGATTTTAATTCTAATATTCTAAAAATTTAAATATAAATAATATGTTAATTAATTTCCATAAAGTCGTATCGACAAGCTATAGACGCAACGCTAGATCACAATTTAAAATACCGCCACGTAATTTAAACCAGGATATCTTGTGGTCATATCCTTGGCATGTTCTCACTCTCTGTTGGCTGTTCTGTTGTTCCTCCACTTCCGCTCCTTGGCCTCGGTAAACATGCTACGCCTGGGAAGCTTTGCACTTGAGCAGGTTTCTTTTGTCGCGACTCATGCGACTGCGAGCCGCCATATATTTCTCATGAATGAGCGCGTACAGCTCCTGCTGAAAGTATCCGTGCTGCGGCTCGACATTCATGTAGTCACGTCGTATTTGCCTGTCCCGGCACCGGAACTCGCGCCACAGCCCAAGCAGTGCCAGCCACTTTTTGTCAATAAAGTCCAGAGTCTTGCGCTCGAACGGTGATTTCTTATAGTTGGTAATCGCGTGTAAGATGAAATTTGCATTGATTTGTTGTTGCAGCGCCAAATGGTCCAGCACCTGGAGGCCGCTCGGTGGCCAGGACATTTGATTAAAGGGAAAACTGGGCCCCAGCTTTAAGGCAGCAACATTCGGCATTTCTTTGTTGTTTAGTTTTATATATATCTTTGTTACTTTAAAGTTTCTTTTCACTTCTTGCACTTCACTTGTAATTTATAAAAAATTGTTATTTTTATTGTTAAGTTTTATTCTTTGTTGTTATTCGACAACAAAATATTTTATTGTTCTTCTGTGCACTTGTCTTGCAGTCTCCCGGTCTATTTTATAATACTAAACCGTTGTGTGTGGTGGCTTGCGCTTTTATATATAGCATCGAGTTGATAAAATGTACAAAAAGTTTTTTATGGAAATTCCGGCCTGATAACTCGTAGTGAGCTAGCTCTATGGAAAATTGCGCGTCATCGACGTAGGTGTTAACAGTACCTGACGCTACTGAAAGCTACCGAAACGAAATGAGTGGACTCTAGACGTTTACGTAGTACATGTACTATGTATAAACGACTAGATTTTTATTGCGAAAATATAACAAAAATATCTACATGTTAGTGTTAAGTTGTTATTAATTCGACACAATAAAATAAATATTATTATAAGAATACTTTCAATACTTTGAAAAAAAGGCTGCCTGTCTTTAGATTCCTTGTACGAACTTCAATTTTTGCACATACGAAGCAGACTTTTGACAATCTGAACTGAACTGAATTTATTTCAAGTTGTTCACTAAACTTCACATCTACCAAGAATCGGTCTATATCTATAATTTCACAAATGCATTAGTAGAGGTTTAAGGTATTCTTGCTGGATGACTCAAATAATTGTTGTATTTAACCAAATTATTTTAAAAGAAATATGGTACGATTGGGCTATTGTTGGCAAATAGTAGCTGTTAAAGATCGGTTCATATTAAGTTATATATTGAAATCAAGAATTTGAAACGGTTTGGCGCAAATCCGCTGCGCACTCTTCCGCTACCCCCTTACAAATAGTTAAAGCTTACTAAACATACGATTTCTCGTCAACATATTAAATATTATAATATACTTTTTAAATTGATTCAAATAATTTCAGTTGTCATTAATGTGATATACGGAAAATCTACAAAAAGTTAGCAGTTCGTACGAGTGCAGCGTTTTATATAAAGAATAGTTTTTATAACCGATATTGGCTTAAGACTATGGCAAAGTGTAATAATATAATTATTTTATAGGATCAATACAAAATTGCAGTTTTCCCAGTGTATACCTATCCGTTTCAAATAAAAAAAAAAATTATATATTTACGAACATATCATTTGTCTTGTATATGTGTATAGAGAGAGATTAAGATAGAGAGATAGACAAAAGTACGTAATATGTGTATTTGAACATTTTTTTTTTTAATTTTAATGCCTCATAAGTATAAGTATAAGTATAAGTATAAGTATACTCCCACTAAATGGAAACGCCCCTTAAAAAAGTGCTGGTAACCACACAGCACTGACCACACACCCTGCACCATAGTTTGGTCAATCATTTTGGCCAATTGTTGAGCAGCCGTAAAACAATTGTTTATCAAATCACGCATAGGAGGCCGAGCTGCTGTTTTTGATTCATGACGATTCAATGTGCGATGTGTGCTATCAAGAATATTGCTCGCTAAGCATGATATGCCGCAGCACACACGCACCCACGCACACACGCGCCCCCACACACACATTTATACACACAGGCAGTCATACACACGCACAACCCATCAGCAATTCACTCGTTGCGCGGCTGGCGCATTAGCCTATTCAACAAAATCGTTAGCCAGTCAATGAACACAATCGTTAAGCATTACACTAGGCAACAAAATTTTATCGCCCCCAGTGGGCCGGCTTATGTCGGGCGTCATGTTATCGTCAAGTGTCGCCAGCTCATCGCTGATAATTGTAACGCCCCCCATATCATCACGATTGGAGACGCCCAGCCAACTCCAAAACACTAAGCTAAGTGCTGGGGTCTCATAGATGCTGTTGAGTCTTACGGACCACTCGAACTTAATAATGATTTAATTACAGGCGTCAAGTGTGTGTCAAGTGTCACTGCAATCACATGCAAACGTTTTTGTGTGTGCCTTTTAACTAATATGGATACTAAAACTGCGGTCGCTGCATTAAATGCTGCGTCTGGTTTAGCTGTTAAAATATGTTTCTAAAATACTGCAATAATTCCCAAGTGGGTATTTTACACAGTAAATACAAGACTTGAAGTAGGCATATACAATTAAGCTATATCGGTTAGAATAAAGGTGCACGCTTTTAACAAGTTTTGGGAAATTTCATGCGCCAGGTCGGGAATTAAACGAAATATTAATATGCATAACTTTTTAAATTGAAATTGAATTAAAAGAAATTTTCAAACAACAATTTTTAAATATTTCAAATGAGACGTGTGTGTGTGAAGGTGTAAATTTCATTATTTTAAGTGGAACTACGACAACTATTTGATTAATTATATTTTTATCACGGGAAAAACACTTAAAATGGGCAAATTTCTTTATTTTAATTTCTTAATATAAATATAAGCTCAATAGATCAAAAAGAAGCTATCCAGTCATTTACACAGAATATTTTGGTAGTATTTATACTAGAGAATAAATATATTACCCAACAGATATTATATGAAATATATACATATTTTTCTAACTGTAGCTTCTAATAAAGTAGTTTTACTTACTGCTTGACTGGAAGATACTTCGCAATTGAATCGAGCATTGCTCTTTAAGTAGACATTTACCACTGGCATATTTACATATTTGTTTGAATATATAAAACTCATAATTTGGTAAATTTAAAATGCTTGTTTAGGGGATATCGCATAACCAAATAAAGAGTTCGTCATCTATAAAAGTTAAATTTTAGTAGCTTAAAAATTTCACTGTTACTTGACTAAAAGAAACGAGGGTAGCTCAAAGGATGATATGCAGTTTAGGTCCAAATATATATTTGGATATCACATTCACTAACAGGGAAATATTTTTATCTGCACTGTATTACTCTTATTTGCTGATATCCGTGATAACACAATTATTAAGCTTTAATTATCGTAAATAAGTATGTTTAATATTTAGCTTACGACAGACAATTGCAGCATGTGTGATGTATATTATATGATAGAAATGTTGATTTCACAAATGCGCTGCATATTTCACGGCTCTCTGACTCTCGGTTGAATGTGCGTGTTGCATGAATGGGTTTTAAACACTATTTTCAAATGATTCAAATCAAATGAGCTGTCAATTATTGTTATTTGTATTGTTGCCACATTTGGGCTGGCATTGTTGTTGTTTTCTCTGCTCATGTGGCTGCTGCCTTGGTGGGCATATTTAATTTTAATCTGTTATTTAACTATGGCCTGTTTTTGGTTTGGCTATTTAATTTGCAATATGAATTGCATGGATTTACGAGCATATTCAGCGGTCATTCAAACAGCATTCGAGCATTTGGAAACTAAATTGAAGCTCAATTTATATATTTCATTGTATTAGACTACAAAGCATAAAAAGCAAAGCTCATAAAATAATGGACAATTTAATTTGTTGGATAAGTTAATCTTGTTACTTTGCACTTTACAAAATATATCGAATTTTAATGTGGCTTACATTATTAGCAGAGATAACCAGGCTTTGATCGAATTTTCCCTGAATATTATATGATACGAAAAAAGAGCTATAGAGCATGCGATCATTTTTGTTTCTTTTGTTTTTAAACATATTGACCAGTTGACTGTAAAATGGTATGGAAAATGTATACAAAAGTAAAAAGAGTAAGAAATATCAAGTGGCCAACAAGCTACGCAACTTGGTTAATGTATTTCTAAAGAGTTTTCCATCATGTAAATTCACAACAGCTGCTGCTGCCTGCCGCACCCCGTTGTCATTCTTTAAAGTAAATATCATTAGCATTATGATGCTACGCAGCTTGAAGCTTTTTGCTATGTCACAGTTCACGCCAGCTGAGCCGATGTCCCCTACCAGCCGCGGCCGCCTCTTCCACTGCCCCTACCACTACTCATCGTTGCCATCATGAACAATGTTTACCTTACTTCATATGCACATTTACACACACAAACATGGAGCCTCACTCATACGCAACGTGGTACACATACAACCTGAGGACATGTTTTCATATCGAAAACTGAAAAGATAAGCAAACGATCAAACTACGAACTTAATACACACTATCTAAATATAATAATGTATATATACTACATTAACTATATATATACTATATTAACTGAATACTATTTGTATTCAAAGAAAAAACATTATTCAGACAATTTTCATATTTCTGTAGTATGTAGTATGTTGAACTTTAATTTTCTAATTTAGGATACCTTGGAATACTGGTCCAAGCTGGTCTAAAAACTAAAATTGATCATAATATTGGAAAGTTTCATATTATGTGGGCAAATGCTGTAATATATTTTCGGAGCTCAATGATAGGGTATATAAAATAATGAGAATATGCAGAGGAGACTAAAAGGCAACCAACGTTAACGCATTGAGTGAAAATCAACATGTGCACAAACACGCAGTTGGTTCTACTTGTAAATCTATTGCCTACTTGTAGGCGCAAATGTTTTTCATATACACAAATTACATAATGCATACATGTATTTATGTGTGTCTATGTGTGCATGCGTGTGTGCGTGTGTGTGTGTGTGTGTGTGTGTGTGTGTGTGTGTGTTTGTGTGCGAATGCGTTGTGTAAGTGTTGCAATTGAGTTTTCTAGCCCATGAAAAATTCATTTCAACTTTTCCATATTACTTAAAAGGCAGACGAGACCAGAGCACAGCCCAGCAACAGTCCATATATAGCTTAATTTTTCAATACCCTAAATAAAGGGTATAAATATTTTTGGGGATGATTTATTGAAAGGGAAATTAAAAGTACATTCTGAAATTAAAATGAAAACCAATGCATTCTGTTAGTCGAAAATCGACAAATGAAAATTTGTTAAAAAAAAATATATATATATACATAATAAAGTTTTCTTAAAAGGTTTAGGACAGTTTAATATAACCCACAGCACTTTATATAAGTTACGTTATTTATTATTATAATAAATCAATATTTCTTAAATGTTATTGAAACTAATTTAATTTTGTATTTGTCTTTTTATATATTATTTGACTTTTTAAATTGTATACCCTGTTCAAGAAGCGTATTTCTGCTTCGGCTGCCCTCTCGCAAACTATGCTTTCTAGTTCCATGTGGCCACAGGGGCACCACCTGGTGTACGTACACGGAACCCTTGGCAACAGGGTAGCGAGGAAAGGTTGCTTACAACTTGGTTCTGTTAGAAATTTTATTTTATTGAATTTTTATCAATTTGTTGGCAGCTAAATTGAAACAGCAGTAGCCAGGCGCACACGCATGCGAATGCAAACACATCATTGCCACGCCCATTTTTGAGGCGAACTTTTGCATGCAGTTGGGCTTTATGCTGTTTACTTAGCCCACGCAGCCGCCCACGACATCCCCATTACCCAGGCCGTCGGTTTGCAGCAACAGCAAAAATTGTTATGAAATTCTGGCCTGTGTGTGTGCGCCTTGTATGACAAGTTGTTAGACATTTGACTTTTTTGCCTAACCAGAGCCGAACCCAGCAACACCCCTCTACCCTCGCACTCTGGCCTTGGCTCATGCTTTGGCTCATAGTTTAAGCCATTGATTGCATTGCCCGAGCATCGTTGGCTTTTGGCTTTTAGTACAAAAGTTTTTAAGTCTTTGTAAAATGTTTTTCCATCTCTGCTCTCTGTGTGGCCTGCTGATGCCATAAGCCGAATGATGTTGACTGAATGCTTGGCTAGATAGGCATTTTTGCCCATTGTAAGCCCGGGCATAAAGTACCAGTAAGTATTATCAAGTCATAGACATGCTTCATGTCTTAACCTGACAATATGCTTCACTCTGTAGCCCGCCTCCCATTTCCATTTGCCAAAGTGCATATTCAAGTGGCTTACTGCAGATTTTCTTAAAATGCAAGTAACAAAAATGAATTGGAATCGGTTTTGACATGCATTGTAATAATATTTATTTGTGTTTTTTTTTTTTTTTTGATAAAGCTCCGATTAGCATAAGCCTGATTTAAGTTGCAAATTTATGAAGTCTATACAAAAAAGTATATTATTAATCAACATAATGGAAAACTCAATGAACATAAACCAAGTACAGCTTGTAATTAATAAGATGAAATTAATAGCTTCTATTAATATTTTATAAATTTATCAATTAAATATTCTCAATTGAGACGACACCATATACAATTTTTTTATCAAATAAAATCATATATATTTACCGATATATTCATAGTGATACCTTAACCAAATATAATCATGGGAAACTTATTTAATTTAACTTATGAATATTACAATTATGTTTAAAAAAAATATTTACATTTAATTTTCTAACTAGTCTTTTCGCCTTATGGGCATAAAACTTAACCTCAACAGAAATTTAAGTATTATTTCCTATAAATTTTTATTTCATTTTCATTCCATAGTCAACACCCCTTTTCCGTATTTATCCTTATCATAACCCCAGGCGCTAACAATTCAGCTTTATTTATGTATTAAACGTTTTGTTATAGCGCAGTTTTAATCAACGCTTCACACATACACACACAGTAAAGCTCGCTGCAGGGTTGCCAGCCCTCTCTGCAGCAATAAGAAAACAAAACCTTGTTACATAGTTTTGCGAATAAATTAGAATTTGCCACAGCCGCTGGCAAGCAAATTAGAAACCTCTTGAAATGTGCGTGATATAACCCCGACCATACACAGAAACATTTAAGCACACACACACACACACACACACACACACAAACACACAAACACAGATACTAGTTAGTTACTCAGGTGTGCGCACATACAGCGCCCAAAGCAAAATGTGCGTGTTTTAGTAAAGAACGCTACAGAAATTAAAATGAGAATCTGCCCAGGCAAAAGTCGCCGAAATAGCAACAGCCAGAAGTGGCAACAAAACAAAAGAAATAAATAAATTTTATTTAACACCCTATTCGAATTACTCTTGCTGAGAATGCCGATTACAGACGTTAGCACTGATACCCTGTAATAATTAAAAAATCAAAGGGGGACTTGATCAAACAAATGGACACAATTGAATGAGTGTTCTAGATTTATTGTCATGTAAATACATTAAATTCATACATTTTTCCGATTTTTTTAAGGTATTAAGACTTCTTTCTCTACACTAAACGCTTTTTCGTTTAACTGTGGTAAATGGTCCATGGAGTAGAGTCATTTTCTTCATTTTTTTTCGTTACATACTCTGTAGCAAATATGTATATTCTTTCCAATTGTAGGGCATGCACACGCAGAAACTAGCCAAACACCTTTAGTGTATTTGGCAAAAGAAGCCAATGCCGGCGCCTGCCTACCCAGCTGCCGCATTGTCTGCCACAGCAGGAGCCAACAGCGACTCCTACGGTCTGCAGGCATCGGCTGCGGCACCACATGCATTTCAATTAACGGCTACCGAAAGCACTTCAAGCGCAAAAACACGCACCGCTCTTACAACCACCGGGCACGCCCACCACATTGATAGGCGCTAGCTGGAAGAGTCGTGACAGCAGCTGCAGCTGCAGGTGCAGCAGTGGCACACCTGACAGAGAGGCTGGCCGTGCTGTGGCAGTGCTCTAGCTCTGCTTTTTTTGTTGGTTTTGCGTGCCGCTGCGGAGGGGCGGGCCTGGAACTTGGGCTAGGTCTGGCCGTGCACATACGAGTATCCACTTTGTTTATGCTGCGTGGCTGCACTTTATCAAAGCGCCGGCGAATGCTAAAAACAAACTGCGGTCGCCGACGCCATTTTGACTTAACACACTCAGCGAAGTATACCAAAATTTGCGCACATTGTTTACAAACAATAAAAAATCGTACTTAGTACCATACAGCAATTTTAATTTAATTTCAAATTTAACTAAATATTCAATAAATGAAAAATGTTATAACTTATGTGACCAGAAACTATTTACAAAAAATGTTTGCTAATGTGACTGAAAAATGTATTATTACTCAAAATTCCTATTTAAGACCCTAATAGTCCACAAATGCAATACACTGTTTTTTTTTTGTTTCAAGGATGTTGTAATTTCATTATTAACATTTTACGCTTACTTTTTGCTTGCGAACTTTTGTTTAAATCATTTATTTAATGTTTAAAAATTATCACTTTTAAACCAAATCCGTTTTTATTAAACACAAAAGCCAGATTAAAATTAAAAAAAAATATATTTCGTAAGTATTTTCCGATCATGCCAAAAGTTATAACAGCCCGTTTTTTTGAGTGCAGCTGCGTTTTTTATTCAGCCCGCACCCACCAATTTCCCCTACACACCTATCAGCTGCCGTTGCACTTTACGTAGGAGTTAAAAAGGTTTCCAGCTCGCACGCACTTCCGCTTCTTGTTGTCTCTGTGCAGCCACTCCCCCTACAAGCCGCATTGACAGCTTAAGGCTGTCTGGTTAGCTACTAGCAGAGGGAACTTTGCTTTGTACGATATACATATATAGATATGTATATATATATATATACTATATTTGCTGGGGGACAATTTTCTCGGCTGCATATGCAAACAAAAAGCGCAAAATAAAAGGTAAACAAAATTACTTCCGAGCAATTTCGCGAATAAAAATATGTATTCAAACATCCCCTTCCAGACCCACAGACATCTGCCACCACCCTCCCTTACAGTCTATAAGGTATACAATAACTTTTTATCCCAAATGTTGTAGGGCATCTCGTTTGTTAGCCGACATTTATCCCACTGCTCCATAGGAAACTTAATTAAAAGTAGTTTTTTCTTTGATATTTTACTCGTGAAGCCATTTTCAAATTTGTATGTAAATTTATTTATTTTTAAATTTAGTAAATAATCAATAAGATTATTAATATTATTTAAGAGATATTACTTAACATCAAACTAGCATAGAAAATATGTAAAAACAATCGCTCGGAAATTGGATTTTTTGATTAAAATATAATTATATTATCCAGTATGTAAATATACCGCACATCTGCCACATGTTATTAAACCAGCTTTAAATCTCAATGGTTGTCGCACAGCTGGAGCCGGACATATCGACAAAATGATAAAAGCCCTTGCAAGCGCATCTAAAAGGAAAGCAGGAAAAACCGCAGCCTAACTAACCAGAAGCCGGTCAGCTGGCTGACAGCTAAGGTTAATGCAACTGTCAACAGCTGTTACGGCCGTGTTGTGCATCTCACATAGTATCTATTTTTTCGTAACTCTCCGCTCCCCGCACACTTAAACCCTTCGTCCATGTAGCGTATCGTGTGTCGCATTTAGCGCCGCGGGCAATGCAGCTTTACATTTATTTTGTGTTTTTTTTTTGTTGTTGGCTGGGGCTGTTCCAATTTTGGAGTCTATGCGCGGCCCGCCTAACCCGTCTTTATCTATACCAACAGCAAAAATTAGCTTCTATGTATTTAAAATTTTCCAATACTGATTTTCATGCATTTTAAATACAACAAACAAACAAAAAAAAAAAACAATATCAAAACTGAATCCAAAATCTAATTATAACAAAATGTTTGTATACTTTGTGCGATGCAAATTTTAGCGAGAAATTTAATTATTTTTCGAGCATACATGGCGTATACACAATATGATATTTTGTGCATAAACCTCAATTCGATTTAATGCGTCGCCCAATTTGTTTAAACAAATGCAGTTATGGCTCTTTTCTGATGCATATATTTGGCTTATATTAATTTACAAAGCAGCTATAATTTTAATAAACAAATTAATTAAAAGGCTAGCAATAAAATGTAGATTTGCGAAAGTTTGGTAAATAAAATTACAAATTTAATACCAGCCAACGTATTTGAATTTCATAGAATACACATATAATAAACAATCGAATTTTACCTTGCCGAACGAGTTTCTCCTAGTCGAGCATTTTTGACTACATCACTTGGTTAAAGTCTTTCTTAATAAGAACTTATTAATATTTTTTTTGTTTTTTTTTTTTTTTAGTAATATAATAATTAATTTAACAATTAAAAAATGTACAAATATATTGGGATTAAACAAAACGATCTGTGAGATCGATTGGATGAGAACTCCGTATCCGGACTCCTACAATTCTACGTGACAATTTTGTAAATTCCAAAAAAAAAACAAAACAAAAAATCTAGTTGTCCTATTTTTTATCAATAACACCCAAGCTATCAATTGATTTCTCAACTCGTGCAACCCTGGCAAAAATATCTTAAGTCTCGATGAAACAATTCCAAGCAATTAATTTATCCACTTAACACGCAAACTTTAAGTGTAAATATTGGCAGTTGTCTGCGGTTGTGCCCCCGACCCCTCCGCCTGCTCCACCAGCTATTCAATCTAAGTTCTGCACTCCTTGCGCCCCGCCAAGTATGCAATTATTATATAGAAAGAAATCAGGCGTCAGCGCGAACAACTTTTGGGGAATTGGAATTGAGTTGAGCTGAGAAAAGTTGAGTTTAATTTCAATGGGCACCGCAATGGCCTTTAAAATGCAGTTGAGCAATTTCATCTTTTTTTAATCATGTTTGGGGTTTGGGGTTTTCTTTAATTGCTCAACACTTACACTTTAAATGCAGCCAAACAGCAGGGGGCCTGACAGGGTGGCATTATTATTTTCATTGCATAGCATGCGGTGGAGCGTGGAGCCCCCGTCTTCTTGGCCAGGCAAATAAAATGTCTGGGCTGCGTGGTCTACCCGACTAGCCATGGGCGGGGCTTGGGCTCCCTTTTATTGGTTTGTGGGGGCACTTCCATTGAGGTTTGTCGCAGGGGGGTCTATGAAAAGTGCTTATCAGGCAAATTTTTCGACTTGTGTTGCCGGCATTATTGAGAAATTAAGAGCAAAGCGTGTGCATTTGTGTTGCCACGTACTGTCACGCCCACAAAAGGTGGCTAATAAAAGGGCAGGGGGGAGGAAATAAATGGCAAAGCCAGCCACAGCAGCCAAGGGAAACTTTAATGATAAAAGTAGCTGGCGGAAGTAAGTTAAGGAAATATTATAGCAAAAGTAAACGACAGAATGCGATGAAAGGAGCAGGTGTAAGAAAATTATAACGACAACCTGCTGAGAAAACGTGGCTGAGGAAAAGCCACAGGCAGCCGGAATGGGAATTCCAATGAGAAAGAGAAAGTAAAATAAATAAACTAAACATAATATGAGCCATTGAATGCAAGGGAATTGCAGATATAGTATAGAAAAGAAAAGAACTAAACGGAAAAGAGGAGTAGAGAAGATTTAAAAGAAAAAGAAGCGAGATTAGGAACACGTCATAGAAGTCTTTAGCATACTGACACTAAAACCTAAAGGAAACTGTGGAATATTAAGCGACGAACGATCTGATAAATCAAAGGTTTTGCAATAAGAATAGAAACTTAAGTTAACTATGTATGTATACAAATAAATAATAACAGAGCAGATCGTCAGTTTTTCAATTAGAGCTAAGTTTTTTCTTTTTTGATTATAGTTGACTCATAAACTGTATCCAGAAGAATTTAGAACTGTTTAAGACTTAATCATATAATAAAGTCCAAAGAAAGACTAAAGACTACGAAAAATTCCCGGGTTTACATGATTTAAGTACAATTATGTCTTTATTAAACATTTCTTTCACTTTGTGAACATACTTTATAAACTGTTAAACATAGAAAATTTGAAGCAAAAACGTATAATGTTTTGGATATAGTTTGGATGAAACTTGATTAAAATACACTGACAATATTCAAAACAGCCTTCAGAATGAAAAAGAAGAATGCAATGCATGGGAAACCAAAACCACAGTATATCACATTCGATGGAAATAGTCATCTAATTGAAAATACAACAAAAAATGTATCAAGTGAAATTTGTGTGAGTCCCACATGAGTCCAATTGGAGGAGTTGGGTCCATATAAATGTGATAGTGGGACAAATAATTCACTGACATCTAACGAGCTGCTGCTGCTGTGACCAGTCGCGTCGGTGCCAAGCCAAGTGGGCTCAACAAACATAATCAGGAGCTAAGCAATGGGCGAGCAGCTCCAATTGCAACTCGAAACGGCCAAAAGTATGCAACAATTTATGCATGTTTACAATGGCAATTTTGGGGTGGATGCAACTGCACACCAGGAGTGCGGTCAGGGGCGTATCTCTGTGAGTGAGTGGATGTGTGGGTGTGTGTGTCTGTGTGTGTGTGTGTGATGGGGGAGCTGTACAAATGACCAACGCCCTGGGCGCGTTGCATACTTTTGAACGGCTGGTGCTTTGGAGCACCGCAAAGCATAGACAAACATTGATCACTTACAGGATGCCAGCGGGGCCGGTTTGTAGTTGGCGGACGGGGGTTCAGTGGAGCTCAACATAAGCCAACGGGCCGTTTTGTCAGCTGCACTGAACTGATGCAGCCGCCGCATGTTAATATCGAGCGGAGGCAGGAGACACAGTTGACGGCGGGGCGGTGGGACGGTGGGTGCCACCATAGCCATGGCCAGATATAGCGGGTTGGCGTCTATTGGCCATTGGATTAAAGGCTGACCATGTTGGCCATGTTGCCCCGTTTGTAGTCGCACTGGCAGTCGTCTGGCGACCAAACATGTGGACAACCTGGTAATGGCCATGTCCTGCATGAGCATCGATAAAAACAGAAGCTGACTAACTGCACTGCATATTTCGCGTTTCTCTCGCTTCTTCGTTTTCTTTTTTTTTTTCAGCCAACCTTTTTCAATTCTCAAATTTTAGAAACATCAAACACGCTTTAAATTATTGCTAGTTTTGCTGTTTTCGTTTGTTTTTGACTGCTTGCAAAATTATTTCACTAAAATTCCTAAAAAATTTTTAGCTGTGAAAATCAAATATTCAAAGGTAAGTGACCTCTCCTATCGCTCGTCGCCTTAACGTATTGCGAATTGTATCGCGTCTCGCGACGACAATCAGTAAAGCGCAGAAATCGAACGATAAAAGACTTTAACAATTGGAAGAACTTGATGTTCTACGTTTTAAACTTTCAATCTTCTCTTAAGCACAGGCAAAATATGTCTTTCACATTTAAATGCTGCGAAAAACTGGCTTTAAAGCTTGAAGAAAGTTAAAATAAATATCCGATGAACAAAAGGCACTCAGAAAAAGAATTTTTTTTAAATTTAGCTGTTAGAAAATTCATTTGGGCAACTCATTTTCAAGCCGAACGAAACTTATCTAACGAATTCTGCATTTAAACCCAAACAATTCGGTTTCGCAGAATCTCTATTTCGAACTGTAAAGGGTTTCAGCTCAATGTTCGCTTCGTCCGCCTTTAAGGACAAGACAAAATAGCGCAATTAATTAAATGCATGCAGTTTATGGCCGAAAAGCTCGGGGCTTGGGAGTTGGCTGGGTCGATGTCTGCTTTTGGGGCGGGGCACAGAAGGTCTTAAGCCAAAACCACACAATCAGCTAAATAGCAATCGCTGCCTGGCGTCGGCGTTGTTTGAGGAAGACGCTGAGAACTGCTGGAAACCTGCATTCTCCATGCCGACTGCTGACATCGACACCTGCGACACCTCCGACTGTTGATACCAGCAGCAGCAGCAGCAACAACAACAACAACAACAACCATTACCACAACAACAACAACGTCAACTTAATTTTGCCAGTTTAGTTGTTGAGTGGCTGCTGTGTGGCAAATTAATTGACACTCTGCCAAAATGTTTGCCCATATTATTGGCAGCGGAAATTGTCGGTTCCAGATCACAGACTAAGCGAATAAGCGATTCTATGCAATTTAAATGTTGTCTGCAACAATGTACATATGCAGACAAATATGCCCCAATCTTAGCTCAGTTATAACTCGAGTTATTTGCTCTTCTCGTTCAAAATTGTGTCTAATGCTGGCGTCAATAATTGTTTACCTGTTTCAAGAACTTTATTCTTAATTTGAGACAAATCTGGTATAAAATAACTATATACACAAATTAAAAGTGTTTGTGTTATTTACGGAATTATATTCTGCGCTATAAAATAATTCCTATATTCAATTATGCTTGAGTAATATAACAGAAGGCATTATATGGACTTAACAACTGAGCATAACTACCAAACATGGCGTATCTAGCTAGATTATTAAGAAGCTCGGGAAAAGGTACAAAGCTTTCTCATGCGACAACTTATATAAAAATGTTTGGTTGAAAGTAAATTAGATAATGGACCGATATTTTAAATACTTTAATAAATATTATAAGTATACTACACTAGCCTCAGACTTCAACCATAATCCTCCCTAAATGAACGATCTTGTTGTACTACACACTTAGAGCGACTTAAATGATAAATTATACAGGTTGAAATAATATATGTTTTCTATTCAGAAACATCAATTCATTTCATTTAATCAACTAAAGGTGATTGTAAGTTCAATGTTTTAGATTGCTCGATCATATACACCTAAGGGAATTGCAAAAGATATAAAAAATCAAAATATATTTTATTTAAAAATTTAAAATGTGTGAATACACAAATACACAGCTCCACTTTGGCTTTGGCAAGTTGCCCTTTTGACTCAGGTGGGAGGGAGTTATAGGGATTACTTATCGATTCAAAATCGAATCAAATCAAATCAATTTGCAAGCTTCACTCGTAATGGAGAAATATGCCAAGTTTCAACTCTTGGCAAAAAACAAAAGCCAGACAAGTTACTTTCAGACTTCCATCCCCTTTCCCGACTGCACTCCCCTGGCAGGTGCACTCATAAATCTCAATTTTCAGCGCCAATGACTGGCAAAAGTTTCTGTTGCACATGTTTTTTTTTTTGTTTTTCTTCAATTTTTTACCATTTTTTTTTTTTAAAGCATGCGCACAGCTGCAGGCAACAAAAATGTTAAATTTAGAATTTCTCAGTGCACAGCAATTACAAAGAGACGGTTGGGGGCTCGCATCTGCCCCCCGCCCAGGTCCCCAGTAAAGCGTTTGCCAGTTTTATCTTTATTTCGACCTAGTCTACTTTATCGCTGCACCGTTCTGGCCATATCTTTTCTTTTATTTTGTGGCAAGCGTTGCCATTTCCGCCATAAAATTGGCCCCCAAAACCCAAACTCGAGCCCAAAAGCCGCAACACCCATTTCGACCAGCCCTGGCGACCATAAAAAATTAACAAAATAAATAAACAAAAAATGAAACAGGAACAACAAAAAAAGGGATACAGAGAGAGAGAGAGAGACAGAGAATGAGAAATATTCTAAACGGGCAGCAAAAAAAAGGGTAGCATAAAGCTCTCGCCCGCAAAAATCGTAAAAAATTAAAAGTATCTCGCAGATACAACAGTTGCCGTAACACACTTCTCGCTGGCCGCTTCTCGCTGCTACAGTGTGTGCCATAAATATTGCTCTATGGTTTTGGTCATGCAACTAATTACATTTGCATTTGCCTGCATCGCCACTAACGGATTCGGTATTACACCAGGACTCAGGCCTCAGGCCTCAGATCAGCTCTGCGAACAAAAAAATATATTATGACAGAAATATTAGAAACTGTGAGCCAGAGGCTGAGGCACAATTTCTAAAAAAATGTTTGAAAATTAAGTACAACCAAAGTGTAAAAGTTAATTCGTTTATATTTTTTTTTTGATATTACAGAATATATTTTTCGGTAGATATTCTGATGGACAAGATTAGAAAGAAGAAATATAAATAATTTGCTAATATAAAAAAATATTATGATCATATTACAATTTTAAAATAAATGTGTCGCGATGGGAATCAAAGCTACGAAATCTACGAAACACAGCCTCGCTTTCTCTGGCAATCATTTTTTCAATTGTGTAAGAATTGTGAAACAGCATACACTTTTAACAAGATTTGATTGCTAATAAGAAATACAATTATAGTTATTTAACTCAATTTTTAGATACACATTTGGTTGTATAATAAGATATATAAAACTAATACAAATCAGTCGAGTCGTTCTCTAATTATTGTTTGTCTAAAGCTCAAATCATTTATATATAGAGATATTTACTTTTACTATTTGCTGCTCTGATAACACCTAGTTTTATTTATTGACTGTAATCAATTTATTTAAACTCACCCCAAAACTGCTGAGTATCTTAAGCCAGAAGCTGCTCTTATCGCAGGTGCAGCTTCATTACAAATTATCCACTCGACTTATCCCCAACGAAATCGATGTGTGCCCCCAGGTAATCAACACCTCGATAGACCCGCAACCAAACCACAAACAGCAAAAATCAATCGTGCTCAATCGCTGTATATATATATATATTTTTTTTTTATTTGTTTTTTAATTTTTACTCTTGACTTGATTTATTTAACTTTAATGAACTGCGAGCAACGGGGAACGAAAGAAGGAGAGCAAGGGCAGCCACAGAAACTGACGGATGACAAACAAGTTAAGGTTAAAGGTGTAAGGAAAAGCGGCCAAAAGCGAGCTTGAACATTTTTGACTCTTGGCTAGCTTTTCGACATGATGATGACCTTTTGGCCAACTGACAAACCCGCAAAGTCAACTGCAGCCAGTGGCCGGTTGCAGGTCGAATTCGAATCCGCCTTCTGCTGGCTGCTAATGGCAATTTCCAACTCTCCGCCAACCGACGACTGCTAGAAACTGCCGCTGAACTTAACCTCAAACCTAATAAATAGCTTAATTAGTCTTTTGTCTGTGTATGGGTGTGTGTGCGCGTGTGTGTATGTGCGTGTGTGTGCCATCACCTTGACAGAGCTGCAGCTGGAAACAAACCCCAGGAGCTGACCCATGGCATCATTACACATTTAAACGGTTCACTTCCGCCTGCAGCAACCGCATCACCCGCACCACCTGCTCTATCCGCACACTCCGCACGGCTCCACCAGCTGCCTGGCTGCCTGCGTTTGTCTGGCATTGGAAAAAATAAATGTATATAAAAAAAAAAATAAAACGTATCCAGTTATTGGCATGAAATGCGCATCTGGTTACGGGAAATGCTTGTAAATGTATTTTAAATTTAATGTCCGTCTACATTGTACTTAACAGGGGAGAAAAGAAGCGACCTTTAACTGAGTATAGAGTAAGTCATTTGCATTGATTTCTTGATTTAACAAGAAAATATGACAAGTTAAGGACTTGGTAATCGCAGCATTGTTAATGCATACTTAGATTCATTTTTTATTTAATACTATTAAATAAGCTATGCTTAACTTTATAAAAAATAATTTTGCATGATAGAATTTAAATTCTGAAAAAATCTCTACGTGATAACAAAAATAGTAATAATAAGCTGAATATTAATTAATTTATTTGGTAATTTTTTTATATTAAGTTGTGTAAGGCAATGTTATATGTAATTTATATCAATATCTGGAGCTGTTAGTTGGGTTATTATACATATACTTTTGAAACGATATACACATAAATAGGCATTAGTTAACTATTTTGTCCAAATTTAAATTGATTAACTATTAACAAATAAGATCGACTAGAACTAACAACAATTTAGGAATTTCTGAGCTATATTTATTGGAGAGAAGCTAAAACTTTAAATATACGCCAAAATAGGGCCACATGAAATAAATACATTTTTAATATATTTGCAAATAGAGTCAGACAGAAAGAGTTATGGATAATTGATGCAGTGATGCAGACAAATGGAAAGAGGTTCATGATATGCAGCTACATAAATATAATGATAGAAATAGGGAAGAAGTTGATAATTATATACACTAATATATAGACGGATGAATTGCAGGACAGTCGGCTAAAATAACAAATTATTATTTAACAAAACGTTTAGACAGTCGCATAAAATAATATTTGAATAAAAGGATAAACAGATGAACAAATGTTTTAGAACATACATGTTAAGCAATGTCTGCATGACGGGCATACAAACGAATAAAGCGATTTATCTATTGGCCCCAGCTTCTCCTTTGTAAGCATTCAAAAGAATTGATAGATAAATTAACGAAGTAGACACATTTGTCGATTATAAGCAGGGAAGCAAACGAGTTGACAGACGGAAGAATAAACGGATAAACAGATGGGTTCATTGCCAGCTGGATAAATGGATAGACAGAAGCTCAATGTGTTGCAAACTTCATTAAACAATTGTAATACCCTCTGTAGGGCTTAAAAGGGAAATAATAAGAAATGCTCTAATACCGTATACCTATGCACATAATCCTGTATTTTAGGGAGTTTGTTTTAAACGCCAGCCATACCAACAGGCTCCCATTAACAACAATAAGCAGCCAAAATAAACAAAATACCAAACAACAAAAACAAGAATTGTAATGAGCAACGCGACGGTCGCATCTCGCGATAATTATGTATGAAGCAATTATTTCGCATGTCCAGCAACGGCATCAACAAAAAGGGAAAGCAACAACAACAAACTCACACACACACACACGCAAACACACAAGCAAACACACACACACAGGCAGACAGAAGGCAATAAGTGTTGTTGGGGTTTCTACGTGCGATCCACACAAATTGAAACGCGACGAGGCTGGCAACAATTTGATGCTGTTGGACGACAACAACAACAAACGAGTTAAATGCCTGACTGACGTCTATAATTATAAAGTGGGCAAAAACAACAAAAGTTCGCGCGAAATTTAAGCACGTGCTGCCATTTTGTGATTATGATCGACTAGGAGATACCTCTTAGGCAACAATACATGCTGAATTTGAAATCTCTGACAACGAAAGGTCAAGACTGATATTTATAAGTTAATGGAATGTGGGAGATGTTAACGACATAATTTGTATCAGCAATTCTTTAACCTTCCTAATATATTAAAATAAAAGAAGAGAACAGAGAAACGATTTATGGGCGTAATAAGAATCGGTATCGAAATGACTTTAAGGAGTTAAACAAATTTCGATTCTTGTCAATTTTTGTCGTTATCTACGGTATTTTTGAACTTAAAAAATAGGACTAAAAAACGACCTTAGAAAACAACACACGCATTTTCAATAATAATTTGGATCTGTGTATATCATGTGTTATCTCAAAAGTTGAGGACAGAATATCGATTCGTATCAATTTTAAAAAAAATTTACGCGTAAGCTAAATTTTATTTTTTTTTTTGATAAATCCATACAGACAGGCAAGGAGAAGGATCGACTCGATATTTACACAATACGCCCTTTCTTAAGCCGCACTTTCAATGCAGGGTATAACAATACAGCCCGAAAAAAATTAAGTGGAAAATGTGTATAATTAAGTCGCCAGCCCAAAAGTAGGCAATACAAAATACCCCAAAAATACCCACAGCTCAACAGAGCGTACGGCGGAGTGGGAAACTGGGAAGGGCAAAGAGGGAGAACACCGTCAGCTGTAATTGCATTTGTATTTGTATTTGTATTCACTTGTATTTTGTATATTTTATTTACAAATCGGATTTTTTTATTGCCCACACTATAACATTTTTATAAATCGAAATATACAATTTTCCCCACAGGATTTACCTACACAAGTGTAAATATTATTCACTTGCATATTTATTCCCCTTTATACAATTTTAAGCATGTGTGAGTGTGTTTTTCTGTAAGTGCATTCTAAGCTGATTTTTATGGCTCTGTCAGTTTGTTTTTACTTTCTATTCAACAGTATTTGCGCAAACGATTTTGTGATGTCTTTTTATTTATTCCATTGTAATGTATTTTTCTGATATATATAAAATACACTTACAGATCACTTTTAAAATTGAAACTGTTTGGAAAGTGTGCTAAGAGTGCAAATATTTAAAAACTTTAAAATTTCAAGTTTTTACCCATTCATTATCGCTTGATATTTATAATAAATAAATATATACAAAATAAACACACACAACTTTCCAAATCACAAGCTGAAATCGATATTTATCGATGTTGAGGTAATAGGAAGAGTTATTAAATTAGGTTAGTATCTGCCCGGCCTGCCACTAATATTTTCTCAGCTGCAATCTACCCATTTCTGTCAACTTTTACAAATAAACGCAGGACTTCAAGGCAAGGAAAATCCGCAATAACAACTTAAGCCTCTTGAATAAATTTATTGAAAGCAGCCTTAGACATTTAATTGATTGTCATTAATTTTTCACCTTTTACACTTTATTGTTATATTTAATCCCTGATTTTGCTTTGTGTACCTCATGCCGTCAGCATTTGCTTATTGTCATTATGAAAGTGGACAACGTGTTCTCACATAGAAGGGAAATACTGCCCTCAATTTTTCATACACACTTCAGATTCACAACACCTGACCTGAATTAAAGGGTTCAAGTCGAATGCCAATCGTTATGCCAGAATTATGTTTTTAAGGAAGACTTGGGACACAAAATTGCGATTGAGATATATAATAATTGGTGTTAGGCTTACCAGTCTTTCTAGGGAACGAAAACGTCGCCAATTCTTGATAAGTCCAGAACATATGTATGATAAGCTTCACTGACAACGTCTTCAAATCCAGAGCTTAGCCCAAATCGGCAACGACGACTCCTGATAACGTGAACCATGAAAAGTTCAATTCGAGGGGGTATTTGCTGCTTTTACAACAGTTCTTGTTCATGTTCGTGCCACGCTCCAACGCCTATCGAAGCGTTCGCCTGTCACGCGTAGATTTCGCATGTAAATCTTGTCGCATTAATTCGCCGGCCTTAACGGCAATTTTTGTTGTTATCGTTGTCGTTGCTTGCAAAAGTGCAACACGCCCACGGACACACACCCGATACATATATATATATATATATGTATATACATCCGGCATATGCTCGAGCGGAGAGTACGAAAATGAAATTTAATTTTAATACACTTAACACATTTTTCACTTAGCTGGAAAATTTATATGAATACTCGTATTCACATTTTCTGCTGGAATATTTTTTTTATATACACACACGCAGTTTTTGCCGCACATAATTACAAATTGATTTTTTTAATGATAATGTAAGGCAGTTGTAGCTGTTTTTTTCTCGTATACCCTGTAATAGAAAAAAGTGTACAGTTAAGTGAGTACGTATATCGAATATGTATTTTTAATTATAAGTTTGTTTCAAATATATATATAGAGTTTGGGTACATTTGAGTATATTTACTGTAAGGAAACATCAGATTTCGAATCATCAACAACACAAAACAGGGTATCTGCTAGGTAGGGCAATGCTTTTTTTTATTTGGTAGGTTCTTGGGCTCATTAAGCACTTTGGGCAACAGTGATTAACACAAGCTGTTGCAGATACCCTCAAGCAGATAGAACAAGAAGGGAAAAAAATTGAGCGCTAAAAAATGTGTAAAATGGGTGAATAACGCGTTTTTAAAGGCAGCAAAAGAATTGAAAAATAAATGAATACCACTTGAAAGAGTTAAATGCCTCCAACATTAAATTATTAAGGTATTTTTATTTGCATAGACTATAAAAAGTATGATTGTAGTAAATATGAAGGGTAAGCGCAGAATAGCTAATTAAATTTAAAGCTTTAAGACTTCACGTATAAAACATCAAATACATTTCTTTAAACTTTTTAATTGACTCCATTTCATTAGGTTATGCATTAGCTGCAATCGTTTAATGCTTCCAATAACAAACATAAAGCACTCTCCCTCTCACACTCTCACTTATGTGGCATTAAAATGTTCAATTAAATACAAACACCCTTACGTTCTTTAATTATTTTTCATTCTATTTATATGCTTTTACTTTCGCACTTTTCCCAGAATTTATGCCATTGTTGGCAGGACTGCAACAACATGCCCAAGTGGCATACAAAGAGAACAGCTTTACCTATTGAACAGAGTAAGATTCCTATAATTCCAGACATATCGAAGTTTTCAATACTCGAAATTGCTCCTATATTTACCTTTCTTTATGGGCTGCTCCCTTATAACAAATAAGATTTCTTTAAAAAATATGTTTCTTATTTACGGGGTATTATAAATTAAGCGTAGGGAATATTGCATCGCATACAAACTATTGAAGCTTGTAAAACACAATGAGCTCTGCCTTGTATTATTTCAAGTTGGTTTTCTTGAAACTAATTACAGCTGTTTATAGTGCAGGCATTACAGCAAAACTACTTAGTAGGAGGTAAGTGTAAAAAGATATTCTCGATTTTTTATAAAAAGGAGAAAAATAAAATTATAGTAATATATAACTATGATGTTAACAAAAGGTTTGCCAAGGTTTCTTCAAACGCCGCAATATTAGATTTGAATTAAGATCAGTTAATTATAAAACTTCTGCTGAGAATATAAATTTAAACATATATTAGGGTATTTAATCTTTAACAGCTCACATTCAGCTTGGTTTCTGTTTGTTTTCTTTGCCGTAATTGTCCAAGTTACGCACATTAATGTCAGGACAACTGGCTCGGCATATAAACAAATATATATATATATATATATATCTATATATTTATATACATATATATATATATATATCTTTAGTATGTATTGTACGCATTGTTGTTGTGTGCGCGAGCGGGTCACAGTCAAGTGGTTGTCTGTCTCCACTCAAGTGTCAGGGTTGTCCTCGTCATGGGGCTGGCAAGCGGCCAAGTGACGTGAAGCTAGTTGAAGGACATTGTGCGTGTGTGTGTGTGGGTGTGGGTGTGGCTGTGTGTGTGCCATTTTCACTTCCACTTGCCCGTTCCGCATTCTGCATTGTTACACACGTACATGAATATACAGAGGCATTCTTACTTGTTGGCTAGCAGTGTGAATCCTGCGTCTAGTCGTAAATTTTCCTGGGACATATTCAGTCTTGAACATCATCCTGCTCTGCTACTGATTAACAATTCTCAACTGCTTGCTCTTCTTCTTGCTACTTGTATATTTACTCAAAGTGCCTAACATGTGTCTTATTTAAATCTCGTAGTAAGCTACAATTATATTAATTTAGTTGGAGCTTGGAAAACAAACCTCTTTTCAATAATATAAAAATAGTTTTAATATTAATTGAGTACTAAATAAAAAATTAAACAAATTAGTAAAAATGCCACATAATATATAAAAAAATTAACATAAATAAAAAAAATGTTTTTATAATAAAAAATAACAAAAGTTATAATTAGATAGCCATACTTCTTATGTATCAATTTTTTTCGTTTTGTAAAATAAATGTTATATAGAGATACTTTAACTATTTTAAAATTCATTGATAATAATAATTGAAAAATATTAATGGAACATTTCCAAACAAATATTGTTCGTAATGCAGACAATAATTATGTCAGATCCAAGCAAATGTTCGGGTAATATTTTATTTGTATTTTTTTCATTATAAAATATGGTTCAGTTTATGGTAACCGAGGACATTTAATTATGATCAATTCCCGAAATAAGTGGCCCCTTTTATCCGGCAAATATATTGATAGATGAGCTCAAGCACTTGGCACTTTTCATTGCCATCTTTCGTGGATATTTGAGCTGGAAACTGGAAATTGAAAGCAGCTCTTTGCCTTTGAGTTAGGTTTAAAATGCCTGCCTCACATTTTCCTCGCACTTCGTCGGAAACTTGCAAGAAATGTTCTCAGGCTCTGGGCTTATGTTACAACTGCTAGTCAAAGTTTGAAGTGCAATGCTAAAGTGTTCACACAGTTGTGTTCAGTATATTTAAATTGTGCTCTTAGTTGACTAAAATAATTTCCCAATAATTGAACCAAAGTAGGCTCCGAAAATTTTGCTTAAACGATTCTGGCCCAGCTACCAGACCCAATAAAAATAATCCTCATTCTGCTTCTAGACTTGTCCAGTAAACGACTATAGATTTTCTGTGTTCTTGTGAGTTTTTCTTCAACAAATTTAACACTAAATATATTCTTTAAAATTTTAAAAATTATATATGTTTAATCTTTTATATAACCACAGGTTTCTTGTAACTGAAAACAGCGACTGCATTGGATTCCGAACTTAATAGTTTTCTGTAAGCCAATCTGCAGTCGTTAATTCCCATCTTAGTACCTATTTCCGTGAAGAAGTTCAACTAAACGTGAGTACTTAAATGTAACTCGCTATTTGGTCTTATCCCTCTTCTGCTAGTTGGTCTAATATTTATATTCTACTCTGCAGTTCCTGTCAAAATGTGCTGCGGACCTTGCTACTCGTGCTGCGGACCCTGCGGAGGTTGCTGCGGACCTTGCGGGCCCTGCGGTGGCTGTTGTGGACCTTGCGGACCTTGTGGACCTTGTGGACCCTGCGGCGGCTGTTGTGGACCTTGCGGAGGATGCTGCGGACCCTGCTGTGGTGGCTGTGGTCCCTGCTGTTAGAAACATCTTCAGAACGAAACCTAGGTACTAACCAGCATTCGGTACAAAAAGCAACAGCAAACCCTTTGTAAATTTATGTAACCATATACAGTAATAGTATATAAATAAAATGGGAACAAATTAAAAATGTATTTATGCATAATTGTTATTGTCTGCTGTTACTTTGACTTTGAAGCATCTCTCTACATTTTGTTAGCACTATAATATGCTCTTGCATATGGTCTCGGCAGTATTACTGTAGCCAGGATCGTATTGTCGGTTCAAAGTAAGCTAAATAATTGGACCGTAAAGATTTAACATATATGAGGATCTTGGAACTAATAAATACCAAGTACGTTCACAATGTTTCCACACATGAACTTAGCATTTGATTGACCGTTCCTATGGCAGCTATATGATAGTTGTCCGATCTGATCGGTTCCGACATATTAACTGCCTGCAACAGAAAGACGGAGGAGGAGCTACTACTTAAAGAATGAGGAAGACGAAGAGACGGACAGAAGAACATGGCTATACTCGACTGTTGATTCTGATCTAGAAAATATATATTTTGACTTGACAAAGTCGTTAGGCGAAGACTAAGTTGGCTCTGAAAACGATTCTGGCCTAGCTAGCAAACCCAATACAAATAAACCTCACTTAGCTTCTAGCACTTGTCCAGTTGACTAGATTTTTGTGTAACTAGATTTTGTGTAAATTTTTTGGGAATGTAAGCTTTAATGTTTTATAAAAAATAAAAATTTATTAAAATCAGTTCATTTTGAGCTAAAAATAAAATAATCCTTATCATCTTATGCAATAGGTTGAAGTTTTTCCTGTAACAGAACACATCGACTGCTTTGGGTTCCAGGAACTTTATATCCAGACTTGTTTTCTGAAAGCCAATCAGCGGTCGATATTTACCATTCTAGTACCTATTTCTGTGAAGAATTTCAAATAAACGTGAGTACTCAAATATTGCCCACTTTTTTTAACTAATATCCATCTTCTCTGCTCTGCAGTCTCTGTCAAAATGTGCTGCGGCCCTTGCTACTCGTGTTGCGGACCCTGCGGGGGTTGCTGTGGACCTTGCGGTGGTTGCTGCGGACCCTGCGGCGGTTGCTACGGAGGGTGCTATGGCTGTTGTGGACCTTGCGGAGGGTGCTGCGGAGGCTGCTACGGTGGCTGTGGTCCCTGCTGTTAGACCCATCTTCAGAACGAAATCTAGGCACTAACTTTTTGTTACAAAAAGTAACGGCAGACCCTATGTACATATTTGTTTCTCAAATCATATAGTAATAGAAATATAGAAATAAAGTGAAGCCTTCTTGAAAAAAATATATATTTTACTCAAATCGTATTAACGACCTACCAAGTGTAGCAGGCTGCTAGCGGCACCTCCTATTGCAGCTCTCATCGATAGTTATTGTACGATAACTAAGAAAAAATATGGTCGTTTCAAAGCATTTATATATGTGCCTGTTAACTTATTTTGTTTACCTCTTGCTCGATTTTGAATTTTATTCAGATATTTGTTTTTTGAAAAATACAGAAACTTTTAAAAATGTCTGAGAATTTTCTCAGAGCGCAGCGGGTTTCGATGTGCTTCGCAACTAACTTCAACGTTCTTATTTTTCCCTAAACAAAGCGACAATAATGCTTCTAGTTACATACTACGTTCAACCACAACACATAATTAATTATATTGTACTAGCGGGTATTGCCCGGCCGTGCTCGTGGAACGTTTTGTGCCACAAATTTTAGATATTACCTTCCCATTAAGTACACGCACTTGGAAAATTGAAATCTACCAGTAACATCTTGATCTTTGCTTCTATTCAAAAATATGTTTAATGTGCATTGAATAGGAAACCAAATGTTGGAATCGGAGGGTTCCGCCCTTGATAGAATTGTGGTAAGAATCTTGAGGTCTAATAAAAAATGAGCGTTTATTATTAAACCTCCATCCAATTAAGGTAAACTTTGCGAAGGACACGCCTTCGGCTCTGATAAAGATCTTTGAAAATGAGTTTGGAGCCGATAGTACACTAAAAAGTTGAGTTAAGTTTTTTCGCCAATTTTCCCCAGTTGCAGATGAAATTTTTAAATCGCTGAAACACGTACTCATTAAGCTGTGAAAATAAGTTTGATGCAAGTCGAACATAAAACAAAATTTCGGACAAGTTTCCATATATAGAAATGTTGCTCCTCGAAACGATTGTGAAGAATCGTATTTACACTGGGAAATGAAATAAGCCAAATTTTTAGTGGATTTATCTTTAAGAGTTGATTCTAGTTTTAGAGCGAAAGAGATTTGAATGGTGGTGGCCACAAAAAGGGGAAAGTTGAAAATTCGCCGAACATATAAAACATAATGTTACAAAATAAATACCACAGTAGGCTCCGACAATTCCATTTGAATGAGTCGGGCCTTGTTAGCAAACCCAATAGAAATAAACCCCATTCAGCTTCCCAGATTTGTCCAGTTAACAGCTCTAGATTTTATTTGTGTCATTTTTTTTTTGTAAATTCTTGGGAATGTAAGTTTTGAGCATCGACGCAATAAAAAAATTTGTGATTTAAAGATTGCATTTACAATTAAACTAATACTTTTCTTATTTGATTACAGGTTGAAGTCTTTCTTGTAGCAAAAATCACCGACTGCATTTGATCTGTTTGACAACCGAACTAAATAGTTTTCTGAAAGCCAATTAGCTGTCGGACTTAACCATCATAGTACCTTTTTCCGTGAAGCAGTTCAACTAACCGTGCGTACTTAAATGTAATTCACTGGTTGGTCTAATATTTATATTCTGCTCTGCAGTTCCTGTCAAAATGTGCTGCGGACCTTGCTACTCGTGCTGCGGACCCTGCGGAGGATGCTGTGGACCTTGCGGGCCCTGCGGTGGCTGTTGTGGACCGTGCGGACCTTGTGGACCTTGTGGACCCTGCGGCGGCTGTTGTGGACCTTGCGGAGGATGCTGCGGACCCTGCTGTGGTGGCTGTGGTCCCTGCTGTTAGAAACGTCTTCAGAACGAAACCTAGGTACTAGCAAATATTCGGTACAAAAAGCTACAGCAGACCCTTTGTATTGTTTATCTTTCATATAGTAAGCATAAATAAATGAAACACTGATTTATAAAAATTGGATATGGTTCGATCTCAATGTGCCGTAGCTTGGCTATTCGCTCGTATCTTTGAAAATAAATGAAATGAAGCCTCTTGGTCTTACGCAAAAAATACGTATTAAATTAAGCTTAAATCGACAACTAATAAATAAATCAGTAGATCCTCGCAGTAAACATCCATATAATGGAAGTTGTATTAGTGCTTCTACTTGAGATATGCTTTAAATATATATATAAATATGAAGTTAGATACCCATAGTTCATCGTCGTTAAATGAGGACACATACTTCTTGCTGCCGTGCTACATTCGCTCAAGAACATTTCCCATTTTCTTGGATTTGAAAGACATGGTTCACAATAAGGCGGTTCTTAGCTTATATAGCAAAATCATTTTTAGGTGTGCTCAATAATATTCAGTGTACTATATCAAAGTTGGCTATAATATTTTAACTTCGTATGCTTTTAGTGTGCTTTTTAGATAACATTCATTTCCCTTTTTAGGCTTGTCCAGTTAGCATCTATATTTTATTGTAATTTTTTTTTTCAAATTACCGGAATGTAAGTATTAGAAGTAGAAAATTGAAGAAAAATAATATATTCTTTTCAAAATACAGGTTGAAACTTTTTCAATAAAAAGAAAACATCGACTGCTTTGGGTTCCAGTAGCTGGAAAACCGAACAAAACAGTTTTCTGAAAGCCAATCAGCGGTCGATATTTACCATCTCAGTACCTATTTCCGTGAAGAAGTTCAATTGAAAGTAGGGGAATTTCACGATCTACTCTACAGTCAGGATGTGCTCTCCGTGCTACTCGTGCAACTATTCCTGCACCACGCCCTGCAATGGTTGCTGCTCTGGATGTTGTGGCTGCAACGGCAATTGCGGGGGCGGAGGCTGCTCCGCCGCCTGCTTCTGCTACCCTAACTGTGGCGGATGTGGACCCTGCTGTTAAGAACCTATTCAGAATAAAATGTTGGTGCTATAAATAATAAAGTTTGCAGTTAGCTGTTGAAAGGATCAAGTTGATTTTATTGATTTATAATTCAGCCCAATAATTGATTCTTGATCAGAAAACCAAGCAGAGTATCTGTCCTTGTGATCGCCCTTAACCGCAGCTAATCTGCAAGAAATATATGAACCACAGTAGAGCGTACATCCAATGCCCCTTGCCAGATGACATTCGAATCGTTAATAAAGATTTAATTGAGTGGAGCATATAAAAGGAGAAACCTTTTCGTACAGAACTTTATAGAACCAATTGCCAATTATTCTATAAAGGAAACGTTTTTATAATAGCAACATTTTCAGCGTAATTCAGCACGATAAGTGTTTATAATAATCTCTTAGCGGAATTCAGTTTAACAACAACAACAACAACAATTTCGGTTTAGCTACTTACCTGGCAATAATTCAAGGTGGGTTGAAAGCAATCTGAAAAAGGAAAATTTAGCTAAAGTGAATTGTATTTTATATATTTTTTAAATAATATTGTTTCTTATAACAAGAAAACATAGAGTGTTGGGCTCGTAATCTCCGATAAATAATCTAATATCCGTGAAGAAGTTCAAACTTTGTTTCTGCACCTAAATTGGAACTATGTTATTCATCCTTTGACAGTCTTATCACTACATATTAAGAGCCACCTGTAACCCACTTTTTATAAACATCTAATGTATATGTAATAAAAAGAATTGTTAATAAATCAAATGTATGTGCGTGCAGCCATAAATGGAAAAGACTGCTCTTAAATGGGGTTGACCAAAATATGTTGATATACTAGTCTGATCCGACCGGATATGTAAAGTTGCAATTATAAAGATTTAAGATAGGAAGAATAGTCTGTATTTAAATAGACTAACGGGTCGGACTATATAAGCTAGATTAAGAATATATAGACTTATATATAGACTATATAGACTAATATATATTATACATGCTGGGCCAGAAAAATCCTTCCCATCTTATATGTATTTGTAGCAAAGTAGCCTTAGAGTCTCTCAGCTCAAATAATTTTGTTTATGCTCCTGGAACTGTTTGGAGCTCATTCAATTTTTGAGGCTTGTCCAGTTAATATCTCAGTTTTCTTTCTGTACTTTAATGTGAAGTTTTTGGGAATGTAAGTTTACAAAAGAGCAAATATATATTTTCTTTTAGTAGTCTTAAATATATATATATTTTTTTTAAAGGTTGAAGTTCTTTCTGCAACAGGAAAACGGCAACCGTGCTTGAAGACCGGTAGCAAAGAAATTAGCTCGATAAGAATTCTGTATGCCAATCGACGGTCGCTCAATTCCCAGAGATCACCTGTTTCTGTGAAGTGTTATTCAAGGTAAAAGTTCTCCTAGCAGTTTTATTGTAACTATCATTGCAAAAAAAACCCTCCCATCTATAGCCTATTCTATCAACATGTGCTACAAACGCTACCCGTGCTGCGGCGGCTGCGCCTCCCCGTGCTGCTATCCCCCGCGCCTATGTTGCGGCGGATGCGGTCCTTGCTGTGGAGCGGGACCTTGCTGTGGCTCCTGTTGCGGGGGTTGTGGACCCTGCTGTGGACCCTGCTGTGGACCCTGCTGCGGTGGCTGCGGCCCCTGCTGCTAGAAAACGTCTTCAGAACGAAATCTAGGTGCACCACATTCAGTACAAAATGCCTCGCGTAAATGTGTTTGTAAATTCTCAGTTATGAATAAAAAGTAAATTATTTATAAAAAAAGGGTTTGTCCTGGGCAGCTGCAACACGTGTAGAAGCTCACGTGAGATGTTGCATTTGCTTCATGCTATTGCAGATATTAAATCTTTGTTCATACATGAACCTACTTTTCGACCGATCGTTTCTATGGCAGCTTTACAGTATAGAGTCCCGATGTTAAGGTTTTGCATATATCTTGCTACTTCTCGACCTATATATAATACTAGTTGTCCGATGCAGTCGACATATGTACTGCATACAACAAAAAGTTGGACATATGCAATGTTTCGAGACGACAGTTTAAGGGCTCCTCGGAGACTAGGTCGCATATCAATTTAGCTATTGATCTATCATATATATACTTTATGGTTTCGGAGACGTCTCCTATGCGTTACACATTTCATCACAACATCGCATATAATAAAATAAAATAATTCATTGTCAAAATGAGCTTTAAGATTGCATTGGCGAATGTTTTGAAATTAATGAGAATGTGCATCATTTTGCAAATTCCACTCATGGTGGTAAATGAGTAAAATATATATTTCTTTAGAATATAACGAAAAATACTTTGCCCATTTCTCTATATCGACTATCGACTTCAAAAATATCGGTTGAAAATTATCCTGAAATCATAGAGCTTTAACAAATAAGAACTAAAGCAGGCTATGATATACTAGCTACAACGATTCGACCGAACCTAACCAGACCCAATACAGGAAATGTTTATTCTTGCTTTTAGGCTTGTCTAGTAAACTTATTTGCTTTTTTATGTAAATTTTTGTGAATTTTACGGGAATGTGAGTTGTGAAAATAATTTAAAAGAATAGTTATTCAATTATGTAATTCAACTACAGGTTGGTGTTATTTCTGTAATCAGACGACGACGATTTCATTGGTTTTCGAGAATTTGAGAAAAAGATCTTTGAAAGCCAATTGAGGTTCGCTTAAGCCCCAAACAGTACCTATTTCCGTGAAGAAGTTCAAATAACTGTAAGTAAACGCGCTCAAACAGTGTTTCAATTGGAACTAACGGCTCTTCGGCCCAAACTCTCCGCAGACTCTCTTATTTTAATCATGTGCTATCCGTGCTATTCGTGCTGCGGCCCTTGCGGCGGCTGCTGTTCCCCATGCTGCGGCGGATGCTGCTATCCCTCTTGCTACCGTGGTCCATGCTGGTCGTGCTGTGGTGGTTGTGGACCATGTTGCGGTGGCTGTGGACCCTGCTGTTAGAACTTCTTCAGAAAGAAATTAAGGTTCTACCCAAACTGTTTGTAACCAACATTCCCTATGTAAATTCATGTATTCCTACACATACATACCATAACTATGTATAAATATATGGAATCACGTCTGAAATGCTTTTCTGTTGTGGCGCCATCTTAGTTTTACCGTTTTAAATACGTAAATGCGTAAATACGAAATGGTGCTTGTCTGGGGTTGCAGATGCATCGCTTCACAAAATATACTGTAGATGGCGAATATTTACATGGTCACGAGACCGGGCACCCGAGTCTACTAGTGTTTAAGTGTATTTGATACTTATAATTTCACACTAAAGGCACAAATTGCTTAATTTTAATTTTTGGTAACACGTTTTGTTTTTCACCTTACTTCATTGGACTTTACCAGCCAACTTAATGCCAAGCGTAACATTGCCATTCTGAGTGCGACAGTGCCATTTTGAGTATAATCGGCATGCTAACAGAAAATGTTAAATTTAAGCCTAACAGTCTGTGGTAGACATTTGATTGAGCCCAGTATGCAGCGCATAAACCGATTAAAGTAAATCAGTAGGTGTTCGCAATTGAAGTAAAATTTGATGTGATTAAACTGTTTACTTCTGCGTTCCGTGTGCTTTTAAATGGCACCCATGTTACATGCTCACAAATGAATTTCAATCTTAACAGCGTAAATTGTAACAGGCCCACTTGAGTATAACAGAATGCCCTCATGTCTGAGCACATTAACATAACGTGTTAGCATTAACAATCTTACAAGCGGACGGTGAGGTCGCGTTTTGGGTGCGTTTTAATTTGCATAATGTTTGTGTGTGTGTGTGTGTGTGTGTTAATGCCTAAAAGTTTATAATAATAAGCATAAATACGCTAAAACTTAAAACAATCCGAAAATTAGCTAATATTTGCTTCAGTCGAAATACTAGTCACTCGCTGATTGGTTGCTGCGTTCGGTCGTGGGTGGCACTTTTCGTGGCTCTATTGTAAAATTCATTTGTATTTCATGTGCGATTGAAACCAAAGCGTAAAGCGTGTAATTTAATAAAAGTAGCTGAAACATATTTTAATATATATTTATGAAAGCGACACGAGCGTCGCAATAACAAAAACAACTGCTCTCAGAAGCAGCAGCATCGTGTGTACATGTATTTGTGCCTATGTGTGCGTGTATGCTTGGGTCTTTCTATGCATGCGTGTGTGTGTGTGTGATGCGTCTTTTCACCACAAAAATGTTAATAAAAGTGCTAAAATTTTGAGAGAAAATTTAACAATAACAAAAAGCTTGCTACAACAATACACAAACACTTGCAAAGGCTGCAAAAACTGTGCTGAGAGCGCGGCGAGAAGTGCTTTAATGCTTTTGCTTAGTGAAAAAGTGACAGATTAAAACAAATGTATACTAAATTTGCAAAATTCTTGTGCTTTCAATTAAAACAATGAAAATTTAGAAAACAAAAGGCAACTGCAACAAAAACAACTACAACAACAACAATAACACTGCTTAATACGACGCCCTGTCGTTTATCTTTGTATTGGTGAGCGACGGCGCCGTTGATGTTCGATTTTTTTTTTTGTGCTCATTGAGAGAAAATTCGTTCTGCTGTTGTCGCTGCTGCTGCTGTTGTTGTTGTTGTTGTTGCTGCTGCTTATCTTATTTATTTTTGATGTTTCGCTCAAAAATAAAAAGTCTTTAGTTTGTGTTTGCGCGCGTGTGTTAATATCAAAAAAAAAAAAATTTTGTTTCTTTGCCGCACGCCAACAGCTGCTCGTGACGTCGACAACAACAACCACAGCGTAAATTGTAAAAAACTTGCAATTCTAACATTTCGCGAGGTGAGTTTCATTTATTGCTGTATTGTAAAATATGTTGCTTTCTTTTATCCGATTTCAACGATAACCTGATTGTTCCTGCTGCTGTGCAATCATCGATTATCGATAAATGCGCTGCTGCAACTAACATTTGTGCAAATCTTGCTTAACAGCTGCTGCGAACAGCTGTTTAATCTGCAGGTGTTCGAATTAAAAACTTTGCTTTTTTCCTAAGAAAAATAGTTTTAAAGAAAAACAGAATCAAGATGCAAATCAACAAACCCCGTGCAACTCTACTTGCTGGCTACATATTTGCAGATTAGTTGCATACTTTGCTCGCTGGCGATAGCTGACTCTTGGAAATTGTTCAAAGGCAAAAATGTTAAAAATATTAGCAAAATGTTAGATTGGGAATTTAAGGTATTCCCAATTGAAGATATTCAATAAATCTTTACGAGAATATTTAATATTTCATACTCTTGCTCTACTACTCTGCACATATGTATGTCTACTCCTGCCTGTTACGTAGCCTAGCCCAATTTTGTCATGCCCCTTTAACCAGTTTGTAATGGGTATTGGGCATTAACATGATTTGAATGGAGCTCAAGAGACGAGCGAATGTTCTGTTTGCCGCGCGTGTAGCTATGCCAAAGGTGTATATCTATCTGTGTATGTAGTTGCTTGTATGTGTGTGTGTGTGTGTGTGTGTTTTTTGATTATAATTTTGCTTTTATTATTTTTTGTATCCACATTCTGCGCAATTCAAGTTCAAAGCATTCCGTTCAACCGCTGACAGAAGTTTTCAGCATTCGATTTACTGTTTATGAAAACTACGTAAATATGTATCTAGAAAATATTGCGAGCATAGAAATTCAATATAAACTTATTTAACTTGGAGATGTATCTACAATTTCGAGTGAAATTTATTTGAGATTTTGCTTTCTACACATTGTTTGCCTTTTTATTTACAAATGTCTAAAAAGCAGAGGCACAAAAATTCGCAATTTATTTCATTCGCATTTGTTTCAGACAAACAAACAATATCCAAAGTGCGAGATAAATGCGTGGGTTATAATTATTTCAGTCTTATGATAATTGCTTTGTATCGAGCGAATGTCTGGCTTTCAGTTTTTCGATTTGGCTGAAAGGCCACGAAAGTTTGCAGTAAAAAGAAGTCTAAACCAAAGTTGGACAAAGCCGAAACAAATCAGTCCACTTGCATTTATCTTCTGTTTGCTGTACGGGCTAGAAAAGTATCTAACAAATTCATGCACGACAATCTTATATCTATTTCTAATGAATCTCCTGCAGGTAGAGTTTATTTGGCATTACAGGGTATTTTGTAGTCTGGCCCATTCTATTGTTACGTTCTTACATGTTTTTTAAGCAGAACCTTGTTGAACTCGTTCCACAAGTTCAGTGCTCTTTTCAGTCCCCTTCTCACTCTTCTTCTTTTCACATCTCATTCCTGGCGTCTGCCCTGAGAATTGGGCTGTGTGCCTAACTGAACCCCGTCCCTTGCCTATGCACCCCTCCCCCTCTATGTGCTCTACACTATCTGCATAGAGAGAACTGAGCTTGGTGCTCGCAAATGTATCTGTATCTGTATATTTCTAGTCGTGTATCTGTATCTGTATCTCTGCCTGTGACTGCGACTGCAATTAGGCAAATAAATTGCGCAAGCTGCCGGCCAGGCCCACAAATTGATCTCTTCCGGCCGTAAAAAAAATCAACGAGCTGTACGGAATACGGTACAAAGGTAAATCCCAGACTAAAGGCCAACCCATTAGCTAAGCAGCTGTCAAAGTTGAACTCTCTCTCTCTCTCTCTCTCTCTCTCTCTGTCGCTCTTGTTGTCCAGGTCAATCAGGATCTGAGAGTCTCTCTCGCTTTGCAAGTGCAAAAGTTTTTATTTAATTGAATGTATCCTCATTAAATTCAGCCTCCAAATAAACTCATTCACACTGATTTGATTACAGCCCGCACTTGGCGACAGTTTCAAATTGAAAAATACATAAATAGACAGTTATGCATACATCTAAATATAATATATATGTATATAAGTATGTATGTATGTATATTCATTTTCAACATTCAATTGAATGCTCATTTCGAGCTCAGCTGCGCAGCCTGCAGCCACAATTCGGGTTACTTATTTGTTATTTTTCCAGCAACTTATTTTTATGTGGGGCTAAACTGAAGGCAGACAGCACATTTTACATTGGCCATAAGGATTTCGGGCCTGGCTCTGTGTGTGTGTGTGGGTGGGTGTGTGTGTGGGAGTACATTATGTACTTGTGGGTACAGTAGTCTGTCGGAGACGAGAACTTTCAGATCTTCAATATGATATGCAGCTTTGAATGTGTTTTTAATGTTCTGAAATATTTTATTAATATTTATTTGAATTAATATAAAATTGATTAAGTGTTCTATGTTAATAAATTCTTGTTAGTCTGCAAAGCATTATATTTTATTTATCTTGTCATTATTTTCTAGAAGAAAACAATATTATGCTAAAGCAGCTGTTTTTCCCTTTTTTAATAACAAACAAACATCTTTAAAAAGAAGTCTGTTTAAATATTTAACTGCAATATGGTTTAGCTAAGAATAATAAAATTAAGTGCTCTTAAAAATTATTTAAAATTTAAAAAAAAAAAAAACTTGCACATGTTGCCACTGCTTAAATCATTTATATTTTAATCAAATCCCAAGCTCAAGCGAAATTTCGATTTTATTAGAATTCGATCTATTGAAAGAATTCCTGCAAAAGTTCACTGAAATAATACTCTAAATTATTATGAAAATGTATTAATAAACATCAAATACCATAATGAAAAAAATAAAAGTATAAATAATTTGATCAAAATATTAAAATAATATTCATGTAATGGAGACAATAACTTAGACTCTTCTTAAAAAACTGTTTTTATTTTGATTTTAATTAGTTTTCCTTTGCGTTTATTTTAATTTATTTTTTTTTTATAGTTTTTGTTTTATCTTTTCGCTTATTTGCTTTTTGGTTAAAATTTAAAATTTCAATTAATTTGTTGTCTTGTCGCATAGTTTTTTGTTGCTTTTTGTTTTGGTGCTTGTGCACCCCGATAAAAAACAAAAAAGAAAGAAAAAACAAAACCGGTTAATTTAAAGCGCCTTTGCTCTATTTAAGTTGAGGGTTTTTCAAACCCATTTATTAACGTTGTTTGTTAGTCTTTGTTGCTCTTATAAATATATTTTTGTATATGTATTTTCATTAGTGACTGGGGCTAATTTGCATGCGAAACATATTTGTTGTGGGGCATAAACAAAGATTTACCAAATATAATTATTTGTTGATTTTTATTAGCCAAGGTCGTTTTTGGGACGCTCGGCTTATCAGCCAGCTGGGCGGGTCTTATCGCCTTATCGACGGTCTACTTTCTATTCGCTGGACAGCTTCAAATTGTTGAAAAATGTATAACTTTTTGTGTTTCTTTGAAATGGTTGTGAGAACAATGAATTCTCTTATCAGCATGTCGTGTTATCTATCGTTGTCTTTATCAAGGGGAACTGCAATACAACATTTAATGGTCTAATTGGTTTCAGGGCCTTTTTTATTGCACTTGTTCGATTTCAAGTTCTCTAATGCCATTTTCCAGGCAAACTCTTATCGGCTTCTATCGCACAGTGGAAAAGCGTTCGTGAAGGGAAGTGGGGGCGGGGGCTCCCCTTCAAACGGCAATTGGTTCTTGGAAATTGTTTTTAATGAGAAAAACTTGCTGATAAGCTATTTTTAGCAAGGCTTACCAACGGTTACCTACCCTAAAGGGGGTTTATTATATACAAATTCTTATAAGCTTCAAAGATTATTGTTAATATCACGGGGAACGACCTTACAAAATTTGAATACTTGAAACTAAACTAAAAATAAGATTTTAAATTATAGAAGTAAGTTAAATATAATGAAAATAAGAGAGTTTATTATATTTAATAAGTTCTTTCTAATAATTCTAGAAAATATATGTTACTTAAGTATATAAATAGAAAAAAAAGCAAAATAGGTATTATTTTTAATTTTCCTCATGGTACTTTATGTCAATATGCCCATATATCAATGTATGACAGTCAAAGAAGACACACACACACACACGCACTGTCACTACCACCCACACACACTCTCTCTCACACACACACACACACACACGAACAGTCAAGCCTAAAGCACCAACAAACAAGGCAAAGAATTCGCTTTACTTTTTTTTTATCAGCAAGTGGCTAAAAATAAAAAAAAAGCAACAACAACAACAACAACAAAACGTAAAGTTGTCAGCATACGAAAAAATGAATGAAAAGCAGGCAACGTAAAAGGAATGGGCAAAGCGAAAGAGAAAGGCAAAAGGGTGGAAAAGAGAAAGAGAGAGGCAGAGGGATGACAAACAGCGAAGGCGGCTGTCATATAATGTAGAGAATGTTGACTAAAGTGGAGAGTGGAGAGTGCAGAATGGAGACTGTTTGAGCCCACGCCTTGTAGTGTTGTGTAAATGCTTTAGAGTAAGCGTCTCACCCCACCCCACCCCACAGCTGCCAGCCAAGGTTCAGCGCCCCTGAAGCCTGGGCGAGGCATATGATGTAGATTTTAAGACGTATTACGAAAAGCAGTTGGAACACAAATTTGACCCACAAAGCAGGCCCAATTGATTTTTTTTTGTAGCCCTTAGCCCATGGCCCTAGCCCAATGCTCGGTCACATACGCACATGACGCGTGCCCGTGAAGAAGAGGAACAGAACAGACCGGGTCCATGGGTAACACCTGTCTAACAGGGGGAAACAAGCGATGCATGTCGCCCCTCCCCCTCCTTCAAGTGTATTTGGGAATATGGAAAGCGGACACGAGTCTGGTTCCGAGAAAATTACGGTGGACGCGTGCACGGCACGCGACCAAAACAAACTAATTTGTGTTTTCCATACCCTGTACACATTTGAAATGGGCTAAAGGTGTATTGGCCATATGTGCAGGTAAATTTTACAGCTAGTTTATTCTTTATCTAAAGGTCTTAAACCTATTTAAGTCTCTGTTATTTACGAATTTGTAATTTAAACAAAGAACTGTTTCATCACCAAGCGCAACTTGAACTTGATTATAGGGTATCCTTACGCCTGCCAGCTAATGAAATCTTTCTTGTTTTGAACATTTAAAAGTAACTGTAAAATCAATAAGTTCCACCTCCTCCACCGCCAGCAGGCTGGTAAAAAACCAGTGACTTGTCCCGGCCAAAAGTACCTCCAGCAAAAATGTAACGCTCATGCGGAAGTCGGAAATGCTTTTCACATGCCAAAGATGATGTAAACTGGGCCCAAGTGAGCGTTATATGAAAACTGTGTGTGTGTGTGAGTTAATGATGATGATGATGATGATGATGTTGACAGAGGCAAGCAAAATGTGTGTGGAATTTCAGATTGATGGGAAGTAGGCAGTGGAAATGAATGAAAGATTATCAACGCACGATATTAGGAAAATAGTGAAGGCTTGTGAACGTTGAACTTAGTGATTAATCGTGCCCAAGTCCCTTCCATTATAATTAGTCTGGGAGAAAGATATACAATTTTCCTTAGATAAGGTTTCTAGTATACGGTTTTTACTGCTAGGGTTATTAATAGAAAGACAATATAAGTAATTAATATAATTAAGAATTTCAATTTTTCCGAATTAACGCTGAGAAAAAATCACATTTCTGTAAACTGTTATTGTCACAGTAACTCTAACAGCACACACAACAGTGCACTGTTAACAACATTCAAGCGCGCTGTCTACGTGCAGAGGTCACGGCGCTGCTGTGGCTGCTGTTGTTGTAAATAGTTATATGCATACATTTTACATACACAACTGAGCGTTGGCGACATTGCGACGTCATTTAGAAGACGTCACTGGGTCGCAGACATTGCTGTATAAGTATGTTCATATGACTGTGTGCGTGAGTGTAGTTGTTGGGGCTTGCCGTTAATGAGGCGACGGTTGTAGCAACAAGAACAACAACAATACGTATGGCAAATCACAATAACAAAGCAGCCGCGCCGCGTGTTGCCCCCTCTCTCTCTCTCTTTCTGCAGCTCTCGCTGTGTATAAGACTTTTGCCGTTTTAAATGTGAGAGAATATTCGTTTGTCTTCTATTTCGCTGTTGTTGGGGGCACTCGGAAACAAGTTCCGCCTGCTGCTGCCTTTTGGTGCGCTTTTGTTGTTGCTTCTGTGGCAAATGTTTAGCGGTTCTTTTTTTCCGCTTTGTTGCAGCAGCTGCTGCTAGTTTTGGAGGTTATTCGTCTATTGCCCAATAATTATTCTCTGAAGCGTTAAAAAGTAAACACGGCAACAAATTTTTGCGCTATTTCAATTTAAATTGCGCAAATGGTTTTCCTGTACTTAACATATTTATTTCCCATGGAAACCTCTCTACATTCTACAAGTTTTCACCAGAATGCGTGAATCTTTGATTTCGATTATCGACGGCCAGCGATGAGGCAAATCTTTGAGAGAGAGAGAAAACGCTCACTTGACCACTTGGCTTCGGCGACTTTTTATTCATTTATTTATTTTTTAATTTTATTCGTTTATTTTTGACCTGGCAACTAATCAAAATTACCCAACCGGTCAACAAACCGCAAAATTAAATAAAGAAAAAAAGAAGTTAAAAACTGTGTCGAATTTAAACGCTTTAAAATTTGCATATTTATAAACTCACATGGAAACCCTTTTACTTAAAAATAACGATGTTTTGAAATTGTTCAAGATTTTGGTTTAAATTACAATTAAAAATTCTCTTAATCGCTTTACGAGAAAATTCTGGTTCGGTTCTACAAAACGTGATATTCCGTTTTGTTTTCAAACAATTTTTACAATTAAAATGGACTTAAAATAGTTATTAAAATTTGTTTTCTATGCATATTCAACTGTTGCTGCCAAGAGGCCGAGAGAGGGCGACCCTCTAGGTGAGTGTCGTGGAGCTGTCATCTGATATTGCATGCATTTCATACAATTTCGTGTTGTGTTTCTTCCTCTTCTTCTACTGCCGGTTTAAGTGGTTGTGTTGGGCGCAGGGGCGGGGGCAGTGCAGGGGCGTGACAACGACAAGTGCAGTAGAGTTTGCTCAAGATGAGAGAGTTGTATATAAGAGTACATACACTTTTCAAACAGGGCTGTTCATGAACTAAATGAGTACTTGAAGAGATAAAGTTATATTTATATTTATATAAAAATAAGTTAATTGTGTTAACAATTAATTGTTCCAAGCGAATTCTTAAATTTGTAATTAAAAAGTTAATTCTGACTGCCAGATCGCTTATTACAAAGCTAATTCAAGTATTTAATTCAGGTCAACTTAATTCTTATTAAATTTATGGTATTAATTGATTTGCTTCTCTCTGACCCATCATTTTCCCAATATTAGATACATAATTATCAATAACTTTATGCGTGGCATATTAATGATTATTTTCTTAGCCTCTGAAGTTATTCCTTAAATCGTATCGAAAAATAATAATTAACTGATGAAGATGATGTTTGTTTTACACTTAAAATTGAAATATCGATAAAAGTATCTATTATTGATAACAGATTAAATAATGTTAATATTCAAATGGAATTCAAAGAACAGCCCTCGCACATAAGCTTCAATGCAACTCAAGGACGTTGTGCTAAAACTGGTTGCTTGGTCGTTTGGTTGGTTGGTTGGTTATGAAGGGACTTTGCTTCGCTCTGAGTCTTTTAATTAAGTTCTGCCACTGACTGCCACAGTGAGTGGGGCATTTGGTTCTCATTGGGGCGTGCTGTCGAGTTGTTAGCTATGCTTAAGGGCTTAAGTGGCTGTTGAATCGGAAATCAGCGCTGGATGTAATGAGTTTTTGAAATGGGTATAACCTAAATTGTGAAATAAAGAACAATGCATTTTCTGAGCGATTGACTTAACTGCTTAAAGAGACCAGTTTTGGTATTAAATAAATTTTCGATGTTCCCTTTTTTTTTTATATATATATATTGTGTACTTAAAATAGTTGAAGATAGAACTTTTTAAGCTTTAGCGGATTCCATTTCATCAAAAATTTGTGGTTTTTAGAATTTCTGGGAATGCCCTTTATCTATCACTAGTATTGACATTAATTAATACTATAAAATATAATGTTGGCAGGGTAAAACTTTATTCTTATATTTGTGCTAAAGAAATCCTATGAACGAGAGACTTTTATTAAATCAGATCTAAAAAGATACAATATTAATATTATTACTAAAGATGCAAAGAACTTACCTTTAATACACGTCACAAAACTGGATTTTAAAGATTTATTTATAAACAAATTATGTTAAAATTGTTTATGCGGTATATCTCTAGTGAATCATTTTATTTTCTGGATTAGTACAGAATAAAAAATAAATATTCTTAGGGCATAGGGGAATTCCACTAGTGCAGCAACATTAAAATTTCTTGTGGTAGGCAGCCCTGGGAATACCCTCAATTATTGCCGCCATAACTTAATTGTGATGATAATGAATCAACAATCAACTCTGCAAGTCATCGTCCGCCTCCCTCTTCTCGCCCCCGAAGCTCAAAAAAAAAAAACCTGTTGCGGTTCTTAAGTGACCAAGCGAAAGATGTCTTCGTGCTGGCTGGTCCACAGCTTCACGCTCTCCGCGCCCTCCCGGCCCGGAGCGCAGCTACTGTAATTCAATCACTTTTCACGCTCGCTCACAGTACTCGAAGCACTCTCAAGTATCCGCAACTCGTTTGGGAGTTGGAGCCTTACGTGTAGCCAACTTTGTTCGTGTTTTCTGAAATGTAAGCGCATTTGGACTTTGATTAGATACAAAGTGAATTCACAGCTGCGGCTACTGTGGAATTTATGGACTTATGGGCTATTGCTAATTCGGATAAAAATTATAGCTGGGGGTTAAGGGCCTTCCAGTACGCAAAATGCTGCTCTCAACACTTTCAAGTCAATTTCAGTTGCGTGTCAAGTCATTCGCCATGCTGGTCGCGTATAAATTTGCCAAAAAAAAAAAAAAAAAAAACAACAGGAAAATAGAGCGAATGTAAAGTGTGTTAGCTTGGCTACTTCAAATTGTGCAAGTTTTTGGTTAAATACTTTATGTATGTGTATATATAAAACGACAGACTTTTGGGTTACGCATGGGTTTCCGTTATCACGAAACTGCTGCTCGAAAGGTGTCTTTAAACATGGTCTTCATTTCTGTGGAAGCATGCCAGAACGGCACCTAAAATGGGTTAACATATAAAATAAAAAATAAACTAGTTTTGTTTTTCTCGATTTAAATGTATTCCTGATTTTGCAAACTTGTTTGGATTGACTTTTAAAATATTGTTCAAATAAATTTCCTAAATCTTAAGATATTTTAGCTCAGCATTGAAGATTTTCATTCAGTTATTTAACTACCCAACTCTTAAACATTTTATTATATTTATCTAGTCATAAATAACGTGTTAATCAGTGCATTAAGTAAAATACAAAATTATGAGCACAAATTCTCAATGAACTATTTTCGAAGCGCCCTTGAAACAAGCTAACTCAAGCGCTTATATGTCGAAATGATAAACTCCTTAATATAGAAATCCAAACGAACAAAATTACCCAAAACAAAAACTTGAACAAACGGAAACCTGAACAATGCCTCCTTTTGTAACCAGTGCGAGAAATCCAAGTCAGGGCCAAGGTTTCCGCTTGGTATGCATGCCGAGCCGCCGAGCCGCCGTACTGCCAAGCCGTCAGTCGACGACATTCTTTAATCATTTTATTTTTTTTTTCAAAAGCAGCGCTTTATAAAATGCACAAATTTTAAAATGCTGGACAAGTTCGACGGGTAAATAAACGCATAAGTATCCCAGACTGCGAAGAAGAGGAGCGGAAAGCAACAACTGGGTTTTTTTTTGTAGCCTCCAATTGCAGTTGCAGCAACCTTCAGGCCCGGGTTCGAGCTCAAGCTCTCGGGTCCAGCTTCAATGCCGTCAACAGTTCCAGTTGCAGTTGCAATTGCGACCCAGTTTCGACAGCTGTCGCCGATTTCAATTGTCTAACGTGGGAATGTCGCTCAACTAAAATAAAAATGGTTAAAAGCAAAAACTAAACTCAACTTGCCGCCGCCATCGGCAAATTTTCAAATTAAAGCACTTCCGCATTTTGTACGCCTGGCGGATCCGATATATATAAAAAAAAACGGGGGCCCCCTTTTCTACTTCTAGTGGCGATTAGACCGACCGGGGCGACGTTTAAGTGGGGGCTTATTTCCAAAGCCGGAAAACATTTGCTGATGAGCCAGTTCAGCTCGTTGTTGCTGCTCTGCTAGCAAATCCAAAACTAAGCGAGTGAAATTTAATAAAGCAACAAAGACTTGTCTTATGGACTAGCAGATATCCTGTTAATAAGCACAAAAGGTACATTAGTGAATATTCGATTCGATTTGATTTATATGAGATTGCACATCAATTAACAAAGAGTTACAAAAAAATAGTAAATACAATTTCTAAAAATTATAATTTCCACATTTCAATTTAAAAATTATTCACATATTCCTTTAAATTTATGAACAAGCATTTGGAGCCAAAATGTCCGCATTTGCAGGGTATCTCCTGCTGTGCATTATTATTATTAATCGCATATAACCGACAATTTGCGCGTTGGCGTTATTATTTATTTATGCACATTTTGCATAGTTCATTTTCCTGCTAATTATTCGCAGCTGAACCCAGAATAGAATAGGAGTTGAATAATAGAAACCAACCACTGCCTGCCCGTCTGGCGGGTGTAAGGGTGCGACCAACTGTTATGGCCATTCATCAAAAGTTGAGTCAGTTTTAGCCATTTGCATTATATATGAGTTCTTAAGAAATAATTGCAGTAGTTGAGAATTGGCTGCGAGGGCGGGCGGGCGGTAAATGCACAGGGTAAAAGTTTGCGAAAAGGCTTCAAAAAATGACTAGGCAAAGATTTAATTATTTAATTTTAGCTTGCGGCAGTCGGGAATTCCTCAAAAAGAACAAGACTTGACTATGAAATATTGATTATTTCTAAATAAATCTAAATTATGATTACAAATAAAAAAATATAAAAAAAAGTAAATTTAAACTAAATAGATGCAAAGCCAAATTTAAAACAATATTTAAAATAAATAAAAATAAAAACATTTTTATATTGTAAACAAATTGATATCTTAATTCTTCTAATTTTAATGACAGTAAATCAACAATAAAAACAATTATTGTTTTGAGATGAATAAAATAATAATTAATTAAATATTAAAAACATTAAAAGAATACATCAAGATAATTCTTTTATAATTTATGTCGTAAATAGACAACAGCTGAATATTCACAGAATACTTTTTTACTTTGTTCAAGTTATCTTTTAAATCTGATTAATATAGTATTTTATAATGTTTATGCGACTTTCAAAGAGATTCTCTTTGATTTCAAATTGTTTAGCTTTTGTAGAACTTAGGCAATTCAAGCGGATGTCTGCCCCAACTTTTTACTATCCCCTCCGAGGGTCGTAAATAAATCCATTAGTTACCGCAATGACCTTGCGTTAACCAAAACCAGAATAGAAAAAAATAACCCAACCAAAATACATCTCTCAGCACCAATTCGCATACAAATAATTGAAATTAAATGGCCAACTGTACGAGTTGTTATTTGGCCCAACACACGCGCCACATGATAGCCCCAAATACAGACACAACAACAACAACAACAGCAGCAACAACGATAACTGTTTAGGCAAATTAATCAAACGAGTGCAGCAAACAAGTTGACGACAAACTTTTAGCACAAATATAAACAAATGAGCTGAGCGAAAAACACAACAATTTGGCACAAAATGACAGAATTGTCAACAAAATTACAGAAATTAACGCCAAAAACGAGAAGCGACTCGGCAAAAGCCAAGTTTGTGGCTGCACCGTCCCCCGCCCACTGGCCTCGTCGCGAGTTGGCCTAATGGCGGCCCCCCCAAAACCTGACAGCCAGGGTAGCTAAAGTGTTAGGTGAATTAGTTTCACGCATTTCACATATTTGCCCATAATTTATTATGATGTCAGTTTTAGTGAAAAAGTTTCTTGGCCTGAAACAGACAGCTCAATTAATGAGATGCTTCATTAGCTTTTCCACAGTTCGAAGGAAAATATGCTACCATGAGTATATAAACTGTGAACTGCAAAAGGGGTTTAATAAATGTACTTTGTATGTGGGTGAGCTATTTTAAATAGAAAAAAAATTGAAAAACTCGAATTGTTATAGAATTTAAGCTATGCTGAGAAAAATGTTGCTAGATACAAAAAATCCTTTAAAATTGATTACAAATAATTTTTTGAATATTTAAAAAACATTTTTATAGATAAAAACTAAAAACTATCTCTTACGCCAATGCGTTCAACTTTTGGATTGTCAAATGCTCTTTTAGGTAAACATTTCTTTTTCTTTTTAAAAGAATTATATATACCTTAATTAATTTAAAGCCGGATCTCGGCTTACAGCTTAATGTTGTTTAAGTTCTAGATATGACGAACAGGTTTTTAAATATATTAAACAGTTTTGTTTTATGAACATTTATGGAAAATATTTTAAATGATTAGATTTGATTAGATTATATAAATATATAAAATTAAATGAGCTTCTTCTTAAGAGACGAATTTCATTTACAGCTTTGCTGATAATGCGAAATAAAAACGAACTGGTTTTAATTTTGTAACTGGTTTCTTACCTAGCTGATTAACTAAAGATTTATTTGAAAAACAAAAATTATTATTTCATTTCTTTGCATATTTGTGCGTACATTTCATTTTTACACCCAAATCAAATGTTTGTGACATACACCAATTAAAATGCCAATATGTTTATCAATATTACATGCAATTTACATTAATAATTACTCGCCTAAACACTCGTCCAATCACCTCGTCACTCAACAAACGCAAATGACAGCGTTTTATTATGCCAAACAACAACCTGTCAGCCCAACTCAAAGCTGTTCCATGGTTACAGGAATTGAAAAAAAAAAAATTAATAAAAAATAATATTAACGCTTGAGAGACGCTTCAAGTGCAGAGGCTGAGTTTTTAAAATTAAGCATAAATAATTTGACATAAATTAAATCAGCATAAATTGGTACATTTTGAGTAAAACTCTAGTTAGATGCCCATTAATCAACAGGTAATTAAGGTACGACTAGTTTTACAGGATTTTTCTGTTTAAGTTTTCAGGTCTATAATTTGAATGCTCCGCCATAATTACCAGATATTTATATAAGTTAAATAGATATTGTGTCTACATATGAACCACACACTTGTATGATTAAAACAAATAAAAGAACTACAGTCGGGAGTGTTCGACTAGCAGATATCCTGAATCTTCTTCTACCAACACCAAATGTTGCTCGCGCTAGGGCGGTTTTAGCTATAAAATTAATGATACTTGTTCTGTTTATATACTATTCTAGAAGCTAAATGGAACATTTGTGATTTGTGAACTAAATCATACTCAAGCCTTTAGCTCCTTTGAGGACCTTTATTTATACATACGGACAGAGGGTGAGACATGGCTAGATTGACTCGAATATTGATGCTGATCAATAAAATATACACCTTATGGGGTCGTATATCCTCCCTCTCTGTCTGTTACATACATTTTCACAAAACCATTATACCCCTTTTACCCATTTTCAACGAGCTTAGGGTATAAAAATAAATAGAATTTTCTTCTATTTTTATATATTTCTATTTATTGTTTATACTATAAAAAATACATTAAAATTTGAATTTGTAATTATTGGAAAATAGTTATTATATTTTTGCTATATTTATTCTCTTTACACTTTCATTCTATGACACTTATATAATTTCGACAGCATCTTCAAAGTGTTGTCCAACAAATAAACTTGACTTGACTTAAACAAATATTTGTAGACAAATTAGATTCTCTTGCGCAGTCGAATTTGTCACTGAATAAACAGCAAAAATAGAACATTAGGCGACTGCGACTGCGACTGCTTAATGCATTCGTCGTTGACTTCCGTGTGGCTTACATGGAGGCAAAATTCCAGCGCATTTAATTGATATTGGCTTTCAATAAGCACACCCACACACACACGCACACAACATACTCACAAACAATTAAGACCCAAATCCGAGCAGAGTTCCCCCGCCCAGTTCCTGGTGCATGGAGAATGGGGAATGGAAATTCTTGCAACTGTGTCATAAATTCAATTTCGAACTTTGTCGTTTCATTTTGTATTTTTTTCTTTGTGAAATTTATTATGATGTCAGAGTTTCTAAATTTACACGCGGCGCATCTGTTGAAGCAGATCTTTACCAGAAATTAAGATGATTTTTCCAGCGTTTGGCTTAATCACGTGCCAGTTAAGTGCAGAGAATGTGGAATCGATGTGTGTGTGGGTTTCATTTTCATTAGCGAAATCTGAAGACAGAACAAGTTTTCAAGTTGTCTGTAAATGTGAGTTGATTTCTTCAGCTTCTTGAAGTGAAAATTGTAGAAAGTTGAAGTACAAAAAAGAAATAAACTTGAAACAATTGTCAGCCAAATGGCAAAAATGCCAATTAATTTGTGGCAGATTAAAAGCCGACAAGACAATTTCATTTTAAACGTATCAATGTGTTGTCTGCTTCGCACGGGCAACAAAGTGTGGTAAATTGAATTTTGAAATACTTTCATTTGAGCGAGAGATTAGCTTTTTTTAAAGCGCATAGCCTCAAAAATGTATGCCCATTTTAGTTGCGTGTAAAATTTCACACCTCAATTTTCTATAAGTACATTTTTAGCATGTACCAAGATCATCATTTGTTGTGTTTATTTTTCTTTTATTATGCCATTTTTTTCCATTACCTTTTTGAATAACAGTCGAAGTTTGCGTTGAACTAAATTTTACCGCCCAATTCTATTGTTCAGTCACACAATACTCAAAGCCCACAATAATGTTGCTATTGTTGTATTTCCTTATGGTTATTATTATCTTTGTTATTATTATCTATCCAATAATATATTTTGAAATTTTTATATTGTTGTATTCAGCCTCTTGTTTGTTTGCCTTTTTTTTTGTATTTATTTTTTATGTCAGCGTCGATTTCTGGCACCGATTTTAGTGCAAAACATTTTTACAATTAGCCGCCCCCGTCTCCGCTCTACTCGCGACCTCATAAACTGTAATCGCAAATATTTGCTGAGCTAATGATATGATTTTTTGCTTGTCTTCACAGTATTTTTTCGTTCAATGCAATTTGCGCAAATAATGTAACTACAAAATGTTGAGACAGCGAATTGTGCAATTTTTCAACTAAAGCGAACTTAACAGCATTGTTGATAATAAGTGTAGCGAAATTGGGTTTTGAGTTCACATTCCTGAAATATAATAGCTTTTAGACATACGCGAGGGTGACTCCTAAACGTATTGAGTGGGAAATAATGAACGATCATTTTTATATTGACTGAAAAGAAAACAAAGGAAACACGAATTGTGACAACTTAATATTTAATGAAACAAGTGTCGGGCTTCAATTAAATTTTATTTTTTTGTACTTCCTAATCTACATATACATTTATTTTTATATTATTAAAACATTTTATGTTGTTCAGTATTATTTAGTGTTGGTTAAGTGTGCAAATAAACTATTTATTACATCAAGTGCTAGTTTTGAATTAAATTCAATTACTTTTTGCATTGTAACTAAATTTTCACAAATCACAATTGTGTGTATTTTTAAAAAAAAATGTAAAGAAATAGTTGAATTTCACTCTAATATAACCTTTTTATATGAAAAGTTAAGCTACCTACAGGCTCTTTGCTCGATTAAATAAATGAAAAGAGTTCCACAACTCGAAACCATTTTCTCTTTAACTGTAAAGCTTATTAAATGGTTTTTTATTTGTCACAAGTAAATTAAAATAATTGACAAAATAGTATGTATTTTTATGTTTTTATTTGCACCATTTTTTTTACTCTTTATTAAAGCTTATATTCATTTAAATGAGCTTAACTTTTTTCGCAAAATTTTGTTTTAAACAAGAGAGTCAGGAACGAGTAAAAAATTGAACACATTTGTTGACATTTATATAACGGTTTTATAGAAAGAAAAAGAGCTCATAAGCCCTTTGACAGCTAAACAGGCGGCTGCATAAATAAAGTGGTCCGAACCAAGAACCTATATGATATGCTAGACCGTTCCGACCGGTTCCGACACATTTAAGACAGAGATTAGCTCGCATAGAAACAGAAAGACGGAGTGACGAGCATGGCGTTGTCAACTCGGCAGTTGATGCTGATCTAAGTAGAATATATATACTTTATAAGGTCGGAGATGTCTCCTACGCTACGTTCATCATTTCACGTCTGAATTATAATACCCTCTATAAGTAAATCAACAGACCGAAAGCCTTTTCGCTCAATGCCTTTGTTTGATCTGCGTAAACGGTTAAAAATCAATGTTTGTGAACGCACATTCGTGGAATTTAATGTGCACTCTTCACATTTTCGAAGCGAGCGGTCGTTTAGGCAGGCGAGTTGCAGCGCATTTGCACAGTTGCACATAAATATTTGTTTATTGCGCGTTGACTTTATATTTAGTTATTATTTTTTCTTTTATTTTTCTTAAAGCCCAACCGACTGTTAATTTTAAAAGCAAAGTTCAATAACTTGGCAAAGTGGAGTTCCACGACTTCCGCGGCACTCAAGTGCCCATTAGTTCAGTTCAATTTGACTGCTCCTCGGCTCAATTATCTTTCCGCTGTTTTTTTTTTTTTTTATTATTATTTTTGGAGCCTATGTTGTGCATCATCATGTCCATGTCCATAATCCACTTCAGTTGGATTTCTTTTGCTGTCCCAGGTAAATTCCGTGGCCATGAGCCGTGTAATATATTCATTATCGTTCATTATCAAGGTGCTTGCATTACATCTTCATTTTGTTTCTTGTGTTTACCTATTGTACAATGTGCTTTGTGTTATGCTTTATCTATATTTTGTTTGATATTGTTGCTTTTCTATTGCCCATTTTCAAGTGCAAGTTGAAGTCGGCGTCATAAATCCATTTTATTTGATAATTTTCTTCTGTCCGTTTGTACCTATCAAATGGGTATAAATGTGTCTATGTGAGGCGTACTTTAGATAAGTAGCTTGTCAATGATTAATAAACAATTGGTTTTCTTGTCATGAAGCAAAAAAAAAATTGAAACAAAATAGGTTAGATGTACCTGCTATTTCAAAGATATATTTGTATATATTAAGCTGATAATTCTTTAACGGTGGGCCAAAGCAAAGCAAATTTATGAAAATTTATTAAAGGTGTATTTGATTTGAAATACCATTTTCTCTCAAAAGGAAAACAGAGTTCAAAGGCGAAACTTATCTTTCCGGCTTAAAATGAGCAAAATGAGCCGAAAATATGACACTAAATTAATTTTCAATTCGCCATGAATATTATATTAAATTTCGCACGGACGTGGAATTGGTGAAAAGCTATAGGAAAACCGAATAGTTGGCAAAGCTGTATATTATACGCTAGTACATTTATTAAAATTTGAAAGATTATGGTAATCTGTCTTCTTTATTAAAAAACCTCATAATCAACACGAATTTATTTCACTTAAATTACAATGGGCTGATGTCGGAATCAGTTCAATTGTCAAACCAAAGCGAAGTTCTGTGGCAATCAATTTTTTATCATATTCAGACCTAGCTATTAAATATTTTTTTCTATTGTAATCTAAGATAATTTCAATTTATAATTCTTTGCATATTTCCACCTCTCAATTCCCAATTGAAATCAATTAGTTCCTCTTCATGTTAATTCTAAATGCTTGTTCGCTTCTGCCCCAATTTAACATTAGCTAAATTCGATTGCACAATTTCCAAAAGTTACATAACAAAATAATAACATTTACAAAAAAGGCATAACGTAACTTTCGAATGCAAAGCAAATACGAGATGCAAGTATTACAAAAAACTAAAGCACGACTGCCTTCAGGGGTTAGACAGCCTCCAGGGGCTTTTGTCTAATTACTGGGCGTTTAGCTAAAACAGAAATAAAAATAAAAAAACAAAACAAAACTTTTACCCGTGCTACAAAAGACTGCACAATAGATCATTAATAAACCCATTGCAATGCGATTCAAACCAAAACGTTTGCGACTGATTTATGGCGAAATCTTGACACACTTACTGTGCCTGAAAAGTCGCCCACACACACACACACTCACACTCACATACACACACACCACACATTTACAACAGTCCAATCAAAATCATTTTAGTCGCATCACTTGATATCACAAATTTCAGCATTTATATTAAATTCAATTGAAATCAAGCAAAAACTATTGCGAAATGCAGCAAATGATTGACAACAAACAGACTGTAACTGGTTGTGTCATATTGGGCATATATATGTCAAGTGGGGCAGCTCAAGTATCTTTCTCTCCCTCTCCCTCTCTCTTCCGCTCACGCGCCGAAAAGTCAACCAAAGTGCCGGTTAGTCTGCCTAGATACAGCCACAATTAGCCTGGACACGAGCCGAGATTAAGCATACGCCATGTGCGTCGCCTGCTGCCATTGGAACTGCCAACAACAACAACGAGAACAACTTTGGCTCGAGGCTGGCTCGTGACGCAATTAGAATTTATCGCGTTTTGTGTCGTGTTGCCAAGCTTACGCCGTGCTTAAAACTCGGTTTTTTTGAGCTATACATATATGTGTGCAGCTTGCATAAGGCTGCCACATATACTAAATACTATATAGTATACGGATGTAACCGTGTGCATGTATGTGTTCGATTAAACATTACGACACACAAGTTGCGCTTGTTTTTATTTTAGTATATGTTTGTATATTAAATATACCCTGTAATATATAATAGCCAAACAAGTATATGTCTTTATAAGAAGAATACTAACTAATAGACGATTTTCTTATAAATCATAATCAATTTGCTTTCCCTTCCTCGAAACATTCGTTTGTTTACAAATAAAGAATTATTTGAACGAGCGACTAGAAAATGATTTTCCAATTTCCACCTTAAAACCTTTAATACATTATTGAGCTAATATTTTCAATTAACAAATTTTAGCTTTCTTATGCTTACATTTGAGCACATAGCTTACATATAGTAGACTTTTATTTATCATTAAAGAATACAAAATTGTAAGGCCATTTTGGAAAATTGTGCGCAATATATAACTACATTTATAGTTGACTACAGGGTATATCCCATTCGGTTATTTATTAGTAAAACATTTGAGACAATTTTTTTTTATTTAATCATTAGTTGTCGAGGTTTTTTGTTTTGTTGTTTATTCATTTTTTTTCTCTGTGTGCACAATTGTTTTTGATCATTTTTTAATTGCACTTGACGCCAGACGAATCACGAACAACATTTTGTTGCTTTGACACATTTGAAGGGTTACTTCAGATATGAAAAATCTGCTGCTGAGCAATTCAAACTCATAAAGCTAAGTAAATAAAATTAAAGTACTTTAAAATATCATATATGTGCATAATTAAGTTCACTGGGAAATATTGTTGGGCTTTAAACTGAATTAAATTGAAATCTTAATTTGAGAAAAAAAAATGTAGTTACTTTATTTGAAGTTTACTTCTGTTGGTGTTTTAAGCAACGCAAAATTAAATTAACTTTTAATTTCATTTAATGTACTTCTTATTGAAATTCTCTTATTAATAAATACAATTGAAATTACATGTAGAATTAACTTGCCAAAACAGAATCTCTGAATTGAACGAACGTTTCAGGTAATAAGCAATAATAAATGTAATAAATTTCAGGTATTGGGCATGTCTAATTAAATTTTAATGGGATTTGTATGAAAAACAAACAGAATGCTTGAAAGGAAAATGTTGATCATTCGAATTTCCACGGAATCGAATTTAAACAAAGAAAATTCCATTGATGTCCGTATAATTTATGGGTTCCTTAAATGCTACATGCTACTCACAAAAAATAATAATTCATAATCAACATATACAAGTTTTTTTTTTTGTTTCTCTTCTTTTACTCAACGTGAAAAGCAAACAAAGCGGAAATTCAAATTGCCATTTGGCTAAATGCAAATTCAATTTTATTATTTGCTCTCTGCGCAAATCAAATAGGTTTTTGCCAAATATGTGGAACTTGCAAAAGTGCCTAGCAATAAAAGCAGAATTAAACATAAGGCAAAAGTCGCTTCAGATGTATGCATATATATATATATATATATATATATATATATATATATATATATATATATATATATATATATATATATATGTAATCGACGCACATGTGCGCCACACTCAGCTCGAGTCATTGAACGTCAGTGCAAATGACTTCATCATCAACTTAGCTGACAGCTGACTATTTGTATCTGCAACAGCCGCTACTCAAATGCCACCAAGTGCTGTAGATAAATATTTCCAGTTCGATAAATTCCTTTCAATAACTTTTTTTTTGTTTTGAATTGGATGCTTGTCTGCCGCCTGACTGTTCATTTATTCATGAATGCTTCGATTTAGTTCCAGAAAAGGTTCACCTGGAACTGACGGAGCAACAGGCTGAGCTTAATTGAGCTTTACAAATACTTGTACATGTTTTCATAGGAACTGCTCTAAAGTTTGTGTGTGCTGCGTGTTTCAAAAAGACTTCAATTAACAAGAATAATGCTGATTGGGTTTTAACACAGCTTAAACAACTTTCAGTTCACACTTATAGGTACTTGATATAGTACACACTCGCTAAAAAGGACGCTTCAGCTTTAAAAACATTTTATGAAATTAATTAATTTAACCAATAATAAGAATTTCAGAGATCAAACGTCAAATAGATTTAAAAATATGTTTCTAATATCTGGAATATATATTCGTATTGCAGAATTTCAAAAAGCAATTATTTTAACCAAAGTTAACAACTTTTTATTGTCGAAAAGAAAAAAGTAATTTAAAAAAAAAATACATGTTTCATTTGGCGCCAGCTGTATAATTATTTGTACAGTCCGTAATTTGGGCTAGTTTTTAATAAGCTGAAACTCACATGAAAGCAAGAGTATTAAAAATGCTGCACGCACATTGCACCGAAATTCGCGTGTTGATGCCACATTTCATTTTCATTTATTTTCCCTGACTCTGGGGAGTTGCTTTTGTTTTAATTATATTTAATGTTTTTTCTGTGTTTTTTTTTTTTTTTTTTTTTTGAATGGCATGTGTGAGAGTACAGATGCATATGTAAAAGCCCTCGATAATATGGTGTATTTTTTTCTCTCTTTCTGGTGCTGCATTTGCAAAATTCACTTATAAATAAAATATTAAGTGAACAATCGTAAAAGGCGTGTACTTAAATGCAGATTTATAAACTTTTAAATATTATGCTGCCTCAGCGCAGTCGAATTAGCCTCATTTTTTGTGCGGACTGTTTGCTTTGCCTATAAGACATTTGCCTGCTTATTTTTTATTATTAATTATCGCATGTTGCGTTAATTTCTTTTTTCTTTGTTTTGCGTGTTTTTGCACGTTTTGCAGTCAGCAGCTTTTTTTTTTATTTGTCTAGACGCGAACTATTTACAATATAGTATATGTGGTTAGTTTTTATGGTTTTGTTGTGGGCTTTTGCGGCCAGTGCTTTAATTAATAGAACATCCAGGGAATTAGCAGGAGCCATTTATACACAAATGACGTCTGACTCACTACGCTAAAAAGGTCAATATATTTACTCTAGAGTTGCGAAACCAAAAGGTCTAGAGGCAACAGCTTTGTATTTCTTTAGAAAGTATTAGTATAATTGCCTCTGATGTAGTTTTATGCCCCTCGCCAGCAGAGGCTTATACAACTTCGTTGTTGGTTAAATTGGATCACCTTTAGTCGAACCGAATTCGCGTGTTTCTCCGAGTTTGCATTATGGGAAATATTTATACGCAAGGGTATTTAAACTTCGCCCACAGAAATGTAATTTTAAATTCCTGTTAAGGTCTTCTAGTTTGTCATATGCTACATTTTATTCTATATAAATAGCAATAGCCGTCATTTACTTTGATCAATTTGCATATAAATATATTTTAGATCGATGAACCCATCAAAAGCACTCGCCCATAAATTCTCTCATTCACACATCGCTTCGTTTGCCCTCGGGTACTCACTGGCAGTCGCAGTTACAGTGACAGAATCGCAGTTCCAGTCGCAGTCGCAGTCATTGCTCATAAGCACTACAAGTCCGCTTTATGTGCATTTGCAACACGTTGCGAGCGACAACAAAGGCGATTCAAGTACAATTTATGAGCACACGAGCTAAATGCATTACACCAACTGCCACTGTATGCTACTGTTGTTGGTGTTGTTGTTGTTGTTGTTATTGTTGTTGTCGGTGCACAAGACAAATATATTTACTTACGCATACTATAAAGACACCTCCACATACTGCCCCTGGCCCTGGCACTCACATGATTTGTGGCCTGCAACTGTGACTCGGGTTGGTTGGGGGAAAAGCAACGGTCGCGGTTTTTCAAGCACTTTACATGGCTCAATTAAAGCCGCGTCACATAAATTTATTTGTACTTTAAGTATTTTTATAGAGAAACCTAACAAAATTATTAAACTGTTTTTTTCAATATATTTTTCTCATTGCAGGTAAGAATTTAGACTGCGATTCTCTCTTGTTTAACTGCGCCATGTAAGTCTCGCATTTCATCATTAAGAACGCACCCAGCAACTAGTTTCCGTCGTGTTTCTCTTTATCCGCTCACTTCCTCTCCGACCCCAAGGTCGTTCAAGGCCTTTTGGGGCTTTTGTTTGCTATTTGATTGTGTGGGGCTGTTGTTAGTTTTATTTTTTTTTTCTCTTTTTATCGCCACACGCCGTTTGACGCTCTGCATAACGACTGTAAGTGCATGCCTTGGGTTGAAAATGTTGGCATTAAAATTTGTACATGGAAATTTAAAGCTACTGCGATTTTTCATAAGAAAATATTAAACCTATTGATTCCGTTCCATTTAAATGGGCTGATTAGCTACATATATCACAAGTATTATAAGTATTGTTCCATTCAATTTTGTTTATTCAACAATTATTTTTGATGGAAAGTTTTTTGTGCTTTCCTTTTTTGTGTTGTTCATTTTTCAAAGTTTCATATATTTTCTATATATAAAAAATGCAGCAAATGGCTTAAACCTAATGGACACTTGTTTAAAAATGTATAAATCGATTTCGTTTCAGATCGATATTCAATTAACTTTAAGTCCTTTTGTTGTTTTCTGAAAAGTTTTCCATTTGTTCTTGTTATTACATCATTATTATATATCCTAGCTAAAGCTCCTCAAAAGTTCCTCGAAATACTAATATCATTTAATTTTTAATATTAATAGATTATATCCGTCTAACCATATTCTTGCTTAAATTCCCTGCTAATATATTATTTATTTCGAACCCATTTTCATCATAAAATTTCAAATTTTTCTGTGAAATTTGTAAATTGTAGATTATTTGTACACTGATATTTTATAACTTGATAAGGTTTTCAGGAAAAGAACAGATAATATTTGCACCAAAAAACACGTTAAATATTTTCTGTGAACAACAAAAAGATACGAATCTAATAAAATTGTTTTGGGCAAGGGTACAATTTGTGGGTTGATAAGATATTTGACCTGTAATACTTGTGGGTGGGTGACACATTGACAAGACATTAAATATATTGCGGAGCCGCTTTCGAAAATGCTATGTTATTTTTGCAGAAATCAGCTCCAGCACGGGCTATACACACGTCTACGTATCGGTCAGATGACTCAGCCAAGCTAATTAATATTAAGTACGAGTATTTACACAAAACTCATTTGTACCCGTTCATATCTATAGCAGCGGCTTGTTTAATGGCGGTTTCTTTTGTTTTGAAAGGTGTTTATTTTTTTGCTTGACAATGTTTTTACAAAGGCATTTTCGAAATGCGGTTACACTTGAGACACTTTTGCTATTGGGAAATTTAATGTGGGCGCTGTGGACGAGAAACCTTTATGCTTCGGCTAGCATCTGTTAATTAACTACTCGCACTCATTAAAATCTTTTCGGTAATTGTTTTATGAGCAACACAAATATTAATTTGTTATGTTATTTGTTTTGCACAGCTGTCGGCCATGGAATGTGCATAAATTTCGAATTCGAAAAATCTACTAAAGCAAGAGAAAACTCGAATCTTAGCCGCAATTTAGCGCAGTTTCTATTTCGATGTTTGTCTCTGTGGGTGATCTATTTGCATGCTGACCCAAATATATTGCGCATACGACGCGTTTACCCCAACACGTTTCCGCATGCCGAGCGTAAGAATTTCTGACATTTACGGCCGCACGATTGAATCATTGAAAGGAAAAGAGAAAAAAATAGTAACTCGACATAAAGTAGGAATATACGTACATGAAAAGAGAAATATCACATAAATAATTGCAATATTTACATTTTTGCGCTCGCCTGGAAAATGCCGCAGCGGGGAATTTCCCATGAAAAAGCGCGCACACATTCCTTTCGAAAAGCTAAACAAAGAAAAGATAAACCCGTGACTGGAAGCGCCAGCGTGAATTAAATCGAGCGTTTCTTTGGAATTTCTTTTAATGAACTCAATGTGATATACCCTTCAATATAATATACCCTTACCTCACAAATAATCGATTATAGGTATTGAAAAGCAACGTAGTAGCGTATTTCCTCTCAGATAAGATAGTATTTTAGGTGCAGGCTATGCTAGATAGTTGCAAAAGAAAACAAATAGACGGATATTATGAGAAAGAGTTTCATTCGTATCGATTAATAACATATGATAACTAAAATGGATTCTTTATGTATTCAAAATATAACAAAAATTGCTATTAATTTTAGAGAAGAGAGAGATATCTGTGAATACGGAGCGTAATTTGATAATATTTCAAAGCTATTGAATCTGTGATGTATGCAATAATATTCTCAGATTTAATTGCTTTATCATTCATTAAATTACTAACTGTATTTTTGAAACTCTGTCTACAAAGATCTCAACATATTCACATTCTTCATTGAAACAAGGGACTTCAAACTTAGGCTGTGTACTAGGGTATACAAAATCAGATTGTGTGGCTAGCTGCTTCTACTGCTGTGTAGTTGGTTATGATATTCTTCTTTGAAGATTGAAATTACTTTTGCCACACACACTCTCGCTCCCAACACTTTAAAAAAGGCCACAGTTTGAAAGTCACTTTCGACTATGCCTACAGTCTAACAGTTACCAAATTTGTAATAAAGAAAGCTCTCTTCAATTGGCTTGCGTGAACAGAGTATTGCGAAGTCGATTGTATACGACTGCAATAATCTTAATCTTGCTTCCAATTGGATCGTGATAAAAATATGATTTATTTTATCTTTTATATCCCCGTTTTATATTCTCTAGTTATTTGCTTAAGTTGATAAAAAGTTTATCTTAAATTTTGCATCCCACAAAAACATTTGTTCTTCGGTTCTAACTAAAATACATAAGATGACTAATTTTTTTGCAATTTTCTTATAGTTCACAAAGATCTTCACATTGCTGTTTATAAGCAAGATGTGGCATATCGTTCATTTGGCGGCTGCTGCAATCTTCATATGATGACTATACATAGACCGTGATTCACAAGAATTGTAGAATTTCATGTCTGCTGTGTACCACCGAAATCTAATCGATAGCTTTAAAAATGCTATCATAAACTCATAATGATTCAGTCCCGTAAAAGCACACTGTGCAAGGTTTATATATAAGTAATACCATATCTATATCTATATACAGACAAACATGTGTTTGTACCTGGTTGGACAATATCTAGTTTGAGTGTATGGGGAACAGTTTGCACTCAAAAATCAATTAGTTAAACGCAGTTAGTTCAGGTGAAATTAGTTAACTCTTGCGGTGACGAAAATTGAATATGCTTTTTGAAATACATTATTCAAATACTGAGCAAATCTTTGAAGTCGTCATTAAAGTAAAAGTTATATTTTCTTCACAGCGGGAAGATCGTGAGGGTTGTGTTTTATAATTTTAATTCAATTAAAATTATACTTAAAGAATTATAGTTCAGGAGGAAAATCAATATTTTGTTTTTATAAAATTTGTACTAATAAAACCACATTTTTAATGTTTTTTTTTTTTTTTTGCTTTCGAATTTATAGAAAATTGAAATGATCTATATGTATAGATTATAAAGTATTATTTAGTTACATCCAGTATATTTTACCTGATTTAATTATATATTTAAATTAAAATTTTATAATTTTCATTTGAATATAACATAAATTAACATCACCTTTGAAATTAATTTTCTGTTACATTGTCAACCATTCCATCGAAAGTCATACTTGTGGCGGCAGCTATGGTGAAAATAGCTTTACATTTTTCGGTGCCTGTTCATAGTTTTTATTACGTTCCCGTTTTTCCTCTAAATGCAAAGAACAGACTCTACAGGTATCAGCTTACATGATACACGAATTCCGCAATCCTTTATTCCCGGGTATCTGTTCAGCTCGTTTCTAGCCGTTAGAGCGTGTGGCTCGAGAGAAGTTTTCAGCAGAAAGGCCAGACAATGCGCAGAGCAGCACATTAAATTGCAGACGTGCCTGCGCGTTGCTCAGCTGCAATCGAAATGAAAATCAAAAGTAAAAAAAGCGAAAAACGAACAACAAAAAAAAAACGGGAAAGCAATTTTTATTTCATGTCACGTACACATGACAACAGCGAGACAACAAAAAACAGAAAGATATTAAAGCCGACTACGACAGCTCCAAGAGAGCACTCTACCGCCTACCCCTAGCCCAACCATTAGCCACCTCCACCCACTCAAGATTTCAATTTTAATTTGTTGCATGTATGCGAGGCACTGGTCAACCGATTGAGCGCGTCTCCCGGGGCGGATGTTTATGCAACCTCGATAGGGGCAGAGCTGTGTCTCTGTGTGACCTTTTTGGGCGGAATCTCAGGCGGAAATTACGTTTTTAATTTTTATTTTCAGTCACTCATTTCAAGTTGATCTAATGCTACTTCGTAATTTATCGATTTTTCCACATATAGTATGTATGTATAAATAGTTGCTATTTCGTGTTCATTTTACAGTTGTTGTCAGCTTTGACCACTCGCGTGTGGGTGTTCTACGCCCAACAATGAAAAATTTCAAAATGTCGTGTCAATTAAAGCACAGTTAACCCCAGCTCTCTGAGCCCGCGCTCTCGGTCACGCAATATGCATTCTTTATTTAGACCAGGACAAGCGGGCAATTATAGGAGCAGCAGTTGGCTCGACAACGTCAGAGGACGTTAATAATACATGGCGCAATGTCAGCGGCAAATGTTTGTTTTTGTTTTTTTTCCACATGTATTGTTTGCGAGTGGGCACTTTGCGCGGTAGCTGGTAGTTAAATGTATAAATACGTAAAATAGTTTCCACAGCTTTTTTTTTTTCATTTCAAATGAAGGTGTTTTAAAATTACAATGAACTTGTTTGCAAATTTATAATTTAACCGGAGGATAAAACAAATAAGATATTGCAAGCATTTAAAAAGTTGAAAGCTAAAAAAGTGTAAGGGCTAGAACTAGTATATCCTTTCATATAGTCTATATATTTAATAAGAACGTGAAGGCTACAAAATACTTATGGCAAATTTGACTGGAGGACACGCTCAACTTAATGCGAATGCAATACATTTTTCGAATAAGAACTTACAAACGAAATGTTAAATTAGAAAATTAAACCAAGTGCTAAGTGACATTCCACACGCCCATTAGTTATCAGTGTAGATTAGAATCCAATTTACTAAATTTTTGAAAATTAATTTAACTGTGGGTGTGAGGAGACATAAGCTATTCGTATCAAATCATAGATAATATCTGCAATATCTAATCTCAACAACTTGTTAGTACAATGCCACATGTGCTGTTCCCTAGTCATTAAACTTGAACCTCAATGCCATGAGCGTACATTGGTAAAATCAATCATTGTGCACCCACTATATAATATTTATATTTTTTTTTTTTAATATTTATTATTTTTATGGGTTGCGTGTACGCAACCACTGATAACCTGACAAGCCAACCACACAGCCACTTTGTACACTTTCATTATGCCACTGTCGACTATAATTAAACCCACATAAACAGAAAGCCGAACGCTTATCAGACTAATACCTCCATCCTCAATGGTTGTGGGGGAGCCAGAGGCTAACTTATCAGCGAGAAATGTAAACAAAGCTCGAGAATTTGTAGCGTAGGAAATCTAAAGTTCATACCCACTGCTCATATTCATAAAAGCGGCAAACATTTAATTCATTTAATGTAAACAAAATATTTATTACGCTGGGCTTTTGCTATCAATAATTTATATCTTTTGCAATTTCCGCGATGGAAATGAAACACAGGCAAAGTTATCCGACACGGTACAAAGGGTTGTCTTTTAAAAGGTTTTCACTAGGTAATGAACATTTGTAGACAAGAATCTACAAGTATCTTATGTAAAGCTACTAAATAACCACGGCTATAAATATACTATATTATATATTTGTTGGCTAGCTCCGATTATTATATTATTGCTTGCAGACTTTCTTTTTAGTTCTGAGATATAATATATTAAACAAAATTCTGGAGAATTCTTTTAATAATCCTTTTTCTACGTCTTCTCAATCATACTATCCCATAAATAATATGTTATATAATGTACAAGAATAGCTTTAGTTTCAGACAATATTATCTACGGAGTGTTATTTTAAATTTATAGAATCTTTCTTATCATCATTTAGTTTCGTTTAGTTTTCCAAAAGCGCAATTTTCACTTTGGCCATTTATATTCAGAGTGCTTTCCTGTCCATTATTTATTTGTTAGTTCCTTCTTTGTTCGCATTTTTTGTTGCCTTTTGGCAAAAAGAAAACACATCCATTAGAACTACACAAGTTTATTATGTGTCATTAATCAGGCGCACAATAGATAAAGGATATAGACCAAAACTACAGTTGCCATGGCCTGCCATTTGAGTATCTCTTGTATCCTGGCATTAAGTGTATATATATATATTTTTAATGAGTTACTTGTGCTTTTCATTAAATACGCCTCTTACACGTTATTGACACATATTCTCGTTTATGATGTTTACTTTTGGCTGCCCATTTGCTCAGTAGTTTATTGACCAGGGTCAACGGAAGCCAGCTGTCTCTTCACGCCGTGTTGGGGGGAAGGTGGTAGGCATTGCGTCAGCCTCAATGTTGCGTATGAAAAGCAATGAAAATGCGCACCAGATTTGTTTATGGCTTTTGACTACTTAACACATTTATTTAGTCATTTATTTTTGTGAATGCAAAGTATACATTTTCTTATTGTATTAAAGCCGTAGTCACTTGGCCTTTGCAATTAGCCAGCACTGTAAATTGCATCAGCTTCTCAACCATATATTTGTTTATTTTTTTATTATTCATATGGTGCAGGGGTTTCTTTTTAGGGTTTAAGTCGTTTGTTATTTTTCCTTTTTTTAGTTTTTGGCTCAATGCCAGCTCGCAAATGGTCTGTGTCACTGTGCCAAGTAAACATTCCATAACAAGAACATAATAAGTTGGTCAATTTGGTTAAATTGTGTACCGATATATTTATACCCTGCAATACATCTAAATAAACTAACTTTAGTTAAATGTGATACCCTGACGAGCATTTATATTAATAAAATTGACTAAAAACATAAGTATATATTATATAAATATTAATATACATCTAAAAGCCATGAAAATCAGATGGAACTAAAAGAGAGTATCGACAATTTAAAATTAAAGTATAATATAATTCCGAATTTCGAATCATAGCCTAGAAAGCATTCACATATTATTTGTAGTCGGGTGGCAGGACTAGCCTAAATACCCAGCATATTATACCCAGTACACGAAAGCAATTTGGTTGTCCTTTAATCGTAAAACGGAAACTAAGCCAAATTATCCATTAGCATGAGAAATGTTCATTTAGATTGTCAGGCATCGATTTTTTCATGTCCCTGGAAATATGGTGAATGCCTACCCACAACACGCCAGATAATATCAGGTGTGTACGAGCAGATGCCGTCAAAATCAATTTCTACAAACGTTTTCGGCCATGTTAAGAGTGAATGACGTGTGCAGTTGTTGTGGGTTAGCTGGAACCACGTCATAAATCTGGTAAATGGCATAAATTAAACTCCTGACGTTGACAATGCTGATGACGTTTTCAGCCGTCTGGCAATCTCTGTCTCTATTGTTTATCTAGCTGTCTGACTATCTGCCTATCTGCGGTTAGGTGCACATCCATCAGATACATATAGCTGTTGCTAGTCGCGAGACCATAAGCAGGCGCTGCAATTGTCGTTATTTTCACATAAACAACTGTGCGATTTCGCGTCGTGTTTATTTGCTTTGATTAGTGTGCCATAAAAACCAAATACTTATCGATTATATTGCTTGTGGGGGGATTTTGTAAGTAGGTGGCGGGATAGTTGCTAAACAATGCCCAACCATATTTGAAGTCAGATGAGCTCTTAGCTCATCGCCAGTTCTGAATATGATTAAGTTGTGGGGGTGATTTTTTGTGTTTTGCATTATTTTAAATAGGTAATTGGTTTTTATCGTAGGATGATAAAATGCCCTTAGCGGTTGCATTAGTTGCTGTTAAATCTGAAAGCCTCACGATCTAAAAGCTGTGGCGAAATATACAAACAAACATGTGTTCTCATATACATAATATGTTTTTTCGATACTGATGTATAGGCTCTTGGAGAATTCAATAATAAATCTATATTGACATGAGTTTGTTTTTTCAACATAATATTTTTCATAAGACGCGTCCAATTAAAGTACGGTTAAACAATTTAATAAATACCGACATATATACTATATCAAAGAGAAATGTTTTTCTATTTTAAAAAATATATATAATGTGTTTCAATAAGTTATTGCCGTCAATGCTGCCACATACTTTACAAAAAAAGTAAAGCGATCCGGGCGTTACCAAATCAACAATATGGCATAAAAACTTTTAGATTTTAATTGTTGTATTTAGACATAGTTTTTACTACTTTAATCATATAACATATATTTTGTTTTATACAAATTTTAATAATATAATATAGCCAGTTTAAGTTACACTGTATATCTATGGGTTCGGAAATAACTCCATCATTTCGAAAATATTGCAATACTTGAAACTATAAAAAGTGATTTTAAAGTCAGACTCGTGTCATTTGCGCGCACTTAAAACGAATTTCCACTTGCGCTCGTTTTCCAAGAGATGATGTCATCGCTCATTTTCGCGTCCATTTGCGTTTCCTCTCCAGAAATTGTCGTTTATCGCATTGAGGCTGACATTTGACAGTGAAACACTTTCGTTTTGTGTGTCGTCGTTGTCGCTGGTGTTGCCTGTCAGCTATGTCTGCGTCAACGCCAGCGTCGCAGTCGCAGTTGCCGTCGGTCCGATAAGTTGAAATTGTTGTTTCTATGCCCCGGGGGCGGCATAAACGGAACCTCATTTATAACATATTTTTTTGATAAGAACAGCAAGGCGCTTAGTTTAGTTTTACTCCTCGCAGCGACAACACGCATTTATTAAACAATTATAAAAATTAAATAAATACAACAAATGTTCCGAAAATAACATTTTGCATTGATCTTGCGACCAGGGAGCACCGATAAGGCTGAAGTACTTAGAGCTGATTTTAATCGCCTCACCGTATTTTGATAAAATATATGAAATTTATTTTTAATGCCAGTAAAAAGTGTATTATTGTGATATTTTTTTAAATATCAATGCAGAGTCTTGGTAAATATAGTTGACATTGTCTTTCTGCATTAAGGTAAATGAAATGTTGGCAAAGATAAGTAAATATTTGCATACATTTGAGAAGAGCATATCCTTTCCCATGTGCTTAAAACCTAATATTTCACTCATATATTTTTAAGTTTAAAATAATGACAATTTCTTTATTGAAATCTATCTGGAAACATTTATTAGGTCTGTGCATATTCTCATGGAGTAAGATAATAAAAATTTCCACATTTTGTAAACTTTAATTGGCCCTGAATCATAATTGTTTGCAAAATAATCATGTGTGTGTATGTTATGTATCTGTTTTAAAATGAGGTTAAACTGTTTTTATTTTAAATATTTAATTCTATGAGAAACTACTATAGTTAAACAAAAATGCAGCTGCTAGTCCCGTCAGCTTAATAAGTTTACTTATATTGCACTTTATGAAGTCGTAGAAGGGAGTAGATATTTCTTCATATTGCACAATTCCACATTACCCTTAAAGCCAGAATTAAAAGTAGTTAAGGACCAGTATACCATTAACTGAACTATACTACCTCCTACTCTGTTTACGTGCTTGTAAAGCACAAATACGTGGTTTATGTACGCGGCACTGGGCGCTGAGGTGCATTTGGGCGCCTCGCATCCCCAAGAGCTGCGCATTTTTCATGTTTTCGCCGGCTCCTCGGGGCATTTGTTGCGCAATTTGTGCAGCCACTTGCTGCGATTAAGTAGGTCAGGCCGGAGCGTAGGGTGGGCACATTTGAGCAAAAGATTTTTCGAAGTGATGACAGTAATTTACAAGGATTTCTCTACCTGTCTTGCAGGCCAGCTGCTGTGCAGCCCTCCCCCTCCACTTGTGAGGTGCAGATAATGCGGGTAAGTTGACACAATTAAACGCACTCTCTGCCCCAGTAGACAAGACAAGTTGGTCGCCCAGATGGCAGTGGCATTCATTAGAGTGAGCCTCATTAACACTTCAGCACCACACGACAGGTGATATCCTTAGAGTAGAGACTAACAAATGAGACTACTATTAGATACCCTCTAAAAAAAAAAAACATCTCGTGTGTATGCGAAAGCAGCGACTGCTCCATTTATGCCATTTGTAATTTTTTTCTAACTCTCAAACAAGTCCTAATTATTCCTGCGTTTGAAATGTACCTTTGAAGAGCTGTACAAATTTTGGGAAAAATAAATGCAAGAGAAAAAGTTGTGCAATTGAATAAGTTTTGAATTTAGCAAAGTTTTAATGAGACCAATGTTGCTAAAGAAATTAAATTAGTTAAAGTTGAAGTTGACTTGATTTATTTACATATGCACTGCAATATAAAAAAAATAAAGAAATTACTTACACTCGTAAAATATTCCATAAACCTCTTTTACACTTTATTTTCATATTAAAGCGCTAATTAAACCATTTTACTCATTTAATTTTACAGGGTATAAGCTTAAATTGAGTTTGCACTCTTAATGACTAGAAGCTGCTTAGAGAGGGAGAGAGAGTGAGGGGAGGGAGGGAGAGGGAGAGTTTGTGTCTAAGTACTTTTATATGTGCTAGGACGACCATAAACCCATGCTATAAAAAGTACCACCAAGACGCTGTGGGAGTTGCCACCAATGAAGGTCAACTTGCCAGGAAAACTGCTGGGAAAACTAATAAATGTGGTGCACTTAGTGCCAACCCATTGCACAGCACAGTGGCTGTTGAAAGTTTAGCATTTAGTTGGGAAAACATAAAAGTTTCCGCCAAATTCCACCTTAAAGGTCAAAAGTGCAAGTAAATCAACTGCTTTGGCATGCAAAATCAAAGCCCATTTAGTTGGAAGCAATGCCTGCAATATTTTTCCAAGTCTTGTTTCGCTCTGCCCTGCCTGCCCATTCAAAGTCGAATCCATTAACGCTTCGCTTTGTCAAGGTCAATGTCTCACTAGTTGTCTGTATGACTAAGCGTCTCTAAGATATCTCTATTGTCTGTGTCTCTCTTTCTCTCGCTCTGGGACAAAAGAGAAATCACTCAAGCATCCAGTTAATTTTTTTTTCTATTTCAATCAAGACACGTTATGGCCTCTTCTGAACTTTCAGTACGTGTCGTTGCGGCCAACTTGAGCATTTTATGTAAGTCGAGCCAAATAATAAGCTCATTGCAGGGCTCAGCTCGGCGCTTAGAGCGTAATGTAAGACGTATCTCAAAGCTGCTTAGTACTACTCAAAGTGCTAGCCAAATAGATATATTAGAATTGGCAGACAAGTTACTCGCATACATAAAACTACATTTTACTAAATCTTAAGCTGGCCGATTCGAGGTCAATGTTGGTCATAACGACTAACAAAAACAAGGCATGAACTGAAATGTCCGTTTAGCTATTTCAAAAGCCTCCCAGTTCTTTCATTAGCAAACTTTGCTACCGAAACGTAATTGGCAAGGCCTTAACCTCAGTTTGAACTGTAACCACTTGAGAATTGTAAGCAACGAAGTAGAGAAAAACTAAACAAAACTGAAGCCAAATCCTGTATGCTTATCCCTGCCGTATACATTATGTTTGCTCAAGAACGGGGTCTTTGGCAACAAAACAGGGGTTTTTTTTAACATTTATATTATGATATACATATTTTACGCATATCAAAGAATTTTTAAGCCTAACATTGACGAATTCTAATATTAATAAGCATTTCTTTTAATGGGAAGATTTTCTATTTTCAATAAGTTCTGTTTTCATATCATAATCATTCTCTTTATTTATATTTATATTGATTTGATTTATATATACTCATTAATTCTTTTCCTGTGGGGCTTAAAGAGATCATAAGCAGACGTTTTAAGAAATTGAATTAGATTTTCTGGTTCAACGTCTTTTGTTAATTTATCCTTCATTAATACTTAATACTCATTTAAATAAGTTTTGTTTTTATCAAATTTATTCAAATAACTTTACAGTATTAAATTGTGACCAGCTTAACTTCCTTTCCAATGTTTTTCACAAAGAAGTTCTTTGTGTATCTGTCAGTTTCTATCTATCTATTTGAAACTTTTAAAAACTTCCAAAAATGATTTCTAGTCTCAAACTTTTTTGTCAGTTTCAAGAGTCAGAGCTTTTTATGGTTCCCATTTATCCTGTGCATCAAATTAGCTCGCACACCATTTGGTTGCCAATTAACGTTGATCTTGTTTGCTGTTTATTCTGAATATAAACAAAAGTTCTTATCTTTTGGGCTTCCGTGCTTATCTTAATGACTAGCACTTCGCTCACTCAACCGGCACTCGGGTCGACTTCGAGCCTGGCTGACATATGCGAACATATGCCCTCCAAAGAATGCTCGATATGTGTTCTGTTTTACACATCATTAGCACTCGAATATTTTTTTTTTTTGGATGTCTAAATGAAAGGGGGCAAAAGGGCACTGGAATCCACAAACATATCATCGAGCATTAAGCGCGAAGCCAAGTGAATGCAAATCATTTGAACATGTGTGCAACAGCTGCAGCTATGGAATGGGTGGCAAGTTCTGTAAACAGTCGTTGCTTGAGTGGATCGAGAAGTTTGTCGAATTTATAGCCTCAATAACTACCCACAAAATGTAAAAGGATTGTCAGTTGCTATTTTATCAAGTCATTTTATAGAAGATATAATGATAAAACTTTGTAGCGATTTTTCTTAAAATTTTAAAATATTTTTCTGCTAATATGATTTCCATATCTTTAAACAGAACTCATCAGACAGTTGACCAGCTGATACTATATATATTAAAAATTCTTTTTAGTCCCTCTTTTCATACAATCTATTCTTATTACTTGAAAGCAGGTGTAGATATTGGTGCAGATGTTTCTATGAGATAATTTGCAAGACAGAATTACTATATCGTCTCTTAAGATACTTCCTAACACTTATACTGTTCGAGATACTCTTTTTCAAATCGTATGTTTCGAATTATTTCTTTAAGTTTGAAAAACTATTTAGCTGCCCCTCGTTAATGCGCCATCATCTGTTCAGCGAGCTCATTTGTCACTTTGTCGGTGCTTTCTTCGAAGCATCAATTCATTGACAATAAGCAGATACTTTTGTATCTGCGAGAGATGCGTGTCTAAAGCAACTTTTGGGGGCAACTAAACGCAAGCTAATTCAATCGGCTAATTTGCACAAGAAGACGAAAATATATTCGACTTGTATTTAACATTTACTGTGAGAACTTGGCCATGACACGGCGTCCACGTTCGAGCATGCCACCCTGATGACAAATGCCATATGCAATGCAAACAGTGCAAAGTGGAATGCAAATCCCACCCAGAATTGTTTACTCACTTGTCAGGAATTATGTAATGTGCAATATCATTGCACAAATTGAACCATTGCACTCATGTTTTCTTATTTCGAATTGAATAGTCACCGTTCAATATGAATTTACTGTTGATAATATCAAAGATATTTATGATGCCAGATAGACAGATGAATTTCAAACTAAGATGAAATTATTGCAATAGTTGGCATAATAGTTCGGTGCAGAGCTGATTCAATATTATACAAGAGTTTTATTTATTGAGTTTCTAGAAAAAATTCAATTAATTATGAATCTTGGGAATTTTTAGGTCTTATTTTCTACTACAGATAATAAAAAAAGAAAACTGCAAATATCACAATTATTGATTCCTAATTATCCTTCTGTTCCTTTTTCATAATCTCTCGTTTCTTCTATATCTCTTAAATCATTTTTATCTAAATTATCGCTGTTTTATTCATCACTATTTTTTTTTTCTCCTACCTCTCCCATGTACATTATATTCTTATACCTCTTCAATTTTCCCCATATCTCTAGGCTATTTTTGCCCATGTGGGAATCGAACCCGGATTTCTATTGCATGCCCTAGTGGGCGTACTGCGTCACATTGTCTAGCTATAAGTTTGAAATTCCCTATTTCACCTATCTCTTGATTCGCCTAATTTCTTTCAACAATTTTGCACTCGCGACTCGTTTACAGTTCGCTTGTCATCAGGCGGCGCCATAGGATGCTTTGTTTTTGCTTTTGCTGTGGCGACTTTGTTGGCCAAGATACGCGATGCGGGCAAGTCCGCAGATGCAGATAAATATATATGTATCAACATGTGTACACATACAATACATACATCAATATTTGTTATTGTGCACTCTGTGGCATGTTTAGCAATGAATTTTGATTTCTTGTGCTGTGCACACTCTTCTCTTTCTCACTTTTTGCGGCTGCGGGTGCCGCTGCCGCTGGTGCTGCTGCGTCATTGTTAATAAATAAACGGATGATGCGGCAAGGTAAAGGTCAAATTGACCTAATCAACGGCAAATTTGTGTACGCTCGTTAATTGACTTCTGGACCAAAAGGTCCATCACACTGATTGGACTGGTTAGCGAAAAGCAATCAATTCACAAGTTGCCTGAGTGCAAACGCACTTGCTTTGCATTTATCAGCTAAGTGGAAAAATAGCTCCTAAGTGAGCACTAATATCAGCTCAAGCGGTCTCATTAGAAAGCCATCAGAAAATTGACGTAAAACACACTTAAATCCCAACTAGTATCAGAAGGATAAGCAAATACAACAATGTGCATGCCTTGCGCTCTTCGGGATTAAGCAGTCCAAGGCGCACCTACAAGTGAATGTGCATTCAACTAAAAAGGATACTCAGCTCGGCAATACTCTGTAAGACAATTGTAAAATGAGCTGCATTGATGCATGTTTTGGGTATTTCAACGATAAATATAAATTGAATATAAATATTAAATGAGTTGGAAATAGTGTGTCAAATTGTGCACTTGCTATTTATATATAAATTTAAGGTTAACTCCGCTCATTGACAAGAAATGGTTTCAATAACAACAACTGAATACATATTTAACTTTATTTAAATAACAAAATACAAGAATGGGATCCTACTTTTGTTAGTTGTACATTTTTCATTTAAAACAATGGGCAGCTATGTGCTACAGACCCAGTTTTTCTGGGACTTGCTGGGTATATGCAACATTAAGTTGTGGGCAATCAAGTAGTCAGTCAGTCAATTACTTTATACGCTCACTTTTCACCATGTTTCCGTGTCAGTTGGTCATGCCAAGCTCTGCTCAAACGGTTCATTTTAAGGACTTTCCAGCTTGGCAAGGTTTATTTTGGGTGCGGTCACATGTGCGTGGTAAAGCAAATCCGAAGCGTAGTTAACCGCAGCTGAGCAAAACAAACGCTGTATGCGATTTGGGGTGCAATATTTTACTTTGGGGTGTGTTTGCTCTCAGGACCCAGTTTTCTTGCGGTGGTAACTGGGTTAATGGACTTTGGTTATGATTGGTCTTGCAATGTTTATCCAGCTCATTGGCATGGCTAATGGCCATAATGGGCGTAATTGGCGTGCTATGGATTTGTTTTGCTACTCATAACTGTGTGAGTTTAAGTCGAAGACTTAAAGCTTTAGTTTGATTGAAACTGGATTGAATTGGAGATTTTCGGCTATATGTATTAGAGAAAAATTATTTCTTGATCGCTTAGCCTGTTAAGCGGAGACGACATTAACATAAGACGTTCACATTCTTAACATATGATGTTTCGCCAGGTTGGCCTCTAATTTTGAGCGTTATTTTCATCCAACTAGTCTATCTAAATGTTAAGCAATTTATGTAAAAATACCGACCGGAGCTAATATTATTTCAGAAAGATACAAAGCTTTTTATTTAAGTCTAATCTAAACCACGCCCTCTTATTCTTACGTGCTGAATATAATGATAATTTGTGTTTTTTTCAAGAGCTCTTTTGTGTTTCTTCAAAGATTAACTGTCAACAAGAAGGCACGCAGTTTAATTTAGAAACATTGTATAAATTCGCAGAAAAGATCAGATACATGGAAAATTAGTCACCAATCTAAAAATTTTGTTAATGCGCCGCAACAACAATTGTCGAGTTGCACACCCAAAAGACCCAGACGATATCAACGTGGGCGTCTACGAAATTTTTTGTGCGTATTTCTTCTATTATTATAAATATTATTTTTATTTATTTTCCTTTTCCTTTTTTTTTGTCTCGTTGTTATTTTGCCGACAATCATGAAGACGACAGCAAGTGTGACGCTGACTAATGCGTCATCAATTTGCTAAAAATCAACAACCCCACAAAATTTAATAATTCACGAAAGCACGCGAAATCAAGTCGAAGTCGACGCCAAACAGAACACACCATAAAATAGTTCTAGCACATTGTTTTAGTGTCTTGCGTGTTAGCCCTTTTAATTAATTAGTGATGCAGCTTAATTTATACGACAAATTCCATACGCCTCATAACGATTTGATTGAATGCTCTCGAATTGCGATTAGGCGACGAGCAAAGATTTGAAATATCAGAACGGAAAATAGTACAACTATTATTAGAATAGTTGAGAATGATTTACTTACAGATTCCGCGTACACTTCCCAGAATGTGTTAACAGAAATATATTAGCATATATTACACGATGAATAAAATACATCGAATAATGTGATAAAATCAGGAACGTATTAAAATATTTTCTAAAAATATTAACTAGCCTTTCCTTACAAGAAATTTGGTAGAACAAGTTCTTATTAGGTATTTTAGTTTAATCGTCAATTAGAATACTTTGCTTTCTGAGATGATTTTAAGAATTTATAAGAATTAATAATTTACTTTTTACATCTTTATTTCAAATGATATTAAATCATTTGTCCGATTTAATAAAGAATTAAGCAATTTCATAAATTTGCATTATTTTTAGACAATAATTTGTAAAAGTTCTAACTTTCTGGAGATCACTGTAAATTTCTCCCATTAAAAAAAATAACATATATTTTTTGCTTATATTATCCTGCTGTTTCAAAATAGGTCATTATTTAGCTTTATAGGCTGAACCATTACAAAATTTTAAATGTCTGAGGTATTTGAAGTATATTGTGAAATCTTGATTCCTGAAATTGCATTGAGTATGCGAGAATAATTGAAATGATCGAATAGTTGCTAGATACCCCATGAAAAGTCAACACTCTATCATTTACTTAATATTCAAGTTAGTTTCTAGGTATTACTTTATTTTGCAATTAGTTTCGAACAAAATGTCTTTAACTTACTTGTAAATCGTTTTTTGCAAACCCGTTGAAAAGATAACACTCAATCCATTTAAGTTGAATGCTTTGACACACCAAAAATAATGTGAGTACGTAGTGACTGATTTTCAGTTCATTTCACACGAGTTTTCTTACGGTTGTTTTATATCTATTGAAGTCTCACACACATTTCCCCCAAATAGGTTGTAAGTTTCTGCAGATAATTCTTATAATGCCTAGGCTTATAGACGTTGTATTAATTCTTTGCATTCCGCAGGTGGACACGTCGAACGAATTCAAGGCCAGAGCCATGCACAAACCCTAGAAACATGGCTGTCAAGTAGCACAACACAACAACTGATAAGAAAGCCAACTAAAAATAGAAAAATCTATATAGAAGCATACAATAAAGCCCAACAGATCGAAAGCAAAGCCAACTACAAGTTACGTGGAGTGGAAAATTTCAAAGCTCAAGTTGCCGACCAGCAGCAGCTAAAACCAACTTAAGCAGCTAACGAAGTGGTCAAGGCGGTGCCCGGCAACCGCCTAAAAGCAGGCATTACTTCGGTTTCCTTGTGACGGGGTGGCAACGCCGCAAAATAAAGAATTGTAGGCAAGGAAATTGATGACACTACTAGGGCCTAGCGCCCCTGGCATGGCCTTTATGATGAAAAAGAAAAAGTACAAGTTCAATGTGGAGGTCCAACTACAGGATCTGGTCGAGGTGGCCCTGGTCAATGAGGTGCTCTTTGCCAAGATACGTCTTCTGGACGGTGGCTCCTTTCAGGAGTACAGCAGTCGGTAAGTTTAAGAATTATATTCAAATAATACCATCAATAAGCTTTAATGCTTTACACTAGTTAAATCTGTTGAAAAACTATATAGTGACCACATTCGAGAAAAGCCATCAGTTCTTATAAATTATCAAACTTAATTAAACATATGAAATCAGATTTGAATTCGATAGTTGATAGTTTCTTCCGTTTTCCTATATGTAATTTGTAGTATGTATTATTAATAGATTAAAGTACTTGCAGTTTATATAAATACATCATATCTATAGAGACAAAACACCTAGATTATAGTCGGTCGGGAAAATGATTTAAATTTATTTATTAATTAAAAACGAATATTCTTATTTGTCCGCCTAGCGAGGAGGTACGTAATCATCGCGTCGAGTGGAATCGCAGCTTTGAGTTCCCGTGCAAGATGAGCGCCAATGCATCGACTGGTGTTCTAGATCCCTGCCATTTGCGCATCTCCATACGCAAGGAGATGAAGGGCGGTCGCAGCTATTACAAGCTCGGCTTTATCGATCTAAATCTTGCCGAATTTGCGGGTGCGGGATTAACATCGCGTCGCTTTCTGCTCGAGGGCTACGATTCGCGCCATCGCCTGGACAACTCCATGCTAAGAGTTAGCATCAAAATGCACATGCTAAGCGGTGATATACTTTTCAAGGCGTGAGTAGATTACAATCTAAACATGTAGTTTATAGCTGCTTAAAGTATATAATTTATTTTATATTTTCTGCAGTCCCACGCCCAGTTTAAAGAGCAAACCAAGCAAACCATCTGCAGATGATCTGGCCAATGAGGTAGCCTGCAGTGGTCTGCAAACGCCAACGGCTACGGCGCTCTCCAGCATGGGCAGCGGCAGTGGCGGCACAGCCATTCCTCTGGGCGGCAGTGGCGCCACTTTGGGCGGTGTGGCCAGCACAATGTCGGCGTCGGTCACGCGCCCCGTCTCCGCCACAAGGGAGGAGGGTGAGTTAATTCTTTAACTCAAAGCAAAACGAATGTAACTCAATTAACAAGATTTATATTATTCTCCAGCAGATCTCGACGCACAGGCGGTGATAGCGGCCATTGTCACAGACTCCGGGCTGTCCGAGTCCTCGGAATCGGCTGTTACGCTGACCACGGACAATCTGCAGCAGCATGTGATTGCCTCATCCAGTGCCACCACGCCCGTCACCGTCACCCAGACGCTGCCCGGCCTGGGCGTTATTGGTAGCAATAACTATGGCACCACTGGCGTTAGCATTAGCGGTGCTGGCGGTGGTGTGGGTGGTGTTGGTGTGGGCGTTACGGTTAATACAGCTGCGCTTATGGAAATGGGACACTCCAGAAATTCCAGTAATACTAGTCAAGTGAGCACATCTAACAATTCTTTAAATATGAGCCTTAATATATAGAAAACATTCTCTAATGATTTCTTCTCAGATGTCAAAAGGTTCGGGTTATAGTAGTTTTTCGCACAGTCAACATTCGAGGCAAAGTTCCGAGGGTGACTCGGGGCACGCTAGGTAAGTAGTTAACCACAACAACAACAACAAAACCTCCCAATATCATTTAGTCATTACGTATAGCTTCAAATATGTATAAAGCCTTGACTTTGAACTTGACTTTTTGCCCACAATTCGCGCCAACTTTTTAATTTACATAAATAATCTATTATAACTATTATAATCTTTGTTATGCTCCTCTATACTATATGCGCTATATATGCTAAAGCTCTATATACATACTTTTTTTTTACCTACCTAAACAACAATCGTGTCTAACCTCGACAAAAGACACACACACACACACACACACACGTTCTCTATATTCATAGATACATGCATATTCGCCCTTGATGTTTACTAAAACTTAATTCAAACAGTATTATTACACAACACTGTTAACACATACATACAACACTACACAACACATTATTCAATTTCCTTCATTTTTCTTAATTATTTTTGTGTTCTTATATATATATATACTTATATATATATTTCTTAGATAAGTTCCGATATAAAACTGCTACAAGTTTTGAAAAATACCATTATTATAAGTATTATTTAAATACTAGCTATCAGTTATAACTAGGTCACTTAGGCACTTTTAGTATAAATATATATCATATATTAAAATTAACTTAAACCTATTTATTAGTTTTAGTAATGTAGTCAGAACAAGTTTATTCCTAACTTCAACAATTTTCATTGTAATGTCTAAGGTCAAATGTAGTCAATGTACACCCATACACACGCACACACACACACACACACACATTTACATTCCAATATCCTTGTCCAAACACACACAGACAGACTGTCGCCCTGTAATAGTTCTTATGTATTTGGTGCAATTCCGAAAATACATTAGTTCTAGTCGGATTGGCTGTGGTTCTATGCCCGGTTGCATCTGCACAATATGAATATTGTTGAGCTTAGAGAATTGTTTACTTAAAATAAAAATAAAAATGCGCAGCCGGTGATCTCATCGATTGACGTCATGGGGCGCTGCAAAGGTCACGTTTTGCATCTGGCATTTGCACGAATTTACTTAGCTCAATATGTCTGCACGAACTTTAGAAACCTAAACAAAGTGTTGGGCTGCCTGTAGTTAAGAATGTAAATAATGACCACAATAAGAAGCAGCAAAGTTGATAAGAGGTTGCGGAAATTAAACAAATTTGATAAACTGATATAAAGTAATGTGATATCGACGAAAATAAGAATATAAGAAAACTACAGCAAATAATTATATATCATCAATTTAGGCCTTAATTTTAACTACTCTTACAAAAACACGTCCTCTTATTATTTATATAAGATTTGATATACGTTTACATTTCTATTCGTAGCTTCCAAATGTAGCTATACCTCACATGCTGACGATATCGATTCGGCTTTTCTCATACTGAGGAATAGCAAATATATATATTTGAAAATTTATATAGGATATCCTCCTTTAATGAGTTAAACGATTCGTGTAATGTTTTAAAATCCGCCAAATAGTTAACTAAATTATAATAGTATTTGTTATATATAAAGTGCTGTTATAATTTAGTTCATACGATACGCAATATACTTAAAAACAGTTTTTAAAGTTAAGTAAATAATATTATTAATTAGACAGTTCAAAAAAGATTGCAGCAGCTTCTTTCTAACAATTGATCCAATTGATCAAAAAAAAAAAAAAATTCTATATATTAAATGACGTTTAGAATATTTCAAGAAGCAATTCGAATATTTGTTTACCTTCTATATACGACGTGTCTAGTTCCCAACAAACTTTCCACGCAACTCATTTTTATGGAATTGGTTTTTCCTTGTTTTCATTTTCTAAATTTGATTCATTTAACTAATTAATTTAGTTAATCTAGCAGTAAGTATATACGTGGTAGCTAACATAATAATTAACTATGGACTTATGGGCTTTTCTAATCTGGTTTTATGGTAGCTTTTACGTTTTTCCCAACTTAGTTTTATGGTTAATCATAATTTTGCTTTGGCTAATTTTGTTTAACATTTTTTGTTTTCTTCTTCTTTTATAACCAACATATGTACTGTATATAATTTAAATAAAATACAAAAAAAAAAAACAATCGGGTATATGGCCAACTAACCAACTGTAAAATAAAACATATTAACCACAATTTCAAATCTGCAACAACAACAAAAAAATTATCTCAACAAACGTCGCCAAAAATAAAAAAAAAAAAAAAAAAACCATCAAAAACAAAACATACTTCAGTCGTTTTAGAAAATCCGTTTCTCTACTCAATAGACTCAATCAGAGAGCTATAAATGCCATGAAATTGAATATACCGGCGATGCGGCATCAGCACAAAGCGGAGCTGGCACAGCCACAGGGCCTCGGCTTGGGCCTGGTGCAGGAGCATCAAGTGGGCCCGGCGGCGCCAAGTAGCCAACCAACACCAACCAATCATCAGGCAATCGTTAGCCTCAGCACCACCATCGAATATGTGAGCGAGGAGATGCTCTATCAGACGCCCAATGCTACAATGCATCCCAGCGAGCAGCTGACCGGCTATGAGGACTTTCGCACACCCCTGGCTGAGATGCCGCTGCCGCTGCTGCTGCAGGCCACACAGTATTATGATAGCGGAGAGACGAGCGAGTCCGATGAATATCCCAATGAGGATTCGGGTGACAATGACTCCGGCCTGGAGGAGAACTATCATACGCCGCGCGTGGCCAAAATCAAGTCCATGGAGAATCTGTCCATACTCGAAATGGAATTTCACAAGGCCTCCATGGAGCTGGATCGGAATTCACCGCGGCGTCTAAAACAGCTGGCGGAGCGGGCACAAATACCCAAGATGAAGTCGCTCAATAATCTCTGCTTCGACGACTACTCCGAGGAGGCGGTGCGCGAGGAATTCCAGCGCATACGCGACCAATCGCTGGAGGAGCGTCTGCGTGTCCAGCAGCACAACTATACACACCATCATCATCTGCATAATCTGCACAGCTATGGGCTGCGCAAGAATTCAACTACATCGAATGGCTCCTCGGGCAAGCTCTTTGTGAAGCATCAGTCGCATCTGTCGAAGGTGGGCAATGCCAAGTTCATAGGTCAAGATAGCGGCAATGATAGTCCGCAGCCGTCACATCATCCCATACAGAAAATGCGCTCCATGGGCACCATACCCGATGTCGTTAGTGAGCGCATCGAAGCGGATCCATTTCTCACGCCGACCAGCGAACGCCGGCCCAGCTTTAATCGGCTCATACAATCGGCGGATAAGCCAGCGCTGGGCAGCAACAACAGCTATGTGAATCGCTTGCTCACCTACGATGTGGTCGATTCGCCGGCTGAGAGTTTTACAAATGCCGTCTCCTTCATGTCGCGCACGCCCTTCGAGCGTGCCTATCGTCGCACCATGCTGCAGGGCAGCTCATCCACGCCGCTGGCCACACAGGAGCCTCCGCATTTGGTGCGTCCACATTCCACAAATGCCGCCTACGAGCTCATGAGGTGCGTCGCGTTTTTCTTTGAATATCATACAAACAAAAAATTATGAAAAACAATCAAACTCAATATTAAACTAGTTCGTTCAGTAGCGAATCGTTACTCGTTACTCGTTAAGCTTTACTCGTTGAGCCTGACTCGTTTGCGTTCAGGCTTCAGTCTGCTGATCAAACTAAATATTTAACTAGTTCGTTCAGCAGCGAGTCGTTACTCGTTGCTCGTTAAACTTACTCGTTAAGCCTGACTCGTTTGCATTCAGGCTTTAGACTGCTGTTCAGTTATTCATTCACATGTTCGCTTCTGTCGCGTTATGTTCCCTGAAAATCGCTTATGCTCTATCATTAAATATATTCGCTCATTCGTTTTGTTTTTCCCGTTCAAAATTACGTTATTGTTTCTGGTTATGTTTTTTTGCGTTTTGTTTTGTTTTGTTCTCGTTCGAGTTTATTTATTATTTTTTACTAATCAATATGCCCGGTTTGGCCCTGCGCACATTTTCGCAGGGTGCCTAAGTTAGACCTAAGTTTAGTTGTAAGCTAATCTTTTTAAATATGTAATTACTATTACTATATACCAAGGGGTTTAGCACTGGTCAAGTTGGTCAATTTATTGTACAGTTAAAAGTAGCTTCTGGTTCTACAGTTACTAAGCCAACTCTACTCACCCAACTCTACTTTAACATGTCGATAAATTAAGAGGCCTTCGTTTGGAGTTTCAGTTATGATTTACGTTTTTAAATAAATTGATTTCATTTGGGCAGCACTTAAAAGTTTGCACTTTGATATCTTCAATGTTCTATGAATTCCGTTTGTACTTCCTCCTGTTCCCCAAAACCTCTTTTTCCCTTGTAAAACTGTCCTTTAAGGCCAACTCTGATTTAAACTGGGGCAAGGATGTGTCCTCTGAAACTCCTACCCGCTTCACCCGGCCAATGTGCCCCGTGTCTGTCAACCTCGTGTCGGCCAATTGGCCTTCTAAACTCTTACCTTGGCCTCCATTTGGCTGGGCTAAAAAACAACTGTTGAAACTTTTTTTGTCTGCTGCTTTATAAATTTTACAATAGCTGCAAAGCACTCACTGGAATTTTTATTAGAGTCGAGTGTGCGATAAATTTTTAAAGCAGGAACGGGCAACTCAGATTGAAGATATGAATAAAAGCTAGCTCTAAATATGAGAAAGGTCAGGGCTAAATCAATATTCAGGCTGCAAATAACAATAATCCATCCATTCAGAAAAATATGACATACAAAATGTATGCTTATAAATAAGCCAAAATTGTTGACTAGAATTCATTCCACAGAACCAATCATACATAAATGCCTACAGGAAGAAGTTCAGAAAATTCCCAAGAATATTCATTAAATAAAAAATGCATTTACGTATATATTTGAAGATTTTCCTCTTAATACCTCTAGCGTCAGCATACATTTGTCTACTTAACCAATTAAAAAGCAACCCAAACAAATAAAAAATACGAAAAGACTGTATTGAAAAATATATTCTAAGAAATGTGACTCATTTGGCACATATATATTTTCTCACGTTTATGCATATTTTCCGACTAAAAAACCCTGGTAAAAAAAAAAAATAAAAAATTATAGGCCAGTCGAGATTCCAATCTGATAGATATAAGAAGAAAGAAATCTGGGAAAAGATTAATTGTGTCTAGGGATTTCCAGTTCAAGCTTCAATTATATTTTGTTTGTTTTTTTTTTACATTTATAATTTGTTTAATAATATTAAACACGCACACACACATACGAACACAAAAGACAAAAGACACTGATAAATATGCCTATCTATACATTTATTATATACAATGTTTAAAAATAATCGTATCTTATCATATAAAGTGCATAAATCTAAAATTAAAAAGCTTCTCGACTTAAGTACTTTAAAGTGCCTGTCAGAGCAATTTTTTGAGTTGAAATTAAATACCAAAATATATTTATATACATACATATATATTTATAAATATTACTCTCTAATACCGGTATTTCGTTTGGAATACTATTTACTCATGTTTATTGTGCATATTTTGCAAATGTTTTTTATTTCTTATGTCTTCCGATATATCCAAACCAAACATAACGCTTTGGTCTGTAACTGTGTCTATGAACTAATCTAAATCCGAAACGAAACGCGCAACAAGCAGAAGCTTCAGCGGTGTGCCACGTCGCCTCTTCGACGGCGGCAGCAACAATTGCAACAACAGCAGCGGCAACAGCAGCAGCAGCTGCAGTCGACAGCAGGCAGCGGCTGCGGCAGCAGCTGGAGGAGCGGCAGCAACGTCCAACTCTGGCGGTTATGCGATGGGCAGCAGCTGCTCGCCGTGCGGCACTCTGGCCAGCATCCACTCGAATCACTCGGCATCCTCGTCGAACGGCAGCAACAGCAGCAGCAGCGGCGCCCTCATCACCTTCCAGTGCAATCCGGGCAGCAGCAACAACCAGGACACCGTGGACGGTGCGCAATCGCAGCAGACGCTGTTGGGTTCGCCCAATGGACATGGCAGCAGTCCACGGCTGGGCAATGTCATGTCCGGAGATGCACTCAGCTCGCTGGCAGCGAGTCCAACCGATGCGTGCAGCATACGCTCGAATCCTTCGGCTGCCTCCTTGCTGCTCTCCACGTCCGCTGCAGCAGCGGAGGCATCGGCCATGACCTCGGCCACCACGATGTCCGTGTCAGGCGCAACGCTCTCTCCGCTGGCTACCACACAGATCATACGCCGGCCCAGCATCACCATGATGTGGGTTGCATATTCCTCACAACGAATTTTCTACTTAGTTGCCTGCCTCTTTGTATCCATTTGTTAGCTCTTAAGTTTTGGCTGTTATTATTATTGTTGTTGTTGTGCTCGTAAATCTTTGACTCGTAATTGTCCACACTATACTTTATTATGATGTTCAATAGAGCTGGAAAACTATACGAAATTTATGACAGGCTCCTTACTTTGTCTGTCCGTATAATTTATATATGAAGCTTATCATTTCAGAGTCGGTATAAAGATCAAGTATTATAAAGTGCAAGCATTACAGAAGATGTCATCCCAGAAAATATGATCCTTAAGTAAAAAAATATGAAAGATTGCTCATATCAAATTTATTGTTTATATTTATATACTATATACTATACTATAAAGTATACCATAAAGATTAATTCATTATTTTGTAATTAAAAAATTTTGTATATTATCAAACTGAACAAATTTGTTCTATGATATTATTTGTTGTTCTATGATATTATTTGTTTATGATATTATTGTTGTCTATGATATAATTTGTTTAAACAACGTACAGAAAATGGGGCATATTACTATGTTTAAGTATATTTGACATATTTTCCAGCTCTAATGAGTATGCTAGACGTATTATTTATAAAATGTGTTTTTGTTAAAAACTCAATCAATTGGATGTACAGAAAACTGTGCTTATGTTCGATATGTAAATTAAATTTACGAATTTATTTTCTTATAATATGTGTGTGCTACGATTCCATAACTAAAGATCGATTGTCAAATTGTTATGTTAATTTACTTTTATAATTCATTATTATTTTAAGCCTGTGTGAAGTTTTTTGGAACTTGTTCTATTTATAAGCGTTTCATTGGTTCACGTCGCAAACGTTTTTGTCCGCATTATTCGAATATTTGTAATCATAGCTCACATACACACACATATATGTTCTGCATGGCATGGCCAGATTTAATTGCCCTCCCCCCGCCCTCTCTACTTGCCACAAGTGGCCCGCCCCCTTTATATATATCGTGTGTTTATTTTGTATACCGCGCTTATTCACATTTATTTCTTAGCAAATGGGTTCACATAAGCAAATAGCACCGCGTATATACTTTAATTTATATTCTATTTATATACACAATATACAATTAATTATTGTTTTTAAAATATTTGCTCATCATGCTGTTGTTTTGCCTTCACAGGAATCCCAGTTCCGGATCGTTAGTTATAAGTGAAACAGGATCTCTAGATCGCACGAAAAGCAGCGGTGAGAAACGCAAAAAGGGCGCCCTCGATGATGGGCCGCGAGTTTCGGATCGTGTCGAGGAGACGCGCGTCAATCCCAACTCTTTAATCGATGAGATTTTGAAGGATACCAAGCTGGATCAGCTAGGCGAGTCTGCTGAGAGTGAGTATTAATGTTTATTATTGGGGCTTAAATTACTATCTAAAATATACACTATCTTTTAATTCAGCATCTGGCCTGCAGCTGTATATAGCGCGTGATGGCACTGCCTCTCTTGGCGGGCACGAGGTCAAGTCAAGCGTGCGGGCGGGTGCCTTTAAGCAGGTGGTCATGCAGGATCGAAGATAGTAGCGATTCTTGTGTGTATGTTTCGTAAAATGTATTTAGAAGACTAAAACAAACCCACAACAACAACAAAATACAACAATAGTAAGAAAAAAACAAGAGTTTTTCAAGTATATAAATGTAATGATTTAATTTTTACATAATATTTACTTGCAAGCAAAAAGTGAGAGTATATGTACACATATATGACCTATAAATATGAGTATGAGTATATATAAATGTATGTCATGTCAAAAGTACACTATATATGTAACTAGCTATATATATCTATATATGTATGTATGCCTATATGCCGATATGAGAAATAATGTGTGTGTTAAGCGTTATATTAAAACAAAACAAAGCCTGAGCATCTAATCATGTTAATTAACAGTGCCCTCACTGTTAATTAACATTTTATGCAAAGCGTAGTTGTTAGCACTTCTGGGAGTGTTTGGGCTTCTTAAAATATTTCCAAATATCTTACAAAAATATTGACATTCATTTTAAATTGCACACTTTATTTATTTTTATTTACTTGTTTAGTTTAATTCGAATGTCCAACTCACTTCCAGTCAGTCAAAAATACAATATTAACACAAATTTACTGTGTTTTCTAAAAAAACCAAAAATTGCAATTTTGAAACTTACTCAAAAAAAGAAAATGAAAACAAAAATAAAACTAAACACTTAAATGCTTGCACTTTCAATGTACATAGAAATATTCATGTTGATACAAAACAACTTTCAAAATTTAGCAAAATAATTGCAACAATATTTAATTTATTGCTTCCAACATAAATAATTACCAACTAAATAAAACGAAATCAAAAGCTGTCATTGCAACAAAACAAAATGCAAATTTGCTTGCCAGACACACACACACATATATATAAATATACATACATGTATAACATTGATGGGGAGTTAGAACTACAGAAAAACTTCCGCTGAGCTATATACATATGCCATAATAAATGCTGCTTCCTCTTTAAAACTGCTAAAAAAATATATATATATATATTGAAAAAGTAATTAAAAACAAGCCCATAGCTAAATATTCAAATTCAAATTAAGCAATTAGTTTGCAGCAGACAGAAATTCACAAATTATATTAAAGCACATTTTAAAAAAAAAAAAAAAGAATCTTTACAGTAAATTTTGCATTTTGCTTTTGAAATAACAATCAAGAACTATTGATTTTTGCTAAATTCGATTCGTAGCTAGCAAAATTAATGTGCGAACATATTTGTATACTATTATTACATTTCAATTCTGTAACTGAATACCTTTATGTATAAAAAGAAAAGCTAAATACAAATAAACATTTTTGTGTTAATATATAAATTACTAATATAATATAAAAACAAAATGCAATTAGTTGTTAGCTTAGTTCTTTAATGACGAGTGTGTAAAATTGCTTTAGTTATTTTTTTGATAATTTGTAAAAAGTGAAGATATAAGCCAGGTAGCTTGAGAGCTAGTTTTTTAAATTGTATATGGTAAAAAATTAAAAGAAAAAAAAAAATGAAAAACAAAAACCGAAAAACGCAAAAAAATACACAACATACATATGGTTGATTGTCAAGCTAGCTAAATATTGTTGGTAAAATACATGGTCTAAATGCATTATCAAATTTTATTTGCACTTAAAGTAACTCGATACTGAAAATTGAAATTTCTTGTTTTATAGGTTTTAAGTTTTTATAGTTTGTTAAAATGCACTTTGTTCAATTCTTTTTTGATAAGCCAGCTTACAAGTCAATAAATACAGTCCACGGTCTGCGCAGATAACAACTGATTAGCCATTTATATGGCCAGCAGTATTTGGCTAGAACAACTGACAAATTTTGTGAACATTTTTGAGCTGATCTTAAGCTAAAAACAAACAAAAATTAAAAACAAAAAAAAATTTAATTAAAATAAACTAAAAAGCAGAACCTACATATGTGAACAATTACCCCAATAAAGTGAAAATTTAAAAAACTGCAACACAATGGTCCAGTTTTTTTTTGTCACAGCGGATCCCGGACGAAGCGCAAATAGGTGCCTCCCGCAGCTGTTAACACAAAGGCTTTGGCCTTTCGCGCGGACCGGCGCCAAACGGCAAATATGTCATGGGTTGATGCTGCACCCGTTGCTCTGGCGAGAAACGCTCCGGATCAAACTTCAAGGGCTGAGGCCAGTACTGCGAAAGTTAAAACATTGATGAACGTGTTTAAAAGTGTGAGGTGGTGCGCCCAATCGTAACCTGCTCATCACGATGCAGTCCCAGCACAGAAATATAGACGGGCGTGCCAGGCGGCAGCCTCAAGGCGGAACCACAGCTCCAGGCGGACAAGTCATAGCCAGCCTTGGCATTGCAGCAGCGATCCAGAAATGCAGTGGGCGGATACAAGCGCAACACCTCATCTACCACCTGCCGCAAATAGGGCAGTCCGCTGAGCGTCTCGTAGTCCAACTGTCCGGCCGTGGCTCCGCTGCCTAGCAGCGCCGCCGCCAGCTCTTGCCTGAGGCGCTGCTGTATGGCCGGCTGCTTGGCCAGCTCGTACAGCGCAAAGGTAATCGTCGAGGAGGAGGTGTCGAAGCCGGCGAGCAGCAGAAATGCTGCCTGCGCCACGAAAAAGTCACGCCGATGCACCACGCTCTCCGGCGGCTGCGTGCGCTGCAGCTGCAGAAATATGTCAATCAGATCGTGGCGCTGCTCCCCGCTGGCCGCACGCTGTTCCATCACCCAGTTCATGGATTGCCGCATGAAACGCTCGTACTCCTCCGAGTAGAGATGGGTGCGCAGCTGGCGCGAGCAGCGCGGAAAGAAGAACATGGTGAAGAGATGCAACAGACGCTTGGGACGCGGCTCATTCACCTCGATGCACATGCGCCGAAACTCTGCGTCCGGCTGCTGTAGACAATTGGCCTCCAGGCCAAAGGCCAGCGAGGCAATAATATCTGTGCTGAACAGCGCACTCAGCTGCTTGACCTCCAGCTCCAGTGTGCCCTCCTTGGTGCCGCTCGCCGTCAGCTGCCTGGCCATATGCTGCTCCAGCTGCTGGCCAATCTGCTGCAGCAGCCCAAACATATGACGCACCTTGCCGGCGGCAAAGAAGGGCGCAAATATCTTGTGCGTCTCGCGCCACATCTCGTACTTGGAGAAGAACAAATTCTGTGCGCCCATCGTGTCACCAATGGCGTCTGTAGTCTCAAAGCGACTGGAGAACTGGCCAAAATCCTCGACGAGAATACGCTTGATCAGCGCCGGCTCGCGCAGCAGCAGCGCATGATTGTGCAGCACGTGTATGCCCAGGTATGCCTGCCCCTTGGCACTCGGACACTCATAGAGCTCGCGGAACTGGTCGCCAAAACAGCAACAGCCGCGCAGCAGGCGCCACACATTGCCCACAAAGGGCGCGGCGGGTGCATGCGGCACGCCCAGCCGCTGCCAGTGGCCAAAGTGCCAGCGCTGCCACAGCCAAGCCAGCAACAGCACCGCCAGCAAGCCGAAGGTGATCATTCTGCAACAATAACTAGTCAACTGAACTCTACTCTAATAATTTTTATATTTTCCTTTTGTGTAGGCTAATTGCGGTCGGAATGTGACTTAAGTCAGAGAGTGAGAGAGAGAGAGAGCGATCAATAGATAAGAGAGTGCAGTGCAGTAGCTTTATCAAATTGGGCTCTATCAGTCTGTCAGTCTGACTACCTCGCGCTCATTCTCTTGGTGAACACCCGACAAATGCGTCGCGTTCAACTTATGCAGCATATGCAAAACGGTAAATTTGAATCTGATATATTTTCTTGGATACGGGAAAGTATCGGTGAGTATCAACAGAATCTGTTATATTTCTGCAAAAACTTTCAACGAATATACCAAGATTCAATAAAAATATGATTATATTTTGAAAATATCTAGTTCATTATTGAGACCGTCAAATTCTCTAGAACTAATTAATACCTCATACGAATCAAAAAGGTATACATACATTTTTTAATTATCGTTCATATTGCAGTCTATATCTCTTAAATAAATTAGCTAGTACAATTGATTATTTTAAATTGCATCAAAAATCTATTTAACTCAAAACTATATTAAGATCACAAAGAAAACAGAAAGAAAATTAAACTTCAGCTTCAAATATAACGATGGCTGCAGCCAGCACCCACACGGCATCAAGTACACGTAAAATGCCATCTCTAATTACCAGGCGCACAAAATGTGCAGCTGTTGATTGATTTTAAACGCAAATTACTTTTACTTCGCTCAAGAATACTACGCGGAGAGCGTAGGCTTGAGGGAGCCGACTTGCACTCAGAGTACAGCAACACACACGTGTTGCTCTCTTCTAGTGTCGCTACGAAAAGTTCCCCTGCGTTATTCTTGTGTATGCGTGTGTGTACTCGCTCTCTCGAGTTTTATTGTTGATTATCGCTTATCTTGTGACCGTTTGCTTGCCTATTTTCTGTGCTCCGCCGCAGCTTAGTTCTGCGTTGTGTTGGCTCCAGTAGTCAATATAGCATAAGCCGTATGAGTACACTTAAAAATCAGATCCGGAATATTCAAACATAACTGTTAATTAAAAAGCTTGCATCGATAGTATTCGGGTAATTGACGCTGCTCTAAACTCCCTTTTATTATTTAAAAAGCTAACTGCGCAACTTGCAAATAACTGAACATAATCATGAAACGAGTAAATGTGCAATTGACTACCGGGGTCAACTTAACACAAAACTAAGTTGCGAGTGCGCAAAGCAAGCGCAAATGGAAAAGGCAAATGATCTCACGAGAAATTATTAATTGGAACGAGAAGTAAAAAATAAAATTTCGTGAGCGAGGTAGATAACGCACAAGTATACACACTATGCAAAAGTTGATAAACAAGATAACAAGTAAGCACACACACACACACAAGTGTTGTAGAGAGAAGAGAGCATAAATGTATGTGCGCAAGTTTGTGTTTCTGTGCTCTGAGCGCAGAAGTCACCTCTCTCAAGCTTACACTTGCTGTGTGCCCACGCATTCTTAGTCGAAGAAAAGGAATTTGAAGATTAACTCAAGCACGCTGTTGCTTATGTGCGCCTGGTAATAAGAGATGGCACCGTATGTTTACTTAAATACGTGGCGTGCCTGCCTGACATTATTGATTTAGTTATACCGAGTTTATTTTTTATTTTATTTTTATGTCTTTTGTGACCGATTTGGAATTAGTTTTTTGTGCATTATAAGTTCTTGTTTACTTAAAAAAAGTGAAATAAAATGCATTTATCAAATTAACAAAAGATAAAAAAAAATAATGATCGACCCTGAAATATACCTTTGAAACTTTCTAGGACCAGACGTTTTAGCTTTAAATGTATTTCAAACATTCAATATTTAGAATAAACGCCGATTACGTGAATAATGAAAATTTAATTAATTGATAATATAGTACATGATTGCATTTTAATTTATGTATTGATAGATAGATGCTTTTTCATGAATATGTTTAAAAGTTAATTATTTAATGTGAGACTTTACATATTTAAAATTAACTTAACATGAAAAAGGCATCAGCACAGCCACACATTCAAGTAAATGTAGGATGACATCTCTTACTACCAGGCGCACATAAACGACAAATATGAACTGCCTTTGTCTTGAATACAAGCATGTATTGATTCAAATGTACTATAAAGGCACCAAAACAAAAGAAGAGTTACACTGATGACTCATATATGTATGCGCTTCATATTTTCGTTTCGTATAATATTGCTTGCTAAATTTTCTGGGCGCTGTTTGTTTAGTCTGCTTTGAGTTCGCCTCACTTAACTTGAACCTAGTTGTCAATTGGCCTAAAGCAGTTGCATTTGAAGCTTTTATAAAATGTAACATATTAAATGTTTAATTATATGAGCCAAATCCACTTAAGGATATTGAATATAAAATGCATGTTAATTTTATCGGGTCCGAAATTTAAATGACATGTACAACCCAAAACTATAATTTCAGTTAACACGGAAAATTTGACAAGTCCAAAATTCTTAAATAAATAGTTTTTATATGTTAATAATGTAGGACATTGCGGCTGCCTCTTAAGACCCTCATAAGCCATGACCTTAAAAAATTATCTTTTCATTGGTTTGTTTTATTCAAATGTACTTTTATCATTTCAGATTGCATAAGTCAAGGACTTCGCGTCTCAGGATTTCCAAAAATCCAAGAAGGTTATTCTTTCCATGATCGGCCTTTTTAAACGGCATTTTTGGTTTAAATAAGAAACACAGATAATTTCTACTCATATTTGTATCATTTTAATAAAAATAAAAAGAAATTAAAATTAATTGAAAAACTATAAATATTAACAAAAATAATAAATTAAAAAACTCGTTCTTCCGGTTTCCTAGTTAAAGCTATTTTTCTGAAAAGGACATTCTATTTATGGCCTTAGCTCGGCCAAATCCTTAAGGATATCAAAAGGATACACTTTTTTGAGTTCGTTGGGAGCAGGACTATCAATTGGCATTCAAGGATTTTCAGGATTCTACAAAAAAAATGTTCTTAATTTCTGTAAGGGGGTTAGTCAGAAAATCGAAAATTTCCATAAAAACTTTGCCATTTGAAGGACGATCTGGATGTCCTTTGGACAGTAGATAGTCCTTGTCCTACCATTTACGAATATGCAACCAGAAGGACGATAGTCCTTCAAACAGCTGAGAAAACAGGACTTTTTTAACAAAATTTTTGCACATAAAATAGGCTATAGCTCGGCTATATCCTTACGTATCCTGACGAGTCCTGTCCCAAATAGATTGTATGGACCATGGCTACAATGTGGCCAAAGGGCATCCAGATCGTCCTTGTAGTTTCGGAGATATTAAGGATTTTGTGTATTATGCCCATTTCCTTAGGCGCCGCGACTGAAAAAATGATCAAGTCCAGGATTCTTAGATGACCCCCCAATATTTTGATGCAAATCGATGCGGCTGGTCCTCACGATCCTAACGCACCATGTCCTTTGAAAATCCGCAAGGATATGGCCGAGTTATACGCATTTAAAAATCGGCATTTCATTTGGTCGGCCAAAAATATTGTTGCATACCCTCCAGGGGCGTTGTTATTAGCATTAAACTGTTAGCAGTAACAGTCGACTGTTAAGAATTTTGCAAATCAGCAGCAGCCTAACATTTTTGCCCCTTACGGGTATGCAATAAAAAATTTTCTCATAAATTTTCGTCTGCTTGCTGGGCACTTTTGTTCGCCTGGTATTTCAGCAGAATTTAAGAAATCTCGACAGCCGACGACCGCCAAGCGGCGACCCTTTCGGGTATGCAATGATATTTTTGGCCGACCAAATGAAATGCCGATTTTTAAATGCGTATAACTCGGCCATATCCTTGCGGATTTTCAAAGGACATGGTGCGTTAGGATCGTGAGGACCAGCCGCATCGATCTGCATTAAAATATTGGGGGGTCATCTAAGAATCCTGGACTTGATCATTTTTTCAGTCGCGGCGCCTAAGGAAATGGGCATAATACACAAAATCCTTAATATCTCCGAAACTACAAGGACGATCTGGATGCCCTTTGGCCACATTGTAGCCATGGTCCATACAATCTATTTGGGACAGGACTCGTCAGGATACGTAAGGATATAGCCAAGCTATAGCCTATTTTATGTGCAAAAATTTTGTTAAAAAAGTCCTGTTTTCTCAGCTGTTTGAAGGACTATCGTCCTTCTGGTTGCATATTCGTAAATGGTAGGACTAGGACTATCTACTGTCCAAAGGACATCCAGATCGTCCTTCAAATGGCAAAGTTTTTATGGAAATTTTCGATTTTCTGACTAACCCCCTTACAGAAATTAACAAAATTTTTTTTGTAGAATCCTGAAAATCCTTTAATGCCAATTGATAGTCCTGCTCCTAACGAACTCAAAAAAGTGTATCCTTTTGATATCCTTAAGGATTTGGCCGAACTAAGGCTATAAATAGAATGTCCTTTTCAGAAAATAAGCTTTATCCAGGAAATCTGAAGGACGATTTCGATGTCCTTTTGCCAGTCGATAGTCTTGGTTCATAAGTGTTATTTGGCATAAGACTTGTCAGAATCCTTATTCTTTGTACAGAAAAAGTCTCAATATCTTGGCTGTTTAAAGGACTTTCGCCAGGTTTCTTTTGAATTTAGAATTACGAAGATGTGGACTAACTGCCCGCCCAAGGAGTTCGGTAAAGTCCTTGAAATGGCCAAGATAAGATCGATTTTGTAAATAATGTCCTAGTTGGAAAATCAGCCATAAGCCGATCAAATCCTTGCGGATTTTCAAAGGACTTGGTGCATCTAATCAGTATGGAAAAGGTATCTTCACACCAAGGGCAAAACATGTTATTTTTTGAAAAAATTGTAAAATCGTTACGTTTATTTTACACTTAAGTCATAGAATTATAGGCACTATATGCTGCTTAGCTTTGCGCCAGCTGCAGTTGCAGTTGCAGCGGCGTCTGCTGGTGGCTGTTGTGGCATTTTCTGCCCCCGCGCGGGGCAATTTGTACAATGTGTAGCTGCCAGCAGGGCGAACGGTTTGCATTGACATTGGATTTAGTGTAGCAATTGGTTTAAATTCATATCACGAGCAGCAACAACGGTTAGGAGCCATGCAGATTCGGATGCTGCCCACTGGTGTTCTGCAGAGCCTTAGCCACTTCCTCCTGCAGCGTGCTGGGCGGCTCCGAGACAATGTCCGTGTGCATCGATAGGTACTTTAATTTGTTCGTAACAGCTGAAGAGAGAAAAGGGAGAGCGAAATTAGTAAGTTCCTGTGGGAGCATGATCAGGCGCACTTACCAGGTCGCAGATCTATAAGCGAACAGTGCTGATCCACCCAGAGAAAGGCGGTGCGACGCAGTTCATCCAAACTGGCGCTGGAAACGGTCGACGTGTAAGAGGCCAATAAGGGCTCCAGAATGAGACCCAGCTGTGGAGAAAATCAATTTATACATGAATATAAAAAGAACAACTGTTATCTTCAAAGTGCCGAAAATTACAAATGCGCGATCTGCGATGCGATCTATCGTGAGTTTTTTATAAAACGACAAACTAATGCATTTTTGATAGGTTTTAAAGTAAGTAAACGGACAAATCAAACACGTTTTCCATATTAGCTATGATAGTTATATGATACAGCAAAGTAGGAAACAGACAAGCGAACGGCCTATACTGACACGGTTTTTGATATTTATCAGGAATAGAAATACTTATATGGCCGAGTTGTTTCCATATAAGTGTCACATATTTCGTGAAAAATGTATTTTACTGTTAGTATTATCAGAATTTGTAGGGGAAGCTTACAATCCAAAACTTCCAATCGTTCATCGTATTGTAGCGTACATAGACCTCATATAGCTGACGCACATGCTCCGTGCCCTGCCTTGTAACGGGTGCACCGTTCGCAGGCAGCACCGAGTGCAGGTGCCTGCAGAAAGAAATAGAATAAGAATAGATGAGCAATTGAATCATGATATCTATATATATATTGTGACCTACATGAGGGAGTTGTTTAAAGCATCGCGCTCCATTCGCAACGCCTCGATCTTGTCCTTGAGTACATTGCGCTCCTGGCGCAGCTGTTTGATGTGATCGGCGCCCTTCTGGAGCATCGCCGCTTTGCTTAGCTTCGCATTGGGATTCTGCTGCAGCTGGGGTATGAGCGCGTGCAGGGTATCAAAGCCGTTCTTAATATTATAGCGTCGCTTCTGTTCCGCATGGATGTGGCCGGCGCGACGCTGTGTATCCCGTGGCAGATACTTGAGGCTGGTCGTCGGCGACAACGGCAGCGGCGAGTCCTGTGAGTCGTGGAACGGCGAGTCCGGCGACAAGCTCAGACTGCTGCCCAAATTGGGATTGTTGCCCTGCCCAAAGCCGAGCATCTTCGCTCCAGGCGGACTGTGTAGCGCCGGTGCAGAAATCGCAACTGGCAACGAGGCGGACTTCTTTGGTGAATGCTGGTGCGTCGGCACGGGCACCGACAGCGGCGACGTTGATGCATTGCTGACGTACAGCGATTGCTGCTGCTGCTGCTGCTGATGGTTGTTGCTGCTGCCGCTGGCTATGGCATTGGCGGAAGAATTTGACTGCTGTGTTTTGTTGGCCACGGCTGCCTGCAGGCGTGTATCTGAAGTGCAGAAGAGGAAAATTAATACATATATTATCTGATCTGATATGCCAAAATGGGAAAAGTAATAATTAATAAATTTTGCCTGGATAATTTCTGTGAGCTTTATTTAAAGCTTTGTTAAGAGCATTATAATTTTGCCATGGAATGTGGATAGAAGGTAAAAGTATATATATTCTTGATCAAATGAATGATCGATATGAAACTTTGCATATGCCCGTTCATTTGTTGCAGGCAGTGATTATGTCGCAACCGGCCGGATCGGATTACTATATCATAAAGCATCCATATAGCAATGATCGGTAGAGCATTAAGTTCTATTATTAAACACTTATTTCTTTATCTAAATAACTTGACCAAACTGTGGAGAATTTTCGTTTTACTGTTGTATAAGAGATAAAACCCAGTCGTATAATAAATTGATGTATCGAAAAATGTGGTGCGCTTCAACATATCTTCCCCAAACTAAGCAATTATGAGCCTGGGAACAGTCAGGCACATATCAGCAAAAACATAAGCCATAGCTCTGGAAGGGTGTTTAATCTTCTGTGTGCCTGAGAAAGTCGTTTTCTCTCTTGTTAGCAGTGTCATGCGTTTTTGAATAAGTCTTACATACATCAGAAATATATGTATATGAATATGGTCAACTTACTCGACGTTAGCAGCTGGGCGAGCGTGCTGTTGAGCATGGGATCGCTGGTTGCCTGTTGCATTTGTTGGGTGACAAGCAGGTTGCTGCTGCTGTTGCCGTGTCCATTGTTGACGGGCGAGCCGCCGCCGGCGGCAACAACTGTGTGCTGCTGGTGCATGGAATTGCTGCGCACGCGGGACTTCCCCTTGGCATGGTACTTGGGCACTGCGAATTGTTGCTGCTGTTGCTGCTGCTGTTCGTGATGGATGAGCTTCGGCAGCGACACGTTTAGGGGGAGGCTGTTGGAGCGATGCATTTCCTTGGGCAAGATGCTGCTGTTGGGCGTCGCCCAGGAGGCTACGCTGACAGCAGGTTGCTGCTGCTGCTGCTGTTGTTGTTGTTGCTGTTGTTGTTGTTGTTGAGGTAGCAGCAGACTAGCTACCGTTTGCTGTTGCAGCTGCATATGTTGCTGCTGCTGTTGTTGCTGTTGCTGTGTATTGGCTGCCTGTTGCTGGCGTGTCAGCTGCATGAGCTGCTGTGTGCTTAGACCTAGGCCCAAGGGCAGCGATTGTTGCAGCTGCAGCTGCGGCTGCTGTTGTTCTTGTTGCAAATAGCTTTGTTGTTGCTGCGGCTGTTGTTGCTGCTGTTGCGGGACGCGCGGCACATTCAAAAAGGTGCCTGTGGATGCGGATTTCTTGAATTGCGGATAGGGCTTGTAGCTGATGGAGTTGTAGGGCCCATCGCTAAGCAACGACAACACATCCGCCTGGTGCGGCTCCACCTTGACGCTAAGTTGCTGCTGTTGCTGTTGCTGCTGCTGCTGTGACGGCAACTGTTGCTGCTGTTGCTGATAGCTGTCCGAATAGTTGCTCAAAAAACTTTGGGTATTGTAAGAATTTTGTTGCTGTTGCTGCTGCTGCTGCGTGGGAAAGTGCAAACGCGGCTGCTGTTGTTGCTGCTGCAATTGCTGCTGTTGTTGTTGTTGCTGCTGCTGTTGCTGTTGCTGTTGGGGTGTCTGAAAGGCCTGCAAGACAGCGCCCGCGCTGAGATGCTGCTGCTGATTCTTCTGCTGCTCGGCCAGCATCTGCTGATAGATGGTCGTCTGATGCAGCGTCGGTTGCGCCTTGTCGTAGTTGTGCGGCTCGCGTCGAATTAAACGCTGCGTATTCTTGGCAATGCGTCCGTTGATGACGCTCTTGCTCGAGAAACTCTCGCTGGCGGAACAGCGATTGCTGCTGTCATTGCTGCTGATGGCCCCAAAATGTTTTACTGTATGCAAACGTGGCGATTGGCTCTCGCCCAGCAACTGTTGTTGCTGTTGCTGCTGCTGCTGCTGTTGTTGCTGCTGTTGTTGTTGCTGTTGTGAATCGCTGACTGCCTGTTGCCGTGCCGCCACAAACTGTTGCTCGATGTCGCCATAGGGCATGTTGCTGATGGGCGTGTTCAGCTCCAGCATGTTGGCGTCCACTTGAGCATTGCCGCCACTGCTGCTGGCCACCACTTCCATCATATTGTCGCTGCTGTAGAGCGTGTGCGGAGCACCAACAATTGCCTGCAGGCAATAGTCGTCGTTCTTGAGCATCTCCGCATCGGTGCCCTCCTCGGGCACGGGTGGCAGGCGCGAGCCGGTGGTGGTCAGCAAATCTATATTAATCAAAACTCTTTAGCATAAACATATACTTCAAGATTAATATTTAGAAAATCTACCTGAGAAGGTAATGTCGATATCATCTAAATTCGGCTGCAGCGGGCCCAGACTTGGCTGTATAAAGTCCGCAATGCCTGCACCGCGTGCTTTGGGTAGTACAAAAATAAATAGCTACATTTTATTGCACAAGTTTTTTAATCTTTTTTTTTTAAAATGACACTTACCGATCTCTCTTGAATCTGGAAAGGGAAATGGTCCATTTATTGCCGAGAACAATGTATCCGTTGTCCAGTCGTCTGGCATTAAGTTTCTATCGTTCAGCGGTGACCATTCCAAAAAGTCCAATTCACTTTTCTGTAAGTTAAGTTAAAAAATATATCAGAAATCATTTAGTGTTGGTAAACGTTTTAAATTTGTAATCCTAATCAAATTATCTTTACCCAAATTTTCATGAAATCGATTAACTTAAAGACTCAGTCCCCATCTACTAAAATATATATATAAAATTAATATATTTTATAAAGAGCTTGAAAATTTATTCCGTTCAACTGTAAATTACATTAATTGCTATTCGTATCGTTTTCTACTGTTTTCTACTATAAATAATATGAAAAATGTTAAACGAAGAGCTTTTTGCTCTCAGGAATTTTCACAGTATTTAATTACAAATTTGACTGTATCTTTTTTTAATTTGAACTTATCCATTATTTTGGACACGAAATGCCGTTGTATAGTGTTATCTGATGAGAGAGTTTCAAAGAGAAATTTACACTCAAATGGATTAGCTGGAATTCTTAACTGATGCCATGGCGGACTGTGTCATTTAGTTAAATACTGTTATTAAGCTCTTCACTTAACAGATGCAGCTGTTGCAATTCACTTCGAAGCTCATAAACTAATTAAAATGGGGTTTTAACAAATAACTATGAAACTTTCATTCAGTTTGCAAAGTGAAATTGAACAAAAATTGTGCGAGATTCATCGAGAATATGCGTATTTTAAAGTTTTTGCATTATCAGCGTTACTTGGGCCTCGGCAATCTGGCCTATTCGAAACACCTGAATTGTTACGTGTTGGGGGGGAGCTGTGGCGCGAATTTCATACACCTGGCGGTGCAGGGTATTTTAATCTATTGCATTGTGGACACGTTCTTGAAATGGTCCCTCAACTACCAGGACACCGATTCGAGATCGGGCGATACCTTCGATCATCTGGTTATACTGTCTGCATCGTTCACCCAACTGTTTGCCAATGCCTGGATGCGTTTGCATCAGCAATCCCAGTTGCAGCTGCTGCAGGGCTTGAGCCGTGTGGCTGCGGCTCTACGAGTCTCTTACATGGAGAAGCTGCGTGCCCGCTGGTTTTATTTCTTTTGGGTCTTCACGTGCGTCTACTATGCCGTGGACATTGTTGTGTTTGTGATAGTCGATTTGAATTCACAGCTGGACCATTTGATATTTCTGCTGGGCTTCTTTGTGCGTCTCGTGTGTGCGAATTTCATATTCACCTGCTACTGTTCCCTGGTGCACGTGATGAAGCATCTGTTTCGGGCACAGGCAGCGCAATTGCAGCACTATCTGCTTGCCAAACGCATATCTCTGCCGGGCATAGCCTACAATTTGCATCTGAACGATAAGCTGCTGCTCTTGTGCCAGAACGAGATGGTGAGTGCCTTTGGCGGTGCTTTGGTCCTGCCCTATCTATATGCAACGCTCGATGCCATTGAGGATTGCTATTTGGCTCTGCCCATGGACGGATTCTCCTATACGGAAATGCTACTGATCCTCAGATGGTTGATACCAGTCGCCATTTATTTGAGCATGCCCATGCTTATCAACGATTTGGCTGATGAGGTAAGCGAAACAGTTTTTAGCTTGATAACAAACAGATTGCCAAATCTGATTAATTGTCTCTTTATTTTGATTAAAATTAACTACTATTTACTAGAGTGATTGTTTAGGAAATACCCCATTTTGGAAAACACACTAATTTAACAGTTTGGCCTGACTGAATGACTGACAGATTGATTGACAAACAACGCACTTTCCGAAATAAGAAGCTACATTTTCTCCAGAATTAACCGTTTTGCGAATTAGGTTTCCCCTCAAATGGGATTTAGGGAGAAACGGTGGCAAAACATTGAAAATTTCACACACCGAAGGGAAAACTGGGTAATTGGATATGGCATTTTGTGTTTACATTAAACTGTGGAGGCTCTGTGATCCTCACAATTAAAGTCGGGCTTAATTGGGGCTTTAAAATGGGCTTTAGATACTTTATGATCAAAAGCTGCAAATAATATAAATAACTACTAATCTTGCGTGCAATTTTTTCATTTATCCACAACCAACTGCTGCTGTTTTCATCTTCAAATTCATTTTACTTTGACAACAAATACGTGGGCAGAATGGGAGCGTAATCTTGAGAGATTCAGCTTTTAGACAGGGCACACCTAATACCAAAATCTGTTCTCTTCAAATAATGCTTCAGCCTGCTGGCAGTGTGCTTATTTGTGAGTTATCTCGCGTTTATCTCGCTCACTAATTTTGTTGCTTATCTTAATCAATTTCTGATCGTTCACCTGCCTTTTTTCTGTGTGTCACAATTTAATTCTGTGCTGGTTTGATTCCAGTGCCCAATATGCCATGATCCGTATGAGTATAGTCGAAAATAAGTTCGTATACACAGGAGATATTCAAAAAAAGTTATTATTTAACAACTTTCAATAGTTATTATTCGGACAAATGCGTTTACTCCAAACTATGTACTATTAAAATTTGCATTTATGTTTGTCTTTGTTTATTCTTTAACACGCATCGCATTTTTATCATATTTCCTATAGGGATTAAAATAAAAAAATAACCGATGAGCAATACCAAAAACTCGCGTGAGTACGATGCGTAGGTAGAAAATGCCCAGGATAACAATGTTATGTGCAAATTCATCTTGTGAGCGTTTACTGTAGTCAATAAGACCTGCTGCATGCCTTGCTCAAAATTTAATAATTTAAACATCAAATGTAATTGCAACACTTTTTGCAGTACTGCGAACATACAAAAGTAACTAATTTTGCTGAAACAAAGTTAAAAGGAAAACAATTTTATATTTTGTAAATTAAATGCAATTTAAAAAAAAAGACGGAATTTCTTGTCATTGGCTCAAACCGTAAACGGAACTACCAAAAATATATTTGTTGGGCTTCTCATTGCAAAATAGTAGGTTTTAGTTGAGCTTTCTCCACTTTTTCGCATTTCACAATACTAATTAATTAAAGTGTATATATTTCTAATTGATAATCAAACTCATTTTCTTGAGCGAATCCAATATTCCATCATGGCAGTTAGTTATACAGACGGCTTTTAACCTAACGCAAGTGTTGTTTGCACAGAGAATGCACATTAGACCACAACAGCGAAAGCTTTTCGCGTTTATACACTACCAACGTTATATGGGACTGACCGATATCGATTACTCTACCACTCTGCATGCCTATGTGCTTAATGGAAATTTTTGGTCATATAGCATTCAGTTGCTCACGCAGCTTATATTTATGGCGTCGCTCCTCCATGTGCTGGCCAGCAGATATGTGAACCTGCAATCCGAGACAGGCAGCGAGTTCCATCACATATATGTGATTGCTATGCCGATCAGTCAGTTATTCGTATATATTTGGCTGCGTACACACCAAGAATCGCATCAAGTGCTACTGCAGATGTTGACTCAGCTAGCGAGGCGTCTAAAAGTCGACACCTTAGAGCTAACCCTACCTCGTTGGCTTTGCCGCTTTTGGATGGTTTTCTGTGTTTTATATACCTGCAATCTGACACTTGGTTATTTTTTTTGTTATGCAAAGGACGTCCAGTGCATACTCTTACCTCTCAGCTTTTATGTGCATCTCGTCCGAATCAACTATATCACAGTCTACTATACATCCCTAGTTTATCTTATGATGGTTTTGCTGCAGGCACAGGCATATCAGCTGCGTGCCGAGACCCACATGAATCTGGAGAAGCTGACCAGAAATTTGGGCATTCATGATGAGCTCTTGTTGCTGTGCCATGAAAAGATAGTTCTGGTTTTTGGTGGCGCTTTTGTATTTATTTCTCTGTATTCCTTCTTGGAAGCAGTATGTATATGCTATTTAGCCACAGTGGAGGATCACTCTTCAGTTGTAGAAGTCCTCTACGTGCTCAGCTGGATGATACCAATATTTTGGTATCTATGTATGCCTTTGGTCGTTAATAACCTGGCCAGACAGGTGAGTACTATTGCTTGTTTTCGCCCAACTAGGCCCGAGTTGTTGGGTTAATTTGAAAATGTGTTTTGTCTTTTTAATTGAAGGAAGAGAAACGTATCCATTAATTTACCATTAGTCATACGAGGGTTTGAGCTACTTAAAGCCTGTCTATAACTATGAGTAATAGAGACTTGAAAGTTAAGACAACTATTCATCTATATTAGAAGTAGAACGGTTTTATCTTACTGATAAATTCGTAGGGTATCTCTGAGTCGGGAACAAACGCGTAAAGCACTTCTGCTCGTTTAATTATTCTTTGCAATGCAAAAGGCTAATGTGAAAGATAAATTCCACAAAATTAGCTAATTAATTTAAATACATTTAGATCAACCAAGTGATTTAATGTTTGCATGAGTTAACCCAAAGCGCATTCAGTTTTAAATACGACTTTTAACCAAACGCTGGTGTAATTTGTAAGCAGAATGTTTGTAAAAGTGCAACAAGGAAAACTTTTTAGTTTTATACACTACCAACGGTATATGGGACTAACCGACATCGACTACTCTAACATTTTCAATTGCTATGAAATCAGGTGCAATTTCTGGTCCCTTAGTTCCCAGTTCTTGATGCTAATTATTTTTATGTTCACTCTGCTCGGTACTGTGGGTGAGAAATCCATCTTTTATTTGGATATGCAATCAAGCACTGGAAATAATTTCCATCGTATTCTTATCGTGAGCCTGCCGATTGTTGAAATAGTGATTTATATCTGGCTTCGTTCTCAGCAAGAATCGCAACGGATTCTGCTGCAGTCGTTTACTCACTTAGCCGGACAATTAAACGTGAATACATTGGAGCTATCGTTGCCTCGTTGGCTTTTTCGCTTATGGATTGGCATCACTATTTTCTATGCCGGCAATATAGTATTTTTTTATAATTTTTACTGGACCATAAATCTGCAACTAAGCTTTAGATTGTCTGTCGTGGCCCTTTACCTGCATTTTGTGCGCGTCAATTTTATCATAACGTGCTACACATGCTTAGTTTATGTGGCAATGGTCCTGTTCGAGGCGCAAACAGAGCAATTGAATGCCATCGAAGATGGCTCTCGGATTTCCCTGGTGAAATTGGCGAACAGCTTGTACATTCACGATGAGCTGCAGTTGCTATGCTGCGAGCAGATAGTTCAACTTTTTGGCGGAACTTTAGTATTCATAATTCTATACAGTGTACTGGATGCTACATGCATTTGTTATGTAGCCGCATTGGTAGAGCGATTCTCAGTTTCGGAAGTAATATTCATATTTAGCTGGCTTCTGCCACTTGGTTTTTATCTAAGTATGCCGCTGATAATCAACAACCTGGCCAGACAGGTGAGTGACACGAACAACTTAAATATTGTTGAATTTAAACATTTTCTGTGATCACAAAATTATATCCATCGAATCAACAAACTAGTTTTTTTTTCTTTTTTTATTAATATTACTTTAAATATGTGTACTGAGATGGTTTGGAGTCTAAGTTCCTGAAAATTTCAAACATACTAGCTTCTAAAATTCTACTTTTAAAAAATGTCATCCCCATCGGGACCTCAATCTGGTTCTTCAGTAAAGCAATATTGCTTGACTAACGTTCAAAATTTGTTGGATACTTGGCATGGTAAGGGTACATTCGTGTCGAACATTGCCCACAACTCGCAACAGTTTGTTTTGGCATTCAATTGATTAAAATGCCACAGTTGTGTACAAATTTAATTAATTAAAATTTATATAGATGGATTTTCTTTAGGCGAACCCATAATTTTTAAATTTAGTTATTTGTGGGAGTCTTGGTCATAAGCAAGTCTAGTTTCTTGAAGAGAATGTGGGCGACACCACGCGGACATAAGCTTTTTACCCTTATACATTACCAGCGTTATTTGGGGCTAACCGATATCGATTACTCTACCGTTTTGAATTGCTATGTGCTCAATGGCAATTGGTGCTCTTATGGCATTCAGTTTCTAATGGTGCTGGTTTGCATTACACCTCTCATCGATGCACAGGGCAAGGCCCACTTAGAAATGCACTCAAAGACAGGAAACTGGATTTACGACATAATTATCCTGGCCATCCAGTTAGCTCAGTTATTAATATACATCTGGCTACGTTCACAGCAAGAATCACAACGTGTGCTACTGCAGATGTTGACGCAGCTAGCCTGCCGCCTAAAAGTGAACACTTTAGAGCTGGCTGTACTTCGTAGGCTTTACCGCTTTTGGTTGGGCATATGCGCTTTCTATTTCATTAATTTGATATTTGCTCAATTATATTTGAATTCAAAAAGCCAGAGGACATTTTTATTCTTTTTCGTGAACTACTATTCTCTTCTCTTGCGCATCAACTATATTATCACCCTCTACACGTCCCTAGTACACTTGGTTTTGGTCTTGCTGGAAGCGCAGGCGAATCAGTTGCTAATCGGTTCACAGATATCTCTTGAGGAGCTGGCCAACAGTTTGAGAACACATGATGAGCTGCTGTTGCTGTGCGATGAGGGGATTATAAAAGTTTTCGGTGGCGCTGTCATAATTTGTCTTCTATATTATCTAATGGATGCTACCTTTATTTGTTATGTTTCCACATTGACGGAGCGATTTTCCTTTACGGAAGTGCTATTTGTGCTCAGTTGGCTGATACCATTTAGTTTATTTCTGGGAATGCCACTGATATTCAACAACCTGGCCAAGCAGGTGAGTTTTTTTTTATTATTTCAGTTGTGATCAATTGGGCTTCATGAGCAAACTAGACAAAGTTTAGTCAGTGTGTGCCGACTTTCAGCAGAAGGGTAATAAGCCCACTTAACACCAATTCATTTTTTAAACTATTATTTCCAGCTAGAGGATGTTTACATTAATGCTGATAAGATATCGATTATGAATTATTTGTAGCATTCATTTTTATACCAAAGCTCAACTTTGTTGATTACTTAAACTTTAAGTTTTGCATACTAAGCCTCGTGTATTTCTTTTATTAATATTGTTAAGTCCTTTTAGATATATAAGATATATCTGATTTGACATATGCATTGCGTTTAGCAATAAAAAAAAAAAATCCCTGACGATTGTTATCCGAATATACATTTATATAGATTTTGTTTTAAACCTACATAATACACCTGATCAAGAGTATTCCCACTAATAGTCCGATAATATTCCAGTCAAGCGCACAACATTTGCCATTCATTATAATTTCCACTAATTGAAATTAAAGATCTGTTGATAGATTTCACATTTTTACTAGACTCATCAAATGGGGGGTACACAATTTTGTTGCATTCAGTTAACCCGACAACGTTTACCAAAACGCAAGTGTTTATTTTCAACAAAAGAAAATGTTTCCAGAAGCGACGCAGCCAAAACTTTTAATATTCATAGACCATCAACGTTATTTGGGACTTAACGATATTGCCTACTCGCAGGACTCTAAAAACTATATAGTCCAAGCCAATTGGTGTTCCTACACAAGCCAACTGCTGGCACTGGCCATTGTCGGCCTTTCCCTGTATGGAACTCTAAGTGGACATTGTGTTGATAACGTGGAGATGATTTCTAAGCCGGTGAAAGCTTTTTACTTTCTACATCTTTTGATGGCACCAATTATTCAGATATTACTCAACTTTTATCTGCGCATGCGGCAGCAAACACAACAGTTGCTTCTACAGAAATTGTCCCAACTGGCCCAGCGTCTACAGTTGGACACGCAGGCATTGCCACGCCCCCGTTGGCTTTATCGATTTTGGCTTAGCAGCTGCGCCTTTAATGCTGTGCACATAAGCATATTTGCAGTGATATATTGGAAACTTTGTCCACAAATCGAGCAAATATACTATTATATGTGCTTCTTTGTGAACTTCGTGCGCATCTTTTTTGTCATTACTTGCTACACATCGTTGGTGGATGTTGTCTCGAGTCTGTTGCAAGCACATTCGGCACAGCTGATCCTGACAGAGTCTCGACCAAGTCTGAAGCAGTTGGGCAACAGTTTGTGCCTTTACGATCAATTATTATTGCTGTGTCACGAGGAGCTCGTTAAGGTTTTTGGCGCCCCAATGCTGTTCAGTTTCCTATATCTTGGTCAGAATTCCATATTTGTCACCTATCTGGCCACTCTGGAGAACCGTTTCTCCTATGGGGAAGTTGTAGCTATAGTTTCTTGGATGTCAGTTAACGTTCTATATATGTACATGCCGTTAACAATTAACAATTTGTCTGTCGAGGTGAGTATTACAGAATATATTTGGAAACGTTAACTGCAAAATCAGTTACTTATATTCAGCTTTGATAATCAAGTCTTTATAGCTATATATTAACGTCTCCATGAATAAATTTAATTTTTTTATGTATTTTTTTTATTATTTATTTATCTGTCCATAACTCTACAAATCATTTAAAAATCGATAATTATCGAATGATAACTTGTTTATTTAGTGGCGAGGATTGCCTTTCACCCAACTTCTATCAAAATGAAATTAATTTTAAGAGGACTGTCCGATTTATGATATGTGAACATATTACAAAAAGAACAAACCCTTGAAGACCTGTCTAAAGAAATCTCCTAGTAGCTGAGTAGAGCACGTCGAAAGTGGGCATAAATATTTAGACAGGTGTCTACTAGGTTTTAGTAAAATTTAAGCCTGTTTCTTTTAATGCTTTGACTAAATAACGCAATACTTTACGACGCTACATCTTAACCTATTTAATATAAATTTTAGCCCTTTTGATGCCACTGTGAACCAATTGTATTCGAAAACCCAAATTTTAGTCCTATTTAAAATATTTTTATGGTATTCTACATAAATGTGTAGACATGCATAAATAGCTTTTGAGGTTTTTTATAAAAATAGCAGATGGCACTTCCGCCCACAAGTCGCACGCATTAAATTAATTAAATTTGTTAAGCACACTTTTATCGTGCATCAGGGTACTAGATATTTTCATCAATTTTATCAGATGCTTAGCTCTAAGTACCTTGTGCCTAAGTCAGTACGCCAGGCAACGTGTGCCACAACACACCGAAATTATTTCGACCAAAGAGAAAAAATAAATAAAAATGCAAGACCAAAGGCTGCTTGCCTTTTTGCACTACCAGCGCTTTTTGGGTCTGACCAATATCGATTACTCGAACTGCTTGCAACGCTACGTGGTGCATGCAACCTGCGGCTCACGCAATGCACAGCTGTTGACATTGTGCCTTATATTTGCCGCACTCATAGAGCCGTTATTAGCCACACGCGTGGATTACGTGGGCATAGAGTCAAGAGCGGGCAAAGTCTTTTACCAAATTGTTGTATTTGCATCACCCACAACTGAGCTGCTGCTGCACATTTGGCTGCGCATGCAGCAGCACGTGCAACAGACTCTGTTGAATCGACTATCAGATTTGGCTGGGCGCTTGCAAGTGAACACCACGAGCTTGAGTTGCCCTCGCTGGCTTTATCGCATCTGGTTGGGCATCAGTCTGCTGTATTCATGGAATTTCCTGATTTATACGATCGACACCTGGCATGCAAGCAGCCAGCTGAAGCAGTTGCCCAGCCTGATCTGCCTGTGCATGCACCTCGTGCTCATGAACTATGTCATCACGTGCTACACAGCTCTAGTTTATGTCGTGATGAGCCTGCTCCAGGCTCAGGCCGATCAGTTGCGTTTGGGAGCTCTAATTACGCTGGAGGAGTTGACCAACAGCTTGTGCATTCACGATGAGCTACTGCTGCTGTGCCACGAGGAGATTCTGCAAGTCTTCGGCGGTGCTTTAATATTTCCCTTTCTCTATTTTGTGCTGGATGCCACATTCATATGCTATATAGCCACGTTCGAGGATCGCTTCTCATATAAGGAAGTGCTGATGGTGCTTAGTTGGTTGACACCCCTTTTCTTATATATGGTCATGCCCTTGATGATTAACAACGTGGCCAAGCAGGTGAGTTATTTAGTTTATAGGAAAGGCAGTAATACAAACAAAAACGTAAACAGAAAATCCTTCCCTTTCCGACTTATCGATTTTACGTAAAGAAGTTGTCTGCTTGATTATAAATAGGATTACATTAGCTGATTTTTGCTTAGGTTCGGCGATATTTTTGAAAGTTGTGGGAAAATCAAAAGAAAATGTCAATATTTGCATATATGTAGCTAAATTGATCCAAACTGCATTTCAAATGATTTAGTCATTTTTTAAGAAAACAAAATGAAATTTCGAACGGGAAAGGGGGAAATTCAAAGAATTAAGTAATTTTTATTAAAATAATAAATTAGTTGACGTATCTGATTGTTCATACAAATGTAAAGAAACCAAAATTAAACAGACTATTTTAATGCAAGTGAAATTCAAATGCAAGGAATCATTGAAACGAATTGAAATTGTACCCAAAATTACTGAGTGACAATGAAAATATTTTCGATTTAAATATTTCACTTTAGTTCAACTAATGATTTCTATTTTTGAAGAACTGCTGAACCGTAAAAGCTGTAAGCAAACTGCCGTAAAGCAAACCGGAGCCGTAAGAAAACACAATTAGGTTAATGGTTGCCGAGAAATGACATAAATACACCTTGAAATTATAAATTTTCAATCAGTTTCTGTTGAGTGTTTGTTGAGCTTTAGCCATGATAAAGTATGAGCAAAGCGAGCTATATCCGTACTACCGTATTTGCCGATATATAGGCATCTTCTGCATACAATATATCAGCAGTAAGGATCGCTTTCGGCTGCGTCGCAGTCTCATCTGTTATGTGGTGCACTTGGCCATGCAAATCTATTTGGTCGGCTGTATGGTATTATTGGTCACCTTTTGGACCTTTTGCTTCAAGAGCGAAATGACCGCAACGGGCAATCATTACGAGCGTTTTGTGCTCTTCTCGGCCCTACTTATACAGTTCCTGCAGAATGCCTGGCTTATATGGCTGCAGGATCTACAGATGCGAATTGTGCGACAACTTGAGTTTTATAAGAGAAAATATTTGTTGACTGTGCATCTGGTGCTGCCTAAACGGCTGCTAGTTTTTCTTGTGATTTTCAATGTCATCTACTTTGGCAACTTTTTGAAATTCTGTGTGACAGATTGGTTTGTCAATATATCGGGCTGGTTCACCTTTAGCACGCTGGGCTTCCCCTTGCGTGCCCTCATCAGCAGCTTCATACAGGGCATCTATGTGTGCCTCATACATGTCGTACGACATTTGTTGCGCAGCAATCAGGCCCAGCTGAAGGCTCTGGTCCAACAGTTGCAACGGTCCAAGCGAAACTGCAGCGATATCCTGCGCCTGCGCGCCTGCCTAGATCTGCACGATCGTCTGCTCTACTTGTGCACCGATGAGATCAGTCTGGTCTATGGCTTCAGCATTTGGCTCTGTCTGCTGTTTTCCTCACTGGACGCGACCAGTATACTTTATATCATGATGGTTAGCAAGTCCGACAAAAATGTGTTGAAGCGTATTATTTCGACCGCTATATGGCTCTCACCCACATTTATGAGCTCCGCGACGGCTTTGATGAGCGACACAGTCCATGTACAGGTATGTGCAGTGAAAATTTAAGAAATTATTTCCACAAAGAAATAATTAACAATTTCCACAAGAAATAATTACAAATGGCAGTCAATTTGATACATTCCAAATAAATTAGCTTACACACAATCATAATAAAGAAATAAAGCCAATTGTAATATTGCAATCGAATTTTAAGGCAGAATTTCACCTATTCGATTTGTATATTTTCAAATCGCATCAACTGCAAAATTAAATAAGAAGGTATATCAACCAGCTTTTGGTCGTTCAAAAATAATTCCGATTCTTGCTTCAGTCATATAATTCTGATTGGGATTTGGCGATATAGTCAAATTGGAATGCATAATTACGTCCATTTCTGATTAGGTGGAATAAATCCTATTTGAATTCTTATTGATGCGCCTGGTAATATAATAAAAAGTGTTTTGCAAGTATCGACTGACTTTTATGAATTAAATTGAATTGATTTAGCGAACACATGGATGGCGCATTGGGGTGTCCTGGGGTAGGCTTAAAGCCCCCAGTCCCTTGGGTGCAGTCAATTGTAACGTAAGATAGTCACGAAATGTAAACATCAATTGATTTGATTGGTAGCTCGTGTTAAATTTGATTGTTATATAGTACGACCACAACCCCTTTAACCAACTAATTATTGATTGATTTGCACGCTTTGAGCTGGTGTGCTTCCTGATGTCAGTTGCAACTTTTCAGTCATGTTTTCCGGAACGGAGTTGCGCATCTATTTGATCAGCCTGAAGTGTATCGGTTTACTTTGTATAACACACGATGCTCGGACCCATCAGACCTATGAGAGCCAAATGGACCAGACCTTGGCCGTGATCGGTTTTTCGTTGGCCCAAATAGTCACATGGATGGCATTTGCGCATGTTTTGTTAACACCGGATAGCTTTATGCTGCCCCTATATTCACGCGTCGGTAATGCGTATTTGTTGATCAATTACGGCCTTGGCTGCATAGTTATGGCACTCGTCTATCTCGGCATCTTTGTGAAACGTCGCCATTTATTGGAGCTCCTCTCACTGCTGCTCTATCGCAATCGCAAGGATCTGAACAATTGCTATGCTAAACGTTTTCTAGGACGCTTTTGCATCTATGCGGGTCTGTCGGGTTTGTGTGCCGTGACGTACACCAGCGCTTTTCTGTTCTCTGAAATACCCGTAGTTCCGTGTATACTATTGAGTTTCATCTATACCTATAGCTACGTGCTGATAGGGCTTATCATGATACTCTATAGCTGCCTGGCGCAAGTCTTGGCTGCCCTTTTGCACCTTTATAATCACGACTTGCTGGCCGCCACAAAAACAACTAAGATCGAGCGCTGCGGCTTATGGAAACGTAATCAAATGCTCATCGTTTGCCACGAACAGCTGAACTCTGGCTTTGGACTTGTCATGGCGCTTATTACGGCATTTGCGCTCTTCTCGGCACCGGCTGCTCCCTTTATATTGGTCACCACTGTCTTTGAACTGGATATAAATCAGGTTGGAATAAATATCGTAATTCGGTTATTGCTCATATGCATCATGTGGAATATACCTTGGCTAGTCGCCATGATGATCATATTCCAAAAAGATGCCGTCTGGCAAGAGGTGTGTACCAAGGGTTTTAATTTATAAATCTTTACTTTTGACTAAGAATCTGGTAAAATACGACTAGGAAATATGTTTACAAGCCCTAAACACAATTCGAATGGGTGATAATGAAAAGGCATATAGAGAGTCGAAATCGGCGCCTTTTTATACTATATTTTTATATTTTATTTTATTTGGATACTTTACTCTATTCCCACGCAATATGTGAAAAGCTTTTTGTTAAAGATAGATCCTTGTGCTTACACACAATCGGATGATTGAAGCTATTGAAGTATGTATTTCGCACAGTGTAGTGTACGAAAGAAACTGGGTTGAATTGTTAAGGCAGCCCGACGCTGAGTTCAGGCCGCATTCTAGTCGGGCATTCCCCATTTGAGCACTCTTATTTTTAAGCACTCACATTTTAAAAGTGTCCACTAATTTAATTTATTTTTTGGCTTAAAAATGTAGTACGTTTTGTAAGCCTACGGCCGTTCGCGAACAAGTTTTTTGTCAGCCCTGCCAACAAGTTTAAACTGATGCAACTTGTGGGCATAGCTAATTACGGCCCAGGGTGATCAATCAATAAGTACGTAATATTCAAATCAAATATATTTTGTTAACGCACTTAGTTAATTGGGCCTGCTGCGTTCTGGCTGGTTAGTCAACGCCAGTATGTCTGGCAGTCGCGACCTACGTCTTTTTCGTCGTGTCCTATATTGGCTGGGCATGATGTGTGCCCAGTTCGATGATAGAGATTGTCTGCTACAGTCAACACCCAGCAGTGAGCGCTATGCGCTTTTTTATATGCTGGCCATACTGGTCGCAGCACTCGCTTGCTTTGCGTTTGCCTATCTGAGGCCGCAAGATCTGTATATGGGAGTATACAACGAGACGGGCAACTTCTATGAGACAATCAATATACGCTGTTTTTGCATAGGACTCTGGGTAGTTCATATATGCCTCTACATAAGACGTCGACGTCACATAGAATTGGTCCAGAACCTACTCCAGCTGAATCGTTTGTGCCCAAATACAGCTAACGAACGTATCTTTCGACGCAACTTTATATGCTATGTGGTTCTGGCACTGATCTGTCTGATGAATTATTTAAATGGCTATGCAAGGGCGGACTTGTCCAAAATTGCTGCGCTTGTCTATATATTTGTCTATCTGTATAGCTTTCTGGTGATGTGCCTGGTGCTTGCGTTTTTTGTATGCTTGCAACATATTGTGGCAGCCGGCCTAGCAAATTATAACATCCAATTGGCGGAAAGTAACTCTGTGACAAATCGTAGACATTTGCTCTACCAAAGGTATCGCCTACTGGACACGATTGCTGTTGAGCTGTTTGCATGCTTTGGACTCTTTATGCTGCCGATTGTACCACTCGTGTTGTTCTTGGCCCCATCTGGGCCTCTATTTCTGATTAGCACCGTGATGGATGGCAAGCTTGTGGGCTTTTTTCAATATGCCATCTTTTGCTTCACCGCCAGCCTGTGGAATGTCCCCTGGCTAGCTATGATGACATTCATATTGCGCTCCAATGTCATCACAGTTGAAGTGAGTAATTCGATTTGAAAATAAGCTTCATATGCCCAAGGCTTACAATCACGAACTATAACTTCCTACCTAATATCGCTGTTTTAGCTGTATAAATTAATTCATAAAAGTCAATATATTTGCGCCTTTCTTTGCGATTTTCATTATTTGAAATACGTCTCAAATTGTTATTTTATTATTGATGCGCAAAATAGGAAATACATTTGATTTCAAATGGTTTATTGTATACTCCGCCTTTCTATGTGATTCTCAACTTTTGAATTAAGTCGAACAGATTTTAGTATTTCATTATTAACTCATTTTATTAGTGTATTTAACTAGTATATTCTTTTTGCAGGCCAACAAAACAGCCAAAATACTTGCAAAAATACCTAGGACTGGCTCTGGTCTGGACAGAATGGTATGTGTTTATTACACTCGTTTTTTACTTTTATTATATACTAAGTTATACGACACCTTTCAAATAGGTCGAAAAGTTTTTGCTTAAAAACCTGCGTCAACAGCCCATACTGACAGCCTATGGTTTTTTCGCACTAGATAAGAGTACGCTATTCAAGGTATGAATAGAAATTAAATTCCATTTTATTATATATATTTATGTATGATTTCTGTATTCCACAGCTCTTTACAGCCATATTCACGTATATGGTGATATTGGTACAATTTAAGGAAATGGAGAACTCTACTAAATCATTGCAGAAATCATAATTTAACTTTAGAGTCAGTTCACCTGTCTTATGTCTATAATGGAGGATGGGTTTTCGACTTACCGAATCATAAGTCAAGCAGCCAGTTGCTTTTGATTTATAATTTTTGCGCCATTTTCTGTATTCGGCTTTGATGACAGCTGCATGACGTTTCCAGTATTTTCCCTCAAGCACAACGGTCTGTGGGAAAGAGAATAAATATACGTAAATATAGTATAAAACATATAATCAGTTGTTTTTTATTATTTACTAACGTAATCACAGCCCAAAATCTAGAGACTATACCTTGCACATTTTTCCTAGGCTCCCACTCGCGTCAAGTTCTTCAGACAACTGATTCAAGAATCCCGAACAAAGCAAAGTCAATAACTAAGCGTTGCGATAATCAAAATTTGTGAAATTTTTAAAACCCACTAAATTAATTCAAGTATACGGGCCTCTCTTGCCATTTAACAAACTTTGCCAAATGAAAACAAATTGTTAGCTCGATAAGATAAATCTTTTATACGCGCCCGAGTAACGTTTCGACCCAGACGAACAGCAACAGATAAAAGACTATGAGACTGCTTTGGGTGTACTACGATGTGGATTAAGCACTGGCGGTAGTTGACTGATCTGCCAGACACTGGCTATAATATGGGTGTGGCTTTTGAGGCTCTGCCCCCAACACTCTGTTGTTGGTTGGCCAGCGGGTGAAAGGGTGTTGCATATTCATCAGTTTGTTGTTATAGGCTAATTAGCAGTTATTGTCCAAGGTGTGGGCGGTGTTTGCAGTCGTATTTGCATTGTGCATTGTGTACACGCTATTTGCTCGACAATGCTTTAAATAAGCTGAAAATGTGCTAATCTATATAGAATCAAAGATAAAAAGAGTCGTTTTAAAGTCAAGTCACGCGAGCAACAGCTAATGAAAGTAGAATTGAAAATTGCTGCTGAGAACCGGCGAACCGGCGACTTCTCGCGCGTTGGTTCGACTCTCTCACGATTTGGGTTGTGCGTTGATCACAAATCAGTTCTATATAAATCGATAAAAGAAACAAAACAATATATATATATATATATCTGTATATCTTTATATATATATAAAGTTTAAATATGCTCTTTACTTTCCTGGTTGTTATCTAATTTTTTTAGAATCTTAACCGGTTGTTATTATTGGTTGACATCGTGCTAGTTATTTTTTGAACATGAAACATTCTAACGTCAATATTAAATGAGTCTGTATTATCACGTGTAATTAGGCTTAACTCCTTCTTCTTTCAGTTATCTAGTTGCTTATAACATTTACAGTATGTCAATTAATACTAGATAGCTATATCAACTGTTTTACTTGCGTCAAAAGTATGCTAACATTAAACGATGCCCGCGATGCTATTATATTAGCAACTTGCTATAAAGAATACATTTAGTATGTAACTAGGTTATCAGGTTCCCAAAAGATTTGAAATTAAAATATTTGAAAAATCAGATATATATTAAAAACTAACTGTTTAAGTCCTACAATAAAGCTTTTGTACTCTATAAAATGTTTTGTAATTTTCATCTGTAAATCTGTAAAACGTACTACATAATTATGCATATAGAATCGCGAATCTGATTTCGATTATAACATTAATCTCGTTCTATAAATAAAATGCGACGATAGCCAAAAATATAAACGCGCGTTCTTATCACGTGCTGCAATTCGGAGCAGAGCAAAGGGGAACCCATATATCTGGGGCCTATGAGTACTATCTCCCGGTGTTTTAACGACGCGCGACTCGCTGATCACGCGTATAGCAGATGATGTTGGGCAAATCGACAAAATATTTTGAGCATTTGTGTACTGCTCCATGTGGGGGTTGTCCGAGTACATTGCGATAGCATTCATTGAGTAGGGTTCATTCCAAACATGGACAGGTTAATACGTCAGCTGTGCGGTTCAGTTCTTGTGAAGCTCTAATAAACAATTGAAACCCAGTTGAATGAACACTGAAGAGTACTGAGTAACTCAGAGTAACAACTTTTTGTACTGTTTTGTATTGAAATGATTTTGGAAGAATCCCTATGACAGCTCTAAGGAAACTTTTTAGGAAATAATATGCTTACTTTATTTCATTTGGTTTTAATTTTAAAATTTCCTACCTTCGTACAAATTTCAGAAGTTATCGTTAGAGTTCTTAGTCCTCCGTCTATGCAAGTGTAAACCGTAGGGCGTTCTTTTAAATATATAATTTTTCACAGGATCTCCAAACTTCTTAATACCAACATTTTTTACGACTAGCCAACTGATCACACATTTTAATACACTGTTTGTATTTATGTATATAGTATGTATACACTTTTATATATATATATATCATTATCTAACCGCGCACATTTTAGACACTTAAGTATTACGTTCCACCTGTTACTACTTACTTGGGGATTACTATGTATGTCAACGTCCAGCGGCGATGCGAATTGACACACCGGCGTTCTCCGCTTTTGTATAACTGCAAAAAGGGAGAAAATAAAAAACACATATGGGTTAGTTTGTGTACTATATACGAAGAGAGCTCGTCAAAAGGTATAGATAAGATTTCGACTCGAGATTAGCAAACATTGCCAGATAGCTCCGGAGGGATGCCAAACTGCTTTCAGCTGCCTCCAAAACAGCGTTGACAATGACAACGACCCACACGTGTATAAATCGCGGGAGAATGACGTTTTATTATTATTTTTTATAATTTTTTATTATATACAACAAAGTCAAGAGAATGATATTCAAAATTATCTACAAAGCATATACACTTTGCAGTACATCTAAACAATGCCCATGAATTGAGGCATGGTGAAATGTAAATGAGTTTCACAATGAAATTATTGTAGTTCGCGGTTGGTATAAATATACCATATTTCATTTCGATTTTCTAATACATAGTATATATGTTTTTATATTACTTACAATGCTTTGCATTTAAAAGCACAACTTTTTTTATATAGGCTTCCTTAACCCAACTCTTGAATTGTTTATTTGCAAAATATGGATTGATTATTTAAACTTTGTCATATAATACATTAAGGCATTTTATTCTATTCTATATTTAATGTAAGTAAACATTATTCACGTCATTTCAATTTCGATAAGTTGAGAATCTTACCAAGTGTCATTATTGCTAAAAATTGAATGCTACTTTTCTTTAGTATATTTGCTAAAGATGTGTGTTTATATTGCAAATAATTTAAATTAGACAAGAAGGAACCTTTTTATTTCGTTCTAGTGGCAAGTTTTCTGAATATTTCGTTTGCCAGCCAAATCTTGGAATCAATCCATTAGTCTAACCCAAGATAAGATACAAGAAAAAACGAAAAACTAACAAAAATAGATGAATATTAATTTTTTGGTAAAATTGTCAGATGTCCATACTCTACAGCCCAATGATCGAGGCAACACGCATTTGGGCTAGGTATGCAGTTAATCTAGTATGCTTAACCTCATGAATAAACATTTAGCATATATGTATGTAGAGTAGAGTATTAAGTGCTAAATGCGAGACAAGAAGTATGATGTGCATAGTATGTAGGTAGGTGGGTTTACAAGTACAACACTTTATAAATAGACCTAAAATTTTCCATTTGCCTTTGTCGCAGTTGCCGTTGTCGCCGGTTTGTCGTCAATTTCTAGAGATAATCGTCCGTTGACGAGTTTGTAACATCTTGGCAACCATCTCTCGCATTTGTGACGTAAGAGAATGGAAAGTTTATGAAAATATTTCCAACAGAGAAACCCTTAGACAACACAGAACGGATTTTCCAGGAGTTTTGCATTATGTCGAACTTTGGTAGGAAACAAAATAAATATGTTGGCGTTGCCACCCGTTCGTATTTAAGCTGAAATATTTCAAATAATGTGGCAACTTTGCATACATACATTTTAGGCTTTTCACTGGCTTTATATGTTCTAGTTGATGCAAACGAAATTATTTTAAACGTATTTAAAAAAGCGAGCGAACGATCAAAACGCCAGACAGGCATCTCTGATAAGCCTAGCCGACGACTGATAAGAAGCCTAAGAAGAGCGCGTCGTGCTGCCAGACGCTTGACAACGGTCAACGCAGAGTATAGACGCGTCTGCTATGGCAACTACAACTACAACTGCGATTTTGAGAGACTGCCAAAAAAACAAAACAAACAAAAGCAGAAAAAAAAAAGTAATAATAATAATTAGAAACCAGTTGAAAAACTACAAGCAAATGCGACTCATCTCCGGTAGAGCGTAATCAAGAGCGTTTGTGTTTGCGCTTCGAAAGCTTTTTTCCAGCTTTTAGCTTTTTTTTCCGTTCTCTCTCAGCTCGCCAAATTGTGTATTGCTATTAGCTTGGCACGTGTAGCATTTCGCGCCCAAGGAAATACTCATTAAACATTTTTGTTTTCTTTTTCATTTTGTAAATGATTTGTAATTTATTTACGCCCCTGACACGTGCCGGGCGGCTTCAATGCCGACACGGCTGGAAAATTTTAATTTAGATTTGGTTCAGCTCTGTTTAAAAATTGGAGCAATTTGGGCAAAGAATTTAATGATTTGCAAAATTATAATCACAATATTTTTCAATTAATGCAAAACTTAACTCTCGTTTCACTTCTGTCAAATAAGAGAAAGAGCTGCTGTTTCCGGTCTGCTCCACAATTTCGACCCTTGGGTTGTAGTTATCTAGGCCTAATCAAAAGCTATGTGAACAGTTTTTTTTTTTTGACATAATATTATCATAAATATTGTCGTCATTAACTATGTAACTATAAAGGTTTTTCTAATGCCCACAGCTATATTTTCTACAGACTTGTTTGTTTGATAAATGAATCGGAATTGAACCAAATATATTCGTCATTAACTAAATCATACAGATGTTCTTATAGGAGCTGAGCCCAACTTTCAATTGTTTTTTCTTATGGTAACTTTAAGAAGTCGATCTACGGATCAGCTAAGATATGCAAAATATTTACAAATTTTTGATTGTAGAGTTTTAAACGAATTGATGTATAATCGCAATCGACAGTCAACGTTTTTCAGGTAATTTTCACAGTAGTATTATTATAAGCATCAACATTCGAGTTGTTCTAGCCATGTCCGTCCGTCCGTCCGCATGTATGAACGCAAGGATCTCAGAACCTGAAATTTTATTGCCCCGATAGCTTGCCCCGTTTCCAAGTAATCGATAAGAATCTATATCGAAATCCTGTTTTTTGAGCTATTTTGGTAAATAATAAGAGCTAGTCACCAAATTTGACACGTAGTTTCTAAAATTTATATTATATATTTGTATTTGGTAGAAGAGAACTCAGGGTATCCCCGAGTGTGGAGCTCCCGACTAGAAACTCCTACTTGCTCTACTTGCAATTTAAAGAAAATTTATAAATGTATATATACATATTATAAATATTTTTCGAATTAGTCAAAAATTGAATAACTTTGAAATTTAAAGCTAATTCGATTAGATGACTTTAAATATTAATAAATGCTCTAAAGCTGCAGTGACAATTCTCTTATGTTGAATGCGATTGTCGGGCAATTTTTGTCCGCTTAAGAGAAGTGTTCGTCTAATGGGGGTTGCCAGATTTATTACTCGTACATGTACAGAAAAATCTGCAGCTAAGATAGGCGTTGGCCTAACAGAACCGTCCGTGAGCAGAGTGTTCACTGTTTTATGTTGTTACTTTAAACCTTGTTATATTTTAGTTCTATGATTTCTACTCACATTGCATGTGCCAACATCGCCAGATGACATTGTTAAGACGTATTTTGTCCTTCCAGCGCAAACGCACGCCTTTAAAATGATTCCATTTGGGCGATGTGAGCTTTTGACTAAAAGAAAAGAAAAATTGTTGAATATATAAACTATAGTATATATGCTTAATATGTGTAGTTTACAATAATAGAATGCATAAATTGTTTATAAATAATATAAGGTATAGGAATGGACAGATTGCGGGCTATAAATAGTTTGCCCCATAACCCGCCTGGGCGACAATCTCAAAATAAAATCTGAGTAATTTTTTTATTTTTCCCTTTTTTCTCTCTTGCCCCTTCATATTTTGTGCGCAGCTGAATATGAAAATGTCAACTATCGATTAGTTTCGATTTGAGGAAAAATAGTTGTAAATCTAATATCGAAATATTTGACTGGGAAAAGACATTTGGGGGCTGGAGCGAGGTTGTCAAAAACAATTACTCTGATTAATCAATATACGTACTATATCAATTTCAATATCTATATCTATATCAATATCAATATCAATATCAATGCATATAGTACATAATAAACAATGCTTAACTAATCAATACACGGACGACACACGATCTGCTGTTATCATTGACTCACACTTACAAATAGTTTTATAGCAAAAACAAATTGCATAACAAGCTACTCGAAGCGCTGGCATTAACAGTTGGCTGCATTCATGGAACCACTCGGAATACCAAGCGCCACCAACGCACCGCCGCATTCCTGAACAGCTACTAACTTAGTTGACGCTGCGTTTCATTTCCTGTTGTGGTACAACAATTTGGCACTAATCCAGTTTAGTTTCCTTTTCTAAATGAATTGCTTTCGCAGCGGAATACCCCATTAATAAATGGAAGCCAGACGTTATCATTGACTATTAAGCATACAAATATAAGTTTTTTTTCTATTATGAATTTCGATTTGAAGCTGGGCTAAGCTATAGAAAATTAATTTGCAAAACTGAAATATATGCTGTTCAGCTTGTCAGGCAATAACTTAATCGTCTCTTAGTTAGCTTCTTTGTTTCGTGACATTATCAAAATACCGATTTAAATACCCTCAAAAGATCCACTCGTGTGTACAACTCCCACATGCAACAACTGTACAGTTAATCCACGTGCGTTAGCACCTACGGCGCATATTATCTAAAAAAAACAACGCCACAGCGATCTGGACAGAAAACTGAATGGGAGTCCTGCAAAAATGCCTCTGGCTGATAAGAGAACGCAAACATAAATAAAGCCCAAGGCCTATCTAACTATCAAACTGATAAGCCGTGGTCATAAAATACGAATATGCTAAACCCCACACCGACAGGCTGACTATAAAAAAAACCGCGCGGCACAATGTTAAAAATAGAGCGGCACGAAAAAAAGCACAAAATACGCAACATACGATCTTCGATGACTTAAAACTGAATGAACTGAATGAACCCAAAACTTTGAACTCTAGCACTATGATATGGCGGGGGGAGGACGAGGGGCAGGCCAAAACAAAACGTTTCTACGTGCTCAATATGAATTAGAGATGCGCTATAAAGTCCACATATATGCACACATATATTATTACGTATATACAAACATAAGAGCCGGGCATGTGCGATAAGTATACTCTCACGTAGAGCTTTACGATTTTATCGTTCATTATGATCATGAAAATAACATAAAATGAAAAATATTTTGTAAGCAAGTTGGCATTACAAATGTTGACGGGAACTGATGGACTGTATTAACCCCCCGCTCTGGGTGGAAAATAAGTGAAAAACCTAAAAGCTTTTTTACACAATAAGCATTCGACTTTTCAAAGAATGTTAAAACAATTGTTAAACGACACCTTAAATTGAATTTAAAGTTGTCCACAACGAGAATAATATTGAATTTTTAACTAATTAAGGAATATGCAACAACAAAGTAAAAATTTTGTAAGTACCGTATAAAGCCGGGTAACATCAGCGAGCCTTCTGCTCGCAACCAAAAGTAAATACGCCATTATAAACAAACTTGCTGACTTTGTCAAAAGTTGTAGCAAAAAATAAAACTAATAACAACAAAACAAATGAAAACAAAGCGTAAATCTCGGGCTACGTGCCTTACAGGAACCCAAGCAAATATTATATACGGACTATATGATCTATCTTTTTCGCATTTACTTTTCCATCAAATTTTGATGTGTCCGTAGTTCTGTGAGCATATTTTTAGCTATTAAAATAGTAATTTGGGTAAGCATTTTGTACAACACACAGTTTCAAAGAGCAACAACATTCTCTTCATAGCACACCTGAGTTAACGGAAAGTGGGAAACAAACTTTATCTGGGCATATAAGTAGCATTACTTCACCTGTTGACACTGATTAAGAATAGATGTCTACAGTGGTCGATCGTAACAGAATTATATGTTTCATTTCAATTAATTTCCTTACTTTTACAAACCTCGGAAATTTTTCCATCAAGCTGACAAAAAATTTTACCAACAATTATTATATAAAGAGTGGAACTTAATATTGAAATGGCAGTCACAATTCTTCAAATAATCGAGAATTACCAAATTTTAATAATAAACATTGAAAAAACAATTGAAAATTTCAGCTGAGTTAGAGCCAGCGACCTCTAACTTTTAGCCCCACGCAGTTGCTATTTTCTAATATACATATACTCTACCTCACATATATATACACCACAATTTTGATCTTTTTCTCAGTCAGGCGTGGCAATTTTTAATTTTAAGAAATATATGGAAATTGTTCGCTCTTGTCGTTCCCATAAACATGGTTATTATATTTATAGAGTATGTAAAAGTCGTTGTATATGTTTTTAAAAATGCGTTTCAGTTTTCCTGCATTGATATTTCATATTTATGATTTCTGATTTTCTCATTTATTTGTTGTTTTCATTTTGTTCGCCTGCATTTGCGAACGTTTGCAGAAATCGAAAACGGAGCAGAAAACAAAGACAGCGATTAAAGCGAAGTTGCGCCCAGGTAACCCGAGCGGCGACGTCGCCGCCAGCGTTGCGGCGACATGTGCGGACACGTCTTTTCGGCCAGACCCAGATTAATGGGCGAATGTTATCACGCGCGTGACGCGTGGCCTAAACCGTTTGGACTCACCTGTAGGCCAGGTTCATGCACTTGAAGAGCTTGGTCAGCGACGTCTCGATCTCCAGGTGGGAGGTGATCATGCCCATGCTGTTCTCATCGCACTCGCGATCCAGATCCATGCGCGGAAAATGCGCCACAGTCTGTGGCACATAGAGCTGCACGTCGCGGCAGGTGTTAGTCGCCTCGCCGGCTTTATCAAGGCTCGGATCCTCCGGGTCCAACATCTTGACCTCGCCATCGTCCTCGAGATCATCCTGCGCCTCCTCGGCCTCAAAATGTGAGACCATAAACTGACCCGAGTGTATCGACTCGCGTTCGGCTTTGCTTGCAGCCAACATTGCGGCGGCAGCGGCCAGCTCTGCTGCAGTGCTGCCCGCAGCGCTGCCAATGTACTGCAGCGGGGAGAGTGAATGGGACAGCGAGTGCAGCTGCGGCTGGGCGTGGGGGTGGGGGTGCGAGTGGGTGAGCTGTTGCTGCTGTAGATGTTGCGATGCTAGGATCTGCTGATGATGTTGTTGTTGCTGTTGCTGTTGTTGTTGTTGTTGTTGTTGTTGCTGTTGTTGGTGGGGAAACATGTTGTTTGTGCGTTGATAGATTTCGTATTTGTTCAACATCATTTTTTTTATTGTTGCTTTTGTTTGTTTTGGTTTTTATTTACTTTGTAGTGTGAGCAGGTGCAAATATTTTGTTTGGAGCTTCGGATTTTTAGCTCGTGTTTATGCTTGTCATTATGCGTTTGCAACAAAATTTGAGCTGTGCAAAATGTTAATTAATTAGTTTGGCACGTTTCAGGCATTTCTTACAATTAATATCTATTAATATTTGTATATTTATTATTGTTAACGCATTTGCATATTTCTTAGTTCTCTAAAAGCTTAACAATTTAATTATTTAACTTTGAAAATCTTTAATTAACACTTTGGTTTATTTATGACAAATTTGTTGCTCCTGTTTTGTATTTTTGTTGTTTTGTCAATTTGCACTTTTATTTATACTGTTGTGCTGTTTGCATTTTCTACTATTTTGTTGATATTTTTAGTAATTAACAAATTTTCTTAATTGTAGCAACATTTATTACGTTTTCTTTTTATAATTTCAACACTTTTTGTTGTTTAGCGCCTATGCACTTGTTGCGTTTGTTTTTGCTGTTTGCTTTACAGCTCGTTTTGTTTTTCTAATGGCGAACACGCCCCGCTTTTAACGCGTCACAATTCACACAGAAACGCCTGCACATACACTTGCAAGCTAACGCACACGCAACTATTAGAAATGCGATGTCAGTTAATTGGCGCTGATAATGAAAAGCTTGTGTGAAATTTTTGCTTGTTTGCTTCGTATGGCACGCGGCGGCACAGACGTTGATGACTTTTCAATTTCACAAACGGTACTGATCGGCGGCTCGCAGAAACTCAAGAACTCAGGCTGAACGAACAAAACCTGTGCGATTGCGTTTATTATTGCCCAGCGCACACAATCAAAACATAAAACAGCTGACGCTAGCAGCTTGCGCTCTCTCTATTACTCTTCTGCTCTCGCTCTTTCTAGCGGTTGACTTACTATTGCTCTCTCGCACACACGCGCCTTATCAACATAGGAATCTGGCGCTAAATGTGACTGGCTGGGCGTGCAAGAAGAAGCAACAACATTCAGCTACGACGATGGCGTAGGCTGCGCCTGCACATATTTACTTACACATACTCGCATCGATATACGTGCGCTGTGCATAACAAAAACAATTGCCACCGAGTCCCGTTTTATGTTCCGCCCAATTGGTCACAACCAATAAGCGAATTTAAAGCGCAGTCTGCCATTTACGTCACAACTAGCATTTGCTGACCACTGGATTTGCCCTTTTTTCTTGCCTGCGTGCACTTTTGACCTCTGCTTTTATCCATTTGTAGTTACATCGTGCACACACACACACACACACACATGCACATGAGCTACGCGTTGGGGGCGCGTCTCCAATTGCCAAGCAGGCGTTCAGTTTATATATAGCGAATATACGAGTTTAACGCGCAAGCGTGTGTTTTCACGTAATTTTAATTGTAATTTAAGCACTCATATTAATTAATTTGCTTTTGCGACTACACAACACTAAAATTGACTAAAAAATACCAAACTGCGTGAGCGTCAGATGTACGCTAGCAGCAAGACAAAACCTGACAGGCACATCGAAATTTACTTAACGAAAGTAATTTGCTGTAGCGTTAACAGTCTGTTAACAGTGCTTGTAAAACCAGCACAATTTAATTTTATACAATTTCGGTTGCTTTTTAGAAACTATTCCTTGAAACAACATGTGAAGACCCAAAAAGATAAAACTATAACTTGTTGGAAATAATTCTGTTATAAAGATTTGATACCGATATAAAATAAGTTATTTGATATGTTTTTCAGTTCAAAAATACACGGAACTCTTAGTTGCTTACCGTTGACGAAAGTTGCGCAAATGAGTCACTGTTGTTCACTAACATACGTTCATTGGAACCATAGAGTTCAAGTAGTTCCGGAACACGGAACACCAGTTCAGTATCGTTCCAAATGAAACGCAAAAAGGTCCAAATATTTTCGCTCGTGTATTTTGCATTTATATGGAAATAAAAATGGCTTTATAGTTTGCGCGCAAACAAAACACAAGCACGAACAGTGCCCCAACACACAAAGTTATGAAAATGTTAACAAAAATATTGTAAGTACCAATATTGAACAACTGCGAACAATGCAAGAGTGCAACAATTTCGCAATGGCGCACACACACATGCACGCTCACAACCACACACGGACTTGTATATAAACAGTCATGGCTGCCAATGTGTTTGTTGCCTGTTTTGTCGATTCATGGTAACGTGGCAGAAATGTTTACCACTTGCTTGTGGCATGCAACAGCCCAGTACTCCAGACAGCGGTATCATTGAAATTGGCTGATGCAATCACCTGGTCAGTTGCGTAAACTTAAGCGCGGCAATTGCTTCTTCACCTTGCCACATGCTACAGCACGTGCAGCGGCTCGTGAATCATTCTATTTACCGATCTCATTCACTCACTGCACAAGTATGCGATTTTGACGTCGACTGCGCTGCCCGTGCACATAGCAAGCAGTTATTTGTTGATGAGAGAAATGTTTTTATATGGCAATGCGAACTAAAGCTAGGCTCGTATCGTGTTTTGCCCATCATTAACGCGTGACTCAACACGACGTGTTCGTGTTAAATTTCGTGCCTTAAATAGAGAATCGCTTAAAATTCATTTAGAAAAGAGTTCTAGTAGAAAAATTAAAATGAACATGGCAAATCATCAGAGTTTATTCATTTAATCCCAACAAATTGAAGCTGATCATGCCAGGCACTCTCCCATCTCTAGTTTGCACCCCTTGGCTCAACTTCAGGCCTTATGCAAATTTTTATAGAACAAGTTTAGCACTTGACATGGGGTTGGACATGGTCCTAAGGGCTTATCAGCTGTTGACGTAGTCTGAACAGGCAATTTGTGTTTTGTTTATGTCTAGCTGCAGTTTCGAATGAGTTGTACAATTTGTTTATCAATTCAAGCGCGCCATACAGTGCAGGTCAGCCAAATAGTGCCAAGTAATGTATATTAATCAAACATTTGTTTTCTTTTTTGCTCCCAATTGCAGTGCCACCATGGCGTCCTCACAACAACAACAACCAGCGTTCATCACATTCTACGAAACGTCTTCAATATATTCACCATATAGCACATCAAATTTAGATTCTGATTTCGCCTTTGACTACACATATGACAATGGAGAGTTTAGATTTGCCCCAAGAGTTGTTCTGGGATCCGAAGCTGGAGCCAGCATCGCCGCCTTCGGCAGTGGCCAGCGAGCTCTTTTCGCTTGACGACCCAACAATCACTTTCCTCTATGACGATAACTTTGCAAATGGTCAGCAAATAAAATACAATCAAGTTTATTTATATTATATATGTTCGATCTTTATAGGTATTACGCTCTTAAGCGTCGACGAGGCGGACATTTTGCAAAAGGCTGCAACTATGGGTTTGCTGAGTGACGAGGATTTCGTTGTCGAATTTTCGGATCTCAAGGATGAAGGCAAGTTAACAAGGTTTGGCTCAGTGCCTAGCCGAGATAAGCAGGTTAACAGGATTAGACGCGAGCTTAACTAATATTATATATATATATTTAATTTGGGTTAGCTACAGTCTAGACTGGTTTTATCTTGAAGACTAGACTAGTCTGTCCCAATTGTTTGAAAAGATTAACTAAATATTCATATAAAAAAGAAGATTAACTTGTAGCTATTTCTGGAGGCTCTCTATTAACGGCTGCAACCTCCCTTGCAAGTAGTTTACTTGTTGGGAATTACAACGTGTCAAGCAGCACATTCAAAGGAATATTATAAATATAAAAATGTGATACGTATTTGTTAGGCAATAATTAAACCAAATAATACGCGTGCATAAAAATACGACGCTAATTATTTGAAACGTTCTTCATAAATTGGAGCCAAGTTTCGGCTGCGATAAAGAACATGTTTATCGTTTTTTGTCAACGGTATTTCTTGGAAAATGGAAAAAACACTCATAAGTTATATATCGCTGATAATTTGTGAGTATTTCACCATTCGAACAATACCTGTATCAAATATATATTTTATTAATCATTATATTGTTTTTAAGACCCAAAAGAAACTTGGATTATTATTCTGCAATTAAATTTGTTTCAATATTATATACATATGAGGGGAGATTACAAATTATATTTGCATTTTGTTTCAGAAAACTTTCCATAAATTATAATTGTTACAATAATTAAATAGAAGAAACATTTTGTTTCGATTCATTAGTCTCCAAATATTTTATATACGTACTTTAGTTCATATACCAACACCCAAAACAAACATTTCATAACAAAGTCGAACTTTGAACGTCTGGAAAAATGTAGACAAAAAATGTTCGAGCTGAGCTTGTTTTGTTGTGTTTTGAATACGAAGTACCCTTAAACGATCTCTTTAAAACCTGTTTCTGGGTCTCAAAACTGAATCACGCTAATATCTCTTTTAACTGACGGATATTTGTTTATTTATTTTTTTTTTTTTGGAAGTCGGACACTATTTTGACTAAACTGAAATTACCTTTCGCATTTTTTTTTTTAAATTAAGTGAGATTACCATAAACTAAATCGATTACTTATTGACCAAACCCTTTTTAATTTTGGCTAAAACATAAAACATATTTCGTTTTCAGCTGAAAAAGGCTTATATTCTTATTTTTTGTTTAAGTTTTATATCTTGGAGTATCTTCAGGCTCATAATAAGCTTTTAAAATAACCCATAATGCTTGGGATTATTGACTAATTTGTTACTTCTTTGCATATATGTATATAATTTCAACCGGAATTTCATAAAATTTCCAAATGTTTTTTTCTGCATTTGTTTAAATCTCTTCTTTTTTTTTTTTAAATGAATGTTAAACAAATTATGAATAGTTGGCAGGTTTTATTAGGGTGCAGTGGCAAGAAACCGGTTCGAATGTTGTTTTTTTTTTATTAACAGTAGCGATTTTTTTGTGTTTTGGTATTTGGCATTATTTGCAACGTAATTATAATTCACTATAAACTTGGTCAGAGCAGAGCAGAGCGCTTGGCTAAAAAGACAACAAGAGAAGCTAAAAATGGTTTGTTGTTTGGATTTTCTTTGAATGTGTGAATGTGTGAAATCTCTTTCGGTGTTTGTTGGATATTGTTAAGTTTGAATTTTAGAGATCTGAGATCTAAGAGATATTAAGTCAACTGAGTTTCTTTTCTCAGTCGCGCTCATTACAAGTTTTTTAAGAACTCGAAAAAATACAAATTTGAAGCAATTTTGTTGAAGGTCGGCACGCTTTCAAGCTGTAAACCAGAAATTGAAATTGATTTGAAACCGCTTTTAATACCCTGTACAAAATACAATAGACCTTCTTGCAGGTTCAAGGACTTATCAGCTGACAGATCAATGAACCAGTTGTTGATCTTTATTTGTGATGGAAATTTTTTTTGGCATAAATTAATATTGTTTTTTTTTTTTTTTTTTGTCTTTTGGAATTTCAACAGGAAATTTAAGTTGATAATTTCTTTGTTTTAAATTTAAACTTTTCGCTCTGCCGGTGGACGTGCCCCCCATTTTTGTATGGATTTTTTGGGGCTTGGTCTGCCTTTATGACAGGCTCTTTAGACTAAATTCCGCCTTCTTCGCCGAGGAAACATAAAGACTGAGATTAAGAGAGATCGAAGGAGAAAGAGATAGACGAGAGAGAGAGAGAGAGAGAGAGAGAGCGATCTCTATATAGGGCGCTGTCATTGAACTCCGCAACTGACTTTTTTCTTCTTCGGCCTTGTCACATGCTCAACTTATCGGTAGAGGAAATATATAGTATTATAGAAATATTATTGTTATTATTATAGATCACTTTCTTTCAAATGGACAACCTGCTCTTGAGCTAGCCAAACAGGCCACTTTCTATCTGTTCGAATTGCATTCTGGGTTGAATCTTGAGTCAAGTTCATTGAACGTCACCTTGTTTCGACTGGGGTCTCGAATTGTCTGGCCGATTTTATTTGTCATAAATATGTCGTCGAAATGTGCAGCTTAAATTTGGATGCCTATCACTGCTATGGGGGGGTTTGGGCTTGCGCTTGTACACCGAGACCTGTCGGCTGCCCGCACTTACGTATATTCATAAAAAACATTATTGATAATGTGCATCAAAACACATATTCAATATATGGTATAAAGCGCTGTTCAGAGTTCGCAGCACAGTGAGTAAATATTGTTTGTGAAAATGCCAGAGAGCGTGCTTTTTAAAAAGTAGACTGGGTGCTCCTGAGTTTACGGAAAAGTTAAGCCACATTATCATGATAATTTCCCATAACCTGCTGCAAGTGGTATCACTAATGGGTATCTATACGTATTGTTTTATAACATACAAAAAAGAATCACATATGCCTATTGAGCCTCTAGGAATATACAGAAAGATACTTTAACTAGAAAAACAATTAATTGAAATAAAACCCCTGAAGCCCAGTAAGATCTTCAAAATTGGAATTCGAATCGCTTAAGAAACGATATATCATTTATGAAAGATTCGAAATGTATGCTCTATACAATTAAATATTATTAGTTTGGGCTTAAGTCTTAAAGATTTAATATTTGTTTGTATTTTGTGGTACATTACATATTCGAATATAGCTCATATTAGATTCACAGTGAGTTTTGGTTTCTGTCCCACTGTGCAACAGTTGTTGATTTGTAAGCTTCGTGCATTCGGGTTTTTGTGCTCGGCAGCTGATCGAGAGACGGCGCCGGAGATTTATCTTATTGCAAGGCTGTTGTCTCCCACAGACACACACACGCACACACACGCGCCCACTCTCTCCCGTTCTCTCTCGCTCTTTCGTATTTCGATGACTTGGCCAGGGCAAAAACCGTGCGCGCTGCGCGCACAATGCTCAGTACAAATCGTTACTCTGACGCGTGCGCTCGGCTTAAAACACGGCTTGTGGTTTTTAGTTACGAAAATAACGAAAACAACAACAACAACAACAAATACTGGAAAACAAAGAAACTGCCTTCAAGCGAAAAAAGAAGCAAGGCAAAAACAGACAGCAATAAAAAATAAAATAAAATAATAACAACAACAACAACAAGAAAGCGCACGTCTTGGCGTTTTGAAACGCGCAAAACAAAAAAAAAGCGTAACGGAAAATAACGTGGAATTTACTCGAAATCGAAATCGAATTGGAATATTTTATATTTGAGCAGCGTCCAGTTGGCTCTCAAACTGTGGCCGAGACTGTCAAACTCACGAAATTCGCAACGACGGCGCCAAACAATACGAAACGCGTGCGTCTGAGGTGCTCCACACAAAAGCCAACTATATGTAGCTGATCAACGTGCAACACACCTCTCTCTCTCTCCTCCCCCTCTCTAACAGTCTATCAGTCTCGCTCTCGCTACCTCTGTGCGCGTACCAACTGCGTGAGCGGCACGCGCTGTCTCTGTTTAGGCCATACGTAAGCTGGGGCAACGGTTGCAACATTTCGGCCAGCATTCGTTTGTGTGCGCAAAGGACTTTGTGAGCATGATACCACACTGTGGATACCGTTACATGTGGAACCGTGAAATTGTGATCAATTCGCAAAAGTTGGTGAAGCGACGCTAAACGGCCCAACAAGGGGAACAAAGCCAAGCCAAGCGCCCCACAAGCAGCCCAACAGAAAAACAAAAAAAAATACAAATAAAAAAGTAAAAAAAAAAAAACAACCTGCATTGCCGCTGCCACGCCTTTGAAGTATTTGCGGCAGCAGTTGACCAGAAATATCACCCCCCCACCCTCCAGTAGTCCTTAATCCCTGCACACACATTTACCAAGTGTTACGCAGCGTGAGTGTGTGTGTGTGTGCGTGTGCGTGTGTATCCGCCCCACACGTTTTGCTTGTTATTAACTTGGCCCATTCGTCGTTTGCTTTGAGCCAAACATTATTTTTTTGATACCCGTTCAAAATTCGCTGTGATTTTTTTTTCTCTCTCTCTCTGTCTCACTTTTATTAATTTTTATTCAGCAGGTTTATTTTGCCTGTCAAATTCTCGAACTGTTGCAAATATATTTTTTTAAAACGCGCATCTCGTTAATCTAGCAATTAGTTGAAACGTTTTCTTTTAGTTTAGTTCTCGTTTTAGTTTCGTTTTTTTTTTTTTTTGTAGATTTTTCTGTACGCTTTCAGCGTTCATCTACATCTAATATTTAGTTAAATATAGTTTTTTTTTATAAATTACTCCAAACCTCTCTTTACTGCCCTTTGTTTTGCCACATTTTTTCATTGCAATTCGATATCTCTTTCTGAATCTGAGTCGCTGCTGCCGCAATAATGAGCAGCTATATATTTATGCAACAAGCCTACGGTTAGTATATACATATATCTATAGCTAAATAAGCCTAATCATATTTTATTTACAACTCGCGTTCTGTTATGTTTACGTCAAGCAGACCTTGAAAACCTGATTATGCTTTATATATCTATGTAGGCGAGTTCTTTGCTTAAAGTAGATTCGACGTATCTGATAGCTAGATTGCTTTTATGACTGAACAAATGCAATTTGTTTACCCGATTAAACCAGAGTATGAAAGCATTATTTACATACTTCAACATTTAATAGTAAGCTTACATAATGTTTGTATATTACAATCTAAACTTTAAAGTAGAGCTCTGGGTCATTTGTGTGTGAGTTTCAAGTCGATTCGATTCCTAAGCCAGTTTATAAGTGGATATTATAATTTAAGATCATTTTAATATATATTATGTATCCAAAGCTCACTTGAAAACATTATTTTCATAAGCGTCAGTTCGAGGAGCTAATCCAAATACTGTATTAAACAATACGAAACGCCAACTTGAATAGGATCTTGGAAGTGAAATGGGAACTTGTTGTAGCGAACTAAGACTATCCGATTTTTAGTTGTGAACTGCCAATTGCAGAAATAATACAATAGATTCTTTAGACACAGACTTTAGACCTTAACTGAATCAAAATTCTCTATACGGCAAGCGCTTAAATGAAAAACAAAACTTTAGTAAGAATATCTAATACCCAAGAAGTCATTTGCTTTGCGGGCTTGCAGATATCAGAGAACAGAGAAGTTTATCAATGTGGGGTTTTCATGAAAATATCTTTAAAAAAAACATTTTACAAGCAGCTTCTTTTCAACCGATCTGGCCAGTTCAAATATACGTAACAAAATGAAAAAGACTCCTCGACTGTTGAAGCTGATCACGAATATAAATACTTTATGGGATCAGAGATGTCATACACTACACATTTCATGACAAAATGAATGGAATATGAACTGATTGAAGATCAGTAAAGAAAAGAAACAAGGAAATACAATCTACTCCTGATTAAAGTCTACAATAGAACAATGCATTTTATGTATATTAATAAGCAACATTTTAGAAAGTTTTTTGAGAAGCAAACCCGATGAGAATTTATTACAAATTCCACAAAGATCTGTGTATTCCTTGTGTGCTTGTGCTATCAAAACTCTAGTAAGACAATGATGAATATAAGACACAGACAGCTAAGTGTTATGAATTAATGGAAAATAATAATCAATCAATGAAATTACAGCTCTGATTTCAGACTTGGCTGCTGGCCTGAGTCTATTTAGTTTGTTTAGTTGTACAAACGTGTCTTGTTTTTTTGAATATCACAAATATCTCTAGGTCTGTCTGATCAAACAAAACGAAAACATATTTTTATTTCTTTCGCTTAACTGTGTTTGCGCCTTTTTTGTTTTGTTGCACAGTCTGAACGATTAACAAAGATGACTTTCCGGTCAGGCGGGTTTATCATATATACTCATATATATATATAAATATATGTGTATATATTCTGGCACTTCTTTTTATTATTGTTTATTGTTTTCCATTTCCAGCGATTGCCTCGCTTTCAGTTGAGTATTTATAAATTTCATTTGCATTTTATGCTTTCTACACAAAAGCCCAACGGACGCGCCCTTGCCAAATATTAAGAAAAAGGCTATTACATATACTTGCTTATTTAAAATTGGTAAAAGCGCCTAACCATTTGACAAGATGTGCCGCAGTTTTATGGGCTTTCTGTGACCTTGACCTAATAACCTACTTAACAAGAAGAAAACACAGGAAAATCAGCAAAAATTAAAGAATTAAAATTTAGCTATAAACTTGTTTACATTTTGAACTGTGCTGATTTCCTGGCGTAAAACCCAATACTTTATGGGAAATTTCAGGCCTTTTTCTACTCAAAACTCTTCTAGACAAGCTGCTTAGCTTTACAGCTAATATATTCCATATATACATTTATATACATGTATATGTATGTGTATATGTATGTATATGCATGAGCGTATAGATTTCCAACGCCAAGGTTGTTTTTAATCATGCCCCCATTTATAGTTAATATATTACTTTTCAAATATACATGTATATATACAGCGATAGTGCGAATTGGCATTGCTTTTTTTTTTGTAATATTTTTTTTTTTTCTGCTGTCCCCTGTTCTATTTGCTATTCGCAATGGCAACATTGTTTGCTTTAATCTCTGATTTGTGTGTGTCCAATGTCTGAGCTTTCAGAGCTGAGCTCTCGACTGCAACTGCGAATTGCGTAGTTTGCAGACCAAATGTAGGACACGATTTCAACTAACTACACAATATATATATATATATATATATATAATACACACACATTTCTTTACGCAGAGCGAGGATTTATTTCTGTTGTAGCGAAATGCGTAGAACACATATACAATAAATATATTTCTATTATAATTCTGAGTATTTACTCACGAAGTACGTAGAATATTGATTTGCTTTATCTTTATTATAATTCTTGGTATGTGATCTATTCAGAAAATATTAATCTATTAAATAGCACAGACTAGAATTCATCTGTTTTAGCCCTAGACTGGAACTTGCATTGACATATCTTTCAAATATCACAGTCATGAATTCATATAAATGAGCCATGGACTCGAATCCGTAAGGCATTACTCCGACTACAGTTTTGTTACGGAACTATCATGTATATAGTTCTCACTATTAATCTAGAAAACAACAACAGTTCTCTCATATTATCTTAGCCCTTTTGCAAATTGTATTAGTAAATATATAATAATTAGCTCGATTCTGGGCAGACTTTGTAATTTATCAAAATTATTTTACAACTAAATTTAATCACATAAAACCATTCATATTTGATTTCCTAAACTAAAGCAGAACTAATAAAAAAAAAAACTTTAAAATTTTATTAATAATATTCAAATTATGTTCATCCCAAATTTGAATTCTTTGGTTTCATACTCCATTCTAATATGCAAAAAATTATAAATTCTGTAAAATTATATTTTTTAATACAAAAAGCAAGCTATTTAAACTGATTTGTGAACGTTTTAGCTTCCTAGTTGTGTACCCATATTTTAAAGGTTTTATTATTATTAATGAAGGGCTTCTCGAAAAGGTCTATTGTGCCTCCTATGGATCGTAGATCTCCATTTAACATTACCTTGGGCTAACTATTGTATGGTGAATTTTTAATGAAGAAACACGTGAATAGGTCATTAAACCTAAAAGCTTGACAACTGGGTAGACAAATCTCTAGCCAAACAACAACTTACTGACTAATAAATCTATTTACAAATACTGCAATATAGTATCATGAAGGTATTTCGCCCACAATAAGCTGACAATTTGTAAGGGCCGAGCTACGTAAACGTTCCATTGGCAACAAAGTAGCTAAGGTAGTTTAACTTTCCATTGCTATTTATATATTCAGCTATGATTCGATATTCGATTATATATTCTAGAGTCTGGCATAGAAATATTTCAATCGGTTAATCTGGGCACGCCCGATATATGAAGTAGGTGCAGTGAGTAGAGGATTGTGTTGTAAATTGAAAACTAGATTTTTATGTAAATAGTTTTCAATGCAATTCGCAGTCAACAGTTGGCACTTGCTCTGTTTATCGCGCGAGAGTTATGTGCGGAACAAGTTATGCTAATCAATAGCGAGTGTCTATGGAGAATGCGACCCAGCCCAAGGTGCCAACGGCGGGTGTTCCACAGGTGGGCAGGCGAAGGTCATTTCAGATCGCTCTCTGCCACTCGGACTGTCCAGCAGAGTTCTATATGCATAACATAAATATATATATATATGGACCTCTTTATGGACTGACTGCACTTGGCAACTGTATCGGGGACCAGGGTGCCAGCTGATGATAACCTCTGACGGTCGATGCCGCTGCTCAATTGAAATGAAACTCGACAGCGACAAGACAAATAATCAAATCGTTGAGTTGCCAGCGAACTAATTTCAATATTTGTCGTCTCTCTTCAAGTGAGAATCAATAAATGAATTGGAAACAACAACTAGAGCTGAAAATATGCCACAATCAATATGCAAATATTTACGAGACGTCGCTCCACATGGTCCAGCCGAGGCGTCCTTCACGTCTAATGGAAATAGCTTTGAATTGAGCATAGAAGAAGACGAAGAAGAAGCACAAGAACGACAACACGAGTTCTGATATTACGACGTAGTTCTTATTTGTACAGAATACAGACAACAGTCATAGATATCTGTATAATATTGATCAAAGAAAAGGCCACAAAGTCTTTTAAAATATTAAGTTAATTTTTGGTAACAAATAATCAATATATATCCGAGTCGAAAAGCTGGCATTCGCTTAGCATCAAGTACCTATGAAAATATTAGAAAATCGATAAGTAAGAAAATTTTATTTTTCGAGAATTTTCGCTATTGATTTTCTGCCAAATTGATAAGAAACACAAATATTTACTTATTTAAAAAAAAATATATAAATATAAAGATCTTGTAAGTTTCTGTCTAAAGAGACCCTCTTATTTCCGATTCCGATTTATATATGACTATGAATATATGCATATTTTAAGACTCAAGTACAAGGGTGGACCCTTACAAAGTGATCTAGAAAAATTTAAATAAAAAATGAAAGTTGAACCCGGATAAAACAGCTTGCCAAGTTTTATGGACCTATAGGTAACAGCTGCGTATTAATAATGCTATTTCAAAAAGCAATAAAATTCATAGTTTCAATTTGTAAATTTCCATTGGGTTTAGCTGGGTTCAGCTGTTGGAAGTGGCAAAACCTGTACCATAGTTCAAAGGTAAACGAATCTTTCATTGAAATAGCTTAAGAGTTATTTATGGTAAATTTATATTTATCATTATAAGCAGAAAGCAGTTCCATCTTTGAATAAATTTGGGATACTAATAATAACAATTTTTATAACCAAACAAAAAATGTAAAACCCCTTTTGTCAATTAATAAATAATCATATACTTTTTTGCCTTCAATTTTCAGAGTGCCTTCTAGACCAAAAGGCGCCGCATTACATCGACTATGAAACGACAGGCTTCCCACAGCACGTCGATGTGGTGTCGCAGGACATGCTGCCCATAACCAAAGTGCAGGTGACTGCAAATGCCGCTGATTTCCAACATGGCGACTCGTCTTTGATATTACAACAACTGACGCCGCCGCAATCGCCGCCTCATTTCGATGCTCATCAACAGCTGCAGCAGCAGCAGCATCATCCGCAGCTCGTCAAACAGGAGCCGAAGGTGGTGAGTAAAAAAAGAATATCTATACTTTGGCAACAATTGCATTAACACATTTATTATCCACAGCTGTCGTATGCCACGGAAGCTACAACAGGAACAGGAGCTGCTGCAGGTGCGGCCTACGGCTTCAACAACTGGGTGCCGGTCAATGAAATCACACGCGAAACCCAATTAGTTGATGACATTGTCAACATGCGCGCCCAAGAGCTGCAGCTGCCGATCAACTGGGAGCAGTACAACGATGACTGCGAATCGCAGGCATCATCATCCCTGGGATGCAGTAGTAGCAGCAGCAGTAGCAGCAGCAGCAACGGTGACATCAGCGCCGCTGACAGCAGCATTGCGGATGCGGACGAGGACTGGCTGCCCGAGAGCAGCAGTAGCTCACCCGTACACAGCATCGGCGAGGAGCAGCAGTCGACATTATCTGCCAGCAGCAGCAGTTCATCAAAGGCCAAAAAGCGAACGCGCACCTACGGACGCGGCGTGGAGGATCGCAAGATAAGAAAAAAAGAGCAGAACAAAAATGCGGCCACACGCTATCGCCAGAAGAAGAAAATGGAAATGGAGCATGTGCTCGGCGAGGAGCAGGAACTGATGCAAGCCAACGAGGCGCTGCGTCGCACACTCTCCGAGCGGCAGCACGAATCGCGCTATTTGCGCCAGCTCATACGCGAGTTCTACAGGGAGCGCAAGCAATAGAAACTGTTGCCTCAAGTTCAAAATCATGTTTTTCCTCACACTTAATTTTAATGCTCTTTGCAAAGTTATCGTTATCGTTATTGTCACATTGAAAAACCCCAGATCCTAACCCGCCCCACATATAAGATAAATAATATCCCAACTTCACACACTTCCCGCTGCATTCGGCGACAAATGCAAAACCAACATGCCCACAGCTTTAGCTGCCCGTCCTGGCCAGCATTTTGGCACTTATGACAAGTCGCCTCGCAGCGACTTCGACAATTTTAGCCAGTGCTGGCCTAGGACAACACAACAACACAGAATGCCGCACAGGCCAATGTGCCACAATAATTGGCACTCAAATTCAAAGATTAAAAAAAAAACTTATGCGAAAACCTTATTTGTTCTTAATCACATCATGTTTATAAAACCCTGTGCGGCGGCCGCTAACTGTAATCATATTTGTTGTTCTTTTCTTTTTTGCATTTGTTGCCAGAATACTTTTGACAATTTTGAAATCATTCATTTTATTATTTAGCAATAAACGTTATACAGCATATTTTGAGTAATAAACTAAAATGGGTTTTCGAAAAAAAAAAACAAAAACCGTTCTTTTTTCAATTTTCTGCCACTTGTTATTGAATTTATGTGCATTATAACTATAAACCAGTCAAACAAATAAAAAACCATTTTATATACGACGAATTGTACCCTGAACTCGAGATGGGTGCATCAGGCGTAACAGGAGCATAATACTAACTCGGATGGGAATTTTTGAAAAAAAACGTAGTTTTAAAGATTTTGAAATGAATGATGGAGCTGAGTTTGAGTCGAGAGTTGTAGACAGACAGACAGCTTGTTGAAAAAATCACAATTATTATAATTTAAATTTAAATAAATATAAATAGGTTGAAAATCAGGTGAATGCATAAACATCTACTTACATGCATCTATATATAACCCACACATACTATGTATTCCTCTAAACGTTTGAGTTTGGATGTTGGATCATCTATCCATCTGAATAGATGTAAGCATTCCATGTTTTTAGGACAAATTTGCTGGAAATAAGAAAAAAAGTACATGTCTTGGTAGATTTTTGTGGCGTATGAAAGTTGAGTAAGAATATATTATCTAGATTAATTTTCAATTCATAAAATTTACAATATGATTTTTTAATTTAAGCAAATTTCTTAAAATTTCCAATTACAATTACTGAAAATGCAAAAAAAAAAATACACACAGCTTCACCTGAAAACATGCAAGAACAACACATACTTTAAAACAAGCCTAATGAGTTGCCTACTCAAGGCATAATTAAAATACCCTGTAATGTCAATGACATGAGTTATGGAAGACATAACCATTTCTTAAAGTGGGTATTAATACAATATCAAATTTAGCTGAAATTTAGCTTAAACTCAGAAGCCAAAAGCTTTAAATTAGAGTTCAAGAAAGTGTGTAAGACAATTAATTAAATACATATAAAATGCTAGGATTTTGTTTAAGATAGAATTTGTTAGAAATAATATTTTGCTTCTTCTGTTTATAATAACTATTTTTGGCTATAAGCTTAAAATGGAGCATTGTTGTTTGTGCAAATGGCACTCAAAAAAAAAGGTCTTGAACCAACGAAGCGTTTTATTTGCGAGCGATTGTCGGATTCCATTTAATTTATACAGGGTATCCTTGTTGTCGACTAGGGCAGTACGAATGCTTGTCTTTATAGTTGTAAAAAAAAGTTAGCTTAATCAATTTATAGTCAACAACATTTTCAAGCAGCACAATACGCTGCCCTTCCACTACATCAACCCCCCTCTAGCCGGCTAACCGATGAAGCACACGTGACGTAGGGAATACGTCGGTATAATCGGATTATGATTATGTCTAGGCGGAAGTTATTAGCCACGAGCGCTGTTCCATAGACAATCTACCATTTGGCGACGACGCCAAGTGCAGTGCAGTAGAGCGCCAATTAATTGAAAATACGGCAAAGCAGGCGATTCCAGTAGATGGAGATTGATGCAGTGAATGCCAAAAGTGAATCCGAATTACGAATTATGTACAAATCGTGTACAGGGTATGCGACAGGCAAAAACAAAACAACAACAAGAGTTAAAGAATTTCTCCATAGGATGCCAGTTGTGGGATTTGAGAGCTGTGCCATTTGACTGATGAGCTGGCGACGTGAGAGCCACACCAGAGTTGACTTCGTTCTGGGCGCTTCGGGCGCCATTTTCACTACTAAACTAAATTTTCCACATCGTTAATTTATATTAATATGATTTCTGTGTCAACGGTCGACGCGCTGCCAGCCGCCCATGTCTGAGCCAACGTACTCGTCACCCGTCGCGTATAGAGTATATACATACATATATATATATATATATATATATATATATATATATAGAGTATATATGTGTGTGACCAGGAGCGACACCCATGGAGGTCGCCGCGACGCCGTCGCAATGTTTATCTAAATTGTTATTTTTCACACTCACGCAGTTCAATGAATTTGTGAAAATTACGTTTGGGACTTTGTGTTTGCTCATCGACGTCGCCGTCGCCGTCGCCGTCGTCGTCGCTGGTCGCTTCCTGGCTCAGGGGCTGGGCTGGGCTACACGCTGTAGACTGTGACTTAAAGCGTGTATTGGCCTCAAATTCAATTTGCCTCCATTGTGTTAATCCTGTTATTAGCACGCACACACTGAATCCTTTACTAACCACAGCCGACTGTCAACAGCCTAACGAAATTTTCTTTTCAAGTGCTTCAAAAGCGTCCAAATAAATATAGCACGGGTTTTACGACATGTCGCACAAAAAAATAAATAGATTAAATGAAAAAAATGACGAACGGTCGTGTTATAAAGTTTAGGTGGATTTTTATGCTGAAAATGAAAAGGAAAATAGTCAAGAGTGCGCGGAAAACCCTAATATGAAATTGACTTAAATTCTTAACTGTGATTGATTCTTGTGTATATTATGCTTTCTATTTATAGAAAATTATCTACTTATTTTATATTTGAGTTCTTTCTTATAAAGTTGTTTCTATATATTGGGGAAAAGCAGTCTTCATTTCATATATGAACAAAATTGTTCACTCCTCTTTTAAAAAAATGGGTATAAAAATAAATTCAAACTGAACACTCAAGAGCCAAATATTATGTAGAAATTGCATACAGAAATTAATATATAATTAATAAAAAAAAAAAAAATGTGGTTTGGTTTGGATTTGTTAAAATAAACAGTTGAAAACAATTTGCTACCAATATATTTCCGTCTTCAGTGCACTAATACCAAGATACAAAAAAAAAAAACAATTAATATTAAAATAGATTAAGTTAAACAATAGTTTTAACATTTTACACATATTATTTTACACGTCTGCGCTTTTTGACGTAGAGCTAAAAATGAAAGACTAACTCTGCAAGAGACTCTAATTTTCTACCATTAAGAGCTGGCGGAATCATGTGGAATGATTTAATTTCATTTTAAATTAGAAATAAGTAATGAATATTTAATTAAAAAACATGTGCATTGCCTTAAGCGTATTGCAATGTCTAATAATAGTACACGAAAATAATGTTTAACCCAACTTGACTGCCAATGCGAGGACTTTGCAGGGCGGGCCAATCCAATCAGCATTTGCGACCACGTCCAATTTAACCCTTATTTATATATATATATATATATATATATAACAGAAAAGAACTGAGCTAAGTTTCCAATTTAATTGAAATTGGCCCGCATTGGGCCGAAAGCGTGATGTTGCCCGTTTATTCATGTTGTTTACATATTATTTAAGTTTATTTTTATGGAGCGGCTAAAAAGGTGCAAATGAGAGTGCATGTCTGTGCGTGTGTGTGTGTGTGTGTGTGTGTGAGTGTGCGGGTCGAGATAAGCAATAGGACGTGTTGTATACGTTGTGGTGCGATAAGATAAGCAAAAAATCAAACAGTTGGCTTTTATTTGTGGGCGCAAGAGGGGTTGCTTGGCTTGTTTCTAAGCGCATAAAAATCGTGTATAATGGAAATTAGTTTTGTGCAATTTCATTTCATTTCATTTTTTTTGCAAATAAATGTAATACGTTGGCAAAAAGCTAGTTCACTCTCTCACTCTAACTCTCTCTCCCTCTCTCATTCTCTCTCTCTCTCTCAGTGCCATTTGGCGCTGTCGTAATTAGAGGATCTAAGTATGTTGCCTCATGTGGTGCTAAACCAATTTGCGCTGCGTAATTATATAAGTTCGTTTCGTATCTTTGAGATACATTTAGTTGCATTGTCTTCTGTACTTCCGTCATATTTTTGTGGTAATAAAATTTACACTAATGGACACGCATAATACATTTAGTCCAGCCTCTGACTCATAGTTGCCCACTGCAGAGCCATTAACAATTCCGTTAAGCCGCAGTGTGGCAGAGAGTGGCGCACACAGTGGCTCATGTGAGTATACGCACGCCCAAAATGCAAATCGGTGATTTTAATATGTCTCTCCCGCTCGCATTGTCTCATTAACATGCCAAGGGTTAACTTGATGTCACATTCTGATTATGACATTGTTAAATGTTATGAAAAGAGTCTCATGTTTTAAATACCCACTGCACCCCACTGTATACCCTGCTCGACTCGTATTTCCCTTGAACAACCCCATCCAAGGCACACACATTGATTCCTTCTACCGCCGACTCCTTGGCGTCGCTGCTGACTTGCAAATTAAGTCCGCCGAGGTTTGCCCAATGGCATCCGTTTACTGGCACCGCCAACCGCTTCAGCGCTGACGTTTTGACTTTTAATTGTGTTTTAAAGTGTTCAGCGCGGGGTGAGTGCTGTGTGTGGGCGAAAGCTTGGTGGCAGGGGACATGATTGTGCCCTGATACGCTTACAGGCCATTTGGCTGTTGATTTAGCTCGGCTGTTTGGTCATTTGATGCCTAATTAAATTTAACGACGACGTTGATTTCTCTTCAACACTGCCCCACTGGGTTGAGGACGCGCGGGGTCAGCTTTACAGCAAAGGTTTTATTTTACATTCCGCAGCAGCAAAGCAATCGAATGTGTTCCCAATGGGCTACTGCCAAATGCGAGCATGTGAGAGAACTGTGACAACACCCTCAACGACCATTTCTTGTTGCGGCTGTTATTCGAGATTAGATATAAGCGTATACATATAAGTATATTAATATAAAGGAAATTGTCTCAATATTAAATGTGCTCGAAATCGGAAACATATAATAATCAATATAGGAATCAAATGTAGAGCCTCAATTGCAGTTGTAATATATTCCCCGGCACGTTTTATTTCAATTCGAGTTGCTGATGAACTCCGCCAGGATTTCAAATCATAAGACCCATTGATTTAGTGTCGAAATTTGATTTTAATACACATAAGTTTATAGCTACGTTATTTTAAAAAAATAACCATTTGCCTATTATCAACAATAGAAAAGTCAAGGGATATACATAAATACCGCACATGATATCAAAAAGAATATAGACAACAAAAAATCATTTGCCCCTTCACTTAAACCACATAAGTACTCTTTAAATTTGTAGTATTTATCTCTAGTTTCGTTTCAAGCGTTTGAATCGGCATTTATCATAGAACTGAAGCCGCATTAAAAAGCTGCAACAATTGTCAAACACTTTCCCCAACTACCGCCTCACACATTTTCAAGCAGAGACTTTGTCAGGCTGGCAAATCGAATGCAATTTCACGGCTATTTGAATGGGCATGGAAAAAAAAAACAACTACGAATAATGCAATAAATGAGCGCAATTTTCAATTTACCAAACAGATGAGCCACAAAACGGGCAGAAAGCAGTTTTACCATTTGCCAACCCAGACCCAGAACCGATTCTGGAACGCTTTAGTATACCGAGCATTTCTCTCCCGGTTGCATGGCATGTGCAGGACTTTTAAGCCAAGTGCATACAAGGGAGACGGCCTGATGCGCCATGAAGTATGCAACATGCAACATGTGCAACCACCGCCCTTTAACCCTGCTCCTAAAGACACGACTAGGTAGATGCAACAATTAGCATGGCCCCAGCATAGCAGGTGCAACCGGTTTCCTTCTTTTTTTGTTTTTGTGACATTTACACGTCGTACGTGACATTTGGGCAATTGCCTGCCAATTGTTTTCAAGTGGTTGCGGTGGGTTACAGAGGGTTTGGTTTTGGGGTTGTGGATGGTGCAGAGTGCTGCTTGCCTGCCCCCGGCGAAGCTTGACAAATGTGCATTTAATTAGCCAGCGCGCGGTTTCAATTTGCTTTGCGTCGATTTGTTGTCCAACGACATTCAAAGGCTTCAAGCAAGACACGCACGCACACACACACACACACATATGAGCACGCCCCCTTCATGGTCATCATCAGCATTCGTTTCATCATTATCCTTAAGCATCCACTTGCAAACAAGCGTCACTTGAATCCTTAGAAAAATCAAAAACAATTAAAGTTTGCTCAAGAAAAACAAAACTCATCAGCGCACACGCACACACACACACACACACACACGCACACACACATACCTAAACAGGCATTCCAACATGTGTGTAAACATGTGCCTTGTGACTCCCCGCCCCCGTCCTACAGCCCATCCAGCGCATGCAAAGATAACGTTGCCTACTTTTGTGCGCTCGCCAACGCAAACAACTTTTGCCTGACGTCTGATGTCTTTCCCCCCCCCCCCCCCCCCCCCCCCCCTTCAACACACCACCCATCTAGCCGCTACCCCCTCAACTCCTCTCTAGCTCTCACCAAGCTAACGATAACTAAATTTGTACATTTGGTGTAAATGTAAATAGATTGTTGCTTGGATTTGTGTGTGCAGGCGTGTGTGTGTGAGTGTGTGTCGCTGTGTGAGTGTGTGCTGGATGATTAACGGGTGGCCCTAACTCTGGGTCTGCGACTTCTTCTGTATTCTGGCGGCGGCGTCAGTTTTGCGGGCTGGTCAAAGCGGCGCCATTCAGCCGCCAGGCAAACCAAAGCTCACGCCTCAGTTCCCGCCTCCGCGTTCGCTGCCTGCGTGTCTCATCCGCAAGGCAGAAATTAAAATATGCATGGGTGTTTGTTATACCCTGTACTTAACCCACAAAGAGCTTATTATATTTGCGCTATGATAAGAAAGCTGAGGATCTTAGAAACTCTGTCTGGAATAATTTTAAGAGTACGAAAATATACCTATTTTGTATGCACTTTAAGTAAAGTAGAATATTTTGAATAAAATATCGATATATTTTTTTAAGAAAAGAAAAAACTTTCCAGTAGATATTCAACACTGTTTTTTTTTAGAAATATATATATATATATATTTTATCTATCCTTTGTTTATAATTATCGATAAATTATGTGTGCATTCAAAATTGATATTAATCTTATTTCCTATACGCCCACAGGCATCAATAACAGGGTATCGCAAAACGATCCACTGCTCTATCATACTCATTAGTGTCACATGTGTAAGTATTCTTGCTATATAGGGTGCGTAGCTGATGAGAGATGGCCTTGAAGTTTAACGACGAGCTTCGTATAGAACACAATAAGTTAGCTAACATGGCTGTTGATTAGGAAATCGTAAAAATGCCCATTGATCTGTGGACTGAATACCTTTAATATCCCAAATCAATGGCAGCTATGTAATAAAATGTGAAACTGAGTGCCCAACATTTATTTATGTTCAAGCAAAGAGACCTTAATTTTTCCATATTTACGGAAAATATCATTTTTATTTTTCTAAATTATTAGTTTATATAATAAAGTAATGGATGCTAGATTCGGATATTTGGGGTGCTAATCACGCAAGTCCATTATATTAAGATATTGCATATAAGAAATCTGATAATAATGGTTTAATTTACTTTGTACTTGTACTAATAATAATAATAATAACAAAAATAATAATAATAGTAATAATAATAGTAATAATAATAATAATAATAATAATAATAATAATAATAATAATAATAATAATAATAATAATAATATTAATAATAAAAATAATAATAATACTTAGTAATAATAATAAGAATAGTAATAATAATAACAATAATAATAATAGTGATAAGAATTAATATTGTTATCATAATAACTTAGTAAAAGAAACTCGCATTTCATATAAATTTGGAAAATTAAGAAAACGAAAAGTTTAAGTAAAAGAATTTCGATGGATTATTTCTATCTATATTTATCTTTATTACAGAAACATACTAATTAATATAGATATATAAATATCTGTACTCTCTGGGCAAAACTTAAAATAAGTTTCAATCAAGTTCTTTTACTGTAGCGGACCGCCTGCAGGGGCACAGGTTTCATAAACAGGCCTAAGCAGCGCCTGTCCTGGACGTCGCCTACTCATTAACATAATACCGACAATCAGTAGCCGGAAGCGGGGAATGGGAGAGTTATAAAAACTTGACTTTGCTGTTTGTCGCATTGGATAATGCGCCATCAATAACAATTATAGGCGAGCCATCAAAGCCAGCCATGGGACGTCAGAGTGTCCAGGCCAGGATATTCCAATTAATGTTGCTTCATTGAACGCAGCGTTAAAACTAAACTCGCATTAGGTGTGGAACAGGAGGGGGAGGAGGAGGTGGAGGAGAAGCAGGAGGGCTGCAGCAGGTTGTTGCAGCAGGGTTGTCGCGTAATTTAAATGCTAATTTTCTGAGGACCTTTTCAAGGTGCGCCGCAATGAATTTTTTTCTACTAACATTTTCATAATCACAAATCAAGCGGAAGGTGTTAAAAACAAAACTTAGATTACATTTACATTGTAAAGCAGAAGCTGAGGCGTTTGGCTATTTGGGGGCGTACCAAACAGTCCCTCGCCCACCCCACCTCCCTTCAATGTACGACGTGGCGTATGCGCATTATTTGCTCGTGGCATATTTTTAAAAGTCCTCGTCTCAACTTTTTAATAACACCAATTAGCAAGTGTTTCGATGGAACGTACAGCATGAAGGTTGCCCATAAGCCGCACAGACTTTCATATGCTGCTGCCGCCCCCCCCCCCCGTTCCACACCCCGTTGTCCCTTGCCTGTCTCTTTGGTCCTTGTTAAGCCAAATGTGGGCTATAAATTCACTCGTTGCCGCTGTGTAAATAATAATTATTTCTGTGCGCTTTTCAGCTGTGTCGAGTGACATGCATCAAGTGCCTGGGTAAATATCTGAAGGATGTATTTATAAATACTCGAAACACTTTATTTAAAGCGGACTTAAAGCTCGAGTTCAGATTTCTATTGAGTGCAGATGTTTGGTTAAAGTTGTGGGGAATTCAGCCTGAGCTAGCAATCGGGCGTTGCATTAATTATAAATCTATGAGATTCAAATCAATGACTAGATCTGGATGGGAACACCGCGATTCAATGCTGCGAGCTGAGCGGAACGGCAAAAGATTTTAATATATGCCTCGGGTCGGCATTTAATTCATCTGAACCGTTTTGGAGAGATATAAAAAAAAGAGCATCTCGATGATGAAATAAATCTTAAAAAATAGAATATTTTGCCAATTAAGAATCTACATTTCGATGATATAATGCCCGATCCGGCCGGCTGCGACATTTGTACTGCCTGCAATAGAAAGACGGCCCTATGCTAAGTATCATAAAACTATATCGACTCGACATTTGATAATGATCTAAGATATATTTGGGGTCGGAGTTGTCTTCTTCTATGCGTTTCACATTTCTTGATAAAGTAACGGAAGAGCGAAACAGAATCGCATATTCTTTCCTTTTTCAGTCTGTAGATCAAATATAAGTTTATGAAGATATATGAAGATCTAAATCAGCTAAAAATTAAATTTCTTTAGCCTATACTTTTTACTACTTCCAACCATATATTCTAACTGATTGGGTTATTTTTTTTTGTAATTTTTAATGTTAGCAATATATAAAAAAAATGTGTATAAAAATAGAATCACAATAGAATTTGATGATTGCGCACTTAACGCTGATGTTCATATAACGCTTAAAAGTCGTGTGCACAATTTTTAGGCCCTTTATGAACCCATCGATGAGGCGCCAGAAATCGAGAAATAAAAAAAGTCCTAAGATCGTTTATCGTTTGTATGCGATGCAGGATTTTTTGGCATGTTGGGCCCTCAATACTTCCTCCATGTTAAAGCCCAAATTCATGTTGGATTTATAATTGATAGGCGTGAGGGGGGGTAGGCGTTTTGGCACCCAACTTATCGGCTGTCGCAATTCCTGCACACTGTTATCCAACTTAATGCCACATTTGCCCAGGTGCTGCCTAAACCTGAGCGGCTTATGAATTTTATCGTAGGGGTCGCGATAGTAATCGCGATAGTCCTGGCACTCCAAGTAGAATCGATCGATTCTGTCCACATCACCATAATCCACAATCCGCAGTCCAATTGGGGGAACAAAACCCAAAACTGTCCGACGATGTATCCTGGCACTTCGGACAACGGTCAGCATGTCGACCTCGGGTATTTTATCCAAGCTCATTTTGGATATCGACAAATCGATCAAGTTACACAGAAAACAAATTAAAATAAATGGATAAAAGCACAAAATAAATGTTTAAGTGCATTCAACAAAGCTTGTTGAAACTAAATGTCAAGGGCTAATCAGGGGAAATATCAGAATTACAGGCAACGAAAGGGCAGCTACGATGAGCCACATTTTTATTGAACTCGCAGTGGACACATTTCACTTGAAAGAATTATGGGAGTTCAACCTTCTACCTCAACTCGACAATCCAGGATCTTCATGAACTGCATTTGATATGTGATTCTGCCAATACCAAGCCAAACTCTTATAAAAATCATTTGCTTTTTCCGCCCTTAGAATAAGGAGCTGTGTGTGAGATGTGTAAGATTTACATGCATATAATATCAAAAACCTTTTCTAGTTTATAATTATATTTTATAAATTATTTTCCTTGAGTTCAATATATTTTTTTAATTTATTAAATATACTTTGCCTATCTGCATACAAATATTTATATTTGTTATCTAATTATAAAATAGATCGAATTGCTTTCAGATCTGAATGCGATTAATTTTTGCTTATCACAATTTAAATAAAATATTTGATTTATTATTATTCCAGCTTAAAGCACTAACAAATCGAATAACCTTTACATAACTCAAGAATTCCCAAGCAATTTGACCCAATATTCAGCTAGAGAGAGATTCCCACGCAGTTTGCTTAAAGCCCTTCCCACCGCATCGTAAAGTCAATATTACAACGTGCGATTATGTTCGAAAAATGGGAATCACTCATGGGTATGGGCATAATAAATGTAAATATGCTGAAAGACTGACCCCCAAACTAGAGAAATACCAGGAACAAAAATGCTTGTTGCGGTGATCGGAGAGGAGGCCGGATTGAGAATGTGGCTAACAGGAGCAGAAGACGTCGCCGGATGCTGAGCAGCTGTTGACGACGAAAAAGTCATCGTTTGCTATTGACATTTGACAGGGGCGCGTGGGTTGGCCTCCGGGCATGCTGTGTGTGTGTGCGGGGAAGGTAGCAGTTGGAGGATTGTTTTTTCCTTTCTTTTCTTCTATTATTGCTTTATAATATTTTGCCATGTTTTTAGCATTTTAAATAACCGCGGGTGTGATTTTTACCCAGCTAAAGCGTCTCAGAGCCCTTTGGGCTGTGGGTCGAGCTGCTGAAGTCCTGTCATGATTAAATTTGTGTGTTAAGCGTTTTTAAGCTGCCTGCTTAAATATGCTGCTCGGGTAAAGAAGTGCTCCTTGATTGCATTAAAGCCAGTCGCATCTGCTACGCCCCCCTTGGCCCTCCCGCCCCTCACACAACTTGATTGACACCCTGCCCTGTTGCGGTTACCACGACATTGGGCCCGGGCGCTGAGTTGTGATTAGAGCAGGGATCTGTTTTTGAAATATAACCATTAAATAATGCCAAGCTACTTGGAATTTAGGATTTTCTATATGGTAACAAGCAATTGGCAATTTATTTTCAGCTTTCATTCTTAAACACTTGCCAAAGGGAAGCAATTTTCTGAAGCAACCAGCCCACTCATGACCTTTAACTATACAAACATATTTCTCAGTCCAAGTGAATTGTTTTATTTGATTTTTTGCGATGCACAGAGTTCAAAGCCTGGGTTGAAGTTGTCACTTATTCAGATTTAAAAATGTTTTTAATTTGTATTTATTTTTAATGAAAAGCCAAAACTGCACTTCAAAACAAAAATATGATCTTTATCTATATCGAAATACATATATATAAATATATATATTTACTATTTATATATGAAACAAAATGTATAAAATGTTCTCTAAAAGTCAAGTTTGAGTTATTATTATAAAACAATAAATAAAAAATAAAAACTATCTATATATAAACTATAAAATGAAGTGAAATGCAATTGCGATAGAAACCACACTTTTTATGCGAACAAGAATCTATTTAGGATCAGTAGCTATTTTTAAAGTTATGTTGCATTCAATGCCTTTATCCTTTATTTAAATTTATCGATTCTTTCGGATGCCTGCCTTGTTTAAGTATTTTAGGATACTTGCATAGCCCCACACAGACTTTGCAATCAATTGGCCTTAACGTAAAACCAGGACAAACAAAGTCTAGCCTTAGAAAATACAAAAAGCAGTTGATAGTTATTATTATTGTATTTGTTTGTTTGGCTTTTGTTTGAGATGCCGATGTCGAGTACAATGATCGGTTTAATATGTTAAGGGCTGGACCCGTTGATGACGACCACGACGACAACAACAACAACAACAATAGCAGCTGAATGCAAAAATAACAACAACTGATGGGGCATAATCAAGTGGCAAGCCGGATGGGGAAACAAGTGGCACGCCCACTCCCGCACCCGCACCCACGCCCATAAAGTATATGAGTATCTGCAGCTTGGCCTTCGTTTGCTCTGCGTCTTTTTCCTGTTTATTATTTCCACATCACAGCTGCAAGAGTGGGGGATTGTATGGGGAGACACGCCAACGCGTTTGCCGTTGTGTGATTTACATAATGTCCTTGTCGACAGCAGCGAGCTGCACCCCTCGACAGCCGGCAACCAACCCCCTGGCACTGACTAGTTTAAAAATATTAACTGTCAATTTGTATTTGGCAACACTTGGCTGAAGAGGCATTTGCGAACGGAACAGCGCTCCAAACAGCCCCAAACAGAAGGGCAACGCGAGCCAAGCCAAGCCAGAAAGTGCACTGGAAGCCTGGCAACTTTATTTAAAGCGAATGTCCTGCTTTCAACAAATGCTAAATGAGTGATGTATATGTATGTGTGTGCATATGAGAACATATATAGGACACATGTTTTTTAATAACATTAACTTTAAATGGAAAATTAAACAAGTCATGTTTCTATCCTGATGAACTTGTGGATCTAACAAAGCGATTCTTTAATTAAAAAGTCTGGCAACGCTACAAAACAGTTTTAAACACAAACTTCCATATTTTAGCCATATTTTTTTATATATTCATTATATTCATTACGTTAATTTTTGAATAAAATATGAATATAATGATTTAACTTTGGCTTGGACCGTAGGGCAAACTTTTGGTTGTCTGGTAACGCTTCAAAATAGCTTTGAGCAAGAGCTTCCAATGTTTTTTTAGAAACAGAACTTAACTTAATCCAAACACATTACCTTTCCAAACTTTTCCTCAAACTATTGATCCTATTGTTGGTTCTGCACTCGTTTTCAGATAGGAAAACCCAATCGAAACATTATTTAATAAAATACGAAATTGATGCATGATTTCCATATACATAGTTCCTATGCTATATAACCTGTATTCGTGGAATATCTAAAAAGGATTTTTACAATGTGTTTTCCTGATTCTGTCTAATTTTTTGCCTAAAAACAACAATTCGTAAGGTTTTTGAGTCTCCAGTGGAACTTATCAAGAATGCATCCTCTTAATTTAAGCTCGCATTGTGTTTCTTTAAGCTGAAGACATCAAACATTGTAAGTTTCTGCTGCCTAATTCGAAATTAGTTTACATTCAACAGGAAATTATAAGAGAATATTGTTCTGCACAAAATACTTGTTATGTATCATGTGCTACACCCAAATAAATAACTTTTCTTGTGCCTCACATAACCTGCCTCTATGCTAGCAGCTAATGACAAGTCCTTCAGCAATGTCCAACAATTGCACAAAAGACAAAATATAAATAGAGAAAAATAACAAACAAAAAAAAAATAAAAAATAAAGGCCAACTTGCAACTAAACAAAACTCTTTGGCAACATTTTATTATTATCTCGACAATAGTTTATCAGCGATAAAACCCTTTCGATAAGGATATAAGCACAGTGATAAGCAACAGCAGCAACAACAACAACAACAACAATAGCGTAAACAAACAGACGATAATAATACATAATAACAGTGTAGACTCTGGCAGTCACTCAGTCAGACAGTGGGCTGAGCAGCACATGGAGTCAGTCGAGCGCTCGGAGAGAACTCATGAGCAGCCCGGCCGTACGTCAATGATGCTAATCAGAATTTCAATGGCCCACTTTGCAGGCATCGCCCCCGCCCCTGCCTACGCCCCCTACCAGCTTACACAAAAATGGAGTTGGGGCAGCACGTGGTGTGCATGGCTTCAAACTCCAAAACATAAGCCACCCCCTGGTGTGCGTGTGAGTATGTGTTATGCTTATAACTAACATGCTAAGAGTGGCGTGGCGTGGGGGGGGCGGTTGTTAGAGCCCCGCTCGCTGCCCTTTCGGCACGCTGCATGCCAGCACTTTGACTTTGCCCTCAGCTTACCATCACTCGATTGCACAGCGAACATTCACTCGAGATAGCGCTCAAAATGTTTTGAGCGAAATTAAAAGCTCTCGATTCGCCAGTCGCCGTGCATCGTGTGGGTGTCTCCCTTACCCACTCACGCACACACATGCATAGGCACACGAGCACACGCTCACACGAGCGGGCGCCGCAACAAGTTCGCTTCGGCTTCGTGCCGGGCAGGCTCGTGATTCGCCTTTGGGCTTCGCTCGGCTCGGCTCTTGTCGTCACGGCCATTCCACAAGTGGCAGTCGCCGTCAACGCGTTTCCGGTGCTCAGTTTATCAACTGGTCCAACGCAATTTGGTCGCGAGTTCTTTTTCGAAAACGTTTTCCAAAACTGAATTCGGTTTAACGGTATATACCTATATATATATATATATATATTCTATATATATAGTCGACGGGCAACATTTGGTTGTCCAATAAAAGAAAGCAAAATTGTTAAAATGCCTGTTAGCCAAGTGAAAGGTGCTCGTGAATATGGCAAAAATGATTGTGAAAATGTTTGATACGCATATTTCGTAAAGTTTATGAAAAAAGTGAATGCTCGTTTAAATTGTGGCCGTATTGTATATAATAATATATCCAAATATTTCATAAACATATTAAAATTCATTTGAATGTAAGTCAGAAGAAATTCAAAAATATTATTTTAATAAACTTTATGGATTTTTCATAAGGAAATATTATCATATAAATTAAATATTATAAAGAAAATGTTATAAAGAAAATATTTAATGTGTTTAAGGTTTGACTTATTGTGTTTTTCCTCTTCACAAGAAAACTTTTTAGTTTTATGTTTTATTTTAAACAAATCTGTTAGCTCAAGACATAATTATTGATAAGGAAAATAATATATAAATATATTCAAGTCAACAAGTAAAACATATTTTCCAAATAAATATATAACATTTGTAAAGGTCAACTCTAATTCAGGAAAAATATTTGTTAAACATTTGAAGCTTTCAGCTTCAATTGTTTGTATAATGCAGGAAACATTAATTCGAGTGCGTACAGCTTATAAAATTTTCTTTCGGATAAAGAATTTACTCATGTGTAAACTTAAGCACATTCTGGCTTATAAATAAATTGCAGATAGATTTTAATAAAGGCATTGGGATATTAATAAACTACTCCGGCATCTATAAAAAAAAACTTTATTTCCGAAAATAATTTGACCAAAGATCAACAATTTGTTGAAAGCTTCACATATGACATAACATTCTAAGCCTGAGAATTAGATAGAAACTTACTCACGGATATCATCTTAATGTCGTTTTTCAGCAATAGTTAAAAAACATTGACCTACTTATTGCCAATACGGCAGTTGATAACTTTTGTGTGCCTGTCAAAAGCAGTTGAATATTGTCAGCTGGCAACGAACATTTATGCACAAAAAAGCACAACAAACAAACAACAAAAAAATATATATCGCGCAAATGTATGCTTCACTTATTTAATAGAGAGCATAATAAATATTACACAAGCGCAGGTGCTGGCTGGCTGCTTCCTTGAGGACGTTTCTCAGACAAAGCCGCATAAAATCTGCTGCATTTTCAGTGTCAACAGCAGTGGCAGCAACTGGTAGCTGCAACATGTTCAAGGCGCCGACAAATCGGCTGCTCATTGTCGGATAATGGATAATGCAACAAAGTGCGTACATGTTTCAATAAACCCAAGCCAAAGTCCATGTAAAAGAACTCGTTTAAATGGTAGTCAGTGTTGTTGTTGTTGTTGAGTTTTTCTTTAAATACCCTTTAAAAGGTATTAGGAATTTGTTGGCGAATGTGCTCACACTGCGTAACTATATATGAAAAATTTTTCAATATATATATATATATGCACATTTTGAACAGAGACATAAGTGTACGTCTCTTATTTCTATGTTAACTAGCTCCTCGGAAATGGATTCTCAACTGATATTGAAGTTGGCCCGATCAGCTGTAATAGGTGTTATGGTTGGTTATAGGTCTTTAGATATGCGAGTTCTCTTATTGAAAAATAAACTATTTTGAAAGCTATCTTTGCTTAACTTACTTTTCTCTAGCCCCAATATTACACAGCTCCCACAGGAACTATAAGTCAACAAATTTGTTTATAATATATACTTAATCAATTTCACTATTCCTATAAAAATGTAACTTGAAAATATTACAAACCCTAATGAGTAAATACCGATCAAAAGTTCAACTCTTTTAAAAAATCGATTTTTTGTGTCTTAAGCCATCTAAAGCTAACATTTTGGAAAAGGAATATGAATATCAGCTGAGTTCATCTATTATATGGGAATAATCAGTTTTATATTGAGCTCTAGCCCTGAAAATAACTTTATTGGTCGAAAGACTTTAATATATATTATAGCTATAGCTCAAATAAGCATATTTAAATCAAAATAATTTATGTTTTATATGCCACATGTTAGAGTATTAATTTCTCGGCATGCGTATCTTTAACTTGAATTTTTCATTTTTAAAACCAAAAGCCATTATATAACGCAATCGCTGCGAATGTAACCCTATAACCTTATTGCCATTAATGCGCTGTGCGTAGCCAGCAATGTTATGTTTAACTGTGTTGTAAGTTCTTGCAGCATTTCTATTAAAGAGTCCGAGGCCCAAGGAGCTGTTTGCCGCAACATGCAGTTAAATAATAGCGACACAGTCGCAGCTGCCAGTCGGCCAGGCGACAAAAGAAACGCGCCGCAAAGTGCGCGTTTTGTATTACGCGCCAAACAAGTCGCAAAACCCTTTCCCTTATACCCGATTCCTATACCATATCCATGACCATGTCGTTGTCCGTGTGGCCACAAGTCAACGCTTTAAATGCTCCATGCTGTTCCGGTCAAATGCTCCAATGCCAAGGGGCATAACCATAACAACGCCGCCAACATTTCGCGTCTCTGAAGGGCGGGGTCTGTGGTGCAAAGCGTTTACTCTCGACATATTTAGAAACCAACTACAATGCAATCCCCTGCCCCGCCTCTAACAACAGATGTATTGCATGTTCTGCTCAATAGAGTTCAAAGGTTGCATTTCGCATATTTCCTGCATTTTTAAAACGCTTAAAGCATTTTTGATTGCTTTAATGTGTAATCGATTACTTAATCGAATAATCGAATTATCTAAGCTAATTCTTTGGTGAACCGAGAATCATGAATGGAATAACTCTTAAAGCATCTATTAATATCTTAATAAAGTAAATAAAAAATATTAAAATAGTTATTTTGTGATAAACGTTGATAACAGCTTATCGACTACTTCGATTAATTGAACATATTTAATTTATTGTTTGGTGATAAACGTCGAAAAAACTAATTTTATTAAGATTTCAGTTTGAATATGATTATTTTATCGCTCCTACGGAATTTATCAGCTGCATAAGTATGTTATCGATTGCCTAATTGATAAATCGAAAACATTAAACTTATTCTTTTATAAAATGAAAAATGGTTTAAGATAAACATGCGTAATTAATCTATAGAGATTTCATTTCAAGAAATATATTCTGGAACTTAATAACTCGTAAGGCATCTATTGAGTTATCGATTTCTTATTCGATTAGTCGAAAATATTGAATTAACATTTTTTATTTATTTTCTTATTTGTTTTATTTTTTTTGCGTAAGTTCTTTAATATAAATGTTTCTTTATGAATACTCCCAGGAATTTATGAACACTTAAGGCAACTATTGACTGTTTAAATGTGTTATCGATTAATCGAAAATATTAGACCAACTTTTTGCTGAAGCGGGCAATATGATAAGCATTGATAGTAGCTGATATTGATTTTAGATGAGAAAATTCAAATGTGACGCAATCTATTTTAATGCAAAAGAGAAACTAATTCAAATAAGTTGAGATTGCAGATAAAAATGACAGAAACACACAAAATCCAGCATAAATAATACGTGATGTTCAACCAGTTAGCCAATTACTGTCAGTTAGACTGTAAATCTAGACAACAAAATGTTATAAGCATAAAAATCGGATGTGTCACAGTAGTCTGTAAATTACAAATCAAAATACGGATATCTAATAATAAGCTGACATTTATTGTCTGACATTCCGCAACAACTAATTTAAAAATCAAACTTCTTAGCTAGACTATTAGTTTTTCAGAGAAAATAAATAATCATTTAATAAAGAAATTGAATTGTAGTTCAATTAAGAATTCAATTAATTTGAAATAATTTATTATCATAATAATTATTTGAAGTTCTGCTTATTGATCAAAAGTTTAGAAGTTTTTCTATTTAGAAGTTTTTCTATTATTATATTGTTTTCATAAGGTCTTCCTAGTTTTTTCTTTTTTAAGCTAATTTACAGGCTTGTTTATTTATGTGTTCATAGGTCTGAAACAATGAATTTTGTCAGTCATTTTTATATCCTGTAAAAATTGAATTTTATACCCTTTAAAATTTGAATTTGTGCAAATGTGTGTGGCAGACATATGAGGCTTAATTAAGCTCAAATTCAAGTCGATTTCACGGTCTATATTATTCCTATCCAACCACAAAGTATTTGAACTTAAAAATAAAAAATATATCTAAAGTAGGAAAGTTTTATATTGCGTTCATACATAGGGACATAGAAACAATTAAATAATTTATGGGGTCACAGATGCTTCCTTCTGCCTGGTACATACATTTGCACAAGTACATTTTGCCCCTTTTGCCAAGTTTGAATGGGTTCAGGATATTAAATTGGTAGATTTTGTTTACGTTTTAGTTAATTAAATATTTATTTAAATAATAATGTAAGCGAATTATCTCATTTATCAGTTTATGCCTTCTTCGAAGATTCTCAACGTATATTTGATCTAATTTATGTTTTCTACAACTATAAGAAATGCTTTTATTTATAATTTATTATACTCTTATTAATTAATTAGAAAAATCAATTAAATGACAACAATTTGGTGCTAATAAAGTAAATCCATACCAAAGTTCAGAAAATTTTCTTATTGTGTATTGCCTATAAAAATTTGGGCTAAGACCAGATAGATTTTAGTTGAACACAATCTTAAACAATCTGCATTGATAAATTCCTACCGAATTCTTTTTGAATTTTTCCAATGATTTGTTTTTATATAAATTACATTTGTGCAATCCGCAAATTGAGCCAGGACAACGAACTAATCCCCAAATTAGGGTATAGCACACACTTTATTAGATAGTTCATAATCATCCAAGTTAATCTGGAATGCATGCTACAAATGTAGTGTGCGGTTATGGAAAGTCGGGCATACCCGACTAGAGCACTCTTAATTGTTGAAATATTAAATGAATGCACTTTGATCCTAGTACTCTGCGGGCAAGATGGACGCGACGCAACTCACTGAGCTGATGGGCAGTCATGATTTCATGCAGCTGCAGCAGCAGTTGCAGCACAACAACAACAACTACAACACCGATGGCCACAATGGACTATCGCCGGAATCGGTGGAGCGCAGCTCGCGGCCCGTGCGACGCGCGACGCGACGCACCTCACAGGTAAGCAGCAAGGCACAGAATGGCGAGCAGGCGGTACAAAGCAATCGATTGACTTGTCCACAGCTAAGCAATAACACCTACGACCTGGAGATGACCGACTCCAGTTCGCAGAGCGACGACACCAGCGGCGGCGGCGGCAGCAGCAACGGCGGCGGCAGCAGCACCAACAACAACAGCAACCAGCTGGGCTGCGCCCAGGGCGGGCAGCGGCCATCGAGTCGCGGGCGGCAGCAGAACGCCACCGCCGGCGCCAGCCTGACGCCCAACAGCGGCGCTAACAACAACAACAACAACAATCGCAGGCGAAAGGGGGCGCTGAATGCGAAGGAGCGAAATCTGCGCCGCTTGGAGTCGAACGAGCGGGAGCGCATGCGCATGCACAGCCTGAACGATGCGTTTCAGTCGCTGCGCGAGGTCATTCCCCATGTGGAGATGGAGCGTCGCCTGTCCAAGATTGAGACACTCACGCTGGCCAAGAATTACATTATCAATCTGACGCACATTATACTCTCCAAGCGCAACGAGGAGGCCGCCGCCATGGAGCTAAATGCAGGCGCCGTAGGCGGTGTCCTCCTTACCGGCCTGACGGCCGAGCCAAATGGCAATAATGGCGGTGCTGCGACCAATGGCGCCACCAATGGACTGTGCTTCGAGGATGCCCTGGCCAGCGGTGGTGCCTATGACTGTGCGCTGCTCGCTGCCAGCGATGGCAGCTTATTGAGTGCGGCAACTGTTGCTGCCACGCCCACAATGCAAACACTGCAGCCGCCGCCGGCGATGCACATGCATGCACAGTCTCAAGTGGATCAGCAGGCGCAACAGCATCTGCCACATCATCATCATCCACAACAGCAGCAGCAGCAGCAGCAGCAGCAGCCGCACGCCCAACAGCAACTGTTGCATGCTCACGCGCATTTGGGCGCCAACATGTTGCTGCCACAACAGCAACAGCAGCAGCAGCAACAGCAGCAGCAGCAACAGCAGCAACAGCAACAGCCGCAGCAGCAACAGCCAACTCTCATACTCAATGGCGGCACCACATTAACGGTGGGTGGTGTCGCTGTCGCTGTTGGCGGTGCGGCGGGCGGCGGCGTTTTTCCGGATGTCAATGATAATTTCGATGAGCCCTTTCGAGAGTTTCTGTAAGCATCGATTGGGCTTCTACTGATGGTCTGTGGTAAAGTGAATATAAGTACACAAATAGAATTTATAGCACATGCCGAGTTAGAGTGGAAAATATAACTAGAGCATAATATTTCAATGTCCTGATCAGAACTTCCACAATAAGAGAAAACCAAACCAAACAAAACAAAAACCAAAAATTAATTAATTAGAATAAACGCTCATAAATCTAAGTGAATTTCAAAGTTATCTAAACTCTACCAAACAGCTTTGCTTCAACGCAGCATAAATGGGAAAACCCATTTTCTCAAGTTACAGTCAATGTTAGCATGCACTTTAACCTGCTGTCAGCAAATGTTTTTCCATTTGTTAAAATGAAAATTCACTTTGAAATGTAACCTGACTGTCAAAATCTAAAAAGTCAACTTTTTAATTATTTCTGTTCAATTTAGCATTTTCTAATTAACTATTTCCACAATTTACCAGGCTTTTGTCAAGAGTTGCCATCTTTGCTTTGCACATCTGGCAACACTGCACTCTTAGAAAATTCCATACAGTGTTTGCAAATTAACTTCGTCTTCAGTTACTTTTTTGCAAAAATATTTAACTTCAATGCAAAAATTAAAACCGAATAGAGCTTGAAAATGATTTCAAAACTGGAACCAAACGAAGAAAATTTTTACAAATTTTACAAAAATCTTATTTGAAGAAAGTTAAAATGAGATTGTCAATTTGAGTTTTAGTCGTATCTACAACGGCAAAATTTGAGAAAATGGGGGGAATTAAACGCTGCTTAATTTGCACTCAAGCAACATTTTTCGAAAAAATAACTAAAATAACGAGATCAAAGTTTTATTCACAACTTATTTAAGTTATAAATTGGTCAATTTCTAAAAGAAAAGACAGTTAACAAATTATGTTCGCTTGTGAAAATTAAATTACTTTTTGTTTTGGCTCTTTCTCAAAAAAAAAAAAAAAATTGTATATTACAAAAAAAAAACCAAGCCGACTGTTGTGGTGCAAATTTCAAGTACATACGCAATTATTCAAAGTTGTTAATATACATATTTACGTACGCATAGTTATTAAAGTTTAGAAATAGCATATTATTAACAAATGTAGTTCAGATAAAACGAAACGGACGAATGGAACACGAATTAGCGACAAAAGTAAATCAAACGAAACGCTTGAATGAAACTGAAAAATTGATTAGCCGACAAGTCGAAGGGCGCGACGAAATTCAATATCTCGTACAAATATATGTTTATATATATATATATATATATATAGAGAGAGAGAGAGAGAGAGAGAACATATACAATTGGCAGCAATAGCAGCAACAAAGACGCAGCATCAATTAACGTTAAATAACGGTACTGGGACTTAAGTAGATGCTGATGGCAAATATGGCGACCCGATGCGACGCCAGGAACAGCAAGTGACGCGTCGTCGCTTAGTTAATTTACCACCCATGATCTTTTAATGCACTTGAAATTTAGTGTTGTTGTAATGGCTCAAACTGCAGGGGGGGCATGTGGGCCATGGGGCATGTGGGCCGTGTGGCAACAAAACAATTAACACACAAAACCGTTGAAAAGGCGCATTCGAACTGACACACTTCCGTTAGACCGTTAGCGACCTTTGGTTAGAAAGAGATGGCACACGGTGACGTGCGTACGGTAAACAGTAATAAAATAACGTTACCCTGTGGGTGGCTTGCGTGCGTGTGTGTGTGTGTGCGTGTGTGTGTGTGTTGGACTTAGCAATAATTAAGTGAAAAATAGTAGTAAGGGTGGCTATTTGTTCGCGTGGATGTCAACTTAAGCTTGTTGATTACGTTTGATTAGTCAAGATTTAGCAAGTTAACTGGGGATTTACAGTTCTAGTGCTAGCGGAAAGCTCAAAGGCGCAAATTCAAACCAATACAACATCATATGATATACAGTTCTCGGCTCATCGAGATCGAATTCAATTCAAATTGAAAATAAGCTAAGACAAAAGTTTAACGATATTTATTCGTAGTGTTAATTTTTAGCAAGCTAAAAACGAAACGAAAACGAAAAACAGGGTTGCATTTGGCTTGTAGATAAAAACCCTCATAACGAGTTATTCTAGTCAAATTCAGTATAACGCATACAAAACCTTTCAAATTGCAATATAGGCGAGTAGTTTAGTTGTGTAGAGAATTATTAAGCTAATGTTATCACACAATGCACGTCTATCAACATATTTAATTATATATAAATATATATATATATATATATTGTATAAATTGTAAAAGAATACTTAAACATCTATTAGTCTCAGTGTACATAAAGTTAAGTCTGGTCTAAATGAGCATTTGGTGTGTACAAGCAACAAAGAAAAAACAAGTACTCGTATGTACATAAATATATACATATATACATATATATACTTGTAGCAGCACTGTATAGAGCATAAAGATATCTAACTGCGCCGGAAATAAAGTTAATTAAATAAAGTCAAAAACTATTAAATAAAAGAGTTTCAATTGTTAAAATATTTAGTCTCATCAAGAGTGAACAAATCATCGGACGAAAGGTAAGTTCTACAGAAAACTGAGTTTACGTACCGTTTTAACCCAAAGATTACTCCCAGCGGAGAGAGAAATCTTTTATTGTTTTTTGTTTTTTAAGATCTTTTGCATGTTTCCATCACACCATTGCATCATGTTTGTTCAGTTTCAGAGCTTTGTTATTTTCAGATTGTGTTTATATTCATATATTTTACGTATTGCTTTTCAAATCAAGCTTTAAGCTTTACATTAACACACAAAAAAAAATAAACAAATAAATTATTTGCAAGCAATTGGCGTGCGGTTTGGCCGCCAGCAAAGAAAACTATCGTCACGTTTTTAAATATCGTGAACAGCTGCAGCGCTGCCACACAGTTAGAAAAGAGTACAAACTTAACGACACATGCGGCAATCATGCGGCATTCGTGTTGCTCACTAAAGCTTATCGTTAACCGCCACAGCTTGAATTTCACAATTGACAAAGTGCTTACAACTAACTGTAAATGAGTTTCAAAAATGTTGCTGTGCTCTTTGAACAGAGCGATGTATGCTTATCTGTTGTCATGAAACAGTAATAGCACATCTTAGCAAGTTTTCAAGTGTTATCGAGCTTGTGACGTCACTCTCTCACTCGCTCTCTTTCTCTCTGTGTATATCTCTTTGCAGTTCATAGGCAAGCCGAGTAACGGACCTGCGCTATGCGCTCCACAACAATAACCAAAACAAGATTTTATGTTTGCGTTTGCATTGTGTTTTTGCGCCTTGCGACAAAAACATCGCGAGCTAAGCCAACGGCTAACGAAAAATCAAGCATTTTCAAAAAGTAGAAAACTAGAAAATTGTGATTAGTTAATTGCAAGCCAAAGTGAGTATAAAAAGTTAATAACAAAAATTTTCTGCATACATAAAAAGAATGCAATTAGACTAAGTGTGTGTTGCCTGTGTGCATATGTATGTGCGTGTCTGTAGAATTGGGTGAAGCGCAGAGGTGGGCTGTCAGAGTGCAGTTATTTCTGCTTTTCAGGTTCACTGCCTGCTTCCGTTCTACTTAGCTGGTCTTTTGTTTGATGCTCCTCTTTTATTTTCTCAAGACGCTGTGAGATTCATTTGAGTCTGTGCACACGTACATAGATTTGTATGTATGTATGTATGTATATGGGTATGTGTGAACCTATGGCAGGCAAACAAGTTATAATAAGAATACAGGAACGTGCAGGTAAAATAAGAAAACAAAAACAGAAGCGACCAATAGTTGCATGTTTTTGTTTGATGCTGATCAAAAATTCCTGTACACGCACACACATGCATTTGTATTTACATATGTACATGCATACATGTTGTATGTTTTAGGTAGTGTGCGTTTGCATTTGCCGCTTGAGTTCGTTACAGTTTGTTAACCTCGGGTGGCTGGCGCTGCAATTGGCATTTGGTCACACTGTGCTCCATTTTTGTGCTATTGCAATTTTACAGTTGTTAACACTTTCGTCTATTACGTTTTAACTTAAAATCTAATCAAAAGCTCCCACTCACACACACACACACACACACACACACACGCATATCACAACGGTCAGCTTGGGGGCAACTGTTTAATGCCCGTTAGCCATGTCTATAGCTAAATTTCCGGAATTAGCCGATGGCACGCAACACAAGTTTGTTGTTATGCCCATGCACACATGCACACATGCACACATGCACGCATGCATGTCTGTTTGTATATGTGTATAATTGCTCCAACATCGCAGCCCACTGACCCCATCAACGTCTCCCATTTGGCACGAAACGCGACCACATCAAATATTCTACAGTGTGTCAAGAACCGATTAAATTGTGCATTGTGCAAATATATTCTCTATTGATGATTATATTAATTAATGAATTAGTTATATTAGATATTCATTAGCATCGACTTGCTGCCTAATATTCGCTTTAGATAGCTTCAAGCACTCCTCTAATGTATTGTCGCATTTTCTAGCTGAATATGCAAATCGAACAGTTTTACTTTCTTAGGCATACATTTGATTGATTACTATAAATAGTCTTATGTCATAGGTCAATCGGTTCTGCGTCACACTCTTATCAAAATAAAGAACTAAAATGTGTAGCACATGTTTGACAGTTGCAAGCCCAGGGTACAGTCCCGCCACAGCATTTCTATTGTCCTGTTTACCTGCGTCAGTTGCGGCAGGTGAACAGCTGAACCTTTTCACTTCCAGTTCCTTTTTAGAACTAATTCAATCAATTCACCCGAATGTCCAGCGTTATTAACTACTTCAGCACCCGTCGCTGACACAGTTTCAGGGCGATCGATTCCGTTACGACTTTCGCTGCGATATTTTGTTTATTCATGTTGCACAGTGGGAAATTATGCCTATTGCGTTGGTCAACTAATTGGAACAGTCACCTTTTCTAATTGAAGAGTTCAAATGAAGGGGTTCGTTGGACAAAACTTGCGTTCTTAACTAATAAAATGCTAAAGGTCAGCGGTGAACATTGCGATATTCTGATTAGGTACAAACATTATATTCATATAGTGTAAATGTAAAAAAAGCGCAGATAAATACAACATTAAGTTGGTTGACTAACAGCAATGAATCAATAATGCCAATGTGCCAGAAATATACATTAGATAATGATGTCTAGATTAAAAATCTTATTAAATTAGAATAATCCACACTTCAATATAGAGCAGAGTTTAAATTGAGTTTTGATTATTCAATTTGAAGCCAAAATAATTCTTAGCGCTCTTTCCATATTTAAAATATTTGGGAATTAATTCTTTTTAATATTAGATTTTGATTTTAATTGTTTCTGACAAACATTTTTCGTTTTTCTCATTTCTCGAGTCTTTCAAGTAAGAACTGAACTTTTGAAAGATAATAAAAATAAACTAACAAATAAGTTGATGAAAAACTCTTTTCGACCAGTTCTTTTAAATCTCTTGAGTCAAAAACCTGCCACTTAAGTCCTACACAGCTGCAAAAGCCGCCACGCTGTCGGCATATTCACATCAACTTGGATCGATTTTTATGACAGTTGCATTGAAAGCCCGTTGCACTCGAAACGGGAACAGCTAACGCGTCCTTGCCACCAAAACAATGCACTCAGCTGCAAGCACAAACACGGCCAACAATTCCATATAATAACAAATAATAATGCCTCAGATCTAGGCCACCCAAAGTGAAAATGGCTAAACACAGGCGGACTCATTTCTATACGGACTTGGCCACTTTTGCCGTGCATTGGAACAGGGGTTGTTGTAGGGTTAATCCGCTGCCAGACGAGGCTAGACAGGTGTGGCAGTTGGCAGGTAGCAGGTGGCAGATGGTGGCAAATAGAGACACCTGGACATCGTTTGGGGCGGGCGACGCTGTGGTTTGCGTGTCTGCCACTGATTTGGGGGTTGACTCCACAACTTTCCCATTCGTTTTGTGCGGTTGACCATCTATCGATTATTTTTTAATTTCAATTTTTTTCCTGCCTTGATAAATATTTTCCTCATATCCTTGCAGTATCTACACGGTAACCAGTGTAAAAGGTTCTGACCAAAAATGGCATCCGGCGGTTTGACATGTGTCAAATATATCACTTTTTTCTGCAATCTGCTTTTCGCGGTAAGTTGGCCATAAAATGATGGGTTTATCGAACTGTGCTAATCTCTGTATATTGCTCCATAGCTTACGGGTCTACTGATCCTAACGGTGGGCACAATAGTGCAGCTGAATTATGCGCATTACTCAAATTTTGTCAGTGATCACATCTGGACAGCGCCCATTATACTCATGGTTGTCGGCGCCGCAGTCGCATTTATCTGTTTCCTGGGCTGCTGTGGCGCTCTTAAGGAGAACAGCTGCATGATACTGAGCTTTGCTATACTGGCTGTTGTAATATTCCTGCTGGAGATTGGTCTTGGCATTGCCGGCTATGTGAAGCACTCGGGCTTGCAGCAGCTGATGGAAACCCAGTTCAATACGACCATGAAGCATTATAGGGAACGTGATGATTATCGTGATGCCTGGACTCTGTTGCAAACGGAATTGGATTGCTGTGGCACCCATGGACCCAACGATTGGGATGGCATTTTTGCCAATAAGACGCTGCCTCCGGCCTGCTGCAAGCTGATCAATCTAAGCGAGGCCAAAGATTGCACCACAATGCATGCCATACAGCAGGGCTGTCTGCAAAAACTGTTAGGCATACTCGATTCCAAGACTTTGATATTGGCCAGCGTGGTGCTCTCCGTGGCAGGCATACAGGTAAGTCAGCGTGCATTTATTATATATTCTTAAGAATTCTTGCTTATCCTTGAATGTCCTATTCTACAGCTGCTCACCATACTCTTCGCCTGCTGTTTGTATCGTTCGTTTCGCCGCAGTTACGATCATGTTTAGGCTGCGCAGCGAGGATCCCATTTATCGATTTTAAAAGACAGCCCTTAGCCTAGTTTGTAGTTTGGTCACATGCATGCGATATAACTCGTTGCCGTCTCTCAAGAAGCTCGTTGATAAGCAGAAGAAGAACAACATATAATACACAAAAATACTCAAAACACAATCACAATCACAATTTATACCTATCATTTATGTCAATCGATAAACACTCACTGTTAACCCAACATTTTCACTTTAAGTTGAAAACTTGTTAATGTTATTTCCTGCTCAGTTGTACTGAGCTCTAAAGATAAGCTATATATCTCAATGGTTTTTACTATTTAAAAACTTATTATTGGATTTGTAATCTTTACAATTTTGTACACTTTTCCACTTAAACGCTCTGTATAAGCATTATGCTTTATTTGAATATATTTCGTTGTATTAGTTAAAATCATAATATTATTTGTATTTCGATTTTATACTCATTCCCATTTGCCAATGCATTGCGCCACCACACATGCTCATATGCAGATCAAAACATTGTAATAACATATATATATATATATAGGTATACTCTACACTATATACCGACTGGTTCGAAATTCATGCATCATTTCATCGTTTTACAAAGTGTCCTTGGAACAATTTTTTATATATGTAGTAATTTTATCGCTTTTCGAATTTTTTATAATGTATATGCGTGTGTCTCAGAGTGTGTGTGCATGTGTGGCTCCCCAAAATAAGAACCCACCATTTGCTAATTGTTTTTATATACCCATATTATTAGAACCAATTTATTATATACATATATATTTACAGAACACTGCATTTTACACACAAACACACAAATATATTAGCAACAGACATACATACCAATATATATACATATATATATATATATTTATGTATACAATGAATATCTATGTGACTTGAAATTGTATTGTAAACAAAAGGAAGCGACAACACATTTGGGAGAATTTTACATATCTTGGTCAACTCCTGAAAAACTGTTTGAATATCGAATTTACAGTTGAAAATCGAACTAATTAAATGATTATAATTAAGAAGCGTGCATATAGAACGCAATTCTAAAAACGACCACACATGAATATTACAATTCAATGTTAGATTATCTGAAATGCAACAACCCATATAAGTAATTGTCTAAAATTGCAAAGCTCAGCACGATTTATTAATATTAATATGCATTTGCAAGTATGTATTTTATAAATGATGTGAGCTGAAAAAATTGTGCAGCACTGAAAAACTTAAGAATCAATAAATGAACAATTGAAAACGTACTACTATGAAGTCTAATATATATATATTTTTTTTCAAAGTTGAGCCAATTAAAATCGAGTTTTGGGGTTTTATGGGGTAATTAGAATTTATTTTGCATATGTTAAAAATTTGAGAATAATGATGATAATAAAATTCACAAATATTAATATATTTTCTGCATGTTTCTTAGTTCGATATAAATGTACTCGAAGTTAGTTTCTTTGCTTTGAAAAATTTTAATATGCACTTAAGATGATTTCTTTTTTTTTTAATTATGAAAGAAATGATGATTAATATACAACTTTAAAGTTTAATGTATGGTAATTTTGTTTTATAATGAACCAAAAATACCAACTAAAATTAAGAAAACAGTTTGGGTTCCTCAATTATATTCCACGATAATTAATAGTTGTAAGAGCACGTAAAATTATACAAATAATTACATTTTATGGCCGGGACTTAGTTAACTGTGATAGTAAGAAATCCCGTATGAATATCAAAGGGCAGGTTTTTCGCTTTGGGCTCTAACAAATTATAAAAATGTTCTCGGCAATATTAATAATTATGGTAAATTTTTACCAAGCTAAATATTTGAGAGATTAGTTTCCTATAGTTTCCTGATCAGTAACATACCACAGAAGGTGGCTAATATTGTGCTCGCTTTACGTGTAAGCGCTTGGAGCGTGGTTGTCCCTAACAATTTGATATGTTGTTTGTTCAATAATAAATAATAAACGAACGTAACAAGCGCCGTCAACTACGCCAACAAATTTGTTAGACACACTGCATCAAATATTAGGAATCGAGTTGCATAGTTTTAAATCTAAATATAATACTAATAACTATATCAAGAAACATATAGTTATATTGTTAATAATGGCACAAGCTGTGGGCGCTGTGGCGCCACGCAAAGAGGTAACCGGTTTGCATCGCATGACACAGAAGGGCCTTCGAGATCTTTGCAAGAAGGACAAGCTATATCAGACGCCGCGTCTGAACGATGTGCTGTATTTGCACTATCAGGGTAAAAACTAAATGAACAGCTGAGTTTACTAAGCCAGTAATAATTAGTTATTAACAATTTACAGGCTATCAATATATTGAATGCCTGGATGAGTACACTGAACTCAAGTGCCTGTGGCTGGAGTGCAATGCCATATCGGAAATCGAGGGTCTGGACAAACAGAGCAAACTCAAGTGTCTCTTTCTTCAAAACAATCTGATCAAACGCATCGAGAATTTGGCTTCGTGTCCCCAATTGGACACACTGAACCTCAGCTCGAATCATATACGCCTGATTGAGAACATTGGCTCCGATATATTGCCTGTTCTGAATACACTTAATATATCGTCCAACTATTTAAAGGACAGCGAAAGTCTGGCACATTTGATCGAATGTAAGACTTTGGCTGTGCTGGATTTGTCAAATAATCGCATAGATGACATACTGGTTGTTAAGATCTTTGAAAAGATGCCCTCCCTGAAAGTTTTGGTGCTGCAGGGCAATCCTGTCGTATCCCGTTTGCCGCAATATCGCAAGACCCTGATTTTGGCCTGTGTGAGTATGAAAAGGAAAAACTGGAGTTCCGAAAGCAGACTCCGTTAGCAGACTTATTACATCTGCTGAATAATATCTGTAACAGCTTATTGAGAATCATTAGATTTTGCTTATATATCTATATATAAACATACCAATGCTTGTAATTCGCAACTGGTTAAAGTCTCGTTAGGGGAACAAGCCGCTGGCAATAGTAAAGTCTGCTGATATTGAAACCGGGCAGCACTTGACAATTCTATACAGAAATAACGCTCTTTACTTGGTTTTTTAATAGAAGTAAAACATTTTTATCTAAATAATCAAATACTTAAGTAAAATTGACCAAGTTTGCGGAATGCAAATTCCGCTGAAACGGAGAAAACAATCTTCTTAATTAATTTAAATAACTATTTTGAAAAATTCCTGTATTTTATCACTCGTAGAAGGAACTAACCTACTTGGACAGTCGACCTGTATTCCCACGTGATCGCGCTTGTGCCGAGGCCTGGTAAAAAAAAAAGCCTTTAAAACATGTTTTATATGCAAGCTACATATACATTTCTGTATCTTAGGAAACGTGAAGGCTATGAGGGCGAACGCAAGGAAAATATGCGCTGGAATCGCGCGGATCGCAAGAAAATGCGTGATAGCGTAAACTGTAAGTTTTTGTATTTGCCGTGAGATCTATTCAGTTACCCTGTTATCCTCTTCCTAGATACCATCAAACTGCGCAATCGTCACCGACCGCCGGACCAACAAGATTCGTTGATTAGCTCAACAGATTCGGAAGCGGAACAGGAAGCCGACAAAGGTGCGGAAAAGACACGTGTAAAAGCCGCGCTAGAATACGGCTGCGTGGATGATATATGGAGTGAAGTATCTGGTGACAATAAGGATAACGATAGCTCTGGTAGCTCGGGCACAGCTGATGAAGCCAGCAACGGTTCGCAAGCAGACGATATAGCTGAACAGTTGAGCAATCGTCAGGCCAAGCCGTTGGAGGGACGTCCCAAGGTGCTATATGAATCACAGCTTGCCGATGCGGTAAATCCAGAGGAGCAACTGGAGGTTACCCCCGAACGAGACGATCAGGAGACACGCACAGGCAAACGTATATACATAGAGGAAGTTAAACTAGAAGAACTTGATGTGGAACGTAAGAGAGCCAGGCTACAGAAGGAGGAAGCGACAAAAGCAGAGAACAAAATAGAGGATTCACAGCTTGAAGAAACCCAAGTGGACGCAAAGCCAACTGAGCTGGAAGAAGCAGGAAAGGAAGAACAGGAAAACAGCGCAATCAACGAAGTGGAAGCTAAGGAATTACCGGAGCTCATCAACGAACCAGATAGCGGCTCGGAAATGGATGAAAACAGCGCAGCGGATCTAGAGAAATCAAGCGAGAAATTAGGCGCCATAGCTTCAAACAATCCTGGCGAACCATCAGCCGAGCAAATCAAACAGGAATGTATAGATCGCATGTACGACTCCTATGGCACGGAAATATTTGCAGAACAGCCCGAGTTCAGCAAGACAATGCTGGCAGAGGGAAACGCCAATAATGAGCTGGAGTCTAAGCTACACACAGAGGAAATGCCCAAGTTGCGGTCGGCGGTTGTAAATAATATAGTCAAGACCAAGGAGCAATTGGAATATGAAGAGGAGTGCGACGAGGCAAATGGTATAGTTGAATATAATATAGAAGAGCTCAGTAACCAACTGGACGAGGACTTGGAAGAGCTGCGGCAGCCGCTTCATCAACTGCGAGGCACGCCAGAAGATCAAGCTAAGGAAACAAGCAGCAGCTCCGATGAGGAGAAAGAAGCGGATAAAAAGAAGTGCATTGAATTGACTACTGTGACGCGTTCGCTACGCATAATAGAGGAGTTTAGCGTGCGCAGGGAACGCATCTGTGAGAACATGAAGGATCAAGAGAAAAGAGCTAAGGACGAGCAGGAAACTAAAGTACTAATAGAAGAGATGGAAGCGGAGAAAAATGAAACAGAGTTGGATGAAATGGATACTGCCTTTGCCAAGGTACTGGATGATTGCACAGATGATGTGCCTAGGCGTGTTTTTGGAGCTGGCTGCGACACGCCCAGCTATGAATGGCGAACGGAGGAGTGCCTGCGTCAATTAACAATCAAAGAGACCCGTAGTGCCCAGGTGCCCAACGAAGATGAGTACCAGATTAAATTACTGAGTTCGGAAACAAGCCACGCACAGGCTGAGCTAATTTGTGAGCAGATGAGTCAAAAGCTGGCGGCGGATGAGGCATCGTTACGCGAGCTATTGCAGGAGCTAGAGGATGAGACAGATGTCCTGTACGACATCACGAGCACTTTGGATGAAGACGACCTCACCAAGGCACCAGAGCCACCCATTGACGAGGTGTGTGCCGCACTCATTGATGAGCTAATCGACGAGCTGCAGTATCAGGAGATAATCAAAGGACAGAATATCAAATGCTTTGATTTCGGACTAATTGAATCGGATGAGGAGTATAGCTACTCGGCAGAACCCAAGACCGAGAAGTTAACGCCGCCGGAGCTGGAGGATCCGGCTAGCGGCAAGTCGCTGCGTGAATGCATAGACGCTTTTGGCGATTTTCTTAGCTCTGTCAGCGAACGTAAGAAACTGAGAAAAGCGGATCGAAAAGCCACAAGCAGCTCGGAGAAGGTGCAAGCGGCCAAAGAACTGCTCAAGTCCAGAATGCTAACGTCCTACAAGGAGGAGACACCCGCGGAGCTAGATACCGAATTGGCCAAGCTAAAGGAGAAAACCAAACGTCGTGTGGCGGCAATGGCAACGCGTTGTTTTGCCAAGCGTGATGACTACGAGGACACACTCGACGTGGTGGACAACAAGCTGGTGATTGTGAAAAAGGATACAGGCAACATAGAGGATCTGCCGCCTCCGCCAGCGCTCATCAGTGACAGCGACAGTGAGAGCGAGAGCGAGTGTACCGATGGAGATGATGATGATGCCTATGACACCGCCGAGGAAACGAATGGAGCCACGACTTCTCGCAGAATGTGGCCAAAAGCAGAACTGGAGCAAATGCGCGCAACTGAAGAGCTGAGTGTGGGCGAGCTCAGGGATGAGGATAGTGTGGTCGATCAGTCTATTGATGAATTTTACTCGCTTGAGGCAAGAGCCGCCTTCAACTCGTTGGACTCGGAGTTTCTGGACAAACTGGATCTGCAAAAGGTGATTGGCAGTGATGGCGAGATAACATTGGAGGGCATGCGCAGCTACGATGAACTAAGGGCTGGCCTAAAATCTGATGACATCCATAAGGAAGAGAATCCCGGTGCACTGGCGACACAGGATGAAATGCTGAAGGATTTAATCGAACGCAAGCGACAGCAGGAGGAACGCGAACGTCAGCAACAAGAGTTGGCGAGTTCGCAGGATTTGGGCGCACTCAAATTGAAAACGAAATCGATTTTGGACAAACTTGGAGACGAGAGTAAAGAGGAACGTACAGCCGGAGCCGAGGCTGGGAAAAATTTGCAAAAACTAATGTGTGATTCGGAAAGACCCAAAGAGCTGCTTGATCCCAAAGAGGAGAGCAACAGCGACCAACAGGAAAATGCACGGGAGTTGCTGGAAGATTTCACTCCAATACAATTAACATTGGGTGGCTGTAAAATATACGAATTAAAAAGCCAGCTGCCTAAAACAGGAAACGGGGAAGAGCCAGGGAAAGATATGGAGGCAACAGCAGAAAAGAAAAGCGATGGGAACGATAAATGTAATTTAGAGCAAGAAGCTTTGAAAATGGAGCCACCCATTAAAGAAGTTATAGAACCACAAATCGATGAATCTATCGAGACGTCCAATGAGAAACCGGAAGACACGCCCAGCGCTGATCCAGAGCCAACAAAAATAGCAACAAATCCCAATGTAAGCATAGATGACGATATTATTTCCGATGCATCCACTGACTATGATTCTGAAGAAGAAATACCCGTTGTTGAGCCGCCAAAGCTGCCCGAGGGTGCGCTCAATGAATTGTTTAGCAATCAGTTTGAAGATGGCCAAAAGTTAGAGCGTGAAAGCGAAGAGGCTTTGCGCAAGCAGCTCTTCAGTTTGCCGCTCAGGGCTTGGACAAGTCAGGAGGAAGACTCCATAAATGAAGAGCAACGTTTGAAAACAGGCAATGAAAAGTCTGAAGCGGAATCAGCTCTAACCACAGATGTGGATGACGAGAGCTCGGAGCTGGAAGCCAAAAAGAGCTCACCAGAACAAACCCAGGTCGTCGAGGAAGACGATACAACAGATACTGAATCGAATGGTGCCATTGGCGAACTGGCACGCAATGCCAAGCGTCAATGGGCTAAAATATCACAGAAGCTAAATGAGTTCATTGCGGCGGATGATATGAAATTGCTGGAAAAGAGTCAATTCAATGAGGACGAAAGTAATGGCGAAGACGACTTTGAACTGGAGGCTAGTCTAAAAAAACTGAATACCATTTATGAAGATTGTGAGACGCAAATTAAGAATTCCAATCTAGACAAATCTATTGATAAAACCGAAACACAGATATGCGCAGAGTCCACTGTTGAGAGCCCAGAGAAGAAATTTAAAGAAAATGCACATGAGAATCTAATACTGGAAGACGTAGAGCTGACTATTCAAGAGGCCGTCGAAGAGTTGCCTCAGTTAACAGAAAATCTAAAAGAAAAACTTAATGAAAATAAAAATCGAATACTAGAGGACGTAGAGCTGACTATTCAAGAGGTTGGCATAGAACTGCCTCAGCCAGCTGATGAGAAATCAATACTAGAGGACGTAGAGCTGACTATTCAAGAGTCTGCCAAAGAGTTTTCCCAGTTAACTGAAAATCTAAAAGAAAAACTAATTCCAGAGGACGTAGAGCTGACTATACAAGAGGCTGTCGAAGAGTTGCCTCAGTCAGTTGAGAATCCGTCCAAGCCCATTATAAGATTAGATTATTTTGAAGCTATTGAACCAGATAATGTTGTTGCTGATTTCGATACAAATACAGAGCTCAAGACCGAAGAGATCGAGTGTAACCTGGAGATCCTAAATGATGATGGCGATGCAGTCGTGCAGGAGGTCAGTGTGAATGCACAAGTGACCTACGAGCTTAAATAATAAATTTTGTTTGAGTTTATGTTCAATTACAATTGCATCATTAATTTGTCTTTTAATCATGTCTACAATTTGCACATTTTATACAATACCCATCACCACGTGTAAGAACACTTTTGAACCCATTGATAACATCGGGAGAAGTTCAAAATCGAGAACCGGTTTAAACCGACTTAAAATTCTAGTACATAGCAATTAATAAAAAAAAAAAACAAAAAAAAAGTATATGCATGATTTATAAATATATTATGTCTGATAGATTAGAGGGACTGTATGTTTATTTTGCTAGTTCGATCGCCTATATAAATTGGCACATCCTGAGTTGCTTGAAACCGGTTTGGCATAGCGTGCTAACCGGATTTTTGCTTTGTTTTGATGACAGCCGAGGGCACTCGAACAAGTTATCGGCGAAAACTTATCAGTTCAAAAAAAAAATGTAGCACCTCCCAGAACACCAGCGAGCAGCCGAAGATTGCGTGTTCAGTTTATTGGACCCTACTGTATTATGAATATGTACATATGCATAATTGTATAACAGAGCATAGCACCATCTATATATATATATATATATGTGTGTATTATATTCAACTGACAACAGCTATCAGCTAAGAACTCTTAGGGGGGTCATCTATTATATTCTTGGAAACCTGTTTATTCAAACATTTCAAGAACTTGCCAAGTTCAGTTATACTCAAGATAATGCCAGCTGCCTATTATCGAACCAGTTTTTACCAGTTTGATTTCCAAATTTTATTATGATCATTCGTCATTTCATAATCTTATCTAGATCACACTCTTAAGCGGTCTGCAGCGGAACTTGGGGGGGTAAAGTAGGTCAGTGGTGAAAACGTTCAATGTCCAAGTTATCGGTCAAGTAATCATTTCGGTAGTTTGGACGGAATTCCGTCTTATGTAAGCCCACTTAGACGTTTACAGTTTTGATAGAATATTTTCATTAATGTTTGAGAAACAAGTACGTGAGTAGCGAACCTGATAAATATCGATTTTCAACAACTGTTTTTTTGAGAATATCTTGAAAATGCAGTCACAATTGTGTTGTTTAGGTTCTCGTCTAGTAAAAACTCAAATATATATTATTTATTAAGGTTATCTTTATATTTTGATGGTTGCAGTAAGATTTCTATAAACTGAAGCTTCTGCTTTAATCTGAATGAATATACATACATATATACTATAAAAGCAAGGTGCATATGGTGTTGCTCTTATCGTCAAATTGAATAGTTTCTGCGAATTTCTTAAAATTGTATATATAAATAAATTCCATGACCGAAGTGGACACTAGTTATATATCCTTGTCGAGATACATTAATTATATAGATTATATAAATTTATGCTCTAAATATTAAACAATTACAATGCAAAATGTGTAACATAATTATTTGCTTGACTTAAATGCAAACTTAAATTCAGATCGACATTTTTAGGTATATAACGAGCCGAATTGCATAAGCACAATCAGATAGGTGACCATGGCCGTAAAAATCTATGAAAATCAAATTATTAATTGGATAATTTAACGCATACATAGACTACTAAGCGACCTACCGACATTAGCAGGCTATAGTCAATATCCATAAAGCCCTCGGCGCTAATGATCAAGGCATCCTGTTCCACCTGCATGGCGAACTCGGCCAGGACTGCATTGTATGCCAAAGTTGGCGGTATGGCTTGGCATTGGGCAGCACAGGCCAGACCACGCACATGGCTGCCTATGAGCATGTGCTACAAGTTGATTATTAGACAGAGGTAAAAGGAGATTCATGTATTCACCTGTCGCTTGCAGTACTCGCCGCAACGGCAGAAGGTGAAGAGCAATATGAGCAGCGGCAAAAAGGTCGAGCAGGTCATGTAGATGAAAACAAAGCTATAGATCTCAGTGAGAACCAGCAGCGACCAATATATATTAACGATGCTGTCCAGAAACATAACAACAAAGATGCAGACAATCGACCAGCCAAACAGGCTATTATAAAGTTCAAATAAACGATATAGCTCCATGTAGGCACGCTTCAGGCTCAACAAATACTCCAAGGAGCACATTTGCTCAAATTTAACATTCAACTGCGATTGGGCGCCCAGCATACGATAGCTGTGCACCGCCTGCAGACGCTGATCCAATAGCTCCACATGATAGCCAAGGAGATCTGCATAGAGCAGCAGCAGCAGGCACTGAACACGATTGATGAATACGGCGCCCAGGGAGAACCAAAAGTAGCCAATATAATCAAAGTGTAGCACCACATATACAGATGGAAAGAGTGACACAAAATTGATAATGCCTAGCACAAAATACTTGACATATCTGGTCAAGGGCCAATCCTTAACTGGCTGCTGTAATTCGCACTGAAAACGCAATCTCAGGCACTTTAACTGCAGACAGAATTCGTAGTATCTTTTATGCTGGCACATCACTTGCAGTTCGACAACTGTTCAGAGAGAAAATTCATTAAATTGCATATACATATATGTATATATATTGACTATAAGGTTGGGACTGATACACGCCTGACATGGTCACAATCTGTGAGATGAACACAGTGCAGCTCACCAGCATCGATACCAGTAAATCACCTTCTGGCGAGGCAAAGAATACTATATAGAAAGCCACTCCGATGTTCAGAAATATTATGACAATCGTATAGATCCTTTGCAGCCGCTGCTGTGGCTCTTTCTCGGACCACGGCACCAGACCCAAGATGGCAAAGTATTTTAAGTATCGCTGCAGAGCGTAAAGCATGTTCAGTTCCGAAAGTGTGAATGGATACTAAGTAATGCAAGTGCTGTTAAGGATAGCTACTAGCCACAAATTTAAAGATTATTCGAATTCGATAATGCTTGCTAATTAAATTCAATAATTAGCTAAATGGCAAAGAAGTTGGCCAGAGGACAATAAACACGATTAATTTCGTTATTACGATAGATTCATATAAACAAGTTTCGTATAAATCATGAAAAAGAAATTTATTTTTTGATTAAAAAATGCATCAACTGAAATGTGTGGATATATATTTTTGAGTACTTACCGAACATAAATATATAGAAGGCGCATTCATATTAGATAATGCTAAAATATAAAGAACAATATTAAATTATATTAAAAAAAGTCAAAACTAAATTTAATTATTAATTTAAGACAAAATATTAAAATAATTTTAGTATCTGTTACACAACAAATACTTAATATTTATTTAAAATATTTTTGTTTGTTGTCCAATGATTTAATTAAATTATTTATTTATTGTTTTTAGTTTACATTCAAATAATATGTAAAAGCTCAAACATAATTAAATGCATCTAAGAATTTTTAAGAATTCGCGTGTTCCACATTTAGAAAAACTATTTTAGTTGTATTAAATTTGACGCAAAATAGTAAAATAATAATAAATGTCGCGAGAAGAGCAGCTAGGGCCAGTTGTCGACTATAATTCATAAATTGATATATATATATATATATTATTAAAATAATCTTTCTGATAATCATAGTCTGCCCTACATTAGCTCTTTACATAAACACAATCTAATCAAATCTATAATGAACGTTAATTAGCAACAATTAGACACTGCTTAACTAAATGTGTACAATCCCCTTTAACATATTACTAGGTAATATACTAAGTATTTTTCACACTTTTCTGTTTGTAATCACTGATTACTTTTTAGTTGACTTTCTCAATAACCAGTTCAAACCAGACGTCTAGCTCATAATATTAGGCTTTGCGTTGGTTTCTATTACAAATTGCAATCCGAGTCCATGTAATACCTAGAAAAGCCACCCAGACGAAACTCAAACCAAAAACGAGCCGTTAAATGGCATTGGCTTAAATAATGAATGCAGCTGGTTTTAAAATATTTGTTACCAAACTTTTCATTCACTGGGGCCCGCGCCAAAAATGTACTGATCATGCATAATCATCATGCTTATCAAAATTGCGTTTAGCTGCGACGAGAACTCTGAAGCTTTTCGAGCTGATAAGCGATATGTCCAACTTATTGTTGTTGTCTTCTTTTTCTGTACCTAATTATTGGAAAAGTAAAAGTATATTATAGTATATGTATGTGCACACAAATACGAATACATATTTCGAAACGGTAGCGACCGTAGTGCACGCCTAGGCTGGCATTTTTTTTTTCTTATTACGCGAATCAGCTGATAATATAGGGCCTGCTCTGGGTATAAATACGACCCAACAATGATCAATGCGATTCAGTTAATAGAAGTAGTTCGAGCGCTGTGCTGGCTGCTTCTCAATAAGAATAGTGTAAAAAGTGAAAAAGCTTAGGGAAAAGTAATTCCTATATCAAGTGATTTTATTAGAAAATAAAACTAAGCAAAAGAGGATATAAATTATACAAATAATTAATTTCAAACGCGAAATAACAATGAGTGTTAGTATATGATTTCAATCAGCATAATATTTTTTTCTAATTTAAACTAAATTACGATTCAAAAGAAAAATAGGTGATTCCCAGCTTTTTTTTTTTGACAAGGCATTTCCGGACCCATAAATTATTTATCAGTAAAAACAACCAAATTGATAAGCAATTCCAAGTTTTTGTTTTTGTTTTGAACACATAGTTTTCTAATACCGGTTGCTCTACCATTCAAATATTTGAATGAAAATTAAATTTTTTCCCCATTTTTCCATATTTTAAACAAAGTCTTTGCACAAGAGTCGTGTGTTAATATTAAGGGAATTTAATCTGCTGCACACTTTAAATATTTTTGTGAATTTTCACTCAAAATAGTATAAACAAAAAAATGCACTCGCTAATTATTTAGCCAGGTGTTCCTAGCGTTAAACTGTACCCAAACCTAAAAAATGTAATATATAAATATATTCATGTTCTAAAAGAATAATATTCCATGCTCTATAGTTGACTCGCTTTCTAGTTGCCCTGTAAAAGAGCTTGTTATTTTCTTGACTTGTATTTGTCAAATTGAAGAAATTAATGTTGAAATAAAACTCAGCCTCATATTAAATACCTTTGCTTCTTTTATGACTACAATTTTTTTTTTACTTACCTTTTGATTAATTAAATGAGAATGTTGTGATCCGAAATGCATATTAAATTTAGTTGTATTGCCTTTTTACAGTCCAGTCTGCGCATTGCGATTATTGGCCAGAGCAATTTTGCGGCCGATGTGCTGGAGTTGCTGTTGGAACGTTCCATTTTTCAAATAGTGGGCGTGTTCACCATACCGGACAAGGGCAGTCGGGAGGATGTTTTGGCCAGCACCGCGGCCAGCCACAATATACCCGTCTTCAAGTTTGCCAGCTGGCGCCGCAAAGGCATGGCCCTGCCCGATGTCGTGGCACAGTACAAATCGGTGGGCGCAACGCTAAATGTGCTGCCCTATTGCTCACAGTTCATACCCATAGAGGTGATTGATGGCGCCTCGTTGGGCAGCATTTGCTATCATCCCTCCCTATTGCCCAGGCATCGCGGCGCGAGCGCCATATCCTGGACGCTCATCGAGGTAAGCAGCAGGAGCGCGAATTCTTCGGATCGATTCTAATCCTCTTTTTGGTTTTTAACAGGGCGACGAGGTGGCCGGCTTCAGCATTTTCTGGGCGGATGATGGCTTAGACACTGGACCCTTGCTGTTGCAACGTCAGACCAATGTTGAGCCGACGGACACTTTGGACACCATCTACAAGAGGTTCTTGTATCCGGAGGGTGTCAAGGCCATGGGCGAGGCTGTTGATATGGTAGCCCAGGGCACAGCGCCCAAAATAATCCAAACTGAGGTGAGCGCCACCTATGATCCGGCCATGTTCAAAGCCGAGAACCAGCTGCTGGATCTGCAACAGTCCGCGGAGCGCATATGGAATTTTGTGCGTGGCCTGGACTCGGTGCCGGGTGCTATAGCTACCGTGCTTGAAGACGATGGCAGTGAGCAGCAGGTGCGCTTATTTGGCGCACATATCTATTCCGCTGGACCCGTTAAGGGCGGACAGCCGCTGAAGCTGAAGGGCCTGGCCAAGCCCGCCTGGGTCCACGAGGGCGGCCTGCTAATTGAGGGCACCGACGGCGCCTTTGTGAATGTGCGTCGCATTAAACGTGGCTCGAAGATGATCAATGCCAGCGATTGGTTCAAGCAGGCGGAGCACCAACCCATCACGGATTTCACCGACGATGAGTTGGCCAAACGGACTCAGTTGTCTGGCATTTGGCAGGCCATACTCAAGGAACCCATCGAGGCAACGACGGATTTCTTTGCCGCCGGCGCTGGCTCCATGGACGTGGTGCGCCTAGTGGAGGAGGTCAAGGAGGCATTCGATGTGCCGCTAGAGAATGAGCACGTCTTTATGGCGCCCGTCTTTGAGGAGTTCTTCGATCAGCTGATTAGAAGCCTGCGCCAGGGCAGCGGCGACGCCAGCGCCAAGCAGCTCAACTACGAGGGTTTCCTGCTGCAGGCGAACAAGCGTGAGATTCGGGTGCCCACACAGCTCTTCATCAATGGCGCGTTCATCGATGCCGAGCAGCAGCGCACACTGGACATCATTAATCCCACCGACGAGCAGGTGCTCTGCCAGGTGGCCTGTGCGAGCGTGAACGATGTAGATAAAGCGGTGCAGGCGGCGCACAAGGCATTCTTTGGCGCCTGGAAGCAGGTGTCGCCCCGGCAACGCGGACAGCTCATGCTGAAGCTGGCCGATCTGATGGAGCAACACAAGGAGGAACTGGCCACCATTGAGTCTGTGGACTCGGGCGCTGTCTATACGCTGGCCCTGAAGACCCACATTGGCATGTCCATCGATGCGTGGCGCTACTTTGCCGGCTGGTGCGATAAGATCCAGGGTAATACGATACCCGTGAATCCCGCCCGGCCCAACAATGTGCTGACGTTTACGCGCAAGGAACCGATTGGTGTGGTTGGCCTGATCACGCCCTGGAATTATCCATTGATGATGCTCTCCTGGAAGATGGCTGCCTGCATAGCCGCCGGCAATACCTGCCTGATCAAGCCGGCACAGACATGCCCCCTGACGGCGCTCAAGTTTGCCGAGCTCACCGTGCTGGCCGGATTCCCGCCGGGCGTCATCAATGTGCTGCCGGGCAAGGGCTCTGATGCGGGTCAGGCTGTGGCCGATCATCAGCTGGTGCGCAAACTGGGCTTTACCGGCTCCACGCCCATTGGCAAGCACATCATGAAATCCTGCGCTGCATCCAATCTGAAAAAATGTTCACTGGAGCTGGGCGGCAAGAGCCCGCTGATCATTTTCGCTGACTGTGATCTGGACAAGGCTGTGAAACACGTGAGTATGGACTAGGTATATTTTTATTAGATAATCAGTTGAACTATTTGTTGAGCCCCCGGTTCGATTTTCAAGTCAGGTCTTAATTTAAACAAATTGTTTCCTTCTTGTTTTAATTTTCCTTATTTTCTTTCTTGCAGGGCATGTCCTCGGTCTTCTTTAATAAGGGTGAAAATTGCATAGCCGCCGGACGTCTCTTTGTGGAGGATCGCATTCACGACGAGTTTGTGCGTCGCGTGCTCAAGGATCTGCGCTCGATGACCATTGGTGATCCACTCAATCGGTCCACGGCACACGGTCCACAGAATCATAAGGCGCACTTCGATAAGCTATTGGAGTACTGTGAACGGGGCGTGGCAGAGGGCGCAACGCTTGTCTATGGCGGTTGTCGCGTGCCCAATCTGAAGGGTTATTTCTTTATGCCCACCGTATTCACCAATGTCGAGGATGACATGTTCATAGCACAGGAAGAATCATTCGGTCCGATTATGATCATCTCCAAGTTCAACGGCAGCGATGTCGACTCGGTCATGGAGCGTGCCAATCGCACCGAGTACGGACTGGCCAGCGGTGTCTTTACCAAGGACATTAGCAAGGCCTTGAGCTTTGCCGATCGCATCGAGGCGGGCACCGTCTTCGTAAATGTCTACAACAAAACGGATGTGGCAGCTCCATTTGGTGGCTTCAAGCAGAGCGGATTCGGCAAGGATTTGGGCCAGGAGGCGCTCAACGAGTATCTGAAGACCAAGTGTGTGACCATTGAGTACTGAGTTAATTCAAATTCAACAGATTTCAATGTTCGGTTCGGTGGGAAAGAAAAGACTTACTGCATTTTATATAGATACTACATAATTCTCAATAGGCCTAGGAATACGTTTATAACGTTTATATGTATACGAGTCCTTACTAAAACTCAATAAATATGTTAATGTTTGTAAATACGTGTTCTATAAATCGGTTTACTTGGGATTATAATCGAGTTCTCCATAGAAAATTATATTAAGGGAAAATTTTAAAATCGATTAAAATAAGTATTAAACAACTTGCTTTAAAAAAAAAAAAAAAAAAACGATCGCAAAAAAGTAAAATTTTCTTCCATACAACTTTGAAGTCCCGTCTCCTAATTAGAAAAATGATGAAATTTTGAAAAGTTCTTAAGAAAGAAAAAACTTTCCATTTGATGAATATTTGCGACGATCTTTGGAAATAACTTTGAGGAAGATCGGATCAAAGCAAAAAAACTGTCATACAACCGAATTTCAATAATTTTCCACTCATGTAGTTGGAATTTTCAATATAATGCACATTTGGGAAGATCTTTTTTTATAGCTTTTAATTTTAGATACAACACAATTAACGTTAAGAAAAAAGAAAGAACTATGACAATTAATTTAGAACCAATCGGATGGAAAGTAAAAGAACTTTCATATGAGCGACTTTTTCTACTGGGATTTCAGAAATCTTGTATTTGCTAGTATTTAAGGTTTGGACTGAAAGTAAGCTTTATTGTGATTTATTTAGAATTTCATATCTTAAAACCTAATTTATTGGCTGCGACCATCTGTAATACCAACACAAATGTGTATTGCGAGCACAGTCAGTGTTTAAATAAACGTTTTCGACGCGTAGCGTTTACAAGCAATCATTGAAGTCTAACCAACATTTCCGCAGAATTTCCACTCGGTGAATACAATAGCAATGGCTTAATGCCAAACCCAGCCAACACACACTGCACCCTGGTACCCACACCCGGTCTTAACGACTGTGCAATTGCAATTGGTATCCAACTAAAAATATGCAGCCGCATCGGCAATCCCCGCAAGCAAGCGCAACGACAAACTCTTGTTCCTGCATTGTCAACTTTTCGAGTTAAAAGTTTTGACAGCCAATGTGGGTCAAAATACTGAAAGCTCGTCGCTGGGCGTTAAATGCTCTATTATTGCTTTATGCTGCTCATCATTTATACATTTTCAATGTATTTTTCTAATATTTTTTTTTCGAAAACTTTTGCAAGCATTTCGCATTAACTGAACATATAAAGGCCAAGGCAACAATGTGGCGTATACGTAATATTTGTGTGTGTGTGTGTGTTTAAGACTTTAGACATTTTGTTTGCCTTTCCCTCTCTCTCTCTCCCTTTCTCTCTCTCTCTTTTTTAGTCCCTCTCACTCTCTGTCCCTTCTCTACTCTGTAACATCATGTAATTGCATTAGCCGTTAGGGCATGTGTCCGCCTTTTTCTATTGTTGTGTGCGTGCGTGTGTGTGTGTGTGTTTCTTTGTGTACGCGTACATCCTGTTGTCAGATCCTTCTAAATTTATGCAGCATCTTTTGTAGAGATTCGCGAAGTACGTGTTTGCAACATATATATTAGATGTTGCTTTATGTTGATTGGGGCGTGGCAAGCCTAGGCTTGAATAGCAACCCAAAAAATCTTGTTTGTTTTTTTATCATATTACAATTTTAACGAAACTAATGAATAAAATTCCGAACAGAAATATATAAATATACATATATAGTGCTAATAAAAGCAATCATTTAATAATTTCGTACTTGGTTAAATTTATTTAATGAATGAGATTGATAACGAATATTACATACACACACACATGCAGATAATTCAGATACAGAAAATACAAGCCATATACAGGGTTCCCTTGAAATAATAATATTCGATAATGGCTTTATGGGCTTACATTTATAACCAAAAGGGTATAGAGGCAGATAATAAAGGACAGACAACATATAATTAGGCCTTATCTGTATACATATATATCTTCGTTAGTGTTTCTATATTTATAACGGTATCTTTATCTTATATATTTTTATATTTAGCTCTTAATAACAATATATATTATAATAAAAATTTTAAATCTTTAAATACAAGCACAGATACATTTTCCTTGGTAACTATGCCTTAAAGTGAGAAATTGAAGCTTCTAGTACAGGAGCTTTGCAATAACCGTTATTCGCAAGGGCAAGAAGAAAATAATACTCAAATACTTAAAGCGAATGCTGCGTATATAAATAAAAGCTAAGTAATGACAAATTATGTGTGTGTGTGTGTCTGTGTGTGTGGGTGTGTCTGGGGGGTGTGTGTGTGGCTGGGGAGGATGAAGATTGTTATAGGATACCGCAAGAACGAAATAAACCGCAATAAACACAAAACTAACAGTTAGCTAGAGCTTAAGCAAGAGCGGAATAAACCGCAATACACGCAAACCGAAACGAACGGTAAGCAAGAGCTTAAATGTCAGCCATATAAAGGTAAGGTAAGCATTAAAAACCCAAAATAACTAAAGCCCTGGGATACCAGGGGCCAAGAGGATGAGGTGTGAGATTTGGGGGCGGATGTCCCAGAGAGCTGAAGAGCTGCATTTGGTTGTGTAACAAGCATCGCGTATTTAGAACAGCTGAGATATGACGTAATTGGATGTGAGTGAAACAATATACGTATAATAATCACAGGCCAAACACACCCAAACCCTCCCCCTAATGCTGCAGTAGCAATAAACTCAGCGCGGCCTGGACGTGCGACAGAGATGGGTGTGTGACGACGTGAGTGGTGTGAGTAGAAGGGACTTAATTTTTTTTTTCTTTTTCAGTTTATGTAATTTGCCAATAGTCCGGCTTCTATTTTAACCAGTTGAGAGGAAAACTCTTTGGTGGAAAACTTTGTCAGCAAGTAATCAATAAATATTATATTACTAAACTTTGCGGGAATTTTGTTTGTTTCTCACGCTCTCGCACTCTATTGCCTACGCTCAGGCGCTTTTACAGCGCATGCTTGCGGCAAATTGACTGGAAGTAGCTGTCGCTGTATTCGCCTTGGAAGCCCAACGGTAGCCTTTCCCACAGCTTGGGGGCCTGTGTGCAGCGCTTTGAAATCTAAACTAACTGAGCTGCAAGCTGGAGCTTAGCAAGCCGCTAGCGGCTTGTAGGTCTAGAAATAAAAGCGCCAAGCAGCTTTTAAAAAGCTTAAAAAAACATAAATTAACCAATACTTATCTAAAATGCATGCCTTTTTAATGTTTCCTCCTTTTATATGAGTTTCATGATAATCATTAACTAATGCTGCCTCTTAATACTTACTAAATTTCCTAAGCAATAACTAATTACACTTCTTCTGTGTCGATGCTCTCTTAAATATAATAGACAAATATACAGATTTGATTATTATTAGCTTTTATATTTCTCCTGAGCTATTGTGCATATTTCAAATCAAAGAAAAAGTTCTAGATAAGAACTTATGACTGTAAAAGCACAATGGCAGCGAGAACTACAGTTGGAGAAGCACAACTCAGACGGAAAGCTAAGTAGAAGCTTGACTGCTTGCCATGCAGCTCACGCACGTGGTTCGAGAGCCACTGAATGAGATTGCAAATCGCAGCAGAGGCTGCCGCAGCAGCGGGCACGCCTGAAACCTTGAAAGCTTGCAGCCCAACTGTTTGTTGCTCTCTAGCGCACCACCGGCTAAGTGCCGCCCGCAATGGCGCCACCCACAAGCCGCAAGTCCAGCAAAGCAATCTGACATTCCAGTGACGGCGACGACGGCGCCCAGCTGAGTAAAAAGCTGCGAGGCGTCAAAAAAGCTCTAACTGTGCCTTTTCATACACAATTGCCCGCTGGCCGCCACCCTCTGCTCAACCAACGACTGCCAAAACGAACGACGAGCAGCCGAACGCAGCCGAACCAAAGCCGAGCGTTTCGCTCACAGTTGCAGCAGCTGCGGTGCTGGCGAGCTCTACGCTGAACTGGCACTATCATTGGCGTTTTAACTGTGGACGGTTGCTACTCGCACTCGCTGGCGGATTATAACGGCACATAGATATAAACATATATATATATATACTTATATATATATATATAAACATATATAGACAGTTATTATGTGCATGTCTGCGTAGAGGAGAAGAGGAAGCTGAAAAGCAGCGTTCAAGAAAATCCATCTGTATGTGTGTTGTTATTGGTGCGCCGCTGCGGAAAATACAACAAATTTTCATGTATTTGCACAAAACGTTGGTTACATAAAAAAGCAAAAAAAAAAAAAAAAAATAGAAAAAAATCCTCGAGGTGATGATGCAAAGTGCCAAAAAGAAAAAAAAAATTGTTAATTTTCACGACCTCAATAACAAACATAAAATTAACATAAGGATTAGCAAAGTTTTCAATACAAAACATAAAAAAATAAAAAAGCTTAAGACCAACAGATAAAAGACAGTTCTAGCAGTGATTATATGAACAGCGTCGGCAAGAGCGACGCCAAAGGCGACGCGACGAGGACATTGTGACAGCACCAGCAGCAAAAAAAAAAAAAAAAAATGAAAGAAATCCTTGTAAAACTTATATACATACCGAAATTCGATTTTTTTTTTTTGCTGCTGGTTATATTAAAAAATAAAATACCGATAAAGAAACAAACCAAAATACTGATAAACAAAATAAAAAAAAAAGACCAAAAAAAAGCACAGTTAAAATTGAAATAAAGCAAATAACAAGTAACCTATAAATAGACTGAGAAAAATATACGTGAAAGCGAAAATTATAAAAAAATAAATAATTCAATAAAGACAATAGTTCTGGACAAGATTTTAAGAGCTGAGCTTTAGCGCAGACAACGCCTAAAATATATATACATATATATATTTTGTGCTCAGCTTAAATTAATACAAATAAAATAAAATGCACAGATTTCGCTTCCAGAGTTGCGTTATTTTTGGCAGCTTGCGATTTGCATAAAGTGAAGATTTAGTGCATATGTATGCATAGATTGTGTAATCAATATGCTTATATAAACATTGCAAATTTGAGCTTCAGCTCACATACAACAACTACATATCGTATTTTGAGGCCAACCATCAGAAAGCAGACGAAAAAGAAATGCAAAATTGCATTAAATAGCCATTAAATAGCGACATGAAAAAGAGCATTGCCTACATTTGTGCGCCCTGCCCAGAGCTAGGAAAAGTTACACAGCGCCCGCTAACAGACATAGGCCACAGGGCATAGCTATATCCATAGCTAAAGCCGAGGCCGTTTCATTTGCGCCTTCGCCATGGACGCGCGTTGCGCAATGTGGCAGCGACGTCGCCGGCGGCAGCAGCATTCAAAAGTAAGTCAAGCAATGCGTATGCGTGAGAGCGCAGCGTCATTGTCTTAGTGAGCATTCCTTTTAGCTGGAACAACAACAAAAATGTATATGCCATGATAAGCGCATATCGCAACGTAAAATTAACATATGAATTACAGCTTGTGTGGCCAGTGTTGCAAAGTGTTCTTAAAGCTGCACCAGCCAAGCCGCATAGCATAACCATAAGCTTCTCGAACTGGCAATTCCCGCACAAGCTGTGCTCGCTGTCATTTGGCTGGCGCCCAGCTGGCAGTTTTTATGGCACGGCCGAAATCTGTTTTAACGTTCTGCAGCAAAAAAAAAAAAAAAAAAAAAAACTTCCAATGCAAATTCCAGGCTCGCTCTCTTTATTTGATGTTCATACTTGCTTGCACTGCCTGTGTGTGTGTGTGTGTGTGCATGTGTGCGTGTGCGCACTCTCTTTCGCTCTTTCAGTCTCCCACTCGCTCTGTGCGCATACGCCGATTGGCTTGGGCAGCATTGGATGCCTTTTTCCAATGCTCCTCGCTCGAGATTACATAACAGTTGGCAGAGTGTGTGGCTAAAATCGGCAGGCGACTGCAATTTGTTTTCACGTAAATGGCAAAGAGTTGATCGAATTAGCAATAATTAATTAACCAAAATTCATGAAAAATTCACAAGAATTAATAGCGAGTGCAAAACCCCATTAACCAGCTGCACAATTCAACTAGAAAGTGTACTTTAGGCCATTTTTCTGAATGTGTCCTTGTCGGAAAGCAAAAAAAAACCACGCAACAGCAGCTGCAAAGAGGGCATATCCTTCGAGTTTTCAGTTCAGTTTGGCAAAAGCCAAATGAATTTGTAATGTTTATATAAGCAGTAAAGTTGATTATGGCCCACAATGTCATAGTTTATGCTCGAAAATAACGCTTAGCACTTAAAGGCGACGTTAAAACATTAATTAACTTTTCCGAAAACCAAAACGAAGCTAATTAAACACAATTTAGTTAAACTAATTTTAATAGACAGTTCCTAATTGATGATAGGATACGTAACTGAATTTTTAGAAATGCCAATAGAAACTGCTTCGAAATTATAAAAGAAATATTTTTAAAATAAAATATAGTTTCTATTAAAAGAAAATTAGTCCAGCCCTCTTTTACTAATTTTACCTCTTCCCCCACCCAACAGGTGGTAAATTAGCAAAAATTGATCACTTTTTACTCACAAACCAATTTCTAATTTCAGTAAACAAATAAATTTAGCGCAAATCTTAACACAATACTGCTACGAACATTCAGAAAAAAACCCCATTTAAAAATGTTGTACCAACGCAGTTGATTAAGAAAAACACACAAAAAAAAAAAACTAAAAATTAACATAATTAATAAATATTTAAATAATAAAACGTATATAAATATTTATAACGATAAGCGTTTAAAAACCTAAACAATAAGACACAAAAATAAAAAAAAACCAAAAACAAAAATAAACATATAGTTTAAAACTAACCTAATAAAAACAGACAGACACCCTCCTTAGACCTGGTGCAAACGAATCCTAATCGTACTTAAAGCCAACTAGCAAGAAAGAGGAAAAAAAAAACAAAAAAAAAAAAAACAATGGCCGACAAGAAGATTGGTGAATACTACTCGCCACCGCCAAAGATGGGCAAATGGGAGGGTTTCAGAAAATTCCTATGGAACAGTGAAACTAGCCAATGCCTCGGACGCACCGGTTCCAGTTGGGGTGAGTACATTGAATAAAAAAAAAACATCTTTATTGAAATCAATTTAACCTTAGCAGAATATATGTGAATATACAAGAATTTGATCCTTAAAGGAAAATAATTATTGTCAACAAATTCGAAGGTTTATTAAATTATTATTTATTTAGCTTTTTTAATTATTTTGATTTTTATATTTATTTATATATGTTTCAGAAACTATTAAATAAAGAAATAAAAACATTTTTTATATTTTGTTTTTGCTTATTTTAATTGTTTTTAATACAAAACTAAAACTTTTAGAAACTGAAATATTATCAATCAAGTAAATGGCAAAATGGAAACGTTGTCTTTTCAAGCAAATACTGTACTTAGGTTAAACGCTATATATATATAGATATAGAAACAATATATATATATATATATATATATATATATATATATGTGTATATCGATTATAGTTTACTATCTTCAGCCTGCTCCACTTAATTGGGTTTTTCAATCGCTCAGCGAATCAATCAAATTTCACGCATTGCGCATACGCCGCGTGTGTCAGTTTTCTGCATTATATAAATATGTATATCTATGTTTAATAATAATTATTTGAAGGGACATTCAAGGGCCACTCGAGCAGTATTTAATAAATAATAAGAAATATGATCTGCGATCTCAATTAAATTATTCAGTTAGTTTGACTTTGATACAAATTAAACAGGACTTGAATTTAATTGTAGGCAGCTTTTTATCAATCTCTGTTTGAATCTCAATCTATGATAATGGAATTTCAGTATTTAATGCTTTTGGAAAGTAAGCTATTTGAATATTTTTCAAGCTACTTATGTCATAAAAACAGTATTTTGCTTTTGTATTATAAATTATTGCTAAGCAGAAAAATATATACATGAGAAAAAATGAGTTAGGTGTACATGAGGAAATAAGAGTAGTATAAACAGACGACGAGATTTTAAATGCCGGCGGTAATTAATAAGTAATATTTTTACACTAAATAGATTATTAATAAAGTGCTATTTGTTATAAAAAAAATAAACCCATTTTCTGCCTAAGAGCTGCTTTGGTTTTTTCCATGGCACCAGCTTTGATATGCGGGCATTATTTTAATATCAACCTTTATGTTTACCCTTATAATGCGTATCGATCGATTGGACTCATTCTGTATGCCATGCACAATAAAAAGTCACGTACTTGATGGGCCCAGTAAATTGCTTGGCAGCACTAAATATAGAATTCAATATTACTGCAGAGCCCACAATTCAGCTAGAGCACATGCGCTTTCTGACATTCACTCAGTCAGTCAGTCAGACTGTCCATATATGGTTGATTTTCGATAGCGATTGCATAACAATTATACGAGTATAGACTGGCGGTTGGCCTTAAGTAGGGTGTGTTTTAGGAGTTTGGCCCAACCAACAGTAAAAATGACTAATCATTTGATATCGTGTGTAAACGCCATGAAAGACAACAAGAATGCAAAATTGTCGTAAATTTTTTTATGGCCGAGGCAAAAGACAAAAAGTGAAAATAAAAGGGTCGAAAAAACGGAGGCAATTTGTAATTTATGATGTATTCAATTTTTGGGACTCAGATAAGGCTATTATAAGTACTATATACACATTATATGTATATAAGCATTTGCCGCTTTTTACTAAATAGATAAAAATATTTAGATAATATCGGTGCACTAACTGATATAAAGTTTCTGTCAGCTTTCGTAGGTCAGTTTTAAGGCATAGGCGAAAATTTATTTATCGAAAAATCAAGAGTCGAAAATAAAAAATGAAATATACAAGAATATGTCAACACTTTTTCAGTTTCAAAATAGTTTCTTAATGGTAAATCAACTGCTTTTAGTTAAAAATATTATTTACAGATACTTATCGATTTGTGAGCAACCTGAGGCACTTTACTTTCGAATATTTATTATATTTTTTCAAGCTTGAATTCAATTTCGATCGATTTTTAACGATTTTAGCCAAAAGGTTAATACAAATATTTGTTGGCTGTCGTTACTTATTCAAACTTTTGCTCAAACCACATTTATCAAATTTAGCTAACAATTTTATAAAGCTATTATTTTTCAAATATTTGTAAGTAGGCCACCTTACAGCAAATAGGTATCTGTAAAAATAAATCTTGAACCAATTCGAAACTAACAGCTCACAGTTAACTTTTAGCACCAATTCTGCAGACGTCAAGTGCGCTTTACACAGGAGATTTGAGATAATACCAAAGCGTATTTTGACAATTTATAGCATACGTGTTATTTGGCTATTTATTGATATAGGATTACGCGCTGTGTAAGCTCTAGCTGCCCCTCTCGCTCCATCACTGTCAGCCCTCCGGCTCTCTTTTTTTTTTGCTAGCTGCTTCATCATTCAATCCCAGCTGTCTCAGCTGAAGGCACGTGCTGGCTGTTGGGTTTATTTTTAGCAGTTTCTCAGGGTTTAGTAATTTTTAATGGAATTCAATTTGTGAAGCTGTCGCATCGCTTGACACTATTGAAACATTGATGTGCGCTTGAATGTCATACGAAGCCCAAATTGTCAAGTTCTTGGAAGAACAAAAGTTGTTCAACTAAAATTAGCATACAAATTTTTTTGTAGATTGCATAATGTATTAGTAAGAGGGAAATTCATAGGGAAATTCGAAGGGTAATTGCAAGCTGTTGAGGAAAAATTCTATTTATATTGCAGCTCCTTCGTTGTAGATTGACAAGCATTGCATAAACATATTCAGAATATAAACATTTTTATTGCAATAAATGTTTATAGGAAATATTGCAAATATTGAAAAGAAACACAATCAAACTAAATTGCATATATAAATGGGTCTAAGGAATAACACAAACTAGAGAAAGCACTTCTTTTTACATGAGCTTCAGGTATATTTGCCTATTATATCAGTAGGCTAGCCTTAAGCCTTTTCAGCCTTGTGCTGAGCCTTCTGATATTTGTAGCTCCACAATTGCATGCGGCCCAATTAAATGCGAAGTGGTAAATGAAACCTGCACTATCATGCACTGAAATTGACTCAACTAAAAATCGATTCTAACCTCATTCCAAAAGCACATTGTACACACTGGCTGACAGGCAACAAAACGACGACAAGTGCCGCCCCGGCCCCGGGCGCCACGAAAATGTGGGCGTTGGCGGCAAAACAGACATTTTGTTGTTGCTGCTGCAGCTGCAGCTGTTGCTGTTGCTGTTGCTGTTGCATGATTGCTTTGTCTGTAACCTACTTAGTTGCAGGTTGTGTTGCCTCTTCAGTTAAACACTTAACACGCCTCCAAAGCGAATTCTTTTCAACATTTTTAGCAGGCAAAAAAATGCAAATAAAAGGTCGCTTGGACTGGGCACAAATCCGAGAGAAGCCATAATAGATAATATATTCGTCTGTTCAGGATCTGCATTCCCAAGAGGCTGCAATTCATCAAATTGAGTTCCAAATAGAAATTCTACTTGCTGTGTTTGAATAATTGCGAACATTAGTGAGTAAATAATGCATACAATGAGTGTACATTAAAATGAGTCATCAAGAATTATCAAATGCTCAGTATGTGGCGAGATTATGCGGTAATATAAGAGCTGAACTGAGAAGGGAAGGAAGTTGGAAAGAACATGAATAAACACGATTGTAATGTAGCATGCTTGACTTGAAGAATAATAAAACATGATACGAATATTATACAATGATTTATATTCTTTTATAATTTCATATATTGCAGAAGCCTATTTATAAACCAAAGTTCGAATCTTATTTCATCACATTCTTTCTGAAATTTAATTAAATTTTTAATTGAAGACAAAACACAATTTTCTGTTGCTTATTTTCGTTTCAAAATTAGCTTATCTTCTAGCAAATTCTCATTACTGTGGCCTTTCAGATGAGATAATACCAGCATTGAGGTCAAAATTAGTCGGGACTGCCAGACGAGGGGATATTCTAGACGCATTTTATAAAACTATGATCGCAAAACTTGTTTTAAATCGATATTTATATATATATAATTAAGTTTTACACGTTAGGTTACTATAAAAAAATATATTTCAATTTATTATTTTCACTTAACGGCTACTTTTGTTGAGTACATTCAGATTTGCTTCCCGAATATGAACTGATTTATCTAACTGTTGCGGTCGCTTAGCAAACTTCGCTTTGAGAGAGTTTGAGTCAAAATTGAGTGAAGTTTGAGCTGCGTCAGCAATTATGCGTGGGATAGTACTCTGATGGGAACATTGACAGTGGCGTGATATTTAGGGTGAATTGTTTATGTCTACCAAAGGGGGACAGTTTGATCTTGACCAATGTCGATGTTATCACCAGGCTCTTTGTTTACAATATTAGAAATGTTTATAATTGTGCTTATGCTTATGTGCTAAGATATGTTAAAGGGTGGGTGCGACTATGGATATGTCACTCCCCCAACCATTAGAAAAGTGCCTGTCCTCAGGTGTTTAAGTTTGGATATAGTGTAACATTTTCTTCTTTTACAATTGGTATATCTCCTATTATTGTAGGTGTTTCTTCTACTTTGGGTTTTTTATATTTTATAATTAATTTCTTAGGTATGCTTTTGAACTTATATGTCAAATACAGTGTTAAACTTATTAATATGATTACAAATATGGTTATTGTAATTATCTGGAATACATTGTTAAATTTTGTATGTGCATTTATAATTTGTTTCGTTTGTACAAACGAAAGTGGTTCTAATTTTATAACATCATTGCTTACGTAAATGCTTTGAGTATAATCTAACATATTGTTTGAAATTGAAATTTCATTAATTTGCAATGAACAATTAAAGATTTTTATTATATTGTTTCCTTCTATTGTTATTTCGTTATTTATACAATTATGGTTTAATATAGTTTTTGGTAAATTCCAAGTTAAAATTATATTTGGTTCTATGTAGTTGATTTGAAAATTTTGCAAAATTTTAGTATAACTACATTCTGATGTTATTTGGTTTAAAATTCCTGTTAAACATTCATTATTAATTAATTTTTTTGTTTCTCTGCTATAAACTTTTTTATCTTGGGTAAAATATTTTTCATGAGCTATTTCTGTCAAAATATTATTATTTTCATCCGGGTATGGAATTATTTCGAATACCGGGCTTTTTATTATTTCTCGAGGAATATGGGATATTATCAGTATTTCGTTTGTATCTGATTTAAACCAAGTGGAAGTTTTTGTATTCAACAATTTCTCAGAATTAACATGCAACAAATAGTCATGTTTTAGTAATTTTGGGTTAAAAATTCCTAATCTTGTGAGCTGCATTCCCATCTCAATGTCTTCTATATATTCTGTAAAGTGTTGTAAGTTAAATATAAGGATATCTAATTTCTTTCCTTTTTGTTTCTCTTGATCTAGTTCGTTCATGATTTCTATTCCTTTGTTTATAGCTTCTATTATGTAATTTAATTCGTTAACCTGAACGCTGTTTTCTGCTAAGTTGCTTATTTTTTGTTCAATTTCTGCTTTGTCTTCTTGATCTAATGTTCCAAATAAGTATTTATATGCTGTTCCTACTATGTTAACTAAACCTCTTTTGCTGCGTTTGGCTATTTTTAAGCCGTTTATTTCTCTGTTTAATTTTTCTACTAGGTATTCGATTTGTATAAGGTTATTGAATTCTTTACTTTGTTCAATTAAATTGTTAAAAGTTTCTTCGGTTTTTGTTGAGGTTATTTATTAGTTTTTCTTTATTAGCTTGAGTGTCATACTCTGGTGTACCTGCATATATGAATATGTCCGCTGGTGTTCTGTTAGTCGTTTTGTGCTTTGTTTTATGATTGTACGTGTAGAGTATAGTTTCAAATTTTGTAAGTTTATTTTCGACGTCTGAGTCGCTGTTAATGATTCTTAGTTTTTCGTTAACTGTCTTATGAAATCGTTCTACGTCGGATATACCGTTTTTACTAGTGGTTATATTAATATTTACTGCTTCTGATTTTAGCCATAATTGTAAAGCTGTGCACATAAAAGCTGAGTCTTTGTCTGCCTTTATTTCGATGGGTTTACCCATTTGGTTGAACACTTGTAATATAGCTCGTTTGGTTTCTAGCCAGTCTCTACTTTTTATTTCTATTAATGATGCAAATTTTGAATAGATATCAATGCAAGATAAAAATTGTTTATCTCCTACTATGTAAAAATCCATTACATATTTTTCTCGGATATTAGCGATTTCCGGAGTTATTTCGAAAGTTAATTTTGTATCTCTGTGTTCTGTTTTTGCGATGTTGCAAATCTCACATTCATTTATTAGATTTTGAATTAGATTTTGATAATCTGGGAAATAGTGGGTTTCTTTGAACCAATTGATAGTTTTTTCAATTCCTGGATGTAATAATTCTTTGTGCTTTTTTAATATTAATTCTTTGAATTCTGCGTATGTTTGAAGGTCTATTAATTTTGTACTAGTTTTCATTGCCTTTGTTGAATTATTCGGACTTATTATTTCTAAGTAGGCTTCTTGAAAAATTGGAAAATCTGCTTCGTTGTGGAAGTATAGCACACTTTTCTTTGTGCATAAGTATTCTTTTATTAATTCTTTGGCATGCGTATTAGTCATGTCTTTGTACGTAATTTTTATGTTGGTTTTGTGAAAGTAATTCGTAACTTTTGTTTCGTTCTCGGTTCCTTTTTCAAATTCTATTTGTCGATTATAATAATTAAGTGGTCTTTCTGTGATTTGTAAATGGTTACTGTTGTCTTCTTGAGCACTATGTATTGTTGCTCTTGTGCTAATTGTATCTTCGCCTAAGAAGTTTTCGTTTAATTGAATTCTGGACAGAGCATCTGCCACATAATTTTCTTTTCCTGGGACGTATTTAATTTGGAAATCAAACTCATTTAGCTTGATCTTCCACCTTTGTAATTTCATGTTAGGTTCTTTCATATTATTTAACCAGACGAGTGGTCTGTGATCACTAAGGATTTGAAATTGTCGACCAAAGAGATAGGACCTAAAGTATTTAGTGGCCCAAACGATTGCTAATAATTCTTTTTCAATCGTTGAATAATTTAACTCATGCTCGTTGAGAGTTCTACTTGCATAGCATATAGGCTTATGCTCTTGCGAAAGGACGGCCCCTATTGCCATATTACTCGCGTCTGTAGTTAATGAAAATGGTTTTTCGAAGTTAGGGTATATTAAAATTGGGTCGGATGTTATGAGTACTTTTAGCTTTTCAAACGCTAGCTCGTAGTCTCTGTCTTTTATATTGATTTTTGCTCCCTTTTTTAATTTAAGTGTTAATGGTTTTACTATATTAGCGAAATTTGGTATAAATTTCCTATAGAAACCACATAATCCTAGAAATGATTTAATTTCTTTTGGGGTTTTTGGAATTGGGAATTTGACAATTGCTTGTATCTTGTTGGGATTTGGTTTTATACCCTCAGTTGTGATGATGTGACCGAGAAATTCAGTTTCTTTTCTCATAAACTCGCATTTATCCAACTGTAGTTTTAAGTTAGCTTCTCTAAGCTTCTTAAATACCTTTTGTAGCGACAAAATGTGTTCCTCCAATGAAGTGGAAAAAATAATAATGTCGTCTAAGTAGACCAGACAATCTTTAAAAATTAAATCTTCTAAGAGATTGTTCATACAACGTTGGAACGTTGCAGGTGCATTCTTAAGACCAAATGGCATGCGAGTGTACTCGTAATGGCCATGTTTAGTCGAAAATGCGGTCTTGGGTATTGAACCAGGATCCATTTGGATTTGGTGGAAGCCTTTGGCTAGATCAATGGTTGTGAAATATTGACATTTTCCAAGTTTGTCTAATATTTCATCCATGATCGGGATAGGGTATTTATCATTAATAGTTAGTTCATTGAGATTGCGGTAATCTATGACTAACCGGAATTTTTGCTTTCCAGATGCATCGTTTTTCTTTGGAACGATTATTACTGGTGAGCAGTAAGGGGATTTGGATTTACGTATGATATTTTGTTTTATCATATCGCTTATTTGTTTATTTACTTCCTCATCGTATATTTGAGGATATTTGTATGGACGCTTGTAAATTGGGTCCTCATGTTTCGTTAGAATTTTGTGTTTAATTGTACTAGTGAAAGTCAAATTGTCACCTTCATGGTACTGGATATCACGAAATTCATGTAAAACTTTTTTTATTTTTTCTTTTTCTTCTGAGTTTAGGTGCTCTAGCCTAAACTCATTGTTTTCTATTAATTCATTATTAATAGCGAAGTTAAATGGTCTGTCCTCTGTTGAGGGTGGATCAAGGCACTCTTGTGCGGTCATGTCCTCTTCGACCTCTTCGTCATTATATCTAAAACAAAAGTTAAATTCTCCTAAGGTTACGGATCCTTGTGCATAGTCTATTTTTGCTTGACATGCCTCAAGGTATTCTCTCCCAATCAGAACATCATAATGCTCTGAGAAGTCGTGAATATAGAATTTTTGTTTGCTCGGACAAATTTTGCTTGCTCCTAATCGTATACTTTGTTTTAATTCAATAACACCATTTATGGTGTGAACCTTTAATGTTTCGTTGTAAACTGGAAAATTTAAGCGGTTTGTTTTCATTAGATTTATGGTTGAACCTGTGTCGATGACACATTTTAGAACTTCGTCATTCATAATCAATTTTATGAATGGATTTCTTCTGTTTGTTCCGAGGCTTGCTGATGAAAATTTTCGGATGTATCCATTTTCATCTGCCCACTGTTACTATCTCTTTGACGTTTAGTCGGAGGGTTTGGTGCATTCAAGCGTGAATGGGACTGATTTTGGTAGTTTAAGGGATTTTGGTATCTACCTTGACTTAATTTCTGTTGGAACTCGTGGTGAGCTTTCTGATTGTCTTCGGACTTATTATGCTGTTTATTTTGTGCGTGATAACTCTGATTCGTGTTGGAATAGCCACTTGAAATGGTGGTTGGGTTAGCATTTTGCTGATAATTTCCCATGTTCCTACGATTGTTATTTGGATTTCCCTGAACATTATTATTTTTAGGTTTTTCAGTAACGCTATTTTCATATAATCCCTCTCTTTGAGCTACTTGCTTTAGTTTTTGTGTCGACGTAATGTCGTGTCTGGCTAACATCATGAAAAGCCTATCTGGTAATTTTTTTGTAATAACATCTTTGATTGTGTTATTCATAGCATTTGTATAAAGGGTTGTATTGCTAGGTATATTTTCTAGTGCTAACTTATTTAAAATAACAAAAGATTTATTCTCGAGCTCCTCGATGAACTTACGGACGTTTCCTTGGTAATTCGTGTTGTATAAGCGTCGAAGGAGTTCTTCAAATGGTGTCTGCACTTTGTATTCTTCAATCAATGCGTTTCTCAGCTCCTGCCAAGTGTTGGCTGCTGTCCTTTGTGATATTCTCTGAGCATCTCCTGTGACTTGCAATTCGATGGCTCCGTATAAGATGCTATGTTGTCTAACATCTCGGGTTGGATACAGGTGTAGGATGTAATCTATCCTTTTAATGAAGGCGTTTAGTTGATCCGTTGATCCGTCAAAGCTTGGCACCTGTCTAAGTTGTGAAAGGGCCTGGTTGAGGTGTTGTTCTGATAATTCCATTGTCATCTTGGTGTAATACACTTTTTTTTGAATAGTTTTGAGTTTGTAGGTTTGAACTTTATTGTTCTTTGATTTTGCACTTTTATTTTAAGTTAAAGTTTGTGATGGATTATTGTGTAAATGTTTTTTTTTTTTTTTGTGTGTGTGTCTTAAAAAGACTCAGTAATAACGTATTGCAGGGATCAAACGATATGCAAAGCCAGTCGTTATTAACTGTAGTAGCTTTATTGCCCAAAGGGTCAATATTATTAAGCTACTAATGACCCGAAGGTTCTTGTGCGGATACGTATTCGAGAAAATTTTTATTACACTCCGACAACACTTTCGGTCGCGATTGTGCGTTAGATCTGGGAATTAATTATCCTTTAGCGATCTTTAATTTTTCCCGACGTATCCTACCGGCTGCGCCAATTAAGTTTTACACGTTAGGTTACTATAAAAAAATATATTTCAATTTATTATTTTCACTTAACGGCTACTTTTGTTGAGTACATTCAGATTTGCTTCCCGAATATGAACTGATTTATCTAACTGTTGCGGTCGCTTAGCAAACTTCGCTTTGAGAGAGTTTGAGTCAAAATTGAGTGAAGTTTGAGCTGCGTCAGCAATTATGCGTGGGATAGTACTCTGATGGGAACATTGACAGTGGCGTGATATTTAGGGTGAATTGTTTATGTCTACCAAAGGGGGACAGTTTGATCTTGACCAATGTCGATGTTATCACCAGGCTCTTTGTTTACAATATTAGAAATGTTTATAATTGTGCTTATGCTTATGTGCTAAGATATGTTAAAGGGTGGGTGCGACTATGGATATGTCACTATATATATATCAATATTTTGGAAATGGGTGCAGATAGTGAAATTAAAATGAAATTTTAATTGACTCGTCTGTTACTGACTTAAACACTATACCCCTTCTACACACTTTCAATAGGTATAAAACTGATTCGGTTCAGGTTTGTTTGTTTCTTTTTTTGGCATATGTTTCTGCTTTAAATAGCTTCGCAATCTAATAACACATTCACCTACTAATATAGCATGGAATTCTGTGGGATTCAAACTAGAAGCTGCGATAGTGAGTCTTAAGTCTTACAGCTCTATTGTGTAGATCCATTTTAATATTTTACCAAGTTACAAATTGTGGAAAACATATCCATTTATCGTCTTAGAGAAATCAAAGCCAATCACTGGGCATGTTTCAATTGCTCCACTGCAAATCAATTAAAAACGACAATCATTTCAACCAGACGTCAATGAGCTCAATTTGAGACGTTTTGTGGCACATGTGAGCGATGTTTGAAATGTCTGTTTTTATCGAGGTCCCGCAATTTGCACAGACCCATCAAATTGAGCACTGCGCTAAATAGTATGCCAAAATCCCAGATGCGACACATTGACCTCCATAAGCTGCAAATCTGTTAAATGCTTTGCACTGAAAAGAAACAATTATCCAATCGACACTTCAATTAGCATACGGCCCACTAAAGCTGATTTCATAAGCGCATTATAATGAGCTCGAAATTTACACCCACACTGAAGAATCGCATCAACTGCGTTATCCGTAGACTTAAAGATATCGGTGAAACTTTCCAAGCAATCAAAGTTTTAAATTGAAAAACTTTCAATGCGCTTAATTGGGAAACAATTAAGAAAATCTTATGGGAAAATCGACTAGCAAATACCCTGTTCTATGTTGATGCGTTCAGTTTTGATGTACATTAAAATCATACTTTCGTATCGTAATCGTGTATGCACACATAGATTATATTTATATTAGGTATGTGTTCGACTAGTAAATAACTCGTAAATACTCGTAATAATCTACTCTCATGTAGGGTATTGAAAACCCCTGGCTTTCAACAAATTCCAATAAAAATATGCAAATGAAAATCCCTTGCGTGATTCACAAAAAAGCAGTGGAGATAATGCCACAGGGCAACTAGACAGCTATTCATAACTTTTATAGCGAGGAAATCCCAAGTGCCTGTTATGGCATTAATTAAAGAGTTGGGAATATATCAAACTTACCATGTAACATATAATTAAAATTACATTTCGCAGAACTGCTTATTATGCATGCATTTAAAATGTTGCCTCAGAATCTTGAATTAAATTTTTGTATGAATTTGAATTTGTATAGGCTTTGTTTTTTAATCTACAAGTTTGGGCAATGAAATAGTTTTATATAATCTATTCAAATTTGTTATATTATTAATATTTCAACAAAATTCAATGCTTGTCAACAGAATGGCCAAAAAAATTGTAATAAATAGAGCAAATATTTTATTATATATGCTATAAACTTAAATCAAATAATAAATAATTAAAAAAAACTACTGGCTAAGGTTGATATATCAATCATTTCTCTATATGCGTTATAAACCACAGCCAAAATTACAAAAAAAAGCAGAAACTAGCACAAAATTAATTCAAGTAAATCATTTTTGTACCTTTTGGCTCAAAATATTTAAAAAAAACACAAAATAATAATAAAAAAGCCTGCTAGCAACAACAAATATAAAGTTATATTAAAAAAGTAATGATAAAACGATAAAATGATACAAAATGAATACTATAATTATTATCATACTTGAATATACATTTATTTGGGTGTGTGTGTGTGTGGCTGTGTGTGTTTGCGCGTATGCATGAGTACTGCCAAGCCTAAGGGCTGTTGCGAATCCTGATGTTGACAGTTGTATTTTCTGCTCCATTTTGCTGGACAACATTTTTTTCGTTCTTTTGTGTGCCAGCTACTGTGTGTGTGTGTGTGTGTGTGTGTGTGTGTGTGTGCATGTAATTTTCTTATTTTTCTGCAACTGTCAAAATTAACAGAGCAAATGGGCAGCACTCGTTACGACCCGCACCAACAGCCCAACCCGCACCCACAGCTGCCGCTGAAAGGTAAAATTGAAGCTGAAATTAAAAAAGAGGACGAAGTGGACGCCATTCTTTTGTGCGTGTATGTGTGTGTATATAGCTTGCAACTGTAGCACACATGCAGACAACGCAGTCACACACACACACACACACACACACAATCGCGTACCAGCACAGTTTGTTACATTATTGCGGCAGCTGTGCAAATGGCAAAGTTCAGCCGAGAGACCTACAAAGAACAGGACAGAGAGGGAGAGAGAGAGAGAGAGAGAGAGAGAGAGGGAGAGCGAGCAAGAGAGTGACAGAGAGAAAGAAAGGCAGCTAGAGAGAGAGAGAGGGAGAGAGAGCACTCGCAGGCGGAGAGTGCGCGCACAATGCTGCGTATACTTAATGTTCCACTGAGACCTGCCAGGTGCTCAGCGGCACCATGAGCACGCACACACACACACACACACATAGGTAAGGAGTAAAAATGTTGGCGTCGGATTTTAAGGCAGAACCCACCTAAAGAAACTATCAACGAGGAAAACTTCGAAGGTTCTACCAGCGCCTAAAAACTAATTAAACTTATGCACAAGCCTGCTAATTCTGTATCCATAAACTATCAAGTTTTCTAAAGATAAATATATACATGTTTATATATATAATGCGATGCACATTTGGGTTTAATTAATTATTATAATTACTATATTCTGATATATTTGAAATTATTCAACATAAAATAATAATATAATTAATATTATATAGTATACAATAATGAGGCAAGATACCTCATTTTGGGGCATATATTTTCTGCTATTACTGTTTTTAAATGATTAATTCTACTATTTTATTAAAATTTCCAAATATATATATTTTAGTGCATTATGCAAATTTAAGATATACTGTAAGTATTTCGAACGCATTCAATTAAGTGGGATAAAATTTACGATTACCCTATACGGGTTACACTTATTTCTGTGGGAGCTGAGACTACGGGCCCAGAACTACATAATTTATATGCTGTGTAGTCGAGGGCACTTAACATTTAGAACGGCTTAGCGTATTTGCCTTGCAAGCAAAATAAACCAGCTGTTTTCCCCAAACCACAAAGAGCACATCGCGTAGCCTGAGAAACTCACACCATGCATCCATGGCCGAGCTCTATCTCCAAAAGACCCAAAGCCCCACCTACCGCAGTAGGAAAAGCCACTGCGGCCACTGAAACCAGAGCAACCAGCTCGTTAAGTGCAGAAACACACTCAAGCACACACATGTACACACACACACACACACACATAGATACTAACATACACACACATAGGCACACCCATTGGAATAACAATAAGAAAATTCAGAATAAAAAGCACAACCAACTGCAAAGAAGGCTCCCTGCTGGCGCTGCTTTTGTTATCCCCAGCGAATCCGTGAAGTTTGCTCGAGTGTTGCCATGCAAACGTACATTTTTATTTAACTGCCTACGTAACGTAACCAAATTACGTAAGGCGATGAAAATGTTAAACGTGTTTTCATAATTTCCGCAACTCAATTGACTTGGGAACTCGGCCAGCAAAGCCAATTATAAACTTAAGGATTAATTAAAAAGTCAAGATAAAAATAAATTTCATTCAAAATAATATGTTTAGCTATCAGATTATTATAATTTATGCATATTACGATACAAACGTCGGGCTTGAACCCTGTGTGGACAGTTGCTTCTGAAGCAATCAAGCCATTAAATAACGCTACCATTATCTATATACCAGATATATGTATATACAAACATTTATATATATATATATATATATATGCTTGCTTGTATATGGCCATGAGAATTCGTTAGAGTGCGGGCGCATTGGCAATAGCCAGTTGGGCAGCAGAATTGTGGAGCGCGCATGCGCCCTTTTGCTATTGGCAATACTTGCCAACTAATTGACCGTGAGCAGAATTCTTTTCAAGTATTTTTCAGAAGGTCTTGAAAATAAGCGTACTACTTAACAGGATGTTACATACTATATCTGTAATCGAATTGACAAGTTTTATTTTTCAAAATATGGCCAACTAATATTGTTGTGTTTTATAATTTAGTCTGCATTCTGTGCTTAAAAAAGAATTATTTGTTATTTTTTTATTTTGAATTTTAAAACATCCTTGCATATAGTTTCAACAATCGTCAAAGAATATTGCAGTTCTTATAGCTTATGTTTTTAAATCATTCGAGTCTTATTTTATTTATAATATTTTATTTATGTTCATTTATAATACATTCTTTGAAAACCATCAGAGTTGCGTTTCCCAAATTATTGTAATTCAATTTATTCGTTATTCTAATTGAATTTTATTTTTTTCTGCTGTTTGCCCTGATTAAACTAGGAACAAAAAAAAATCATACTCTTCGTAGTTGCCATTAAGACCCTTTGTTATTTCAGCTCTTCTCTCGTTTATCTGCCTTCACCATTCACTCTTTAATTATTTCTAAATTTAACCCGCTGCCAATCGCGTTTGCTCAGCAAAATTCCCACGGTCCACACTATTCTCAAAGTCTCTGAGCAGATGATTAATGACTTTCGTAAATTGCTGTACAATGCCAATGCCAATTCCAACATATTTTCCTCTCTATAAATTAGTTTATTCACAGTTCGCTCTGCGTCACATGTCGTATGCGTAATTTAGGACAATGTTATCTTAAAAAAGTAAACAACATTAAAGTCAATTCATGTATATAGAAGACAGACCGCACAACCTAAACAGGCTTGGAAACTGAAACTATTGCAAAAGGTTGCGTTCAGTTTTAAAGCGAGCATTAGGACAGGAGCGTGGAAAGGGCAACCTCCAAATGGGGGAAAATGGTGGTCAAAGTTTGTATGTAAAACATCAACCCCAACGCAGCCATATATGTGTTCTTTACGAACGCGAGTTCATGAGTCTATATAAGCTGTCTGAGCGTTGGACTAGCAAGGCACCAGAAATTAAGAGTTTTTATTATTAAAATATACCTTTAAATAACCCATGAGAACGAAAGTTGGGTATCCCGTTAAACCGGAAGATTAAATATAATTTTTTTTTATTTAAATAAGAACAATTTTTAATTTCAACTAATTCGGATGATTTCTTATATGAAGAAATTTTAAATCCGCATATTAATCGTACAATTTCGGTTTGCATTTTCAACATTATGCATTTGACCCGGGAGACGCCGCTTGATTTTTTTCTAATAGCTAAATATAAAATAAGAGCGCTGCAGAGGAGAGCAGGAACGGAACAAAAACTCAAAACTCAGCGACCTTTCAATCACTCTTAATTATAAAACAGAAATGTCAAAATGACAAACTAGTTAACTCTGGCCATGAGTACAGTGCGGAGTATTGTGCGGATATTGGAATGCACAACACACCCATACACACACACACACACACACACACACACTAGCGCGCGCGACCTTCTCCAGATTTACTTGCAGCTGGAGCCAAGAAAATGTCAAATGTCGTTCATTGTGTAATCGTAGAGCAGTGTGGTAGGTACACAGCTATGTGGGGGGCGTGGCAGACAGCAAACTGTCGAGGCTACCAGCCTCTCCACCTACCCACACCCCGTTGCCCCACATTGTCAATTAGCCAAGACATAAGCCAACTTTGCGCATTAACGTCTTACTGGTTATTTGATTTAAAAGTTTTGCTATGGATACACTGGTCGCTTTCAAATTCCAAGGCTCATAATAATCCTTATGAATTAGGCACAAACCTTATTTATATGATATGATGTTATATAGTCCAAGCAAACAAATGGTCCTTGAATCAAATAATCTTATTTCGTTTGCTAGCTTGTTTTTATTTGTTTTCTATGCTCAAGCAGATTTGAGTACGTTGAATCCCTTTGATCCCTTTTATTTGAGACATATTAGGGACCACGATGAAATAATATCCATAACAATACGACAGCAAAACATAGAGAATTGTCTGCATAGAATTTTTGTGTAAGGACATGAATTTAATGGAATTCGGAAATGTTTTTTTTTTTATGATTAACACAGTTTGTGTTAGCCATTAATATGCCGCGCAGGAGGTTATCAAATCGGGCGTGGCAACAGCAATAAATGTGTCATACAAATAGTCCTTGGGCCCACAATTAATTAATCCACCTCTTGGCGCGCATAAAATAAATTTAATTACCTTTTGGCGCTTGGAATTTATACATAATTTTACCGCATAAATAAACTAAATTTACGTTTTGAATAAAAAATATTAAACAACGAGTCTACTTCTCTTGTCTTGCAGCAAAAATTTTACTTTTCTATATTATATTCTACGCGGCGTTAACCGGATTCTTTGCTGCCATTTTTGCGGTGTTCTATCAAACATTGGAGGCTGATAAACCCAAATGGATGCTTGACAATGGATTGATTGGATCGAATCCAGGTAAATTACAAAATTGAAATCGATATTCTAGTAGGTACATGTCATATTTGGTGACTCAAGCCATTAAAACCAACACTTGGAAACGGAACAAGTTATCGAATACCGGTTATCAAAAATACAAACGGACAGACGGACATGGCTAGATCGACTCGGCTATTGATGCTGATCAAGAACATATATACTTTATGGGGTCGGAGGGTTTTATAAGACTATGTGCAACACTCTTTTTGTTGTTGTCGGCGTTTCACTATTCTTGTTAACTTTATTTACAGGTCTTGGCTTTCGACCAATGCCCCCAGAGGCGAATGTTGAGAGCACTTTAGTTTGGTACGAATCATCGAAGAAAGATAATTACATGTATTGGGTTGAGGAAACTGCACGATTTCTGAAATGTAAGTTACACTTCAAAAGTCTAGTGACTAACAATTTGTTGTTTTCCTATATCAATTGTTAAATATTATATATATTACTTACAATTTTATTTTTAGAGAAATTGTGAAAATATTTTTCTTGTTTAATGTTTTTGATCAAATTGTAGTTTCGAAATTTTTTTTATATAAATTTTACATTTTTATAAATCTTTTTTGTACATTTTTGTTCATCACTCATTTGATTTTTGTGAATAAACAAATAATAAGATCACAGTAAGTGAAATAAATGTTCTATAAAAAGTGACTATTGCTAAATGTATTTGAAAAGCTATCCAACAAATGCTAGGTGTACTTTAGAGAACTAACATCAAGTGGTTGCTCTGAGCTTTTTATATAATTGAAATCTTTATACTCTCAGCTTATGACGATCTACCCAAGAAGAATCACGTCAACTGCTCATTTGACCATCCGCCAATGGAGGGCAAAGTTTGCGGCGTTGAAGTTAGTAGCTTTGCGCCCTGCACTGAGGATAATAACTTTGGTTATCACGTGGCCCGACCCTGCATATTCCTTAAGTTGAATAAGGTAATCGACTACAGCAACACAAATAGCAAGAGACAAAGAATTACAAATCGATTTCTTTAGATTTACAACTGGGTACCACAAATTTACAACGATTCAAAAGCTTTGCCCGGTGACATGCCCGAGGAGTTGAAGCAGCACATCAAGGAGAAGCAGAGCCTGCGACCAAATGAGGTAAGCCTGCCTTGGGCTCTTATACATCTAATAACTATTTGCAACATTCTGTTTTTTTTTTGTTATTTATATTATAGACTGGCGTTGTTTGGGTGTCATGCGAGGGGGAAAATCCAGCTGATGTTGAAAACATTAAGGCACGTGATTATTATCCTCGCATGGGTTTCCCCCATTTCTACTTCCCTTTCAAAAACATTGAGGGATATATACCGCCAATTGTTGCTGTTCAGTTCACCGTTGAAAGTAAGTAGCTTTTAATTAATTGAGCTTCTGTGCGAGAGTAACTGCTTCTGGGCTTACTTAAAAATATGAACTCTTACCTTCAAGTATTTCATGCATTTCGTTGAAATTTCCAACAGTCCTTCACTAAAACCATTCGCATGGAATTTCAGTTCCTAAAGTAAAATCATGATATATGTAAGATTTAGCTATTCAATACAAACTGAGATTAATTTCTAAAATAATAAAATAAAAAAAAACTGCGATCATTTTAAAGTAAATATTATACCAATAAGAAAATTATTCTCAGTCAGAGATTGCAACTGAATTTGAATAAAATGAATTAGAATCTCAGGTCTATAAAAACACTGCCAGCAGCCAAATTTAGTTCACGAATTCAACCGGATATTCCCGTCAAAGCTTACCCCTAATTTATTCATTAATTGAAGCACCAGGAGTGGTAACAGTTTCTGCTTTGCATTTAATAAAAGAGGATTAGATAGTGTACAATGAATAAGAGGCTTAGAATCAGTTAAATAAGCATGCGAGTTTTATGCTCCACATGCTTCAGGAAGCAGTCATACAATGGGAAAAGCTGTCTGGCATTTTAATCAAACGCACATCAAATGCCAAACATACGAATCTCCCGATTCCCACCCCAGCTGCGTGCCCAAAGACAAAAGAGCTGCAAGCGACCCGAATGCCGCAAAATAAAACAAAAAAAAAAAGAGAAGAGGAAAACGTCTAGAAACCCAATTTTACGGCACAATAAACTTTAATAATTCCTCAGGTTGAAATAAAAGTTGGAGTGTGCGAATAAAATCTTTTATGTTCCATTTTCTATGGTCCTGTTGCAAAAGCAGATAACTAAGCCATTAACCCGCTTAGCCAACCATTTTAATCGCTACAAAATGGCTTAATCGGATTGGTAACAATTCTAAAGAAAATAGCTGAAGCTCTCAATTCCATTTTCAAACATTTTCAATTGGCAGATATTAAAGAACACCACGCCCAAAAGTAGGCAACAAATATGTGTGCGGAAATATTAATACGTTTGCATATTTCTTATTGTTTAGTGTTATAAATGAATGCAGTTGCCTTCCGTATAGTATATGTGAAATGACCATTAACTAGAACTAGAAAATCTAATATCAAGACTTATAGTTTGGTCAAGAGTTTTCTAGGTGCTTTCCGTTGAGAGTCGGATTTATTGCTTAATAAAAATAAATAAAGAAAACTCCAAAATGCATGAACATTTATAGGAAACATATATATAAAATATATCAAGACTTTGGTATTCATGTTAGGGAACTACTACTTTATGCTAATTGGACATAAGTATTTAATTTAATTCATAATTTTGTTTCACTCGCTAGCCGGCGTCTTGATCAACATTGAGTGCAAAGCCTGGGCTCACAACATCCATCATGATCGCTCGGATAGGAGAGGATCCGTCCACTTTGAGTTAATGGTCGACTAAGAGAAACGCAATGGAAACGCATCAGTAAAAGGCTAAAAGCTACAAGAACAGCAAGAACAGCAAGAAGTGCAAGAAGAAGCAAAGGTATAGCCAGGATCCGTAAAAGGATGCAAATGATGAAGAGGCGTGAATTAGGCATACAAAAAAAAAAAATAACAAAGAAAATTAAATAAATAAATAAATAAAATGAAGGTTAAGATGAAAGTTAAGCAAAGTCACGCTAAATAAAAAAATACAGTGACGGAACACATTCACAAAAACGTAGCAAAGCAAGCAAAACCAAAACCAAAAAAAAACAAGCTAAAGTAATAATACTGCAAAATAAATACAGCAACAACCAAAGAAAAACTAAAACAAAGAGCTACAAGAATAAAAATAAATATAATAAAAGCAAGAACATAAACATGACTAAATATAGCGCTAAAAAGCTAAAAACTACCCAACGCTAACAAAGGCCCCAAACACACACACACAAACACACACACACAGCACACACAGTCACACACACACACACAACTTAATTTGTTAGGAGAATTTTATTTAGTTAACAATTTAGGCAAAAAATAGCAAATGGTTAAAATTGGCAAGCCACATAATTTAGCGCAAATATGATATTATAAAATAAAAACAAAAGAAAAGAAAAAACCAAAAAAAAAAAAAAAAACAAATTGTTGTTAACAAATTCTACTTTGTTTTTGGTGTAATTTAATAATGAAGATATAAACGACAAACAGCGCAGCGAACAAATTATAAACAAATGAAAAATGCAGCAACTGTTCTTAACTCAATGAGAAACGTGTTAAATACATAAAAACAAAAACAAAACCAAACATTAATTATATTTATAATATTTAAATAAATACTTATATATATAATACAAATAAAATGAACAATTGGAATGCGTACATAAACACATATGTATACATACATACATAATTACATAAATTATGAACATCAACCTCCACCTCCCCCTCTCACAACATATAAATAAATTACAAAAAAAATAAAATAAAATAAACGCAATAACAAGAGAAACCCAAACAATTTTCACACAACGCAAACCTATTTAATTTGTTTAAACAGGCCGCATTAATCCCAAAGCATAACGAAATGTTTAACTACAAATTTCTAAAGATAAACAAAAAAAAAAAAACACATAACTGTAGATTTTAAAATACAAATGAATAGAAAGAAGAAGAACCTGCAAGGAAAAGCAAAAGAAGGTTAGATACATAATAAAACAAAAGCATGCAAATGCAAGGAAAACGTAAGCCACAACACATTTAAAATTAATACTCTTCACTTATTATGAAAGCCCCAAAAACAAAACAAAAAAAAAAAAACAAAAAAAAAAGACAAAACAAAAAATAAACAAAATCATTAATGTGAAAATTGCATGAAAATAAAAATAAAATATACAAAAAAAAAAAAAAAACCAAAAAAAGACCCAAAAAAAAACATGAATAAAATATATAAAAAAATTGAGGCAAAAAATCGATAAATATAGCTGAAAGTAAAGTACAGAGTAACTGGTTACAATAAAAACAAAAGGAGTATATAAAATTAAAAAAATATATTATGTATACAATGAATCCCCTCCCCCCCACAACAAACAAAATAATAATAATAAAAACGAACTTAATTTAACTAAATAAAAACCCAACCGTTTCGATATCACAATTTTCAACAGCCATCCACAGCCACAGCAGCTTCTATGCAAAGCAAGCGCGTGGGCAACAAGAGGGGGGAAAATAAGAGCAGCTGCGGTAACCCCTAAAAAGGTCACAAGACAAGCGACCCCAGAACGCACACACACACACACACACACACACACACTCACACACACACACACCCACGCACGGCTTTAACTACTTTAAACACAAGTCGTTATGACCTGGATTTACGATATCGTTTTGGTATATGCCAAAAATTTAATGAATTTCAATTTCGATTTCAATTTCAATTTCTTAGCTTTATTTCGTTCTCTGCAACCAGCTCGACTTGAAAGACAACTTCATTAATAGGCCTCAACTAGCTTTACGATTTTCTCGCTCTCTTGAGACCTTTCCCCACCCCATGAAAAAAATCAAGAAAAAGCAAGCAACACAAAAAAAAAAAAAAACAATTAAAATAAAAAATCGAATAAAAAATAAAAGCTAAATCTCTTAAATGGCATACCAAGCTTTATAACTAATCCCCTTTTACCATCCACTTAACTAGTGCTAGTCTAAATGTAAGAAGCAGATGATGAAAACAAAAGGAAAAAACAAAACAAGAAGAAAATAGAAAAGTGGAAAACACAAAAACGGAAAATGATTATAAATTTAAACATGAAATGTTATAAAGTTTTGCTACACATGCAGCAGAATCGCTAAATAATAGTTTAATGGAAAATGTTATACTTAAATATATATTATAAAAATATTATTAACAATTAATTACTTTTATTAAATGAATTTAACAACTAAAGAAAATCGTATGCAAATGCAGGTCGAATTGCTAATTGAGCGACCTGTTTGCCGGAAAATTGGAAAATGTTCGTATGCTATTCGCTAAGCTTTTCAGAATTTTCCAAGCATTTTAAAGACATATTGATGTTTTTCCAAATTTTAGTGATAGCTAACAAATTTTCCACTGGCGACCGGCGAAAGTACATTTTCATTTTAAAGTTTCAGTTAGATACAAGTAAAATGGAGAAACAATTTTTAGTAAAAAAAAAAAAACAAAAACAAAAATTTTTAAATAAATAAAATTCAACAGGCAACCAACAAATTGTTTACCAAATAGTTTTCTAACAACATTTTCTAGTGCATGTTTTCCTATAAATTAAACAAATGCAGAAAACAACAAGAACAACTAAAGCAATTAGTTAAGTAGTGAAATAAAATGCTGCAAGAATTAAATAAATGAAAAATAAATGAACACGAGTTGTGAGATTCACTCAATTTTTTTGTTTGTTTATTTCTGATGCATTCGCGGGCAGCCGTTAAACTTAAGAAACAAATTCAAATCCCAAGGCTAATTTTGCAAATTTCCAAATTAATTTGTTTTTTTTTTTGCCGCACAAAATTTCACTTGAAGCAATAGCTTGATTTTGATTTGAATTTTTAACCTGGGCAAAGTGTGTTCCCAAAACCGCCGATAAATATTAGTAGTTTATATAGGGTAACAAAAGCTATAAAAATATATATGATAATTAAAGAGTATTAAAACGTAAATAATATTTAATTAAAATATATATTAAAACTGCCAAGTAAATGTTTGACCCTTTAGCGCGTGTATTACAATTTTCAACTACGAACAAATTTGGCTACAGATTTCTTTTAGTAATTAATTTTTGAATTAAGGCACCAAAAAAAAATAAAAATAAAAAAAAAAACAAAACAAAAATAAATAAATAAAAAGGAATGGCTTGCGGATCCAAAGATATGTCACATTTTTTGCACAATTTAGCATGCGGCAAATACTAGAACACACTTGATAAAAAAAAATCTTTAACAAGTATATATAAACTGCCATTTTTTACACCAAGTGTATAAAGAAGAAGAAAAATACCTTTAAAAATAACAAAAAACAAGCAACAACAACAATACTCTTTTTGTGTGTAAACAACAACAAGTTACGTAATCAGCACAAGGCAACTACAATAAATGTTACAACAATTCTCAAAAATAATGATTTGAAAATAATAAAAACAAAAACAAAGAAAAACTACACAACTTTTCTATGAATTCATATGGAAAACTTTCGCAAAATTTCTCAAGACATTTCGAGCTGCTGCCGCTGCTTCTTTGAGTAATCAGTTCTTGAAAGGCTTGCTATATGTATTATAAAAATCAACGAATTGTTTGGCTAACAAATGTGGCAGTTGTTTACTTTGAAAACTTTTCAACAATTGAGGCAAATGGCAATAGCGATATGTTTACGATATTTAAATTCATCAAATCATTTCAATTGACTCAAGTTGCCCTGTTACGACTGAGTATTTAAGTTAAAGCACTGCCACGCCCATATTTTGAGAAAACATTTCAACAGATTTCAGCGTAAAGTGTGCATTTCTTTGGATCACAATTTGCCCGAGAATTCAAACTCACACAACAAGTGCAAAGCGCAGCGCAAAATAGTAATAATAAAAAAATACAAAAATTAAAAATGTTTCAGAAAAAAACTATGAAAAAAATTATAATAAAAAGCTTGCGAATAATTTGTTTTTTATATCATTTGCAAACCCGTTTGGTTTTGGCAATTACATAAAAAAATAGTGAAAAACCCCAAAAGTTGATTTATTATTTACATTTATAATATATAGAATTAAGTGATGTAACATTACGGTATACAGTTATGTATGCAAACATATGTTATATAAATGGTAATATATAAAAGGCAGCATTAAAACTATACTTAAGTACGATGACAACAAATTTTAATTAACAACAATAAACCAAAAGCAAAAACATCTAAAACAATTTTTAGTTCAGCGCAAAGCTTGCCTGGCGAGATAACATAATTCAGTTGAAGAATTGTAATTCTCAAGATTACATTTTAAATAACATTGAAACAACCCCAAAATTAAAAAAAAAAACAAAGGACACAATTAATTTGCTCTTGTTTCAACAATTATTTCAAGTGTAACAAGTAAAAAAAAACCAACAGAATTGCTTTAATTTAGACTTAAAAACTATATGAAAACAAAGAAAAAAAATATAGATAAAAAACCTTCATAAAGCAAATAAAAAAAATAAAAAATAAAACAAACAAAACAAAATAAAAATCATGATAAATTAAAAAAAATATATATTTATGTGTAACAAAAAATGAATGAAAAACAAATACTGCTTTTGTATTGTTTAAGTTTAACTATAAACATAAGATGTAATATTTAACAAAATGAACTTACAACAACAAAGTAACTGAACATCAACAACAACAACAACAACAACAACAACAACAACAGCAGCAGAAAGCTTCATAAACATTGAGAAAGTCATGTATGAGTAACAAAAACGAGAAACTGTTTGAAAAATTTTACTGAATTCAATAAAAATATTATGTTGATATGGAATTAAGTAATTCCAAATAAACAAAAAAAACAAATGTGTATACTTGTATGAAAAGCTTTATCAAGATAGTTTAGAGACATTCTTTGAGTTAAACATTGCATAACATGTTAGCATAGGACCTAGGGCAAGGCTCAGCAAGCATATTCCCTCATACATATGTATGTATGTATGTTAACAGCCATGCACACAAATGTATGTATGTAACTGTGGCTTAGGTAGCATATGACAGAAGAGATGTAAGGGGGGCAGACGATTACAATTGGAAACTGTGCAGCTGTTTGTCTACACTCAGCGATACATCTGATCATTAATAACAACTTTTGTGTCACTGTGCCTGCCAAATCCACCTTTTGTTTATCATTAAACATTTATTCAACAATTACATATTTTATTTGTGCATGTGTCATGTCGCATAAGAGGAATGTTGTTGCTGCACAGCTGTGTTGTAGAATGCCGATACATATATACATATATCGACGTATGCTTAAAACATAGCTCAAAATTGTGCTGCTATTCAATTAAATATAGTCATATATATTGGGAATTTTTATAAAATTCTTAATATTTAATATGTTCATTTTTGCAAGCTAGATATATTAATTTTATGTTCGGCTGCTCCTCAATAATCGAATAGAATGTTTATCGACCGACCACCACTATTTGCTCAATAAACTGCCGCTCAATAAACGCGCGCTTTCCCGGCAAGTTTTTATAAGGGGAAAATTGTGCAGTCCAATCCGTTTTCTTAATGCATATCATATTATTGAAATCAAATGTATCACTTACTGTGCATATAATTGGTTTTTGTATTGCACTTATTGTTTATTAATTTGTATATAACTTCGAATTAACACTCGTGCACATTGTACTTCACATTCACTTCACGACTAAAAACTAGTTCTATGCTGGCGTTCAATTGAATTTCGTTATAATCGATAGCAGTGGTTCAGTGAACAAAACGGAACTAGAACAAACATTTCTTTCGACCGCGTCACTTATTACTTTTTTAAAATAACTTATAACGTGAATTGTTTATAAATAATCATATGAACTTGCCACAAAACGCATAAAAAAGTAACTAAACATTAGTAAAATCAGTGTGCACAAATCGGAACTAAGAAAAGGTCTTATGCAAAGCGGATCGCCAATTTTGAACGTGCAGAAAAGGACGCCGACGCCAAACAGAAATTAAACGCCGCATTCCAGCATTCCCTTATCCCTATTCCAACATATTACAAAGATGAGCAAAGATATTTACTATTCGGATAAATACTATGATGAGAAATTTGAGTACAGGTGAGTAGATATATGCGATTTCTAACTGTTAATGCACTAAATTGACATAAATATGTTTGCGTGTATGTACACATGTATGTACATATGTATTGGCATGTATACACTACCTTTTGCAGACATGTGGTCTTGCCGAAAGAGCTTGTGAAGCTGGTGCCCAAAACGCATCTAATGACAGAAACCGAATGGAGATCAATCGGTGTGCAGCAGTCGCGCGGCTGGATACACTATATGATACACAAGCCAGAGCCGCACATTCTGCTATTTCGGCGTCCCAAAACGGAGGAGTAGCCTTACAAAAACACTCCCCGCACACGCACACAAATGCATACATACACATTCACACTACATCTTACATATACGTATAAGCATACATGGAAGCGTTCCAGCTGACGCGACGGCGCAGCTGCTTCTGCGACTGCGCAAATGGTGGTAGCTGCACAACTGTTGCGGCAGCGGCAGCTCTTAACCAACAACAAATCGAACACACGCACGCATACACACTCATACATTTATTCTGCTTTCTTTAATAATATTCACACACTCACACACACATATACTGCTTAAATCCTGGCACACAAGTGTTTCGTTGCTTTTGAAATACTCTCCACATATAAATTTCGAAATTATGAATACGTTGCCATATTCCTATTATATAGAGTTTGCCATATTTGAAAAATGTATTTCTATAACTGATTCCGCCTTAAATTTGCATTCCGTTTTGCTTTTAGCCATAGCACAGTGGGCCTTTTAATTGTATAATGCTAAGATCGCGAAACGCACCCAGCGTTATGAAAATTGCCTGCACATTTTCATTTAATATTAAAAGAAAAAAAAATATGATTTGTGATCTTGAAAATTTTTATAAATACATAATGCATTACGTTTAAACATAATATAAAGTTATAAATAAAAAAAAAAAAATACAAAAAATAAATATATTTGTAGAAAACTTTAGGCGTTGATTGCTTGAAGTTTTTCAATACCCGAATTCGTTATTGTATTTTTATATCGCGTTTAACTGGGCAATATATGGCCTCATAAAGTAAACTCGTCATAAAATTCAAACTTGTTATTAATTAAAATCAATTTTATAACCCGAACTACTATGAAATCGACATTGATTAGTTCATGTAAACCCTATTGTTAAAATGCTTAACATTTATGTACAGGATATTGAAACACTAAGAAATAAATTTATGAGTGCGATAACTTAGTAAATTAGTGAAAAAAAAAAAAAAACAATCCAGCTCTAAGGACATCACAGGAACAACTAAGGAAGCTAACCTACTGTTCTTCAAGGACCGTTAGGTCTATATCTACAGGATAATGACGGAGGGAACGAGTTCTCCTTAAATGATTCCTTGGGCAACTTTTTAGGGTAAGCGAAAAGAACCCAGTACACTTATATACTAATGTTTTTATGCAGTCGATGCAAACAACAGCTTAAGATAATATTAAATATCTTATACATTTAGCGTATTATCTCTAAAACCTTTGTAATAGCTTTGACAATTAATACGATATCTTGGGTAACATTGCGGAAATATTCTGGCTTATCAGGAAAAGTGTATTTTGTCTATTTTGAATTTTTCACAACAGGGATTAGAAACTGTTAGTAAAAAATATTCTTGGTATAATTTGGGGAAAACCAATACGGTTGGTTTAAGTATTATTCTATTCTCATACGATAATATATAATTTACTTAAAATTATTTACTCTGATGAGTTGTTGAGGATATTATTATTTAGAGATACATCCATACTTTTTATGCTTATAAAAAATATATGTCTTGAATGGGTTAGTATTAAGTTTATCTATTAGGGCTAAAAATCTATTAATGCTGGAATGTTTGTCTGCATTGCTCTTTTCTGATCCGTTTATCTGTTAAACCACTTGGGCATATATTATATGCAACATATGTATTAAAGTCATATGCCTATCAATATTGGAGCGTAAGCACACATTAATAAACCGGAGCGTAATGCTGCTTCGACTTCAGAGTTTCAGTTAAGTTTTTCGAATGTTTATTTTAATTTTAAAATTTTACTTTGCAGAAAATGCATGTAATTTATATATATATGAATAGATGGCCATGTCCGTCTGACCTTGAGAGATATATAGATATCTGTATATTATATATCTTGTACCATTTCTAAAACATGAATTTTGAGATTCAAGCCTAGCTCAAAAATTATAATTTATAAATATTTCAATGTTCGTTAAAATTTCGCAACCTCTTATGACATCGAACAAATTTGAAATAGTCGAGTCGTTAAAAATAATTGAACCCAGGAGATTTTCAAAATAGCTTTAATACAGATCTTTCGAAAATATGTATGGAAACAAGGGAAATTGGTAAACAATTTTGAAAAGCAATGTAAACTGTACTTTTTCACCTTATAAAGATAATTTCTGATAATAATTTCATAGATTGATATTGATTTCATAGATAGATTTCATGATTGTTGGATAAAGGTATAAGGAGGGAGCTGTTTTTATGGTTCAACGATAGTCGTTTTTAGTTTTATGTTTGGGTTGGACTTCCAAAAAAAAAAAAAGAAAGAAAAAAACAATGTGCACGTATAGAAATGTTTGTATATGGGTGATATAGGGTATATTGTGATATTTTCCACTTTTAAAAATGAAGATCGACAGTTCCGGTAGAAATGCTTTGGCACGTTTTCGTACATACTCGTGCGCGCACTATGAGAAAGAGCTGCGAGCTATGGATCTGGTTGTACGCAAGGGTAGCATAGCTGCTGGTTATGGAATTCACCACTGAAAGAGAAGGGACTACGACGAAACGTTGTCATTTGGTCGCCGTTGGGCCCTGTCACTTGTGCGTAGTTATAAAATAGCGACAAAACCCCATAAACGGTTATTTGTTATATTATTATATTATTTGTTGTTGTTTTTTTTGTTTTTTTTTGTTTTTGTTGGTTTTCTGTTCCCACCAGCGTGCGCACGGCTTGGTGTCGCCAGCGGTCAGCAGAACTAGCCCCCAAGGCAAATCGAATTGAAACAGATCAAAGGCAGCTGTGGACACTGCAACAGCGACGCTGATTTTTATTACTATTTATTAAACGATGGCAAGAGGAGGGCCGGAAATGCCTAATTATAGCTCTATATTTATGTCATACTTGGAAGGAATTTGCTTAACTATCTTGAGATCGGCTCTGATATGTAATGTTAACTTCCAATATGACCAGAGTTACTTATTAGTCATTTATTAAAATTAATGGTTAAAGGGCTTTCCCTGCTGGAGCAATTCTGATCCCTCAGGCACCTGAACAACCAGCATCTGGGCCTACATCGCAGTCTAATGTAAGGATGCTTTAGTTTCTAACTAACTAATGCTGGTTAATTAATTGAAACATGTTTTGATATATAAAATATGGCTTTATGTTTAGTTATTGTACTTAGAGAAAATTCACTTCAATTATAATTTCGACAGTCTAACTTAACAGTTTAAAACTTTGTAGTTCAAGAGCCGTGTAAGATACATTTTTGATTTTTTAAGGGATTAATTGAAATTGTTTAACAAACTGGTTCTCGCCTTGGGTCTTGTGTTTTCACCGAAGAGTTAAGAACAATTTTTAGCAAAAGTCTTTATTAATAAATCTCAAACTCAAATTTATTATTTAATTAGTTGACAGAGCTGGAATTAATAAAAATTGTGCCAAGAAATAATATGAAGAACAAAATTTAAAGCATATATTAAAAGCGGTTCAATATGTTTAATTCTTATAAATTAGTAAGTTAGTTCTCCTGAGAAGCAGAAACAGAGATTTGCTGTGTTTCAACTTATAACAACTGATTGATAAATGTATAGAGAACTTGTTTAAGTCTTTGCAAGGAGATAGTAATTTATAGTTATAGCCTTGTATGCAGTTTCGTCAGTATTTCACTCGCAGCCCGCATCCCCTTGGCTCAGTAAACAATAGAAGGTTGATCAGAGCAACTTGAACAATGCGGTAGCTAATGAAGTGGGCGCAAGGAAGTGGGCGTTAAATGCTGACATCAAAACACTGAACTACTTTTAACGACAGGTGCGAGGAAGTGTTTAAAAAAAGCTCAAGCTAGATGTATATATATATGTATATATATATACCTACCTACCTAGCGCAAATTGGTGATAATGAATTTCCTTCAAAATCGCCAGCCAAAAGAAAGCGAAACTAAGCATGCATCGCCGTGCAGAGAACAAGGCAGCTAATTAAGCGATGCCGCGGCAGAGGCGGCAGCGGCAGCGACAACGCGTCGTATGAGTTACGTGGCGCGCTGCATTGCAATTGATAGGCAGAGCAGCGACTGCGACGGCAACAGCAAGAGCGACTGCGACTGCGACACTGTGAACGCATTTGATGAATGAAAATAATCCAACACCCACAAACAAACACACACACATGCTCTGCTGACGCTGGCAGCGCAGTTGCGCATAAATTTTGCGCGCTCGTTGGCTACGTTTCGTATTTGATTTTGATGTAGTTTTTAGTACTATTTTATAATCAGGCAAGCCAAGTTGAGTCGTGTTTGGTTCTCTCTCTCTGCCAGCGAGTGGAATCTGTGGGCACATCTCATCTGTGATCTGTGATCTGCGTATGAGTCTGCGTTCAGTCGTGCCAACGTCGCGTGCTCGACAGCAACAACAAAAATATACTAAAAGCGCGTTCTTCTCACATATATACATATACATATACACACACACACATATATATATATATATGTAAATATATATATTTACGTGTGCCCACAATCAACTGTATTTTGAATTAACCGAAAGGGTTGAAACTTATGCAAATTTATGCATATTTCGCTCAGTCTGGAGTATATTTCCATGCATTAATTTGTAAGTGTAATGATATATATACATTTATGCAAAAACATTTTCTTAGATATGAAAGTCGAAAAAATCAGATATAACATAAAAAAAGACAAGAAACAGTTGTCAAGTTCATCTCTATATGAATAATAAATAACAATTGCAAATTAATGTGACATTGTGTACTGAGTGAATGAACAATATTTAACACACTTGTTTATTTGATTTTATTTGATTGATAAATGCATCACTCACTCTCTTCTATAACTCATTGAACATATTTGTTAGATTTTTATAAACATAATCCGTAATGGGTAAGTTTCCTTATATTCGGAAACCTGGCAATTCCTGTGTAAAAATGAGTCTTTAAGGACGCAATACTTCCTTTTCAGACGTTTGGGAACAACTAAATTACTCAAAATTCTATTCCATAAATTAAAGCATAATATATTTCATGGCAGTTTTGTACCAGTAGAAAGGACCTCTATTGGAATCTTTTTTTTTTATTGTTATTTTAACCATCTTCAACAAAACGAACTAAATATAATATTTAACTAAAGTAAAGTACATTGTCATTTTTAATATTTCTTTATGTTATTTTAAAAAAAACTAAATATATCCGTAAATGAAGAGAAATGAACATGAGTTGTCCAAATAATCCTGACATTTGGACTCCTGGTAGATTCGCAACTAAATCCCAGGCTTATGTTGGATAGGGTTTAATCTCGGCTAATGCTAGTTGGAAAGTTAAAACGATATATAATAATGATTGAATCCTAAAATAAAAAAAAAAACATTCAAAAGCCATTAACTTAATATGATTGTTATTATTTACCTTACAAATAATAATTTGTTTGAATCGTTTCGGATAGTTGACTTCCCTGTGATCCTTTATGAAGTTCAAGTTTTATAATTTTAAATGAATACCACATCTGGCTAAACCTTATCAATATATCAATACTTCAGGTATATACTTACTTTCCATCATATTTTCTATTTATGAATATTGACACTTCTGAACCTGTAACCTGTCTGTTCCATAGTCCAGCACATCCAAAGATTATGTTTAATTTGTTAATGCATCGATTTTCGCTTACTGCGTTAAGAGAGAGCGTTGCAGATGTCGATTGTTGCTGCTGATAAGCGCTCGCCGCATCAGTTGCAATGTCGAGGGAGGGCGGGGAGCGGGTAGGGGCCAACCCGTGATAGGTCCAAGGCCCTTTACCCCCCTTCCTTTTTTTGCTTAAGGGTTGGCCGCACTTCAACTGGGATGTACCACAAAGTTTGTTTTTGTTTGTTTATTGTTTTGTTTATGCTTTTTTTTTTCGCTTTTCATTTTACGTGTATTTTGTTTTTGCTACTTTTTTTTCTGTTGTTGCATTATTTTTAGCAGCTTTACTATTTTTGATGCAAATTTCTGTCATGTACAAAAATAGTCGTCTGTCTGTCTGTAGAACGGGTAAATGATGTATTTAAAAAATTCTAGTTGTTTTTCCTGATATACGCTTCAAATGTTAATTAGTTATTTTTACGAGTTTTTCTATTACACATAAAAACTAAGTAATATTTTTTTAAGTTCTAGAAAGATCGATTGAAAGTTTCTTGTTTATACAATTACTATTTAACTTTGTTAAAATATCTTTCTAACAGTGAAATATTTTTGAGAGTTCGACTAATTGTTTTTTTCATTTTTTATTTACTTAAATGAAGTTAACATATCCAATTGTAATTCGTCCAATTTACGATTAAAATACACTACATTTATTAAGAACTATATTTATATTGAGAAAATCTTTCGAATATTCAGTAACAATCATTTGCATCGCTAGAAAGTATATATATTCCAGATTATCAGCAAATATTTTTTTTTCGATCCGTCTACTATATTAACTGCGTAGTTCCCAAAGAGTATAGGTATAGGAAGGGTTACGAATGCATTTTGACTTTTGTATAGATTTTAAAATTCATCTATTTCATTATGCATGTCCGTATTATAGCCAATTTGCAGGGTATGCTCTAGTCGACACTTCCTTCTGGGTCACTTTGACTTGTTTATAAAAACAAACATGATGTGCTCGAAGACAGCTAGCAAAACTAATTTAATATAAACTTACGTTCATCAAAAACAACATCAATTGTTCTTCATTAGAATTCTAACATTTACGCAAATACATGTGCATAGCACACATTTTCATGTGCACACACCTTTACTGAGTCTTCAATTGTAAAAAAATATTATTAAATATGTTTTTTTTTTCTGACCATGAATATATTGGCCTTACTTAAGGCTATTACAGGGTATACAATGCATTTAAAATAAATACAAATAAAATTGGTTCTGTTTAGTTTTAATAAATGTGCGAAAGTTTAGTTGCCAAATTCTAATTATAAGCACAAACGAAACTATTTCGCACACCATGTCAAGATGATACCCAAATGCAATTATGATATAACATTGGTACTCATAAAATAATTATGTTGATTAGCTTAGTTTCCAACGAAACCTTAATAGGTTTGCTGAAACAGAAAGCAGCTTTAAATACTATAAATTGGCTTGAAGATGGATTATAAATTGAACAGTTAATCCTTGTATTAGTCGAGAGATGCCTAGTTTTGGCTTTACAAAGGTCAAATAGGTGTGTTAAATCGAATATCTAGAATCAATGCAATTAAAATGCTGGACACGATTTTATGTAACATTTTTTTAAATGCTGTTTGAAAAGCTATTGTATCTGTTATGAATACTTCGTAAGTGGCAGTAGTTCGAACGCGCAATGTTAGATGCAAATAAAGCTCATTGTCAATGTTCTGGGCACACAAATTGATTTGCATTGCAACAACAAGCACAACGATAACAACATGTAGGCGGTCAGTCTCATTTGTTTTCTTAATGAGATGTAGGAATTAATTAAAATGCCGTCACATACTGGAAAATAATCGAATGACCCTTTATAGCCACGTAAACGCTATGATATATGTGTTGCAAAATTAAGTTAGAGCTAAACAAAATGATTTATAATTCACATTACTTTACAAATATGCTTACAACCTTGCAAGGCGTATTTTGATAGCGTTGAAATATGCAAATTGCAAACATTCAACTCCGAATTACAGGCACAATATGAATGCATTAAGTGAAAGCTGTTCAACGAGAAAAACTGCGCAATTTTTCTATGTAACCTATGATTTTCACATTCAATGATAGAAATCTAGCCTAGCATAGCCTTAAAATATGTTCTATATGCTTGATTTCCTGTTATTGAGAGTAATCATATTTCTCGCTAAATAACAATAATTAATTGTATACTATATTGATTATGTGTTGATAAAATACTTTTAAATGCGCAACAAAACTCAATGGTAATTGTGTAAATAATGCCAAGTGTGAATAATTTTATTCTTGATTAATCTACTCGAATGCATTTATGCAGATCTACACATCAGTCTGGCAGTTCAATTAAGAGCCTTCACGACAATTTGGATCAGTTTTCGCACAGTTTGTCGGCACATGATCATCCCTATTATTTGGCATTGATCTCAGTCAAGTGCTGCCTGTAATGGTTTCGTTATTCATTACTTTTCATTAGGTGATGGCTTATGTAAATTTATTTGTTCTGACACGCTTATGACAAACGAAAAAAATAAAAAAAAAAACAACGAAAATATTTCTCAATTACACTCAATGCAAACAATCAGCACAGATATATCAATTGAGCTGCATTCGCAGCTAGCTTTTAGCACATTTTTTCAAACAATGCGAACAATGGGTGTTAAATAATAATTGTTGCTAAATACAAGTTTTTTATTATGTTCACTGTAAATTTACCATCCAGCTTGTCAGGTGGGCCAAAATTAAATTGATTAAATTAACTGTTTTAAATTAGAATATGTTTTACATTTCATAAAATTAATATCTTAAAAAAAATGTACTGAGAGAATATTAAGTTATATTTGTGTTTTCTCTATTTAAATTATAGAAATACCTTTGGTAAGTTAATCAAGTTGGCTTAGCAGCTGCACCAAGGTCCAACGGAAACGCACTTCTGGTAACGCCCGTGTGTACGGGCCTAGGGTAATACTTACATAGAGTCACAATGACGCGACCCAAGCAGGATGCGAACAAATTTAAGAGCTTTTTGCAGGAGAATGTGCTCACAATGGCCACCGTGATCGGTGTCTTTGTGGGCGGTCTCATTGGATTTATAATCAAGAACAGCACCGGCGAGTGGACAAAACGTGAGATTATGTATATATCATTTCCGGGCGAAATATTTTTGCGGTAAGTTCTCTAGCTGACCAGCTTGACATGTACAAGCATTGATTATAACTCTAATTGTTCGAACAGCATGTTAAAGTGTCTCATAGTACCCTTGCTGGTGTCCTCCATAACAAGTGCAATCGGTGGACTGGATCTGAGTATGTCCAGCAAAATAGCGACGAGGTGAGCACTGTTCGGCGCTTGGATAAAATATCGAAATACATCTTTGGCTTTTTTTTAGAGCTATCACCTACTATTTTGTAACAACAATATCGGCAGTTATTTTGGGCATATGTCTAGTCACAACCATACGACCCGGCCAGGGTGCCAAAATTGTGGAGACTCGCACTGAGACTATTGATAAAGCATCAAAGGTGTTGACACCAGACACTTTAATGGACTTAGTGAGGTACGTTTTGTGCAGTTTATCCTACGATAATTTTTTAATTTTTTATTCTCTTCTCATTCTATTAGAAATATGTTCACGGACAACATAATACAGTCAACAATGTTTCAGGTATGTTATGGGAACAAGCTCAATTTAATTAGATTACAAGCTACACATTTCTTCTTTTCATTGTGGCAGAGATGGCATGGCTTTATAATATGCTAAAATTTTGATGATATAACAGCAATAATATTTGTGTAATAAAAGCTTGTTAAACTCTATGGGGTTTGTTGTGCTAATCAGCATCAAGAATTTGTATCTACTGCATCGCTTTTCTATTCCCCCAAATATAGTTTAAGAGTGAGAACAGCTTTTAAAATACCACGATGCATAATTTTTATACTTTTAATTAGCATATAAAATATTCAGAACTGTTAGACTATCAGCCGAGTCTCTTTTCAGTTTCATATACGTGCCGCAATCCATTAACTCAGAGACTTAAACGAAATTTCAACCACTGTTAAAGATAAGAAAGCTATAAAGAAGCGATATTGCTTACGTTATGCATATCATACTGGAAGCGTTACAATTTTATCGGCCGCGATATTCAGTTTGTGCCGAGCAGGTATTTAGATATATCTTTGCTGGATTTTTGTCAGAATACGCATTCGCTCAATTCTTGATTGCAACTGTGCCAATTATTCAATTGTGTTCTGTTGTTTACATAATTTGATTAAAGCACAACGCGGCACATAATCAAAACTGACATGATAGGTTACTCCAAAGCAAAGTTCTTTCCGTTTCAATTGAAATTGAAAATTATAGGGGGGGGGGGCACAGACATACATACATATCTATGTCTGTATTTTCTGTACGCGTATGTATAAAAAATACATATCTAATTTACGTACACGTTGAATTTTCAATTATCACCACAGACGCAGTCTCAACTACGAAATTTGCTATATATGGGCATATATGATATGTCTGATATATATATATATATATATATAATCAAACGCGAATTGAATGAAAGTATTCCCCTCGGATGTGTGTTTGTGTGTAAGCGTTTCTTTTATAGGTAAATATGAATGCATATTCATTTGCGCAATTAGATTATTGTCGTTTTTATTTTTGATCGTGCATATGAAATTGAATGTACTATGCTCTTCCACATTTTCTACTGGTAAGCTACATTTCATTACAAGATTTGTAAAACCTAGATCTTTTGTATATGAATTATACCCAAAAAGACTGAGAAGACACTGAAACCTTGAGTGATATTTTATTTATGGAATAATGAGAGTTTAGAGAAGGAAAGGGAATATGCGAAGAATAGACAAAAATAGATTTAATTTGGTTGAGGGGTTTTGAATAACTTGCTTTAAAATTTATTTACAACTCTAATCTTCCAGCATCGTACGGAAATATTCGAGAATACCAGCATTTCCCCAGCACGTTAGTAAACACACTATGTCAGCCAATCGACTATATCACTAAACTCTCATTCTTATAGAACCCATGGAGAACTGGGAGTTCAAGTCGGCGCAGCGTGAGGGTTCCAATGTACTGGGTCTGGTCATGTTCAGCGTAATACTGGGCACAACAATCGGTCGTATGCGTGAGAAGGGCCAACTGCTGCAGGACTTTTTTACAACGCTCAGTGAAGCTATGATGACAATAACATCATGGGTTATTTGGTGAGTGTGCAAAAATATAGGTCGATTCTTGAGGATCTGGCTAAAGTGAATCGACGATTTTTGCAGGATATCACCGCTGGGCGTTGCCTTTTTAATAGCAGCCAAAATCATTGAGATGGACTCTATAGCGGCAACAATACAATCTTTGGGATGGTATTTCATAACCGTTATGATAGGCCTCTTTCTGCACGGCTTTGGTAAGCGGCTCCGTTTAGATTACATCTTTTTTGAATAATGATTTTAAATTTTGTATATATAGGTACCATTGCGGTCATATTCTTTTTGGGTACACGACGCCTGCCGTATCGTTACATAGCCAAATTGAGTCAAGTGTTGGCTACTGCCTTTGGCACGGGCTCCAGCTCGGCCACCATGCCGTTGACTATTAAATGCCTCGATAATATGGGCATAGACCCACGTGTTACCCGCTTTGTCATACCTGTTGGCGCAACGATCAACATGGACGGCACCGCCTTATATGAGGCGGTGGCAGCTCTATTCATTGCCCAGTACCGAGAGATGAGCTACTCATTTGGCACCATTGTGGCGGTCAGCATAACGGCGACTGCTGCTTCAATTGGTGCAGCAGGCATACCACAAGCGGGCCTAGTTACCATGGTCATGGTACTCGACACTGTCGGCCTGGAGCCTAAGGATGTCTCGCTAATTATCGCTGTCGACTGGCTGCTGTATGTAAATGCTAGAACTTTATGTTTGGTCCTGGATATACATTTTCTGTTCGATTAATTTTTAGTGATCGTTTCCGCACCACTATCAATGTCATGTGCGATGCTCTTGGTACAATTTTGGTTAATCATTTGTCGAAGAACGATTTGGCAAGCGTTGATCGGGTAAGTTCATATGCCTACACATAAAATTTTTATTATAAATCGATTATATATATAAATATATATAAATATATTATGTACATATACGTATGTATAGCTAAATGCCGAGCCCCATGAGCTGCTCGAACTGGGCACAAATGGACATGAAATGAAAGAATGAAGGCAGTCTTCGCTTGGCGCCTATAATCGCAAACGATGAGTGTTTGAGGACGAGCACGAGCACGATACCGAGAGCGAGGATGGAATGGAGCATAATGATTTGATGTACTCTCGTTATCGTCGGCTTGCCTCATCATTTGTTTTGCGGCTAAAAGCGGCCAAGACGCACACAATGTCAAGCAATTTGGAACAGTTGTAAAAGCTGTCACAAAACATCAATGAATTTATTTGAAACGATTGTCTGCAATTAAAGACACTCAAAAGATCAATAAGAAACAGGAAAATAAAAACAAACAAATTTGGATATTATTCCATTCAACGTATTAATTAGCATACATCATGATGTAAATAATTATGAATATAATTAAATTGAATTGAGTTCAAATTTAAATTACTTTTTCATACTTAGTATTAAAAGAAGAGCAGATAAAACTTGTTACAAACGCCTATGAAACGCAAATATATAGTTCTTGCAATTAACCCATAATTATAAAATAGTACATTTCAAACCGAAAGTAGAGATTGTTATATTCCACTCGATGAAAAGCTTCACAAAATATAAAGTAAATGAAAAAATCAATAATTTGTATGAGCAACAAACTTTGTTCAAAAGTTTTGTGTTACAATATTTGAACAAAGAACAAATACAAAACAAAAAAAAAAAGACAAATATAAATATTTAACTTAGTTCGCTCAAATATACACAAATATTCAATGCCGTTAAAAGTTCTTGTTCGGAGTTGAGCTTTGTAAATACTTAATAGCTTAAGTATAATTAAAAATATTAAAGACACACAAAAAAAAAAAACAAACAAAGTAAACAATTTCCAATCACCAAGCGATGAATATTCAATGACAATAATAATACGCTGCGAAAGCTCCAATTAAATGCAGCGAATAAATCAGCAAATGCGTTATAATGCTAAAAATTACAAAATATTAAACGATAGTAATATTATTTATTACACGCTATTAATAAAATTAAGTTAATGAATTTCAGAAAATTACAACCAATTGACAATTCTATTCTAAGGTTTGCCAAAGAAAAAAAAAACAATTTAATCAAATAATCTTTATGTATGAATACATATGCCATTTGTAGTTTTGTGTAGCCTAAATGTTTACAAATAAAATTTTCGAATCTGTACATGTACTTATATAAAATTGAAATTAACCTTATCAAATTTAAATATCCCTTGAAGGATATTAATAAATTGTTGCCATATCATTTCTATACCAAAAACATTAACAAAAAATCTTGCATAAATTCCATTTAACAACATCAATCATTACCTCTACTTTAAGCTTGCCATTAGTAGTTTATTTTATCAATATTAGGGTTCAAATTCATAATACACACATACATACTAAATACTCATTGATATAATTATATAGCAACTTAGTCAACCGCTGAATCTTTCTTAAATCATCGTCAGTATCATAAAATACACAGATTATATATCGACATACCTAATTGTTATCAGGTATTAAGAGTCTATCGTTCTGATGTATGCTGATGTTTGTCTGCACATTTAATTTTGTGGGTTCATGTGAACTTTTGAAGATTTTTGTGCAGGTTCCACAATAACCGTCCTGGGCTAGATATACGATACCTGCCCCTTTTAACCTAAGTTGCGGATGGTCGCTAAAAACATGTTTTCATTAGCTTTTAATGCAGAGCTTTGAAACCTGTCGTACAAAATATAAGCCTTCGTTCAAGTTTGGAACACCTCGCAAAGAAATTTGAACAAAGATCTTTGAAAATTAGTGCAAAATTTGGGCTGATCGGACAGTTCACAAAAAGTTTCATGCAGTCAGAATTTCCCGAAACCGCGAATTAGCGTTCTCCTCCATCAACTAAGGTGAAACCGCGTGAAAATCACCAAACAGTCAGCCATTCAGGACGAAGAGTTTTATATATTGAGTTAATTTTCCATATTTCTATCTATAGTTTTTATGTCTGAATGAAATAATATTGCCATTTTCTTTTAGTAAATAGTCACATGTGAATGCAAATTAATTATGATTTTTTTTATGTTTTTTATTATGATTTAACTTCTCGTTTCTGTTGTACATATAATATACATTTTGTTAAATATTTTCGAAGATTTTTCTAGTCTTAAATTTCATTGGCTTTCGTTCACTTTTCGATAAATTTCTTTTGAATGCATTAGAATTGACTCTGTAGAATGTCATGTACTGCACTTTTCCAAACTGTTTCAGTATAGTTCAATACAGTTGTCGAATGACCGTCTGTATGCATCGATAAGCTGTGATTGTGAATACATTACACATGCACAACGCACATGATGAATCGATTGCAATATTCTATGAATAAATCTGCATCACGCTTGCTTTTCCTTGAGTGCGTTTCCATCTGGGTTATTAGCATCGGCGCAGGGACAGTAGGCATTCTGCCCGCCGTCACAAACGATAACAGGTGGCGGCTTATACGGTATTCCCGTACAGGTCGGGCAGTTGTATCCATCTCTATCAAGGAACATAACTCCAGCCGCCCCCACGTGGCTATGTACCCTGTACAAGCATAGCAGTCGATGGGCAACAAACAAGAGGGGTAGAAAAAGCAAGGCGCAAATCAATAAGCCCAACCAGAATCCGTTCTACAATTGAAGGAATATTGCCATACATAATTTCATGATATTTTTGTAGAGCTACTTACAATGGGATCGACCAAACGCTCGCAAACCAAGTCAATACTGTGCTGATACATGTAGGCAATGGGTCGGCAGGATCCAACATGCAAATTACACTCATCGATCACATAATTAACATAGTGGTTAATTTCCTCGTTTACCGCTGAGGTTAAATTATTACATAACATATTTACATAATCACTGCCGCGACTTCTTATAAATTCTTCTGCTCTTGCAACTGAATCCAATAGAGGCTTAATTGTATTGTTAAAGTCATTATTGTTTCTTGTTATAAGTTTGTCAATTTTGATCAATCTGGTTTTTAACTTTTCCATGTCCTTTAGTATATTTGGTTCAATCGCTGCAATGTTGTCTATGTCTAGCCCAATTTTCCAAAGGCTAGGATAAGTGGACCATAGTCTGACTTTCATATGTTGATCATGCTTATCTAGTGGAAAGAAAAAATTTCTATTCCACTGATAGTATTTCGGTTTAAATTCCACAAGCTTCGAACTAGTTAATTCTGTGCACAAATGTTCTGTAGCTAATCTGCTATGATAATTAGACAGATTTCCGGTATGCGCCTTATTAATCTTAATTATATCATTATCCCTTAAGACTTTTACGTTGCTCAGATCAGCAGAAATTGCCGCTGCCGCATCGACCGTCGATATATTGCGCGCAATTTCTCCCTTCATATTACTTAGGTCAAATAATTCATACTCAAGCAGCACATCAAAAATGGTTTGATTTTCCTTGCATGTCCTTGTTATGCTTGGCCCCTGTGGATTTTGTTCGTTTGCCTTAGGTTCAATCACACGGAAGAGACTCCGTCTCTCCTCATCAGTACGGGGTATACATACACCATAGTACATTATCATTCCCAATAAAAAGTAAAACAGCATAACGAGCAGTAGGAGCGATAAAAAGAAGAATATCAGTATAATAGCCCTACAAAAAAAAATAGCGAAAGAGAGCGACAGAGACAGAGAAATAGAGGAATATAGAGATAAAAAAGAGACAGAGAGTTTTGTTGGCTACTCACAATAACAAGCATTTGGATCCAGTGTTATCTCTTCGAATACAACAGCCAAAAATAAATGCAACAAACAATATGACGATTATCTGGAACGGAACGGCCAAGGAATTCAGTTTGTCAGGAAATTTATAAAATTGTAACATATATTCATGTTATAATTATGAAGCTTTTACCCAGACATTGCCTAAAATTCCCCTTCGAGAGCCGCAATATATTTTAAATATTGTCTATATATACCTAAGATATTAAGACAAGTCTAACAAACTTAAGGCAAGATTTGCTATAAGCATTTCTTTTTAACCATTTATCACAACAATAGCCACAGGTCCGAGACTTATAGAAGCTTTCTTATATACAGTTTTTAAAGATATGCTTAACCATATTTATGTCTTACCGCTAATATTAGTAAAAACAAGATGACGCTTATTATTTTCCGATCAGGTCCGTATGAATCATTGAAATCACCAAAAGATTTTGTGATGCGCGCATTTTGAAAATAAATATCACTCATTATCGAATTGATGATGTCGCATACTTTCTCGCCCTGTTCCTTGATAGTTATACCAACTCTGCCAATCTTTGTGATTAATGGCGGAATCTGCGGATTTACGACATCCTCGATCATTTTGTTGACTTTATGATAGCGTTCTATCCCATTCCTTGCTGCTAATACCACCTCTTGTTCTATAATATCTTCAATGGCCTCCACATAGTGTGTAATGTTCGGGAGCTGGAACGAATCGAATCGAATGAATTGCACATTCTCATCTTAAATCATACCCACATTATCCACGTGCAGACAGGGCTTAGTACCCCACTTCGGAATTTTATTTGTCCTAAGAAAATTATTGCATTCATAGTAGTCACACCAAACCGTATGAAGATAGGTAATATCACGCTTCATACCGCGCACACCTTAAATGTTATACGATAAAATAATCGTTAAGATACTTACTGTATAAAAGAGAAATCACATTTTATACAATTACCATCTCGGAACTGGGCCATAAGAAATATAAGCGAGTTCTTGTAGCTCTCCGCCCGTTTCAATAATCTTAATGCTTGCGGCATGGAGGAGAAAATAAGTTCTATTTCTGATAATGCAACTAGACCAGAACTCTCGGTAAGATCCATAAATATATGGGTATCCGCCTCTGCAAAAAATGCACAAAACAAACGTTAGCTAAACAAATAAGATTGATCTAGTCGGGAATGCCTGACTGAATGATATATGTGGGAAACATTTTCAAACGGGCTCGGGATGCAATTGTGGTCCCTACCATTTAGTGAAGCTATTAGATGCGTTTCCAATTCTTCAAAGTTGTTAGTGAACAAGTGATTGACATGATCACAGACATCCTTCAAAAAGGCGCACGTGTCATCGGCGTGGCGGTGCATGTTCTCGATGCTTTCTTGAAGTCCGCGATGTATTAGCTTTTCATTAAGGAAAGCTATGAGTAATCCCATTCTAAGTTTATGCCACATATTAAAATTGGCTAAAATGAAATATAACTTAACTTACAGTATTCCCAGAATGAGCAGCAGCATTAATATGCTGCAAAAAGTGCGTTTTGCAGCATGCGAACCTTCAGCACATGGTGGACAGACGTTGGGGCAATGGCAGCAGCAAAAGCAGAAATAGCAGACTCTGTTTATCGTTGAGGGAGCATTTAATTAGTTTATGTGGGTACAAAAAAAAATTTATGAGGAGGTCGGCTAGAAAATACCCTATACACAGCTGCTAAATTCGAATTGTCACACCTATACAATAACCATCAATTTGTTATTCGACATAAAAACTAAAATCTGTTATGTATAAAAAAGACGACCAAATTTGGTTGCTTTAGATGATTTGTTATTTGAGATACGCTCAGGGAAGAATATTAAATCAATCACTTGTGTAATTTAAACCTAAGTATTACTTACGCGACGAACGGTACGATAATGATAAGAAATAAAATGAGCAATATCCAGACGATCAGCAATTTGTTATTGGCAAGCAAATCCATCCAATCATTGGTCTCGACCTTGTTTCCAAGGTGCAGAGCATTCGAGTTATTCGCGTTCTCAATATAACCTATTATTTGATTATTTGATTAGATCAAACGGCAGCTGACTTTGTAAATATAAGTACCCACCTCTTGGTATATCGACGTCGTCTCCAAACATTATGTGTGTCAATTCGTGTATTGGGCTCATATACATGCTATGATAGGTGGGATCTACAGAATAGATAGGCTTAGACTCATACTTGGTAAAGTTGGTGAACTCAAAATGCCGGAGTCCTTCCTTGTCATTTAGCATGCCAAAGCCTAATTCGTCTTTATCCCATTCGGCAGTACCAACTGATGGTATAGTCGTATTGATCGCAACAACAAATATGATCACCTTGATAATGAATTTCATCATATGTCGCCATTTTCGCCTATTCCTGATCTTAGGGCACATCGTCTTGGAGACCTTCCTAGATGAACGCGCCATATGTATCATACTTGAGCTGTTACTGGCATGTCTTCCGTAATCGATCACATTCAAATGCCACTTTAAGCAAAAGCTAACTGACCAGACAAATAGGTTTTAGGCTAAAATGTATATATATATATATATATAAAACTGTTTGTCCTGACTGACTGGCTGACTGGCGATCAACCGTAAACCGTTCACCTCAAACTCATTTTCAAAGATATTTATTCAAATTCCTTTGAAGGTAGTCTCACACTTTTTGAAGAATTGATATGGAGGTGAAATAGTTGATTTCAAACTTTTTGCAGAATTCAAGCTGCCTCGCTGGAAAGAGGATTAAAGCTTTGTGCGATTTGCTCTAAGGAATATGTGCAATTTTGGGAATTCCACACGCAACTGTGGAAATAAAGCGGAAAACGATTGCACGCAACGTTTTTATTTACCATCGGCTCGGGCTCAAAATCATTGTCAAAGATGTTTGAAGTTTTTTTTTTTAATTCCTGTCGCTCTTGGTTGAAAAATGAGGGTTACGGTTCAATGGTTATACGTTGATTTTTCGCCTCCAATATTGTCACCGCAAGACTAAATCTTGCAAGGGTTGAAAGTAATTTCTAAAATTTTTAATTTCTGTCAAAGCCTGCCACGGGCAAGGCCGGCCCGCGATTACGTTTATGTGTAATTTCAGGTAGTTGTTAATAAAATCAGTCTTACCGACAATCTTTTACGGTTGTATGCCACTTGAGTTGGAAACCAGAAAAGTGATTGTTTTGGATCTTGTGTAAGACGTGGTCCCCGTCTGCACTTATCGACTGATTAAGTCATAAATTCTGAAATGCATTCACGAAACTTGAAAGTGTTGTGTGAAATTCGATGAAAATATCTTAAAATCAAATGTGTGTTTCAACAGAAGCACAAAGTGTTGTTTTCTGAAATAGATTTCAAAAACATAACAGTTAAATCAGAGAAATTATTTCAATGGACTGCAATTTCATATGTGCGATACATATCCCCCATGATGTATCTCCACTCGATTTTTCAATCAAACATATTATTTACTTGGCAATAAAAAATTAGTAGTTCCAACTTAACGAAATTGGTCATTTTTATATATACAATGTATTATATTAATTATTGTTATTATTATATACAATGATCATGTAACAAATATTGTTTGTATTGGAATATCTCCAGGACTGAACAAATTATTTGACCCCAAAATTATCGAGAATTGACGGCAACGAGCAGATCCAAATTTCCAGTGAATTAAAATCCGAACATCGTTAATGAACACATACAAATATAATAAATTAGATCCAAAAATTATTACTCTAGGAACTCTCTCAACGCCAGTCAATCAAACGCAGGAGCAATCACCATGCCCACCACCATGGACCAGCTTCAGCAGCTGAACAGCAGCCAGCTGTGCATCTTGTGCTACAATTATTACATTGCACCGCGTCATGTCGCAAATCTTAGTCGCCGCCAATTGGAGCGCCGTCTCCATGTGGCCATTATTGCAGAGCGTGCCAAATGGCGTGCACGCAATTTACTGTACAGCTTCCAGGGTAGTCAGCGCCCGGGCTATGTGAATGCCTGGCAAAACGCTGAGAGGCCAAATATTGGACATCGCGACCTGACGCTCTCGGAGTGGCGCTACTTGGCGGCGCATGAGCGGGCAGCCCGATCACAACGGTATAGTGGCGGGGATGAGCTGCAGGAGCAGCTGGAGCAGCTGCAGGAGCTGGCTGACTACCAGGCGGAGGACGAGCCCGATGTGGAACCCTACGAAATTCAGCAACAGAGCGAACCGGAGGCGATCACAAAATACTCATCCGATCACCAGATGCAGCCGCGGGAACAGAACAGAACGAGAACAGACTTTCCCCTTCAGGCATACACAAAATACTCATCGGAGCACCAGATGCGGCCGTCCGTACAAGACACTAACATTGCATTTCGGCCCATCAGAAGATCCTCATCTGAGCACCAGATGCAGCCTCCCGTACAGAACGCCAACTTTGTCTTTCAGGCAATCACAAAATACTCAACCGAGCACCAAATACAGCCGTCCGTACAGGACGCCAATATTGAATTTGAACACCAGCATCCGCAAATCTTGCTCACAGAGTATTACACGGACTGGAGTGGGGACCAGGACCCGGACCCGGACACCGATTACTTTTCGTTTTACAGCACTACAGATAGCAGGTCAAGCATTACTGTGGATGAAGATGGCGCTGGCACCTTGGAACCTTCGTCGGCGCATTGTGTAATGAACCAATTGCAAAAGGCTGAACGATTTACTGGCTGGGAGAGTCCTATGCAGTGTCCCAGTGTCCTGACGCATTCTGAACCCGAACCGAATATCTCCTCGGAGCGGGAGCTTTGCACCGTCAACTATCTCAGTCAGGACGAAATGACTGCGATCAGGAACACAAACAATTGCGGCCAACTGTTAAAGCTGATCAGCCAAACGCAGCTCCGCAAGGAGATCGAACTGATTGGCGATGCCCTGACAGCCAGAAGGATTCGCAGACGCCGGCGACCCGCCTTCTGGCGCTACCTTCTGAATTTGCTCTGTTGCAATGCTCAGGGCAAGCTGGATGCCCAGAAGTTGCGTTACACCATCCTCTGTTGTGCCATGGTCGTTTGCACCTATGTAGGCGTCAAAATGCTTCAATAAATTACGCCGGGCATGTTGCTCTTGGCTCCAGACGAGTACCGCCCTTTCTATTTGCAATATACACTGTTCTGAGTGTCAAACAGAGTATATACAATTTTTCTCTGCTTGATAAGACCTTGCAAGAACTTGCTGACTGTTCGATTGAGGTTAGATCGTGAGAAAAGTTAAATAAAACACCAATCTCTGGCGCGGTTATAGAACATGCCTGGAAACTGATGCTTTAAATAGCTCGGAAGTAATTGGCCAATATTTTTTTATTTTTTCAATTCTTATATATTTTCTTTTTACAATCCTGACATTCCATGTATTTTAACAGGGCCCAAGTCTGACATGAAACCATTCCAATGTTAAGGCCCTGTTAAATTAATGGTATTTCCGTTGAATATTAACATTGGAAGCCAGCTAGTAACTGTTCGAGGATAAAAACGCCTTGAAGAAAGCTTTTACCATCAAAGCTATGGCATAGCTATAATTTTATTTTCTATATATTTCGAATTGAAATGCTTAAAATGACGTCTTACTGTTAATGGCATGTTAGCAAATGAGTATGAGGCTGTGATTGTTTGACTAAAATGACTTTCCTGGCTTCGCTTGCATCACTCATACGCCATGTGCTCGCAGCAAGTGCCATTTTCAAGTACAAGACGGAAATGAAACTTTAATTATATTTATGGTAAGCGTCAGTAACAGATGGCAGGCACTGCTTGGGCTAAGTGCTGTGTGTAGCCAAGACAGCAATATTATGAGTGCAGATAAAATGGGATTGCATAAAAATAAGCCATTCGAATCGTCAGCATCGCAGCCAGTATTGCTTCTTGACTTTCCTCTACTCACCTTGGGTAGCAGGTGAGAAAATCTCATTGCTGTTGCACCGATGCACAAGCTTAATGACTTTTGGCAATTTCCCCAACATGAATCTGGTTACTTGCCTTCGTCTTGCCAAAAGCTGGCGACGACTCCTCGACTTCCGGGCCAACCTGCTGCTGGCGCGCTGTTTGCCATAAATTTTCTAAAATGTCGTAAACTCTGAAAAAACCAAACACACACACACGCACACTCTCATTATTTGGTTGCCAAATAAATGGATCGGATAATGGCATAGAGAATTGGGCGCTTCAAGTGACCGTTTCTATCGACCAACAGGATTAAAAAGTTGCTGGCTTAGGAAATGCTCTCAAATTGCTAAAGACAAGTGAGAATGTGGTCGGGGCTGTTCTTTAAATTTCATTATTTTAAAGGAAAGTTAAGTTTTGCATAAGCACTCTCGTTCAATAACCAATTTAACCATAATTTTCTCAAAATTTCAGACAGTTGCTTATTGTAAAACGTATTAAAGGCAATTGGCGTAGCCGAATCAGGCCATAAATACAACTTTGGTCATAAAAATCAGAGTTATAAAATCATCAATTTAATTGGCCACAAATTTGGCTATCTAATTCCTAAACTGAGGACCCGTGAGCCTTTCCCTTTATCGACCATTACCTCAGCTCTGCACATAAAACATCTGGTTGTCAAGTGTGCATTGCTGGCATGGCTTGACTTGAATATACCCTGCAATAATTACATTATACTTTGATTTCTTTTTATTATAACTTCTTGCTCATTTCAATTTATTTTCACAACAGTGAGATAGTCTTATTATATTATTTATTTATTTATATACACATATGCACATATCCAGCTTTTTTCCGCATGAACGCCAGAGCGTTGTTAATCAGAGTCGGATATGTTAAACTTTTTTTTATCATACTGCTTTTTTATTGTCTTTGGTGCAGGGTAGCAAATGGTATTTTAATTTTTCAAGTAACCATTAAATGCCAAAGTGCCATTAACTTGGCTAGCCTAAACTTAAAGGCCCACTTATTTGACCATAAATTCAGAAGCTGCCTTGTTTCGTAAATGCAGCGAATAGATTTGTTAAATTCGGTGGGCACATTTTATTTAATTTGTCATCGAATGTGGTGTTTGTCAGGCAATTGAGCGTTGCGCTCCACTACATATTTATCTGGGGTCTTTTTTTCTAACATAACTCGTAGAAGTGTCCAGCTTTGAGGCTCTGCAACTAACAGTCCCAAAGTCTGGGGCCACAATGTTTCAGCCTGCTGTCAAAATTATTGTTACAAATGCTTGCGCTCGAGGCGCAACAACATTATACAAAATTTATTTGGCCAACGTGACTCTTGACTCAAATCTTTGTCTAATAGCAGCTACAGTTTGGCTTTGGCCTGGCTAATGGTTTTGCTTGTTTTGGCATTGCTTTATGGTTCGTTGGCGTTGTCCCTATCGCTGAAAGCCGTTCAGCATACTTTGAAGTTTAATTTTCTGGCAGCTCTTAAGCACCGTATGAACAGGGCATATTAGTTACGGACCTCGGACGTGACTTAAAAAAAGCATAAAATGAATAATTCATGTGAAAAATATATATAAAATACACTATGTTGAAGTGAAACTAGAATTCAACTATCGTTTATTGAAACTTACACAAATTCTTCAAAATGCACTTTCTTTTTATTGTTCCACAATAAAAAGAATTTTGAACTCTTAATTTAACGGTTATTTTTTCAAATCGTACCAAACTGTCTAGACTGATGATATCTGATGATGGTCTCATGTCTAATGGTTTTTGCCCAGCTTGTTTGTACAAAATCTATCAAACTAGTTGTATATTTACATTGTGCACCATGTCGTATACGCAATATTAATCGTTTGACTCTTGCGAGTGCCTTTGCGTCATTCATATCAAAAGTGTGAGCTTGCTCCCAGATACGTCGTCCGACCTTTTTAACAACTGAACTTGTACTTTTGCGGCAGCTTTCATCCCATCGAACTGCTTTTTGTCGCAGGCAGACTGTTATTCGATATTGATTGATTATCATTCAGTTTAAGTCGTCTGGCCTCAGTTGGTCTCCGATTGAAAAATGTATGTGCTCAAAACAAATTATTACAAATTTAATTAAATAGAGTCTTAGTTTTGCCAGTAGTAGTTGTATTAAAGCATATAGGAAAGAACACTTAAAAAGTCTGGTCGAAAATTCAAATTTAAATAAATCTATTCAAATTCAAAGAAGCAAAGTAAAATGAAAAGGATTCAGTTCCGATTTCTTGGTCATATATACAATACATTACTAGTTTTCGAGCTATCTAGATACGTTTTAACATAGATCCGTCTTATTGTCATCCCTAAATAATGAACTATATTATGCTTAAGGCATGTACAAAGCTGCACAAGTTGGTTCGCTTTGCTCCCAAATGACCATCGAATTGATGCGGTAAAGTCTTCAAATCCAAGTATCGAAAATTATTGACAAATGATTTTTGAAATAAGCACTTACATTCTGAAAAGGAACCTTTTCACTAAATCATACTGAGTCGAGAAGTTTTAGTACACTTACCTGCGTTTTAGAAGTCAAACGATTATAAGGCAGAATTTGACTGTAGATCAAATTCCTAGTCAGTTTGAAAAAAAATTTTGAAATGCTTAAAACAAATTTCTTATTGTTTTTGGCCATTGGCGGCTTATTTAGCGTAAGTTTCAAGATCCTTGGCAATATCTTAGACTTTTTTTTTATAAATAATATTCAACAATTTTTTTTTCCCAGTTGACTCGTGTAGACTATACAGCTGCTGCCCCAACGAAAAATGCTGCCAATGCTGGAAGTAAGATGTTACTTCCAACGGAAAGCTTCCAATTAACGCACACTGCTACCAATCAGAATTTACTTCCAATGGCAAGCGGCACCGTTAACAATAAGAATTTACTTCCAACAGCGAGTTCACACATAGCTGACACTGCTAAAAAGCAAAGTTTACTTCCAACGGAAAGCGTGCAATTAGCTGATAATTTAAAGAATCTGGATTTACTTCCAATGGAAAGTGTGCAAATAGCTGACAAATTGATGAATCAGAGTTTACTTCAAATGGAAAGCGGTCAATTAGCTAATCAGAATTTACTTTCACTGGCTAGCTCACAAATAGGCCAAATTGTGGATAATCAAATGAAAAATTTGGACACTTACAAAAATCAAAGTTTATTTCCAATGGAGAAACTACAAGTCGCCGAAAGTTCCAAAAGTCACAGATTGTTTCCAATTGAAAACGTGCCACAGCTTGCGATTCCAAGCGAAGTAAACCATGTCACACATAACGCAATGAAGTCGTTAGATGCAACAAATGATGATCTTCAAATATTTGGCACACGCTTATTACCGCTGGGCTATAAGCTGAAAGCTTCCGATTTGAGAGCCATCCCTTCTCAGCCGCTATTCAATTATAAGAGAACGTCTGAGGCTCGTATGCCGCAATATGATCGATTCGAAACTCAAAAAGCAAGGATCGATTATTACCGACCATTAAGCTCCTATAGGGAAAAATATTATATGAAAAAAGATGGGCGCGATTCTGATTTTCAGATTCCATATCTAAACTCGAACGACAGCGTGCCTCGAGAACTCGTCCAAAATTTTGACAATTTGCTTGCCGAGTCCGGCGACAAGGAAGAACCCGACAAAGAGATAACTATACCGTTGCCGGAGAGTGCTCACAACGCGACTGAGGTGCAAATGAGGGTCCAGGCGCGTGCAAGACAAAACTATTACCCAGGGTGTGTATCTTAAGTTTTCTTTTTAAACAATATATCGCGAAATGTATTTTATTTATTTTGGAGACTCCATGAAAGACTACTCTAGGAAAGACATGTTCACTTCACTTCACTACATTTACTGTACAAGAATGTTCATATATTCACTTTTCAATTTTATTGACGTACACAAATTTTTAACATCTCGTTTTTTTTTCTTCTATCCATTACCCATTAAAAAAAATATTTCAAACAAATTCAAAAATTATCCGCTCTTGAGGTTAACTTAAAAAATCTTTGAAGCACTTACTCATTTTTTTTTTTTTTTTTTTTTTGAAGTGCCTGAATTGAAATTATTAACTTCAAATGAAATTCACAACGATCTTTGAAAGTGAATAGTTAGTTATCAGCCAATTTTCCCGTACTTGTAGGAATTTGCGTACCAAATGTCATTCGTTTAATTTCTTGCATTTATCATATGCCCACAAAAGTTTCGCGCCATTAATAATGTAATAATTTGTTTAACCTATAGTGGAAAACTGGCTAACGTATGTTTGGGAAGATCGACTGTATATAATAAGCCCAGGGTAATGAATTGGCTTGAGAAAAAAGTGTACATGTATTATAGCACTGACGATCATAGCAATGATGTTCGTATAAGCCTTGCACAAGAGGTTAATCGTCCCATGTATTTTGATCTCAGGCTTGAGCTCTTCAAAAATGGAAAATCCGAGGAGTGTCACGTACCAAGCTTAGACAAATGGAGACAATATCTAGAATGCGCTCTAAGGCGCAACCAACGAATGGAATACATGATACCAATGTACCCTCTTCACCAAATTGGATATAAATATCATTGGTCGCGATCTATGGATGAAAGAGGATATAATAATTATCGATCATATGTACCAAGAACTGATTTTGGGAAAATGTGGTGGTACACGCCGTACCCTGGTTGGCAACAAAGCTGATATATTTATTTTATTATATATTTATTTTATCTGGTTATGCGCCCATCAAATCTCGGCTTAGTAATGCGAGCTATAGCACGCAGTCACAACGTTTCCCAAAATAAAATACTAATAATTAGGCGCAAATTTGTCCAAGAGCGTAGTTCATCAGTGATGTCATCTGAGCACTTTTTGCTGCTGCTGCTGCTGCTGCTTGCTGATGTTTGTTATTGTTATACCTGCTGCGGTAATAGTTTTGAAAGTTGTGTGCGGTTTTCAAAAGTTTGGATTTTGCTGTTTAGTGAAGTCAAAATTTACCGCCAACGGGCACAAACTTGACAGCTTAATGCTTTGACTGCCTGAGAATCAAAGCTTGGTATTTTGCTTTTGGCTATTTCATCGTTTGTTGCATTTGTGGTCTGCTTTAGAGCTCGCTTAAAACTTGGCATCAGCTTGAAGAACTTTTTATGCCAAGTCGCATTTTTAATCACACAAAAATAGAAATTTATTTATGCAATATTCATGATAAACGCTGCAAGTATATTCTTGATCAGCCTTATATTATAGCCAAAGTCTGTCTGTATGAAAATAGAGAAGCTGGAGACTTGAATATTTGAAAGTAACTCCTATTTAGAGATGTGCTCGGTTTAAGTTTAAGAGGCCATGCCTGGCACCAGCACGAGCCCCAAAAGGCGTTATTGAGGATGTTATAATATTGTCAGAAAATGTGTAGAAGGTAAAATTAACATTTATTCTGCATTGATTTAACCCCTATCCGTCCGTCAGCTTGTTTCTATGCAAGCTATTTTATTAGTCTAAGGGCTATCGTCTTGAAACTTTGCATAGGTCGGTCTTTCTCATTTACTAGTTTCACTATGAAAGAAAGCTTTTCAATATGAATTAAGTATATCCTATAGCTTTAAGGAATGACTCGCTCGTAAGTGAGTTTTTGTGTAACAAAATATTTCATTTTTCAAGACAGTTTAACCACACTCGTGTCTATGAGTTTATTTTATCTAATTTTAATTTTAGTTTTTCGTACTCTTTTATAGTTTCTGCGACGAAATTCTTGATCTTTTTTATTTAGCAAATAGAGCAGCAAAAATTCGATGCATAAGTAAAGAATGGCGGGCAGACATACACATACATACATATGTACATATCATATTTGGCGATTATCTCTTTATACATACATATGTGTGGGTCTGTACTCTCTGTCGTTGCCTATGCGTTATCTACCTTTGAATGGCGCTCAGTCGAGTTTATGGTTTGCTTGCTCAATTTGCTGTGCGCCGGTTTTTGTCCACTTTGCGTCTGCGCATCTAAATTCTGTTTTAGTTGAACGCCAGCAGTCGGGCAAAGCTGTATAAATTGTAAATATATATATTATAATTAAATATATACCGTTCGTATAGTGTAAGTTGTCGGAGTCGAATGGATCAGGTGTTTTAATTGTCATTACAACAAAAATGGCAATAGTTACATCAAAGTTGCAAAATCTGGACAAGTACGGATATCAAAATTTAAAGTGAGCGTTATAGACTTTTACAATCATAAATTTCTAGAATCAGACTTAATTTACGTATAGGCAGCCATTGAGTGTTAATAAGAAATCAATAAATATTTCATTTTATAAAAGAAACCCGTAAGCAAAAAATTTACCAGCATGCATACATGTATAAACACATACATCTGTACATATGTATTTGACTATCTCCTCGCATGCACTTATCTCGTGATCGTCTGTTTTGTTTTTTGTTCGCTTTTTGCCTTTGAACCCAGTAGTCAATTGCGCATTCTACAATTTAACTATAATGACATTTGATGCTTTTACTTTCAAATTGAATATGAATATATTTATAGGAATTAAATTTCTTGTTTTTATTCTATTAAATTTGAGATCTGTACGGACAAAGAGTGTGAATTGGCATGCTAAAATTCCAATTTGCAAATTTGACCAAATTTAATCAAAATATAATGGCATGCATTATATTCTGCATATATTGCAGAATATTCTGCAAATCTTGAATTGATTACTTTTATCAAACTTGTATGTCGGAATTAAGTTGCGCGAACGCAAAGTGTTTAAAAAAAATTGGCGCACAGAAAGTAGAGTGGGTCTTGCTTAGAGCGATTGCGTGTGTGCCCAATGCATACGTGGATAATGCAGGAGCACACAATATTCTCTCTGCATGCACTTGTTCAGGTGTGTGTTCGCTTGTATTTTATCTACATACGGCTTATGCATGGGGCTCTCACGAATTTTTAGTAGCGAGACTTGCTTAGTTTTCTGTGCGCCCATATTCTTTACGCTTAACGTCCACGCAGTCGTAAGAGAACGGAGAGCAAGTCTTGCTTAGAGATAAGAAATTTGTGTAATCGCAATGCATACGTAGGTTAATGCAGAAGCACGCATATACAGACGTGTACATACATATATGCCGATTTCCTCTGCTTTCTGTTTTATCTACATGCATGGCGTTCACGAGCTCATCTTGGGATCGTTATTCAGCCGATTTTCTGTAACCCCAGCAGCCGTTTAAAGCCCTTTATTTTTAAATTATTATAATTTCATACTCGAAAATGGTAGAACGTTACAAGATTGTGTGACATTTACGCCAGTTTTAGCTATTTAAATATTTTCGCAAATATTATCATAAAACAATTTGAAAAATCTGCAGACTGTGTGGACTGTAAGCGCACACAAAACAGATCAAGTCTAATTTAAAGTAAAGAACGCATGTGCACACACCTAAATATATGGAGATGCCGTCTGCTTGTACATGTTTTTGCTTGTGTGTGTACTTGTACGTACCTATTTGCGCATGTGTGTGATCGCTACACAAAACTAATCTGCGTGAGCGGCCCAAAGAAACGGCACACAGAAAAGAGAACAATTCTTGATGCTGCTCACAAAAGTGCGGGAGAGCCCAACGCATACATATACACGTGCACTTGCACGCTTTTGACGACTCGCTCTTCATGTGTCTGTTTATGCATGTGTGTGATTGCATGTACGGTCTCTAGCTTTGAATTGCGCTCAATCGTATTAATGGGCTGCCTACTCAATTTGCTCTCCGTTGGTTTTCGTCTACTTTTGTTGCGCTCAAAATTGTTGGCTTTAGTTTAACGGCAGCACTCGAGTAGAGCTGTTTAAAAATATTATACGTGAAAATTCTTGCGTAAATACCTTTTAAATGTCATAAAGGTGTATTAATTTCGGACTCGTACGGATCGCGTGTATCATTTGAAATTTGAAAATATTCGCTTATCGAAAAAACATGTAATTTTTCATTTCGTAAAATAGTTTGTGAGAGGGCGATGCATAAGAATATAATACACTAGGCATAGACACATACAAATGCACGTACATATTTGGCGATTATAATTAAAGAGAGGCCGATGCATGAGAACATAATACACTAGCAGGCAGATACACATACATATGTACGTACATATTTGGCTATTATCTCTGCATACATATGTTAAGGTGTGTGTTTTCTGGAGTGATATATACTTATGCTTATGTGTGTGGTTCGTGCGTTATCTAGCTTTGAATCACGCTCACACGATTTTTGTTTACTGCGTTTCGTCTCAATGAAGAATTTATCTTGTAAGCATCAGCCTTTGGTCACCTACCTTTGCATCGCACTCACTCAAGATTTTAGCTGCTCAATTTGTCGACTCTGCCTTCGCGCAGCATAGATCTGATTTAGTTAACAGTCGTCGTCGGCTGTTAAAAACATTTTGAGTGAAAATTATGGTATACGTATTCGGACTTGTACAGATCGATTCAAATTAAAACGAGTCTCAAACGGTATTTCCTTCAGAAGTTGGACGTAATTTAACCGATATAAGTTTACAAAATACGAATTAATTTTTATTTTGTGTTTTTCAGCGCATAACAATAATTCGTATGGTTGATAGCTAAATGGCCTCTAAATCCATGGATAGACACTTTACAAAATATCATTCTAAATGTTGAGCAGAACGGCAAGTGGTTTGGTGCTGAAATAAATATGTTTAGTGTACTGCCAATTTTAGGGGATTTTCGATATGACGTATATTTTCAGAAACTAATATATTATTTTGGGTCTTTCAGTCGAATCTGCCATGAGCATGGACAACAATATATTTGGTACCCTTGGATGCCTAGATGTCCTATATATTATTGCTTATTCCATACCTTGGATAAACAAAAAATGTAAAAAATCGTATTCTAAAGTTTTTGGATCTGTTATAAAATGAAAATTGTTGATGTTCTTTCGATTTAAAGGACTTACACGGAACCTAAAAGGTATATCTTTCTAAAATCGGATGCTATTTGTAATTGTAATTATTTTAAACTAATATATTTATTTTTTTATATTTCAGTCACTTCTGCCACGCCCACGGGGAACATATAATAAACAAATAATCTATAAATTTGGTACCTAGATGACCTATATATCCTTGGTTATTCCATACCAAGGATATAGTCCTAGCGAACCTAAAGGACCGAGCTATTGCAAAATACGCAATACCATGGTCCAAAAAATTTTTTTACAGCCGCCCCCACCATCAGCCTTGCCCCCTGAATGGCTCCATGTTGACTGTTTATCCTTGGTTATTCCATACCATCGGTATAGTCCTTGGGAACCTAAAAGACCAGATCCCTGCGAAATGTGCATTGAAATGGTCCAAAAACATGTATGCTTTTTCTTTCAGCAGCCCTTGTACACGAGCTACAGCATCAGCTGTTGCTTAACATTCGCTTTTACAGCACTCTTATTACATGAGCCATTACTTAACAGTACTCATTTTAAATGAGTTACATTTCTGCCCCGTGCGGGTATGCAATGAATATTTTTATTCGACGATTTTCGTCGACCTTCTGGGCATTTCTGTTCGCCTGGTATTTCGGTGAAATTTTAGTACAAATTTGGGACCCAGCCGCCGATGGGGGCGCCCCTTTCGGGTATGCAACAAACAAATTTCGACTGCAGAAAAATTTTGTCGACGTTCTGGGCATTTCTGTTCGCCTGGTATTTTGGCAGAATTTAAGAAAAATCTCGGCAACCAGCGACCGTCAACGGACGCCCCTTTTGGGTATGCAACAGATTTTTTTTTTTTTTTTTTAGAAATAAAAATAAACAAGAATTTGTCACATAATTTTAATATAATTATTTATTTGCGGTAAAATTTACAAATTGGTTGTTTTTTGCATGATTTTCGATTTTAGCATAAAATGGCTATATCTAGCTTAAAATACGTCCGATCCTGGAAGGAATAGACTCGTTAGATTCGTAAATGTCCTTAAAATCGTTTGGAGTCCTAGAATCCTTCAACCTGAAAAGATAAAAGGGAGTTTTATTTAAAAATGTCATAAGAGGGATATAAGAGTATTTAGGGAAATAAATAGCCATAACACGGCCATATCCTTGCAAATTTTCAAAGGACATAGTTCGTTAGGATCGTTCTGACCAGCTGCACCGAGCTGCATCAAAATATTAGGGGGTCATCTAAGAATCCTGGACTTGTCATTTTTCAGTCGCGGGCCGCAATGAAAATTGACTGAAAACACAGTAAAATCAGCAAAATCGTTATATCTCTGAAACTACAAGGACGATCTTGATGTCCTTTGGCCAGTTGGTAGGCCTGGCCAGTACAATTTTTTTGACACATGTCCTATCAGGATACGCAAGGATATAGCCGAGTAATGGCCTATTTTCTTTATTAAATTTTGTCCTTAAAACTTCTTTGTTTGAAGGACTTTCGTCCTTCGGGTTGTATATTCTTAAATGGAAGGATGAGGACTATCTGCTGTCCAAAGGACATCCCGATAGTCCTTCAAATGGCGAAGTTAGTCCCGAATTTTTCGATTTTTGGCCATTTTCTGACTAAACCCCTGTAATAAATTTTGATGAAATTTTTTGTCGAATCCTGGAAATCCTTGAATGCCAATCGATAGTGCTGCTTCTCACGAGTTCGGAAAGGTATATCCTTCTGATATCCTTAAGGATATGGCCGATATATGGCTATAAAAAGAATGTCCTTTTCAGAAAAGTAGTCATATCTCTGCAACCAGAAGGACGATTTTGATGTCCTTTGGCCACTTTATGGTCCTTATCAAAACGGATGATTTGGCGTAGGATTTGACAGGATATGCAAGGACACAGCTGAGTTCTGATCTTTTTAATGTACAAAATGAATATCCGTATATCTTAGCCGTTTGAAGGACCTTCGTCCTTTTCATTATATATTCTGAATGGACAAGACAAGGACGGTCTGACGTATAAAGGACAAGACGAAAGTCCTTGAAGCGCTCAAGTTATGGTCACTTTTGCAAAAGTATCCTTTCCAGAAAAATGGGCATTACTCGGCCATATCCTTGCAGATTTTTAAAGGACCTGGTGCGTAAGGATCGAAGTGACCAACTGCATCGATCTGTATTAAAAAATGACGAGGTCTTCTAAGAATCACGGACTTGGTAAAATTTGTCGCGATGCTTTAGGAAATAGACTGAAGACAAAATTGTTGATAGCTTGAGAACTACACGGACGATTTGGATGTCCTTTAGTCAGCTGGTAGTCTTAGTCAATACTGTTTTTCGACACAGAACTATTCAGGATTCGCCAGGATATGACCGAGCTATATGCTTATTTGTGTGTACAATAAGGTCCTTCCTGCGGGTATTGATTACTATCGTCCTTCTTAAAGAACGTTTTTTAATTGGAGGATGAGGACAGCTGACCAAAAGATACAGAAATCGACCTTTTGGTTTCCAGGATGTTCTTATTTCTCTGAACAGGACAATTGACGTTCGTGTTTACATGTATTTTTGTTTATGAAAAAATGTGTATTTGACAAGTACTATTTGTTATTTATAATTTATATACGAAAATACATTAAATTTCTAGCAGCACATTTTTTTTATACATTTTTTATGAAATTGTAATGCACTTTGTATGAAATTTAATACATTCATTAATTATGAGTCAGGGAGCAACGTCAGGGCGCAACATGTCCTACATTAACATAATATATGTTTGTATAGAGAAATTGTATTTCAATATGTATTGATTCCTAATGAGCATCAACTAACTATGTCTGGCGGGCTTATTACCATTTTCAATTTGATCCAAGCCAAATGAACGAGTACTTTATTTAACCCAACATGAGAATTTCAATACATTCGTAAGCGGCAAATATAAATATTTGCTTTGTATTTTGGTTTTGGGCTTGCAATGCACAATATGCCCTATACTTGTTGTGGGCGTGGTTTATTTATTGGTTCACAAGCCTGTGGGTTTTCAAATGGAGCCCACATGTTGTTTACTCAGGCAGCGGTTCCTGACACTTTGGCCTGTACTCATTAATTACATTGTCAATAGATAGAAATAGCCATGGTCGTGTGATTTGAGTGCGATTTATGAACAAAGCTGAACATCAAATTTATAGGGGTATTTGCAAAGCTCAAATTTCGTACCATGGTAATATCGACTGAACACAGTAAAAACGGATCGAGCTTAAAATTGATGATGCAAAATGTTACGTCAGAAGATAGACTTGAGTGGTTTCTTTTTGGAAAATAATAACAATCAGAAGATTCAAAGAAAGAAAAGGGAAAATTAGGCAACATTTCTAACAATCCCTTACAGATACAAATACTCTAAAAAGCAGCGAAATTTATATTTGTGCAACGGAGTTCATATTTTTATAACCGTGTTGATGAATCCTTTTTTTCCTGTATAATTTCCTTACTTAAAATAAAATTAATTTATTTTAAAGAAATTATATAAATATTAGCATAGACTTAAAAATGCAGATTATCTACCAATCCAACCCCCAAACAGAACTTTGTATGATTTGTAAGTACGATTGCCATCTAATAATTATATTATATTCACATACACTAATTAAAAACAAGAAGTGAATAAACACGCGTTTGACACTGGCTTTGTCCGTTGTGTATGCATGACATACGCTTATTTCGCACGCATATCACAAAGCCAACAGCATGTTCCATAAAGGGCTTCGGCACGCTCGCATATACAAATCCTGCAGAGAGCGAGTGTAAGCCGTCATCCACTGGTGCATACATTAAAGTATCAATGGCTTACAATAACAGGAACAGGCAGTAGAGACACGTGCATGCATATTATATGCATATATGGCTCACTCTTCTGGCACCAAAACACATTCTCAAATTGAAAACCGATGCGCGCGTATTTACGAGCTTAGCAACTGAAGCCGCCAAAACGGTTGACAGCCGCATTTAAAGTCGCTTTCAAACTGTGTTTGCACGCGTGTAAAAGCCTTGTAAATATTTGAGCATCATAAATGGAAAACTTTTGCATAAATAATACGCGCACATGTGTGCACATGCATCGAATGAGTACGGTAATCGAACAGACTTGAAATAAGTTAATTCCTAAAACAGTACAAAATCTCAGAGAAAACTTTATAACTGCGCTGCCACATGATGAGAATCTATTAAAATCAGTGAGAAAATTTCATTCTCCAAGAAACATAGTCAAATATGAAAAATTAGGCGAATTTGCCTGGACTATATGTAGAAGTATATCTATTTATTTTTGTTCTTAAATATGATCGAAGAAAAGTTAGGAACCAATAGCACAACAATTTATCAAACGGCTCAATAAACCGCCATATGCCATTATATTGCGTATACGCAGTGCAGGCCGGAAAATGTCATTGATAGGAGCAATTGGATTACGAGCATTCGAAACCATTTTCGCAGTCGTGGCAGCATAACAAATTGATAAATATCACAATAGCTGCTTTATTTTTTTATATTGTGTACATGTGTGAGTGTGTGTTTTTTTTGGTGAGGGTGTTTTGTTGTGTGGCTTTTGTGGTTTTGGACCGACTGTTTGTGGTTTAATTTCTGGGGATTTGCGCTGTTGCCGTAACTCGCACAATAATCCGTTAATACGCCCAAGCAAAGACGCACAAAATTTGTGGAAATGTGTGTGTTTTCTCTAGCAATTGATGTCATTCTGAGTTGCAATTGAAAAACGTACAGATTAAAGAACTTTAAAGGCGTCTAAAAATATTCAAAACTTGGGTGATTATTTTGAGGAAAACAATTACTTACAAAAATTATTACAATAAAAATTGTAAATGAATTATTAAAGAATATAAAATCGTTTAGAAAAAATGCTTTGGTAAATGGATATGCATCTATACTACAGGTTCTATGGTTATAGTTACAAGTTACAAGTTTCTGCATCTGCCCAACCATCATCGCAACCTTTAGCTGCACAAGGCAGTATCTCCAATGTTGCCCTTAGGCTATGCTGTCATATTTCTTACAGTAATACCGTCAATAATAATACCTTTAATACCAATCAACAATCAAATGGGACCCGAATCGAAAGATATTTTTTTATCGGGTGTTGAATTGTTCTACGAATCAAGCTTTTTTCATTTGAAGGATATATCTTGATATCACCGTATTTCAGTTAACCAAACTGGTTTCCATTGACTGTGTATTGCAGACATTCCCAGGTGTAGATGTTGTCAATTAATATCAAATATGTCACGTCAATTTGAGCTTGCCCAAAAGGGAAAATGTTCTGACAGGAAAACCAGCGCATGGCCACAACAACAACAACAATTTCCATTTAATGTTTTTCTTATGAGTCCATGCGGCGTATACTTAATCAGTGATACCACACACGCACACACACACAAACAGGGCTGTCCACTTAGCCAATTGAGAGACAATTTTCGATTCAGTTAGGATCCAATACATTTAACCCACTAATAGAATGGCACCTCACGCAACGCCCCCTCAATTCAATCAACCAACACGGCTTTTGGGGGGCTCTGTATGTGTATGTGTGTGCGTGTGTGTGTGTGTGTGTGTGTGTGTGCGTGTGTCTTGGGCGGGCGCGTTGATGTGTCTATTTAATATGCAGTGCCAAACACAAATTAAAACTCGGTTCCATATACACACACACACACACACACACAGCCACACACCAACACGTAATAACAACGTGGCAACAACTAACTGTTATTGTGTTTGTGTGTTTTCCGTTATTAGATTTCCCGTTGCTGACAAACTTCACTTGACGCCTGCGGCAGAAGTTACAACTGTGAATCTGAGTGTGTGCTTGTGTGTTTTCCCTATAGACTTTCCTTGTATAGCTGTGTGTTAGGGAAATTAAATCCATGACAAATTGGAAAAGGCTTTAGCCGAAAACTTTGTCTGTAGTGCGGCTATCGGCTTGAACCAGTGGCACGTGCTAACTTTGATTTCGATCGAATCATAGTTTTGAAACTAAAAAATACATGGCATAACAACATATTTTTTATAAGAACTGTCTTGCTTTAAGCCTTGGCTTATTAAGTGAAGATTAAGCTAATCTGGTTCATCAACAAAAATAAATTGTTGCGTCTCATTATCAAATTTGAGACACTTAACTTGAAAACAACACGTTTCACAGCTTTAACTGAGAAGTATCTCGTATTCAAGTTAACCCAAGTTAGCCGTCCGCTTAAATAAGAAATGTATGTACTCTAAGATTTCTCAAATGTCTATTAATACTCTCCGCAAGGTTAACGGCTACATTTACAAATAAATGCCAGGCTTCAATTAGTTACCCAAAGTAAATACCCAATAAGCTCGAGTGCCAAACAGAAATAATTTTCAATTTCTTTCATGAAAGAATAAAGTAGAAAAATATAATAATTCTTTCAATTGATTTTCATATTTTTTTATATTTTATTCATTTCTTTCATTGTGTGCATGCCACTTGGGCTGACTTTCAATTTGGTACATGAAACACCACATCAAATTACGATCCAGGGACCAAAGCTGCCAAAGCCTCTTTGACCCTCCAGTAGGTGTCTGTGCATGTGTGTGTGTGTGTGTATGTGCGGGTGTCTGTGTGTGTGTGCAGCTTCGGCCTGTTTGTAAATTGGCTACTCGAACGGTTGCGCCTATGAGACTTCTCAGCACTGATAATTCAGCTAATTTAAGGCTAAATTTAGCCATTTTCTGAAGTCGTCAGATGGAAACTTTTAGTTTAGGTGCCAGCCATACTGGCTATTTGTAAACTAATTGAGGTGTTTCGCATGATGAATGATTTAGTTTATATTCACTGTTTTTTTTTAAATATATGTGTCATTTCCCTTTATCGTCTATCAATAAGGCAATTTGACATTTTTGTCATCACAAGTTTAACATATCCTTCTTTTGCTGAAAATAAGCAGCTGCTTCGGATTTTGAGGATGAGTAATCATCAAGCAGTAGAAAATGTGTAACCGAGTCTTAGAAGCATTAGCACTAGGCTACCAGACAAAAGTAAATCACAAGGCGAATGCTCCAACTGCTCAAAATAAAACTGGGAAAAAAGGCACCTCATAGCATTTTCAGATTTTTTAACTCTATTTTTAACATCTAATTTACTTATTTCTTAAGTGTAAATTTAGATCAGCGCTTTTTAGTTTGCTTAAATATCAGCTCCATTTAGCTTGCTTAAAATGGGATTCAGTTTGTTTTTTTTAGTTTTTGTTATATTGCATGTAGCTACTTTTCTAAAAGCTACATTTATGTAGCTATTTTTAGCTTTTCTCTTTAGATATCTAGTTTTTTTTTTAACCAATTTAATTTAGGTATGTGTAACATTGGTTTAGCGCTTTTTAATATTGGACCCAACTTCTTTATGAAAGCAATTTTTTTTTTTTTTCAATAAGCTATTTTAAATTTGAATTCAGAAACTTTTTGAAGCCTATTTTATCGAACTATTTTGAGCTATTCTTAACATTGAATACAGCTTTTTTTTTAAGCCAATTTTATTCAGTTTTTTTGCACGTTGTATTTAAATAATTGTTTGAAACATGTTTATTTATGCTGTGGTTTATTTTAGCTATGTGGTTAATTTAACTATTTTGAACTGCGTTTGACGCAGGATTCAGGTACTTTTTTAAATTGAATTGACATTTTTTTTGGCTCCTTTTTTGCAACGAGAATCAGCAGCACTTGCACTCACAATAGGCACTGGGCGTGGCTGCCTATCAGCTAATAGCCGAGTAGCTGGTGAATATGTATGCTGAAGGCTTTTCAGCAGCTTTTCAACTGGCATCAGAGCTGACAACTAGCATTTGACTTTAGCATATATTAACTTAGCAACAGCCTTTTTGGTAGGCAATTTAAAAAAAAAGACTGCCCGAATAGCACCTACGTGGGGTTGTTTGTGTCTGTGCACACCTGACACCTGACAGCTTTGTTTAGCTCACGCATTTTGTATGTGCCCTGAATTTGAAATGAGCTTCCGTTCTGTGAAAAATATTCACAGACACACACACATACATACGCACGCATTTTACTGGCACATGAAATCTTATAAGTCCCTCTGATCGCCAACTTTTCCACTGAAATGTTATTCGTCCCAATGGCCTTAAATATGGCTGCTTAATGTACTCAATAAAATATTTTAATATGCTCTTGTCTGAATAAAAAAATTAAAATAAAAAATATTTTAGCTTTGCCACAGGCACTGACAAGTTAAATAAAGCAAAAAGCTTTACGCACACCCACAGACGCATACACACACACGCACACATACACACCTGAACAATATTTTTTGTATTTATGGACTGTATTTGTGGACTGCGCACTTCAATTGGCTGTCCAATTGAGTTTGCTTTGCCTTTAAGGCGCTTTTTAATACCCTAACATATGGTATTTTCATATTTTCATCGAAAATACAAAAATTTGACTAAATAAGAATTTGTCATTGATAACGAAAATAATAATTTTCTGAGCAATATAAAATAATAAACAAATTATTTTTATCAGGCTTAAGTGAATAATAAATATATTTTAATTTAAATTTTAATGCACTTGCTTAAGATAATGTGTAAAAATACTCTGTAAGAGTATTACATTGTCGCCATTTGGTAGAATATACTTTCTGCTTTTCTATAATTAAATTTGTACTTCCCTAACCTTGCCTTCATTTCAAGCTTTCTATATTTTTATGGCACACTATCAAGCGCTTGGTACAGGGTATACTTAAAGTCCTTAATGCTGTTTTACAAAGGACCTGGCTACTGCCTTGAGGCGCTTTTAATTTTATTAGCTGTCTAATTTGAATTGTTGCGCAAGGTGAAAAGTTTTTCATTCGAATACAGCAATAATGTATTTTCAATATTTTAAAGGCCTGAGGACTGTGGCCATAATAAAGTTTTTGATTTAAAGTTGAAATATAATTATGTTAAAATGTATTTTAGTTCCCTTTTCACCCTTACCTTATCTTTGTCGAATTGTTATGGACTTTCTGAGAACTCTAAATTGACAACTGTCAAATTTATAACGCCCTTGTTTTATTTAAGCCCAGCATTAAATACGGCCATTAATTAAATTAAATTATTGCCACTCACCCCAGTTTGTAATTTAATTACTGTGATTGATTTCAGTTAGATACTCATTTCTTTAGATTTCGCAAAATAGGGACATAGCAAAAAAAAGTTTCCACTTGTTCACCAGTGAACAAGTTTGCCAATATCCTAAGATTCATGAGACAATTTCCAATTCGCCCGCGAAATAATTTGCAACAAATGAAGCAACTCGAGCGCATCGGTATAATCGACCGGCGAACAAAATGCTCAACAAATCGTTGAGTTGAAACAAATCACGATACAATTTAATGAGCCCATTTCAAGAGGCATCGCAAATGCCAGGAATATGAAATGAATTTCGCTTGACAATAGAGGAAAAAACGGGGAAATTCTGGTGGCCATTTGCTACGAATTTACTCATGATGAGTGCGTGATGAAAAATGTAAACAGCACGACACGATATGCACAAGTTGATCTAATTATCAGTGTTAAAAAAAAAATAATAATAATCATGAAATGGTATGAATGTTGCGCAGCTCAGGTACCCCTAATGGGCGTGGCAAAAAACAATTGACACTTTGCGGATATACAGGAGTATATATTCCAAATATAAAGTTTCAATAATACTATTCATTGAAGTAATACTAATAATAATAATAATAATACTAATAATAATAATAATAATAAAAATAATAATAATAATAATAATAATAATTATAATATAATAATAATAATATATGAGAATATTTTTTATTTAATAGTTCTTTGGGTATGCACGCAAGATCAGGCACGAAAGAAATCAGGAAATCAGGCGCCCATCTCTAATTGTGTGCTCTAATTGGTCGTGCGGGTAGCTGAGCCACTTCACAGTTTGCGCTCCACCAGCAGCGCAGCCGTCTCCTGTTGTTTCTGTTGCTGTTGTTGTTATTAATTTGCTTTTGGAAGTTTTCGTGCATACGCCGGCTTTAAGCTACAATAACGCAATAGTCTGGGTGGGTGGGTAGTGGGGGAGGGTGGAGGTGTAGCTATGAGGTACGCCCCCCACGCGCATTGCCTGAAACGTAGTTGCTAAGCGTATCTAATGTCCACCCACAAACGAATCCTGTGTTGAGTTCAGGTTCCGGTACGCTCGAAATCTTAATGCCGGTTTGCACGCCCAAAGCATAAGCTACAGTTCCGACCGTCTCTTTGGGTTATTTGTTGGCTTTCGAGGTTGCGTCATTGACTTTGTATGTTCCGGGGCTCCGGCTTCCCGTTGTGCAGACAAACAATTTATTTATGAGCAGGAAGTAGGCTGCATTGTCAATGATTTTATATCAGTTTTGGGCGGTAGGTCATATATATTGATCTAAATAAGTTTTGGGAGATAGTCGTGTGCTCAGCAGAGAGATAGATGTGTTGAGATGTGAATGTTGTTATTCCCATGAAATGTGTAATCACAAAAAAACATTGTCAATTGCCAGAACTGATATTATTATTCACATTATACAAAAACTTACAAAATTATTTAGCATACCTTATTAAATGCCTATTAATACAAATTATTCGAATATTAAGACGAATTTTAGCAAAAATAAAAGCAAAAGTGAGTTTAATTATGAACATTCATACAATTCTACGAATCATAAATATTCATTTTCATAATATGTCACACACTTGCACGCAGTAAATCAATATCAATTTGACAGGAAATATACAAAATAACAATAACAAAATAAATTGCACCATTGGAAAAAGTTGACAGAAAAGTGAAAACAAACAGAAAACAAAAGTGATTTTTTTTATGGCACCTACTAAGTATAAAGAGCATTAATATTCCTTTGTATTAATTACAGAACCTATTATTATTGATTTCATCTTCACGCTCTTGGTAAGAATAAAAAAATGTAATTATAAATTCATAAATATGGCACTGATTGGCCGAACACAGCGGCATATTTTAATTAATTAAAATAAATGTGAGCTTTAACTGTCAGCTTAAGAATCTTTATCTACTTCCTGACATACTTTTAATATAATTTCTTTAATAATTAACCATTTACAATAAAATATTAAAGCTGGGTTAAAGCAGCTGCTTGTTCTTTGAAATACGTTAAGAAGTATTTAATAAAATTTTGGCAATAATTCATTTTAAAATCCCTCAACTAAACACAATGTCTATTGAAAAACTTTCTGATGCGGCCTAAAGAAGAAGAAGCTCGCTCGAAATTCAAAACATATTCATGAAAGTGAAATGTAAAGCCAACATGCTTATTTGAAACCCATAAATTAGTGAGTTATTCAAATTAGCTGACAATTGTTGCTGCCAAAGAAAGCCGAAAAACGAACAAAAAGCCATAAGAAGCAACAAAAAGCGTTGAGAAAGCAGTCAAAAAACTGTTCAATTTATGGCGCAAAATGATGGCGTGCTTGTGTGTTTGTGAGTGTTGTGCAAATCTTTACTCACACGCGCAAATTGCCACACATAATTATGTAAACGAGTTTTGAAGAGACGAGGGGCAAAGAGGGTAAAGGGTAGCGGGCGAACGAGCACATTTTAATTACCAGGAAAATGTAAATTAACCGAACCACCTAAGACAACAGAGCAGACAACTGGGAAAACGCACAGCAGCAGCAGCAGCAGCAGCATCCCACCACCAGCAAAACAAAGCCATGAAGCTCAAACTGTATGTATGCATATCTATATGTTCTGTTTATAAGTGTGTGTGTGCGTATGCGTGAGCCCTCACAGCTGAAAAGTATGCTACAGTAAAGTTTGCATGCGCTGCCTGCTCCTCGATGATAACTTTTCCAGTTGCCAGTTGGCACAAAATGACACAAACGTTATGATAACAAACATGAAAATGGTAGTTGGGGTGCGGGAAAGAGATACCTCGATATACCCTACAACCAAATCATTTGTTAGCGAGGTTATGAATTTAAACAATATAAATATATTAATATAATTTTGCAATTTTACTCTTTGACCCACCTTTTTTATGTTCATTTCAGCTAAATATTCAGAAATATATTTGAAAGGAATTGGACACTGATTGTCCGAACGAAAGCTTAAAATTGTATGCAACCGATTTACCAAAGTTACGGCTGGAATTTCTAAAAACACTAAAACTAAAACTAAATAAAGTGTTTGAATTCGAAACTTCGGCCAAAAGGAGAGGTTTTCCGCAAATTATCAGCACTTATAGCTGTAATAGAAGTAAAAAATAAAAGAGATATATGTATAATAGAGAAAGAAATACAGAAAGAAAGGTATATACCCTCTTAAGTTTGCATCCCCCAAGTTGAATAAATATGAAATTTAAAGTCTATTAAACGATGGATAGGCACGAGCTGCTTCCGGCGCGTCAGCTAAGCAGCTTTAAAACGCCGCCTGCTTCCTGTCAGCGACGGTGATAATTACACCACACACTCACACACCTCCGCACTGCCTGCCAATGACAGCTACTGATGTGTGCGTGTGTATCCCAGTACATATATATGCACACATGATGAAAAGTTGGGTCCAACAACGGACAGAGATTGGGGTTTTGTTGATAGGCGGCTGCCTTTTTACGGCTCATTTGAACCTTTACAGTTTTCAATGCCTGACACTTTCCGGGTTTTGATTAATTTTAATTGTGTGACATTTAATTAATTCGTGCAGAATGAAAGATTATCACAGCACTAACTAATTACATAATCGTTAGCTAAATAATATACAAGCCTCACCAAATCCATACCGAGCTTCTCTCTCTTTTAAGCAAACCCTTGTGTTTGCACCAGTAATTTAAGCTTTCACATGTTGTTTTAAGCGTCGAAGGATTAATCTCTACCCTGCAAAAAACAAAAAAAAAAAAAAATAAACAAACACGCGCAGCGCAGTGCAAGCAACTACTGAATAATTTAATTCAATTAAAAGCCAGCGGCGCTTAGCAAGTTAAAATGCCTCACATGCGAGTGCTCGACTAGTTAATACCTCACATTAAAGTTCTGGTACAAATATAAAAGCTTATATATATACTATCAATTAAAAGGTATCGCGAGGTAGACAGAGAGGCGATACTTTAGAAGTAAGTCAGTTCAGTCAACTTCCAATGGGAGATTGTGGCAATAGTTCAACAGAAAGATTTGCGTAAGATTTAACTTAATCAATGTTGTTTTCTATAGTAATAGAAAGGGAACAAAGCGACATCCCTTTTTTTTTTTTGGTCATTATTTAATGAAATGTTGGCAGATTAATTCTCGCCACAATTGCATGTACATAATATTAGTGTGGATCAAATATATAAAGAGAAGATCTCTCTCTATGTCGTTAGTGGTTTCTCCTGCATGCCACAAATATCTACAATATCTGAAGCCCTATTTGAAGTCATTTGGTTACTTTAGGGTATTTTGAAAAAAAAAACATTAAGAATCGTAGAGCCATTTAAGCAATTAAATAATTGAAATGTAAGCGATAAAAGTCATTAAATCAATTTAGCAACTCTGCAGTAGAAGCCACACCAACACCAAATAAAATCCACAAAAAAATGGTAGTTCACCTCTTATCTGGGTGAAATTGCAAATATATGCAAAATACTTTATAAAATTCCACAGAGGGAGAGAAGAAAGTGCATTAAACTTTAACGACAGTAAAGAGCAGGAGTTCCAAGCGGTATGAAAGATGTGCACAAAGAACTCGTTACGGTGCAATTAACTCCCAAAAGAAAAAGTGCTGGCATATCAAATAAGCGAAATAAACAAATTAGCAACTTGTGAGCTAACTAAGAAAACGACAACAAATACAAAATAAATAAATAAAAGAATAGAATCAAAAATTGTTTTCAATGGGAGTTGAATAAACTACGAAGGTCGAAACAAAGCGTAATCAAGGGCCATATTATAAAGTCAGCAACACCTAAGGATGCCCACAACAGCGAACACTTTGCCTAATGTCACAGGCCAAATTGGTTGGCACTCAAAAGCAGCTGCACGAACATCCTGTGCATCCTGTGGAAGCTAAACAACATAACAATAACCATTCTCGCCTGACAGTCCCTGCTGTTCTACCACTTTAACCCCACGAACCAAAGCATAGACAATTCCCAACACACCCACACACCCGCACACACACACACACACACACACAGATAGAGAGAGTATTGTGTGCCACTGCGTTGCCCATTCGAGTGTGTAAAGAGCAAAGGCAACGCCAGAAGCGGCTATCTAAAATTTGTTCAACTGTCAACTTTGCAACATAAAAGAATTCGGTGTGGAGTTGGTTACTTGTATATTTATAGCATTCTACGTATATCCTGACTGTAAGTGTGTCTGATTTGTTCATGTGACAGGCAGCGTATGGATATCAAGAGTGGCAACAATAAAACAGAGTGCACATCAATTTATTATCAACAATCAAGAGATGGACTTCTTAACTGGATATTTACATGTGTTCTTCTACAAGAGTTTGCGAATTTTTGCCCGTTTCAATAGGTATAAAAAATAAAACCTTGCGCTCAAGATTACTTTGAAATTCAACTAATATATCTACATTATATTCAAATGTACTTTAACTTTTCTTGAATATTTTCATTTTTCTGTTAAATATATATTCTTTTTTATAAATTATCCTTTGCTGAGCTAATAAAGTAAAATTTCTTTACACATAGAAGGAAGTTAAAATGAAATATTTTTTTTAAAAGACGATTTATTTTAGGGTAGCTCATTGGCGGCTGTGTTGTCGCTAGTTTGACTTTCTTATTACCAGGTATCCAGGCAATACACAAAAACAAAAATCAATAGATAACAGGTGGCACAGGAGTCACAGGAAGTCTCCGACTGCTGCCACTGAAATCGTTAACGGCAAAAAGCAACGAGCATAACAACAACAACAATAGCAACAACAGCAACAATAATGCCAACGGAAATAAAATTGTTATGAAAACAACATAAAAATATTCAATATATTTGCATTTTATGTGTATGTGCATATATATATAAGTCTATATATGTAAATATATATATATATATATAAACATGGGGCGTGGCCTGTGTGTTGACATTAAGTAAAAAGCGCCATTAGCTATAAAAATACTTAATATGGAAATATGGAAAATGCGCAGTGCTTTGGGGTATTTACGTAAGCAAACGACTGAGAAAAACAACTAAAGAAACTGTCGCAAAAGTTGCCGCGTTTCCTGCTATAAAACTGAAGCAGGGTCAGTGGCAGCAGGCGGCAGACAGGCAATCGTTAACGGTTCATACATTTGCACCTGCCCCAGCAATCGCAGCGTTGCGCATACACGTGCGTATACGTAATATTTGCTGTCAGAGAATTTTAACAATTTGTTTGAACATTTTTTGGCCAATCCGCAAACTGTCAACTAAAATAGTAAATACCTATAGAGATTTTACGCTGGCAACTCACACAATTTAAGTTGTATATAATGAAAATGAACCCTCACGTAACAGCAACATTATAATATCAAAATGAGTTCGATATTCCCTTAAGATTATTCGAAATTCCCGTTACCAAGATCGATAATATATATGTATATATATATATACATTTTTCAAGTTGAGTGTGTTAGATATTTCGCAACAAAAAACGCTGCTTGGGTTAAAAATAAGAAGTTTAATTATAAAATGTCTTACCCAGGAGAGCGCCGAATAAAATGGATGCCTCGTTGCCTGTGCCAGGAGCCGCCGCGACAATGAACCAACAAACTTGTCAATTTGCATTTGATGTTCATATTAGGTTTACTTAGGACCAATCCAGATGCCGGCCTCATTGTCTTTAAGCCAACCCAAACTGGCAGTCGGTAGCTACTACTTCACTTGGCTCTGTCTGAATGGCTGCATTTGCCTCACGTCAAGGACAATTACTTAGGCGTCAATGGGGATTATCAGTAAAAATGTGCGGGCGCAGGATGAATTGCTGCAGACCAGGCACATGGGGGCGAGTGTGGGGGGGTGTTGTATACATAAGTGCATGGCTGAAATGCCACGAAACTAATTTAAATATTAAATAAATGTATTTATGCAAATGCGTCTTCTGACGCTCTGAGCATACAAAATTGCTCAATTGCCTTCAATTGCGCACACTTAGCGCCAGTCCGCAGTGAAACATCTACGGATCTGCTAGCAACAGCAAGTAGTGGGCACTCTCTATGCCACATCTATTTGGTGGCTCTATGCTCCCCAGTGCCACAAACAGTTCCAATTAAACTTTTCGCGTTGCTTTTAATAACTTCAAATTGTTTAAGGCCTTCGAATTGAATTTCAAGCGCTTTGCTGTTGATGTAGGTTCCAATTCGAATGCTGCAGATGCTTCGCCTGGCCCGGCACTATATGTTCTATAAGCAGTGCAGAGCTTTCTGTGCTCAGATTCTCCAATGAAATTCATTTGACTTGGCACTCACGGCATTGTGTGGTGAGAATGCGCAGACTGGTCCAGAGAATCAGGCATGTGGTAGTCTGATAAATTACACTGAGAAAAAGCATTTTGTAGTTAGACCTGTAAGTAAAATAATAAAAAGTATTATATTAAGAATATTTCACAATTTAAGACTAAGTTAAAACAGAAAATAATATTGATTTTATTAATAAAATTTTGTTATTGAAAATTATAGGCCAATTTGAGAGCTTAAAATAAATAAATTGTAAGCACAAATAAATATTGTTTATATTGGGCTACAACTGAGATTATGTATCGTAGTTTTTAACCAAGAGATATAAAATGCAGTAGAATAGGTGCAAATTATTACATGTGCTTAAATTATTTATTATGTTTGAATTTAGGCCAGAAGCCGAACCTTGTAACGGATAAGCTCCACAAATAATAGTCAAACCTTAAGGAGGATTAAATTCTTTTCCTTCAAGCAGAGCAAAGTGTTTAAAAAATGTTTAAAATTGTTTTGTTATTTTTGACAAACTAACCAATTTCGATAAATAAAATTTCATGGACAGAATAAAAGGTGGATTGAAAATTAGTAAATTTACTATAATATAAGTGAACATATTTGTTGTGGATTGCTTGAATTTTTAATATTAAACGTTTAAATTACCCATTTTAACCGTAATTATCTTAGATCAACATTTGAACTCTAATTTTGCATATCAATCGCAATCCAGTTTGCTGCAGGGCAACATAAACTAAGCATCCTTTGAGCATCTTTTCTACCCATAATGCCACTCGCATGAATGGGGACTTGGCAATTACTTAACTAATCAAAACTAAACACATTTAGCTGTGGCACAAACGATGCAGTAATTGCCACATTTGCCACTGGAGGGCAATGCCATGTGCCACATCATCAGAAGCGTAGAGTGAACAGCAGGACATGCAGTCAGCTCGGAACGAAACCTATCATAATGAGAACAAGCAAATTTCATAGCAGACCAATGCACAAAGCGAAGTGAGAGCCAGAGACTGAGTCTGGCAAAGTCCAACAAATATACAAGTGCCTGAGCGAAGCATAGACGACCACATAGTCGGGCGACTTTAGTGCAACTTATAAAACCATTAAAAATGACAGCAATTGCATTAGAGCCAACAGTTTAGAGCACACGTATGTTGGCGATGAAGCATTCTGTGGCCATTGTTGCATCCACACACATACACTCAGACATACTCACAGGCAGACAACCGCACGCTAAGCACCTGGCCGCGTGCCACACATGTATATATATATATGTCGTGTATCCAATAAATTATTGTGAGTATTATTTTGAATGCTAACGATTAAGTGTTAGTAAGAATCAGAGAATTTGACAGAAGGTACTGCTATTTAACATAACTGTCCTACTTGTATTAGGGTTGCTACTGAAAGCATGGTGTGAGACAAAAAAAGATAGTCTCTGCCGAGCATGGCCCGAGTGTGTTGTATAACGTCCAGTTTGCTATAGTGTTGAATGTTCACTAACAGTACTAAAAGTCAGAGAAGAATATAGAATGACAAGAGCATGAGTAGTATGCTCGAGGACGATGAAAATTATTCATTCTAAAAGTGGAAGTCATAGAGAACAGACGTGCTCGCTCCTAAAAATATAATTATTTTGTGACTATAACGACACTCGGGACTTGCTGTACTGCCAGTATGCCTAATTGCAAAGAAAGTGATTTCTCTGTTCCGACATCAGAAGTGGGATTAGGCGATGCCCCTCCACGAGGCAATTCTGACGATTCGTGGCGTCAGCTTTTGGAATCTCAAAATCGAAATATTCTTGAGATTATTAAAGCAATGCAGATGTCAAATTCAGCATCCTCAACAAAGAAGAGCATCTCGTTGCCAAAGTTCAACCCGGACATTGCAGGCGCAGATGCAAATGCCTGGTGCAAAACTGTGGACATAATACTTGACGATAATCCTATTGAGGGCAGTACACTGGTGATGACCCTCAGCGGCTCCCTAGAAGGAAGCGCCTCGCCCTGGCTTTCTCAAATATGCTATACTGGAATGAACTGGCAAAATTTTAAGGAATTGTTTTTGCAACGTTTCGTGGGAATGGAAACATCGGCGGCAACTTTAATGAACATTTTTAATGGCCGACCGAATGATGGCGAATGCCTCTCCGTATATGCGAGCCGTCTTGTGACCTCACTTTTATCCAAATGGAAGACAGCGAACATGGAGGAAATTGCAGTCTCAGTTGTTTTGGCACATACATCGAAAATCGACAAAAGTCTGCAACGTATGTTATATACGACTAATATTAAAAGTCAAGACGAGATGCAACAGCATCTGAAGGCCTATGCTTATGGAAGGTCAAATGGAGGTCTACAGCCAAATATCCCAATGGAACCAGATCGCAAGAGATCGAAAACATATGGCATTAAATGTCATCATTGTGGAAACCTCGGACACAAAATGGTCGAATGTCGCAAGAGGAAGTATGAAGAAGGCAACGTGTCAAAAAACTCAGCATTACCTAAAGTTCGATCTGCCGTTACCTGCTTCAAATGTGGCGATGCTGGCCACATTGCGTCTTCATGTACGAAAGGAGTTTCTACGAGCGGTGTTGGATCACATGACAAGCGTATAAACATCTGTTGTGTGTCCGAGCCAAAAGGAATCCTGCGTCAATCTGGTGAGCTCGTTCCATTTTGTTTTGACTCTGGAGCGGAATGTACGCTCATCAGAGAGAGTTGTGCCGAGAAATTTTCCGGAAAAAGAATTAATAATTTGATAGTTTTGAGGGGTATTGGAGAAAATCCTGTGTATAGCACTATGCAAATCTTGGCTACTGTTAAAATTGATCAGTACTCCTTAGAAATATTATTTCATGTAATAATGGATAAGTTTTTGAAATACGATGTATTGATAGGCCGTGATATACTCGGATTAGGCTTTGGAGTCTCCATCGAGGCCGACAAATTTGAAATGTACAAAACCAAAACTGTTGATGTACTAATAAAAGTGCCAGATATAAGTTACGTAGAGCATCTGAATAACGATAGAGCATTAAGCAACACTGATAAGAATCGTCTGCTAGAATTATTGCAAAACTATGCTGATAAATTTATTGAGGGTATTCCTCAAACGCGAGTGACTACGGGTGAACTTGAAATCCGCCTGCTTGACCCAAATAAAACTGTACAAAGGCGTCCGTATAGGTTAAGCATAGAAGAAAAAGAAGTCGTGCGAAATAAAGTAAAAGAATTGTTAGACGCAAACGTTATACGTCCTAGTTGCTCTCCATTTGCAAGCCCAATGCTGATGGTAAGAAAGAAAAATGGAACCGATCGACTATGTGTCGATTATCGGGAACTGAATGCTAATACGGTCGCTGACAAATATCCGCTGCCTTTGATTTCTGATCAAATTAATAGACTGAGTGAAGGCAAATATTTCTCCAGTTTAGACATGGCAAGTGGTTTTTACCAAGTTCCAATACACCCAGACTCTATCGAGCGCACTGCTTTTGTCACGCCAGAAGGACAGTATGAATTTTTGGCCATGCCTTTTGGATTAAAAAATGCTTCCTCGATTTTCCAGCGCGCAATCGTGAGAGCATTGGGTGATTTGGCTCAAACGTATGCCATCGTCTATATAGATGACGTGTTAATTCTAGCGAAGACAAAGGAAGAGGCACTTGAAAGGCTACAAACGGTCTTGGAAAACTTGTCTAGAGCTGGATTCTCATTTAACATTACAAAATGCTCGTTCTTGAAAACAAGCATAGAATATTTAGGATACTTGGTTGAAGCGGGTCAAATTCGACCAAATCCACGCAAGATACAAGCGTTGGCCGAATTGCCGTCACCGCAGTCAGTAACGCAGGTGCGACAATTCATAGGCCTAGCCTCGTATTTTAGGCAATTCGTACCAAAATTTTCTGAGCAGATGAAAGCTTTATATAATCTCACCTCCAAGAATAATAAATTTGTCTGGAAGCCGGAATATGAGGAAATTCGTCAAAAAATCGTATCAATTTTGACTAATGACTCCGTTTTGACAATCTTCGATCCACTAAAGCCAATTGAATTACATACAGACGCAAGTTCTATTGGATATGGTGCTATTTTAATGCACAAGATAGAAAATAGACCCAGAGTCATTGAATATTACAGCAAATGTACGACAATGGCTGAAGCAAAATATCATTCATACGAGCTTGAGACCCTCGCAGTTTACAACGCAGTAAGACACTTCCGCCATTATTTACATGGTCAAAAATTTATTGTGCATACAGATTGCAACTCCCTGAAAGCAAGTATCAAAAAAATTAACCTTACCCCAAGGGTACATAGATGGTGGGCATATCTGCAATCATTTGATTTCAGCATTGAATACAGGAAGGGAGAACGCATGTTACATGCTGATTTTTTCTCGCGCAATCCGTTGCCTACTGATTATAAATCCTCAGCGAAAACGGTTGAAATGCACATAAACCTAGCTGAGATAACCGACGATTGGCTTCTAGCCGAACAGCAACGAGATTCTGACATTGCTTCCATAACCTTAAAATTGCGAAACCATAAGATGGGAGAAGCTATCTCAGCGTCGTACGAATTGAGAGCAGGAGTATTATATCGAAGGATTCAAAGAAATGGCAGCACAAAATGTTTGCCTGTAATACCTAGAGCCTTTAGATGGTCAGTCATTAACAATGTTCACGAAGCCATAATGCATTTAGGGTGGAAGAAAACTCTAGACAAAATGTATGCCAACTACTGGTTCGAGAAGATGTCCAAGTATGTGAAAAAGTTTGTAGAAAATTGCATTACCTGTAGAGTGTCAAAACCACCATCTGGTAAGCTACAAATAGAAATGCACCCGATTCCTAAAGATGACATACCCTGGCACACTGTGCATATTGATATAACCGGAAAATTAAGTGGCAAAAACGACTTAAAAGAGTACATCATAGTTCAAGTTGATGCATTCACAAAATTTGTTCACCTTCAACATACGCTGAACCTTAATACGGAAAACTGCATTAAGGCAGTCAAAGAAACTGTTGCACTATTCGGAGTGCCGGCACGCATCATAGCTGATCAGGGTAAATGTTTTGCTAGCACAAGGTTTAGGGAATTTTGTTCTTCGCAGAAGATAGGTTTACACCTGATTGCGACGGGCGCCAGTCGAGCAAACGGCCAAGTAGAGCGTGTCATGAGCACCTTGAAGAGCATGCTCACAGCGGTTGAGAGTAGTCAGCGATCCTGGCAAGACGCTTTAAAAGACATACAGCTGGCAATAAATTGCACGACAAATCGTGTAACGAAATATAGTCCGTTAGAATTGCTAATCGGTAAAGAGGCAAGGCCGTTAGGAATGATAACAATATCAGATGAAAAAACAATTGATAAAGATTTAATAAGAGCACAAGCGAAAGATAACATGGTGAATAACGCTAAATATGATAAGGCTAGGTTTGATAAAAATAAAGCAAAAATTGTAAAATATAAGCTTGGTGATCATGTCCTACTCAAGAGGGAAGAACGAAATCAAACGAAGTTAGATCCCAAGTTTAAGGGACCTTTTGAGATAATCGAAATACTTGATGGAGACAGATATTTATTAAAGTCATTGACGAGTAAGCGCACGTTTAAGTATGCACATGAGTATTTGCGAGCTTTTCCAAGCAACAATGTATCGGAGGAGTTGATAGATTTGAGAGATGATGAGTGTGACAATGTTGAGGACATTGCTCAAGACACTGTGGCACTAAGAGAGAGTGCGGTTGGGCTCATACACGATGGCTAAGACCGCACCATAATACTCACGCCGTGCACAAGTGCTCGATCATGGCGTGCTGAAGCGGGTGATATTATGGCGGGGGTCAGAGGTTGAAAGACCTGTATGGATCCGCTCCATATTATCGTTGCTGGGCAGCAAGAGCCTATAGACGTGTGATGACAGAACAACAACAAAAAAAAAAAAAAAAAAAAAAAAAAAAAAAAAAAAATAAAAAAAAATAAAACCTACAATGACCGATGATACTGCTGTTTGTAAAGCTATTCTTAAAGTAAAGTAATGACTAATAAATTTTACCCAACAATTTTGACTATGGCATGATCTAAGCGAAATGTACACACGAGGACGTGTGAAATGTCAGGAAGGCCGTGTCGTGTATCCAATAAATTATTGTGAGTATTATTTTGAATGCTAACGATTAAGTGTTAGTAAGAATCAGAGAATTTGACAGAAGGTACTGCTATTTAACATAACTGTCCTACTTGTATTAGGGTTGCTACTGAAAGCATGGTGTGAGACAAAAAAAGATAGTCTCTGCCGAGCATGGCCCGAGTGTGTTGTATAACGTCCAGTTTGCTATAGTGTTGAATGTTCACTAACAGTACTAAAAGTCAGAGAAGAATATAGAATGACAAGAGCATGAGTAGTATGCTCGAGGACGATGAAAATTATTCATTCTAAAAGTGGAAGTCATAGAGAACAGACGTGCTCGCTCCTAAAAATATAATTATTTTGTGACTATAACGACACTCGGGACTTGCTGTACTGCCAGTATGCCTAATTGCAAAGAAAGTGATTTCTCTGTTCCGACATATATATATCTGTACATATATATATCGGTATCTGTGTAACTGTAACATGATGCGCCTTGTTATCCCAGGCATTAAACTGTTTGAGCACGCCCATACACCCATGCACACGCACACAAAAGCATAGCCTGAAGCAATGAGCCAGCCTATTCAGTAGATAACAATGACAAGAACGTCAACAGGGGATCAGATACTTAAATACACACAACCATTAGCTGTCATTGACGACGCACAAATAGCCAAGCCAAGTGCAAGGTTTAATATTTTATAGTCCATTAGCTGTCGGAAAATTCTTAATCCCTTTAAGAGCCGCTTCAATAAAGATATAAGTTATACAGCTTAGCAAAAATATTCCGTCTACCGTTCTTGTATATATTCGTGCACTCCTAACTCAAATTAAAAAGAATATGCCAGAAATGTGCAGGTTTGCCATCGTTTTAATCGAATCCAGAATATATAGAAATTTAATTGTGACAAACTGGAAAATAAATAAGTACCTTAAAGTTGGAAGTAGCCGACTGTGAGATACTCTTTTACAGAATTTAAAAAATATGGAGGGTAATTATTTTATACATTTTAATACATTTGCTAACTAACAAAATAAGGCTTTTGTGGGGCTATAATTAAAACGCGTTGTCTAATACATAACATCGGTCAAACTCGCGTTAAAAGTAAACAAACCCAAGAGTATACTTTTCCTTACATTGGGAAGTGAGGTACGAAAATGAAATAAATTTATTATCAGAGTTAGTAGAGGATAATACACTTATGTGTTGGTGAAATATATGTAATATAAATAACTGCAGAAGGCAACTCAACTTGCGGAATGGCTCTAACAGCTCGCATATTAACTGGAAAGTGCCCGATTTCTGCTTCAGAGAACTGCTGCTCAGTCGTTTGACAAGAGGTGTGTTCACAGTTGAAAATTGTTCGGGCATGAAATATTTTATTACCCCTATAAATCTTATTTATGTATGTTGCCAAAAAGAGAAAAAAAAATATAACGAAAAGGAATGAACTTTCTAAAGGCGCCTTGGCTTAGATACCCTAGAAGAAGTTAATTAAACATTTATTTAAACTCATTTCATAATATTATATTAGTTTAAATTTATCTACTCTGCATTTTATCTTTGTGTTACTTTCAGCTAATTTTCTGAAATATTTAATTTTATAAATTTATTTAATATGAGCATAAAGTAAAAACTTAGGTTTTAAGTAGAAACAAGGAGATTAATCAGATGAACGGGTCGGTTCAGCTAATCGTTCTGATCGGAAATATATCTTTAAGAAGCTAACAAATTTTGTAAATAAAAGCGAAATTCCGTTAAACTGAAAAGGCAACATTACAAAGCGCAGATTCAAAATCCTAACGCCCCTTAAAAAGACATTTAGCCTGACGTCAAAAGGGGTAAGAGATGTCGAGTGGTGCCGAGTTATTGGCACAATGACTTAGCTTGTGTTTTTATTGGCAAAAATCAAACCAAGAAATTCGATTTAACCTAATCGAATCTTTGGCACCGTGGAGCGTAATTTAATTCAAGCAGCTAGACACTTTTGTCAATATGTCGCCTCTTTCAGACAAGCACAAGAATAACAACAACAACAACAATAAACGAAAAATAAATAAAAATACAAGAAAACAAGAATAAGAACAGGAGCAAAGCCAACGCTAAAGTTACGACAAACGACGGCAAAAGAGAAAACAATGCTAAATTGAAAGGTAAATGTGAAAATCGTGTTTTAAATGTTTGAATGTCAGGTGCAGCCAAACCAGGGACAAACAGCTGAAATCTGAAGGCTGAGCAACGCTCTCAACTGGGGCCCGAGGACTACAACACGGGCAACTGGAGAGGGGGCCTAGGGCTGGAGGGGTAGCTTTTAAGACTAGCAACTGGCTGGCACTTTGGCATTTATCAAGTCTGTGCAGCTGACAACTATTAAAATTTTGTTGGCCCAGCTAATTGAAATGTTTGAGCCGGGCAACGTGGCGAATGCGCAATCGGAAAATGTCACGGCTGCCAAAAGAGCGACGGAAAGAGAGCGCGCGATTTCTCCAACTATTCCTCTTTGCACATATGTGCACATCTTATTAACCGCATTTAAGTACATGGCTGAAAAGTCCTATATGAGCATGAACTAGCCGCGGGGAGTCGAATATTCAATACTCTTATATAAATAATATAGACAATTTAATTATTGAATAATCATACTAATAATAATAATAATAAAAATAATAATAATAATAATAATTATAATAATAAAAATAATAATAATAATAATAATAATAATAATAATAAAAATAATAATGATAATGATAATAATAATAATAATTATATAATTATAAAGAGGTATTTAAACGATTCGATAAACTTAATGGACTTATGTTATTTATTCCTCTTGCGGTCGTTTTTTGTGTTTATCCATAAATCAATTTCCCATTACCCAGCGTTTGACTTTTAAAATTTACTGAACTCATGTGCTAGATAAACTTTGCATAGATGCGGCAGTTATTTAACCAAATCTGTAACTGAACTCTGCCCAATGTATTTTTAAAGCCTTTTCTCTTCACTGTTGACTCTGCTATCAAAGCCAATGTTTGGAGCAGCTGCAATTGTTACACAAATTTGGTGCTCATGAGTGTGAAAATGTGTTTAAATGCAAATTTTCCTCATGCAACACACCCGTCCCATCCTTCACCCTTGGCCAGTGCATTGCCCCTACACACCCCTTGCGGTACTACACACGCCCATAAATTATGCATGGGGCTTTTGGGACCTGGGTGTCATCATCGGCATCGTCATCATTGTTCGGCTTGTGGCTGACCGTCGCTCTTTATCTTTGTTTGGGTAGAAGAGGAGGCAGGTGCCGTGGAATGCTTTGTTGTTGTTAGGTGCTGCTGGCGAAGTGTTTGTTATTGTTTTTCTAATAGCTGAAAGCGTTGACTTTGCTTATGTAGGGACCCTGCCCTTATAATATGCAGCACACACCAACGGATAAAAATGAGATGCCAAGCATTGTTGCAACTGCGACTGCAACTGCGGATGCGACAGCTGTCACGACGTGCATTTCCATGTCAAAACATGACACAGCCTTTAGCGGAAAGGTAGACCAAAAGAAAAATAGGGTCAAACATGGAAATACATTCGAAATTTTGCTCGTCGCGTGTCAACATATAACTCGATTAGTAAATGTATTTGTATTAACCACTCCTTTAACTATTCTTAACTAACCTGTAATTTAATTGTATATTTTAATGATGACATTTAATGATGTAATAACAAATTTGCAAACAAATTAACATAGGAAATCAATTTTACTGTTAAAATTTAAAGTTGGCCTAATGCGATTGCAGTGTTGTACCCCAAATGTACCCCGTCTACTAATCCCGCAAGACCTTCCAGACGATTTCTTATTCAAATTTATGCAAATAGAGCTGTCACGAACCCTGTCAGAACCTCAACCGCAACCACTGTGCTCGGCCCTGCTCTGCACCCGGTTGTATGCAATGATGCCGACGACAGCGCATTTGGCATGCGACAATTAGCGTGATTTTTAGCGGGCACAGGATGCGCCAGAAAAACACGAAAGTTTCAAATCGCCAGTCGAAGTCGAAGACCGAATACCCTTTTATGTTCCATCGAGTTTATGACAGCAGAAGTCGATCACATTAATAATAAATTCAACTTATTGCAAAGGGAAATCGAACTAATGTATCTGTAAATCTGGCATTCATAAAAACAAAACTGAGAAATTAATAGTATACAATTCAAAGGATCGTCCAATGAAGCTACAGAAGTAGGTCCATCTACTTATTTACAATAAAATAAACAATAATCAAGACTATTTGACATATTTTATCTATTTCTCTTATCAAGAATGCACTTTTTTCTTTAGGAATCAAATTATTTAGACTCTAATGCGTAACATATGATATAACAAGATGAAAGTACTCGATGTGAGGGCAACATTGAAACCTCAACGACAAAGTCAACGTCGCCGCCAGTTGGTTCGCCATTTGTATGCGCTGCACAAAAAATGCACGAATTCAATTTGTCTCGAGGGCGGCAGCTTGAGACGCGGCACAAGTATAGCCAAACGGAACTGCACCAAAAAAGGTGGGGAAACGCAACCGGAAGTGATGGCCACCTTTGACAAGCCTCGATAGAAGCTCAACAGATCACGTAGAATGCGAATGAGACCACATCGTGTGCAGCATCCAGTAGATGACACCCAACATTGTTGTTACCTTATCCAGTTATCAGTTGCTACTGTCGGTGTCATTGCTGTTGTTGTTGTTGTTGTTGTCGTTGTTGTACTTGCAACTGTTTCTGTCAACCTGTCGTGAGTCGGAAAATGGGCACATTTCAGGCAAAGGTACAACTTTTCATGGGGAAAGTTTTATGCGCACGATTTGACAAGACAAGTATCTCTCTCTCTCTCTCTCTCTCTCTCTCTATCTCTTTATACCCTGCACTTATCAAGGTCCAGTCCATCTACTTGTCTGTCAGCAAACACACGATCTTATGAGAGAAATTGGCCGAACAGCACATCTTATCAAAGTTAAATTTTCAGTTTGTTTATTTCGAAAATAATACAAATCATGAGCACAGTTCGCTTTCATCGAAGTATCATTATCATTGTTTTTTGTTGTAAAATTCATGTTTAAATGAATTTTAAAGGCATCACCAGCATTTCCAGAATAAGTTCCAAGTTTTTTTAGCTTGTACGACTCATACTCGTTGCCAATTTGAAAGTGACTATATTTGGCATAACGTGCGTTATTCTCGAAATCCGCAAGGTATACATATAGTTCGTGGGGCTGCGATAAAGTCATATGGTGTAATTTCTCTAGTCCTATGAAGAAATTTCCATGTAAATCACCGAAACCGGCCTTGTATTGGTCCCAGTCGCGATTGAAATCCACGCTTCCATCCACGCGACGCTGAATAACAGTCCATCCGTTGTCGGCCAATTTTGAGTCACAGGGTACAAGGAAGGGCTCTATGTTGGGCACCTTAATCGTATAGATATCTGTCAACTTTCCCAGGCAGCTTGAGGGTAATGTGTTCGCCTTGATTAGGTTTTCAAGCTCTGAACTGATCTTGGATTGCAATAGCTGTATTTCTGAATTTTTCTTATCAATTTGAGAATCTTTTAATTTTATTTCAGATTCCATTTTAGTTATTTGAGCCTCATTTAACGCAAGTTGCTTCTTAATTGTAATCAGAAAATCATTCTGAATTAAAATGGTTTTATTAGATGTGGCGGTTAGATTGTCCTTTTGTCTGATAACCTCCTTTAAGTATGCGATAAGTGCATCTTGATTATCTATTTTCTTTTGTAACTCTGAGAACTGCTCCTCCTTTGCTCTAACAGAGGCGGCATAGCTTAGAAGCGGCTTTACCACTTTATAGCAGTAAAATTCACACTGCAAATCGTTTTCCTTATTGTGTTTCGACGACTGCAGAGAACATTATTAACTTTTAATAAATTCTTTACACTATATAAGGCACATACCCAGCCTTTTGTGAAATGTTTATTTGATTGCACTAAAAATGACATAACAAACACTTCCAATAAAGTATATGTATGTATTTTCATTTTATTTAATCCGAGATTGCCAACCGTTTCACTGCCACAAATCTTTAAGAGTGATAGGTATGTATATAGAATATACTTGCGTCGCCGCTCTGTTATCAGCTTTTGACTTATTATATTTATAAGTATATACAAATTCCAATTGAATACAATTTTTTTTTCAAAACATTGCCCTTCCATCGTGTATTTTGTATCACGCTCAATCTTGAACAAATATATACTGCATCTGAATATTTTTTGAACATTTGATTTAATATATTTTTTCTGTAAAGCTAATCAAGAACTCCAATTAATTGCATGATAGCTGCAAGTCGAGCACATGCATCTAGCACATTCTGACATGTCTTGCGTGCGGTTACAAAAAGTGCCGGAACCGGAAGTTAACTGGCGCTCCGTGTATTCGGTTGTATCTGTGTATGTGTGTACGGGAATGCCGTGCGCGCAACTCTGCTCTGTCTCTTTGTCCATTGAGTGTAATGAGTGTGAAAAGTTCATTAAAATTGCACGTGTGAAATTATGTACACGTACAATACACACACACACACACACACGCACACATGCATACGTGCACTTTTAAGTGCATGACTTGGCTGTTACAATCCCGAGCAAACCTCTTTTCGGATTCGGTTTGAGTTTGGTAGCACAAAAGCGCAAATTATTTTTCGCAGTCAGTTAAAGTTGTGTACACAGTTAATGACTGACGGCATTATAGTCATTATTTTCTCATTAGCTTATATATTATTAAATTACTTTCAATTCTGTAGTATATTGCACGTGCCATTTATAATTCATGTGATTATTTAGTTACGTGTTCTTCAGTGCACTTCACATGCTTTGTTGCAAGAATGTAACTGATGAAAGATTACTTTGAAAACAAATTTAATTTTTTGGCATACACATAATATATTAAAATTTTTTAGGATGAATGCTAAACATTTTGCAATTCTTTAAAGAAAATAAGACTAAAACCAATGAAATTATATATATATTATTATTCAGACTACTTTTATTTAATTAATAATGTGTGTCCTTTGGTCCCTATCCCTTGCTTCTAATCGTTTGATTTCTTGTTTTTACTTATTTATTATATATATTTTTAATATTTATTAATTTAAAAATTATACAACTATCAACTATCTATTCGATTCTAAACGTGAGCTCTTTCGTTAGCGTGTAAACTGTTAATATTCAAAATGATAAAATCGAAATTTAATTGGTAATTATCTTTTTAAAATATTAGTCTATTAAACCAAAGTTTTTTTTTTAAATTTTGTATTTTATTTTAATAAAGATAGACAGCGGGTGTATTTCCTGGCAACCCGTTTAAAAACGCCGCGCACAAATTTGATTGATTTTTCTAAGCGACTGATTTCAATTACACACAATCCCTATATTTTATGCAAGCCCAACAGTTTTCCGATCCCGTCGCACAAACTGTCGTGCACATAGCTCGAACTGTAGCAATTATGGTAATAAATACGTTAGCATTGCCAATTTAACGTGCTGCCTTGCTGCACGTCGCATTCAATAACAAAAGTCACGCGGTGCCACCTTATCGAACCCCAACTGGATTCCCCATCGCTCTGGTCATCAGCCGGGCAACTTGTTGCTTTGCAAATCAACTGGGATTTTCGGTTCACTGGAGAAAATGCCAATAAAAATGGGCAAAAGGAAAAAAAAATAGAGGTGACATCTACTAAACTGTCATTGACACTTACAAATTGAATTCTCAATAGGAATCCCCTTTTAAAGCGGACATCCCCCTCTGCTACACACACCTACACAATTATTAGAGCCGTGCACATGCCAACCCTGACAACGATAATGTTTGATAGGCAGTAAACATCGTATTAAAGGAGATCTTTGATAAATAATGCGGCATGTAAATAACAACAAATCAATTTTTAAATAGACAGCCTGGCAGCCAGACAACCATTGGCCAGAAGCAAACCCAATATCAAGCAGCGACAACAACGAACCCTATTCAAATGCCAGTTACACAGTATATATGGGTGTGAGAGTTTGTGTGTGTGTGTGAGTGTGAACTTGCTGTCGTAGACCTGCCGCTGTCAGTTAGTCAAGCCTGTTGGCCCCATTCCTTAAATACAAGCTTACAGTTTGAGTCAGGTAACAGATAACATGGCTAGATAATTGTTGGCATCTCGGAATTGGCTTCTGCTTGGACGGATCCTTAAATTGATTAATTGCGGTTAATGTTATGTTAATTTGTTGGCACTTTATGTCTGTCTACAGCTTTCCATTAGGCCCATCTGTGTAGTTTGTTAGGTCCTTTAAACAATATCTAAGAGTAAGTCCAGAGCCTTCGTATCTGGCATCAGAATTTAAAAAATAAATAAGTGACTTGAAATTGTGTTCATCAACCGAGCTATTTAAGCCCATAGTAATACAAAGTAATATAATATTTGCATTAGCATATAACTCACTCTATAGAAATTGGAAGAAATGTAGACAAATGTGTTGAGTATAGCCATTAGCTACACCTCGGAGCAATTAGCTAATGCATTCCAAAATAAATTTGGGTAAATAAATTTATTATATTTACGCCTTTAAGGCCCAGCCACAACTAGCAATTTGGGCTTTCAAAGTTTTATAAATTTGTTACAAAAGTATTAATGCGTCGAAAAAGGCACCTCCAAGAGGCCAGATGTGACAACAAAATCATATTTATGATATATAAAGTTTGTGCTTCAAAAAGATTTTAGTAGACACCAATATGCCAAACTAATAGTTGATCTTCGGCAGGCCGAACATTTCTACTCATTATTTTTCTTAAGATTCCCCAAATATATAGATATTTTGAAAACTATATCTAGGGATACTTTAAAATGTCAATAATGAGTATAAGATCGTGAGGGCAACTTAACTGAAGGCTAGAATTCCAAGCAAGTGTAACTAAGCGCATTGATCAAAATATAGATACAAAATATATGCGCATACGTATGTAAATATAGACAGTGCCAATAATATATATATAGCTTATATGTACTTACCCTTCGAAACTGTTGTTTACCCAAATATAGTGCAGCTCTGCCCATAGTCAACAAAAATCCAAAATAAAAATGTTTTTTCTTTTTAATGCAATATGCAATCTATTTTGTATTCCTTTATGTGTCATTAAATTCCTAAAATAAATTAAAAAGTTTACATTGCATAAACATTAAACAAATAGGAAAAAGCAAGCTACAGAATACTGAAAAGGGTTTTATACTTGAGCCAAAGGAAATTCCAAAATTGTTGCTATTTTTATAAAATATAATTTATAAATCTGTTATACATAAATGTAATGGAGACGCTGTCCATTAGCATAGTCGCTTTTTTACAGCTGCTGGGCTACTCTTACTTTATCAAACAGCCGGAGGATCAGTGCTCCCCCTCACCGCCCTTCGGCAGCTGGGTCTTTCTGCTGGCGACACTCTGTTTTCTATGGGACTTGAAAATCTATCCATGTCGCTTTATGCACATGGCCAGGCATTGGCAGCTGCTTGTCGAGATTGTGGGCGGCCTGTTGCTGACCGAGATCGCAACACTGATCGTTTGGTGCGGCGTGGAACGCGTAATCTTCTGGCTCACACAGGAGCTGATTCATCTACTTGACCTTGATGACTGTCTACACGGGCTGCACGAGTACTCGCTGCATAGCCTGACCCCTGTTGCAGTGAGTGGAGCGCTACTGTGGTTCATTATCGAAGCCACCGATACCAAGTATTGCCTGGTCAACTCCGTGCGCAAGATGAGGCGCAACTGGCAACAAATGCTGCGCATGCTGAGAATCGTCTGCCGCATGAACAACAGCGACAGACGCCGCACCCTAAGAGCCTGCAAACTGGCCATGTTTCCGCCCAGACGTGGACGCTGTAAGCAGGAGGAGGAGGATGATGACGAAGAGGGGTTAGGCCTGGATGATGAAGCAGAAGATACCGACTGAATTGGTGGGTCTCCCACTAAACAAATCATGTCCTCGCAATTCCGTGTTGTGTTCTATCTATTTGGAATTTATATTGCGATTGCATATCTCGACACGACTTTTACGCTACACGCAACGGAAATTTACTTTCCTCCAGTCCCATTTGTTGCCCCACGCCCCCCCACCATTTTGGCTATATCTGTAACAATAAATTTCGTTGCACGAACAGAACAAGAACAAAACATGAGAATTTGCGGGTGCTGCCAGTAAAGTTCTCTGACTTCAGAGCTAGGCCTTTAGTTGCCTGCCAAATGTGTGTCACTCGGCGCAAAACGGGTGGGTCGGCAATAGCTGTCCAGTGTGGAGCATATTAATGAGATCCCAAATCCGAGTGGAGAACAATTTAGCATATAAACAAACATACTAAGCTCGTTAACTGTTGAATGCTATTTACAGGGCGGGGCACACGTCCATTTAATAAAATAATCAGTTATGCATCGATTAATTAAATTGGAATTGTAGTGTTTCTGTTATGCCAATAATTTTGGCGAGCTTATACTCATTGATAGAAAAGGAAATTTCAAAAGCAATAAGCCAATAAGCAATAAGAGGAAAATCTGTATTAGATGTGCGCCTGGTGTCAAGTAAACTCATGCAGACTTAAATATAATTTGGTAAGGACGTACTGTAGACGATTTGATTAGATTCAACTGCTATGGAATGGAAAATGAATGGAAATCTGGCTCTTAATTTTTCTTTTTTCAGTTTATATTTTTCGTTGCAAAATTTCGAAGAAATAATAATAACATATGCGAAATGAGTGCGTTTCCAGCACTGTATTTCAGTCTATAATTAGACTGGGAAATTGAGTAGAAAATGGGGGCACAACAAAATATAATATTGATGAAAATCTTTAATATCCTATTAAAATTATCAAGTCTTATTAAATATTCAATCTTCGTTTTGGGTACTTGTTGAAAAGCCTGTTGTTAATGTAAGTAACTTTTACTATAAAGTTATGCTTCAAAAACATTGCTAAATACCGATCAAGCCGGTCAATATACTGAGTATAAAATTACTATATATAAATTAATCTTTTGTGAAAGTTGTTTTTCTTATGTTTTATTTATCCCAAGCTTGACCAGCTGACGAAAACACTTCATATTATTTAATCCAACAGTTGGTAGACAAATAAAAACCATCTGCCGCTGCCGCTGCCGTTGTTGTTATTGTTATTGTGGGTTTTGCGCCTGTAACGTTCAATCATCGTCAATCATCGTTAGAGCACATGGCAATAGAAAAAAGTGTGGTCGCTGCACAACACTTGGAAACAATCGCGAAATAAGTAAAAAAAAAAAAAAGAACATTCACAGATTGTATTGCATTTCCAAGCAGGACAGGCGTAAGCACAGGCTACATCTGCTAACTTTGATTACTCGACTAACTTTCACTGGAAAAACAATTCATTTGATTAGCTTGGGCACGTAGCTGACGAATAAATAAAAAACTGGCTGTGTGAAGATTTATTGAGTCAAGTATGATTTAACGGCTTACATTTGACCCTGCATTTTGTTACGCCTACTCAGCTTGATTCTAGATACTGCGCATCTTTGCGAATTAGGCGGAAATTTTCACTGGCTCTCAAGCATTTTCGAAATTTTCTCAAGAAAAATTGGTCAATGTTTGACAAGGCTTAAAATCATGTCCTTAAACAGAAACAAAGCGACTGTGATATTATTTCAAATAGGGTTAAATTTGAGAACTCTCCAGTTCGTTTTTTTCGTACAAAATAAAGTATTTTATTTCTATACAAACAGGGTACAAATTTTATTAATGTGAAACATTATATGAATCACTAATAAATATTCATTTAAAAAATACCTCTTTTGTATCCAAGGACGAAGCTATGAATGTTACTAGAAAACATTCCCTTTATTTGCAGCTAATACTTTTTGTTTTTTGTTTTTTATTTTTTAATATCCTGTACCCATGGAAAATGGGTAAGGAAAGGGGTATAATGGTTAGAGGATGAGCTGAAACGTATAATACAAAATTTGGCATAGTTTTAAGAGCTTAAGGGATATTTCTATTTTTGGAAACTTCCCCTATCCCCCACCATAACACAAAAAAGAAGTATATTTTAAATATAGATCCTTGTGATTAGGTATATAGACGCATTTGAATGCCACCTATGCACTTAACATAAAATATATTATAATCAAATTGGTGTATACTTGACTTGCAGAATTCCAACCGCGCCGCTAAGAACAGTATTTAAATTTTTTCTTAGCTTATTCATTTTTCAAGTCTATGCTTTGAAAAAAAAAAACCCTCAGGATTCAATTTAAATTTTGTTTAGGTTCAACGTATTGCCTAGCCAAGCCACCTTTTTGTTTACAGTATGCTTGCCTATTTTCTTATTCTTGTACCAAGGGCACACACGCATATTTTCCATGAAATATTAAGCAGCAGGTCGAGATTTCGGCAACCGAAAACCAGAAACATATGCGAATAGGGCTCAAAGTGAATTATGCCAAATAATTTGTCGGCAGGCAGGTGCTGCTCATTTATCTTGTGCTCGCTTTCGAGTCGCCTCTCTCGGCGGTTCTCAGCCGCCTCCAAGCTTAGCACACTCTTGGGGCCACCCAGCCACAGTCACACACATGCACGTACTTTCACATAGATAAGCTTCTCACTTTTCGTATCAGCTTTTTTTTTCTACCTGCCTGGCGGTTTTATGCCTAATGGATTTGCGCTTTGATGTGCAAACGGTTTATACCGTATTAAGCATAACAGTACGTGCGTGTGTATTCATGTGTGTGCTGCAGTCCTCAGCCTATTTTTTCGCCCCCTAAAAATGCGGCGTACATAAATTTGTTGCGGAATGGCCATATGAGGGCTATGTGGCTATAATTTCTAGCCCTTGCTGATTCGTCGTTAATGGCTAAATGGCGGCTGGTGTGTTTGCTTTTAAAATTAACAAGAAATAATGGCCATTGAAAATGCGGAAGATAAGATACCCTTTAAAATACACAAATATAAATGGTTTACATGTCTAGGCATAGTTTTATATCCAACTCTTAAAGAAATTTTAACTTAATGCATTTTAACTTAAGTTCTATGCATATTCAAATGTTACACTTAATAAAACTTTACTTAACTGAAAATAAACTTATGTAAGCTGCACAGACGAGAAATTCGTCTCTGATATTAGATAGCCTTAACCATCTTAACCATAACTTTACCTTTATCTTACGCTTTAATTTTTGACTTATTTTTTAAAAAAAGTACCGCAAATATCTGCACTTCTCGCAAAATGAAAATGCCTTTTTCAAGGAAATAGAAAATAAGGCTGTTTGTTGTTGACAAGGCTTCCCTTTGCGTGCTGTAAGAAAAAAATTGAATTACCTTGTTCCATAGCAAAATTACCATGTGTATGGGTGTACGTGTTTTGGTAGATTGCTGATGAAATTTTGCAGTCCTTGGTTTTGTGTATATTCAAAGAAATTTTATTTTTATTTTTAAAATTGGAAATTTTTTGCTGTCGCACACACACCACAATTTGTTAATTTGTTTAAATATAAATTGTGTTACTGTTAACATTTAAAAGTTTGCTCAAATTGTTGGGCTTTTTGTAAACAATTAATATATATATATATATACACATATATATATATATATCTATATGTATATTGTAATTTAATTTTATTACAATTTGGTAATGGCGTTTTTATTTATGGAAGTACAGTTTTTTGAGTTCTTATCTTCGTGCGTTCAATTAATGCAAATTGTATTTTTTTATCATTATTTTAATAGTTTTTTTTTCAAATACTATATTTTATATTTACATACAGTTTTTAATCCAAAAAGTGGTTATCCTTTATATATTAATTCACCTGGTTTCGATTAAGCTTCATGCTAATGGGGAGGGCAGGTGAATTGTTATATTTATAATTACAGAATTTGTTCAACTGTATTCCTGCTTTCCATTTTGACAAAGTTTGTCGTTTTTCAATTTTTCAAATTAAATTTTGCTATGCAATAACGCAATTAAATTACTTTTCATCATAAGACCAATTATAATTTACATTAACAAAATGTACACAAATGTTTCAATTGAAGAGCCATAGCCAAACTGTAATAATTTCTATATTTTATATTACTTTATATCAGTAATATATGAACGTTGGAGTCTGTTGAATTACTTAAATTAACAAAGAGTAATGGGCTATATAGAACAAAGTATCACTGCTGCTGTTGAAGAGGCTTAAATAAATTTGATACTTCAGTTAACAATATTTATACCATTCATTAATTACGAAAACAATTATCATTTCGTTATATAAATTTCTTATGTTTTAAAATTGATTTTATTGAATTTTAAATAGGTAATAATTAAAATGTTTCTTCATTTTTAACGAGATTCTTGAGCCTTACTAATCATTTGTTTACTTATCTACTTACTATATTTCCTACGACGCATCATTCGATTTGGTTTACATTTATATAAGTATATACTTTCTGCAACTCCTTTAGTTCTTTTATACTCTATCTCTTTGTTTTGTTTTCTCCCAAATTTAGTTTTCGCGTTACATTTCTGCCGTGTTGTCTCTATTTAGTTTATTACACATCAAAAAACTATAAGTATTGGACCAAAAATTACGTTTGAACCTCAGATAAGTTTTAATGGACATGCGCTATTTAAATTTTTCTTGATACCCTGCCCTAAAAATTAAAACAATATTTACAAAAAGTATTCTCTATTTTTTTCTCTTTGACATATTCGATTTCCTATTTATATAAACCACTTTAATTCAGTAAAATGTTAAATAGTCAAAAACTTAAGTCAAATCTGCCGCTTATCAGTCGACCAACTTAATATGTATATATCTGTCTGCAGCCACGCCTGGGTAAAAGCAAGGAATGGGAAAATGTCCTTTTTGGGGTAGAATAAAATTTAGCTTGGCGCCTTGTACTTTTAGCTTTGGCCGCCATTGTGTCGACATTGTATTGTACCCTGTGTCAGTTATAACAGACAAAGATGATATATAAAAGAAGGTTGGTGATATTTCTATATACATATACATATTAATATAACAAAACTAAATTGAAATCTGATTTCATTCAAACTACTCTTTGCTGAAGTGTGCTATAAATGATTGCATTGCGGTCTGTTTTTGCGGCTATCTGTCTGTGCCAAAAACCCTCATCAATTAATAAAATATTTCTAATGTAAATATCTATCTATTATTCAGCTATCTATTAGTGACCCATTCGTGCAGGAAACTAAACGAGAAATAGTTTGAATCAAACAATGATAACTTGATAATGATAATGTAAATGATAATTATAAGGATACTGATTATGATAATGATATTGTTAATGATATTGATAATGATAAGAATAGTAATAGCAATAGTTAAATTATATTAAACTTATTAAAGCTATCAAATTATTTCAAAATGATTTTAAGCAACTGAAGTTCTTAAAAAACTTAAGACAAACACTGTTCGGTATATTTCTTTGAGACGTACTTGAATGGCATTATTTGTACAGGGTATTGTTTTGTTATCTCAGTCTGTTCTAGTAACTCTTACTAGTTATTTGTAAGTTCATTGAAATGGTGGACGTCAATGCGTCAGATAAAAATCCCGATTGACACTCTTTATTCGAACTTTCAGTGAGCGTTCCACTAAAAATCGGACAGAGGAGAGCGCAAAAGATGGAAAAGAAATAGGTGAAGTTTACTCGAGTGTTAAAATTTATAGTTCCATGTTTACAGCTGCCCAAGATTTATACAATGAACACCTTGGCGTGTCAGACACAGTCACTGGAGACCCGATTCGAGAAATAAAGCGGAAAAAGGCAGGGAGCTGGCTTAACAACTATCCCCACCCCAGACAAATAAGTGGACACGTTTATATGGATGATATGTTTGCCTGTGTGCACTGTCCGGCTGTGTGTTTGTCTTGGCATGAAAATAGCCAGTCCCTTGCCGGATGCTTAGATACATATATCTCTGTCAATGACAGTTGTCAACATGACAGTTATAAGGACAACACAAATGTTACGGATGCTCGCCGCCATACTCAAGACATGTTTGGCTATTGACCGAGTCTGGGTCGTTTCCAAAACGTATATTTATTATTATTAAACTTAATTTCCACCAGATGATGGAATATAAAACAGGCAAGCATTTAATATTTTGAACACTCTCGAGTGGTGGGTAATATTTACACATCACGATATGGGGTATATTCAAGGGAAGAAAGAGGAATATATTTCTATTCCATGAAGATTATTAATTTAACACAGTTTAATTCATTGGGAGTTACATGATATCCCTAATACTACTAAAAATAGTAAAAATAGGGAACTGACTGCATACAAAGATATATTATTCTTTGAACCTTCTCCTATATTTTTTCAAGCCGGGAGAGTCAAAATTATATAGGAAGAATGCATAAATTTCATTAAACAGACAGACAGAGTTTTTTCAAAATAATTATCAAGTATGAACTCGTTTAGAATTTTGGAAAAGGAACAAATAAATTATTATTAAAAATGACAAAACGAATATAAAAAATTATCAGTACTTTAAGTATAAAAGATAGCAGTATTAATGTTGGCCACGATATTTAATATTTCTGTGCACCAAATGCCTTTAAAAGCTGAGGGTCTATTACTTTGCAATCATATAGAAAGGGTATATAAGTTAGCGACAAAATGCGGAATATTGTTTACTGGGCATGGCCTGCATATACACAAACACATATGAATGTCAACATTTGTACGTACCTAGCATGGAAATTCCCATTTAATGGCCAAAAATCAATGGGTGGGACCAATGTAAATGCCACCCAAACTGTCACCGCTATCCTCGGCAGTGGCGCTTTCCTGCTCGACTTCCTGATTCGCACAGGAGCCATTGTTATTGCTGGCCTCGTACGTATCACTGTCATCCACCAGGCAGCAATCAGCGCAGTCATCCGTTGAGGAGTTAACCTCATCGCTCAGATCATCAAGAAGCGTAACTTTGGGCGCCTTCAGTTCCTCTGTACAAGCAGCACCAGCGGCACCAGCTACTGAGATTTGGATATTGCAGTTGGTCGACTCCAGACCGCTTGACCTTGATGAGCCCAGGTGCTGATAGTGTTGTGGTATGGGCTGCTGGATGGGCGCATGCGTGTGCGTATGTGTTGCCCGGTAGCTGAGATTCGGTGTGCGCTGCCCCATGCTGGCCATGCCCGGCGGCATTTGTGTGTGCGTCATGCTGATGGTGGGCGGCACATTTAGTACGGTGCCTGCTTTGGGCCCATGGGCATGGCCGGCGTACAGTTGATGCGTATCCGAGGCCAAGTTGTGAGCGGTCAGCTGCAAAGGATGCTGTTCTTTGCGTTCTGTAAATGAAAAGCAGTCGAACGAAACATTGTACTTAATATATGTTGCCACTTTAATTTGCGAGCAGACAATGGCGAAGATACCGACGGAAACGGAAGTGCAAGCGCATGTCAGCGCATTGGGTTATCACCCGGGACAGTGTGCAGGCAGCTGTGTGCCCACTGTGCTAATATTGACCCAAACTGTTATCAGTGGAAACTTTTGCACAGGACACACGAAACGAACCGGCACAGCTGGCCACAATGCAGATGCAGTTGCGGGCAGAGCCCGCCCCCGCCACCGCATAGCCTTCCACTTTTGTGCGGCGCTTTGAAATGGCATTTCAACAATGGCACTGAAAGCATTTGGCCCAAGGGCGCGTATGTGGTTACAAGTGGGTTCAACTATGTTGTCTCCCTCCCCAGCCGCCCGCCTGCTTACACAATTATCTATCAGAAAGTTATGCGGCCTTACGAAATTATCAACTCACCCAGAGGCGCGACAAGTTTCGGCTGTAGAGGCAGCATAAAATCATGTCCAGTGGTTGCCGCTCTCGGCTGTAGACTCTGAACTGCCGGCACGCTTAAGTAGTCCGCTAAAAGGCAACCAGTATAATGTTTAAGTTGTGAGGCCAGAAGTAAACAATGTAACGCCGGACAAAAAGTTAAAGCAAAAGTTAAAAAATGAAAAAAAAAAACGAAATTGCAAACAATCACAAGTCCTTCGTGGCCGTGCGAAAACTTTAAAAAGGCACGCAGGAAATTCTGTACTTTTTTTTTCCTATGTATGTTGTTAAAAGTTTTAAAAAAAAAATCTAAAAGTTATAAAATCAAATTTTTGTTCTCTTTTTGTATACATACACATTATAATTTTCATCAAAAGGCAAAAGTTTTTGCTGGGGAAGTGAAAATGTGCATAATATTTTTCGATAAGTGCGCAATCAAAACTCAAATTTTACTTCAATGTATTTTAAGGACATGCAAAAAATGATTAATGTTATTTATGTTTATTATTTGGAATGCAACATTTAGGTTTACTGCAAAAAAAAATACCAACAAACATTTCATAAATAAAATACTACAAATAGTTATATTATTTGCTTTTTAAGTCTTTCTCTTGCAATATTTTACAACATTTAGTTTATTTTATAAACTTCGTTTCGTAAGAACTTTGATTGCTTACTGCTATTTAATATATTACTTAAATATGAGCCTATTATATTTTCTATTATAAATACTTATATTTCTCTGCAATTTTCCCATTTCAGGCGGCTTTTCGCTAGCCATTAAAAATGCAAGCGTTGGAAAACATGCGCCCAGAAAAGCGCAAACTTGCCAGCAAGTAGTGTGAAAATATTTTACTTGGCAGTTTTTCCAGCAAAAGCAACAATTTAAAATACTCGCAACAAGAAATTACAAAAACTGTTGCTGTGCCGGCCAATAAATACCCTTACATATGCAGGCTTTATTAACAAGCTGTTCTAAACTAAATAAAATCTAAGTGTAATAAAATCGTAAGAATTATAATTTACATATGTTTTCTTGCTACTTGTTAGTCAGTATTTATTTTGATCATGAATTTATATACTTAATGGAGCTGAGCAAGGTTAGTGATATTATTAAAGTACCCGATGTAAGGGTGTAAAAATTAATTTTCGCCGCAGCTGCCAGGCACCATGCACCAAGTGGAGCAGGCAACACGCCCACCAAATGGGCGTAAAAATAAATAGAGGCTTTTCTTCAGAAAAAAAATGGCGCTACACTCTCTCCAACCCTCACTCTTTCTTCAACAGAATGCCTTTAGGTATTTTTTAATGTTGCAATGTCCAGAGCTGATTCTGACGCAATTGCATTTAAATGCTTGTGCGTTGCTTGCATGCAAATATGCACCACTGTGCGCACCACTGTGCCCATAAATATGCTGACGCCCCCGTGTCGCCACAGTTGTAGTGCGTTGCCCATTTTAATGACCACTAGAAGTCGACAGAAACCTTGCCACAGTTTCACGCCCACCAACTATGCCTGCTAATGATTTACTTGCTATTTTTATGCTCTTTGAAGTTCGTGCACAAGAAAGAGGGTCGAGGAGAGCTGTGGAGCAGTCACCTAAGTGAAAGCGCAAGAACTGTGCTTAAAACTTGTGCCAAATACTCCTGGCTGCAGCACGTACTACGGTATTTTCCGGTCACAGCGAAATCAAATTTTTCACAGCTCTCGCACAGAGCGCAACACATTTTAGAAATCTGCAGGAAGTGCCAGCAGGAAAAGGAAGTGGGTGCGGCTATTACGTTTGAAGATGTTAAAATTATTAAATTACAGTTCAGGTTTAGCTTAAATTTGAATAAGTCAAGAGTGGGAAGATTAGCTAGAAATGTCATAGAATAATTTTTAATCAAGTAACTGGAATAAAATTAATTATAATAATAATAATAATAATAATAATATTAATAAAAATAATAGTAATAATAATAATAATAATAATAATAATAATAATAATAATAATAATAATAATAATAATAATAATAATAATAATAATAATAATAATAATAATAATAATAATAATAATAATAATAATAATCATAATAATAATAATAATAATAATAATAATAATAAAAGATATATAAATATAATAATAATAATTATAAAAATAATAATAATAATAATGAAAGTAACAATACTTATTATATCGTTTGTTTTGACAACCAGCTTAAAGATATGTACTGAGTGTCATTACTTTGAAACTTTGACAACATTCAAGACTTGTCAAATGGTACATTTTACATATGGATTTACCATAGAAATACAGGAGGTAAGAAAGGTAACAAGAATTGTTCTGAAGACACAAAATTTTTAAGTTTTTATTGAAGCAAGAATTATATGAATTTCGGTCGAATCATCATTTGTACCGTCTTTATACGATGAATTTGACCAGCCCAAGGCATCCAAAAGATGCCCAAGCCTGGCTGAACACTTGGTCCAGGGTATATGCCATTGAGATTGCTTAAAACATAAAGAAAATCAATAAAATCAAATTAGTCTAGCTATTCCAAATTATCATTTAGCTACCTGTAGGTGCAAGATTTATGCCACCAAGCCTGTAACTTAACGGCGCAATTTGTTGGGTGTTCGTCATTATCTCTGTCATGGGTTGAAAACTTCATGAGCTTATTATATATTAATGCGTCGCCGGCATTTCCATAATAACTACCCAGCTCTTTTAATGCATAACTCTCATCTTCATTGCCAACGACAAAACTATCGTAACTGGCAAATCGATTCTCATTATTGAAATCTGTTAGAATAATGAGTAGTTCATGCCTTTGTTGGGTTGTTATTTGGTGCATCATGTTGAGACCAATAAAGAACTCGCTATTGGCATCTCCGAAGCCCTCTTTGTATTCTGTCCAGCTGCGATTGAAATTAACTGTTCCATCCAAACGTCTCTGTATAACCATGAAAGGAGAACCGTGCTCAACCTTACAACGCACCAATATGGGTTCCATACTTCCCACTTTTATAAGTTGAGTATTATCCAATAAGCCAGCATAAAGTAAACACTGGCTGGGCAGATGTTCATGTTCCTCTCTGTACTTGTTTAGAATATATTCCTGTTTTTCAAGTCGATATTCTTGCTTTTTCACTTTTAACTCTAATTCGGCTATGCGTGCTTCCTGATAATGTTTATCAGCAAGTTCAGTACTGAGATCTACCCAGTCTTTAAAGTCAACACTGGCTAATTGAGTTTCGAATTCAATTTCCAGCTCAGATAATTTTTGTTCGTTCTCCTGAATACTTTGTTCATATTCTTCGATCAATCTGTTCAGCTGCCAAGCATCCAATTCAGTGTCGGATGAGTGTAAAGTATTTACGTCTAAAGATTGCTCAGAACAGCGCGTACTAAGTATTTGCAGAGTTATCAGCAATATAAAAAACTGTTTAAAATACATATTCATTTTTCAACACATTTGCTACAAGCACTGCACTTTCGCATAGACAAATTATTTGTATGAAAACACGACATTCGCCAGCGGCTTTTACGGCAACCGAAATACTCGATGTTTTTTATGCCCTAAGTCGGGGTGTTTATGCTATGTCATATGATTTAGCATCCACTGATATTATCAATATTGTCAGACTAAACAGATGCCATTCGAACATTTGTGTTTAGCTGATTTATATAACTTTACATAAACTATAAGCCTCAATTGAGGCTTGACTTCTTAGAAGAACTTAAAACTCCAAAAAACTTCCCCTTTAATTTTAAATATTATCCTACAATACATGACAAAATTTGTATTTTTAAATAATAATTAATTATTTTGAACTTAATGCCTATTTTTATAAAATTTAAACCTTTTATAAAAATGAATATGTTGTTTTATAAATTTTTAAGGGTACATGTTCTGCAGCATGTATTTAATAAAAAATATATTTTCCATTTAGGGCCGAACCGAAACTTGAAGTGTTCAAGGCTTTATTTTAAATTAAATCGTGCGAGTGGGTACCTAACGTACTAGTATATATTATACACCTGGGTGTCATATGTAACCCCTGAAAATGTTATAAGTATTTGACTATAAATTCTAGAGTACATTTCGCATAGAGCAGCTGCCGCATAAATCAAGCACACCTGCGTACATGTGTGCATGTATGTATGTATGTATGTATGTAGGAAGAATGTATGCTTCCAATGTCAACTTGACGAGCGGTACAGGGTATTCTTAGTTGGGCTTACCCAAAAAGAACTGTCTGACATATTTGCATTAGCAATTATTCTCACACGATTGATAAGGTTTTCTCTATATATATTTTTATGGAGAGAGCATCAAAAACCACTCGCGTTGCTCAAATTACGTTTACCGAGATAAATCACATTTAAAAAATAATGGCGGGTCATTGACCACAATATGAAATGAAGATAATATAATGTTTATATATAAAATATGTTCCAGCACTGTGCACAGTTAGTGAACAATTTGATTAACTCAGTGAAAATATAAGTTCGTCAAGTTAATCAGTGACAGCGTGAAATTCCTCAGGCGCCAGGAGCTAAGGAACTCGGGAAAGCACTTTACGGTTGACTTGCGTTGCAGTCCTTAAGTCCTTTAATTAAAATGCACATCGAGCGAACTGTGAAGCTTAAATTTTTGGACACGTTTTTACATTGGGTGGACGTAACAAATTTTTTGCTTCCTTTTCAGTTTGGGCAATTTTTCCACAGCTTTGCTGGACGAGCAAATGGAAAAAGTTTTTCAATTTGTTTGACGGTAAATGAACTTTTCTATGGTGCCAAGCCTTTGGCTCAGTGCGTTTGTATGTGTGTGTGTGTGTGTGTGTGTGGCAAGATGAAAATGGCCATTCGAAATATGGCATAAAAGAGGCATTTTGCTATCATAATAAAATTGTAATTAAAATTAAATAGAAAATTGGGCAAAAGGATGTGTGCACAGAGAAATGCGAAAAATGCTTTCAAAATGCTAACGAAACATAAAAAAGTTTTGTCCTTATTTTTATTGACTCAATGCTCTCAAGTGACAAAATTATAGCACTCAAATTTATAGCATGCAATAAATTTCAACAAGCCCCCCCCAGCTCACCCAGCTCCAAGCGCCACACTAATTGTGCGTTGGTGGACCTGTGGCTGACAAGGGGTGCTCCATAAAAGTTTTTACCAAGCCATTAAAAGGAAATTGCGTATGTCTTTAAAAATATATCAAACATTTCATGCCCATTGCAAGGATGCATGCGATTGTGTAAGTCGGGGTCAGACTGGGTTGCTGGGGACAAAAAGTATAAGAATTCTAGACAAGACATGGACAAGACAACACTTACAACTGATGTACGAGGGGCCAGGAGCAAGAGCAGGAGCAGGGGCAGCAGCACCACCAGCGGCCGACAGCAGCAGCGGCGGCGGCAGCGGCGTCGACGTCGTCGTCGTTGTTGCTGTGTAGCCCGCAGACATGGCGGCCGTGGCGCCGTTCAGCGTCGTCGCCTGTGGCCCATGGCCATGGCCACTCGGAGCTTGGCCGTGACTGTGGGCGTATGTTGCATACGCGTGGGTGTGGCAGTTGGCCGCGCAGGTCGTTGGCGGCGCCCTGTGCAGATGCAGGCCAATGACATTCACGCCGTTCACGTTGCCTGACACGCATACATTTGTAGTTACAGTTACGAGTTACAGTTACGAGTTACAGTTACAAGTTACAAGTTACAGTTACAGTGACAGTTACAGTTACATAGCACACACATACACACACACACACACTCATAGCATCAAAAGCAATTGGGGGCTTGGGGGGAATCGCAAACAAACAATACACGGAAAAACAACATCAACAACAGAATGCAAGGAAATACAAAATATTCAATATGCGAATAAACACAAATGCGCACGCAAATAATAACACATACACATACACATACACACGCACAGGTCGCTGGTCAGTCTCTGGTTATGTGTATTGGTATGCGTGCGTCATAAATATACAGTTTTAAGTTTTATGAGCGTGTGTGTGTGTGAGTGCTAAATGGAACATGTACATAAAAAATAATAATTAAACTAAATAATTCCAGAAAAAATAAACAATTATTTTTCCCTAAAAGGCACAATTAATTAATATCATTAATTAATTGAAGTGGCTTATAATATGATATACATATAGTTTCCGCAGTTACAAAGGGGTTCGCATCTACTGAAATCTTTTCTAATTCGGAGAAATGTTTATCAACTAAATTAATTACTATGCTTTAAATCGATTTTAAATACATCAATGATTAAAACAAAGTGTTACGAATTTATGAACAAAAGAATTTGATTTGGAAAATTGGATTAAATCCATCATGTTTTAGCTAAAGACATAATGATTTTGTCAAAATGTTATAGGCTTAAGAAAACAATTTTCAATAATTTTAAAATATATAAAAATAAAACATAAATATAAAGTTTGAGAACAAAAAAAATAAAATAGAAAACTAAATGGATGTAAAAACCAAATACCTATTTCAATACGACATTTTTTTGAGTGTTTTGAGTAAAAGAATTTGCTGTGCATCTTTTAATTTATTTCATAAAAAATTAAAAAACTAAAAGCAAAAGGATTTTTAATCCATAATGTGCATAATTAAATCTAAAGACTCTTCCACAATGTCTTGAAAAAAGTTAATGAAGTCAAAAGGGTGTCAGCCCTACTCTCAATATCCAAGGCTGAAAGTTGTTTTTGCAAAATTGATTTAACGCGGTATGTACGGGACTTTGCATCATTCGAATCATTTACTTAGAAATTAAAAGAAAATGATACAACAAAAAATGTAGCAGAATATGCAAAATGTTTTCGACTCAACTTTAATTAGCGTCTGGCTCGACGCCAACAAAGCACTTTAGATGAATAGCTCCAGAGCAGCTAACGCTGATGCACATACGCAACTGAGAATGCTTTTAAAATATAGCAGTAGCCGTCGAGAGTTTGCATATTTAGCATAAGATGCCCCTGGGGAGGAGGCAAAGGCCAAGTGGGAGCGATAGCAGCTGAGCCTTGCCGCACTGAAGGGTGCATAAATAATAAAATAATTAAACAATAAATTGAATGAAATTAGTTTGGCCTCCGGAGAGCTTAGCATGCTGTGCGTATGTACATATGTGGCATGTATGTGTGTTGTGTGTGTGTGTGGTTGTGTGTGTGGGTGTGTGTGTTTGTGGTACAAGAGTGTGAGTTGACCAAGTTTAGTTGAGCCTGTTCTGTTGTCTGGTGTCTGCATGTTTGTGTTGGCTGTTGTGGACTGTTGAGAGAGTTGCCAGTTGGCCGTTGGCTGCTTTAGACAGCTGCACACACAAAAAGCCACAACGGAAAAACAATAACAAATTATAAACAACTTTTAGCAACAAACTACAGCGACTGGCACAGTGTGTGAATGAGATACACAATTGAATAATAAGCAGCACAATGTGTGTATGTAATAGAATAGCGAGCTAGCGTATGATAGAGGAAGAGAGTGAGCTCTACTCACCAATTTTGGCGCTGCCAAATGCATCCTTGAACATGGGCGTAGGCGCCTGTATAGTTGTATGGCCGCCTACTACGCCCGGCACCGTCGGCGTTGTCTGTTTAATGGCATTGGTCCGGCCTCGATGCGGTGCCGGCGGCTCCCGTTTGCGACGCGGCTGCTCCACGGGCAGCACTCGGCGGCGTTTCTTGGGCAACTTGGAGCGGGCCTGCAGCGAACATTTTTCAAATTAGTAAGCACAGCGCTTGCTTCACACCACCGTCTGCCCGTATAGTCACCTGGGTGTGCGAATAGAACATGGAGAAATTGCTAACGATAACAGGTACGGGTAGTGCTATGGTCAGGACACCAGCCAGTGCGCACAGTGCGCCCACAAACATGCCCGGATACGTTTTGGGCGCCACGTCGCCATAGCCCACTGTGGTCATGGTAACAATGGCCCACCATAAGCCCAATGGTATGCTCTTGAATTGGTTGTCTGGATTGTCCTGCCAAAGAAATTTGTGAGAAATTAAATTAAAATTAAAAAATAACATTTGGCATTTAAGTAACTCCAATTGGTGATTCAAATATGATAGAGTATTTCAATAGTCATCAAACCAATAAACGTATCAAGCGAATTCTCGCCACAAACAATGTTAAAACACAATTATGTAGTATACATTTGAGGGCATTGGATTCTGTAAAACAACAGTACAATACACCAAGGAAAATCCCCTATAAGAGGCAGAGCAGACACGTGAAAAATTCAATAAAAATGTGTGAATTTTTAATACTAGGGATATATAACTTCTGTCTGGATATTAAAGAACATTTTTTGAGCAGAGAAATAAATACTCTAAAATTAATAGCGAAACTTTAAATTATATCCACATCGAACTATTTCTCGGCTATGCAGAACATTTTGCTAGCTGCAGAACTTACCTGTAATTTTTCCGCATAATAGGCCAAACTGGCAAAGAAGACGATGCCGAGAACGAGGAAGAACACGAGCAGAGTCAATTCCTTGGCCGAAGCCTTGAACGTGTGTATAAGGATGCGTAGTCCTGGCGAGTGACGTGTCAGCTTAAAGAGACGCATTATGCGCACTATGGAAAATGCCTCCAGCAGGCCCGTATATTCGCCCATGCGCTGCATGACATCCGTATAGAAGCTCAACGTGGCCGTAAAGTCGATAATGTTAACGGGAGACTTAATGAACTGCCACAGATTGGGTGAAACCTGGCGAGAGTTGGGAGTATATAAATATATATATACATATATAGGGTCGAAGTGTACACACAATTAGCCTGATGACAACCTCGATGAAGAACCAAACATTGCATACGAGCTCCACATAGAAGAAGGCCTTGTGCGGCTGGCCGTAGGTCTCGATCCAGCCGTGCTGTCTGCGTCCATTCTGACCGAGTAGCTTATCCTCAAGGAACTCGTTCAGGCTGCTCGTGTTTAGGTCACGTTTCAGACGCTGCCGTTGCTGTTGGCCCTTTATGGTGGCAATGGGCGTGGCCTGTGCAGCGCTCAAGTTGCCGCTGCTGTAGCTCGTGTAGTTCGTGACACGAAATGTGGGACCAATGCTGCCACTAGGTGGCGTTATGCTATGTTGATGGTATTGATACTGCTGCTGCTGCTGCGAATGATGATGCGGCTGCGACTGGGACTGTTGCACCGGCTGCTGAGGTATGGGCGGCGCCAGCGGATCATGGCCAGACGCAGGCAGGCCGGCGCTGTAGCTGGTGGGCAGGTCCACGCGAAAACCGGGATGGGTTTTCAGGCAGAATGATATCACAGAAACAAATATAAAGAATACCGACATGCCAGCAACAAACTGCAAACATAATATAGTTATTATAGTTATATGTATCGGTCATTCTTCTTTAGCTTCACCTTGGCGCCCGTTGAGCTCGACGGCTCATCGAACATGGCCCAAATTTTGGGCTTTAGACGTTGCCAACAGTTAAGCTCGCCGTTGCTTAAAGCCTCCTCGAAGCCAAACAGACGTGCTATTTGCTCCTCCGTGGGTTTCTCATTTTCAATATCTAGTTTATCTAATATAGCTAAGGTGTTCTGCAATATAATAGGCAGCTCTTGATTGTTTAAAGATCTATTCCTTGGCATTTGGCTCGGCTACTCACTTGCGTATCGCGATGTATGCTATAAGTTGACCAGCAGCATGGTTCTACCTGATTCGAATCGAGTCCCCAAAACTCTAGCTCCTCCTCAAACAGTGGGCCACAGACGTCTGTCGGATAATGCAGCTTACCAGTTCTGAAAATAAATGAATATTACAATATATTTCAGAATATTAAAGACCAAATTCTGATTAAAAATAAGCATTACAGTTAATATTCGAACTAATTCTAATTCAAAATATTCAATAAAAAATCTTGAGGGAATAGCGAAACTTTTGCATATCCCATGCATATCCATATCTCGGGTAAATTCATGGCTGAGAACCTCATATGTATCCTCCCCCAATTGTTTCATTATGACCTCTGCAGGTGCAACAAAAACAAAGAAAAAAAAAGAAGCCCTTTTGTTTTTCGTGTGCAAATTGCTGCAAATGGTTGCACGTGCGTGAGGCATGATGAATAATGGCGGGGCTGGCGGGCAACCAAGGACAGGCGCTTGTCCGCAGCTACTGGCCAACTTGTAATACCATATCAGCTACTGGACAGCCGTTGTTGGCCGAGTGGACCGAGTGCAGCGACTATTCGAAATAAAAGTAATCGTAGCTCTTGCCTCGCCTTGCCTCGCCTCGCCTTGTTTTATTTTATATTTTTTGCATGCTCTGGCTGACGGCCATATGCGGCATGTGTCCGCCACATGTGCATCCAGACTGTCCTTTTTGTGCATATTTTATGCAACTTTTCTTTGCAACCTTTTGTTGCGATGCTTTTTGCCAGCTCCAAATCATTTCGTGCCCCGAATGTTGAACGGTGAATGCCAAACAAAACAAAAAATAAAAACAAAAAAAGAGGGAAAGAAAAAAAATTAAGCTAAAAACCGAGCTACGGCCCAAGCGTATGCTCAAGGCCATTATGAATGCGGGTGGACATGCGGACATTGCGGGTTTTATTATGCGCATCGCATCATCCTTCAGGCACGCCCATTTTACGTATGCCCATATACGGCCCACCCCGGCAAACTATGTGATCTGTCAGACTGCAGTGCACCTTTTTAATTAAATGGATAGCGCGATTGAAAGAGCTTGTCATACTTTATAAAGCATCTCCATTTAGCTACTCTATATATCATATTGAAATATAATTGAATATGCAATTTTAGATTATTTAATTAAATGAAATCAAGCCAAATGGTATTCCGCACAAAACTTTGTAGTTTAGAAAGATCTCTCATTATGGTTTATGGTCATTTAAAAAAAGGAAGACTTTGTGTTTCAAGTTGGTTAAATCATTTTTAAAGATGGAGTTTTATATAAATAACTGTATGCATCAGAAGCGCATAGAAAGGCAACAAATTCTCATTTGCACAAATGAATACAATTTAAATGTAGACTATAGCTAAAGGTCAAATCGAGATTTAATGGCTATGTAAAGTATGTAAAGTATGTTAAATTTGAACATCTACTAACTTTGGTTCTATTTGCAATATTCATTTCTAAGCACAATTTTGCTTGTGACTTAGTTCCACTTTGCGGAAAGAAGGAAGAAAAATACGTAAATTGGTTTATAAATTGCAAAAAGCTTCTGGCGTGTACATAATTCGATTGCTCAACCGTGGTCTATATATATAAATATTTATATATGCATGTTTGAGTAAGGGATTTTAATTTTGTTGCTTCTATTTTTGCACGGAGTGCAACGCTTTGTTGTTGCTCCTTCGATGGTATTTTGCCGAGTTGCAGTTAATTGAGTTGGAAAAACTGTTTGCCAATGCGCCTCTGGCTAGTCACCCCAGTTGTTGACATATCCCTTAGATCTATATATATATATATATATATATGCATGCTTATATATATGTATAGCAAAGAAGATAGATGGTAATGAGGCTAAGTTACTTTCAACAACTTTATTTGCTTTTGCTGCAGGTGGGGTGCAGTGCGAGGGAACGGCGGGTAAAAACCCTGTCATCAATCTTGAGTAAGTTGAATTATCAAGAAAGCGAGATAGAAAACCTAGCTAACTTTCAATTTATCTTAGCGCTGGCTTTTTAACAAAAAAGTGCCAAAATTATGATAAACTTTACCGACAAAAAGCGAGAGATTTATGACTGCATGTATTTGGCTTAAGGTACATAATTAAAATTGAAGCTTGCTCATTTTTTTTTTTGTGTCTAAGGTAACATGAAAGAATAGCCAAAGATTAATTACGCCGGCTAATATACTAATTAAATTGCTCCCAAGGTAGCTATAGCTGAAGAGATGTAATCATTTGTTCTGAGGCAAAGTTGAAAAGTTGGCAGTTTTAAATGAAAAATTTGAAAGGTTTCTTATTGATTGTGATTTTATGACAACATTTTGCAGAACTTTGGCTTAGATATCCGAAGAGGCAACAATTAAACCAAAAGTCTATCGTGTCACATCTGCGCCCTTTCATTTTGGCATACAAACAGATAGACAGATAGTATAAAGTGGACACAGATCTTGCCAAAAATTATATTTTAAATTCAATAGAAATTGGAATCTATTATCAAGGAGTAAACAAAAATAGAAAGGAGTTTAAAGAATCACTGCATGCACATGCGTTAAAAGGGTTCATTAAATGGTAAAACTTAATTATAATAAATATTTAATTAGTTTTTATTTGCTTGCCTTACCTGTAATAATTGAGTATTTGCGTAAAGACTCCGGGATGGCGATCGAAGAAATACTCGTTGAGCACCGGATCATAATTGGCCAAGGCTTCGGTCAGACGTGAGAGGCGCGTTGCGGGTATTTTCTTGAGCGTTGCCTTATAGGTTTCATATCTGCAACGAGTGGCAAGAAGAGAAGCAGATGAATTTAAATGGATTTGCATAGAAATTAGCTGCACTACGCATACGCCCTGTTGGCCCCTGCAAACTGCCATAATAACTTTATAAATTACCATTGCCATAACTCTCTGTCACACTGTGCGCGCGCGTGTGTGTGTGTGTGTGTGCCTGTCTCTGTGTTTGCTTGACCCTTTTGCTAAAGCCATTAAATCGAACCACAAAAAATTCTACCAAACACAATTCGGTTCGGTTTGGGTTTCTCTTCTAAAAAGTGAGTTATAAAAAAAAACGCACAGGATGGTAAAGCACAAGGACGAGCTAAGTGTAAGTAAATCCAGCTATAAGCCATTTGCATACATTTCGACTTTTCTGCTGACCTTTTTCACTGTTTTCTTTTTCTTATCCTTTTTTTTTTTTTTGTTTTGCCACATATTAAACATAGATTCTTTCAATGCGCATACAAATACCTTTTGCTGCCCTACATATAACTTTTTAGTTATATAAATTCGAAAAACCGTATTAAAGATAAATTAGCTGAAACTTTACTTAGAGAAAGGTCATTTGTTTAAAAAAAAAAAAGCATAAATTCTATATCCTTCCATTCTATATAGAAGGTATGTAGTGCATACTGCTGAAATTCATGCAAATATCCTACACATAAATTCTTTTCAATCAGTCAATCTCCACCTGGATACTGCGTGCCACAATGTCGCCGCATCCGTCAGTAATCGAATTGAATTTCCGACTCTCGCAAGATATAATCAAATTCAATTAACGTAATTTCCAACAATTTATTTTAAATTTAATTTCACATTTATAACCGAGGACATGTGAAACTGGCCCCGTAAATAAGCCCGCCCAGCTCGCATTAAACTCGCTGACATCCTGCGTTCTGCGCCCCACCCTCCATATGTGCATATAGTCTTGATGTCAAATTGTTTGTATTGGATAAATTAAATATTTCGTGCCACTGTTAAGAGCTGGCGGCAACAGCAATGGCAATAAGTAGCACCAACAAATGCCAACCGACGCACAACAATTGCCATTAAAGTTTATCGAGGCCGTTTGATTATGGTAATTGACCATGACACAACGGTCGGCTATCGACAAGTGGACAGACTCCAAAAAGATGAAAATATAAGGATAAACACAAGTTGGCGTACACCACAAAAACTTTCTTTCATTTATGTTGGCATCAAATTAGTTTTTGTGATTGCCTTTGCGAGCCCTGATTTGGGCTACGCTGCGTATGTGTCATAAATGTGTGATGTTAATTAGTTATAGGCCTGGTCACACTTTTCACAATCTTTTATGCTTCAAGCAATCTATTTACACATTAGTTGGTAATTTCATCTGATTCAATTATAAATAAATTTCTTCATTATTTTTAAATACAATTTTTTTTAGATGGAATACATATTAAACTTCGGATGTTTTTGGAGCAACTGATTTTAGTTTAAAAGAAGCTTTAACGCAAATGAAAGCTTCTTAAGTAATATCTATTAAATATTCTATAAACTCTAAACAAATTATTTCTAATATTTTCCCCAATTTGTAGCTTACAAAAATCCTAATTTTATTTATGGTTGTCCATTTGTTTTGCTATTGTTATCTTGCAACAACTGTAAAGAGCTTCTCTTAGCATTCCCCTTAGTGCGATCTGTCTCACTCACACTGCCATAGCTCTTGAATACGCCCGTTCTCCCTGCATTCAATTTGCAAACAGCTTTGTTATCCCAGTTGACAAATTATTTGAAGGCGTTGTCGCTGCCGGCCAACGCAAAGAGTCAACAATTCAATTGCAAATACAAATGGATGATATATATAGATACATTTATTTTTACGTACATATTTTTATGTTGAATTTTGTCTAAATTACATGTTTTGTTTTTGTTTGCAGCACATGTCTGCCATAATAATCACTCAATGTATGCCAGCAAGCGCTGCTCAAAGTTTTTGAGTGACAATTGAGCATAAATTTGCTGATCAGCAGCTGTTTTCATATTGCTCTTCAACATTTGCTCTAATGCGCTCACAAGCGTCTGTATGTATGTATGTGTTTTCATTTGATAAGCGGAAGAGAGCCGTCGATTTGTGTGAGCGGCGCGCTGTCTCTTAAAATATTCATCGTAGTTTTCGCCTTAAGCGCCGCGGCGCCAGTCGTTCAGTTCTAAATCGACCGCCGCACAACTAACACGCGTCTTCTTCCAGATTTGTGCGAAAGCTGCTGTCTCTTGTGCTTTGTAAATTCCAATAATAATATATAATACATAATGTTGCGGGTTCTAAGGAAGAGCGCATTGTTGCGTGCAGAATGCAAAAATTTGGCAGCTGCTGCTGCCTACTCGGCAATGCCACAGCCACAGACAACTCCAGATGTGCTCTACACTGGCGTAAGTATATACACATACACATATATTATATGTACATATATATTAAGGTATATGTAATTATAATGTTATCAAATCAGCCAGATAATATTTATATATATTCCTACGTACGTACATTGATGCCAATCTTGATTATATTTTATAAAGAGCGCTGCAAGTTTTCGCCGTCTCTTTTGATTGACCTTGACAGCGCAGCTGCCCTTTAGCTTTCAGCATATGTATGCATACATATGTATGCACATGTGCCACTACTTAGAAAAAACACACACGTACAGAAAGTTTGCGAGTAGTGCAAGTCGCAATAACAAAGTAGCAATAACAAAGGAGCCAAATTGAGTTGATTTCTTATAACAGTGGTTGGAATTAACTGGATACAGGCGCTCAAATGTTCAACAAGATAAATATTTGTATGTATGTACATATACAGATGTATGCATGCCTGCCATACAACGATAGGAAAATAACCGGACGACAAACGGGAGCATACGCAGACCGGCGAATAGGCTAAAGCACAGCAGCGAAAAAAAAGTTTTTATTATTTACACCCGGCTGTTGTTATTGTTGTTGCTTGTTCACTCTCTCGTTATATCACACGTCGGCTCTCTTTGCAGCAGCGTCAACAGAGCAGCGCCTTCTCTCTTTATCAAACGCTGTTGCTTTGTTGAATTGTTCAAATTTGCTTAGCTTTTGTTTCATACAAATTTGTCTGCATACAAATTGTGCTCAAATCCAAATTGAGTTTCATGCAAACAATGCAAACATAAATTTTATATGAACAAACATGCTTTTCTGTTATTCTTCCATGAATAAATTCATACATAAACAAATAGTTGCAGTTGAAATGTTTGTACATCATGAAGTGCTGTTCTACATTTATGAACTTCTACCTATAAAGCTCACTGATAAGACACTTTATATATGCATTGAATGTACCTGTCAATTAATCTATTTTAATACTATAATGCACTTTTCGTTATCATTAAATAAACCCCATATATATAAAAATAATGAAACTAATAATTGCATGTTTGATTCTTCCCTCCACGCGAACTAAAGTGTTGTTTGCCGATAAAGATTTTACATAAAGTAAAATGATGTTTTACATAATACCCTGCCCAAAGCCAGTCGCGACTTACTGTACAGGAGAGTTGTTTTTTCTCAAGTTAAACCAGTCGAAACTTGGTTCCAAAAAAAAAAAAAAAAAAAATCTACATATTTCGCAAAAATTGAAATACAAATATGTATATATATATATGTAATATATGCCGCTTCTAAGCCTCATGGCATCAGAGTCTATGAATGCGTTAATTATTTCGTGACTTAAATTATTAAGTTTTTTGCAAGGGCATATAGATAAGAAGCTATTGCTAATGCTGATATTTTTGGTGGTACCGCTAACTAGCTAATCGGAGCTACCTAGACAGTTCCCACGCACGTGTCATTCCACAATTCCAGTAGCTGGGCTTGTCTGGCGGAAAGTTTTCTTGATGTTTCAATATGCCAACTCATGATGAGTTTGATTGGTAAACAAATGGGCAAGCTCGAGAGCCTGACGTTTATATATAAATGTGTTTATGTGATTGGGTATGATATGCACGCATGCATACATATGCATGGCTGGGTCATATATATTGCATAGATATGGCGCAAGTCTGCTAATTAGATATTAGCTAAATTACAACATATCGGATAATCAGGTATTTGCGGTTAATTACTGTTCAGGCAACAACAAGAGGTATACATCAAGTGCTTATTAAATTGTGTGCAAAACAGGGAAAGGCTTATCAAACAACGATTGGGACTGCCGAACAGATACCCTAACAAAAGCTACACATTGCCTATAAAAATACTCTTCCTGCAATTTTAACACCAAAATGTATTTATGTATTAACGAGGGGAGTGCGTGAAGGTGAACAATACTTAAAAAATAAAAACATAATTTGAAAATAAATTCCAGGTTAATAAAATCTACTATTTTTGGATTTTTAGGAAATGGAAGAATTGTTTACTCACTTTTTCATGCCAATTAAAAATATAAACATTTCATGGGGATATGTGTTCCTTAGCTTGTTGCAAACAATTGCAACAAATTATTATACCATTTTTTACGTATTTACAAAGGGTATAAGGCATAAAACCTAATGACTTTGTGTCCACAGAATCTAAGGAAAAGCATTTGGCAACTAATAATAATTTTCCTCATTTCCTGCAGCTGTTCATCAACAATGAGTGGCACAAGAGCAAAACAGGTAAAACCTTTGGCACCATCAATCCAACCACCGAACAGAAAATTGCCGAGATTCAAGCCGGCGGCAAGGAGGACATTGACATAGCTGTCAAGGCAGCGCGCCAGGCATTCAAGTGAGTGTATTTAATTAAATGCATTAGCTAACTAATCTAATCATTGCATATTGTTGCTTTTTATGCCACAGATTGGGCTCGCCCTGGCGTCGCATGGATGCTTCGGATCGTGGTCGCCTGCTCTACCGCCTCGCTGATCTGATTGAGCGTGACCAGGTCTATCTAGCTGTAAGTGCTGGACGTTAAGAAACTGCGCTGCCTTTCTAATCACCTTGCCTATATTTTCATTTAGAGTCTGGAAACCCTGGACAATGGCAAGCCCTACAGCATGGCCTACAATGTGGATTTGCCCACGGCCATTAAGAATCTGCGCTACTTTGCTGGCTGGGCGGACAAGAATCATGGCAAAACGATTCCCATGGACGGTGATTTCTTCACCTACACACGCCACGAGCCTGTCGGCGTTTGCGGCCAGATTATACCCTGGAACTTCCCAATTTTAATGATGGCCTGGAAACTGGGACCCGCCTTAGCCACCGGCAACACAATTGTGCTGAAGCCCGCTGAGCAAACCAGTCTTACGGCCCTGTACATCGCACAGCTGATCAAGGAAGCTGGCTTCCCCGAGGGTGTTGTGAATGTGGTGCCCGGTTTTGGTGACGCTGGCGCCGCTTTGGCCAATCACAGTGATGTCGATAAGGTCGCCTTCACGGGCTCCACAGACGTGGGCAAGCTGATTCAGCTGGCCTCGGGCAACACCAATCTGAAGCGTGTTACCCTCGAGCTGGGCGGCAAATCGCCCAACATTATTCTGGCCGACTCGGACTTGGACTATGCCGTGGAGACGGCGCATTTTGGACTCTTCTTCAATATGGGTCAGTGCTGTTGTGCCGGCTCACGCACCTTTGTCGAGGACAAGATCTACGACGAGTTTGTAGAGCGCAGTGCGGAGCGTGCCAAGAAGCGCACCGTGGGCAATCCCTTCGACTTGAGCACCGAACAGGGCCCGCAGGTCAATCAGGAGCAAATGGAAAAGATTCTGGGTCTCATACAGACTGGCAAACAGCAGGGCGCCAAGCTGGTGGCCGGCGGTAACCGACCCCAGGGTCTGCCCGGCTACTTTGTGCAGCCCACGGTCTTTGCCGATGTCCAGGATAACATGACCATTGCACGCGAGGAGATCTTTGGTCCCGTACAGCAACTTATCCGCTTCAAGAAACTTGACGAAGTCATCGAGCGTGCCAATAACTCCGAATACGGCCTGGCCGCAGCCGTCTTTACCAAGGATCTGGACAAGGCCAACTATATTGTGGGCGGTCTGCGCGCCGGAACCGTCTGGGTCAACACCTACAACGCCCTTGCGGCTCAGGCTCCCTTCGGTGGCTACAAGATGTCCGGTCATGGACGTGAGAACGGCGAATACGCGCTCTCCAACTACACGGAAGTCAAGAGCGTCATTGTGAAGGTGCCACAGAAAAACTCCTAAATGCATTTCCGTCGTGGAAAACTGGTCAATTTAGTCCGGCAAATTGGAAATTGATTTTCTCTAAGCTTAACGCGCACATTTACTCGTCAATTGGATTGCTGTGTATTTTCCATTTGATCTATTTTTACTAACCATAAAAAAAAAAATACTGAAATATATTTGAAAATAATTGTATGTACTTTTAACAATGATCGTCGATTTTATCCCTTTCACAATAATTTAAAGAGATCGTATTTAATCATATTTCCATATTGATTTCCTTTGAATGTTGAATACTATCTTATGGGATACACGGTACACAATTTGCAGACTTTCTCACAAAAATACCATATGGTAGTGCATTTCTATGCGATTTTCAAAAATGTATGTTATGCTTTAATAAATTGTACATTTATTTAGAAATTGTACAATATTTACAAGAGAACTAAAGGGGCAAAGAGAGTGGGAATCTAGTCGTCATATTAAAAAGTATACCCTCTGGCATTGTTGTTGCATGTACAGGGTATAAAAAGCTTCCATGTAGAATATTTATTGTCATTTTCTATATGCGGGCTGATTTGCCCAGTTGTTTTATCGTCACATCGGCAACACACAGTATCACACCGGCGCGGTAAGCTTACACACACACACACACACACACACAGACTGAGCTGCTTTTCATCCTTTCTCTTCGGATGTCCGTCCAAAGTTGCTGCATTTATATTGGACAGCAGCTGAGCATGTCAAGTGTTTTGCGGTCACTGCAAAGTTGCAGCTTATTTTATTTGCCTCTTATAGTTGCAGTTGTAGTTGTTGTTGTTGTTTTTGAAATTGAATCAGACCATTTGTTTGCAATTTATTTAAAATTTGTCTTTTCACTTATTTTTATATAACGGCAGCAAATTGTATTTTGTTTGGCCAGAATAAAATTTATACGCAATGGCAAAGTGCTTTCGAGTTATTTGATTTGTTTACCAGATAACTGGCAGGTGCTTGAAAAGTTGACTGAATTTCAGTGATTTTCTTTGTAAGAATATTTAAAAGTAAAACTAATAATTGGAAAAGAGATTTACACAAGATTTGACTTGATTGTTTATTGTTGTGCAGAAAAAAGGAATTTATATTTAAGCAAAGCTTATAAAAAACAAACACGGACACATACCCTGTACATATTAAGATGCTTGCAAAGAGCAGCATGAACTAGGTTGAATCTATGTAACAAATACACTAAAGCAGCATCTATAATTAATTATAATTAATTACTCTGAGAAAGAGATAGCTTGTTTTATAGATTCTTTTATACCAGACAATTTTAAATTTGTTAAGGCTTTACATTGTATTTCAAATATTATGTACTTATTTTTGGTCTTCAACTATATATCATTAAAAACTCAGGGTATTCTGTAAATATATAAAATAAAATTTACTTAAGACCTGTTTACGGGGTATCTTCACGTCAAGTGTAACATTCTAATGTATTTTTTAATTCCACTTCGGTAGTTTTTATGCCGTTTGAACATTGGCAACCCTTAATACCCCGCCAATGCAAAATGCAATATATTTTCAATAACCCAATTTCACCCCTCCCCCATACCTACACACAAAATGCCCGGGCACACATGTCGTATACGATATTATTTTCATGGCAGCCATTTAAATTGATTTTCACAATGCCAATTTCATGCATATTCAAATATAAATACATATTAAAAACTAAAAAATAAAAATCCAACAATGCGAACTACAAAAATTGTTAACGTTTCCAAATGGTAAGCAAAAAAAAAGGGCTGGCGGGCGAGGCGTGGCAAGAAGCACTGCCTTTGGAACTGCCAAAAGCGCAGCCGTGCGCAATGAGCCGAGTGCACAGGTACGACAGAGCGTTACGGCTTTGCCGTGGCCAGCCAAAAGGACTCGAGCACAAAGCATAATTGAAAACCAGTTTTTTTTCTTGCAGAAAACCACGCTTAATGCGCACTAAATGTGTCAAATCCGGTGGGAAAGACAAAATGGTAAAACACGACATTGGCCGAGTGCATGACCAAAAGATACCACTTTTGTTGTACAAAAAACTGAATTTCCAACTGACTTGTTTGCTTATTTTATGACTCTGTTTCATACATTAGCCCAATTAACCTATTGCCAATTATTGCAATGTTTGAAATAGTTGAAGCTATTCCTAGTCAATATTATAAATGCAATTAGATATATAACTGGGTATCGGAATTTGATAATACTCAGATTATTATCTGAAAATTTAAATAATAAGTTTTGAGCTTTTGAATATATTAGATGTTTAAAGTAAACAAAGTATATTAAGATTATAATAGGAGTTTATTCAATTCATTTTTGGCTTTACTTTCGCTTACTTTCACTGATCGTAAAATAATATTATTTTAATTTTTAAAAATAAAAGAGTTATATTATTTAATTTATTCTTGACAATAATCTAAGCAGGAAAACAATTTTTAGTTAGTTTATATATATATATTGTGTTTCTAAACAAATTTCCCTATAAATATTTAAGCTTTATATACACGTCCAACTTTGACTTAGATCAGATTCAAGGTTAATTTAATTTATAATAATTTCATGGTTAATACATTTGATTAAATTAATTATTATCAAAATGTAGGCAGTTATTGGACATGCAAAGTTAGAGTAGCTAGTCTTATATACCCTTTTCATCATTTACAAGTCATCGGTGATAAAATTTCATGGTTATGCGCCATGCTATATCTCAGCGTTCCATGCCACGAACACGTGCGACTGCATATAGGGCCAATTACAATTATGATGCCTATGGACCGCAACTATAACTTAGCATTTGGCACTTCATTAAACGAAAGGGGACGAGCAGGGGTGGCGGCAGGCAGCGGGCGTGGCTGCAAGGGCAGCCAAAGGACGAGCAGAATTACGAAAAAAAAACGCAAAGTTGGCCAATTTGCCGGAACATTTTTTTACTTTTGATGTTGTTGTTGGAGCTGCCTTTAAGACTGACATTAAATGCCAACAATTCGACTTTATCGCATTGTATACACTCGATTACGTTGTTATGGCTCTGCCAAAAGGTCTAAATGAGCCAATGGCGAGCACCTAACGAAGCTGCGGCACACTGCAAAAAAAACTACATAGAAATTGGCCTCACTAAGCTACCATCAGCTGGCACCTGCCAAGCAACAACAAACGCATTTTAAAATGTTGCAATAGGCTATATACGACCACTTAATACTCATTCACAGTCCGTAATAACAATAGTAATAATATTAATAATAATGATGATAATGATAATAATAAAAATAATAATAATAATAATTATAATAATAAAAACAATAATACTAATAATAATAATAATAACAGGGATATAAATAATTATAATAATTTTTATATAAAATAATATTAATATTACATGGATCTTTATAAGAGTATCATCCAATATTTATTCTAAATTTTGCTAGTATAGCTGCTAAATTGTAAGTCTCTTCAGAGGCATCATCAAGATACTGGGCTTATACGGATAGAAGGAGAAACCAATATACTCTTTCAACATTGTGAGCAAGTATAAAAATAAAATAATATAAAAGAGGGACAACTGCCCGACTTTGATCATTAAGCGTCAAATGGCCAGGGATGCGCTGCAGATAAAAAAGAAAGCAAACACAAAGAGCACACAGCGATAGCAGCGAATACTTGTCTTAACAAAGGCTTAGACAGCCCAGCAGAAACCACCACCCACGGGGATTAGCTGTGTAAGTTACGCAGATCAAGACATTTTCCCCATCATCATCTCTGACATCTTAAGTCGCATCATCATGTTTTTTTATGGTTTTCTTTCATTTTTTATTTGGCAGAGCATGAAAAAAAATATTCATAATAATTTGCTTCTGCCATCAACTTTTTCTCGAAATATTTATTATTGCATAACTAATTTACGTTTTGGCAAATTTTATTTGAAACAAAATTCGGTTCAAGAAAACCAGTTGACCTTTGCATAGAATGTATTATTGATTTTCTTTCTGTCGTCTGATGCCAAGATTTTTTCTTGATTTGAAAACAACAAACATACTGGAGACAAGCAAAATTTAAAAATTATTATATTTTTTTAAGTAAATTTACAAAACATAATATAATATAAGCTAGGATGCATTATAATTTCATAATATGCATTCTTAGGATCAGATTATTGTTCTCAAACTATTTTGAATTATTTATTTTAAAGTATGTTATTTTAAATATAAATAGAGTTACAACGAAAGACGTTTGATAGTATATATTTTATAAAAAAATTGAATTTTTTGAATATATAAATGAACTGCAATCGCAACATTACTAGATGCAGGCGTATTAGTGTGTATCTCAACAAAATAACCGACTTAATTCATAGATCAACTTTAAAGATATGTTGATTCTAGTTATCTATAAACTATATCTTTGTAAATTCCCTTTGCTAACTGCCTTTTTGGATCACTTTAGGCCATTTTTTTTTTAAATTTATTTTGATTTATTTTAGTTTTGACAGGCACTTGTGGGATTTGGTTGACCCAAAAAAGCACACAGAAATGTGGTTCAAGTGCGCATTAGCGCAGAATTACATTTTAGACACACACTCTAAAACATGCCCGTGTGTGTGTGTGTGTGTGTCTTTGTGTGTGTGTTTGTAGTCATAAGTGCATCGCACTTAACCCAATATATATAAAGTGCCTATCAATGTGGCAGCTGTGTGTGTCAGCATTGGGTGCAACAACCGCCCCAACAACCCACCCTATTAACAAACTCCCAACAGCATATGTCACTCGCTTTTAACCACAGTTAAGCAGTTTTTACACTTTTACAGCTAATGCGCCATTTTATGGCACGATGACCTAATTCTGATAAATGGACAGAATAATAGAACATAATAGATAAAAAGGCAAAAATAAGTACAAAATATTTTTCGGACTCAAATAATTCGTAAATAACTTTAATTTGTTGTATTATTAAATGGTTCGAAATCAACCTTCAGAGCATGAGCAATAAAATTAACGAACTACAATAAATTAAAGCAAAGTTATTTTCTTAAAAGTAATTTTCCCAAATCTGTCTTCCAATTAAGCACATTATTTAAATGTTTTTGCTATTGTTTAACGTAAATTTTTTTTTATGATTTTCATAACATATTCATCTTCTATAGATTTTCAGCTCAACATTGGATTTACTAAAAATTCCATGTTTAACATACTTTTTTTGAGATTTCGCATCTCAATGTCAATTTTAACATTATCGATTTATGCAAGCAATTCGCGTGAAAATTTACTCAAAATTTCCAACAAGTAAAAAAGGGCTTAAAATGAGGCGGGCTGAAGATTGAATGCTCTAGACATTACAATAAAAAGTGAAAGGCGTTACTTTGGAATATTTGAGCAGCAAAAAAGCAAATATATGTACATTTATAAAGCGTTTAAGTATATATAATTCTGTTTGTGCTTGCCGCACGTGGCCACAAAATGCATATACTCGAAGTGGGTAGGGTATAGAAATGTGGCACAACGATGTGGCACTAAGTAAGTGCAACTAGAAAGTAGATAGCGACACGATGCTGACGAATTCTGATGCTACTGGGAAATGTAAACGCAAAATGCAGCGATGCATTCTATGAGTTTTTCTCTTTGTTGTTGTGGTTGCTTTTGTTGTAGTTGTTGCAGTTGTTGTAGTTGTTCAGCCTTTGTAGCTGTTTACACATGTCGCAAATGCACGCGCCATTTGACGGATGCGGAAATGTGAACAAAGCGAAAGTGAAGGACGCATTCTGCATTGGTGGTTGCGTGTGGATGTCGGTGTGGGCAGCACCACGCCTACTGCCGTTTCTGCCATTTGGGCAATGCCGTGGGCCAGCAGGCTAGACGCCCAGCCTGCTGATGAGTTGGCATTGCAGCGCTCTTGGCTATTAACTGTTGCAAATATTTGCATAGGCAGCCGCGCAGCACCAGACGCTGGCAAAAGCAAACAACACAAAGCAAACATAAAGCAAACAAGGCAAACAACGCAGCGTCATGCAGCAGGCATCGTGCAACAGCAGCAACATGACTCTATGCTAGGAGCGCTCAAGGCACACGTACTATTAACCATCTTTTTGAATTTCAGACACTTAGCAATATGAACAAGAGAGCGCTTTAGTCTAGAGTCTGCGATTAGCAGATACCCTATATAAAATTGAATAATCCACATTTTAAGTTTAGTTCCTAACTCATGTTTAAAATCTTCCGGATGTGTAGTTGGCCTTATTGATTTTGATATTATTATTATTTTATTATTATTTTTATAAATTTAAAAATTGATTTTTTTAAATTTAAATCAATAAACAGCTGCCGCACAAACAATTACTTAAGAGTAGTCATTTAAATTCGAGTGCAATAAAAATGCATGTCATTTTTTTTGTTCGATTCTATAATGTCTAAATGCTCCCTGGATTTATGTTACTAAGTAGTTATTGTCATCATGTGCTCACACACACTCTCATAAATTTATGATGTCTCTTTTTCATCCACTTTATGTGTGCAGGGTATAAAAAACATGACGTTGTCGCAATGCTGCCAACAGGTAATAAACTTGACAGCGAACAGCATGAAATATTGTGATGGAACCTAGCATAGTGTACCAGGTGTTGTTTGTGTATTTTTTCTTTATTTTTAATTTAGACATTCTCTTTGATTTTGACAAACAAGTGTACAATATGCCTGTGCGTATACGTTATAAGATTATTTAAAGCTTTTTAGCCAGCTTTTTTACAAGACTATTGTTAACTGTTAACTGAACATTTATTTATTAATATGATTTATATTTAAGGCTTTTACAAGCAAATATATTGATTGAAAATTGACGAACAATCTCTATATGTGGAATTTGCTTAGGATATATTTTATTTGATTAAAATTTTATTCTTGAATAATGGAATTCTTGAATTATTAAACCTCAGTTTGGTAATCATATCTATTATTATATTTTATATTCGTATTATTTAAATTTATGTTAAATATTTGTATTATTGTTTAATGCATTTATTTTTAAATTATGCAAATAATAAAAATGTTGTTTCAATGCGAACATATTTGAAATCTTTTACGGTAAGTACGTCGTACGGCCAAGCATAAACACCTTAAGATAACATCGCATTACAAAAATATTATCAGAGCCTGACAATTAGGACTTCCGTCGTCGTCGTCATAAGCTTTATGTTACAGTTGTTAACTTTGCTGCTTTTCCACACATAACTTCTGTTTGTGGGCGCACCCACATTGTTAATATATTAAAATATGTAAAGGCTCTTAGTGCGGGCACATTCGAAAACCCTTTTTAATTAACTCGCACCAAATGCGCGAACAAAAGATGCTCAAAAAACAACAACAGGCGAAAACAAGTACATTTTGTAGGCCATTTTCATTTGGATGTTGGCAGCGGGGACATGGTTAAAAGTAAACTCACCGATTGCCAAAAAAAAAAAAGAAAAAAAAAACTGTTTACCAGCATTTTGTCGAGTTTTGAGTAGACTTTTCTTCTGGGATTTTCTTGTATATTATTTTTTCTGCCATCGCTGAGTTTTTTGCTTTGCTTTACAAATTGTATTTCAACGGTTTTGCGCTTCATTAAAATTGCTGTTAAAATAACACACGCGCAAGCGTAAGCAAGTAATGGAGCATGAGGGGGAAAGGGCGATAGGGGCACTGGCACGGGACTAGGGAAATGTGGAAACTCTTGCACAAGGACGCCAGCGACATACACGTATGCGCCAGCTGACAGGGCTTACAACATGATGTTGTGGCTGTGTATCCTTTGTTGTTTGCCTTTGTGCGTGCAACAACAACAATAATATTAACAACAAAAACAAATACAAATAAAAGGAAACAAAAAATATAAACATGGCCCACACAACAGCCACGCCCGCAAGCAATCTACAAAAAAAGTATTACCAACAACAATGCGCCTGTTAACCCAAAGTATTGTATAACGGAAGCTGTTGGACGTACATATATTATATATACATATTTATACATATAATACATATTTCTAGCGGTTTGCGTCAACAGCAACAAATTTAAAAATACCAATTCGAGATTAAAATATAACAATGAGAATTTTTCTTCTCTTCATTTTTATGCTGGCATATATTGTTTAATCCTTAGCCTTTTTCATATTTCGATTGAAACTTATAATATTTAAAGCTTTGAATATGAACAACTCTTATAAATTTATATATATAAAAAAAATATAAATTTACTGTTGCTCACATTTTTTTGAAATTCATATTGCGCCGGGCTAGCAGAAATTTAGCAAAGAACTATACTCATTTATATACTCTATTAAATCAAATAATATTTGTTTAAAGTATGTGTTTAAATTGAATTCAAATACCAACGATAGAAACTCTTAACATCTAATCATACATAAAGGTAAAAAGAATAAATTATATAATTTCAACAACATATCAAAATTATAAAAATATATAAAATAATATATTAAATAAAAATGTACTAAGCTCGCGTTTATATCCAACGATTTTATAGCTGAGCGCACGTGGAAAAATAAAATAAAAATAAAATCCCATCCTTCCGACTTAAGATTGATTAAATTCCCCAAAAGCATCCAAGTAGTGTCAACTTACAGTACGCCAGCTTAAAAGTTAGCTGCCCAAAATATATTAAGGGTCTTTATTTATTGTAGAACCCTTTTTTGACATTTTCTGGCAAACTTGTTTTTCAATTTCAACCGCAGATATTTTACCATAGACCTATCCCAGCCCCGTTCCTCGCAAAACGAAGAAGGAGCCACTGATGGAGTGACAACAGGCCAAAAAATACGCAACGGAAATTCGAAAGGACAGTGTATTAAATAACAAGAAGTTAATGAAGCGTGAGCCAAAGCATTGACAGCAACACCAGGAGGCCAGTGTAAACAGTTAGAAGGCAACAGGAAACCACAACAAAGTCAGGCACAGGCGAATAAAAAAAAAAACATTCAAGTAGCAGCCAAGTTATTTATTACTCATATTCGCGCCTACACTTTGGGATCCTTCTGTTTCATTTTGGTATGCCCTGTAACTATGATCAAACACATGGGTGGCTACATCCCATGGGTATCAAATAAAATTATTCCAAAAAAATAATCATAATTATTTGATTTCGAAATACTTATCGCCGGAAGAACGTAATTTGCCAAAATGTAATTAATGAGATGTAAAGACTTCCTGTATTCTTATCGCGAATACAGGGTATATCGTAGCCTTAGAGCTTTACATATCTGCTCCTCTCTATTGTTACAGTTTATAGAAGGAAAATGCGCAGCTGTTGTTTTTAAATTGTGCTCCTTGTTGCCTGCGGTTTTGTCAGCTCGTTGTGACTGTTCCTGTTACCGACTGTTCCTGTGCTCCGTGCTCCTTCCTTATGTAAGTCCGTTTTGTTGTTGTTGTTGTCGTTGGTTTTGGGCATTGTCTGTGGAGGTTGCCTTGTGCCATTGTTTCTGACACTTGGCTCTAAGCGGCTGCTTCAGCGCTTAAAATGCCACGAATTTTGCATGTCTTCTTTTTAATTCTTTTTCATTTTTTTTTTTTGTGTTGCAGTTTTGTCAGCAGTTTTTCCCCCGTTTTGTTAAACGGAACATTAACAGAAGAAGTGGGGTAAGGAATGAATGTGGGTTCTTTGGTTGATCAAAAATGAATGAATAAAAGTATAATTAAAAAGAAAATAATATGATTTTTAATTAAAATCTAAACTAAAAATAAAATAGAAGTTCTTCTTCTTCTTCTTACTCTCCTGGGCCGGACAATATTCCTAGTTGTCTACTCAAGGAGTGTAGTTCTTCCCTTTTCTATCCATTGCTAAAGCTTTTTAATCTATCCCTTGAAACTTCTGTCTTTCCATCTCTTTGGAAAGAATCTTATATCATTCCTCTTCACAAGAAAGGTGGGAAGTCTGATATACAAAATTACAGGGGCATTGCAAAACTGTCTGCTATTCCTAAATTATTTGAAAAAATAATCACTTCGAATTTGCAGCATTTCTGCAAATCAGTTGTTTCCCCTGTTCAACATGGATTCGTAAAGAATCGGTCAACTACGACCAATCTGCTTGAGTTTACTTCCTTGGTAAATGATGCTTTCCTTTCGAAAATGCAAACTGATGTCATTTACACTGACTTCAGTAAGGCGTTTGACTCTGTGCACCATGACATTTTACTTTTTAAACTTGACCGAATAGGTTTCCCTCTGTCCCTTTTACTTTGGATTAATTCTTATTTAAAAGGTAGGACCCAAAGAGTAATACTGAGGTTGACTACCTCTAAAAGGGTTCACGTTACTTCTGGTGTTCCTCAAGGTAGTCATCTTGGACCTTTACTCTTTACACTTTTTATAAATGATCTTCCTTCTGTTATATCACATGCCCGTGTACTCATGTATGCGGACGATGTCAAACTTTTTCTATCATACACTAACCCCCTACATCATTCTCGTCTACAAGACGATTTGAACGCTATGCAACTTTGGTGTTCGGCCAATCAATTGCATCTAAATTGTTCAAAGTGTATGTTTATGACTTTTAATCGTACTACACCTTATCTTGTTAGTTATACAATCGACAATATCCCTTTGCAACGTATACTAACAGTTAAGGATCTAGGCGTTATTTTTGATTCTAAACTCTGTTTCAATCTTCATATAGATACCATTGTTAATGAGGCAAAAGGTGTACTTGGATTCATTAAACGATGGTCTAAAGAGTTTAACGATCCTTTTATAACAAAACTTCTGTACATCTCTCTTGTTCGCCCTATCCTTGAATACTGCTCTTGCATCTGGTCTCCACAGTATATCAACAGCCAGGATCGTATTGAATCTGTTCAGAAGCAATTTCTGCTTTTTGCCTTACGAGGTTTAAATTGGGACCCTAATCTTCGGTTGCCGTCCTACTCCAGCAGACTGCTTCTTCTCAACCTTCCGTCGTTAATCAACCGTAGGACAATTCTCGGTGTTGTCCTTCTACATAAGTTGATTATTGGCGACATTGATTCTCCTTTTCTGCTAGGGCGTCTTCAATTCTCTGTTCCGGCTAGACCAACCAGAAATTATCGCCCCTTATTACTATCTACGTGCACAACTGATTACGCTATGCACAATTCTTTTCGCGTGCTATGTAAAAATTATAATAGTTTGCATCACGTTTTCTCTACCGAACTGTCTCTACCCCTAATAAAATCGTTGCTTTCAGGATACCTTCGGGAAGTCGCTGACCATTCCCAGCTATGAGCAGGGGCATAGCTAGCCGGACAGGCTGAAAAATTTTCCCCCACCGTGTCGGTGATTTCCCAATACTTTTCTCTTTGTCCTATCCACTTAACACTCTTTATCTAACTTACATTGCTTTACTTTATTAACAATTTTCTTACTTTCTTTTTTCCTATTTATTGTATTTTCTTTATTAATTTAGCAAATTAAGATTATTTTTAATTTCACTTGAGATCACTTTTTTCCTACTTACAACCTTCTGCTTAGATGTAGGCTCTAATAGCGTCACTGACAAAATTAGCTGTGAAAAGGGGCACAGCTGGCCGGACTGGCAAATAAAACACCTCCATCGGTCGGTGATGCTATTTAGAAAATTGTATCCTTTAACTAGGCTTTTAGAATATACTTATATTGTACAACCTTTTGAATAATGAGGAAGACACTCGTTTTGTCGACCATTAATAAATAAATAAATAAATAAATAAATAAAATGTATTTATAAAAATTTCAATTTGCTCAAAATTTAAGTTTCTAAGAAATAATAATTGAAATAGGAAAAACTTATGAAAAATATAAACTCATATTAAATTCGATTAGAGAATCTTTCCGTCTGCAATTTAAAATCAAATAATGGCTTAGTTCCTTATATTAAACAAAAAATATTAGATATGAATATAGCAATAATATACAGGCAGCTATAATTGTATTCAAATTATATTAAATTTGAGTTTAATTGAAAAACTAGTTGACTTCAAATTGAATTTGAATTGAATTCGTATAAAAAGTTAGTCAGAAGCAGCACACACAAGCACACACGCATATATATATATATATACAAATATATATACATATATATATATATCAGTTGAGACAGGCACGCTCTATCCACAACTACCGACCGCCCACTATGTGCTATTCGTGGAGCTGCCTCTTTTATTTATTGACTGTTAAACTTTTCATTAGCCATTTCGTTTAATTCGCACACAATATCAAAGATTCAAAGGCAAAGGCAAAGGCAAGGCAAGGCAAGGCAAACAGAGCGCCGGCAGAGCAAAAGCAAAGGCCAACAGGAAAAAAAAACCGCAATGGCGACAACGAATGGAAAAGCACAAGGAACAACAACAACAACAACAACAACAACGGCACTAAGTATAATGTATTTGTGTTGAAAGCAAGCACAGCAGAAACTTTATTGTCTGTGTGTGTGTGTGTGTGTGTGTTACTGTGTGTGTGCGCTTTACCACAGATACAATCAGAGCGCAATTGTCTGCGTTGATGAGCGAAGCAATGGAGCGCCCATCATGTATGCCATTTGCCCCTACCTCCCCCCCAGCCAACAACATAACCGCCCATTCACTGTGCTTTTTTATGACAAAGAGAGCACCACGTAATCACAATGATAAGAATCACGCATCCCAACACAGACTTACTGACAGCTACATTCCGAATGACAAAAACCAGAATTATTTTCGTACGAGCCAAAAAAAAAAAGAATGAATTATTTTCGTATGATGATTAAGTGAAAGTTGGCAAACTAAACAGAAGAGTAAAACAAAAGACAACGAAGACTAGATACGCTTTCTATGCATTAAAATACTTTGAAATGAAGGAAATTATATGAAGATTTCTTTTAATAAAATCTCTTTGACATGACCTAATGACTTGTATTAAATATTGATATATAAATTATGTAAGAATTAAATGTTTCAAGAAACTTTTTTCCAATTGCTATCTGTCGCAACGGTTAGTACTACATAAAAACTCTCTGAAAAGTATTAATTAAATTAAATTACCTTAATATAAAATACTTGTGACATAATTTAGATAAATACAGAAGCAGACTTAATATTGTTTTCCACATGCCGGATCTAATATTCCTAAACCCTTTCTATCAGCTAATAACTCGATACTGTGCTTTGGGTATTTACTTCAAATTTACATACGATTCAGTAAGTATTAATATTTTTATTTTATATAAATATTAATATTTTAATAATACTTATTAATAACGATCGATTTTAAATATGTTATTCTTATAATCAAACAATCATCATATGCTTGTTTACTTATAATTTTCCATATATGCCCAATACAATGCCTGCCACATTTTAAGACAAAACTATAATACCCTTTTGTAAGGGCATGACAAGACACACAAATTGTCTATGCCCTTGCTTCAGCTTAAAGCGAAAACTTTTATTCAATGCGAAACTTTTACAAATGGCAAACAACATTTAGCGAAATATATACAAGCAAATACATATACATATAAAGCAAGTGTTAGTGTGTGTGTGTTTGCATGTGTGTGTAGTATTTGTGCTAAAAACATCTGTGATGTGACAGCATGATGCCAAGCAGCCAGGCAAAGAGCCGGGCAGCTCTGACCCGTATAAGTATGCTACAAAAGCTTGCAACTCACCTCCTTTCCTTGTGCTTCTGTGTAGAAGCCAGAAGTCCCAGACACGTCGTCATGCCGTTCGCACACACACAAACACACACACACATACATATACAGACACACAATATGCAGTCGCAGAGTTGTGCACAATACTTAAACAAACATTCGAGTGGTGTGACATATACATATTGCAGCACTTACTCCCACCCCACGAGCGGAACCCACATAATGCTTAGTTGCCCACCATGCTCCACTTGGACCGGAAAACCACGCAACGTGAAGCGATTTCCATGTGTAAATCAATATAGCAATGCATATATATATATATGTTATGGGCGAGTTGAGTATGGCTATTCGTACATTAAGCCTAAGCTAAAGCATTTTCCCGAGTCCGTGTAGACTCCAGCTGTGCAGCTCTTTCTAAGCTGAATTTGTATACTTATGTCAGAACGAGTATATTGGTTTCTTAGCTTGTAAAAAAAAATAAGACAGGGCATTTCATATTTAGTCGGGTCAAAAGACGTGAATATGTGAGCACTCCCTAAAGAGAAAATGATGTGAAAAATGTATTTTGATACTTAATCTCGATATATGCAACTTTCTGGACAAATAATATGGACTTGATGTTAAACAAATGAACATCTTGATAAGATCTATAACTAATTTGAGCAGCTATAACACAATCGAGCACTTACACTCAAAATTGTTTCTATACCGAGTTCGCGATATTTTTTCATGTTAAATATGTCTATTTTACGGCTGCGTAAAAAGTGAAATTTATTTCTGAATTCATTCCCGTTGTTTTAACAATTTGTGGTTAGTTTTGCTGGCAGCATCACTTTTTAATGTCCTCTCAATTGGAAATAAAAAAAAAACCCAAATACACGCAAATCAATGTAGTTAATTTTCTACCGCGGTCTGCCAAAATATGTACCAATGGCATCTACATTGGCAGCAATAAAAAATTAATTTGCTTTACGTAATTAAATGTGGTTAAACCTGTTTAAATTATTTGCACCTCTTTAAGGTCGCACAAAAGTATCAAAATGATTAATTTCCTATCGTAAACGAATCTCTGCGCGTTTTTCGGTATCCCAGAAAAACTTTAAGCTAACTGAAATATGAAAGATTTCCTTACCACAAAAGTGAGTTACTCTTTTTGAATGGAAATTATCAAGAGAAAAAAAAAGAATATTTCTTCAAGTTTGGGCATTCTCAGCTTACAGGAAAGATATGTTTCACGGGGACGTAAATCATATATTTAGATATTTAAGCATGATTTGAATATGATATTAAATGGATATTTAGATATTGCACTCACCTAATGCCGCCCACATTTAATATAATCCGATTTTCGCCATCCATGTTGCATGCAACAGTTGTGGTAACAGCAGCCGCATGCCCAAGTTAATTTCAATTAGCCACTCACTATTATAAGTTAATCAATGCGAATTCACAAATTAATCAAAAAATTGTAATATTAATGTTAAATTGTTATTATTTACATTTACTTTATGTTTAAATTCACTTTATAAGACCATGGCACTAGACAAAAACACAACGCGAAATGCTTTTTAATTAGGGCGAAGACCAGAATAACTCATCCGCATCCTTTGGTTTGCTTTGCATATCCTTTTGGTGCTTTGACTGCAAAGGGAATGAAATAGTTGGTTGGCGCGTTAGTTGTGGTTCTTGTAAAGTAATTCGTAAACCGAAATTGGGTTATAATCAAAAGTAATGTAACTGCTTAGAAGTGAGTGCAATACATAAAAATATGTGGGTCATGGCCTCGTTGCAGTAGGCAATATTTTTTAATGTGTTTAAACAACGCATTCGATATATATGTTAATTTTATCTAATATGTTTGTGGTCCAGGTCTAATTTTTTAAAAACTATACTGTTCTTCATTTTAATCCAGATTTAATTTCAAAAATCTTGTAGCATACTTTCAGGGTTCTGTAAATGAAATAATCATTTGCTATTAATCCTAATCTTTTTGAAGATGAATAGTATGAAAGTTTGAGATGTACTTCTCTTAGTACCTTTATTTATTTAATATATTATTTAGAGAAAATTAATCTAGTAATTGAAAAAAAATACCCCAAGCAGGAATTATAAATGCCAATTAGCTAGTTTTTAATTCGTAAATAATTAGTTATAATTGTCTCCTTCCAAAATTTCTTACCCCAAATTAGAGGTGATTGCGTGTTATTTTCTTGTGACGCGATGTCGTACCATGAACTGAATTAAAATAAATATTGTTACAAAATGAAATGTATTTTATATATTTTAACACAAAATTTGAAAATATACTTTCATTTTGAAAAAATAATAATTTTATTACTGTGAGTATAATATATTGATGGTGCTCGTTAAAGTCGTGTTTTTTCAACGTGCACATCTCTAGTGTGTTAGTCCCCCAGCTCCGACAACAGCTGTAGGGAGCAGTGCGGGTGTCATAAATTCAATAAACAGAAAAGAAAATTCGCATATATTCGACTTCGACATTCCATTAATTTAATATGTAAAAGTGGGTATTGTCAGAATCAAATATATAATAACATGAGACCCAGCACAAATATGTTAATATGACAGCTGCTTCGGCAGTGCCCCATGTTGTTTGGGGAAAATTTGAAAGAAATTCTTCAGTCAACCCACATTAAACATGAGCGCTTGCTTTGTGTGGAATGAGGAAAAACTTTTGTTCTTTCAGATTGTGCTGATTGATTGTCAAAGAAATGGCCAAAAATTGCGGTATCAAATAAATAGCACGCGCCCTTAGATGCAAAAGTGACAAATGCTTCTTCGAAAGACAAAAAGAAAAATTGTTTCACTTTCAACGGTCAACATTTAGATTTTCGCGTAATTTGAAATAATAAATAGTTGTACTAGACATAATTTATGTGTTTTGCGTGATTGTGACAGAAATTTATTCAAATTGCATTGCGAATTAGATTTTTTGTTGTTTCGTTAAATGGTTTTTTATAAGGAAAACTGTTTCTGACTGCCAGATATTGCCGAATATTTAAAATATCATGTTCTTAGTACCGCTTTAATGCATTTCATTAATAAAGAAGCTTAGAGCTTATGAAGGACTTTTCAATGGTTGGCTTATTATAATAGAGAACACTTTAACAGTGAATGTTTTAACATTTGATATAGTTTACGAGCTTAGAAAGTACTATTTTCTAAGTATAAAGATCTACACAGATTATTTCTTGATAAGATCTCATCCCGCTCAAGTAAACATTTTATTGCTATTATAGGGAAAAAGTTAAGTTCGATTTCCTATTAATCAACAAACTAAATTTTTATATTATATAAAATTAAAAATAGTTTACCAAAGGGCACGAAATGTGTAATCAATAGCTAAACTTTCGAAAATCCATAGGAAAGTATGCGAATGACCACGAGAGGGTCAGCAAGGGATAAAGTGGGCAAGGGAGTGAGAGAAAATAGATCTATGGTGCAGGAGGGAAGGAGGATAGAATAAAACTCCTAGCTTCACCCCGTCAATTGAAAAAAAATTGGCTCAGTATGGGGTCAAGATCTTGATGAAAACCGTAAAACCAAGAGAATTCATTTAAGAAAATTGCACAGTGGTTCAGAATAAGTAAAAAAAAAAAAGGAAGCTTCTATCAAAAGCTTTCCACTCACGCACAATACACACAAACACACATACGTATATACAAATTTATATACCGGCAGGAATATATCACGTCGTTGAGGCATTTTTATGGCCAGCAGTCGAATGGGCATCGTTGCCACTTGCAGGGCATTTAACGATGATATTTTATTTTCTTTCTTATTTTTTTTTTTTTATTTCCTACCACTTTGCATGGTATGCAAATTTTTTACTTGGCCGCACTTTTGCGCATTCTGGTATTAGCATTGAGGCCAAATTTAGGCACCAGGCCATGTGCTCGCTGTCAAAATAACAAAATGCTGGTTAAGTGCGGTGAGCTGACGACAAAGTCTGTGGAAAGGTCCATTCAGTTGAAGGTTAATCAACTGGCAAGGACTGAAGGACTCACCGTCCATATATCTGACTAGTCAGACTATGTGAATATATTATTATGCGAGTGAGTGCCAGTGACAGTGCGAGTAGGAGTACAAGGACATGTTAACGAGTGCAGGCAGCTGAAGCTGGCACAGCTTCAAGTGCGTCATCAATCTCTGCTTCGTCGGAAATTTTCATTCATCGACTGCGAAGAGTCAGAGGGCGGTGAAAGCGGTCGGACAGGATAGGAGTAGGGCGTGTTTGAGTGCTTTTGATTCGCGCTTTGTCTTAGCCGCATTGTGCGCCGTCTGCTGTTGGCACTTTTGGCCTCAACTTCCAGTCAATCAACAGCTCGTTGATGCTTTCATGGATTGCCACTTTAAGGACTGAACAATTTTCACTTCAACATTCGGTTAAAACCATTGCACATTCCTGTTCACATATAAATCCCAATAGATTGATAGGTATATAAAAGATATTGAACATTGTGGGCAATACCTGTTAATCAATATGGGATGAGAGTTCCAAATTTTAAAAAACCCTTTCTTAATAAGAAAAGTACTCGATTAAGTATACATTTAATATACAATCAGAATATGTGGATATCGCAGATTTAATAACAACTCTAACAACACATCATATCAAATTTATTGAATACAATTCCTTTTAATCAATTCTAAAATTGGAAGTTAGCTACGCTAACTGATGTGTCTGTCTGTGTCTTCGGTAGCAATTCGCAAAACAATGCAACTAGCTGGATGCCTGGCTAAAAGTTCGGCATTGCGCAAACTAAAAACATGGTACAACAAGTTAAGAAAACAAGACAAAAAAAAAAAAAACAAGGGAAATAAACTAATGCGAAAAGCGCAAAAGTGGAAAGGGCACTGGCAACTGATCAAACAGAACAGACATAAATATACAAGTTTGCATCTCGCATTGTTTGGCTACCAAATTAAAGACAAAATCAATGCCAGGAAGTTTGTCTGTGTATTTGCTTGTGTCAGTAAGCCATGGCTGCAAGCAGCGCAACAAGGTCAAAACGCCATTGTCCACAGCAGAGACATGGCCATAAAACCAAAGCCAATCAGTTTATCAGTCGATATCAGACGACAGCAAAGAAAATTGATTATGCGAACAACTGCAACAAACTGATTTGCCTGCAGTCAAGGGCAAACAAATTGGCAGCATGTTATATAAGCTTGATTCATCTGATCTGTGATGTGTCAATTTATTTTGAGCATTATATGAGTTAACCTGATTTATTTATCCTTTGTACAACACAAATTGTGCACGGATAGAAGTTGCTTGGATTCAAATTCATTATTACACCTAATTCTCTTTTACACGAATTACTTTTACACGAATTTCATGCGAGATTCATGATGGCTTTGGTGACTTTTCTGTTTTTAAGTCTTTAATTTATGTAACATCAAATCTTTTGCATAATACTTGAAACATTTCCAGGCACTTTAACAAAACATACCTAAGCGCAAAGTATTAAGTATACGTAGAACGCTTTTTTGATTAAAACAAAAGTTCTCTATATTTTAAAATGATAACGAGAATAACAATTATAATAATAAAACTTGGTTTTCAAAACTATTTTCTAGAAAGAATTCCAAATTGAATGAGTATTATCTTATAATGCTGGCTAAAGTTTTCTACATATACTAAGTAATATAATAAGATAAAAATAAATGTAATACAAAAATTAATATCATTCGCATAATCAATAGTCTTTGTATTACAAGAGTTTACTAAAAGAACTTGTTAAGTTTGAGATTAATTAAATTTCCTTTTTTATATATAAATTATGTGCATTATTTATATGGGTAGTCTATTAATTTCGACTAGCAAAATCTATATAATTTTTTTGGCATAAATGAAACACAAATCTATCTTTATCCAATTTTATTTAAATACTTATGGATGGTACTAAGAAGATGGCCCCCAAATAGCTTTAATAAAAAGGCATAAAAAGAAATAAATAATCTTTTGCACTGAATTAAAATCTCGAGAGTAAATCATTTCTCCCATGATAATAGCCAGAAATCCATAATTTATTTCCTCGCCTCTGCAATGCCCCGCATAATCGCAAAGATATGCGTTGAGTACATCAGCGTGGCAATGCCAACTCAGCAAATGCCACGCCCCATAAAAAGAATAAAAAATCTAATTATGAATACAGCACAAAACAAAAAAAAAAGACAAGACAGCGCATTAGAAATCATTGTACGTTGCCAAATGAGATTATGTATATAGGTATTTATAAGCACTTTGCTATGTAGGTTTTTTCTTTTGATTATCGCTTGGCAGATGTTGCAACTTTATGGCTGGGCGTGGCCATTTGTTGGGCATAAAATTAGGAGCTCAAGAAATTGAATTGTATTTATGCGATTTATCATATTATTTTATTCCGGCCGGGGGTTCATATAAAATATGTTACATATATTCATAAATAACTTAAACGAATATTAAAATAACAGCTTCTGATAAAGAATATTTATTTGAAGTAAGTAATTTGTATTTATTTTTGTATTCCTTATAAAAGTCTGTTTGTAATTTGATTGAAAAAGTGAAAGTTAAAAAGTATATAATATAATATAATATAAAATAATGAAAATAATATCTTAAGCTTAGGTTAACGTAGAGAAATCGAACCGAAACTATTTTTAGAATTAAATTTGCATGTTATACAAAAATAATGCCAGCTTTTTGAAATATTTTCTTTAACATTTTTTTAATAATGCTAAGAACAATTAAAACACCATAATGAAATTAAATTAAATTTTATGAATTTATAAACACAAACCTAATTCAATTAGGTCGACTCGTATATATGGTAGACCTTGTTTTTTAACTGTCAGTTCGCTTATGCAATAATGGGTTGTTAACAGGCACTTCGATATTAACTGCTAGTTAAATCCCATAAAGAAATCCCACAAAGCGTAGTTTAATGCACATCGCTGTTAGCCTATGGTTAAACATGTTCATAAACTTGTAAAACCTAATGTACCCGGCATTTATTTTGCATAAAGTTACAATATAAAATGCACATAAAAGTGATGTAAGCAAATTTACAAAAATAGCATGAATGCTTCACCAGGTAAACATTTGCATTCCCCTACCGAAACTAAACAAACATTTTGTGGCAATGGGCGTGGTTTGGTTATCGTAAAACCTTTGCTTTATGGCCATGAAATGTTTGTCTGGTTTTGCTAACTTAAAAGCAAACATATTTGCTTTTAATTAAAACCCCCTGTGAAGCTGACTAAATGGCTTTGCCTGTTTTCGACACGAAATCAAATTGCAAATACATATATTTTGATTGCAGTTCGTAAATGAAATGAAATTAGATATTTTCCGATATGCACAGCCCGACCTAGAAGCGATATTAGTATTTGTCTTCAACATCGTCGCAATAAACATCAAGATATATATAAGAATAAGGCTACCTTATGTAACTTGTAAAATTTGAGTAGAGATAAAACCTGTTGTAGATACAATCTATTTATTAAAAATCCAAGTGAATGCCAAATGAGCGTCAAGAAACGTTAAACCTTCTAAAACTGCATCTTTAACTCCATCAAATTGAATTATGTCATTTAAATTTGCAAACATTGTAAGGGTTAAAGGCTTGAAAAAGACGCAGTCCTCAAGCCAAATATGAAATATGATATATTTGGGATATCTAAGAACTGGGCAGAAGTAAGTTCACCCTAGCAAAACATTCTTTTATGCTTTATTTTTCGTATGCATATATATATTCTATTATATGTCATAAGTGCTTGCCTTTGCAGATGGAAATGAAAAGAAAATAGTTTCTTAGACCTCCTGCCAATGCCAAAAAGCAAATACATTCATGCGCACCCCTCTTTGCCGTCCTCATAGTTCAAATAACTTTTTTCTTGACAAACGTTGAAAAAATTTTTATATTTTTACGACACATAGAGGGCGGGGGCAGAAGCCGGAGCAGGCGGGGCCAGTGAGTAAAGCAATTTCTGATTTATGTTGCACATCTAAAAGAGAGACTGCAGAAAAGTAAGCACTAAACATATGTATATATGAATATAGCAGTTAAATGTTTTCATGGCCCCACTCACAGTTCAAGCGATTGTCAAAAGTTTTACATACTGCTGTGAAATATGGCTGTGATAGATAGTTGTAGAAATATATGATGATAAGCCTGTGGCATGTCATAACTGTCAATGAATTGAGAGAAATGACAGATTGATGTTGGTTTAAGCTCTGGGCTAGACGCGATTGAAGAAAACGCTTTGTTAAATGCAAATAAATTCAGAAGGAAATTTATATTTTCACAGAAAGCATAGAAACGTTAATTTACAATTGCAACGAACTTTACCAAAAGGATAAAAGTGTAAATGTTAAGAGTAGCACCTGTCAACAAGTTAACATATATTTCTTTTCAGAAGTTAAGGTTTTTTTCGATATATATTTATCTTTAAAAATGTTACCATATGATTCTTAAGAAGATAAATAATACAAGGCAAATTAAGTTTTTGTCAAATAACGTTCTATTTCTCAGTAAGTTATGCAAGCAGCTTTAACATATATTTCAATATTTTGAAAAAATTAAAAAGCAACAACTTTATACTATTTTTGGGATGCTTGCATTTATAACAAACTGGTAAATACCCAACCATCGAATTAAAATTGATTGCATTTCGATGCTTGTTTATCGAATTCTTCGAAACAAACAATGTCTTTTGGAATTTTGATAATAGACTAAGGAACTTGCGATAAGTTGAAACTGAACAGCAGTCAGTTTTGGACAAAATAACTTCATAATGTCCTCAAGCACATGCAAAAGTTAATTATGTAGCACAAAGTTCTTATCAATGTGACAATAAACAGTCATCGGTATGAAGTCATCAGAATAATTATCAATCAACGAGACTGAGATATGAACACAATCAGTCAGAGAGGATAACAGTTTCTAGACAATAATATACTCTATAACAGAATATATATATATATACATTTTTTTTTTAATTTACTTACTATCCCAATCAGAATCCTTGTTGCCTGGCTTATTTAGGCAATTCATTTAAATAGGAGAGCAAATATTAGAGCTTCTATTATAATAATAGATTAACCTAACATCAGCTACTTTGACTTTATGCTAAATAACTGAACTATCCGAACTAAAAAATATAAAGCACGTAAATTTAAAACAAAGGAACATTATAAGCTCAAAGCAGAACAACAATGTCAGTGATATGTATCAAAATATAAAAAATATATGACTAAACCAATTTATTAAACTTAATTAAGCTAAGTCAAACGATGCAGTTTGTGTGTAAGAACGAAAGAATTGCACTTTGCCTGATAAATTAATAATACTCTTAAGACTAAAGGGTATAAATATATGAACATATGGAGAATATTTATAAGTTGCCGCCCGTGGGCATGTGGGACGCTGACGTCAGGGGAACTGTATGAGCGGCAGGCATGCAGCTTGTTTAATTAAATTTGCAAAGTATTTTTCTTGCAGTTAATTCTGTCAACAGCATTGCACTATGACGGCGACGATGAGAATGTGGACGAAAATGAGGATGAGGATGCTGGATAAGTTGCAGCAGCAACAGCCAGGACATGCCCATAAGCGCAGTTTCCGCTTGGTACCTGGCCGCCGGCGCCGGAAAGTAGGCTACACGGCAGTCAGTAGGTCACAGAGGCCTGAGAGCAGCGGCTACTGTCAATGAGTTTGCCCGAAGCCTGAGAAGTCAGCGGAACGGAACGCAGAACGCACAGACCCGCATCCGCATCCGCAGCACTTGCAACACCCACGAGAATGCGTGGACTAGTCGAGCCTGTTGCCCTAGGCAGCGTTCTCTGCGCTGTTCGTTATGTTTTTTTTTTTAAATCCTTGAGTTTTCTTGGAATTTTTGTAATTTCGGTGCTGCTGTTAACCGTTCACCTATTATGCCAAAATGTTTATTAAATATTTTGTTTTATGCTAGCGAAAAGTTGCCTTGCCAACAACTTTCCAGACAACTTTATTAATGCGGGGCTTCGAATTTGACATGTAATGGAAGGCACTCGAATATGCGTGGGGCGCGAGCTTAAATATTTTTGAAAATATATCTCTTTTTCCTGACTGAGTTGATTGATTGGTAATCAACTCACTGTCATAGGTGCAGCATTTTACCGAGTACCCCACGAGAATTGAGTAAGCATTTAAGCTGGGTTTTTAAAAAGGTTACAACCAGCAGCGGAAAACTGGTTAAAAGTTGTATAAAATCAATCATTAATCAATAAATACGTTTTTGACCCTTTTTGTTAAATGAAAAAATATTTCCTGCCTGCAAAAATTAATGAGTACGTATTTTATCTATATTAAAAAACATTCAAAGCGGAGCTTTTCTATTTAATGATTTAATGTATGGTGCTTGCAATATATTAATAATAATAATTATAATAATAATAATCATAATTTATTGCAAGACTCATTCGCCTAGTGTCAAACATCAATGTTAGATTAAGGTGAAGGTTAAATACTGTTATTTTAGGTTAGATTAAGTAAGGTTAATTGCGAGGTTTTATGACGTTTGTGAGTTTAGAGAGGCCTTAAGATGAGTTGAAGTTTAAATGCGTGATTTATGATTTGCTCAAGTTATGTTAGATTGGGTTATGTGAGTGTAGTCAAGAGTGTGTGAGGATATGTGCGGTCAGTTAAAGAAACCTTCAGGTAAAGATAGACTCTACCGATCTTAAGTAAGTAATTTAAGGTTTTCTCAATAAGATTAAGTTAGCCTCAGTACTGAGAGCCTTAAGGATTTTATATGCTCCATTCGGATTTGATATCAAACAATAACAGACGCAGTAAATCAGAAACATACAAATTGTTCTTTTGCCAGCTTTAAATGAGTAGTTTGAAAGTTTTCGGAGTCGTAGTCCCCTCAGCCGGTATACAATTATTAAGAACTATCAGGCCATATGTGTTTAGTGTCTGCTGCATTCTGAATGTGCGTTGTGTCTTTATTAAAATTGCTTCGCTTAAATGATGTTTGCAATGATGCGAACAATATAATTTTACTATTATTGCTAGTCATTTTGGAATTATCAGATTAAATATTCATATTGCGCATACGCCTCGTTGCACCAGAGACGACGCATTCGCAATTTTGATTACCAATTCCAAGCGACAGCAAATTCGTTTTTATTTTTTTTTTCCTTTTTTAAATTACACGCCACAACGAGCGCTGACTACCAAAGCAAATTACAGACACAGTTGAACTTTAGTTGCAGCACAAGTGAACCATATTAGAGACATGCTACCCCTAACCACACACACACACACACACACACATACGAGCTATACGTCTGGGGTTTTTGTAGGGTCGTAAACCTCAGGACGTGCACAATTGTAGTTTATGCTTTAATTCCTGTTGGCCAACATTGGCGCCAAAGTTGTGTGCGTGTTTTATGGCCACGGCAGATCTGTGGCAACAGACTGAGCCTTAATTACATTGGCCGTTTCAATCAGTCGCATTCCCAGACTCTCTCTATCTATATATATGACTGCAAAAGTGCAGCGGTGCCGTCAAGTGTCTGGGCTTCCTGGCATCCTTGAGATACACAGTCGTAACTCAATTACAGGATAACAGCGCAAAACGGATTTCGGAACGGCTTCGAATCGCGCACGTGTCACCCATAAAAAATTTGATAAATGCATAAGGACTTGTCTACTACGACTACTACACTCGTCTTGAGGGTCCTTTGCAGTTGGCACTCTTGACTATGTTGTGTTTATGTCACGGTGCCGCATAAAAAGTGACAAAAGTTGACAACACCGAAAAGTTTTTTGTGTCTCCCACTGGGTCGAGCGAAATGAATGGTTTTAGGCAAGTCCCCAGCCAATCTAAGGACCCATAAATTAAACCTTTTTTGCCCCCCACCAGCCAAACCAAGCACAAAGCTACACAAAAATGTATCAACGCATTAAAAACAAACTAACAACTAAGTTGTTTTTTTTTTTTTTTTTTGTTATCAAACTAATAAAAAACATTTGGTAAACAATAAAAAGCGAAATATAAATACGCTCTCCAAACTTTAAAAAGTTTCTCATCAAACCTCAGTTGATCCCGACTAAAGTATTAAAAACAAGAAACAAATGTAGAAAACTTATAAAGAAAACGGATTCGAGCACCTAAAGCTACATTTATGACTTCAACATTATGAAAAGTAATTGCTCGAAAATAAATCCAAGTCTTACATATTTTATAGGTAACCCATAAAAACACATATGTTTAAATCGCTGGGCATGTTAATTTAAATATTAATAACTATGAAAGATATTTTCATTGGGACGTAGATAATATATTCATACCTAGTTATTACTCTCCCATATGATGACAATTGTTTTTACTAATTAAACTAAAAATATTTGGATTATTTCTTTTATCGATAAGTTTCAATTAATTGTCGTTTAATCTTGATTTCCCTTCGTTTTTACTTTGCGCCTTAATATTGTATGTGAACAGAATATATGATAATTTTCAGGCAGACTGAGCTATTGTCCCTTTCTTAAAATTACATAAAATAATTGAAAGATAAATGTCAATACGAAGCTCGAGTGCCACTTTGCAAATTGAGTACAGCTGCCTGGCAATTATTTTGTTTTATATTTCAATAAATATTTATTGCATGAAAATCCCAAGCTTAGCGTTTCTTTGCACTGAAAAATGCACAATTTATTTAAATATTTGTACGATGTGCGTTTAAATCAACACATAAATTAAATGCATATCGAAAAATAGTTGAATTTTCCTTTATACTGTTAGGATTGTTGTTTTTATGTGAGTTTTAAATGTATTAAATTGCAAACATTTTTTAGAGCAAAAAGTCGAATCAATTCATGATATTTGTCTTTTTAGCTAAATATGAAAATAAATAAACTCTATTTTTTTGCCATGCTATTGGGAAACTCTTAATATGCAAATGCAACAAATTAAAATGTTTTTTTCCAACATAATTAATTAATTTAATGTTAAATAAAAAATTAAGAGATTTACCGAACCAATGTTCAATGATGTTAGAAAAGAAGCTCCCGAGGCATTGTTGAAGCTACTTTAAATTTAAGATTTTCGAGAACTATCTTTATTTTCTATTCTTAATATTTAAAGCAAAAATGTTGAGTTTGGCTCAAATTGATCCACTTTAGCAAACATATGAATCATTGATATCCCTAAGCCCCATTTCGAAACGTTCGAGCCGTGTATTATCTCTGTCGGAACCAATTGAAAGTTACATTTCTCGACTTCGGCTACAAAGGGCATCGCAAGCCCCATATACATTGAGACTGACATGGGGGGGGGGACTATCTGCCGTTGGGCTGATTTAGTTTATAGCTCCCTGGACAGCATACACAACGGGAAACCAAAAGAAAAGCGTATGAAACACAGTTAGGCGTATTAAAGTTTGCCCGAAAACCAAAGACAGCCCACAAAATGAAGTAACAAAGTTGGCCAAACAGAGGCTAGAGATAAGACTGGTTAGGTTACCTCGTCCTGTGGGAGATGCTTTAATCCTTCAAGCAAAACTTGCGGCTGGCAGTATATGAAATCCTTTTGCGTGAAGCACTTGTAAGTGTTTCGTAAATAATTTGTTTAACACACTTTACACACACACACACACACACACACAATCGCACACACACTGTCGCTCGACAGACTGTCTTCCAGTAATCCCAGCCACTTTGGGACATGCACGTGTTCCGCGCACTACGCACTCCGAGACACTCGCTGGCTTATTAACACTCTTCAACTATTGCCCACTTGGTGGCCCTCGCCAGTAATTGTGGCCAGCGCGAAGCGTTCTTTTGCTGGGCTCTCAAGTGCCGAGTTGTTCCTGCCGCACGCACGTCTAAATACGAACTGAACGGTGAACGCAGCCTGCCAAAAGGACATGCCATCAACTATATCAACGCTGCTGGCGCTGGCTCAGTCGCTGCTCTCGTCGCAATACTTCAATTGACTTACGGGATGCTGCAACTTCAGGCTGCTGAAACAGCGAGAGAGACAGAGAGAGAGAGAGCGCGCGCGCGAGAGAGTGAAAGCTTCCTCCTCTCTCTCTGTGGTGAATAAAGCTAAACTCCACACTGAGCAATTTTAAAAGTAAGTCAACATGAGATTGAGTATTGAAATCTGCATTGATAATTTAAAAAAAACTGCAAATTATCCAGAAAATCATCGAAACGTTATTAAATAAATGTTAAAAATGCAGCTAAACTCACATCGGGATGCTTTTGAATCTAGTGTATCCTGATTTGTGTCATAATATTTGAGATATATTTAAAAAAAAAAAAAATTAAATATCTTCTTAATTAATCTAGATAATTATGATTTAAAAAGCTGGCGCGCTGACATACAAAGATGATATATATAGATGTTTTTATCAATTAATTATGAGCATTTGAAATATTTAAATTTGCATTAATTAAAATTGTGGTCAGTCGCATATTGCCCCGCTTGCAAAAAATTAAAAAGGGCAAAAAATAAATCAAAATAATTTTAAACATTGTCCAAAATGCCAACTCCTATACTGTAAAATGACGACCTTATTACAGATTTTGTAAATTACGCTTACGGCAAAGGCAATTTAAAAAAAAAAAAAAAAAAACTCATCAGATTGTAGCAAAAGAATTGAATGTATGAGTGTTGAAAAACATGTACAAATATGTAAATAAGGTAGTTCTGCAAACATAGCGAGCACTTTACATACAGCTGTAAAAGCAAACCAATCAAAAACAACAGCACAAAAAGTTACACATTGTGATATGCAGGCTGGTTTTATTAGTAATGCGACAACTTTTAATAAATGCGGACAGACGGAATAGACATCAGACGCAGCAGTGGCAATAGAAGCAACACACGGTCTGACGACAAAATATGCGAATCCAATCAAATATGATGCCTGGAACGGAAGCGGCGGCGGTTTCTTACAGCGTTTTTAACATGCGGCCAATCAGCGTAGATAAACAGAGCTCTGTTAAGCATTAACATTGCTCGCCGGCCAATGTCAACAGTTGTGGTGGCAAAACAAGTGCATGTAATTAAAGCAACAGACCGGTAAAACGAAGCACCGACGCTCTCTTGCTCGTTCGCTCTCTCGCCCAGCTGACGATCGTGGGCAAAACGAGCGTGTGTCGTAACTTGAACTGTTATCAGCAGAGACGGCGACGGCGACGGCGACTGAGGCAGTGTGAGCGCTTGACGGTGGCAATAAAAAAAGGCTAAAACAATTTGAGTTTTAGCGCGTTTTGGAATCTTCAAAAAAGCCTTTGTTGCATTCAAATTGAGTTAGTTGCGATTTTAACGGCGACCCGCGCGCATTCATCGCGGTCACATAAAGTTGGCAGTGAAGTACATTCAGCTCCATCCTTTGCTGTATGCCAGTCAGTGCTTGTCAAACTGTACAGCCATAATTATAACAAAGAGCAGCTTATATAAAACCGTTCATTGCCATTGCTCTAATCTAGTGCAATAAAACTGTTGTCGTCTACGCTTAACGAATGTTACGAGATCTAATTGTTGTTATTATAATTATTTCCCTTTTGACGTGATAAGTAAAAGTTTTACAATTTCGGCAAGCCAACCGAGTCCAGAGAGCACATGCATACCATATTTGTCTGTGACTCGTAAACATTATATACACCATGGACGCACTTAAAAGAACAAGTAAGCAAATTCCCAGATGAGTGTAACAGACTGGCAGATGCCCTGTACAAAACTGTAGATCAGTCAGAATTATTTATCATATTGTCAGTGGATTTTTGACATGCGTCACTGCGCTTCTAAAATCCTATAAACATCATTTATGCTTTTATTATCTTATTGTTATTATAAAAAATGAAATGAACCTGAATATCAAAAGAACAGCTGCTGTAGTTGTATTTCACGTTTAAAGACAATAGATAAAAAGAATTCATTTCATCATTCATTAAGGTCATTTCATCAGTGCCACTTAAAAGTCTGATTTAAATACAATTACTTTTAAGAATAAAGAAACTTCTTAGCTTTATATTTCCAAAATTCATAAATTATTAAATAAATAAAATATGCTAAGATTTCAGATCGAATTGCCCCTATAATAAATAAATAATAGGAGCATAAATAGAATATGAAATGAATAAATCGAAATATTATTTAAATTCGACTCTCGGAAACTCCAGATAACATTAGTTAAATATCCATATGAACTATATGAAACTACAAGTTTTTTATTCGATATAAAACAAACCTAAGCTGAATTGTCTAATGGAAAAATTTCAAAAGAACATTCGACTTATTTATTTGAATCACAGGTAAATAGCTTCGAATAATTTGTTGATAAAGCTTTTAATATCGAAATATCAATTTGAATAAACATAAAAGAATTGAGCTACGCCAAAAACTGGTAACAAATTGTTAAGCTGCCTGCAGGTTGGCACGTAACTTGGCTTACAATTAATAACCAGTAGTCAAGGCCTTCAACATAATGTTAAAGTTCGAGTCATTTTTTTTTATTTTTGTTTTGCTCTTGAATTTCCATTGATTGCCGCTAACAATCACAAAGTGTCTTAAGAGGTGGTTCCTCTTCATTCTTTATGTTGAATGTGGCTAAAAACCGGATTTGCGGAACGGTGTTTCCCCTCAACATGGACCAAATGAACCAGGCTCTTAATTGGGCAATGAAAGACACGGATTTCCCAAGAATATACAAGCGGAACTTCAAGTTATAACACCACAAATATGCTAACTAAAGGTCGACCAGCTAATACCCTGCAAACAGTCCAAATAAGCTGAGATACGTTTAAGACAATGCAATTGCCATACTTTATTGGTAGAAGAGAGTCCACTCAACTATTTACTCTGCAAAGTTCGTCCTCAGTTTATATAATTAAATATTAAAACTTCACAAGGACCTTTCCTTTTAAATAATTAATATGCAAGTCAATATTAAAGAGCTTCTTGGGGCATAGAATGCGTGCGCTTGGGGATTTCCCCGTCAATCGACCCGCTACTAAAAATAACCAACTTCAGTATGCATTTACACACATGAATATAAATATATATATATATATATATCGCATTTTACACAGCGTTAAGCAGCTTAAAATCTTCCACTCTCCGCTCTGTGTGTATCACATTTATTTCTCAACCTAGCTCAACAAAACTCGCAGCAGGCCAATAAAAAAATGCGGCCAGCTGACGGATCTGAATAATTGAAATGCCGCATTGTACAAATTAACGAGCCAAAAATAGATACAAAAAAAAAAAGAATACAAACATAAACAAATCATCAATAAATCAAAAATTTAAACCTGCACTGAACACAATAAGCACATAATTACACATCAACAAATACAAATGAATGTGAAATTTAAAGATGCTGACAAATTGTGTTATGCAAGTTTGTTCGATTTAATATATGATCCGGGAAATGAGGTAGCTTCATAGCTCTACAATTTGCCTAACTTTTGTCATTATGCCAAGAAGAAATTGTTATTGCCGAAGCTCAAATACTCTTACTCTCAACTCATTGTGTGTGCTATTTGATTTATTTGACTTTAAATTGACTTGAACTGTAAGTCCGGGTTCGAAACCTTGACTAGTGTGTAGCATGTTGTTAGGTACTTTCCAGAGGCCATTATTATTGACCAGTACAAAATAATATTGCAAGAAAATGTTATAAATCTTTGCCTATGTTTGAATTTTTATTCCCTTAGCAATAGAATACATGATATGGGAATCAAGGCTGCAAATAGCTTCAAGCCAGAAATGCCAATTTATTTTCCACAAACTGAACAATTTTTTAAAATAATACTCAACTTCAAATCAAACTGATATGTCTTTAAATCTTTGATTGAAAAAAGGCCGTAATAATGAGCATTAGAAATAATATTCATGTTGTCTGATCCTAAAGTCAATAATAATTATTTAACATGAGGATTGGATTTGATGGATTGTTTAAGTATTTCATTCGACAAGGTTTTTTTTTAACTTTTAAAATTTTTGTTATATATTTTGTGAAATATTAACTTACTCAAGCTTAAATTGAGCATAACTGTGAATTGATCATTTTCGCCTGTCCGTTCGCTCATATCAAATTAAATATATCATAACAAATTGTTTGAGTTTATCCAATTATTATATGCCATATAATTTAATTCAACAACTGGCAAATAGCGCAGATTAATGCTTAACTGCTTTTTTAGCCATGTGTGTGAATAAGCCAGGATTTAAGTGTATCTGTAGCACAAGAATTTGACTTAATACGATTCTGCCTGTCAAGCAAGCACAGTCATAAACAGAGTTTTTCCATTTTCCCCGTATTTGGTAGATTATTCATAATCTTGACCTGCGTCATTAGTTTAAATAGCAGGGAATTCACGTGTGCGGTCAGCCGAAACATCATCCAGATAGTATGCATATAGACGATCTGCCTTGGCAGATGTTTTATAGTGGAACGCATATGTGATTTCCAAAATGTTAGCACGAGCGCATCAAAAGGTGTGAATTACAGGTAATGCCCATATTGGTCATATTCTCATTTTATAGTGTGATTTTTGTTTTGTTAATTTCGTTAGGCATTTAATTGAAGACAATGTTCGAGAAGTCACCCACAACTCAGCCAACGTGACTTTTGGAGTATTCATTCGTAGCTTAAACTCAAAATCAACATGTTAATCAAAATGATTACCTGTCACTTCAATAAACAATTGAAGGCGCTTAATTAAGCATTTAGTCACGGCTGAAAGGAAAAATCACAAACAGTTCACAGAGCTGCACAGAGATAATCAAGTCAATTGCTCATTAAATGCAGGCACTTTAAATACCCTGCACATATGAAAACCAACAACAGGGTATTTGAATGTTAATCGACAAAACAAGAAACGTATTCAAAATAATCACGAATATAGAAAATAGCTAGATTCAGCTACGTCAGTAATGTAAATATAATGTAAAGTATTCCAAAGTATTGCAAAAACTGATGCGGGGTATCTGCCATACATAACATTATTTTCAAATTTGTTCTCCTTGAATTACAAATATTGTTCAACTCTTTGATGACTGTGCTTCAACACCTCATGCCGCTCAGAAAGTTCTAGTTCCGGGTATGAAGAGCATTAAATCGTACATTGATTAATTACTAGCCGACTAGCAATAGGCCACAGCTGGGCTTTACACTAGTTTACTTTTGTATAGTATCGAGGCAAAAAATGCAATGAGGCTGGCTTGCAAAATTCCAGTGTCAAAAGGTGAAATACTTAAATCAAAATCAGACAGTGAACATATAATTTGAATGACTATACGGCTGAATTAATATTTAATTACCGTCAATTAGTTTAATCTTAACAATCAGTCAACTAGAAACTTTGATTTTGGAATTTCAGCAAACAAATTCAGATATAGTAGAGACTGTTCTACTTAGAACAAATTTGCATCTCAATTTTGTGCATTGTTTAACATCAAAAATTATTCATATTAATTTGAATTATTTTACAATCAACCGACTAGAACCGGATAAATTTGCATTTCAATAAAATTATTATTTAAAGAGAAATTATGGAAATCTCTTAAAGTTTTGCTGAATAAATGAGTCGAAGCGAAGGCCAGTGTTGTAAGGTTTCATAAATATGTTCATAATATACACATATACTAAGTGTATTTGTGTTTTTGGCCTAAATGAAGTGCCACTTAAATTCCAATTAACGGAAGTGCTTAGTAGCCAGCCTAAGGCATTAATCTTTACGTCGCTTTAAGTGTTGCCAACTAAATAGGTGCCAGCCTCTCCAAAGAAGAAGAAGAAGGAAGGAGGAAATTCCTTATCCAATTCGTATGTTTACGTTGTTGTTCACTTTTCTTTTTATATTTTGTATTTCATCCGCTTTCCTTTTCATAATTTATGCGCTGTTTTCTTGATATGCTTTGTGGGCTCAGAGAAAAGCTTGGGCATCATCTAGTGGGCAACGTTTGGTCCACCAACAGTTGCCAGTTGCCAGTTGCCATTTGCAGCTCCATCTCCGGAGCTGGGCTGGGTCTTATAACCGCACATAGATGTACGTGACGGTTGCCATGTGAGCGTGTGTTTGTGTATGTTTTTGAAGAACAGAGTGCTAATTAATTAAATTTGTACGTGCATTGCGTGTGGGCCAAGCAGACTTGCCGGCTTGTTGGCCATGTGCTGATAGAGCCTACAATTGCCTAGCATCTAGCTGGGCCAACTGGGCATATGGGCTCATATACATATACACGCATTAACTGGCAACCGTAAATCATACTTAAATACACATACAATATATTGTCTGTTCGGGTCTGATGATGCCCAACTCTGTCAATAATAAATATTTGGCCACATGTGTTGAATCGCGTGCATCTTGACAAAGCCAAAAAAAAAAATAAAATAATGATTGGCATTCGCTTCAAAATCGCTTCAAGGCCAAATTAAGTGTAGAATTAATATATAAAAGAAATACTAGGTTATTTTTGTGTTTAGTTTTAATCACATATCAATCTGTGATGCGCCGAACCTTAAATACCCTACAATATAAAAAACTGCAGAAATTTCTCATGGCATCTAAACTTTAGAATTTTCAATACAAACAATCAAAAATTATATATAGTTTTAATAAATATATATGAAAACTTTTGTGTTAACTTGTAGAAATAATAGAAATCTATTAAAATGATTTGCATATAAGAATAACACCTGGATTTGAGGCAATTAAAACACAAGCGAGAAATGTAAATAACGAATGGCAACAATATTTTAACAGACTGTTAAAAACAAAAAACAAAATGTTATTCCATGTAATAAAACATAAAAACATTTTCATCGTTTATTGCAGGTAGTTAAAAACAATTATCATATTATTCAAGTACATAATTAAAAAATTATGTACAATAAAAATTCTAGGAAAACTTGTAGATTATTTATCGACTATAATTACACACAGGTTTACCAATACTAATTGCTAACATTTTTAGTTTGATTTGCAGCCAATTGGAATTCAAACGGCAAGAAAACAACAATAGCTGCCAAGATACAATTTCCGCAAAGCATTTTTTTAAGTAAACGATAAACAACGGCAACAACAAAAACAAAAACAACCGCAAGTGAAATAAACGTAAATTATAATTATGCCAAAATGAGCGCCGTAGCAACAACAAAAACAACGGAAAGACAACATAATTTTATGAACAGCTATTACAGCCGGCGAAACAGCATGCGCGTCTTAACAGCGCAACTGCTGTTAGTCATTGGCCTTCTGCTGTTTGAATGCTCGGTGAGCGAAGCCAGCGATTTGAGAGCTGTTAATGGGTCTAGAGGTAAGTTGTAGATCACTTCTGTATATTAACATACTGTAAATCTGTTTAGTATGGGTAGTGCAACTGACGATTATTATATGCTAGCGTAACAGGAGACGAACAGCAAGAGATTTAACAGCGATACTGTTGCTAAGCCAGGGTCTACCGCAGTTAGAGCTGTTAAATTAACAGTGCATTGAAAACTGTAAGGCTGCTAACAGTTTAGTTAATAATTATTGTAGGTATAGGTGAAATATTAACTTCAACAAACTAAAATATGCAATAATAAATATTCAGAGATAAAAACAATGCAATAAGCAGTTAGCGGCTTGCTTGTAAGTGTAGTAACAATTAAAATTACACTCAGCTGACGAGACAACGATCTGTTGCTGCTAAAATGCTGTTCACATTTCATCAGTGACTTCCAAACTGTAAAAGAAGCAATAGTTTTTAGCAGAAATGCTCAATTAACAACTTAAATACAAGCCAAACACACAAACGTTAGGCGTGTGAAAAAAGCCCACAAACAATTAACAGTTTTCAGCTGCTGCTGCTGATGCTGACCTTGGCCAATATTGACGGTCTTAGCATAAATGTAAATTGCAAACAATGCAAATAATGATTGGCACCGTCTTGTTCGATCGCATGCGAATTTGCGTAAGTACCTACATACTTACATATCAAATACGAAGTGCTAAAGCAATCATAATAATGGCCATAACGAGCCCATGAATGTGTTAACATGTGCAGTCAATAAAATCGCCGTTTGTGGCCGACGGACAAACAGCACGGGCTCACCGAGTAAGTGTTGTAAAACTCGTATTTATGTGCATGCATATGTGCACTTAATTTATATGCCAAACATTTGCTAATATTGTCCGTTAATGTATGCATATATATATATTTTTTTTTATATATTTCTTATTATAGCTTCTCTTAAAGTACATTAAGAGATAAGCCCAAAAGCAACAGAAAATAAATTAAAGCGGAGCATTTAAATTACACTAAATAATAATTATTTTAAAATATTGCTGCATAAAAATACTGTTGACTGACTGGAAGACGCCCTGTATCATCATTGCCCTGTTCTATCAGCAGCAGATTTTGCTACTAACTCCAGATTTGCAAGACTTTGTTCTCAGCCCGAAGCTGTAACCAGTTGAGAATTCTAAGCAACGAAAAGCAACAATTGTATTTCAACATGACCTGTTAAACATACAAAGTAAACTAATATCAAATTTAAGGTCTTATTCTAAAGGAACATTCAGTCTATACGCCTTGAGTGTAAATATCCACTTCTGTTTGCTATAAACATATTCGTAGCCAATTTTTATTGATAAAAATCCATAAAAAAAAAAAACTCCATAAAATGCAAGACACTCTGACAAACAGTTTTGCTTTACAATACCTGAAGAGTCTTAAGTCTTGCAAGCAGGTACGTGCTTATCAAATTGCGAATCATTAAATCCTGATATCATGTGCGCGCTCGTAAACTTAATGATGTTTTAATGTGTAAATATTTTTATAGCATTGCAGGTTGCGAAATTGATTTTCCAATTAAAAGATTGCCTTTGGCCAGCACACTAAACTTTCAAATACACTTTAGTTAAGCTTTGGAAAAAAAAAGAAAATCGAACTTGGTTTGTGGCATTCGCAGGGAATCGCAGAGTCAGTCTTTTGGCTTGTGATTTTTTGTAAGCAATTATCGTATTTGTTGTTGCGTTATTTGGTTAAAGTAAGTCGTTTTTATAGCAAGGCTTTATTGGCCCAGCTGCGGCTTCTTTGTTGAAACTACTTTTCCAGACAGATAAACAACAAAAAGCGAAAATTCGTAATTGGAAAATTTCTTAATTCTTAGGCTAACCAATTTTATATATCCCATAACCGTTGAATCAGCTAAAATGGCATGATTAAGTTGTAAAAATAAACAAAGTTAAAGATTTGAAAAATAACTATTTTGGGAATATCGTGTACTCTATAGCCCATTGGATTATTCAGCTATTTTTTGAATTTTTTAGATTTTTATTTTTCGTTTTAGTTTTTCAGAAAATTATAATAACACCTACATAAGAAGCTCCTGGCCTATAAACTAACTCTTTTTATGTAACTACTCTTTGTAGCTTTTTACAGGGTATTTTCAAATCAAGCAAAGTGCACAAAAACATTATTTGTGATACAGTTAAACAAATTTAAAACTGCGACTCGGTTCAAGCACCTTAACAAATAATTAGCACGCATATTTGTTAAGTAACATGTAATAAACTAAGCACATGCCAAATCTCATATGCAGTATATAAAGTATATTCAAATAAATTGAGCTTTAAACAACAAAAATTTACGCGCGTGATTCGAACAACAAAAAGTGAGCAAAAACAACAAAAAACAACAAAAAAGTTTTGTTGCTTAGCTTTTATTTGCCTTGTTTTGTTTGTCTTTCTGTGCGCTCTGTTTTATTAAACATTTATTATCGTAAGTTAATCAAATAAACAATTCATGAAGAACACGTGCACAGTCAGCTATTCAGTTGGGCAGACAAAAAGCTCATTGCTATGCGTAGCTGCGTGAAGTTGGCTGCGCTTTTGCTATCTAGTTCAGTTGAAGAACGGAATTAATAGATCTCCCAAAAATGTTCAATTAAAGTAATTTTATCCTGATTTCAATCAATTTGATAGTAAATATTTTAATTAGATTCATTTAAAAATATCCCAGAATGTCATACTTTGACTAAGTATGCCTAAAATTTAAAATATAAACACAATTTTTAATCTATGCATTTTATGTCTCTTTTGATTAACTTGTTTTTATATATGTCCACTTTTGAGGCATTCGGAGGAAACTTTACTAATTATTCTTAAAGTCAACAAATTGCCAAGCATGTTTTAATTCTGGCACTAATTAAAATTTCCCCATCTCATTTTCAATTGCAGCTAGCACATACTGTTTGTACCAGGAGCAAAATAGTACCCATCAGAAAGAGCAGGGTGCTGTCTGGTTTGATGCACAGGACAATTGCTTGGTTTACACGTGCGCCGCAGGAGTCGGCAATGAGCCACAGGCACACATAGTCGTCACCCAGATTGATTGCAATGAGTTTTACTGTGATGTGGTTGGTATTTAATTAATTTTCAGTTATGATTTATGATCTCAGCAAGCAAATGCAATAGCCAAGTGTCAGAGGGTGCTTAGAATTGTTATATGGGAAATATTATTTGTATGGCATTCAGATCAAATATCAACAGCGCGTTTTGACACTTAAAAATAATTTGTAAGTTAAACTTAACTAAATTTTAAAGGGTCAGCGAATGTTTATTAACCTAATTATTGGTTTAAAGTTGTAAATACTTATTTTGCAGGAGAACTAATATTTAAAGTTTGCTTAGGTTTGATTGAATTGCAAATAAGTTAGTTTGACTGCCTAAAATTTCGACTGTGATCGGCAGATCAGCTTAGAAGCACTGCACATTACAGTTTGAGAGCCACTTGATGTAAATGTTAACTTTGACAGGAAGAAGATAAGATCTGAAGATGAATAACTAACTGCCTGTAACATCTACTTGTAGGGATGCAAATAGTAAAATATGTTAGACAGAAATTTGAAGTTAATGTCAAATTTATTCTAAGAAATAAATGCAGTTAGCAATAAATCTGACTACAAGATTAGCTTACAGTTACAGGATCGATGTTTTATACTGAAGAGAATGTTAGCTTTGACTAGATTTCCACAAGAATGTCGTTGACTAACACCTGAGCTAATGGGGCATATAAGCATTATATTTATATTCGGGTACTATCTAAGATGATTATAAATTGCAGGGCACCGAGCTGCGAAAAACTTCGGGTAGCTGTTGCGGGGAATGCGTGCGCACCCACTGCCAGCACAACAATACCCTGTATGCGGTGGGCGAGTCCTGGCACAACGATGCCGACTGTACGTTACTCGAATGCGTTCGCCGGGACAATGGCGAAATTGCAATTAATAGCTACCAGCGCAGCTGTCCGCCAATCGACCCAAGCTGCCCGCCGGAGCGTATCTATAGGAATAGCTGTTGTTTCGTTTGTCGGCCGTTGGCATCGCCGCGCATCGAGCAGCTGGCTGATATTGAGCAGACGCAAGATATGTGGACAGCCGAATGGTATCGCCAGCATCCATGCGTGCGCGATTGCCAGGTGGATGCTGCGCCAATGACGTGCCACTATACATTTGTCGTCGAATGGTATCAGACGTTCTCGAAGGCCTGCTTTGACTGCCCGCTGAATCTGACAGACTGCTCGCGGCCGCACTGCATCATGGGCGATGGACTGGAGCGCAGCATAACCGTTGTCAATCGCATGATGCCCGGGCCAGCGATTGAGGTATGCGAGGGCGATCAAATTGTGGTCGATGTGAAGAACAATCTGCTGGGCGAGAGCACCACCATACACTGGCATGGACTGCATCAGAAGAAAACGCCCTATATGGATGGAGTGCCGCACATAACCCAGTGTCCCATTTCGCCGCATGCCACCTTCCGCTACAGTTTTCCGGCGGACAACCCGGGCACACATTTCTGGCACTCACACACGGGCATGCAGCGCGGCGATGGTGTCTTCGGATCGCTTATTATACGCCGCCCCAAGAATTCGGAGCCACATGGCGGCCTTTACGATTTTGATCTCAGCGAGCATGTGCTGGTCGTCCAGGATTGGATACACGATACGGGTGCCAGCATCTTTGCCTATCACCATCATTCACGCGGCGACAATAAGCCCCACAATATTCTCATCAATGGGCGTGGTCGTTATTACAATCGCATTTGGGCGGACATGAAGAGACAGCATCGCATGGCAGCAGAGGCGGCTCCCACGGCAGCCCCAGCCGAAGCACCCAAAATGACCAAGCTAACTCCAACGAACTTAAACTTAACGGCAGCATCGAGCAGGGATCCTGTGCAGCCAGGTAAGCGAATCTGTGTTTAATTTCCAACTTCCAACCTTGCAACTCTTTGGCATGTGTCCAAGAAAGCTTTAAATTAGTCCTTAAATGAAGTTCGTCCTTTTCTCCTAAGTAATCTATCTGCCAAACTTTGTGACTCAAGCTCCCAGCTCGGCCACTATTCCTGATGCGGGATGCTAATCTTAGTCCGAGAACTGTTCACCCTTAAGCAGGTTTAAATTATGTTTTTGACAACAAAAAAAAACTGGTTGATTAGACTGCTGCCGTTTTGTTTCTACTTTAGCCGATTATCGATTGTTCCATGACGGATACACCACAAATTCATATATCCTTTGCAATGCCACATAAATTAGTTTGATCCCTCTTAACGGACACATCTTTATCCGGACATTCTTATCTCAAGCCGCACTGTTTGTATGCAAAACCTTTAAATCAGGCAATCCTCTTGAGTGTACACAAGTTGCCCAATAGTGGCCGGTCATAGTAGACAATTATCTGACTGTTTTTAAATCTCGAAGACATCTGCGTGCCGATTGTCGGGCTATCAGCTTTAAACTTTGTTGTGTCCGACACTCGGAATATAATTATCGGAAATAAACGGGAACTAGGAGCACCTACATCAAAAATTTCAAGTTTCTAGCTCTTATAGGTTCTGAGATCCTTGCGTTCATTCATACGGACGGACGGACAGACGGACAGATACCATTATATCCATTTTTAAGGGGTACAGGGTATAAAAATGCATATAAAAACCAACGGACAGACAAGCCAATATGCTCTTTTTACCTTGTAAACGGAGCATACAATTCTTTATGCTTATATTTTTCAAATATATTTGTCTTAACCTTATTTGGACGCTGCAAAGGACGAATTGATCTCAGCCAGAATTTCCTTAATTTGAGCTCTGATAGCGCGTAAGCTAACATTGCGAGTCTTTTAAATATTTGTCAATTGTTCTGCTTAAGCTTAGCTAAACTCTTTCACTTCTTTCATTCCAAATCAATAAAATCAAAATAGCATCCAAAAGCCCTTCAGCGGCACCAACGCCACCAAGTCTGGTCAAATTGCTGTCGAATGAAGCGCGACAGAGCAACAGCAGCAAAGCAAACGGCAGCGGGTCGTTGCCCGATCCGGTTGTCCATTCGCGTCAGCGGCGCGGCAATCTGCAAGAGATACCATTGGAGCAGATACCGCATCAGGTATATCATGTGCGAAGGGGCTTTCGGTATCGCTTTCGCATCGTTAACGCCGAGTATCTGAACTGCCCGATTGAGGTATCTGTGGATAATCACACGCTGACTGCCATCAACTCGGATGGCTATGATATTGAGGCCATGGAAGTGGGCTCCATTGTAACGTATTCGGGAGAACGTTTTGACTTTGTGCTGAATGCCAATCAGGAGGTGGGCAACTATTGGTTGCGTCTCAAGGGTCTCATGGACTGCAGCGAGAGATTCACTTCAGCCTTTCAGGTGGCCATACTAAGGTATGAAGGCGCTGTCGAAAATGAGCCCAGCGCTGAGCTGGGCTATGCACACAATGCCACGGGCATTCAGCTGAATGTAATGAATCGTGGTCCCGGCTATACGGATACCAAGACGGTGGCCGAGATGAGGGCATTGCCCATATACGACAAGGTCTCCGGCATTGATGATGATACACTGAAGCCAGAGGCGGACTATAAGTTTTATGTGTACTACGATTTCTATCGCAAGGATAATCCGGAATTCCATCACAGCGACTACTACGGCATGGACACGAATGTGACCAAGGAGAATATATTGTATACGCCACAGCTGAATCACATTTCACTCAAGTTTCCCGCGGTGGCACTGCTGCCACAACGCCATCAGCTGACCGACGAGCTCTTCTGCAATGAGACAACACTCGCCCAACAAGGCATCGATTGTCGTGAGCAGTTCTGCAAGTGCCATCATGTGCTGCAGGTGCCATTGAATGCTGTCGTGGAGCTGATCATTGTGGACGAGGGCTTCACTTTCTATGCCAATCATCCGTTTCATTTGCATGGCAATGCGTTCCGTGTCGTTGGACTGGAGCGTCTGGGCGAGAATGTGACCATCGAAATGGTAAGTGGACTTGGAGAAGAGAACTCTTAAATCTTCCTTGATACTATCGAAATTCGTTTAATCCCCGTGCAGATCAAGCAGCTGGATCAGTTTAAGTTGCTCAAGCGCAACTTGATCAATCCTCCTGTCAAAGACACGGTCACAGTGCCCGATGGAGGTTATACGATCATACGCTTTGAGGCCTACAATCCGGGCTATTGGCTCTTCCACTGTCACATCGAATTCCATGCTGAAATCGGCATGGCCCTGGTTATAAAAGTGGGTGACGACGATAAAATGGTACCGGTGCCGCGCAATTTTCCCACCTGTGGTGATTATGTGCCCGATTCCCGCACGAATCTGGAAACATCGCCCCCAATTGACATACCTGGCAGCCCAACGACCTCAGCGCCACCCACGAGAGACACATCAACCAGAAACCTGGCAACGGGTTTGCCATTTATTATCCTCATGTTAACAATGCTACAGTTGGTGAGCATGCGTTGAGCGCAGAGCCTAAAACCCAATGCAATCATGACACTTGTCCAGTTTTAAGTCAACTCTAATCACAATTTTCCGCTTAGGTTGTGTACGACATTTTCCCATAACTAAAGCCCTTTCATTAGGGCTTGCTGTTAACTTTAATGATCACTTTAACATTGTCTTGAATTCAATAGGTTAATATATCTGCCTGTTAAAATATAACATTCAGTTTAACAACATGTTCGTGTTAAGTGTGGCTTGCACTTTGTGCAGGGCTGCTGTTAAATCAGGAAATCGCTTTAATTCAGCAAACACATTTATCTGCCTGTTAAAAGTGTCACATAAGTGTTAGTTAACGCGCTATTTCAGTGTTGCCAGCTTGCAAAAAGGATTGCAATAAGTTAAGTGGCGTTGCCACAATTAAAAAAAAGTTTGTATCACTTCAAAAAGATTTAACCTTTTCCTAACCTATATAAAGTTTGATAGATATATGAAAATATTATTTTTACTACCTTTATTCGATTCAGTAGGAATGGCTTTTCATATTCTCGGAGTATTTTCCAACCCCAGTATTCGTTTAATATGAAACTAGTAAAATACTCATATGCATGCCCCACACAATTAGATTAAGTCAATTTTATTATCTTGAACGAAATCATGATTTTCTGTGGCTCAAAATTTAGCTAGTTTCATTTTATCAACATCTGTGATTGTCTAAAACGTTTCAGTAGCATTTAAGCGTATAAGAAAACGTTCAGCTTATGTAAATAAATTATGAAATTATTTAATTAACTTAATTTAAATCTTTATTTAATATATATAACTAACGGGTATGCTCCGGTCTGCGCCGTGGCTGAAAAACATATTCATTATGTTTTTATTAAGAGCTTTGAAAATAAGTTTAAAGCAAATCGGACAACTCTTAAAACTTCGCCCAACAAATCTTTGAATCGCAATTCTATTCTAATATCTTTGACCCCCATTTCGACAAAGGAGGAATAAATTTTCCAAGAAAAAACTTTCTTGAATAAATATTTTTATTTTTAGACAAATAACGAAAATTTGTCGTTCTTGGAATAGAAAAAAATAATACCAATAAATCTAAACGAAAATTCAATAAATCCCACTCGAAAATGATCCAAAAAGTAGAAAATTTATAAAATTTCAACCTGTTATAAATAGAAGCCTTTTTCCTTAAGCCCCAATAAAAAAAACGTTGGAAAACTTTCGAAAGTTTCGGAATCATGCGACTTCCCGTCCAAGTTCACACTTATCCGATTGGAATGTAATTAATTTTTAGTTAAATTTAATTTACAACTTTTATATAAATGAATTGTGATGCAACATCCGAAGTTATTGCATTACCCAAGCAAACACTCGTTCCTATTAGATTTTAGATTAATCGGTTTCTAAGGTGCACAACAGTATTAAACTTCGCCCTAAGTTCTGTTAATGGCTCTGATAAGAAATTGGCAAAAAGCCAACGAACCGGAGAGCAATTCTTATCTGAGTAGCAGCCAAAATAAAGCGCACATCTGGTCGGAGACCAATGCAGCTGACCTAAGGACCTAACCCTGAGACCCCAAGCAGGCTGACGGGCATTATCAGAATAATAGAAAAGAGGAGCCTATAAAAGACGCAGTGGGCCTGAACACTGCATCATAAGTAGCAAAAATGTACGACTGGACGGGCAAGAATGTGATGTACGTAGGTGGCTTCACCGGCATCGGGTTCCAGCTGCTGCACCAGCTGATGCAGCGTCAGAAGCTTAAAATGCTTGGCATAGTGCATCGCATGGAGAATGTGGAGATGATGAAGAAGCTGCAGGCGGAAAATCCCAGTGTAAAGGTAATGTTCATGCAAGTCAATCTGATGGACAAAGTGTCCATTGAGCAGACCATGAAGAAAATGGGTCAAGCAATGGGCAACATTGATGTGCTACTCAACTGCGAGGATGTGCTGCTGGACAAAGATGTGGAGACCACCATTGGCATCAATTTGGTAAGTTACAAGAGTGATATGCTGTCGTCTCTAAACTCATCTCTTCAAATCACCCAACTATCCAGATGGGCATGATACACATGACTTTGAAGGCCATGCCCTATATGGACAAGACCCAAATGGGCCTGGGCGGCATGGTGGTGAACATGTCCTCCGTCTATGGCCTGGAGCCAGCGCCAGCTTTTGCTGTCTACGCAGCAGCCAAGCACGGCGTCATTGGCTTCACCCGTTCGATGGGCGACAAGCATATCTATCAGAAGACTGGCGTCATGTTTATGGCCATGTGCCCGGGCCTGACCAACACTGAGATGATGATGAATCTGCGCGACAATGTCACATGGGACCACTCCGAGTCCCTGGTGGAGGCCATCGAGAACGCCAAGCGTCAAATGCCCGAGGAGGCAGCTTGCCAAATTATCAAGGCCATCGACATGATGAAGAATGGCAGCATGTGGATCGTGGACATGGGGCAAGTGAAGGAAGTTAATACCCCGATGCATTGGCAAATGTAAGGCGTACGTCAAAGAAAAACAAATAAATAAATATTTTGCCTGATTCACACACAATAAGGTGTCGTATGTTCAAATACCAGTTTTTTGTCCCTTCGGGCTTTGGCGTTAGATTCATTTCAAGAAAAAGAAGATAGAACACGAAATAGCCTGGACGATATGTGGTAAAGTTTATAAACAGAATATTTTTTGCCATACAAAACAAATTCTATGCTCGATTCTTTCTACAGAGCATGGGTAAACACTTTTAATATCGGTTATCCGATTCCAGAAAGATTTGGCATAAGTTTGCGGAGCATAGTGGAAGTAACTTGAAGCGGAAGTTCTCCATACAAGAACCTACTTTTCGACAAGGAAACAGACGAACGGGCGGACGGACATGTCGCAGCTGTTGCTGTTAGGAAGCTATGATACCTTCTTCCAAGGTATACAAATATTTAAATTGAATATAAATTTATGTAAGAACTCACATGAGTATGCATAGCCTCCAATTTATGTGCTATTTGTAGGTATTCAAATGCATATATAACATTGGCCATGACTGTTAAGGCATAAAAATAAAAATGACAATTTAATACGTGTTTCTATATGCTAAAAAACAAATACTTACACATATTTGCATGATGTGTCTGTGTGTGTGTGTGTGTGTTTTTAGATGATGAGGATGATAGATAAAAGATGAAGCTTTTGGTATTTTATGCCAGTAAAGCGCTCGTAGTAAAAGTTATATATGCAATAAATTGTATCCAATAGGAATATTTACAATTTGCACAGACCGAGGCGAATAAGTATTTAACTATAGCCGGGCCATAGTATTTCTAACTTTGTAATCACACTCCATGATCTTTAAGATTGGTTCCTGAAGTATACTAACTACTAAGTAGTACATTATGGCTTATGGATTCTGGATAGGTTCCCTTGAGTCGGTCGGGCTAAGCCTGATTGCACAAGTTCTGCTCTACCATTTCGGCCAGTTGCGCTTCAAACTTGGCCTTGGTGTATCTGAAATTCGATCGAAAGTACGCGTCCAACAGCAGTGCCTGACAGCGTCCCACGTTCATCATCGAGCGCCAGTCGGATGCATATTTGGGCTCTTTATGCCGCTCCAGCGGTGCATGCACTGGCGGCAGCGGGCAGCTATAGTGCTGCCCGTTGGCCGAGCGCAGCTTTACGGTCGACATAGCTTGTCGGCACATGAGGCATTCGAATTTATGAAACAGCGATTGCTCCTCGTTCTGCTGCTCGTGGTTCATTTGATAGCGACGCGTGAGCAAATGATTCAGCAGCAGTGCATTGTCAACAGGTTTGTCACGTTTCAGTTTGTGGTCCAGATAGGATTTGTAGGCGGTTTCATTGTTGTCCAGCTGCTGCAGGTGGGCGGCCAGTGCGCCAGCATTGGCAAAATCATCTATATAAATGGCAGATTTGTTATGCGGCTGCCATTCCTGCAGAAACAAAACAGTTCAATTAATGCGAAAGACTGTCGTCAATTCTAGTCTAGCAAACGTACGCGTATGCTGGGCGAACCAAAGTAAATGGGTATGACGCCCATGATAAGTGGGCGCCAATATTTTTCGGTTATATAATCATCGCAAATGCCATTCTCAATGGCAATCATAAACTTGTAGCGGGAAAGAAAGCGCAGCAAGGCATCTGAATATAAATTGTTGAGATAGTCCTTTTGAAGGCTGAAGGAAAATAACTCAAAGTAAGTCAGTTTCAGCTGATTTAGCTAAATTGTATATGTTTAGCTCTCGCTCACCTCTCTGGCAAATCTCGATTGCGCAAACAGCCGCCATACGAGTCCACGGGAATGTGCTGCATCAGCTCTTGCACATAATCCTCGCGCCCGGACAGAGTATTGCAATCGGTTTGCAGGAAAACCACCGAGGCTAGACGTTCGTTAAACTGTATAACCTGCTTGGAATAGTGCGGAATATAGTAGTCCGTTTGGGTTAGATCGCTGGGATGCGGCAGATACTGTGTGGTCAGTGGCAAATTGCTGTGTCGACTGAATGTGGACGTGTTGTTGAAGTGCTGCAGAAATTCACGGTGCGGCACAAAGGGCACATTGCGCGGTGACTCCTCGTGCAGCAGACCCCACAGATGATGCGGCTCGCGTGGCATTGGAAAGTCGTGCGGCTTCATATTGGAGCCATAGAACAGTATACCCTGTAAAGCAAGCAAGCAAGCAAAAACAAATGCGATAAACGAGTGCCGGACGTGAACTTCCGCTGCAGCTGCGCCAGCACTTACGCGAGCCTCTTTCAAGCGCTGGCGATTGTTGGTCACACGGCACGATTCCAAGTTGCAGTAGCGCATCTCATCGTAGGCCCAATTCATATCATTTGTCCACCAGAGCAGCTCGGGCACAGCACCGCGAATGTCCTCCTTCTCCCGGGTTATATACCAATACAGCCAGCCGACGCTGCACAGCCAGGCGAGCGAGACCAGCAGCAACTTAAGGCGACGATTGCGCCACGGCCACATCGTTCATTTGCCGTCTTTTATTTTCTGCAATAATCACCCGCTGGACGCCGCACGGGGCATGCCCCAATTCAAATGAACGCGCGCGAGAACTGTGTGCCTTGAAAATTTGCTGCAGGTTGTTTTTTTTTTCTTCTTGACTTTGACACGCGTTCAGTGCTGTAAAACGCCGCTACTTTACAAGCATTTGCGGTACGTTACGATATGCTCGTTGCTCGCAGTGGCGTGTTTAACAGAGCGGACTGTGCCAAGGTGACGTGTTGATAAGTAAGTTAAAAGAGCTGCACATAGCTGCTTAGCGAATTCAATGATTCTATTGAGCTAGTCAATATGTTCATTTTGTGGTCACTTCGTGCGGCGGCTGTGTATGTCATGCAGGCTGGAACGTGCACAGCTGCCGCAGCAGCAAAACATACTTTACAACACTGGAGCACGTCATCATAATATTGTTCCATTTACATTTAGCTCAATTTTAGCATATATCAACAATAGAAAAGGCTTTAATTACAAAAATTATGCCGCTAACAGATTGAAATTATTAAACGAACGCGCTAAAGATGGCCAGGCGCCAAAATGCAACGTAAACACCCAATGGACGGGTCGGCAGGCAAAAACAAATATTGACATAACACGTCAACGTTTGCGGCGAGAATTCGGCAGAAGAAAAATTTTTTTATTAAACAATTAACTAGGCACTTTACAAATTGGCACAACGCACAGCATGTGTTATGGCCACAGCGCAGCACAATACATCAACAACAACAACAACAACAACGGCCGCAGCTGCGACGGAGCATGTTGCGCCGGCAGAGCGCAAACAATCGGTCGCATCGGCTTCCAATTTTAACATAAACGCGCCCAGCTGGCAATCCTGCTACTATTGCACGCGAGAGCACTTCAAAAGCGTCGCGGAATTCGTCAAGTAAGTAAGCCTCGAATGGACGTCAGACAAATCTTTAAAACTCCTTATCAACAGCCATTTGCGCAGCCGGCACTGCACGCGGGAGGGCGGCTCCTTTGTGTGCCGCTATGGTTTCAATGGAGTGTGCGCCTCGCTGCCGCTGGACGGCGTCTCGGATCGCGACTACGATGCACATGTGGCCAAGTATCATGTGAACCAGCAGACGCGCGAACTGCCGCCGGAATGGGGCGTCTATTCGGCGGCACAGAATCTGCCGGCCGTGCTGAACGATCCGCAGCGTGGCAAGCAAAGCAATCTCTTCACCAAGAAGTGGGGCGAGCATTTTGTGGAGCGCGTGCACATACCGAGCACTCCACGTCTGCCGGACATAACGCACGCCGATTTCGCTGTCTATCTGGGCAGCATTGGCAAGCGCTATCGATGGCATGAGCGTCGCCAGCAGCAGCAGCAGCAGCAACAATTGACGCCCACTACGGCTACGCCGGAGCATTTGGGTGGTGTGCCCGTGCCTGAGATATTTTTGAAGTCGCAGCTGCAGCTGCATCATGCGGCGACCTTTGCGCAAGTCTTTCCCAACTATATGCAGCCAGAGGCTGGCGAGGATAATGCCAGCTGCACTGTGCAGCGCCAGCAAACGGGCAGACAGCTGCAGGAGCAGCTCTCCCATTATCTGGACATTGTGGAGGTGCGCATAGCGCAGCAGGTGGCACAAAAGTCGGCGGCCTTCTTTCATGCGATGACCACACAGCATGCCATATTGGCGGAAATGCAACAGGCCGCGGAGCAAGTGCGTCAGCTGCGTGCCGCTCTGGCCCAGCTGCATGGCAGCGCCGTTGTGGATAGCTTTCGCGTGATGCGCTTTGCACAGCGCCGGCAGCACTATCATGCGACGCTGGACAAACTTCGACTGATGGCCACCGTGCACAAGACTCAGCCGATGCTGCAGCTACTGCTGGGCACCCAGGACTATGTGGCCGCATTGGACTTAATAAGCACCACCCAGGAGATACTGGCCGCCGAGCTGTTGGGCGTGCACTGCTTTAAGCATCTGCCCATGCAGCTGGGCGAAATGGAGAAGCTCATTGACAAGATGCTGACCACGGAATTCGAGCGTTATGCGGCAACAGACTTGAATCGGCCGCTGACAGACGCCGACTTGGAGACGGACAGCGTCTACGCGGAGGAGGACAAACTGGTGGCCATTGTGATGGGCCTGCTGCGCAAGCAGAACTTTGGCTTTGTCCAAAGCTATCAGCAGGAGGCCATTGCCACCATACGAGCGATCATTAAGCAGCTGCTTATCGAGCTGCTGTCGCGCGGAGATCACGAGGTCTGCCTGACCGGCGCCGGTGAGCAATCGCTGGAGCTGACCCTGGCCGAATGGCTGGCCATGCTGCAGCGTGCCAGCCATGCTCTGGTCGCCGTCCTGGAGCGCATCAAGGCGGTCGTCTCGATAATGCAGCAAACAGCTGACGCCGCTGCCGGCGGCAGCAGTCCGCATGAGCATGCCGTCAATCTGATCGACTCGGAGGCCTTTCTGAGTGCTGCGCATCACGAGCTGCTCAGCGCCCAGCTGCAACAGCTGCTGCAGGCTGTCTGCCATTATTGTCATGAGCGTTGCGCCAACATTGTCTCACCTCAAAGCCTGGAACGCTGTGCGGCCACCGAGCAGGAGCTGCTCCAACTGACGCAGGTGGTGCAGGAGTTCTGTGAGGCCACCCAGAGCATATGCAATGCGCCCAGCGTGCCGCTTCAGCTGGCGCTCAAGGTGCAGGCATCACGTTACGCGCAACGTTTTCATGCGGAGCGCAAACAAAAGCTGGCGCTGCTACTGGATCAGGAACGCTGGCGTCAGGTGGACATACCACATGAATTCCAGCGCATTATCGAGCGCATGTCGGCTGGCGACTATGCCAAACAGGCGCCACTCGACGGCAGTCTGGTGACCAACAATGGCATCGATGTGAGCGGCAATCCTGTGCTGCTGCTCGAGGGCAAACAGCCCTTTGCACTGGTAGGCGTGGCGCTTCTGCTCATCCAAATGCTGTACGAGTATGGGGGGAGTGCGCACCGCCTGCCGCTACTTGCCAGCTATCATGCACGGAACGTTGTGGATCTGTTGCGCTGCTTCAATTCGCGCAGCTGCCAGCTGATCATTGGCGCCGGAGCGATGCGCGTGGCCGGCCTGAAGACCATAACAAGCACCAATTTGGCGCTGGTGTCGCGTGCCCTGCAGCTGGTGCTGTATTTGCTGCCGCGTCTGCGTGAGCACTTCGAGAGCATGAGCGGATATGAGGCCATCGAGCGGGACTATCAGGGTCACATCAAGGAGATCGAGCACAAGATTCATGGCATTGTCTCGGAGCGTATTACCGCACAGTTGGAGGCTTGGGATGCACGTCCGCCGATACCATCGCAAACATTTCGCCACATCTCAAGGCATTTGGTTAAGCTGCACGAGGCCATAGCGGGCGTGCTGCCGGAACCGCAAATACATGAAATTTATGGTGTGGTTCATCGCAATTTCAAGGACAAGCTGCGAGAGCAACTGCTCAAGCTGAATATCTATAATAATGGTGGGCCACAGCATGGCGTTGTCACCTCCGAGCTGACCTTCTATATGGAGACATTGCGTACGCTGAAGGCTCTGCCCGCCAATCAGCTGGACAATGGCATTCTCGAGCACATTTGGCTCTACTGAGCGCGGTATTATTCCAATTGTGATGGATTTTTAAAATCCATTTAACAATCCAATGAAGTCTCTGTTGTTGTCCCCCATTGTCCCCCTTGAGTCCGTTCCGCTCTTTGTTTTTTATTTATGTAAGCCTATTTTTGTATATTTCCAGTATGAAATTTGTGTTTGTTTTTAAATTTGTATAATAATGCAAATCCTTTGTTCATTCTCTGACCTAGCATTAACAATTAAGCGAAAAGTCAAGACATTTGATTTAAGCCAAGTCCATAACTAATCAAATACAATGGCATTACATATAACACGGAATCTACGATTTCTTTATGTAGTTGGGAAAGGGCTCGAAATAATGTTTGGCTTGTCATAAGTACAAATATCTTAAATAGTCCAGCTACCTTTTCCTATTTTTATAAATTTAATGAAAATATTCGGACTGCCTTGACAAATTTAACAAATTTGTTTCTAAATAAAAGAACTGCAGATCTAAGGCAAACCTTTTCTTCTCTTTAGAAAGATAAAGATGGTGAAAAATGAAGCCAGGATGCCTTAGGTAAATTCTCTAAAAGACATGTGGATTTTTTTTAATCTTCGCTAACATTTTCTAAAGCAAAAAGTAGTCAGGCTTGCTTAGATAAACTAAAAGGGATCATCTTTTATCTGAGGCAACCCAACTCTTTTCTTATTTAGATACATTTTGTAAGTGGGATAAGGTAGTCGGGTTTCGTAGGTAAAATTCTCTTTAGACATGGATATTAACTCCTCTTAAAAAATTATAAAAATATGAAATACTAGCCAACATTTTATAAATTTAAAAAAAATGATCTTAGTCTTGGGTCTTAGTCAAAATACCTTTGAAGATATAGATATATCTATTTTTTTCTAAGTTATTCTAAATATTTTTTCTTTTTTATAAAAGGTTTCTACATTAAATTATAAAAATGTGGGGCTGCCTTAGATTAAATAGCCCTGTGGACATACAGAAAAATGTTTTCTATCAAATATTTTCGCTCATATTCAAATTGATTTCAAGGACTCAAGCAATTAATGTTAATCTTGGGAAACAAAGGCTACAAATAGCTATATCAATAACTTCAAAGTTTTTATAGCTGGTCAGCATTAATCTTCAGATATAATCATCTTTATAAAACTACGTTTAAAATCAGCTGAAAAATCAAAGCTCAAGTTCAAGATAAAAAAAAAAAATACAGAGAATTCAGCTAATCAAGAAGTTGGGTCCAAAAACATATCTTAAGACATAAACAATACAAATTTTAATTATATATACATAGGTTGACAGACATTAGACTTGGCTTAAGCCACAAATATTTCGTACTCCGGACAATAGTTTTATAGCTTAAGCACTAAACATGATTTAACGAAAGCGGAAATTCCCTAAAATGCCTTCTCGAAGTCCGACATAAATATGTTTGCTGGCAGCCTGACCTCAAATAGATCAGCTAATTTATTCTCAGATTCGTGAATATTATTGTATTCCCGAGGCTTCAGTGCGTAAATATCAGCATCCAGATCCGGATAATCGGGCATATCGTAAACAGTTTCCTCCTCTGCTGTGTCCAGTGAATGGTTCAGTAGCTTTGCTATTAGATCCTCATTAAGCATTGGTTCCAAGCACTCTCGTGATATGGCTAAAAAGGCGAATAGCGTGTGAATGATGACGTTTTGAATTTTTATGTAAGGTTGAAAACCAGCAAGCGGATTCCAAGGGGAAAATGTACGATATTCGCTCAGGTCGTAAAGATGTGACTTTCTGTTATCTAAAGCTTTTTAAAGGTAATTGAGAGATGTTCCAAGCAGTTTGACAATCCTTTCCTATCCTAAATCCTTTTATGCTCGAATTTGGTCAGTCAGAACTGAAGCTATATAGAAGCAATTCCTGATTATTTCTTTTTGTGCTTGTCCAGTTGATTCCTGCTGATCAATCTTTCCTCAATTAATAATCGTAGAATTGTGTTTGTTGCTTTACTCATCAGCTTGGTTCTTATCTAATAACTAGTTAAGCCTCTGTCCCAACTAGACTCACGCTTGTTGAAGACTTGCATGTAACAGTTCGGGCATTACAGGGTATTCTGCACGCCGTTCTCGCTGCTTTCTTAGTGCCGAAAACAAGCTGAATCCAATGCTAAAAATAGCTAAATCTGTTGTCCAAGCACAATTTGGCCATAAACAAAAAATAGCTAAAACAATTTGATAGCTGACTAGTGAAAAGCAGCCAAATATAGCTAGAAAATGGCTGACTTGCCAACACTGGTTTGCTAACTTATATAAATTCTAGAACAACTCTGTTCTATGTTATGTAATATTGAAATTCTGACAATTTTCAGGTCAAACTCACGTTTCTGGCAGTTTTTCATGCATTGCGCAGTTGGAAAATCCATAAAATCGAATAGATCAAATCCATGGGCAGGATCGGCAGATTTGGCATAGAGATCAGTGGCAACATTCACTTGCGGCGCCTTAAAGTGCGCCTCCAACAGCTGCGGCGAATCCTTGTCGGGCTGCCTGCTGCGATGTTGCTTCTGCAGCGTCTCCTTGCACAGCGACAATTTTGGCGCGCAGCTCAGGGGCCATTTTGTGTTGGCGCCTTTAAATGGCGTTAGATTCGGTTTGTTGTACATTACGTTGTCCAGTTTGCTAAGGACGCTCTTTTTGCCCGACTGCTGCAGCGTATTGTCGCCCATGGCCTTGCGGGCCGATCTGGGCAGCACTGCGCGCCAAGCGGGAAATTAAATATTTTATATTGTTTAAAAAAAAATAACATATGCAGTTGGTGTCAATCGCTCGCTTACTGTGTGCACCAGCATTTTCCTCGTCCATCCAAATTTGTGCCATCTTGTAAGTCGTTGAAGTTTTATTTGTAATAATTTTGTTAGCACCAGCACATGCGTTTAGTTTATTATTTTTAATTATTAGAATACAACGCCAAGCTGCTCGAATTTTTTGTTAAATACTAACAGGGTTGTTCGACAGTTGTAGTGTGACCGTAGGCGGGCTTATGAAAATTACCAAAATAATTGAAGCCAAACATGCCACCAACGGCAAAATAAGTTGCCCTGAAAGAACACCTGTTAGTCTCAATTAAAACCCAACACGCTCTAGTTTTTAACTTAAAGAACTCTTCACTCTTAAGCACCTATTTTATTATTGAAAACATTGCAAACAGCAGACAACATTATTTCGATAGGCGCCAGCTGTAATGTTTTTCAACATTACAGTGAGCTAACATGCTGTTAAACTCAAAAAGGCAGCTGTTTAATAACATAGATGGAGGGTAAACTGTTTGTGTTCTTCTTTCGCTCTTGAGTTCAAAAAAGACCATTGAACGGGTAGGTCGTGCGTCGGTGCGGAAAAAAATCTCGGAAAAAAGCCGTGGGTGATTCGTCGTTGCGTCGCGCGTGAGTGTGTGTGTGTGTGCATGTGTTGGCTTAACAAATTAATAAAAGCGCTAAATAGAATCCAATAATATGTATGTGCAACGGTTATCGTAGCAATTGTTGTGCTTGCAACTCACAAAAATTTCACAATAGCGCGACAGCCAGAGAGCGTGAGTGCCAATTGCAAGACAAAATGGCTGCATTTCAACGCATTTAATGCGCGCACAAAAACAGCAACAACAGCAGAGAACAACATACACAAAGCATAAGCAAACATGTAAGTATGCAAGTGTGAGTGTGCGTGTGTGTATAAATATGTGCGTTAGTGTTTGTGTGCGTGTGTGTGTTGTGAGAAGCAGGCAATGAGAACCGCGGCATAACAACATTTAATTAGCACCAAAAACCTGTGAAATGCAAATGAAATTTGAATAAACCAAATACTGAAATAAACCCAAACATTTGATTAAATATATTTGTTTATAGCGGTTGCTGTTTATGTGTTGATTTTGCTTGTTTGTTTATGCCGCCGCATCAACAATAACAAAATACAAGCGCAATCAACAATAACATTAAAATTCTATGCAATTGCAGTGAGTGTGCGCTCTCTCGTTTACCTTCTCTCTCACGCTAATTTGTTTGAGTTTTTCCATTGTGCGCGCGCTCAGTCTGTTATGTTGAGTGCGTTTTGAGTTGAGTTTGTGAGTGATTTAATTTCAAGTTTTTCGTCTTGTGTGTGCTATGAACAGGGGAAGGGGTTGATTTGCTTGTGTGCATTATTTTTATTTAATATGAATTTAAAAAATATTTAAACAGCCGCAAATAACCTAAATATAAATACATGTGGATCTGAGTGTGTGTGAACAATATCTTAAAAGCTCACTGTTTATGTTGTCGGTCTCTTTCTCGCAACGCGCTTAGTCGCCGACTTGAGAACCACATAAATACTCGAAATACACTCACGCAAGCAACAGCTGCTGGATTCTCATTGCTCCCCACTTACTTCCTGCTTTTCGTCTTATTTTACAGCACAATAACAGCGCTTGGCAAAAACAACAACGACAACAACAACAGCAGCAACACCGCTAATAATTTGAAATTGTGAATTTCGTTTTGGACGCGTTGCGAACTTTTTTTTTTCATACGGTTTTTCGTTTTCTTTTCATTTATGTTTTACGCGCAAAAATACGAGCAAAAAGTGAAAAGTAATGCATAAAAATCGTAAATCATAATACACATAAATTGGCAGTGTACGTGACGGGTGTTAAAATATAATCGTCTTAAATAAAGAATCATAAAAATAAAATAGTAAAAATATAATAATAATAATAATAATAATAAAGTGGTCGCTTCGCCGTGCGTGCAAAAAGTGTTCGTACAATTTTATGGCCAATGTCTGTGCGTGTGTGCGTGTGTGCGAAATCGTACTAGTAAATTTTAAATGGAAAATAGTTGCAGTTAGTTAAGATTCGGCAAAACGATCAGAAAATAATAATAATAATAATAATATATAAAAAAAACCTACTGCCAATATTTAAAACAAGCAAAAACAAGACTTGAGGATTTCACAGCCTTCGACACGTTGGATTCCATTTGCGTATAATGTCATCAACATGTGGATTAAATATGGTTTTCATGTCGATCATTTTCATTATCATCGTAAATGGTAAGTGCTGCCAGACTAATTCGAATTAATAAATGCTGCCAATTACGGCAATAACTCGCAAAACTCCGTTATTTGTTATAGCTGTCAAATATTAATAAAATCGAACTGAATTGGAATATTTTATTCCAATTTTTTTTATTTAGATAAGAGCTATATTTTGTTAAAAAAAAAGATAATATTTTTGTTAATATTTCTGTCCTAACGCTAATGAAGCCTATGCCTTGTATTGTAAAGTTCGTATTAGGTACTTAAGTATTAGATCTAACCGATATATATATATCGATAAGCTAGTTCTATCGATGCTCAAATGGAATTGAAGAAAGCATCGATATTAGAAGTCTCGAACTTTAAATACTTTTGAGTTGTTCTTAGTCTTCAACTAAATTCCCTATAATTAAAGTTTTAATTTGCATAGTCGATAAATCGATATATTTATCGACTTGGGGATAATTTGAAGATCGCAGCAGTGCGATATCATTTCAGCTCGTCTCAAACTCGCTGGAAAATATTTCAAGTTGTCGTCCAAAAAGATTTCCGCATCAAAAACTCTCGCATGACTCATTCAAAGCGTTGCTTTAAGTCCATTTTGTGCGAATTTCAGTTTCACACAGTTTGCGGTTTGTTAGCCCGAATATATACTATATATACGCTATAGGTATATGAATATGTATTAGCTGGTGATCACAACTGGTTCCTATTGTCAAGACCTTGACACCTGCGGGCTGAACAAAACGTATCCATTGTTTCACCTCAAAGACTTTCAAAGCATCTGCGGAACCTTGATTGTCGAGTTTTTTGTGGTTTTTGTATTTAAGAATTGTAAAACTAAAATAAAGAAAATTGTAAATAAAAGAAGACTTATTCGGGGAAAATCAATGGGCGTAGGTTGGACTCTTAACATGAATATGAGGCTCATGTGGTATGATAGAATCAAAGATATCCAGCAAATGTAAGTCAACAAATGCTTGCCCAGCTTGAAAAGTGGAGCTGCACATATTGCTTAATATAATAATATATAATAGAAGAAAACACTTTTAACACTCGTGAATAAAAATGCGAATTAAATTCAATAGAGCTCCAACGACATAAACCATATGGGCGAACCCCCAAGCAAATGTAATTCCAACCATAAATCTCTTCAGGCACACACACACACATACACACACACATAAGTAAAAGCGATTAAATGCAGTCGCCATTTGTGAAAAAAAAGGAGAAGAATAAAGGACAATGGCAAATAATTAGGAAAGTGGGTACTAAAATTATAAGAGTACCAAAAAGGCGACGCCCACACTTCACCCCACATTTCCCACATTTCTCCAATTTCCCACATTTTCATCGTGTGCGTAATTATTTTTGTTATACTGCTGTGCGCTGCTTTTATGAAAATGTTAACTTAATTTCTGCATGATTGAGCATTTATTTCAATGTTATTGTCTATGGGTCTTGGGCATTCGTAACGCCCTCAGTTCCGCAGCCCCCGAAATTGTTGTGCCTTTTGTGTGCTTGTAATTGTTGTGCACAGTCAATTGGTAATGGTGGGAGGGGAAATTCGAGAAGTATATAGAGATAGATTTGTTTTACAACTCTTAATTAAAATTAAAGTTTATATCACTCTGATATTCTAGAGCTTAACATGTTTTTGAAAGTCATTAAATTAAATAGCAATAAATTAGTTTTTGTAATAAGCTTTATTTTGAAATTTATAAGAGTTTTCAAAAAAAAGTACATTTATGGAATTTCCATATTTCAAAATGCTTGCAATAGAAGATAATATATACATCATGCTGATGTTGGCGTCCCTTCCATTACTTAAACCATTTAAATCTTTAGAAAAAAAATATAAAAATAAAATTAATAAGAATTTATAGCTCTTGATAGGATTCGTATTTGCCAAAGTTAGATATTGGCATCGCCATGTTAGGATTTGTTTAATTAATTTGACTAAATAAATTATTATTATCATTACTTTTCTTTGCCAAAAATGTTTTTCTAATTGCAATTTCTGCAACAATTCAGTTTCATATAAAATTACTAAATAAATTAGATAGTATGGCAATTGAAAGGCACTTGCCGTAATTTGTTGGCTTAAGTGTAACAAAACACGGGCGGGCCAAAAGCTTTTGGCCAAATTACAACAACAACAACCACTGGAGCTACTCAGCTAATTAGCAGTGTGAAGCAACCAAAACAACAACAACAACAACAGAGACAACATTAACAATAAACCAAGTGAAAACCGGTTAATCCACTCGTTGTTGCCGGCTAATCTAAAAAGAAGATGAAGAAGGAGAAGAAGAGAAAAAAATAACCAAAACACCAAAAGAAAATTTCGCATTGTGTACGAAATGTTTTTTTTTTAGTTGGATCGAACGCAAGGGTCAACGTCTTGAATATCGACGGCGTTCGTAGTAAACAAACCGAGCAACATATATCTATGCATATGGTTGTAGCGCCAGCAATCACAATACGCTGAGCAACAGCTACAGATACAAAATTGTTCGTACACAGATACAGATACAAAGATACATACGTCCGGCAGCTTGGTCTTTGGCTCACACGCTCCGCTTATCTGGCAACTGGCTTTGTCTTCGACTGCGGTTATATGCTGCTGCCCGCTGCCTCCTGCTGCGCCTCTGCCACAGTCTTGACCAAGTGACCGGCCACTGCGGAAGCGCAACAACTACAACACCTAAAAACAGCCAGAGCAACAGTTTCAGATACAGATACAGATACAGATACATGTACAGATACTGATACACAGATACAGATACAGACGGCAGCAACTACTAAGCGCAAATACTCGTTTTACTTATCGGCCTGGCTTCAACTTTTTTTGGTGGCACTTTTTCATTCTTTTCGTTATTTCTCTCTGATTTTGTTTTTGTCGCTCATTTCTGAGCTCAAGTTTTCTATTGTGCAACATGAATCATTCGCTAATTTATGACGAAACATGAGAAATTTAACATTCGAAACTATATATTTTGTTATTAAGTCATCATTTATTTATTTATTACACACAGTTACTGCATTTTATACACTTTCCACAGACTTTTTGAGTAAAACTCATCAAAACAAGCAAAGCAATTTTATTTGTATTCTTTTGAGAGCCAATTCTTAAGTTGTTTGTCTTTGGAATTATAAACAACAAGAACAGTCAACCATTTCACCAGAAATTGAAATGAAAGACAACTTTTTATTTCTTTTTATTTTGCTGCTTTGTCCGGGTTGAGTCTGTATATAATAAAAAAAAACAAAACTCAAACAGCTTGCAAAACATTTGGAGAGACCATAAAAAAGCTGTGGGTTGTTTAATAAGAATCAAAAAAAAAAAAACTCCCTGAAGAAACGCATTTAAAGAGATGCAAGATGAATAAATGAGCGAAAAGACGAGAATATGAAAACTCGATTCAAACCAGGCAACTTCCGATGTTCGATTACTAATGAATAATTGTTGTCGACCCAAAGAAATGTCATGCATTTATGTGCACTCGCTTATTGATTCATTGGAATAAAAAGCAGAAAGTATTTTATTTGTATAAGGCATGAGAATCAATTGCTGTAAACGATTTCATTTATTTAATAATAACAAAATTCTATTTGCTTTTGTTAATTACAATAACAAAAAAAGTTGAGCACATTTTGTTGTAATCAAACGCCTGAATATATAAATACACGAGTGACATAAATTATGTACAAGTTTTTTTCTTTTTAATTCGCATAAATTAAGCGAACCAAAAACAAAGCAAAGCGCATATTTTCATGTAATCGCAGCAGTTTTTTTTGTTTTTTTTTTTGTACAGACTCGTGGGAAATCAAACTTGAATGAATTGTGCAAATAGAATTAATTTTTTATGAGCTCAGCTCAAAGTTCAATGACTAATTGAGGTATTACAAATCGAAGGCCTAGTACGCTGCTAAATGCGAGCAAAATTTTATTCGCATGCGAAACTTAATCCAATTTATAGTTTTTTTTTGCAAATAAATAAATAGTTGATTTAAAAGACGACTTTCTATCTGACTTATTTATTAAAAGAACATTTTTTATTTGCAATCATAATTAACATTGAGTTTAGAAAATATATATTATTTTTCACAAGAAAATGAAATGCTTTGGTCTGAGCTAGTTTTTCGGGATAATAACACAAAATATATATGCAATAACAGTTTTGAATTTTAATCATGTTTTGTACATTATAGCATTATTTATATTTTCTAATATTTCGTTTATTATTTCGTACTAATCTTGGGATATGGCTAGCAAGCTTGAGATATAGATAAAATCCATAGAAATAACATAAAAAACTGAACTGTAGTTGAAATTTCGATAAGAGAGTCAACGAATTGACAATGCGTCATGCAATTACACATAAAGCGTATACACTAATTGCCATAAGTATACGCACACACAAACAGACACAGGCGATTATAAATGCTGCCGTTTTAAATGTGGCAAACCGCAGGGGAAATCTCAAAATGCAGCTGCCGTTTCATCATTTTTTTTTTTGGATTGATAAGCAGCTGGTGAATTGGGTTTAAAGAAATGTATATGTATATGGTATGTGTCCGATATGGATATATAGCGTGTAAGGCGTTTGCAATTTGTCATAAATCACATATGAGCTGACGGAGGAGGGAGGGTTGGGTGAAGACCTATAATGAAGACAATCGCGATTGTCTTTCAGTTGAGACAAATGCGATTAATACCCTAACTCAAATGCTGTTATTAATTTAATATATATAGTTCATACATTTCGCGTCTCTCGATATCTTTGTGAACTTCAGCCAAATATATATTATATATAACGGTAACTGATTCCCTTTTCTCGACAATTCCTAATCAAGTGTCGAATTCCTTGCGTCCACTGTTGTCTACTGGTAAGGGCATTTCAGCTTCGGTGAGCCGAAGTTAAGTTTTCTTTCTTGTTTTTATTTGCGGTACGTGTCAAGTGCAACCGAGTAACAAAGAGCACACACACACACACACACACACACACGAGCACACCCACCGCCCACATTGGGGCACGCCCATTTCTAGCTGCTGTTATGGCCCCATTTGGTGCGTTGTTTTTTCTTTTCGATTTCCACGTATGATTGACTGCTGGCCCAATATATCTGCAGCTATTTGTTTTGTATCTGGCAGATACATGCGCCAGCCGTGCTGTAAATGTGTTACAGTCAGCACTCGATATGCAATGCTCGTTGACATTCATTGTAACGCACACATGCGTATATATATATATATATATATATATATATATATTATATACAAATCTGAATACTGTGCTGTATGAATCCCTTAAGATGGCTGCATATCATGTCAAGCGCTGTGGGTGGTGCTTCAGAATTGATGAGTGGCTTTAATAAAAGGGCGTGACTTGCTCTAAATAGCGCTGCCAAACGCCTGACAAGCTCTAAAAGTAATGTTTAACCGGAAGGGTTCTTTCAGTGGAACGAGGAGGGGAGGGGATGGGGGGTGACAACTTACACGTGTGCGTCGTTAGTCGTGACAGGTAACAGGATGAATGCGGCTGCGACTCACAATTGCAACTGCTCTGTGATCCCGCGCCCCTCCCGTCGAAATGTGATATTTTCTTTTCGTTTATTTTTGCATGGCTTGAGCGCACATAAAAGGGGCAACTGCGTTGCTTTGGTTATCCTGGCAATTGGATTTGAATTAAGTGTCGCAGGATGCGTAAATGCGGTTACTAAGTCAACGCCAGGTACGCCAAAAAGCGGGCTGGCTATAATAAATAAGCAGGCATTTGATTTTGGCATGGCATTCCATTTAGTTGCCTAGAGCTCAGCTTGATATTTTTTTGTTTTGGTTTTCTTTATAGGAGAGCATTTCCAGGCACCTTTACGTTAGCTTTTGCGATAAAACACTTTTCATCACTTTGAAGCTTCTCTTTTCATAATCAACTATTGCTTGAACTGAAAAGTGGTTCATCTCTTTGAGTTCTTAATACATTTGTTCAAAAGGCCTTAATGTTCTAAAGTCTTTAAAATAGTTACGAATACGGCATACCTAAAAGCTTATCATATTTTAAGGAATTTAACTCTCACAGACTAACTCTCAGAATATCATAAAAATTTAATTTTTTTATCTATTTAAATCGTCTGGCCGGGCGCCTTGTAAAGATACGTAGAATTGGACGAGTGCGAACGCCGAGGAGAAGATTGGGCAGGTTTCGTCCTATAGATCTCTCAGATAGTTTTATATATTCACCTTGCTAATTGCATGTAGAATATAGATGATACTAAAATATCTGAAAAGTTTATATTTGCCCTTAATTTTTGTGTAAAATTGTTTTATTTTTGCAAATCATAGTTCGCTTTTAGATATGTTAGAAAAATTAATTTGTTTGTTTCAATGAAAACAACATTAAATCAAATGTTTCTCAAAATTCCGATTTATTCGATTCTGAGGTTCCAATATGAACAAATTGGAATATATTCCAAACGTAATCATGCTTTAATGAAATTAATCAAAGCTGTATTAAAGTGAAGTTATAGACTTAAATATTGAAAGGAAAGAGATTATATTATGTTTGACGTAGCCCTAACGCATTTTCAAATCGCAACATTTCAATCCCTAATCGATTTTTAAGCTCCATTTCCACTTGCCATTTTGGTGTTTGGCATTTCGTTAGCCCAAAGCGTAAAATAAATTATTACAAATACAGATTGCTCCTACGAGGCGATACGAGTTGTTGCCATTGAGATATATTTGTAGGTGACTAACAGTGCCTGTGGCTTCGTTTGGCATATTTGCATTTAGCTTCATTTTCATGGGAAGTGTGGCAAAAATCTGCGCTATGTTGAGGTAACCCAACGAGCTTTGGGTGAGTGTGTATCTGGGCTAACTCTATGTAATTCAATAAGGAAGCTGGCAACTAAAAATGCGCCTAAATTAGCTTTTATGTGCAAATTATGCCGCCTCATTATGCCAAATGGCCACAATAACAATCAAAGTGCCTCAGCTAAAGAATGCCGAAAAAATTTAATTAAATTATTAAAGCAACGCGGCAAGCCACAAGCCACGCAGATAAACAAATAAACAAATAAACAAACAAACAGACAGCAGACAAAGGCACAAAAAACTTTCCCAGCTGGAGAAAAAGGGAACGGCCTAAGGGAGTAAATAATGAAAGTCAAGTCGAGTTACGAGCGAGAAACACAAACAAACATTGGACATTGCGCAGTTCCAGATACATTATGCACAGACTTTTAGCCATAGATGCGAATGCGAAATGTGACTGAGAAAATGCCGAGAAAAACAAAAGGAAACAAAAATGTCCTTCAGATGGGCTGGGCGACTACAAAATGCGCTGCTCTGCACTTAAAGAAAAAATATCCTATATATAAATACAATATTTAAACAAACAAATTATTACTAGATTAAAATTGTTCCTTCCTTTCTTATAGAATATAAAATATAGAAAAATAAATTTTAATAATTTGAACGCAAAAATCTGAAATTTTTTAATCGGGCAGTAATATTTGTATGTCATCGATTTATAAATTATTTAATAACAATTCTACTAATATAATTTTTTCCATAGTCAAATTTATTTTAATTATTTTTTGTTCATATTTGGCTCTTTTTCGTATATTTTTATAATAATATTTTAGTATTTTTTTCATCTTTTCATCTCTTCAGTGACCAATTTTTATTTATGTTAAATAATCGTATGTCCTCTTTTGTTATATTTAAGAAATGTTTTTATCTACTGATTTCCATTATATTAATAGCCCTAAGCTAGATACCTTGAATCTTACAGGGTATATGCTAGAACCAGTCACATTATCGCAACCCACCCACCCTCTGGCAATATCTGGCATTAAAGTGCAGACAGCTGTTCGGTGACTTTCATTTAACACACGGCAAATTATGTGCATTTATTTTTGTTGCCACACGCAGATACATTTTGTTGGCCCAAAGATACGACAAGGTGCACAGCCAGGCTCGAACTTTTTTTGTTGGCTTTTGCCTGGCAGAGGGGCACATTAATAAATGTATTTCATTTTCATTTTACGTAAACTGGCGCCAAATAGTTTCACGTGCAGTCGGAAAAACTTTGGCTCCATCAACAAATAGGAACAAAAAAAAATTGCTTTTCAATGTATCTTCTTCTCATCTTGTGTGTATCTTTAACTGTGCGCCAAGGCTTTTAACATAAAATACTCTTTGCAATGAAAGATGTTGTGGGTTATAACTAAATTTTCGTGTGTAAATATTTTGGGCGAAAAAAATTAAATGTTTTTATCCAAGCTTTGGTAAGAGTGTATGAAATTCTTAAAGCTTTGTTCAATAAATTGCTTTTAATTTTATATCACAAGTTAAAACTTATTAACAAAATTTGATTTCATTCAATTTAAGTATGTGTATTAAAAAAGAGCTTTAATAGTTTACAAATACATTTCGAGTAAGCTATTCAGTCAAGTTATTCTAGTCAACATTAAATATGTTGGAAAAATTCTTTATTTACACTAGCATAAATTAGAGCTCCCACAGCGCTTTTAAGTACAAAGCTTTCAATCGCGTGTAAGGATTTTGGATCGAACATTTTAAAGCTTTAACGCTCTGTTATGCTAAATATATTAAAGCTTTTTTAAAGCTCGAACATGGCTCTTCTCTTTAAATAATTTTGTTCCGAATTATTTAATATTAATTCTTAAAGCTCGAAGATTGAAGATTATTCAATACTAATTCACATTATATTTTTGAGGTATATAGGGCATTTAGAATTCGTCATTATTTCTTTTTGGACTGCTGCTGTTGTTGCCTGCTGCCACTTCATTGTTCCGGCTGCTGCCTTCGTCTTTATGCGTTTTCCACTTTGTGTCTGTCTCGCAATTTTCTTATTCTTGGGGTTATGCCTGCTGGCAGATACCGAAGGGATTGGGGGGTTGTTTTTGGCATTTTTGCTTTTATTTTTATTGTCTGCTGCTGCTGCTGCTGCTGTTGCTGTTGCTGAGAAGTCGTCGACTTTTTGTGCTGCGCGCTTTTTTGGGCATTGTGTGGCTGCCGCTGCTTCAGCTGCTGCCTCTTCGGCTGATGCTGCGTTGTCTGTAGCTGTGTGGCAAAGTTTATTTTCATTAGTTTTAATGCTGCTCATTATGCTCATAGCTATCGTCTCGGATGTCTACCGCTGCGTCGGTGTTTGTAACTGTGGCTGTATCTGTGTCTGTATCTGAATCGGAATCGGTGTCTGTATCTGTATCTGTGCCTGTGTCTGTGTCTGTCTCTGCTCGTCGTCTTCCTTTCGCCTTGGGGTGCACATTGTGTGCATAGCACGGCACAACTGATTGCTGTTAATAATAATTGTCGTTGTTGTTGTTGTTGTGGCTGCGGTTGTTACGCCAAAGTCAAACCTCGACCCCAACTTCAATTCCGTGAGCTGTGGCAAAATATTTTCGATGTTGCGACCCATCGATAACGCAATTTGTGTTGCCTACCTATGCATAGTTGAGAGAATTCCTGGTATTCGGCAAAAAGGTGAACCATTATAGATATCTGTGACGCACATGAATGGACGTAGATAAAAAATGTCTGGGCATTTTTTATATACGATTTAAATGTTTAAAATGAATTTTCATTGAAATATATAAATTCTATCATTAATCTTTAGATCTATCAAGCTTAAACAAATTGTAAATGTCTTTCACTTTCAGCCTAATCCATTTTATATCCAGACTTATCAATCGCTCTAAATCTCCCCCCCCCCCCCCCCCCCCCCTTTTTATTTTCTATTTGCAAAGTAGCGTTTGGCTCAAGTTTGCTAAATAATTTCCGATAAGCTTCAAGTTTCAAAAATATTTCATTCTTTTATATGGAGGCAAAATAACTGCAAAACGTTTCACCCCGTCGAAAAATGTTCATTTGATTTACATAAAATTGATTAACGAGCGGCAATCAACCAGGGCCAAACCACAAAAAGGGTTAAAGAGAGGGAAATTTATTAAGTTTCGGGCTCTTTTGAAAAATGCCAACGGAATTCCATTATTTAATAAGCTCGCAGCGGGCATTATGAGTTTGTCCGGAAGAGTGTAATGCATGGAATAAAATATATATATATAAAAATAAAATAAATTAAATCAATGTATATAAAATAAAATTAATTATATATAATATGGAATAAAATATTAATATTATAAAATAAAATAATATAAAATATATTTAAAATAAAATAAAAAATATAGAAAATAAAATAAAGCATATGTAAAATATACATACATCAAAATAAATTGAGAATATAAAATAATGTTTATATAGAAAATGAAAAAAATAAATATGTACGAAACATCAGGATATGTCAATTAATACCCTAGCGAAGCTTCTTAATGAAATTTGAAAACAAACTTACTTTTGCTGTCAGTTAAAAATTAAAGTACGATTGCCCTAAGAAAAATCGCTGTTTGATATTTGAATTTCAATAATATTATCGAATTATATATTACAATAAAAATGGTATAGTACATCTGATCTAATCTAAAGTGTGTTTCATGTTCGACAAACACACACTGATATCTTTACTATTGCGTTTATTTCGTTTGCTAACTGATTTAATCAGATGTTTCAGCGAATTGAACACGAGTCGCAGCTACTAAAATTTCATTTTTATGAAATTGCGCTTGACTAGCAATTTTAGTCGAGTTATAAATTTGTTGGTGTCGAGTGTTGAGAATTGTAATGCGAGAGCGGGTCGGTCGCATGTGTCTTGAGGCGCTCGTGTGTGGCTTAAATGCTTGGCTCGGTGCGAACGCACATGTTCAGCATGGTGTCAAGGCCGTGGTGGAAACGCGTTCTTAACAATTTGCTACCCTTCACGGCAAGGTTTTTGCTTATTTTTATGTTCTGCCCCTTCCACGTCTCTGCTGTTATTTCGGGTTTCGAATTTCCGGTTTTTGTGGAAAATCCAAGTCAATGACAGCAGCGACGCCACGACGCCGTTGACGCACTGGCAATTAGTGGCATTGCACAGTGTCTGCAAAAAATCGACGCATAGCGCACAATTAAGTGTTTTATGTACATATATTAATCTATTTACGTTTCGTTGAATTTAACAAATATTTTTATATTTATGTTCAACGATCAACAAACGTAGCCTATACAAATATGAATATTTTTTCATGTGTCGCTCTATCAATAACTCTTTGGCCCTTTTATTTATATATGGCATTTGCATGCGGATTGACATAAAAATCTTCAATATGGACTCAACTATGTGTTGTATGAATGTGCTTTAACAGCAAAAATACAAAAAAAAAAAAAAAACGAACGAAATTTGCACGTTTTGTAATCGAAAATATATATAAAAGGAAAATGTGACAGACTTTGCTAGAATTTTGTCATTCCAATTGTATTTATATGTAATTTTCTTATATGACACGACTAAGCACTAAATGTATTTTTTTTTTTTTGGAAAATTGTAGCCAAAACTATTGAAACTGTGGAAACTTTTGACTGAGCTAAAAATAGCTATATAACATGGGTTTTTCTATCTGAGTTTGTCTAGTTTGTTTTTAAACTCTATTCTGGTTTCGGGAATTTTGTTGACTTGACAAAGCCGAAATTTAAATGTAAATTCGCTAAAATCGGATTTCAGCTTTTTGCTTTGCCATCTCAATTTCTCTCTTCGCTCTCCCTCTCTCTCTCTCTCTGTTTCGCTCCCTTTCTATTTGAACTTTGCAAACAATGCATATAAAAAAAGGATAAATTGAATTAAATAGGCGCAGGAAAAAGAAAACCGAACAAACAATACCATGAAAAGGGAGCGCTCGCTCAATTGCAGCCGGCAAACCATTTTATTCTATTTTTGCCCTTTATTTTAACATTCTGTATAGTGTATATTGTAGCGCACACATATATGTGCGTAAAATATTTGGTCAAAACGATTACCAAACAATTGTTGGGGGGGGAACAGCGCCAGAAAGTCAGCCAGGCGCACGCTTCAGTTCATTTAAATGTGATTTATGTGCCATGTGCAGGCGACTCAAAACTGAACCCAAACGAACCGAGTCCGAAGCTCAACTGACTGACATTTCCTCTCAAAGTGCGTGGCATCATCATAATTAACATCTTTTTTTTGTATATATTTGAAAAATGGCATTAGCAGTAAATTGCGAAACCATCAAGATTAATGCGCTACCAACCAATTTTCAGTGAAGTCAAGGAAATGCTTTGTATTAGGTCTATTGGGACATATCCCTGAAGAAGTATGAGCCAAGGAGCTTAAACAGAAACCAAATTGTCTTAGCAGGTCAGCTGAAAATAGTATTCAATGGCAAGGAAGATTTTGTTTATCATGAGGGAAAGCATGAAGAACTGTCTAAAGCTTATGATTGAGCGCTTGTGGTTATGCTTGGCAAATTTGGAAAGTAGTCAATTTTAGATACATTTAAGAGAGTGTCCAAGCGATTCTTACAAATGAATTTTTCATGAATAATTTATTTGTTAAGAAAAAAGCCGTCTATAATATATATCCAGAAGAATACCTCCCGAACTTCCAAGGTGCATCGCTTCAATAAATCATATTAATTCCAGCCAGAACTAAAAACTTTATAGTCAGGTCAAAGAAAAAACACAATAAATTAGAGTTAATTAATATTTTAAATATAGAAAAATAAATTGATTATATTTGAAAAATAAGTTGTTTTGTTCAAGTTTCTGTGGCAGATGTTGGCCAATCTCTTAAACGTTCCGGTCAATGTTTTTTTCTTTTTCTTTTTTTTTTATCATTACGTTTCACATAGTTCATGACCCAAAATGTAAGTCAAGCCTGAAAATTTTAATAAATCTGATTTGTTCGTGGCTACGAATTTTCATTTTTCGCTCTGGTCGAGCGCCTGGCTATAAAAATCGTTTTGTTTTTCGTTAAGCGAAGTTTCTTTTGGTCTTTTATTTTTTTAGTTGTATATTTTGCTTTATAAGGCAATTATTTGTGTGTGCCTCTCAGTTGGCCACTTGTCGCTCTGACTGTCTGTTTTTAGTCGTCTCTGTCGGGGCTTTGTACATCATGGCAAAGCTTAATTGAATTATGCCTTTGTTTTTCTGCAATATGAGAATAAAGCGACCCAAACGCAACACGAAACGACGCAGCGGCTGCTGTTGAAGTGTGCTCTCCAAAAATGTTTCACTGTGCCAGTCATGCTTGGACTGTTGGTGGGTTGGTTTTTGAGGTTGGGGCACACGATTTCAAGTGGCTGTTATTAATATATTATTTATGTGGGCAATTTAGGGGTTAAATTGTAGGGTAGGTTACCCTCTTGGCGAACGTTGTACTCCCAAAGGGGTTGCAATTGATTTATAATCCGTTTTTGTGCGGTCTCAAATTACCACAAAAGCAACAAAACTCTTGGACGCAAATGCCGTTCGATAATAGAGATTTAAAACCGCATCGAACGATTATCTAGAGTTGGCAATAATACAATTAACTTGCTTGCATATATATTAAATGTGGATTGGACTCATTTTAATTACATTACTTCAGAATATATGGCATTATTAGTTAGATATAAACTGAGGAAATGTTTGGTCAGGTATTCCAATTTTATGACATTCATCGATAAAGATAGAAATTTTAAATTCGATATTTTATACATTAAATAAATTAAGCGAGGCATGTAAGTGTGACTAAGACTAATTAAATAAACAATCGCTTAAATATATGCAAGTTAGTTAATCAAGTTAATTGGAAAATTAATGTATTTTTCGATTATATTTTTGAACTGAGCAAAAAGCTGCGTTTACCAGCAAAATGTTCGCTTTAACAGCAACAAATGCACTGAGAGGTTGCGAACACAATTGAAATACCCATTTGCTCACCACATCTGCTCCATGGGCTTCGGCAAAGCCAAATTGGTGTCTGGGCCAGTAAAAGCCTTAAGCTAATGCCCTGAGCAGCTGCACAGACATTGCATAGTGGTGCAGGCATAGATTTTTAAATAGATTGGGAACTCTTGTTAAATATTCGAAGCTTGTACGTCGGGTAAATCAAAAAATTAATTATTATTACAGTAGATTACCAGATTTGCTGATTTTCATATAACAATATTAAATGAAAGTCAAGTGCAGTATTTGAAAATATTTTATTGAACAATTGAGTAAACTTTCATTTGGTATTCCTATTGTATATCATTTTTTCAACTACCAGATAATTTGCTATATTTTTTATTTTTATAAAATATAATAAAATGAATAATAAGGTACAGTTAAACTCTTTAAGTAAGCTACATTTGACGCTTATTTATATGTGCTTGTTCCACAGTGCAGTGTAAGGGAAAAGCAGCCGCAACTGCAAAGTTTCTCTGCTCCCCCGCCGTACCTCAATAAACATTAACATTGCACAATGCACAAGCTTTAAACATTTATTACTTAATACAATTTAATTTCCACGCCATTTGTGCAATGTGCAGTCGGTTGCCATTGTGGCAGCGTTGACAACAACAACAACAGCAACAACAACAACATCAGTTACAATACACAACGCGTAGCAACGACTACAGCCCACAGCTGCTCCGAGGCGATACACAGACCGCAACACAACGACCGAAACGATGCCACATATATTCCTTATTTTTTTGTTTTTAAATACCCTGTAACCTGTATAGAGCGTATAATGTAGTCGGGCAAATGCAGTTAACAGATTAAAGGTGACGTTAACGGCCTCAAAAAGGAAATGAATTATATGACGAGACAATGTAGATATCGATAATTAGTTCGTATCTCCAAAGTCGATTAACTGTCGAATTCAAAAATTCAATATTTTGAATGTGTTTACAATGGCTTTACATTTCAGATAATGATCAGACAATTAACAGGGCATCTGCTGGCCGTGCAGTTTTGCCTTGATGATTTGAGATTTTATTTTATATTTTATAATTTTCACATTGTCTGCCACACGTATTTTAAAGTAAATGTTGCGAAGCGGAGCTGACCAAATGGCCTGGCAAGCCTCCCATTCTCTCCCATATGTGCATTATCATACATGATTATGGAATTTCAACAATTATTATTAATGAAGCTATGAATGTCTCACGCATGCTACTGACAATTCATACACACACACACACACACACACCCGCTCACCGGCGCAATCCATATACTTCCTTGTAAATTATAATTAAACCAACGCCAGCTTCGCATTGCACATTTCCCATTGCGTATACGCAATGTGTCCCCCCTCCAGCTCATATAACTGTTCGTTTGCCATGCACGATTAGTTAAATTGCATTGGAAATGAAGTTGGCAGCTGCTCAACTTTTCGTCTCGTCCTCATCTAATTTAAATATGCGCATGCAAGTCTGAGAGACATGGAGAAAAAGTGAAATGATGTAGGAAATTGTTTGCCAGCTCTCAAGCGTTAAGTTGAATTATTTAAGTCGCTGTTATTCTTCTTTCTTTATTTTTTGTGCATAAGAGTCTACCAAGAGTTGATTAGTCAAATTGAGTGTAAAAAGACAGCTGTCACACAGGAGCCTTAGCAAATGATTCAATATATAGAAATTATATTTCACTAGTTGGACTTAATGAATAGAATATAATATTATAATACAATATAACAATTTTGCATTAGACTCAAAAATTTAAAACAATTTAAAAAGGAACGAGAAGTTTTGTGTTCTTTTAAAGTTGTTCTTCATACTAGACTCCCGCTTAAAGTTGGGCTGCATACTTTTTGGAAGAGAGCTGGAGAAACTTGATTCAATTACTTAGCGACTGGCAGTTAAAATAAATGGTGGCTTGAGTGCACACGCTGGATTTACTAGTAATTTACTGCTCAGACACACGCACACACACAGCTGCTGCACACACAGATGCACACATGATACAGCGCATACCATGACGGCTTTTGCATACCACTTTGACATTCTACTGCAGCTTTTGTATGCAGTTTGTCGGCATCGTTTTTTAAAAACTAAGGGTTGGGGGGCTGGTGGGGTTGATGGCTGCCCCCGCAGCTAAAATGCCAGCAAGGCAACGAGACAAAAGACTGTGTCGTTCTCCTGGCCGCAACCATTTAAAAAAAAATAAAAAAAGGAAGAAAAAATCTAATGAATTAAAATCTGAAATGAATTAGTTTTTCAGCTACAGATTTTATGGCCGTTGGCAGTTTGTTGTGTCTGTGCGTGTGTGTGTGCTTGTGAGAAAGTGTGGGGCATATAGAGAGGAATGGGAAAAATGATGAGTGGAACTGTCATTTTATCCTGTGTGTGATCAAAGGATCAAAGAAAGTGCGCATGTGAAAAGCAAATGAAGAGAAAAAATGTGGGCAAAGGCACGCAAAACTCTGACAAAAGGGACTTTGTACAATTTGTCTATATGTGAAGGTGTGTGTCTGTAAGTTTATCTAAACAGATTGTAAATACCCATATATTTTATTGCAATCATTTGATCGGCAAACGAATTGCTAATCGATATAAATATGAGAATATGTAAAGTATATATCAAATTAAAGCTGAATTGATTGCAAAATATTTTAATATCGATTTTAGTTCATTTTATTGTAGATATATTCCTATATATATTTATTTAACATATTAATTTATTATTTTCTTTAATTGTTCGTGATTTTTCGAATATATTTCGATATAGATCGATAGTTACAATTACATCTTAATATATCGTAAATATTTGTTTGTTTGTTTTACCCGTTCAGCTTGTCACGCAACACACATTCTGTTGAATGGTTAACAACTGACAGCACCTTGATAGCATTGATTATATTTAGTAAAAATAATTTGTAGTTATTTGCACAAGTTCGTGTGGTCATTTTTAACACTAGCCAATTGCAAAGGCAAAATGTAATTGGCCGGCGGCAGCCTCCATAAAACATTAAAAGTCAATTAATTCGCGTGAGTCATGCCTATACGAACTTACATACATACATATGCATTGTATAATAATTATTAATTTTATTTAATGTTCAGTTTGCCAATGTTGCAAAACATACAACAACAACAACAACAAGCACAACAACAACAGGTAACATGAACAGATAACAATAATTTAGTTCGTGGTAATTTGTAAAACACGTCTGGCACTTCCACCTGCTCCAAAAATTGTGCAAAATAGTTTTCACATTTTGGCTTTTTGCAATTAAAGCAAAATTCCATTCTGATTTTCATTTGTTGTTCGCATTGTTGCCTCACATCCTCACCCCATTTCCCCTCAACATTTGTGTTATATGCAAATGTGAACTTGGCGTTAATTAGACGTGCACAAAATAAACAAAAACCAAATCGAAAAATTCAAATTCAAAATGCAAATAAAAATAATAGTTTAACCAGCTGAAATAAACAAAATACTGTCCATCGTGCAGAAAAACAAGAAAAGGTTACCTAAATTAATTTATGCATGCCATAAAAGAGAAATCGCTGACATTTTTCGGAGGATATGAGTTCGTTAAATTAAAGATTAAACTAAACTGCATTGGTAGAATTTTATTTAATATAATTTTTTTTTTATAATTGTTATTTAGATTTAAGCTTAGATTGTTATTACATATATACATATATATTTATTATATATTATTTTGGATTATTATGTATACATTTTTATATTAATAAAGAATTTATGACTATAAGAACTGTAATCTATTTAGTGAATATGTATATTGATATAGATACTATTGCGATCGGAATAGTTAACCCAATATGGGAACCTTAAGATCCCATGGTATCCCATTCCTTGGTTATAAATGTACCAAGGTGCTGTATTAATCAGGGAAAGCTCTCTAGTTATTCATAATTGTTTATCAAATATTCATTCGTTTGTTGTTTATTTTTAAATATTACTAAGCCTGATTATTCGCAATTTCCCATTAAAAATTTATAGACTTACTGCACATATTGATAAATCGTTTGTTTGTAGTTCTTGCACTGAGTAATAAGTTATTGCGGTCTTATGTGTCACATTAAATTATACTATATATATATATATATATATATATATATATATATACAATTTTTAGAATATTTTTGACTCTTCACTTAATCAATTAAATTTTTTCAAATGTTTCTGATACCATTAATAACTCAAAGCTCAAAGTTGGCACCAAAAAAAAAAAAAAAAAATAAAATAGTAGCTAGATACAGAATCTTGACAATGAAAATTTTCAAATATGATAATTATCTTTTAGGTGAATATTTGACTTAGTTGTCCACTAAATAGATTAGCTCAATAATCTATATAAGCTTTCTTTTGCCAAGTAAAATTATATTTTCCATCAAAAAAAAAGGTTGCGCATTTAGTAGAGTTTTGTAAGGAATTAAAATTTCTGTGCACTCTAAATTTCAGGGTAGACACCGAGTTTTCTTAACTCTTAACTTTGGTTTACGTCAAGTTTTTTTTTTTTACTGTCGTGAAGGAAACATTTTTCCCGGCTGCAGTTTACTCACTGAAGTGGTTTTTAATTTGAATACTTTAGGTTTTGTGCGCCCAAAACTCTTGAGTCCTGACGGCCGCACAAGGTGAGGTCGGGTAGTCCCTTTTTTTTTCTGGTCCTGGTTGGGTGGGGCTGCTTGAACATGGGCTTTGACCTTTATGATTTGCATTTTTGTTTGTGCCGTTTAACATTTTGCTAAATATTAAAAAATACCATAAATATTATTTTGTTTTACTAAAAAGTTGTGTTTTTCTTTCTACTTGCAGGCTACGCAAAAGATATTTCCGGAGTTGAAAGAGGTAAGCAACGAGCTTGTGCCAGACACATTACGACTATCAATGCAATTTAATGGCAAACCTCCCGCAAGTTCCCTCTACCCCTACTCCTAAAAAGGCACTTGTGTGCACTCACTTAACCATAAATTTGTCAAGCAAACATACTCAAAAGTAAGACTGGGTAGTCTTGCGGGCGGTGCCGGTCTCTGTATAAAGCAGAAACTCGTAACTCAAATATTAAATGCGCTTAAGAGCGCAATGAGAAATGGTAAAAGGTTTAAAAAAAGGAGAAATATGTGAATGTCGGACTACGCATAAAGTCTTCTAATAATGCTAATAATAAACATTTCTTTCGAGCATCCTTTTTGACAGAGCCCAAAGCCTTTTTGCTTCATCACTTTTACTAATATAAACAAATTCATAAATTGTTGTGAATGTATAAATTATATAAGTATAACATAAATTATTGCCATAATTCGTATAACTTGTAGCAAAAAAAAAAAAAAAAGAAAGAAAAACAAAGCCAACAAAAAGTCAGGCTATGCTAAAATAGATACAAGCATCCTATTGCCTGCCAACAAATTGCAGCTGTGTGTTTGGGGCTTTGGGTACGGTCTTGGGCCGGGCCCATAAACTAGCCGAAAATGCCGAAAGACCGCTAAATGTTGGCCGGAAAAGCTCCATGTGCAGCTTTTACTGCGCTCTTGGACCATTCACACGCCGGCACTTCCCCCAACCAGGCTGCGAATGCTCCCTGTAGTGCAATTTATTACACGTATGTGCCGACAAAAATTAAAAAAAAAATTCGGTACAGTGGGAGATTAGTCTAATTAAAATTTTAACTAGCTAGTTGGTATATAAGAAATGGGAAACATTTATAAGCCGAACAAAAAATTTATAGTTAGTATAAAAATCCTTACATGAAAGTGAACTAAATTAAAGCTTATGATATTTATTTAGTTTATAGATTAATAATAATTACAGCCTTGAAAAATGAGTAAATCTTTTTTTTTAAGGAACTTTATCTATTTATTTATGTCATGTTCACTTAGCTTGGTCCCACTGTGTTGTTAGGGTCAACTGTGCAATCGTCTCAACCGTTTGTAATTCCCGCTAGTCCATGCAGGTTGCGTTGTTGACTTGTCCGTCTGTCGTCTGGCTGGCTTCAATTGAAGCGGGCCTGGTGGGGTAAAGCAGGAGCTGGTGCTGCCAAAGTTGTTGCCACACATGCAAATGCTCAATGCATACTGCACGGCGTGGTAACTGGGCGTGGCAGCACACTCACACACACATACACACACATACTGTAACACAGAGGAATATACATAAGAGTATGTACGCGCGCATTTTTGGCTTGGGTTTGTTTTCGTTAGCTTTTTTAATATTTATTTTATGATTCACTGTCGCGCCTGCCCGCCTGCTTCGAGTAGCTGCCTGCCTACAATGGCACAAAATCAATGAAGCTGTTGGCAGAAGCAAAATGGCCGGCACTGAGGCCAACTCCAACCGGCCCATACCGCCTCGGCAGTTCACTGTCATTATTTATTGAAAATATAGTTTGATGAGTTTTTACTTGGCCAGCACGCTGTACATTGAACTGGTTTAACTGTAGTCACGCCTCCGGAACTGGCTCAGCCTCAGCTTCAGTTTCAACGTTCACAGCCAGCAGCTGCTGCTGCTGCTGCTGTTTGTTGTTCCTGTCCCGTTGCGGTCAATGTAATGGTTTTTGTGGGCTGCTTTGGCTTCTGCTGAAAATTGGTTAAATCGGTAAACTTTTGGCCACCCACTTGTTTTTCTGAGGCTTTAACTTGAAAACTATGTGGGCAGTGGCCCAAAATGTTGCCCAAAATTGCCTGTATCTGCTAAAGTTAGCTTATTTTGTTTCACATGAAGTGGATTCAAGGGCTACGGGACTTAAGACGGCCAGTTTGGTATGTAAACATTTTTGAAGATTCTTATTAAGGCATATATATTTGCATTTCAGAATATGAATTACGTATTAAACTTTTATATTTTTATTGTTAAATAAGGCTTATAAATTCCACTCATAGGCGTGGAAAATAGGTGAAATTCCACATTTTTGGGTTATGCGGAAAAATATACATTTTAAATAATGTCTATTAAATAATATTAGCAAATAATAATAATAATAATTATACTACAAATATTACAAATAATTTTTGATATATTGTACACAGATCTATGGGTAAGATCTTACATAAGCACTTTCCCCATTCCATTTGAGTAATTTTGACACATAATAGTGTGAGAGCAGCGAACCGCAACCCATCTGAACATGGAATGGTTCAGTGCTAAACCCAAAAACGCAGACTTTGGTAGTCTGCAGAGCCGCAGCGAAATGTTGTTTTGCCCTTTGGCAGCATCACAAGTTGGCCAACTGCATAACCATGTTTCGCTGTCTTTATGTGTTTCTGCATGGGTTAAAAAGTATCTCGACAAACGTAAAAAATGTTTCCACTGATTGCGTGGGCGTAGACGAGCAATGCTATTAACTGGTCGTGGCCTGACCTCCCCCCTACCTGTACCGATAGTCTGCACTTTACTTTTTCTTCTTTTTGTTTTATGATACAATATATCAGTGCTTGTACCGCTTGAGGGCACACGGATTCACTTCACTCTCTTGTTTTTGTTTCTGTCTCCCGCCCATAATCGCATCAAGCGTAGATTTGTAATATGAAGCGGAAGAAATGGTTACAGCCAGCTCCCAGCCCACAGATAAATGAAAGTCATTCGAATTCGATTGCCAGACCGATTTATAGGTAAGGTGCTACTGTGACCCTCCCTCGGGACATTGGGTTTTAACCCTATACGCTATAAAACTCTTATGTTTATAAAGAATACTGGGAGTATTGAAAATTCTGGACTAGTTGTGGCTATGGTTGTTCCTGAAAGTGATGAATACAGATTTATACAATTTTATTTATAGCGAGATATTAAATATTAATGTATACTTAGATTTCAGATAATTTTTGCATGGCGTGCGCTTATAATTCCCAATAATTATTAAGGGAGGGAAAACCTGAAAAAGACAGAAAATTCTGAAGATATTAAGAGAAAGAACAGTAAAGTGGAAATTGACAAGAAAAAAGAAAACGAATAGACTTTTCTATAGGGAAAAAATTGAGACAGGAAATAATAAAAAGGAATGCCAGAAATAAAAACAAATTTCTTTATATAGCTTGAAAGTATGATCCTTAAGTTCTCGCTATTCTATAATTTTAAACACGGGCTACTTTCAGACCTTATAGAGAACCTTCGACAATATTTTCTTTGGAAATTGTTAAAATTCAATAGTCACGCTGGAGTTGTGAAACAGTGCAAATGCAAGAACATCATCATTGCATCAATACTTGTCATCATGATTCAGCACAAATACCAAGCAACAGCTCTGGAAAAACTTTGCTCTGCTGTGGGTATGTGTGTGTGTGTGTTTGTGTTTTCCAAGCAGGGTGAGGGGGGTTTGTGGGGGGTGTCTGTGAAGAAGTTTGTACTTTTAACGCCCAAACAGATTTGCCCGTATCAGTGGCAAAGCAGACGCTGTGGCTATCATGGATTGGACCGAAGGGAATGTGGAGAGCTGCCATTTAGCCACGTTTTGTTTGTCTTTTGAGCGCTGCTTGTGCCGTGCTTTTTGTGTATTCGTGTGTGCTTGTGTATCTTCGAAGCAATTTCTATCTACAATACACGCTCATTTACGCTGTCTGATAGCCCTCGGGCATATTCATATCCGTTGCCTTTTAGCCGGATACGCGACACAGCAACTGCAACGGTGACTAGAGCTGAAAAACAAGCTGCGTGTGGCATGCATTTTGTTTGCTGATAAACTTGCGTTTAATATCCTTGAAAATATGCGAGTCCTTTTGCTGTTGCTGCGCTGTTTGCCATTGTCTAGCGGCAGGTCCTAACTAGTGTCTGTTGTATATACTAAGATTGTAATCCACTTTGTTTATGATTTTTTTTTAAATCACTAAAAATTTGCTTGGCACAAAATTTTGCTCTTGGCATTGATTGCCTGATAACCTTCCAGAATCCTGGTCTTTCTGTATTGTTTCGTCTTCCTTGGTACTAACATAAATGGCTTTCTATTTTGCCATGTCAATTGCATTTTTTATTGCGTTTTATTGCTTGCAGCATCTATTCTTATGTTAACTAATTGTTTGGCAATTTCTTTTTGGTTGTTCCTTTTCATATTTGTTGCTTAGATTGTTTTGTTTGAATAAATCTAATTATTTATAATGCTTAACACTTTTTGCTATAATCCAAAATAGTATTTTATTGAAAAATATATCTATACAGGAAAGGAAATTAATTCAAACTTTTTAAGTGCAAAGAAAACACATGATTAATTAAATTAATGCAAACAGGGAAGAAATATTTAAAATATTATTTTAAACAGTCGAGCACTTAGTCTACTTCTTGTTATATTTTTTAATAGTTAATGAAGCACATAATCAAGCGTATAAGTTTGTAATGAACAACCGAATTCTTAACTTAAAAAAAAAGCGAATTTCTGCACATTCCGAACGTATCTTAAAGTTAGCCAGCATTTATCCAAAATTATGCATTGTCATCCGGGGTTAATAACATGCAACGTGGTGCAACGAACATCGAACGCTTCAACGGACCGAAACAAAGCAAACAGATGAGCACGAACAACGAACCCAAAACAAAATATTTGTTTGATATATTCGTCAATTTTACAAGGCAATCATTTACTATTACTACTATTTTATGATTCAACAGCTAACCGAAACTTTAATGCAACTAAGTCGCTTGTGTGAGTATAATTTTTATTTTTTCCACTTTAATAGTTAAAATAAGATTTACAACTGCCGAATAACTGGCAAGAATAATAGCAACAAAGAAAGCTCGTATTTTTAATTTCCTAAATTCTTATCAATGTCTAAAACGTTAATGGAGCAATTGCTGGACGAGCTATTAAACAATTACCTATGACACAGCATTAGATTTTGCTTTTCGTTTCGGGTCACAAGTCGAAGCGTATTTATTAAATGCGATTGATGTTGTAACATTTAGAAAATAGTAATATATTTCAAAATAAAAGAAAACACCCTAAATATAAAAAAGATTTGAGTAAATTTAAGTGGCTTCAACTACTCCAAGAAATTTTCAAAAATAAATAAAAGATGATAAGTAAAACTGGTCCTAACATTGAATTAAATTACCAGTTATGAAACCACCATCCAGACTCGTAAGCTAGAGCACAGTTTGTATTAGAAATATCATTATTCCGATCTGACGTTGAAAAATTTTGGTGTACCTGATACTTAAGGGAATCAGCAACATTTCCGGTAAAATCTCCAAGCATTTTAATCTTAAATAACTCTGCCTCGTTGCCAATAACAAAGTTATTGTATCGAGCATAACGGGTTTGATTTTGAAAGTCCTCCAGATATATATATAACTCGTGAGGTTGCGATTGGGTCAGTTTATGAAGTTTCTCTAGTCCGATAAAGAACTCGCCACGTAAGTCCTCAAAACCTGCCATGTAATCATCCCAGCCTCGGTTAAAGTTCACACTGCCATTAATACGGCGTTGAATAACAATTCACGCCCTTCCGGCGAGCTTCAAGTCACAGAACAGGGAGAATGGATCCATATCGGGTAGCTTCATCGGATAAACTTCACTTGGTTTTCCTAGGCAGATAGAGATTACAGGTATCGCTCTGAGAGTTTCAATTCAAGATGTTTGATCCTGTGATCGTGCTTCGATCGATATGTAAATAATGTAATAAAAAATATATTGTTACTAATATAATTTTTTTTATAATGTAAATCATATTGAACACTTTCGAAAGATAATTCAAAAATATCTTTTGTCAACCTATTTTTCCAGTGTTCATTTATTACTATATTTTAATATTAATCCTCGTTTGAATGATCCTCGTCTAGCGTTCATTAGCCTCAAATATATATATTTTTTTGTGTGGGATTTTCTTTGATAATTAAGCAGCGTGTTCTTGTGCGTTTTGTATTTGGGTGTGTCTGCTGCTTGTAATGTTTATATTAGCAGCTTGTGTGATAATGCTTGGAGGCAGTCTCGAGCATTCCCCTGTCCCATCTCTCAAGCGGATATGAGGTCTCGTGTAGTGAAAGCAACATAATTACCGAGAACACAATTTTTTTTGCTTTTATTAATGTTGAATTGTGCGTGAAATGAGTTTGTGGTTAAAGATGTGCGCGCATAAAATGTTGCTAAACAGATACCAAAATCACAAATAATTATATTTATTTGTATTCTAAGTATATTTTTATTATTTGTTAATTTTACTTGAATATGAGAGTCGGTGTCGGTTCGGATTTTTTGATTTGATTTGGACCTTCTCTTTATTTTCAAGTGTACTAATTTTAAGCCATTTACGATGTCGGTCTTTTCGTTTGCCATTCCAATTTGTCCTGCAAAGCCAATAAAAATTGGAAAAGTCAAATGAAAACACCTACAAAAGTCACGTTAATGCCTCTGCAATTTCAATTTGCGTTTCGAATCCATAGAATTTAATTTTTGTCGCCAGTTCATGAATTCGTTTTAGTCGCTTTTTCTTTTGTTTTATGTTGTTTTGGGTCTGGTGAAGAGCGCAAAATGTTTTCACCAAATGCAATCAAAAGCTAAAAATCTATTATTCAAGACGCCCTACATTTTTAATTCAGAGGTAGAGCGCTACCCACAGCATAAAAAGTATTAAGCGTTTTGTATAATACCGAAGTCTAATTACACTTTGTTGAGGTTTATTATCTTTTACTTAAACACCATATCAAGTTATACTTAGTACAAAATATGGTTTTAAAAAGCACATACTTTACTTATTGTATAGTTTATAAATACCTGTAAATTCTTTGTGTCCAGGACCTTTAAATAATTTTATTTTTATTATTATTTAATCCAGTTACAATCACATTGTAATATCAGAAAACCAAAAAATATTTCAAATTTGTATTCTCATAATTTCATATTTGTTATTTACTTATTTTGAACTTTTTCAAACAAGTATAAATTCGACTTTACATTGAATTTAATACATTGTTTATGCATGCAAATTGTAATGCAATAAATTGGGAAGTGAAGAACTGAGCACTAGCTGCTCGTTTCTAATAACATAATACATCAAAATTCCTACCATACACCAGACCAAGAAAATCGCAACATGGTTAAAGTAAAGGGAAAGACCAAAAAATCGATATGACCGACAAAAATATTGTAGCGCATCGCAGCGAATTTCTCATCGTCTTTGTAGTAGCAGAAATGTTGCCGTTGTGGTAGGGGACAGCAAGGGGCGACGGGCGAGGGGTTCAGGGCGCAAATACTCAAAGTGTCAGATGTAGGAGTCAAGGATTACTCTTCTTTTACTTTTTTTTTTTTTGTTTTTTTGAAAGAGTTCTTGTTGGAACTTCGTTCATTGTCATTTCTTGACGACGAGTACGAATCGTTTGCTGCCAGTTGTGACAACAACTGAAATTGGAAAAAAGGCAAAATTAAGTCTGGAACATGAAATAAAGATGAAGCGAGTGTCGAACAGTTGAGTCAGTCACCACGAGAATTGAGACATGGCAATATGTTGGGGGTTGGGGGCTGTTACTAGGTGTTTCTTCCTCTCTTTTTTTTTTTTTTTTTTTTTGTAGTGAGCGTATAGGAGAAATTAAAATTTGTTTGTCTGTTTGGATCCCGTGTGTTCGGGCTGGGCGCATTCCATATGCGGATTTTAGTTTTGTTTTATGCTGAGCAAAGCAATTACACAGTACAAAATAGGTATGAACTTATAAAATATTCATCTTGGTAATATTGTAAAGTTCTTATTATCTTTATAAGTACTTTCAGCCAACGCAATATTTTGTATTTCGTTTAATAAACAATATAATTCTTATCGATTTAAATACTTTTGACTGTCGCTAAAAAGTATATTAATATTCATAGAGAATGACTATTAGAGAAAAAAAAATGTATTTTTCAATGTTTACTTTTAATGGTACCAAAAAACGATGCCATAATTAAAAAGATTCATATATCATTTTCACTAGGTGTAACAATTTTTTATTAGACAGCTCCATGAAATTTATTATTCAAGAATTACTTAAAAAAATATATAAAAAATTGTCAAAACTCACACAATTATGTGTTTACATAAGGTATATTTAACCACTTCTTGGATCAATTCGTCGTGCAAATATATATTTTATACTTATTTATTAATTTAAGCATTTATTTGAAGGATTTCTTCAGTGTACGCTCCCTACAGTAAGTCGTTTTTATGACTTATCCCCCGCTGTGTCGTTGTCTTTAGCCTGCCTACTGCTGCTTTTGCTGTTGCTGCTGCTGCTGCTGCTGCTGCTGCTGACTATTTGTCTCCTTCAATTCGTAATCATTTAAATTGATTTTTCTTGTCTTTGACGTTGTTCAACCTTCCAATCAACTCAAAGCCATTGAGCCAGGCTCTCTGTCTATCTCTCTCTCTTTCTTTCTCTCTGTCTCTCTCTTTATCCCTCACTATATCTGTCTCTCACTACTGTATCGTCTTAATTGATGAATTTCTGACTAGCATCTGCTGCAGCTGGCTGATAAGCATCGTAGCCAATCTATCTATGGTCGCCCGCACAGCAGCAGCAGCAGCAGCAGCAGCAGGAGATACGTTTTATGCTGGTTCGTTTTTCTAAATTTCTTATCTGTATATTCGCTTCTTTCTTTAACCTTTTGGTGTTTTTTATTTATTTTTATTTTTATATTGTATTAGCAAGTGACCCAAACTTGTCCTTCAGCTTGTGGCCATTGAACTTTGACTGGCTCGTTAAGTGTTGCCAATTTCTGTACGAGTCGAGGATGCAAATTTGTTGGCAACTGCATGCATATAAGAGACAAGCTCACCTGCCCCGAATGAGACTGCCGCATTTTGAGTTTGAGATGCAAAGCAATTACCTAAATAAAAACCATTATTAATATTGCATGTCACACAATATCAGGAAAGGGAACTGCACTGGGCGTTGGAGCCCTCGGGCGTTCTATAATTGAGATTGATGCAATTGCATATAAAATTCATATGAATTACTTGAGACTTAACTCCCCGAGTGCCCCACACGACACACAGCTGCGAGTGTGTTTGCGTTTCGGTTAACTCCAACCAGTTTGTGCCGTTGCAACTTTGCCCAAATGACTCATAAACAGAGTGAACAGGCCCAGCACTGAGTGTTAAAAAATCACAGGGTGAACCATGTGTGGCCTCTAAACTCGAAAGCATGAACTTGAAAATTTGTTCATTTTACGATGGTCTTTAGTTCATAACTGAATACAGTTTAATAGTGTTAAGAGATTGTCACTGAAAGTTTCTTGTGTGTGTAAATTTAATAATAATTTGTATTTTTTTTTTCACAAATAACAAACTCATATTTTAGATACAGCGAACGGCGATTAAATATAATTTCATGTTAACACTTAAAATTTCAAAGTGAATCAGTGAAAATTATGTGTCCAAAATGTGTTGCAACTTACAAATTAACAAAGTTGTAAATTAATAAAATTGTAAACAATTTTTAGTCCCTGTAATAAGGTCCACTCTAAAAACTCGCTCAGCAAATGACGACAACGCACGAATTGAGGCTGCAGTGGGCTCGGCTACAGTTCAAACAACGTCAGCTGCATTTGATTAGCGACTGCTATATATTTCTGGATGAACACTCATGTGTTTGTATGTATACACTTATGCATCTGTGTTTGTCAGGGTACATACATATGTACATATATAGGAAAATGCGTGATATTTATGTATGACAAAACGAAATGACATTTGAAACATGTGTCAAGTTCCACTGCACTTGCCCAACGTCGAGGCCCACTCGTACATATGACATATGTATGTGTTCTATATGTATTGGGGTGTACGAGTGTGTGTGCGTGCATCGTGAAATTGCAGAGTTGGTTTCGGCTTCTGTGTGTGCGCGTGAGTGTGTGTGCCGTTGCATGGCCAGCATTTGGCTTCCTTTTGGCAGCTGGGCGCAGCTGAGGCAACTCATGAAACGTGTTTGTTGATAAACACGACCATGAATCATTTGTCTCCCGCCTCTCTCGTAATCCGTTCTTCAGCGTACGCTTTTGTTTCGCTTGATTTGCATATACATTTGTATATGTCTATGCATATGTGTGTGTGTGTTTGTGTTCCACACAACTTTGCACGTTGTCTCGTTTCTTCTTGTTGCGCTTTTCACGATTTGTTTGTGATTTTCACGCCTCGTTTGCTCTTGTTCGCTTCTGAGCTTCACATCAGAAAAACACACGCTTGCGTTTGTGCTTGCTCGTATCTCAGGCTAACGCTCGCTCTCTAATTTACGCTCTCACACGCGCTAGGGGCTCTTGCTGAAGCTACCACTATCGCGCTCACTCTAACTCACGCTCCCACTCACGCTCTTACTCACGCTTTCTTCCTCCTTCTTTGTGCCTTGGCTGAGCTTGGACTCGACTTGCCTGCGCGTTCTATCACGCACATTTGTTGTTGTAGCTGCGATTATTCCCATTGTTGTTGGCACTGTTATGCTAGCTCGTGTTGTTACTCGGACTGGGCCCAGCGGCATGTTTTGCTGATAAACACGCATCAAATTCATAAATTCATGGCGATTGGATTTAGTTTGCATGCTTCCTCTTCTTCTTTAAGCTGTTGAAATATATCACAATTTCTTGGCACATTTGTTGAATGCCAAATGAATCGGAAATGTTGAGAAATTTTCGAATTACACACACTCATGGATATGTACATCTCCTAACGGCTGCTTCCCCCATCTCACCCGGAGTGCCGCCCCCATTAGACGGAAATTCCAGTTGACAGACGATATTCGATAAACAGATTTCTTACTGTACTATGATGGGTTGTAAAATAGCTACATTTACATATGTCAAGAATAAGCTGTTGTATAACACTTACACAGTGGTTGCTCAAAAGATATGACACTGTTTTTTTTTTTTTTTTTTAATGTGAATTGTTTTACAACACTCACATTCAATCGAGATAAAATGAATGATACTTTCGAAATTTTCTTACAAACTTAGCTCACATTAGAAAACTTGAGTGTGCTTTAAAGTTGCCCACGTAATTTGATGTTGATTTTTTTTTTTAAACATTTTTGTGCAAATTAGAAAAAAAGAAGAAAAAATGACACTTAAGTGGAAGGGCTCTGAATTGGGAGATTTGTTGGAAGACAACAAGTTGCAACTTTCTGTTATAAAATTTTTAATGGCATTTTATCAAATGCAATTAATCGCAATTGCTCGTTTACCCACACCGAAAACGGAACACACATATGGAAAATGTAAGCAGAAGTTGTAGGCACAAACGCACTCGAGCACACCCACACACACATACACACTCCCACACACAACACATTTCCCAATGTGAGCTACACATTAAGGCCTGCTTCAGATATAAGAACGCACTTAAAGCGACCCAGCGGAACCAGAATAAGTTGCCGCTCGTCTGGCACATTAACATTTTAGAATTTCACGTACAAAGCAACGTGACAAATGTCTAAAAAAAAATTACAAAATTATACTTAAATGGGCGAAAAAAAAAACAAAC